>NC_091792.1:44035000-46535000 GCF_041296235.1 Equus asinus | reverse complement strand
TATTATGTTAGAGTAAGCAAAGTAAAGCTTACAGTGCATAGCTCTGGGGTAATTTGATTCCATTCGACTTCATGAAAAAGATGTAGTTTGGACTAGATTACCGATTTTAACAGTCTATTTGGCAACTGAATACATGTATTTCAAAGTAAATAGTAAGTGGTATGTAGGTTAATAATATTTAAACTAGATTAGACTTGTAAAAACCATTACTGTGCAGATCAAAGAACAAAAACTGGAAAAAAAGGAGACATGGGTTCTGTTTCTGGCTTTGTGTGGGTAGACGTGAACAAATACAGCCCTGGTTGTGGGATTTGTAAAATTAAAGGGTCATTTAGCAATTCCAGCTACACTTTTAATATTCAACTTACCTTTATTTTGCTTATGATAAAATGATGTACATTTATGGCAAAAAATTATAAACTACACATAAGTACAAAGAAGACCTTGATAACTCATTAACCAATGGTGATTTAAAAATTTTCATATTTTTAATCATTTTTCTAAGCATGTTTGTGTGTATTTTTCCTTATCAAAAGGAAGTCTTAGTGTACTGTTTTGTATATTTTTTTCACTTGAAATATAAATTATTAGTATTGATATTTGTCTGTTCATTTGTAATGACTACAGAGTATTCTGCTCTAACATATTCAAATTTAATAAATGCTATATTGTTGAACATTTAAATTGCTTGCACTTTTTAACCATCATATAAAAACTTCAACTAACATCATTAAAGGGAATTTTTTTCAAAAATCCTATTTATTTCAAATAATTTAATAAAAATGGAATGTCAAGTTGAATGATTATGTAATTTTTATCAGATTTTTTAAATACTTACTTAGAGTTTCCCAGTAAAATTGCAGTATTTATCTTGTACTCTTGTTTCAAGTAGTAAAGTTCAAAAGTCACAGTTGCTTTGATGAACATTTCTTCCTCTACTTCTGTGACATCGGCTAATTAATGCAGTTTTCATAATCATACAGGAGATGTACTGTCATAGAAATGCTCACTTTCACATTTTCTTCAGGTGATCTGTAAGTATTTATACATTTTATCAGACTATCCTACTATAATAGATCTAAATTTTGGTACCAAATTATAAATAGAATCCAGAATCATCTGGAAAATTTTTAGTTTTCATGGAGGTATGTTTGCCTCTGAAAATGGAAATTTGCAGAACATAAAATTTCTGGGGGCAAATATCTCTGTCTTCGGGATAAAAGCAATGTTTAAGGGGATACAAAGAAAGATTACGAGATAATGTAATATGAAAAGAGAATTTCATCTAGACAGAGAATATCTTTAGCCATCCTCCTATGCTTTTATTATGACATCATTTTAATTTGTTATGAAAATATCAAAGTCACATCAGCCTTTGTTTTTTCTATATCACCTTCAATATTATGATAATAGTGTCCTAGCAATGATACAAAATATTTTCCCAAATTATTCTCCAAAAGCTCTAAAATTATATATTCCTATCATCAGTGTGTAGGAGTGGCCTTCCTCCAAAACTTTTGCCAGCATTGTATTATCACATTTTCAAAAATCTGTCAAATTAAGATCTCCCTTATATGTTTACACTTCTAAGAATTTACCCAAAAAATGCTGCATTATGTATATAAATCAGGCTTCTTGAACACGGGACAAATGTGTTTATAGAGTTTAATCTGTAGTGAAATCTTGTCTCTAATTAAAAATCTTTATTACTAATATACATCAAATAGAGTCAATAAAGCGTGATACTACTCTATGAGTAATTTCATTCCTGCACATTCTTATGCAGAAAACTTCCCAGTAAGATATGAAATAAACAGAGGCCAAAGTGCCCAATTGTGAACATACAGTAAGTAATTGTAAGAGAAAGGTATGTTAGGGTAAAAGTAATACACATCCTTCTAGCTTATTACCATTGCTGCTATTAGATGATTTGCTTATAAGTGGCTTTAAGTAGGGTTATACAGCCTAGAGGAGAACTTAGAGTAATGAGTGAAAAACTGGGAAAAATAAATTGTTTTATTTGACAACATAGGTGTTAATAATTTCTGAAAGTCTGTAACTATGATGCAAATATGCAAAAATACCCATCCATGAATATACATAAAGCTATGTTGTAAGTTATTTTAAAAAATTCAAATTCCTCCCAAAAGAATAAAGAACAACTTGAGAAATTTCACAAATGAAAAATACATACGACCAAAAGCAGTATAAAGAAAAACAATCTGTATAAAAACTTTCAAAAGTAAAATAACAGAATACCACTTTTTTCTAAAAATGTCATCCAAAATGTATAGGAAAATGTGTCATCTAGACCATTGCTTATGGCAATATAAATTGGTACCACAATTCTTATATCAAAACCATTAAAATAGTTATAAAATTTGGCCAAAGTTTTTATGTCCAAGGATATAGACAAATGACTGACAAAAATATATGCCAAAAGATTTGAGTTTACTGTAGTATCACCTCTGGTATCAAAAAATGCATACAGTAGTCCCCCTTTATCCATGTGGGATACATTCCAAGAACCCCAGTGGATGCTTGAAACTGGAGAGTACCAAACCATATACATACTATGTTTTTCCCGCCACATACATACCTATGATAAAGTTTAATTTATAATTTACACACAGTAAGAGATTAACAACAATAACTGATAATAAAATAGAGCAATTATTATAATATACTGTAATAAAAGTCAGCTTGGATGCTGAAAGCCTCAGCGTACGGCTTTGTTTTTCCTTTTTGAGAACTTTCACGTTTTCACTTAAAGGAAGCACTTTATATCTTCTCTTTCCCATACCCAAATTGCCAACATCACTACTCTTGCTCTTTGGGGCCATTATTAAGTAAAATAAGGGTTACTTGAACACAAATATTGAGACATTGCGACAGTCGATCTGATAATCACGATGGCCACTAAGGGGCTAACAGGCAGGTAGCATATACAGCATGGATACACTAAACGAAGAGATGATTCTCATCCCAGGAGGAATGGAGTGGGATGGCTCAAGATTTCATCATGCTACTCAGAACAGCAGGTAATTTAAGACTTATGAGTTGTTTATTTTTGAAATTTTCCATTTAATATTTTCGGACTGCAGTTGATCAGGAGTAACTGAAACCATGGAAATTGAAACCACGGATAAGGGAGGACTACTGTAATAGAAACCAGAATATTTAACTGCAGGACATGACTGGGTGCATATGTGTCCATTCATTGCATGCAACTATATACAACCATGAACAGGTTGATATAAATTCTGATTAAAATTAATATAGAATATTTTAATGATCAATATTTATTATCAAGTGAAAAGTGCATAACAATCCAGTATGTGATATAATTCAAACATAAACTATTTAGACAAACATATAAAGTTTTAAAGAAGCAAGACTGGAAAAATATATTCCAAAATATTAAGCATAAACATCATTGCATGTTATCATCAAAGGAGCCTTTTTTCTTATTTGCACTTTTCTATATTGTCAAAACATTCAATAATAAATATGATTTTCTATGATCAATTTTAAAGAAAGAACGAATAGGTTTTAAACAATGGCAACAAGAATAAAATATGCCTGTAAGCTAATATGTTTTTTTTTTACATTTGGAATTTACTTCGACAACTTTTAATATGAAACGCTAAAAACATGAAGACATTAAAAATACATTCCCTCTTCTACAGACTCTGAGCATTGCTACCTTTTTCTGTTCTAGGAATTTGTGAACTGAAATATTCTTCACAAGAACTACCCACTACGAAAATAATTCATGGGTCAAGCCATAGTATACCCGGAATTGCCCACATTGACTTGATTGCCAGTTTTAGAGCATTAAGCTCTGTTTCAGTGTATCTACAGTGCTTCCTTACATATTAGTTATCTGAAATATTTTCTTGATTTCCCTATCACGACCACTCTTTTCCAATAGAATTTTTATTTCTTTGCAATTTTTCAAACAATTCAGTTTTCAGTATAAGGATATAATTCTTGGCCATTTGCTTTTAAATGTGGTTCTTAACGTAGGAAATAAAAATTGGGAGAAAAAATGTTGAGACAAAATCAAATTTCTAAATTGATGTTTGGAGAATGTTTTCTTTCTTCTATGGATATAAAGAAAATTTACTTTAAAATTTTCTAGTAGAAAAAACATATAGGAATTCCTCGAGACTCTTAATTTACTATTCTTATACTTTCTTTCTTAAGCAAATTAACTATATTACTAAGAATGAATGGAAATATGCCTTTAAATTAAAATTAGGCTTACAGTACTGGTATAAGATATAAAGTGAAATCGACTGATCCACTCAGAGTAATGGTTATCAATATTTTTGTGTATAAAAATCTCATCATGGGGCTGGCCCCGTGGCCGAGTGGTTAAGTTCGCGCTCTCCGCTGCAGGCGGCCCAGTGTTTCATTGGTTCCAGTCCTGGGCGCGGACATGACACTGCTCGTCAGACCACGCTGAGGCAGCGTCCCACATGCCACAACTAGAAGGACCCACAACAAAGAATATACAACTATGTACCGGGGGGCTTTGGGGAGAAAAAGGAAAAAATAAAAAAAAATCTAAAAAAAAAAAAAAATCTCATCATAATGCGATTCTCAATCCTATCTCAGAAATACTGGTCCAATAAGCCGAGGATTAGCCTAGAAATCTGAATTTTTAAAAAACTTTCAAGTCGTATTGGTGAAGTTAAAACTTTACTATGAGAAAGATTGACTTAGAAAATTATTGATATTATCTTTATGTTTTATGGGAGTATCAAAAGTAAACATTGTGCATAAGTAAAAGTGGATGTATTCCTCTCAGTAGCCTTCATATTTATTGAATAAAGTATCAAACAATGTGAATTACTGTTTTACTTTTTCTGATAATCACAATTGTCTGCTTGGCACCAAAAACATAAATATTATAACTTCATTAATAACTCTGTTAGTTTAATGTGTTCAAGGTGTCTAATGAAATTAGTTGATCAAAGTAAAATGTTGATTCTCATATGCTGTTTTTCATCTATTTGGGTACTGCCTAATTTATGGATAAACGAGATGGCACCCCAGGGGGTAAAAACAGAACAAAAAAATTTCAACAAACCTTATTAATGAAAACATTTTATAAAACATTTATTTACTACTGATCTCTTGCCTACTATCTCAATTCATAGGCTGTAAAGTAAATTAAAATGAGGCAGTCTTATTCCTGGTTTTACTTTGTTAATTCAGAATTAGAAGGGAAAGAAATATAGAACAAAGAACGAAATTTCCAAAGAGTCATCATAACTTGAAGAACAATATTTACAGTCATAGGTTGCTTAACGACGGGAATACTTTCCGAGAAATGCGTCATTAGGCGATTTTGTTGTTTTGTGAACATCATAGAGTGTACTTACCGAAACCTAGATGGTATAGACTACTACATACCTAGGCTATATGGTACTAATCTTATGGGATCACCACCGTATATGCAGTCAGTCATTGACCAAAACATCTTTACACAGCACTTGACTGTATATCATTTCACTGTATTTCCTTTTCACTAATCCATTCCTTTGAAAGGAGAAGTCTTTCATTTCAAGTAAGGATAACAAAGGATAGCACTTTGCATTCAATTGTTCTTTGCTGCCCTTCACTGGTGGTTCCACTGTCTCTCTAACCTTACTTCTCTTTTTTATTTCTTTTCATATTTTTCCTCTTACTGAGAACAAATAAAATTTAAGAAGACAAATCAAAATTAATAGACTCTGTGATAATAACTCCAAACAGACAGTAGTGTAATGAGAGGCTGATTGAGAACATTGTTTAATCAAATGCAAGACTTCCCCATACGTCTTTGGCCTCTTTCTGTCTACAATCTACTCTTGCCAGTCAAGATTCTTAGATCTGGCAAAGAGAATAAAACATTACAAACAGCAATTAGTCTCTGTTCCAGGATTAACTGTTCTGTAATGCTGCTTTTCTTATGTCCAGACTTTAGATCTTGCCAGACTATTTGGACTTTGTTTCTTACCGCACTTGTGCCATCTGTCAAATTGCTTTTATTTAGCAGGGCACCTGGTCAGTTTTGTCCACTTCTAGTCTCACTGTGGAAATATGCAGAGAAAGAGAACGATTTCAGTCCATTACTCCTTGTTAAAACCATAGAATAAAAACACATTCTGCAATACATCTGAAGATGTATTTAAAATAAAATTGTGAGAAAATATGAAGCTAATTTAGTAAATAATATATCTATGAACAATTAGAAGTACATTCTACAATGTCCAAGCATAGTAATTCTCTGTTATTATATAGGAAAGATGAGATGTTCAATAAATGAAGAATAAATTCTTGAGGTAGGCACTGAAGGAGCCTTTCCATATATAAATTCCCCTCAATCCACAGGCAATTTCCCTTTTTCAGGTCAAAGAGTATTCATTACTTCAAAGTAATTCAAGTTCAGATTGAAAGTACTTGCATTATGTCTAATATTCATTGTGACTGATATCTCCAACTCACCGGTTTTCTAAACAGCTAAGTGAGAAGAGAGAACCATGAGCTGGTTTTTAAATAGCTGACTGAGAAGGGGAAACAAATGACAGGAGAAAATTTGCACTGAGTCACCTACTTAATCCAGGGTTTAGGCATAACCATTCTATTTACATCTGCTTTTTTTTTAATTTTAGCAATTTCCTATTAAATTCCATTTAAACATGAATTCCTTTGTTAAAATTTCTGAAAATCTCTCTCTGATTAACCAAAAATCTTAATCAGACTTTATTCATGCCCACAGTGATTATTTTTCATTAACTAGAAAATTAAATAATGCTTGCTTTCCAATTATAAAAGATATTTTAAAGAATAGTTTAACCCACAGTTACATTTGGACTTAACTGGTATTAACCAAACATATGCACTAACATAAAACATAAGCTCTCTTTTGCAGCATCAATGAAAAATAAAGTTAGTAAAGTGTCTTTTCCTGTTTCTTTAAAATGCAAAAAATATTTCGACTCTCACTTATACGTCTTTTCCCATGTTCTATTAAATTCTAAATATCAAAGTCCCAGAAGCAGCAGTTTTGCATCACTGGCTAAGTCTGGCAGAAGCTACAAATTTTTATTATATGTTATTTCTGTTTTCTCAGTCTCCATGTCATCATTTTGATCCTTACTTTCTGCATTATGATACATAGCATTCCTGTGTTTGAAATATATACAATGCCAAAATGGCAGTATAGTCACACGAACTGATAATCAAGAACCGATGTATGAGAATAATTAAAATGTATTAAAACAAGAAAAAAATTAGACATAAAGATTTATATATAAAAAGATGTTTAAAAATGTTTTTGAGGATTTCAAGAAATATGGTTCTTTGAAATCTACAATAGATGTTTCCTAAATAAAGTATTGAAAGAAAACATATTAACATAAAAATAAACACTTTTTAATAACAATCTGAAGCCACAGTGATTGATAATTGTATGACACCCTGGTAAAGCTGAACTTTAGCTCTGAAATGGGTAGCAATGGACAAGTTTACAAACCAATAGTACCTAGTTGTGGGGTGGAGAACAGCAGATAAGAGCCAGGGAAGGGATCTTAAACTGAGCACTGCTCAGGAAATGACGTTAAAGAAAATTGAGCAATTTCCTAGGTCGATGGCTCATATAGAATAGCATACTTGCTAGTAGATGGGAGTAAAGAAACCTAAGCATACAGGACTGAGAGAATGACCTCCCAAATCCCCAGTATCTCCACAGGAAGGAAAATCTGACTGACCAGTATAACCTGGCTGTTCACATATGGCATCTCAGAGAAAAAAGTTGACATAACTGCCAAACTGCCAGACAGGAAAGAATAAGCACAGACTGAAAAAAAAGGTAAAACATAAGAAAATCATGAAGACTAAAATTAAATAGAAGACAAAAACCACAACAATAATAACAAACAAATACATAGATACAGAGATTAGATTGGTGGTTACCAGAGGAGACGGGGGAGGGAGAACGATGAGAGGGGTGACTGAGCACATGCGTACGGTGATGGATTGTAATTAGTCTTTGGGTGGTGAATATGATGCAATCCACACAGAAATCAAAATATGATGATACACACCTGAAATTTATATAATGTTATAAACCATTTTTACCTCAATTTAAAAAAAGCACATGACAAAAAATAATATTACACGAAAGCACCAAACCAACTGAATAATCAGGAGATTAAGTCACTAAGATTTGTATACGACATCACATTTTCAAAGAATGTCAAAAATTCAAAAATAAGTACAATGAAGACTTTCAAAGAAAGTAAGGAAGAAAATATTCATAGAAACAATAAAAATTATAAAACAAAATAGGTTACATAAATAAAAACCAGATAGACATCTAAAAGGACTGACTGGAAGTACTGAAGAAATATAATTATCACACTAAAAATTTAAATAGATGTAGTACATTGTAGAATGAGGACAGTGAAGAAAAGAAATGATTTAGAAGAGATTGCTGGAAAATTCATTCAGAATTCAAAAAGAAATAGACTAAATATGAGAAATTTAAAAGATACGGATACTTGATTGAGAGACTACAAAATATGTTGCATAGAATCTCCAGGAAGAAAGCTTAGAGGAAATAACTGAGAACAATTAATGACTAAGAAATTCTGGAATTGAAAAACACGTGAGACTTTAGAGTAAAAATACACATGAATTATGAAGCAGTATATTTAAAAATATAACCTAATTATATTGAAGCTATAGAACATCAAGAACAAAGAAAACATTAACAAGTAGTATAACCATAATTCAGAAATGATAGCTACAAGAGATAGACTTAGATAGTGTTAACTTTGTAAACATTTTTGAAGGTGCTTATTTCACTTGCCAAGTGTACAGTTACAGAAAGTCTGAAAAAGGAGAAACTAGGTTTTTATATAATGAAAATGAAATATTATTAATAAAGAATATACAGATCAGAAAACTTCAGAAAAATGCTAAGACAAACAAATAAAAATAAAGTGAATTTAGCATGGACTTGTCATTTAAGACCTATTCACTCATACTGACAGGGTCCCAAGATGTACTTTTCACCACTTCTATGAGAAAAATAATTTGTAAAGTAGTCCCTGCATCATTGAAGAGCTCTATGACCACTCTTCTCTCTAGGCTAGACTTCACAGTGGGATTGAAGTCACTGAGTTGGGAAACCTAAAAGCAATTGGAGTAATTGTATCTTCAGGTATCAGGGGCCAAGTGACAGCACTCAACCAACAAAAGCAACGTGAGTGTGGTAATGGACAGCAGAGTCAAAGAAGCAATCAGAACAACCAACTCACACAGACCTAAGGCACTGGCTAGTTGACCATAGTATCTCCAGGTGAAATATAGGAGGGCTACCACCTTCTTACTTGATCTGTAAAAACAGAAAAGTTCTAAGTCAAGTGAACAGAAGTTTAACCTGAACCATAAAAACAGAGTCCCGGGCCCTTCAATCAATTCTCAGACTTGAGCGAGTTTGCAGACCCAGAAGGCTTTGAAAGAAGAGGAGGCTGGATCTCCTTAAGGAAGGACCTTTATGTTTATAAAGTCAAATATTTAAACTGTTAAGTTTTCTCCCAGAGTTCCCAAAAGGGACCTATAGCCTTTACCAGGGTAACTGTGCATTTGGGAAAACAAAATAAGATGATTTTCAGGAAAAATTGGACACTGGCTATGAACTGAAACTAACTTCTGGAAACCCAAAACATCACTGTGATTCACCAGTCAGAGGAGGAGTTTGTGGAGGTCAGATGATCAAGGGAGTTTTACCTCAGGTTCATCTCACAGTGGACCCAATGAGTTCCCAAACCCATCCTGAAGTTATTTCCGCAATTCCAGAATGCCTAATTGGAATAGAATGCCTAATTGGAATAGAAATACCCAGCAATAGGAAGAATCCTCATACTGCTTCCCTGACTTGTGTGATAAGGAAGATTATGGTAGGAAAGGCTAAGCAGAAACCTCTAGAGGTGACTCTATCTAGAAAAAAATATAAGCCAAAAGCCCGTCTGCATTCCTGGAGGGACTGCAGAGGATTAGTGCCAAAATCAAGGGCTAGAAAGAAGCAGAGACGGTGATTCCCTTCACATCCCCATTCAACTTGACTATTCGGCCTGTGCAGAAGACAGATGGCTGCTGGAGAAGAACAGAGGATCATTGTAGATTAACCAGGTGATGACTCCAGCTACAGCTGCAGTATCAGATGTGGTTTTACTGCTTGAGCAAATTAACACTTCTCCTGCTACTAGGCATGCAGCTATTTATCTAGCAAATGTTTTTTCTCAATATCTTTTAGTAAAGACTACCAGAAGCAGTTTACTTTCAGCTGGCAAGGCCAGCAATCCACCTTCACTGTCTTATCTCAGGGGTATGTAAACCACAGTCCTATGTCATCATTCAGTTCATAAGGATTGTTAGTATCTTTTCTTTCCACAAGATATCACATTAGTCCCTTACATAGATGTTATTGTGCTGGTTGGACCTAGTGAGCAAGAAGCAACAACTATTCTACACTTATTGATAAAACGTTTGCATGTCAGAGGGCAGAAAATAAATCTGACAAAAATTCAGGGGGCTTCTCCCTCGGTGAAATTTCTAGGGGTCCAGTGGTGTGGGACATGTCAAGTTATGCCTTCTAATGTAAAGAATAAGCTGTTGCATCTGGTCCCTTCTCAAACCAAAAAGAAAGGCACAATACCTAGAGAGCCTCTTTGGTTTTGGAGGTAACATATTCCTCATTTACGTGTGTTACTTCATCTTATTTACCAAGTGACCTGAGAAGGTGCTAGTTTTGGTTGGAGCCCAGAACAAGAGAAGGCTCTGCAACAGGTCCAGGATCCTATGCAAGATGCCCTGCCACTTGAGCCATGTGATCTAGGCATTTCAATGACAGTTAATGTGCCAGTGGCCGATGGGGATGCTGTTTAGAGCTTTTGGCAGGCCCCTACTAACGTATCACAGCCTAGGCCCTTAGGATTTGGGAGCAAAGCTCTACCATCCTCCACAAGTAACTATTCTCCTTTTGAGAAACAGCTCCTTAGAGACTTAGAAACTGAATACTTAACCATGGGCGACCAAGTTACCATGTGACCTGAGCCACCCATCATGAGCTAGGTATTATTAGCTGACCCACCAAACCATAAATTTGGGAACTCATAGCAGTGCTCCACCATCAAATGGAAGTGATCTATATGTAATTGGTTTTGAGCAGGCCCTCAAGGCACAAATAAGTTTTATAAAGAAGTGATCAAATGTCTACAGTGCCCACTCATGCCCTCTCCTGCCTTCTCTCTCCTAGCCTGCATCTATGGCCTCGTGGGGAGTTCCCTACAATCAGTTGACAGAGGAAAAGAAGACTCGGACCTGTTTTATAGATGGTTCTGCACCATTCATAGCCACAACCACAATGTGCACAGCTGTAGTACTACAGTCCCTTTCTGGGACATCCCTAAAAGACAGTGGTAAAGGAAAATTCTCCCAGTGGGCAGAACTTTGAGCAGTGTACCTCTATTCATTTTACTGTGAAGGAGAAATGGCCAACATGTGATTATATACCAATTTATGTGCTGTGACCAAAGATTCGGCTGGATGGACTTGGAAAAAACATATTTGGAAAATTGGTAGGAGGAAAGTTGAGGTAAGAGATATGTGGTTAGATCTCTCTAAATGGGCAAGAAGTGTGAAGATATTTTTAGCTCATGTGAATGCTCATGAAAGGGTGATCTCAGTTGAGGAGGATTTTAATAATCAAGAACATAAGATGACCCATTTTGTGAATACCAGTCAACTTTTTTCCCTGTCACCCCTGTCAACACCCAGTGGGCTCGTGAACAAAGTGGCCATGAGCAGGGATGGAGGTTAGGCATGGGCTTAACAACATGAACTTCCTCTCATCAAGTCTGATCTGGTTATGGCCCTGCTGAGTGCCCAATCTGTCAGTGGCACAAACCAACACTGAGTTCTTGATATGGCACCATTTCCTGGGTGGATCAGCCAGCTACCTGGTGGCAGGTTGACTATATCAGATTATTTCCATCATGGAATGGAAGGGCAATATTTTGTTTTTGCTATAATAAACACTTACTCTGAATGTGGATTTGCTTTCCCTGCACACAATGCTTCTGCCAAAGCTACTATCCATGGATTAAAAAATGATTGCCATCATCATGGTATTCACAGCATTGCTTCTGATCAAGGAACTCACGTCCCAGCAAATTAAATGTGACAACAGGCCCAAGATCATGGAATTCACTGATCTTACCATATCCCCCTCTATCCTGAAGTAGATGTTTGATAGAATTCTGGAGTGGCTTACTGAAGACTCAATTATTATACCAGCCAAGTGATAATACCCTGGAGGGCTGGGCCAAGGTTCTCCAGAAGGTTCTATATGCTCTGAATCAGCTTCCAATAAATGGTGTTGTTTTTCTTGTAACCAGGATTCAAAGGTCCAGAATCAAGAGAAATGAGAGTGACACCACTTGGTATTACCTCTAGTGACCCATTGGTAAAATTTTTGCTTCCTGTTCCCACAACCTTATGCTCTGCTGGCCCAAAGGTCTTATATCCAAAGGGAGGAATGCTTCCACCAGGAGACACAACAATGATTCTGTTGAACTGGAAGTTAGTACTACCACTCAGTCACTTTGGGCACTGCATACTTCTCAGTAAACAAGCAAAGAAGTTAGTTACTGTGTTGGTTAATGTGATTGATCTTGGCTACAAAGGGGAAATTAGACTACTGCTCCACAGTAGAGGTGAAGAAGAGTATGTTTGGAATACAAGAGATCCCTTAGGGATTCTCTCAGTATTACTATGTCCTGTGAATAAGGTAGATAGAAAATTACTACAACTCAATCCAGGCAGAACTACTAGTGGCCCAGACTCTTCAAGAATGAACATTTGGTCACTCCACCAGGTAAAGAACCATGGCCAGCTGAGGTGCTTATTGAAGGTAAAAGAAATACAGAATGGATAACAGAAGAAGGTAGTTACAAATACCAGTTATAAGCATATGAAGACTATAATATTGCCTTTATATCATAGTATTAAAATTATAGAGTACAAAGGAGAAGAGTGAACATGACTCAAGGTCTTTACCTCTTCTGGGAAAAGGGTTAGTCTGTTTTTTGTTGTATGCAGGATAGTGGTCTAATATTAACAGAACTACAACCCTATTATTGTCTTTATTTGAAGATTATGTATAGTTTAAGATGTATATTGGTGCCAAGATGACAAGAGATAGACTTGTAATGGTTAAGTTTATATGTCACCTTGACTGGGCCATGGGATGTCCAGATTTGATTAAACAACAATTTTTCCAAAATTAACAAGAAAACATCCTAAGTATCATCCCTAAAATTCAATACGAATATTAAGAACATTTTTAAAATTGATAAGCAATAAGTTGGCCCTTGCTTAAAAACTTAAAATATGTTAGAAAGCTATAATAATACAAATTATGTTAATTTCATAAAACGTTAACATTCTAATTAAGATAATAATGAGACAGCCCAGACACAGAGTAAGCATATATAATAATACCATAAATAAAAGAAAAATCTCCATGTATCAATTTTAGAAGCTCAATTTTAAAAATTATATTGAGGAGCCTGCCTGGTGGTGTAGTGATTAAGTTCATGTGCTTTGCTTCGGCAACTCAGGGTTCAAAGGTTCGGACCCCAGGCATGGACTTAGCACTGCTCTTCAATCCATGCTGTGGTGGCATCCCACATAAAACAGAGGAAGGTTGGCACAGATGTTAGCTCAGTGACAATCTTTCTCAAGCAAAAAAAAGAGAAATATTGGCAACAGATGTTAGCTCAGGGCCAATCTTCCTCACACATACATAAAAAAATTATATTAAAAAGTCACCTTTAAAAATATGAATTAATATTTCATTCTCACCATATACAATTGCCTGAAATAAATTACAGTAATATACTAGAAGTATGAAGTTATCTGGATGTGGCATATTCTTGATAATTGTAGGAGTGGCTAGTCATTCTTTTTCAAGCAACCTAGTCTTTACTGCAAGCACTTTTGTCAATTCAGTTGTAATACCACCCTACATCAATATCCCAGGCTTGGACATTCATTGTTTTATAGCTATTCAAATGAAATTGTTAAAACAATTAGAAAGTTTTCCTTAGCCTTTATTACCAAAAATGAAATAGCTTATGACTTGATCAAGAGTCATTTGGGCATCCTACAGTTTCAAGAATGTGTGAAATGAGATATAGAGACACAAAAACATAAATATATTATAATAATTATATCATCATCTGAAACCAGAATAAATTGTTCAAAGACCAACTAATAGTTTCATAAAAATGACTTTTCCCATTTGACCAGTTCTTTCACATGCTTCGAATATAAAGTGTGTGATTTCACGTAGCTTACACACAATGATGAATTCAGTCTAAGAGAAAAGCACTAAAAGTAAATATCTGCTTATAAAATAATTTATAAATTTCATACAAGTATATTCTGGAGCTAAGCAATTTTACTTTCAACAAACACATAATTAAGACTTACAAATAAATATATAGTCATTTAAGCAAGGTATTAAATGCATACGTTTTATTAAAAATGCTATTTCCAGACTTTTTTCAATTGCATTTCACTTCATATGGAGTATAAATTATTCTGGGTCAGGATTTATGTGATTCTAAATAATACACACATAAAAAGTTAATAATATTCAATAATCCTTATTGTGAAACAAAAATGTTAAAATACTACTTTCCTCATAACAGATTCCTAAGACACTTGCATTATTTATTTCTGAATGGCATTACTATACTGGGGAAATATATTACAAATAAAACCTATTTCAGCACTATTTAAATTATGTTTATGACTAGTCAATTCTTGTATTTAAATTAGTTTGAAAGAGCAATTTCTTGAACATAAAACTCTCTTCCATTTTAATAATGCTTTAGTAAGATTTATTTTGTTTTTAGAGGAAAAAACTCAATTTGCTCTGGTTAACATGTAATGATTGCAAAATACACAGGAAATCAAGGGGTAATGGGAGCAATTTCTACACTCATACAGGCAGACCTGAAGACTGTGATAAAGTTGATCACTCAGTTTAGGAAGACAGCAATATGCTGAAATTCTACTTTATTGTGCAGGACTCTACCTTCTGTCTACTGCATAGCTTCAGCTATGATTTCTATTGCTTCATGCTTTTTGCTGACAGTTTTCTCCTTTTGTTCTATGCTTTGCTTCCACACATTGCTTTTATTTGAATATCTCTGCCTGTCTTGGATTCAAGGTGCCCAAGAGAGGTCACATAATTGGATCAAATTTTCAGTAGGAAATAAACGTCAGGACAGGGCTCCTAGGTGCTCCCAGGTGTCTTACAAATGGCTGCTGTTAAGTGAAGTGCTGATTCCCAGTCTAAATGGTTGTGATCTTCCAGTAGAACAACGTGGGAAACCTCAGAAAGAGGATCCAGGTGGATCACAACCTCTAAGACTTTACTAAAAGGGCCAATGTAAATGATGAGTATGTTGGAGATCTTCTTCAATACAAACATGATGTTTTCAATATGATATTGCCCATTTTGTGGTGTATGTATTGATAAGACTACCTTTCTGTATTCCCTTCATATTGGAATGGAATATAATATAATACCCAGAGGAAAACCTAAGAACTGGGAAAGAGTTATCAGGTACAGTGGCCTTCAATAAAAGTAATAGAAGATGGCTTTGAAAACTTATCCAAGATTGGGTTGACTTTTTTATATAACTACAGCACAAAGTTATGCTAGTGTGAGTGACATGATTCTTGTAGGCAAGCACATCTTACAGCTTTAAGTAAAAAAATTAACCCTCACAAGAAGTATATAATTTTTTGTAAATACTTCTAAGACAATAAAAGGAAAAATAGCAATCTGAAAAACCTACAATTGAGAATCATTCAACGTCTCTCATTCTGGTTTCTTCTCTAAAGCCTTCAAGTTTAACCTTCTTTTATCCAAAAACAGACATTAGGAAGGAAGGGGAGCTCTAACGAATAATACTGTGAGGGGGGTAAAGTTCACAAGACTCAAGAGGAGATAGGAACTGGCTGATTTGGGGATATAGGAACAGTGGGCCAAAGAAAATAGGACAAGCAGAATTCTAGGAGGAGCGACTGATTTTAAAAAATGGAAAGTAGTGAGGAGAAAGGGACAACATGAACAAGAATAAACAAATAGCAGAGTCATAATCTGCATTTGTGACAGTGAGGTCTTGTCTTTTAATCTGGTCATTAAGTGATTTTGCATCATCTCTTGACGCTGCATGGCTTAGATTTGATATCTGGAATATTTTATAAAGATATACTTAAATGTTAAATTTCCCACATGGTATGTTTGTGTCTTGGACTGACATAGAGAAGAAAATATTTCCCTTTTCTTCCTACTAATGATAGGCAATAGAGAGAACTTCTGGGGATGTGTTATCAGAGATCCACCAAATAAACCTGGCTGGAGAAATAAAAAGGATGATAGCACAGCTTTGTCCTTGCCATAAAAGAGGAGCCACTAGGAGAAGAACCTAGTGAAGAGGTCACATGAGCACACACAGGTGTAAATAAAGTTAGCTCACTACTTTAAAACAAGTGCGTTTGTAGAGAGTATGGTCTTTCAACTTTTACTTGTAAAAGATAAAAAATCCTTCTATATTGTCATTTTTTTAAAACTATATTATGATTGTAAAAAGCGAAAAATTTATGCAACCTGAAGAGAAACCAGAGTATTGATTGTAAACTTCTTTATCTTAGCTACTCTGAGGAATCCTAATCGTAGACTCAAAGAAATTGCCCACTTGGAGATTACAAAATTTACTAATTGTATCTCAACTCAAGCTTGGAGCCCAGCCAATATCTGAAGTGACTTAAAACATCAAAAACTGTGGGTTTCTACTCCATCACATATTCCTTATCTCTTTCAGGTCTTTAATTACACTCCTACAACAAACATTCTGTTCATTAAGGACTTAAATATTATAAAATTCTGTTTACTGAGCATATGCTTATCAAAGCAAACACCAGCATGCCTATTATTGATTGGAAACTATGTTCTCAAGTGAGAACACAGCAAAGAAACTCCATGCCCATCTAGCCCCTGGAAAGCATGAAAGAGAGTACATGATTAACACACTCCATTAGCATGTACATTAATCTGTGAAATGCACATAAACTTTTCTTTAAAAGCCTGATGAAACATATTTGGATAATGTATAAATATGAAAAGAAGTTTTTAAATATGAAATGAGGAAATGTTTTTATATTGATCATAAAGGGAAAAATACCATTATTTTTGTAGTGAGGGATTAAAATATATTAAACATATTTTATTAAATATTACATTTAATATATAAATATATTATATAAATTTATATATAATTAAATATATTTATAATATATTGATATATAAATATATAAAATGCATATATATGTATATCTTCTGCATACATTTTATATTCACCATAATGCTTTGAACTTTTGAACTGCTAGAAATAGTAAAAAAAGGAAAGACGTTAATGGGCTGCCTATGAAACGTATTAATGGTAACACAATTGAAAGGTTTAAATATGAATCTTACTTGCTTTTCTCTCCCAGATTCATAGAATTCGGTGTTCACAAGAGCTAATGTAGTTATGATCATGGACACTAAACTCAGAGCCAAAGAAAAATTTGAGCCCTAAAATCCAGCTTGGTTTTAAGCCAAGGCACCATTCCTTGATAATGGGCCATTTGCTGTATGGGGCAAAATAGCAGAAAAATGTGTCTTTTAGGCCCTAAATGCTAGGCATAATAGTCAAAACATTTCACAGTTTTCCACACTTAACAATGTTTATTACTACCACAGCCACCCAATGAACTAAATATAAAATAAGAACATACTTGTCCATTACCGCAGTTAGTTTGATGACTGTTGCTAGCATACTTTATACTTCCATTTCTTCCCCTCCGATAAAATTCTTTCGGTGTTCTATAGATGGAATATATGTGGAGAATTAGGTCTCATTCTTTTCAACTACCTAATCCTTGCATGTAAAACTATTGATTTAAAGACAAATTCGTCCATTAAGTATGTATTCTACTACTATGAAGCAGAGCTATAAACCTTTTCTAAAAAAAATTATAAGAATTAGATGAAGCAAATTATTAGTACAATCCTTTTAGTTTAGTGAGACATAAAAATAACATATTTAGTTTGTGGAACCATATATCTTAACAATATTAAACATGAAGCATTTAATCTATTTATGGCCTTGTTTGTGTAGATATTATTTATCCTCCGAATGCCTAGAAACAATAAAAAAAAAACTCTCCAGGGAAATGTCAATATCACATATCAAACTTCTAGGAATGCAAAGCAAAGAACATAGTAAACACAGATGGGCAGAGGCTACGTCTATACTTACAATTTGAAGCAAAAGTTTGAATTGTCGATACAACCAAAAAATACTTCTAGTTTTAAAAAATATCAGTACCAAGGGTAGGAGTAAAATTTCACTTGAATTATAAAGATACATGCTTTATATTTCACCTGTACATATAGCATCAAGTGCCCCTAGAAAACATTGTCAAGCTTTCAAAATACTGCTTTAAAAATAACCCCTTTTATATTTGAAAGAATTAATTTCCATTTCTGATGTGTATATTTCTCAATAATCATGATGAGGCATTATATAAAAAGGGGCAAATGACTGCAAATCTGTAAGACATTGAAGGCTGCTTTGCTGCTCCTAAGCAGCACATCTTTTTAGATGGGAAAGTTTTATGAAACTTTGAAATTTCACTGTTAAGTGGGAAATCATCTGATTCTTGAATTCCTCTAGCATACTCAATAGCATTGCTTACCTATTATCATGATGAAATTCTATCCAACAAGAAGAGAGCTTAAGCAAGAAATCGCCAGCACTAGCACAGTTAACTTGGCAAGTATATGGTCTGCATGAAAAGCAAAGCTTAAAAATGCTAAATCTTCGTTAGTTCCAACCCCTAGAGTTAAATATTTATAGAACTCTATGTTAGAGGAAAGAGAAAATAATGATGTCAGTCACATATTTATGAAAGAAATATTTATATTTCCCAGAAACATATGACATCAAAATTAAATGTATGTTTGACAGAAAAGAAATAGAAATTTCAGCAGCTATGAATGTCTACTCCTTGCATCATCCAAATCACCCAACGTAAGGTTGTTTTTATTTTCCCAAACCAACAATAAAGTGGATTTGATATTTATCCATGGAAGTCAAAGGAAAAAAAGTTTTGGCATCTGTCATTTAATGTGCAGATTTTCTCTTCTACCACACTTATGGCTAGACTTCCATCATTCTGTTATAGGTCTCTATTGGGAGATAGAAACAGAATTTGGCCTTAAAACAAACAAACCTTAAATATAAAATTGCCTTCTACTTGCACTAGCAAAAGGACCTGAAAGAAAACATAACCTCAGACATATAAGTTGCACCTATAGAAGAATTTATGCTAGAAAAGAATCTGTATTTTGCTCAAATTGAGGGACCACCTTTTGATAATGGACACTTTGTTTGGTGGAAACAAAAAGAGCTTGAGATTTGTAGTATGTACTTATATTAGTTTGTCTTCAGAGTCAAACAAATCAGCATTGTATGCAGTTTATTTTCCCATTTAAGTAAAAGAAATTAGTCCAACTCATTGTATGAGCCATTACTACCCTTATACCAAAACCAGACAAAGACACCATGAGAAAAGAAAACTACATACCTATATCTCCTACAAATATAGATACAAAAATCCTCAATAAAATACTAGCAAAAAAATCCAGCAATGTATAAAAATAATTATACAACATGATCAAGTTGGATATATCGCAGGGAAGCAAAGATGTAGAACATCTAAAAATCACTTAATCTAAGGTAATATATCAACGAAATAAAAACAAAAAATATGCAATCATCTCATTAGACACAAAAACAACATTTGACAAAACTCTAACAACTTTTCATTATTAAAAACAATCAACAAACTAGAAATAGCAAGGAACTTTTTCAATCAAGTAAAAGAGATCTATGAAAAATCCACAGCTAACATTTTACTTAAAGGTGAAATACTGGATCTTTCCTCCTAAGACCAGGAAGAAGTAAAGTATATATTCTCTCTCTATTTCTACACATTATACTGGAAGTTCTAGCTAGAGCAATTAGACAAGAAAAAGATAAAATATCCATTTGGAAAGAAAGAAGTAAAACTATTCTATTTGCAGATGACATGTTCATTTACATAGAAAATACCAAGAAATATGATAAAAATTTATTAGAACTAATAAACAAGGTCATCAAATTTGCAGGATACAAGATCAATATACAAAATTCAATTGTATTTCAATACACTTGTAATGAACAATCTGAAAATGAAATTAAGAAAACAATTCCATTTACAAAAGCATCAAAAAGAATAAAATATTTAGCAATAAATTTAACAAAAGGAATACAAAACATATTCTGAAACCTAGAAAATATTGTTGAAATAAATTAAAGATCTAAATAAATGAAAAAATATCTCATGTTCACGGCTCAGAAGATTTAATATTAAGATGGAAATACTCCCCAGACTGATGCACAGATTCAATGCAACCCTTTTCAGAATCTCAGCTGGCTTCTTTATAGAAACTGACAAGCTAATCCTAAAATTCATGTGGAAATGCAATGGTCACAGAATAACCAAACAATATTTAAAAAGAAGAATAAGATAGAAGAACTCATTTCCTGATTTCAAAACTTAGTACAAAGCAAAAACAAGTAGTCTGGTACTGGCGTATTGATGGGTGTAGAGATCAATGGAATAGAATTAAGGATAAAGAAATAAAGGATGTGTCTGTGGTCAACAAATGTTCAACAAGAGTGCCAGGACTATTCAATGAGGAGAGTATAATATTTTCAACAAATGGTGCTGGTATAACTGGATAACCACATGCAATGAAATGCAATTGAACCCTTAGTTCACACCATAGACAGAAATTAACTCAAAATTGATTAAAGACCTAAATTTAATAGTTAGACCTGTACAATTCTTGGAAGAAAATTTAGGGGTAAATCTGCATGCCTATGGCTTTGGCAATGGACTTTTAGATATGATACCCAAAACGCAAGTAATTAAAAAAAAGATAAATTGAACTTCATCAAAATTAAAAACCTCTATGCTTCAAAGAACATTATCAAGAAAATAACAAGACATCCAACAAATGGGAGAAAATATTTCAAATAACATATCTGAATAGCAACTTATATCTAGAATATATAAATAATTCTTACAACTCAGGGCAGATCTTCTGGCTGAGTATTTAAAGTTCTGCCTGCTCTGCTTTGGCAGCCCCAGATTCAGGGGTTTGGATTCTGGGTGTGGACCTGCTCCACTCATCAGCAGGCACAGATGTTAGCTCAGGGCTTCTTCCTTACAAAAAAATAAAGAATTCTTACAACTCATGATAGAAAGATAAGTAACTCACTTAAAAATGGGCAAAAGATTGGTATAGATATCTCTCCAAAGAAGATGTTCAAATGACTGGTAAGTGCAGGAAAAGATGCTTGACATTATTCTTCTTCTTACAGGTAAATGCAAATCAAAACTATAATGAGATACCACATCACACACACATCACACTAGGATAACTAGAATTAAAAAGCCAGATAATAACAAGTGTTGGTGAGCAAGCAGACAATCAGAACCCTCACATACTGCTGATTTAAATTTAAAATTATTCAGTCACTTTGGAAACCAGGCTGGCAGTTCCTCAAATGGTAAAACATAGAGTTATCATATGACCCAGCAATTCAACTCCTAGAAATGAAAATATATGTCTCCATAAAACTTGTTCATAAATATTTATAGCAGCATTATTCATAATAGCCAAGAGGTGAAAAAACACCCACAAATGTCTATCAACTGATGAATTGATAAGCAAAAATAATGTATCCATGCAGTGAAATATCATTCAGCCATCAAAAAGAGTAAAGTGCCAATACATGCTACAAAATGGATGAAGCTTGAAAACGTTGTATTAACCAAAGGAAGACAGTCACAAACGAGCACATAGAATATGATTTCATTTAAATGAACTGTCCAGAATAAGCAAATGTATTGAGAAAGCAAGTAGATTAGCAGTTGCTGAGGTCTGACGGACTGGGAGGATCTGGATGATAGAGGGTTTTCTTGTGAGGTGATGAAAAGATCCTAAAATCAGCCTTGCTGATGATCAGCTGTTTCAAATACCATTAAGAAATAGAAAACTAAGATTTAGATACCACAATTCAGGGGTAACTCACATTGATAAAAGCAGCATCAATGGAATGATAATGAGTGAAAGCCTAAGTAGCTCGTGTCCAAGTGAGAAGGGGATAATTAAATTATAATTTTTATTACAATTCCTGAAATTTAAAGCAATTAAAACAAGTATATCTGTGTATAGAATGGGTAACTTAAGCACACATGGGACAACTATTTCAAATAAATTTAAATTCAAAAATTTGACTGCACATGGCTATTAGGATATATTTGAACTAGAGTGGTCAACTGTCCCATTTTGCTCAGGATTGACGAAATTCCAGGAACAGGAGACATTTGGTTTTAAAGCCAGGATGCAGAGCTTTCAGCACTAAAAAAGTGAAAGTCCCATAACAACATCAAACAACTGCAAAAGAAACAAGTAAATTTAAATCGTGTTCCTTAGCAATTATATGGTTATAAATTATGTTAATATTCTGAATCTATTGTATTTATGTTCACTCACACACAGTTATTATGTTAATATGTGACCAAAATTTTCACATAAGAAAAAGTGACACTAATATATAAACAAAAACTTAGGTAAACTCTATATTCCCCAAATTAAACTCATGAAGTATTTGGTTTCTTAAAAATATAAAATATAGCTTTTTAAAAACCTCTGCGCACTGGAAAGGATGAATCACCAATTGAGTAACAAGGAACACCCCTAGTGTCTACATTATGGAATCTAAATCATACTTTCCAAAAAGAACAAGGACTCTCTGGAAAAATAGCTAATCCTAAATCTGCCATACCAGAAACCAAAACCTAGAGCATCTTTTCATGTAAGAAAACAAGAAAACTATCAGTGACTACTAGGACTACATAAGGACTTTGGAGCCAATATGAAGAGGCTCCATTAGCCAACGTCAGGAACACTGGAGCATCAATGATAACAATAATGCAGGGACTTGACCCATACCAAATATTTTAAAATTTTTAAGTTCATAATAACACTTGAAAGTAATTATTGGTGACCTTTACATCCTGCTAAAGAAAAAACGAATATTCTTAGACTGATAAATGAAGGGAAAGAATCAAGTATTTAGATTTCATTTCTGTATGAAATTTGCAATACATTTATGGTAAATTTACCACAATAGAGGAAGAGTTCCCTTTATAGAAACAGTCGAGTGAATAAATGAGTTAAAAACAAAAGAATTGTAAAATTAAAATTTTTACAGACCTTTGAAAAATACATGGATCTAGATAATGGTCATGCCAACCTAACAATACAACTGTTCATGACTTTAGCTCTAAATGTTGTTTTACAGGAAATATAAGACAGAGAGAAACAGGTTAAGACAATGGGGATGAAAACACTCAAATGCGGAAAAATTTTGATGACTAAGGTTTTTATTGTTTTTTTTTAAATGAAGCAGTGAAAGAGAGAGAAACTACAGATCGAGAGACTTTAAATGTGTACAGCATCTTCAGATTCTAATTCAAACAAAACTAAAAAATTTAGCAGACAATTGGGGACATTTGAACATTGACTTGATAAATGACAATATTAAAAAGTCGTAATGTTATTGTTGTGATTATATTTTTTAAACAATTGTTCTTTAAAATATATATATATTTTAAATATATATATATATTATAAATATACATATATATAAATAAAATATATATATATATACTTACCTATTTACAGATCAAATTGTAACCCCACTGAGATTGGAGGTGATGAGGATTTTTAGGCTGCTTAATTTTAAAAACGGTTTATTATAAGGACTTTTAGGCTGGTTACTTTAAAACTACAGATGAGAAGCAGGCTCCAAGGAGTGGAATTTGCTTGCTTGTCCCTTTGTTGGGAAAGATTTACATTTCTAAGGGAAACCTCTATCTGTAAAGATGCCTCCCTCTCTGTGCCAGGAAGAAGGGGGATGGCCTTATCTCTAGAAACTCTTAATGCCAGAGACAAGAACTTAAGTTGGTTGCTGTCTGGCAATCTCATGTAACTGATTTAGGGTGGTGGCTTCTAACCTTTCTAACCTTTACTTAATCCAATTTGATTCTTGTCTAAAAGTCATGGGATCACCCAATGACCAGACTGCACCTGCATTGGTACCATTTTAACTTTTTTTCATGTTCTTTCCTTTGTCTTGTAAAGAAATGATTCACATACCCATGCCTTATAAAATTAGCCCTAACCCACAACTCGGGGCAGCAGCAGGAGCTCTGACTGCCCGTGGGTCCTGTCCCCACACACCAGCTCTGCCTGCCCATGGGTCCTGTCCCCATGCCAGAGGGGGCAGCAGCAGCGGCCCTGCCTGCCCATGGGCCCTGTCCCCATGCCAGAGGGGGCAGCAGAAGCAGCGGCAGCAGAAGCTCTGACTGCCCATGGGTCCTGTCCCCATGCTATACTATTCTCTAAATAAAAGAGCACTACTGCCAGATCTTGAGAGTCCAAGAAATCTTTCTTTCAACTCCTTGGCTCACCGACCCCGCATCAGAGGTATGGGGGAAGTAGAAAGAAACAGATTAGATATAAGTTAATAATTGTAGAAAAGTTATAGAAATTGCCTTCAGCCTTCTTCTGAGTTATTTACTGCTGTGATACACAAATTCCTGCTTTTGTGTTTAAAGCTTTGCAGCCTAAGTGCAAGCATTTTTTCTTTTCAGCCTGAGGGCTTTTTCCCACACAGTAAAGGCTTTCTTGGTCCTCCTATACATAATCCAGAATTGTGTGGAGTTAATGACTTCAAGAACCACTCTCAACCAAACCAATGAGAGATGGGAGTAAGTGAATAAATGTCACAATCTCCTCAAACACATTTCTCAGAAAGTCCCAGTGGGGTAGTCAGTAGCCCAGAACAGTAACTCATTCTTTTGTGCATTCTTTATTAGTGTTACTCCCTCCCTAATCTTTCCTAGATCCCTCACTTGTGCTTCTAGGCATTATCTCCCAAACAAACCACCTGTACTTGAGGGTTTCTTGGAGAATCTGCTTTGGAAAGACCCAATTTAATATAATTCAGAAGTAATCTTAGAAAGCAGATATTCCAGATGGGATTCTGGGATTAGGTCAGTCACTAGTCAGATGGCAACAAGGACCTCATAGCTGATGATAAGCAGGATCATGATAGCCTATATCATGACACAGCATCACAATTACTAAGACTTTCATCCTTAGGAAATAAGATGAGATGCAAGTGAAATGAGAAGCACTGGCTTGTGAAGTACCACTAGCACTTGAAAGACACAAGAGCAAAAAATAATTATAAAGATTGTGGAAGTGCCTTAGCAATTTTGAAGAAAAATGAAAGGCTCAGATCATATAATTATCAACTGAGTAAATTTAAAAGCAAAATGTCCTACATATCACTATTCAAAGATATCATTTGCTGTGAAGAATTCAGGCCCAGAATTTGATCATATATATGACAAATTTATAAAGGAGAATGAATGCAAAGCCCAGCAGCTCTTCCATGCTAATGTTAGGTCCCAGATAAGAAAGAAATAGGAAAATGAGACTTGAAATAGGAACCCTTAAACCATCTTGTCCAGAAGAATAGCTCCCATTAGAGGAGAAAAGATTTCCTTTAGCAGGAGAACATGCAAAGTCTTCACCTGAGATAGATGGCCCATATGATGATGCTTAAGCTCCTTATAGTCTGTCTTGACTATTTTGATTTCTTCTAGACCAGTAACCAGGGTCAAGACTCATCATAGACAATACAGGGAGATAGAAGGAAATATATTATTTACCAAAATAACTGCAGGACCCAAACAATATAAAACAGCAGAAATTTGGAGAACATATTTGGGAGTAGATCTTGGTGGTTTCGGACTCCAGTATTGGGACATGGAATAAAATGACTGGATTGGAGAGCGTTTATTGATATAGTGACATTCTTCTACAATTCAGAGAATCATGTCCTAAAAAAGACATCTAGGATTGACCCTAACTCTTGCTAGGATGGCTTCTTGAAACTTGGTAATGACAATAGTTTACAGTAAATGAGGTTGAGTTGCCAAAATTGCCTTCATAGAGTACTGAAGTAGGAATTAGTAGGCTCAAAGATTTGAGCACGCTATTAAGGATTTATTGGGGGAGACCAAAGTCCACCAGCTTATCATGTTTCTCAAGAGGGCCCAGGAGACAAACTCTTTGCTAAAGTAATTAGAAGAGCACTAGTGAGAAAGTATTTCATGAGAAGCTCCTTTCTGGTCTTTCTCTTAAATCCAGGATTGAAGATAGGAGATGGTGCCTTGGAATTAGGCTCCCTAATGCCAGTGAGATGAAAGAACTACAGAATATCAGAGGGTGGATGGTAATAATTAACCAACATAATGAATTTGTCCATAATTCCCTAAATGGACAGTCAGGTTGGAGATATAACAAAGGGTTCTTCACTCATAGGTATCTGTGGCAATGGTAAACAGATGATAGTGTTCCTAAGAAATATAAAAACAGGCAACAAAAACATTGCTGTACAAAGCTCAAGAGCTGAAGGCTGTGAGCCACTGCAATGGAAAACTTGTGATCTCTTTCCCAATTTCTAGACCTGAGCCATTTTTCTGATACAGAACTGGTCAAGAAAAGTTAGGGAACTTTGTAGGGGATCCCTACAGCAACACAAGTGTGTGAATTCACCCAGTTCTTTGTACAAAGGGATGTTTAGCCATTTTCTCCAGATTGTGCCTTGTGTTTTCAGTCTTTTGAGGTATCTAAACTCATACACGTAAAAAACAATATCATGGGATATGCTTTAAGAGGTATAAACCCAATTCTGTAAAACAATTTTTTAAACTGGGAATATATGTAAGTTCTAGATGGTCATATAACTTAATTTTCATTGTCTTCCTTGTCAACTTTTTTTTTTTTGAGGAGGTTTAGCCCTGAGCTAACATCTGCCACCAATCTTCCTCTTTTTGCTGAGGAAGACTGACCCTGAGCTAACATCTGTGCCTATCTTCCTCTACTTTATTTGTGGGATGACTGCCACTGCATGCCTTGACAAGCAATGTGTAGGTCCGCACCCAGGATCCAAACTAGCGAACCCCGGGCCACTGAAGTGGAATGTGCAAACTTAACAGCTGTGCCACGAGGCCAACCCCTCAACATTTTTTTAAATAACTGTTTTCCAAAGATTGTGTGCTGTCTCTTTTATATTGTACTGGGAAATGTTAAAATATGAATCTACCCCCGCTACATTGCCATTAGGAAAACAAAGTCTCAGAGCTATTTCCAGAAGTGAACTACTCTGTTTGAGAATGAATGCTGAAAATTGAGCCAATGAAGAGTAATGATATCACAGAAAAGGAAGAAGCAGATTTCCTCTGGGCACTTCTGGAAATGACTATCCAACCTGCTCCTATCTTTGGCATCAGAGTTGGAAACCTGAGAGTCAAAGTCCAGACCAGCTGGCTACTTTAAGGGTTTGTAAAGATCTTTTATTATTCCATGAAAAAATATATGCACTAAAACACTGTCCTTCTTGGGGATAGTCTGAATCTTCTATATTTATCTTCTTTATCCATTTCTTACTTTGCTAGAATGTCTCATTGATTATTATAATAAGCACAAATGATTGCACAACATTAACTCTCCACCAGGTAATTTTTGAATTTGCTTACATGAACTAATCTAATTATCTGATTTAACTAATAGTAGGGATTTTTCAGATGAGAGTGTAAAGAGTATAACACTAGATTATCTCTGCTTGTGAATAGACTGATGATGAAGATTTCTTATTCTTTCAGGCTATAAATGAGATTCTTTGAACATATATGGACACTAAATTATCACAATCTTTGTAGTAACAGATGTTTATGCCAAAATTACAACCTCTACTTTCTCCATTGGAACCAGCCACAAATCTCTGATTACTGTCATATTCTGTGTCAGTGAACTCTCTCATGTACATGAGCTATCCCAGTCACCAGACAATCCAGATATGGTCATTAGTTTACACTTCATTTTTGGAGGAGATTTCTTGAAGCTCTCAATGTTTTATTTACCTAATCATGACTTGTGACATTTTCTGTCATGACAACACTTTTCTTTTTTTTAAAGATTGGCACCTGTGCTAACAACTGTTGCCGATCTTCTTTTTTCTTTTTTTTATTCTTCTCCCCAAAGCCCCCAGTACATAGTTGTAGATTCTAGTTGTGAGTGCCTCTGGTCATGCTATGCGGGACACTGCCTCATTGTGGCCTGATGAGCGGAGCCATGTCCGCGCCCAGGATCTGAACTGGTGAAACCCTGGGCCGCCGAAACAGAGCAGGCGAACTTAATCACTTGGCCACGGGGCCGCACTGACAACACATTTTATGTCCACAGATATGAAGAATATTTTAATCAAATCTAGAAGTATTTCTTTAACAATTATTCAAAATGGAATTATAGATCCCACCTCTTTTTCTTTTCAGTCTATTAACACAGCTGTTACACCAGGAGCCAAATAAAATTTAAGGATTCACGGCTACCCAAGTGGTCCTTCACAATATTCTGTGCATAACAGTGGATTCCCATTGATTACAGTTCCATTTTGGCGTCTTGTCTACTAGGGAGGTTACAGAAGACAAAAGCTGTCTTAATAGTAAGTCCATCTATACCAAAGAAATTTCCAATTTTATTAAACTGGATTACTCTAAGAGGAGAGAAAGAGCATTATGAGTAGCAATGGAATAAGAGATACCCATGTGATCCTTGATGTGTTTGTGGGCCATTGCTCCATAACACACATTCACCCCAACAAATCTTATCCCACAAGTCTGTAATCAGAGTTTATGTAAATTTCAGAGGCCAGGGATCTCTCAAATGCCATCTTTGTCTCAATAAATGGTATTGAGAAGGCTGTATATCCACATGCAAAAGAATGAAATTGGACCCTTATCATGTAAATAAGAAAAAATCTACTAAAAATGGATTAAAGACTTAAACATTACAGGATATTTTGTTTTATTGCACTTCACTTTGTTATGCTTGGCAGATATTGTGTTTTTTACAAGACCCTCCACAAGCAAAAAGATAGAACTCTCTGAAGGCTTAGATGATAGTTAACATTTTTTAGCAATAAAGTGTTTTTTAATTAAGGTATGTACATTTTTTAGACATAATGCTATTGCATGCTTAATAGCCTACTATATAGTGAAACATAACTTTTATATGCATTGGGAAACCAAAAAATTTGTGTGACTCGCTTTATTGCTATATGAGCTTTATTGTGGTGGTCTGGAATCAAACCCGCAATATCTTCAAGCCATGCCAATACCTGAAACTATAAAACTTCTAGAAGAAAACATACAGAAAAAGCTACTTTACATTGGTCTTTGCAATGATTTCTTGGATATGAAATCAAAAGCACAGATAACAAAAGCAAAATAGACAAATGGGATTACATCAAACTAAAGAGTTTCTGCACAGCAAAAGAAACAATCTCCAAAGTGAAAAGGCAACCCACTGAATGAGAGAGAATATTTGCAAACCATATATCTGCAAAAGGGTTAGTATTCAAAAATATATAAGGAACTCATACAACTTAACAGCAAAACAAACAAACAAATAACCAGATTAAAAAGTGGATGTAGAACCTGAATAGACATTTCTCCAAAAGAGATATATGAATAGCCAACAGGTTATCAGGGAAATGCAAATCAAAACCACCAATATATATCCCCGGATACCTGTTAGAATGGCTATTATCAAAAAGACAAAAGATCATGAGTGTTGCCAAGGATGTGAAGAAAGGAGATCCTTGTACTCTGTGGGTGGGAATGTAGATTAGTGCAGCCACTATGTAAAACAGTATGGAGGTTCCGCAAAGCCAAGCAAGAACCCCTTGCACCAGTTACCAATGTCAGGGGAGGACTCCAATTACACAGAGGATGGAAAAGATCATCACTATGCCAACTACCAAGAACAGAAGTCCAAACATTTCTGTTCACTGCATCTTGATATTGGAATCACCGAACAAACCACAACATAGTCAAGCATTAGATGGAACAACTGTTTTACTCACATAGAGAAGAGACAGAGCAAGTTCAGCTCCAATATTGTCCATTGGTCCCCAATGTCTATTGTTTCCTCTGGCAGACAATGTAGGACCATTGGCCTACAGGCTGCAGTAGAAGGACCTTTCCCCTCTCCTTCCCCAGTGAAATATGAAATACTGAAAGCTTGGAAGGTGCCTGAGGGCAATTGATGCACACACTTAAAATGAACAAGGGAGTACACCGAGACTGAACAGAAAAAAATACTCCCACATAAAGTGATAAGCCCGGCAAAGTCTGTGTGGGCTCTTTGCTTAGGAAGTGTTCCAGGCCCAAGTCTAATGCTTATGTGGCCGAGCTAGGGTGGAAATACTGTGCTCATGAAACTGCCTTTCCCAACACTCAAAAAATTAAAAATAGAACTACCATATGATCCAACAATCCCTCTTCTGAGTATAGATCCAAAGAAATGAAGTCATGATCTCCACGTTCTTTCCCTCATCATTCACAATAGCCAAGACATGGAAGCAACCTAAATGTCCACCAATAAATGAATGGATAAAGAACATATGGTATTTACATGTAACAGGAAATTCTCCAATATGTGACAATGTGTATTAACCTGAAGGATAGTAAACTAAGTGAAATAAGCCAGATGCAGAAGAACAAACACTACATGATCTCATTTACACGAGGAATCTCAAATAGTGAAACTCAGAAGCAGAGAGTAGAATGGTGGTTACCAGGGGCTGAGGGTAAAGGAAAATGGAGAGATTTTGGTCAAAGGGCATAAAGTTTCAGTAACACAAAACAAGTAAGTCCTAGAGATCTATTGTACAGCATAGTGTTTATGGTTAACAATACTGTGTCGTACACTTAAAAGTTTGCCAAGAGGATATATTTTTACGTTAAATGTTCTTAATCCACAAAAATAAATAAAGAGAGCAGGAAGAAACCTTTGGAGGTAATAGATATGTTTATGGCATGGATTGTGGTGATGGTTTCATAGAGATAAACTTATCTCCAAACACATCAAATTGTATACATTAAATATGTGCAGCCTTTTGTATGTCAATCATACCTCAATAAAATGGTTTTAAAAATCAATAAAACTATTGTGGCCTGTACATAGAAGTAATTCGACAAAAACTAAACAAATAGACAAAAAGCAAGCCAGACACTAAGGTCAGTAATCCAGGGAAAGAGTGTCCAAAAAACATAAAGTATAAGGAATAAAACTTGGAAAGTACCACAAAGGGCAGAAAATCAAGCTAGGTGATTAAATTTCTATGTGGAAGGAAGCAAGAAATAGAAAGTTTGGCAGTCAAATAACAAGCAAATAGCAGGCAAAGCCTATGTCATTGCTAGATTTTCAAATAAAAATAGCTCTTGCAGTATGATGAAAGTGGTCCAGGGGTTTAATTAAATAATCGTGGAATAAAGGGAATGGGAACATTTATATTCTAGAAAGACAGGATGAAGAGCATCCTTTGAATTTACAACCTTGCCATTAATTTCCTCTTTGATCCAAGGAAAGTCCTTCAATCTCTTTGAGCCTCAGTTTCCACATTCATTAAAGAGTTAAACAATATGGCATTAAAGTTTCCTTGAGATGAAAAGTTTATGTTGGATGATGCAAGTAAAGTCCATTTGAATTTTCTCTTGTATCGCTGGAAAAGAACCTTAGAACAAACAACTAGGATCATCAATAAAAATATTCCAACAACCACCACAAATCTATACAAAGAGAAGAAGAACATCAGAGTCCTTATTTGGCATTCTGTTGGCAAGGATACATTACAGCGTATTGAGTGACATTGAGAAGAGAGTTGAGTGAGTTCGACTTGTATAATGGATAAAAGGATAATCAGTTATATCTTATAAAAGAATGTGTGGATTCTTAGAGATTAGGAACATTTTTAGCATGGTATATGAAAGTTCTAGTGCTCAACAGTAAACAAATGATTTCTACTGTTCTCAATGAAATGTTTAAAAATCTCAGAAAGGAGAGTCAGCCCTGATGGCCCAGCGGTTAAAGTTCATAACACACTGCTTTGGTGGACAGAGTCTTGTTCCCAGGCATGGAACTACGCCACTTGTCTGTCAGTAGCCATGCTCTGACAGTGGCTCACACAGAACTAGAACTTACAATGATACACAACTATGTACTGGGGATCGGGGAGTGGGGAAAAGAGGAAGATTGGCAATAGATATGAGCTTAGGGCAGATCTTCCCCTGCAAAAAAAGAAAAAAAGAATCTCAGAAAAGACATTTTTCTAATATTTGTCACTTATTCCCTTGCTGTGTAAAATTGTATTGTCTATTTCATCTATGTCTTTAATTTCCTTTTCTAAAAAATTAATAATTGCAAAATGACAATAAAATATGTGGAAACTACCTCAGGAAAAGTGCCATATAAACTCAAAATGACATTAGCCATATTAAAATATTGTTACACGTTACTAGAACCCATCAGGTTGCATGTTTTCCAATTTCTTGTTACCACCTATACATATTATCTTGAAGGAAAATGCACCAAACTAAAATTCAAGACATTTGAAAAACTATTCAAAACTTCGCAAAACTGTCATTATTTAAGTAGGTTAGAGAAAATTGTGCTTTAAAAAAAAAACAGCCAACACACATAAAAAAGAGTTAGGTTGGTGCAGAGCACCTCATCTGAATGCAGAGAGAGGGAGGACTCTAAACAAGTCAGATTAATCTAGAGAAATGGGTTGTTTTCCCAGAATCATTTTGTAATCAGGTAATGCATCACATTATCCAATCCTCCCTGACAGGAAGGTTGCTTTCTCCCACCTTGACTAGGAAGAGCAGTCTAAACTGCATCACTTGAAATTACAGCTTTTCAAAATGAATTATATTATTTTACATCAGCCATGTCAGGGCTTTTACAAATTGTTAATCTCCTGGTAAACATTCTCACATCTAAAACACAATTATGTTTTATTTACAAGCAAAGTGTATGTGTTAGGGAAATGTAACAGATAGTTATTATGCATAAATTGCCTGCTGTCCCTTGGGAGTAGAAAATGAGACATTGCCTCTCTTAGGGACATCCTAAAAGAAATATTGATAAGTAAGTAGAATCACTGAACATTTGGTAAATTGCCGTTTCAATGAATCATGCCCTTCCTAAATTCAGGAGGTAGCACCTTCAGAAATGCAGGAAAATTGGAAACGGATGGGAAAGCATTCTAAAAGTAAATTAAGAAAACTTTGACCTTTAATACTGAAAGTTCACATTGAGAAATGAAAAGGATATCTTTTTCTTCACATATAGCAAACTGTATAGTTCATACTATATGGGCATGAGTATCACAATTATAGTACTTACTCAGCCTTCTTCTTAATCAAATGTGGACACAAGGAAACAAAATAGTTCTTCTAATCTGGTTCTAGACCTAGAAAGGCAACCAGAAAGCTTCCCAGTTGTGATTCTTACGTGAACTTTTATACTAATGTACATAAAAAGGGAAATACTCTGTGCGCAAGGAAGGGAATAGATTATATTCAGATTATCATCAATCAAGCTTAATTGTCATGGTTTTCATGTACTGAAAATGTATTATTATTTTTCTTATCTTCAATTATATATCTGGAATTTAATAGTAGTGTACTTTTAAAGGCAATTATTTTAAATGTTTATGAATTTTCATGGGCATGTAAGCTCTTGTTTATGACCCCAATTTTTCATTAACTTTAATAAAATGTTAATGAATGTTATGCGAAAAAATTTCAAGAATTCTGTACTTCCCCTTCGGAAGTACATCGCTTAAGTTTTCTAAGGAAAAACTGACATTTTCCCTGTAGACTGATAGAAACTCCATAGAGACAGTTGTCACTTATTTGATTTCTGATGCTGAATAGAAACCTTAAACACATGTTTGACAAAACCTATCTGAATACTTAGATAAGTACGTCAGGCATGTGTTACTCTTCAGTGTGCATCTTTTTATTTTCACATTATATATTATAAGAGATCCGGAGTAACTTAGAACATAAGTAACTCAGGCTTTAGCTTTTCAATTAGGATGTGATAACCTTTTATTTTTTTGAGGAAGATTAGCCCTGAGCTAACATCTGTGCCCATCTTCCTCTGCTTTATATGTGGGACGCCTACCACAGCATGGCTTGCCAAGTGTTGCCATGTCGGCATCTGGGATCCGAACCTGCGAACCCCGTGCCACCAAATCAGAATGTGTGCTCTTAACCGTTTCTCCACCGGGCCAGCCCAGGATGTGATAATCTTAAACAACTCTTTCAGGTGTTTTATTGGATTTAAGTCACCCAAATAGAGAAAGAAAGTACTTAAAATACAAAGGTTTCTCAATAAATATATTTGGAATGAACTGTATTGTAATGAAAAATTTTCGCCCTCTAGATACTGGGTTATATTTATTTTTATTAATAAATTAATTCATTCAGTCAATAAAAATTAGAATGCACTTCATCTGTCAAGAACTGAACTCAACATTTGAGTTACACAGATGAGGATGGTACACTGCTTTCACTGAATTCACAAGAACATTTTGTTTCTAACAATTTCAAACTATGTGTACCAAACATGAAGCATAGAACTGTTTAATTGCAATGATCCCCTGTCTTATTCTATCAGACTTTATTATCCAACCAATTGTCTATGTTTCTTAGAAATGGCAGATCAGCTATCAAGTCAATTCTTTAGACCCTTGCTTTTTCTCTTTCTTGCTTTTTCACTTGCCTGCTTTCCTGAAGCTTCCCTGAGTCTTCTGAAATTTATTAAGTTAAACAGATAGTTAACTCCAGCCAGCTATAATAATGCAGTTATGGGGCACAAAGCAGGCACATAAGAATCAGTGCATTTAAAGTCATTTTTGATATCTTTCTGACTGCTGTTGCAACCAAAGCAATTTGACACAGCAACAATGAATGCAATGAACCAATTTGCAGCAAACAAGGAATTATCTTCTGTATGTAAAGCTTACGGAATTATTCTGGGGCTTTGGGGCAGGTGACAAGAGCCATCTTGGTGGCGGAAGAATTAGGCTTATCTCAGTGTGAATCAGTGAATGAATGGGATATCTGTTTATCTTTCACTTCCCAGCACATATTATTAAGCCTGGCATATAGTTGGTGCTTTGCTATTTTCTTACTTCGAAGGCCATTTGAAAATTAAAACATTCAACCCCTATGAAATATCACTGCAGTATAATGAAATATCTTTCTCTGACACCAAAGCACCTATTCTCATATTTATTTTTCTCAAAGTTTTGCAATTTGACAGGACTCATGCTTTATCCTTAGTTTGGAATTGCCTGTAATATTTTTTAAAGTCTTTTTCAAAAAATAGAACAAGGCTTCAAATAATATTCCATTTCTGGCTATAAAATCTAAAGAATACAAAAAATAGAATCCAATTTGAAAAGTCTTCAAGATAAACATTTTCTTGTAAACAGAGCCATTCCTTCAGGGATAGTTCCATAACCAGGAGTGCATGAAACCCTGGGGATAATGAAACTATTTCATTTTCCATTTGTTTAGGAAAGGCCAGAAGGCTATTTATGTACTAATAGGTTTATTAATAAAACTGAAAAAGCAATAACCTCACCTGTATAGTGATCAGTGAAGCCAGAAATAATGGAAAACCAACTTTATATAAAAGGACATTTTATGGCTCTCATGACCACCTTTGATTTTTTTTTTTAATAACGATTCCATTTGATGAGCCTTTCTTTTTTTCTGTTTACATATGGCTCTCTACATTTCATTTTAAACTAAATGAAAAAATATTTAGATAAAGTGTTTTTTCTTTGCATGAATATTATCAAACACAAAAAAGCCTCTTGTAAATTAACAAAACTCCTGCACATTAATGTTGCTCATTATAATCTTCTTGTAAAGCTATTAATTTGGTGACTTTGCTAAGTTACATCCTCATCAGCATATGTCCTTAGCCAAGTTTGCAATGACCATTATAATCTATCTTTTCAAAGTAAGTTATGCATTTTAATGAAATATCTACAAGGAAGATGAACTGGCTATTTCCAGCACTTGTAACTGTGTGGCTGGGCTATAAAAGGAAAAAAATGTAGGGAAGAAGAAATTTTGAAAATCAATTATTCTATGTGTGCTAAAATTAAATATAGATTCTACAGTTATGTTTATATGCATGAGAATGACCACTATGAAAAAAAATGTATCTAAACAAGCTGTTAGAATACTCATTTATTTCAGTAGAAATGATAGGGTATATTAAAAACATCATTTTGCCAGATATTTTCTCCTCTTTGATAGGAAATATAATAAATAGTTCATTGCTTGGTTTTAAAATTAGATTGTTAGCATCAGGTCTAGATCTCAGACTCTATCCACATTTAGGGTGAATGTGTCCAAATAAAGCTCCACCTCCATTATCCGGTAATTTAATTAGGTTGTATTTAACTAGTAAATATGACCAACCTGACAAAATATACCACAAATAGCTCTCAACAATCAGGTTATTGTTAATTTGATGACTCTATGTACACAGTCTGAGACCATATAATGGCTAAAAATTGATAGAATGTGAAGTGTTTAGATTAGAAATGATTAAAGAAATAAATTATGAAGAATTCAATTTTGTTAAAATTTAGATGTGCTACAATGAACAAATGAAGCAGCTTGGAGACATAATGAATCCAGGAGAGCTGCAAGGCAAAACTGAGTTGAACTATAGAAAGGAAGCAAATGACCATAGTTGGCTAAGCAAAGAGAGGTGTAAAACATGAGACAAAATGGATTCTGTCAGAAAAAAGGTAGAAAAGAGATCAATTCAGATAAAAATACTATGATCTACTTTAGAATAACTTCAGTGTTAAAATGTGAATTGCACATGTATCATATGACATGAAATTTGCATGAATGATTTTAATATTTTAAATATTTATTAAAACTTATTATACAGGGGACTGGCCCAGTGGCACAGTGGTTAAGTTCACTTGCTCTGCTTCCATGGCCCGGGGTTGGCAGGTTCAGATCCCAGGTGCAAACCTAGCACCGCTTGTCAAGCCATGCTGTGGTGGCATCCCACATAAAATAGAGGAAGGTTGACACCATGTTAGCTAGGTGACAATCTTCCTCAAGCAAAAGGAGGAAGATTGGCAGCAGATGTTAGCTCAGGGCCAATCTTCCTCACAAACACAAAAATAAATTATTATATAAAATTATTTATTATAATAAAGAACAAACTTGATCCTTTTTAAAGTTGGCAGTGAATGTATACAAAATCTTTTTCTATGATTGGATCTAACAGCCAAAGTATTGCCTTCTTTAAAAGCATGAAAGGAGGGCACTGTGGATAATTAAAGATAAGATGAAACTGTTATAAAGAGTGGTAAAATATATAAATTTATTGTCTACATAGAATAGATGCTTGTAGGTAGACTAAGTGATTCTTTATCCTAGAAAATGTGAGAGAAAATTTTTTCAAAGTAAATAAAGAATTCTGTATGCTCGTCACTAGAAAGGAAAATTCTGAGACTACAAGGAATACTGGATTATTTTATAAAGAAAGATTCTTAGATTTGGTTTCCAGTACTAGAAGGAAAAATTATTATTCACTTTTGGGAATATTCGATTGCAGTTTTTCTTGATGTCTATTCCAGATCTATGATTCCATAATTTCATGAACAAAGAACCTTAAAAATGTAAGCTTGTAAGCACATAGTGCTTCCAAATTCTTGAAGCAAAAATGTTCTTTTCTCTTTTTTTACATGGTTTATTTTTAGTTCCTAGTGGTTTTCAACACTTTTTGGAGAGTCATGGATGCCATCTACAAATCTGATAAAAATACCCATCCTTTTCCCAAAAAATCTTCTTACTCATTTCTCAAAATATTTTGCAAATAAAGTTGAGAATGTTCACAAAATCTCTGAAGTCAAGTTAATAACCACTTGTCTAAACTGTATTTTATATGAGATCAATCTAGGAACAGGGTTATGAGTAAATGCCATACTAATTTTGCAGAAGCATCAAAGCATCCGTACCAATCTTCCCTACCACACACGGGTGTCCAAGGAGGCCATTTTAGTTGGGTCCACACAGCAAAGAAAATGGAAGGGTCAAGTATTGACCAGTGATTTGGGGTTGTTTGGAGTCTACTATTCTACACAATTCCCTTTAAGATATCTATCAGCCTCTGCCAAGTCTTTCAATTTATTTCCCCCAAATTGTCTAAATTATTTAGACAAAAAATAACCACAAGTGGGTTTTCAGATTCTTAAGCATATTCATTAATAATCTAAACAATTGCAACTAGGATAATTTCTAAAGCCTATATATTGGAGAATAAATTAAAATAGTTATTATGTAGCAAGGTAACAAAAGCTGAAAACTGGATATTTGCCAACTGTATAATCTTATTCCACAAAATGAGAAAATTCAAGTATACCTCTAGGTGAGGTTTTCTCTGAATAATCTAGATTTTTTTCAGCATGATTTATTTTTTTGTGAGGAAGATTGTCTCTGAGCTAACATCTATGCCATTCTTCGTCTATTTTGTATGTGGGTTGCCACCACAGCATGGCTTGATGAGCGGTGTGTGGGTCCATGCCTGGTATCTGAACCCATGAACCCCAGGCCACCAAAGTGGAGCTCATGAACTTAACCAGTACACCACCAGGCTGGCCCCTTTAAGCATAATTTTATATCCCTTGAGGAATGCTTATGACCATCTTGCATACACAATAGCCACAAATCTAATCAATTCAAAAATAGCTAGTAAACACTATTGTAAAGCAGATAAATCTTTTTAGTACCATGAAAATTACTTTATTTTTAAAACTATATATTTTCTGTTTTGAGCTGGATAGTGCAAAACATATGTGTCATCAATTGAAGCTATAATAAATTGATGGCCTTATTATTTTACCTTTATTCAGTATGATTTTAAGTATAACAGTCTAACACTTCACATTCCTAGTGGTCAAATAGTTAAGCACAGTTAATATTTTAAAATTTGAAGATTCTATGAGTTCTATTCAAGGTTGAGAAGTATTATTCTTTTGGGTTTTTATACTGTATTTTTTCTAAATCTATAAACAACCATTCAGGGCCAGCCCCAGGGGCCTAGTGGTTAAGTTTGGAATGCTCTGCTTCGGCGGTCCAGGTTTGGTTCCCAGGCACGGATCTACACCACTTGTCTGTTAGTAGCCATGCTGTGGTGGCAGCTGGCTCACATACAAAGAAAAGAGGAAGACTGGCAGCAGATGTTAGCTCAGGACAAATCTTCCTCGACACAAAAAAATTTCTAAATCCATAAAATAAAAACAACCATTCAACCACACACTTTAAAATAAACTCTTCAAAATAATTAAAATATGCTTGGACAAATTACATTTGAGCTAAGAATCTTCAGAGTCAGGTGAACAGCATCGTAAAACACTTAGCATCCTTTTTCATTTTGCAGTTTCTATGGCACTAGTATTAGTATTATACAAAAAGGTGCTGGTAAATGGTTTGGATGTTCTGGTATTTTAAAACAGTAAATGCAATTAAGCTTGGATAAATAGATCACTCTTCAAACACTTGGGAACCTTTCTAAGGAAATGCAAAAGTAGAGAAAAATACTTAGGGAAGCTTTTTCAACAACTTTGTAGGAAGTTCGGGGAAGAAAATACCAAATAATGGAGGAGTCCTTACATGCAAATTAGTGCATTTATTACTTTCTCTTACCAAAAATATTCTGCAAAAAAGTGCTTTCTAGAGTACGATAAACTTTGTTTTTTATGACAAACTTGGCATGATGAAAGATCACTTTTCAAAAGAAAATATTACTTTTCCGAAAAATACCTATGTAAAATGTTTTATTCACACGTCTTAGTATCAAAGATCATAAAAATAACTAACTGCCATTGGTGAAATCTATTTCCCATGGGTAGACTAACACTAGTTTGGAGATTTTTTTTTTAATTAAGTTTACTGAACTTTGTTTTTATGCTAAGCTAACAATGGTTTTGGAGCATTTTAGCCAAGTGGAACAACTTCTCGTCTTCTGGGAATTTCACCGCCAATTTTAGTTTCCACTAGTATCCTTAGTATTTATTAACATTGTAAGATAAACTTTTGGAACATTAATTTTAAATGTGTTCATTTAGAGACAGTTAATATAGAGGGAACATGAGTGAGTTCACTAACATAATCAATCAAATTTTTGTTGAAAAACAGAATTGAAAGTCCAGTGGTGAGCTATGATTACGTGACTCACTGTTTTGATTATTCAGAAGCAAGTATTAGCATCTATTAGAACCATCCAGAAATGCCAGGTCTCTATCAGAGATAACAGATGAAAGATATCCCTTTAAAAACTGTGACATTTTCTTTACAGCTTCTGTTTGTTCTCATCCGTGAGACTGTAAGGATCTGAGGACACATGTAGCCTACATATAGTTTAAGTAAATAATTACCCAATAGCACTTATTTAGCAAATACATATTACTAGCCTGTTATATGCCAGCAACAGAATTTAGGTTCTAGTGGAAGAGATATACAATAAACAGATTAATAAAAAAATTAATAAATACAAATTTGGGAAGTGTTAGGCAGCCAACGTGGTACCTTTTCAGAGAACAGGAATAGACTTAGCTACTTTAGATAGGAGGGTAGAGAAAGGCCTATCTAAAAAAATAATTTGGGGGCTGATTCCCGATAGGTGAGAACTCTAGACATATACAAAAGTGAGGAAAATCATTTCTATACAAAAGCAACCATTCAAAAGAGCATATAGTACTGACTACATATTGCCGCGCTGGACACCTTACAAGGTCAACGCAGATGTGTGTTTCATTACACTTTACTCATATTTTTTATTATCTTACACAGCAAGTCAAAAATGGAACATTGGATTTAAATGATTCTGTCTTCACAGCTTTGTAGAGAATATTTTCTTCTACCCAAACCACAAATCCTCTCTTCTTAGCATCACAGGCTATCAATTAAAACTAGGTCAGCAAGTATAGAGGTTTAAAAAAGCCACATTAATATCCTTGACATTTCTGCTGATGTTAGTTGTACTTCTTTTTGCTCTGGTACATTGGTGAATGCATTCTAGAGTCTCAAATCATTAATGATTCTCTTCTGAAATTAATAAAGCAGGTAAATGACGTCAGGTATTAGAATCTAAATTGTATGCTTTGTAAAAACTATAATTCACACCTACTTATATCTTGTTGCATTTACATTGGAGTCACATTCTATGCAAGAAAAAAGTATGTTTTCTATTTTAATAATCAAATGGGAATACGATTCAGGATTAGAAAGTCTATCATCTCTTCTACCATTTAATTATTTTATTACTTCTTTGAGCAAGAAATATAATTCTATGCTCCCAAATTAATAAGTACTCAATTTTCAGTCACGAGCACCCTGATTTTGGTCATTGTTCTTTTCATATATAACTCATGCAAGGGAGATGAACGACCACACATTAGACCATGAGTTCTGCTGCCAGACAGACAGATTTTTATTTTTGTTTGTTGTTTGTCTTTCAGGTAATATTGGTTTATAACATTATATAAATTTGAGGTGTACTTATTTCGATTTCTGTGTAGCCTACATCATGTTCACCACCCAAAGACTAATTATCATCCATCACTGTATACAAGTGCCCTCTCACCCCATTTGCCTTCCTCCCTCCTCTCTTTCCCTCTGGTAACCATCAGTCTAATCTCTGTATCTATGTGCTTGTTGGTGGTGGTGGTGGTTGTTTTTCTCTTCCACTTATGAGTGAAATCATGTGGTATTTGACTTTCTCTGTCTGATTTATTTCACTTAGGATAATACCCTCACAGTCCATGCATCTTGTTGCAAATGGCAAGATTTCATCTTTTTTGTGGATGGGTAATATTTCATCGTGTATAAATACCTCATTTTCTCTATCTACTCATCCATTGATAGGCACTTGGGTGTTTTCCAAGTCTTGGCTATATAGAGTTTTGAAGCCTGGCTTTGTCATTTACCATCAGTGATCTCAGGTGAACTATTTAACGTTCCTCAGTCTGTTTACAAATCTGGTAAATGGAGGTGCCTGGTTCATAAGATTACTATGAAGGTTAAGTAGCATAATATATTTGAAGTACATAGTACAATGTTGGCACATGGGAAATACTAAAACTTGAAAGTTATCATTAATTACCATTATTGTTGATTTTAAAATTGTGTTTTGTATAAAATAGTCAGGTTTTCTTGGATTTTTTAGAATTTTTTCATATGTTCTAATTATCCAAATCCTATCCATAATTTGGGATCCCTAAAACTGTAAACTTGAGTGATAATTTGGGCCATCTCACTGTATTTCAATTCAATGTGAAGAGAGGAGTTTGAATTAATGACAAAGAAGAGATTAATTAAAAGGTTCACATCAACCTAAGAATAAATTAAAAATAACCACTTGGTAATGCTTTAATGTTTTTTTCAAAGGAGCTGTTAGAAAAAAATATTCTTCTCAAAAGTTCTAAGTCACTCCTTTCAATGACTTTTTGAATGTTGAGGACACTTATTCTTCTTTCATAGAAAACTCTAGGATAACAAATCATGGAATTTAGTCAAGAAAACAAATGGGGGCCATGTAGGAAATACTTTGGGAAGAAATTTAACTCTGAGTTATTGTCAAAAAAAGTTCACACAGATCAGTGGAACAAAATTGAGAGCCCAGAAGTAAACCCACACGTTAATGGACAGCTAATATTCGACAAGGAAGCCAAGAGCATACGATGGAGAAAGGAGAGTCTCTTCAATAAATGGTGTTGGGAAAATGGGACAGCCACATGCAAAAGAACGAAAGTAGACCATTCCCTTACACCATGCACAAAAATCAACTCAAAATGGATTAAAGACTTGAATGTAAGACCCGAAACTATGAGACTTCTAGAAGAAAACATAGGCAGTATGCTCTATGAGATTGGTCTGAACAGCATATTTTCAAGTCCCATGTCTGACTGGGCAAGGGAAACAAAAGAAAAAATGAACAAACGGGACTACATCAAACTAAAAACCTTCTGCACAGCAAAGGAAACCATCAACAAAATGAAAAGACAACCTAACAATTGGGAGAAGATATTTGCAAACCATGTATCATATAAGGGGTTAATATCCAAAATATACAAAGAACTCGTACAACTCAACAACAATAAAACCAACAATCCAATTAGAAAATGGGCAAAAGATCTGACCAGAGATTTCTCCAAAGAAGATATACAGATGGCCAACAGGCATACGGAAAGATGCTCAACATCATTAGCTATCAGGGAAACGCAAATCAAAACTACAATGAGGTATCACCTCACTCCGGTCAGAATGGCTATAATTAACAAGACAGGAAACAACAAATGTTGGAGAGGGTGTGGAGAGAAGGGAGCCCTTGTTCAAGGTGGCAGTGCAAACTGGTGCAGCCACTATGGAAAGCAGTATGGAGTATCCTCAGAAAATTAAGGATGGATCTACCGTATGATCCAGCTATTCCACTGCTGGGTATTTATCCAAAGAACCTGAAAACACAAAAGCATAAAGATACTTGCACCCTATCATTGCGGCATTATACACAATAGCCAAGACATGGAAGCAACCTAGGTGCCCATCAAGGGACGAATGGGTAAAGAAGATGTGGTATTTATACACGATGGACTACTGCTCAGCCATAAGAAATGACGAAATCCGGCCATTTGTGACAACATGGATGGACCTTGAGGGTATTATGCTGAGTGAAATAAGTCAGAGGGAGAAAGTCAAATACCATATGATCTGACTCATAAGTAGAAGATAAAAACTACAAAAAAAACCCAAAACACATAGCATTGGAGATTGGACTGGTGGTTACCTTTGGGGAGGGGGGGGCAAAAGGGGTGATTAGGCTCACATGTGAGGGGATGGACTATAATTAGTGTTCAGGTGGTGAACATGATGTAATGCATACAGAACTCAAAATATGATGTACATCTGAAAAAAATAAAAATTAAAAAAAAAGTTGTTGAATATGCCTTTTCAAATGCCAAAAAATAATTTTAAAATATGCAATCGATTGCTAAACAAAATTGTAAAATTTTACTTACTTTTACTACCTAGTTGAAGCTTATTTTCATCATAGTGTCCTCCTTTCTATCATTCCATGCAGGACTTTTTCACTTTCGCTTTCCTTGACTCCTCCCAAGGCTCTCACCAGATCTGCCTCAACTCTCAGAGTTAAGCATTAATATTAGCCCTCCAGAGAAGCCTTCTCAGCCCACCTCAGCAGAAGTACCCAAACCAAAAGATATGCTCTATCCCAGTAACCCAATTACTTTACTTCATTCTATTTATAAACAGTTATAAGATGGAAGTTTTAGTTTATTTTAATTTATGATTTAGTAATCTAGTCTTCTCCAAGCAGACAGAGACTACAATGATCTCTTCCACTGATATATTTCTAGTGCCTGGAAGAGTACTAGGTTTATAGTAAGTACCGAAAAAAATTCAAATTAATGAATGCGGAAAGAGGCAGTTTTAGTTTAATTTTATTCTGTTGAGGAAGAATCCAGGGAAAAAATATGAGTTATATTTGAAGTGAGGAAAGTTTGAGATATTTATAAAACATCCAAGGGAGACTACTACATACTGAGCTGGATGTGTAGGCTTACAGCAATGAAAGCTGTAGAGTTTGGATATATGCATTTGGGAATCATTATTCAAAAGATACGCCATGAGTGAAGATAGAATGCTCTTATTTCAAGAATGTAGAATAATAATAGTATGGAAAAATGTTTAAGGAACACCAACATTCACAGGGTAGGTAGAGGAGAAACCTGCTTAATAGACTAGAAAAGATCCACAGTGATAGGAAAAGACAAGGAAGAGTGTCATGGAATCCTAGAGAAAGAAGAATATTTCAGGAACCAGAGAATGATCAACTGAGTCAAATGGTGCTGACAGGGCAAGGAAGAAAAAAAGTGGAAAATGTTATTTGGATTTGTCAACATGGAAATTACTAGTTATCTTAACAAGAGTAGTTTCAATAGAGAAGGCTGGAGTGAGTTGAATGGTGAATTGGAGGCAATAAAGTGGAAATAGTGTGTGAAGGGAACTATCTTGAGAAGCTTGACCAAGCAGGAAAGGACAGGTCCATAGTCACTTATGTGAAAATTTGAGGCTCAGGTGGATTTTGGAATTCTGAATATTTCACATGTAAGAAAGGTAAAGAAACATATATAGCATATAAATGATACCTCAATGACTTCTTAGTAGCACCCCAAAATCAAATAGTATATTAGAAATTCCATGAATTTTTCTGGAGTAAAATACATGAATATATGAATATTTGTGGTGTTATATATGACTGTAAATAGCCTTTTCTCCGTTAAAGCCTCATAAGGACTTTAAGTGAAATTTTTTAAATGAAGTAAAAAAATGACTCACTAAATGAAATTTAAAAAAAGAACTTTTTGGTTTTCAATCTCTTTGGATATCTGGATTGTGGTTGAAAAATTATATAGAAAGATAAGGTGCTGGCTGGAGGGGGATTTGCCTATAAGACATTTGTTTCGCCTATATGAGATTTGTTTTGTTTTGCCTATTACCAAAGTTACCAAAATATATCTAAAAAATGATATTGGGTACCCTGATAAAAAGGCAAGCTAAAGATTGAGGAGAGATGCATTTCTAATAGAACTCAAGTCCCTGAGAAGTCAATTTTTAAGGTAATCCAGAGGACACAGAGAGGGACTGGCATTTCATAGAGAGATGGCTCACCTTTAAATTATACCTAGAGAAAAGGAAAGGAAGGGTATATACGCAGAGAATTTATTCATTTGGTAGAGGGAAGATAACGAGATTCGTTTTAAATAGTTTTTATTTTCTCTGTGAAATGTGATAAAAAGATACTGCCAGAGAGTTTAGAGAACAGAAGGAGAGTCCACTGTTTTGAGTGTAAAAATATTTCTCAAAGAAATAGTCTTTGAGGAAGATGGGAGAGAAAAAGTTACTATAAAAAATGCTACGTTTGTATCAACGTGGTTAAACTTGATAAATTAAGATTAATTCAATCACTCTTTACCTATTTATAAGGGTTTATAGTGTTACAGATCTGTTCTAGGCACTAAAATAGAGAAAGAGAGAAGACAAAGTCACTTTCCTGTAAATTAAATCCTAGTGAGATAGAAATTTCAATTTATAGTAAACATATTCAAAAATTAAACCCTCAAAAATGAACTAGGCATATTTCTCAATACTTTTAAGCTTATTGTGCAGAAGTGTATGGGAATAGATTCTAGACTCAGGATTTTAAGAACTGGTACTGAAATATCAAACTATTATAGCCAAATTAGAACAAGAGAAATTGGTAAAATACATCATATAAAAATCAATGTTTTGACCTCACATGATCACATGATAAAAATTTCTGTAGAATTATATATGTTATTTAATTTTTAAGATTAAAAATGAAATGAAATACCAATATAGTTTATTTTTTATAAAAATAGTCATTATCTTTTAAAAGTTACCATAACCTTCCATTGCTGTTTGCTGATCTGAGAATGTTTGAACCACATGTTGTAGAAAACTGGTTTTATTTCACAAATTCATCTGGGGCAGGCACCTGAATCATATTAGCAATTACAAATCATGTAAAACACATTTCCTTCACTAGCCATGGTATTTTCTCTGTGAGAAACATCGTTCATCTCCTCCTGAGGGAACTGTATAATATAAAAGAACCTCACTGAAAATGCATATCAAGAATCGTTTCTTGATTACAGTGTCATGCATCATGGTGCTGTAGTTTGAAGTCTTTTTGCTTCCCTTCAAAACACTGGTCTTGAGCACTTTTATGTCAGCAACTCAAAATGTAATGTCCTGAAACCTGGCACTAGAATAGCAAACTGAGAGGAATACTTTTGTACAAGAATTAGTGCAAGTCGGTCAAGCCATTTCATTTTTTTTTAGGTAGTTTCTAGGACTTTTCTGGTCCTCCACAAATAAAACATGTTCTTTGTACTTCTAAAGATTAACAGTTCAGCAATATGTTGTGCAACAGCAAGATAAAAATTAAATAAAGGCTGATGCCAGGAAAACTTACTTTTTTATTCTGGGATATAAAGAACAAAAAAGACTGAATATTGGTCTTGAGTGCTTTTCAACTAGCAATGGGACAGCAACTATTCTCAACATACTAAATACAAATCAAATTTATAATCTCTATTTCAGATACTCAAGTTATTTAGTTTTTATCATATGGAGTGCATTAAGGTCCTATACACACACACATTACAAAAGCAGATCTGACTCGAAGATTCAGTTATTCTAAGGTAGGGTGAGCAGCCCTGTATGAAGGCAGTCTTTTAGGTTCTCCAGTGTTTTCACAGCTACAGATAGAGAAAAAATAGACATGTGGAAAACTGGACTATCATCATATATTTATGAACCCTAACTATTTTGTTTTAAAGAGAGATGGAGAAATTTCAACAGCGTGTCTCTCTTCTAAGAGTACCATCCTTCTGGAAGTGATATGTTTAAAACCACAAGTCACCCTACTGTCTTGTGTCATCTCCTAATGGGGTAATATGCTTCCAAATGAGGAGACTATCTATCACATCATAAGTTTTTAAACTTACATGGCATGTCAGCTCAATTGGGACTTAAACCTGCGTAAAGAAGATGAATTAAGCGTTGAGTGAATTGTCTTCATTCAAGACTATACGTCTGATAAGAATGGGTGATATCAAAGAATCATCAAACAGATAAATGCTCTTAAAATCTAGGTTACTGACTTTTATCTGTTTTACTTAATTAGACTTGTAAATGTCCATCAATGATAGGTTTTAATCATTATGTTGACAGTCTTAGTCCATTTCCTTCTACATTAGAAAAACACCACACATTGGCATTCTCAAAAAAAGGAATACAAATCAAAAAAATAGGCATAGATTGTGAAAAACTACAACCTTTAATACCTTCCATGTGATCCCAGAAAAAAAAAAAAAAACTTTAAAGTGGGATGTTTCATTTATTTATGTGGTTGTGAAAAAAATATGAAATCAAATATAAATATAAAAATACATATATGAAATAAATATATGAAAAGCTGATTCCCTTATTCTTGATGTCCCTTATCTGAGTACAAGCACTGTAATCTTTAATAATAAAACATTTACGGTATACTTACTCTGGGCCAACAACTTATAGAGATGGGATTTGAACCCAAGCAGTGTAGCTCGGAAATGCATATTCTTAGCCAGTAAGTTCATTCACAAATCCTTTTTAAGTATTTCATTAAAATCTACTGCAATTTAACCCAAAAATGTTATTGAGCAATGACTATAAAGCACTGTGCTAGATGCTTTAGAGTCTCCAACACAAAATGGACTCCAGAAGCTCATGGTCCAATGCAAGGAAAAGCTGTGATAAAATTCAGCCCATAAGTAGTAGAAATTAGAGTATTTCTAGGTATTATAAATTATTCCACCTAGGAATATCCAGAAAGACTTCCCCAGTTTGATTGTCCTGGTTTGCCAGGGCACTGTTCTATTTTTAGTACTGAAGGGTCCATGTCCTGGTAACCCCCACAGTCCCTGGCAAACCAGAATGGTCGAGTCATGCAGCACAGTCTGGTAAATATAGTACTCAACCCAAAAGAACTGATAAATGATACTCAAATAATTGTTCATGAATGTTCACGGTAGCACTATTCACAATAGCCCAAAGTGGAAACACCCCAAGTGTCCATTAATGGATGAAGGAATCACACATGGTACAGACATAAAATGGAATATTATTCAGCCATAAAAAGGAATGAAATTCTAATGTATACTTCAAGATGGATTAACCTTGAAAACATACTAAGTGAATAAAGTCAGACACAAAAGGTCAAATATTGTACTATTCTATTTTACATGAAATATCCAGAATAGGTAAATTCATAGAGACAGAAAACAAATTGGTGGTTGCCCGGGGCTGGGGGGAGAGGAATGGGGAGCAACTATTTACCGGGCATGGGTTTTCTTTTGAAGTGATTAAAAATTTTGGAACCAGACAGAAATGGTGGTTACACAACATTAGGAATGTATTAAATGCCATCAAATTGTTCTCTTTAAGATGGTTAATTTTATGTTGTGTGAATTTTACCTCAATAAAAATATATGACACTCAAAATTCTAGAGAGCAAATGGAACAATTTTAGATATCCACCCATGCACAGTACTCGACAAAAAATTTTAAGTACTAATCTTAAAAGGTACACAATTATCATTAACTAGAATAATCAATCAGTTAAAGCATCAAATTATATTAATTCTTTACTATAGAATATGCTAGCTCTTCTTTATGTTTCTATAAAAAAGAAATAACATCATATTTTGATAGTAGACTCAAGATATTTGAGAATAATGGTAAGCTAAAATACCTAATGGTCTTAATTTTTACCTAGTTATTGTATAACTGTCACCTATGGGTTGTCTATGGTGTTATGAAAGAAGCTGAAGAGGTCCTAGTCACACTTACTTAGAAGTATCACCACACAAAAATACAGGAATAGCCTTTGACCGAAATTGACTGACTTGTTAAAAGCCATGTGGTAATGGTATTTTAGTAAATTCCCGTTGGGAAAATAATATCACTCTTTTATTTTTAGGATTTAATGAGAAAAAGAATGTGCAGCTACTATAATTTGCATCAACTGAAGCATTAAATTTCATGATTTACTTATTCATGGAGGCATATGAAATCAGATGTAATATTCCTACCAAGAAACAATATTCTTACTACCATTTAAAGATTCTTATTCACTAAAGCAATGGAAAAACTGAAAATTAACCTTAGTACTTAATCTTTGTTACTATAAATCTTGCCTTCTAGGTTATGACCTTCTTTTTTTCAGTTGAAATGCAGTTTCCAAATGCACCATTGATTTTTCTTATAGCATATCAACTCACCTGTACATGAACTAATAGGCAAATGAAATTCCAGCTCTAAAATTAGATTTGGTGCTCTCACTTTAGCAGTTCCATTACCACTCCTTTGCTGCCGAAACACATTACTTCAAAGCCAGAGAACATAATGATTAGAAATCATTACACCAAAATGCATTTGTCTTCCTTTTGGGATGCTGTTGTTTTTATTGTTGTTAAATATTCATTTTTTTGACAGAACATGTGATTGCTTCTCTGGTAATATTTCCAGTAGGTCCTCATTTTATACTAGTCCATCACACTTCCTGAATTAAACATAATTATTATCAGAGCACTTACAATATCAGAGAGAGCATTTTATTATGTGCAACTTGGAATGGCATCCTTGGATTTGTGTGGTGTACAGCCCTGATGTGCATCCTGTCCTCAAGTCATCAATATAATTGAACACAAAATGATTTTTTCAAAATATTCATTTAGTATGCTTCTATTTAATTCAATAGGTATTTTTTGGTCACTTTATTTTCTCATGAAAGTTATCTGCATAATCATTCAATAAGCACTAGATAAATATGTATAAAAAGATGTATTAGAAGTTGTTACTACCATGTATGTAAACATCTTATATAACTATGTAAACATCTTATGTAACCTGCGTAATGTAAACATAGTTTTCTGGCTGGCTGCCACTTTTGTCTAGCAGTCATATAAAAGTGGCCACAAGGGGAGCTGTTAGGCAGGCCCCGCGCTCCCCACTATGCACTGTCTGTCAGCCAGAGTGAATAAAGAGTATGTCTGTTTTGCAAAAAAAAAAGAAGCTATTACTGATCCCAGATGCTTCCGATTATAAGAAATTATAAGAAATTAACAAAATCAGTAATAAGTAATTTATGATGTGATTTATGTACAATATAACTATAGAAATTCTGAGAAAAGAGAGAGAACTTTTAGTTAGGATGACAAGAAAAGCTTTCATGAGGAATTTGAGATGGTGTAAACAAAACTGTGGAATTAGGAATGCTCAAGGTGTGTTTACATACAACAATAGAATCAGAAACACAGACTGGAGGCAAGGATAATAAAAATAAGTGTAATTTTAAAAAGTCAAAAAAAAGAATTTTGGCTGATTGTTAAATATTTTGTAAAAACTGACAAGTTAAGAGAATTTGAAATTTAATCTGTAGGCAATGATAAATTGTTGAAAGTTTTCCAGCTCCCCTCAAAACAGATCTGATAGGTAAAATTAATATGGCAGTGTAAGCATGATCCATTGAGGGTGGGAAGAGACCAGAGGCTACATAGCCAGTTAGGAGGCTATTATCATATTCTAAATTTGAGTTAATGAGGTGCTAATGGAGTGGAGGTAATGCATTTGGGAAAAGAGAAAGTTATTTGCCTTGAAAAAGACAAATAATTGTACTTAGTAAATTAAACGCCATCGTTGTAGGAGTCTTGTGTTGCAATTAGGAGCAGTGTAGAACTCAGGAGGCTGGCAGGTTGGTGGGGACAATGATGAATTTTAGGTAGGATGACCATATGTCCAGTTTTCCTGGGTCAGGCCAGGTTACATCTGTTGTCCAGATATAATTATTAATAAGGGTTAATTAAAATATTTTCTCTCTCAAAAATGTCATGCTTTGGATGATAAATTATACAGGAACTCTAATTATACTTAATAGAGTAACATCCAAAGCAAACCATAGAGTATATAATAAAAAAATGAGAAATGAGAAAAAAACTAAGGTTAGAAAGAATAATTTGAGATTCATTTATACAGAGAGGGGCTTTATTCACTGGAATAGACTAATTTACTGAATGAGAAGATGGAAAAAGTAGATCCTGAAAAATTGATTTTGTAGCATGAAAAAAATAAAGGCACTTAAGAATTAGAGGAGTTGTCAGTCACAAGAGGCAAACCAAAATGGTGCAGTTTGTGGAAACCAAAGACAAAGGAGATCTGAGATGACATAGTGAGATTCCTGTCAAATAATGCAGAGATCAAGATTAAAGACCAAGATAAGTTCATTGATTTTATGACCAAAAAACTGTACAAGAGTAAGACTCTGAAATCTGAAGATTACAATATAGATAGCATTATATCCAACCTAGTGTCTATCACCATGCTTGATAAAAAAGAGCTGAGCAGCTGACTTATTTGCTGGTACAAAATAGATAATTTTTCTTGCCCAGTCTCTCTCAAAAGGTGCAATAACATTATCCGCTACTGGCAAATAACAGCAACATATACACCACTGCCAAATATTTCCCATTCTAAAGGCAGTTTCTTGACTTGGGGTCTGTCTTTCCTATAGGCAATCCGATGATATTCATTTAAAAGAATTGTATCTTTTGCTTAAGAATCCGGATTTTAAGCTGCTGCAGAGTGAATGGCTAGTGGTGAATTGGAAACAGAAATTTTATGCTTTGAATTCAGATTGGATTCATCAAGGTTACAAAGAGTTACACCTGCTTGAAAGAAACATATATAGGAGAGAATAAGTGGATAATAGAGGAAAGCTAACACTGCCAAAAGCTTGAAGAAGTGGGGTCTCAGAGGAGGCAGGAGAGAATGGGTTCAAAAGCTGGGACGGAGAGTTAAGGGAAATAAGAAACATGAGAAAACCTTTCTCTAATACAGGAAAAGTGACAATGCATAAAGATACAGGGGAGAAAAATGTGAGATGAGGATGAGAAAACTCCTGCTCTTCCAAATTATAAGTGTCTTGCTTATATTTTCAGAATGATTACAATCTCATATAGGGTAAAACTATATAATTTTTTGCTTTACACTATAGTGATTTCTCTAATTCTTCTCATGTGAGCTAAAGAAAAATACAATACACACATGGACACAAATGAATTATTGGGAAACTATGTGAAAATAAAGGTTTTTTTCAACTGTACAAATATTGTTAACTAACGTGAAGTAAAATAGAAAATGCATTTGTGTTATTTCAAAAGCAATAAATGATTTAAAAGACATCCATAAAATTAACACCTGATTTGTTTGTAGCCTGAGAATTCTTAAAGCACTTGATCATGCTATTATATTTTATGTAGGTATTAAATAATGTTTTACAAAAGAACAATCACATGAGATAATATTTGAGACACTGCTTTTAAAAACAGGTTATAATATATTTTACTTTATGATTGTTTGGTGGGAAAATAAAAATATGTCTAGAAATGAGACTGGAAAAGATACAATACGGGTATTAATATTTGGTATCTTAGGATGGTAAGATAATAGTAGCCTTTGGGATTTTTTTCTTTCTTTTTTCTTTTTTTTTAAGGAAGATTAGCCCTGAACTAACATCTGTTGCCAATCCTCCTCTTTTTGCTGAGGAAGACTGGTCCTGAGCTAACATGTGTACTCATTGCTCTCTAGTTTATATGTGGGAAGCCTGCTACTGCATGGCTTGACAAGCGGTACGTAGGTCTGCACCCTGGATCTGAACCGGCAAACCCAGGGCCTCAGAAGCAGAACATGCGAACTTAACCTCTACGCCACCAGGCTGGCCCTGCCTTTGGGATTTTGAATGTACCTTTGATATTTTCTAAAGTGAATCTGTAATTAACAAATGATCATATACATTTTTTAAAGCACTTGGTCTCTAACTTATAAAACAATTATAAAATTCATCAAATAAATAAAATCTATGAACATAACAGTACAAATAGGTTATAATAAAGAGGAAGTATACTGTAATTATATGGAAACACTAGACTGTACTGCAACATATAACAAGTTTATGTTGTTATAATGTAATTAATCAAAAGCTCATGAATTTTGTTGCTTTTAAATATATTAAAATAGCATTTGATATGACAGCTTTTGATAAAGCATTTGATCATTCATAGAGTTACTTTTATATGTGAGGCACTGTGATAAGTACTGTGTCACAAGAAAGGGTTCTTGACCAGAATTTATTCACAGTTTGAAGTGATAAAACACACACACACACAAATTAGTCTTCAACATAGTGTGATAAATATCATGGCTACAAATTATAGGATATAAATGCACAACATTTTTTGAAAGGATTTAAAAAAAAAGCTTTGATATTCTTTACTGAATTGTAAAGACTTTTCTTTTTTACCAAAAATCCAGTTTGTTATGGTAAAAACAAGTTTATTTTCTAACACTGCAAATTCTGCAGACATGCTGAGGTCGATTATATCAAAATATGAATTTGGAACTCCATGTTGGTAAAGGATACTATTAATTAAACTGAGGAGTTACATGAGTTTGGAAAATTCAGAAACATCCAAATCATAAAGGATAGGATATGGGAGAATAAGTTATTTGTATTATGTCATATAGGACATAGGAAACAATGAGAGTTATTTAAGCAGAATAAACTTAACATATTACCCTTTTGGAAAGAGCACTATGTCAGTGGTGTGGGAGATGGAATGCAGAGTCCTAAAGCTAAAGTAAGAGAGAGCAATAGATGCAATATTGAATGGAAAAGAATTTATATGCTCATGAAGTTCAAGTTTATATTGTAAGTAAAATTTATAGTCTAATGGAAACAAATAAAATGTCAGAAAATGATTAGGGATCTATACAAAAAAAAAAAAAGAGTGATGACAGGAAATATGGGCTTGAGGAGGAAGACTTGGTTAAAATAGAGCACTCAGGAAGGCCTCAGTTACGTGTGACATTTGTGCAGAAATCTAATGGAGATGAAGGAGAAAGCCAAATGGAAACAGCAGGAACCATGCTCCAGGCAGAGGGAACAGCAGTAGCAAGGCACTGAGATAGGAGAATAGTTGGGACATTTAAAGAACAACAAAGAAGCCACAGAATTGTATTAGGGAGACAGAGGGGGAGAATTATAGCAGCTCAATTTAGACATTGAGAATATCCATCAGATCACAGATGTCTGTCATCATTGTAAGGATTGTGGCATTTTCTCTGAGTGAGGTAGGAAGTTTTGGAAGATTTTAAGCATAAGTAATGTGATTATAATCTGATTTTGATTTCCAAAGCAACTCTCTAACCTCCTGAGGTGAGGATTGGGTCTGGGATCTGTGGAGTGCAGGCACGAAGAGGGACACCACTCAGGAGGTGTAGCACTCAAGGGAAAGATGGCAGTGGTGTGGGTAGTAGCAGTGAAAGTAGTGAGAAAATCATTACATTCTGAAAGGTATTTTTTTTTTGTTTTTGGGGGTTTTTTTTGGCTAACTAAGATCCACCCTGAGGTAACATCTCTGTCAATCTTCCTCTATTTTGTATGTGAGTCGCCACCACAGCATGGCTGCTGATGAGTGGTGCAGGTCCGTGTCTGGGAACCAAATGCAGGCCATTGAAGTGGAGCCTGTGAAATGTAACCCCCAGGCTTTGGGGCCGGCCCCTGAAAGTATTTTTGAGAAGAAAAACAGCAAATGATGATGTTTCAGAAGGAGAGAGAGAGAATGATTAAAGTAGCAAAATAAGAACTTAAATTCACTATTTCATGTGGTGTTTCAAAGGTCAGTGTTTTCAGAGGAATATAGGAACAAAAGCTATATATGTATAAATTGAAAACAAATACGAATATGTACTAGATAACTTTTATGGTCTTTATCTAGCTCTATAAAACTGTTTCTATGTGCTATTCTAGAGTCATATATCTCACTTATTGCACAGTTTAAGATAAATAATTTGTTAGTTTTGTCTTATTTCAGTTGGCTTTGTATCATTTCTAATTTTAAAAAAGGAAGAAAGAAAGAAAGAAAGAAAGAGAGAAATAGAGGAGGAAGAAAGAGAGGAGGGTAAAATGCTGTAGAGGAGAGAGGATACAGAGTGGGTGAAAGTTGATTAAAATCACAGTCTGTCACAAAGTCCAAAGTCAGCAGAAGAAGGGAAATAATAAAAATCAGAGCAGAAATAAATGAAATAGAGACTAAAAAAGCAATAAAAAGGATCAATGAAACTAACAGCTGGTTCTTTGAGAAGATAAACAAAATTGACAAACCTTTAGCCAGACTCACCAAGAAAAAAAGAGAGATGATTCAAATAAAATTAGAAATGAAAGAGGAGAAATCACAACAGATACTGCAGAAATACAAAGAATTATAAGAGAATACTATGAAAAACTATATGCCCACAAATTTGATAACCTAGAAGAAATGGATGAATTTCTAGACTCATACAACCTCCCAAAACTGAATCAAGAAGAAACAGAGAATCTGAGAAGACCAAAAACAAATACAGAGATTGAAACAGTAATCAAAAACCTCCCAAAAAACAAAAGTCCAGGGCCAGATGGCTTCTCCGGGGAATTCTACCAAACATTCAAATACTATTTAGTACCTATTCTTCTCAAACTATTCCGAAAAACTGAAGAAGATGGAACACTTCCTAACACATTCTATGAGGCCAACACTACCCTGATCCCAAAAGCAGACAAGGACAACACGAAGAAGGAAAACCACAGGCCAATATCACTGATGAACTTAGATGCAAAAATCCTCAACAAAATATTGGCAAACCGAATACAGCAATACATTAAAAGAATCATACATGATGATCAAGTGGGATTCACTCATTCTAACAATGCAAGAATGGTTCAACATCTGCAAATTAATCAGTGTGATACATCACATTAACAAAATGAAGAATAAAAATCACATGATCATCTCAATAGATGCAGAGAAAGCATTTGATAAGATCCAACATCCATTTATGATAAAAACTCTCAATAAAAGGGGTATTCAAGGAAAGTACCTCAACATAAGAAGGGCTGTGTATGACAAACCCACAGCCAACACCATACTTCATGGTAAAAAACTAAAAGCCATCCCTCTGAGAACAGGAACAAGACAAGGGTGCCCACTCTCGACACTCTTATTCAACGTATTACTGGAAGCATTGGCCAGAGCAATTAGGCAAGAAAAGGAAATAAAAGGAATACAAATTGGAAGGGAAGAAGTGAAACTTTTGCTATTTGCAGACATGATTCTATATATAGAAAATCTGAGGAAAAAGAACAAAGTTGGAGGCATCACAATCCCTCACTTGAAAACATACTACAAAGCTATAATAATCAAAACAGCATGGTGCTGGCACAAAAACAGACTAACAGATCAATGTATTAGAATTGAAAGCCCAGAAATAAAACCACACATCTATGGATAGGTAATCTTTGACAATGGAGCCAAGAATATACAATGGAGAAAGGCAAGTATTTCTAATAAATGGGGCTGGGAAAACTGGACAGCTACATCCAAAAGAATGAAAGTAGACCATTATCTTACACCATACACAAAAATTAACTCCAAATGGATCAAAGATTGAATGTAAGAATTGAAACCATAAAAATCCTAGAAGAAAATATAGGCAGTACACTCTTTGACATTGGTCTTAGCCACATCTTTTCAAATACCCTATCTACTTGAGTAAAGGAAACAAAAGAGAAAGTTAACAAATGGGACTATATCAGACTAAAAAACTTCTACAAAACAAAGGAAACCATCAACAAAATGGAAAGACAACCCACTAATCATCAGGGAAATGCAAATCAAAACTACAATAAGATGTAGTTACACCAGGCAGAATGGCTGTAATTACCAGGACCAAAACAACAAATGTTGGAGAGGATGTGAAGCAAAGAGAACACTCACACACTGCTGGTGGGAATGCAAACTGGTGTAGCCACTATGGAAAACAGTGTGGAGATTCCTCAAAAAGCTAAAAATAGAAATATCATATCACCCAGCTATCCCACTACTAGCTGTCTACCCAAACAACTTGAAATCAACAATCCAAAGTAACATATGCACCCCTATGTTCACTGCAGCAATATTCACAATAGCCAAGACTTGGAAACAATCCAAGTACCCATCAACTGACGATTGGATAAATAAGATGTGGTATATATATACAATGGAATACTACTCAGCCATAAAAAAGACAAAATCATTCCTTTTGCAGCAACATTGATGGGCCTAGAGGGTATTATGCTAAGTAAAATAAGCCAGACTGAGAAAGAAAGACAAGCACCACATTATTTCACTTATATGTTGAATATAAACGAACACACAGACAAAGAAAATAGTTCAGAGGTTACCAGGGGAAGTGGGGTGAGAGGTGGGCACAGGGGGTGAAGGGGAGCACTTATCTGGTGACAGACAAGAAATAATGTACAATTGAAATTTCACAATGATGTAAACTATTATGAATCTGAATTTTAAAATAAATAAATAAAATCACAGTCTGTCAGCATTCTCTTATAAATCTGAGAGACCAGGTGCTAGTTAACAGACCTCAGGGGACTTGGCCATCTGTGTTGGGGAGACATACTATGATGAGAGTGTATATGGTAACAAGCAATCTAAGGAGACGGTATCTAAATCAGTCACAATGTAGTGAGTTTAAGTGGAAGAACCTTATTCCAAGGATGCAGGATGAGGGGTGGAATGAAGCTGTGAAACATCAGAGGTAGGAGTGACAGACTACAAGTTTTGTAGGAATTTCCCAACAGATCCTTCGCAATAACAGAAAAGAGTGTGCTGGAGTTTAAGGGGTTGTTCCTTTCCTTTACTCTCAATTCTAGCTTTGGAACCCCTGATAGGAAGAATAATGGCCCCCAATGATGCTCACACCCTGATCACTTGCATGGCAAAAGAAACTTTAATGAAGAAGACCATCAAAGACCTGAAGCTTCTGTGCCAAATAAGATAGATGAGAACATGGTGTTTGGTATTTCTACATTGCTCCAGAGACAGAGATTTCTAACCAACTCTAGCTTGTAACGCACTCTTGAAACAAGTTACTAGATGCTTCCCCTGATAACAAACATCTTCCAGTGTGTTTTTCTGTTTCAGAGGCATCTAGCATATATCTCTGCCCCTATGTAGTAGACAGATGAGAGAGATTTCGAGTAATTCACTATAGCTGGAGTTTAATAAGAAGGGGTCCAAATGATAAATGATAATGTGGAGAGGCCACTCCGTGCATGGCCAGGTATAACAAGCTAATGAGTTTGTAGGTGATGCTCACGCAATAGGTTGCCAGGAGAGGACTGTAAACAAGGAAGCACAGTGGTCAGTAATATGGGAGGGTAAACAGATAGTAGGGGGACGAGTTCAGTTTTGTACATGTTGAGACTGCTGTTCCTTATAGGATGTGTAACTGGAGTTGCTCCGAAAACAATTGAATAAAGTTTGAGAGCTTGAGAAAATGTTGTGGACTAGTTAAAGACAGTGGAGTGGCAAAGTTCACACATGAAGAGAGCATAGAGTGAGAATAGAAAGCGCCTAGGACAAAATCCTGAGGAATACACACATTTAAGGAACATAGAAGAGTAGTAATTCACATATGCAACCACAAAAGAGCAACCTGAGAGGGAAACTCACAGCAAGGAAAAAAGTCTCTCACAAGAGTCAAAGATTTAAAGAAGAATTCATGATTCATAGTGACAAATAAGCACTCATGTCTTTGTAAGTGTTGACAACCCACTAGGGAGTGGGAAGGCAGCCATAATTTGTAGAGTTTGCTGATTTCTGTTACAAATATTCCCAATATGATCAATTTTCAAACTATCAGCATGATGTCAAGTGGCTCTGAAAATTCCTGAAATTTTAACAACTGGCTGTTTTCAGTGGATAAAGCTGGCTTCTGCATACCACTGCATCAAGTTTAACTAAAAAAGACTTGAGAATTCATTAGATTACAACCTGGGGTCATCAAGACACTTTTCCATGTGTTGGAGGGAGAGAAAGGAAAGGCAGAGGGAGAAGTCGTGTCTAAGAACCCTGAGTACAGCGTCCTTTTGCTTCTCACAGAAGCCTTTCGTTCTGCATTCTCAACCACGGGGAAAAACTGACTCTGCTAGAAAGTACCTTGATGCTCTATCACACGAAACAAATCTTCCTTGATCTTGTAGACACTTGTATAAATTTCTTTCCTGTCCACTAAGAGATGGCCAAGTTTTTAATTCCACAGATACATAAAAAAAACAGATAATGACAGTTGTGTAGAAATAAGAACACAAAAAATTGTATCTCACTTCAAAGTTTAGTAATAGTACATCTTACTTACATGAATAAAACAAAGGCCTGATGTTTTGGTTGCTTTTTATCTGAATCATTTTCATAATTTGGACTAAGTTATTCACATATTAGGAAAAACTAGAATCTAAATAGTATATAGTCTTGGACCACACCCAACCTATAAACCTTTTTTAAGACAGAGATTATATTCTCAATGTCTGAATACCACTAGACAATAGTGGATACTATGGAGAATTTCATCTATCAATTAAATATGTATTCCTCACTGAATTCTATTTGATCTCTAACCAAAATTTAACAAAGCTCTCCACCAAAAGCATTCAATAAAATTGCCAACTGACTGATTAGAGGAAGAAAAAGTAAATAACGATTTTTTAAAAATAAAATATTTGTCCAGGAAAATAAATATTCATACATATTTGCATATTCTTTAAGAATATTTCATGTATATAAGATCATCTTTTATTAAAGGTGAATAATTCCATGCTTTCAGGTGTATTCATTCCACTTGTTTTAACACATTTAAGCAAAACCCAACCATTCTATTTCTGTTGCAGTCAGTCAGCCCAACAATGTTGTGAGCATTTATCTTTTGGAAGAATGACTGGTTTGACACTATGACTTAATATATACGTCACCCACCTGGCTCATTTCCCTGGCACTAGCTCATGAGGCCTCCTGTCACCCAGCTCATCTTCACATACTTCATCTTTTACAAGAGTATGTTTTTTTCTACCTGGAAAGAGGGACAAAATACATTTCACATAAGCTAGAGGGCTTGTGTATGTTATTTTCCTTTTTCAAAGCACTACAATAGCTTTCTGGCTACCGTACTGCAAGTGAGTTGACTAGAGCTTTCATCATGGGCCCAAAAGGCAGTGGAATTTCAGTTACATCTCTCCAGATATCAAAGCCTGTCTTGCAGCCACTAAAGGAAAATATCCTTGTCTATTACTACAGACCTCATTTTTAGGACTTCTCATCCTTTTAAAGGCCTGCTAAAATTTCAAACACTGCTTTGGGATGAGTTTTGTTTGGATTATATTAATTGACTCATTGAAAATTTCTTCTTGTTGTTAATATGGGAATTTTGGCCTTAATTCAATGTTAGTTATTTACTGGCTGGCCTTACCTTTGTTACTTGAGACATTTTTAAATCTACATTAAATAAATACCTACTTATTGCTATTCATTCTGAGGTATCCTGCATAGAGTTGCCCATGAAAGGGAAGTTTGATCATGGATGAATATCTGCAATTCAGAATGTTTGACCTCATGATTTTTTATTTTGGTTTATGTTTGAAACTATTATTTATTTCACTCGTTTATAGACTCATTCATGTAGTGTGTTTCCTGTAATTGACAATTGCATAAATGATTATTACTACATATTAGTGGCTTTGGAGAATTGCTCCCGAAAGTGAATTTAATGTGCATTTCTTAAGCTCTACTTTCAGATGAGCATGACTTCCTAAATTTATTGGAAATTTGTTTCCCTGTGATCTAATAAACAACAAATAGTCCAAAACTTATTTTCACTAATTTAGATTAATAAATTTTGTGAATGCATACATTTTAAAGACTCATTTTGACTAGCAAACATCACTTTCATGTGCCTAATACAAAATAACATTCAAATATCATTAATTTCTTGCTGTGATATTTTCTCTGTCATGCTAAACGTGAGATAATTTTGTGTGATTTTTCTCAGCAAATAATTTGTACAGTCAGTAAACTCTCTCTGACATGGTCCATAATAATGTTTTCATTCTGACAACAAATGAATTCACTAAATTTTTTGGTTTGGTCTCCCAAGGATATATCTACCACTATTTCGATCTTTCCTATGTTCTGTTACCAAACCAAACTGTGTGCAATTGTAAACCAAATATATAATGATCACCAAAAAATGTAATCTGAGAGATAAACAGCTGTTTACACTGGAAGTGCTCAAAAAAGAGTAGGAAAATGATCTACTGACTGACTGTCTACCAAGTAGACAAATGATATTCTAATTTGGAGCACTTTACTAAAACTTTTATCATTCCTAGGCAGAAAAGATACTTTCTATCATCAATCAGCATATGTGTGCTCTAAATTGGAACCTTCATATGCAAAGTACATTGTCTTTTGAATATTAGCTCATTAACATTAACTTTTTTCAGTCTTTCATGCTATTTAATGTTGCTATTTAAAAAAAGAAACCACTTTTACCAGCTTCTATATCCCTTAAATAGAATACTTGTACCACGCTGACAGGTAGACAACATCAGGGGAGTTATTTACACATTAGCTATCAAATGCTTTGCGAAAAAACACAGTTTTTATTGTCGATGTCAATTATTTATTATTTTGTTGCCACAGCCATCACGTACCACAGATGTTGGTTTTCTTTTGCAGAATACGGCCTGTTTCATGATTTACTGTCAAAGCAAACTTCAAAGTAGAATAATACACAAGTAAATGTAACCCTCAATAGGAGGTTTAGTACTTTGAACTTGTTATCAGACTGTTTTCACCCCCTTTCCAAATACCAATAAAGCAGTTAGTCAACTTTGTTTGTAGTCCTTATTGAAATGTTTTGAAGTGGCTAGTTTTTCCACTTCTTAAAAGTATGTTTCTGTACATGATTTAAATGCATTTGCAGGGCCGGCCCCGTGGCCAAGTGGTTAAGTTCGCGCCATCCACTTCGGCAGCCTGGGGTTTTGCTGGTTCGGATCCTGGGTGCGGACATGGCAGCACTCATCAGTCCATGCTGAGGCAGCTTCCCACATAGCGCAACCAGAGGATCTCACAACTAGAACACACAATTATGTACTGGGGGACTTTGGGGGGAAGAAGCAAAAAAAAAACAAGATTGGCAAAAGTTTTTAGCTCAGGTGACAATCTTTAAAAATAATAATAAATAAATAAATATATTCACTTTTTGAAGGATTCCTATTTCTATACACTTAGGATCACAACTTTACATCTTGAAAGCAGTAGAACAGAAGTCAGACCAGAAAAACATCACAGAACATCACAAATTGTGCTTATTAATTGTCCCAGGCTTTTTTTTGACCCTTCTAGCCACCAGAGTCAATATGCTCAATGTAACAATGTCTGAAACTCCATCCCTACAATTGTCTTTTATCAAATATAACTTCTTTCAAGAACAAAGCATTCATATTTTTTGACAGAAGCTAACATGACAAAAAATTCATATATATGTTTTTTACATTTTTAAATTCACAAATGGGTCCCATAATTGGTACACTGAGACTGGAAGTGATTCAAATACAAACAAAATATGCCAAGATTTATCCATCCTTGTTTTTATTTTGTTAATTATAGTCAGTGCAAAAGAAGCAGTGGTGCAGGCAGTTCAGCTCTCTTGTGCAACTGTTTCATAAACAGTACAACACACTAAGTAATACACGTTCTCGGAAAAATGTATAAGCATTTCACAGCCTTGTATCAGGAAAACCATTTTGGATGACAGGCTTAGAACTGCAGATGTAGGGTTTGTCTCAGAAATTAAATCTTATCACATAATATAGCTCAGATAGGTTTAGGAAGTGTATATAGAGTCTTAAACAACAGCCCAAAGACTTTCTAAAGGAACTAAGTAGATATTAAAGCAAATATAACATGGCATTCTTATGAAGAAATTACCAATTTAGGAAAACAAATCTGGAAATGATTGGTGCATAGACAAGAATGAGGTAAGTATTGAGATTGGATCATAGTAAGAACAATGGACTAATACCAGAGAAACGATGAAACAAGTATTTACAGTAGAAAAAAGAGAGAAGAAGTAATTAAGAATTAATCCAACAATTCTTCCCTGACTAGCATACAGAAGGATATGAAAGACTTTTACATCTGCTGAAACAAGTTATTACCAGATACCAAAATACCAAACTATTTTTAAAGCCACCTAAAAATTTTGGATAAGGAATTCCAAAGAAACAAAACTCTGTATGCAATTTTCCTTTCTGGGTCAGTATACAATGTAGAATCTTTTATACCTGGAGATTATAACAGAAGTTGGAAGCAGGGCATGCAAAAGAGTGTGAATGTTTCTCAGACATGGAAAAACCAGGCAAACCTATGACCAGCCTATGAACTGGCATGTCAGATTGAAATCTGAATGAATCCGATGCAAGGAAAGATTTGCTGAGCAAGAAGGTGAGAGGTGGGGCCACACAATCTTGCGACTGGACAATCACTGAGTCTAGCAATTTCAGGATTTTGACGCTTCGTGATCTCAAATTGCCCTGGTCCTAAGCAGCTCTGGTCCTGCAATCTCAAAATCTCAGTCTTGAAATCTCATGTTCTCTTAGTCTCCCAGTCTCCCACCTTAAAGAAAAAATGTCTTGAGTTCTCAAAGTTTCAAAGTAGTGCAGCTGTGAGTTCTAAGAGTATAAGCCATTCTTTCCTTGACAGAAAATCCTACACTTTAATTAAAGTATTTTAAAACAGAGGTGAACTGAGTCGAACAAAGCCACAAGTAAATTACTCCCCAATTAAATTTCTGATATTGATCAAATTATGAGCTCTTTGATAGTGCAGAGAGTTTAGAATGGGTTGAAATCACAGATATTCTTAGACTCCTTGTGCCTAAATCCATAGCAGAACTAAAACCATAGCCCACTTCAAAACTGCTCGATATCTAATTAGCTGGCTGGATCAAATCATCGTCCTCTTATCTTAGCTCTTAAATTGCTTAACAAAGGAAAGAAAATCAGAAGAATGGACCCCTAGATAAAAGCAAAATTAAACAATGTGAATAGACCCACACATGAACACATGAACGGTGCAATCATCAGTAAGGAATTTTAACATATTAATGAAAAAGTCTAATAATTAATATAAAAATAGATATAAGTTAAGGGATAAATTTCAGAAGAGATTTGGAAACTGTGAAAAAAGAACCAAATTGAAATTCGGGAATTGATAAATACACCTGAAGTTAAAAAGAAATTATAGGAAGGGATTAACAGCAGAATAAACACAAGAGCAGTCAATAGAAATGTTTAAACTGAAGAAAACAGAAAAAAAAGATTGAAATAAAATAGAGTCTCTGTGACTTGTGAAAGAATCCAACAATCAAACACATAATTGGAGTAATAAGTAAATAATAATGGTGTAGTAAAAATATTTGATGAAAAATTAAATGAATCTTTTCAAAATTGGATGAGAAATTACAAACTACTAATCTAAGAAGCTTAGCAAACTACTCGTAGAATAAGTATAAAGAATATCATCCCTCAGCAAATCATAGTCAAACTGCTGAAACCAAAGTTAAGAAAAGTAATCTTAAATACAGGAAAAAAATGAATACATTACACGAAGTGGAACAACAATACACAAGACAGCAAATCAGAAACAGTAGACTCAGAAAAAAATGGAACAATACCTTTAAATTGCTCAAAGGAAAAATATATTAAAATTAAATCTGTTAACCTGGAATTCTATATCCAGCAAAGATATCTTTCAAGAGAAAAGGCGAAAACCTCATCTCTTATCAAGATGGAGTATCAGGAATTAGAATTCTTTTCCTGTCTGAACCATCTAAAACACTGGATAAAATATGATTCATAAATAAAACATATGACACAATGAGCATCAAGTCATTCTATATCAGGAAGGGAAGGGCCATGATCCCTAAGATATGGGAAACAAATCAAATGAGCTTATGATTGCCTCAACTTACTGACTGCAGAAAGTTTATACGACACGGCACAGGGAAGGGAATCCCAGGCAGTGTCATCACACTAGCTTGAGAAGATAGAGTTCATTTCGCGTTTGAAACAAAAATAATAACGATATATTGGGGATTTATAACATTTGTAGAAAGAAAATACGTGACAATTAGAGCACGAAATATAGAAGGGATCTAAATGCAATTACACTTTATATAGGGAAAAAACAATAGATTTAAACCTAACTATATTAATTATTACTTTAGATGCAAATAGTTAAAACATTGCAGTTAAAATGAAAAAAATCAGCAGACTGTATATAAAGTAAGGCTCAACTACATGCTATTTATAAGAGAAATATGTTAAATCTCAAACAGATTAAAAGAAAGAAGATGGAAAAGGAAAACGCTAAGTATAAGAATGACAGCGTAGCACTATTAACATTTTTTCAAAAGACTTCAAGACAAGGAGTCCTGTCAGAGAAAAAGTGTGTCTTTTTTAATAACGATAATGGTTAATTCCTCAGGAAGACTCAACTGTCTGAATTGTGTAATTACTAGTGACAGAGCTTAAATATGCATAAAGCAAAACCTGATAGAAATAAAGGGGAAAAGATAAATCTACAATCTTGGTTAGAGGTTTATAACATCCTCATCACGGTAAGTGAGAATAAAAAGACAAATTTAAAAAGTAAGGAAATAGATGACAAACAACACTTCAACCAACCTGAGTTAACTGACAGTTATAGAACGTTACACGAAATAATAAAGAATATACCTTCTTCAAAAGTGTATGTGGAATAATCACCATATTTTGGGCCTTACAACAAGTCTTAATATATTTAAAAATTGGAAATAAATATACAGCAGGATCTCTGAACACAATGGATCTTAATTAAGCAGCAGTAGCAATAAAATATATAAGAAACTTCCAAGTAGTTAGGAATTAAGCAACACACTTCTAAATCATCTGTGGATTAAAGATGACATTACAAAGGGAATTTTAAAAAAATCAGACTAAATATCATGAAAATACAACATATCAAAATGTGTGAGATTCAGCTAAAGTAGTGAAATTTATAGTTTGAAATGCATATATTAGAAAAGAAGAAATGGTTAAAATCAATGATCTACATTTCAACCTAGAACAGTCTACGCAAAGAAGAGAAAATTAGAAAAAAATAGTAAGTGAAGGATAGAAACTTAAAAAAATGAAAGGAGAGCTCAACACAATAGAAAAAAAATAAGAAAAAAATCAAAGAAGCCAACATTTGTATTTTAAGTAAAGAAACAAAATTGTTAAACCCATAGTTAAAATGACATAGAAAGAAAATATATTATCGATATCAGAAATGAAAAGTGTGACACCATTACAAATCCTAAGGGGTGCTTTAGGATATGAAAGAGATATTATAAACACTTTTATTCCTATAAATATGGCAGTTTAGACTAAATGGATAAGTTATTTAAATAAAATACACACCATTACTGACACACACAAAAAATCTAACTATCTTTTCTAAAAAAGAAATCTGTAATTTAAAAATGTTGAAAATAAAAATTCAGACTCATGCAGCTTCAATAACGAATCGTATTCTGTCTTACACTTACAACTTACAACACTTACAACTCAATAATAAAAAGCCAAATAATCAAAAATGTGCAAAGGGTCTGAATAGACATTTGTCCAAAGAAGATATACGAATAATGAATATGCACACAAAAAGATGCTAGAAATCATTAGTCTTCACAAATTAGAAATCAAAACTACAATGAGATACCATTTCACACCTCTTAACGTGGCTATAATTAAAAAGGCAATAAAAAAATTGTTGGTGAACCTGTGGAGTAATTTGAACCCCCATCCATTGCTTATGGTAATATTATATTAACCATGACATTTATTTTCCATAGCCTGGGGCTTTGACACCTTGGGCCTTGCTAACCCTGGAGTGACTATCCCAGAGCCCATATCCCCAATTATCTGCTTTATCTGTTAGGCCACTACCCATCTGTCCTAATCAGCCTAGGGCCAAGTAACGGAAACCAAGGCCAGCTCCTATGCCACAGAGCCCACTGAAATTATTCAAACTAGCCAATCCCAGCCCTGTCTACCTTGTTTCACTTGTTCCTTCTCACAGAAAGTGGAAAAAGTGTCTTGCACAAATCTCCCCTCACTCCTCTCTGGCTCCTGACCAACCTGGTGCTTCCCCATTCAGCCCCTCATGATATGGCATGTCCCCTCCTCTTGGGATCTGTAAGTATAACAAGCTGTCTTTTCATTGGCAGCCATCTCCTGATCTATTGCCCTTGCCATACCCAAATAATCATAAAACCTATATTTAAAGCCAAGTGTAACATGGTTCAGCTGCTTTAGAAAATAGTCTGGTCGTTGAACACAGAGCCATCATATGAGATAACAATTCTACTACTAAACATATCCCTGGAAGAAATGGAAATGTTTTTTCACGCAAAGATTTGTACACAAATGTTCACAGCAGCATTACTCATAATAAGCAATAAGTCAAAATAGCTCAAATGCCCATCAACTGATGAATGAGTAAATAAACATGGTATATTCATACACTGGAATAGTATTTATCAATAAAGAGAAATGGAGTTCCAATATATTCTACATCATGGTTGAACCTTGAAAACATGCTAAGTGAAAGAAGCCAATCATAAAAGACCATGTATTGTGTGATTCCATTTACATGAAATGTCTGTAAAAGGCAAATCTACTGGAACAGAAAAGAGATCAGGGCTGAGGTGGTTGGCAGGAAATGTAGATTGAGTGTTAATGAATATGAGGTTTCTCTTTGGTGTTCTAATGTTGATTGTAATGATGGTGAATATACTAAAATCATCGTATTGTATATTTAAGTGGATGAATTATATGATATATGACTATATCATAAATCTGTTATAAAAATAAATGTTAATATAATTCACTACATTAAAAGAATAAAGGAGAAATATAATAATCTCAATAGAACAGAAATAGCATTTGACAAAATTTAGTGCCTATTTATGATTTTAGAAAAAAAGAGAACTCACAGCAGACTAGAAAAATAAAGTTCCTCAATTCGAGAAGGTGTCTACAAATAACTACAACTAACATCATACCTAAAGGAGAAATAAAAAGAGAAAGAAAAAAAACTTGTATAAGATATACAGTAGATAGATTCCCAATAGCCAATAACTGCATAGAACACAAACGCCCATTAAAGAGAAAAGAGATGCAATCAGTTGTGGTCTCTTTATGTAATGCAACACTACTCAGCAATAAAATGTACAAACTACTTACATTTGCAACAACACAGGTGAATCTCAAAATCTTGTTTAATGAAAGAAGATGAAAACAAAATGAGTGCATGCTGTAAGATTTCATTTACATGAAGTTCCAAAACAGGAAAAACTAACATACAGTGATAGAAATTAGATTAGTGGTTCCTTGGTGTGGCAATTGGGATTAACTTGGAACTTTCAGGAGTGCTCGAAATATATTTTGTTTTCAGTGGCAGTTACGTTGGAATACACATTAGACAAAAATCATTGAGCTGTACACTTACAATATGTGCATCTTCCTGTATGTAAACACACCTAAATAAAGCTGACAAAAAATAATTAATTCATACTACTGGTACATCCATACCAATGCTGGATGACAATGGGAATGGCACAACGATTTACTGAAATATGGTATTTACAAAATAAAATTAATTTTGGAGAGATTCTTTCTAACCTCATGATCGAAGAACGTAATGGATGAGAATATGGCTCCGTGAAATATAGTTTCAATCTCTTCCTTCAAAATTAAGTCTACAACAGCACCATTTGTATTAGTATTCACTTGATAAATGCCAACTTTAATTTAGTTATACAAAATATTTTTCCCGTAAGTAAATGTGTATATTTTGTATTCACCTTTCAGAAAATAAAAAATGCTTCATGATTTCTTTTTACTTTATTTCCTAAAAACTGGTACAAATATATGGACCACATATTTTAAAATACAGTTTTTGAGTGCTTCAAATACCTTCCACTTCAGCTTACTTCAATTGAATTTGGCATTTTAATGTAAAATGTGCTTTCATTCCTTTTAGAAAAAGCAAAATACACAGCTTAATACGACTAATAGCATCAAAACAACGCTCATCTCAACACATTGTTCAATTTCAGTGAAAGAGAACATACTTGAATAATGTATATTAAAATGTCTAAGCAGCGCTTCCCTGGTGTTTTCAAGTGCTAAGATTGTAAATAAGGAGTCAGAAGCATCTTTTGAAGAGGTTTACACTTAAGCTTAGCTATAATTCTCTGGTGATTAATTACAGTGGCCACATTAGCCTGATAGAACTCAGGGGAGATAAAGCTAATTTGTTTTTGTTTCTTTTTATTTTCCACTCTCATTTTAGACAGAATACAAGCACAAATAGCCGCATCTCAAGACGCTCCAGGTGCTGCTCATAGCAGCTGCTGTGACAAAGTCAGAGGCTAGTAATGCTATGTAGGAAAAATGTGAAAGAGCTACTGGTCGTCAATTAGAATCCTCAGTACCCACTTTGCACATAGATAATGAGCATGTCGAGTAGCATCAGCTTTAGGAAAAAAGTACAAAATATATAAAACATAGCTTTGGGAAATCTTGTTTATCCTCTTTATTCAGACACCTGGATTAAAGACTTTGAAAGAGAGAAAATTACTGTTGGTGATGAGGACGTTCTGCTTGGATTTTGAGCTAAGGTGAAAGTGTTTGAAAAAACTAAATGTTTTATATATATAGATGTAGTATATTAATATTAGTGTTCAAATATGTTATTGGTTTTATTGTTTGTGAGCACAGTCAAGTGAATAACAGATTCATTTCTGCTTAATCAATTAGTATTTGATTTCCCATTAAGAGACATGTTAGGATGTATAACAAGAGCTGAGCTGGTGAATTTTGTAAAACCGGCTTCATTTCTCTGAAAGGAAGACTTGTAATGCCAAAACAGCTTTAATATTCCTTCTGAATCCTAATTCTGTTGAGTAATTCACCAATAAGCCATCATTTTTGTGGGCCATACACGCCATACACTAGAAAGCTCCATCTCTTTTTTTTCCACAAAGTATTTATTCAATATTATTTGCATATTATGAGAGCCCTATGTAACTTAAAAGAAAGCAAGTCGCTAAAATGGTTTGTTTCTCTAAAAGCTATGTTGTTGAATAATGTCTTATATTATTTAGTCTTCTACGAGGTTGAAACTTGAAACAAGTATCACATGTTACTGAAGAGCAATCTTCTTCAAACCATGAATATTTCCTATCATATTCTATGTGAAACAAGTGCGGAGAAAAACATTTTCCCTAAAATTACTCTGCAAATCTAATATGAAGAACACGCTAATCTTCATTACATGGCAGAAGTTATTTAAGCTACTTAGCTCTTAGCATAACAATAATTTGAATTTGACTTTAATATAGAAACAACTACAGTACATTTTCCATTTAGAATGAATGTAGTTTAAATCAGTTTAATTTTAGAACATAGTTATAAGGCACCTTCTGTTTAGAAATCCTGCTGTTTGGATGTGATTTTATTTCAGAAAATCTGCAGTTACAAATTCCATTTTCTTCAGAACGGTGCTACGTGAATGAGGCTTTTGAGCAGAACACTTGCTGTTACCAGCTACGTTCCATTCACAGGACTGCCTTCTGGACATGCTTTCAATTAGGAAATTTCAATAAGCTTATTTTAAAATAAAAAAAAAAACATTCAACTCTGCCACTTTGAATTACCAGGCCATTTTGAAACCCAGGCCCTACTGATCTTGATGCTGGGAGTCATCCAAATAGGAAAAAATAAAATGAAAATCAAGTGCAAAAAAATTATCCATTTTTAAGACTTTTATGCTGAAAGGACAGATGGTGTAGTCAACACACACAGGGCCATGCATCTTTGGAAATCTAATCACAATATCCACCTCCTATAGTAAATAATTCTATCTGTAAGCACTTGTACCGGTATTGAAAGAAATGAAGCAAGTAAGTATAAATCTGCCTTGTAATCACTCAGAACACAGAGAAGATGTCCTGAAAAGTTAGCAAATGAAAGAAAGAATGAAGGGCAATAAAGAAGTGTCACAAGAATATTATCCTTCCATTCTAGCACAAGGATTTACAATGTAAAAATCTATGCCATTTTCAATTTGTTGTAATTCCTTCTTCATCTAGTTCGAATAAGCCCTGTTTCAGAAAAATCTCTAGTAATCATCATATTGACACTTCATCTAGACTGAGTGCTAATAAGCCAAGATTTTTCTGCCATAATTTTTACCCAAGAGCTCACACTGTCACAGCCCATCAAAGAAACAGTGCCAGGCACACTTTCAATCTAAAATCACTTTCCTCTTTTAGAAGCTTCTGTTTGCAAGTGTAGGGGGCTATTTGTTCCTGAAAATCTTTTTCCCTGCTCTATTTCAATTGTCTACATGACTTGTAATGAAATGAAGCAAGAATAAAAATGTTCCCTTCACTGTCAATTTGTGTCTTTCTTTATCCTTTCCAAAATTTGATGATTTTCATTTAGACCAAGTCCTTTAGAAGGAATTCTCCAAGAGCAGCCATGTATTTTCCTGATCTTAAAATAAACTATAGGAACTTTCTTGGATAGAGAAGAGGAAAATATTGTGATGAAAGGGGGACAAAATAGAGAACTTCCATTAAAAAAAAAAAGGCCTCAAATCTCTAGAAGATACTGAGCAAATCTTTTCATATTAATGGTACTTTCTTAGCTATATCTTCCTGATGTCTTTTTTCTTTCCCTCGACTTTATAAGAACCATTGCCATCATGCAATTTTTCTTTCTCTTTCTTTCCATTAGTCTCTTTAGAGCTCTGAAGCTGACTTTCAATCTTAATGGAGATAGTTAAGCCTCAATTTTAAGATGTAGACTCCCAGTTTTAAGGGTAGCATTCCCAATAAAGAGATCAGCATTTTGTCAGGTCTGCAGATGTTTCTCTCTTGTCTCTTTTCTATCTCTCTGTGTCACCCAGCTCTGATTACAGCTATTCTGGACATTTTGAGAGGAGAGTCAATTGCTCTTCCCCTGAGTTCAGACCACATGAGATTGAGAAGAGAAACATAATAGTGTTTTTCCACCAAGCTCTTTGCCAGCCAGAGCAGAATTACTGTACATTTCAGCCATGGAGCTGAACTCTATAAATAGAATTGTTTTCATATATATTTTTTTTATTTTTCTGTTGCTGTTCTCTTACTATCCTATTAAAAATTCCTGTCAAAATATTTCAGTGTTAAACTGTATAGAAATGAGACTCTTTTTATCCAAGTCTGGATAATTTGGGGTAGAAAGACATCACAGCAGTGGAGTGTTCAAAAATTTGCTCAAACACACACACACACACACACACACAAATGACCAAAAGTAAATGAATAGTGCTAAAGCAGGTAGAAACAGGAGGTGGGGAGGTAAAAATAACTAAAGATGTAGATTCCTCCATATCATTTTTTTTCTCTTGAAGTCCAGTGTAGTGATATTGCTAAAATAATGTACCACCCATATCTTAATGAGTTAGCCCACTGAAATAATGTCAGATATTTCAGTGTGTATTTTTTTCTATTTCAGATACTGACTATAGGACTTGACTCATAAGAGGATTGCTGTGCCCTTATATATAACTTCTCAAAAGACTTGCTATATTTGCTGCTTCCACTTCACATCTGTCCAGTCTCTCTTAAATTTATTCTAACAGCTGTCTGGTGCATTACTCCACAAAACTATGCTTATTAAGGTCATGTTGCAAACTGAATGATCAATTCTCTGAAATTCATCTTACTCCACTTAGCAGCAATATTTGATACAGTTGATTACTTCAGCCTCAAAATGCTTTCTTCTCTTAGCCTCAGGGAAACCACACTTTCTTCGTTTTCCTTCTCCTTCACTGACATCTCCTTTCAGTTTTCTTTGCTGTTTCACTTCATCCATTCAACTTACAAAACTGAAATGACCCAGGTTTTGGACTTGAATGTCTTCTCTTCTCAATGTACACCCAACCCCTAGGAAACTTGATGCCATCTCTTGGCTTTAAATGCTGTATATTCACTGAAAATTTTTCAATTTATTTCTTCAACCCAGACATCTCCTCTGAATTCCAGACCTATAAATGGTCTATGAATTTTTTACATCTCCACTAGGACGTATAACAAGAATCTAATACTTAACATAGATGCAGCAGAGATGACTTGGTGATTGCCAAAAGTTAATGCTTTTACTTATAGCATAGAGCTGATGAGAAGGAGGTACTCAATGAGGAACTACACTTCCCTGTAGCTCCTCCTAAGCTACTTTCTACATGGACTTACGTCACTAAGTCTTGGTGTAGGCTGTAGGTGGAAGCATAGCAGTTCTCTTCCAGGCTGGGAGTCGGTATAGAATGTGATTTCCTACTCTGTCTGCTGGTAGAGGACAGCAAGGTGATCTTAAAGCCAAAGAATGGTAGAACCATGAGATAGAGACAGCTCAAATTTTAGCCAAACTTAAGGAAATAGTGTCCAGAAGAACTGCCCAGCTTGGACATCTGCGTTGGATTACATGTGAATGAGAAAGAAATTTTTGTTGTATTAAGTCATGAGATTGTGGAGAAATTTGTTGCAGCATAGCAATAAGACCCTAATCATTACAGTCTAAAGCACATACAAAAAGCAAATTCCTGATTTACTTTCTTGTCCAACACATCCCCACAAACAGAAACTCTCATTATCTGTCAATTGTTTAGGTTAAAAATTTAGCAGCCATCCTGGACTGCTCTCTCTCTCATACCTCACCTCCCATTTACTTACAAGTTTTATTGGACCAGCCATCAAAACAAATCCAGACTCTAAGAATTTCACCACATCCCTTCATCTGTACATCATCATACCTTGCATTAATTGCTGGAACATTTTTCTGTTCATTCTTGTTGCTTCTACACTTGCCCACCTATAATAGTCTACTTTTAGTGATGTTTTCCATAAGCAAGTCAGATATTGCTGGTCAGGTTCCCAGTGAAGCACACTCTGCTACAGAGCTGAGCATGAAGGAGATTTATTAGGACATGCCCTAGGCATCATCACCTGTGCAGTAGAAAGAAGCAGGATTGGGCAGAGGGAGAAGGTCTGCTCCAATGCAGTCTCAATGAAGGCCTCAGCTAATCCCACAGGAGCTCTGAAATTGCTGTGGTCTTGCACCGTTGTTCCAAGTTTGGGCAGTAAAACTGAAGCTTTATATCCTCAAGTCAACCAGGCATTGTTGCAGCCTGCCCCAGGAATGAGGCACGCCTTGGCAAAACAACTCTCTTCAGTTAAGGCAATTCTAGAAGGGAGTAATGGCTAAGGGTTTTCTGCTGCCAACATTTTCATCCTGTAAGGAAGTAATCCCTTCAGTCCTGAACGGGGAACTGGGAAGCACATCATACTGTCCACTACATCAAAACATTTCACTTCTATGTTGAAAATCTTTCAGCGGCTTCCCATGTTAGGATCAAGTGCAACATCCTTTTCAGGACTGTTAAGATCCCTAGTAATCTGACTACCAACTGTTTTTATATTTTTCTATATTATATATATATATTTTTAATATATTATACATTATTTTATATATTATATATTTTTGTTTTTATATATTATATATTTATTATCTCTCAATAATACCTGCCTTATTCATTTTGCTTCAGCCCCACTGGGCTATTGCTTTCCCTTGGATATGTCAATCCCAGGCCCACTTCAGGACTTTTCCACTTATTTTTCCCTCTGCCTGGAAGGTTATTTTAATCAATATATCACATGGTTTGATCCCTTTCTTTACTTCAGTTAGTGGTAATTATTCTTCTATAAAGAGTTAGGTAGTAAATATTTTAAGATTGTGGGCCCTGTGGTTTTTGCCACAAATACTCAATTCTGCTACTGCAACCCAAAAGCAGTAATAAACAATATGTGAATGAAGGAGTGTGGCTGTGTTCCTATAAAGCTTTATTTACAAGAACAGTTGGCTGTATCTGGACTAGGGGCAATAGTTTGCTGACACCTACATTAGTCAAATCTTGGTTCAAATGCAGCCTCCTCTGAAAGCAGGGCAGCAAATTCATTAAGAACTTTGGTTTAGAATCTACTTGCGCCATTTCTTCTGGGTCTGACAGTTATTATCTGTATAACTTTCAATTTCTCTGTGCCTTAATTTCCAAAACGAGGATCATAGTAACTCCTTCTACATAAGGTTATGCTGAGGGTCAAATGAGATAGTACATACAATGCAATTGTAATAGTGCATGACACAAAATAAGTGCTCAATAAAAAACACCTGCCCATCACTCTCCATTTCCTCGTATTTCTTAGTACTTATTACCGAACAGTATTTAGTTAGTTATTATTAAGATATTACCTTTATCCCTTCCCCCACTAAAATAAAGCTCAGTGATAATAGGGACTGCCTTCCTGATTCACTGTTGAATTCACTGTTTCTCCCAAAGTACCTTACATACACTAGGCCCTCAATAATTTTTTTTTGAGTTAATAAATGAATTGAGAGTTCTATACCTTGAGGATCCTGAAGTTAAATCCATTCCAAATACATTAACAGTTTTGGTTTTGGCCAAGTCTTATCTGAGCCGTGCTGTCTTTATTTGACAATGGAGAGAGAAGACCAAATGCTGAAAAACTTAAAAGAAACATCAGGGCTATGCCTCAAAATGATCTGCATTTTCTTTCATCTTAAGCTTACATTTACATGCAAACACAAGTATTTAACAATGGGATTTGGTGGGTAGCGATATTGTCATATAGGTAGTATTTCACTCTTGGGTCTTGGTTATGCTGCATCAGCATTCCCGAACTAGCACAGCTGTGATGATTTCCTAGAAATACGGGAGGCTCCTTAACCCTCCCTGGATCAGACTGAACTGAGCACAACCTAAGAAGCGTGCTAAATTGAACTAAACACATTTCTACTTTATTCTGTTTGTAAATCATAAGCTCTATTACAAGTAACTGAACTTCAAAAAATTTATTTGACAATCTTTATTATAGTTACAAAGGAAAAAATTTAGAATGATTCTTATATCCAATGCTCACTACCGCTCATATTCTAGAAAAGCCTCTGTCTTCTATCTGCATATCAAAACCCTACCCAGCTTCCCTTCTACCTCCTTCCCTGCAGGAGTGCTGAATTCCATGGTAAACTCCATTCTCTGAAGTTACCTTCCTTTATCCTGACCACCCTGATTAAAATGCAGTCTTTCTCCCAGCACTCCCAATGTTTTCTTTTGTTTCACTTCTTTATTTATATTTTTTTCATGAAGGGCTTGTCACCTTTTTATATGCTATAATAATAAACTACTTTCATATGTCTATTGTTGACTATCAGCCTCACCAGAATATAAGTTCTACAGGACACATATTTGTTGGTTTGAGTAACTGACATGCGCCAAGTATCTAGAACAGAGTCTGGTACATAGGAGCCTATCAATAAGTATTTGCTGAATATGACGTCATTAACACATTGCCACTCTGTTCAGTTTTTATTTCTTTCAATTCTTAACTAAATGTATACGTGCTTATTTTCTTGCCAAAATTACACCATAAAATTGAGGAATGTTAAGTCTCTTCTCAACACCTTCCCCTCATTAGACGCCAAGAGCAATATTACACAGATATTAGAAATTCAATAAACATTTGTTGAATGATTGATTGAATAAATGGCTAAATGAATGGTGGCTTAGGGAATTTACCATCTTTCACAACAATCACAGAGCTAAATCCACAGGTTTTATTTGTTTTTATATTTAATGTAAGATGGATGTGAGTTTTTTATTAATAAGTAGTATAACATTTTGTTTGAAGAAATAATAACATCCCCAAAGGAACAAGTATTTAGCTCCAACAACACTGAGTAAGTTATTACCACAAGTGAGCATTTTCAGAAGCCCTGAGACATCAACATTGCTGGGCAAGACTAAAGATTTGGGGGAAAGAAATTATTACTCTAGAATACTGTGTTTTCCAACTGTTTCTGGAAATCATTCAACAACATAGAACTGTCCTCATTGTATTAACATTAATAAGAGGTTGACTTTTATTTTCCCTCTCCTTTTCTGGAGAAAAAGAAAAGGTAAATTGTATCACTGTTATTGTGAGGTTGAACAAAGAAAGTTTGAATAACATTTATCTACCACACTTAAGGGATTTTTCAGGGGAGAAAATTCAACTGAAAATGCATCTGATATTTTAATTACAGAAATGAGAAAATTTGAGGGCTTCTGAATCTAGCTTTTAATCTTAAAATTATGCCTAAATGAATCAAGGTAGATAATTATCTATCTTATTCATAAAGAATTCCAAAAGCAAATATTTTACATGTTTTTGTTGATCTTTAAATTGTAAAGTATGTGAAATATTACTTTTATGTTCATACAAATTCCTTTTCTTCATTAATTATTGAACTCTGAGGGAGAGAGAAATCCAGTGCTCTGAAAATAAAACAATGGTATAACTTTGTGTTTACTGTAGTTTCAAAAAAATATGTAGCCAAGTCTAAAGTTATTGACATAGATGCAAATTGCAGATACGCTAAGTTACAAATGGCAGAGTAATTCTCATAATCAATTCTATGAGAGTTAGCAGACCATTATAAATCTCTCTACAGAATGTTAAAATTTTCCCCACACAATTGCTGAGAGTGGTTTAAACTATCTATTTTTAAATAAATGTTAAAATTCTTAAAAATTGTAGTCTGCATTTTTAAACTATTAACACTATGTCTCTAAATTAGGAGATAGTCTCTTTTTTCCCCAAAAACACGATTTATTTCCATGAGTATAATAAAATGCATTCAAAAGCACAAATACATTCTAAATGTTTTATTTAAGTGAAAATCTAAAATTCAACACCTAAACCTTCCACTTCCGACATTATTTTCTATAATTCTATCTACGCAGTCTAAACCTGAGCAGTTTCTCCCTAAGTCTCTGAAAAAGAAAAGTCCCTTAATAGTGTCTTCATATCTTCACTTTTCACTCAAGTTTAATATGAACTTCCAGACCATCTTAACTATGCAAATTTACAATGTTCTCTAGTATTGCATGTAAATAAGCATAAACCATGTACTTTTGCCGTAACATGCAGAAAGCAAGCAGATCTTAAATGTTGTAAAATGTTTACTCTTCCTCCTTCTCCTTTCCTTCCCCCTTCTTTTCTTCACTCTACCCCTCTATCCCTTCTTCTCTCCTTTTTTTACTTTCTTCTTTCTTTTTTTCCTTTTTTTGATTTATCAATTTTATTGTAACCACAGTTGACCAATTTATGCTTTTCAGATGCAACACTTAATAAGTCCAATGTTTAAGCTCTGGAAGGAGCGTTTAGTTTTTCATTATTCATTAGAGATTTCAATATTTATACATAAATTCTAAGTCTGTCATTGTGGTAGATTTGGAAACAAATGCAATTTTTACCACATTTATGCACTGTATAAAGTCCAAAATAAACGGTATGTTTAAGAATGTTTAAGAAGTACATGTTGTAGGAATAGTAGGATAATTTTCTTTTAAATACAGAAATAACTTCTAAAAATGCATACAAATCTTTTATAAAGACATTACCTGTCTGTCGCTTGTCAACGTTAATATTTATAAATTAACAGGTTCATGCATTAATTGATGCATTGAATATCAAGTGAAAATTATCTCCTGAGGAGACTTTGGAAAACATACATAAGTGTTTCGGAAGAGTAGATAATAGAAAATGGCAAACTGAAATCTGGAAGGAATCACAGGCCAATGTTCTTCCTTGGCAACACACACATACACATATATACACACACACACAGTAATTTGGGGCATACAGGAAAATCCCACGGTAATTAATGGACAATAAGCACTTTCTCTGGTTTGCCACTGTATACAGGATGTTCTATTCATTTATACTGGGTGGTAAATCTAAACTGCTCAGTGTGTTTAAATGTCACTATGTCTGGATTTGAGCTCGTCATTCTGTCCAGGCAATCAATATTTCCAGAGTATTTCTTAAATATGAGCTGATCAACGGGTCTTGAGTTGCCAGTTTCTCTCAAATGGTCAATTTATCTGAAGCAGATCTACTGTTTAAAGTTTTGGTTCCCAACATACAAGCAATGTTCTTTATTATGAAAATTCAGCCTCATCTCAAACTGCATAGTTGAGTACTCTGTACCTTTGCTCTGTCCGTATTTCATCCCTCACCTGGCTATTCTCAAGAATTAAGAGAGAACCTACAAGCATAGAGTAGGAATGTCATGGGGAATAATCCGCCGTGAGCAGTGTGGGTCTTCTTTGTCTAACTCATGACTTGTCTGTATTTTGTCCCCCAGAGATCGCTACTCACAGTGCAGTCCTAATATTCCTCTAGTCCACCTTCTTACCTTTGTCAGTAAGGCTTGGTATGAGGTCCTATATCTAGCAGTTTAAAAACAAAACAACAACTTGAATTCCGGAGTCAGATATCCAGGATTTGATGCTCTTGTTTACTCCTTACTAGCAATCCTTGGGCAAGTCACTTCAACTCTCTGAGTCTTAGTTCTCTCATTTTTAAAATGGTGGTAAAAATACCTAGCTCAGGTTTATTGTGAGTTACATGACATCTGACTAGTAAATCCCTTAGCACAGAGCCTGAAACAGGCAAAGTACAAAATAAAAGGTAGCTGGTATCATTTTTAATATGCCAAATTTATATCATCATTGTTAGATGTTTGAACATTCATTAGCCGAATTGATTAGATACAAATCATGCCTAGCAGAACTATTTTAAAAATCAATCAAAATTAGGTGTACCTAAACTTATGCACATGACATGAAAACATATCCAGTGGAACCTGAAAGAGCTATATCTAAGCATTTCATGAGTGAACTGGTAAGAGTCAACTTCCTTGCACTGTTCCTCTATTTTAAATTTATTCTACCTATTGCAACACTGTAAACTACCTTGAGTTTTTCATTGAGGTAGCGATATGATTTCTCTAAATATTCCACTCTAGATCACCAGCCTTTATCCAAGTCCTCAGGGCTAGGGCTCTTTCTTTTACTACATGATCTAGGTCCCAGTATTGCACCTTCCATTAATTCTCCTCAAATTCACACGAGGAGATAATTAATCTTTTTTATAGTTATAATCCATTGTAAATTTGAGAGAAAGTATACTTTTCTTCATATAATTTTACCCTCCCTTCCACTCAAAATGGGAGCTAGAGAAAAGAATAAATATATTGAAAATTTTATCAACCATAAATATAATAACCTATCTATATTTAGACCCATGTGATTAAGTTTTTAATATTTCCACTGCATGATCCCAGTTTAGTCAAGGATACTTTGAGAATTTTGTTACAAAGCTTTTGAGAACCAACCAGAATAAACAGTTCAATAATCAACAGTAATTGAATAATAAAATTAATTTGAATAATATTCAGACTTTATCTCACATGATAAGAAATATACAAAATATTTTGGAAAATTATGTTTTATTTCCCACTGTTTTGTAGGAATAATAGCCAGTTTCAATATAGGTTAAGAAACTATGAATTATAACTCATAGAAATTAAAATATGCTGTGCTTAATATATACTATTATGTAAAAATTATAGTCATGATGACATTTACCAAATTGAAAATCTAATATTTTTTGCATTTTTAAATAAATTCAGTGAATTATTATTTTAATCTTATTTTGAATATCTGATAAACAGTTTTGCATCAAAAACTCTAACCTTTTTATTCTATAATTTGATTTTTAGTACTATTGGTGTTTATTTTGTGTAAAATTTAAGTCAATTTAGTATTTAGTAAACAATACAATTGTTCTTGATTTTACAACTATTAATGAAAATATGGACCCAAATTATCTGTGTGATATGCATATAAAAGTAAATGATGAATAAAAGTAAATGACAGTTTAACAAGTACATTAAATGCAAAATGTCTTTCCAGATTTTCGTTTAGCTAATTATAAACATTATGTATCAGAAGAGTCATTCAGCAATCAAAGAAAAGGCTTAGTTTTAAAAGCCAAACTATCTTGATATTTGGAAACGCAGCAAAGCAGTAATTTCACTTCTGTCTTTACGAGTGTCTTGCTTAAATTGGGTATTGATGGGTTCAGTCCCCATTGCTTAATAGAAAAAAGAAGTCTTTGCTCAGAGCAATTAAAAGGACTGAAGGGATGATAAATAACAAGGTGTCTATAAAAAAGGAAAGCGGCGTCTAACAGGCCTGCCAACCAACTCTATTCCATAATAGCAGCCCTAGCTGGAAGATTTGATTATGTTGTTATGCAACAATGATAGTCCCTGAGGACTGAATTGCATGCCTGCTTTGTATTACCATGTAGGCATTTAATCACTGTTGATGTTTTGTGCTGCACCATTTTCTGGTAATTGTGTAGATAACCACAGTTCAACATATTCCTAAACTATTTGTTTTTATGTTATTTTTTTATCTTCTCTGTTTACGTTGGAATTGGTAAAATAACTTTAACTGTGTTCAGACAATTCTGGTTTGATACAGTGTTTCTAGTTTCCCTGTCAATGCAGTAGTAGGTCTAGTTACCAATTTCAGAAAATAGATGTGATCTGGTTTCCCCACAGGAACCCATGGATGAATAATGTCATCATCAGGAGCAGGAGCTGCTCCTGCCCAAAGACTATGCCCTCGAAACTGTAATCCACCCAGCAAAGCAATCCATGATGCACATCCCTCTCTACAGCGTTTGTCCATGAGGACTGGCTTTATATCACCCTCCTATATCTCTTCTAGGAGAACATTACACTGCTATCCAATCTATCTTTTCAACTCCCTGAGAACAAATTACAGACTTGAAAATTGAGTCAACCTATATCCAGTAGTTGCTCAATTCCAAGCTCTGTTAGTCACAGAAAAACTATTTCCCAGTTTTGCAATGTTGTTATTGGCGTGGTTTTCCTAAAGCAGAGCAACAGGGTTATATATTTTTGTATGCCTTTGAAGAACTTCATCTAGGTGGCCTGCACAAGCTCATCTCTCTTAAGTTAACCTGAAGTAGTTTGTCTATCTGGCTGTTAGCCATTCTCTTGACAATTGCAATATAGCAAAGTTGAGTTTTTAAGACCAAATCTTTTCCTAGGAAGAACTGAGTATACTCCAGTTTATTGTTTTTGAGGACATTGCCTTCACAATCCTTTCAGTATTAAACATGGTGTCTAAGTGGCTTGGTTGGCATTTGTTGAGTAAATGAACATAACAGCAGTCTTGTAATGTGAACTAGATTGTCTGTAAACCTACTGGAGGTATTGGTACTAACTAACATAGCATGGTTCTAACTCAGCATCATACTGGTGGGGATGGGAGAAAAACATTCTCCGAGATTCTCCAATGATCTCTAGTTGGTTCATACAAATACCAATCCAGGGAAAATTCTGATAATCAAGTGAACTCAGTTAGAAAAATGTGAAGTATCTTAGAAGTATGGCTGCTGGAATCATTACAGAGCACCTTTAGATTTATGAGAAAGTCTCCATAGCGGCTGGTTAGTGCTGGCAACTCCTGTCTTCTTCATACCAGGCCCCAACGCCTTCTAACAGTATCATGACTAACAGCTTGCGTTGCTGTTTCTTAGAGCAAATCTTAAGATATTCTCTTAGTTAAATTTATATTCTTAATTAGTTTTAAATGCTTAGAATAGAGTGAGAAACATAAGGTGATCAATAAACATTTGTGTTGATCCTTCTTAAGGAATATACTAGAGAACAAGTATCAGACAAGCGAAATCATCAGAGATCAGAAAGAAGGAGAAATATAATGGATTGAAAGCGGTAAATAAATATTTACTTATAGAACTAAGTGTGGGTTGGAAGAGGCAGGGCATAGCATATAATGGTGTATGCTCTGACATTATAGATATACTGTGATTGGAAAATGACATTCAAAAGCGTTTTAAATTTTTTTGGTAATCATATCAAGGATGGTAGTGTTTGTGCTGTTAACTGAGACTATTACGGATATAATGTGGCACAAAACAGATGAGAATTTTGTCATATTCTAAAAGTATCATCATCTGTGTCCTTGAGAAGGAGGAGTCTCAGTGTAGAAAAAAGGACACACAGATGTTAGGTGAAGTTATGTGAAAACCCGGTATTTCTGAATTTGAATTACAAGTATCAGTATGAACTCATAAGCTATTTTATCTTAAAAAAAAATCCATCTATCATCTATCTATTTCTCTCTCTCTCTCTCTGCATGTATTTAATTTCCTTGCTCCATCCACTGAAAACTTACAAATAATGAATGAGTATCCTTAATGTATGCCCAGATTATGCTTTTGAAATATCATTTTCCTCTAAGAAGCCAAAGCTTCTTGGAAAAATGGGTGATTCCAGGTCTGGGCAGAAAATGTTCAATATGAGCCTAGAACATCTTGTATACCAGATAGCAAGGAAGCTGTCAAAGTCTACTAAGGATGCATCAATAAGACTCAAGAATCAATCTAAAGAGCACTCTATTGGCCAAAAATAAGACAATTTGATCATTAAAATGGATAATAAATGCAATGTATTGAAACACATCAAATTGTTTAAATTCATAATAATTTAAAAATGAAAAACCTAAATGATCACCTTTAGAGGAGAATAAGGAGCCAATTCAGTATTCTGAAAACTGATAAAGAGAAAAACAAGCAGTTATCCTGCATTTCCTGTACAAAATGTACCTCTGCATAACTAAATAGATGACAAGGACTTCCTCATTATAGAAGAATTCCAGCTAATGAACAAGGAATGACAGAATCAAAATATCACCATTTGGCAACTGCAAATGAATTAATAGATGTAGGCAGGCAGTATTAATGGCTGCCAACATCAAAAAAATTGACAAATAAACACCATGTACCTCTTGATATAACAAACCACAAAGTGGTCTTGCCAGAAAAAAAAAAAAAATAAAACAAATTTAACCAATTCTTCAGAGTCAACTACCAATTTACAGGAAATATTAAAGACAGAGGAACATCACAGGAATGCAATCAACAAAATCCAGACCACAGGAAACTCTTCAAGACAAATGGATCTAGTTTCTTCAATAAATAAGCTATATTGGAAAAAACCACAAATATTTGTGTTAAATATTTCAACAATAAAAATACCATTCACTGCATTCAGCCTACATGACAGAATTTGCAGGTGTAATTATCTTTAAAGCGTCATGTCAAGATGCCTATAGTCCCATAGAAGAGAATCAAGGGGAAATGCACACAAGTCCAGTAACGTGTCAAAAATATTATTATTTTTAAAAGCTGTTAAACTAATATTTTCAAGAGATTGTTATATGCCAGGATTTGTTCTGTTTTATGTGTATAAACTCAGTTAAAATCTTCAACCTAGAAAATATGAAATATTATCTAAATTGCAGAAGAGGGAAACTGAGGAACAAAGAAGTTAAATAATCTAACTTGCTTCTATTCCCCCAGGTAGTATCCGGTAGAGACAGGATTTGAACCCAGGGAGTCTGACACTCTAACCTTAACAGTAATACAGCATGCCATGAATTAGAGACTGGTCTATGGTGTGCCAGATGCAACAAAGAAGACGTGACAAATCTGGAGATGCCAATAAGAAGGTGACATTTCAGGAAAGTTCAAAAGATAGCGAAATGTTCTACTTTCTCTCCTTACAGTTTATCATTGCAAATAATTAAAGTAAGCATATCTTCTCTTATCCCTCCCCTAAATTTGTTTGATCCTTATTTCCAAGGCTTCCAACCTATTAAGCCTGTTTATGCTGGTTTATACCATGATCCCATTCCTGATCCAAAAGTCAGAACCTGACGTGAAGATGATCACTTTAGGAATTTGAGATGCTAATGTATCCTCATCTCCCGCAAAGATTTGCTTCAAGTTAAGCTTGCAGAAGTCCCTTTACATCAGAGTAAGAAAATTATCTTTTCATACAAATATTCCATGTGGATCAAATTAAATGTAAATCTAAAAGACAACCTGATACCCTCATATCACCTGGCATCATTCCCAACCCAGGGAGAAAAAAAATAAGGATTTTCCTGCTTGTACTTATGTGCTAGAGACTGCTTTCTAACTCTGATGTTAATATAATCAAATTTCAAGGCTTTTTTAGCTTTATGAATTCACCTTGTTTTCTAATAACAATCTGATTAGCATCAAGAGTATTTATTCAACTAAATGCTGCATTTAGAAAACTCTACCAGCATCTAGCAACATTCCAACATTCCTTTTCATATGAAATTTGCTCAAGGATTCAAAGCACTGTTTCTTTTAGACTTTTAAAATGTTATTTTGCACAGAATACCCTCATATATAGTCTATAATATAGCTACAGAAGCGAAAATACAGAATATGCATCTACTAAATAATTGTAATTCAAGCAGCAATCGCAGCGCCTGGATTTTCTTGTCTGCAAAATGGCAGTATTTATGTTTAAGCCAATTGTTATTTAGGGGAGTAAAAGTGACCAAAGAATTAGAGATTGCAGGGTAGTGATAGAAAAGTGATAAAAAGTGATATTAGGATGCTTAATAAGTCAAAATCATTTTGACCTTCATCATCCATAAAAGAGAAATTAAATATGTCAGATACCATATGATCTCAATCATAAGTAGAAGATAAAAACAACGACAAAAAAACACATAGCATTGGAGATTGGCTTGGTGGTTACCATAGGGGAAGCGGGGAGAGGAGAGGGGAAAAGGGGTGATTAGGCTCACATGTGAGGGGATGGACTATAATTATTTTTTGGGTGATGAACATGATGTAATGTACACAGACTTTGAAATATGATGTACATCTGGAAATAAAAAAAATTAAAAAATAAATTAAATAAATGTTTCATTGATTCATATCATTATACAAAAGTAGACATATTTATGCAATGCTATACAAAGTCTTGCTTTTTAACTAATAAAGAATATATATTACATTTAAACAAAACAATTGAATTTTAACCATCTCCTGGTTATTAGATTCCTCCTGAAGATACAAAATGAACAAATTTATTTCTCTGTACACATTACTGTTGACTTTTTTTAGAATGTATTTTCTAAGAGAATTATCTTCCCAAACTAACACAACAAATTATTGTACCATTCCACAGAACCAGGAGTAACACCGCCCACACTCAAAATTTGGTTCCTATGTTGAGACTGATGACAGTGCCTACTCACCAAGAGTGTAAGAAAAGGTTTATTACTTACATAGTGAGGCTTTGTGGGTAGAGTACAGTGTCTCCCAGGCAGGTCCAAAAATGTGAAGGAGAGAAAATGGAAATGAGACAGGCTTGGGGTTTTATGGTGATTAGAGGGTGGGCAAGGGTGAGGATTCCCACAATTGAGCAGTAGTTTGAACTTCTCACTGGCAGTAGAGAGGATTACCCTGACATTATACTCAGCTTGCTCAGGTGTGGGGATGAGGAGGAAAAGGAAGAGGTGAGGCTTAAAAGCTATCAGCATTCAAACATCAAAAAACACGTAGTCACATTCTTTATTATACAAATATAAATGGAGGCCATAGGAGGGACTTCGGAATTACCCCCAACTGGAATAAGAAGATATAAAATAGTTTTAAGCTCAGAAATGACATAATGTGATTTACATTTTAAAAAGATGCCTTTGGCTGCTTGGTATAAAATGGGCTCTCCAGAGGCCATGGCAAAATCGAGTAGGCCAGTGAAGACTGCAGCACTACAGGTAAGAGGAGACAGTGACTTGCACCTGAGAGGTGACACGAGAGATAGGGAGAAAACTAGAGATATATGTTTGTAGTTAGAACCTAGAAGATCAGTGGAAGGATAGAGGTGAGAGATGAGGGAAAGAGTGGGACATGAAAGAACTTTCCAGTTTTGACTATAGCAACTGGGTTTGTGGTTGTACAATTTATAGAGATGAAGGTTTCAGAGGAGTAACTGCTCTGAAAAATATCAAGTACATTGCTCAAAGAAATACCTGTTGAAATGAAAAGGGAAATTAAATATTTGTACAGAGAGAAATTCTCTAAATGTCAGTACTGACATTTATGCATATATTAAAGAACCAAATTTGTAAATTACTTAAAGAGGTTTTTAGATATTTTAAACTGCTGATTTCTTCATAATTGTAATATAACTCATTGTTTCATAGCAGTTCTCCCAATTTTCTTATCTCTAAAAATAAAAGAATTGTGATTGTTTCTAAAACCATTTTCTACTCAAATTGTACATCACTTTATACATCTTAGGTGTACAAAGAATGGTTGAGGTATGATATAAAAAACACATGTGTTGCCAAGTTAGAAGAGAGCTTTCTGTTCAAGAATGATCAATAAGTCCAGAATTCTTTCTTGAGTCTTGATTATTTAGGTCTTTGATGTTTCTGCATTGTCAGCTAAGAAGAAAATTCTGTTTTTTACAAACAGTTCTCTAATGATAACAAATGGTCAAATTCAACTTGGCAAAACCCCTTTTTTCAGAGTGCTCTTTCTGGAGATTGATGACACCATAGCTTCCATGTGCATACCTACTCTACAAAAGATATAACAGCATATAAAATGATGAGTTAAAAGGAACAAGAATGTCATGTCTTAAGCAAATTTCTTTTCATTTAGATTACTCACCTTCAAATGGCCACAACATCTTACATTACATTTTAGCTGATTGTATTACGCCTGTTTACAAGGAAATCAGGAAGAACGTTACCAAAGCGACTTCAGAAGCCAAATAGCTTGACCTTAAATCATGGTGATGAACTCTGAATCAGTTTTTCTCCTATTTGTCCCTGAAAGTTGCATGAATAATAAATAAAACTATATCACAGAGGTCTACACAGGTGCTGTGTAAGCCAAAGAAGGTAACAACGCAGCAAAGCTTGAATCTGAAAGCTAATAAATCAAGAACTAGTCCACGTAGTACAACTGCACAGTAGCATGGCTGGTTGATAGCCATGACAGCCACATTGGGTTAAATCAGACGAAGAACCAAAAAACAATTGTGCTCCATTGTTTTATTCCTTTTAAATCTAATAGAAGCAGAAATACAAGTGTTTACCATTTCTTTAGCAAAACAGACTTTCAAAAGATGAATGTATCCACCTGTGTTATACATAAAACATATATAGCGTCAGTAAGTGCTAGATTTCTCTCATGGTTAGAAGTTAGGTGATATAAAACTTATTCCCTAAATTCAGCAGTTAAGGTAGGTGAATCATTTCTCTCCCAAAACATAAAGAAACGGAAGTTGTTTTATTGATGCATTCATTTAGTAAGCCCATGATACCTCATTAACTAAAAGAGCCATATAAGCCTGCAACAATTTGCAGACTATTATGTCAGACTCATTAGGGATTAAATAAAAGTATTGCAGACCAATTCCTGAGGATCGCTAGAAGGTAATCAGGTAAAGACGTGTAGTATAATGCTAACTAACAGTGCAGTTATGTATAATGGATATTTTCTTGTGTGCTTCTTCCCAGACCATCATCATTCATTGAAAATCTGAAAGTTGTAACTGATCCAGATTTTGAACTGAGTGTGGAAATGTTTTATAACAAGTTAAAAAATGTGAATCAGAATATATAGGTGTACAAAAAAAAGTAAACAAAATGTTATTTTAAAACTTTGTATTTAAAAATTGCATTAAAATGCAAATAACACACAAATCTGTAATAAAAGTTCTGAGATCTTTTAAAGTCCATTATAATTTTTAACTGTTTCTTAAGAGCTGCTATTATATCTAGAGACAGTAAAGTATTGAGACATAATCTTTGTAGCCAGCATTCTAGTTATGGCTATGTGACTCTTAGCAAGTTATTGAAGTGCTCTGTGACCCAGTTGCCTCATCTGTAAAAGGAAGCCTAATAATGGTATCCAGCTCCTAGGATTGTTGGGAGAATTTCGTAAATGTGTACAAGTCAAGTCTCTATAATAGTGGGTGGTATATTGTAAACAGTGATAAAATATTAGTGCTTTCATTATATCAAATGAGCATTTTTCATCTTTTGTGTACCACGGACTCATTTGGAAGTCTAGAGAAATATTTGTCATATTAATTCTTTTTTGGGAGGGAAGATTAGCCCTGAGCTAACATCTGCTGCCAATCCTCCTCTTTTTGCTAAGGAAGACTGGCCCTGAGCCAACAGCTATGTCTATCTTCCTCCATTTTATGTGGGACACCTGCCACAGCATGGCTTGAAAAGCAATGCATATGTCCGGACCCGGGATCCAAACCAGAGAACCCCAGGCCACCAAAGCAGAACATGCGAACTTAACTGCTGTGCCACCAGACTGGCCCCATATTAATGTTTTTTAAGTGCTGCAAACAAAATAAATATGATTATAAAGGAAACCAAGTATATTGAAATATGCTTCCATCTTCACACTCCCAGGGATCCATGAACACAGGGTTCATTCAGGAACACTCCTGAGCTTTATAATGTCAAATAGGTCCTATTCTTATTCATCCCTTCAGTTGGTTTAAGTTTTTCCTGTAATAAACTCTCTATCCATGCAGTATCATTAGTGAATTTATTGTACTGACTGTGCAATTTTATTTCTTACTTAGGACAAATGATGAATTTTTATTCTTTTATACTAACTCTATTCTGAAAATGTAGATTTTGTCACACATATATGTATGTGTATTTCCAAACATTTTCCAAATTTTGTGTATATATAAGATAAATCCACATTATGTTAACTTCTCCCAAACAGATCATTTCTAAATCAACTATAGAGCCTTTGAAATATTTAAATTTTATCAATATTTTAAGATAATCAAATAAGGTGTTGAGTGATAACACACAAAAACTCTGGAACAAAAAATTTAAATAAATAGTGACATTAAATACAGACCAAGAAAGAAATCTTTTCCAATGATACAAAATAAGTGGGAAGAGAATTGCTTATAGAAGTACTATGCAAATTGGATAAAAGTGTCCTAAATTCCTATAACTAGACATAGAAAAGGACACTTACAAAGAAGCCAATAATAGGTCAGATACACAATAGAAGGAGATAGAATATGCAAACAGATGAGGTTTATGAAGCTTTTTAAAAGAAAACTAAATAAATCTTACTGACATTGCACTGATAAGCAATGAAAAATCCCAGTAAATAATACTTTCAGCATATTCTGTCATAAAACCAGTGCAAATTTAGTCAATACTTGCATTTAACCCTTATGTAATAATTGTTAAAAAGTTCTAGCAGAATTGTTTTACCTTTATCAATTATAAAACATACAAAACAAATAACATAGTACATTTTTCATTTTACAACTAAATGGATTGAGGAAAAAGTGAGAAATATGTTTTGAACTAAGACTTTGAGATCTTAGATTAGTCAACATGCTTTTAAAATTAGTTGCCAAATAATTGTACACAAAGAGCAATACATCTGAAAAGAGTAGTTATTGAGTAGTTTTAATATTGCTGTCTTCATATCCAAAAAGCACTAAAATATATTCAAAACAATGAAAAACATCTGATGATAGCATTTCATCAATACTAAAGGCATTTTCCAAAGGAAACCTTGAGCAAAAGAAGAAAAAATCATTGATGTCCAGGATAGATGTGTAATTGATACTCATGGTTGCTTGAAGGAAACCTAATGTTAAACACAAGATCCATTCATCTCTTACATTTTCATTTAAAACCAAATAATTTATTATTTTAAACAGCATATTTTTTCTTTACAGGGTTTTGCCAATAAAAGATAGGAAGAAGTCAGTTTCCTCAGATCACTTTTTGTTTCAGCACCTCTTCTCCCTATTAATTTTAATTACCAATATAAAAGAAAGCTTATGCTTAAGATCCAAATAAGAAGTTGGGAAGCAGACAGATTTTAACTGCAGGCAATCCTTCTTCAAATTCTCCTTGGAGCAGTTCAAGAAAAATACTAAGGCCTGTAATTTACATAGCAAAGTCAATTTCAAACTCCTTTAAATTGCACAATCCAGGAGGAACCAGAGACAGCAGAATGTGTCAGAAGACAAGGATACACTCAATCAACATGTCTGCTTTCATCCATAGTGCTGTATAGCAAAATCTTAAGTGGCCACGATGTGTCAAAGCTACCTATTACCCACACAAACATATGCACCCATGCACGCCCGCACTTTTGAAAAGAAACAATTTTACTATCTCAAGAGGACTGAGGAGTAAAGTATTCGTTATCTAATGAATGAAATAGAATCGTCCATAAAAATATGTCTGTATACACAAACAGTTTAGCAAACAACTTTGCATTTAGTTTTTGAGTCTTTGTGGAAGAGTCTATGAACTTTCAGTCTAACAGGAACAAGTTTAGCTTTACTGTAAGGCCTGTTCTAAAACAGGACATCTTTGCTTGTGTGACGAAGACCAATTATAATTAAATAAAAAGAATCAGCCCCCAAAGATTAAATACTTAGAGCTGCTTTTTCAAACACAGCCAACATGAGAATATACAATAAGCCAACAAGGTATTAAAAACACAACAAAATAAATGCACACAAATGTACAAGCACACATACACACAAGGTAGGTTCACATCTAACTGTGAAGGATTTCCAATCCCCATGGAATTTAACATTAAAAAATAAATAAAATCCTACTCACTGCTCTATATTGTCACTGTTATTTCTGGGATATTTCCACATCGATGGGATGGAACCATTATAGAAATCGTTTTTTCAATCAAGCATTAGGGCTTTTACCCCTGCGTTCCAAGGTATATTAGGCGGAGATTACCATGTGGTCTGTCTGTACTTTATCAGACCAAACACAAGTTGCTACCAAACTGTTTCTATAATGATTGTTTTCCCACATCTTAAGAAACATCTGACATGTGCATACTGTGGCTACAGCTAATATTATGGTTTTCTGGTCATCATTTTCTATTCTCACTCATCAATAGCTGGAATTTCCTAAATATTCTTTCATTCTTAGTGGGTTGAGTACAGACTCTGGAGCTAAACTGCCAGGATCAGAATCCTGGTTCTGTCACATACCAGCTGTGTGACCATGGATAAGTTACTTAAGTTCTCTATGCCTCAGTTTATTCAACTATAAAATAGTGATCAATAACAATACTCACAATATCGGGTTGTTTTGAAGCTTAAATAGGCTAATACATACAAAAGTACCTAGAATGGTGTCTGCCTCCCCACAAAAGATACTTTTATGTGTTGAATATTATGATTATTCATTTATTCATAAGTTAAGGCACAGAATAAATGAAGTTTCACACAGTTTCAGTTCAGAATATACCAAAATTAGTTCTGAGGAACACTGATTCCTCAAGATGATACAGAGCGTTGGAGAAATAAACTTTATTATAGCTCTCTTAGGGAGTCACAAAGCCACTAGCTTATTAAAGTCTCTAAAAAGTTAATACCTATTTTAACTGGTTTCCCAAAACTTATTTGACTATATAACCCAATTTTGTCTCTGTATTTACAATATTTGAATAAAAATCTGCACTAAAGCAAGACTGGGGTGGCAATAAGAATTTCCATGTTGATTGTATGGTAGCATCAGGGGGGCAGCTTCATTCTGGAATTAGGAGAGGAGCTAAAAGTAAAATCATTACCACCCTCAAGATCCTCTCTATGGAAAAAAATAGAGTAGAAGTCATATCATAAAGATAACAAAGTGCTATGTTTTCCCAGAAAAGATGGTTTGGTGATAAGGGAGAGATTAAGAGTTCCATCTTTAAAACTCATTTGGTCAGATCATAGTGTTAACTCATTCCTGTTGTGGTTATCTTCATATATTTAAGCCAAATTCATTTCTCAATGACGTTAGCTTCTGAATTAATGAAATTCTTCTCCACATTAGTCTTTTTATTATCTATATTGATTTCAACAGCCACCTAGTTGGTACCTAAATCTCCTCTCTTTCAATGATCTTATACCCTTCTTCTAGAGCTTACAATTTAACCTCTTCCTCTCATTCCATCAATCGTATGCCTAACCCAGTCATTACACATGACTACACCTTACACAATTTCAAACATCTCACTCTCCGACCACTACTTTTTCTCTCTAAAGCTCATGCTTTCTTGGACCCTTACACTAAAATGCTTCAATTACACCAAGATATCTTTTCACTATCCTTCAACTGATCTTCATGTCGTCAATTACTTCCTGACTCAGTGTAGATTACATGGCCCATCACTAAAATCACTTCCTGAATAGACCCTCAATTCTCCAGTCCTTTTTATTGTGCCCACTTGTTCAATTCACAGGACAAAATTCTAATCCTTGTGAAATCCATTGTATTTCATATTTTGTACCTCATCCACTGAAGACAATATGGATAGAGAAAGACACACAACTACGCAAAAAGACCCAATTTTAAAATAAAAACTAGTAACCTCAAGTAGTTCCTAACTACTGCTTGGAAATTGTACTAATTTCCAAATTCCATTCACTCGCCTACTCTTCCAGACTATTTTACAACTTCTAGTCTCTAAAATCTCCATATTCTTTCTTATTTTCAGCAAATGTCTCTTTTTTCCTATATCACTGAAAGAAATACAAGTAATTGGAATAGCACTTTCACAGGCTCCCATCACATCGCCCAACTCATCTGCATCTCTACCCATAGATCAATTGTCTTTGCTCATAGGTAAACCAACCTTCCACTTGTACACTGAATCCCAAAGTTTCATACCTGTCTCTCTATTGCATCATCAAATATATTCAGCATCTGACCACCTCTTTTCATCTCCCCAGTAACACTAAAACTCATTATCATTTCTTGGTTGACATATTCCAATAACTTTCTACCTAATGAGTCTCCCTGCTTCTGTCCTTGCCTCTCCTACAATATATCCTCAACATAGCAGCCAGGATATGACATTCCTCTGCTCAAATTCTTCTAATGTTTTCTTGTTCATACAAAGCAAAACCTAATATATTTTTTATTTCTACAAATACCTAGTGATCTGACCTTTCTTCTGTTTTCCTGATTTTCCCTGAACGCATCCTCTCAAGGTCTTTGCACATGCTTTCTCTCTACTTAAAAAGTTTTCCCATACCCACATGGATTTCTGCTTCATTTCCTTCAGGCCTTTCTTCAATGTCACCTTATTATTAAGTCTTCTCTGATTACTCTATTACAAATTGCATCAAGACTGACCAAGGAATTTTTATCCTCCTGCTTTGCTGTATTTTTTTCCCCATAACATTGCCACTATCTGATATTTGTTTGGTTAATATTTGTTGAGTTATTCCCATGTATAATTGAAAACCATTGATATACCCAGGCTCCCTGAAGTGCTCCTCAATCTCTAAGCTCTAAAACATAAGTAGAACTGCTGGAATAAACAGATGCACATATGGAAACAATAACCCAAATATGAGCAAACTTGCCAGAGTATTCTCATTAACGCATCCCATATTCTCCCACAGTGGTGATTCTTGGCTCCAATGCTAATCCCATCTCAAACAGTTCCCTCTAGCCGCATCTTTCACTTCTTTATATGCAGCTTTAACAACTTACATATGAGCTTCAACTGCTTTGTTTTGGTGTGCTATCATATACGGCTATACCTGCTTTGGTATTATTAGGTAATCATCCCAAACCCTAAGAACCGTAAGTATATTCTCTTTAAAAGCATTAGATCTTATAAAGAATAGCCACTTCATACAGTTTGTCTAAAAACATGCAATGAAGATGAAATGCAGTAATGTGTAAAAATGTTTTACATGGGTGTTTTAAGGATATTCTGAAGCCCATTTTAAAGGAAAAGCTTACTGGAGAAGATTAGAAGTAAGCAATAGCCACCAAATCATATAGATATTTTAGAAACAAATTAGGTGTTGTCATTTCAAGGTTCAATCTCTTGTCAATTGAGAGTCAGAAGAGGGAGGTGACTCAGACTGCAACAAGGCTGCCAGTAAGACTGCTTTCATGATTCAGAGAACACACATAAATCAACAGTGTGGCAGAGATTTCCACTCACACATTCATCATGTGACTTCATTCTGACACATCAGATATAATTCAATCAAGTGCTAAAGATAACCCTCTCTAAACCATGATGCCAGAGAATTCATGATGACATTGCAGATAATGAAAAAGAATTTAGAAACACTACAGGAACAATTTATTCACTATTGTAATATGAGTAACAATAAAAACAACTGCAAATTATGGAGTGTCTACTGCCTTGGGGTAGGACCTTCATGCACACCCTTTTTAATATCAAAAACAGGTTTCCGGAAAGTCATTCTTACTCTATATTGCAGAAGACAAAACTGCCGTTCAGAGGGATTAAATATATGCCATTAATCAAACAACTAATAAATAATAGAACTGGAATTACATCCCAGGTCTATCTTGTTTCAAAACCCTTGTTCCTTAAACTACGTCAAATTTCCTTTCATTGTTGTATTTAGTAAGCCCTTAAAAATAGTCAGCAAATAAATTTTAAATCTAAAGCAAAGAAACTTTTAGCAAAAATTGTTAATCAAATTGGGATGTATGCAACTCAAAGAAAAATTACAAAAGGAAATGGATGTGGAATTGTCCATGTTCATGTCGTAGACCCTATGAGAATGATAAAATTACTTTTATTTGTATAAATAGGGTTGGAAAACTCTAAAGAATGAAACCTAATTCCTCTAATTATTATTAACAAGTGGCCAAATACACACATTCAGAAGTACATATAAAGTTAGATAAAAGTTTATATGACTTTAACTCTAATTGTGTTCTATTACCATTATAACAATATACCCAAAATTATTAAACTTAAAGCATAGAATAATAAAATAAAATACAAAGGCAAACATATACATTTTGTACATTTTTATGTGCAATATACAGAAAACATTTTTGTTCCTACCTTACATTGACATTTTTTGCATTCGTATTCAGGATTAAAACAGAAAACTGTTTAAAGCAAACCTTTTTACATGCCAAGGGAGAATAAAGCCATGCCTCAAAGCACAAAAAACAACTCAAATATATTGTAATAAATTCCATAGTAAGGATGAGTACAAAGAGGCTTTGGAGCCCTAAGGAGGGAGTAGTGGATTCTGCCCACAATGGAGAAATGGGAGCTGGTAGCAGAAAATCCTCACAGAGAAGATATAATCTGAGTTATGCCTTGAAGGATAAGTGAATTCCACTGGGTTGGAAGGAAGGAAATAATATTTCAGGCAGAGAGAACACCACAAGCCAAAGCCCAAAGGAACAAGAGAGCATGACATACTCATTACAGTGCTAGAATTCTTTGGGGTCTAGATTATAGGGTTCTTGGAAGTGGAGTGGAGGAGAAAGTTACAAGAGATGAACCCGAAAGAGAGGTTGGAGCTTTGAATATTTTTATTAAAAGGTTGGAGTTTGTTAGGTAAATAAGGTGAAGCAATGAAGGATTTACATTAAAAAATAAATTCATATCTACATTTTCAAAAAAATAACTACCAGTATAATTGAAGATGAATTTGAAGAAAAAACTATTAGAAAAGTCTAATTAAGAAAGGAACAATGAGGGTTTGGATCAGGGATAAGGAGAGAAGTCGTAACAAGCACATCTCTGAAGTAGAACTGAGAAGACTTGAAGAATGTTTGACTGTGGAGGATGAGAAAGCTTACTAGAGATACTTCTGAGGTTTCCAGCTTGGACAATGGAATGGATGATGCTGACATTAAATGAGCAGAAAACGTAATGAAGCTGTAAGAGATAGCCACTTTTCAAGAGAAGATTTTGATTTGTCGGTAAAGCATCTCAAATGGGTATGCTTAATAGACATCTGGACTATGGCTGAAGAGAAATCTAGGAATGGGAAAGATATTATCTAACATAAATAGGTATAAATAGAGATTAACATAGAGTACTAGTTAGAAGTTCAGAATCTAATCTGCTAATCTGTATTTGTAAACTGATTCCAACACAATTAACTGTGTGACTATAAACTGCAACTTAATCTTTTATTTTCCTTATTTGTGATATGGAAACAATACAAAAACCTATACCATTGGGTGTGTTGATTACATGAAAGAATGCAAATTTATTTGCTAGAACCATGAAAGCCCTAATGAATGCTACTCATTATTATTCTTGTCAGGAAATAGCTAATAGTGTAAGTAATGGAAGCAGGTAAGATTGGCCAGAAAAAAAACAGAGAAAGGAAACAGAACAAGGCAGAAATGGAAACAACTGAGAGTACCCAGACCTAAGATATATCCAGAGAAACATGAACAAAATAGTCTAGAAAGTGATATGGTCACATACAGGGGACAAAGAATACTAAGAATACAGGATTGTTTAAAATCGTCAAACACTGCAGAGAAGAAAAAGTTTACTGCAGAGAACTGAAAAGCAGGCATTGGAATTGGCAATTAGAAATATTATTAGGGATGTAAAAACAGTATTAAGCTTGCACTGATCGTTACAAAGCTTATAATCTATTCAGAAGTCAATACATTCTGCACTAGTTCAATTAATTCAATAAATACTTATTGAAAGCCCACTATGTGCTGGAAAGTGTAAAAATATAAGGCCAAAATTACTAATGCAGACAGAATGTTATAGCATTTCAGAGCAATTCTAATGATGCTGCAGTACCAGAGAGAATACAATGTGAAAGAAGTGAGAACTAGAATTAGGAAGAGAAGAATGGAGAGGACATTCCCTGAAGGAGGAATATTACAAACAAATGCACAAAATAGGAACAATAATTGAGCTTTCGCCTGGATTTTATGAAACATTAAAATATTTCATTAAAGGCATTAAATGCATAAAATTCAAAAAATGAACTAAAGACTGCATTTCTTCCTTTTGATACATATATGTAGAGAAGAAAAAGAAAACTGTGGAAAAGCAGGTATCTAGAGAAGTAAAATTGAATAAGCTTTAGTCATATATTCAGAAAGAATCCTCTTAGCTTATCCAATGGAATATCATCAAGGAATCATTCAAAGAATAGCATAGTCATGTAGTCAGAATAGAGTCAGCTTACTTGTAATATTTTAATTTTTTAAAATATATTATAGCTTATTAGAGAAAAACATTTTGAGTTATTATCAAATTTATTATACAAATATAAGTGATTCTATTGGTACAAATAATGTACCCCAAACACTCATTTTCCAAAAACAACTCGTTCAGCAACACTGTGGGTATGAAGGTCGCCTTGGTGTTGAATTGTATGATTTTACTGCCTTGTTAAATGTAATCTGTATAACCATGTGGTAAATCATAGTGAACATATCTTATAAATAATGCAAATAATCCTCAAAACAATAAAATAAAAATGTCACAGTAATTACATCATTCAATTTTCCATGTTATCACTGAATCCATACAATATTTGTCTTTGGAGACTGAATTCAAAACAAAAAATTTTCTTTTAAATGTTCAATTAATTTTTAGGTAGTTGCCTGTCAATTTCTATATTTTATCTTTCTCATACAAGACTTACAATATGTACAACCAGAGAAATATTTGGTGCAGGATATTCATGTGCCATTTATCCCCTAATGACTTACGTTGACAGAGTATCTCACAAATATCCACAATAATTAATATTAAAATTATATAACTAGAATGTTAATAAGATTTAATGCTGTTTAAAATAGATCAGGGACTAAGTTGCAAGTTTAATGTGATTTATATGACTGATGTTTAAGTGTCTAGACAATTTATTTTTAATGACACCATGAGAATTAAAATTTTAAAAAGTCTATACAGATTAGAAATATTAATTCATCATTGTATTACCTAAAATTGAAATAATTGATTAAAATAAGTGGAAAAAGTCTCTTGATATTAAGCACAGAATTCCTTACATACTTAAAAAGAATACTTAGAAACAGTTTTTTCCCAGCTAGGAATTTAGTGAATGCTTATAGAATATAGAGATGACTATATGCAAAATGAAGGCAAGTAAACTAATTTTACTCACAGTTTATGGTTATTCTAGTAAGATATTTTTAACGACAAAATTTGTTGTTTAAAAATCAAGCCAGACTTCTGGTTTCCAGTCCAACATATAAGAATCTTGGAAGACACCACTCTGTACTAACAACAAGTGAAAAACTGAACTGAAAAAATAACTATCTTAGGTCTTCAGGAGAACTAACGTCACAGGGCAAACTGCTTATCTTAGTTTGTGTGGGCTGCTGTAACAAAATACCACAGACTGGGTGGCTTGTAAATGACAGAGACTTATTTCTCATAATTCTGGATTCTGAAAGGCCAACATCGGGATGCCAGCATGGTTTGGTTCTGGTGAAGGCCCCAGTTGCAGACTGCTCACTTCTCTCTGCATCCTAAAATGGCGGAAGGGACTGGGAGTCTTTCTGTCTCTCTTTTACAAGGGCATTAATCCCATGCAGGAGGGCCCTCCCTCATGACCTAATCACCTCCGAAAGGCCCCACTTCCTAACACCAACACCCTGGGCATTAGATTTTCAACATTTGAATTTTGAGGGGGACACAAATATTCAGACCATAACAATGGAGCATGCAAAACTGGAGGGCCCAAGAGGTGAATAAAGAGGACCACAACTTGCCTTAGTAGAAATCCGATAGCGGAAAGCTCCATGGGACCCAGTGCCATGGTAGGAAAACGTGAACTGCCATTGAAGAATTGCTAGAGGCTCAGTGTGGACAAGTCTAAGAGTTAAAAACTCCAGGGGGACCTAGTCATAGGGGTCCTCACACTCTTGTAAGTCTTCTTCCAGGAACTCAACCTGGTTTTTGCAGTGAATACAAAAAAATCCTTTCATGCTTCCTCCAGGAGAAGAAAAAGAACCATTTTGAAATACACCAGAGTATTCTGTTCTTAACAAGTTCTGCCTTCAGAAGAGACTAACCGGAGTTTAACCTGCTAGAGTTTTATCAGAACCTAACTTACCTGGGGGAAGGGAAATATTTAACTGTAGCCAACTCTAGCCTTCCATATGGGAAAATGGAAATACCCTATTCCAGGCCACTTTAGTCATCTTGTTCCATCTGAAGTTCACAGTCCAAAGGCACAGACTCACTAAGAGATTGTGACCTAATCATAAGACTATAAGATGCTTCCCATGGCCCTACACCATACCAACACATTACCAAAGACCTAATTAAGTAGTTTTTTTTCACCTGGTACATCTTGTCTGGCTATCAAGAAAAATGTACAAGGCATAATAAAAGGTAGAAACACACGCAAAAAAAGAGAAGAATCTAGAAATAGATCTTAACTACTTTAAAAAATTAACTCAACATGAATTATATACTAAATGTAAAAGAGACAACTGTAAAACTTCAAGATAACATAAGAGAAAATCTAGATGACTTTGCGTTTGGTGATAACTTTTTAGAAACAACTCCAATGGCATAACCCATTAAAGAAAAAACTGATAAACTAAATTTCAGTAAAATTACATTTTCTGTTTTGTGAAAGACACTGTCAAGAGAATGAAAAGACAAGTTACAGACTTGGAGAAAATATTTTCAAAAGACGTATCTGATAAAGGACTGTTATCCAAAATATACAGAGAACTATTAAAACTCACTAATGAGAAAACAAACAACCAAATTAAAAAATTAGAAAAAGACCATAACAGACACCTCATCAAAAAAGATATACAGATGGCAAATAGGCATATGGAAATATGTTCCACATCATGTGTCATCAGGGAAATGAAAATTAAAACAATGAAATATCACTACACACCTATTAGAATGGTGGTCATCATCCAGAACACTGCCACCAGCAGATGCTAATGAGGATGTGGAGCAAAAGAAGCTCTCATTCATTGCAAATGGGAATGTCAAACGGTACAGCCACTTTGGAAGACAGTTTGGCAGTTTCTTACAAAACTAAAAATATTCTTAACATATGATCCAGACGTTGAACTCCTTGGTATCTACCCAAAGGAGTTGAACACATGTCCACACAAAAACCTGAGCAGGGATGTATTGGGCAGCTTTATTCATAATTGCCAAAACTTGAAAGCAATCAAGATGTCCTTCAGTAGGTGAATAGATAAATAAACTGTGATATATCCTGACAATGGAATATTATTTGGTGATAAAAAGAAATGAGCTACGAAGTCATGAAAAACACATGGAGGAAACTTCAATGTATACTGCTAAGTGACAGAAACCAATCTGAAAAAACTATATACTGTATAATTCCAACTATATGACATTCTAGAAAAGGCAAAACTATGGAGACAGTAAAAGGATCAGTGGTTAGGCTTCAGTTGCCAGTTGTTGGGGAGGGAGGGTAGAGATAAATAGGAGGAGAACCACAGAGGATTTTAGTTCAGTGAAACTAAACTATATATGAGTCTATAATGGTGGATACATGTCATTATAAATCTGTTCAAACTCATAGAATGTATAACACCAAGAGTGAACCCTAATGTAAACTATGGTCTCTGGGTAAAAATTATGAGTCAATATCTGTTCGTCAGTTGTAACAAATGCACCACTCTGATGGGGCATGTTGACAATAAGGGATGCTATACATGTGTTGGGACAGAGGGTACATGGGAAATCTCTGTACCTGCTGCTCAATTTTCCTATTTGAAAGCTCTCTAAAAAGTAAAGTCTATTTAAAAAAACCCTCAAGCCATGAAAATTGTTTTATTGGAAATGATAACATAGTAGTTATCAAGTCCGAATCCATGTTCATTTCATGAAACATTATTTTAAAATAGTTGTTGAAAAATGAATAACAATGCTAATCATATTCTGACAAATAGAGGGCATTATGGATTCTTCTCAATAATCTTTGCTGCTGTCCACAGTTTGATTTGATTTCTGTAAAACAAAACACAAAATCTGATAAAATACACCTTTATATTTCATGTGTTTTTATCAAGACTACCAAAATAATGTCCATTATTATGTGAGGAATTTTCTTCTTTATTCCAGATATTCCTCAAAAGTTTACCAATGAAATAAGCAATACATTTTAACAGGGTAAAACACATCACAAGAGATTTTTTATTTTTTTTCTTTTTAAACACAGGGATCAACTACAAAATTATTACCCAAATTTTACAAGTACCAATTTTTAATGAACACAGAATAAGCCTAGTAGAATAAATGTTTGTTAGTTACGACATTTACAGATTTGGAAAAGAGCATGTAGATAAAAAGCCTAATAACAAGTGATGAGAAAAAGTTGTTCATAAAAAAAGAAATACTTTATAATCAAGAAAAAGTAATTTGAATTATTGATGTTAAGGTGCATCAATAGGCTTTAACAATAAATACATGTTTAACCCTAAAATATTGTCATTTTAATTTGATTCAGAAGATCATAAATATTTTAGTTATACTTATGAACAGAATTTTACCTATTAGTAAGATAAGCAAACAAAAAGAAAACCCAAACCCTGAAAAATGTTTATTTGTGAAAGTAATAATTTTAATTGTCAAGTGTTTTAGTACAAAGTTGGCATAAAACTATGCATACTGGACTTCTATCTCTATCTAAATATAAACATATATGTGCATATATATTTAATGTTTGAAGGAGAAAAATGAGGTAGCCTAAACTCTACACTAAACAAACGTTAGCATATGTAATGTAAAATGAATACACAACTTATATCACGATATTTAAATAGAAAACCAGGAAACTTGGGGCTGGCCCAGTGGTACAGTAGTTAAGCGCACACGTTCTGCTTCAGGGGCCTGGGGTTCGCCGGTTCAGATCCTGGGTGCCGACATGGCAACGCTTGGCAAAAGCCATGCTGTGGTAGGCCTCCCACATATAAAGTAGAGGAAGATGGGCATGGATGTTAGCTCAGGGCCAGTCTTCCTCAGCAAAAAGAGGAGGATTGGCAGCAGTTAGCTCAGGGCTAATCTTCCTCAAAAATAAAGAAAGAAAGAAAACTGGGAAACTTATCATTTCTCTTTACATTTTGCAATGCAATCCTTACCAAAATCCCAATGGCACTTTTTACAGAAACAGAAAAAAACAATCCTCAAATTCATATGGAATTACAAAGGTTTCTGAATAGCCAAAACAATCTTGAGAAAGAACAAGGGTAGAGACATCACACTTCCTGATTCAAAATATCTTATAAAACTGCAGTAATTAAAACAGTACAGCCTTAGTACAAAAACACAAATATAGACCAATGGAACATAACATAGCCCAAAAACAAACCCACACATATATGGTCAACTGATCTTTAACAAGGGTGTCAAGAATGCACAATGGAGAAAGGATAGTCTCTTCAATAAATGGTGTTGGGAAAAGTAGATGTCCACAGACAAAGAATAAAATTAGACCCTTATGATACACCTACATAGAAATGAAGACAAGATGGATTAAAGACTTAAATGTAGGACCTGAAATCATAAAACTCCTTGAGTAAAACGTAGGGAAATGCTTCATGACATTGCTCTTGGCAATGAATGCTTGGATCTGACACCAAAAGCACAAGCAATAAAAGCAAAAGTAGACAAGTGAGACTACATCAAACTAAACGGCTTCTCCACAGCAATGGAAACACTGAACAGAGTGCAAAAGCAACTTACAGAATGAGACAAAATATTTATAAACCATATATCTGGTCAGGTGTTAATATCCAAAATATATAAGGAATTCATTCAACTCAATAGCCGCAAAGAAAATAACCTGATTAAAAATGGGCAAACGAACGGAATAGACATTCCTCCACAGAAGACACACCAATAACCAACAGATACATGAAAAGATGCTCAACATATCAAATCACCAGGGAAATGCAAATTAAAAGTACAAGGAAATATCACCTCACAACTTTCAGGATGTCTATTATCATAAAAGCAAAATATATCGGGGCTGGCCCCGTGGCCGAGTGGTTAAGTTCGCGCGCTCCGCTGCAGGCGGCCCAGTGTTTCATTGGTTCGAATCCTGGGCGCGGACATGGCACTTCTCATCAGACCACGCTGAGGCAGCGTCCCACATGCCACAACTAGAAGGACCCACAACGAAGAATATACAACTATGTACTGGGGGGCATTGGGGAGAAAAAGGAAAAAATAAAATCTTTAAAAAAAAAAAAAGCAAAATATAAGTGTTGGCAAGGATGTAGAGAAATCAGAACCTTTGTACATTGTTAACAGGAATGTAAAACAATGCAGCTCCAACAGAGAACAGTGTGGCGGTTCCTCAAAAAATTAAAAATAGAAATACAGTAAATCCAGCAAAACTACTTCCAAGTATTCATCCAAAAGAATTAAAATCAGGATCTTGAAGAGATGTTTGAACTCTCATGTTCATTGGAGCATTATTCACAACAGCTAAGATAGAGAAACAATCTAAATGTTCATTGTTAGATAAACCAATAAAGAAAATGTGAAATACATATGCAATAGAATATTATTCAGACTTAAATCCTGCCATATGTGACAAGTATTAACCTTGAGGACATTATACTAAGTGAAATAAGCCAGTCACAGAAGAACAAATACTGCATGATTCCACTTCCATGAGGTAGCTAAAATACTCAAACATAGAAACAGAGAGTACAACAGTGGTTGCCAGGGCTTGAGAGAAGGAGATATAAGGACTCATTATCCTCGATGAGTATAAACTTTCAGTTATGCAAGGTGATTAAGTTCTGGAGATTTGCTGTACAATATTATGTCTCTAGGTAACAGTACTGTATTATACATTTAAAAACTTATTAAGAAGGTTGATCTTATATTAAATGTTCTTACCACAACAAAAATAATAAAAAATAAAAAATCTTCTACTCTGACTTAAGATAAAGACATGCAAGAAAATATTAATACAGATTAAAATTGCATTTATTATGATTTAAAATTTGCTCTGGAAGCAAAATTTCTTGAACATGCTCGATGGTATTTGATTGATACAACTTCCTTTTCAACACATATATCCAACTTATACTAATATTTTTTATTGTACTTTTCAAAATATACAGAGGTTTTTGTGCTCAGTAAAGTGGAAATTAAGTTAAGTGATATCTGAAACATATAGAGATGAATTAATATTTTGAAACTTTTGAAATGTATTGGCTAATTCAATGCCAAGAAGATATTGTAAATATTGAATTCTGATGTTAAACCTCAAAAATGAATTTTCTGTAAATGTTAGCAACACTCAAATTGATCAAATGAAGAGTGGAACAGAGAAAAAGATGAAGGAAAGAGATAAAGAAAAGTATCTTGAGCATCTTTCACACCACTTCATGCTTAAGAAGCCTAACCTAAGGGGATGAGATGGTCAGTATTCTTGTACATAAGCACTGAGAGTGATTCTAGTACCTTGACTTCTTGTAAAATACACCACTCAAAACAAACTATTAGCTCCATCCTTCTGGCAATGTGAGTTAGAGATTAAGGAGGAGGGTATTGAACTGTTCTTTTCAGAGAATGATAAAGTAGCTTTGGAAGTTGCTCTTTGTTTTTTAGTATTAGCATTTCATTTGTTATATAGGAGACATTTTATCAGTGTTAATTCTACCTTGCAAAATATTTTTTAAATATCTTGATGATATAAAATAATCATTTAAGTACAAGTCTATTTTCAAAAGTCACAGAATAGTCTCATGAAGCAGGTCATTATTTAGTGTTTCATTAGGTTAGCTGGAAATTTATGACTTGATTTTTTTCCTTTGTTTAATGGCTTTTTTATAAATATTTGTATTGTAAATTGTCTTAACTTTCAGTTTTCTGCTGATCTTTGCTAGAAATTATTATTGTATCTCTGCCCTGGGGCTTTATTGCCTATTATCAACCTGACACCCACTTTAGGAATCTCTCACTCCCTTTTCATACTATGTTGTCTAATCTGCCCTTCTCAGTAAGGAAGGTAAGCCCATGTCTTCACTTATTAATTCTGTGTAAAATAGAATCTGAGGAAGCAACATTAAACAGTTCTGGTCACTAGCAAACCAACATGGCTCTGCATTGCAATGTAAGAGATGTGAGATGATTTATTAGAAAAATAGAGTTTATGTAGCTTCTGAAATTCAAACTTTTGGATAATATTCTGCATGTTGTGTGTGATTATGATAAATATGTCCAGTGTTCATTAGGGTTATCATGGCCTAACACATATGTTCTGTAGTTATCATGTGCTCTAAGTTATTCCAACTAGATTTTCAATGATCTCATTAAGGTAGTTCATAGAAGATGGTAGATAATTAAAAGTGAGATCATTACCTAGTAACTGAAATGCAGATTTTAAATGAGTCCTCTGAAAATTCTTATGCACTTAAGATAAACTGTTCTCAAATATGGATATGTGTCAGAATAACCTGTAGAACATTGTCTTTTTCTGACACATAGTCATATTTGAGGCTCACACATAAAGCTGAGGCTCACCTGAGAATCATCTAAGGTGGTGACTCAAAAAAGTACACGCCTTAAAAACCTAAAAGGTGATTCTGATGTGCAATTACAATAGAAAGCTACTGCAGTTCATACAAAGGGTTTGGCAGAAAATATAACATTTTATTTTAAAATTAAAGAATCTGGTGTATGTTTTTGACTTATGTTCTTGCTATAACAGAGAAAGAATTATTCCTAATGTCAGTTGGAAATTGTAAATAACTGTAAAAAGGAACAGAAAATTTGAAACATGCTTCCACAGTTTGTTAAATGCACAATTTTAAGTACTACACTAAATATCCAGAATCCCTTACCATGAAATATGAAAACAAATACATTGGGATGTAAAAGTTTAGGGGCAAAAATTTTCAAATTTCAAAATTATATCTTGATCTTTAATATCAAAAAGAACATAAAATCTTAGATCTAATCTCTTTTTTGGGAACTCAACCTAGAATTATACTAGTATGCTTAAAACGACATGTAAAGAGCCATCCATTGAAGCATTTCTTATAATAAAAGAGACTGGTAACTAACCATGTTTCACCAAAAGGCAACTAGTATATAAATGAAATTAAAGAACATACAATAAAATGCCATGGAAGTAATAAAAAATGAGGAAGTTATATACTATGGAAATATCCCAAAATATATTTAAGTTCAAAAAAAAGCAAAGAATAAATCAGTGTGTATATATGGTGACTTATGTGTAAGAAGGGGGAAAAATATATATATATTATACAATATGAAATATAAGCATCTAATATAGATAATACTCAGTGCACCTGTCCTTCAAAGTCAGGAAGGCAAGCCCCTGTCTTGACTTATTAATTCTGTATAAAATATAATCTTAGACAGCTCATCGGTTCTGACATATTAGCTTTTGCTTGTGCTATATGAAAAACTTCAGATGGATATACAGAAAAATAATAAAATTGGAGAGATATCTACCTATCTAGAGCTAAATAGGTAGATATCTTTCTAACTTTATTAGGTTTTTAAATAATTAGTTATATATAAATAGATATATCTATATATCTATTATTATATCTATATCTATATCTATATATGTCTCCTATTCAAACAACAACTACCTTAGCAACCAGTGGCATATCAAATGGGAGGCAAGTACCTTGAGAGCAGTCTCCCTCTGGGTAGAGTCAATAATGAGGTACATTTTTGGCGGAGAATTTTAAGCAACAGTGAAACTAACTATAAATCACCCAGTTTGTTATTATTTTAATGTGCAGGAATTCTAAATAATGTCAATGATAAAATACTCCTTCCTTCCAGAATGGACTTCTCCTACTATCCTCCTACCCTCCATGTGCCACTGACAATAACAAACTAAATTATATCCCAACCACAATTTGAGTTGTTTGTTGCAACAATCATTTCAAATAGGTAAATGAGTAAAACCTGGTAAACGGAATATTTTTCCAATTACCTATTTGAGTTCCAATGCCTGTCTTCCAAACTAATTATTTTGGTTTAGTTTGAACTACTCTTAACAGAAATTGACAAACAATTCCATTTGCTTTTTAGTGTACTCTTGGGAATGTGATAGTAAGACAACATCATCAATGCAGACAAGAATGCTTGTTTTTCTGTTTACTAGGACATGAGAACTTTTACGTTATTTATCTAAAATATGTTTGGAAATAAACTACAAAGAAGGAGAAATAGAGTTTCATTAAATTATATAAACAGAAATGTGATGAGAATGAAAATACATTTATCAGAAGGCCATTTGTACCAATTTGTTTCTTGAAATTGTATGATAACATATCTTAAGAAGATTTAAAACTCATAGACTGACATTTAAACCATAAATTGATTTACTTTTATGTTTTAAAAGTACAGACACACTGATGAAAAGTTGTAGAGGGATTAAAGTTCTCCTTGGTCCATTCATTTGTCCATTCCTTTTATTTATTCAATGAATATTTAATAAGTTCCATTAACGGCAAGGTAATATGCGACTCAAGAGACATTCAGCACTGAGCATGATGGAAGAGATGTTTTCCCTCAAGAAGCATAAATTGTAATGATGACAAGAGAGAATAAACAGGGAAATTAATAGATATCGAAGATAATTACCAACCGTGCTAAGTACAAAAAAGAAAATAAACAACATAGGAATGGAGTTGAGGAGTATTGTCTAGGTAAGATGTTAAAAAAAGACTTCATTTAGGAGTAATAATTTGAGCTATGCCAAAACCCAACAGAAAAATTTCTATACAAAAAAAGAGAAAGACTAAAGTTCCTAAAACAAGAAAGAGCTGTGCATGTTCAAAACCAGAAAAGAAAGTGGTGTAACTGAGCCGAGAAGAAGGGTGGTATTAGAAGCAGTTGCAGAGTTACTCAGGTCTTTGATCACAAAAGGCCATGAAGAACATTGTAAGAGCTTTCATTTTACCTGAAGTGCAATAGGAAGACGTAGAAGAGTTTTGGGTTTTTTTTTTAAAGATTGGTACCTGAGCTAACATCTGTTGCCAATCTTCGTTTTTTGTTTCTTCTTTTCCCCAAAGCCCCCCAGTACATAGTTGCATATTCTACTTGTAGGTCCTTTTGGCTCTGCTATGAGGGACGCCACTTCAACATGGCTGGATCAGCAGTGCTAGGTCTGTGCCCAGGATCTGAACAGGTGAAACCCTGGGCCGCCGAAGTGGAGTGTGTGAACTTAACCACTCAGCCACAGGGCTGGCCCCTAGAAGAGGTTTTAATCAAGGGAATGATGTGATATGATTTTTGATTTTGAAATACAGTCTCTCTGGTTGTGGAGAATGGCTTAGACAAAGACAGAAACAGAAATTAGGAACCTATTGCAAAAGCCCACGTGAATAAAAAGATGATACTAGCTTAAACTAAGATGGCAGGACATGGAGAGAAGTAGACGAATTTGAAATATATTTTAGAGCTAAAATCAACACATCTTCTTGACTGTGTGTGTGTGGTAGTGGGGAAGGATAAATGAAAGAGAAAAAATTGAGTCTCATAGTATTTTTTGGGAGGAGGAGAGGTTTTGGGGTTTTTTTCAGCTGTGAGCAACTGATTCTAACACTTAATGACACATAGAAGACTAAGAAAGAAACAAATTTGGAGACAGATGAAAGTAAGCATTGGATACATATTAAGTTGAGATGCTTAATTGACATGCAAGTGGAGATGTAAAACATACAGCTGGCTATAAAGATCTGGCGTTCAGAGGAGGAGTCAGATCTTCAAATACAGTTCGATTAGAAACCATCAAGTAGTCACAATTTTCTGTCATTGAACCCAGTGAAATCACTCTGAGAGAGAGAGCAGACAATGAAGGGAAGAGGGCCCAGGTCTGAGACATTTGATGTAACAGATAAGGGAAAGCCAGCAAAAGACACTGAGAAAGTGAGACAGAATAACCAGAGGAAAACAAGGAGAGTAGGTCGTCATGAAAGCCAAGACAAGAGAGTGCTTCATAAAGGAGTAAGTAAGCATCTAGATTAGGTGCTACTGAGAGGGCAAATCAGAACATAGAGGTATCCTTTGGATATGGCAATGTGGAAGTCTCAGTTGATGACTGGGAGTACAGGACCCATTTGTTGTGATGAGGAATTAACGAGAGGTGAGGAAGTGAAGATAACGCTAAAGTAGTTTGGTTTCAAAAAAGATCAATCAGACGGGGTGATAGCTGAAGGGTTGTAGAATGACAGGAGTTTGTTTGTTCTTATTTTAAGATGTGAAATACCTATTTCATGCCTCCCCACCCTCAACGTAGGAATAAACCAATAGAAAGGGAGGCTTTTCTAATACAGTAGAGAGAGAATACGCAGAAGTAAAGTCCTTGAGAAAAAATGAGAGCAGATGGGATTCAGAGTACACATTTATATTGTCTGTCCAGTATGCAGTGGTAGGGTACAAAAATATTTTTTATATATTTTAGCCAGTTGGAGAGAAAAAAATTGACCATTTTATTTTATATAAAGTAGCAAAAATATTTCATACTTGCTTTGTATGGGGAAAAGACAACTACAATTTATAAACTAGTTGTAGTTTTGCCTCCTTAAGAAACGGGTAAGTTTCTTGGAGGCTCAGCTGTCTGACAGTTCCTAGTATCCTTGATGCCCCTTTGTTTTGATAGTTCCTCCTGACAGCACAGCTCCAGTGGAGAACAAGGATTCTAATTCAGCAACAAAACTGATGGTGATCCAGGTCAAGCCTGTGGTCAGATAGTCATAAAGGAGTGATTCCTTACCCTGAATCAGCTTCAAAATCTCCTGGGATATTATAAAAACAAAATTGTTGGCCCCAGTCCAGAAATATTGAACCTAGAATACTGGAGACAGATGTGTGGGAAAAAGGATCTTGACAAGGATTTCAGGTGTGTGTATGGCATTCTTTTGGCCCTGGTCATCAGATCAGTCAGCGTTCAACGAATAGTGTTGAGAGAACCTTAGTGTCTTAGTCTGCTCAGGATGCTATAAAAAAATACCATAAACTGGGTGGCTTAATAACAACAAACCTATTTCTCACAGTTGTGGAGGCTGAGAGGTCCAAGATCAAGATGCTGGCAGACTTGATGTCTGGTGAGATCCTACTTTCTGGTTCATAGATGGTGCCTTCTAACTGCCACCTCACATGACAGAAGGTATGAGGGATCTCTCTGGGACCCCTTTTATAAGAACACTAATCCCATTCATGAAGGCTCCTCCCTCATGGCCTAACCACCTCCCAAAGGCCTCATCTCTAAACACCATCACCTTGGAAGTTAGAATTTCAACATATGAATTTAGAGAGAACACAAACATTCAGTCCATAGTGCTTAGGTAGATATAAAGAGGAACGACAATCTAAATTAACAAATTTCAACAATAACCAACCGTGTAGAAAACGTGCTGGGAAGTCCTGAACACACAAAATAAGCGCACAATGAAACTCATGTGTGTCCAATCTATAGTGAGCCTAGCTATCTATGGAGCTTATATTTCCCCCAAAGAAAACTCACTTCTTCAGGCATAAATGAGAAATAGGTGTTTTGCTGAAGATTACAGAGGAGAAATGAAGGTGATGGCATTTATCACACAACACATAACGTATTAAATCAGTACCACATTTTTATTAATTTCTCTTCCCAATTATTTATCCGGGTTATTTCATTCCTGTATATGGCCTCTAAACTCCAGGCTCCTGTCTAAAGCTCCCTGAATATTTCATCTTGGTCTTTACTTGTATCTCATTGTATGCAGAGAAATTTAACTCCATCTGAGTTACACAATTCTTGCATTCTCGTAGGCATCTTTATTATTGTGTTTAAGTTTTTGAAGGCTCAGCAAAAAGGACTTTATAAACATTCAGTGTATCTTCATGGAGGTTTGGTAGAGAATTAGAAACATTTTTTTCTGTTAGAATTTTTTATATGAGGGGGATATAATCATTGATATCCTAAATATACTGTGTAATAGGAAAAGTTGACTACAGTTGATAAAGTGAGAAATTTAGCCAAGAACAAGACAAAGAGTAAGTTGGCCTCATGGATCTTGGTGCAAAGTCAGAGCAGCTCAGTTGGTGTTTACACTCTGCCAAACAGCCTTTTAACTTCAAGGCCAATTTGGAGGGCAAACCTTTCTTTTCTTAGGTAATAGACAGATCCTGGGGCAATTCCTTAGTAAGGTACCTGAAATCTTAGTAATTGGACCCCAAGGTCAGATAGAGAAAAGATGAGTCATACTGTTTTCTAGCACAAGATTGCCAATTAAGGAGTAAAAGGCAGGACTTTGGTGAGCCCAAAGTGAAACTCAGGAGTTGATGAGATGAAGAGGTCTCTAGAAATTGGTTTTAAGGTACATTTTTCAATTTAGATTAGGAGCTGGGCTGTGAGAAGACCATCACTGGCATTTTGACTAATTGAAGGTAGATGCTCAATTAAAAAAAGACAGAGCAATTTAAGAACTAATTTTTGAAGTAGGAAGAAGTTAAATCTTTCTATATTCACCACATGAGATTGTTAGTACATGAACACTTCTTTTGATATGTCCACATAATTTATAACAATAAAAAGGAGCATTATAAAAAACTAAGCATATACTTGAGCATATGGTATTAATTCCAAACATTCTTCTGGATTAACATTCCTTAATTCCTTATTTATAAATGTGGAATAAATCCTATACCTGGTATACAGTCTCTTAGCAGAATTTCCAGAGACCTTTGGATAAAAAGAAAACTTTTTATAGTTTTTTAGCCACGAGTTCAAGTACTTCGCCCAGGCTATTTTAGCCTGGAAATATGAGAAAGAGAAATGAGGACCGTCTTCATGACTGAGGTTACTGTACTCTTTTCTAGAATTGTGTTAAATGTTACACAGCCCTGAGATTATTGATGAAGTAAACTTGCTCAGATAAGAATGGCACAGACAGCCAGATGAGCCTACATGTAAGATTACTCCAGCCTTGGAGTTTGGAGGGGGAAGTCCATATTCTAGAAGGTCTAATAAGAAATCTCAGCAGAGATATTGACTGATAATCTCAGACTGAAAATGATTTTCTTAGCAAGAGTATCCAAAACATTCAACATTATTTTACCAGGTTTTCAGTTTGCTAGTAAAATATCAATTAAAAAAAAAGCAATGATGAAAGAATAACATGAAGTGCTAGCTTGATGGAAATTTTTAGGAATCATACTGTTAACTTAGAGAATTTTGGTTGAATAGTAGAGAAAATATATTCCATTATAATTATTCTGTGGAGTATCCAAATGTTTATTTTATTCTTTTGAGAATTAGAAAAGTAAGAACACAATTTATAATATTTTCTATATCTGGTCTATATCCCCACATAATATATCTCTATTTCAGAGGAAAAATGTTTTTCAGCCTTACTGAGTCCATAGTAGATGTTAATAGATTTTTTTCTTCTTTTCACAAATTTTATCAGATATAGCCTGAAACAGATCTTTTGGAAAAGCATTTTTATTCCAAAATGTACATAAGAGAAAGTCAACCTGTCAGTCTTTTCTATTTCTTAGAAATATAGTGCATTTAATGAGCATTTCCATAAAATGTAATGTCATTAATTATGTAATAATAATGTATTGTGTACTCTCACTCTGACTTCCTAATGAGGTGAGAGAGATTAAATAATAACAAAAACAAAAATAAAATGTCAAAGCATGATAAAGTCCAGACAAAAAAAGTATAATGTAATTTGCACATCCATAACAAGAACCCTGTCCTGACCTTGGCAGACAGGGAGGATGAATCAGAGCTAACTAGGGAAGTGTTTGGAAGCTACTTCTAAGCAAAGAGAACATCACAAAAGACTCTGAGACTGATCAGAAGTCCGTCAGAGAGATGGGAGTACAGATGGTACAAGGAAGAGAGTAGTGTGAAGTGAGAATGGAGAAGCAAAGACTAGCTTTTCCAAGGCCTTATAGCTCATGATAAGTACTTTGAAATTTATCCTAACAGCAGTTCAAAGTGCTTAAGGATTTTAAGGATGTGGAATGGAAGCAGGAAAATTTGGCAGAAAATTAAGTACAGGGATTTTTATTTATAAATGATCTTTCTGACTACCATGGATTATAGGAATGCCAGAGGAGATACACGGAGATCAATTAGTAGGGCTATGGCAGGGGTCAAGGGTGAAGGAGTATAGTGTATTATCCTAATGTTGAGAATTACCTGCCAAATATATAAAAAAATGGAAAAGGTAAGCTTTATAGTCTAAATTTCCCACTTCCTATAATGCCTTTTAATCTGTTTTCATTACATTCATTTCTAATTTTTGTGTTACTCTAAATTAGAGCTGTCATCAAGTTTCTATCTCAAAGTGATTACCTAACATATATTTCAAGCTCATATTGTATCAATTTGCTTGATATACCTATTACTCAATATCTCTGACTTTGTAAAGTAAATTGAATTAAAACTCTGGATTCTAATTCAACGCTGAAGTTCCCCAATTTGAATCAAACTTAACATTTAGATTTCATAGACTTTTTTCCCAAATATTAGCCACCCTTAATTACAATGTCATTAAAATCTCTTTTCTCTAAACTCCCCTACTCTTAATTTTTAAAGTCATTTAAATTATATAGTTGTTCAATTAAAATCTTTATTCTTCTCCGAGAAGTAAGATTAAAAAAATCCTTCCTTGGGGCCAGCCCAGTGGTGCAGCAGTTTGGTTCATATGCTCTGCTTCAGTGACCAGGGGTTCACCAGTTCGGATCCTGGGTGCCGACCTATGCACCCCTTATCAAGCCATGCTGTGGTAGGTGTCTCGCATATAAACTAGAGGAAGATGGGCACAGATGTTAGCTCAGGGCCAGTTTTCTTCAGCAAAAAAAGAGGAGGATTGGCAGTGGATGTTAGCTCACAGATAATCTTCCTCAAAAAAAGAAAAACAAAACCTTCCAAGGCAAATCATTTTTCAAAATTGGCCTTAAACTTTATCGATGCTAAGTAATACACATATAGTTAATTAGCCTAATTAATTGGAATCATGCCTTATATCTTTAAACCAGGTGACAGGAATCTTTCAGTTCTATCGTCATTGTGGAATTCTTGAGTAACTAGAGTTCACAAACTATAGTATTTATTTAAACTTCGTGTGTTTGTTGCTGTTGTTTTCTTTCCCAGAGAGAAGGGGTCATTGTAATGTGTATACGAACATCTCATCCTGTCTTTTGCTATTTCTCATTCTTAACCATGAAAAAGGTTACCAAAAACTGCCTCATACTCCATATGTTAAAATACAAAGAAGCAGCTGGAAAGAAAAAGCTAAAAATGTATGCTCTGTTTCTTTTCTTCTCTCCTCTGCACCATAATCCATCTCCTGCCTAAGTGACAGTGCCTCCTCATTTGAAAAAAAAAAAGTGTTAAGATTCCTCTACCCACCTGATGAACAGACTGCCTCAAAGATGGCATCGCGATTCAGTACTCAGTATAGAGATTTGCATGATAAGATTTGAACACAGGCTGCAGTAAAAACAGTATTCCTTCAGGTAAAAATCTACTTAAAATGTAGAAGAATTCAGCTTTGCAATTATCTCAACATGACAAGGAATAGTGTGACTTCAAACATAAGAAAGAGCTAACTATTCAAGAAAATCCCAACTGAGAGAACATGAAAACTCAAGAGTATGGAGACAAGATTCTAATGAAAATTAAGTAAGCAATTCTTGTTTTCCCAAACTTTAGCATTTCTCCAAATTTTAAGCAAGTGATTAAAATATTCATATAGATTTTAAAAATTCCATCTTTAGAATGGACTGCTAAGTAACTTTGAGTCACACATGTTTTCCCCTTGGGTAGTCTTCGAATAAATTTCATACAGCCTTCCCCAAATGAAACCGATTCAGCTTTTCCTGTTACCACCTAATTCTCCGGGATTTCCTGCCCCTCTCCTGACCAGTGAACCTTATACCCAGGAAATGACTTATGTCAAAGGACATACTTTTCTAGGTACATTTGCAATTCCATCAGCTAGCAACCTCCCTTCCTATATCCCCAGACTACACATCAAAAAAATACCACCTCCATGGAGTCCAGCTCACTTACCTATCTTCCCTAAGTCCAAACTTCAGGAATTCTCAGGGATCCCCCTATTGTGGCCAAGGCATTGGCACATGAATGGAGGTAGAAGAAGTAGCAGAACCACTCCACTCTCTTGGCTAGGCTAGTCCCCCTCCGGTCCAGTCCATTATCTCTCTGCTGCCTCCTCTTTGATTTGAGGCTGATTACCCTGAGTTGCTGACAAGCTTTATCATTACTTCATCTCGGAGTAAGCTCAGTTCTTCTCTGCTACCGCACGTCGTATGGCCAACACAACACTGCAGAATCTCCTAATCAGTTCCAAAAGCGACATTCCTGGTACCTAGATTTTTCTCCTCTTAAATGGCATAAAAATTTCTCTTTAACAATCAATATAAAAAAATACATGCGTATTTTTAAAGTACCAGAGTCCTGGAAGAAAGCAAGCCTTCAATGAATGAGTATTATCTTTCTCCCTATTCTATTGGAGAACAAATCTGAAAGGAAAATTGTTGAGAAACTCAAACTTAAGTCAGCTTGAGGCCATCCTTTTTATAACCAGAGATCTTTTATCGCAATAATATTAAAATTTACAATTATAACAAAATCATCTGCTTTTATATCTCCTTTAAAATATTTTTCTCACCTGTAATTATTATTCTCTCTAATTTTTTAATATTCAACTAACATATATTTTGGTGGCTGTTCTATGCCTGTCTATGTAGATACACAAATATATCTAAGAAATTATGCCTGCCCTTAAAGATTTTACTTTATTATTTCCAATAATAACAACTATAATTATGATAATGATAGAGTGGCAGATATAAACAACTATATGTAACTATATATGACTAGTTCTAATACAGAAAATATATGAAAAGAGGAACTGTTTTTTCCTAAGTCTTTTCACGGCTTTAGGAGATTCTATAGGGGTATCCTTGTGGATTCAGAGTAAACAAATAAAATAATGGAAAAAAGGGAGGCTAACATCTTGAATTTGGGGGATAGTAATTGTATAATATCAATAAATATGTCAGGAATTGTCTTTGAGAATTGTCTGAAGAAAGGAATTGATTTCTCCTTTCTCTGATTCTTTCAAGAGCCAGAGAGGTTGAAGCCTAATGAGCAAATTTTCAGTTTAAATGTTAAAGTATAAATTTCATATAACAGGAGATTACTTACAATACCATCATTTATTATTTATCTGAATATTCAAAGTTCAAAGGAGAATTTCTCATGTCTCTATATACTTATAAATAATGTAAAGTTTTGTGCTTTTTTCTTACGCTGAATTTATTTCTTTCACTAAAATGTGATTTTAGTTAATCTGCTACTTGTCAATATGTTCTAAATTGTCAATTCATCTGTAAATATACCATACTTATTGTTCCCAAAAGAACAATTTATGGCATATAATTAAAATGGAAAGATATAAATGTAATAATTGGGTCCCTTTTCAAAATCTAGAAAGTACTGCAATGAAACAGTTCTTTTGGTTATTTGGGACTCAACTTATAGGAATTTCCCATATGAAGTGTGCATTACAGAAACGGTAAAAAAATTATAAAATTTCACTTTAAATTAATATAAAACTTAGTGACATAAGCATGCTTTCTTACCTTGCCAGTAAATATTATCTTTTATGGACCCCGGTTCAGCCTCAATTTACTTTTTGCAGCCCAGATATCTGAAACTTCCTCTTCATTTCTACCTAGGAACTCATTCAACTTCCATTTTTTGATATTTTTCTTAGATTCTCTTCTCTCACACAATCCCTTAAGTTGATACACAGAAAGTATAAGATGAATTTTCTTGATTTGCTTCCCTAAAACCATTATCATACTCAAAGACAGAAGAAAATAATACTGTCAGAGAGCAATGTTTTCCTTTTGCTCTCATTTTAGTACCATCAATAAGCTCAGAATTGTGTCCCATCCTCTTCCCATGCTTCATGGATGTTATATATAGACCAATAAATTTGAATAATATTAAATTCTTTATAATGGAAAATACTCTTTAGCTACCATATGCAACTGTTCTGAATACCATGTTAATTCAAGAGTAATTTTTGGAACTCTGAAGTACAAGATGAAAAGAAGCTAGAAAATGTAAGGACCGCAATACAAGGAAAAGATATTTTATTATCCAAGAACATATTGCATTTGTGCTATGTAAGACAAACTTTTGACAAGTTAATTGGTCATTTTTCTTACACAAACTCTTCAGCTACTCCAGTCCTCCAGCACATAGAACCATTATCCATCTGCAGTAGGGACTGCATCACAATTTGCAACCTTCTAGACATTCAGACAGATTCTAAGATGTAGACTGAGTTGTGGAGAAGCATTTCCCTGGAGCTGGAGTGTGCATTACTCATGAAAATGTATAGGGCCCTCAAGTACAGGGCCCAGAGTAAGGACCCTCTTATCTGAATCTAAGGATGTAAGTACTGTCCTCAGCACTGAAGTCTTGAGAAAGCAAGTGGTCCAGGAGAGATCTAAGTAATACAGATAGTATATTGCAACAAGAACTATGGCAGAAAGCACACGTCAGAAATAGATGTTGATTTTCAAAGGCAAAAGACCAGGCATGACCCATTTCACATCAGTGGAGACTGCAAAGATCAGCATCCATTGCCAAACAGAGAGAGTCTCAAGCTCAGTTCATATTAAAATCTCTATGATGGTGTGAACTTTTAAACATGGCTGTGCTCAGGCTCAACAACTCATTTGCCCACAGATTCAGTTCCTCTTGCAGAGACTCAGAAGTACCAGTATAGCTAGACACCATTCCTAATGACCAAATAATCCCTAAAATAAATTGGGAGTTTAGTTAACGCATGAGATTAAGGAAAAGAAAGAAGGAAAATCTGGAATTTACTGATTCAAACTCATTTAAAATGAGAAGAAGAGAATTCTCTTTCATTTTAATTTTTGTTATATGTTTTTATTATTTTAAAAATAGTTGTTACCTGGTGAAAGATAGGATGATAATATCCTAAGTTTAATTCACTTTAGAAAAAAATTAAAATATTATTTCTGCACATTTCTCTGGACATGTATATTTTAAACATGCCATAAATGTAGTTTAACCAAGGTTAGGGCCATTCTCTGTACACTATACTTCAACTTCTTTTTTCACTTAAAGATGGCTATAGATTCATTGTTTGAATTGTTTATGAAAAGCATGTGAATTTATATAATCAGCAAAACACAGACAGTACAGTTAGGGTAGCACAGAGAATAAAAACCATTTTGAGGGGATGGCCCCATGGCCAAGTGGTTAAGTTCATGTGCTCTGCTTCGGCGGCCTAGGGTTTTCCTGGTTCGGATCCTGGGCGCGGACATGGCACTGCTCATCAAGCCGTGCTGAGTTGGCATCCCACATAGCACAACTAGAAGGACCTAGAAGTAACTAGAATATACAACTAGGTAGTGGGGGGTTTGGGGGAGGAGCAGGAAAAAAAAAGATTGGCAACAGATGTTAGCTCAGGTGCAAAAAAAGAAAAGAAACTTTGAGTAAACGTTATAAAAATGTAATTGGGCAATAAATATTTAATATTCTGAATAAGAGGGAGAAAGGAACTGAAAAAAATGCCTAATCCTGACACAACTTGACTTTGGAATTATAATTATTATGCCTATTAAAAACAACTGCCACATACAGATGTTTGATAAAACAAATCTGCCCCCTATAGTAAAGATATTTATCTACAGTCCACACTGATGAAAACAGAGAATTACATATAAATGAGATTATGTTATATTGCCCTTGAGAGAATTAAAAACAAAGTATTTCAGTAAATTCAGTATATTGTGTGTACAAACTAATCTAAACTTTGTGTGATTAATCAGCATTGAAATATTCTTATTTAAATTAATTCCACAAGATTATATAAAAAGTATCATAAAAAATTTTAGAAAATGTATATATTATATACAATTTTTGGAGTATGTCATATGTTCAGTAAAGTGGTATATAAAGTACACTAATCTTACATACAGAGCCCATGAAATGGTACAAATGTGTACCCCTATGTAACGCCGACCCTAGAAATAACCTCCATGCTCCAACTCAGTCAACACCAAGATACACACAGACACACACACAAACATGCACACACACACACAGAGGTAACAGCTATTCTGACTTTTATGGCCTTCGATTGGATTGCCTATTCTTTGCTTTCTTTGAAATGAAATAATATAAAATGTAGTTGTTTGTATCTGATGTTTTTCAACACAATATTGATGAGACATATCCACATTATTGTGGTGTCAATACTTTGTTTTTTTATTATTATGTAGTATTCTATTGTATGAATATACCACAGTTAATAAGTCCATTCTATCATTGATAGACATTTGAACTATTTCCAGTTTTTGAGTGTTATAAATCTGCTATGAATATTCTTTTCTTCTGATAGAATTAGGTATTCATTTCTCCAGGATTTGGATTGCTATGTCATCAGGTAGGCATATCTTTAGCATTAGTAGACACTGCCAGTTGTTCACAGTGGTTTAACCAATCTATACTTCAACAAGCATTATATAAGTGTTCCAATTGCTCCATAGTCACCTCAAGCCTTGGTATCACCAGTCTTTATAATGTTCACTGTTCTGGTGGGTGTGTATGACATCTCATTGTGGATTTAATTTACATTTTCCTGAAGGGTAATTGATATTAATCATCTTTTCGTATTCAAATTAGCTATCCTCTTTTCTGAAGGACTTGGTATTTTAGGCTCATTTTTAATGGATCATTTCTCTTGCTTTTATTGAAGTAGAGGAATTCTTTATAAAGTCTGGATATGAGTCCTTTCTCAACTAAGAGTATGAAGAATAGCCTCTCTTCATCTGTCACTTATGTCTTCCTCTCTTAAACGTATATTTTGATAAGCTACAGTTCCTAAATTTAATGAAGTTTTGAATTTTATGATTAATGCTTTCTTTTTGTATCTTTTTAAAGAAATCCTTCCTTACCCCAAGGACATGGAGCTACACTTATAAGCTTTATTCTAGCAGAATGGTTTTTTATTTCAACATTTAAGACTAGGATCCATCTTTATTACTTTGTGAATTATTTGATGTGAGGGTAATAATTCACTTTTCTATATAAATATCCAATTGCTCCAATAATATTTATCAAAAAGATTGACTTTCTATGACACTTTTGTTTTAAATCAAGTAGTCATATTGGTGCAGGTCATTCCTAGACCCTCTCATTGGTTTTGTTAACTATTTTGTCAACTTTTACACCAATAAGAATCTTTCTTGATTACTCTAAATTTATGTCAAATCTTGAAATAAGGCAGGATAAATTCTCCAATCTTGGTCTTTTTCAAGGTTCTTTTGGCTATCCTTTGTCCATGGTTTTTAAAAATAAATTTAGAATAAGCTTGTCAATTTTCAAAATACAAAAAATAAATTTGACAGTTTTGCTTCGAATTTATAGATTATGTGAGAACTGATATCATAACAAATTTGAACCTGCCAATTATTTAGGTCTTTTCAAAATTTTTCTTAGCAATATTTCATGGTTTTAAGTGTAGGGAGACCTTTATATCTTTCACTAGATTTACTTCTAAGCTTTTGATGATTTTAAAATATTATACATTATATATTGCAAATTTTCCATTAGTATTTGTGAGTATAGAGAAATAAACTGATTTCATTTCTTTATATTTACCATGAATCTTTCAAAATTGTTAAATTTAATTATAAATTCTATAGTTTACTGTAGAGTCATTCAAATTTCTATGCATACAATTCTCCTTTGTGAGGCTAATGATATTTTACTCTTTTTTCCTTCTAATTATAACATACATTTACTTATGTTATAATAAGTTATGAACATACAAACTCAGAAACTCCAATATTTTATAATGTTTTGTTTCTCATTTTAACTAATTTTTATTCTACCACTCTCTGCAATTTGGAATATGTATTGAAACTGCCAGTTAAGATAATCTCATCTTATGGGAAGCTAAAGATTCAACCCAACCTCATAGAACCATAAAGAGGGACAGACAAATTCACAATTACAGTTAGAGATTTCAATAGCCCTCTATCAACAGTGGACAGAACAACTAGACAGAATATCAGCAAGGATATGGAAGAAGTCGACGACACCATCAATGGAAAGAATCTAATTGGCATTTATAGAACACATCACTCAACAACAGCAAAATGCACTTTCTTTTCAAGTATCTACAATACATATACTCAAGCTGGAGTTCCAGTTTCTGCTCTGGCATGTAAGAAGCTTGAAGTTGTTATGCCGTCCTAACAACAAGTAAAAAGCAGAACAACTGAAAAAGCAATAACTTTTCTTAGATTTGTCAAAGAATTGAGGTCATAAGGCAAACATCTGCCCTTAATATTGGAGAGATCAACAGGTGAATACAGAAAATCACAACTCACTGGACCAGAAATCCACTAGCTTAAACCTACATGGGAACCAGTGCCAGCATGGGAAAACCTGAACTGTAATTGATGAGGCTCAGTGTGGACAAGACTGGGAGTCAAAAACTATAGAAGGACCCAGTCATAGAGAGGCCCTCACAGTTTTGTGAGTTTTACCTTCAGGAGATCAACCTATTTCTCACAGTGAATATCAGAGAAAAATCCCCTCATACTTTCAGCAGAAGGAGGAGAAAAGGAACGCTTTTAAAGATACCAGAGTATTTTATATTTCTTAACAAAGTCTGTCCTCAGGAAAACTATTCAACTGAAGCCTAACCTGCTGGGGTTTCATCACAGCCTAACTGGTCTTGGGGAAGGAAGATACTCAGCTTCAGCCCTCTCTAGCCTTCCATATGGGTGAAGGGAAATACCCAAATCCAGCCCAATTAGCAATCATGTCCCACCTAAGGGGAGAAAAACTGAGAGGCACATGTGAAGTTCACATTCTCATGCAAAGGCTCACTAAAAGAGTGGGACCTAATCATAGCACTATAAAATGTTTCTCATCCCCATGCCTTACCACCACATTACTAAAGGTCAGTTTATAACAGTTCCTTTAATCCAGTAAATAATGTCCAGCCATCAAGAAAAAATTGGAAGACATACCAAAAGATAAAAAAAAAAAGTTTGAAGAGACATGGCAAGCACCAAAACAAGACTCAGATATAGTAAGTACGTTGGAATTGTCAGACTAGAAATTTAAAGTAACTATGATTAGTAGACTAAGGAATCTAATGAATAAAGCTGACAACTGGCAGAAAGGGATGGACCATGTAAATAGAGAGATTGAAATTTAAAAAAAGTCAAAGATAAATAATAGAAATCAGAAACACTGTAACAGAAATGAAGATTGCCTTTGATGGGTTTATTAGTAGACTACAAATAGCTGAGGAAAGAATCCCTGAGCTTCAGGATATCTCAAAAGAAACTTCAAAAACTGAAAAGCAAAGGAGAAAAAGACTACAGAAAAAAGAACAGAATATCCAAGAACCACGGCAAAGCTATAAAAGGTGTAATATGTGCATAATAGGAATACAAGAATGACAAGAAAGAGCAAAAGGAACAGAAGGAATATTTCCAATAATAATGACCAAGAATTTCCCCAAATTAATTTCAGGTACCAAGCACAGAGCCAGGAAACTCAGAAAACACAAAGGAGGATAAATGCCCAAAAACTACACTTAGGGGGCCGTCCCCATGACTGAGTGGTTAAGTTTACACATTCTGCTGCAGTGGCGCAGGGTTTCACCAGTTCAGATCCTGGGTGTGGACATGGCATGGCTCATCAGGCCACATTTAGGTGGTGTCCCACATGCCACAACTAGAAGGACCCACAACTAAAAATATATGGCTATGTGCTGGGGGGATTTGGGGAGGAAAAAGCAGGAAAAAAAGAAGATTGGCAACAGTTGTTAGCTCAGGAGCCAATCTTTAAAAAAAAAAAACCCTTCATTTAGGCATAGCATTTTCAAATTATAGAAAATCAAAGATAAAGAAAAAACTCATCAGAGAAGCTAGAGGGAAAAACCCACTCTACCTAAAGAGAAGCAAAGATGAGACTTATATCTGACTTCCACTCAGAAACAATGCAATCAAGATGAAAGTGGAGTGAAATATTCAAAATTTTGAGAGAAAACACCCCAGTAACCTAGAATTCACTACCCTGAAATCTAGTCCTTAATAAGTGAGGGAAAAATACTTTCTCAGACAAAGTACTGAGGAGATTTATTGCCAGTAGACGTGACTTGCAAAAAGTCTTAAAAGAAATTCTTTAGAGAGAAGAAAAGTAATATAGACTATAAGCTCAGATCTACTCAAAGAAAGAAAGAATATAGGAGAAACAACAAATGAAGGTAAAATAAGAGGTTCATTTTATTATTTTTATTAATCTAACATAAAAATTTGTTCAAAATAATAATAGTAACAATGTATTTGAGTATATATGCACATTATAACTATCTATCTATATATGTTCATGTATAAGTGAAAAGAACGAGATCAAAGAGAAAATTAGTATTATTTTATTATGATAAGATACACTACCTATGAAAGGGTACATAGTATTATTTGAAAGTAGATTTGGATCAGTTGTAAATTATATCGCAAACACTAGGGAAACCAATAAAAAAAGTAAAAAAGAAAGTATAACTAATAAGCTAAAAAAGGAGAGAAAATAAAATAATATAAAATACTCAATTGAAATGACAAAAGGCAGAAAGAGTGGAAACAAAAATGGTTGGAAAGAACAAGGGGAAATAACAGAAAACAGTAACAAATATGGTAGATAGTAATCCAATTATATCAATAAACACATTAAACGTCAATGGTCCAAACGCACTAAGTAAAAGACAGAGGTTTTCAAGTGAATGAAAGAATAAGATAATACTGTATGTTATTTACAAGAAACTCACTCTAAATGTAAAGACAAATAGATTTAAAATAAAGATATAGAGAAAGATATACAATGCTAACACTAATCAAAGGAAAGAGGTAGTAGCTGTATTAATTTCACACAGAGTACTTCAGAGAAAGTGATCAGAGATAAAGAGAGGTATTACATAATAAAGAGTTCAATTATACAATAAGACATAGCAAACTTTGATTGTAATACATAACAACAGAGTGTCAAAACACATTAGGCAGAAACTGATATAGCTTCAAAAAGAAATAGATGATTTCACTATTATATTTGAAGACTTCAACATTCCTCTATTAGAAATGGACAGATCTAGCAGGCAGAAATCAGTAAGGACAGTTTGTGACGTCAGCATTACGACACAGTGAACTTGCCCGGGATTCTTTCCCCTCCAACATGCTACAAAAAGAGGCATTCATACTCCAACAAAGGACATCCTAACACAACACAAAAACATCAGAGAGACAGTCATACGACAGAGGGCGGAGAGGCTGGAGTCCCCCTCAGAGGAGCTGGAATGGAGTAAGGGAGAACTTTGCTTCCTCCCCTAAAGACTGCAATCTGTGACTTCAGGAGGCTCTGTGAGGGAAAGAACAGGGCAGGGGATGTTTGTTGATGGGAACATCAAGGAACCCTGAGGGCCCATGCAGGCTAGAGGGAAGACCTCTACTGGGAGGAGAGCTTTTGTGGGGGGATGGCCTCATCAAACCAACACCCCAGGGGACCAGATAGCAAGAGCAGAGTAAGAAAGCCTGAGGAGCACACAGGAGAAAGTGCCCCTCTCCCTACACACCCCGTTCCTGCTCCACTGCCTGGGATCTTGGCAGAAACCAGAGGGCTCAGAATACGTGGCTTTTGACCCCCACCCACTGGTGATAGGTGGGAACTGCAACCAAATAATATCAGGATTCATAAGGTCCAACCCCACTTCCTCTAGCAATATCAAACACTATCAAATCTCCAGACCAGCGGGGATAGCAAATACAAAAGCCCTAAGTAAGAATAAGCAAGCACGTGGATTGGAAGAATAAACATAGTTAAAATGTCCATACTACCCAAAGTAATCTACAAATTCAATGCAATCCCAATCAGAATCCCAATGACATTCTTCGTGGAAATAGTACAAGGAATCCTAAAATTCATATGGGGCAACCAAAGACCCCAAAGTGCTAAGGCAATCCTGAGAAAAAAGAACAAAGCTGGAGGTATCACAATCCCTGACTTCAAAATGTACTACAAAGGAATAGTAATCAAAATGGCATGGTACTGGTACACAAGCAGGCACACAGATCAATGGAACAGAACTGAAAGTTCAGAAATAAAATCACACATCTATGGATAGCTAATCTTCAATAAAGGTGCCAAGAACATACAATGGAGAAAAGATAGTCTCTTCAATAAATGCTGTTGGGAAATCTGGACAGCCACATGCAAAAGAATGAAGGTAGACCATTATCTCATGCCATACACAAAAATAAACTCAAAATGGATCAAAGACTTGAAGATAAGTACTCTTTGACATCGAACTAAAAGGATCTTTTCGAATACCATGTCTCCTCAGATAAGGGAAACAAAAGAAAAAATAAATAAGTGGGACTTCATCAGACTTAAGAGCTTCTGCAAGGCAAAAGAAACTAGCATGAAAACAAAAAGACAACCCACAAACTGGGAGAAAATATTTGCAAATCATATATCTGACAAGGGGTTAATCTCCATAATATATAAGGAACTCACACAACTGAACAATACAAAACAAACAGTCTGATCAAAAAATGGACAGAGGAACAGACATTTTTCCAAAGAAGATATACAGATGGCCAATAAACACAGGAAAAGATGCTCAACATCACTAATCATCAAGGAAATGCAAATCAAAGCTACACTAAGATACCACCTTACTCCTATAAAAATGGCTATAATCATTAAGACCAAAAATACCAAATGTTGGAGATGGTGTGGAGAAAAAGGAACCCTCATACATGGCTGGTGGGAATGCAAACTGGTCGATCCACTATTGAAAACAGTATGGAGATTCCTCAAAAAATTAAAAATAGAACTACCATACAACCCAGCTATCCCACTACTGGGGACCTACCCAAACAACATGAAATCAACAATCCAAAGTAACACATGCACCCCTATGTTCATTGCAGCACTATTCACAATAGCCAAGACATGGAAACTATCCCAGAGCCCATTAACTGATGATTGGATAAAGAAGATGTGGGGTATATATACAATGGAATACTAGTCAGCCAAGAAAAAGACAAATTAATCCCATTTGCAACAACATGTAAGGACCTAGAGGGAATTATGCTAAACGAAATAAGCCAAACTGAGAAAGACAAATACCAGATGATTTCACCCATATGTGGAGTATAAACAAACACATGGAAAGAAAACAGTTCAGTGGTTACGAGAGGAAGGGTAATGCAGGGTGGGCACAAGGGGTGAATGGGAGCATTTATGTGGTGACAATCAAGAAATAATGTACAACCGAAATTTCATATTGATGTACACTATTATGAACTTAATTAAAAAAAAGAAATCAGTAAGGACATAGTTGAACTCATCAACAACACCATCAATCAACTGGATATAATTGATATCTATAGATTATCCAGTATCAGCAGAATACACATTCTTCTCAAGTTTGCATGGAATATTAACCAAGATAGGCCACATTCTGGTCCATAAAACACATGTTAAAATTTTTTAAATAGAAGCTATACAACACATGCTCTTAGACCACAATGGAATTAAACTAGAAGTCAATAGCAGAAAGATAGCTGGAAAATCCAAAAATATCTAGAGATTAAACACTACACTTCTAAGTAACACATGGGTAAAAATTGAAATCTCAAAAGAAATTTTAAAATATGTTTAACTAAATGAAATGAAACACAACAAAATTGTGGGATCAGCAAAACTAGACCTTAGAGGGAAATTTATAGCACTGAACACATATACAAGAAAAGAAAGAATATCTAAAGTCAATCAAGTGTCAGGTGATTACTCATGATGGTTTTGATTTATATTTCTCTGATGATTACTGATGTTAAACATCTTTTCATGTAGCTGCTGCCCATTTTTATGTTTTCTTTAGAGAAATGTCTATTCAGTTCCACTGCCCATCTTTTAATCAGATTGTCTTTTATTATTTTATTTTTTTGTTATGAATTATTTATATATTTGAATATTAACCCCAAATCAGAAGTATGGTTTGAAAATATTTTCTACCATTTTTCAATTTGTTGATTGTTTCTTTTGGTGTGCAGAGTATTTTAGTTTGATGAAGTCCCACTTGATTTTTGCTTTTATGGCTTCTGCTTTTGGTGCATATCCCAAAAATTGTTGCCAATACCATTGTCAACATGCTTTTTCTCTATATTTTCTTCTAGGAGCTTTACAGTTTCAGGTCTTAAGTTTAAGTCTTTAATACATTTTGAGTTAATTTTTGTGAGTGATGTAAGATGGGGTCCAATTTAAATTTTCTGCAAATATTTATCCAGTTTTCCCTGCTCCATGTATTGAAGAGACTATCCTTTCCCCATTGAGTATTCTTGGATGCCTTGTCTAATATTAGCTGACTATATATGCATGGGTTTATTTCTGAGCTTTCTATTTCTATTTCTGTTGGACTATGTGTCTATTTTTATGCCAGTACCATACTGTTTTGATTAGGATAGCTTTGTTGTAGAGTTTGAAAACAGGAAGTGTGATACATCCAGTTTTGTTTTTTGTTTTTTTGCTGAGGAAGATTTATCCTGAGCTAACATTTGTGCAAATCCTCCTCTATTTCTATGTGGGCCACCACAGCATGGCCACCAAAGAGTGGTGTAGGTCCACTCCCAGAAACCGAACCCAGGCCACTGAAGCAGAGCATCCCACACTTAATCACTAGGCCTTGGGCTGGCACTATGATTCCTCCAGTTTTGTTCTTTCTCAGGATTGCATTGGCAATTTGGGGTCTTTTGTGGCTTCATGTGAATTTTAGGACTTTTTTACTATTTCTGTGGAAAATGCCACTGGAAGTTTTTAGCAATTACATTGAATCTATAGATGGCTTTGGGTAGCATGGACATTTTATTAACTCCTTCAATCCATGAACACAGAATATCTTTCTAATTTTTTGTGTGTCATCTTCAATTTTTGTCATGAAAGTCTTGTAGTTTCTATTGTAGAGAAATTTTACTTCCTTGGTTAAATGTATTCCTAAGTATTTTGTTGTTTTTGATGCTACTGTGAATGGGATTGTTTGCTTTGTGTCTTTTTCAAATATTTTGTTGGTAGTGTATAGAAAAATAACTGGTTTCTGTATGTTGATTTTATATCTTGCAACTTTACTGAATTCATTGATTAGTTACAACAGTTTTTTGGTTGAGTCTCTAGAGTTTTCTATATATAAGATTATATCATCTGCCAAAAAATACAATTTTACTTCTTCTTTTCTGATTTGATCAAGAAGACAAGAGATAACAAGTGTTGGCAAGGATGTGGAGAAAAGGGAATCTTTGTGCACTGTTGGTGCAAATGTAAAATGGTTCAGTCACTATGGAAAACAGTTTGGAAATTCCTCAAAAAATTTGGAAAAATTAAAAATACAATTACTGTATGACCCAGAAATCCCACTTCTGGGTATATATCCAAAGGAAATGAAAACAGGATCTCTAACAGATATTGGCACCCCTATGTTCATTACAGTATTATTCACAATAGCTAAGATATGGAAACAACTTAAATGTCCATCGATGGATGAATGGATAAAGAAGACGTGATGCGTATGTGTATATGTGTGTGTATACATATACACACATATGTATATATGTGCAATATATACATATTAGAATATAATGCAGCCATGAGAAAGATGGGACTTCTGCTATTTGCAGCAGCATAAACGAGCCTAGAGGACATTATGCTAAGTGAAATAAGCCAGACAGAGAAAAACAAATACTATATGACCTCACATGTGGAATCTAAAAACAAATAAAAAGTAAACTCATAGAAACAAAGAGTAGACTGGTGGTAATTAATAAAAAAGATAAAAAGAAAGTGATCAAAATATATCATTACAAAAATTATCAAAATAGAAAGGAGGACAGCAAGAGAAGAACAAGAGAACTACAAAACAGACAAAAAATAATTAACAAAATGGCAATACTAAGTCACTACCTATCAATAAATACTTTAAAGGTAGCTAGATTAAACTCACAAATCAAAAGATACAGAGTGGCTGACTGCATAAAAAATAAGAACCAACTATTTGCTAAATATGAGACACTCACTTCAGATTTTAGGAAACACACAGGCTGAGAAAAAAGAGATAGAAAAAGATGCTCCATGCAAATGGTAACCAAAAAGGACCAGAGGTGGTTATACTTATTTCAGACAAAAGCTGTCACAAGATATAAATGTCATTATATAATGATAAAAGGGTCAATTCAACAGGAAGATATAACAATTAATAATATATATGTATCCAACATCAGAGCACCTAAATAGATAAAGTAAACATTAACATATCTGAAGTGAGAAGTAGATAGCAATGCAATAATAGTAGGAGACTTCAATATCCAACTTTCAATAATGTATAGAACATCCAGACACAAAATCGTTAGGGAAATAGAAAAATTGAACAATATTATAGACCAAATGGACCTAACAGTCATAGACAGAACGTTCTACTCAACAATAGTAGAATAGACATTCTTCTCACGCACACATGGATCACAAGTTAGGTCACAAAACAAGTCTGAACAAATTTAAGAAAATTGAAATCTCTCCAAGTAAATTTTCTAACCACAATGGAATAAAACTAGAAATCAATAATAACAAAGATAAAATAGGAAAACTCACAAACATGAAAATTAAACAACACACTCTTGAACAACCATTGGGTCAAAGAAGAAATCAAGTGGGAAATAAGAAAATAAATCAAGGGGCTGGCCCCGTGGCCGAGTGGTTAAGTTCACGCGCTCCGCTGCAGGCGGCCCAGTGTTTCGTTAGTTCGAATCCTGGGCGCGGACATGGCACTGCTCATCAGACCACGCTGAGGCAGCGTCCCACATGCCACAACTAGAAGAACCCACAACGAAGAATACACAACTATGTACCGGGGGGCTTTGGGGAGAAAAAGGAAAAAATAAAATCTTTAAAAAAAGAAAATAAATCAAGACAAACAAATAAAACACAATACACCAAAACTTATGTGATGCAGCAAAAACAGTACCTAGGAAAGTTTATAGAAGTAAAAGTTTACTTTACACAGAAGAAAGATCTCCAATAAATCACCTAATTTTACACTTCAAGGATCTAGAAAAAGAAAAGTAAACTAAGTCCAAAGTTAGCAGAAAGAAGGAAATAATACAGATTAGAGCAGAAAAGGAATGAAATAGAGAATAGAAAGAGAATATAAAAAATCAAGAAAATTGAGTTGTTTCCAAAAATAAATAAATATATAAACAGTATTGACAAACCCTTAGCTAGAGGGACCAAGAAAACAAAGGAGGCAAATAAATAAAATCATCAGTGAAAAAGGAAACATTACAACTAATGCCATAGAAATAAAAATAAATAAAAAGATCATAAAAGGCTATTATGAACAATTACACGCCAACAAATGGTATAATCTGGAAGAAACAGATAAATTCCTAGAAACACACAACCTACCAAGACTGAGTCAAGAAGAAATAGAAAGCCTGAACGGACCACTAGCCAATAAGGAGATTGAATCAGTATTCAGAAACCTCCCTACAAAGAAGACTATATGGCTTCATAAGTGAATTCTACCAGACATGTAAAGGAGAATTAATACCAATCTTTCTTAAACTCTTCCAAAAAGTAGAAGCAGGAACAATTCCAAACTCATTTTATGAGACCAGTATTAATACCAAAGCCAGACAAAGACATCACAAGAAAACTAAAGACCATTGTCCCTGATGACATGGAGGCAAAAACCCTCAACAAAATATTACCAATCTTGAGAAAAAAGAACAAAGCTAAGGATACCACACTTTCTGAATTCAAAATATGTTACAAATATACAGTGATCAAAACAATATGGAACTGGCATAAAAACAGACATATAAATATGTCTTCATCAAGGGTTCCAAGAATACACAATGTGGTAAGGATAGTCTTCTCAATACAGGTATTGGGAAAACTGGATATCCACATGCAAAAGAATGAAATTGGACCCCTATCTTCTACCATGCAGGAAAATTAACTCAAAATAGATTAAAGACTTACACGTAAGATCTGAAAACATAAAACTCCTAGAAGAAATTATAGAGAAAAAGCTTCTTGACATTAGTCTTGGAAAAATTTCCTAGATATGACACCATAAGTACAAGCAACAAAAGAAAAATAGACAAGTAGAATTGCATCAAACTAAAAAGGAAACAACAGAGTGAAAAGTCAACCTACTGAATGAGATAAAATATTTGCAAGCCATATATCTGATAAAGGGTTAATATCCAAAATGTATAAGGAGCTCCTGTAACTTAATAGCAAAAAAAAAAAAAAAAAAAAACAGTTAAAAAATGGGCAAAGGACTTGATTAGACATTTCTTCCCCAAAGAAGCCATGCAAATGTCCTACAAGTATAGGAAAAGATGCTCAATATCACTATTCGTCATGGAAATGCAACTCAAAACCACAATGAGATAATACTTCACACTTGTTAGGATGCCTGTTATCAAAAAAAAAAAAAAGACATAAACGTTGGCAAGGATGTGGAGAAATAAGAACCCACAGACACTGTTGGTGAGAATGTAAATTGGTACAGCCACCATGGAAAATAGTATGGAGAGTTCTCAAAAAATTGAAAATAGAATTATCATATGATCCAGCAATTCCACTTCTGGGTATATACTCAAAATAATTAAAAATAGTGTATCAAAGAGATATTTGCAAACCTATGATCACAGCAGCATTAGTAGCAATAGCTAAAACCTGGAAACAACTAAAGTATCCATCAATAGATGAATGGACAAGCAGAATGTGTTGTATACATCCAGTGCAATATTATTCAGCCTTAGAAATGAAGGAAATCTTCACATATGCTACAATATGGATGAATCTTGAGAACATTAAGCTAAGGGAGATAAAGTAATCACAAAAGGACAAATACTGTGTGATTTCACTTACACAAGGTACTTAAGAGTCAAAATCAGAAACAGACAGCAGAATGGGGGCTTCCAGGAGCACGAGGGAGAGGGTTTGGGGACTTATTATTTAATGGACACAGAGTTTCAGTTTTACAAGATGAAAAGAGTTATGGAGATTGATGGTTGCACAACATTAGGAATGTATTGAATACCACTGAACTGTACACTTAAAAATAGTTAAGATGGTAAATTTTATGTTATGTGTATTTTAACACAATAAAAAAATTGGGGACAAAAGTAAATAAGTACTAGATAAATTTCATTTTGTCATCATCTCCTTTGTTACAATAACTTTTAAATGAATAAATTTCTTCCTCGTTTGGATCTATGATGAAGTAAAATACCAATTAGTTTGAGTTATAGTAGGAATTTTATCATCCGGAATTCTCAAAAGACTACAACGAATGTTCAAAATACCTCATTAGAAATACAGAATATTGTTGGAGGCTGAAACAATGTTAGAAGATACTTCCTAAGGTATCTTTTTCAAATAACTAATCATACTAGAGTAAGACTGTGAACATACATAAGTTATAAAATTTGATCTAACAATACTGATTTACCTTTGTTTTCTGTTGCTTTTCAAAGTCGCTGCTTTTATTTTCTTTTAATTGAGATTTTTAAAATTTCCAATTTAAGTATAGTTCCAAACCCAGTATGCCATTTAATGAAAGCATGTATAGAAGAAAACCCTTCCTTTATTTATTCCCATTCAACACCGTGGCTAGAAAAGTCAAATAATTTGTTTTTCCAAAATTGTGAAGGGAAGGATTTAAATCTGATAGGAGAGAGCACTGATGTTCTATTTGACTTCACATATTTCTACAATTTCTCTGCATTTAAAGATCTGATTTAAGATAAAATTATGATTTAAAGATCTCAAAAGTGATAGAAATTAGGGGTAGGTAGTATTAGTTCATAATTAAGAGAATATTTGAGAGTATTGTGAATAGTATTTTACATTCCAGGAAATAGGCCATTTGAATATTTAAACGCAATACACTTTGCATTCATACTCAATAAGGGAACCATTTCCCCTTCATTCAATTGCATTCACCAAATATTTAATACTACTAGTAAAAATTTAATACTTAATTGCTTCAGTCGCAAATATGTGAAAGGTATAAGGAAACTGGAAAGATATAAGATATATTGCTGTCTTCAGTGAACATATAACACACCTGGAGAAGAGACTTATACACATAAAAACAGTTGCAGAAAGATTAATAATAATTTTAAATTGTATGGTCTAGGAATCGTGTATGATGGGAGGTAAGATTTCGTGGATAAAGGACTAGATTTTCTTGGAAAAGAATGGGTATAATAGCCTCCTTTTACAAGAAAATAAAAGAATTGAATGAAGAAGTACTGGGAATTAGGCTTTCAAAGGAGAACAGGACAAGTAATGAGAACCTCAGGACTCTGTACCACTAGGATGCTGCCATTGTTGCCAGTGAAGCTGATATCTATTATTCTTCCCCTGGCTGTCAATAACATGAATCTTGGCTTTTTTTTCCTTCACTTTCTAAAGCACACTGATCTATTCAAAAATAATTTCACTAAAACGAAGAGCTACCAAAATAGGAAATAAGAAAACATAAGCAATATAAAAAATGCCAGTTACAAAGTAGAGCTTTTTGTTTTGACTTGAGTAAAAAATATAGTTAGAAATATAATATTTATCTTTTTTCAATAAGTAAAGGCAAAAAAACCTAATTCATTTCTATCTTATTTAGTATTTTTAAATAACAGACCACTAAAAATCTGTGTAATTCTCTTTAGTAAAGGCCAACTATGATAATGTGAATCTTTTCTATGATATGAACTATGATAATATATGTGAATATGATGTGAATCTTTTATAAGTAGGGTAATTTTTTATTATTATAAAACTCATATAAAATTATTGGTCATTAATGTGTAGCCTACACTTTTCAGGAACTTGTAAAAGATTAACTTTTATTGTTTAACATTGCTTAGGAAACTTTAAAAATTTTTGAAAAAGTTTTATATTTACTTATCTATTTAGGTCAAGTAAATCTAAATTATGGTAAGAAAATAATAGATTTTAAAATTATATATTTTTAAATATTTACTTAAGTCCTATGAATATTAATGAACTACAAATTCCATTATTCATGTAATTATTTCACTAATGAAGAGACCTAAAAGTGCAAGGAACCAGTCTTTCAACTGTCTGTGTGCCAGACACAATGATTGGGTTTTGAGGATGAAAAAGATTTACAAGAGATGATAAACGCCTTTAGTGAATTTAGAATACAGAAGATCACACTGTCAATTTGGCTTAATAGTGTTCTGCTTCTCTGAACCAAAGGCAAACACCCTTTGAAAAATCTAATATCTTTCTGGTTTAAAATCTATCACAGGACTCTTGCTTCCAGCCAAGACAGGGTAACAGGGATCTTCCAACCTAAATTAATTTAAAAATCTGAACAAAATATATAAAACCATGGTTTCCATGACATTGACAGCAGCAATAGAAGATGGTGATGGCAAAGACACAGGGAACAAATGAAAGAGCCCTGTGATTGCCCTAGCTTACTGTCTGGAGATAGTTCCCAGGTAATGACACTGAGATGGGGAACTCATTTGGAGGCTAGTCTTCTCCCTGAGTTGAGGAGTTATATCTGACAAAAGACATGGAAAACCCCTACATGGCAAACTACAAAACATTGCTGACAGATATAAATTTAGAGATATACCTTCATTATGAGTAAGAAGACTGAATATCAATAAAATAATTTCCCCAAATTGATCTACAGACTCAATGCAATCCCAATAAAAGTTCAAATATGTTTCTCCTTAGCACATGCTGATTCTAAATGAAGGAACTTAGAGTAGTAAAAAAAAAAAAAAAAAAAAAAAAAAAAACCTTTACAAAGGATAAATAAAGTTTAAGAAATTTTACTGGTTAATGTCCAGACTGATTATAAAGCCACAATAACCAAGACTGTGGTATTGGCATAATGGTAGACAAAAGAATAGTGGAACAGAATAAAGTCTTAAGAAATAGACCTACACATGTATGTTCAATTGATTTTCAAACAAAACAAACAGATAGTTCAGTGAGGTAAAGGTAGTCTTTTCAATAAATAATGATGGAAAAATTGTATACTATATGCCAAAAATAAATTTCAAAGCATATTTTACAGCATCTACAAAAATTAATTCAAAGTGTGTCACAGAGCTAAATATAAAAGATAAATCTAGAAAATATCTAGAAGAAATAGAGAAAAATTTTTGTTATTTTGAGTTGGGAAAATATTTCTTAGATACTACAACAAAAGCACAATCTATTAAAAACTGGTGAATTGAAAAATTTTACATAAAAATTGAAAACTTCTAGCCTTTGAGAGATAAAAAGACAAATCACTGAATGGGGAAAAATATAGGAAAATCATTTACCTGATAAAACATTTGTCCCCAAAATATATAAAAACTCAAAACTGAGTACTTAAAAATAGATAACCCAATTCAGAAATGTACAAAGATTTAAAAGGACACTTCATTAAACAATATATATGTACAGCAAATAACTACATTAAAAGATTCTCAACATCATTAGTCTACAGGTAAAGGTAAATTAAACCACAATGGAATACTACTATATATCAATTTGAATGTCTAAAATTAAAAATATTGATCATACCAAATGTTAGTCAGGATGTGGAGCAACTGTAATTCTCATACACTGCTGGTGGAAATGTAAAATGGAACAACTTTGGAAAAAATTTAGTGGTTTCTTACCAAATGACAAAGTCATTTGACTCTTGGGTATTTACCTGAGAATGAAAGTGTAACTTCCATACAGAGATTTGTACACAAATGTAGTGATGGTGTTTTAGTGCGTCAAACTATCCACATTTGTTTTATCTAAGTTTCATTTCAGGAAATTGAGGCAGTTCTATATGCAATATGCCAAAACTCTAAAGAACTCAGTGTTTACTGACTGATGAATGGATAAACCAATTGTGTTATAGCTATAGAATGGAATAGTATTCAGCGGTAACAAAGAATGAACTATTGATACATGCAACAACATGAACGAATATCAAAATAATTATGCTGAAGGAAAGAAGCGAGACAAAAGAGTACATACTTTATGATTTAATTTTCATAAAGTTCTGTAAAACGGGAACAAACAAAGAGTGACAGAAAGATCACTAGTTCCCTGGGAATGGGGCAAGACAAGGAACAGGGAAGGTTAAGAGAGAAGTGGTACAAAGAGGCAGGATGAAACTTTTGTGGGCAATGAATATATTCATTTGCTTGATTGAGGTAGTGGTTTCATGTGTGCATAAATATGTCAAAACTTATAAAGTTGCATACTTTAAATATGCGTAATTTATCAAGAGATATTTTATCTGTCACACATATCCAACTCTGGGATGTGCAAGTTTGGAATTAGGGTTCCCAAAAGAGGCACAGTCTTTCTGGGGAACACAGCAAGAGTCCCACTGACCTACAAACTACAGCTGCTGCCAGGGTACTTTGACTCATTGTGTCTTGGGACTATTGGAGAGAAAAATAATTGTCACTATTTCAGAAATAATTGACCTGTTGAGGAGGAGGAGATAGGACTCTTCTACAATGGGAGTGGGAAAGAACAGATGTGGAACCATGGTTCTTCAACTGAACACTTCTTGATAATCTTTTGCCTTGAATAGACATGTGCAGCAATCTCCTGAAAGGGATATAATTGCCAAGAGCTCATGACCTTGAAGAATTAAGATTTGGTTCATACTTCCAGGTATGTCACCAAAGTCTGTTAAGCTGAGGTGAAGGGAACTTAGAACAGTGCAGGAGAAAAAGGATGAGAACCAGATGTGTCCCTGCCACTAACTGTAATGATGGTGTTGTAGCGTGCCCAACTATCCTCATTTTTTTATCTAAGCTTCACTTCAGGAAGAGAGACCTAACGGAAGCTTAGAGTAACTACTGTCTAAATCTCTGTGGAGAAATACATCTATGTGGCTTAAGGGCTGGACTGTGGTGGCCATGAAAATGACCTTCGTATCTCCTGCTACAGGGAGAATAACTGTCTAACGACCCCAGCTGCTGTGCTAGACCCACCCCCAAATTCAGGCCAAGAGCAAACTTCCTGGAGAACTGCTCTTAGCCAATACCTTGGTGGGGTGAGGATGCTAAGGCAGGCCCATTACTGTGAGATGTAGGACTCTTTTTAATAGTCAACTTAAGCTCAAGGACCTCAATTGCCAAAAGGTTTTGAAACTGCACTGTGATCTGAGACTCCTCCTACCCAATACTCCTTCTTCTCTCTCTCATTCACAGGTGTCAGATCTGTATTGTTTATTGTGGCATGAACCTTTTCACAATTTCTCTAGTCCTCTCCCCTTTTTCTGTCACAAGTGTTTTTTCCAATCAATCTCTTGTACTTATAATCCCATCTAGCCATCTGTTTCTCCTAGGAGAAACTTAACTAACACAGAGATTTATGATTTGAGGGTATGAAGAAGAGGCTTCAGAATAATAAGAACTTAATCTATCATCTATCTATCTATCTATCTATCTATCTATCTATCTATCTACCATCTATCTATTCAGAGGCATAATATTCATAGTGTATTTAGGAACCCTGCAAATATTAGCCAAACTAAGAGAGATTATATATTTTAATGGAAAATAAAGTTTAGCACAATATGTGACACTCACTAAATATTTTAAACTAATTAAATACTAATTTTTAGCACAATTAAATTTTGAAAAACTTCTAAAGCTTAGAAAATTTAAATTACTAGAGACAGCCAGTTGTTCCAATATCTGTACAACTGATTTTTCAGCTGGGCACATAGCCAAGCAGATAAAGACAACATCTCTCGTGAGCATTATAAGGCAAAATCACTAAGTTCAGGCCAATGAGATGTGATTGCAAATGAAGTGTGCAGCTTTTAGATCATGTCCTGTCTCCTCCTGTCTTCCCTCTCCTGAAAAACATCAGTTATCTTAGATAATGGAGACAAAGGTTACTCTCCCAACAGTGCAACAACAAAATAGGAGTAGCTAGGTCCCTGACACCAGAGAGCTGCCGCTTCAGCTTGGAATGTTAAAAACAGATTTACAAGAAAGACAATAAATGCCCAGATTGTGTAAGCTACTGTTGCTTTGGCTCTTTATTCTGGTAGCCAAAAATTAAGTCCTAACAAATATAAAATATAGAAGAATATGTGGCAAGATAATGCAGATTTTTGAGCAAGATGAGGACCTGAAAAAAGTCTATTTAGAAACTGCAACTCGTGTGTGTGCATGTGTGCGCACATAGGGACTCAGTATATATGAATGAAAGAAAGAAAAACATGAGGAAAGACATGAAATGGGAGATTTTGAGCAAATAATTGTATGATTTTGATAATGTATTTGATAAGTAACCTAAAGAACTGGGAAGAAAAATATATCTTTCAAATTTTGCAAATAAGAGATTAAAAAAAGGTAATAAATATGAAAACATCTGTCAGCTTAGATTAAGCCTATCTCCTGGGTTGAAAAACCTAATTCATTATTATTTTTGGAAATCTCTAAATCTTTTTTTTAAACTAAACTCCGTACTTTATTTGGATTTCACTAGTTTTTTTCCAATGTCCTTTTGCTGTTCTGCTATCCCAATCGGATTACCACTTTACATTTAGTTGTCTTGTATTCTTAGCTTCCCTTGGTTTGTGAGTTTCTCAGGCTTTCTTTGTTTTTGATGACCTTGATAGTTTGGGGTACTGGTCAGGTATTTTGTAGAACGTCCCTCAATTTGGGTTTGTCTGATGTTTTTCTCATGTTTAAACTGGAATCATAGATTGGGGGAGGAAGACCACACATGTGAAGTGTCATTCTTATTACAACATATCAAGTGTACAAGCTATCAATGTGATTTATCACTGGTGATGGGAACCTTGATCACTTGGATAAGATAGTGTTTTCCAGATTTCTTCACTGCAAAGTTACTCCCCTCCTCGTTTCCATACTGTATCTTTTGGAAGAAAGTCGGTAAGTGCAGCCCACACTTAAGGTGTAGGAAAATTTAAGCTCCACCTCCTTATTGGAGAAGTATGTACATAAATTATTTGGAATTTATTTGCATGGGAGCTTTGTCTCTTTTCCTCCATTTATTTACTTATTCAATTATTTATTCATATCAGTGAGGAGTTATTTATTCTATAATGTGGGTCATAATCTAATACTACATTATTTATGTTGTTCCAATTGTTCTAATTTTGGCTATTTGGAGCTCTTTCAGGTTGACTCCCATGTCCCTTTGACATGACCACAATTTTCAGTCTTTCGAGTACTTCTTTACTATCTGGCACTATGAGATATTCCAGAATCATCTTGTATATTTCCTACCCTAGACCTATTACCACATATTTTCCAAAGAGTTCTGGTTTTTTATGTTGGAGAATGTATTAGAAACCAATATCTGAATACTATGTGTCTTCACTGCCACCCAGTTATAACTGCTTCTAGGTGCCCTCAGTGGAAAGAACTAGAAAATAAATGTATGTATACTAACCCAACTATACACACAAATCTCTAAGTATTTCTGCATTCGTGCAGCTTGTTAGGGGTGAAGTGTACTGATGTCTGTAACATACGTTGAGATGAAAAAAAAATAAATGGATGGATTGATGGTTGATAAAAGGATGTACAGATTTATGAATATGTAATGAAGATATATAGCAAAATATTTATTATAGAAGTTAGGTCATAGGTATACGTGTATTTTGTGCTGTTATGGACTGAACTGTATTCCCCTCAAGTTCATATATTGAAGCCCTAATCCCCAATGTGATTGTATTTGGAAATAGGGCCTTTTTTAGGAGCTAATTCAAGTGAAATGAGACCATAAGGGTAGAGCCCTAATCCAATATGTCTGATGACCTTATAATAAGAGAGAGAGATACCAGGGATGCATGCACACAGAGAAAAGACACTGTGGGGACCCAGTAAAAAAACAACCATCTGCAAGCCAAAGAGAGAGGCCTCAGGAGAAATCAAACATGCCAACACCTTGATTTCAAATTTACAGCCTCCAGCATTGTGAGAAATAAAATTCTGTTGTTTAAAGCCACTCAGTCCATGGTATTTTGAAGGACATCTTGATTGCTTTCAAGCTTTAGCAATTATGAATAAAGCTGATATAAACTTGTGTATGCAGGTTTTGTGTAGCAATAGCAAACTAAAATATGTGTTCGATTTATTCATCTTTTCTGTATGTTTGAAATTTTTCGTCAAGAATGGTTGGGGAAAGAATAATGAACAATTCTAGGAAAAAGCATACCTTTTTCCATATCACTATTGACAGAATTGGGTGAAGATTTACACTAACTTCTTAAAAGAATTTTCCAATTTTTACTTTCACCCATAAAGTTTGAAATAGAAGAATGATCTCAGGCTATATTTTTTTCACAATAAGAAAGAGGGTTTGAATGTTTATGATTCTTCAGTATTGTACATATTTTCATACTAGCAAGATAAAACCTTGGGCTTGATAATATTTAAAGTAACGCATCTTCATCTTTATAACAGTTAATTATCTTGGTACAAAGCCTCAAAACAGATGGATGTCTAGGAAAGTATCCAAAAACAAACTCGGAATATTTCCATGCATGATATAGTAAGATCCATGAGAGACTAGCAATGGAATAAGTAATACATGCTAATAAGACCTCCAGCTGGGCATCTGTATCACTTTTTATTTTAAATTAATAGACTTTTTTAGAGCAGTTTTAGGTTAAAAAAATTGATGAGAAAGTACTGAGAGTACCCATATACCTCTTTGCCTCATCTCCCTCTCTCCTGCATCTCCTGTCTCCCCCTATCAGACAGTTTCCCTGTTATTAACATCTAGCATTAGTGTGGTAACTTTGTTATAATTAATGAGACAATATTGATACATTATTATGGTCTAAAGTCCATAGTTAGGGCTTCTTTGTGTTGTACACTCTGTAGATTTTGACGAATGCAAGATGACATGTGTCCACTGTTACAGTGTCATACAGAACAGTTTCACTGTCATTTAAATTCCCCGTACTCCACACGTTCATCCCTCTTCTCTATCCCTAAAACCTTGGCAATCCATTCATCTTTTTACTGTCTCCATAATTGTGCCTTTTTCAGTATGTCATATAGTCAGAAACCTACAACAGGTAACCTGTCAGATTGGCTTCTTCTATTTCTTTCACGTCATCTTGGGACTTGATAATTCATTTCTTTTTAATCCCTGAATAATATTTCATTGTATAGATGTAACATAAGTTATTTATCCATTTACCTATTGAAGGACACCTTGATTGCTTTCAAGTTTTAGCAATTATGAAAATAAAGTGGCTATAAACATGTGTGCAGCTTTTGTGTGGACATAAGTTTTCAATTTATTTTAGTAAAAATCAAGAAGCATCATTGCTGGATCATACGGTAAGAGTATGTTCAGTTTTGTAAGAAAGGCTAGACTGTTTTTTTTCTTCTTCTCCATCAAGCCCCCCAATACACAGTTGTATATTCTTGGTTGTAGGTCCCCCGGTCGTGCTATGTGGGATGCCACATCAACATGGCTTGATGAGCAGTGCCATGTCACTGCCCAGGATCCAAATTGGCAAAATCCTGGGCTGCCGAAGCAGACCACGCAAACTTAACCACTCAGCCACAGGCCAGATTGTTTTGCAAAGCCGCTGTACCATTATGCATTTCCATCAGCAGTGAATGAGAGTTCCAGTTGCTCTACATCCTCATCAGCATTTGATATTGTCAACGTTTTGATTTTAGCCATTCTATTAGATGTGTAGTAGTATCTAATTGTTGTTTTAACTTGCAATTCCCTTATGACATATGATGTTGAGCATTTTATTATATGTTTACTCACAATTTGTGTATCTTCTTTGGCAAGATGTCTGTTTATATCTTTTTCTCACTTTAATTAGGTTATTGTTCTCTTATTGTTGACTTTTAAGAATTCTTTGTATATTTTGGAGACCAGTTCTTTAACAGATGCATGTTTTGCAAACATGCTCTCCCAGTCTGTGGCTTGCTTTTTTATTGTCTTAACAGTGTTTTTTACAGAACATGAATTTTTTATTTTAATGATGTCTAATAACATCTTTTTCATGAATTGTGCTCTTGGTGTTGCCAAGACTCATTGCCAAAGCCAATGTCACCTATATTTTCTTGTTATCTTCTAGAAGTTTTACAGTTTTGCATTTCGCATTTAGGTCTATGATACATTTTGGGTTAATTTTTGTAGAAGATGCAAGATCTGTGTCTATGTGTAAGATATATGTCTAGATTGTTGGGGTTTTTTGTATGTTTTGCATAGGGATGTCTTGTTTTTCCAGTACCATTTATTGAAAATATTATTTTTTCCACTTTAAATTGCCTTTGGTCCTTTGTCAAATATTAGTTTCTATAACTATGTGGGTCTATTTCTTGTCTCTCTATTATTTTTCATTGATCTATTTGTCTATTCTTATGTAAATACAACACTATCTCATTAACATAACTTTACAGTAAGTATGACGTCATGTATTATCAGTTCTCCAATTTTGTTCTTCTACTTCAATACCACTATGCTATAATTGCTTATTAGTTTTAGGAGTTTTTTTTATTTATTCTTTAGGATTTTCTACATAGACAACCATGTCATCTGTGAACAAAGATAGTTTTATTCCTTCCTTCTTAATCTGTATACGTTTTATTTCATTTTCTTGACTTGTTGCATTAGCTAGGACTTCTGGTATAACATTGAAAAGAAATGGTGAGAGAAGACATCCTTGACTTGTTGCTAATTTAGTGTGAAGCATCTAGTTTCTCACTATTAGGTATGATGGTACCTGCAAGTATTTTGTAGATATCCTTTAACCACTTGAGAATTTTTTCCTCTATTCCTAGTTTACTGAGAGTTTCTATCATGAATGGAGGTTGGATTTTGTCAAATGCTTTTTCCATGGCTATTGACGTGGTCATATGATTTTTCTTCTTCAGCCTGTTGATGTGATAGATTATATCACTTGATTTTTGAATATTGAACTAGGCTTATTATGAAATAAATCCCACTTGGTCTTGATGTATATATTTTTTATTCATTGTTAGATTGAATTTGCTAATATTTTGTTGTGGATCTTTTTTCATTTATGTTAACGGGACTCTGATCTAAAGATAAGAGTGTATTTTATCTTTTTCTCATTGTAAAAAAAGAAGGAAAAGCTAAAATATTCATGTCTGTATAGAAAGAATTTACACATTTTCTGAAAATTAAATCTTCAGTGATCTTTTAGTCAGTATACTGAGAAATTTTTTAAATAATCTTTTAAAAAAACCAGATTCATTCAAAAGTTCTTAAGTCAGAAACTGACATGATCCAAATGGTTTCCTAGAAAGACTAATATGGAAGTAATGTACTATGTGGAAATGAAAGAGAACAGATGGCTAGTAGTTCATTGAGAAAGATATGCAAAATCAAGGGTAAAATAATTGAAAACAAAGCAAGAGAAATGGAAAGCAGACCTAAACTTAATATTTGATTTGATATTAGAAAGAGGAAGAAGGCAATAGGATGGATTAATCAAAGAGATTTGAGCCTGGATAACTGAAAAAAAAAAGCAAAAACCAAAAAAAATCTATAACTGATGAAGGGAATTCAGAAGAAGAAGACAGCTTTATTAATGGGAAAATAGCAAACTAAATTTTAGGGTTTTACACTGGAGTCAGGGGCAGGGAATCTTAGCAGAAGTCTGGTGGTAATTAGTAACATACAACAAGAAATCCAAAGAAGATGGATTGATATTTGACTTCTATTGTATTGCACTCCCTACCATATCCTCTTTCAATTTCTCCTTCTTTGTGTAAGTTTGATTACTTCTTGTAGGTCTTCTTAGTGGATCCTACGATGATTCTTAAATGTGTGTCATCAGTTTAGACTTCTCAAAATTTCAGACACCAAGTGACTATCAAATATATTAAAACAATATCCCTCAGTTAACTCAAGGTGTCAGAGTTCAAATCTTTCCCCAAACTTGTTTATGCCAGGGATTCTATGCCTCAGTTTATGGGACCACCATCTTTTCCAGTTAGCCAAGTGAAAAACTAAGAAAGCACAATTTCTCCCTTTTCCCCTTCTCTCCCTCTTTCACACACACACACACACAGTCACACACACGCACACACACATCCAACTTGCTGAGTTTATATCCTAACTCACTTTCAATGCAAATCTTCCTCTCATGGCCTCCTACCACTCCTTTCTGATTTCCATGATTTCTTACTCTACCTACAAAAGACTCCCAGCTGACACCAATATTTTTGTTCCAAATTGAACTTTCTACTGAGTTCAGAGCAGCTCTTTACATACACAAACATCTCTTCCAGACATTTGAAATCTTATTGAGGCTCATTTTCTCAAGACATAAAAAATTCTAGGTTGCCCAATCAAAAAATGTTCTTTTAAAAAATAATTGATTTACCATAAATCCCCAGAGCTTCCTGTAGTTCTCTCTTTCAAATGTATTTCTATTTGTATTTCCTCATAATGAAGTATATGGTAAAGTGTTGTGGTACAAATAATAGGCATTTCATTTAGCAATTTTCCTTTTCCATTTCCTGTTATTTTAAAAAGAATGCATCTTTTGTTGAGAGAGAGTCATGCAAGAGCCAAGGAGAAGCATCAAATTTAAACACACAGACACATATACACATATTAACACATTATCAATTATTTTTTAGCTATTCTTAATATCCATTATTAGGAAAAATCTAAAGAGCTAAACACTTTCAAATAGCTGAAAGAGTATAGATTATTGATGCTAATTTTTTAAAATATAACTGAAATGCATTACTGGAGAACAAAAATTTTTAAGATAGAGTGAATAAACCCCAAGGATAAAACTTTTATGTAATTTCTTTCAAATTAGATGCTATTCAAGAACATAGTTGAGATTTATTTCATCAAATAATACCATGAAGTAGTTAGCCTAATTAGTTGCTCCTAATCTTATTTCATCATTTAAAATGTTTAATATTTTATACTTTCTATGAACAAAAAGCAAAATAAAGGCTATCCAGCAGACAAATTAGTTATTTTCCCCTTTATTGAATACATGGAGAATGTTGATCAGAATTCATCTCATCAAGAGATTCGTTTCTAACAAAATTTTACTTTTTGTCTTTAATAATTATTTATCAAACTTTTAAAGCACTTTCATTAATTGTGTTTTCATTATAATTGTGTTTTCTAAATTTTGGAAAGAAATGTAATGCTTCATAACTTACTGTCAAAGAAAATAAACTTATTTTAAAATTTCAGTACATATACATATGAATATATACATAAATACATTAATTTATACATATATAAGTTCTAAAAAAGAATTATAGGATGATCAAAGACTTTCAATTGTATAAAAATGTTAATTTACATATGTAGTATTATATATGTATGGTTAAAATAATTATGCTAACATTTTCGACTCATTATGTTTTACTATATGAGGAGATTCTATGCAGATAAACTGATTGAAAATTATTTAAATTATTAGCATATAATTCTGTCGAGGAAGGGGAATGGAAGTAAAATTCAGGGGTGAAAGGAAAACATAGACTTCTGAATATTAGTAACAAGCTGTCATTTTTTTTTTTACTTTTTATAATGGTAGATATCAAATCAATCTGGTATTTAGATTCCATTGGTTATATTTTAAAAAGTGATGTAACAGTTTTGTTTTCAAATGTCAACATTTACAATATGCCAAAAATTACATCCCTTGGGACTATTTAAATTTGATGAAAAATTTTAGATGAAAATTTACAAGTACAGTTATGCATGGCTTCAGGATAGAGACACATTCTGAGAAATGCGTTGTTGGGCAATTTCATCATTGTGCCAACATCTTAGAGTGTACTTACACAAACCTAGATGGCATAGCCTACCACACATCTAAGCTATATGGTACTAATCTTGTGGGACTATGCGGCCCTTCATTGACCAAAAGGTCATAATTATACAGGGCATGATTGTATGGAAAAGGAAGCATAGATTTCAAAATATTTTCCAATGGAATATGAACAAAAATGGTTGAAATCCTTAAGTGATATCTGAGCATATACAGTTCTTTCCATTCAGGATTTTATCAGTGTAATTCCATCAAAAATGCTAACTTCCAGGGAAAGCTGTTGCACAACCTTTATTCCCAATGTATTTAATACTTGTCAGCAAATTATTTCCAGTATCTAATGAATCATGTCAGAATTTAAATCAAATTCTTCTTCTATCTCTAGTAAAGGTATATAACTACTATCAAAATGTTTCTATTAAATAACCCAAAATACACAGACAAAATTCATTCCTTGCACTTGCTTTTTCAACCCTTTAATTCATTTATCTAGTTAAATCAAACTCTTCAAGCATCACTAAGAAATCTATGTAGCAAAATTGAAATTCCATTACTTTCTACTTGACACAGTGTATAGGATTTTGAGCTCTTGTAATGCCAGATAAAGCTTAAATGAGGTTTTAAAACCACATACATTTTGTAGGTGAAATCCTGAGCCTCTTTGAACTGGAGCTTACTATCCTCTCTACCCACATAAAAGTATATTTAATTCACAAAGATAAACAGTGGATTTAGTTATTAAAATGGTTTATAAACTCCATGTTAACAGTCAATTTACAGAAGAAAGGAAAGGTTTCAGGGAATACAGAATGAGCTATTTGAACACAAAGCAGTGGTGACCTTCTAGCACACTAGCAAAGCGAAGTTAGGCATCTTAATTGGCAGAGATCAAACAACAACTGAAAAACCAAAGAACTGATATATCAGAAACATGAGACAAGTTAAACAACTGCTGAAAATAATATCCTAGTGAACCTAAGGGTCAAAATAATAATGCTAAGAAACATTTTTAAACACAGTATGTTTTAGTATATAAAGAGATTCAAAATATATAAAGAGATTCAAAGATTCTGGAATAGTTTAGCCTGGCAGCATAATAACACCCTGAGTAAACCCCCACCCCTCACTATAAGATTTTACCCTCCAAAGAAGCCTTCAATATATGAACTGATTTATCAACATGTAAGATGACAAAGTTCCACATGGCTTGGATTTCCAAAGGTGATCAACAACCATGCCAAAACCATTTTTATTAACTTCTGTAATTACCTGATATTCTATCATCAAAGACTCCCTTATACAAAGAAGAATAATATTCTATTAAAATAAAATAAATTATTGGTAAAAGTGAACTGTTGGTAAAGAATAATTAGCATGTTTTGCTATTAAATCATATTTAAATTAAGCTCGTCTTATATACCATCTGTGTTCTAGTTATTATTGCTGTGTAACAACTCAAAAACTTGGTGGCTTAAAACAGCAATATTTATTTCATTATTATTTCTCACGGTTCTGATGACTGACTGGGCTCGGCTAGGTGGTTCTTGACTTAGGATCTCATGCAGCTACTGTAGGTGGTGGCTCTGGTGTCACTACAGGAGCTTCTTCCCTATGTCTGGTGGTTGATACTGTCAGCTGGAATCTTCTCTGTCGTCATCACCTAGAACACGTACACGCAACCACTTCATGTAGGTTGCTTGGCTCCCTTATAGCATGGTCAATGTGTGTGCACCAAGAGAACCAGAAAGAAATTGAATAATGCCCCTCCTGCCATAGCCACAAATCTACCCAGATTTTTGGGGAAAGAACAAAGATCCTCATCTATTGATGGGAGGAGTATGAAAGAATTAAAGGCTGTGTTATAAATCAGTCACAGATTACACACTGGCAACAAATTATTCACATTTCTCCCTCAAAAAACTATTTAGGAATCCAGATGATGTAAAACTTGTCATCTTACGTGATGCAAAGTCAATTCATATATTTCATGATCCTTCTTTCCAAAGCAAGTGGTTTGGCCTTCTGAGAAAGGGAAGGCACTTACCAATTAAATTCCTATAATACTCACAGACTGAACTATCCCATAAAATGCAAAATAAATTTTAATTTTGAATCCCTTTCTAAGACTTCTCAAAAGTCTCATCAACCAGAACTTGAGGCCCAAAATCTTGCCATCTAAGTCCAATCCAAGTTGAAATGAGGCTCTTGGGTTCGTTGGGAACAACTTCTCTGATAAGATATTGATCACCTTGAAGGCCTATGAATTTACAAAGACAGGTTGTCTGTCCTGCATAAACCCAATACACAAGTACCAAGGCTTTATAGCAATAAACACTGCTTTTCAAAAAGGAGGAACCAGAATGCATGGAACAGTAACTGGTGTGCAGTAATTCTGAACGCTAGCTAGGCACACGGTGCCAGGTTTTTGTGTAGAGCCCAGTATTCCTCCCTGGGAGTGATTCTCCACAGGTCTTGGATCTATTTCCTGAGCTCTTGATTCAACCCTCTGAGTCATCCATCCTGTCTCCATGAAAATACAAAGACTGTAACCTAGTCTTAGCTTGCTCTCTGTCGAAAAATGTTGGGGGTCCAAAGACTTATTTTAAATATACATTCTCTCTTTCTCTTCTTGTCCAAGTTGACAATGCTTCCAAGAGAAACAATATCCTAACAACTTTGTGAGTTTTCTATAAATCTTACTGGAGTTCACACCTTTAGACAAAATGTACGATTATAAATAATTACCACATAGGTCCTTCTTTACCTTGAGCCTCCAGTGAAAGTGCTATAGCACGACACCCTTGAGATTCTTAGAAGCCCTGCTGTTAATGAAGAGGATTTGCAAAACATGCCCTTCAGAGTCTTGGAAGGTCTTTTATCTTTCTAAAGGTTTCAACGAGGCACCATTTTATATTTCTTAGAGTTCTTCACAAAGAATCCTGTAGTCTTACCTTAGATGCAATCTTGGCAGGGAGGCCTTTTTGTGTTTTTTGTTGGAAAATTTTTGCCATCTGGAAAGGAATGAGAAACAGTTTTGTTTTTAATTTAGAGGGTCCCATCACTTTTATAGATATTTTTCAATTTTACTGTATAGTTTATTTTTTGTCCCCTCTCTCATCTCACATTTTAGCATAGTCAACTAGAAAAAAAAATGTGGTATGTTCAATACTTTGCCTGAAAATCAACTTACTTGGGCTCTCAAGTTCATTAGGCACATTTCCTATTTTCCATGTTATCACAGATGACAGCGTCACCCAACTTTCTGCCAAACGAAGTCCTTTTCCTTCTAGCTTCACAAAACATTTCAACACTTTCCCTGAAGCCCCATGCCCTCCTGATGCCCTTTAGATTTCTGCTTAGTTTCTCCTCATGGCCCTTTAAACTTTCACTAAAATGCTGCTTAATACCCTTCCAGATGTTATCTTGTCCCAAAGCTAATGACACATGTTTTAAGTTTTTGTTACAAAACTTTTAAGTACAAAATTGATTCAGTTAGTATTGCTGTGTAACAAATCACTTCTAAAAAGTAATGACATGAAAGACAGTAGCCATTTTATTATAATCTTTTATGTTTCTAAGGATTGAGGAGGCTCAGTTAGGTGATTCTCACTCAGGTTCTCACATTGTTTTGTAGTGAGGTGGAGGTTAGGGTTGGCATCATCACAAAGATTTCTTCCTTAACTTATCTTACAGTTGATGCTGGCTCTCATCTGGAGCTCATCTGGTGCTGTTGGCTGGAACATCTCTATGTAGCTTATTTACATGGCTGATTGGCTTTTTCAGGGGTTGGTGACTATGTTTTAGTATAAGTCTCCCAAGACAATTACATAGAAATTCTATCCAATCTATCCTCACAAGGTATTTAGCATCTCTTCCTCCATGGTCAAAAGTCATTCAGATTCAAGGGGAAGAAACATAGATTGCACCTTTTGATGGGAGGAATGTCAAAGAATTCATGGGCATTTTTAAAATAACACCACAATGGGCAAATAGTAAAGTAAAATTTACTATCAAATTCTAACATATTACCTTGAACCATTCCCATAAGATAAAGAGATTCATTGTTTACTGGAAAAGTAAACTCCAGAAAATTTGATTTTCAAGTGATTTTTTTAAAAGGTGGGGTGGTGTTTTGTTTTTGTTTTTTTTTTTTGGTGATGAAGATTGTCCCTGAGCTAACATCTGTGCCAATCTTCCTCTATTTTTTATGTGGGACACTGCCACAGCATGGCTTGATGAACAGTGTGTAGGTCCATGCCCAGGCTCTGAACCTGTGAACCCCAGGCCACTGAGGCAGAGCTTGAGAACTTAACCACTATGCCACCAGGTCAGCCCCTAAAGAGGTATTTTTGATAATAGTGGTTACTCTTGGTAAAAGTATGGTTACTGAGTTATCAGGAAAGTACATGAGAGAGTTTCTTGGATGTTAGTAATGCTGGTTTCTTTATCTGGGTGTTGGTTAAACAGGTGCATTCACTTTATGAAAATGCACCAAGCTTTACTTTTAGGATTTGTGCATATTTATTTATAGATATAATATTTCAATTAAATATTGCATTCAAAGTGTATATAAACAGGCTTCCACATGTAAAGAGCTTGGAAGTCTGCCACTCCATCCTAATTACAAATAAAAAGCTGAACAGCTGAAAAATCAACAGCTCTTCTTGGATCTGTTAGAGGGGAGGATGCAGGGAAAACCACTCACTGCAAGATTGGAGACAGACAAGCTAAGATAGGAAATCACAGCTTACCAGAGCAAAGAGTCACAAGCAGACACTGCCATGGCAACTAGTACCAGGGTAGGAAAATCTGAATTGTAATTAACCAAATGTCAGAAGCACAGTGCAGTCAAGTCTGAGAGTTAAAAACTCCAGGGAGACCCACTCATAGTGGGACCTCCACAGTATTGTGAGACTTACCTCAAGAAGCTCAACCAGGTTCTCATAGTAAATATAAGAGAAAAGTCCTCTCATGCTTCCAGCAGGGCGAGGGATAAAGAAACTATTCTGAAATGTGCCAGAGCACTCTGTTCTTCTTAATAAGTCTCCTTGCAGGAGAAACTGGCTAACCAGACCCTAAACCGCTGGGGTGTTATCAGAGCATAACTTACCTGGGGTAAGGGAAATACTCAACTCTATCCCATTCTAGCCATCTTGTCCTCCCACATAATGGGAGGAAGGGACTGAGAAGCACTTGTGAAGTTCACAGTGCAAAGGCTAGGCTCACTAAAAGATGAAGACTTAATCATAGAACTATAAAACAAACACTCCCTCCCACTAGACCTTACCACCACATCACTAAAAGCCTATTTACACCTGTTCCTTTTACCCAGGATACCATGTCTGGCTACCAAGATAGAATTACAAAGCATACAAAAGGCAAAATCATAATTTAAAGAGACAGAGCAAGCATCAGAACCAGACATGGTAGAGATTTTGGAATCATCAGATCAGGAATTTAAAACAGCTATGATTAATATGCTAAAGTCTCTAATGGATAAAGTAGACAGCATACAAGAACACATGGGCAATGAAGGTAGGGAGATGGAAATCCTAAATAAAAAATCAAAAGAAATGTTAGTAATTAAAAACACTGTAACAAAAATAGAGAATGCCTTCAAGTAGATTTATGATTAGGCTGGACATACCTGAGGAAAGAATCTCTGACCTTGAGGACATATAAATAGAAACCTTGACATGTGAAAAGAAAAGAGAAAAAAGACTGAAAAGAACCAGAACAGAATATCCAAGAACTGTGAGCCAACTCAAATTGGTTGTAAAATATTTATTAATAAGAATACCAGAAGGAGAAGAAAGAGTGAAAGGAACAGCAGAAATATTTGAAACAATAATGAGTGAGAATTTCCCCAAATTAATGTCAGATACCAAACCTCAGATCCAGGAAGCTCCGAAAACATGAACCAGGATAAACGCTAAAAACTACACCTAGACATATCATTCTCAAGCTATAGAATATCAAAGATAAAGAAAAAAAAATCCTGAAAGAAACCAAAGAAAGAAAACATTTTACCTATAGTGGAATAAAGATAAGAATTACATCTGACTACTCCTCAGAAACCATGCAAGTAAGAAGAGACTGTAATGAAATACTTAAAGTGTTGAGAGGAAAAAATACACCAATCTAGAATTCTATACTCTACAAAATTAACCTTCAAAAGTGAAGGAGAAATAGGGGCCAGCCTGGTGGGGTAGTGGTTAAGTTTGCATGCTCCACTTCTGTGGCCCAGGGTTCACAGGTTGACCTGCTGGGCATGGGCCTACACACCACTCATCAAGCTATGCTGTGGCAGTGTCCCACATACAAAATGGAAGAAGATTGGCACAGATGTTAGCTCAGTGACGATCTTCCTCAAGAAAAAAGAGGAAGATCGGCAACAGATGTTAGCTCAGGACCAGTCTTTCTCATCAAAAAGAAAAAAAAGTGAAGAAGAAATAAAAACTTTCTCAGACAAATAAAAGTTAAGGAAATTTGCTGGCAGTAAATAGGCCTTGCAAGAAATGTTAAAAGAAGTTCTTTAGCAAGAAGGAAAATAATATAGGTCAGAAACTCAGATATACATAAAAAAAGGAAGAGCATGAAAGAAGAAATAAGTGAAGGTAAAATAAGATTGTTTTCATATTCTTAATTGATCTAATGGATAACAATTTGTTCAAATAATGTTATCATGCATTTGATTATGTCTCCTTAAATACATATTTTATGCATGTATATATACTTATATATGCTTCTATATAAGTGAAATGAACAATAGCAATGATACAAAGGATGAGAGGGAAAAATTAGGATTATTTTGTTACTGTACAGTACTAGCATTACCATGATGCAGTATAGTATTGTTTGAAAGTCAACCTGGATTAGTTGTAAATTTATATTGCAAATCCTAGGTAAACCACTGAAAAGAGTAAAAAATAAGTATAACTGTCATGCTAAGAAAAGAGAGAAAATGGAATCAGAAAATGCTCAATTAAAACCACAAAAGCAGAAAACGAGCAGAGGGGTTGGCCTCGTGGCCAAGCGGTTAAGTTTACGTGCTCTATCAGTCAACTGAATATAATTGACATCTATAGATTACTTCATCCAACAGCAGAATACACATTCTTCTCAAGCTCACTTGGAATATTAACAAGACAGATGACATTCTGGGCCATAAAACACATCTTAACAAATTTAAAAGAATGGAAATCATATAATATCTACTCTCAGACTACATTGGGATTAAACTAGGAATCGATAACAGAAAGATAACTGGAAAATTTCAAAATATATGGAGATTAAACAGCAGACTTCTAAATAACATATGGTCAAATAAAATCCTCAAGAGAAATTAAAAAAAAAAATTTTCTGCTTTTTCTCCTCAAGTCCCCCCAGTACATAGGTGTATATTTTAGTTGTGGGTCCATCTAGTTGTGGTATGTGGGACGCTGCCTCAGCATGGCCTGATGAGCAGTGCCATGCCCACACCCAGGATCTGAACCAGCAAAACCCTGGGCCACCAAAGTGGAGCACGCAAACTTAACCATTCAGCCACAAGGCTGGCCCCTAAAAATATTTTTAACTAAATGAAAATAAAAACACAACTTATCAATGTTGTGAGATGCACTGAAAGCAGTGCTTAGAGGGAAATTTATAGCATTCATTGCATATAAAAAGAGAAAAGATCTAAAATCAATAATCTAATTTTTAATCTTAGTTATCTAGAAAAAGAAGAGTGAATTAAATCTAATATAAGCAGAAGAAAAGAAATAAGAATTAGAGTAGAAATCAATGAAATTGAAAACAGGAAATCAACGGAAAAAAATGAGTGAAATGAAAAGTTGGTTCTTTGAAAAAACTAATAAAATTGATAAGCCTCTAGCCAGGCTAACTAAGAAAAAAAGAGAGAACACAAATTACTAATATCAGAAAATAAATAGGAGACATCACTACAGATCCCATGGACATTAAAAGGTAACAAAAGAATACAATGAACAATTCTATGCTCACAAATTTGATAACCTAGATAAAATGGACTAATTCCTTGAAAGACATAATTTGCGAAACTCAGACAAGAAAAAATAGACAATGTGAAAGGCCTATATCTATTAAAGAAATGGAATCAATAATTAATAACCTTCCAAAACAGAAAGTACCCTAGACCTACATGGCTTCACTGGTAAATGATAACAAACATTTAAGGGAGAAATTATACCAATTCTCTACTATCTCTCAGAAAATAGACATAGAGGGAATACTTCCTAACTCATCTTTTGGTACCAGAATTAATACCAAAAGAGGACAAAGACAGTACAAGAAAGGAAAACTGCAAATCAATATCTTTTATAAACATAAATGCAAAAATTCTCAACAAAATATTAACAAATTTTGGGACTGGCCGGGTGGCAGCGGTTAAGTGTGCACATTCTGCTTCTCAGTGGCCCAGGGTTCACCGGTTCAGATCCCGGGTGCGGACATGGCACTGCTCGGCACGCCATGCTGTGGTAGGCATCCCATATATAAAGTAGAGGAAGATGGGAATGGATGTTAGCTCAGAGCCAGGCTTCCTCAGCAAAAAAGAGGAGGACTGGCAGTAGTTAGCTCAGGGCTAATCTTCCTCAGGAAAAAAAAAATTAACAAATTTAATCCAACATTGTATAAAAAAAATTATACACCATGGCCAAGTGGGATTTATCCCAGATATGCAAGGCTGGTTCAACATTCAAAAATCAATTAAAGTTAACTGTTACATAAACAGGCTAAAGAAGAAAAATCACATGTTCATATCAGTAGTTACAGACAAAGCATTTGACAAAATCCACCACACATTCATGATAAAATCTCTCAATAAACCAGGAATAGCAGGGAACTTCCTCAATTTTATAAACACTGTCTAACAAAAGGATACAAGCTAATATCATACTTAACGATGAGAAACTTGAAGCTTTCCCACTAAGATGTGAAACAAGGCAAGGATGCCCCCTCTCACTACTCCTTTATAACTTTGCACTGGAAGTCCTTGCTAAAGAAAGAAGACAAAAAAAAGGAAATAAAGGATTCATAGATTGGGAAGGAAGAAAAGAAACTGTCTTTGTTCACAGATTATGTAATCATCCACGTGGAAAATCAAAAGAATACACAAAAATCTCTTGGAACTGAAAAGCATAGTAAGGTTGCAAGATAGAAGGTTAATATACAGAAGTCAATTACTTTTTTATATGCCAACAATAAACAAGTGTAATTTGAAATTAAAAACATAATCTCAGCCCAGCCCTGTGACCTAGTGGTTAAGTTTGGTGCTCTCTGCTTTGGTGGCCTGGGTTCAGTTCCCAGGTGCAGACCTACACCACTCATCAGTGGCCACGTTGTGATGGTGACCCACCTACAAAGTAGAGGACGAATGACACAGATGCTAGCTCAGGGAAAATCTTCCTCAGCAAAAATCCCCAAGCAACAACAACAAATCTCATTTACATTAGTACCCCCCCTAAAATACTTAGATATGAATTTTAAAAAAATGTGTTTGCGATCTGTATAAGGAAAAGTACAAATCTGTGATGAAAGAAATCAAAGATCTAAATAAATGGCAGTACATTTCATGTTCATGGATAAAAAGACTCATTAAGATTTCAGTTATTACCAACCTGATCTATATATTCAATACCATCCCAAACAAAATCTCAGCAAGTTATTTTGTGGATATCAATAAACTGATTCTCAAATTAATATGGAGGAATAAAAAACAGCTATGGTAGCCAACACAATATTGGAGAAGCAGAACAAAGTTAGAGGATTGACATTATCTGACTTCAAGACTGACTATAAAATCATAGTAATCAAGACTGTGATATTGGTAAAATAATAGACAAATAGGTCAATAGAGCAGAATATAGAGCCCAGGAATAAACCCACATAAAAACAGTCAACTGATCTTCGACAAAGGAATAAAGTCAGAGCAATGAAGCAAAGATAGTCTTTTTAATAAATGATGCTGGAAAAATTGGACATCCACATGCAAAAACCAAATCTAGACAAACATCTTACAGTCTTCACAAAAATAACTCAAAGTGGATTGCAGACCGAAATATAAAAGTCAATACTATAAAAGTCCTAGAAGGTAACACAGGAAAAAATCTACATGACTTTGGATGTAGAGATGATTTTTCAGTACAACAGCAATGGCATGATTTATGAAAGAAATCACTGATAAAGTGAGCTTCATTAAAATTGCAAACTTCTGCTCTGTGAAAGACCACGTCAAGAGAATGACAAGAAAAGCCACAGATTGGAAGGTATTTGCAAAAGACACATATAATAAAAGACTGTTACACAAATTATACAAAGAACTCTTATAATTCAACAATAAGAAAACAAACCACCTGATTAAAGTGGGTCAAAGACCTTAACAGACACTTCAACAAAAAAGATGCACAGATGGTTAATAAGCATATGGAAAGATGCTCTACATCATATGTTATTAGAGAAATACAAATTAAAATGATATGATCACTACACATGTATTAGAATGGCCAAAATCTGGAACACTGACAACACCAAATGCTGGCAAGGATGTGGAGCAACAGGAACTTTCATATATTGCTGCTGGGAATTCAAAACGATACAGCCACTTTGGAAGATAGTTTGTTGATTTCTTACAAAACTAAACAATCTCTTACCATGTAATCCCACCATCACGCTCCTTGGTATTTACTCAAAAGAACTGAAAACTTATGTCTACACAAAAACCTGCCCATGAATGTTTATTGCAGCTTATTTGTAATTGTCAAAATTCGAAGTCAATGAAGATATCCTTCAGTAGGTGAATAGACAAACAAACCATGGTATATCCAGACAACAGAATATAATTCACTACTAGAAAGAAATGAGCTATTGAGTCTTGAAAAGATATGGATGAGCCCAAATGCATATTACTGAGTGAAAGAAGTCAATCTGAAAACACTACATAATTTATGATTCTGACTATATGGCAGTCTGGAAAGGCAAAACTACTGAGAGTAAAAAGATCAGTGGTTTCTATGGTTTAGGGGTAGGGAAAAAGATGAATAGGGGAGCACAGAGCATTTTTAGGGCAGTGGACATACTCTGTATGATACAATAATTATGGATACACGTCATCATACACTTATCCAAACCCACAGCATGTACAATAACAAGAATGAACCCTAAGGTAAACTCTGGACTTTGGATAATTATGATGTCTCAATGTAGATTCATCAGTTGTAACAAACGTAGCACCCTGGTGAGGATGTTAATAGTGGGGCAGGTTGCGCATGCGTGAAGGCAGGGGGTACAAAGGAAATTTCTGTTCCTTCCACCTCATTTCACTGTGAACCTAAAACTGCTCTAAAAAATTGTCTTTTAACAAAGTGGAGGGAAAAAACACTTTTAAAAAGAGTGTGTAAATATATTTTACTTTCCTATGAATATTCACTACTACTAATTAACCATTAATTTCTTGGAGAAACAGAGAATCCCAAATAAACAAAATCGTAATAGTGTTTAGTCAGAGCTTAAAGTGATGAGGGGTCTATATTAGGCTTGGCCCTAAGATGATCTCTATTTCTCTGCATTCTGAAAGTCACTGTACATGCTCAATTTACTATTTTTAAATATGATATGCAATTATTTTAGAAACTACCTCTGATGATTAAAAATGTGCAAACACGGGGCTGGCCCCGTGGCCGAGTGGTTAAGTTCGCGCACTCCGCTGCAGGCGGCCCAGTGTTTCGTTAGTTCGAATCCTGGGCGCGGACATGGCACTGCTCATCAGACCACGCTGAGGCAGCATCCCACATGCCACAACTAGAAGAACCCACAACAAAGAATACACAACTATGTACTGGGGGGCTTTGGGGAGAAAAAGGAAAAAATAAAATCTTTAAAAAAAAAAATGTGCAAACACACAAAACTTTATATACTGGAATTATTCAAATGTACTTATATGGTATTGAAATAATTTAAAGTTATATGACAAAATAAAATTGTATAGTCATAAATCATGTTTTGTCAAAGAAAAACTTCTGTAAAGTGAAAGAAATTTATACTGTTTTTGGAATTATTGCTGCCAGGATGTCCCCCAAAGAGAATCAAAAGTTTAAAATGAACCCGATTTCACTAAAGTACGATAGCTCCAACGTGTTTGAACAGCCTTCTGCTTTTCCATTTGCTCGTGTTATATATCTTATAGTGATTCTCACAGTAACATCCTACATAAATCCGCAAGTTAGTCAGAAGGTGTGCCCATAGTAAATCTGGAAGGCAGATGGCAGGCATTGCTCTTCTGCCTCGATCACTTCACTTCCTCTTTTTTTCTCTTCTTGGAGCTGCTTTATCTATACTTCTTCTAATGTTAAAATTATTAGATTTTTTAACACTTTTATTTTTATCTTCCTAGAGTCAGCGTTAGGATTTACAAACACTTTAACCATATAAAATCTTACATTGTAGCCTAAAACTTAGACCACAGATGGCTTATAAGTAACATGTTATCTGCTGCAGTTTATATAAGAAGATCTAGATAAAATGAAGAGAAATAGAGATCTTTAAAAATCACCAGGTGGGGCCAGCCCGGTGGCGCATTGGTTAAGTTTGCACGCTCCACTTGAGCGGCCCAGGGTTTGCTGATTCAGATCCAGGGATAGACCTATGCACTGCTCATCAAGCCACGCTATGGCAGGCTTGCCACATATGAGATAGAGGAAGATCTGCACGGATGTTAACTCAGGGGCTATCTTCCTCAGCAAAAAGAGGACAATTGGCCGCTGATGTTAGCTCAGAGCTAATCTTCCTCACCAAAATAAAAGAGAAAATCACCAGATGAGATTGCCAGGTATCTACATGCTAATTTGAGGTGTTTAAATTTTAAAGAAAGCAAGAAATTATACTACTACGTGTAGTACTGAGATCTACCTGGTGACTTCGCTTTAGAGGCCAGTGAGTACCTTTAAGTGTAGTTAGGATCTACTACATAAGACTAAAAGAACCAGACAGATATCTTAATCAAAGGACAAGTAATGACATCTAGATAATTCAGAAGTATCTGAAAGTTTTTACAAGTCCTATCAGGCCCTTTAAAACATTGGAGAGAATTTTCAGATCTCAAGCATCAAGGTAGAAAAGAATCCATGTCTAAAAATACAGAAAGTGGATATTGGCCACACATGAGCAAAAGTAATAAAATGAATGTGGCACTCTTTTTTTTTTTTTTTTTTTTTAGCGAGGAAGATTGGCCCTGAGCTAACATCTGTTACCCATTTTCCTCTTTTTTGCTTAAGGAAGAGTGGCCCTGAGCTAGCATGTGTGCCAATCTTCCTCTTGTATGTGGCTCGCCACCACAGCATGGCTTGATGAGTTGTGTAGGTCTGCACACTCAGGATCCGAACCCATGAACCCTGCGCAGCCGAAACAGGGTACACCAAACTTAATCACTACACCATTGGGCCGGCCCCTGAACATGGCCCTTTTTACTCTTTCCCTCTGGGTTCATGCATGAAAATAGAGTCCTAGAGAATGGTAGTAAACTCTCTGACATTTTAGAAATATTCATCTTATTCTAGATAGATAGTCCAGCTCTAATTTCTTGAAAACTGTGCCATTCCTGACTTTATCAGTCAGCTATCATAGCAATTACACTGCATGATAAAACAACTCTAACACTCAGTGGTTTAAAACAATGCATCAGTTACTCTCATGGGTACACTGGGGTGGCTGTGTGCCAACTTGTCATGGCTGCACACTGCACCCTGCAGACCTGAGAGTCTGCATCTGTTCTGCACATGACTCTTCCTCCTTAGACGAGTGGCCAAGGAAAGGATGTTCTTCCCCAAGTAATTGCAGAGGCACAAAAGGAAGTATCCAGTCATGATGACAGATATAAGTCCCTACTTGTGTCCCATCCACTAGCTTACCATTGATGAAAGCAAGTCATATGGCAGAATTCTAATCAAAGTATAGAGAAATATAATCCACTGTAGGGTGAACTGCGAACTTGTGTAGCAAATAGATACAGAGAAGAGTAAAAAATTGAGGCCAATAATTCAATCTACAACAGTGGTTCCATCTTAGAAGTGAGCACTTTTTTAGCGGAGAGTACTGTAAGGCTAGTTTTAAATCTTTTTTGGATCATCAAGCCAAGATGGGTCTAAGATTAAGATGTTATCTCCAGGACATCATTAAAAGGCAGCAAATTAACTTTACATAGGACCTGTGTCCAGATCCTATTTTGTGAGAAGGACCTTCACAGAATTTTGAAAAATATTATTTTCCTATTCTATTTGGACTGCTATAACAAAACACCATGGACCGAGTAGCTTATAAACAACAGAAATTTATTCCTCACAATTAATTTTGGGAAGACAGAAACACTTAGATCATAGCAATTATTTTTACAAATGTGTCTCAATTCAGAGAATACCCATCAATTTTATAAGTACAATCAAAGTGTCCATTCATTCATCCATCCACAACACACGTGTAATGATACTGTAGAAATATACGAAAACATACTCACTAAATAAAATTACATATTACCAAGTCATCTTCTCTACCTTTTCAACCATAGGTAGTGCCACACTTTAATTATGTTCTGTTTCTCCAGTGAAAAAAAATCAGTTAAAGGTAAAGCTGTTCGACATGCCTGGCAGACAAAGGACTCCAAAGTCATTTAAGAGACATGCAGGCGCAGTAAACAGATCACAAATAAATTCTGGTTATATTGAGCTAGAAATCTTATAAAATTCTTAACTCATTTTTAAATGCACATCTCAGTTATTTAGTTTTTCTAACTTAGTAGTAAATAGTAATCTTCTACCAGAGCCACCATACCAAGGAAATCAGCTCTTTAATAATCTACATTCCCACTGCCAAGGCAAATTAAAGCCAATTTTTTTGACCAAGTACACAACATGCTAATTGTTTTCTCTGTTATCAAACTATTCTTTAAATATTCATTTATTTTTTAAAAATAATGCTTAGTCTGTTATACATATAAGAGCTTTCAAAATAAGAATCTCTAATTCAGTACATTTAGGTTATATTAAACAGACCAATAAAATTTTCCAAGAGCCAGTGATTGACTCCTTAATCACTCTGCTAGTCCAGAGGCATCATTTGATTATCCTGCAATACTTTGTTACAGTATTGTTGATCTGTGACTATCATTACTAATAGCATTTCCCCAGAATAAGGCAGATCCACTTCTCTCACTGACAGCATCCCACAGATAGAAAAATCTTGTCAAACGCACTTTGCTAAAATTAAAAAGAGAATGAGAGACTGTGCACAGAGCAGGTGGTGTCTACACAAGGAGGGAATTCTATTTTTATGCCTCTAATATGCATTTCTCCTTTCCCAAATGTGACACTGAAGTTGCAGTAGAAGATGAAGTAAATCTTAAAAGGGAATAAAAATTATTTCATGTCAAATCAGTTTCCAGGCCCCACATAGCATACCTTCAATTTATAATAACTATTCCCCAGTTTGCAAGGTTGTCTATTTGCATCCAGCTTTAAGTCAGTACTTTGATAGTTTATAAATCCCTGTTTGTGTTTGATTCTAGTATTCACAAATATATCACCCTCCCTTAGCATCTTTAAGTGGTTGAGTTAGTAGGGAGAGAATAGGCTTCTGTCTGGGTAGCAAACATTCCCAAACCTCAGTGGCTTAATACAACGAGTTTATTTCTCACTCACCAAGCCCAAAAAAGCTGCCCTCAAGCAGCAGGAAGGCAGACTGCTTTCGGCTCTGCCGGCTTGACAGGCGAACTCTTCCAAAACACCTGCTGCAATGGAAGAGAAAGGTTGAATAATCGCATGGGCAGTTTCCATTGCTGCAGGCCAGGAGTAAAAAACGTCCTTTATGCTCACAACTCACTCATCAAAGAGTCCTATGATCTGCTTAATAAGCTAGGAAGTGTGGTTTTCCATGTGCCCGAGCAGAAGCAATACGAAACAGGATCAGATGAACACACATGATTGTCTCTGCCACTCTGCTCCAAGCACTTCTCCTACATAAACTCCAGTGTAGTGTGGTAAAAACAAGAGTCAGAAAGTCTGGGATTAGTGACATTTGTAGCTTGATTCTATTTCAATTTCCTCACACGCCAAATCAAGATATTGGACTAAATGATCTTTGGCTTTTTTACAATTAAACTTTCACAATTCCCTACTCCTAGGAAAGAAACTCTCTTATTTGTTCTTTTACTACAAGTGTTCCCCTTTAGAGAGATTGACTAGCGTCATATATTGTAAGAGCAGGATCAGCAGTATTTGAGGAATGATTACATTACCTCAGGTTGGCAATACAATGACAATGGTAAGAAGATTATTCAATTTAGCATCCTCCCATATGAATTGTATAAAAAACGGAGCATAGACTCATAATCATAAGATTAGAAAAAAGTCATCTTTTAACACTTTTGCTTCTATAAGAGTGTAAGATGATGAATTTCCACTAAAATCACCACCACTTGAGTGTTTTTAGGGCATTTTGTTTTCTCTCCTAACTTCTTTCTGGTCTATGTGTAGGCCTGGTAGAGGCATGCTGGAGACTTCTTGAGGCAGTAAAAAGAACATGGAGCTTGATATAAAGGAAGCTAATATTTGAATTATAGTGTTCCATTTACCAGTTTGATAATCTGGTGTTTCCTATGTGATATTGAGATGGATGTGTTTAAAAACTGTAAAATCACTGAATTTATGAACAGGGAGTGAATTTAACATTGCAACATAGGAAATACATTACCAAGTTCCTTCCCAACGAAGGAAATCATAATTTAGCTCACATGCCAGTCAGGAATTTGCTTTCTAGTTCAAAGAAGGTTACAATTCCTCCCTTTGGCACTGACCAGAAGAATGTAGAAACAGATACAAAAAACCAATGTTATACAGTTGCACTACAATAGCAAGAAAACAAAATAATACCAGTTGAATGCAAATCAGGCAGCCAGTATGTAGTATAGTACATTGGAGGACAAAAAAACCCCTCTATAATCAGTTAATAGAGACAATTTTAAAAAAAAACTACAGATTAATACATATGTTGAGAGAGAGGAAGAGGCTCTTAAAAGGTAAAAATAACCTTATCACAGAAAAATGCAGAATAGTTTTTACTAACTACTAACAAAAAGTAACCAAATATTGATGCAGAGCCCCACTGTATGGTTTGCCAGACTGAGAGTTATTGAGGTCAACTAAGTATAACGTATAGAATTATATATAGTATAGAGTCAGTCTTTCTGCACAATGCCTGTCTGTTCTTATTCATATTCCTTAGATCAAAATTTGAAGAACTCCACCACGTATTGTTATGAATAGATGCCTCACCTTAGCATCAAGTAAATAATCTTAGGCAACAACAGTAGAAAAATGAGATGCACAGCAATCTTTACAGAATCTTAGCAAGATTATTTTCTCAGAGGCTTATTATATGTTCTTGGATTTTCTGCACCTTTCACATCTCCTTTTGGATTTCTCCTATAACTTAACTCTAAACTTTTGAGTGACCTTCAAGCTCAGTCCTCGAATCTCTTCTTTTTTTTCATTTGTTCATGTCTAACCTATAATTTCTCCTGTTTCATGGCTTTAAAAGCAATCTATATGATAACTCTCAAATTTGTATCTCCTTCCCACACCTCTTCTTTTAATTCTGGACTCAAATATCTAATGGCTTACCAGATAACTACTTCAATAACTAAAAGCATCTCACATTTAATGTGTTCAAAATTGCAGTTCTGATTGCTATTCTGCTTCCAAATTGTTCTTCCTTCTGTCTTCTACTTTTTAGCAAATGGCAACCCAATCCTTCCAGCTTAAAATGCAAAACAAAGCTTGGAGTCACATTAGATTCTTCTCTTTTTTTGACAATCCACATACAATACAATTTCAACTTTCAAAATAGATTCAGATTCTGACTTGTTCTCATTATCAGCAATGCTACTATCCTAGTCTAAGCCATCTGTATACTTATTATAATCTAAATTACTGCAAATGCTCCCTAACATGCACAGCCAACACCATGCCTGGTTTATAGTAAGTACACTTTTCCTACCTATTATCTATAGCTTCTTTTTTGTTATTTCTATTTTCTCCATTGATTTCACCTTTGGGCCCTTAGTTCTTTGAACTCTCTTATATTAATCTTCATAGACCACTGATCCTTTTAATTAGAACCAAGGCCGTATGGTAGTTTTATACATCACTGATTTCATAGCAACCCACCAATACAAAAAGAAGTGTGTCGACAATGCTAAAATTATGCTTTAGACATCTGCCTCACTATAGATTATATCATATTTGTTTTCTGACAAAAGGTAATGTTAGAAAACATCCAACTGTGTTTTTCATAGATTATAAACAAGCCTGCTGCTAAATCATTGACAAACAAATTGTGCTCTTTGTGCATTAACAGTACCATCTGTAAAATACAAATTATTTTTTAAATCTACCTGAAAAATCAATGAAACCAGCAGTAAAAATCATTATTGTCACTTAACTACCCGGAAAACTTGGCAAATTCACATTTCTGATGAGCCCAAATATAAATTGTAAATCTTTCTTTGTCGGGAAAAGAAAATCCCTCAAATTATCAAGAATTTTAAAGTTTATCTAAGGAGGAAATTAGTCAATACATTTTATCTTTAATATAAAAATTTGCATTTCAGATTGTTTAATGTGAGCCTTTTAGAACTCAATCACATTAATAGTGGAGTTAAGAAGGAAATCGTCAATTAGTCTAAGTGGATAGATGGTCCTCTAGTGGCAGAATGAGGCAGCTGGATTTTCATTTGTAAAGGGGACATAGAAAACAACAGCTCTATACAGAAAGAGGCAGAACTAGAGCAACTGACAAAGAACACAACAATGATAAATCACCATTTATTGAACAGCAACTTTGTACCAGGCCTTAAGGCTTGACGAGTTATTATCATGATGTCATCCAATTCTTAAACAGGATTAGAACATACCTTTGTTTAAATCCATAGCCAGTATTCTTAACAACTCTACTATATTCATTCTAAAAATAATGGTAATTATTTAGCTCTGAACATCTTTTTCATAAAAAGCTTTTTTCACTTATTATTTTATGTAATCCTCTCAATAACTCTGCAAAGTATTTAGCCATTTTGAACATAACAAAACATGAGAAAACTGAGACATACAGGGAGTAAATGAGTATTCCAATTTCACAATGTAAATGACAGAGCTCTCTAACTCCAAAGACCATACTTGGATTTCATGTTACCAAAATTTCAAAAAGAGAAGGTATGTGAGAGGATGAGACATCGGCAAGATGGCAGAATAGAAGTTTTCTATTGACTTCCCCACAAAGAACACCAATTCTGACAATTACTTATGGATGAGGGTACCTTTGTGGAAGTCCAAGAGTCCAGCAGAGAAGTTTCAACACACAGCTGGAACAAAAGAATTAGAGATGGTAAAGGGTAAGAACAGTTTCACTTTACCTGCATCACCCCTCCCCCACCATAGTGCCCCATCTCTGCCAACAGAAGTTAACTACTCGCTTAGACTAATTGAAGATTTCCTTCTTAACTCCAATATTAACACTGTTGAGCTCTAAAAGGTTCACATTAAACAATCTGAAATGCAAACTTTTATTTTAAAGATAAGACCTATTTACTTAAAATAGTTCATGCCAAGAGAAAACATCCCAGCCTGCAATTTCTCCCACATGGTAAACTGAGAGCTGTGTGAGTGAATACCAGCTTCCCTAGCTAAAGAGGTCTACTTCTTTCTTGCCTCATCCAGAATCCTGAGGTGAGCCACATGACTGGGAGGTGGGGAGGGGCTGGGAGAACAGAAGGCAAGGCTCTAAGAGGGCATGAAGGGAAACATATCCTACTAGCCACTTCATGGAATCCATCTGGAAGCCTGCCCACAAGCCACTGGAGATGCCTCACTTGCAGATGCCCCCAAAATAGCCCATGGGCACCCCCAGTGCACCATATGACTCACTCACACATCTCCTACCCCATGGCCAACTCCTTGTGCATGCCCCCAGTAGCTGTGAGTAAATCCTTTGCAGACAGCTAGTGAGTGTGCACAGAAAGTCAGCCCTACTCTGTGGGATTGAGAAAGAGCATACAAACTTAAGCACTCAGCACCATCCTAGAGAAAGCCAATGAGAGGCTGTTAGCATCTGGCCTGGCTTTGCAGGATTTAAGGAATGCATACAAGCTTAAGAATATCCCCTTAAGAGGGAACAAAAAGTATGGAGCAGGCATATCCTTAGAAAAGATCTAAGAAAGCCTCAGAATCCCTGGCAGGGCTGACAGAAGGTTCTTCTCTCCCAAAGCCAGTCAGTAAAAACTAGAGAAGTTGACTGCCTTTTTAAATGCAAAGACAGTAACACAAGATTTTCAAAAATATGATAAATAAAGGAAACACAACACCACCAAAGGAACCCAATAATTTTCTAGTAAGCAACTCCAAAGAAATGGAGATATGTGAATTGTCCAATAAAAATTAAAAATAGTTGCTTGAAGGAAGGTCAGTGAGCTACAAGAAAACACAGAAAGATAATTCAACAAAATCAGGAAAACAATAAATGAACAAACTGAGAAGTTTAATAGAGACAAAGAAATCATAAAAAAGAACCAAACAGAAATTTTAGAGCTGAAGAATGCAATGAACAAAATGAAAAATGCAGTGGGGAGTACCAAAAGCAGACTTGATCAAGCAGAAGAAACAATCTATGAACTCAAAGACAGGTCATTTGAAATTATACAGTCAGAAGAGAATAAAAAGTAAAGAATGAAAAGAGTGAAGAAAGCCTAGATGAAATAGTGGATATCATCAAACAAAACTATTACACATTATTGGAGTCCCAAAAGGAGAAGAGAGACAGAAAGGAACAGAAATATAATTTAAAGAAATAATGACTGAGAACTTCCAAAATCTGGTGAGAAATTGGGACATCCAAGTTGATGAAGCTTATAGGTCCTCAAACAGATTTAGTCCAAGAAGATCTTCTCCAAGACATAATACAATAAAACTCTAAAATCAAAGACAGAATTTTAAAAGCACCAAGAGAAAAATTCCTCAAATGTAAGGGGATTCCCATAAGGCTATCAGCAGATTTCTCAGCAGAAACCTTGCAGTCCAGGAGAGAATGGAATGATATTTTCCAAATGCTGAAGTAAAAAAATGCCAACCAAGAATACTTTACCTGGCAAAGCTGTACTTTAGAAATTTAAGACAGAGAAATATTTTCCAAGACAAACAAAAGCTGAGGAAGTGTATCACCAGTAGACCTGAATTGCAACAAAGATTAGCAGACATTTGTTCCTATTCAAAATATCCACGGAGAAATTTGGTCCAGGCCAAAATTTTCTTGATATTTGATCCTGTCAAAAATGTCCATGTGTAGAAAATGCCCCTGGGTTCAAATAGCCCATAACACTCATTTATACTTTTGGTTTACAGGATTAATACATAAAAAATACTATCCTGTTTTATTCATCTGATAATTGTTTTGTGGCTGATTGCCAACAATAACACTTCTTGCCTAAGTAGCATAGCAGGTAATGGCACCTGGAGTTAGGTGGGTGGATCAGGGTTCAACTCCTGCAGAAGAGCGGGAATTATATTAACCATGCCTACTGAGGAAGAATCCTATGGTTAGAGAAATGCACAGAGGATGACAGGTAAAGGACGGCATTTTGTGATGCATGGTAAGGTTAGTATGTCACTGGGCATTTGGCTAGATGTGGCTGGGTCATTTGATGAGGGTAAAGTTTAAAAGGAGGAGCTTCATCAAGCCGCTATATAAAATGGGCAGCAATTGTGTTAACAGAAACACTTCACAGAGCATCTTTCTTGTTGGGGAGGAGTGAGAATGGATGTGGCTCACCTACCACATAGCAGTCAAGTGTAATACCCACCATGAGGCATCTAATTAACTCCCCTAAAACTATCCCCTTGCACAGGGTTAGTAGGTGATGTTTCCGTTGAATCAATGTCCTACACAGGCATGATTGTGGTAGACCAAAATTGTCTGCAAGAGGTTTTAGTGGGTGTGACTTCCACACTTATCTGCCACTCAGGATGGACCACCACATTCTCAGCTGGTGCCTGCCTTACTTGCTGACCCAGCCTGGTCAAACTGGGTGTTGAATTCATAAGACATTAGTAAGGTTTCCCCTTCCAGTAAACTAGTAACCATTGGCCACACAGCTACAAAAGAAAAAGGATAAATAACCTTTTTCTATTGCTTGACAATATGACATCTTTATTTGAAAATTCTCAGTGGAATATGACAGAAATAGTATACTCACAAAAAGAAAAGCTGATGCTATACTATACTGATTTTGTCACCATTCCCATTCCTCTAACATAAACAGGAGCAAAAGGTCCTGGTGCTGTGAAGAGAAGAGAATCTGCATTGCCTGATGTACAGCTAGTCAGGTTTTGGATAACATCACAATTATTCAAGATGGAATGGGAAAACATCAGCACAACATTAATGGTAAATGGGAAGTAAGGAAAACCCTGAATAGGTTAAAATGTCATGCAAAATAACCAAATACAACACTACTGCAGGGACTTCAAAAAACTCTGTGTGATATTCACAATGACAAGGTCCCATTAATGCTACCAGAAAGAAACTCATTAAAAAGGCAAGTAAATAGAATTCAAAACACATATCGACCTCCAAATCCAACTTCATTGCATGGAATTAAAATTCGGAGGAGCATAAAGTAACTAGACACGGAGAATCATTTCTTATGGATGATTCTGGTGCTCAAGATGATGAAAGAATTCTTATTTACCCAACTTATAACAATGCTTGATACTTAAGTGCCAGTACCACATTAGTCAGTAATGGCACCTTCAAGACAGCATTAACACAGTTTACTCAGTTCTTTACTGTGCACAGTGTGGTATTGATTTATACTATGCCATTGGTTTATTCACTAACAATGAAAATATGAGAAGACACTTACAGGTATATATGTGAGAAAGTACTTGCATTTGCATGTGAAAGAAATCTTGACATTAACTCTTCATTGTGCATGATGGGTTTTGAGACTGAAAACATAAATGTGATTGACTACTACCAAATGCGCAAGTAAAAAGATGCTTGTTTCACTTTTCACAATCACTGTAGCGCAAAATATCTTCTTTAAGTATATGACAATGGAAAGTAACACCCGTAAATGTGCATTCATGTTGTTTGGACTTCCATTGGTGCCTTTGTAAGATGTAAATGAATCTTTTGAACACAGAAGAAAATTTAGATGACCTAATGGATTTGTTGAGAGAGTGTATGGTCATGGAAGTTGAGACAGAGGAAGAAGAAAACCAAAAGCCCCAAGATTTCCACTAGAGACTTGGAATGTTTATACGTTAGTACTAAACAGAGATCACAAGAAAAATAACACAGTGGAAGGCTGGCACCACAAATTTCAAAAGCTGATGCTACTGCATCATCCTTCAGTTTGGAGATTTATTGAAGTGTTAAAAGACGAACAGCAAAGCAGTGAACAAGTTGTCATCAGGTTCTTGGTGGTCACACTCAGATACAGCCACCAACTTCACAACTATACCGACAAAATCAAATCTGTATACACGAAATTATTAACAGATATAATAAATACAAAGCCAATAATCAAGTTGATATTTATATGATATTACTTACTCCTTGATTTAAGAGAAACCCTGTGAAACTTCATGATGAGGAAGAACAGGAATAAATGTGAAAGACAAAATTCATTATGAGTTACAATAAAAATAATGTAATATAATTTTAACAAAGCTAAATATTTGTATTATTTAACAAATCATGGTCCAAATGTCTCAACGGACATTTTGCATAGGACCGAATTTCAAGGAACTTTTTGGCATGGACCAAAGATCTCAATGGACGTTTTGGGCAGGACTAAATATTAAGGACCTAGGACTTCTTTGTCATGGACTAACGGTCTTTGTGGACATTTTGGACAGGACCAAATGTCCTGCAAGGACAAGAAGTGCTGAAAGGAATACTTCAAGATAAAAAGAAAGGACACTAATTAGGAATATAAAAATATAAAACACACTTACAAAAGTAAGTTTATAGTCAAATTCAGAATATTCTCATATGATAATATTGTGGTGTATTAATCACTTAACTGCAGTAAAAGGTTAAAGGACAAAAGTATTAAAATAACTATAGCTACAATAATTTGTTAATGGATACACAATATGAAAAGATGTAAATTGTGACTTCAAAAATGCAAAAAGTGTGTGTGGGCGGTGTAAAAGCATAGAATTTTGTATCTGATCACAGTTAAGTTGTTATCAGCTTAAAGTAGATTGCTGTAACCATAAAATGTTTTATGTAAGCCTCACATTAACCACAGGCAAAAACCTAAAGTAGATACCACAAAAAATAAAGAGAAGGGAATCAAAGCATAACATTATGGAAATCATTAATTCACAAAGGAAGACAGCAAGAGAGGAAGAAGGAAACAGAGGAACTACAAATCAGCCAGAAAATAATTAATTAGATGGCATTAGTAAGTCATTATCTATCAATAATTACATTCAATGTAAATAGATTAAATTATCCAAATACATACAGTGGCAGGATAGATTAAAAAAAGACCCAACTATATGATGACTACAAGGGACTCACTTCAGATTTAAAGACACATATAAACTAAAAGTGAAAGGATGGAAAAAGCCACATGCCAAAGAATGAAACTGTAGCATTATCTTACACCGTACACAAAAATCAACTCAAAATTGATTACAGACATGAACACAAGACCTGAAAGCATAAAACTCCTAGAAGAAAACATAAGGTGTAAGTTCCTTGACATCACTCTTGGCAATGAAGTTTTTGGATTTGACACCAAAAGCAAAGGCCACAAAAACAAAAATAAACAAGTGGGACTACATCAAATTAAAAAGCTTCTGCACAGCAAAGGAAATCATCAACAAAATGAAAACGTAATCAACAGAATGGAAGAAAATATTTGCAAATCATATATCTAAGGGATTAATATCCAAAATATACAAAGAACTCATACAACTCTGGGGCAAAAAGAAAAATCAAATTAAAATATGGGCAAAGGATCCAAACAGACATTTTTCCAAAGACATACAAATGGCCAACAGGCACATGAAAATGTACTCAATGTCATTGATCATCAGGGAAATGCAAATCAAAACCTCAATAAGATATCACCTCAGACCTGTTAGATTGGTTATCATTAAAAAAACAAGAGATAAAAAAAGTTGGTGAAGAAGTGGAGAAAAGAGAACCCTGGTACACTACTAAAGGGAACGTAAACTGGGTAGCCACTATGAAAACAGTATGGAGGTTCCTCCCAAAATAATAATAGAACTACCATATAATCCAGCTATCCCACTTCTGAGTATATAGCCAAAGGAAATGACAATAGGATCTCAAAGAGATATCTGCACTCCCATGTTCTTTGCAGCATTATTGACAATAGACAAGATATGGAAACAACACACACAATGGAATATTACTCGACCATGAAAAAGAAGGAAATCTTGCCATTTCCAACAAGTTGGATGAAACTTGAGGGCATTATGCTAAGTGAAGTAAGTCAGACAGAGTAAGATAAATATTATATGACATCACTTAAGTGTGGAATCTAAAAAAGCTGAACTCAGACAAACATAGAGTAGAGTTGTGGTTACCAGGGGTTGGGGCTGTGGAAAATGGGGAGATATTGGTCACAGGGTACAAACTTCCAGTTATAAGATTAACAAGTTCTGGAAATCTAATGTAAAGCATGGTGATTATAGCTAATAATACTCTATTATGTACTTGAAAGTTGCTAAGAGAGTAAATAAATCTTAAATGTTCTCACCACAAAAAAGAAATGGTAATTATGTGACAATTGGAGGTTGCAGCTAATTCTATGGTGGCCATCATTTTGCAATACATAAGTGTATCAAATCAATACATGGCAGACCTTAAAACTAACACATTATTTTATTTCAATATGTCTCAATAAAGCTGTGAATAAAGGTGATACACCACATTAACAGAATGAGAGATAAAAATCATAATTATTTCGACAGATAAGAAAAAGCATTTGACAAAATTTAGCATCTTTTCATAATAAAACCTATCTACAAATTAGGTATAGATGGAACGTGCCTCAACATAATGAAAGCCACCTATGACAAGCCCACAGATAACCTCATATTCAATGGTAAAAAGCTGAAAGCTTTTTCTCTAATTTCAGGAAGAAGGAAAGAATGCCCACTCTCATCACTTCTATTCAACATAATATTAGAAGTCATAGCAAGAGACATTAGGCAAGAAAAAGAAACAAAAGCTATCCACATCAGAAAAGAAGAATTAAAATTGTCCCTGCTTACAGATGATATGATCTTGTATATAGAAAACCCTAAAGATTGCACCAAAAAATGATTAGAACTAACAAACAAATTCAGTAAAGTTGCAGGATATAAAATTAATATACAAAAATCAGTTGTGTTTTTACATACTAAGAATGAACTCTCAGAAAGAGAAATTAAGAATATAATCATATTTACAATAGCGTCAAAAACAATAAAATCCTTAGGGATAAATTTAACCAAGGAGGTGAAAGATCTCTAAACTGAAAGCTACGAAACTTCGATGGAAATTGAATAAGACACAAATAAATGGAAAGATATCTCATGTTCATGGAACAGAAAAATTACTATTGTTAAAATTTCCATACTACCCAGAGCAATCTATGGATTCAATGCAATCCCTATTAAAATTCCAATGGCATTTTTCTCAGAAACAGAAAAAACAATTCTAAAATTCATATGGAACCACAAAAGACCCTGAAGAGCCAAAGCTTCTGAGAAAGAAGAAGAAAGATGGTGATGGTACAGTTTCTGATTTCAATCTATATTACAAAACAGTATAGTTTTGGCATAAAAACAGACACGTAAACCAATAGAATAGAGACCCCAGAAATAAATCCATGCATGTATGGTGGACTAATCTTTGATAAGAATGCTAAGAACCCACAATGGGGAAGGAAAATTCTCTTCAATAAATAGTGTTGGGAAAACTGGATATCCACATGAAAAAGAGTGGAATTGGACCTCTATCCTACACCACTCACAAAAATTTATTCCAAGTGGATTAAAGATTTAAATGTAAGAAACCATAAAACTTATTTTAAAAAACCATACAGAGGGGCCAGCCCAGTGGTGACGTGGTTAAGTGCACACGCTCTGCTTCAGTGGCCCAGGGTTCTCAGGTTCGGATCCTGGGCATGGACCTACACACTGCTCATCAAGCCATGCCATGAAGGCATCCCACATACAGAATAGAGGAAGATTGGCACAGATGTGAGCTCAGGGACAATATTCCTCACGAAAAACAAAAAACAAGCAGAAATAGCTCAATGTTGGTCTTGGTAATGATTTTTTGGATATGACACCAAGCACAGGCAACAAAAGCAAAAATAAACAATGCAATTGCATCAAACTAAAAGGTTTCTACAAAGCCAAAAAAAAAACACAACCAAACAGTTGACAAAACAAAAAGGCAATCTATGGAATGGGAGAAAATATTTGTATAAGAAACTTATACAACTCAATAGCAAAAAAAAATAAAAATAATAATAATAATCTAATTAAAATGTAGGCAAAGGACCTGAGAAGACATTTTTCTGTAGAAGACATACAAATGGCCAACAGCTACATGAATAGGTTCACTGATCATTAGGGAAATGTAAATCAAAACCGCAATGAGCTATCACCTCACACCTGTTAAGATGGCTATCCTCAGAGGGACAAAAGACAGTAAACGCTGGGGAGGATGTGGGTGAAAGAAAATCCTTGTACGCTGTTGGTAAGATTGTAAACTGGTATAACTGTTATGGAAAACAGTATGAAGTTTCCTCAAAAAATTTAAAATGGAACTACCATGTGATCCAGCAAATTCCACTTGTTGGTATGTAGCTGAAGGAAACAAAATCCATAACTTGAAGAGGTACTGCACTTCCATGTCCATTGTAGCATTATTCATACTAGGCAAAATATAGAAACAACCTAAGAGTCTGCCAATAGAGTAATAGATAAAGAAAATGTGGTATGTATATACAATGGAATATTATTCAGCCATGAAAAAGAAGGAAATCCTGCCCTTTGCAACAACATGGATAAACGTAAAGGACATTATGCTAAGTGAAATAAGCCAGACAGAGAAAGACAAATGCTGTATGATCTCACCTGCATGTGGAATCTAAAAAAGAAAAATCAAACTCAAAGAAACGAAGAGCAGAATGGTGAAGACCAGGGGATGAGGAGAGAGGGAAATGAGGAGATGCTGGTCAAAGGGTACAAGCCTTCAGTTATAAGGTGAATTAGTGCTGGGAATACAACATATAGCATGGTGACTATAGTTAATGATACTATATTGTTAACTTGAAATTTGCTAAGATGGTAGATCTTAAGCATCCTTACCACAAGAAAAAAAAATGATAACTATGCGAGGTTATGGATGTGTTAATTAACCTGATTATGGCAAACAGTTTACAAAGTATATTTACATCAAATCACCATGTTGTACACTTTATATACAATTTCATTTGTCAATTGTACCTTATTGAAGCTGGAGAAAATAAAAAGAGAAGGTATCTGAAATAATTCTGAAATTCTGGACTGAAGAGCTGGGGTCTGTTATATCAATCCAGTATATAATGTATCCTAGTCTCTTAAAAGATAGAATAACAAAATATTAACAGTGATCTTTCTTTGAGACCTTAATAGCCGATGCCCCAGACAGTCAGAGAGACACAGAGAGAGAAAAGTATTTCTGGGGAAGGAGCCACAGAGTCATAGAAATTCTCTCTTACAAATCATACACCTATGAGTAATTATGCCTTGAAGATGTTAATTAACACAGCATATCAGTCAATGTCCAATTAGGAAAATAGGAAACATTCAAAGTATTTCAAACAGTGCATATTTAATTCAGGGTTTTCTTACATAGATGTTACGTAAGGCTGAAAAAGCAAACGAGAGTACGCTCAGGTGTGTCAGGGGTCACTTAGAACACACTAGGGCCTGACAATTTGCTAGAACAATTCACAGGGCTCAGAAAAGCTATTATTCTCATGGCTACCATTTATAACAGTAAAAGAATACAGATTAAAATCAGCCAAGGGAAGACACATTGAGTGAAGTCCAGGAGAAACTAGGCACAAGTTCCTCTCCCAGAGGAATCACACCAACACATTTCATCCTCCCAATAATGAAGTGTGACAACATATTCAAAGGGTTGTCAGCCAAGGAAGCTCACCCAAGCCTTAGTGTACAAGGATTTTTAGGAAGTCAGTCACGTAGGCAGTGACTGACCTCAGCTACTCAGACTCCAGCTCTGCAGAGAAAATCACATTGCTAGCATAGACTATCTAACCAAACTGATACCTCAAGCCCCATAGCTGCAAACATACAAAACAAGGTGCTTACCGTAAATCACATTGTTAGCATAAACTATCTGATCAAACAGGTGACTTATGCCCCAAAGTCTCAGACATACAAAAACACTCTTATCAGGCAGAATATACCAAGGCCTCAGAACTTATCTCCCCGCAGGCCGTCAAGGGCCAGTCCTAAAGACAGGCTTTTCTTGTTAATGTGCAGAGTTTGAGCAACCCGAGCCTGCTAAGTTAACCCTTTTCTGTGCCCGGGGTAACCCAGATATACTAATTACAGGAAGTAGCAAGTCCTACCTTTAGTGCTGGTAGAAGACAGAGTAAGAGCTTGGAGACTCATCCTTTACACAGGTGGTGCTTAGACAGCTTGACTAGGGGGAGGGGGATATGAAGCTGGAGCTTGGAACCACTGAGGAGATTTAATTGCCTGGTCTTTGTCTCTCTGAGAAACTGCAGCAAAGCTGGTGCTAGAAGTCCCACAGAAGGCAGATCACAAAGCTGCAACTGTCTTCTCTTGCTGGAACACACTATCAAAAACTGAAAAGAAGTCTCTTCTCTCCTCTCTGCACCTTCTCATTTCCCTCTAATACTTCCCTTAGGCTTTTCTCTCTAATGCTTTACTGCCAAAAGAGTCTGTGAAGTTTAGTATGCAGACTCCTGCTCTAGCAGGGTTGATAGGTAGATAACCATCACACTAACCTATAGAAAACTACTAGTTAACAACAGAATCTCAACAACGTGGAAATTTTCTCACTTGTGAGCAATGGTCTTTCCACTGTATCTTGACAACAAAGTTGATGAAAAAAGTGATGAGGCAGACAGTGTGGTTTGGACCACCAGAGGAGTATAACCTTTAGTTTTTATAGGAAAGGACATTTAAAATTAGAATCCTCTAACAAAATTAAAAATTAAGACCAGATGTTAGAAATCTTGGATTCTTGTCAAGTGTCTCTATGACCTTAGTTAACTCACAATTACTACTCGTTTTAGTATCCTTATCTGTAAAACAAATGATAAGAACTATGAGTTTATTTTCAAAATAAGATCTGAAAGAACCCAATCAGGGCTAGGAAACAAGATGGTTTGCTGACCCAGTTTGCTAAATTGGCAATGCACTGAATTTACACACTTTTTAACTATTTGGTTTTGATTAACCAGTTTGCATTTTGCCTTCAGGAGAGCATTTTATGGAAAATTCAATTAGTCTTTGCTCTGCAGGTGGAGACAAGGGGGCAGAGAGCTCAGGAAAGTACCACCTGTTCAGGCTAACTGATGGATGATTTCTTTTCCTTAAGATTAATGTCTTTAGGTGAAAAAACCATCTGTTGTTCTAACACGCCCAGGATCTGTCTATTTGGAGGCAATATCTAACTGCTAGCACCTGACGTTAAACACGTCTATGTTTCCAGATTCCTTTCTGTAAAATTTCTTCACACATATTTACATCCATGTCAGTCCATTGCTTGTGGAGAAATAACTTCAATTCTTGAGTTTAGGTGATACATAAAAACATCCAGAGAGAAATAAGACCTGTTAAGTTTCCATTCTTTTGACACATTTTTCACAAGATGGAGTCAGAATTTCTGAGCATAAGCCTGTAATATGCAGGTTTAACCAGCACTCTACATTGTCCTTATTCACCCTCAAATTGAAGTATAACCAGTTTAAGGGTTTATCTCCTGGTTTGACCATTTAGGGGCATATTTATCAAATTTTTATCATATTTATCCAATCTTATGATCATAATTACCTAGATAAGTTCCAAACATTTTCTATTTGCTTTCCATACAGAGATCTGCATGTAATGAGAGTTCCAAACTCAAACTACATAAAAATAATTTGCTGAAAATGATTGGACTCACATTCTAATAATAGAACTTTATACAGGTTACTACTCAAGGTTGTACAAAGATATCTAACATATCTCTAGTTTCTTCTCCATAAGAAACTAATGATAACTCTTTACCCATCTGGTTAAGAGAAAGTACTCTCTTTCATTTCTAGATTCTTTGTTGTGGACCTTATCTCTGTGTGTATATTTTCGAGGTTAGAATTCTTTTTTGTGTTAAATTACTCCTGCCAAAAAGTATTACTCCATCACGGACTTGAAAGGTGAATGGATTGAGCATTGCCTAGGAATTTAATGATACTTCTTGTGCAATATTCAGTGCTCAACCCCCACCTTCCCACTCCAGTAGTAACTTTGGGCCTCTTTCTTTAAAAATAGCCTCATATTGAACAGGTTACACATGCACATCTGATTCCTGAATCACTGATGACAAAGGGAATCAAATTGAAAAATATTGCTTATGTCTTCAAAGGAATTTTATAATCAACCATGTTTTACTTTTTAAATGGTGTAAAATACTATTGTTCCAAAGGGTTGGTTTAAATTATTGTCGCTATAGCATTTTCAAGATTTATCTCATAGTTTAAAAATAATTTTCATAAATTATTTTGAAGAAAGTTTATGACGTCTCTTTTTAAACTAAAGGGATCATTTGTAGGACACTTTGGTACATCACAATCATAGGACATGTTGTCAAACCATGTTGTTGTTTACTTAGATTTTGGACTTTACGTAGACATGGTAAAAGGTTTTATTCTGCAGTCAGTTATTTCTTAACTTCAACAAATGTAAATCAGATTAACACTTACAGTCTTAGTCTTTTTTTCCTCTCAGTTAATGGATAGAATGAAAGTGATTAATAGATATGTGACCTGGGCAGAATCTGGCTCCTGTCTTGGTTGGTAGTTGGAAGTCTTCCTTGATGAAATAGAACATAACTTTACAAAAGATTTTCTATGTTTTTGAGAGAAGGATGATTGGCTTGTAGTTTTGAAGCTAATTTAATTTTTCATTGTCCATTAAAAATATCTCTTGGACCCTTTTCCTCTGTAAGGATTCATCCTTTCAGCATGTCAATGTTGAACCTCTAAGCTCTTGAAGAATAGGTATTTTTATATCACTAACCTGGCTACACTCTCTCTCTGTCAACCCGGCTTTTCTTGTTTGCTATAGAACACTGTTAATTTCACTTCTTTCTAAACAACCTTTTAAATGAAATTTTAATTAGCTATTGGATAAGTATCACTTTTAGTTATGAATAAAATATAATATTTAAATTATGCTCTTTCCCCTTTTACTATTTGACTGTTTATCAATTTTTCCTATTTTTCTCTTTTTATTTAATTTTATCTTTTGGATAATTTCTCTCTTCCCTATATGTATACCTAATTCTATCAAACTCTTCATGCTTTAAAACATCATAAGGCAATTCTTCATCACAAAGAAAATATGTTTCATGAAAAAATAAATTTTATCTTATTCTGCAAGTTTTTCCATGATGTTCTGTTTAACCCTTTATTTCTTTTTTAGTGTACTCAGAACTTCTCATCTTTATTTGCCTAATTGCTTAGTGATTCTTGATTATGGACTTTTTCCTTCTTTACCCATCAAGGTAATTTTGGTATTAAAAAAGCTTCAAAGACATATTTTTTCTTTTTCTTTTCTTTCTTTCTTTTTAACACATTCAGGGTTTGAGACTTACAGTTGATTTAATTCTGCTTTGAAGAATTAAGATAAGGAAAACGATAGAGAGGCAGAGACAGAGAAACAGAGAGAGATACTCCCTCAGCATTTCAGATTCTGTAATTTGGGTAGAGAATTCATCTTGTTTCTCAAAATTCAATGATGTCCTTGAAGGGACACAATTATTTTATTTATTTCCGTTGAAAACAATAATCCATAAATACATTATTTTTTATAGAAATTTAGGTGATGCTGTCTGCACTTCCTTCTCTCAGTGGATTTATAAACTTTTATACACAGTATCCGCAATGGTTTTACAAGGGCGAACAGATACAATTCTTGTTCACTGTGTGGCTCTCTTATGTACTTGGAAATGAATTGCTTCAAATTTTTTTCTTCGCTACAACTACATTAAAGCTCTCTGGTTCTACTATTTGTATAAGCTTTTCAAAGTGTGCATCTTCACCCTACATTGTATCATTTAAACATATATTTCTCACTCATGATACAGTGTATGAGCTTTTTATAGAGATCCTTTGGTTCTATTTCTGATTCACTCACCGTCTGATAGAAGATCTCTTACTGAAGACCACTATGGACATTTATAAACCACTTCTTACTTGACAGATGGAAGAAAGTCTAACAATAATAAACTCTAGAGTGATTTTGCCTTAAATATAAGCCAGAGGATATATATCAAAAAATAATAAACTCAGGGGCTGGCCCCGTGGCTGAGTGGTTAAGTTCGCGCGCTCCGCTGCAGGCGGCCCAGTGTTTCGTTGGTTCGAATCCTGGGCGCGGACATGGCACTGCTCATCAGACCACGCTGAGGCAGCGTCCCACATGCCACAACTAGAAGGACCCACAACGAAATATACAACTATGTACCGGGGGGCTTTGGGGAGAAAAAGGAGAAAAATAAAATCTTTAAAAAATAATAATAATAATAAACTCAAAGTTTTTGAAGTAACTTCAGAAGTAATGTAGTTTAAGCCAACTTCTTATCTGATGCTTTAATGTCCATGACCACATGCCCATAAAGGATTTGGTACGCTGCAAGACTGAAGACATCTAGAGAAGGGAAACATGTAGGGAAGGACACATGTCGTTTCCTCTCATGCTGACTCCAAGATTTTTCACACTACAACTTCTGCCTACTGGCACTGTTTCTAGCTCTTTGAACCTAAAAGAACAATGCTAATTCTTCCTTCATATCACAGACATCCTTATAAATATTTGCGGAAAGGTTTTGTGTCCTTTTTGTATGCACAGACCTTTTCAAATTTGAACAACCATACATCATGTTTTTAAGTCCACTCATCATACTAGTCTTGGTCTGCTGTCGTGTAAGCTCTCTGACCAGTAGAGCTAAGCTGGACTATTTGAACTTTGTTTCTCTATCACTCAAGCCTGATGTCATATTAACTTTACTCATACTCAGTTACATTGCTGTTTTGTATAGCACTTATTCCGCCTAAAACCCCTGTGGTAAGCAGAATAATGCCCCTTCCCTAAAGATGTCACATCCTAAACCTCAGAACCTGTGAATTTGTTACTTTATATGGCAAACAGACTTTTGCAGTATAACTAAATTAAGGAATTTGAGATGGGGAGATTGTCCTGGATTATCTGGGTGGGCCCAATGTAATTTCAGTGTCCTTTTTAGTGGGAAGCAGTAGGATCAGAGTCAGAGAAGGAGATGCAACAACAGAAGCAGAAGTCAGAGCGATGCTATTGTTGGAAGGAAGCCAACAGACAAGGAATGTAGGCAGCCTCTACAAGCAGGAAAAGGGAAGGAAGTGATTCCCTCCCATGATCTCCAGAAGGAATGCAGCACTGCTGTTATCTTGATTTTATCCTTGGTAAGACTAATTTTGGACTTTTTTTTTTTTTTGAAAGATTGACACCTGAGCTAGCAACTGTTGCCAATCTTCTTTTTTATTTTTCTGCTTTTTATCCACAAATCCCCCCAGTACATAGTTGTATATTTTTTAGTTATGGGTCCTTCTAGTTGTGGCATGTGGGATGCCACCTCAGCGTGACCTGATGAGCAGTGCCATGTCCACGCCCAGGATCCGAATCAGGGGAACCCTGGGTGGCGGAATCGGAGGGCGTGAACATAACCACTCGGCCATGGGGCTGGCCTCACAATTTTTGGACTTCTAACCTCCAGAACTGTAAAATAACAAATCTCTGTTGTTTTAAGCTACAAAATTTGTGATAATTTGTTATAGCAGTAGTAGGACATGAATATATTTCCTAAATCATCTTCATCCATATTGCCTCTAAGTCATGTAGTACCTATGTAATTTATTCTTAAGAACTCCATAAAGTAAATTATAGTCATTCTTTTTAAATCCTAGATCATTGCATTCATCTCATTTCTCCACTCTTTTAATACATTTTAAATGCTGATTTTGACTTCAATTACTAGCTTTATCACTTTGGTCTCCCTGAAAATTTAGTAAGCATACACTATGTTATATAACTGTGATACTGGAATGAATGTTCATGTTATAGAATCTACCACTTGCATTAGTCAGTCTCTGCCTTTGAGAAAGGACATAGCTATGAACTACTGTTATACTCTCCCGCCTCTCACTATAGCATAAAGAAGTCGAGTTCTAGCTCTTCTCATTCTGACAATATCGGGAAAAGAAGAAAGAAATGCTGACTGCTTTCCATTAGGAATCTAAGAATGCAGAACCACATTAAAAATATAAGGCCATCACCTACTTTATAAAATTCCAACCACAAAATATGATGGCTAACAGGGAGATGTTCCATAAATACAAGAACTTAAGGGGCCAGCTCGGCAGCATAGTGTTAAATTCACATGCTCTGCTTCGGTGGTCCAGGGTTTGCTGGTTGGGATCCCAGGCCCCGACCTAGGCATTGCTACTCAAGTCATGCTGTGGCAGGTGTCCCATATGTAAAATAGAGGAAGATGGGCACAGATGTTAGCTCAGGGCCAATCTTCCTCAGCAAAAACAAGAGGATTAGTGGCAGATGTTAGCTCGGGGCTAATCTCCCCCTCACCCCAAAAAAGAACTTAATATATCTGAAATGAAATATAGAGATTGATGTACAACATGAATTAATCATATGCCATATATCAGGCACTGAAAGAGGCATAAATTGCCATGTTTAATCCTCACAACCTCCACTCTATTTGTGGGTGTTATCTTCAGATGTAAAATTACTAACCTATGGTCAGACAACAATTTGCCTTGCAATCACATAACTAGCTGTAAATGTTGAAGGTGAGAACCAAACTACCTTGATGTTTTATCTTTTATTATTATTATGATTACTATAATCCTGTGAATGGAAAGACTTGAAAGATATTAATATCCATATTTTTCTAGCAAGAAAATTGATGTATTTATTCCAAATAAATCCCAGGATTTTTATTTTGCAATATGCAATAGAATAGAAAAAGTTTCTTGAAACACTGAAACACCAGGAGAGTAAAATAGAAAAATCAACCATTGCCTAACTTTTATAAGGATGATTTCATTAACAAATTGTTGGTCAATTGGTGAGCTATCACTTAAGTCTTTATTTCTTCAGTTGACCTAAAGATCTCAACTGAAATACGTATTTGTTTTAGTCTCATTCTAGATTAAAACACTTTTAAACTGTCATGCATATCTAAGAAAAAACAGGTTTCCTGAATAGAACTTCCATCAATATCAATGTAAAAAGATGCACCTTTATCTTTAAAATGTTCAGGTCACAGTAATTACCTACCCTGATACTTTGGAAGATAAAATTTAAATTAAAATTAGACATAGTGATACATGGATCAAGTATCGTTAGGTAGTGCTCTAGGAGCAATTAGTTGCTATGCAACAATCCTTCAAAGAGTCACTGAAAATGATTTTTTATAAAATAATATTATTTTATATTCTAGCTAGAGTCAAGCTATGCTTATATAAATAAGAAGTATTCCGTTTTACTGAAATTCTGATCTGATTCTGATCTGATTTGTGTACCTTTAATGATGCCTTGGTCTCATGAAGGAAGAGTGCTCTGTTTGACTATGAATCATACACCTTTATCACCTTTAAATGTGTGTTTGTCTATACAAAGATAGAAGATGACAATGGGAATAGTGGTATTTGGTGTTGTTTATCGTCCATCCCTGAGAAATTCAATACACTACCAAAATATCTTTTCTATAAAATAGATCGTTTTTATCTTAGCAAAAGATAAACCAAATAAACAGGTAAATATTATCCCCAACTCAAAATATCAATTTGCTAATGGAGGAAGTAGAAATAATAGTTCATGTTCGGCATTATTGAAATAAGCAACAATTTACTTCAGAGGAATATGAGCAAATCCACTTCAAGTTCAGGATTTGGTGAAAAATGAGGTATTGATTTTAGTAAGCAGACATCCATAAGATAGTTCAGCTTCTGCTCTGAAATCAGATGCCCTGTTACTATCACTGAAGGCATGTTCCAGACGCACCTCCACAACCATAGTGATAAATTTCACACTTAACTATTGTGTCAGCATGACTGTAACTTCAGAAATAATTACAGTAGTAGTCCTGTCCCTTTCTCTTATCTACAGTGAGTTTTATTTCTAAGGGGAAAAAAGGACAAATCATAGAGTGTATATGATTTTATTTCTTCTAAAAAACCAGTATATTTTGGAAAGGTATATGAATGGCCCTGTTTGTTCCACTTTCCTCATATATGATATGTACATGAATGAGTGGATGGGATTAAAATGCACAAAAAATATATACATATATTAAATTATAGATATTTCCCCTCAAAGTTTTTATAATTTATTGGTTTGTGATATTATAATATTACTCTTATAACACATATAAAATGAAATTGCATAGTTTAAAGCACTGTACTTGAAGTGAGGAAACTTGTCTGGTGTTTCAGCTGTGCCCCTACAAGCTGTGAGATCTTAGACAAAACATTTCTTCTCTTTAAACTTGTTTGATCATCTGTAAAGTGAGCAAATTAATATCTATCATGTTTGATTTCTACACTGATTAGTTTTAAAAAGATAAAGTGATACAAAATTGCTTTATATACAAATTACATTTGATGAATCAAATAATGATGCAAGTCAGATTAAGTTTGAATTTTAGGGTATATAATCATAGAAGCAGAGAAGTCTTTTTGTTTGTTTGTTTTGTCAAGATAGCCTTAGAAGGCTTACTAAAAAAGGGGAGATCCTAGCTTATTCTAAAAGAGTAGGCTCAAGAGAACATTCTTACTATGGGGAATTACCCAAGCAAAACTTTAAGATCAGAAAAGAGAAAAAGATGCTTGGGAGCAGTAGATAAATTATCCTTCCTGGAATGAGACATTCATGTTGATTAACAGGAAGTGACATGAGTGGAAAGACTGGGAAAAAAGAGATTATACTTAATAGTACTTTGTAAGGTAAGAATTCTAGGATTATTCAGAAGAAAAAGAAAGACGGAGAAAGAGGGAAGGAAGAAGGGTACAAAGGACAGAAGGAAGAGAGGGAAGGAGGGAGGAAGGAGACAACAAAAAGAAGAGATAATGAGGAAGAAACGAGACAAGAGAAAGTCTTGTTGTGTTCAAACACTATGATAATCACTTTCATACAATGCACATGATCACCCTAGATACTTTCACCCACGATACAAATTTTAAAAATTAAAAGACATTACCTAGCACGCCTAAGCCACAGTGTGAATAAGATAAACAGATTTGACATACTTAAGTTCTAACTATGCTACCTATGACCTTTCTGCTATGGCATGCTGCTTCTCCCTGTAACATGCAGATAAGGAAAGATTTTTGTGAGTGTGAGATAATAGAAATATCATGTAATGATATTAATGACAGCTTATCCAACTGTATACTGTTGTATCAGCAACTAACATGCTTCATTTTCCTAAACTACTAACAGATATTAGGGAAAAAATGCATTAAATTCAAAAACAAAATCTGTTCCAACTCAGCATGTCTGATAGTGGCTTTAAAAAATCTTTCTCAAAAAAGTATTTAACATAAGGGCCAACATCCTCAGAGATTTCACAAGATTGATTAAGAATGACAGTTTTTCTTAACTTAACCATCTGCTTAGACAAATGGAAAATAATATCCTGAACTGTACTCAGATGTCCTGGTTAGATAGCCATTTGATCAATTCATGACCTTTGAGATTTTCTCCATGGATCTCTTCTAAATTAAGAGACCAGACAATTCTCCTTTGATTTTATTTTTTCCATGTCACCACTTGCTTAAAAATTATATTCAGTAATGGAGATTAGAAGCAAGAAATATAATATAAAAGATAAAGAGATGTATTATAAAATGCAAATGATTTTCCCCAGTTTATGTCAAGATATCAGGCAAAGTTCTTCTTACATAACTTCTCCCAGGCCAGCAGGAATCATGGCGCTTTAAGGACAACCCTTCACCTAAGAGTTTGGAGTCACACACTGCCAAGGCTCAGCAGGGTCTTCCACTCCTTAGGTGAGAAAAGAGCCTGGTCCACAATGTCATGTGTTGCCACAATCTCTTCCCCATTTTCTATTAGCAAGAACTCATCCTCAAGATGACTAGAACTTAGCTCTACCTACTTCTTGTCCAAATAGGTTTGGTTAAAAGTGTTGTTGTTTTCAAAGGAGTTACCAATTAAAGTTCAACTCTATGTTATTTCTATTTGCAATAAATTGCCTTACTCTTTTTTTTCTCAGTAAGTATCTTTACTTCACACTAGGTCAATACTGGTTAGTACATCAGAATATAAATGAGTACTCCATAGATAATCATAATTAAGTTGTAGGAAACTTCCACTTTCCTTCTGAAAAAAATTATGAAGCTAATATTATACTGCTTTTTGAATACTATATCTACCTTTCTAAAGGCAAATAACCATCTCAGTCAATCAAGCAGAACTCCTTTGATTTGTCACTGGACCTTTACAAAATATTTAATGTCATTGACCAGTCACTTTCTGAAACTCTCTTGTTTTGACTTTTAAGACATCATTTGTCTCTCTCTCTCTGATTACTCTTCCTCAGGGGACTTTGTAGATTTTCTTTATAGACTTTCCCTTAAAACCCTTTTTGTTCCCCATGATCTGCCTTAGATCTTTATCTCTCCTTTCTGGACATACATTCCTTGAATGACAAACGAGCCTCAAGGCTTCACCTATAACCAACATGCTACTGAATTTAAATCTATCTCTCTATTCTAAATCTCTCTCCTGAACTCCCTTCATATATGTCCCTCTTGTCTTGTTTATCTCACAGGTAGTTCAAACTCAACATGTCACACTGAGTTGGAGATGTTTCTACAGCTCGTATGAAGAAATTAGATTTATCAGTTGACATAATAGCTGTCTGCTTATTTTTTCCTTCTGCCCGTTAGCATATCAACTTTCAAGGAATAATGGTATGATTCTCAATTGATATTTATATCAAAAATAATTATGGTATAGCAGAGAGGGAGAGAGGAGTGATGTACAATAATAATAAAGTGGTAGATGATACTCAATTTCTTTCAGAATATCAGCTGACATTACAACTTAACATATCTTTCTTCAGTACCAAGTAACATCTAATAATTTATTCCACTGTCACTTTCAATGACAAAAAATAGAAAGACAATTTATTACCAAGAACATGAAAAAGAAAATAATCTATTAGTTTCTATTTCAACCCACAATCTAATTAGATATGAGAGATAAAAAGAAAGAAAATAATTAAAATAACAAAATGTAGAGGAAGACAGGGGAAAATGCAGCAAGAAACATAGGAAAATTCTGTGAGAAGGCTCATGTTTATTCAGGATCATGTATGACTGGCAGATTTTCTTACCTATAGCCTTGTATCTAGAAGCTGTGGTCTAGCACTTGAATAAGAGAGAAAACAATTGTATTTTATAAAGCTAAATATTCCAGTAGAAAATAAGAAACTTCATCTTATCTCTAAATAACAGAGAAGCATTAAGGGAGCAATAACGAAATAACAGGCCTAGTGTATTACAGGTTAATGAATTGCTGGTCTAGATAGTTCAATCAAAGCAGGCCAATATTGATGTGCCTTTAGAAAGACAGATGGGATATTGCATGTGTCATTCAATGTAATGAATTGTCAGGGAGAAAAAACCTCCAGTATGTTTATAATCATTTATGAGCAGTGGAGGAGGAAACTAAATTATAAGAAGACGTATTTCAATTCAACTAAGAAAAAAGCAAAGACATTTTTGAGTGTACAAAAAAGTTTTTTTTTAATATTCAATTATTTTAGAGAAATTAGCTATCTTCCAAAGTGACTCATGTTGAATCTGAACACATGAATATAGTCTGATGATCTCATTACAGGACGACAAAAAAAAAAAGAGATTTTCAATTCATTAATTAAAAAACGGCAGAGTGGGAGGAGAATTTCAGATATAGGCAGAATGAAAACTAAATCTGAAACATCCAGGGTTAGAACATCGACATCCAAGACTATGTCTAAGGCATCTTTGCATTGATGCCTAACACAGAATATAGGAAATACTCAATATGTCCTTGAATAAATGAATGAGGACTGATCAGAATTCTAAAAAAATTTAAGGCTTTTTAAGCAAAGTTGTGTGCCAAGGATATTAACACTTAAAGTTACATTTATAATTCTCATTTACATTAATCCTCATGCCAACCCAACAAGGTAGGTATTATTATGCCCATCTTCAAAAGAGAAAAGTGAGGCTCAGGAAGATTATATAGTAGCTTCCCAAAGTCAACATAGCTTGTAGGTGGCAGAATTGAGTAGGAGCATATCCTCTACTACCTAAGTGGCTTCAAATTGTATTCTCTCTCTCTCTCTCCCTCTATCTCTCGCTAAATTTTTTGTAAAGCTCATTATAATTTAGCAAGAACTGTAAGAAAATGCTTCAGAGCAGGCATTCCCAGATCTCTGAATTGACCAGTTTCTTTGGTGAGAGCATCAGATCAAAGGAAATGGGAAATTAATACAAATATATAATCAGAAGTTGAATGCTTTCCTTTAATTGGAGGCCAGGGTAAAATTAAGGAAGAGATTACTTGGCATTTTCATTGCAAATATTTCTTTCTACTTCCTCTACCCACCCTCTGTGGAAATTATATATCCGACTTGATTTCAACATTTAGTAAAACAGGCATAAAATAGCATTCCATTTCACAGGAGGCTAATGAAAGAAATACCCATTGCAGAAAAAATATGCAGTGACAAAGGACAACTACTAAGACTGAGAAAAAGAGATGTGACTAGAGAATCTATCTAAGGTAGATATGTCCCAAGAGTTGATATCTGCAGTAGAATCCAGTGACCTTAGATCTTTACTCTTATTTTCTTCCAAACTTCAACACAGAGTTTATGGACTGGAACTCACAACCCCCAACACACGGATCCTACCCTCTCAGGGGAGCTTTTAGGAGTCTTAACAAGGCTTTCTTTGCCCAGCAGGTGGTAAAAGTGGGATTTATCTGTATGATGTACAAAGTGAATTTTCCCACTAGAAAAATTCTGTTAATCCTGCCATTTCATTTATTTGTCAGAATTTATTAAGCATCATGCACCAGGCACTGTTCTGGGTTGGGGATATATAGAGTACACAAAATGGACAAAGGCTCTGACTTCAAGGAGCTTACATTGTAATTGGAGGATACAAAAACTTAAGCAAACAGAATAGGAAAAGATGAAAATGGAGCTGTTGGTGGGTACGACCTAGAATAGGTTCATCAGGAAAGGCCTTAGTGATAAGCTGACCTTTGACTAAAGACTTATTGGAAGGAGGGATTGAGCCCTGTGGATAGAAAATGGAAAAGCATTCCAACCAGAAGGAACAGTAAGCACAAATCTTGAGGTGAAATGATGTTGGCTGTGCTTGAGGAAGAGCAAAGAGGAAAGTGTATCTGGATAGAATGACTGAGGACGTGATTGACAAGATCAACTCAGAAAGGTCAGACTAGTGTTATGGTCTGAATGTTTGTGCCCCCCCAAATTCACATGTTGAAAACTTAATGCCCGAGATGATGCTATTGCGAGGGGGGCCTTTGGGAGGTGATTAGGTCATGAGGGTGGAGCCCTTGTGAACAGGATTAGTGTTCTTATAAAAGAGACCCACAAAGATCCCTCACCCCTCCCACCACTCAACAGAAGGCAGTGAGAAGTAAACAGTCTGCTGTGGAGAAGAGAGCCTTCACTCGACAATGTTGGCACCCCGATCTCAAACTTCCAGCTTCCAGAATTGTGAGAAATACAATTCCGTTGTTTATAAGCTACCCAGTGTGTGGTATTTTGTTATAGCAGCCCAAACAGACTAAGATAAACAGTCCAGACCATGTATGAATTTATTGACCCTTGTACAAATGTTGATTTTTGCTGTCAGTGACATGGGGAGTCAATAGATTGTTCTGAGGAAAGGAGTGATGTGATCCAACTTCAATTTTAAAGGATCATCTGGCTGCTGTGCCAAAATTAGTCTTTTCAAGGGCAAGGGTGAAATCAGATTGAGAATCTTGTGTACTATCCTAGAAAAGAGATGATGATGTTAGCAGTGGGAATTATGGGAAATGGTGGATGCTAAATAGTTTTTGAAAGTAGATACAGTGAATTTGCTGGAAAAAATGAGGAGTCAACGTTGGTGGCAAGTTTTGTGTCTCTCTGCTACTGGTCAGTATTTAATTGGAACCCAGAAGTTAATCCTTATTTTTGCTGCAAATCCAGAGAGGTGGACTTTCTCCCTATTCTGAGTGTCATGCTTTGGTGGTATCCAAGATTGTGGTTACTTGGTGTTCATTTTTTGAAAAAAGTTAACAACAAAAATAGTGATCTACCTGTAAGAAACAAGTTTAAAAAAAAAAAAAAAGGACAACTGGGTTGGCAATTAGTTTAAGTAAGCAGTAACAGAAAAAAGTTTACTTGGGATCCCAACCATAATTTGGAGGTACACAAGGCAAGGAGAGGTGAACTAGGCAAATGAGGCAGAAGATGAAATTGACGTGGTATTTCTTAGGAGTAGGCGGTTGCTTTGTTAATCAACTGCACACTGTGGGACAGCAGAAAGAAAAGCTGCAAGAGCATGAGAACTCATTAAAGCTTTTTCGGTATGGAGATCAAAAGCCAACATCCATGGGTTTGCTGTGCCTCCACTCAGGCTATTTCTCTCTTGCCATCAGCACAGGACAACTCAAATGGGAGCCCTGTCTTTGAAACAGAAGTTACCTGTCAAGTAGAGGTAACTCTGGTTTATCTTCCCCAGCCACAAGAATTATTCAGTGACTTGCTACTATGGTAACAAGATATAAAGCAAATAAGAATAATCGACAAGGCTATTGTAACTTTCAGTTTTTAGAAAAGTGTTTCAGAAGGCTTTAAAGATTCATCTCTTCTGTTTGTGTTTTCCCATACCATTCTTAAACTGTTTTGACAATTCTATCAGGAATATAACCAAAAGATGAAGTTAAAGAATTAAATGGAAAAAAAATCTATTTGTTCCCTTCCAAAGGGAAAGAAAATGTCACAGACTAACCTGTGATGAATAAAGTTCCTATTGTTGTAGTCTGCTTTGTGTAGGGAATGGCAGGGTGCTCCACTGACTCAGCTAAGAGCCAGTTGTAACCAAGAAACTTGTCATAAAGTAACACAGCACCTGAGAGAGATCAATGTAGGAGTGTTCATTAAACTAAGACAAGAAGTATTGATCTGCAGGAAGGGAGAAGAGCCGCAGGGGACTTTACAATGATATAGAGGCAGGAGAAAAAAACAGAGATAAGTGAACTAAACTGTGTTTTTTTATTCCATTTCCTTTATCCAAAGTAGAGTTTGTAGTGTAACTATCAGAACACATAAAATAAAGAAATGAAATACCAGAAAAACAGCAGGACTCAAGTGGTCTATAAAGTAAGGACAGGTGGAAGAGATGACCACGAACACACCTATGCAGCTGGAAAAGATGTTTTCATAAGAATTTGGTCTAAAATGTGAGCGTATATCCACCAGTGGTTTGGAAGATTTCATTTGGACAATATTAATACTTAAAGTATATTCTTAATTGGCAGCCAAGACATTTAAAAACTAGACCAACACTGTTTATGAATCTCTAAAATTGGGAGAAAAATTCAGCACAACCAGTAAAAGACAACTGTTCTTTTAAGACGAGAATAGTCCATGGACTGGGGACTGACTCTGACTAACATTCATTGGTATTCACCTAATAGCAAAAAAAGTTGATTTATTGGTCACTGTCCACTCCCTATCCTTTAATAATACTAGTTATAAACACTACTAAATTCTACTACCTAGAAGAAAACTGAAATAATGGATTAATTGATAGAGAAAACATAAAATAACTACCCCAATACCTTGGAGATATATTCATATATCCATTCATTCATTTATTGATTCACATTATAAATTCATATTGCTTCCTTTTTTTCTGAGCATCCTGCTAAGTTTGGTTTTGAACTTAAGTTCAGACCTTACAAGCAAATATAGGTCCAATCTATGTGGAATTTATGCTTAAGTATAGAAAAAAATTAATCAAGTAAGCATATAAATAAATATATAATTACATAAAATGCACATATAAAATGAAAACAAGACACCATTAAGTTCTTTAATAGGGGAGTATCATCTCTGCTGATATTTTTCCTGAACATATGACTTTTGAATTAATATTTGAAAAATCTACATTATGCTAAATAGATGAGGACAGTCAGGATAGGGGAGGAGAAGAGAGTTGTACACTTAGGGAGCAGCACACATAAAAAATCCTGCATGAGAAAGAAGCATAATGCTTCAATCAACCAAAAGAAGGGCTGTGAGGTTGATACACACAAAAATGGAGCCAGATAAGGCTGAAGGAGTAGGTGGGATAGAATTGTGAACGTTAGGTTAAGATTTTATCCTAATTGTGAGGGGGAGTCATTAAAAGATTTTAAGGGATGGGAAGTGTCACTGCCCAATTTATACTTTTAAAGGATGCTACCATGTGGGAAAGACTGAAGCAGAGACAAGAGTGTTTATACAGAGGCCAGTTTAAAGGCTATTTCAGTGAAACAAGTTCGAGATGAAGGAGACTTGAAGGAGCATAGTGAGTGGAATGATTGAGAAGTAGCTTGATTAGGAAGTCAGAACTAGCAACGATTTTAGGTTTTATCACTGTCTTAGTCAGTTTGGGCTGTTGTAACAGAATATCATAGATGATTCATGTTGAGGCAAAATTCCTCTCCATCTATAAACCTGAAACCAAACAAGTTATGGACTTCCAAAACAGAATGGTCAGACACATATAAGATAATTGCTGATTTGAAAGGGAGAAATAGAAAAGAAGAAGGGGTCATCGGTCCAAGTAAGTCCAAACCTAACAGGGCAAACAACATAAGACTTGAGAATAATCCTCTTTGGCTCAATGTTCTGCCCTCCAGAGTCACTGGGGTGGTTGTCTCACCTCTGTGGCTCTCCAGGGCTTAAGTCGCACACTCAAGGCTCTCTCAGGATAGGGTTGTGGCCCCTAGGGTCTCTGTGGCCCTACCCTCACAGCTTACCTGAGTGTAGTCCATACTGCAGCTATCTTCCGGGGCTTCACCCAAGACATCAGGCAGGATCATCCTGACCTGCCTGAACCAGAGAGGCAGCTCCACCTTTGAAACTGCTCTGCCATGGATCCTTGCCCTGGGCCTGTGGTGGGAGTGGCAGCTCTGATGATCTCTGAATCACCTTGGGGGAGACATTTTTCCCTTATCTTGAAGACTAGTGTCTGGCTTCCTTGAGATGGCTGATTAGGTGCTTGGTTCGTGTCCCTACTAATCTCCTTATCCAAATGTTCAACTGGCCTCACACTTAAGCTCTCTTCTGAATGTGCTTTCTCGTTTTTTACAAAATGGATAGATTGAGAATTTTCTAAATCTTTAAATTCTGGTTCCTTTGTGCTTAATAATTCCATCTGAAAATCATTTCTTTCTTCTCACAGTTTACTACAAGCAATCGGGAGGATCCAAGAAACTTCAACACTTTGCTTAGACATCTTCTCAGCTAAATATCTGATTTCATCACTTGCATGTTCTGTCTTCCACAAAACACTAGAACCCAAACATAATTCACCCAAGCTCTTTGCCACTTGATAACAAGGATTATCTTTTTTCCATTGTCCAATAATCTCTTCTTCATTTCCATTTGAAATCCCATCAGAATGGCCTTTATCATCTATATTTCTACCAACATTCTGTTCATGACTGCTTAGCTATTCTCTAAGAATACGGAAGCTTTTTCTACAGCTCTCCTCTTTTCCTTTTGAGATTTCATTAGAGTCACCTTTAAAAGTCCATCCACAGCAATCTAGGCTTTTTCTAGCATGCACCTCAAAACTCTTCCAGCCTCTACCCATTACTCAGTTCCAAAATTGCCTCTATATATGTAGGTATTTGTTACAGCAGCACCCCACTTATTATTATTAATTTCTGTCTTAGTCCATTCAGGCTGATGTAAGAAAAATACCATAGACTGGGTGGTTTAAACAGTAAACATTTATTTCATATAGTTCTGAAGGTTAGAAAGTCCAAGATCAAGGCATGGCCAAAATAAGCATCTAAGAAGAGCCCACTTTGGTTTTTGTTTGTTTGTTTGTTTGTTTTTTAAGATTTTATTTTTTTCCTTTTTCTCCCCAAAGCACCCTGGTACATAGTTGTATATTCTTCGCTGTGGGTCCTTCTAGTTGTGGCATGTGGGATGCTGCCTCAGTGTGGTTTGATGAGCAGTGCCATGTCTGCACCCAGGATTCGAACCAATGAAACACTGGGCCACCTGCAGTGGAGCACATGAACTTAACCACTCGGCCATGGGCCAGCCCCGAGCCCACTTTGGTTTTGAACTCAAATTCAAACCTTACAAACAAATACAGGTCCGGTTCATAGATGGTTGTTTTCTCATATCCTCACACTGTGGAGAGAGGTGATAGAGCTCTCTGGAGTCTTTTTTATCAGGGCACTAATCCCATTCATGGAAGCTCCCCTCTTATGACCTAATCACCTCCCAAAGGCCTCACATCCTAATATCATCACATTGGGGGTTAGGATGTCAATTTATGAGTTAAGTGGCCACAAACATTACAATAACAATGCTCATAGAACTTATTTGCTAGTAGTAGGTGCTAAATGAATATCTGTTAAAACCATGGAAATTACAAAAGGAAGTAGGCAGGGAGGGAGATTAGGATATCGAAATTTCTTAATAAATATTTGGAGGAAAGAATGATGGAAGGAAGGAGGATTGGATGGAGGGAGCAAAGAAAGAGGAAACATCTAGGCAATCTGGCAGAAAGCTGATGAAATCAGGAGCATTAAATTCCAGATAAAAGTTAAAACTTACGAGACCAAGGTCTCCTAAATAGCTGTGAAATGTAGTCATATAGACATTAGACTTTATTTCTTTAAGATGTCTCAGTTTAACCACCAACAAAATTAAATACTTAAGATTGGTGTGCATGTAGTATTCTATCAACATTGATAGACTAAAAATCATTCTGCTGGAAGGGCAGTGTATAAACCATAATTGACAATAAGATGCCAAGTAGCTACTGGGTGACTTTTGGTGGACAGCAGTAACAAACAGATTACCTTTGACTATTCCAATCGGAAATGTGTCATTTAAACAATTGGTGTTGAATAAGCAGATTTTAATTGTCGTAGAAATGATACTTGCAATCAATCAAGCAAGAGTGAGCTCAGTCCATTTTCAGGCAACTCCCTCACATACTCTGGTAAAAATCAAAGTCACTCAGGAAAAGGTCAAACTATGGAGACAGTAAAAAGATCAGTGGTTGCCAGGGGTTTGGGAAGAAGGAGGGATGAGTAGATGGAGTACTGGGGATTTTTAGGATAGTGAAGACATTCCATATGATATTGCAATGATGGATGCATGTCATTATACCTTTGTGAATACCCATAGAAGGTACAACACGAAGAGTGAACCCTAGTGTAAAATATGGACTTTAGTTAATAATGGTGTATAAAGATTGGCTTATCACTTGTAACAAATGTTTCACACTAATACAACATGTTAATAATAAAAGCTTGGGAGAGGGGAGGGAGTACAAGGGAACTCTCTGTATGATCCACTCATTTTTTTTTGTGAGCCTGAAACTGCTCTAATAAATAGTCCATTAATTAAAAAACAAACCAAAGTCATTACAATCTTTTCATGTTTTGCTAACATCATAGTAATTATATTTTGTCAGATAATAGTGAGCCCCAACTACTAGAAGTAAGAATATAAAAAAATAAAAATACCAGAAGTAAATAAAGAATAACTTTGACAGGTTAACCATATTGACATCTTGCACAGATTTAGACTTAAAGATGTGGTATTCTTTTTTTTTCTAAAGAAGCTTCGCCCTGAGCTAACATCTGTTGCCAATCTTCCTCTTTTTGCCTGAGGAAGATTCGCCCTAAGCTAACATCTGGGCCAATCTTCCTCTATTTTGTATGTGGGTCACTGCCACAGCATGACCACCAATGAGTGATGTAGGTCCACACCCAGGCCACCGATGCAGAACGCACTAAACTTAACCACCAGGCCATGCGCTGGCCCTGCCATGTGGTATTCTATTTTTATACCTAGAAAAATTCAATCTTGACAAAGTTGTCAGCTTGGGGAAGAAGGCCTATAGAGATAGTGAATGACTGATCTCATTACTTTGAAGTTCATACAACAAAATATTCCTACCAATATTTTCTGGCCCCTCACATTGTAAGAATAATACTTTATTAGTAAACAATGTCATTCCTTCTCAATTTAAATAAATCATCAGAAGAGAGCTAAACTGAGCAAAGCTTAAAATCTTTTCTCAATTAAACCTTGTTCAGTCATCAAAGAGCACTTAACTCTCAACCACACGTATGGCTATCTATGGCCATCCTGAGAGAGAAAAAGTAGAGCTTGCAAGATAGTCATGCTCTAGAATCTTAGGTGTAAGACTAAAGAGATGGGAAGTTAATGCCCATTACCTCTTTGTGCATGCCATCCAAAAAATAGGATAACTAACTGTTTGTTATTTTTGTTGACTTGTGTTTTTTTTCATGCTTGATGCATGCACCTGCTTGAGGCAGATGGAATAGAATGGATAGGATAGGAAATTTTAAGTTATTCTAGTCTATTTTGGCCATCTGTAACTCACCCACTTATTTATAAATTGTGTTTTCTTTTGTAAACTGCAACTACTTTATCTCCAGATAAATCTTCACTCAAGCCAAAAATTAAGTGAGGGCCTATCAGACTGGAACATACGAGTTGGCCAAACTCTGCATCTAGGTTATCAGATAAAAATTATTGGGTATCCATCCACAAGATATTGTGATCCTCAAAGTTATGTGAGTTAGCTCACCACAACTAGACTCTGTGCTATATGAGAATATGTATATCTAGAGAATATATATATCTCTCTAGAATCCATATGAGAAATTATAATGAGGCAGCTAAAGTTAGCAAAATATTTGGATGTAAAGTAGTGAGAAGCATTCAAGTATTTTCTATGTTGCAGATTCTGCCATATGGGTTAAGGGAGCCTCTATTCATCCAGCAAGTAGTTTTTGTGCATCTACATTAAGCCAAGAAGAGTTCTAGACATGAGAGATATAGCAGCAAACCAAAGACCCTGCTTTCTTGGGACTTAAGGTTCTAGGGAGGAGAATGAAGCACAAATGAGGGAACTGGTAAATGCATACTAAAAAATCGTGGGAGACTTCACCCTGGAAGAGATGCTTGAGTTAGGTCTATTGGATGGTCCTCCTCTAAGTGGAAAGGGCACATAGATCCATATGTGCGTGGAAGGAAGGCTGAAAGAACACGGTACATTTGGAAAAGAGCAAATGGTTTGTGGTGAGTGTGGCATACAGAAAGGAAGTGTGTAAAAAGAAACCAGAAATGTTAGCATCTAGATTGAATTTCAGAATCTGAAAACGAGAAGTAGTGAGGATTGTCAAGAGGAAAGTACAATAGTCCATGTAAAAGGAAATGAGGACACAAAGTAAGGTTCAGGTGATGTGGACATAGAGAAAAGAATCATCTTAAAACAGAACACAATATGTGCAACCTGGAGCAGATGTCATGGGCCCGGGCTGAGACAAAGGCAGAAGGATCCTGACAAAAGAGTAAGAAATAAAGCAGGTGTGTGTCATCCAGCAATGCAAAGAACAGGAGGAAAAGTCCCTAGAAATGGTGATTGAATTTTTTTTGACTTAGAAGGCTGTCAGGGTGCATCACTTCCCAGTCACTTAGAAAATTACTTACATCAATACTGTTATTTTATAATCTGAAATAGCCCTTATATCTGTCAAGCTAGCCTGAGGTGATCTAATAAGATGTCACAAGTATCCTGCAATGGCAGGAAAAGCAGGGGGAATAAAGAAGGTGAAAAGAAAAGAAAAAAAAATTGAACAAAAAAGTACATGGGGACCTAGAAGTGATTCTCAAATCTTAGTCGCACCCTTCTATGCTCTCGTAACTGTAGCATAGTAGTTTCAATCATATTCAATATCACTCTAGATGATCCACACATTTTTCTAGTCTATTCAGTTGCTTACTCTCCACTCAAACCTCCAACATGTCTTTCCCGTATTTGCTTTCAGATGATAACTTTGCTTCCTATTTCACTGAGAAAAATGAAGAATAGCAGTTACTCAAGCACCTAGACATATTCTATTAACTCTCATTTAAAGAGCTTTCTCTGACCCCACATCTCTGAGTAGGTTCTCCTCCATTTTTTTGCTCCTCTTTATAGAACAAAAACTTCTCTGTACTTATTGTCACCAATTCCTCTCCTCCCTTTCTCTCTTGAATCCACTTGAGTAAGGCTTTCTTTCCCATCACTACTCCAAAACTGCTCTTGTCACAAACACTACTAAGCCTGCATTACTAAACCTGAAGGTCAATTCTCAGTCCCCATCCTGCTTGGCCCGTCAGCAACTTCTGACACAGTAGATCACTCCCTCCTCCTTGGAACACTTTCTTCTCTTGGCTTCTAGGAACTACTTTTATTGATTTCCCTCTGCCTCACCAGCTAATACCTCTCAGACTCTTGCTGGCTTCTCCTCATCTGCCTGGTCTCTTTCTGGTGAAGTGCTTCAGAAGTTAAGCCTTGGTCTTGTTTTATTTTCTGTCTACCCTTAACTCCTTTGGTGATCTGATCCAGTTTCTTGGCTTTAAATAACATCTCTCTGCTTATGATTGCCAAATCTATATCTCCAGACTGAACCTCTCCCTAACTCCAGATAAGAATATACAACTGTCTATTTATGATTTTTATTCTGAAGATGATATATATTGCAAACACAATGTATCTAAAACTAATCTCCTGATTTCCCCTATCCCTAAAGTCTCTCACATCTCAATTAACGTTGACTTCATTCTGCTGGGTGCTCAGGCCAAAAACCTACACAAAATTTCAATCCAAAAGCAAATCCTCTTGGCTCTATATGCAAAATATATCCAGAGTCTGACCATTTTTCAACATCTTTACTGATACCACCCTGGTCAAAGCCACAAACACGTCTCCTATCAATTATTGCAACAGCATCCAAACGGGTCTTTCTGCTTTCATCTATGTCCCTCTAGCATCTGCTCTCAAACAACAAGCAGAGTGATTATCTTAAAATGTAATTCAAACCATATCATTCTCAGCTCATAACCTTCCCACGGCTCTTCATTTAATTCTGAGTAAATTGTCAAAGCCCTTTCACCAGCCACTTATGTGGCCGCATCTCCTACTAGCAGCCCCTCATTCACTGAGCAAAACCTCTCTTGCCTCCTTGCTGTTCCACAAACATACCAGGTACTCTCCCAACTCAAGGAATTACCCTTGCTTCAACCTCTGCCTAGAATTCTCTTCCTCTTAATATCTTGATACGTTCTCCTTAGAGAGTCTTTACTCGAGCATCACTGTCTCAGGAAACCTTCCTTAACAACTCTGCTTAAAATTGCAATACATTTCATCAGCATTTCCTATCCCCTTCTCTGCCTCATTTTGTCTGTAATATTTTTCCTCTAATACAGAATGTAATTTACTCCTCTCATTTATTTTCTCTGAGCATGTCACCTTATTGAGGACCAGCGATTGATTGTTGTTGTTGTTCACTGTTGAATCTACAGCACAAAGATCCATTTCTAATTCTTGGAAGCCATTTAATAAATAGTCATTGAATAGATAAATAATGAATATTTCTGTCTGATAAATATTATCAGGATGAATACTAGAGATAAGGAGTAACGGTAGGGAAGAGAAAGGGTGAAAAGGAGTTTTACTATGCTGAAGCAATAGTAGAGAAGAGGAAGCCCCAAACAATGTGGTGGTTCAACCCATATCTGGATAATAGAAATATTTTGATTAAAGTGTTCGTGTTTGGATATCTTAATTCAATTTGGATAACCTAATTGTATTTAAATTCATTTTATTATCAGATTAATACACGGCATGATGCCTGCTTTGTACGAGTTTTATCGCTTCATAAGCTGAAACACAGAAAGACTGAATATCTTATCCAGAATCTCAAAACAAGTCAGTGACTGAGTCAGAAAAATAAATTATGGCTTCCACATTCCTAGACACTATTTGAAATTACTAAATGATACTTTATAAGACAAATAGATAAAAAATATGTAGCATTTTGTAGTCATATGGTATTTTCCCTAAAGAATAATGGCATAAGGTTTTTGATATTATTACTTCTATACTGTTACTCACAGCCAGAAAGAAATCGATAGCTAGGCCAAGAGAAGAATCTATTTTCATGCCAAATTACAGCCATTTACAAGGATGGATTCACATATAACATATGGCCCAAGTCCTATTGATTTTGCTTATGACTATTAAGTTTCCAAAGTGTTAGATGTTAAAACATCTTGTTCCTGTTTGTTCTAGCTTAGTTATTCTCATTAACATTAATAGGAGTTCTAGAATGCATTCAGAGAATGTGTACTATTTCATAGAATTTTATTACCAATTATGTCATAGCCACTTATGATATTTCCAGTCGTATTTACTAAGATGTTACACAAGCATATTTTCCCTGAGAAAAATTTCAAGTGATCATCAAGGGGCTGTGGCATATTTTAAACAGAATTACTATTGTGACATGATTAACTTTTCATTCTTGAGGGTTAAAAGCATCACCAGTCATTTCTTTTGAATTTAGACCAGGATATCATTACTATATATCACATAAATGAAGGCTAAGGAGCTGCACAATAAGATGTAAATACCCCTCCTTTTATGGCTCACCGTCTTTGAATGTAGACTCAAGAGGGATGTCTGGCGTCTGAACTTTAAGTTAATTTATTCAACTATTTTACAGGCTGTCAAATAACCTGGAGATAACAATTGCTTCTATGTTTACCAGTTCATTCTTAAGGTTTTTATAAAGTGCACCTTTGTAGTCTCAAAATTAGGGCTTTAGTAGCAGAGGTCATCTTTACACTTTTTGTGTACATAATGTACAAATGCTACAGTCACAGCAGTTAAGAAAACATTGCAAATATAAAATAACGAAGCTAGAGGAAAGCTAATCAGTTGCTTCTTTGTCTGACTTTCCTTCCCGCAGAGTGTGAAAAGTGGGGCTCTCAGGTACATGTAGGTTGTGAAAGTAATTTCCTCTTATTTCCTGGAAAGTCCAAATTATTTTCTATCCATTCTGCCTTCTCTAGTGTCAAAAGGAGGGGAACAAAACCTTCACTTTCTCTCTAATTATTTTTACTCTGACTCATACCCTCTGCTTTCTATTGGAATCATAATTCACCAGGCTAGTAAATATGCTACTTTTTGACTTTTATATCTTCTTTTTGACTTGTTTCTTAATATTTTCTTTGTTGTTTTCAGTGAGGTAAAAAAGGAAAGATCAATAAAACCTGCAGCAAATAAGCCATAAAGAAGCAGGCTGCACTGTTTATTGGACTAGAGTTATTCTAACACAGCATATCAGCTGAATGTTAAAAGTGTTAAATTGTCTGTAACAGAACAAAGTGAGCTACTAACAGACTCATTTATCCTGCAGAGAAACCTGAAAGCCTCGTGTATGTGTATATGTATGTTTATTCACCTATATATGTGTATGTGTCTGTGTGTGTGTGTGCGTGTGTGAGAGAGAGACAGAGAGAGTAGTCAATGAGCTATCAATTTCAAATATTTTAGCTTTTATAAACATTGATTATTTTAACTAAGATGTATCAGTACCAGCCCTCTTATTCATTTTGGGCCTGTATTCCAACAAACGCTCGCCAAACTCAGTAATAAACTAGGAACAACATATACTTTTCCATCTTTTCCCATTCTCTTTCATTGAAAGTCAGCTGAGATGAAATAAAACCTTTTAGCTCACAGTTGGTGCCAGTGAGAGCATTTTTCTTCAAGATCTCTGAAAGAAGGTTTGTGTTTTCATGGTGTGGTTGTTTCCATTTGAAGTTTCCTCTACTTTTCATGATGAGGACAAAAAAACCAAAAATGTTATCTTGTGTTTCCAACCTATTAAAAGTTCTTATTTACCATGAGGCCTAAAATAAACTATTTCCTACCTCAGTAATTCATTTATTTTATGCATTCATTCTTTCATTGGACATTTACTGAGTGCTTTCTTGAGGCATTAGCTTCAAGTTCACAGTTTAGTGAGAAAGAGTAACACGTAAATAAAATGCATTGAGATAAGATGCCATAAGAAAAGTATGAGGAGGTGCCATGTGAACACAAAGGAAGGAAATAATTCTGCCAGGGGAAATTAAGGAGAGCTATCCACGTGGTAATATAAATTGAATTTTGAGAGATAGAGATTTCATAGGCTGCTTTCCCTGTCTCAGACGTGGTGCTGGTATGCTTTTATACTGCAAAGTGACCTGAGACATTCAAGAACATAACTCCTTAGACAACCGTATATTGATCTATGTGGGTGGAATGTAAGGTAGATAGAAGGGTACAGCAGCAAATAAACTCACTAAGAACTAAGGAAATAAATTATTAAAGAATTTTTATGTCACATTAAAGCTTTTAAACATTATTATGCTGGTAATAAGGAATTTATGAATGAAAATGGCCTGATTAAATTGGAATTGGTAACCTTGTGCTGTTATGTCACATGAACTAGTTAGGAGATCCTCCAGATATCATTTTTTCAGGATGAGGATGATGCTTAACTCAATGTAATGATTCAAATGATGGCACCAGGTGGCATCATTTTAGAAAGAGATATTCTAAAAATATGAATTAAATTGGAGAATCCGTACAGTGTTAAAGTTGAGGAGGGATGTATCAATTATTTATTTACACTCTGTCTTGATGAGGACTTTTAGGCTGCTTAATTTTAAAACGGTTTATGATGAGGATTTTTAGGCTGGTTACTTTTGAAATTGCAGATGAGAAGCAGGCTCCGAGGACTGGAATTTTGCTTGCCCTTTTGAGACATTTGCACTTGTGAAGGAAGGGGGGATGACCTTGTAGGGACCTGAAATTGGCCACCCCAGGGTATGTCTCTTTGGCATCAGGATTGTTTGGGGCTGATTGCTTTCGATAAACTGGGACAGGGAAGGAGGCTCTGGGGAATGGAACTTGCCCTTGTTGGGACACGTTTACATTTGTAAGGTAAATCCGTAAAAGGTGCCTCCCTCTCTGTACCAGGAAGAAGAGGAAAGATGACCTTGTCCCTAGAAGCTCTTAATGGGGAAGGCAAGAACTTAAGTTGGTTGCTGTCTGGCAATCTCATGTAACTGGTTTAGGGTTGATGAGGATTTTTAGAAGTGTCCCAAATGCGTAAGGCAGTCCTCCAAAACCGAATGGCACTGGATGTCTTGACAGCAGCGCAAGAGGGTACTTGTGCCACTATAAAAACTGAATGTTGTGTTTATATTCCTGACTACCATCGGAATATCTCTGGCTTCCTATCTGATATGAGCCACCAAGTTAAGTCCATGTCTGACCCTACCCTATCTCTAAATGATTGGTTGAACTCTTGGTCAGGTCCAGGTTTCTGGACTACTATCAAAACCTTATTCATTGGGTTAATCATCTTGCTTGTATTTCTTATTATAATTTGTTGTCTATTTCGTTGTTTGTCTTCCACATGTCAACAAAGTTTCACCTCCTGGACTACTTCTCATCAAATGATTCTCTCGTCGCCAGAGGATCTGTACACCTTGTCAGCCTTGGACTCCACGGGTGCAGCCTTCCGGTCCGCTGAACCTCCTACCTGTACCCATGGCCCCATTTAGGGACAGCTCTACGACCTTGTACAGCCGGAAGTAGTTACAGAAGACTGACCATCGTCCATATCCCCAAAAGATTTCGGGGCCAAAATGGGTTCGGGGGGGTTTATGATGAGGATTTTTAGGCTGCTTAATTTTAAAATGGCTTATGATGAGGATTTTTAGGCTGGTTAGTTTTAAAACTACAGATGAGATTCAGGCTCCAAGCAGTGGAATTTGTTTGCCCCTTTGTTGGGAAACATTTACATTTCTAAGGGAAACCTCTATCTGTAAAAGGTGCCTCCCTCTCTGTACCAGGAAGAAGAGGAGAGATGACCTTATCCCTAGAAACTCTTAATGGGGAAGGCAAGAACTTAAGTTGGTTGCTGTCTGGCAATCTCATGTAACTGGTTTAGGGTGGTGGCGTCTAACCTTTCTAACCTTTACTTAATCCGATTTGATTCTTGTCTAAAAGTCATGGGATCACCCAATGACCAGACCCCACCCGCACTGATACCATTTTAACTTTTTTCATGTTCTTTCCTTTGTCTTGTAAAGAGATGAATCACATACCTATGCCTTATAAAATTTAGCCCTAACCCTCAACTCGGGGCAGCAGCAGGAGCTCTGACTGCCCGTGGGTCCTCTCCCCACGCACCAGCTCTGCCTGCCCATGGGTCCTGTCCCCATGCCAGCGGGGGCAGCAGCAGCGGCTCTGCCTGCCCATGGGCTCTGTCCCCATGCCAGCGGGGGCAGCAGAAGCGGGAGCAGCAGAAGCTCTGACTGCCCGTGGGTCCTGTCCCCACGCACCAGCTCTGCCTGCCCATGGGTTCTGTCCCCATGCCAGCGGGGGCAGCAGAAGCAGTGGCAGCAGAAGCTCTGACTGCCCATGGGTCCTGTCGCCATGCTATTCTATACTATTCTCTAAATAAAAGATCACTACTGCCAGATCTTAAGAGTCTAAGAAATCTTTCTTTCGACTCCTCGGCTCACCGACCCTGCATCATTTCTTATATCCCAAAAGGTTTTCTAATGGCTTGGAGAAATATATACACTTAAATAAGATTGTAAACAACAAAGAAATCGAAGAAAAGAGTAAAGGAAGTCAAAAGGCAGAGTCAAATTAGAGATAATAAATCACATATATTTAGGCAATAAAATTAGCATACTTTCTCAATATATTTTATTTAAACATAAATTGACTCAAATTTTATTGTTCATTTTTTCAGAAAATAAAAACTAATAAAAAGAAATTTGTTTAAACTCAATAGGTTTAAAAACAAACATGTGAAGTACGGGGTAGTAAAATAAATAAGAAGAATAGAAGTTCATGACAGATAACAATGAAGTGGAAAGACAAAAGGAAGTAAAATATTTATGAAGCATTAATTTGATGCAGGCACTATCATAGGAACACGCACATGATTCTTACCATCCGTACACACCTTCGGTTCATCCTGTGCATTTCTGTCCATGGCTACAGTGGGGTAAGTGTGGATAATTTTTATCTTCTAAATTGTCTTAATATGTTTATATTAGACTTACTAAGCCTATATTTAAATTCATATTAATTATTTTCCATTCTTAATCGAATATTAAATCATGAAACATCAAATTTGGAATAGATCAAAATCATAGTCTTGCATACTCCTTTTGCATCTGAGAAATCAGAATCTCGAGGATGAGAAATGATGTGTGCAAAGCCTTACTGTTTGTAGGTGCCAAGCTTACCAAACCTGCAGCTTCAGTCTCAGCATTGTAGGGGAGGAAGACATTTCCTCTTCCCAAATGTTGGTTCGTCTGGCCGGAGAACGAATTAAATTCACTAATTCAAGAGAAAATTAAACAAAGCTTTATGAGGAACCATGGCCCGGGGCCTTTCTTCCAGAAGGAAGAAAGGGCACCGAAGAAGCAGGGTACACAGAGTGGTCATATACCCCCAAACAGGGTGTTTCACATATGATTGAAATGTCCCTTTTACAATAGTCACGAGGCTGTTCTGTCAGCACAGCTCTTGATGGAAACGGCAGATAGGTCTGCTGTCTCAGAGAACACCGAGGGGTGGCAGGTGTGTTACCTTGGGCTGGGGGGTCACAGATGAGCGCTGCAATGGGTTCCCAGCCTAAAGAAAGATGCTTAATCTTTAAGGAGATGCCAACGTTGGCAGGGGGAGGGAAGTAAGTTACAGGAAGTTACCAGAGAAGCACAATAAAATGCAGATTTTAAGTCCTTGCCTTTGGTATTGATTAAGAGTTTCTAGAGAGAAGGTCATCTCCTTTCTTCCCCCTGGTACAGAGAGGGAGGCACCTTTACAAATAGAGATTTGCCTTACAAATGTAAATGTGTGCTAACAAAGGGCAAGTTCCATTCCTCAGAGCCTCCTTCCCTGTCCCAGTTTATCAAAAGCAATCAGCCTCAAATAATCCTGATGCTAAAGAGACATATCTTGGGGTGGCCAATTTCAGGTCCCTACAGCATTAAGCCAAGCATAAACTGATTACATTTTAATTCCTCTGCCTTTGGTAAAAGAGTTATATAGTAATTTCTTACTAGCATGATTTTTTACTTGAAATTCAAACATATATGAATGAATGATAGTATTCTACTTTGTCAATATGCAGTTTGCAAACTCAAACTCATTGTGAGCATAATTTGAAAAAGCAGAAACACTAGTTTAGGAATATCAAGGTGGAATAAAATACAAAAGAATAAGAATAAAAGATTTTTCAAGAAAACTTGGGACAGATAAGGAAAACTCAGGAAACATAAATTGACATCCTCATGATGAGGATTTTTAGGCTGCCTAATTTTAAAATGGTTTATGATGAGGATTTTTAGGCTGGTTACTTTTAAAACTGCAGATGAGAAGCAGGCTCCGAGGACTGGAATTTTGCTTGCCCTTTTGAGACATTTGCATTTGTGAAGGAAGGGGGGATGACCTTGTAGGGACCTGAAATTGGCCACCCCAGGGTATGTCTCTTTGGCATCAGGATTGTTTGGGGCTGATTGCTTTCGATAAACTGGGACAGGGAAGGAGGCTCTGGGGAATGGAACTTGCCCTTGTTGGGACACGTTTACATTTGTAAGGTAAATCGCTATCTGTAAAAGGTGCCTCCCTCTCTGTACCAGGAAGAAGAGGAGAGATGACCTTGTCCCTAGAAGCTCTTAATGGGGAAGGCAAGAACTTAAGTTGGTTGCTGTCTGGCAATCTCATGTAACTGGTTTAGGGTGGTGGCGTCTAACCTTTCTAACCTTTACTTAATCCGATTTGATTCTTGTCTAAAAGTCATGGGATCACCCAATGACCAGACCCCACCTGCACTGATACCATTTTAACTTTTTTTTCATGTTCTTTCCTTTGTCTTGTAAAGAGATGAATCACATACCTATGCCTTAAATTTAGCTCTAACCCTCAACTCGGGGCAGCAGCAGGAGCTCTGACTGCCCGTGGGTCCTGTCCCCATGCACCAGCTCTGCCTGCCCATGGGCCCTGTCCCCATGCCAGCGGGGGCAGCAGCAGCTGCTCTGCGTGCCCATGGGCCCTGTCCCCATGCCAGCAAGGGCAGCAGAAGCGGCGGCAGCAGAAGCTCTGACTGCCCATGGGTCCTGGCCCCATGCTACACTATTCTCTAAATAAAAGAGCACTACTGCCAGATCTTAAGAGTCTAAGAAATCTTTCTTTCGACTCCTCGGCTCACCGACCCCGCATCACTCAGGCCTACTTTCCCATTTAAGTTAGAAGAGAGCATTGAAAGACATGTGAGTCAATTTGGGATATGTGCTTTGACATGACAGCATGAGCAAGATGAAGACTGTCATTATTTACCAGGGAGAAATTCCAGTGTAGTTATGACCAGTATATTAGTGTTTATTCAGCATTTTTCCAACTAAAAAGTCCATATTACTCAGAGATTAGTTAACAAGGGTCAAACATCAGGAAGGCACTGGATATTTGAATATAGAAATAGTCACCATACCCAATAAGCCTCTTATTAAACATCTAAGGTAATCTGCAACAAAGTAAAACACATTTACAAATATAGGGGAGGAAGACATTTCCTCTTCCCAAATCTGGGTTCGTCTGGCCGGAGAACGAATTAAATTCACATGAGACAGAATAGCAAGAGAAAATTAAACAAAGCTTTGTGAGGAACCATGGCCCGGGGCCTTTCTTCCCGAAGGAAGAAAGGGCACCAAAAAAGTGGGGTGCACATAGTGGTTATATACCCCCAAACAGGGTGTTTCACATGTGATTGAAATGTCCCTCCCACAATAGTCACAAGATTGCCCTGTCAGCACAGTGCTTGATGGACACAGCAGGTAGTGGTCTGCTATCTCGGTGGGCGTAGCAGGAGGCAAGTCTAGTGTCTTGAGCTGGGTGGTCACAGGTGAGTGCAGCAATCAGTTCCTTGCCTAAGGAAAGATACTTAATCCTTAAAGAAATGCCAACGTTGGGGGGGGGGGGGAGTCAGTTACAGGAGGTTACCAGAGAAGCACAATAAAATGCAGATTTTAAGTCCTTGCCTTTGGTATTGATTAAGAGTTTTTAGAGAGAAGGTCATCTCCTTTCTTCTTCCTGGTACAGGGAGGGAGGCACCTTTTACAGATAGAGATTTACCTTACAAATGTAAATGTGTCCTAACAAAGGGCAAGTTCCATTCCTCAGAGCCTCCTTCCCTGTCCCAGTTTATCAAAAGCAATCAGCCTCAAATAATCCTGATGCCAAAGAGACATATCTTGGGGTGGCCAATTCCAGGTCCCCACACAAACAACTTATTGTAGGTGAAGAATAAAATTACTATTTACAAATATAAATAAATGTCCTATAAAATTTCTATCAAAGAGAGGATATGACAAACTATACAATATCCGTTGTTATCAATATAAGATACAGAAATGCAATTGATATATTTTATGGGATGTGTTTGTTGTTTTATTTTTTGTGAAAGCAAAAAAACTGTTTTCAGGCTTTCATAGATGTTCTAGAAACCTATGCTTTGGCTCTTTCCCAATCCACTTTACCCCTCCCCTCTGTAGTAAAATTGAACATCAAAATTGGTCCTGACCCTGCACAATATGCAGCATGAAATGAGAACTCAAAACTAATCTTCCATTTTTAGAGGGGATGTTAAGGATATAATGATTATCACCTTTCTTTCAACCCTCACTTATTTCAGATTTTGTTCTTCATTTAAAATATGCATCTCCTGAATTCTTCGTTTGCCTTCTGAGTAAATGAATATGTGATCAGAATGAAAAAATAAATATCTTTCTCTCCTGTCGAACAGTAACTGATCACCAGAATTGGCTAAATTCAGATCTCTGTTAGATAACAAGATATCTCTTGTTAGATAGATAAACTCAGTATTCAATGTTGATACTTTCAGCCGAATTTTGGTTTTTGGTACAGAGTTCTACATTTACGTTAGAAATGTCTACTAGAAAATCAGCCAAGAAATCAGGAGGGACCACCATAAATGAGTGCTGGGTTATAGTGCATAGACTCTAAAACAGTTCATAATAGGCCTAAGGAGCATTGGGAAAATGGTAAGTATTTCTTGTTAAAAATAACAAGAGAAATTACTCCTGTACCAACCATATTGCTATTTTAGTATAACAGTTTGTAGTTTGTTCTACCTTTCTGAGATTTTGCTGATTCTCAAATTTTCAGTCACTAGGAAGAAAGGGGAGTCAACAAATCAATCAATAAGTTCAAATTCAGAAATCAGTCAGTGAGATCACTCTCGTAAAACACGTTTTGACTTTGCAAACAGTTAGTGGCATAGCCCATGTCCCTATAGCTAGCAAAAAGTGAAAATTGGCTTTTTCTTTATGTGTTCTGAGAATTCCCACCTTTAGGAAGGCTGTAGAAATCTTAACAGAGTACTTAACCATTAAATTTAAGTTTCTCTGCAGACATTAAATTTCAAAACTGGATGGGACTTGAAAAATCATCTCGACTAATTCATCTTCTTTTTACAGATGACAGGATTACACATTTGAATTTCTACTTCCATTTCTCTGAGTATAAAATTAAAGAAAATGGACACTCTTACTCAGTGATGTCTTCATTTAAATGACAGTTCTTCAGCTCAAAAGCAGTGCTAGATATCCATTTATTCATCTATAGAAAAGTTGTAACTATTGAGCATTAAGCAGCACTTGGAATAAGACAGATGCTAAAATAAATAAACAAGTAAGTGATACTTGTCTCTCTCCTCTCATATTAGGAGACAGAACCAAGGTGAGTAGAAGGCATTTTTGCAAATAGATTCTGTCAGCAGTAAATAAGCTTTCTACTTTTAATTTTTTTCATATAATAAAAGCAGCAAAAGTTCTATACACTTTTCCTTTGGGTGAATGATTTTTTGTCCTAAACGTCTACATTTCATATGTTCATTTTATTTTTCTTTACCTTATTGCTAGCATGTGTAATCAAAGATATTGAAGTGGAATCTCAGAAAACTGTGTATTTTCTATTGTTAATGGGCGAGATTTTTGTAATCATAAAACAGATAGCTGAAACTTTTTTTAATCTAAGGGAAAATATTGATGTATGTCATAAAAATGTGCATCCTCTTTTGAGTTTAAACTGCAGCAATTAACATCTGCCTGGTACATTTATGTTGTAAGTGTTAATATCCCTTTCAAAGTGAACAAGATTTTCATCTCACAGAAAATATCTCTTAGTTTTAAATTTAAGAAAAATTTGATAGTATATTTAAGGAGAATTTTGGTCAGATTTTGAAACTAAGATAAAACTAATAATTCAAAATAATTTGTTAATTGATAAAGTTTTTAAATGGATATTCTGGAATATGCTCTGACATAAAAAGTGATGTGAACTCAGTGCCTAATCTTGGTTTCTGATGCCATTGTCCGATAAAAACAGTCAACACTCCTGGAAAAATGACTGATTCTAGGGCTAAGACGAGGAATATATGAGATGAGCCTCAAGCATCTTGTAGTGCCAGAAAGTAAGACAGTGGTCAAGACAAAAACAAAAGATTGGAAGTATGTTAAAGTGACACAGAAGCTAACTGAAAGAATTCCAGTGGTCAAAGATGGAACAACTTAAGCAACAAAATAACATATTACTATATCATACTCTAAATTATATATTTTAAAAGTATAAAGATATAAAATTAATATCCATGCTGACATAAATAAGTGATTGGATAAATAAGTAAAGAGAGAAGAAGAGAAAAATCTCCTATGTAGGAAAATTCCAAATAATTTATGGGAAGTGAAGCACGACTCTTCACTCCTTAAATGTGGGTTACACAGTGACTTGCTTCAAAAGGATGCAGCATGAAAATGGGGAAAAGTAACTTTACAGTTGAGAAAGCTGGCAAACATTACCTCAGTCAGGTAATCATGGTTAACATTAACAGTGATAATTCAATATAGAACAACTTCTCCTAAAGAAGATCTGAGGGCTGACTGAACTGCTTCTGCACAACAAATGACAGAGGGACCACATAGAGAAGGGTAGGAGACATGGAAACATGGTATCAATGGGAACTTCACCCCGATGCGGTGATCTGCAGCAGGGAGGGATGTCACTAAAGGAACCATGCACAGGCTTGCCTTCTCTGAGGCACAGCAAAAAACAGTGGTGTAAAGGGCACATGGACAATAGAGGAAGGAAATCTACTTACTAATCCTACGGAGTCTGCCAAATGGGCAGTAAAATGCTGCAACTCTCTCCTGGGTTGGAGGCACTAGTGAGCACCATTTTTGCATTCCTTTTCCACCTTGATAGAATGAGTGGGAGAATGGCCCAGACCCTCAAGCCATCCTGCTAAGGACACCTCAGTGCACCCTCAGCCCCTCGCCTACACAAGCTCCAGCCAGCCCAGCAAAGCACTCTGCATGCGACACTCCCTGGGTCTCCCCTGACCCACCCCCACCTCAGACTCACCACATCTGCTGAAGTCTCCTGGCATACACAGCTGCCAAAGAGAATGATTCTACACAAAGCAACTCCTTCAAGACCAGGAGAGGTAGCTGTTTTGCCTAATTCATAGAAACAAACAAAGAAAGTCAAACAAAATGAAGAGACAAAGGAATATGTCCCAAACAAAAGAATAAGATAAAACCCCGGGAAAAACATTCCAATAAAATGATTAGTAATCTACCTGATAAAGAGTTCAAAGTAATGGGCATAAGCATGCAAAATAAACTTGGGAGAAGGATGGAGGAACACAGTGAGAACTTCAAAAAAGAGTTAGAAAATATAGGAAAGAACCAATATGAGCTGAAGAATACAATAACTGAAATGAAAAATACAGCAGAGGCAATTAACAGCAGATTAGATGACACAGAAGAAAGAGTCAGTGATCTGGAAGACAAAAATAGTAGAAATCACCCAATCAGAACAGAAAAAAAAAGCAATGAGAAAGAATTTAAAAAGATAAGGATAGTTTAAGGGAACTCTGGGACATCAAGCATACTAACATTCAAATTATAGGTATTCAAGGAGAAGAGAGAGAAAAAGGGACAGAAAACTTATTTGAAGAAATAATAGCCGAAAACTTCCCAAACCTGAGGAAGGAAACAGACATCCAGATCCAGGAAGCTCAGAGAGTCCTAAACAAGATGAATTCATAGAGACCCACATAAGACATTTTATAATTAAAATGGCAAAAGTTAAAGTTAAAGATAAAATGACAAAACTTATAGGCAGCAAGAGCAAAAAAAATCATACACAAGAGAAGCCCCACAAGACTATCAGAAGATTTTTCAGGAGAGATATTTCAGGCCAGAAGTAAATGGCATCATACATTTAAAGTGCTGAAAGGAAATATCTCACCACCAAGAATTCTCTATTGGGCAAGGTTATCATTCAGAACTGAAAGAAGGGTAAAGACTTTCCCAGACAAGCAAAAACTAAAAGAGTTCATCACCAAACCAGTCTTACAAGAAATGTTAAAGTGTCTTCTTTAAGCAGAAAATAAAAAAATAAGAAATAAGAAAATAAGAAAAACTAGAAATAAGAAAATGTATATAAGAAAAAATCTCACTGGCAAAGGTAAATATTTAGTAAAGGCAACGGATCAGTCACTTAAAAAACTAGTATGAAGGTTGAAAGATAAAACTAGTAAAAGCAATTAGAACTACCTTAAGTAGTTAAGGTAAAGTTATACACAAAATAAAGGAATGTAAAATATGACATAAAAAACTTAAAATATGGATAATGTAGTAAAAATGCAGTGCTTTTAGAACGCATTCAAACTTAAACTGTTATAACCTAAAAATAGACTGCTGTATATAGGTTGATATATATGAACCTCATGGTAACCACAAGCCAGAAACCTACAATAGATACATAAAAAATAAAGAGAAAAGAACCCAAATATAACAGTAAAGAAAACTACCAAGCCAGAAGGGAAGAGACCAAGAAAAGAAGAAAGGAACAGAGAAGAACTATAAAAGCAAACAGAAACAATCAACAAAATGGAACCAAGTGCATACTTGTCAACAACTACTTTAAAGACAGACACAGACAGAAACTGAAGGAACAAAAACAGATATTCCATGCAAATGGTAACAGAAAGAAAGCTTGGGTAGCAATACTCATATCAGACAAAATAGACTTTACAATAAATGCTGTAACAAAAGACAAATAAGGCTGTTACATAATGATAAAGAAGTCAATCCAAGAAGAGGATATACCATTTGTAAATATTTATGCATCCAACATAGGAGTACCTAAATATATAAAGCAAATATTAATAGACATTAAGGGAGAAATTGACAATACGATACAATGCAATACAATAATATGGGATAGTAATAGAAATGCAATAATAATATGGGATTTTAAGACCCCAATTATATCCATGGATATCTCATCCAGTGAGAAAATCAATGAAACACTGGCCTTAGATAACATGTTACACCAGATGGACTTAACAGATATATACAGAACATACCATCCCAAAACTACAGAGACACATTCTTTTCAAGTGAAGATGAGACATCCTCCAGGATATTAGCCACAAAACAAGTCTCAATAAATTTAAGAAGATTGAAATCATATCAAGTATCTGTTCTATGGTATGAAACTGGAAATCAACGACAAGAAGAAAGCTGAAAAGAACACATGGAGACTAAATAACATGCTACTAAACAACCAATGGGCCAATGAAGAAATTAAAGAGAAATAAAAAAAATACCTTGAGACAAAAGAAAATGGAAACAAAATTGTCCAAAATCTATGGGACTCAGCAAAAGCAGTTCTAAGAGGGAAATTCATAGTAACACAGGCCTACCTCAAGAGACAAAAAAATCTCAAATAAACAATCTAATCTTACACCTAAAGGAACTAGAAAAAGAAGAATAAACAGAGCCAAAAATTAGTAAAAGAAAGGAATTCATAAAGATCAGAGCAAAAATACATGATATAGAGACTAAGAAAGCAATAGAAAAGATCAGTGAAACTAAGAGCTGATTCTTTTAAAAGATAAACCAAATCAATAAACTTTTAGCCAGACGCATCAAGAAAAAGCCTGGGAGATGTCCCAAATAAATAAAATCAATAGTGAATGAGAAGAAATTACAGCTGAAACCATGCAAATGTGAAGCATCATAAGAGACTACCATGAATAATTACATGGCAACAAGTTGGAAAATCTAAAAGAAATATAGAAATCTCTAGCAGCACACAACCTTCCAAGATTAAATCATGAAGACATAAAAAACCTAAATAGACTGATTACTAGTAATGAAATTGAATCCGTAATTTAAAAATTCCCCCAAAACAAACGTCCAGGACCAGATGACTTCACAGGTGAATTCTACCAAATATTTAAAGAGTTAATACTTATGCTTCTCAATTTATTCCATAAAACTGAAGACTAAGGAATGCTTCCAAATTCATTTTACAATGCCAGCATTACCCTCATACCAACATCAAAGACACAACACACACACAAAAAAAATTACAAGCCAATAACCCTGATGAACATAGATGTAAAATCCTCAACAAAATATTAGCAAACTCAATTCAACAGAACATTAAAAGGATCATACACCACAACCAAGTAGGCTTTATTCTAGAGATGCAAAGATAGTTCACTAGATACAAATCAATCAATAAGATACATCACTTTAATAAAATGAGGGACAAAAATTTATGATCATCTCAATAAATACTAAAAAAGCATTTGACAAAATTCAACATCCAATTATGATAAAAACTCTAAGCAAAGTCGGTATAGAAGGAATGTAACTTATAATAAAGCCCATATATGACAAAACCACAGCTAACATCATATGCAATGGTGAAAAGCTGAAAGCTCTTGCTCTAAGATTAGGAAGAAGATAGATACGCCCACTCTTACCACTTTTATTCAACCTAGTATTGGAAGTTCTAGCCACAGCAATTAGGCAATAAAAAAATAAAACACATTTAAATTGGAAAGGAAGAAATAGAACTGTTACTATTTGGGGGCCCACCCAGTGGTGTAGTGGTTAAGTTTGCATTCTGCTTCAGCAGCCCAGGGTTTTCTGGTTCGGATCCCAGGCACAGACATAAGCACCACTTATCAAGCCATGCTGTGTCAGGCATCCCACATATAAAATAGTGGAAAATAGGCACAGATGTTAGCTCAGGGCAAATCTTCCTAAGAAATAAAAAAACTGTTACTATTTGCGGATGACATGATACCATATATAGAAAACTCTAAACACTCCACCAAAACACTGTTAGAACTAATAAATGAATTCAGTAAAATTGCAAGATCTAAAATTAATATACATAAATTCACTGCATTTCTCTACACTATGAGAAGGAAAAACTAAGAAAACAATCCCATTTACCATTGCATCAAAAAGAATTAAACACCTAGGAATAAATTTAACCAAGGAGGTAGAACACCTGCACTTTGAAAACTATAGAACATTGATGAAAGAAATTGAAGATGACATAAAAAAATGGAAAGATATACTATGCTCATGGATTGGAAGAATTAATATTATTAAAATGTCCATGCTACCCAAAGCAATTTAGTTTCAATTCAATCCCCACCAAAATACCAATGTCATTTTTCACAAAACAAGAGCAAGGAATCCTAAAATTTGTATGGAACCACAAAAGACTCCAAATAGCCAAAACAATCTTGAGAAAGAAAAAGAAAGCTGAAGGTTCATACTCCCTGATTTCAGACTGCACTACAAAGCAATAGTAATCAAAGACTATGGTACTGGCTCAAATACGGACATAGATCAATAGAATAGAATAGAGAGCCCAGAAATAAATCCCAGCATATATGGTCAATTAATCTGTGACAAAGGAGGCAAGAATACACAATGTGGAAAAGACAATCACTTCAATAAATGACATTGGGAAAACTGGACAACTACATACAACAGAATGAAACTGGATCACTATCTTACGCCATGTACAAAAAATAAATTAAAAATGGATTAAAGACTTGAACATAAGACCTGAAACTATAAAACTCATAGAAGCTAACATAGGCAGTGAGCTCTTTGACATAGGTCTTAGCAATATTTTTTGAACCAGTCTCCTCAGGCAAGGGCAACAAAAGCAAACATGAACAATTAGTATTACACCAAACTACAGAATTTTTGCACAGCAAAGGAAATCATCAACAAAATAAAAAGGCAACCTGCTGAATAGGAGAAGATATTTGCAAACCATACTTGTGATACGGAGTTAATAAAATAGGTGAGAACTTACACAACTTAATATCACAATAACAAACAACCTGATTATAAAATGGGCAGAGTACTTGAAGAGATATTTTTCCAAAGAAGACTTACAGATGGCCAACGGGCACGTGAAAAGGTGCTTGACATCAGTAATCCTCAGGGAATAAAAATCAAAACCACAATGAGATATCACTTCACATCTTTCAGAATGGCTATTACCGAAATAAACAAAAAATAACAGTCATCGGGAAGAATGTGGAGAAAAGGGAACCCTTGTAGGCTGTTGGTAGCAATGTAAATCGATACAGCCACTGCTGAAAACAGTATTGAAGTTCTTCAAAAAGTTAAAAATAGAACTATTATGTGATCCAGCAATCCCACTTCTGGGTATTTATCCGAGGAAAATGAAAGCACGAATTCAAATAGATATATACACCCTTATGTTCATTGTAGCATTATTTACCATAGCCAAGATATAAAACAAACCTCAGTGTCTACTGATAAATGAATGCATAAAGAACATATGAGATAGATATACATATAATGGAATATTACTGATCCATAAAAATGAGTGAAATCTTGCCATTTGTGACAACATGGAGGGACTTAGAAGATATTATGCTAAGTGAAATAAGTCAGACATAAAAGAAAAATATCGTATAATTTCACTTATAAGTGGAATCTAAAAAACAAAACAAACAAACAAAAAAACAAAACAGAAACAGATTCATAGACACAGGAAACTGGTGGTTACCAGAGCTGGTAGGGGTTGCAGGTGGACAAAATAGGTGAAGGAGGTTAAGAGGTACTAATTTCTGGTTATGAAATTAATAAGTCATGAGGATATAACACAGCATAGGGCATATAGTCAATAATATTGTAATAACTCTGTGTGGTGACAGATGATAACTAGACTTATCATGGTGATCATTTCGTAATGTCCATAAACATTGAATCACTATGATGTACACCTGAAACTAATAGGATATTGTATGTCAATTATACTCCAATAAAAATAAAAGTGATAATTTATATTGATACTAAGTACTTTCGAGATGATGTGATGAAAATGGCACTTTATCTCTGTGATCTTCTTCCTAAAGACCCATATCTTGTCTAACCAAGAAAAAAATATCAGACAAACATAATTTGAGATATTCTACAAAATGCCTGATTGGTACTCCCCAAAACTGTCAAGATCATCGAAAGAAAGCTTGAGAAATAGTCTTAGCCAAGAAACGCTTTAAAAGATATGATGGGTAAATGTAATGTTGTATCTTAGGTGGGATCCTGAAACAGAAAAAATGTCATTAAGGAAAACTAGTGAAATCTGAATACAGTATGGGTTTTAGCGAATAATAAGTTGTCTGTATTAGTTATTAGCTATGACAAATGCACCAGAGTAATGTAAGATGTTAGCATTAGGCGGAAACTGGTTGTATGGTATAAGTAGTATCTTTGCAGCTTTTTTGTAAATCTAAAACTATTGTCAATAAAAAGTTTGGTTTCTGGAAGAGTCTTATGAAACATTCCTAAAATTGTACAATGGGTGAAATCTCTTTTTATGTGAAAGCAATCACTCTAAAATTGTTTATAATACATTTCCTTGACCAGTCATATCTTCTCTTTCTTTACAGGTCAAATTAGAGAATATTTCGGAATAACTTATAATGAATGAATCTTTCATTCACGAAGCATTTAAGCACCTAATTCCTTATCTGTCTCCTCTATTACCACTGCTGAGGATAGTAATAACAATAATAATAATAACTGATATTTAGTCAGTAGGTAAGAGCTAGCTATTGTGCATTATCTTAATCATGACAACAAAACAAGGTTTTTGCACATGGAAAGCACAAGAAAACTACAAGAAGTATTTGTGATTCTCAATTTTATGAAAGGGATGATAGGTCTAATGGAATCAGCAACTGAGGCGAAAGAAAGCTGGAACCATAATTCCAATGCTGTAGTTTAAGTCCAGGTCTTATTGCCTCAATGATTACAGCTGCGGATGCTTTCATTGTAACTGCAGGGGAAGACAAAGAGGTGTGACAGAATCAAGGCTGAAGTCACATAAATTCAAGCTTCTATTTCCTGGTGAAAACTACATGATTCATCTTTATATCAACAAGATGGGTTGCTTTTTAAAGTTTAATTAGATAGGAGTACGTCCAGGATGTTTATGAAGTATCTAATTAAAGTTAATGATTATCAGCACATATGAATAAATATAAAGACGATTTCGCAAATATGCTCTGTTCATCCATTCTGAGGCCTAGAAAACTTTTTTTTTTAATTCAAAAAATACAAATAATGGAAAATTGCTCCAGCCTCAACACAAGAGAGCTTAAAATATTGCCATAATTATCAGAGGAAACCTTGGAGAGCTCATACAAATTTGAGCATTGATACCTCTGTAAATTGTGTGTAAATTTTAACAGATTTTTTCTGTTAAAGATTTTTCTATGATTTAAAATTATGCAATGGTGATATAGTTTCATAAACAAACACTGTATTTGAGGAAGACATAGACTTCCTAGAATACAATTCTTTTTGTTTCCCAAGATAGAAATAGTCTCTGTGTAGCCTCACAGAGTATAGGAATGAGGAGAAAGTCAAATGATGTATCTGAAACCCCTCCGTAAATCGGAAAATGGCATCAGTGTGCTGGTATTACACTTTTTTGTTCTAGCTTTATACAAGAAAACGTGCTATTTTTTATTTCCATTGTTAACAAAGGGACATTCACTTCCTAAGTGTTGTGACAAGTAAATTATGTAATTTGCAGTAAATGCACAAATCTGATCTTCTGCCGATTGGCAGCACGTTAAAACATTTCATCAAATTAAATATAGGTATAGAACTGTACACATATCATAAGTTCAATAACTTTCTGAAACTGAGCACTCCCATGTGATGATCATCCATCCATACTAAGCATGAAAACATTACCAGCAACCACAAGTTCCTCTGATGCCCCTGCAGTCACTACCCACCAAGGGTAACCATTACCTTTACTTCTAATAGCATAGGTTAGTTTTAGTTTTCTACGTTATTTGATTGGATTATACAATGTGTAGTCTCTTGTATCAGACTCCTTTCACTCAGCATTTGTGTTTCCATGATTCATCCGTATGTTAAATACAGTGAAGTTTGTTCATACTCATTGCAGTATAGTATTCCATTGTGTGTGAGTGCACTATAATATACTTAACCCTTTACTGTCTTGACAGGTATTTGGGTAGTTTCCAGTTTGAGACTAATACAAATATTACTGTGATGAACATTTTTATTACATGATTTTTGGTGAATATGTGTACATTTCACCATTTCCATTGAGTCTCTAGGTCTTGGATTATGCATATGATTGCTTTAATAGATATTACTGCCTGCTCTTAACAAATAGAAGTACACTTAAAAGCAACTGAATACTTACGTTTAAAAATAAAACACTAATAAACTCTATTCCAAAGGCAAGCAGGAAAGCAAGCTTGGTTAGACTCTTAACTCTCGAGTATCAACTATGAAGCATATCTGTGAAAAAAGTACCTGAATAAATAAAATAAAACATTTTCCAGTTATTTTCATGTCCAAAAAGTTTCATTGGAGGCTACTCTTCAAATCATTGACTTTCAAGAAAGGCAGTGTTAACAGTTTAAGTGATGTATTCTTTTTTTTTTTAAAGATTGGTACCTGAGCTAACAACTTGCCAATCTCTTTTTTTTTGCTTTATTTCTCCCCAAATCCCCCCCAGTAGGTAGTTGTATACTTTTAGTTGTGGGTCCTTCTAGTTGTGGCATGTGGGATGCCGCCTCAACATGGCCTGATGAGTGGTGCCATGTCCCCGCCCAGGAACCGAACTGGCAAAACTCTGGGCCGCCGAAGCGGAGCCTCAAACTTAACCACTCAGCCACAGGTCCGGCCCCTAAGTGATGTATTCTTAACTTTGACTTTGTGAATAATGGAAAGAGTGCTTATCGGGGCATGCAGCAACTTTCAGGATGCCCTTTCACCATATAACATGTCGGAATAACAGATGGCATACTCTGTAAAGAAAATTAACTTAAATAAGTCAGGTAAGAAGCCACCTTTCTTGAAAGAAAAGATATTTTGTATAAGAAGTTCATCTTATTTATTGCCTACCTGGACAGTTAATGTATTCAGGTGTTTCCAATCTATTCCTTTGCGATAAAACAGACTTCAACTTCTCATGATGAGTGCTACCACTTCTCAAATCTTCCACACTTAATGTGTTCTTATCACATATATCACTTAATTATAGAATTCTGTGTTTCTAATTACAAAATCTACTTTCCTTTTTTTTTACTATACCAACTGTGGTAAACTTTCCATTTTAAGCAATGACAGAAACCTTGAAAAAATATGGCAATATTATTTCTATGATTCTTTAATAAGTTACATGTTACCTGTGCATGGTGCTTCTTTATTCTAATTATAAATTCATAAATTAAAAATATGCTGTTTTCAAAATATTTTGTTTCATTTTATAAAATTTTACATTGTCTAATTATCAATTACAGATATCGAAACATGCAATGCTTCTCTTTACGGTAATAAATCTTGAAAAGCAACATTCATCTGTATCATGTTAATAACCATTCACATGTTAAGGTCAGAATTTACTGATCTTCAAAATACTGAATATACCATTCTCATTGGAGACATTACATAAGAACATCTCCACTTATGATTTAAATATATGGAAATTTGCCAACATTAGAGTTTGTATCTGTATATGTGTATGTATGTGGGTGCGTGTATAAACTTGTGTTTTTACACATAAATTCTAGTGCAGATAGATTACACATGCACACATAATTGCCTAACAAATATGAATCTTAGTCATTAATTCAAGCAATATTTTGAATTGTCTATTATGTCCAATGCTTTGGGCTAAACACTCGAAAGATGACAAGGCTGAGTACAACAAATAACATATGGACTAGAAAATGATTTAATAAATGTGCACAAGTGAATATAAGTTACAAAATGATGTAAGTCATGAGAAAGGTACACAGCAATACTTGGTTTACAAAGGTAGCGTTGTATTTTATGGAGAATGAGGAGCATGGGAGGATGATTAAAAAATGATGTGAGTTTTGAAAATGATGGGTAGAAACTGGACTTGTGGACATGTGAGATAGGCCTTATGTGCAGAGAGAACAACACAGACAAAGGCGTGAAGACAGGGCAAGCAAGCAGTTTAGTTTGATTAGGACATAAAATATAGTAAGGTAAGGAATAGTAGGTAGAAATGTACTGTGTCAGTTCCATTCTGACCTGGACAAATAGGTCATGCTAATTCTAGGTCCTAACTAGATGGGAGATTTCTGTAGATTCACTTAATTTCTCTGAATTTTTATTCCCTCATCTGTAAGATAATAGAGCTGAACTAGATCAATTAGTTTCAAAACACAAAAGTTATGGAACTCCAGTTGTATATTCACGTTATGGAGAGTATGTGATATTTATTTAATTATGTGCACATATAAAACCTTTCCACTTAAAAGTGATATGGTCTTCTACTACAGTAGGCAAACATACTTAAGAAAATAGTGTCATAAAATGGCCTTTTAAAATGTGTACTTTTAGACATAAAATTGTTATCATTTTGGATAACATAATTTTTTACTCAGAAAAGTAAAAGAAACTAAAAAATGGATAGATGAATAGAGGAATCAGAAATTGGCCTGGAAAATGTATACATATGACAACAAATTAGATGATATGATTAGAAAGGTACTTGCCTTTACAATTACTCAGATAAAAAGAATCCCTAGGAAACCTTAATCAAAGTATATAAAACATCTATATGAAACAAAATTTAAAAGCAAAAAGGAAGAAAGTAGAGAACAATACTAACAGAACAATAATAACTTCCACCTCATTCTTTTAGTCAAAACAGTCACAGAATAGGAAAGTAATTGGAGGTCAAATTGTCTTCTTGAATAGGTACATTCAACATCATAAAAATGTAGATATTTTCTCTGAAAAAACCAACAGGATTATTTTTGAACCAAACTAATTCTGATATTCTAATGAAAAAACAAAAACTAAAAAACAAGAATTTCTAAGGACATTCTCATGAAAAACTGCACTGAGGGCTATATCCTTTCCAGATGATGTAACACCACAAGTATTGAAACAATTTTTACTTGAACATGAATAAACAGATCAAAAGAACAGGTAAATATGTCCAAAATGGAATAGATTTAAAGTAATTGAGGATATGATGGGGGTACGCAACTAGTGGGCTGAAGATAAACTATTCAATAAATGGTACCGGAAACACAGAATAGCCAGCAAGAAAAAAATGGATTCATAAGATAAACTTTAAATAAAAATAAATTACATGTAGTTCAAAGATTGAACACACACACAAAAACAATAGTTAGAAGAAAACATGAAAATTTTTAAAAGTAATTTCAGAATAAGAAAGCCATTTCTGAAAATATAAAACAAGGATATAAATTAGGCTTGAACACAAAATTTTTTTAATTTGTTGAGCACAGGAACATCAAGACAAAAACAAACTGGGAAAATCACTTGCAACTCATTTAACAGGGAAAAGATTAGTTTCCTTTATGTATATAGCAGATTAAATATGGCAGTAAATTCATTAATACTCTTTCCTTCCAGAGATACAGTCGATTTCCCGTCCCCTTGTTTCTGGACTTTGCAGTGACTACTTTGACTCTAGAATTAAGCAAAGTGATGCTATATTTGTCCCAGGCCTTTCCTTTGAAAGGATCTGCAGTTTCCACCTTGATCAATTGGAGCCCTGAGGTCACAAAACCATGAGGAAGCCCAAGATGCCCACTTTGAGAGACTGCATAGGGAGCGAGATGCTTGACTAGTTCACAGCTGCTTATGTGAATAAACATTCACATGACTCTAGTTCCAGTTATTATCTGACTGTCATCACATGAGAGTCACTGAGAAAAACCACCCAGCTGAGCTCATCATTTTATGGCTTCAGAACCATAAAAGATAGTAATAAATCATTGTTGTCTCATTGAGTTTTCGGGATGGTTTATGAAGCAATAGATAGCCAGAACAATACTAACAGAGCTCCCACAAAGCAAATTTAAAAATCCAATAACAAAACAAATAAATGAACAGTATATATATGGTACATTACATTTTCCAAAGATGGTCGCAACAAAAACTCCGATCCAACATGCTCTTCCACATCCCCATCAAGAGGCCTAATCCTCCTCCTGTTGAGTCTCGGCTGACCTAATTCACTTGTTTAACCAATGGAATACAGATGAAATGACATTCTGGGATATCTAAGGCAAAGTCATAAAACGTCTTATAGTTTTCACCTGTATCTCTTGGAACACTCACTCTCAGGATGCTCCTTCTCAGAATCCAGCTGGCATGTCATGAGAAACCTAAACTACATGGAGTGGCCAAGTATGGGTACACCAGCAAGCAGCCCAAGCTGACCTCCCAGCCAACAGCCAACATCAACTGTCAGCCATGTGAGTGTCCTATCTTGGATGTCTAAACTAGTTGAGAATTCAGATTACTGGCGTCCCATAAACTATCTAACTATAACTGCTTGAAAGACCCCAGGAAAGAGCTTCCCCCATAAATTCATGATGCTGGTTGAGAAGCTCCTAAGTTTGGAGGTAGGTTTTGTATAGCAATAGAGAAACAACTGTGGCTTATTATATGTTTCCATCCCACAAGCATGTCTTCAGTTTGACTCCTCCAACAAAAGAATTGTTAGTTTTTTTGTCCTCATTTTCTTAAATCTGGATAGGCCCTGTGGTTGTTTTGAGCAATATAGTATGATACAAGATATATTATGCTGTGCTCTTTCCTAGTATAGTCCTTAGATGGCCTGGCAGCTTCTACTTCCTGCCTCTTTACAATATTGGCTCTTGGACAATTCCCTCTTGAAGGAAACTACCACATAAAAAGTGTGACATTCTTGAGACAACCGTGCCTTGAGGAGGACAAACCATGTAGAGTGTCCCTGGAAAATGAAATGTAATGTGAAGAAGGAGAGGACAAAGAATACTGTGGTGGGCTGAAGAATACCCCCTCACCAAAATGTCCATTTTCTCATCCCCTGTGAATGTGTTACCTTACACAAGGAAACAGACTTTGCAGATGTGACTAAGGCAACAAGTCTTAAAATGGAGAGATTATTCTAGATTATCTAAACTGGCCTCACATAATCAATAGGATCTGAAAAGTGGAAGGGAAAGGCAGAAAAGTGAGTCAGAGAAATGTAATGGAATAAAAAAGAGGAAAGAGTGGAAACAAGAAAGAGACCCAATCTATCATGGCTGGCTTTGAAGATGAAAGGGGACCAAGAGCCAAAGAAAGTGGGCAGCCTATAGAGCTGGGAATGGCCTTCAGCTGGCAGTCAACAAGGAAGCAGGAAACTCAGTCAGAAAGTTAAGGTAAAATTCTGAATCTGTAGGGCTGAATTCTGCCAACAACTCAGTTTTAGCTTTGTGAGATCCATGTCAAACTTCTGACCTGCAGAACTGTAAATTAACAAATTTATCTTGGTTTAAGCCACTAAGTTTGTTGTAATTTGCTATGGGAGCAATAGAAAACTAATATAAGAACCAAGCTACAGGCATGTGGATGAACCATCTTGGACATTTGGTCCAGTTGAGTCTTCAAATGACTCCATCTCTAGCTCCCTAATGAATATCTGTCTGCAACTACATAAAATATCCAGCAAAAACTGCTGAGCTGAGCTGAGTCAACCAGAGAAACATGCGAAAGATAACATAGTTTTGTTTTACACCACTAATTTAAGGAGTTATTTTTATGGAGCAACAGAGAACTGAAAGAGAAATAACATATGAACAGAGAAGTGACAGAAAAAGAAACACAAAATCCTCTTAAATTTGGGAGAAAGTTGCTTAACCCCATCCATACTAAGGAAAATGCAAATTAAAAGTACACTGGAAAAGGATACTTCTCATTTAAGCTCTGACATGTAAAGAGCTTGGAAGTCTTCACATCCATCCATCCAACAAGAAAAGGTGGAACAAACTGGAAATCAATTATTTTATTGGACCCATTAGAGAACTGAAGTTGTAAGAAAAAACACCACCCCAAAATCTGGAAAGACAGATTCATCTAGACACAGCCAAAATCTGCTTAACTGGAGCAGAAGCCACTGAAGCCATAAACTGGTAGGAACACAAAAGTGGTAATTCAGAAGTATTACTGGAAGCATGGGAGTGACATATTCTTGGGGCCCCCCACACTTTTGCGGATTTCACTCCAGGAACTCCACTAGGTTCTCACAATGAAGACCTGTAAAGACTTCCTTATGTCTCTGGCAAAGGGAAGGGAAGAGTAATCATTGTGAAATATGCTCAAGGTCTTCTCCATAACAAAGACCCACATTCCAAGAGAAAAGACACTGTTAGAGCTTTATCCCAGTTGAGAGAAGGGAATTCCTACCCCTCAAATCCTCCTCTAGACTTCCTGTATCAGATAAAGAGAGGGGGAACTTGGTCAAAAAAGGTCAGAACTTCAAGGAAATACACTGGGAACACTGCAGCCAGGGAAGAAAGCAGGGAGCAATGGGAAAAAAAAGCTATTCTACTGAAGAAATACTGAGAAGGCCAAAACAAGCTCCAAGACATGGGCACACTAAAGCCCTAAGACTTAATTGAAAAATTATAGAACATTCTCTGTCTTCCTTACTACCTTACTACTACATCAACAGGGCCGCAGCATAATAACAGTGGTTTAAAGCTGAAAGAGTTACAGAACAGAGACCATCTCTGAGGGGAAGTACTTATGAATGCACAAAATCAAGAGGGGAGGGGGCTGGCCCCGTGGCCGAGCGGTTAAGTTCGCGTGCTCCGCTGCAGACGGCCCAGTGTTTCGTTGGTTCGAATCCTGGGCGCGGACATGACACTGCTCATCAAACCACGCTGAGGCAGCGTCCCACATGCCACAACTGGCAGGACCCACAACGAAGAATATACAGCTATGTACCGGGGGGCTTTGGGAAGAAGAAGGAAAAAATAAAATCTTTAAACAAAAAAAAAAAAAAAATCAAGAGGGGAGATGTAAACAAAGACACTAGAGGAACGTGAAGCCCTTGTATCTACAGCAAACGTTGAAGAGAGCTCAGCACCTGACCAGATTAACATAAATCCTCATGCTAAAGGCCTATTTACCTCAGTTCCTATTACTTGATGCATGTCTAGCTTTCAACAAAACATTGTAAGGTGTGCCAAAACACAAGAAAAAACATAGTTTGAAAAGAAAAACAAGTGCCAGAGCTAAACTCAAACATGACACAAATATTTGAACTATCAGATAATTAAATCTAAATTTATGATTAATATATTGATGGCTCTGATGAGAAATTAGGCAACACACTAGAGCAGATTGGTAATGGAAGAAAATAAACTCTAAGAAAGAATCAAGAGGAAATACTAGAAATCAAAAACCCCACAACAGAAACAAAGAATACTTTTAGAGGCTAATTAGTAGGTACTCTAGACCTGACCAAAGAGAGAATTAATGAAATTAAAGATAGGTCAATAGAAACTTTCAAAAATTATGCAAAGAGAAAAAACAAATGAAAAAAGAATAGAGCAGAACAGCCAAGAAGTGTGTAGAATTTCAAAAGATATAACATATGCATAATTGGAATGCTAGAGGAGAAGAAAGAAAGAACAGAGCAGAAGTAATATTTGAAGCAATAATGGTTGAGAAATTTCCAAAATAAATGACAGATGCCAAACCACAGGCTCAGGAATCTCAGAGACCACTGAGCAGGATAACTATAAAGAGAAAATAAAAAGCCCTGGGCATATCAGCATATTCAAACCACAGAAAATCAAAGACAAAAAGAATATCTTTAAAGAAACCAGACAAAGAACTCCTTATGTACAGGGGAACACAGATAAGAACTGTGTAGGCTTCGTCTCATCAAAAACCATTCAAGCATGAAGAGAGTAAAGAGACAATTAAATTTTGAAATAAAGAGAAAACAACAACCTGGACTTGTATATCCAGAAAAATTATCCTTCAAAAGTGAAGAGGAATAAAAACGTTCTCAGACCAGCAAAAACTGAGGGAATTCATCACTAGGAACTTGCACTGAACAAAATGTTAAAATAATTAATTCAGGTATAAGACAAATAGCATAGGTCAGAAACTTGCATCTACATAAAGAAAAAGAAGAGCACCAGAGAAGGAATAAATTAAGGCCAAATAAAATATTTTATTTTTCTTAATTGATCCAAAAAATAGCTCTTTTAAAAGAAATAATAGTAACAATGTATGGGGTAGTTATTGCCTATCGTTATGTAAAATTAATGATGTAATATCACAAGGAAATGGAGAGAAGAATTAGGAATACTTATCTGCTTTAAGATATCTGTACTATTCTTGAAGTATTATAGTATTATTTGAAGGTGGACTTTGGTTAAAAGTGTATATTGTAAAATTTAGGTCAACCACTAAGTTTTTTAAAGAAGTATAATTGATATGCTAAGAGAGGAGACAAAATTGAATTACAGAAAATGCTCAATTAAAACCAAAGAAAGCAGAAATGAGGGAGAGAAATAAAGAATGAATGAAATAATCAGAAAACTGTTATAAACATGATAGTTATTAATCAATCATATCAATAATTACTTTAAATTTCAATAGTCTAACTATACCAATTAAAAGACAGATTTTAATAGTGGATTTAAGAAAAAAAGACCCAACTATATGTTGTTTATAAGAAAACCACTTTAGAGGCCGACCCCTTGGCCGAGTGGTTAAGTCTGCGTGCTCCGATGCCGCGGGCCAGGGTTTCGCTGGTTTGGGTCCCGGGCGTGGACATGGCACTGCTCATCAGGCCACATTGAGGCAGCGTCCCACATGAAACAACTAGAAGGACGTGCAACTAAGATATACAACTGTGTACCGAGGAGATTTGGGGAGATAAAGCAGAAAAAAAAAGATTGGCAACAATTGTTAGCTCAGGCGCTGATCTTTAAAAGAAAAAAAAAAGAAAACAAAACCACTTTAAAGACTTACATAAGGTTAAAAACAAAGAGATGGAGAAAGAAAGATATACTGTGCAAATAAACACTAATTTAAAAAAAAAAGCTGGAGCAATTATATTTATGTTAGGCAAAACCAGCTTCAAAGCAAGGAAAATTCTCAGGGATAGAGAGTGTTGTTATGTAAGAATAAAGTGGTTAACTCTCCAATACATTTTAATACTAAACCCATATGTACATAACAACAGAACACTAAAATGTATGAGGCAAAAATTGATAGAAATTAAAGAAAAAATAGAGGTATCCACAATCATAGTTGGAGACATTGATAGCTCTTTATTAGTAATAAATCAAGCAGGCATAAAATCAGTAAGGATATAGTTGACCTGTACAACACTAGCAATCAACTATTTAATTGACATTTATTGAATATTCCATCCAACAATATTAGAATACACATTTTTTTCAAGCTCTTGGGACATTCATCAAGATAGACAACACTCTAGATGATAAAACACATATTAACAAATTTAAAAGAAGAGAAATCATACAAAGTATGCTCCCAGACCGCAACGTAATTAAATTATAAAACAGTAGCAGAGTGATAGCTGGAAGACTCACAAATATTTGGAAATTAAACAACATATCTCTTCACCATACTGAAAATACAAAGCACTCTACGTGTTGAATAATGTTTGACTATTCCCTATTTCTGCTAAGAAAGAAAACGATCTCATGTCGAAGTTCAGTTATATGCAAGAACTTCTTGATGGTAAATTTTACAACTGTAAAATAGTATAATCTCCATCAAGAGAGTTATTAGGAATGTTACATTTCCTCTCAGTGTAAAGATTTTTGAAGGGGCTTAGAGATTAGAATACTATATTATACTATTATTTGCTATTGTCTGTCCATAGAAATTGTCTACTATAGTATAATTGTTTTTCAAATTAGACAATTTTACTAACCAAAACCAACGTTGACATCTATTATATTTTAAGAACCAAAATATCTTCTAATATTTTGAATATTAACGACATCAGTAGAGCCTCCCATTCCCATTTTATATGCTGAGATTAGTTTTGGAAAAGGCAATTTCTGCAAAGGAAGATCATAATAGTCTCCTTCAGTGAATAGCGAAATTTGGGGAAAAGAATTTAACCTCTAGGCTTAATCTCAAATTTTGTTTGAAATTAAGATTTTGTTGGGAGTAAAAAACAATATGATAAAGTGCTTTTTAAAAATCTTCCTCCTGGGCTGGCTGGTGGCGCAGGTAAAGTTCGCAGGTTCCGCTTTGGCAGCCTAGGGTTCGCCGGTTCAGATCCCTGGTGCCAACATGGCACCGTTTGGCAAGCCATGCTGTGGTAGGCGTCCCACATAGAAAGCAGAGGAAGATGGGCACGGATGTTAGCTCAGGGCTAATCTTCCTCCAAAAAAAAAAAATCTTCATCCAAAAGTTAAATAAACAAGATATAGAATAGAATACAATATGAAGTAGAAAAGGGTATTTATAAAATATAGAATAATTTATATTCTAATAAAAACATAAACAAAAAACATTTTCTTATTTCACTAAAATTTGTTTAGGCTACACATATCTCCCTCTCACTTTAAATTGTGATATTTAAACTTACTAATTTCAAAAATCAAAAGTATTTTATAATTATATCACTTTGATTGTAATTATTACATGTTATACTCACACTTGTATCAAAGACCAAAAGACTGTACCAGCAATCAGAGGTAAAAATCTATCAATAAGAATTAGCTTTGTTTCTTTTCTGAGAATGCATAATAATGTAATTAAGTGAAATTGAAAACTACAAGCTGTGTGTTCTCAGCAGCTCCACCAGGTAGACAAGACAGATGTGTTTGTTTCAAAGCATTGTGAAAGATAAAGATATGCTTACATGTAACATAGCCATGGGAATCAATACATCCCCAAATATGGAGGGAGAGTATAACCTGATAAAGTCAAATGGCCTCAATTTTAGAAGAAATTTTTTGTTAGGTTATTATTTAGATCAGACCATTATAACACAGAAAATTTATTACATTTGATGTTATTAATATTTCCTATCCACAGAATCTTCATTTTGTGATTCCCAGCAAACATATTCTAACAATGGAAATTATTGAACACCTCTGAAGTTAATAGCATCTGTACAAATATTAAATATGTCTTTGCATGTTGCCATTTCCTTTTTTTTAGTCATTTTTTATTTTCCCTTGAGTACTATTACATATAATTGAAAATGAAAGTTTTATGAGATCATTGTAGAACTAATTTTAGGTAGATGTGGAGCAATCTGAGAATTATTCAATGAACAGTAATCAACACCTTGCCAACAGAAGATGGATTAAAGAAATAGTAGTCAATATCCCATTAGTAAGTCCATTATAACCTTCACATAGAGCATGTTGGTTTTTTTAGGTAAACTAAAACAATTAAAAGTGAATTTCAGCAACTGAAAAATGAAGGGGCTAATCTACAACAGAGACTAAATAAATTAGTCACTACATGTGTTCCACCAAAAAGAAACTTGGCCAGTCATTATTAAGAATATTAACGAACCGTTTATTAAACTGTGTACACTGGTATAGGTAATTGTTGTGTTAGGTTTTCTAAAATAAACCCCTTTTTTGAAGGAAACAGAAAGTAGTTTTAAAATATGCTTTTATATCAAATTAACTATTAAAAAGCATAAAACTAAATATTTTCTCCTAATAATTTTGGATAAAAATAAGAGCAATCTAAGATTAATGATCTTGAATCATAAATTTTTGAACTAGAGAAAAATTGTAGCTACCAGAATTTAATAATAACTCTAATTACCATAATGAACTCTTAGTTCACAAGAGCTAATAAAAGTTCCAACTACGCTACGTGGAACGAGCACAGGACTCAAACGAAGGACTTGGATTTAAGCCAGTTTTTGCACGTACTGGCTGTGCATCTGCACAAATCATTTAACCTTGTGAGATTTGATAAAAATTCCATTATTTCTTTAAAAAATTTATACCTTGAAAATGCAGCAGGAAAGTCAAAGAAACCTTTTTGAATTGGAAAGGCTGAAACTTTTCTTGATGGGTGCGGTATTTTGTTTATAGTACTAGCCTACTCAAAACGCTCAAGGTCAGTAGAGAGACTGATTCTAGCAGCATTATGATTTTCATTTTAAATTAGCTTTGTAATCATAGTCTTGCTTCATGGGTCCATGTGACAAATAGCCCTTTCTTCTTTTAAAAAATGTTCTATATGTGATAAACTGTGCCCAGGTTGGAGGTTACTGATCATTTTCCCTACTTTACTGTAGAAAATAGCACCACACTAACACTGTGAAAACTCCTCTTATGTGTCATTGGCAATGCCCAAAGGTATACCTGTAGAACCCCGATTCAAGATAAGCGGCTTTGTGGAAGAGATGGGAAGCCCAGTAGACAAAGCAATATCCTTCAGGGACCTGGCTGACTCCTTTGTGAGACCCCCAGAGACTCAGAAATATTGAAAAGGGGTAAATAGGACTTCCCGGGGGTCTGATCCTGCCTAAGCTGGTAAAAACACTAAAGTCACAGAAATCTAAGTTAGAAGTAAATGGGACTTTTCAGAGTCTCCCAGAATAAGCATCATGTTTCCTTAAGAGTATCATATAACTAGAATGTTGAGTGAGGATCTTTTTTTACTCATATAGCTCATGGTACCACACTGGATGCATAGCGGGAGAGAAGCACATAGAATGAGAATCCTAAAGATAAATATGCTTATTCACATAACCCTTTTCTGGTTTAAATCAAGGACAGGTCTATTTAGGCAACATCTGTATGACAATTCACCTAAGAATCTCTGTTGAAGAAGACACTGCTTTACACTGTGAATTATATCGTCAGTAATCAGTGCAACGAGGCTGTCTATAGCCTGGATATTTTAAGGTATTTGAATTCCTATCCTTTAAATCAAGGCACTTTGCATCTTGCCCATTCCTTTGTATGTGATAAATTGATCCTCAAGGCTCACAATTAGTATGATTAGGAAATGGCTTTTTGAAAAACTGACTGAGTAACCTTGCACTATTTAAAAATCCGTTCTAAAATTTTAACATCTATTTTTTATACACAAAAATTAATTTGAATTAACAGACTTTCTCAATCTATAAATAACCTAGATAACTTTAGCTTAATGTACTAGACTGATTTAGACTTTAATGTGAATTATTCTAAGCTTCTCATCAGATTGCCTGAAACTGGTGTTCTCTAGCAATGTATGTTTCTCCCGAAACACTTAAGCTCTTTGAAGGAAGAGTGCATGTCTTATTTAACTTTGTCTCCCTGGTATCTAGCAGACTTCCTGGTACATACCTATTTCTTGAAAAATTATACAGAAAGAATACGAATCTTGTTTAGGGATGAAAATGCGTTTTGAGTGATGTCATGTGCATGTGGGACATGTTAAGGACAGTGATATCTATGTGAGGCATTGGATGCCTACCAAGGTTGGGAAAAGAGACCTAGGCATTGGATACAGCGAGGGAGAGAGCAAAGGATCAAAGACGCATTTTACCTGTTGGCCATTTTTCTGAGAGCTCTGATATGGGGGACCCACTATCTGTTGAAATCAGTCTCTCACTATTTCTAAAGTTTGCTAATATCTAATAAATTCACATGACAGAAGTATTCACTTTTCCAAAAATGATCCCCAGCAAGGTGCTCTTGTAGACAGAAGAGTGTCCTCTTGCAAAACTCCATGAAGACCAGCTACAGTTAAGGGTTGGGGAAATCAATATTGGTAGATGCTGAAGTGGAGGATCAGCCCTAGAAGGCTCTGGCCCATCCTGCAATCAAAAAACTTGCACCTTAGTCCCTGACCATGCCAGAGTAAGTGCTGGGGCTTCTCTAGTCTTGCAGCCTATGGATCCTTAGCAAAAACACTTGACTTCCTCTCCTAAAGTCTTGTAGCCGGATCTTTTAGATCCCCATGCACTCAAGATATGATGGATAATGCTACTGCTTTCTTCTCCATAAGTTTCCCCAGGAAACACTAGAAATACTGTTCTGGGCTCGGTATGTGTCTTGAATTGTCTTCTGCCCTTGCTTGACAAAGATGAAGCTCAATATTGTAACACTGACATATATGTTTTAACTAAATAGTGTGCCAACTGGATCCTACTCAGTTAAACTTATTTAATAAGGTTTAGTCACATATGTTATATTGTTTAAAAAGTCTCCTTAAAAATATTTTTACCTAAAATTAGCAATACCCCTAAGCAAAATTAAATAGAAATCAATTTATATTTCAAATTGACAGATATTTAAGCACCTGATATGTATAAGGTTTCTCTTTTCCTTTTTTCCCCCTGAACAGCAACTACTTTAAATAGAATAATATAACTAAAAAAAGCTTATTTTGTTTGCACACTTTTTGTGCTTGATCTTAATTTTACATGATCCTTTATAGGAATTCTGATACAGAAACTTGGATTCCTGAGTTTGGAGTTTTAGCTACAACCGGTCACTGAGCATGTTTAACAAGCTGCTATTAGCAATCAGGACTATGAGCTGTGAATATGCCCACTGAGGTTTTCTTCTCGGTTTAATCAAAAGAGTTTAAGGAAAATTGAAAAGGGGAGATTTCTGGAGAGCGAGTGGGCAATTATCTGAAGGTTTGCATATCAAGAACCAAAGCCGTATTAATTGGTTGGTTTTGTATAATCTCTAAAGCTCATTTTCTGCCAAAAAACGAGGAAAGGGTGAAAGAAAATGTGGTACTTTGACTACTAATTAAAAGTCCTGGTAATAAAATCCCATAACTGAATCATTGTCATACATTAATACTAAAATATTACATCCTATATTGATCATAACTTTAAAGTTCAAAACAAAAATTACAAATGCTCATTGTTGCCTTTATGTGGTTGTGATAATAACAGAAAGGGAGACATTACGTAGCCTGCATCATGGCCAATCTTAAGAAGGGAAGCCATCTAATTTAAATTATAATTAATAGGATTTAAATTAATCACTTTTTGTGAGTCATCGTTTACTCAGTTTTATTTTAATAATTTATGCAGGAACATTATAATAATTCAGGTAAGTACAAAAGTGAATGAAAGAAAAGCAAATAATCCCACAGCTTTCCACTTCTAGCTATTTAATATTTAGGTGGGTCCAAACATATGCATTATTTTAATTTAAATAAATATTACCAGATTACTTTCTTTGAAAGTAGCGAGGATTCTCTACAGATCTAAGATTCTGTACAAGCAGATGGAAGCACTAAAATCATCGGAATTTAAATAAGAAAGTAAGTGAGACTTGTGTAGACTCCAAAAGGTAAGCAGTAACTTTCCTGAGAAGTATCACATAACTAGAAGGATGACTGGGGACTCTTTATCACCCACATCGCTGCTATTATTACTAGACTGGATGCTTGGAAGGAGAAGACTGTAGAATGGGCATTCCAAAGATAAATATGTTTATTCATTTATCCCCTTCCCAGTTTGAAGCAAGTCCAAGTTTAGCTGGCAATATCTGTGCAAAAGTGCTAATTTCACCACATGCTTGCCAACACTGGATGTTATCAAACATCTGATAAACAGTAACAAAAGAAAATGGCCGTCTCATGTTTTCATCTATGCTTACTAGGTGACTATAGTTAAAGCCTCTATATTTTATTTTTGTATGAACCATTTGAAGTTTCTCTTTCTAACACACTTATCCATACCTTTTGCCATTTTTCTGTTCCAATCTTTGCCTTTTTCTTGTAAATGCAGAAGGATATTTTAAAATATTAGACCTTTAATAGCCATTTATACTTCAAATGTTTTCTTTTGTAAAGGGTAATATTAATGTAGTCATGGAGCCAAAAACAAAACAAAACTTAAACATACGAAATATGGGGATCCAGGTGGGACATTGTGCCCATCACAGCCTACTTTTTACTTTCTAAACCATGACATTGTTCATACCCCAGTATTTTCCTTTTTCATTCTTTACACTTTTATTTTGGAGTGGAGATTAAATTATTTTTTAGAAATATCATTGCATAAAACACGTTCTTTTGGACAACATAAATAAATTCTGCTTAATACCATGTGTGGAGGCCAGAAATAGCTATTTTTAAAATGGCTAATTTTACTCTATCCGGAACACAGCAAATAAATGAGTACTTTGGGAAGCCCTTGAAGCCATTCATTCCTTTGGTGTCTGTCTGTCTGTGTCTCTCACTCTCTTCCAATATGTGTGTGTGTGTGTGTGTATGTGTGTGTGTGTGGACTGTATTTCCTTGTACTGTTCAATCACTCACTCCAGTAGTCATTTAATATTTTTAAAATATCATCTAACTTGTGACTTCCTAAAGAGAATTTTAAAAGCAATAGTGCTAGCTGACTGATACATAAATGTTCAGGGAGTAACAAGGTGATTTTTTTTCATTTTATATATTAGAGCCAGTATACATATATTCAAATTTGTAAGACAATGAAAAATCTTAATACAATTATGCAAAAATTAGACATGTAAATTAGATGTGTTTTTCAAAATGGTTGTTTACAATGCCTATACCTGTGTGTCAGTGGTGCGTATATTACACTATTGAATGTTTTTGGAATTATTTTCAGAGACATAAAAGCACTAATATTGTAGTCACACTTCGTACTTTAACAGCAAAGTATATGCTAGAGCTTGTCATCTTCCTATTCAACAGATAACTTTGAGCTACTTTGTTACTATTGCCGAAATTTACTGCCTCCCTTGTAGACCGTTTTGGTAGTATGTGCGTGTTAGCCCAACAAGTACATTAAGGACAGAAACTGCTTCTGTCTCGAGTCTGAACATCCTAAGTAAGATCTTAGTATAATTCACATGGCAAATGCTGAATAAATACTTTCTAAATTCTAAATAGTTCAAGCTGTGAAGGCAATTCTCACAGATCAACTCCAAAATGTTTAAAGTAATGGCAGCATCATTGGAATAAATGCAAAGCTTCAAAGCTGACTATTTTGGCATGGGCAGCATTCATTTGGATATCTAAATTTTGGCATGTTGTTGGAACCAGAAAGAAGTTTCATTACTCTAACATGGTTTTGGCAAAAAGTGCAAAAAGAGTATAATCCAGAGGATGAGTCATGGCAGTCAGAGCAGGGATGTAACACTATCCCAATTCAAGCAAAAATCATTGTGAATCAGGATGTTTAACAGCAGGCACGGGTATGGCACGGTCTAGTCTCTGATAAAGAGACTTAGAAAAGCTAAAAATAATGACCAAGAACACTGGGGAAATTTCACTGCCATTAAGACCTTCATGTTGGTTTAAGAACTAAGGCAAACAGACACATAGCATGAGATGTAAAAAGATCATTGTTCCAAAGCAATAGATTTGTTTAGACTTCAGTCCCTAAATACTGAGTTAATGGCAGCAACTTTAATTCAAGTTCCTATACTATGGTCAGCCAAGGCTGTGGGTAACATTTTTGCTGAGGACAGGATTAGTGTAGGAATACAGAGCACAGCATAGAGCATGCCCAGCAATTTCAATTAAACTGGTCTAGACCACAGAGCTGTCCAACATAAACTTCTGTGGTGTTGGAAATGTTCTAATGCACTGCCCAATATGGAACTCACCAGCTACATGTGACTGTTGAGCACTTGAAATATGGTGAGTATGACTGAGGAAGTGAACACTTAATATTGTTTAATTATATTTAATTTAAATATAATTAGCCATGGGTCTAAAGGCTACCCTGCTGAACAGCACAGATCTATAGCAAGGAGTTAGAAAACTACAGCCCAAGGGACAAAAACCACCAATTTCTGTAAAGTATTATCTTATCTATGGCCAAACTCATTGGTTTACATATTGTCTATGCCCCTTTCACACTGCTTCAGGATTGAGTAGTTGTGACTAAGACCACAGGACCCACAGAGTCTAAAATATGTACTAGTCAGCCCTTTAAAGAAAATGATTGCCGATCTGTGGCCTAGAGATAGCCAGATTTGTAGTCTTTCTTTGGTTCACCCTACTGATGAGCTGCACATGGCCCCATCAAGGCAAGAACAAAAGTAGGCATTTGGAAAAGATCCGAACTTAATCTATCCCTATGATTTTGTTAACCACCAACTTTAATTGTAGCTGCATGTTTAGGCTAGAAGAAGAGAGTGAAGGTTCTTGAAGGCAAATGCAATGTAGGACTATGAGGGCAGAGGTAACATACCATCTTATTCATCTTTGCACGTTTCACAGTATTTAATACAGGGCTAGAGAAATGTGAAACAGTCAGTAATTTGCTATAGTATTCAATTTAATCCAATTGAAGAGTTATATGCCTGTCTCCAAAATGACTGGACCCAAACTAGATAGCAAATGTGATAAAAAATTCATTTTTTCTTAAGTGTATAGGATTTTATATCCACCTCTTTTAAAACATATTTTTTGCTGTAAAAGATCACTGAGGCTATAATTAAAATCAGAAGTGAGTTTTTTAGTGTGTCATGTTTGTTGTATTTGTAAGTTGCAAAGACTAATTGTATTTATTAGCCAATTTTTGAATTATAGTTAATTTTAGCAACAAGTCAGGGTTTTTGTAAAGGAAGACTCTCTTCTCTCTAAAAACAACTTATTCTGTAAAGTTTTGGGGGAAAAACTGTTTCACGTTGAAGTATAAAGATGACCTGTGTGATTATAATTTTTTCAAGTGTAATGTCCACGGGGGAGTAAAGGAGGGAGCACTTCCCCAACAGCAGCATCTGGAAATTCAGTCCTGGTCGCCAGTCCAGAGCAAGGGACTACTGTCACATTACTCACACACTCATTGTATACACTATTCTGTCAATAGACACAGAAATATTTAAGTAATGATGGAGTGCAAGAAGCTGAATGAAGCAGTTAGAAAGAAAAAAACAGAATCCTTCATTTTGTTTATAAGAAAACAGATGTTAAGAGGCTAAGTGCTGACAAAGCCAAAGGGGTATATTTGGCCTGCAGTTCTGGATTGTACTTATGCCAGAGAGAAGTTTGGGGACTCAGGGAATGAGAAATATGGTATATCAATCTCTATAAGCTATATTACTATTGAAATAAGCTGACAAATCTAAGAATTAGTGAAAAAAGAAAATAGTGTGATTAAAAGAAGAAAAGAATATACTAAATTGCATTTCAGCCTTTATCTTTTTTGAACTTGTTCTCTGTGAATTATCAAGTTTAGTGATCAATAATATGAAACAAATATTTTAATAATTTCAATAGTTTTACTAGTTATGTATATTTATCCATGTAATGTGTTTTAAGATATCCAGATGTCTTCTGTTTAAAGATTAGCCTTCAAGTCATTGAAAAGACTCTATCCAAATTTTTTAAAAACACATGGAGGGAAAAAACATCTAAAATAAAAAGATAAATAACTACAAAGGTAATATAGGAAACTAGAAATTCCTTTGGCAAGATATTTAGAATCCTCTCTTCCAGTGAATAAAACATTAGGATCAATTTCCCTGCATTGAAAATCTAATTCCTCAGCTACCATTTTCTGCAGTGAGTTAAATAAAGTGAATTTTCAGTGGAATAAGGTTTTTTTCTCTCCATTGAAATACTCATTCATTTATTTACTCAGTTAGCAAACATTTCCTGAGCATCTACCATGTGCCACACATTGTTTGAGATGCCTAGGATATAACAATGAACAAAGCATTGCCCCTACCCTTGCGGAACTTACAACTCACTTAGGAAGAGGGGATTCTTAAGATTTCTATAAATATCTAGTAATTTATTACTGAAACATCAACATTTTTAGACAAATATTAAGTGTGGTGTTATTGGGTGTGTTGTTTAATTCACATTTCTGCTTCCCACTCATCCCATGCACATGAAAGGATTACTCTTTCTTTCCCTCCCAATATTAGGTTTGGCCATGTCATTTGCTTATGCTGAATTAACTGTAAGTGAGAGACCTCCATCTGAGCCTCTGAGGGAGGAATATATAAAGCAGAGTCTCTAAGCTGAACTGTGATTAACTATAGAGTGAGTGAAAAATAAACCTCTGGTGTTTTTAGTAGGGGTCAGCAACTATAGCCCATGGATCTAATCCAGTTCACCACTGTTTTTGTAAATAAAGTCACGTCCATTAAGATTACATAGTTGATGGCAACAGAACCTGCATTGAGTATTTATGGCACAGCACCACTCAGAACAACTACTCAGGGCAACTACTACAGCCCACAAAGCCCCAAGTATTTACCATTTGGCCCTTTACAGAAAAAACTTGCTGACTCTACTTTAAGTCACTAAGAGATCGGTGGTGTCCATTACTTCAACATAACCTAGCTGTTATGGGCTGGACTGCATCCCTTCTCGTCCAAATTCAAATGTTGAAGCCATAACCCCAATACCTCAGAATGGGACTGTATTTGGATATAAAGCTTTTACAGAGGTGACTAAGTTAAAATGAGGCCCTTAGGGTGATCGCTAATCCAATCAGACTGGTGTCCTTATAAGAAAATTGAACACACAAAAAGATACCAGGGATGTGTGTGCACGAAGGAAATAACTTGTGAGCACACAGTGAGAAGACTCCACCTGCAAGCCAAGGCGCGAGGCCTCAGAAGAAAACAAAACTGCTAAAACCTTGATTTTGAACTTCTAGCCTCCAGAATGGTTAAAAAATAAATTTCTGTTGTTTAAGACACGAAGTCTGTGGTGTTTTGTTACGGCAGGCCTAGCAAACTAATATATGAGTCTATCCCATCTGATGCAGAAACTGGTACCTAAAGGTCAGGTGATGGTGTAACAACAACAAAATATGATGACCGCATTTAATTTGCTAAATCAGCATATGCTACAGAATGTGAAAGAATTAATTACTTAATTCAAATTATTAAATTCAAGCAGTATTTTTCAGGATATTATGCTATGATGATGCTAACTATTACTTATATAACTATATATCTATCTATATTTCTACCTCTATTCTATCTTTATAGCTATCCTAGGCTCTCTTAATCTTTATCAAATGTGCTTTGTTTGATTTTGTGCATATATGTAATTTCAACTGGTGATTTCTTTTTTTTTTTTTTTTTTTGAGGAAGCTATAGCTCTGAGCTAACATCTGCCACTGATCCTCCTTTTTTGCTGAGGAAGACTGGCCTGGAGCTAACATCCGTGCCCATCTTCCTCTATTTTATATGTGGGATGCCTGCCACAGCATGACCTGATAAGCCGAGCATAGGTTTGCACCCAGGATCTGAACCTGCAAACCTGAGGTGGCTAAAGCAGTGTGTGCAAACTTAACTTCTGCGCCACCGGTTCAGCCCCTCAACTGGTGATTTTTTAAGTTAACATAACCCACTCTGTTCCAAGTGTGGTTGTTTGATAACCCTGCAACTCAAAGATGGCAAGAAATGCTAGTTAGTGTTTAGGGACCAAGACCTTGAAATTGTTTTCCTTAGTTTGCTGAAACAGGGTAAAATATGCAAAAACAGTTGAATATAGTTGTACTTATAAATATTCTTTATTAAGAAAATGATCTGTTATGTTTCTTTATATGTTAACAGGCTATTGTAACCTTTTTAACATCTCTCTAACACACATTTCTTCAAGTCTTCATATTCAATATGGATGTATTACTCAGGCTATATCCTTGAAGTGTTCATAATCTCATAAGAAAGGAAACGGTCATCAAAAGAAGTCAAGTTATCTGTGGTGGTGACTTATTGAGTAAAAATCTCCAGTTAGTCCAAAGCTATGTCCTCATGCATATCTCCGTTCTCATATTTCTCTGAATAATCAGGTAACGTTCAGCAAAAACAACAACAAAAAAGGCATTTAAGAGTTTGCCTGTAAATAAATCTGATTATTATGAAAGTCAAACCGAAATAAGTTTAAGGTAAAAGAAATAAGATCTTGTAAAGTTTCATTAGTTATGTTGCTCAATATTCATTTTTCATTCAAATTATTTGGAAGAAGTGGATATATGGACCAGAAGTCATTAAAGTCACAATAATTATTTAAATTTGATTTGAAATTTGGTAAAATAATTCAGTAGTATGTATATAAGTATATATATTCATTTTTCATACATTAACAAGCTTTATGATTTGTGAATGAAATGCCAATCTAGTCTTGAAAGGGGTAGTAAGGTATGAAATGTATAAAGGAAGTGAAATAGAAATTTTCTTGATTTTAGCACTAGTTGTCCTTGTAGATGATTACAGGTTTCAGAAGTATTTGGCTGTTATAGCATAATTCTGTATATTTTAAAAATCTATGTTTATTTTGGAAATCTATTTATATTTTAGTGTAGGGGTTAATTTTGAGTCCTTGGACAACAGTAATGATGTTCCCACCCTTTGCTTTTTTCTGGTTCTGTTTCTTTTCCTTTATTCATCTTAATGACAATGTCATTATTCAAATGAATACAATAGATAGCAAAAAATACTTACTAAATATAGATATACATGTGATCTATATATGTGTGTTTGTGTTTGTGTGTATATATATAGTATATACATCTATATATAGTATATATTACATATTTATATTTAACCTGTAATCATCTTCATCTATTCAAATATATAAGATACAGATATTAATGATTTTTGCAGTGGAATCTCCATATGACAATGTGTTCAACCTTCTCTTGTTCCATTTATAATCTGCCAAAAAAGGAATGATAAGACTGACTTGCATCAAGTAATTATTTCTTACTTTCTAAGTAATTTAAAATCTAAGCTAATTAGAATATTTCTGAGTACTTCTCATTTAATTACTTCCAAACGTGCAAAATATTTCCATTGATAGCAGTCAAATTGTCACAAATTGTACTGTTTGACTTCAACCTTCAGTTCTGTATAATGAGAAATGTGGATAAAAATCTAGTTTGAAATTTAACAAGATTCTACACTAAAGAGAAAATATTGGCTCCACATCTCCCTAAAAACTGCTCTGTTCAATATCCCATGGCAAATTTGGTCCTTGCAGCAGAAAGAAAGATGAATTATTTGTGTCTCATTAATTTTTATGTAAAATTATTCTTTGTTCTCTTGGTTACTCCCTGTCTAAATTGGAAAGGAAATAACAAAAGATTTTTCTATGAGTTTAATTGTCTAGATTTACACATCTACTACTTGTGATTAAAAAATGAATATTTTGTATATCCATGATAAATATTTAGTAACTCTTCTTTGTTATTTATCGCATTTATTTTAGGGCAATGACTGCCATTAAGGTGAACAAAGGAAAAGAAACAAAGCAAGAAAAAAGCAAGGGGTGGGGAGAGTATTACTGTTCACCATGGATTTAAAATTAGCTCCTATACTAAAATATAAATAACAAATTTCCAAAATAACTATAGATTTTTAAAATATACAGGATTATATGATAATAACCAAATACTTCTAAAACCTCTAAACATATTCAAGGACAGCTAGTGCTAAAACAAAGACAACTTGTATTTCATACCTTACTATATCTTTCAAGAACAGATCAGAATTTCATTTACAAATCATAAAGCTTATTAATGCCTGAAAAATGAATAAGCTAAAACTGAAATGATTTTTATTAAAATAATTAGTATTACTGTATTAAATAATTTCCACTGTCTTAGACAGTAGGAAAGTAAGAAGAATGCTTTCTAGGACTTTTTCCTTGAACCCTATTAGGGGCTGCTTTTATGGGTAAACTATGGCAGCATCAAACACACTTTTCTTAATATCTTGCATTTTGGTTGTTCAGAGAATCAAGATTATCTGGGGAAGTGGGGTGGGACACTAGGAAGACATCAATCACCCAAAGAATGCATATGCACAAACAACATAAATTTCAACAAGGATATAGATTAGAGATCTGAGGCTGAGCTAAAACAGAGATAGATATAGATAAATAAACAGATATAAGACATAGATACATTATTAAGACTCATTCCATTTTATATGACATCTTAATAATACTTGTTTATTGAATTAAGTTATCAAGCACATGGGGCTTTTCTTTGTTCCAAAGTATGTGTTCTCTTTATTTTTCTGAATCCACTGAAATTCACATGTGATTACAGATCAAAGTATCCTTGTTTTAAAATTCATTAATACTGAGACACTATTAAATTCATAAATTAAAAAACACAAATAATATAATGTCTAAAAGCACAGTCATCAGAGTCAGAACGATGAAGTTCTCTGCCCACTAGTTTTGGAATCTCTGTCCCTCATTTCCTTATCTATATAACTAGGAAAAATATTAACACCTTGCTAAGTTGCTGTGCTATGCATATGGCTATTTTCATGAATACTACTTTTATGACTGTAAAAATTGAAATTTCTGTTCAGTAATTGAGAACTATACCACTGGAAAATTTTCCAGTATTTCTCCAATATCAGTTCACCATCTTTTAATAATTTTTTTAAAAACCTAAGGGAATTGTTGTACTCCACACAAAGGAGGTAGATTGAGAGAGTTGAGGCAGATACTCGCTTTTTTCTGACTCATTATCAAAACTTTCAAACATAGCCCAGAGGGAACATATGGCAGATAAAATATATAAAACAATAACCCAGAATCAACTTGACAGTGTTAAGAAAAGTTATCCGAAAAGATATCTATATATATCAAATACTGAAATGCTAAATTAACTAAATCAATGCCCACTAAGTTAGATATTTAAGACGTCTCACTATGTGCCAAGAGTTCAAACTGACTTCAGATTTCCTCATAGGCTATGCTTGAAAGTCACAGAAATATATATCAAAAGAAAGGAGACAAAGAGATGAATTTGAATGTAGGTAAAATTAGAGACATGAAATTCAGACAAGAAAAATCCAAAATAAACATGCTTGGTATTATGAAAACAGGAGCATGAAAAACGTAAGAGAAAAAAATTTCATTTGAAGATTTAATAGAAGAAAAAACTCAAGTAAAGGCAGATGTAAATCTGTTTAAAAGGCACACTGCTATGAGGACTAATTAGGAAAACGTCACCAAATTTGAGATATAAACTATCAAAACTTACTAAAATTTAAGAATGAACAAAGCCTTCACCGGACAGGTTAAAAGCCTGCACCTCATGGTCAATAGGGAAAAATAAGAAAGTAGGTTGGTCTCAGATGTCTCCTAAGCAACACCAGATTTCATGAAATAATAGGGCAATGGATCTAACCAGGGGCAATTTTCTCCGTGGGGACATATGACATCACCTAAGGACGTTTTTTAATTGTCACAAGTGGGAGTGGGTGCTATTGGCATCTAGTGAGTAGAGAAAGGGACTTGCCCAAGGGTAGTAGTGTTGTTGGTGTTGTTAGTAGTGTTGTGTCATCCTATCCTTGAAAAATAGGATGTTGTGATGGGTTTCATAAGTGACACTCCAATGTATAGTGGCAGTGATACTTCTGATTTGGCAAATGTGTTTGCTGAAAAGAACTAAATCAAGGGCCAAAGTCTTAATACCAACAGCCAAAGATGTCATTGCCCATAGGCGGTACAGAGGCTGTGGAGTCATTTACATTTGAATGAACCATGTAGGCTTGGACAATAAGCATCCCAAAGGCAACCGTAAGGGACTGAACATCAAAGGCTCTTTCCTAAGTGTTTACTAAGTGTACATCATCTTCCTCAGCAGGGAAATGAGCTCCCATGATAACTAAATTCTTCTCACCCTATTAAATGGTGGCTGAGATCCAGATTCACTTTCAGTGAAAAATTCAATATGCTTTTTCTATTCCTCAGTGCTATGCGACAAGTTTCTGATTTTATATTTATTATCCCATTTAATCTTCATCAATCTTCAAAGAAGGTATTGTTTATACCAACTGAGGTATAGAAAAGTTAATATATGTTTGGTGCGTTAACACAGACAATGGAGCTAGTGATAGAGAACATTCTTGTACATGAGTAATCATAAGGGAAAGTATTGACTCATATAATTGAAATGTCTGGGAGCAAGGTTAGCTTCAGACAACAATGCTGGTGCAGGGTCTCAATGGATATCATCAAGATTTAGGTTTGTTTCCATATTTTGACTCTCTCTCTTCTATGCTGGCTTCATTATCAGGCCTCAGGTGGTGGCTGGATGGCTGCTGGCAAATTGAAAGCTAAATCCTGCCAGGTTCAAGTACACTGAAAATGTGGTCACAACAGTCCCTGCAGTTGGCACCAATTGGATCATGTGCCTGTCCCTAAAATAGCCACTGTAGCCAGTTGAATGGAATCCTCGTTTTAGCTAGGCCTGAATAGAGGTGTGGGAGAGGACAATCCCACAGCACATGGACTGAACTGAAAAATGGGATTAGTTTTCTCAGAAGGCAACAGAAGTACAGTTTATAGAAAGTGAATGAATACAGGGTGAATGATAGAAAACCTATCACACCCGCGGCACAGGTGAACACAGGTGGTTGGAGAAGGGGGAAAACACCCTACCCCTGGCAGAAGGGCAAGAAACAATCCCGGGCCCAAGCAATTAGATGTGCCCTACTGCTAGAGAGGAAGGATCACAGAGAAAGCTCGACCCTCAAGCCACAGGTACACAGGGTCTGTGTAGGCCTGAGGCTACACAAGGACAACAGAAAACCCCAACCCCACTATCACTAGGCTAGCACCACTAAAAAGCAACAGGAGTTGATCAATGAGGGAGGGCCAGGACTGTAGAGAGAGATCTTCTCTGAGATGCAGCTGCACAGGGAAGGCCTAAAGTTAGTGATGGACTAGTAATATCGTGGGCAGCCCTTATGAAATTCAGACTTCGCCCTCTTTACCTACCATTACCTCATGGTAATTGCGGAGGTATTTAAGTCTGGTATTACAGCGTACACACGAGGCAAATAGGGAACAGCTAGCAAGACAGTACATTTAACCCCAGCTTACCGTTAACTCTGTGAAATGTACCATCTAATTAAAAACTGGTGATTATAACATTGGACCCAACTATACCATACACTACATCCAAAAAAAACTATTTTAACTGTAAAGACATAGTAAAACTAAAAGAATAGGAAAAGAAATATACTTACACTCATCAAGAGAACACTGATAATGAAGAGACTATCAAACAAAATAGGCTGCAGAACAAGGAAATTACCAGAGATAAAGAGGGACATTTATATTATGTGAAGAGGTCATTCACCAACGAGATTACAAAAATCCTAAATGTTTATGCTTCTAACAAAGATTCAAAATACATGAAGCAAGAATGATAAAACTGAAAACGGAAATAAGCAATCTACAATCACAGTTGGAGACTTTTAACACGCTATTCTCAGTAACATAAAAAACAGACAGAAAATATCACCTCAACTAATTAACATGTATCGACACTGCACCCAACAACAGTAGAGTACAGTAGTCCCTCCCTTACCCACAGTTTTGCATTCCACGGTTTCAGTTACCCACAGTGAACCGCCAGATGTCATCCGCTCTTGACATCAAACCGCCAACATCATCATGGCTCCACGATGCTCCTTCTGATGTATCGTCAGGTCAATAGTAGCCTAACACACGTCACAATGTCTACATCATTCACCTCACTTCATCTCATCTCGTAGGCATTGTATTATGTCACATCATCACAAGATGAAGGATGAATACAGTACAATAAGATATTGAGAGAGATACCATATTCTCATAATTTTTATTACAGTATATTGTTATACTTGTTCTATTTTATTATTAGTTGTTGTCAATCTCTTACCATGCCTAATTTATAAATTAAACTTTACGATAGTTATGCATGTATAGGAAAAAACATAGTATATACAGGGTTCAGTGCTATCTACAGTTTCAGGTATCCAGTGGGGGTCTTGGAACATATCCCCCACAGGTAAGGGGGCTATGGTACCCACATATCAGTAATAAAAGAGGAGACAACACAGCTGATCCTATAGACATTAAAAAGATAATAAGTGATTATTATGAACAACTTTGTGACGAAAATTTTAACAACATAGATGAAAAATTCCTTGAAAAACACTGTCAAAGGTAACTAAATAAGAACTAGATACGTAAACAGTCTTATTTCTATTAAAGAAGTTGAATTCATACCTAAAAGATTTCAATCAAACAAACAAAAAATCCAGGCTCAGATGTCTTCACCAACAAATTCTATTAAACATTAAGGAAGAAATAAATAGCAATTCTAGGAAATTCTTCCAGAAATTAGGAGAGAAGAAAATGTTTGAAATGATAAAAACATTTTACATTTTGACTGTTGTGTTAGTTACATGACTATGCATTTGTCAAAACTTGTACAATTGTGTAAAGAGAATGAATTTTACTGTATATAAATCATATCTCAATAAAGCAGACTCAAAAATTTTTGAGAAGCCAACCTGGCTACAAGGCACATTAATCTATCATACACGAATCTATTTGCATGGAAATATATTTTATAATATACAAGTTGGACTTTTTAACTGGAACCTATTGTTTTATTAGAAAAGATAGGGGCCGGCTCCGTGGCCGAGTGGTTAAGTTCGCGCACTCCACTGCGGTGGCCCAGGGTCCGGATCCTGGGCGCGGACATGGCACCGCTCATCAGGCTACGTTGAGGCGGCATCCCACATGCCACAACTAGAAGGACCTGCAACTAAGATATACAACTGTGTACAGGGTGGGGGTTGGGGGAGATAAAGCAGGAAAAAAAAAAAAAGATTGGCATCAGTTGTTAGCCCAGGTGCTAATCTTAAAAAAAAAAAAAAGAAAGAAAAGAAAAGATAGAGTTGTTCCATGAAATACATGATCTCAAAAAAGAAGTATTTAGATGACCAATAGGGATTTTAGTAAAAAGTTAAAGTAGACGGGAGAAATAAAAGAGACCCTTCACAGAGGAAGTATACATAGGTATGACTCAAAGCAAGCAAACATTGCTGTATAAAACTGAAAGCACTTTCCTTCACACTGTCCTCCTAAGAGGTGGGGCTATGTTAAAGAGAAGGCTTCTCCCACTCTCCAAATCAGAGTGGTTGTGCAAGTTGTGGTAGGACTTTGGGAGAGCTGCATTACTCTATAAAATGATGGAAATATTTTAAAATGTTGTTGGGAGAGTAGTAACATAGGAGAGAGAAAAGGGAGAGCGACAAGTAGAATGGTTTTGAGATCCCTCTTGGGTGAAGAAGCTCAAAGGGACGTTGACAGCCTTTCTCAAAGGAGAAAAAGAATTACTAAAAAGGAAATTTTAAATTGTTTGCCATGGTGTGTGCTGTGCACTTCTGCTGCTCGTCGTCGTCCTTACAGTATGTTTAGTAAAGACTACATTGCTCACTAATTCAATTTTGTGAAATTTTGAGGAAAGTTAAAGAGAGGGACTGAATTCTGTCTGAGTTGCTGCAAGACAAAAACAGATTGTACAGAGAAACTGGAGCTGAGGATAAAGGTTTCTAGAGTATAAATCCCTAGGAATTAGCAGTATTATCTAGGAGAACATAAAAGGTTCCAAAGCTATGGAACTGGTGGACTCCAAGGTTGAGATTTCCAATGAGCAAAGAAAATCAACTAATATTAAGGTCATAAGTTAAATAAAAATGGAATTGCATAAGGTCTTTGTGTAATGGAAAGATGCAACTGGCAAATAAGAAGGCCCAGAGAAAGGTGGAGCAGTCTAGGAGGATCAGGAATGATGGAGGGATCCACTAAGCTGGATGGTAGCATGAAGGGCTATACCTCTCTTTGTATTCATCCCTGCCTTCAAAATCCTTTGTAAATGTCCTATAAATCTGTGATTCAGGCCTGGAACTCTAATCTAAAACTTACATTCTCAGTGTTTGATTGTCTAAGAGAGCAGTGCACTTCAGATAAGAGAGAACTATCTCTAATTTTTCTGAGGAGACAATGTGCTATGATTGAGATCCATCTTCAGTTCATGGGATACTGATTCCAACTTATGCTCCCTGTGTAAAGTGGGGATCTTCTTTCTCTTACTCTACTACCTACAGAGGAATTTAGTTTTACCCATATTTGGGAAGAATAGAGACAGAAATCAGGTAAGAAAACCCTAGGCCCAGTCCCTAGCATAATGGTCAATTTTATGCATCAATATGGTTAGGCCACAGTACCCGGTTTTTGGTCAAACACCAGTCTAAATGTTGCTGTGAAGGTATTTTTCAGATGTAATTAACATTTAAATCAGTATACTCTGAATAAAGCTGATTACCTTTCATAATGTGGTGGGCTTCACCCAATCAGTTGAAGGCCTTAAAAGAGAAGTCTGAGGGGACGAGCCCAGTGGCATAGTGGTTAAGTTTGTTCCCTCTGCTTCAGCAGCCCAGGATTCAGGGGTTCAGATCCTGAGGGCGTACCTCTGCACTGTGATCAAGTCATGTTGTGGCGGTGTCCCACATACATAATAGAGGAAGATTGGCACAGATGTTAGCTCAGCGCCAATCTTCCTCACCAAAAATAAAAGAGAGAGATATAGAGAAATCTGAGGTCCCTGAAGAACGTATCTGACTCCAGACTTCCTTTGGACTCAAGACTCAAATATCAACTCCTCCCTGGGTCCCTAGCTTACCTGTCTGCTCTAAAAATATCAAACTTTGCCAGCCCCCACAATCAAATGAGCCAATTCCTTAAAATAAATCCTTTCCTCCTCCTCTCTCTCTCTCTCTATATGTATATATTCACAAGGTAATTTTCCATTTGACTTTGAATACTAATTCTTGAGGCTCTCAGAGTCTAGTCTCCCCAGAGTGTCCCCTAAAGGACTATTTTAGTCATGCTCTTTCTTATAAGATCCCTTTGCTCCTACCTTCACCACATATAACCCATTCTCTTGGTTTCCTAGTTTGGAAACTTGCCAGAAAGAAGCCCATATTGTGCTGGACCTGATTTCTTTTCTGAAAAGGTGATTAATCTCTTCTACCATTTTCCTGATTCCTCTTTCTAGCGTGGTCCATGCAATCCCAGGGCCCCAGCAAAGCATGAGTTTGAAATGGTTGGGGGAACCTATGGAGAACAGCATGTGAAAGAAAGCCTCAGGGTGAGGGATAAAAGGAGTGCTGCAAAGTATGAGATGGGAGGGAATCTGATGCCGTCTTGCGCTGTCAGATCCTCCTGCGCCTATTCTGCCCTGACTGCAGCTGGTTCCTCCTGTCTTCTATAGCCATGTGGACCACCTTCCACATTAGAGACTTTTTGCAACTGTTGCAGCAAGATTTCTGATGTGAGGTGTGCAGTATACTGTCTGCAGAAGCTGACCTTCTGCTGTTGGCAGTTCCTGTAGAAAATACTCCTCCCCCTGTGTTTCCTTTGGCTTCCACAAGAATTCTGATGTGTTTCTAACTCTGGCCAATTTCCTCTCAACAAACACTTTAGAAAACCAATTATCAGCCCCTCTGTTTGGCCATCTCTGCTTCTTGCCTTCAACTTCTCACTGGATTTTTCAGAGATATTGTGACCTGCCTCTCTGTCTAAACCCTGTGAATACACAAAGGAGGCTCTTCTTCCCTGACTGGATCCCTTTTTTTCCTGTAACCCTCACGTCTCCCTTTTTCTCATTGTATCCTGTCTTTACAGTGAGTCCCATTCCTTTATCATTCTTTAACCACCATGACTGGTTTTCTCCCTGCCACCAGAGCCCTGTCTGTCATGACCCCACATTTTCACTGATCTTTTTTCCACCCTTACTGATGGCCTTATTCATGTCTGCCCTCAGAGCCTTCCTTTTTACTGGGCTCTTGTAACATTTCACATATCTTTCCTTTACCCCTACCACCAGCTTTCTCATCATTGCCACCAGAGATCTCTTTGGCACTGTAACATACCTTCCCCCAAATTTCCAATTTTTCACCCTCAATACCAGGCTTTTTTCTGTCACCAGAGCCATTTTTACCATTGTATTTTGCATCTCTGATGAAGCATCCTTCATGCCCAACACTTGCCTTCTCCCTTCTTCCCTAGAGCACTGAGCCGCTGGATCCTCTTCTCCAACCAGACCTCACTTTGTCTCTGGATGCTCCTCTGCTCCCCTGATCCCACCTAATCCTCTTTTCCTCTCGCACTTCCGTTATCAACTATTAGCACCCAGTTATCCAAGCAGGAGACCTTAAGCCATCCTATATTCCTCCTTCATTCTTCCCATAATTAGTCAACACCTTCAGCTTATGTTTTTCTGATAGATATTTCTCAAATCTGTCTCTGTTCAGGGCCTAATCATCTTTCACCTAAACTGTAGTACCTCCTATCTTATCAACATCCCTCCAGCTTTGCCCCTTAAATAAGTTTACTCTTATTACTACCTGAGAAATCCACCTAAGATGACACTTCCATGCTTGAAACTCAATTGCTCTCTGGCCTACCAAAGAAAGTCTGTACTTCTTATCCTGATCTACTAGTTATCTATTTTTTATTGATTTCTAGTTTAATTCCATTTTGGTAAGAAAATATACTTTATACAATTTCCAGCCTTGAAACTTTATTGAACTTGCTTTATGGTTCAGAATATGATTTATTTTGGTGAATTGTACGTGTGCACTTAAAAAGCATATGCATTCTTCTATCGCTGGGTGAAGTGTTCTATAAATGGAAAGTAGGTCAAGCTGGTTGATAGTGTTATACAAGTCTCTGTATACTTACTGATTTTCTTTCTATTATTTCCTCAGTTACAGGGAGAGGAGTATTGAAGTCTCCAAGAATAAATGTGAGGCTATCCACTTCTCCTTTCAGTCCTATCTATATTTGCTTCATGTGTTTTATAAATCTATTATCATGAGTATATACATTAGGACTGTTACATCCTCTTGATAAATTGACTCCTTTATCATTATGAAATGTCTTGTTCTATGACTGATAACATTTTTTTTGAAACATACTTTATCTGATATTAATATAATCATTATTGCTTCCTTTTGAATATTTTTATATGGCATATATTTTTTATCCTCTTATTTTTAAACTATCCTTGTCTCACTTTAAAGTGAGATTCATTCATACAGCATGTATTTGGGTGCTACTTTTAAATCCAATCCAGGAATTTATGCCTTTTTAAAAATTTCAGCATTATTGAGGTATAATTGACATATAAAGTTGTAACATATTTAAAGTGTACATCATGGTGGTTTCATATATGTATACATTATGAAAGGATTCCTCCAGTGTAGTTAATTAACACATCCATCACCTAATATATTAATTTTTATTATTATTTTGGTGAGAACATTTAAGTTCTACTCTCTTAGCAAATTTCAGTTACACAGTACAATGTTATCAACCATAGTCACTATGTTTTATATTAGAGCTAAATACCATATTTGTCTTATAGCTAAAAGTTTGTACTCTTTTACCAACTTCTCCCTATTTCCCACAGCACCCACCCTCTGGCAACCACTTTTCCACTCTGTTTCTATGAGTTTCTTTCTTTTTTTTTTTTTTTTCTATGTTGCACATGTAGTATTTGTCTCTCTCTTTCTGGCTTATTTCACTTAGCCTAATGCCCTCCAGGTTCATCCATGTTGTTGTAAATGACAAGATTTCCTTCTTTTTAAAAGCTAAATGATATTCCATTATATATATATACCACATTGTCTTTATCCATTTATCTGTCAATGGACACTTAGGTTGTTTCCACATCTGGTGATTGGTCTGTTCATATTTTCTATTTCTTCATAATCTGTTCTTGGTAGATTGTATATTTCTAGGAATGTATCCATTTCTTCTAGTTTGTCCAATTTGTTGGCATATAATTGTTCATGGTAGTTTCTTAGGATCTTTTGTATTTCTGTGATATCAGTTGTCACATCTTCTCTTTCATTTCTGATTTTATTTGAGGTCTCTTTCTTTTTGTCTTGGTGAGTCTAACTAAAGATTTTTCTATTTTGTTTATCTTTTCAAAAAACCTGCTCTTAATTCTATTGATCTTTTCTATTGTCTGTTTAGTCTCTATTTCATCTATTTCCACTCTGATCTTTGTTGTTTTCTTCCTTCTACTAACATTGGGCTTAGTCGGTTCTTATTTTTCTAGTTCCTTGACATGTAAATTAGGTTGTTTATTGGAGATCTTTCTTGTTTCTTAATGAGGGACTTATTGCTATGAACTTCCATCTTAGAACTGCTTTTGCTGTATCCCATAAGTTTTGGCACATTGTATTTTCACTTTTATTTGTCTCAAGGTATTTTTTTATTTCTTTTTTGACCCATTGGTTGCTCAATAGCATGTTGTTTAATCTCCAAATTTTGGTGAATTTTCCAATTTTCTTGTTGTAATTGATTTCTAGTTTTATATTGTCATGGTCAAAAAAAGATGCTTGATATGATTTTAGTCTCCTTAAATTCATTAAGACTTGTTTTGTGGCCTAAAATATGACCTATTCTAGAGAATGTTCTATGTGCACTTGAAAAGAATACGTATTCTGCTGCTTTTGGATGGAATGTTCTGTATGTGTCTATTAAGTCCATCTGGTCTGACATGTCATTTAAGTCCAATATTTCCTTATGGATTTTCTGTCTGAATGATCTATCCATTGATGAAAGTGGAGTACTGAAGTTCCCTACTGTTATTGTATTGTTATCTATTTCTCCCTTCAGTTCTGTTAATAATTGTTTTATGTATTTAGGTGCTCATATTTTGGGTGCATAAATATTTACAAATGTTATATCCTCTTGTTGAATTGACTCTTTCATCATTATATAATAACCTTCTGTGTCTCTTATTACCATCATTGTCTTAGAGGCTATTTTGTCTAATATAAGCATAGCTACCTCAGCTTTATTTTGGTTTCCATCTGCAGGAAATATCTTTTTCCATCCCTTCACTTTCAATGTGTGTGTCCTTAAAGTTGAACTGTCTCTTGTAGACAGCATATAGTTGGGTCTTACTTTTTTCATCCATTCAGCCACTCTATGTCTCCTGATTGGAGAATTTAGTCCATTTACATTTAAAGTAGTGATTGATAGGTATGAACTAATGTTGCTTCACAATTTCCTCAAGAGCTTCCTGGGTGTAATCTGAAACTGGTCCCTATACATAGAGGGCAGGGAGAGACAGAAGAAAGAAGCAGACCATTTCAGATTGGTAAGTGGAAGTTTTAATGAGCAAAGGAAATTACTTATGAGGCTTGTCTTTGGCTGCTGCAAAATAAGTAGTTTTGCACATGCCAGAATCTCCAAAGTTTATATAGATCCCTAACTGGTTTCAGTTATGTACACAGTCTGGATAGTCTATCACCACATTACTATCTCAGGGTTATATCCTTGTGGCAGCTTCTGGGAGCAGGAAAGGCAAGCAGAGTGGACTTTTCAAGGACAGAGGAAGTGTTGAGGAGCCTCCAATTGCCTGAGGGTCAAACTGGCAGTCATATCTTCTTGATGAGCTCGCCTAACATCTTAATATTGCCATTTTGTTACAGGTTTCCTGGCTGTTTGTAATTCCTTTGTTTCTCTCTTCTCCTGATGCTCTCTTCTTTTGGGATCTGATGATTTTCTGTAATGGCATGCTTAGCTTCCTTCTCTTTATCTTTTGTGTATGTTCTATAGGTTTTTTGCTTTGTGGCTGCTACAAGCCTTACATAAAGCATCTTATATTTATAACAGTTTATTTTAAGTTGATAACTTAAGTTTGAACTCATTTTAAAAGTCTACATTTTTACTCTTCCTTCCCACATTTTATGCTTTTGATGTCACAATTTACATCTTTTTATCTTGTGTATTCCTTAACAAATTATCGTAGTTATAGTTTTTTTTAGTACTTTTGTCTTTTAAACTTCATACTAGATTTAGAAGTGATACCCACCACCATTACAACATTAGAATATTTTGAATTTAACTATATATTTACCCTAACCAGTGAGATTTGTATTGTCCTATGTTTTTCTTGTTACAAATTAGCATCTTTTTGTTTCAGCTTGAAGTGCCTTTAACATTTCTTGTAAGGCCAGTCTAGTGGTGATGAACTCTTTCAGCTATTGTGTGTCTGGAAAATTCTTTATCATTCTTTCAATTCTGAAGGACAACTTTACCAGGCAGACTATTCTTGGTTGGCAGTTCTTTTCTTTCAGCACTTTGAATATATCATGCCACTCCCTTCTGGCCTGCATAGTTTCTGTTGAAAAATCTGCTAATAATCTTTTGGGGTCCCCTTGCACTAGCAAGTTGATTTTGTCTTGCTACTCTTAAGATATTCTCCTTGTTTTTAACTTTCGACAATTTAATTATAATGTGTCTTTGTATGGGTCTTTTTGGATTCTTCTTATTTGGAACTTTCTGGACTTCCTGGATCTGGATGTATGTGTCTTTCCCCAGGTTAGAGAATTTTTCAGCCATTATTTCTAAAATAAGCTTTCTGCCTCTTTCTCGCTTCTCTTTCTGGGATCCATATAAAGTGAATATTGGTGTTCTTGATAGTGTCCCATTTGTCCTTTAAGCTATCCTCCATCTTGTTCATTTTTTTATCTTTGGTCCCCTGATTGGATGAATTCCACTACCCTGTCTTAAAATTTGCTCATCTTTTCTTCCACTTCATCTATTCTGCTGTTTAATCTCTCTGAATTTTTTAACTCAGTTATTTTATTCTTCAGTTCTGTGACTTCTGTTTGATACTTATAATTTTTAGCTCTTTTGTAAAATTCTTATTTTGTTCATATGTTGTTCTCTCGACCATGATGAACATTTATATGACCATTATTTTGAACTCTGTCCAGTAAATAAATTATCTCTGTTTCATTAAGGACTGTTTCTGGAGTTTTATCTTGTTCTTTTGTTTTGTACGTAAGCCTTTGTTTCTTCATTTTCCTTGACTCTGTGTTGCTTTGTGTTCATTAAATAAATCAGCCACCTCTGCCAGTCTTGATGGACTGGTCTCGTGTAGGATGTGAACCTTATCCTTTGGCCCAGCCAAACTCTTGGTTCTCTCAAACCTTTGTGATTGTCCAAGCTGTCTTCTTTGTTCTTAATGGTTCCTAGTAGTTGAGGATTTGTCAAAACTTCTTTCTATGTGGGTATTTTCCTCATTCACCCAATATGTAGGACTCACTTAGCTAGTTTCTATATTTCTTTCAGAGGGAGTTGCTCCAACTTTAGCTATGGATTCAGTGAATCCTTGGAATGAGGTCAGTTCAGGAGCCTCCTATGTTGCCATCTTGGACTGAAACTTTCCTCCTCCAAAATCTTTACAGTCTAAGGACTTATATTTGTCTTTCTCTGCCTGGCTCATCTCACTTAGCATAATGCCCATATGATCTAGCAGTCCTGCTTCTGCATATATATCCAAAGAAAATGAAAAGAGAATATTGAAAAGCATTCCCATGTTTATTTCATCCTTATTCACAATAGCCAAGATATGGAAATATCAACCTAAATGTCCATCAGCAGATGAATAGATAAAGAAGATGTGGTATATATATAATAGAATATTATTAAGCCATGAGAAAAAAGGAAATCCTGCTATTTCCAACAACATGGATGCACCTTGAGGTCGTTAGGCTAGGTAGTGATTTAGTAGGTGTTATCTAGGTCCCTTTACTGGTGTGCTGCAATAACTTTATTTATCTTTTTTAATTTCTATACTTTTTGAGTGCTGGCCATGTATTACATATTGCACTAGACTCTGATGGTTATACAGTGAAATTAAAATAGTCACTCTCTGAAAATAGTAAGAAGGCACTCAGAGAATGATGGCAAAATGAAAAAAGCTATCAGGGCAAATTACTTGCAAAAGCAAAAAAAGAATAACTAGAATTATTGTTAAGAGTATATACATTCCCTCCGTAGTCTTTAGCTTTATAAGTGTATATTTTCAATGATATATTATTTTACAGCTATCAAAAATAACAGTGTAAAACACAAAAATATCCAAAACCAAAATATTTGTCTTTGACATCACATTTTAGTCAATAATGCATATACAAATAATGTTATCTTTTGGCCATATCCATTAACAAAAATAAGCGCACTGTTAATAGACTCTTTGCAGCAAGATTGCTATTATCTATACTTGGGAATATCATCCCTATCCCCTTGTGCTTATAAGAATAATCCAGACAAATAATAGAATGAAACTCAACTGTTATTCTTTTAGGAGTCAAAAAATTATTAACTTATAGCAAGAGCATTTCTCTCTCCAATGAAGGACTGGGGCTCTAATTTCATTACGGAAATAGAACTTTCTTTTTCCAACTGGCAGGGAAGATATATTACAGGAAAACAATGAAGCTAGTTTCTGTTCTTGCTGCTTCCATTTGACAGTAATGAGAATGAATATAAAATTGCAAATATAGTATAAATATTAGATAGAAAATAGTGATGTTACCACAATTTGCATTATCTTTCATTATTTTCAGCTCTCTAATTTTTTGTAGTCCATGCTTGAAATAGCATTATGCAATCTACAATATGCACTGATTGAAACTTTGTCAGTTAGCCTTCTATTTACTAGTCTAACTTTAGGGGGGTTTAATTTTAGCTACCACAATCCTTTTGTATCGATACATTTCTCATGAGTTTTTAATAGCATACGCAGTGTGGTCGTTGAGTTCTATTCTTACTTTGGGAGGTCTGAGAGCAAAGGAAGAAGACTGTGCTTGTGTGATATTTGTTTTCTGTTACCAATATTTGACATCATTACACTAGTCTTCAGTGAATTGAAGCTAAGGATAAGAAATTATTTTAACACAATTTGAAAAAAATTTCTTTTACTTTCTTGATAACAGACTATTTACTAAAAATCTCAACATAAGTTTAGGCTTGACTTACCTTCCATGAATCTCTGCTTTTCTTGGTTTCTTTTCTGTTATTAGTCTAGGAATAAAAATTAAACACAGATCAACTAAATGCTATTCAATGAGATACTTACTCACCTACGTAATAAGTTACACAAATCACAGACAGAAGTACTTCTAAAGTCACTCAAAATAGATGTTTCCTTAGGTAAAAGTCTTTTGCCAGATTCTCTTTTTATTTGTACCCAGAAATAGTTCATATATATAAAATACAAGTCACGATATTGCAAAAATTTCCTCTAGCAGTAGAATCCTTTTTTTCACACTACAAAGTAAAAGAACCAGTACCCTACCCAAAATAACAGCACATGTTTTCTTCCAGTCTTCACAAATTGTGGGAAAATTCAACCTATTCCATAGTCAAAATGTCAGCCCTTTCTCAAATGATCAATAAACCCTACCTCTTGTCAGGACATATTTTAGGATCCCTAGACTAATAGCTTCATGATTCCACATCTGGTCAGTGTTACCTGTGATTATACCAAGACTCAATTTCTAGTTTTTGTCCCCTTATGCTTTGAAATGTTATTCTCTTACCCCCAGCCTTGTAGATATTAGCTTTGCAGATATTCATATTGTTGCTTTTTTCCAACTAGATATTTGGCTTATTTATTAATCCTACTTCTTCTGTCTCACAAATCATGCACTCTTTTTATTTCTTTTGTTTTACACGCTCCTACCACTTTTCTAGTTGAATAACTCCCATTTTAAGGAAAATGGCCCACAGAGTGCACATAAAAAACACGTCAGTTATCCCCATGGGAAGCTCCTCTAAGTAACCAAAGTGGTCTCATTTTGAAGAGATCTCTATGGTTATCTGAGAGCTACATGACCAAGTCATTTCCTTAATCACTTGAATGTCTCTTATGAGCACTCCTAAGATGTAGATTACTGTATTTTGGGAAAGAAGGTAAGTTAATGCTTGGCTTCTATACCACAAGTATATCTCAGGGGTGCATGTGGTGCCCTTGGAAAGAAACTGTTATTAAAATTGTTGGAGCCCCTCAGGAAGGACCTAAAGCTGTCATTGAACACAGGTAGATAGTACTTCCAGTGTGGCTTTAAGGTTCCCAGTTCAGTTAAATAATTGGCTCTAGTCCTTGTTTTTGGGAGGACTATTTGAAGGCAGCAGTCCAACTGGCCCTGTTTTTCTACCCCATGGCACTATTTCACCCTATAGAATACTGAGCAATGACTATGGGAAGAGAGTGGGAGAAGACATCCAAAAGTGTTGACGAATGTTTGCATACCAGTGGAGGTACTCCACTCTGTATCTAGTAGATATTTTGGTAAGGTTAATGGGAATAGTCAGAACTGTCTGAGAGGGATATGGCAGACTCAAGAGTGGGTTAAGCTTACGGTGTTTGCAGCAGTTGAAGAGAACTGCACCAAGGGATTTTCCTTCACTATGAAGGCTCCATGGGTGATTCTGAAAGACAAAGATAAGTAAAGTTCTTTCCTCAGCTGTACTTTCGAGGGTCTGAGATATTCCCTCCCCAGCCACCAATATTGTTGTTATCTCATCCCTCTGACAAAATCCAGGTGTCCTTTTCTGGTTGCAATAAATTCAACTTTCTCCCAATTATCGATTGCATAAATCCAGCTCTTTTGTTAGATATCAGGTTTAAGAAAGATGACCATGTTCAGGAAATGTATAGAAACTCATTATGCCCCTCACTTTGGCCCCTATGTTCCACTATAGAGGGCACTGATAAGCAATATATTCAACCAGATGCTCAGCACCCATATGATCTGTGACCATGCCAATTTAACAAGAGAATCTTGGTGGCTGAATCAGAATCAATTTTGAATTCACTAGGTCTTTTCGTGGCCAGGCTTCCATGCAAAGGGTACACCAACCAGTCTAGCCTGAGCTTGCTGTTAGGGAAAAGAAAGAAGTATCATACCCAGGAATGGTCAGAGAGGATTCCCAAACTCTCAAAATAGGACAATATAACCCTACCCCTCTAGTTCTGATCATTGCCCAGGATGTGGCTGAATGGAAATAATTCCTTTTTGAAGACAGTCACATTGAGTGACCAAATTGCCTTAAGGTGGTAGAGTCAGAAATCTTTTTGAGTCAACTTTTTAAGGAAGCTGTTCCAACAATTAGCAATATCAGATGATAAGGAGTACTGAATGTCCATCAGATACTTTGGTTATCCATTGCCAAATTATAGATGGTCCAGAAATCTGAAAACTTATACAGATGAGTTTTAAGGGCCACAATGGTGAGTCCAGAGTCAGCTGGATCAGACTAGAAAGAAGGACAATACTGTAAGCTAAAAAAAAGGACAAAGCAGTGGTGAGGAACCACTGATAACCAAGAGGAGGGCCAAAGATTCATGCAAACTGTCAGGAGTGGGTGGGGACAATGTCTCGTACCATATGGCCTCTCTCAATGACCAAAAAACAGATCAAATTTATGCAGAAGTCACAATTATGCTTCCAGTCTTAGCCTCTGCACCAGGAACATGTGCTCATTCTATTATGGTTGCAGATGCATTGCCACGTCCAGTATGATGATGGATCCAAGTAGCAACAGTGGCAATCTGGGTGGTGCAGGCTCAATCGTCAAATTGATTCCACTCAGTTTCATCAGAAAATAGGTTCTTACCTACGGGCATTTACACAAGTAATCCAGTTCACCAGCAATCACTACTCATTTCCTCAGTTCATGGCCCCAAAATGGATGTATTTCATTCACCAGTCTGTAGTTTTACAAGTGGCAGACCAAATAGCTAGGGTCAGTAAAAATATAACAAGGTTTATTAAGGGAAGCATTAGCCAGAACTATGAGAATTACATTCAGTACTGCCCACTAAGTGGAGTAGCCATGACCAGTTTTGGTTCTGCACAATCAACACTGTTGTTGAATAGCTGCTCAACCCAGAGGACACCATCACCTTCCAGGTTAGCTAAACATCAGTGAGTCAGGCCCAGACATTTAGGGGAACCTCTGTGAATCTGTAACAGCAGCTTTGCTTCAGACAGCAAAGTGAAGGGTAAGGTTTCCCCTAAAGGTATAGCTGCCACTTTTTCATGTAAAGCTGAGACGCGGCTGGGGCCAGGCCAGCTGCATTCTGGAATATGCCGTTGCCGTTTGACAAGCAAGGCTTTTTAGACACTTGCCACCGTGTTAGTCATTGAGATCACCACCCAAAAATGTATTTTCAGACCAAAGAATTATAAGCTCCTCATGAGTCAGGCATTCAGTTTTAACAAGAGCCTAAAAGTAAGGTATTAGCCAAGGTTTGTCAGGGAGACAAGAAGTCCAAAATTTCAAGAGGCTTCTCCAGGTGGGAGGTTGCTTTGCTTTGCCAGAAGCTCCAACTAGAAAAATAATCAGTCTCAGAAACTTGTAGTTCAAAGGAATCTTGAGAGGTGTAGAGCCCCAAGAGCCCTGGCCCTTCTCTAAAGCCAGTCCTTCCTAATTGGGGAATCCATTTTAGAACTTCTGGGACAGGGAAGAACAAGCATGGAACAGTTTATTTTCTACTATTATTTCAGATGTAGAAACAACAGAACACCGATTCAGCCCAAAGAGTTGGACTCACAAGGTTACATTACCTTCCCTCTCCACTTTTCCACTCCTTCCCAAATCCCATCAGTTGAATCTAGGCACTCCTTCCTTTCATCGGACTGGATAGGATGGTGCCTTGGTTATTAATGTGCTGGATAACAGAAGAATAAAAGTTTGAATATACCCTCATATCCCGGAAATGTCCCAGTATACTCGTGTGTGGACTTCATCCCCCCTTGGGGAGACGGAGACCTCAGGTGATTAAGGGTGATTACCCTTAATCATCTTTCTCTTGGCAGCTGAGGTCAAGGTAGAAGGATAAATTGGAGGTGGGAAGTGGAAATGGCATATTTGTGAGCTCTTTCACACCGACTGTAAAAGCAAGAGAGATAGGGTAGGCAACTGACAGACTATGGCACCAAAAGAATGTTTATTTTGTTTAGGATGGAAAGGACATGAGCCTGTTTAGATGATGATATGAAGAGATTTAATAATACAAGGTTTATTCCACTATTGTATAATGGTAAACTGGGGATTCTGTCATAGAGTGGGTTCTAGATTCAAAGAACAAATAAATAAATTACAAATAATCAAATTATCTCATATGTCTTATCAATTTACAGCACATCAAAAATACATAATTTCTATTAGAATTTAACTTGTATTTCTACTTATTTTAAAAGTAGAAAGTTGCAACATGATTTTGACTAACTAGATAGCTGCTTTAAAGCACCCAAATTTAAGCGTGAAGATAGTCCTTCTTTGTAGCAACAGCTTAAAAAAAAAAAAGACCTGGCTGGCATTAAAATCCACTTAAATCACCTACAGATAGTTCATGAAACTCCCAATATAAATCTCTTCCCTGACCATCCCCTTGCAAAAAAAAAAGGAGAAAGAGAAGGACAGAAAAGAAGAAAAGAAAAAAGAAAAGAAGGGAAGAAAGACAAGAAAGGAGGGAAAAAATAGATTTATAGAAATTGCCTTAACTTAAAACATTCTCAGCTGCAATAATTTCATTTACGCATATCAACTCCTAAAGGTAGGTAAACTGAGTGAAGATTAAAACACAAAGAGAAAGGGCAAAATATGGATTGATTGATTGATCTATTTATTTATAGTGCTTGTTTTAGAGTAGGAGAAAAAGCATGAATGTAAAATTGGTGAAAGTCCTCTCATTATTTCTACCACTTTGGCAAAATTGGTGTGACAGAAGAGAACAATGAAGGAATTGTGTACATAGCATGATTTTGGCTTTATGAATAAAATTCTATTAGCTTATCGATGGCATGTCAAAAATTGCTGTGTAGGTGTATTCAAGAGAACTGAACTATGTTCACATAAAAAGAGATGGTGAATGGTGTTTTTAGAAATGTGAAACCATGCAGGACCCTGCTTTGCAATACCAGGAAATCTGCAAGGGGAGTGCTGAGATCAATGTCATTATCCAGAAGGCATTACTGAAATAGATTTTAAATCCTTTGATGTAATTGCTTGCTGAGTTTGCCATTACAGCAGCTCTATCCTTTTGACTGATTGAAGGCCTTTAACAGCTCAAGTTTTACTGAGACTGTCAACATACTCATGTTGGAATCTTAAACTTAGACAGATGTTTGATGTTTAATTTAACTAATATGGCACACCATGAGTCAACAAAACACATTTTGTGTTAATGCCAAAAAAATAAGGTGAGGGACAGAAATACCTCCAAAATTAATCTTCCTGTTTCAGTAGACAAGACTTTGCTCTTAGACTTATTAACATGAATTCTGATTTGAAAACCCTATGGCATTTTTCCTGCCCCTTGAGAAAAGCAGTCTTGATTCCACTGGAGCATTTAGAACCAGAACTCAACGAATAAATTAACGGTGCATAAAATCCTCAAGTAAAGTGAAAGGAGCAATGAGGTGAATATTTTTTTCTTTTAGATAGTCCTTGTTTTCTATGATTCCTTGAATAATTCTTATTCTTCGTGATCCTTCTCTTTTTCATATTCCACAATTACCTAAGATAAACAGATAATAATGCACCTGATTAGCTTGTCTTTCAGTTATTCTCTCTTGCCGAAGAAAGACTGATTTGACCAAAAACAAAGAATTTCATTCAATATTTTCAGTATTGATTGTGTCTAATATAAAAACATATATTTAACATGACCTGGTAGAAGATATTTCTCCTTCTCAAAAAAAAAAAAGATGGCTGTATATTCTGTTCAAGAAATATGGCCAACAGTCCAATTAATATCATTTTCCTAACATCATTTTGAGGGAAAAAGCTGCAGATTACTTTTTCAATATGGTTTTTGCTAAAGCAACTATCTCAACGTCATTGGTCTTTTTGCCTTAAGTTTTATAGTTAACAGTAATAATGGCATAGTGATTGCAGTGGTGACGGCATAGTAGTGGTTGAAAAATTAAAAGAAGAGAAGAAGGAATTTGAAAACCATGATAGTGATGTTGACAAACACATACTAGAGTCATATTTTATGATTTTCAGTATATTTTTACTAATATTGATCTGACTTTCATGATGACTTTATGAGATAGTAGAGGAAATATCATTTTAATTATATATTTAAGGAAATTAAGGCCCAGAAAATTTTGGTGACATTTTAAACAACATTTAACCATTCAGTCATTCAAATCTAGGTCATCTAACTTCAAATCTAGTCACATGCATGCTAGAGTTATGAGTTTTCACTGGTCAGAAATAAAAATTAACCATTCCTAGTCATGTAGTAATTTTATAAAGAGCATTTTCATACCAATATCAATAAGCTGGTTGTGTTGGTTTAAATTTAAATTTAATTTAAACGGAATTTCATCTTGGTTTCTATATTTACTTTTTTTAAAACTTTATATTCTTAAGACTCAATGTATTTAGACTAGCTGGTTTATATGCTCACTCATTCATTCAAACATGTAAGTAAAGCACAGACTACGTGAGACTCAGTGAACAAGCATTCTTCCTTCATGCAGCTAACGCTGATTCATCCTTCACATCCCAGTCTATCCCATATCCGTGGCATGTCTAACTGTAGTCAGGAGTTCCCATGACCACCCTTAGGTCAATGCCTCTCTAGAAGGACTCACAGAACTTGGAAAAGCTGTTATGCTCATGGTTATAGTTTATTAGTATGAAAAGATAAAGATTAAAATCAGCAAAGACAAAATGCATAAGGGCAGGGTGTAGAAGAGCCCAGTCACAGCTTCCAGTTGTTCTCTCCCAGTGGAACTTTGTAAACAGCACTAATTCTCCCAGCAACAATGTGTTACTGAAGTGTTACCAACCAGGGAAGCCCTCGAGAGCCTTGGTGTCCAGGATTTTATTGGGTACTGGTCACACAGCCTGGACAGCCCCCAGGGCTGACCTTAGTTTCTCAGTCTCTAGCTCTTCAGTGGTCAAATTGATACCGGGTGGCTCAAGGTCCCCACCATAAATCATGTTGTTAGCATAAGTTATCTGGCTTGGGCAAGGACTCAGGTAAACAAAGACAGTCTTTATCAGGGAGAAAATTCCAAGGGCTTAGATGTTATCTCCCAGGAGATGGTCAAGGGTCAAAATCTTTTTTGGAATGTGCTGGGTTTGGGCACCTCAGACCTGCCAAGTTAATCCCTACCCCAAATTAGCACTCATTACATTTCCAATTACGTTTTCAAGATCTATCTTTTATTCTAATTATAAATGCTACAATGTCAGAGATTATAAAAATTTCTCCATCTTTACTTGACAAAAGTTCATAGAAATTGAAATTACTGGAAAATTAGTGATTGAAGAGATGGAACATGAAAAGTAGTTTGAACAGGATAAGGGAAATAAAGAATGGGGTCATTTCTTAGTTAATGTCTTTTTCGGGGGATTCTTTTGGTATAATAACTATTTCTATGTTTGAACCTAGCATTTCCTAACTTCATTGCATTTCTCTAAATTCTGCTTGTGTCCTGAATATTTTCTTTTTTTGATCATTTCTCTATATCCATATATTATCATACTTGGCTAAAAGAAACCATTTGACACTTTGAAGATTCTTCCTGGAAATCTCCCTAGCCAAATCTACCATTTTAATAGGTAAATTTTATTTTTTCAACATTACAACAGTTTTGCCAAACTTTCAGCCACTACTTAACGTGAACTCCCTTTTCTCCAGTGTCTAGTTACAAAATCTCACTGTCCTCCATCCTTTGCTATCAGTTTCCCTGAGATACTCACAACTTCTGCTCTCTATCTTATCCGCAAACAATGCCAGCGTTGCAGTTTTTGTTATGGTAGCGCTTAAACTTCTGGTGCTAATATCTGTTTAGATTAGCGTTTGCTGCATGACAAGCCAGCCCAAGACTTAGTGGCCTGAAATGAGAATTTATTATCTCATGTGGTTTTGTGAGTTGACTGGAGTTGGTTAAATGCTTCAAACTTGGAATTTCTTATGAGGTTGTAGTAAGACAGCAGCTGAGGCTGCAGTCATCTGAAGTCTGACTAGCCTCCATATCTGATTGCTCACTCACATGACTGGCAGTTAGTGATGGCTATAAGATGGAAGGTAATTTGGGGCTGTGTTATGGACTGAGTGTTTGTGCCCCCTAAAATTCATATATTGAATCAGCCTTAATTCCTAATTTGATGGTCTTTGGAGATGAGGCTTTTGGGAAGTTACTACAGTTAGCTGAGGTCATGAGGGTAGAATCTGTGCCTTAGAAGAGACACGAGAAGGCTTTCTTTCTCCACCATGTGAGGACACAGTTCGCAGGCCAGGAAGGGGGCCTTCCCCAGAATCTAACAATACTGACACTCCAAACTTGGACGTCCAGCCTCCAGAACTGTGAGAAAATGAGTTTCTTTAGTTTGAGCCCCCCACTATATGGTATTTTAGTATGGCAGCCTGAGCAGACCAATACAGGCTGTCACCTGGAACACCTACTCATGGACCATCCATGGGACTTGAACTGCTCACAGCATAGTTTCTGGGCTCCCCACGGCAGCATCCCAAGAGCAAATGCTGCAAGAGGTACGGGAAGAAACTAAAGGGCTTCTTGTGACTTAGTCACAGAAGTCCCATCCCAGATTCATGAACAGAAGTGGGAATCAGACCCCACCTATTAATGTGAGGAGGAGCATGTGCTTAGAGAAAAGTCATATTGAAAACTATCTACCACACTCTGCATGTGAGATGTGAGAATCTATTTTTCTTTCTTCCCTGGTCTTGGGTGATCTAATTCAGACAAGCCTGGGTAACTTTGTGACCAGTGTATGAGGTTCGTGCAGTGCTGGCCTTGTGAGATCAGGCAATGGCAAATCTTGGTTATGGGTAAAGAGTTAAGGATAGCAGACTTTTCTTCTAGACAATATGTTGAAGAACAATAATGTTTTTAATCCTATGTCATATTTACCATCTAAATTAAGTTTTAAGTCATTTAGTATTGTAATATTATCATGGACTCTAAATCCCTTTTTGGTTTAAACACTGTCAAGGGGCCAGAGGATGTCTCAGTGCCTCCTCATGTTATAATTTTTTTTTTTTTTAATCTTGGAGCACTCATCTTTAAATACTAAATCTAAAGAGCTAAAAAAAAAAAAAAACCAGAAAACAACCAACAAGCAAAAACTTCTCTACTCTTAAAAAATGTTCCATTTTACTATTTAATTTGTATTCTAAAATGTAAATTACATTTTCATTCATAACTGTCAAGAAAAGGATTAAGTTACAAGTCTGCAATACATTTTCTCACATTATTATGGGATTATAGGAGGATATGCCAACAAATTAAATTTTATTTGCTAGAGAAAGGATCCTTATCTATGGAATGTTCACTTATCTAGGATTTTTTATGGTAAATGAACCTATAATCTATGGAAAATGGTTCCTTGGAAAATGTTTTGTGTCTACTGTAACTATCTGACCATAAAATGGAGATTTTTCATGACTGAAAAGGCTTTCTTTGTAAATGTGTAAATGGTGCAGCCATGTACATTACTTAGAGACATCACATGTTAATCTAAGCTATGTTAATCTAAGCCAGAATATGCATGAAGCATAGGAGTGGTTAAAATTCCACAAGCTTAAGTGGGCTGACAACCTATGTGGAAGCTGGATGCTCGATTGAGATTCTTGTTCATTGGCTGCCATCAGAAGTGTGTTTACTGAAGTGAGTCTGTTCCTGATGGGCTGACTTTCCGAAGTATAGGACTATCACAGATTTGTTGGCTTTCAGAGGTGTGTATACGGAGAAGAATTGCTATTGATCAACTGAATAAATTTAAACTGTTTCTGGTGGCTATATATGTTACCATAATTCCAGAATAGTCAGTCTGTCTTTTAGAGTATGAGGTCATTGTTTATTATCCAATAAAAAATGAAAGTAAGAAAGAAAGAAAGAAGGAAGGAAGGGAAGGACACATCCAGTGCAATGTTTGAGATTCTGTACCATGTGTGTATGTGTTTGTAGGCTTCTTTCTGAGACCTACACCTATTCATCCAAGAATGCTATGCCAGAGGTTCAGCGGTGTACATCAAACACTTCAGGGATGTGTCTCCAAATATTAAACACTGTGCAAAATACATATTTTATACACCTAAAGATACAAATTTTCATAGCAATGCCTTTTTCCCCAAAGAAATTTTAAGCTGAATATATGAAACATTGAAGCATATAAAGGGATACAACTGATGAAAGAGATGACAGACACAATTGAAATTTAACCTGCCACCAAAGAAGCACTTGGGTTTTACAAGAAACCTGAGAGAACTTAAGAGAACTTTGGTGAGTAAACAGTATTACTCAAAAATTTTTAGTGCAGGTGTGTTGAGTGAGTAGTGTGATAACCACAGATGCAAGTTTACCTCAATTAGAACTAACAAATTCTAGTTATTCAAAATGTTTCTCAAAGGAAAACAATAAATAAAGATGAAGAACCATTGCTGTGTACTCCTGCTGATATCATCAGTGGGAGGTAGAAAAAGACACATACGCAGGGAAAATGCCATGTGAAGATAAAGGCAGGGATCGAGGTAATATTTTTACAAGCCAAAGAAGGCCAGAGATGGCCAGCAAACCACCAGAAGCTAGGAAAGAGGCATGGAACAGCTTCTTCCTCAGAGCCCTTAGAAGGAACCAACTCTGCCTATACCTTGATCTCAAACTTATGGCCTCCAGAACTGTGAGACAATAAATTCCAGTTGTTTAAACCACCTAGTTTCTGGTACTTTGTTACTGCAGCCCTAGCAAACTGATAGATAGCTAGACAGATAGATAGACAGAAAGAATTATTCCTCACATTGTTAAAATAAGTATTATCTCCAATAATATTTTTAAAATGTTGAAACTGGGGATTTAAATGTTGTGTTTCTTAAGCACCTTGCCAGAAGTTACAAAGCTAGAAAAGCAACAAGAACAAGATTCAAACCTATGTCTGTCTGACTTCAGATCTCCTTTTCTTTCATCTCCATGATTCTGCCCTCATTCTACTACCCTGCACTTAAACTTCAAACAAGCCTCGATGAGCTGAAGCTTTCTGCAAAACTGATTTCTCTTGGTTATTCAAGCTTCTTTAACTTCATCTTTTGAGTCATTGATTTTGAAGTTGTTTGAGTCAGTATTACATTTTCATTATTAAAATTTTCCTCACCTCTTAAATAACTACCCTCTTACCTAAGTTGTGGAAATACCAGCTTCTTATTTTCCTAGAAATTGTGAAGATATTCTAATCATCCTTCTCACTTATTTCTGTTTATCAGGCAGAAATGAATTTCAGACATTCTCATTCTTTCTAATTCTTCTTTCTCTTTTTGTCAGATGTTCAGTTTCTAGCTTCCTGAATGTATAGAGTAGTCTAACTCCTAAAAGGAGAAGTAGCTAACTGATCACATTGTTTGAATTCAGAGAACCAGCAAATAGAAGTCTTCCTTTAACTACGTAGTGATAATGAAATCTCACCCTAGGAGTTTTATTCATTTAAATCAATAACAAAATCACTCTTTCTCAACCAATGCCTAGAAATGGAAACAATTCAAACTATTATAATTCATTTATACTAAAAACCAGATGAATTTTATCTTCTTTCATGTAAACAATGTTTTTTCTATTATTAAGCCCAAAAAGGCCAAATTTACTCCTGGTGGTCCATTGCCAAAACAAATTCAAATTAATTCCACAGAGTTTGCTTAATAAAGTCTCATGTTCAAGCCAATAGATAGGAACTTTAAGTATAGTACATGATCAAGTTTTTTGTTTTTGTTTTCTTCTCGAAATCTGAATTCCAATTCTTTAAAAGGAGAAATCTTAGGGCCATGTGAAATGATTTCAATCAAACTTCTCATGCCAGTGCTTCATTGCATAATCTATCAGTTTGCTTTCAATGCAGTTCAAACTATTGACTGTATTCTGACAAGGATTTGATTTATAAACATAGTATTTCATCACCAAGTATGGCCACCGTCACTTTCTTCACTCTATACGCACATAACTGTCCTCTAACAAGAGGAGGAATCAAATTGCTCCTCTCTTGACTCTTGACTGGCCTTGCTGATTTGCTTGACCTAATAAGGCAGAAGGGATGTTCTGGGAATCCTAGAAAGTGATGTTCTGGGAATCCTTTACAGCTTCTGACTGAGTTTCTTAGAACACTCAGTTTGAAGATGCTCCCTCTGGGAACCCAGCTTCCCCATTCTGAAAAGCCCAATAACATAGAAAAGCCACATATTGACATAGCAGGTCCAGTCAACAGCTCCAGCTGAGCTTGTAACCAACAGCCATCATCAACTGCCTGCCATACGACTGAGCCATCTTGGATGACCAGCCCAGTCAAGCCTCCATTTGACTGTGGCCACAAGAGACACCAGGTGAGAACAACCCAGCTGGTCCCAGTACTGTGAGATGATGATAGTATTGTTTTAAGCTCCTATGTTTTGGACTTGTGTGTTACATAACAATAGATAACGAAACAGTATGATTGGCTTACGGTTGACTCTGTGCCTAAGCGCCATTTCTGTAAACAGATTCCAGATATTATTTCTAGGTACATAAAAGCAAAGCATTTTCACCAGTGTATTCTTTGTTGAATCCTGACCCCTTCTGATGGGAGAAACAATCCGTCTAATTGGTCCAAGAGGGAGAACTTTGCAAACCAGTTCATTTTTAGAGGACCCTGTTTTTAAAATAAGCAGTTAAGTATTATTTTATTTAAATTAACAAATGCTTTATTTTTAACACCTATAGTGAATTATACTCAGTGTAATTTCAAATTATGGTCTAGCACGGTGGGCAATAGCCGCTTTACAGAATTAGAGTTTGAATATCTGCCAGGCCACTTACGGTCTGCATGAACGTGGGAATTAACCTTTGGCCTTCTTTTCTCATCTCTAAAGTGAGTATTATGATGGCACATTACTCACAGGGTTTTAGTGAATCTTAAATGAGAGCATATAGATAAAGCATGTAGCGTGTTTCTTGCCACATTATGAGCATTGATTAATTGTTATTGTTGGTCTCTAGCATATTAATAACTAAAGAAGTTTCAGAAACACAATTAAAATACCTGCTAATATATAAATACAAGACATAAGAATAGGATTCACCATTGTCTATGTCTTAGAATATTTGTCAGTGATCTCTGGGAGTTAATAAATTATTGTTAGTTACTGAGTGTATGTGTGTGTGTGTGTATGTGTGTGTTGTCAGGGAAAGGAAGTCTGTGTCTCTGATGCACAGAGTTTTACCAAAACCCTTTTATCAAACCTGTTACCATAGAATATCAAGGCTCTTCAGTCCTGCTGGCACAGGATAGAATTGATTGTTGGCATGCACACAACTGTTACAGTCAAGTTTATGACTACTTGCAACTTATTTCATTGAGATGGGGATTTAAGATCAAATTATTTGCCAGAATTAAGGGTAAACAACTTTTCCAGAGTAGTTCTTCTATGACTAAATTATTTTATTTAGACTAAAAAATGTGTTGACTAAATGTAACAGCCTCATTTTTAACTTTAACTGTCCAGAAAACATTTATTTTGTATCAGTATTAGAAAATACTATCATGTCATTCAAACATAATTGAACAGACTTTTCCCTTAATACAAAAATATATGTTTAAAAAATTCCTATGCCAGAAGCTTTTTGTATCATTTAAAGTGTGCTGACCATTTGCATTTACATTCATTGAAATTTTAAAAATCTGAATATTGAAGAATAAATATTACATATAAATGGTTGACTTCTATGTACATGATCTAAACTTAGTCATATAATTTTCAATATTTTCTGTCTCCACCTTAATTTATTTACAATTTAGATATAACTTTATTTTTGCTTTTATTTTTCTCTGCTCTGAACTGAGCAGAAGAAAGAGTACTCTGGACAATAAGGTAGTTATACTTACAGAGATTGGACAAAGCAAATATTGGTAAGGCTGTTATTGCAGTAAACTCTTAACTGGGCTCTCTGCTTCCATTCTTGGCTCTTCAATCAATTCTCAACACAGCAGTCAGAGCAACCTTGTAAAAACAAAAGTGAGGTCTTGCCACTAATATGACCCATCCAAATAGCTTTCCATCTCACTCAGAGTAGGAGCCAACAGTATCGCAATGGCCTAAGGCCCTACCTTAGCTGCCACCCACCCTCTACTCCATAACTTTTCTATTTTCATCTTCTACTATTGTTTCCCAAACTCATTCCACTTCAGCTACACTGGCCTCTCAGTTTTTTAATTCACCAGATACACTCTTGCTTCATTGCCTTTGCACTTGCTGTTCCCTCTGCCTAAAATGCTTTTCTTCATTCACTCACTTAATTTTTTGATTTAATTATGTTTCTTTATCACTGTTTTGTGAGATAAACACTTTCTAAGAACTGAGAATACAGCAGTGAACAAAACATTAAAAAGTAACTGTCCTCACAGAGCTTATACTCTATTGGGGTCAATAAACAAGATAAATATATTTATATCTGGAGAATTATAAGTGCTAAGGAGAAAAAGTTAAGACAGGATGGAGAGCAGAAAATATAGAGGACTTGGAGGAATGTTAGACACAGTGATCAACTTCTACACATTACTTAAATGTTTTCCAATTTCAATGAAGCCTTCTGTAACTACATTATTTAATATTGCAAAACTACCTTCTTGATGAATAATGGTAATACCTCTTCCCTGAATTCTTTTTCTCTATAGTAATTATTACTATTTAGTGTATTTTATACTTTAGTTATTTATTTTGTTCATTTTCTGACTCCAGTTCCTAGAATATAACTATATGAAGGATTTTTGACTATTTTGTTCACTGTTATATGTCACAGTCTAGAATAATGCCAAGTACATGGTAGGCACTCAATAAAATTTGTTGAATAGATGAATGACCAAAGTAAGGAAATATTATGATAACAACTGATGAGCAGAATGGCTACACCAGACCATGTAGGCCAACAGAGTTGAGGGTAGTAAGCGAAAAACAATAAGGAAAGTCCCCACAATGGACAATGTGGTCATAGAGAGCCAATCCCAGACTACAGTAGGGAGATAAGGCTCTCTGTGTATCAACTGCCCTCTCCTTTTTCCCACCAAGCTTTAAAGCTCTTTTTCCCCATGGTATTCCAGGATACCCATAATAAACAAAGACCACGGTGACTTAAAATCAGTAATTATTTTATTATTTTTACAAGGAGGAAAAGGAACTGGCAGCAAAAACCATACTGAAATTTCCCGTAATCATAATAAACCTGTCTAATAACTGTAGAATACATGCTATCCAATACTCTCCAGACCAACATAAATCTGAAATAAATTGATATTTTTAAAGTGATACACATATTGAAACTGACTTATGCAGAGCCAACAGATAATTAGGAGCTGATAAAAGTGTCTATGCGTGTTTGAACGGGCTATAAATTGTATTTTCTTCTCTTATCTCTTTTTTTATGTTGGAGGCATCATACTTCTAAGGGGCATTTTACTACTCACTTTATGACACATTTTCATCAGGAACATTGCAAGGGCTACCTCTCAGTTTTATTTTTGTTCTCAGAGAATTCTGATGTATTTTGGTTCTTTAAACATTTTATTTTATTTTATTTTATTTTTATGCTTTTTGGTGAAGAAGATTGGCCCTGAGCTAACATCTCTTGCCAATCTTCCTCTTTTTTCTCCCCAAAGCCCCAGTACGTAGTTGTATATCCTAGTCGTAGGTTATTCTAGTTCTACTATATGGGATTTCTCCACAGCATAGCTTGATGTGTGGTGTGTAGGTCATCACCCAGGATTCAAACTGGTGAACCCCAGGCCACCAAAGCAGAGTGTGCGAACTTAACCACTTGGTCATGGGGCCAGCCCCATGGTTCTTTAAACATTTTAAATGCTTAATAAATCTTTCCTGAATGAACACTACTGCACAAGTGTTATTAGGATATGTTTGAGAATGTCTGAATTATTTTTCATATAGAAAAATAATATTTTCAGTTAACTGTTAGAATAACTACGGTAGTCTTAGGACAAGATACTTAATATTTAAAATTAAACTCTCTATATATCTATGATTTTAAATGCTAATCTAAAATGTTTCTAGACTTACTTACACATGTGAAAATGCTCTGGTTGTATATAGCACTCTAAATTAATTTTAAGAACCAATGAAATAAGAAGCAAGTACTTAAAAGGCAGAGAAATCTAAATGTTGGTACCTGATTTGACATATGTTTTCCTTTGAAGACATACAAAGATTCAATCTCCATTAAAATATAAGTGGATATGTCTGTCACCTATCCAGGAATGCTACCTCTGCAATCTGAACCGGGAGGACTTTGAGAAAGACCATCCTGTCCTTTGTGCATCTTAACTGTCACGGCTGTACGTCAGTTATGCCTATTCCAATCATGTCAAAGGTAATCTTAGGTGCAAATGGCTCTTTAGTATTTTAATAATTAACCATGTCATCATTTATAACTATATAATGAAGAAAAAAACAGAAGAAAATAAATGGTGAAAATTAAAGAAAGATGAAATGTTCTTAGGTTAAAATAGTTCATAGAATGTTAAAGAGATATTTTGGATGTACACTTACATAAAATTCATAAAGTTTAAGAAAATTAAAGACAACGAGAAATTTCTACAAGCTTCCAGAAGAACAAGCAAGGAAAAATATTAAGGTTTGTATGAAACTTTTTAACAGTAACTCTGGATATATAAAGACAATAAAATCTTATTTAAATAGTTGAAATATCATTATTTTCATCCTATAACTTTATATCAATCTCAACAAACTAACATATGAGTGCAAAGACAAATATAAATTTTTCTATATGAATATAAGCCTCAATAGCTTGTTCTCATAATATACTCTTTGAGTTTACTCTTGAAAGATTTACAACAGCAAGAAAGAGAAGCAAATCAAGAGAGATTACATAAGATTTAGAGGCAAAATATTACCATAAATATAATCTTAATAATTAGAATATGCCACCAGAAAAAAAGAATGAATGTAAAACTTTTGAAGTGAGAGGAAGCTGGGAAAGAAAAAAAACAGAAATAAATAAAACAATTATAGTGAAGATAAAATACGAAATAAAGCAGCAAAAATAGTCCTAACTTAATTATAATTATGTACAATAGAAATGAATTAAATGCTCCAGTCCATAGAACTAAGGCTCTCGAATTGAATTTATAAAAATAAATTCAGCAATGTTGTGTGTGTAATAGATGTACTTGAAAGAAATAGAGGAAGAACGCTGAAAATAAAGGGATGAAGATGATATGCCAGGAAAATATTAAGCAAAGAAAGACTGTTGCAGTGTTAGAAACAAGAAAATTCCATTTTAGTGAAAAATATTGTAACAGACAAATAAAGGCATTATATCATGATAAAAGTTACACCAGATTCAGAAGACATTATGATTATGAATATGCATACAGTTAATAATATAGATTGAAAATATATAACAAAGCACTTTTTAGAATTCTGGAAAAAATAACTAAATCAACATAGTTAGTGGATGATTTTAACACTAGGCTCAGAAAATGACATATGAGGCATGCAAACAATAAGCAAAGATGCATGATATTTGAAAAGCATAATTAATACAAACCTGGCAGCTTGGAAGCAAAAATATGCTGATTATTTTGGTATAAATACCATTTATTAAAAAAACCAACTTCAAGGGGCTGGTCCCGTGGCCGAGTGGTTAAGTTCGCGCGCTCTGCTGCAGGCAGCCCAGTGTTTCGTTGGTTCGACTCTTGGGCGCGGACATGGCACTGCTCATCAAACCACACTGAGGTGGCATCCCACATGCCACAACTAGAAGGACCCACAATGAAGAATACACAACTATGTATCAGGGGGCTTTGGGGAGAAAAAGGAAAAAAATTTTAAAAAAAATCTTTAAAAAAAAAAAAACTTCAAGTGGCTTACAAAGGATGCCTTAGAAAGTTCCAGAAAACCTTCATTCCATATTCTTTAACCATAATGCAGTAGTAATATAAATTAACAAATAGGAAGTAAAAGCAAAAATCAAAATAAAATCTATGTACCAACTCTAAAATATACTAGTAAGTGACTCATGAATTTAAAGTGGTATCACTAAGTAAAATTCTAAAATATTCATAACTAACAAAAATGAGAAATCTACATTCTAAACCTGTTAAGTAGAAATGAAGTGAAAGGAAAATGTATAGCTTATTGTATCCACCTATATACAGTTTTGCTGTTATTTTATCAAAACTCTAAAACAAAATGTGAACTAAACAAACTCAGTCAAATTTGTACATTAGAATAAATCTAAACAAATAGCTGTTATCTTTAACACTACCAGATATTAAAAATATACTGGGGGCTGGCCTGGTGGCACAGCGGTTAAGTTCGCACGTTCTGCTTTGGGAGCCTGGGGTTCGCCAGTTCGGATCCCGGGTGTGGACATGGCACCACTTGGCATGCCATACTGTGGTAGGCGTCCCACATATAAAGTAGAGGAAGATGCGCATGGATGTTAGCTCAGGGCCAGGCTTCCTCAGCGAAAAGAGGAGGATTGGCAGCAGTTAGCTCAGGGCTAATCTTCCTCAAAAGAGAAAAAATATACTGAAAACCGCTATAACAAATACAATATGGTCATGAATTTAAAAGAATTGAATTCAGTTCTCTGAAACAGCCTAACTGATAAGCAAACTTGATAGGTTTTCACAGTGACACACACCTCAGTAGGAAAAGGACGAGCTATTTAGTAAATGATGTTGGAAAACCTTACTAAGACTGAAAAAAATGAAGTTGGATTCCTCGTATCATAAGCATGTGAACTCCAAATATATTATAGCTCTAAATATAAAAGGTAAAATTATAAAGCTAAAAAAGGAAATATAGGAGAATTTTGTATCCTTGTGACTTGGAGGTGGATAAGGATTTCCTGAGCACAAAACAAAAAGCAAATTTTTTCTGTGTATTAATATGTCACAATGAAGGATTTCTGATCAACAATGCACATGATAGACTGAGCACTGATATTTGCCACATCTGAAATCAACAAGAAATAAACACCTTGTAATCAAAGAAATGCAAATTAATTCAAGAAAGAATTATCTCTTTACATGAGTGAACTTGGCAGAATTGTATATAATACCCAACTTAGGCTATAAGGGATAGGGGACCTTCATGGACTAATGGGAGAGGAAACTTGCAGCCATTTTGAAAGTAACTTGGCAGTAAAAAAACAACAAAAAACAACAAAAAAAATGGGCACCATGTGTAAATTAAAGTACAATGTCAAAATAACATTTGTGCAAATTAAAGCACAAGGAAACAACACAAACCTTACTGTATGTTTCGTAAGACCACAAACATGCACACACACAAACACACTGACTGAGGTGATAAAGCAAATCAGAAACGTGAGAACCCACAGGGGAAAGGAGAAAAGCAGTGGGAGCAGATGATGAAGGGGAAAATGAAAATAAAAATAAAACTAAGAGATACCCCTTGCAATGTTACTGACGAGAATGTGTTATAAAGTGAGTAGTATAACGCCTCTTAGAAGTATCATGCCTCCCACATAAAAAAAAGGAGAAATGAGAGAAGAATATGCGATTTATAGCCTATTCGAACACACATAAACAATTTATCAGATTTTAATCATCTGTTGGCTCTACATAAGTCAGTTTCAATATTTTTATAGCTTAAAAAAATCATAAATTTATTTCAGATTTATTTTGGTCTGGAGAGTATTGGATAGTACATATTCCACAGTGATTAGACAGGTTTATTATGATTATGGAAAGTTTCACTATGGTATTTGCCACCAGTTCTTTTTTTCTCCTTGTAAAAATAATAAAATAATTGCTTATGTGGTTATCATACTTTTAGGAACACCGAAAGTGTGACTGCTCATCAATAGTAAAAATATTTTAAATTTCTACTAAACACCAGCAGCTATACAGTGTTTCTTTTTCTTTTTCTTTTTCTTTTTTTGAGGAGGACTGGCCCTCAGCTAACATCTGCTGCCAATCCTCCTCTTTTTGCTGAGGAAGACTGGCCCTGATCTAACATCCATGCCCATCTTCCTCTACTTTATATGTGGGACGCCAACCACAGCATGGCTTGCCAAGCAGTGCCATGTCCGCACCCAGGATCCAAACCGGCGAACCCTGGCCACCAAAGTGGAACATGCAAACTTAACCACTGCACCACCGGGCCGACCCTATACAGTGTTTTTAAAGTAAATCATACAAATCAACTAAAATATTTAAAATTATTCACACATTGGTGGTAATAGCATTTATGGTGTTAACTGTCTTGACTTTGAACTGTCATTTGTAGAAATTTATAACACAAATCAGAGGTAATAGTCCACACAAGAAGAACCCTTTGTTATTTAACAGAGCCCTTCAATTCCCAAGAGTAAAGAACTCAACAATGTCAAATACAATCTTATAAGCAATTGGGATCTATATCTTGTAGAAGCTGGGTGCTTCATAGTGGTTTCCTATTTGTCTCTGACAGATAACTATTATAAATGAACTCCTTGATCATGCTAAGTGGTAGTTGTTTTCCTCTAAAAATATTAGATTTCTTATTACAGTCTTTTTCATTTTGACCAAATGTATTCTTTTTACTCTTTGTCTTGAAGACTGTATTATATGAATCAGAAGGGTTTCAGGCTATTTAGAAGATCAGATTTACACAAAGCTACCGAAGATTTAGTAATAATGGAACTTTGTTGGATGCTAAATTGACTATTCTCGGTGAGCCAAAATAATTCTTTTTTTTATTATTGATGGAGAAATAGCCACTATAGGCTGTGGTCATTCCCTCTATCACCACAGCTATCTTTAAATCTCTTTACAATTTTATTCTCTCTTAATGTGACACTTCATGAATATTTGTTAGCAATAATGATGATGAACCACTTTTTAAAAATTTTAGCTTTCTTCCTTTTCTACACTGTGGATTTCTTGTGTTCACTTTTCACTTTGGTTCTTAGTTTTCTATAGTACTATCATATTGTCATAATCACTAATAACTCTTCTGATTTTTCCCCATTTTCCAGAGTTATGTTTTGTTAAAATCATACTTCATGTTAAGGAATGAAAAGCTAATCAATTTAACTCTTCTATAATTAACTACCTAATTTAGAATGCCAAAAGCTTGATTTATAAAGAACTCTTTACTTGCAGAAAAAGATCTGATTAGTTTATAGTAATAGTATTTCACCAAGACGTTATAAAAATTTATTAAATTGCAAAACACCTGGAACCAGTCCTTTGCTAACCAATACTCAGTCCATCAAAGCAAGAAAAGATATAGGCTGAGTAATGAACTATACAGTATGTCTCCAAGAGAGTAGATAGAATATTGAGAGCGTCAATGCTTGAACTTAACAATTCCAAGACTACTTACAGCTAAGGTCTGCTTGACAAGATCAGGCTGTTGAAAATGTGGGGGGTTGGGAGAAGCAGAGGCATAAGAAGCAGAATTTTTGATAAGACTGACACTTCACTAACATATCATCAGTCCTTAAAAGAATCCAGTTCAAAAAGGGAACTAAACCAAGAAGTTAGCAGATCAGAGCTTGGATGTAAATCAGAAGCAAAATACAACTATTTTTTTCATCTTTTTACGGAAATACTTTTAGAATTTAATACTATTATTATTGACTAGCAACTTCTGTACATAATAACTATGTGGATTATTAGATAATAGGATTTATTTTGATGATGCGTGATAAAATGGTTTATGATTAAATATTCACTTAAATTGTTTTATATGAATTTCTCTACCTATCTTATCCTCAACAGGTCTTTCGTGAATTCATTTCTGAAACATCCAATATCAATGGAACTGCAATTATTAACAATTCAAAAATAGAAATAGCATGGACATAGTAGCATCACATACTATATGTTTTCCAACACAGTGTATGTTCATCCAAAGATATTGATTTGGCTGTTTATCAGAACAAGGATGTATCCAAATGAGCCATGCATTTAACCTCATATAATATGCCTCACCTAATCATGTATAATAATTCTAAATAAATGCTTATTGTTTTTGCTTTTTTATTTATACCTAACATGTTTTAAATGAAGGAGAAGCATAGAAGCCCAAACGGGGTGGGGTAGAGACCAGGAATCCAAACAAGCCTTCCCTTGGAGGATGGAAGGTGAAACTACCCAAGCTGCCAGCTTGCAACAAACCCGAAGAGGAGAAGGAGGGCATGCATGCTTCCACACTAAATGGAGTTTAATTGTTTCATTATTTAGAACAGGCCTATTAATTTTTGAATGTAGATTTTTTTTTTTTACCTGAAATTGACCAAATAGTAATCATCCTAAATTTTCTCTAGGAACGTAAATTTGGATCAAGCCAAATTTATTGACATGGGGTCACTAAGCAGAGATTCTGAATTTAATGTTGTAGCTCAGGGAGTTGGAAGGACTCTAACAGTTTGTTTGGTTGGTTGGCTGAAATATGGACTAAAAGATAACCCACCACGAGCGAACTGAAAATGCCCTCCCTTGGTTTAAGTAGAGACAGGGATTCAGAGGCTTAGGAAGAGTGGAAGGTTAGACTGGATTCATCACTTAAGACCTACTCACCCATACAGGAAGGGGTCAGAAGACATACTTTTCACCACTACTTTGAGAAATAAGTTTGTGAGTGGAACTCCAGAATCCTTGAAGAACTACATGATTGCTCTTCTCTGTAGTCCAGACCTTACAGTGGGAACTATAGCCACTCAATTGGAAAAACTAAATTCAATGGTAGTAATTGGACTCTGGGGTGACAGGAATCAAGTGAAGGCACTCAATTACCAAAGATGGGTGGCCTGGTTACAATAATGGACAGGACATGGCAGTCAAAGCAGCAATCAGAATAGTCAGACGCCTGCAGACCTATAACATTAGTTGGTTAATCCCGGTGTTCCTAGGAGTGAAATAGATAGGAAGCCTGCTAAATTCTTATGTGATCTGTATAAGTAGAAAATATCTAGGTCAAATAAAACAAATTCTAACTTAAATCATAAATCGTAAAAAGAGAATCATGGCCCCTCAATCAATTTCCAGACTTCAGACAGTTTATAGATCCAGATTTAAGAGAAGGCTGGGTCCTCTTGAGAAAAGACCTTGGCATACTACCAAAAATGTATACTGCTAATCTTCCTCCCAGAATTCCCAAAGGGACCCAAGGCTTTTTTACCAGGGTCATCATACATTGGAGAAAAGGAAATAATCAGACTTTTCAGGGACTACTGAACACCAGCTCTGAAGTGACATTGATTCCAGGAGACCCAAACATCACTGTGGCCCTCCAGTTAGAGTAGGGGTTTATGGAGGTCAAGTGGTCAATGAAGTTTTAGCTCAGGTCCCTCTCACAGTGGATCCTCAAGTCCTTCTTGTGGTTATTTCCTCAGTTCTAAAAGGCATAACTGGAACAGACATACTTAGCAGCTGGCAGAATCCCAACCATGGTTCCCTGACCTGTGGAGTAAGGGCTATTATGGTGGGAAAGGCCAAGTGGAAGCCATTAGAACTGCCTCTACCTGGGAAAATAATAAATCAAAAGCAATATCAAATCACTTGGAGGGGTTGCAGAGATTAGTGACCTTATCAAACAGAACCCAGAGAGATCCTTCGCATCTTCCACCAAGTGAAGACACAGCAAAAAGATAGTCATCTATGGACCAGAAAGCGAGCTCACACCAAACACCGATCTGCCAGAGGCTAGAAGAGATTTGGGATGTATGCTAGAAAAACCTGAGACTGCCATGCATGGACCCCTGAGATGAGGGATCAGAAAGAGAAAAGGAGAGCTGTAGAGAAAGCCTCAATCTTCTTAGAGAATACTTGAGCAATACTAAACAGAATATTGGTAGAAATATGGACTATAAAGGCCATTCTGATGAGATCTCAGATGGAAATGAGGAACATGTTATTGGACACTGGAGGAAAGGCCATCCTTGTCTTAAAGTGGCAAAGAATTTTGCTGAATTGAGTTTGTGTTCTAGTGTTGGAAGACAGAACTTGCAAGCAATGAAAGTGGATATTTAGCTACAGCTATCTCTAAGCAATTGGAGGAGCAACCTGGCTCCTCTTATCATAAGACTGCTTACAGTCAAATAAGAGAAGAGCGAATTCACTTAAAATCAGATGGTTAACCAAAAAGGAAGTAGAACTTACAGATTTGGAAAATTCTCAAGATATCCATATAAAAAGTGAGAACACATGGTCAGAAGAGAATACTAAGGGTGTGACCAAGAGACAGTTTGATAAGGAGATTAGTATGGATCAGCCATCTCTACAGAAGCCAAGACCTATTCTCCAAGACAGTGGAAAAATGACACTGAAGGCAATTTAGAGTTCATCAGAGCAGTTTCAAAGGAAGTGCTTCCAGCACCTGGGAAGCACTGCCACACATTAAGGATTCCACTCCCCGCACTCCTCGGCTGACCTAGGTGTGGCTTCAGCAGGCCGGGTGTGGGAATGGCCATGGTGGCTGCACTTCTGGAGGGCAAAAGTAGCAAATTTTGGTGGTATCCATGCAAGGTTTTCTCTAGTTGTGGGGGTGTGGCTACTCTCATCTAGATTTCAAAGGATGCCCAGCAAAGCTGCAGGCATGGGACCCCACCCTAGGAGAGTTGCAGGCAAGGGACTGCTGCTGGCATGGCCAGTCCAATCACGTCACAGAGGCAGGGTCACAAAAAGCCACGGAGGAAGAGCTGCCTGGAGACTCAAGGGGCCCAACCTCTGCCCAGCAATGTTGTGGGGGCATGACTCTGTATAGTGGGTCTAGAAGGCAGGCCCTCCACTCTAGTCATTTTAGAAGGCAGAATCCCTATCTCAGTGTGCCTGGAAGGTGGGACCTCTGCCCCAGTGGGCCTGGAGGGCAGAACATCAAGTCAAAGAGGATTACTCTAGAACTGTAAGGTCTAACAGAATTTATGCTGTTGAGTTTTGGACTTGCTCAAGGCCTGTCACTCCTTTCTTCTTTACCATTCCTCCCTTTTGTAATGAGAATTCTATACATGTCCCACCATTGTATTATATAATGTATTTGATTTCACAGGTCCCTAGCTGGAAGGGAATTTTCCTCAGGATGAGTCATACTTTGAGTCTCACACATATCTGGTTTAGATGATATTTAGATGAGACATTAGAAATCAAACTCAAAATTAATGCTGGAATGGGTTAAGCCTTTTGGGGCTATTGAGATGAAGTGAATGTATTTTGTATGGGAGAAGGACATACGTTTTGGGGGCCCAGAAGTAGAATATTATAGGCTGAATATTTGTATCCCTCCGAAATTCATATGTTAAATCCTAATGCCCAATGTAACAGCAGTAGGAGGTGAGGCCTTTGGGAGGTGGTTAGGTCATGAAGTGGAGCCCTCATGAATAGAATTAGTACCCTTATAAAAGAGACCCCAGAGAGATCCCTCCCACCTACTGCCATGTGAAGATACAGAGAAAAGACGGACATCTATGAACCAGGAAGCTGTTTCTCTCCAGACACTGAATCTGCTAGTGCTTTGGTCTTGACTTCCCAGCTTCTAGAACTGTGAGAAATAAATGTTTGTTGTTTATAAGCCACCCAGTCTCTGGTATTTTCTTATTGCAGCCCAGCCTAAGATCAAGGGAAATACTAGTTCCACTAAATAAATTTAAGGAAACTATAGGAGATGTTTTAATTCCTGCTGTTATAACATGCCAGTAACTGTGCCTGAAACTATTAAGTACAAAAACTGGAAAACCAAGAAATAAAAGTATGAGCATATTTTTTTGATATATGGAGGTACATTCCAGAAGAGATATCAGAAAATATTGGAAAATGATAGCCTCTGGGAATAGGAATCAGACACTGGGAGAGATGGGGATAGAGACTGTTGGTTTTCATTGTATTATTTTGTTATAAATATTATTAAAATACAAATATAATATTAAGTTATTATATAATATTCTTTGTCTTTTAGAACTATGCACAAGTATTGATTTGACAAAGATAAAAGAAATTTAGAAAATAAGTTTTAAAAAAGCATGGAAAAGGTCTTGATGCCAAGTTAAATGAAGCTCCATGGCCCCTTCTACCCGTTGTAGTGAGGTAACAGGTATCACATAGTCCGTGACTAACATTCTACTAGACAACTCACATTCTCGCAAAGACACCAAAAAGCCACAGGACCTTAGGCAACTCACAAGCTCTGTGGAATGTAGACTCAACATTTGCAAAAAGAATGAGTTGGACTAAACAATGTCTTGATTTTTTTCAGTTCTAATATGTAAAATTATATGATTATTCTGCACTGGTTGGTGCTTCTAAAAGACTAGCACTTGCCTTGGCTCTCTGCCTCCTTATGCTTCTTCATATTTCCTTATAAAATTTAGCATTATCTGAAGTATTTCGTGTGTTTGTGTGTACAAGTATATTTAGTACGTCTATTGCCTGCCTCTCTCCCAATGTAAGATCTACGAGGGCAAGGAATATTTATCAATTATTTATCACTGTACTGTATATCTTATTTACACATAGTAAGCAATAAATATTTGTTGAATAAATAACCTTTGCCAACTTCAAAACTGTGTAACAACACCACTGCATAACCATCTTCTTTGCTTGAAGCATTGATAACAATGCAAGAAGATAAAAAATCATTTATGATTGAAGATTTGTAAGTAAACAGGCTAGAAAAAGTAATGGGTGCAAGCTTACATCCAATTCATTGTAGCCTTCTAAAACAATGTCAATAACTTAATTTGATTGCAAATATTTTTCTTTCCTTGACATAACTCAGTCCTATATGCAATAGTCTCACAAAACAGTATTCAATTTACCCTATGGTTTTTGTGTTCTAGCTTCTCTTTCTTTGCAGTCAGCTCCTCTGTGATGTTAAAAACTTCGGTCAGCCTCTCTTCTAAATGGTCAAAAGTTGGGCATTTCAGCTATTAGCTTTTAATTCAATTTCACATCATTTACTAGGCAATAGCGACAACAACTGTAATTTCATTATATTCCATCAACTGGGAATCAAATAAAAATGCTCTGGATACCTTTGATGTTCTATAAAAGAACTTCATATTCCTGAGTGAATATAACTCAAAAAATCAAAGTCTTTACTCTGGATACTTAACATTAATGTTTAAATAGCATTTAAACAAAATTGACCACATCAAAATGAATTAAGGATAATCCTAGGTGTGCCAGCTATCTATCCCTGGAGTTTTATGCAGCTCTGATCAAGTTGTAAAGGGAAAAATCATGATTTGGAGATCAACTGCGTGAGTTCTTAGATCACTTCACATGACATTGGCCTTCATTATTAATCAAAGGTCTGAATCTTGCTCTTTGAGTTTTCTTTTCAACTTTTATATATCTAGTTTGATTAAATTAAAACCACTCAGAAAAAAGGTGAAAGTAAAGACTTTTTTGCTAACAAAACTATTTATCCATTAAAATATATAAATACCCTTCCTTTCTTCCTTCTTTCTTCTCTTGCTTTTTTCTCTCTTCCTTCTTTGGATAACTCAGTCAAAAAGCCATTAGAGACCTTTCATTTCCATTATTCTTCTCTTTCTCATTCCCCTTCTCCATACTTCTTGGAGATACCTGAGGGAATTAGACACCCTTGCAAAATGACAACCAGGCCAGATTTTGGGCAGCAGCTGTGAAGGGCTAAATTAATCCATTTACATGTATTAATTTCAGACGTATTGAAAAAACAAGCAAATGAAAGTCATGTTTCTCACTGCCAGAAAAGACAACTACAAATATGGAAAGGAGAAAAGCTGGAATGAACTCTGTGAATGTAGTCTGGAATTAGAGGTATTGGGGTAAACTTAAGGTATTGGTGTGAATTTAAGGTGAGAAAAAGAGAGAGAAACACAGATATAAATGTGTGTATATATACTTGTGTTTGTGTACATTACATAAGCACAGATAGATACCACATATATATTATTTTCCCATAGTTTAATTAGCCAACTGAGTGGGACTGAGAATAGGGAACTCAAGTGTCAATAAGTACACTTACTTTATTATTTCTTGTTTTCTAAATACCCATTCTCTACTAACAGGAATCAGGGCTCATTAGAGAAATGACTTATTCAGGGATTGGGGCAGGAAAAATACAAATAAGCTTAGAATATATTATTGTGCTTGGAAATAAGGGAGTGCTCAAATAATGATGGGGAAATGTAAGAAATGTCAGACACCAGCTTAAAGTTGCTCCACTGGCCACATTTGCAGCAACTTGAGCATCAAAATAAAGAATGATATTGTTAGTTGGCATTTTATGTAAAGAATAATGGAATTAGAAAACCACCATTTGGCAAAAATCATAGTGATAATTGATTCAAGCAAGAAAATTCAATGGATGCTAAAACTTGTGGGTTGAAGTTTGATAGAGAAAGCTAAATTTACATGCTCTCAAAATGTCTTCTCACAAAATGCAAAGTAATTATTCACTACAAAGGAAAAATAGTAACTAGGAGACATCACTTTAATCAAGTGATCAGAGTTAAAATCACCAGCAATGAGAATGAGAATATTGATATTGTAACTATCAGATAAAGTACAATACGAAGAACACAGCATCACTTAAATGATATTCCTGCCAGATACCTAGGTATAGATAGGTGGGAAGGTAGGTAGATATGATGGTGGAGAATACAATAAAATGAGTGTGGTTAAATGTCATCAATTGTGGAATCTGGTTATGGATGCTCATCCTTTGTACTATCCTTGAAAATTCCTGTAAGTTTACAATTATTTTAAAATATAAAGTAAAAAAAAAAGTATAGCTAAAAATTCTACGTTATGAAATGACAAAATAGTTTTGCATAAAGGAAATCAGCTAATGACAGTTTCTTGGTAATATTGTGTTGGTGAACACAGTACAACTTTTGGTCATTATTTCAATGTGTTTCTAGAGAAAGTAGCTAAGTTTATGGGAGCTTTTTTACAAATGGGACCTTGGGTGAAGTTATTGCCAAAGTGAGAAAATTAGTAGAATGCTTACTGTCAACAGGCCTGCTGGGACGGGCATCTGCGCCTGTACATTATTCTTTTACTCACTGCGGTAACACACCCTGCCTTGATGCAGATTACAAATGTGACTGTGTTGGGGCACATTATTTTGTGTTTAGGTTCTCCTCAGAAATCAGAAGTTTAAGTACCTTAGAATGTATAAATAGACATAATCTTTATATGTTCCTGCAAACTGTTCAAAAAATTTAACTGAGCAAATCCTTCACTGACTCTTATCCTTTCCCCCATGCCTTGTCACTGGAAGAATTGGGCTGCTATACAAGGCTTGCTTTTCTACATTTTAAAAAACAGTAATGAAATATAGAGTTGAGTATATAATAAACACAAATATTTTATCATGTAAGCATTATATGCTGATTAATATATAAAATAGTATTCTGAGACAGACTTTCACTATATAGTGACTCACACAAAAAAACCATTGTAGCATTGATTACAATAGTTAAGATTAAGAACTTGTCTAGGGCCAGCCCAGTGGTGCAGCAGTTAAGTGTGCACGTTCTGCTTCTCTGTGGCCCAGGGTTCTCCAGTTCGGGTCCCGGGTGTGGACATGGCACCGCTTGGCAAAAGCCATGCTGTGGCAGGTGTCCCACATATAAAGTAGAGGAAGATGAGCATGGATGTTAGCTCAGGGCCAGTCTTCCTCAGCAAAAAGAGAAGGATTGGCAGTAGTTAGCTCAGGGCTAATCTTCCTCAAAAAAAAAAAAAAACTTGTCTAAAGGTCCAAAATGCATACCTATCAAATTATTGTTGTATATCTATATAGTAGAATTATTTACAGTTATTAAAATCATGTGTTAGAAGGTGAATTAGTGATTTTTTAAAAGGCTGTCTATATATTACAGGAAAAAAGCAAAAGCAGATTAGATAAATATAGTCAGTATGGTCCCATAAACACACAAATACTTAAATACAACTCTAAAAATTATTTTCTTTGAGTGATAGAATTATGGGTAATTCTTATTTTCTCATTTGCAATATTTGCTTTTTCTGAATTTTTTTGTTATGAATTTGCTGTCAAAGTCAGGGGAGTATGCTAATTTCATTTTGCAAATCAAACATATATATTTTTATGTGTTTCTTTCTATTAGTCCAGGTTTCATCACATTTCTCAGAAGCCTTTTATGGGCTGAAAGAAAATTGAAATTGTATTTACTCTCAGAAGTAAAATCGACTCATTTTAGTTCCCATATTTGTATCAGGTCGGCCTGAATGCCAGAGAGATTAATGGGCGATTCTTTATCTGTGGTTGCCCAGGACTGCCTCACTTTAGAAGCAAAGAGCTGTGTGAAGCAGCCTTCCATTTTATGCCCCTGCTTCTCCAGAAACATCTGACTTTTTAAAAAAACCTTCTGATCATGGCTGTCTTCACAAATATTCTCCATCAAAAATATTTGACTGACAATTAGCTACTCCTGCCCATTTGCTAATTTCTATATGACCTTAGAGTTGAAAGAAAGACCTGTGATTAAAATGACTTAAGTCTATGAATCTCTTATTTAAATACCTGAATCGATAGAGTACACAGTGGTCTCTAGGATTTCAAATTTTTCTTTCAGTATCCTCAAATCTGTCTTAAATCTGGAATAACACATCTAAACATTTAAAACATAATTGTTACTTGAAGTTATATGATGATTCCATAAATTAATATCTACACAATAGTAAGAGATGCAAATGAAATTGCACTGCTTCTATAATAGAAAATATAATCATGATATCTTGAATCTTTTATTTATCTAGTAAGTTCTCATTGAATGGTTACTTTGTGCGTATTATTATACTCTCAGCTAGGGAGCACAAGGAGATATTTGGGAAAATTGAATTTTTTCTCTTTTGCTGCTTAAAAGCCAAAATAGTGAAATGATTAAATTACAGTGAAATAAGTCTTTCTTTGAACGTAAAGGGAAACATAAAGTGGCACAATAGTGCAATCATACTCAGTTTTTCATATGCAGTGCTAATCATTGTTCAGGGTTAATCCTCATCCTCCAGAGTCAAAAGGACCTGAAGATTATCACAAAGTTAACCTTGTTGGGGAACTGATAAAATGAAAAGAAAAATTATTATGTGTACTTATTATACTGGTAGTGGTTTATATACTCACTCCAAATGTAATCACATTTCCATAGCCTCCTAAGTCCTAAAAGTAATCTGTGGTCCTGAATCCAAATAGATGAACTTAATGAGTTGTGTCTTGGACCAATAAATAGAAAAAGAAAGAAAGGAAGAAATGTTAGTATGTCAGCAGGATGAACCTATTATTATTAGTGGAGAGCTTGAATTAACTGTAAGGTGACCCTGGCAATGTATCCATTTCCTTCCTGGAAATTACACTTCCATGTCATTACTGTAATGTTGCTTTGTCATTATTACAGAGAATCTGGAGCATTTTTCAGTCATCAATAAGAGATGGGGTTAAAATGGAAGGGAAGAGACTCAGAAATTTTCAAGGAAAATTTTTTCTCTTCAAGAAAAGCTCATGTTTGCCAGAGCTCTGTTAATAATGCAGGAGGTTTCCTAGCCCCATCTAGTGGTCAGGAGCTAATTTACTGCACATATACCTAGATCAGCAGCTCTAGTTTTAAGATATGTGTGATGTCAGCAATTGTGGTGTATCACCGTGTTCCTAGCTAGTAGGATAAAAGATAAGTATGCCATATTAGGCATAAGTTGAATATTAAAGAAGCATCTGTCCATTTCGTAATTCTTAAAATAATAGAAACATTCATCTTCATAACTGTACTCATTTATGACTCACTTTGTCTATTTTAGAGCTGATTTCTTATTTAACAATTATTTCTAGTATTTAGATAAAACTTAAACAACATTTGGTAAAAAGCTTGATAGCAGAATCATATAAACAGTTCTTGATGTTTCAGATAATATTAGCCTTGCCTCAGTATTATAAGTGAAATAAAATTTCAAAGAATCTTTATCACTAACTCTATGTCTTGATCAAATTGGAATATTTATGGTTACAATTCTTCTAGAATTTTGAGACACAAATAAAATAGACTGAACAAATCTCCAAGCTAATCCATGCATGCCCATCCTCTGCACAGCCCAAATATTGAAGTATTCCAATTTTTAAGTTACTCATATACCAACCTTCAACTATGAAAATATTCTTCAAAAACTTGTATATAGTCAGAAAAGATTTTAAAAACCATTGTATTACAGAAAGGAAAAATACCCATGAGTACACAAAGGTACTGTGCATTTTTACTTAGGCAGCAACATGAGATAAAGCTTCTAGAAACTGAAAGGTAAATCCATCAAGAAGAACTGCAAGTCCTTCAAGAGGTTGCCAGGTACCATGTCACTGATACAGCGTTGTGTAATATAGAAAGCAGAAGTGGTGCACAACATACTAACCAGCTGTGAGCCTTCCACTATTCAGAGATGTTACATCTGGCCTCTTAAGCAGTTTCACAGGCATCATCAATAAACCATAATCAGCATGTAATAGTCCGACAAGATCACCAACAAGAAAAGCCTGGAAGCCAGCCAGTCCGTCAGCACTGACAGTTCACTGCAATTTAGTCCTGAGTTGAACGTGTTTAGAAAATGGATGACAGCAAGGAGTACAAAGAGTAACTGTTGGGCAGGTAAAAGTGGAGAGATCAGCAGGAAATGGAGGAAATACGCCCTAATGGTGAACTAAAATCTTTAAAAAGGCTAGAGCAGCCAGCTAGACTGCAGGTTTAGACTATTCAATAAGTAGCCGTTTGTAGTCCACGCAAAGCAGATATATATTAGTATATAAAAGTTTTTATGATTCACACATCAAGAATCATAATCATCTTCAGGGTTTAAGTACTCAACTAAAAATGACAGCTAAAATATTCATAGATTAGTTTACTTAGGATTCAAGGATACAAAGCATTGCCTAACTTTTCAATATTGATAATCATTATTAATTTTGACTATATGCACCCTGCCAGAATATTTCCATGAGTTTTAATCAACTGTGGACTGAGACTCTTGACTCTCTTCCTATCAAGGATCAAATGTGAGTTTACGAATATCAAAAAGACTGTACCAATTATGCTGAAAAGTGGAATTCCAAAGATCAAAAGCAGAAAAAAACTGGATTCTTTCTGATCACTGTCCCTGTGGAGATAGTTTTTTCCACCCCTGGGTCAAACTGGGACTCATCCCATGATTTCTAGTCTCTCTTTGACAATAAAAATTCCTTTCATTACGTTTAGTCACAGGAGAGTCATCATTCTTTAATAGAAATATCCAGTATCTGTCAATCTGTCAATCATAATCATGACTGAAACACTTCTGTTCCCTTAGTTTAGACTTTGAACCCATTGAATGAGGGACAAGGGTTGGTTGAGAGAGAAACACAGCTGACTTGACTTTGTTTTGGGCCCCTCCATGGTTTCAATGGGGATTAGGTGGGGAATAATGTTCAGAAAAGTCCTCCCCGCATGAGTGGGATTGGTCTAATCTCACAGTGCTTTCTACTGGCCTGCCATGTTTAAATCTGACTCTTTGTCTCCAGTGTACTTGAGAGCTTTGAAGCCCACTCCTCCCTGCTCCCTTTCTTGCCTCCTCTCCCCACAACCTCTGTAACTCTGGGCATCTATCACCTACAATTCCCTTAAAGCAAGGAAATCTTTCCCCTCACTGTCAATTTATGACGGATCCTTTGCCCTCTTCTTCTGCCACATGACCTGAAGCCTCCTTAAATTTGCTGTATTCACATTCTCCTCTCAAGAAAAGTCATTTACTATAGCTCCAGGCCAGTTTACTCTTCTAAGCGACCCTCTGAGCCATGGAAAATCAATAGCTTTTGCCCCCCAGAAATTCTGAGAGTGAGTGCAAGGCAGACACATCTCACCCATCCATCAGAGTAGCTAACAAGCCATTTAAGCCTCTGTGCCCCACAGACTCTACTGGAAACACACAAAGCTCCTTTGATGTCTCTTTGAAACCTTAATCTCCAGACTTGAGCAAGGGAGAAGCAAAACCCATCTGTCTACCATGATGGAGTTCAACTCAGTACACCCACAACTCTCTCCCCACAAAATTCTCTCTTTGTTCCCAAGTCCATTTTTGGTCTCCTCAGTCCTTTTTATATTCTGGTAACCAAGAATCAGAAATCGTCCTCAGCCACTTCCTTCGCGAGTCTTTCTTAAGTGATCTAGCAAACTTCCAATAGGAATTTGTGGATGGTTGGCACCTCTTATCTTGGGGGCTCTCTTTGTTTGCTTTACCTGTGACAAGGATCTGAGGGCACATAGAGCATATTTTATTTGGGAGGGGATCCCAAAAATACCAGTGGGGAGTGGAGAAGTGAGCCTGAGAAGGAAAGGAAACCAATAAAGCAAGTTTCTGCTCTGGGCACCTGGAGTCTAATCCTGCAGAGGAGCTCTGGAAGTCAGCATAGAAATGTGCTTCAGATTTATCCCCATCAAGGATCAAGGAAACCAGGGTGTTTGTACAACCATCTTCATCAGTACTTGGTTGCAGCTCTATTCTCAGAAGAGTGGGTATCAGGATTAACTTTCTAGCTCTTCTGGCGTAGAATGTCATTTGTGAAGGTACAGCAGACTCTGACCACAAAGAAAGTGCTCAAAGAGATACAAGCGCTGTCATTTGAAATTTGGACTGCTGGTCCTGAAACAGTAAAGCCTGAGTATATATGGCCCAAACAGCTGCTGCTATAGGGCCCCGTGGCCTAAGACAGAACAAGTCTTATTTTAATATACAATTAAAGTGACAAACGATAGTACTAAAATAGAAATTAGATTCTCTACAGTGGATTGTCAAACTCCATTTTGTTCCTTTCACGATGTGAGTGGTGTCTATGAAAACTGTAAACACTGATCAGTAACACCAACATTCTCTTTGAAACTCTGAGCAGAGTCCCTGATCTGGAATCTTTATCAGCTTACTGACCAAGATCTGTCCTAGAACTGAAATGTATCTCCTCAGAGTTCCATTGGAAACCTTGGGGCCAGAAAAGCAAAATGAAAGTATGTTTCCATTTCCTCCTCAAATTCTGCTTTACTGCAATGTCTGAAGACAACCTTCTACATGTTACACATTCTCCTATTATGTCACCAACCTTTTCTTCACAATTCTCTTTCAATCTCCTTGCCCTAGCTGAAATCTGGCCCTCCCCCAGTGACAAGACCTTCTGCTGCCCATGGCTGCATTTTGCTTTCAGCTGCTCCCTCCCCTTCTTGTTTAAATGTCCTTCTTCCTCATCCTCTACCACTCATTGTCTCTTTCAATTTGGTCATCTTCCAAAATTCATTTAGAATGTTGGCATATGGTTCATATGTCCATGTAGGTAACATATCTAATGTCTATATCTCATAGTTCTTGAATGCCTTCAACTTGGCACTCACTTCACTTCTCCTCTTCACATCCATAGCTGTCACGCAAGTTTGCCAGAACCACTCCACCTCTGAAATTTTATTCTATAATATCTTTGTCTCTGATTCTAATCTCTATTATATAGTATTTTTAGTCCTTATCTCCTACAACATCTTGCTCTTCAAGAGTTCTACTTGTCATTTTCTCCTAATTTACAAATTCCTCACATCCCAACTTTCTTCCCACTTAGGCTAACCTTTGTCAATACCCTCAGTCCCCTTGCCCTTATATCACACTCAGCAAATAACTCCCTGAATGTGAACGGATCTGCCTTTTTGCTTCTGTATCAGAGCAGTTTAAAAGTGCTAAAACAAGAAGAAGTAGAAGGAGGAGAAAGAGGAAGATGAAACAAGCAGGAGGAGGAGAAAAAATAAAAATTTTGAAATTCAAAATTCATATAAATACCTTTTCTTCATTATTTGTTCTTTGGTATTCTCTGTTCCATTTCTACAAAATTCTCTCAAATCTCTGATATTATCTTCAAACTCCTTAATCCAACACCTACTCAGTCACTTTCAATGCATGATCATGCCTGCCATGACACAGAGAAGTGGAAAACTCTCTTGAAAATACACTTTGCTTACTGATCTTAAAGAAAAGTTTCTCTTCTCTAAGAATAATTTTTTCCTACTCAATATTCTGTTAACCATTGTGAGTTTTTTGCACTTGAAGGAAATGATTGCAAAGCCATTTTCTTACCCAAATATATATTTAATCATGAAACACTAAATTAACATGTGCACACTATTTTATAAGTGGCAGATACACAATGCATCATAATTCACTTTGTGGAGTTATCAGGATGCAGTACTTTTAAAAGAGCCAAGACCAAAGTCATAGTAAATATGTCAGGCTCTATAAATCAACCAAATTTAAATTCTCAAATTTTAGGATCCGAATCTTTTGTATTTTGTTTTCATCTATTATTAATTTATTGGCAGAGAAGTGACATAATTTAGGAACTCTCTTATATTTTGTTTGAATCAGAAATGAAATTTTAGAAGCAAATGCCAAGAGCAAGAGTACAAATTGGAGGTAACAAAGGTCTAATCTATTGCGGATGTGACATCAAATACTTGTTGCACTAAATACTCAAATACTTGTGGGAAACTATTAGTGATAGGTTGAATATGGAGTGCGAAGGAAAAGGACTTCAAAGATAACTTTAAGAATTATGAGCCGAGGAGAATGATACAATCATCATTATATCGTTAATATAAATAGGGATGATAACAAATCAGGATCTTTGTATGAGAGAGAATAAATCTAGTTTTAAATGCATTTAGTTCAAAGTAGTGATTCGATATCTTGCTGGAGACCTAATAGGGAAATAAAGAAATGGGCCAGATTTTCTTGGTAAATCAAAGCCAAATTGTCAAATGAATATCTTCATCATAAAGGTAAAGTCACAACCAGGGTACAGAAAAAGTGGGTAAAGAGAAGGGACACATGAACACATCGGTCACAAGAAAAACATCTTCATCTTATTTAGGCCAATAGCTCTTTGAGTGGGATGGAGCAGAGAGCTTTATAATCAGTATAAACAGTAAGAAGAGCCTCAATTCTTCACTAAAATTACTGAAAACATCAAATGAATACTCTTTCAAAGACCCTTTCTGATATGAGTTCAGTGAATGCCTTTTGTATTCATAGGAATATTCAATAGTTCATAGTCAAGAATCCGTTTTTCTCCCTTGCATCGGTAAAAGTTTTTTCTGTCATAGTCCATTGGCAGCCTTAGGGTTGCTCCATTCTGCTTGTTGACTTAATCATTCTATGCCCACCTAATCAACTGTGTTCTTCCTTCCTTCTCCTCATTGGGTTAAAATGCAAACAAAGTGCCTCATCTCACAATAACGTGAAAAGATGCGAGAAATTGTTAATGCACAGGCAGAGGAAGCACAGCCTAACTAACACCACGAGTGCCATAAGGAAGCAAATCAGACACCAAAAAAGAAACCAACAATTTTGGTACCTATCACATACTGTACTACATCCTAACTTCTATGAAATGCTGCTATTTACCTGACAGCCCCTAAGAGATTTTGGGATCCACTGTGATTTCTCAAATAAATATGTATTTCAGTTTGTGTGCCCATCTTGAGAACTCACAGGATTACCCAGGAGACATTAACAATGTCATCCCAGCTGTTACTTTCTATTGTGCCCTGTAAATGAGCCTTTTGGCTCTTTTTAAAAATGCATCTTTGACCTAAAGATGAGGAGGGTACTCTAACAGTTGTGACAACAGCTAGTATAAATTCCCCTCAGCTGGGAAATGAAACAGGCAACTTTTCTAAAAATTATGCTGGTCTTTGATTTCCACACATGAACACACATTGTGTTTAAGATTTTCACGAATGCTATCTGTAAAGTATTTGAAATAAAACCCATGTAGCCTTGTGAGAACCTCTCTGGACGCCACTTTAAATCTATATAAGAAAATGCTTATTGCTTACTTAATCCTTCAGGTCACTATCAGGGACAAGAATGAAAAAAATCATTTAATCATAAACTACTTTTCTGCTAAAGCTTTACATCATGGTGGTATGCCCCTTTGGCTGTGGGTAGCACATTCTTGTTTAATAAAACAGATTTTATTCCTCTATGATTCCAAAGATCTAACGATTCTTTTGGTCCATCAAATCTGGAAAGCTTTCTATCAATATATGTATAAATGCAAGAATACAAGTTACACTGTAGTATGGTCGTCTGTATAACTAAAAAGATGACTTTCTTCTAATTCAGGTGATTTTACAAATTCTTTTCTCCTCGGACACCTGAAAAGAAATTGGAATTGGTTAGTTTCTTTCTTCAGAGCAATTTTGTCTTGAGAAACCTCAAAAAAAATGTTAAGAAAACCATGATTATTCCCTGTTAGATTTCTTTTCCCTTCCAAGATTGCATTTCTAAAACACAGAAGTCCATCTGAGAACACTTTTTTTTTTCATTTTGTAGCAAATAGAAATTTATCCTGTAACTCCCTACAGAAACCTGAGAGAAAATCAATGATCACTTTGACAAGAACAATGCCACTTTCTTTTGAACGGGTCACCCAGCTCCTAGTAACCTGTTCTCCCAGGACAGTTTATCTAGGAAATCAGACCAATCATCCCTGAGCTTGCTCGAAACGCTGTTACCAATCATGCACAGTATACAAGAAACCTCAAATTTCATGACTACTGGGAAGTTATTTCTAAGTGTACCTATTTCGTGGTAAGAATCATTATATTCGTCTAGCACAAAGAGCAGCAGCTGCTGTGACCGTTCCCATTTAGATTTTTCTTTTAAGTCTGAATCAGTAAATGGAGTGAAGCACATTATCCTCTTTTAGGAGATGAGTCGCTATAGGATATTGTTTAAGAACATGGTCTTTTAAGCCAGACTAATGGGGTTTTGAATCCTGACTCCACCATGACTGACTTTGTATCTTTGTATTCTTGGACATCTTGCTTAAATCTCTGAACTTCAATTTCACCATTTGAAAAATGTAGCTAATAATGCCAAAAAGGATAGCTCTGTTCACTTATTTAGATGATACTTATGAAACCTTTAGTACAGGGCCTGATACATGGTTAGTCCTCAGGCAAAGTGAATTATTTTTATTGGTATTATTATAGTTATCTATCTCATTTAGAGAAAGAAGCTATATACTTATATTCAAAAATCTTCAAGGATAGTCATAAAAGCCAAATGCATAATGACCGTGATGCTGTAATTATGTTTTAAATTTTGAAACATTTTTGAAGTGAATGGATTTACAGCCTAAATCTATAACTCTAAAAGAACTTTGAAGTTCTTATTGACTTAAAGGGAAAAAAAAGAGGCAATATTTGAGATCTGGGATAAAAGCTCAGAGTATCAGGAGTGGGTAAAGCAGAGGTCGGAATTACCTTCTCCAGGTGTATTGATGTCTGTAATTGTTCATCACAGCGCCAAAGCTGCCACCATAAGAAGCCACATCGTGTACTTAAGCCTCAGCAGCAACTCCATTTCTGACAGTGGGAAGAAGCATGCATGAATTGAGTCCTCTCCTTGTGAAGTTCTTTTTTTTCTCTCTCAAAGTTATTTCCAGCTATAATACAAAACTTGTCAATTGGCTGCTTCTTAGTAAATCTGCGTCATTTATGGCAATAGGTAATAGCCGGGTAGTTATGAGAGAGGAAGAGGAATTACCACATGCTAGTACAGTTCTAAGTGCTTTTCATGTAATGACTCACATAATCCTGATGACAACCCTATGAGATAGATACTATTGTTACCCCTGTTTTATAGAGGAGGGAACACAGGCACAGGGAATTTAAGTAACTCACCCAAGGTAATGGCTCATAAATGACAAACTCAGGCAGCACGGATCCAAGACTCTAACATAGGACGCTACACTGTCTCTGTGAGAAAGATAAAGATGACAACTAATTTATAACATTGATTTTTAAAATTTTACCTCTAATGATAGTAAAGCCACTTAATAGATCCTTATCTATTGAACACAGACAAATTAAGTGAACTATCCAAGGTCTCAGAGCTCTTCAGAGATGAAGGCTGGATGACAACTCGGGTTTTCTTTTTATGAATGCTCTTCTTGCTCGTCTGTACCAGAGCCCAATAGTTGAAAAATGGAAGGGTAAAGAGTCTGAAAACTGCTTTGGTAGCTATATTTTACCTGGAATGAACAGATTTGTTTATTTCTATAAACAAATAGAATTTTGAAAGGCTAGCATTACAACTCAACCAAATGGCAGACCTTTAAATAATAAATATAGATATTATGGTTGCTTAAGTTATATTTAAACAAATTCATTGAATTTGGATAAAGAATATCAAGATTAAAACCAGTTAGGAATAAACATTTTGAAATACTATTTACAAGGACCACTTGCCAAGAAAGAAAAAGGTTGTCTAATTTTCTCTAGTCTTACAGAAGTATGGCTACTGTAATTTTAAAATATACTATAAGATAGAATACTTTCCAGCATGTATTAGGCATAGAACAAGCTGGTAAAATAATCTGAACTACAGATCATTATTCGTTAATTAAATTCTGTTTCATAAATTCAAAATTTGATAAAGCAATATTACCACATTTTATTAGATAAAAGAAAAAGTAGAAGAAAATAAACTGTTAGTGTATTGTATATTATGCTAGGTTTATTAAGAAACATAATTCTCTGATGGAGCTCAGATGAGAAGTAAGATAAATATATAAAAGTCAGCTCTACCCTATTCACAGCAAAGCATCAACTGTAGCATAGTTAAACTGAGTATAATGCCTAAGAAGCATTACAAATACTGTCAACAATCAGCGGTGAGACATGGTCAAATTACCTAATTTGAGGGTCACAGTTTCCTCATCGTTCAAATTAAAGAGTTGTACAACATGATATCTTAGATTTTTCCCAGCTCTAATAGTCTATTTTCTAAAGAAAAGTGGTTGATAACAGCTGCAGCAATATCAATAAATAGTGAACATTAAGAAGGTCTAACCATTTGGACTATATTATTTATGCCATGGTCTAGTTTGTGAGTTACATAGATAAATAACTTTAGTCTACGCAGAACTTTGTTATTTTTTATTCATTTAGTCAACAAATATTGTTGAAAACCGACTATTTACCTGCCTCTGTTCGAAGGGCTGGGACACAATGAGGAGTAAGACATAATGCCTCTCCTTGAGAAACTCACAGCCTTACCAGGAGGCAACATACAATATTTAAAAATCTCTGTTTCTCAATATAAACACTAATTTAGTGCTCTTGCTGTAGAAATAACAGATCTAAGTCTTAAGTGAGGAACACAAGGAAGCCTTAACAATGAAGACGATATTTGAGCTAGGTTTTGTATGCTAAGTAGGAGTTTACTGAGGGAGAAAGAGCACAAAAGACAGAAGGAAGAGCTTGTACAATGACACTAAATAAAAAATGGCCTGGTGAGGCCCAGGTTCAGGGTCATAGGAAGAAGACAAGAAAGGGGAGAGTGGAGAACAGTATTCCTTTAGAAAGTGGATTATATGGTTAGTCATATAATTAAGAAAATTGTTATGTTCTCTTGGTTAGCGTAGGAGCCTCTCCAGTGAGCATCCATGTGGGGAAGAAAAACTCTAGGAGCCAAACTGATTTTGATCCAAATGTCTTATCCCCAAAGGGGGCTTGTTGTTTGGTTTTGTTTGTTTGTTTGTTTGCTGAGGAATATTTGCCCTGAGCTAACATCTGTCGCCATTCTTCCTCCTTTTGTATGTGAGCTGCCTCCACAGTGTGGCCACTGATAGATGAGTGGTGTAGGTCCGTGCCCTGGAATCAAACCCTGAGCCTCCAAAGCAGAGCACACCAAACTTAACCACTAGGCCACCAGGGCTGGCCCAGAGGGGGCTTGTTTTAAATATCAGTCTGAGGTTTGCCAATGGCCCTATCAAATGGACAAGCCATTAGCTACAGCCCATGAATCCAGTAGATTCACAGTCTTCTCTATGCCCACCAAAATGGCCCTAACTGCAGCAATTCCTGTCAGGGATTAGGGGTGAATGTTAGTGGGAGTGTATATACACAATATGTCACTACCAAAAGTACATTCAGTAGCGGGGCCATAACAGTGGAGGCTCACAGGGGCCCGAAGGCACCCACCCATAGTCAGACTTGGGCAAGGGTCCCAGTGGTGATGGCCTCAGACCCAAAACCTGACCGCATCTTGGGGCCAAATCACGACAGTCATTTGTCCACTGGAGTCTAGAAGGCCCAAGAAATATCATTTTCCCTCACCTCCCTACTGAACTCTAATCTTAGCATAGGTCCTTTGGTCACTCCTGGGGACTGAGACCATCCGGTTAATCTCTAATCATGTTTATTTTCAAAAGCCAAGACGTCTGGACAAACATGACTGAAGCCCTCAGACCTATCCCTCGGCTCACAGGGAAGGGTAGAGAGAACACCCATCTCAGTTATAGGGGCCACTTGTAGGATTTGGCCATAAATTTTGTCAGGGAGGGAGCTGGGTTGAGTAGCTGGCTAGGAGCAGACAGTATTTTCCGTCTGATGTCACAGGGCAAGTTGGTGTGAGAGGAGCCCAGGCTTCCCCAGAGGAGGGTAGGGCCCAGAAGGCAGTAGTTGCTGCTGCTTGTACTCTGTTATCCTGGCAGTGGCTGTTGTCAGGACACTTTGAAGAGAGAGTGTTTGTAGTAATGTGTCCCATGACACGCCACTCTCTTTCACTAACTTTAGCAAAATTATCTCCAGAGGGCATGTAATTAAGTCCCTAAGATCTCTTAGGGACCACTGGGCAGAGCAATCGCATACAGCTCTACATCCTTTTTTTTCTTATGAGTTTCAATAGTTTACTGCACTACAGTGTTTATCAGTGCCAGGGATCTCCTTAGAATTACTCAGCTCATGGGAGCCCACCGACCACCTCTACTCCCATTGGTGAAGGGCCCTAAGCAGTAGACAGGGAACTACTTCCTTAGCTTCCTCTGAACTCTTAGTTGTATGTCTAATCTGACCCACTGGGTGAGTTTAGCCAAAGAGTCAGGGCTAAAGAGGAGAACCAAAAAGCTTATGTAAACAATCCACTAGCATCCTCCAAGAACGCCCCATGGCTTCTGCTAGCACTTCCCAAGGGTACTTGGGAAGCAGTCACTCAAACTCTTGCAAACATTCCACAAGCATCCTTCTAGAATGCCCCGTGGACTCCTCTAGCACTTCACAAAGCTGCCCCATGAGATTTTCAGGCTTTTTGCTCTTTCAGAATGGCATTACGCTTAATCGGCTACCCCACTCACAGAGCCATTTCATCAGGAGATCAGGTGAGCTGGAAAGAGCTGAGCTATCAGGTGTTGGAATAGCCAATTAAAAGCAATGAGCCAAAATGAAAGTATCAGTAAAGACTTTATTTATCATGATAGTCTAAGGAGGAATTAAAACCAGAGAAAGCACCAACTCTCCTCTGTTCCATTTTCCCCCATGGAATAGCACATCATTCGAGGATCAGGTGAATCAGCACAGAAGGAGGGGTGGGCTCACTGTGGAGAGAGCCCCAAACAAAAGACCTCTGCGGTTTTATGGACCCAGGGGCAAGAGGGTAGGGTGAAGGGGGAAGGCTAGGAGTGGAAAAATACTAAGTCAGAGTGGGGAAAATTTCTTCAATGTTCCCTGATAAGGAGACTTCCAAGACACCTGGGATAGGAACGCAGATAATATAAGACCATGGCGAGCGGGGGGGGGGGGCCTGAGTCTTGCAGTGTGTTGGCTGTGCACCAAGTCTGGTGTAGGGAGGGCAGCTTTTCCTGGGAGGCCTGCCAGGTAGGGTCTGAAAAATCATACATGGGTTTCCTGGTCAGGAGCCAGACTTTTCAATACGGTCTTCTAAGAAGTTAAATTTTTGTCTTATAGGCAATAGGAAACCAAAGAAGTTTTTAAGGATGGGAAATGTCATGGACTGCTTTGATTTTCTTTTTCTTAATTGGAATTATGGTAAATAGGATGAAGAGGAGAAAAACAGTTAGGCGAAGAGAGAACTCTGCCATAATCCAAACAAATTTCATGCTCAACCATGATGGGGGCAAAAGGGCGAAGAGAAGTATTTAGGTAAACAATTCAGGAATGAATTCAATAAGAATTGTTAAACAATTGGACATGGAAGATGAAAGGAGTGAATAAATCATTGTCAATAGCAAACAAAGCTTAAGAGGTAGGGCACTGGATATCTTTAGTGAAGATGGAGAACATAAGAAAAATATAAGTTGAGAGAGAAGTTTATGATTGGGCGGAAGCTAGTCTAATGATTTCCAATCATTTGGGAAACCAACAAAATATTCTGGCATAAGGTGTACAGTTTATATGATAGTTGGAACCTATAAATTGATCTGGGATTTAGCAGGTTAATCTTTACCGATTACGGCAATTATCCAAACAACCAAGAGAACAATAAATTTTTCTCTGAAAATGCAATTTTTCTCTGAAATGCAATTTTTTCTGAATACTTAGAAAAATATGACTTACAGTTTGAATTCTATAATTAATTGTATAATTTCTCATTTTTGCTATGCAACTTTAGAGAGACTGTCCATTTGAATATGAAATGGATTTAGAAAAGACCTGTGAATCATTATGACATTAGGATAGAATGTCTATAAAGTAATGAAACCGATTTCCCGTTTAGTTGGTGAAAAGATGAATAATAGACACATACATGAATATATGTATATAATGTGTATATATACACACACATGATATTCTATGTTCGGTATATATCACATGTATGTATTCAGTATACATGAGCCCAATTACCAACAACACAAAAGTGATTCAACAAGGAAACAAAGCGAAAGAAGAATTGTTCAATAATTTACTTACATTTTACGTTACTTTTCTCTGACATATGATTTTACTTTCTAGAATTGACCAACAACTCTGAGCAACCAGAGGTGACTTACTTGGGTGGCCATCTTGGGCTTGTATACAATTCCTATGAATTCCAAGGTTTCTTTGCTTCTTATTCAGCTCAAAATCATCAAAAAACTTTTTTTAACAATTGTATATTTTTTAAAACTTAACAATATTTGTCTTAATTTGTTGATTTTTCCTCTTTTTCAGTCATCAGCTTTTCTGTAAACTATTCTTGCCTCTTGTAGCACGGTTTATCTTGTCTACCTTTGAACTTATCTACTTATCCCAGCACTTATACATAGAGTTATGAACTACCCGAGGGCAGAGATCTTGCCATATTTACTTTGTATTTCCAAAAGCTAGGTCAAAAACCATTTGCAAATAAATGAATGGAGGATCAACGTATTGAAGAGGTACCAGGAGTTTTAAATTCTTGTCTGGCGATACCTCTTCCTTATCTTTGGTAAAATCCAGGTACTCTTCTCCTGCACTTAGCAACTTGGTCATACTGCTGGAGGATGGAATCCAAAAATTATTCCTTAATTCTAAAGTTAATGTACAGATATCAGGTTTAGATTAAACTATATCTGAAAAGTGTTATCAAATAAAAATAAGAGAGGCTTTAATATATTTTTCTTTAAAAAAAAGAAAAAGAACTGAAAGATAGGGCCATTATATTTTTAAGAGGGAGTAGGATTGAGATTGACTAAGAAAAGCAAGGCAACATGTGTTAGACTGTTGCTTCCGATTTCTGAAATGAATTTCATTCTTACATTCCAGGCATTAAAACTGTAACAAACTGAAGTTTATTCTGCCTAAAGAAAAAAAATGGTATAAATTGTGCCCCACCAAAATATGTTTAAAATCTTCCTTTACCTTTACATTTATTAATGTTCCTATAAAATAGATTCTCAACCATTAGTATATTGATGTTTAATTTACCTTAGAAATCTGTGTGTAAATATTCAAACAGTATGAGAAAGATAGGGCTCACAGGATTTGGAAGTGTGATATTACAGGCTTAGCCTTACCATGGAGGAGAAAATGAAACTTTTTTCCTATAGCATTTTGTGGTAGTTAACCATAAAATAAAACTGACAGATTGCCAACACTGTAAAAGTCCTATACAAATATAGGTCATGGTATTCAGCCCCCAGTTATGTCTCTTGATAGCAGTATTTCTGAGCATTCAGTTGGTTTAAACTCTGTTTTGGAATGTCAGCCTGGGTTGGCAGATGCTTAGAACAGCCTGACACAGAAAGTCAAAGCTTAATAAGACTACTCAGAAAGCAGCAAATCACAAGGGGCTCATTACTGCACCAGATATGTAACTAACAATTCCTCACCAGGGGCCCTTACCTGATATGGTTTTGAATAATTTCCTGGGGTGGATAGGGCAATAAAAGACTCTGGGTGATATGTTCCTATCAGACTTTCCCATGTAATAGTAAAACGACCCCATTTATCATTTGGTCTGCTTGTCACCCACTCAGTGTATACTATATCGGACATTCTTAGCCTACTACAAGAAACCGATTCTACAATCTGTCATGATGAATGACTCACCCTAAACTTCCCAAGCTTTCCTTTCTTGGATTAGGGTCACATGCATACTTGCTGACAAATGGATTTCAGTTAATCCATTGAGAAGAAGAACCTATCCATCAATTTGAAAAGAGAAAGCTCAATTAACCAAGAATTTTAAGCATCTGTCAGGTGCTGATCTCTGAGCAAGGCTTTGCTTAGGGAGAAAAAAGAAAAGGGGTTCAGATATAGTCCTTGCCCTCCAGAAGCTTATAACCTAACCTAGGAGAAGCATAAAATAAAAACAACTTAAGTGCTAAACTCTGTGAGACACAAATAAGAGTTAAGCAAATGTAAGAAGAATAATGGTCAAACTATTAGATAATTTTCAGAGCAACAGGAATCCCTACGATTCCATCTCCTTTCCATTTTCCCAGGTTCTGTGCTATGTAGGATCATAAGATGTTAGTTTTAGAGAATAGCTAGTGGTTTCATATCTACTTAATGCTACTCTTTTTTTTTTTTTTTGAGGAAGATTAGCCCTGAGCTAACTACTGCCAGTCCTCCTCCTTTTACTGAGGAAGCCTGGCCCTGAGCTAACATCGTGCCCATCTTCCTCTACTTTATATGTGGGATGCCTACCACAGTATGGCGTGCCAAGCGGTGCCATGTCCACACAGGGATCTGAACCCGCGAACCCCGGGCCGCGGAGAAGCAGAACGTGCAAACTTAACCGCTGCGCCACGAGGCCGGCCCAGCTACTCTTTCTTATATCCTAAAATCTGAGCACCTTGAAACCAAAAAGACATATTTGTTTAATTCCATTTTGACAGATTGTGGTTTTAGAATTTAATTTTTTTCTTTATAAGTTTTAATTCACAAATTTTGAATAAAATGTAGCTTTTGTTCAAAAAACACTGAAGCATCTTTGGAGCAAATCATAGGAAAAACGAAGGTGGCAAAAGTGTGCTTGGCTATTTGGAAACTATGCATTAACTGACACCAGAAACTAATGAAAAATATCATCTAATCTAACAAAGGACAGAATGGATTTAAATTGGTTGAAGATGTATTACACTCATTCAAAAATGTTGAAAAGAAAATTCAGTCCACAAAGAGAAAATGCCTGTTGAGCCTTATAAATCCTGTTTATAGAGCTAAAAAGGAAGTGTAACTCAAATGTGATTTATTACATAGGTATGTATATTTAACTCTTCACAAAGATATGTTTGTGCAGGAAGGCAAAGACACTGTTCCTAAGAAAACTTTTTCAGCATTACACAGACACAAATAACTACAAAAACCCAAGGCCATTATTTCAATTTGGATTTGGTATTTAATTGAGAGACTCTGAAATGCCAAAGGATGTTCCTGGAACTACGTTGCTTATGGCCAAAGGGATGGGCTATTCACTAGTTAAGCTACTGATTCTTTGTAAGGACATGAATGTGTGTATACATAGGTGTGTGTATGCACATGTGTGTGTATATAAACTGTTAATCATTCTGAAGCTCCGCTTATAATAATTCAACAATAGGATTTTACTTTAAACAATGAGAGATATTCAGTTAATTGCTCTTTTTAAAAATAGTGTGAAATTACAAAAGAAAATACTCAGCATTACTACATTTACATGATAGATTCTAGAACAGCATCACAATTTCGCTGACCTCATATGATGAAGATAAAGAAGGCGTTCAAAAAAGTTTAGTTATAATTAGTTTTATCAACATCAACATTATATGATTTTATACACTAACGTTGAGAGTTGCTGTAACTCCTACAATAAATTGTTGCTCTCTTCCAAAGGGAAGGATGAAAGACTTCTGTACAAATTTTAAGTATATGAGTATTTTGAGAGGAGCTACAGAATGTGGTTAGACAATCCAACTTTATGTGAGGTAATGATCCAGGAGCAAAACATCCTAGAAAGTTAAAATTTCCCAAGAGCCACTAAAGAGTCTCTTAGTTCGTCTATATCAACTAAAGTTGTGTGGAAGGAAGCTGAAGATAACGAGGTAACATTTGATGGCAGAAAACAGAACAAAGTTGAGGCTAGAAGCTCTAGGTCAAACTTGGAGACCTGGATTGTTACGCACTAGGACTGTTAGGTCACAGTCCTGTTAAGCAAGTCTTCAAGAAGTAGGGTAAACAGGTAGATTCCCCACCTCCCCTAGGAATTCTTGCCCCCCAGGACACGTGGCTCAGGTCAGTTACTGCATGCACCCCTTTTTTCTCTATACTATGGGAGGGTTATAGCCAGAATGTCTGTGACCACATGGAAATTAAACCCTGTTAGCAGAAATACTCCATTCTGTTTGGGGGGAGCAAAATGCACAGGCCTCTGTGAATCAATAATCTTTCTATTTCAGTTTGTGAAATTCAGCCATAGAAAATCCCTACCTTAGTTATCCAGAAAGTGATGTTGGAGAAAAAATGTCAAGGTGTTACCCCTCTTCTTAAAGAGAAATAAGTCCAGAAGGAGGAGATGAGTAGCACAGGCATATCCCAATTATATTTTATCCTAGTTTCGGAAGATCACAAACATGGTAGCAAGCACTGTTTCTGAGAGTACAGGATATATGGCCGAAGATGTAGATTGTGGTTTCTGCTTACTTTTTATGCCTTTAAATCCTCTCGGAGAGCTACATCTCCCAGCCATCCAAGGCATCTGAGAGACTCATGGAGAAACAGCAGGACTTCTGACTAACTGCCTAAAGTAAAGTGTCCAATGACTGAGCAAAGTGGGGCTCTAAGAACTTGGCCATTCTGAGATAGTGCAGGCCTCCTCTGGTGGGCAATAATTGCTCTGGAGCATCTCACAGGGTCTATTGAGACCACGTCCAAACTTTCTCTTTGCCCCCTTCTTCCTCTCCTTTCTTTTCATGGGTGTTGATACTTAATAATCATTTTACACACCTAATTCTTACAGGACAGAAAAATATCCACCATATTTGACAACTAAAATTCGTATCCTCCTTGAGGAGGGTACCAGTTATTGGGAGGAGGGTAGATTTCAATTGAGTGAACAAGAAATGGAGACAGTTAAGGATAACCTTTATATTCAAGAACACTGGAGGAAAGAAGAGATGGCTGCTATGATGGGAAGAAACATGTAACAAGAGGGGTGTAGAGAAGAGAAGAAAATTAACAGCAAAAGCCTTGTTATTTGTTATTTGTCAGGAAGCAGAGATTAAAAACAGCAACAGGAAAGCAAGCGACAGTCACTGCCAAAAGTGATATGTAAGAGACGAGCAGGATGCCAGCTGCGAGAATTCAGAAGGAGAAAAAAAAGTGCTTATGTGGAACAGGCACAATCAGTTAGTACCTAAGAACTCCTTTAGGAAACATGTGCTGTTCCATCCTATGGAACATACCTAAGAAACACTTTTTTTCCCAAGTGAAAAAAAGCAAACAAACCGAGGAGCTATTCAAACAGAGCATCTTTGAGCCATGAAAACCTTATTAGGCTGCTCCCCTACTGGTGAAGACACCAAGTCTAACAGAAAGGTGGTATTTTGTGGAGAGCTCAAAGTGCACTGAAAAGGATCTGTGCATCACTTATCAATGACAGAATAGGCATTTCTCCTTGATTTTTTTGTTTTGTTTTCCTTTTTCTTTTTATTTTCTCTCTACAGAATTTGTTTTATTTTTATTTAATAATATTTTACATAGAATAATACACAGTTTAAAGTTTTAATGTTTGAAGAACATTTTTAACTGACCAAATCACATGATTAAGTGTATAATACTTCAAAATGACTAGTTTCTTTAACTAGGTGTGGAAGTGTTAGCCAGGTAAAGTAAAATTTTGTATGCCACCAGAGGCGTGAGTAATTTAATACAGGATGAATGGTTGGAAGTCGGGAGGGACGTGTTTTAAATTTTTGAAGTGATTTGGTTTTTTTCAGTCCTGTAGTTATAAAAGAATATAAAACTATGTTTTTCTCCAAACATTTGATTCTTTTCGAAGATTTCTTTGTGCTTTCCCTCTCTTGCCCTAACACAACTGAAATAGCTAATGTCTTAGCTAGAATTCAGCAGATGTCCTCTCAAGATTCCAGGCCCTGGTTATTCAGCCAAAACCAATTTATGAACTGCTGTGAAGGAAATTTGCAGATGGAATTGAGGCTACTAATCAGCTAAGTATAAAAATAGAGAAATTAATCTGGATTATCTGGGTGGGCTCAATATCATCAGATGAGTCTTTAGGAACACAAAAGGAAGGCAAACGAGTCAGTCAGACAAATGCCATAGAAGAGGAAGGCAACAGAGAAATGAGGCAGAGGGGACTCAGAGAGGTCTGAAGTGTGAGAAGGATCTGATTCATCATTGCTAGCTTTGAAGATGAAAGGGACTATGAGCTAAGGGATGCGGGGAAACCTCTACACCCTGAGGGCGAACCCACTAGCAGGGAAACGGGGCCTAAGTCTTATAATTGCCAGGAACTGAATTCAGTCAGTCACCAGAATGAAGTGGGAACGAATTCTTCCCTGAGAGCCTTCAGAAAAGAATGCTGCCTGGCTAAAACCTTGATTTTGGCTTTGTGAAACCAACTGAGAATCAACTGAGCCACGCCGCGCCAGATTTCTGGCCTATGGAAACTGCGAGACGATAAGTGGGTGTTGTTTTAAGCTGCTCAATCTGTGGTGATTTGTTATAACAGCAATAGAAAACTAGTATAGCTAACGGCCAGTGAAATAACATTGCAGTTTTTACTCCCAATGAACTCTTTCTTGCCTCGTGTAGGTGGAGTCTCAATTCCAGAATTCAGGATTTCAGTCCCTATTTTTCTAAACTTTTTATATACCATGCAGCATGCTTTTAAATTGATAGGTGTTGTCATTCCCTTCACAACATAAGAAAAACACTGTGCTGTGCAAAATAATGAGTTACTATCACTGATACCTTGGTAGATGAATGATTTATAAATTGAAAATATTATCATGTGGCAATTATGAATACCAATTAAATGCACCCTACCATAATCTGTATGGGATTAATCATGAGTTTATCAAGTATGCCTGGTATTACTTCTAAAGTCTAAAGTACAGCTTGTAAAAATGGCAAAACTGGATAATGAAAGTATAATATTTATTGTTTAAGCAAAACTTTAATTTTTAAAATTTTAAAAAACTTAAAAACAGTAAGTATTCCTCTCACTTATTGGCACAAAGTCGTGAAAACATTCTGCTTGAACACATAGGAACAGAAGCATTACATCTTCAGGATCATTTGTCAGAATCAATGCGTTCGGAACACACTGAGATTGTCTATGGTTCTCAGGCCCATTCCTGGGTTTCCTATCTACCTTGAGTTTTCATTAACCTGATTTCTGATTCTAAATCCAGGATGCTTTTAAGTATGAAAATCTCTTAACCATATTTCATTAATGTCCTAATGGTCACTACAGGAGGAAAATGCTCCCCTACGTTATTTATTAGTCATCTTGAAAGAAAAGAAGAAATGATGTCAGATTGCATCTATTTGGAATTAATTGACTGTCTGCTCAGCCATCCTATCTTTAAATATAGTCCACTTTGGGTTGACTGGCAAATAGTTAACATAATGTAGTTTATAAATATCATTCCACGTTTTCTCATATTCTTATGTTTTGTTCTAGTATAACGACTTACCTCAGCTACATCTTTTCACTGACTGAAAAGCCATGGCCCAGAGCTATTTTTCCAGCACACCTACCTCTTTGGCTCTGAATGAATGTTAGTCACTCCAACAAGAGGGTATAATGATAACGCTAAATGCAACTGCAAATCAACCATATCTTCTTTGAGTTGCCGCAAAAATATTTAAGGTAGTTCTTTCATTTGGTGCAGCAAGATAGACACCTGATTTAAACAGAGATTCCTAATGAGCTTCAGATGAACTGCCAGTTGAAGCACAAAATCCTATTATATGGGATATGATGTGAATTTTCTTGAGTGAAGGGCAATAAGGACATAATGAGAGCTGACACTGGCAAGGATTCAATTGTTAAAATGCCTGATTTCTTAACTGCATATTAAATAATAGGTTGCTGACAATACATTGAAACATAAAGTTTTAAAAAAATAAGCTTGTAGATTCTTGGTCTTTACCTACGAATTATCAGGCACTGAAGCAGTATGAATAATGGTTAAGATCTTGGGCTGGGAAGTCAGTGGCACCTGGGTTTGAATCTGTGTTGCATCCATCTTATTAGCTGTATGATAATGGTGACATTATTCAATCCCTCTGAGCCTCTGTTATCTTGTGTTTAAATGAGGATAACACCTACTGCTTAGGAATGTTAAGAGGACTAAATAAGATGTGGTGTATAATGTACATAGTACCATATTTGGTACATAACACCTAGGAAATGCTATTTGTCAACACTATCATCATTCTTACTTTTAGCGTGCTGCTGTGATGGAAAGAGAATTGTCTTAGGAGCTGAGTCACTTTTGGCATGGTATGGGGCAAGTCATTAAGTTGCTTGGATTATATTTTTTCATCTCTAAAAAACAATAAAACCTCAAAGTTGACTGTGCAATTTGAGTGACATAATGTAACAGATGCTCGATGAGTATTAGTTTCTTTTTCTCCTTATGGCTTCTTTAATTAGGGTTCATCATTGATGCTAAAGTGGTAGTTGATGATGCATTTTTCCTTCCTAGGTAATTTATTTGCATTTTTCACAATAGAAATTTTGAGACCCAGTTCTTAACCAAGCAATGGTAATGCTAGAAACGTCTGCTACTGTGGCAGATTTTGTGACACATGTATTTGAGGAGTCGTTTCTTTCAGTAATTCCTCCATGTTGCTTTTATGGACTTACCTTCAGGTAATTTACACACGTTCTCCAAAGAATTGTTATAGTCTTCTCCACTTGCCCAACATCTCATACCTTGCTAATCAACTTAAACTTTCCTGTGAATTGGCCACTTACAATCCTAATCTTACAGTTGCTTGACCTGTTTAATTCCAGTGACTTTATCTCTATCCCAAACACACATGCACACTAAACTCATTTGGTTTAAAACCAGCTCATTCTTTTTCTTCCTAAACTTACTCCTCCTGATATATTTCACTTCTCCATTAATGTTACCATCTAGTTGCCTAAGCCAGGAATCTTGGAGTCATCCTGAATTCTTTCATCACTATCCCTCCCACGTCAAATTGATGACTGACTTTGTCAGACATTCATAAAAATTAACTCCCAAATTTATTCCCTCCTTTCTGTCACCTTTCTATTGTCTGAGATTCAGCTTTATTATTTATTACCACTTTTTTCATTTTTAACCTCAATGACATCTAAAATGGACTCACTATCTCAATGATCAGACTCTTAAGAACCATCCTTCACCTAATTTGAGAGCGCAACTTTGGAACTTAAAATTCTTTAGCAAATGCCCATCACCTTTAAGATAAAATCCAAATATTGCACAGTATACAAGGGTTTCTTGCCACATCTCTTCAGCTCTCTTTTTCTTCCCATCTCCCATGAATATCCTTTGTGCCTATCATTCTGAACCATTTGTTTATCTCAAATGTCATTGTACTTAAAACATTACACAACAACGTGTATAGTCTCTCCATGGAGTATTAGCCCTTTAGAATAGAACTCTCTCTGTCTCTGTGCCTCTCTCTCCCCTCCTCTCCCTCTTCCTCTCAGCTTAATATCCACAGTGTCTTGAAACATTCAGAGAACATAAAGAGTTTGCAAAGTAGATAAGATAGTTGTTAAATGAATATACTAATGGATGACTGTTACCGAGGTGGTAAGCAGGATCCTATGATGGACACAATAATAAAAAGACAAGGTCCCCTGCTCTTCAGGAGTATATTATTTTAGGAATTAGTAGGGAATACACATTAAGAATTATTATAAAATAAGAAGCAGTAAGTTCCAAGTGATAGGTATAAATAAATTGTCACAAGCATGAAGAAAGAAGAGAAACTACTACTCTCTTTTCCTGGAAGATGAAAAGATAAGAAAGCAGAAAATATTTGAGAATAAGGTAATATTTGAGAATAAGGTAATATTTGAATTGAGCCTTGAACAGTACATACCCTTTGATGATAAAATAAAAACAAGGGTGGGTTTTTCTAGAAACCTCTGCTCCTCCCCACTTTCCCCCAACTGAAGGGGTGGGTTTGAGAACAGAGGGTACTCTGATGGGAAAATGAATTATTGAGTTGTAACCAAGAGTACTAGAAGGTAAGGCAAGTTGAGTTCAGATTGTGGATTCCATTAAATTTTATGCTGGGGATTTTGAACACTTTTAGGTAGGCAGTTAAAATAGCTTTATGCCTCATTCTGACAAACGTCAGTTTCTTTGAAGAAATAGACTTAAATACATGGTAAAAAAAATGTACAATTTTACACTAATTGATAGCCTAGCATTCTATCACACAAATTTTGTCACTTGAAATTCATCTTACTGCTTGTCTCTGATAGATAGGGGCTATTTCAGATATCTCTTCCCCCACAGACTTTCCAGGGACTTTGATTTATTTAAATTATATGGGTGCCAGAGGATCCCACCCCAGTAAGATTCTTTAAATTTCACACACTTTTTTATTCCAAATACATTGACATCAAAAACATCATCAAGCTTTGTTTGGAACTTAAAAAGTCTAAATGATTGTGTTAAAAAGCAGAAAGATATTTGTATTCTTCATGCCCTAATCCTGCCACTGCCTTTTCACCAACTGGGTGAATTCAACCAGCTTCTTAAACAACACTGCCATCTCCCTGACCTAAAGATAATTCCTTTTCAGCATGTCAGCTACATGTCTTAGATGAACCTGTAGTGATTAAAATTTAATGTGTATGCTGTCGTTTTATTCATGTCGTCTTTCTTTTTAATCAGTCTGTTACATTTTGACGTTGAGTAGGTGAATAAGAAGCAGCTTTATTAATGTTTCTTAGTTCATCAAGCATTCTAAGTGCGAAATGAATCCCAGCTTGCAAATCTAAGAAGAAATACAAGATGAACTAACTGCTGGAAATGGGCGCGAGGGTTAACTCATGTTCCGCTGGATCCAAGAAATTTAGAACTTATGTTTTGAGAAAGCTCAAAATATGTTCTTAGCAATTACTAACGTTTATTAATTTGTACATGCCTGACACTGGTTGAGTGCTTTAAACTGATCATCTTTTTAACACTCTCATTAATCCTATGCTGTGGATACTATTTTATAGACTAGCAACAAAGACCTAACTAGCATAAAGTGATTTTTCCCAAGGATGACTGTGTTCCATATTTATATTCCCTATTGATGGTTAGAGTCAAGACTCCCATACCTTGTGGAAACCAGGTTAGATTTTGCTTGATAGCTGCTTCTTATAGTTCTTGCTTTTCTATCCTTGATTTTGAACCAAGTTGCAAAAGACTACAAAATACACTGTCTGAAAGGGAATGATTTTTTTCAGACATGCAGCCTAATAAGGCAAAGCTACCAAAGCAATGATGATTGCAAACTATAGCTTTAGCCATTATGTGGAATGAACTCCAAATATTATCAGTTTGGAATTAAGATTAGTGCTTCCATACTATCTATTGAATTACATATGAAAACTTTATTGCAAAACCACGTGTGATATCAAAATACAAGCAGTAGACACAGTAAAAGGATGAACGGCAGACAAAAAGAAGCCCCATCAAGCTCTAATAAAACCGCAGTAGTCTGAAAGAAATGGAGAGTGCAACTTCCAATATGCTCTGCAGCTGGAAGCTGGCATCTCTTCTTTTCAGCACCCACTTTCCTCAGCTCTGTTCCTCCTACAAAGCACCTTTGGCAGATATATGAGTTGCAGCACAGGAAGAAGCTAAACCAACTTCTAAAGATCATATCATACAATGGCTTTCTGGGTTATGAACGCCACGTATTACTCAAGATCTGGGCGTTAAGATACAGCAGAAGGGGCCAGCCCTGTGGTGTAGAAGTTAAGTCTGTGCACTGTGCTTCAGTGGCCCAGGGTTCATGGGTTCAGATCCTGGGTGTGGACTTACACACCACTTATCAAGCCATGCTGTGGCAGTGTCCCACAAACAAAATATAGGAAGATTGGCACAGATGTGAGCTCAGCAAAAAGAGGAAGATTGGCAACAGATATTAGTTCAGAGCCAATCTTCCTCACCAAAAAAAAAAAAAAGATGCAGTAAAAGATAGTATAGAAAGAAATTATTAAAACAGGGTAAGTCTAATGTTGGTTTTCATTTTGTGACCCAAAGAAGAGTCTTTATTAAGTTCAATAGGCATGTGAATGATAGTTGTAGAACATAGATCTAGGTTGATAAAAGACAAAAATATCTTTATATTTACCAATTATCTATCTGGAAACAAATACCACATATACAGCTATGTAGGTGAAAGTCCTGTAAACTAGATTGCAATTCAGCAATCCAAATATTTTTTCGTTATAAAGACATTTGCATCTCCAGTAGCATATTGGTATTGTTTATCTGACACTTCTAAATGCAGAGATGCTAAAAATTGCAATTATACTCTGAAAAAGAAATAGGTATAAATTAGAAACAGTTCAAGAAAGGAGTCCAATTCAAGCTCTAAGCAATCTTTCAGGTTAGTTTTATTTCTATTTTAAGTTCTCTTGTTCCTTTTTAGAGACACCATCATTCACAGAGATTACCACTGTGATGAACCTACAGTGTCACCAAGTTCAATATTACCAACTGTTAGAAGAGTTCCTCCTTTGAAGCTTATCCCTCAATGAAATATTTACGTATTCAATTACCTGTGTGATGGGTTTAATTAAACCTTGCAGAACAACTAGAATAGCTTATTTTTTACCTTTTCAGTAATATTGATGGAAGTTATTAAAATATATCATACCCCAGAAATGTCCCATAAAGACTTTACGTATATTGAAGTTAAAGTGGCCCTAATAATGTGATCTATTGACTGTATACATACCTGTTCTAAAACTGTTTTCAAACCACCAATATTAAAGTTGAACAATTATGTAGGCCTCCTTAATACCTTTCTGTCCTGGATAAATTTAATTTTGCCTTATCTCAAAAAAGATATTTTACTAAATTAATAATTTACTAAATTAATATTTTACTAAATTTATTTATAAAAAATGAGATAAGCAAGAATAAAATTTAATTACATTTCTCAATTTTTAACTCACACATTGTTTTATTTTCTTCTAATAGATGTTATCAGTATAATAGAAAATTGTACCCTCAAATATTCAATTTCACATTATGTTCTTTAAAAAATCTCTAAATGTACAAGCCTGTTGAAACCATAAATCTCTGATGGATATCTAAAAGCAGCTTTTATATTCTAAATCACTGATGATCATCTCGTGTATTGTTTGAAACATTCATCTTTCCAGTGAAAAGAAACAAAGAAAAGACAAGTAATGAGTGATAACGAGTGGTGAAAGATGTGGAGATTATAAACCCTGAAATATATCTTGCTGACACAATTTTGAAATTCTGTCACTCAATTACATTTTTAGAAAATAGGAATATAGACATTCTGAAACTAATATTCTGTGAAAACTCAGGCAAAACATCTGTAAAGTGATTTTTCCTAAAGATACTTTCATTTACTAGAGCCAAAAACATTTTGGCAGATTATTTTTATTGCTACCTCTTTAAATCGCTTTATGATTAGATTCTAAGGTACAGGCTTCTGGATTAGGTTATACAGGAATTACGAAAAATTCTTGTGGTGCTTCCAGTAACTTAACATGTGGAAATGGTTCAAGATATATCTGAGCTACAAACCTGTAAATTCCTAAACTCAAGCGCAGTGTCTTTCATCGTTGGATTCCAGTGCCTAGGTTCTCGATAAATTGTTGTCACTGTTTTTTTTTTTTTTGTTATTGTTATATATAGTAACAACTGCTAAGTACCTATTACGTGCCAAGCACTAAAGAAGTTTTTGTGTGTTTGTTCGTTGTGTTTTAACCTAGAACCTCTCTAATCCTAAAATACATTGCAAAGTAGTTATTATTATCCCCCATCTACTGATGTTGAAACCAAAGCTCAAACAAATAAGTTGCCTGAGTCACACAGTCTTGGGTCAACCTGACTCCATACCATGCTCTTTCCAATGCATCTTATTGAGTTGACATAATTTCCAAATTAGTAATACTCCCATGTAAATGGAAGAAAAAGAGATTTATTTTGTTATTTTAATTAAATACTAAAAAGAAATATTTGAAATAGTCATGAATAAGCCCCTAGAGACATCCCTTGGTAAATGAAAGCCATCTACTCTGTAGTAGACATGAATCTAGTTAATGTCCAACTAGCACAGCGGTCTAAATCATGCCCTGTTGCTCTAGTAGAACTAATACAAATCATGGGGATAAACAGTAATACACTTAAGTAAGGACAAGATATGGTATTAACTGATGTCAGTGGTGACACTTTTCTAGAATATATATATGTGTTGAAGGGAAGAGGTGGGAAGTCTTACTAAGTTAATTCCTGATCTTTGAAATCTAGCACTATTGCAACTTCAGCCAAAGTTCAGTGTAAAATGGATTCCTGTTTATCTCCCAATCTGGTGAGAGCCATTGTCACTCCACGAAAAGCCACACACCAATCACTTCCCACATTTGTTTTCACACATGCACCCTCTAATTGATGATCTGTCAGCAACATCGAACTTATTCTGACAAGATCTGTGAGTTTTATAAGAGCAGTCAGAGATTTGTTTATTTTTCTAAGGAAACCAGCTTCAACTCTGCTGATAATGTGTTTTCTTTTGAAAATGAGCAGACAGCCTGCTGGAATCCTCCCAGAATCTACACCAACAGCTCCAGCCCGTTAGCTCCACAATGCCCACATCCTAGCAGGTTTAACTTTATGCATACGTTAGGCAAGTAACGATTGCAGAAACAGTGGAGATGAGGATAGCGGGCTGCAGGAAAAGGACTTCACAAAAACAAGAAACATCCTCTATATTGAATGAGGATTTTGAGGCAATATTATGTTGAAAAGAAAATACAGAGGGAAATCTTATGAGATAGGACTGTGAAAACCCGAAAAGTAAAAAGAAATAGGAAGCATAATAATTTCCCTGAAGAAAGCCCGTCAGAAAATCATATTTAAAGGTTCCTGTCAAAAGAAGAAAAGAGACAATATTTTAGGACTGATCTTGTGACCAAGCAACACAGCCTCAGGATCCTTCTAAGCATTTTATTTCTGGAGGCCACTATGAACCGACAGTGGTTAGTACTCAAAGTCTTCATTGCCACATTTTTCTCTCTCCTACCTGGCTTGCTCATGACTGAAGTAGACCTGCAATTATTGTGCTCCCACTCTCCATCTAACCGAAACTTACTTGCACAACTGTGAGTCACCAACATCTAACAGCAAGTATATAAAAGGTCAGGTGTCAAATTGTCTTTGTCCTGAGACATGCTTCTTCAGTTCTGACTACAGATGCAGCTGTTTTCCACTACTCGATGTTGTTTTTTTTTTTTAGGGGTGGGTGAGGAGACTGGCCCTGAGCTAACATCTGTTGCCAATCTTCTTTTTTATTTCTCTCCCCAAAGCCCTAGTACATAGATGTATAATCCTAGTTGTAGGTCATTCTAGTTCCTCTATGTGGGATGCCACCATAGCATGGCTTGATGAGCGGGTCATAGGTCCGTGCCCAGGATACAAACTGGCAAACCCCGGCTGCTAAAGTGGAGTGTGTGAACTTAACCATTCGTCATGGCCTGGCCCCTCCACTATGCACTCTTGCAGGACTATCTCTTTGCTGCTCATTTGACAGCCATGACATTTTTATATAGTCTAAGTGATACCAAAATGAATATCCAAGGAAGTCTTGAAAGGCATGAGAAATCATAAAGCGATATGATGAAATCTGAAGGTGTGTGCACACGCTTCCAAAGCAGAAGCGAGACCTCACCACCCTCTGCTGTAGCTCAGCAACAGTGGGAGTTCACGTGGACTATTTTATACGTGTCAAGTTCAGGCATTTTTAGGCAACAATTGCTCCTTTGCCATTGATTATTGATTCCCATAGTCCTCAGCTTCACCCTCTTCCCATTCCCAGGTCACATCCTACCAACTATTCCAGCTAAGTTGCTTTAAAATGGGCAATTATTCTCTTTGCACTGGAGTTTTCTCCTTTGAAAAATGAGATATTTGAGCTAAATGTTCCATTATGTCTTGTTCAGACCTGAGGTTCTGTATAAAACAGAGAACTAGCAAAATAGACTTTCTAGAAGCCTGGCCCAGTGGCAAAGCAGTTAATTTTGCAGGCTCTGCTTCAGTGGCCCAGGGTTCACCGGTTCGGATCTCGGGCGCAGACTTACAGATTGTTTATCAAGCCATGCTTTGGCAGCCATCCCACATATAAAGTAGAGGAAGATGGGTCCAGATGTTAGCTCAGGATCAATCTTTCTCAGCAAAAAGAGGAGGATTGGTTGCAGATGTTAGCTCAGGGCTAATCTTTCCTCCCTCCCCTGCAAATATATATATATATATATAATTCCTATATTTCAGTGTGATATTTCAAGATATTTCTGCACAGGCAAGACCTGACAGAGCCTCAGATGGGTGATGAGTAAATATGTGCTTCTTTGCCAAACACCTTAATCAAATATTCTAAGAAAGAGGATCACAACTAGATGATTGGTTCAGACCATCTAATCTAGAAAAGATGTTTTTTCTTTTAAACACAGATTTTTCTTTTAATTGAGGACCTTAGATTTGAAGCAATTTTTCAGGAAGAATGAAAGTATTTAGGCTGCAGCACCTGAAATCATTTCTGTAGATTAAAAACATTTGGATTTTATACAGTTCATATAGATCAACCTAACAAACTATATTGCTTGCTTTTCTAAACAATTATTTTAGGCATATGTGAATATTAGGGATCAATATGAGTAAATCTAACAGAGAATGAAGTAACAACTACAAGCTATTATTTAAAAAGAAAAGAACAACTCTTTTTAAAACAGATTTTTTGAAATTGTTCTGTTCCTTTTCCACCACTTTCCCCTTTTTCCTAGGTGTGAAAAAAAGGCGGAAATGGTGATATCTGAGGCAAATCTCCTTTAAACCCAAACCAAAATCTAGCTATCTACTGTACTGCTGAGACAGAGCCCTATACTCCCTTTAGAGACTTCTATTTAAGTAGAAAAGCATGAGAGTATCTATAAGTTGCATGAAGAAAAATGGAGGAACTTTGTGCAAAATCACTGAAACGACAGATAAGAAAACCAAATTCCAGACTCTGCCTCCACCTCCACATAAGAAATGTTTTCTAAGCCCTAACAAAGTGAAGAATTTGAGGGAGAGACCAAACGATCTGTTTCCCTTGGAATTCTGTGGATACTGAAAGGAAAATAAGTTACATTTTGGAAAGAATTTTAGCTTTGAGATCATTTCAACCTCAAGAACACTGGGAGAGAGCATCCTGGACAGGCCACCACCAAAAGATGGACATGGCAGTTGCCAGGTAGATGTTTCAGTGGTCCTGCTTGCAGGCGGAGCACCAGAGTTTGGGACTAATTTAACATAAGTGACAGACCCCGTGATGACTAATGGAAATATCGGGAGGGGTGTATTGCAGGGGGCTACAGTTCCTGAAAGAGTATGTAGGGACCTGATGCAGGAAAATTTGTGCTAGGGTTAAACTTCATCTAAACTGCTACTATTCTAGAAAAAATTAAAAATTCCTTTTAGCATTTAAAAATCTTTTAATGAATTTTTGCACTCTACACATTGGTCTCAATTACACTTATTATTGTTTTCATACCCGTCATATACTTTATCCCAAACAAGTTAGACATTAATAAATCCTCTAATAAAGATTTTCAAAATGTCAACTCTATAGAAAATGAAGATCAATACAGAAAATACCACCCCTAGCACCCGCGTTTTGAAAGTAGTTCACAGAGATTGATTTAATATCACGACTGTGGAGAGCAAGATTGTTCTGCCTCCATGTCCCATTTTGCTTGTGGCCAAGATAAGGCACAGAGGAATTATGTGATTCGCCCAAAGTCACACAGCCAATCAGTGTGAGAGCTGAGATGGCCTAAGTTTAGCCCATAGGGCTGTACTCTCTGCCATTCTCATTATTTACTGCCGTTTTCATCCCTCAGCTAGCTGTCCTAAATAGCCCTGCTGTTCCACACCAAAATGGCTAAGGTCTTAGTCAACAAGCAGTGGTTTTGCTATAGATATTGCTCTGTGAACCTATTCTCTTTAACACTCCAGGGAGAAAGAGGAAGTTTTCATTATTATTGATTTGCTCCTTTGCTGGATGATGTGTTGTCAAATAAAGGGAAAGGCAAGACCAGAGGTAAAGACTCAATCATTTTAATCCCAGCTCTGTCTGTAGCTTTGGGCAAGGGCCTTCATCCTACAAAACTCTAGACATAAAAAGAAACTCAGAATGTCCATTTCAGCAATGTTTGAAAGAAACCTGGGTATTTTATAATATTAAATTGGAAAAATTCATCAAGGTTATATGACATCCAATTACCAACTTTATTATTAGTATTCTGATGCTTTAGTACTATATTGATTAGCAAACAATGATTTGAATTCTTCAAAGAATATCAAGTTATTGAAGCAACAACTGCCTATGGATTCACCTAATCCTATTCCTCTTTTATCTTAAGAAATAAAACATTCTTGTACAGCCCCAAATAAAGGTATTTGCTTCAGTTTGTAAGAAAGAGTTTTGCTACTAATATGCCAAAAAAGAATATCAGACAACCCTTAGAAGTAGACAAAGATTTATTACCGAAAAGAAAGAGGTTTCGGTTTGGGTATTTTCATTTTCACATATGAGTCAAAGTGCTTTTCAGCTTTCTAAATCAGAAGTGCTAATAAAAGATGTAAAATCCTTGCTTTTATGACTGTGACAGCACTTTAACAAAACACTCCTCGATGTTTGCTGAGGTGAAAATTCTTCTCTTCAAGTCTATAACGTGGTTTTAGATCTCTCTATTTGAAGATGTGGTTTTGTGTTCATTTATTTTTTATAATTCATAAAAAATGCATAAAAACGTAAAACCCCTCCACTCAATTCTTACATCTAAATGGACTCCTTTACTGCCTGCTCAGTCTATGAAAATCTGCTCTCTTAGCCAGGCACCTGCAGCGAATATTCACAAAGCTGCAGCTCGCCTGATCAACACCAAATGGGCCCTATGCAGGACTCCACTGCAAAATAAGCCTTGATTCCCTACCAAACTGACTTGCAGAGCAAAAAAGGCAAACAATTTCAAGTGCAGTAACAGTACAGCAAGAAAAGAGAATCTCCGATGGCAGAAGGAGAATTCTTGAAGGATAACTGGATCAAGAGAGTGAAATCTACTCCTAGCGTTTACTTTAGATTCTCTTCTTGCCAAAAATATAAATGTTTGTGTCATTCCTACTCCCTCAATGCCATTCTCCTATTTCTTTCTTCTTTCATCTGTGCTTGTCATGAATAAGATAATCGAGGTCAGGTAAAGAGGGTAAAGGAATTGGTTTATTTTATCGCTCTTTTTTTAAAAAAAAGGAAAGGAAGAAGTCCTGTTGCCCCTACCTGCTCTTCCCAATGTCTGTTTGTCCAATTGCAACCCTTGATTTACTCACTCTGGTGACTGAATTTATAGCTACAGCAAATGTACTTTCCTTCTTGTGCTCTTGTGGAGCAACTGTTATCAAATGAGTGCAGTGCCATCAACAAGACAGATAAGTACCTTCCATTTCCCAATTACATGTGAGTAGGCAGGAAGCAGAGGGCCAGCAGGCTGGACGACAATCCTAAAGGACAATTTAGAGTCAGGTTACATTGCAGAGGGCTCTGGGCTCATTTGTAATTGGACTTGCTACCAGGTAGCCTCAATGGTTTTTCATTTCCTATCAGATAGTTCAGGGCAGATTACAAAAGAAGAGATGTCTTTTAGGGCCATACTTTTACAAGATAGAGTCTAACATAAATGTTGAATATGATAAGCACTCAGATGGTTTTTTAATCAAATCTAACTCTTCTCCTACCCAACTTTCCAGCTTCAATGATTTTCCCACCCTACCCGTAACTGACTTCAATGTGTAAATAGATTTTAAAATTTTAGAACCAAGCTCCTCAAATTGGGTGTCTTTTTATTCTGGTTTATGTCAAATTATTATTTAATGCACCAATTGGAACAAAACTATGTCAAAAGTAATGAGATCAAACCAGGAAAGCAGATATATAACCAGTCATCTAGTTTTATATATGTGTGCGTATTCACATATGTGCATATCCATACACATATATGTACATGATATATATGCATATACAATGGGTATATATACATATATCATGTATATATACCCATTATATATACATTGCAAATTTTTGTTATATATATACAACACATTTGTATATCCTTCCCTATAGCCATAGCCCTCTTTCTTCACAAGGAGAGCAAGCAACACCAATTCTAACACTTCACCATTCTACACAAACTGTAAGTCCCTTCCTTCATTTCCTCAATCTTTTCATTGAGAGAGAGGTTCAAGTCACTATCTTACCTTCACTTATCATGTTAATAATACGTTCGATCTGTATTTTGCTTGATCTGTTTCATTCTCTCATGTCCATTCCTAGGATACTACTTTCTTTCTGCTCTGTAAAATGCCAGTTTTACTTCTCATCTATTTTTCTGCTCCAGAAAGAATGCAGCTTTTTACAGAAACTCAAGATTCACCAAACCATTAATATAGATTGGGGAAGAAGTGTGTATAAAATTGCTGGATCTTTTGAATACAAACAAATTTTAAGTTTTTGGAAGTGTCCAGGGGCCAATAAAATTTTCTGATTTTTTTCAGAACAAAGCATATATGATATCAGCAAATATTAACAATAATATTTCAGCTTCTTTTACGAGTCATGAAAATGACTTGCATATGCAGAATTAGAAAGACATTGCTTTCACAGAAGAGCACTTTACCACTCATGGATGATGGTGGTTTCATGTAGACCAAGCAGGCATATTCTTTGTAGAATTATCTATTGGGAAGAGAGCAGGCATGGCAGGCTGCTGATAGCCCAGATTTCACTCCAATCTGTATATAAGGTGGATATATCCAAAAAGCACAAGTTGGCAGTAAGGTGGTCCATCATTCATACTCAGCATTCCAGAAAGTCATTGAGAATGTGTCTCTCATTTGAATAGGGCTCAGACAGTGAGAAGTTCAAGGCAAACTGAAGTTGTGAGGGTCCATATTGGATAAATTATACTGAATCAGAGAGAAGCTGGTTTCCACGGGGAGTTCTCAAACCACTATTGCAGAGCAATTGATGCCAACCCTGATATCAGTTTCCCTACATTAAACCCAGCATATATGGGGTTAAAACCAAAATACTCTTTCCCTGCTTACTCCCTGGCTTCCTGGCTCCAGAATCCACTATCCTCCATGGAAACACACAGGCAAGGACAAGCACCTGGATTCATTTATCTCCTCTCCACACAGCCTGGTCGGAAAGCTGCTGACCAGCAAGGTCATGGGCTCTGTCCTCTCTGCAAGTTGTCTCAAGGCCAAAGACAGGCTGGTGGGAAAGCTCTGACCAGCAAGGCCATATGCTCCCCTTCCCCTACCAAAAACCCCAAATAAAAACCCTTCCTTCTAGATTTTTAGGGAGTTTGGGATTTCAATGTTAGCTGCCCTCTCTCCTTTCTCAGTGCTGTGCAATAATAAAATTCCTACTTTCTTCCACTATACCCGGTGTCAGAGATTGGTTTGCTGCACAAAGGGTGAGCAAACTCACTTCAAGTTTGATATCACAATCAGAACTCATTGACAACATTTAAAATAGTTGAGATAGTTTGATTTGATTCTGAAAAGAAGAAAAACTTGGGAATACAAGTTCCCATAAAGTTTTTCCAATTGTACCCACCAACTTCATATACTAAATCACCTCACATACCAGATAATCTACATTTCTGGCACAAACAACTCAGGAGCTTAGAGGAAAATTTATCAAAATTGGTTAACAGCATGAGTTTTGAAATAAGATATGGATTTGAATACTAACTTTATAGTTTCTAACTTAGATGACTTTAGTCAGTTTTTATAACTAGCCTATAATAAACATACCAAAATATGAGGCATAAAAAACACTCAATAAATGATAGCTCTTATAATACTATTTTAATGGATCTGTTTTAAATATTTCTAAGCAGTGTGTATAAGATTGTCCAGCTATAGCTACACTACTAACAAAATACAAATCAGAACAGTGAAAATTTAAGATGCAGTCAAAGACTATCTAACCTTGAGTTGGGGGGGAGGAAGTGCATCTTATCAGGGCTTCTTTATTCCATTTTATGAGAAGCAATAATAAACTTACTATAAAGAAAAATACTTTTTTTTAATCATCATCATCTTTTTCCTCTTCATCATTGCCCTCTACTTAATGTTTGGTAAGCACTAATATAATTATCTTCTTTAATCCTCACAATAAGCTGACCAAGTAGGTATTTTCATTCATTTTACATATAAGAAGACTGATACTTAGAAAAGCTAGTCAACTTGCTTAGGAAAACAGACTTATTAAGAAAGAGAATAGGGGCTGGCCCTGTGGCCGAGTGGTTAAGTTTGCACCCACCGCTGCAGGCGGCCGTGTTTCATTGGTTCGAATCCTGGGCACGGACATGGCACTGCTCATCAAACCATGCTGAGGCAGCGTACCACATCCCACAACTAGAAGGACCCACAACGAAGAATATACAACTATGTACTGGGGGCTTTGGGGATAAAAAGGAAAAAAATAAAGCCTTTTTTTAAAAAAAAAAAAAAGAAAGAGAATAAAGATTTAAAACCAAGCATTTCTCGACCAAAGACCAAAAATCTTCACTGTACAATAACTTTATCCTCTGGCATATTATATATCATGGAGAGCAGGAAGTAGTGAAGATAACTTGAGATATTTCTCTCTTAAAAGATGATGACTCTACCTTTGTTTTGTTTTGTTTTTTTCATTTTCAGGGGTTTCACTATCAATAACCAGTGATTTCTTCAAACAATGTTGTATGGAATACATGTATTAAGAGAAAAGAATATAAGAGCAATATTCTTTTGCCCAGTACAGTTGCCATTTCTTTCAGTAACTAGACAGCACTAACCAGTCATATATTCATAGGTAACAATGTTCTAAAACAATGGCATCTTGTGGTAGCCTAAAGCTATGACTGCCCTAAAAGAAAGCATCAAATCTGAGATGTCACTTGTTTTTATTTGTGTTTTCCCCTCATCTGGCTAAGTCACAGTGGGAGACAGAGGGGCTGTTCACTTTCATCATGTCAAGATTGATGAGAATGAACAGCTCATGGCTTATTCTTGAGTCCCAAATTATCTTTAGTTTTGGAAGAGTAACATAGCAGAGAGAAAAATGCCCACGCCCCTTTTTGCTGGTTTTCACTGCAACATCAAGCATGAGGCGAACAATTCTAATTAGATTCTTTGTCGTTTGCATAACAGTAATTCTTCTTTATAGGTAACAGAAATGCTGTGCTTTCAGAATCAGGTAGCTTTTCTTTCTGTCAGAGACAAGCAATCTATACTATGTTATCGATTTGCCCAACCAATTAATCCATTGATTTTGTTTCCATCTATAAAAACTACAGCAACAAAAAAGCATACATATCCAATGGAAAAATGATAGAAATTAAAAGTCAACTATGAATAAAAATCATTAATAAAAAATGATACCTACTATATTTGTACTTTTCAATAGCTTTTTTTCCCAAAAAAATATTCGTAGTATGTTCTTGAAGCATAACAAAAATCCATGAAAATGATATAAGAAACTGTTTAGGAGGAAATGAAACTACAGAAGAAGTAAGAGAGTTTGTATTTTGTGTACATTTGGCTTCTAGTTCAAAAGTTTATGGTTTTCTTTTCACATTCAGTTGACACACTACTACATCCCAGGCTGAAAGATCTGAACTACCACTGCTCATGAATTGTGAAGGCCAAGATGTTTAAAACTTTTACTGGATTTATAACCTAGAGAAGCAAAAATAGAGCAGGACAAGGAAATGAATGGAACTATAAAGCAGATTTGAATCTATCTTGTAGGAAAAAGGAATGAACTAAAAAAAGTTAGAAGATCTAAGTTAAAAATTTATCCCAAGCAATGGTGACTGACCAAGTGGGTTAGGTAAATGAATGTGTTGATTCATTCCTGACTGACTAGCTATTATATATACCTTGCAGCTTTGCTTATGGAAGATAGGGAATGTATCAAGAGTTTCAAAAAGGCTTTATTTAAATTTCAGTCTGAGTCACCCATATAAATTATACGACAAAGATCACATTATAAGAGAAGAATATGGCTCTTTTTCTAGGAAGCTATACCATCTTAATGATCCTTAACTACTAAATATCACACTGAATGGTCTAAAATATTTAAGCTAAAATAACCCTGGAGGCATATATGTCAATTCTGTAGTGATTATTCACCTTGTGTAGGAAACCCTACAACATATGAGACATCAAAAGCTAGATAGAATTTTAATTGTCCAATCACAGAGATATTCTACTGAGTAATCTCAAAATTATAAGATATTAGGAAATAACTAGCTTTCCTAGAATGAAATACCCACCGATTAGAACGCTAGTGTAGCTAAGAAACAGTTCACACCTGATCTAAAGCAAACACAAAGGAATTGACAGAAAAATTCAATAATATAAATGCCATACAAGTAGCATCTTTGGATATTAGTGATAAATTGGACTTGTGGGAAGGAATGTGGACTTCTGGGGGAGTGTAGAATGACTCTCATAATTCCAGTTAAAGTAACTGGGTAGATGGCGATAATATTTTTTGAATAGAAACAGACTGGGAAAAAAACCATAATAATTCATTTTGGAACATGTTGTGTTTGAGCCACCTGTATGGCAGATGAGTGTCAAGATGTGGAATGGGCAGCTGTATGTATCAATCAGGAGCTCAGAAGGAAAGTCTGAACTAAAGACATGGATTTGAAGTCATTGGCATATGAGCAGTATTTAAGTCACAGACATGGATAAGATTGACCAGGGAGAGTATACATAGTGGGAAGAAAACAGGCTAAGGATAAAACAACACCACCAATGAAAAGTTGGGGAACAGCAACATTTAAAAAAAAAAAAAGGAGCATTAAAGGAGACTAAAAAAAAAAAGTGAGTCAAAGAAGAAAAAGCAAAGTAATAGTGTGAGGGTCAGGAAGATAACCAGAGAGAATAGCAATTCAGAAGTCAAAGAGGAAAAATCTGCAAAATCACTTATCTGCTAGGACTGCTGTACCAAAATACCACAGACTGGGTGGCTTAAACAACAGAAATTTACTTTCTCACAGTTCTGGATGTTGCGTGTCTAAGATCAAGGTGTTGACAGGTTTGATTTCTCTAGAGGCCTCTCTCCCTGGCTTGCAGATGGCTGCCTTCTTGCTATGTGCTCACATGGTCTTTCCCTGTGCACAGACATCCCTCATGTCTCTCCCTCTTCTTATAAGGACACCAGTTACATTGGATTAAGGCCTCGTTCTTATGACCTCATTTAACTTCAGTTATCTTTTGATTACCTATTAAAGCCCTATCTCCACAGACCGTCACACAGGGAGTTAGGGTTTCAGCATATGAATTTTGGGGGGGGGGGGGACACAATTCAGTCTGTAACAGAGGTCAAACTTTTATTGAGTGCTATGGACTAAATCTGTGTCCCACCAAAATTCATATGTTGAAATCTAATCTCCAATGTGATGGCATTTGGAGGTGGGGCTTTTGGGAGATGATTAAATCATGAGGCTGGAGCCCTCATGAATGCGATTAGTGCCCATAAAAGAGACCCCAGGGAGAACCTTTGCCCTTTCTACCAAAGACAAGTTTTCTACGAACCAGGAAGCTGGATCTCACCAGACATCAAATCTGTTGACACCTTGATCTTGGACGTCCCAGCCTCCAGAACTGTGAAAAATAAACTTCTGTTGTTTATAAGCCACTTAATCCATAGTATTTTGTTATAGCAGCCCAAATGCACTAAGACATTGACTATTCACTGTTTATAAAATAAAGTCCAAATTTCTTAGCATGGCAGAAAGATTCTTTACAAAATGGTCTCAATCACCCTTCTAGTCCCATTTCCATCACTTTCCCTATGTTATATCCCATATTTTAATTCCACTGAAGAAATATGGTTTATCCTGAATATGCCTCTGTACCTTTTAGGGCCATCTTGATTCTCTACATGAGGAAATCCTACTCCTCTTTGAAAACCTCCCTCAAATGTCACTTTTTAAAAAAGACTTCCCTTATTCTTCTTAGCAAGGAATGTTTCCCTCCTCTATATCACTTCAGCATTTTTTTCTTATGTCACAAAGCACGTATTAAATTCTATTGTAATTACCCCTGCTAGAATGTGAGCTCATCTAAGACAACCTCTATCTTATTCATCTTTTATAAATGTGTCCTCTAGTATTGTTCCAGACACATACTAGATGTTTATCAAATGTAAGACAGTAAATAAATGAATAAATGAAAAAGTAAATGAATGAGCTGCTACCCTTTCTATAATGAGTTATTTCTCTAACATAGCTGTTATTAAATAGAAAAATACTCTTTCCAAATATTCATATCATAGGAGACTAGTGTTCAACTGCTCTACACAGTGACACTTTACCAAATACCCACAGTGCAAAAATAAAACAAAAGAAAAAAGAAGCACGATTGTAGAGGCAGTGGAAAAATTCAGACATTATATGCACAATGAAACAAAACATGATTTGAACCTTAGCAAACTTATACATTAAAGGAGAAATAAGTCAAACTGCATGCTGGAAAAAAGCACAGAACCAAATTACCTTCTTTGAAAACCTTCTCGTTACATGTTTAGTTTATTTTGCTCTCTTATCCTGGCAGTGAGTATTGAATTTGATGTATTTTAGACACAAAGGATTTGCCTGGGTGGATGACACATTGTAGTTCTCTTCAGGTTCTTCAGTATAGGAGCCGAATAACAGGCCATCATCACGCGGTTTAGCAGGAACTAACATTTGTCTCCCTACTTTAAAACAGTCATAAAGCTTCACATATCTATACAGTGCTCTACTAGTTAGCAATGGGATTACTTATCCTTCCAGTAATAGACAACATAAATGTTTCCATACTGCTGAAGCAGTAACTAAAAGATTAACAGTAAAGGAGATACCCAAGGTAGAGATCCAAGAAACTTGTCTCACTCAATCTCTGTATTGGAACTCGGGGGACTCCATTTTCCTGGTTCCCCAGTCACTACCTGTCAGCAAACTTGGAGATACATTGACTGTCTCCAGGCACAAGGGCACAATTACTTTTCATGCCAGTTGATTTCCAATCCAGTTCATTAGCTCTTATATTATTGCCTCAGAATGACTGAGACAAGACTAAAATCATTAGTCATTTTCTCCAATAATCCTTTCTGCTTCTTTGACTACTTTAATGACAGAGCATTGAGGCTCAGCCCACAGAATTTGTTAAAAACATCCTGCTGAAGAATATCAGGACTTCTCTACCGTCATTTTTAACACAGTCTCTGTTCAAGTCATTCTGAATTCTAAGTAAAACGCTGTGTATCAGTGTCTCATTTTTCCAAAACTGAGCAAATTTGTCAATAATGATTTTCTTCACAGCAGCCAGAGTAATCATTCACTTTCCTGTTCAAAATACTCCCACCATATTGCATCCAAACTCCCAGAAGGCACTATATACTCTGTTCCCTGCTCACCTTTCCTACTACTGCTCTGACCAATTTTTGCCTCCCTTGCTCTGCTCTAGGTTCATTGGTGCAGTTCCTCTAAGATGCCATGTGTATTCCTTTGTTTTTTTTATTTTCTTGAGGTCATATGGGATTATAACACTATGTAAATGTCAATTGTACATCATTATATTTCAGTTTCTGTATAGGTTGCATCAAGTTCATCACCAATAGTCTAATTTTCATCTGTCACCATATCTATATGTCCCTCCACCCCTTTCACCCTCCCACTACCCCCTTCTCCTCTGGTAGCCACTAATCTGTTCTCTGTGTGTTTTTTGTTTATCTTCCAGGCATGAGTGAAATCATATCGTATTTGTCTTTCACTGTCTGACTTCTTTTGCTTAGCATAATACCCTCAAGGTCCATCCATGTTGTCATAAATGGCATGATTTTGTCTTTTTGTATGACTGGGTAGAATTCCATTGTGTATATATATAAAAATATATAATATATATAATAAATATAATATATATAATATATACGGTAAATATATAATATATATACACCACATCTTCTTTGTGGTATATATGTATGTATACCACATCTTCTTTATCCATTCATCCATTGATGGGCACCTGAGTTGCTTCCACATCTTGGCTATTGTGAATACTGCTGTGATAAACATAGGGGTGCATAAATCTTTTTGAATTGTTGATTTCACGTTCTTTGGATAAATACCCAGTAGTGGTACAGTTGGATCATATGGTGTTTCTATTTTTAACTTTTTGACAAATATCCATACTGTTTTCTGTAGTGGCTGCACCAGTTTACATTCCCACCAGCAGAATATGAGGGTTCCCTTCTTGCCACATCATCTCAAACACTTGTTACTTCTTGTCTTGTTAATTATAGCCATTCTGATGTGTATGAGGTGATATCTCATTGTAGTTTTCCTTTGCTTTTCCCTAATAATTAGTGATGTTGAACATTTTTTCATGTGCTTATTGGCCATCTGTACATCTTCTTTGGAAAAGTATCTGGTCTTATCCTCTGCCCATTTTTTGTTATTAAGTTGTGTAAGTTCTTTATATAATTTGGAAATTAACTCCTTCTCAGATACATGATTTGCAAATATTTTCTCCCAGTTGGTGGGTTGTCTTTTCTTTCTGTTCATCATTTCCTTTGCTGTGCAGAAGCTTTTTAGTCTGACGTAATCCATTTGTTTATTTTTTCTTTTGTTTCCCATGCCTGAGTAGACACGGAATTCGAAAAGTTACTGCTAAGACTGATGTCAAAGAGTGTACTGCCTATATTTTCTTCTAAGAGTTGTACAGTTTCAAGTCTTTAATCCACTTTGAGTTGATTTTTGTGCATGGTGTAAGGTAATGGTCTATTTTCATTCTTTTGCACATGACTTTCCAATTTTCCCAACACCATTTAGTGAAGAGACTTTCCTTTCTCCGTTGCATGTTCTTGGCTCCCTTGTTGAATATTAACTGTCCATAGATGTGTAGTTTTATTCCTAGCCCCTCACTTCTGTTCCATTGATCCGTGTGTATTTTTTCTGCCAGTACCATCCAGTTTTGATTACTATAGCTTTGTAGTATATTTTGAATTCAGGGAGTGTGATACCTCCAGCTTTGTTCATTTTTCTCAGTATCATTTTGGCTATTCAGGATCTTTTCTTGTTCCATATAAATTTTAGGATTTTTTGTGCTATTTCTGTGAAGAATGTCACTGGGATTCTGATTGGGATTGCATTGAATCTGTAGACTGCTTTATGTAATATAGACATTTAACTATGTTATTCTTCCAATCCATGTGCTTGCTTATTCTTACTTAGGGCTTTTGCTTTTGCTATCCCCACTGCTTAGAATCCTTTATCTCTCAAGCTTTACAATGCTCATCCTTTCACTTTATCTGAGTCTTTGATTAAATATCACTTCCCCAAAATACACTTGCTAAATATCCTGCCTAAAACACACACACACAGATGTGCATGCACACACACACACACACACACACACGATCATCTGTCAATCCCAGTCATCTTAATCTGCTTTTATCTTCTCAGCACTAATCACTAAACACAATCATATTACATATTAGTTTTCTTGTTTTTTATCTTTCTCCTATTCTAGAAAGCAGAGTCTTAAGGGAACATGGTCTATAACAGTGCCTAATACATGGTAGACCCTCAATATTTTTTCAATAAATAATAAGTGAAGAGAATGATTTGTGCTTCAAGACAACTCATGTCAATTGTTTAAAGGTCATATTCCTTCAAAATAAATATCATAAATAACTACAATGTTCAATGGAATTTGACGTCTTCCAAAGTAGAAGGTAGAACATTACTATGCAGCAAAATTTCGTGTCCTCTGTTGAGGCAAAGAGTGAGAAGCCAGCATTAACAAAAGCTTGGCAAAGATTCTCCCAGGAGACATCAAACTATTATCTTAACCAGAGTTTTTGAACTTTATTCTATTCTACATCCATGTAAATGTGTACAACTTCCACAAGTTTCTATAAATCAGCTTTTGATAGCAAAATCATGGCCCTGATTCAGCAGTGAACATCACAGTTCCTGTTGAAGAGTCCTTTTCTACTCAGTTCAGATGGTTGGAAGTTTATAGCACCTGAAGATTCTAATCATTATCCACTGGGTGGTTTGAAATTCTGAAAACACTAGATAATTATTCAACTCTGATCTTATCCTGGGGGTGACAGAAAAGCAGGAATATGTGGAATCCTGCTTATCTGATTGTCAGATAAGCAGGACTGGGGCCAGCCCCATGGCTCAGCAGTTAAGTGTGCACGTTCCACTTCAGTAGCCCAGGGTTTGCCTGTTGGGATTCCGGGTGTGGACATGGCACTGCTTGGCAAGCTTTGCTGTGGTAGGTGTCCCACATATAAAGTGGAGGAAGATGGGCATGGGTGTTAGCTAAGGGCCAGTCTTCCTCAGCAAAAAGAGGAGGATTGGCAGCAGATGTTAGCTCAGGGTTAATCTTCCTCAAAAAAAAAAAATAGATAAGCAGGACTGTGTAGAAATTATAAGCAGATTCCATTCTCTCTCAAAAGGACAAGAAATTGAAATTGCCTTTGAAAGCATATTGACCTCATATCTAACTGCATAGATCTTTAATTTGTTTTTAGCCTTGTATTTTCTTCATCTACCCTCACCACCAATATAAGCAGTATTAGCCTACTTCTTAAGGCTGTAATGGAAAAGACACCTGATGACTGACTGCCATTTCCTTCTGCCCTCCAACCTCATCAGAACAAGGGAGTCAATTCTCAGGTGTGTTTCAAAACTCCTATCACGTATCTCATTATAAAACTTGATTTTGCACAAATTACATTGGACGCAATAAGTGTCCACGTTAGGAAACAAGAGCACAAAGAGTGAAATAAACATAAAACAATCAGAAGAAAGGAAATAATGAACAATTAGAACAGAAATCAGTGGAATTGAAAACACTGAAGCAATAGTGAAAAATAAATAAGTCCAAAATCTCATTCTTTGAAATGACCAATAAAATTAATACCTCTGTGCAGGCTAAACAAGAAAAACAGAAAGAAGACACTTATTACCAATATCAGCAATTAAGATGGGGAGAAGTATCACGACTGATCCCATGCACATTAAAAGGCTAATAAGGAAATTCTATAAACAATTCTATGGCCACAAGTTTATAACTTAGATAAAGTGAACCAAAAATACAAACTACCAAAATACACTCAAGGAGGAATAGATAAATATCCCTATATCTACTAAAGAAATTGAATTAATATTTTAAATTCTTACAAAAAGAAATCACCAGGCCTAGATGGTTTCACTGATTAACTCTGCCAAACATTTTAGGAAGAAATACCAACTCTCCACAATATTTTCCACAATAATACCAATTCTCCACAATCTCTTCCAGGAAATAAAAGAAGAAAAACTTACCAACTCATTTCATGAGCCCTACATTGTCCTAATACCAAAGCAAAGAAGGATATTACAAGGACCAACATTCTTCATGAACAAAGACACAAAGTCCTTAATAAAAAGTTAGCAATCGAGCTGAATAATATATAAAAAGGGTAATAAACCATAACCAGGAATGCAAGGCTGATTTGGCATTCATAAATCAATCAGTGTAACTTTGTATTACACAGTAAATAAGAAAAAATGTATGATTGTATCAACAATTGCAGAAAATAATTTTAAAAAATAATCACTTAATTATGATAAGAACTTTTAAAACAAAGCTAGAAATATAAGGGAACTTAATTCACTTAATAAAGGCCATTAAAAAAAAACTTATAGCTAACATCATATTTAGTGGAGAGAGACAAAATACTTTTCACATAAGATCAGGAATAAGGCAAAGATATACACTTTCACCATTCCTATTCAATATTGTACAAGTCCTAGCTAGTTCAATAAGATAAAGAAGAGAAAGTAAAGGTATATAAAATGTAAAGGGAGGAATAAAACTGTCTTTATTCAAAGATTACATGATTTTCTAGGTAGATAGCCCTAAAAATAGCCAAAAAAGTGGATAGTCAACAAAAAACTCCTTGAACAATTAGTGAATTTAGCAAGGTAACTAGATATGAAGTCAATATATACCAGCCAAGAAAAATAGGAATATTAAATTAAAATATGATTTACAATTGCGCCAAAAAGATAAAATAACAGAACACTGATGAAAGAAATCAGAGAAGGTCTAAGTAAATGATAAAAGATTTTGTATATATGGATTGGAAAACTCAACATAGTTAAGATGTCAATTCTTTCCAAATTGATATACAGATTTAATACAACCCCAGCCAAAATACAGCAAATGTTTTTGGAGACAACAACAAACTAATTCTAACATTTATATGCTAGAAAAGCAAACACAATACTGAAAAAGAAGAATGAAGTTGGAGGACTCACACCACCCAATTTCAAGATTTCCTGTAATGCTACAGTAATTGAGAGAACATGGTATTGGTGAAAGAATAGACACATAGTTCAAAACAGAATAAAGAGCTTAGAAATAGCCCCACACAGATAAAGTTAACTGATTCTTGAAAAAAAAGAAGGGTAATTTAATGGATATAATACAAGGACAGTCGTGTCTACAGATGGTGCTGGAATAATTGGCTGTCCATATAACAACAACAACAACAAAGACAGAAATAAAGAAGAAAAATTAGGAAATAAACTAGACACAGACCTCACAATTTACACAAATATTAACTCAAAATATATTATAGACTTAAATGTAAAATGCAAAGTTATAAAGCTTCTAGAAGACATAGGATAAAATCTGCATGACTTTCAGTTTGATGATGAGTTTTTAGATACAATTCAACACCAAAAGCACAATCCATGAAAAAAAATTACGTGTTGGAATTTATTTAAAATTTGTTTAATTGTTCTACAAAGAACATTGTTAAGAGAATAAAAAGAGAAATTGCAGACTGAAAAAACATATTTGCAAATCACTTATCAGATAAATTACTTGTATGCAAAATAAACAAAATTACATAATAATGAAATCTCTTAAAACTCGATAATAAGAAAACAAATCAATTTAATAATGAGCAAAAAGTCTGAACAAACAACTCACCAAAGAAGAGATACAGATGGCAAATAAGCATATAAAAACATCCACAACGTCATTTGCCATTAAGGAAATGCAAGTTACATAACAATGACATACCACTACACATCTACTGTGATGGCTGAAATCCAAAATCTGATAGTATCAATTACTGATGAATACGTGGAGCAACAGGAATCCCCACTCATTACTGTTGGGAATGCACAATGTTACAACCACTTTGAAAGATATTTTGGCAGTTTCTTATAAAGTTAAACATAAATGTACCAGCAATCACACTCTAGTTTTACCCAACGGATTTGAAAACTTATATCCACAGAAAAAGCTCCACATGAATGAATTGTGAATTAGCTTTATTCATAACCATCAAAAACTGAAAGCAACCAAGGTGTATTTTAATAGGTGAATGGATAAACAAACTATGTATATCCATATAATGGAATAGTATTCAGTGATACAAATGGATGAACTATCAATCCACAAAATGACAGGGATAAACTTTAAATACACATCATTAAGTGAAAGAAGCTAGCCTAAAAAGGCAACAAACTTTATGATTCCATTTATATGGCATTCTGAGAAAGGCAAAACTTTGGAAAAGGAAAACAGATCAGTGGTCGTCAGGGGTTTGGGGTGAGGGAAGTGTCAGTTAGGTGAAGCACAAGGAAATTTTTAGTGCTGTAACTATTTTGTATGACACTATAGTGGTAGACACATGATACTATGCATTTGTCAAAACCCATAGCATTTTCCACTACGAGAAGTAAACCTTAATGTATAAAAACAAACCAAAAAAAAAAGTCAAGGAGGTCACTGATCTCAAGATGGAATACCAACTAGAATACAAAAGAATCTAAGTGTATTACAAATGTATGATACAATTTCACTGAAAAAGATGAGTGGAAAGATTCTCATGAAAGTAACTTTGGCAATAAGTGGAGACTGTAAGACTGTAGGAAAAAACCCTGCAGGTAAGCACTGTACTCTAGTAGGTAAGATTGTTTCTTACAGGGGTACAGGTCAACAATTCTAAAACCATTATAGATGTACCCTGAAACTGAGCAAATAAGTAAATGAATGGCAGATGTTGGAACCAGGCGTCTCACTGTTGGAGTGAGAGTTTACAGATAAGCAAGGGGAGAAGCCTAGAAGGATCCATGTGGTAATGGATTGGAATTGATGCCATCAGTATGAATGCATGCTTAAACTAATATAAATACTGATGGAGAGATACGGAAATACTTAAAGATTTGCTGTATACACAGGTCAGTAGGAACACATATATTTGCAAACTCTGTTGACTGCGAAGGCTTAAATGCAACAAGTACACCCAGCACCCAGATCTTTGTTTCTAACATCATCCTCCAGTAAAAAGAACCAGGGCTCCTCGAAGAAATGACTTATTCTAGGCCTGGGGAATGGGATATAAGATATGAGCATGGAATATCATTTAATGCCAAAAAGTAAGGATGTGTTATATTAAACACACACACACAATGATGGGGGCATGTCTAAGGGAAACAGGAGCCAAATGAAAAATCTTCCAATAGCCAAAGCTAGAAAAATTCTGGCAACAAAACAAATAACATATTATTGAATTATAACTCAAAGCATAAAATAAATACCATGAATTCATACTGATCTATTAAATAAGTGATTGAATAAATAAAATAATTGGGTGAGAATAGACAAAGTCTTACAGAAGAATTCCAAATATACAACTATAAGCCAAGGAAAGGCAATTGGCAATCACCAAAAGGAAAGATCCTCTCCCAGAGCCTTCAGAGATTAGCAGGGCCCTGCCAACCTCTTGATTTCAGACTTTTAGACTCCAGAACTGTGAGAGAACAAATTTCTATCATTTAAAGCCATCTAGTTTATGGTAATTTGTTATGGCAGCAGTAGGAAACTAACACATACAGACTTGCAGGGCGGGTTATATACCAGGGTGAAAATGATGCTTACGTCTTTCTCAAAGCTAATTCTCCATGCTATATTTCTTTTTTTATCCTGCAGTGGCAGGCTGCTGAGGGGTTCTGGAGGGTTGAAATGAGCTCTCTGATTCTTAATCTCATACAACTTCGCATTATCATTATCTTCTCTTCTCAGGTCTATCTCTACCTTTTATCTCTGACTAGCAAATTGTGCTATTTGGATGAAGTCACTTCCATTTAATTAAAAATTCTTTTCATAAGTGAATTATTTTCTTTTCTAAGCCCAAGAGCCTAATTTTAGCTGGTTAACCTCATTATGTCCGTGAGATCATTTGGGCGAAATTCTAAAGCTTCTCTCATTTACTTTCTTGACAAAAAGTAAAAATACACAGCCGACAAGCATATTAAAGATTCTCCTCTAATTAAATCTTTATCTAAAGTTAATATGGCTGAGAAGAGGAAGCTTTTTACTTTCCCTGGAGCATATAAAGGGTCTTTCTTTGGTCTCCATCTTCCTGACATGATCTTTTATTTCTCAAATCTGTAACATGCTCTCACTCTTCCATGATACCTTGCTGGAAAAAGGTCAAGCCTAATTTTCCAGTCCTCAGAAAAGGAGGCCTTGAGAATAGCAGCACTTCTCCTCACACTCATTCCTATTCCCTAGTCTAAGGAAGTATAAGATATATTAAGGTAAATAGGAAAGAAATGAGTTTTTAACTTTGAGAAAAAGACAGAGCCTTTTCAGCAAGTTATTTGAGTTCATACAGTAGATAAGTGATTTCACAGCTTTGGTGAAGCAGAATCACTGGAAAGTAAAAATTCTTTTTTCCTTCACAATGGGGAGGGGATGGAGTAATTCATACTAAAATAAATATCTGCAAAGTCCAGAGCAGCCTTTAATTGCCTGTGAACCAGAAACTATGGAAGGTAAATAACAAAGTGACATTAAGATTCCCAGTAATGCAGGTCATTATTTTTACAGAAGACTAATTGCAATAACCTGCTTAGCATTTTCCTCCCAATATTGTTGAGAAAAAAATAGATTGGCACTAACAAAATAAGACCTGACACATGATGACGCACTCAACAACTCCAAACTCCCTAGATGACAACCTTACTTTTGCTTTCCAAATCTATTCTGAATTTCCTATATTCATGACAAGTCATAAAACTCCAGGGTCAATATTTATTTGGTATTGGTATAGAATACAATTCAAAGTAAGTTTCAAGCGTTCAATATGAGAATACAGGTAGATTGTGCATCAGTAAACACTAACAAGTATATATGGTCTAAGACTAAGCACCAGAGCACATTTCTGTGTATGCTTGGAATAAATAAATACAAGTAAAAACAAATACTATCTTACTACACCTGCATAGAATCAAGTAAGAGTCATTATTCCCACCTTTGTCAATAGTCCGACTCCATTGTTGTTTCTGTTTTAGTTGGGGTTCCCAGAAAACACATATTTGGAAGGAAATTTGCTTACAGGAGGTTTACCAGGCATGCTCTTGGGGAAAAAACAAAAACATTTCTTAAGGAAGTGAGACAAGCAGAACTGGGCAGAAAGAGACATTGAACTGGGATGCAGTCTGAACAGTGGCCTCAACCAATCTTGCAGAGAGCCCTGAAGTAGGTCTGGCCCTTCAAAGATGCCCCCAGATAAATACGAGTTCAGGGCCTTTCTAACCCTGTAAAGTCATTGGAAGTGGGCTGCTCTTGGGTACATGGCATAACACTAGGCAAGACAGCTCCCTGTCAAAGGCAATTGCCAGAGAGGGACTCAGCTGTGGTCTATCAGCCAGCAACACTCCCAGCAGCTGGGGATAAGGGTCATAGCCCTGAAGCGGGAATGGGGCAGAGCACCTCTGCATCTACCATGTCTTCCCATTTGTTCCCAGCTTTTGTGTCTTTCTCTCTCTGCTTACTTTTGCCACTACCATATCCCATTCAACTGCCCTTTTCTCCTAAATCTTCTCACCCTTTTACAAGTTTTGGTCCTTATGGCTTCCTGCCTATCCAAGTCCCTAAATACTCTGGCTATTCCAGTGCTTGCTTGGGAATCTCATTTTAATCCAGCTGAGTGTAGCCAATAAGGTAACTGATGAGTACCTAGGGTCAGGAAAAGAAGAGGTTCTGTTACTGTAACAGATGTTGTTGGTGCACCACTCGTAATCCCTCATCCTTATCATTTCACTTCACATTGGCTGAATTTCAACTGCCATCACTGCATTTCTTTGCCTTAGAGCGTTCTCTGTTTTCCAAGAGCTCATTTTACCCACCTGCATGCAAACCAGAGAGGTTTGAGAGAATCCAAACCAATGACTGATGAAAATTGAATATAAAATACCTCAGATCCCAAACTCCTCATCTGGAATCATGCTGATGTGTGTGGCTATCAAATTTCCCTAGCGGGATCAAACTTCAATTAGCCTAGTGGCGACTTGCTTGATTAAAAACTCTTTATTGGAGGCCATCCCTTCTCTGTCTCATATCTACACTCCCTAATGAGGTTTTCTGGGATCACCCCCCAAGTAAACTACTGATAGGCAAATCCTTGTATAAGGGTCTGCTTCTTGAATAGCCTTGAATAAGACAGTTATATCAGTCCAACAGAGGAGAGAAGCAAGGGGAAAAATAAGCAGCAGATGAATTTATAAATGAAGATAATTTAAAGGGAAGACAGAAAGAATTAAGTTAAAACAGGAAATAATACGTCAGAAGAGAAAAATACCAATATTTCAGAGGCTTGATAATTGTATATTTTTCCCCACTTAACATATTTGACATAGAGCCGACATACTCCTCAAGTAACCATGAAATTTACAAATATGATAGCCATCATCTTCATCATCAAAATAAACAAACAAACAAACCATTTTTAATACATATGCCAGTTGCGTGTATCCCAGGGACAAGAAACAAGAAGATAGCTCTGTGTAGCAAATATTTGTTGTTTATTAACTGTCCAGTCTCAAACCTTCCCCCATATTAGTGCCATCCTCTCTATTTTGGGAACCCTTCTTTGGGAATCATCTCACAGGGTGTCACTCACCTCTCACTATGGAAGCCAAAGCAATACGTTTCTCTCCTTGCTCTGACACAATCACTAAACAGGCTCATCAGGTACTGTCTTCCCACACTTTGAACCTGGAATCATCCCAGTGATATATTGAGGCTGGAGGTCATCTTCATCACAGTGTCAGTATTTGGATCACAATGTTTACACAGGGTGACCATGACTGTGGACTCTGCTATGTGGCCCTCTCACACTCACACAGCTCCTGCTTATTTTTCCAATGTAGCTTTCAGCCTCCAATTAATTCCATGAATCCCTAATATCCATTCAATAAACGCCATTTTTGTAAAAGGAAGTAGATTAATGCAAATACACCAGGAGTAGGTAACAGCAAGAGTTCCTCAGAGAAACATGGGAAATTTGAGATTGGTTACCCAACCGTGATGGAGCAGTAGTCCATCGAACTCCTGTTAATATTTCTGTGAGACCATTTAGAGCTCCCTGATACTTGTCATTGACAAGACTTGATCTTCATCTCTTCCCAATATATTTCCTTAAGGTGCTTATTTTATTGTTCTCGATCAAAGAAATCTAATATATATATACCTACTTGTTTAAATTATAAATTCATGCGAGTTTTATAATTTATCTAGATTTGAGTCCATATGACATTTGCTTTTTTTATAATTCTAAAATTAGGTATTTGAGTAAACCTGACCTAAAGTTCAAATGTATATCCGTAATTGCAGGAATTACATTTTCTGAATCTGATCAACATCACACATTAACATTAATGATTTATTTTAATTAGCATTAAGTGAAGAACCTTTGCCGAGGAAATTGTTAATCTAACTAATAAAGAACTTGAGAAAATATTGAGAAAGTTAAACTTCATATTTAAAGATTGAACTGAAAAAATCATCCCTCTGTACATTTTCAGAATCACGATTTTCAAATATATTCTCATTAAAAAAATCAAATTTTATATTGCCTATTTTTTACCATTTAAAATATTAGACTATTTCTATCTAAAATTAGTTATGAATGTTAAGCCACAGAGGAACATCTGTGTATTCAGTGTATAGTTGTATTCAACTGTATCACGTTAATTGATCCAAGACATCTTCCCTTCTGCTTTGATTATCTGCCTGGCTGATCAGGAAATAGAGTGGGAAAGCAAAGATTACTTGTGTGGTTATATTTACCTTAATTTTTAAACCGTTCAGTTTCATTTATCTGAAACACCCCTGTATTTCTTTGAAGACTTAGATCAATTGATTTAAATCTAGACATGATATCTTTCCTGAGTTAGAGAGGCAGCAGTAAAGACCCAAGTGTATAAGATCTAGCTGGAATCTAGGTCTATACAATGATTAAACCTAAAGAGAAGTTAAGTTATGTAGGGCTGATCTGATTAATGTTCATGGAAACAGAATTGACGTCATTATTTATTTGTTGAGAAATGAAACCATTAATTCTTTTTGTATCTTGACCTCATAATAGAGAGGGAAGAGTGCACTTTATGATTATACATCACTTAGAACACGGTCTCTATTGACCATAATAATGATCTACAAAATAATGAACTACAAATGGTGTCGTAGCTTTAATTTAGAGATCTGACATATTACTTTCCAAACTGCATACTTTAGAAGACCTCTTTGACAAAGTAGATGACGAGTAGAATTTTTAAATTCTACTTCCCCATAACCTACAGAAAAAAATAAAACTTTTTAACATGTCATACAAGATTTTTCAAGACCTGGATGCTCTAAGCTTATTACTTATCCACCTCCATATAAACCATTATTCCTGCAATACTGGGCTTTTAGAAGTGTCTTGAATTTGTAAACTCTTGTTTTTTTATGTGCTTCTGTTTAAAGTGCTTTTATCTATTTCCTCATTTAATACCTATTCAGATATCATTCTATGATAAGCTTTCCCTAATTTCCCAAACTTTTGCCTCTCCTCCACTGCTGCATGGCATCTTTTTCAGAATCCTGTGGGTGCCCTGATGGCCTGTTTCAAGAATCTTCAAGGAGATTGTGAGCATCTTGGTGGCAGGTGCCATGACTTACTCTCTCTGTCTCAGAAAACCAGCACAGGAACTGACACATACTGCATCTTTATATATTTTTATTTTACAAATGAATGCATAAATGTCACCTTCCTCTGTAAGACCCATGCCTTGAAATATACCACCCAATTATTAGAAGAGTTGCAGTGACAAAAGATTGAGAAAGAATCTTTGGCATACAAAATACATGTATCTAAAATTAGAAATATTTTTCTCATTAAATCATTCCCATCTATACAAAGTGCCTATTTTTTGCATTTTTCTAAAATATATTATCCATATTTTGGAACTTGCTTCTAATAGCTGAAATGGCAGGTTTATCTACTTTTTGTATAAGCCCACTGTGCAGATGTGTCATTTAATGACTTTTAGTAGCATGTAATAAATTAAAACATGAAACACAACTAATACAAGAAAAGAGATACTATACTGTGGATACAGTAGTAGAGGCCTAGAAGCTCCTTATTTGACTTTCCTCTCACTGTCAAGTGATAAAAGCTATTCAATCAAACTCTACACAATACTTTTTTAGCTGTTTTATCTGCATTTACACTTTCTCATTATTCTTATTTCTCTTTTTTCTTCCTTCTTCTATCATTAATCTTTCAACTCTGAGGGTGTTTCTAGCCTTTTTTAATATATCCTAATGATTCAACTGTTTTATAAGCCCAGGATAGGTTGTTAGTGATATAATTAGTAAAAATCACTAAAATGTAACAAGGCACAGAACAGTGTCCTGGAGGAATAGATTGACATTTACAGCCTGTTCTGCTATCCTTTCAGCACTCAGATGCATTTCTAGATAACTCAGGACAAAGCTAGGTTATTGCAAGGCAATCAGTAATTTGTCTAATTTCATTTACAAAAATGGTTATCAAGGGCATATTTTTTCTTCAATCATAAGAAAAGTATTGTCCCCACTGCAGTGTCTTCGTTATCATCAACAAAAAGACATGTAAGTACTTATAGCTGCATGGCCCCCTAAGTTAGACAGCTTTTCAAACCTGTCTGTATGCCCCTTATAGTAAAGATAGTGCTCAGCAATAAAAAATAAAAGGTAAGTGATTTATCTTGCTTAAATAGTATAAATTAACACCACAATAGTCAAAAGGGCAAGTCCACAGACAGTAGTAATACGAGACAGCAGAAAATAGCCTAAGGGATTTTGCTGCCACATAGGAAAGTATATTAAAGAACATTTAAATTAAACAACTAAAAAGTGAATAGAGATTTCCAAAACTGGAATAAAACAAAAATAGAAGCCTCACGTTGTGGATAAAGAATTGGTGACTGTAAAAGTAACTGCTAGATATCTGCTGTCCAATACAGTAGCTATTAACCACACGTGGCTATTTACATTTTTTTAAAGAACTTTATTTTTTTAGAGCAGTGTTAGATTCACAGCAAAGCTGACAGGAAAGTACAGAGATTTCTCATCTGCCTCTTGCCTTCACATAGGGTTAGACTCCCTCGTTATCAACATCACTCACCGTGTACATTTAGGGTGATTATCCATACATGAGGGCTTCATGCTGCCATTTTATCACTCATTTTCTGGTTCTTCTGCATTCCCTTTGTTTCTCATCCTGTGTATTTTGGTCTACCAGTCGAGTTATGTAGTTTTTTATATTGCGTTTCTTTGTTTTCTCCTTATTTACTACGTGTCTCTGTTCTGCTTTTTTGTTTAGTGGTTACCCTGAGGTTTGTATTCAAAATCTCATGGATAAGATAGTCCCTTTTCTGACAGCCTCTTATTTCCTTAGACTAAATCGATTCAGTCCCTTTCCTCTTCCCCTCATAAGTTGTTTTTCTCACATCTTATTCCATCTTGTTTTATGAGTTTGTGGTTAAAATGACAAGATTATCTTTGTTTCTGGTGTTTTCCTTCTCTTTGTCTTTAATACTATCCTTGAGTATTTGCTATACTGCTCTGACTCTGTCTACCTATTTATCTCCTCACTCCTTGCTTTGTAAACTCTTTCTCCATTTTTTTTTTTTCAGGTATGAGGGGCTTGTTGATGATTTCTTGTAAGGGGAGGTCTCATGGCTATGAACTCCCTTAGCTTTTGTTTGTCTGGGAAAGTTTTTATTTCTCCATCACATCTGAAGGATATTTTTGCTAGATAGAGTATTCTTGGCTGAAAGTCTTTGTCCTTCAAAGATTTGAATATGTCATTCCAGTCTATCTTATGTAAGGTTTCTGCAGAGAAATCTGCTGGAAGGCTGATAGGGGTTTCTTTGTAGGTTATTTTCTTCTGCCCTGCTGCCCTTGGTATTCATTCTTTGTCATTCACTTTTTCCAGTTTTACTACTATATGCCTTGCAGTAGGTCTTTTTACATTGACATATTTAGGAGATCTGGCAGCCTCTTCCACATGGATTTCCTTCCCTAGGTTTGGGAAGTTCTCTGCTATTATTTCTTTGAACAAGCTTTCTGCTCCATTCTCCTTCTCTTCCCCTTCTTGAAAACCTATAATTCTTATGTTGCTTTTCCTAATTGAGTCAGACATTTCTTGGAGACTTTCTTCATTTCTTTGTAGTCTTAGTTCTCTCTCCTCCTCTGTCTGGAGCATTTCAACATGTCTATCTTTGATTATGCTGATATGCTCCTCTATGATGTCCGTTTGAGCATTCAGGGAATCCATATTTGGTTTTATTTCTTCCACTATAGCTTTCATCTCTAATATTTCTGACTGATCCTTCTTTATTGTTTCAATCACTTTTGTTAAATAGTTCCTGAACTCATTGAATTGTTTCTCTACATTCTCGTTTAACTTGTTGAGTGTTTTGATGATAGCTATTTTGAATTTTTTCTCATTTAGAGTACATATTTCTGTGTCTCCAGGACCGATTTCTGGGTACTTGCCATTTTCTCTCTGGTCTGGAGATCTAATATAATGTTTGATGTTGCTAGAGGGAGTGGCTCTGTTTTTTCAAATCCTGGTGTTATTTGGTTGCAGTTACCTCCTATTGCCACTGAGTGGGGGTCAAGAACCACATATTCTGAGCCCTCTGCCTTCAGCCAAAATCCCAGGCGCTGGAGCCGGTGCTGGTCAGGTGGGGCGTGGGGCACTTTCTTCTGAGTGCTCTTGGGATTTCTCCCTCTGCTCTCATTACCTGCTCTCCTGGGGTGTTGGCTTGATAAGGTCACCCCCCTACAAAAGCTTTTGCCACAGTAAAGGGCTTCCCTCTAGGCTGCAAGGGCCCTCAGGGATCCTTGATGTTCCCGTGAATGAACAGCCCCTCCCATGTTATTTCCCTCTCAGAGGCCTTTCACAGTCCCAAATCAGTCTTTAAGGGGGTAGCGAAGCTGTCTCTTTCCCCGTTCCACCTCCTCTGAGGGGAGCTCCAGCCTCTCTGCCCTCTGTCATATGGCTTTGTGGGTCTCTCTGACATTTTTTTGTGTTGTGTTTGGATGTCCTCTATTGGGGTATGAATGACTTTTTCATTGTATGTTGGAGGGGAGAGATTACTGGGAAAGCTTACTCTGCCATGATGCTCATGTCCCAATCTCTGTCTTTTAATTAGTGCAGTTAGACCACTGATGTTCAATATGATTATTGATATAGACAGATTAATACTACCTTATTCGTTACTGCTTTTTTTGTTGCCATTGTTATTTGTTCCTATTTTTGTCTTCCATTCTTTTTTGCGTTTTGTGGTTTTGATTGAACATTTACTTTGATTCCATTTTCTCTCCTTTCTTAGCATATTGTTTATACTTATTTTCTTACTTGTTCTAATGGTTGCCCTAGAGTTCGCAATATACATTTACAGATAATCCAAGTCCACTTTCAAATAGCACTATATCACTTCATGGGTAGTATGAGTGCCGTGTAATAACAAAATAATCCTAATTCTTCTCTCCTGTCCTTGTATCACTGTTGTTATTCATTTCACTTATATATAAGCATATATATGTGTATATATATATATACAAAGATACATACAAGCATATATAATCAAATATGCTCTTGCTATTATTATTTTGAACAAACTATCTGTTAGATCAATTAAGAATAAGAAAAATAAATTTTACCTTCATTTACTCCTTCTTTGATGCTCTTCCTTTCTTTATGTAGAGCTGAGTTTCAGACCTACATTATTTTCCTTCTCTCTAGAGAACTTGGTTTAACATCTCCTGCAAGGTAGGTGTACTAGTAACAAATTCCCTCAATTTTTATTTTTCTGAGAAAGTCCTTATTTTCTCACTTTTGAAGGATAATTTCACATGGTACAGAATTTTATGTTGGTAGATTTTTTCTCTCAATCCTTATATATTTTACTCCACTTTCTTCCTGCTTGTGTGGTTTCTGAGGAGAAGTTGGATGTAATTCTTATCTTTACTCCTCTATAGGTAAGCATGTTTTCCTCCTCTGGTTTCTTTCAGGATTTTTTCTTTATCTTCAGTTTCCTACAGTTTGAAAATGATTTAGCTAGGTTTAGGTTTTTGGGGTGTTTTATCCTGCTTGGTGTTCTCTAAGCTTCCTGGATCTGTGTTTTGGTGTTTGATATTAATTTGGGAAAATTCTTTGTCATTATTGTCTCAAATATTTCCCCTGTTGCTTTCTCTCTTTCTTCTCCTGGTATTCCCATTACACATATCTTATACCTTTTGTAGTTGTTGCACTGTCCTTGGATTTTCTGTTGTGTTTTTTTTTAAAGATTTTATTGTTTTCCTTTTTCTCCCCAAAGCCCCCCAGTACATAGTTGTATATTCTTAGTTGTGGGTCCTTCTAGTTGTGGGATGTGGGATGCTGCCTCAGCGTGGTTTGATGAGCAGTGCCATGTCCGTGCCCAGGATTCGAACTGGCGAAACACTGGGCCACCTGCAGCGGAGTGCATGAACTTAACCACTCAGCCACGGGGCCAGCCTGCGTTGTGTTTCCTACAGTCTTTGTTCTCTTTTCTTTTCAGTTTTGGAGATTTCATTGATGTATCCTTGAGCTCAAAGATTCTTTCCTCAGCCATGTTCAGACTACTAGTAAGTCCATCAAAAGCAACTCTTCATTTCAGTTATGGAGTTTTTTTATCTCTATCACTTCTTTTTGGTTCCTTAGGATTTCTATATCTCTGCTTACATTCTCATCTGTTCTTGCACACTGTCTATTTTATCCATTAGAGCCCTTAGCATCTTAATCATAGTTGTTTTAAAATCCCCATCTGATCATTTCAACATCTTCACCATGTGTGGTTATGATACTCGTTCTGTCTCTTCAAATTGTGTTTTTTCCCTTTTGATATGCTTGTAATTTTTTCTTGCGAGCTTGACATGATATATCAGGTAAAAGGAACTGCTATAAATAGACCTTTAGTAATGTAGTGGTGAGGTGTAGGACAAGGGGAAGCATTTTATAGTTCTGTGATTAGGAGTTAGTCTTTTAGTGGGCCTGTGCCTCTGGACTGTGACCTTCACAAGTGTTTTTAATTTTTTTCTCCTCCCTTAGGTTGGGGAGGATAGCTAGACTTGGCTGGAGTTGGGTATTTTCCTTCTCCCACATGGAAGGCCAGACCTGACTGGAGTTGAATATTTCCTTTGCCCCAAGTCAGTTAGGCTCTGATAATAATGCAGCAGGTTAGGCTGTGATTAACTAGTTTCTCCTGATGGCAGACCTTGTTAAAAAGAATGCAATGCTCTGACATCTCCAAATGTTTTCTTCTCTCTTCCCTACCCTGGAAGCATGAGGGGATTTTTCTCTAATATTTACTGGGGGAAAATGGTTGAGCTCCTGAAGGTAAGTCACCCAAAATTGTGGAAGCCCCCTTATAACTAAGTCTCCCTGTAGTTTTGTGGGGTTTTTTGTTGTCGTTGTTGTGGAAGTTTAGCCCTGAGCTAACATCCACTGCCAATCCTCCTTTTTTTGCTGAGGATTGGCCCTGAGCTATCATCTGTGCCCATCTTCCTCTACTTTATATGTAGGACACCTGCAACAGCATGGCTTGATAAGTGGTCCACACCTGGGATCTGAAACGGTGAACCCTGGGCTGCCGAAGCAGAACATGCAAACTTAACCACTGCACCACCAGGCTGGCCCCTCCCTGTAGTTTTTAACTCTCAGAGTTGTCCACACTGAGCTTCCAGCATTTCATCAATTACAGTGCAGATTTTCCTACCCCAGTACCAGTTCCAGTGGAGGTTTCCACTTGTGAGTCTCTGCTCTGTAAGTTCTTATTCTCTGGATTTCTTTGTCTGTCTCTCTGATCTCAGGGGCAATGGTTTTCCTGTGTACTCATTTCTTCTGGATCCTAGAAGAGTTATTGATTTTTTCAATCTGTTCAGCTTTTGACTTGTTGTTAGGATGAAATGGTGGCCTCCAATCTCCTTACATGCAGAACCAGCTCTATTTAATTTTAATTTTAGTTAAGTAAAATTAAAAATTCAGTTCCTCAGTTGCACTAGCCACATTTCAGGTGCTCAGTGGCCACACATGCCTGGTGGCTATGAAATTGGGTAGCACAGAACATCCCCATTATTTCAGAAAGTTCTCCTCAGCAGTGCTGTACAATGAAGCACTCTGAAGTAGTATTAAAACAACAGAACAGTATATTTTGAACAATTCACAGCTAGAAAAATCTTTTGTTGAAGTGACTGGAGGAGAAGGATGTCACATAAGATGGAAATAATAAATGGTGAATGAAAAATCTTTAAACACTAAGAATAATAATTTTAATATATTCTATATTTCTTTCTTTTTGTAAAATGGAGGATCTGCTTATTTGATCTATTCATTAAAGTTCAGAAAATATTTTGCTTATTATGAATAATTATGTTTGGAGAAAAATGTAAATAATAATACTGAGAAAACCCAAAAATATAAGGATTGGACTTTATTTTGCTTTTGTTTGGTTAGATGACATTTCAATACCTTTTCTGGTAGCTTGAGCTTTCTAAGCTTTCCAAACACTACCAGTTTTTCCAGGACAGAGGACAATTCAGGGAGAATATAAGAATCATTTGTTATTCCCTTTTTTACCTCTGATGAGAATGAAGAATCTAAAATTAATAATTATATAAACGATACTGTTAATTACCTCCTACAATTGAGAAAATTTTGTATTTGTTTTACTCGCACTCTTTGAGAAAAGGACTGAAAATGTTTTCTCTACACTGAAAAATATCAGAAATAGTAACTCTGTTTAAGAGAAAGTTCATTGGCCTCGGAAAAAAAGGGTTAAGGTTTGTTCATTTTTCTGATCCTTATTCATTGTGTGACAAAGTCACTTCATGTCTCCGTGTCTCAGATGTTTTAAGCGTAAAGTGCTGGATTGAACCAAAATTGCAACCTCTAAGGCTGAATTGGCACATTTAAGTACTATTAGTCACTCCCTGATAGACATTCCCACCCTATTATAGCACCCATTACCGTAGAACCAAGACAAAACTTCAGAATCATTCCCAATAGCACCTTCCAAGAAGGCACAACCAATTAATTGACATTTTCATAATCAATTTAACCTTTTTTAGATCTCCTGCAGCTATAACAGTTTTTGAAATAGCACAAGACAGGGCCTGGCCCCATGGCCTAGTGGTTAAGTTTACATGCTTTGCCTTGGCAACCCAGGGTTTCATCTGTTCGGATCCTGGGCATGGACCTTAAATGGCTTCTCAGGCCGTGATGAGGAGGCGTCACACACAGAACAATCAGAAGGACCTACAACTAGAATATACAACTATGTACTAGGGGGCTTTGGGGAGAAGAAGGAAAAAGAAAAAGAAGAAGATTAGCAACAGATGTTAGCTCAGGGCCAATCTTTACTTAAAAAAAAGAAATAGCACAAGATACATTTTCTTTTTCGAGATAGAGGGAAAAAATCATTAAAACAAAAAGCCCAAGATTTATTCTTGAAGAAATACATCAAAGATATTTAATTTTGCAGATCTAAATGAATTTTGTCCCATGGATTAAGCTTTTCTGGATTTATTGGATTGGATTATGGCTTATGGATTTGCACAGAGCTGTTGCTTGGTTAGGTCTTGAGCATTGCATATTCACAAAAGTGGTAGGTGACCTAATTATTTTTTCAGTATACTCAGTCTTTCAAGATTAAGGGTAATAGTCATGAATGACCCCCCCCCTTTCCATACTGGGTTTGGATCTCTTCTTCTGTGCTGTTGTGGTTCACTTTGATTACATACCACAATGCTTACTTTATGATATTGTAATTTTCCATACACTTCTCTATTTCCCAATTAGTCTATAACTTTTTTAAGCTCAGAAACTGCATCTTGGTATCCACAGTCCAGCACCGTCTGGACTTAGAAACTTATTAGACATTTACTGATTTAGCTAATGGGGTTTCAGAGATAAATAACAGAGTCCCTCCCATCATTCTAGTCAGAGGAGAGGCAAAAACATTTATATCCAATAACATAATGCAATTACCAGAGCGCTTTACTCATCCCAAAAGACTTTTCTTAGAGGAAGTGACATCTGAGCTGAACTTTGAAATGAATAGTATCCACTCAGGTCAAGGAGAGCATTGAAGAAGAGGATTGAGCAGAATAACTGAGACTCCTTGCTATACGAGAGGAATGGAAGTGTCTTGTGTAACTACACACATATTTGCAAACTACAGCACATCTGAAAATGTAGAGCTGTGCCCATTTGTGAACAATTATGATGTGGGACATTGTGACATCCAAACACTTAAGTAGGATAGTGAGGTTTTCAAACCTGTTCCTCAGAGGTCATTGTAATAGCAATCTAGAAGGTGTGTTGGGATTGAAGTGAAAGAGGTGTTTATCCCAGAGGCAGACACAACCTGGGTCAAAAAATGACCAATCTATGGACCAGAACATAAGAGTCAAAAAGAAATGACACAGGAGAGATTATTCAAAGGCAGACGCAAATTTTGATCACTGATCAGCCATGAAAAGTGAGCAGGTGTTGTGAAGGAGTCAAAGATTTACCATAAAGCATAGTTTTCTCCACTATCAGTCAAAACCCTGAAGGTGAGATCTCTTTTTTTTTAACTTTTTAACCTTCCAATATAATTAAATTCTATAATTTTATACTTACTCATATAAAGAAAAAATCAACTTTCTATTTATTTCATTAACTCATTATCAACTATTATAAGAATTAGCTGAGTAATTTTTTAAATGAGATTTAGAGATGCACATAATTAAAAATAACAACTGCAGATTTTCCATTGGGGAAAGTGTTTTCTTATCATAAGCCAATCATCACTTAGGCAATTCATTATTCAGTTATAAGATTAATGCACAGTATTATCTGTTGTGTTACTGCAAAATTCGGTGTTGAGAGGGATCTCTCAGAAAAATCGACCCATGTAATTGATTTATCAAAAGATAAGGCGACACATTAGATAAGCTTAAGAAATTCTTCGAGCCCGATAATGTAGTCTGTTAATCAGTAGCAGCATGGACAAACTATGAATCAGGCCAAATATATGTGCCTTCCACCCCTACCTATGCCTCAGTCAACCAATCTTTCTAGGAGGTCAGTTCTGTCACCTTGGCCATACTCTAACTGCACAGAAATCTCAGTGGGTAGTCCTCCTCCTACAGATTCTCACCTCCTGCTCTTTACACTCTTTCCCAGACAATTAAGAGGCAAAAAAACATGGGTCCAAATCTCAGATCCACCTTAAATAATTCTATTATTTTTTTAAGTTGTGTAACATTTTTAAGCCTCTTTTCTTATTTGAAATTAAAAGATGATACCTATATGCCTTATGGGCTTATTACGAAGTTTAAATAAATCTGCTCCTGTCAAGTAGCTTGCATAATACCAGACATCTAGTTGATTTTCAAACAATAATAGTTACTAGCATGATTATAACTATCCCCATGCCATTAGAATATTGTCCCCTGAAAAATGAGAGGCCCTGTAATCTGAAAATTCATTCATAATGACATATTCTTAAGAGTTAATGCTGTAAACTTGATTGGTCTTAAGTGTTTAACTACCAGGTGAATATTTGGAACTGAAGAGTTCTCTTCTGCAGCCAATACTTGGCCCAGTGTTCCTTTTATTTATGTCCTTGATTTTGGCAGGGTGGGAGGAGAAGATGAGGAATGTTGGCCCTGAGCCAACATCTGTTGCCCATCTTCCCATTTTTGCTTGAGGAAAATTGTTGCTGAGCTAACATCTGTACTAATCTCCTTCTATTTTGTGTGTGGGATGCCACCACAGCATGACTTGATGAGCAGTGTATAGGTCAGCACTGGGGATCCAAACCTGAGAACCCCAGGTCACCAAAGCGGAGCATGCAAACTTAACCACTATGCCACCAGGCTGGCCCCCGTCCTTGATTTTTTTTTTTTTTTTTTTGAGGAAGATTAACCCTAAGCTAACATCCATGCCCATCTTCTTCTACTTTATATGTGGGACACCTGCCACAGCATGGCTTAAGAAGTGGTATGTATGTTCACACACAGGATCTGAACCGGCAAACCCCGGGCCACTAAAGTGGAACATGGGAACATTACCACTGCACCACTGGGCTGGCCCCTGTCCTTGTTTTTAATAGGTATTATTACTCCAGAAGTAGGTTCCACAGCCAAACACATTTGGGAAGTGCTGGGCTAAACAAAATTGAAAAGGATTCTTTCCTGTAGTAATTCTCCTAATTCCTCATATGCTCAGATACATTATGAGTATTTGAAAAGAAATCTTAAGAAACCAATGGACTATTTGAGGAATTTCTAGACCTCTTCATGACACATACCAGGGAAACCCTGATAAGCAGAGGGGCCTTAAATGGTAAGAATATGATGCAACCGGCAGCAGAATCTAGTCTGTCTTGTATATGTTCTTTCACATTTATAGGTCATTCTCAAAATTAGTTATCCAATTTATAGCCTGCAAACCACAAATATTCATATCAAGATTTCCTAAACTATCTAGACAAATTCTTGGTCATAAAATTAACATTTACCAAAGAGCACTGAACCAGCCCACCTTCCTTTATTTTTCACTGCAAATTACCGAAAATGTAGGACTTGCTTAGAAAGTGTTCATACCTGTTCCTGTCCCAATTCATCTCTTCACAAGATACCTCACTCTGTGCCTGATGTAAGATGTGAATTCTCATTATTTCCTCTGTATTAAGCTTCTATTTATATCTAGATAATCAAGGCCAATGCCTGTGCATGCTTTCTCTGAGAACTGCATATAAAGAATTCAAATCACTGAAGTGCTTAGATTGGAATTTGCATGTTTTTGCCTTAAATACTTTTCCAAAGTAAAAGTGGTAGCCAGTAGCAACCTCATTGACAATTAATGTACATGATCCTCTCCAGCTGAGGACAAAAATGTGATTATTTACAATGAATAAAAATGGAAAAAGAGTGGTAGATTTACAATTATGGACAATCACCAGACTGTGTTGTTGCTTTGTAATCTGGGAGCTTTGCAGCCAAAGATAAGCATGTGACAATAAAGGGCAGCCCCCAGAAAGCTTGGTCTCAGGTGGGAAAAACACTTCAGATGGAGCCAAAGAAATGGGACTGCAGCAAACAAAATGACAAGAAAATGGGGAGGGGGATTATTATCTAATTAAGGTAGTTCTTTATTATCTTAAAAAATGTATTATCATCAATTACTACTCAGATCAATTTAAAATAATCAAAGCTTAAAATAAATATTTCTTAGTAACTGTTTTAATAATATATATGATATTTTTCCTCTCTCTACCTTCATTTTAGCTATAACCTGGGAGTGTGAATAGTTTGTATTGAAATAGAAATAATTTTCTTAAATGAGGAACAACCTATATGGCAAAAGGTAACATCTTAGGTTTTAAGTATTTACATGCATTGTCTTATTTATAGAAAGAGATATTTCTATAATTTTATAGACTGAGGCGTAGACAGCATAGTACTTTCTCAAGACCACAAAAAAAGCAAATGCCAGAGCCAAGATTCAAACCCAGATCTCTATAATTTCAGGACCCAGGCTCTTAAGTGGCTAACCCATTATGCCATTGTTCTCTCCTGCAGGAATCATGAGCAAATAGACTTCAGAATCTGCTACATGTGCCTGGGGTCATTCTACTCTCAGGTTTGTCTTCGCATGTGAGAGTTCATGAACACATTCCTGGAAAACTAATTTCCATATTTCCTGAAGGAAACAGTGTATATTTGAAAGTCTGTGTAATATCTTTTCTTGGCAATATCTGCCTCACCTTTGACTCAAACTGTATCTCTTACTGTTTTCTTGTACTTAGTGGATATGACCTAAAACTTTGTGAGAGACCTTTTGATGATCTAGCAGTGTGAAGGTGGTCTGACCTGGTGTGTGGAATTGTCAAAATCTATAACAGAACCTTCCCTTCATTTAACAAATCTGTTAGAGACTATTTTTAACTCAGAATGATATGAAACTGGGAAATAGTTCAGCCCATTTTATACTAAGGACTTTACAATTACAGCATCTTCCTCCCAATTTTTGAATCTGCATCAAGGAATATTAGGAATTAAAATTACTTTATGAAACACCTAGTCAAGCCTTTCATTTAATAGATAAGAAAAACGAGGTCAAGAGGAAATTGGTCTCTTGGAATATCCTTCCCCATTAAAAATATAACTTCATTTGTTTATGTCCTCATTCAAAATTATTTTTGAGCAATTAAATATTCTTTATTTATATTTACAAAATTTTAGCATTCATGAGATCAAAAGAATCCTCCCTAATCAACAAAGAAGGCCTCAATAATATTTCTTATGTAAAGAACAAGAAAATGCCTTTATTTCTCTCTTTAGTATCAGATATTCTTCCCTTAAAATAGGCAAGTTTTCATTCCTTTTACTTGATTTTCAATCCTTGAGCACATCCTTTACTGCAAGGTTAAGTTTATCCTAGTATACGCTTTACTTCAATGTGATTCTGAGCCCCCAACTAAATTATGTTTGTATTTTCTCCTCTGCACGTTTGTTAAGTCCAACTGGTAAAGGAAACAATTAGAAGCAAGATCCATTCCAGGAATTTAATTCAAGTACCTACAACTCTGTTATATAAACTTTTCCTATTGAAACTTATAAGCATGATTTCAAAATTTACATTCATTTTCAAAGACAGGAAGAAATAGTATAGCATAGCTGAAGGAAAATAATAAAAAAAATGATGAGCTAAGAATCAGAAATCTAAGACATTGTTTTTAGTCTTATATGATTCTAATCAAATCGTTTAAACATTTTAAGTTGAGCATGTTTATCTATAACCTAATGTTAATAATACCTGTCCTGCTTACCTAACATGGTTGATTTGAAAATAAATGTGATAATGAGTGTGAGACTGCTTTGTGAGCTGTTAGTCACTACCAATTAAGTTATTCATTTATTCATGCATTCATTTAGCCAACATTTTTGAGCTCCTACCCTATGTCAGGCTGTCTGCTAAGCACTGGACACAGATTGGTGAGTCAAAAGATGTGGATCCTGCCCCTGTGGTTCCTATGGTCTAATGGGGGAGACAGACATTAGCCACAAAGCACACAAATAAGTATATAACCAAATTTTGGTAAGTTGAAGGGAAGGACTGGGGAACCATGAAAAAGAGAAAGAGTAAGAGAGGAGAACTACTTTAGATTCAGGGAAAGTCTCTTTAAGTTAATAGCTGTTAAACAAGGATGGGCAGGAGATACTCAGACAAGGATTTGGAGGTGAAAAGCCCTCCACATGTAGGACATAATATATATAATACCTGAAAAGAGAAATAATTTTGAGTTTTCCAGGAATAACAAGCAGGTAGAAGAGAATGGTATAAGATCATGTTGGAGAAATAGGCAGGGGCCAGATCCACCCAGGAAGTTATACCTCTTGTGAAGAATTTTGGTTTATATTAAAATGCAATGGAAAGCCATTAAAGTGATTTAAGCAACAGGTTGACATAATATGAACAACGTTTATAAAGAAACTGTTCAGTGTCTGTGTGGAGTGTATTTGAGAATTACTTTTATAATTGAAAAAAGAAAAGAATGGATGGTGAATTCAAAGTTGGCACAGAGTGAAGGAGAAGAAAATGTCAACAGGAGTAATGTCTTATTCCTTTATTGGTGAATAGCTGCATAGAGGTGCTCGGTATTGCAATGGAAACGTTAGACAGCAGCCATTTTGATGGAGGCGCAGGAGTCAAGGTTTTATTCGGCAACTTGCTAAGATTGAAAATTTGTTATCATAATGTACAAAGGTACACAGATGAAAATGGGGCCAAAAATTCTGAAATAATCAGATAGTCCATGATGTCACTACGTGTCCCTTTTTGTGTGAGTTGGCTTGTTCCAGATGTGTCCAATTTGAGCACAGATGAAAACTTTCTATCAGTATCTTTTACTTCAGTTCAGTTTCATTAGGATTATAAGATTCACAATCTCTCATGTGAAATTCCAAAATCTAAAAATTATAAAATCTAAGTGTGTTTTTATAACTCATCTATGAGCAAAAGTTGACATAACTTAACCAAATTTTGCCACAAAACCCACCGTAAACTGATGGGAAGATTTATAGTCTTTATTTCATTCCACTTAGTGTGGCTGTTTGCATGTGTCACAGAAATATAAACTATTTGATTATAAGGTGTTACCACAGACCCTGTTGGCAATGTTATGTAATATATAATATATGCACTTTACCATCTTTCTAAAATCTTAAAAATTCAGAAACCAGATGTACATGTGGTCCTAAGGATTTCAGATAAGGAAACGTGAGCCTGTATACACCTTCTTGAGAATCTGAATATTTATCAATCAATTGATTTACAGAGGACAAGAAAATTGCAGTTAATATTTCTTTTTTTTAAAGATTGGCACCCGCGCTAACATCTGTTGCCAATCTTCTTTTTTTTTTTTCCTTCTTCCCCTCAAATCCCCCCGTTACATAGTTGTACATTTCTAGTTGTGGGTCCTTCTAGTTGTGGCATGTGGGACACTGCCTCATCATGGCCTGACAAGCAGTGCCATGTCCGCACCCAGGATCTGAACTGGCGAAACCTTGGGCTCCCAAAGCAGAGCGCGCGAACTTCACCACTCAGCCACGGGACCAGCCCCTGCTGTTAATATTTCTAATGCATTTTAGAGATAGACTTGGGAGCAGACTATCCTAATAAGTAGTTAATTCACCTACTCTCATCTCAACAAAGAAAATGGGATTTGGACCAATTCCAAAAATGTGTTTTTATTTTGTTTTGATTGTTTTTAGATTAAAAGAATCCAAAATACTAGCCAAGTGATGAGAAAAGGAAAAGTATAATTATTGGTCCTTCCCCAAATCTTCATTTGGTTTTGATTCTGGTTTTGCTAGGAGGAAGAAGCATACCCATAGGAATTACAGCTTAAGTGTAGCAATGTAACCCATGTGTCCCAGTGTCAGAGTGGCTGGAGCCCAGTGTGAGAGGAACTTAGCAACCTAGGCCTTTTTTTCTGCTTGGAAAGAACTAACAACTGCTATGGCATTCTCTTAAGAGAAAAACTTTAACCACGTTCTTGGAGAGAAAGAATCAAATTTTCATGTCATTTTGACTTTTGAATGATCTTAGATCTCTGTGCCCAACAGGGATTGCTGCTAGCTCCTTCATCAAAAGTTAAGAGAGTGAATCAAGTATGAGAACACCTACATAATGAACGTGAACACAGAGGCCAGAAGGTAGAAAAATAAGGAACCACATTCCAATAGCATGATGAGAGAAAGCTCTGGATGCTTTATCCAGCCAGATGGGTCCATCTGCCCATTTAGCTAGACAGAGAAAGGACAATATCTAGAAACTAGACACAACTACCAGGGGCCTATTGTCAGCTCCAGCCCTAGATAATTGGGGCAAGGCTAGAAGGAGAGATAATAATATGGGCAATTATCATTATTACTTTAATATTAATTTAAAAAATAGCCTTAAATTTTGAATACCTACAAATGTCAGGCACTCAACTAGGTAATTAACATGTATGATCTTGCTAAAACTGATAACAATCTTGCAAAATGGACATTGTTTTCAATTTCCACATGTAGAATCAGATACACAGAGATTAAATAACCTGCCCAAAGGTGCATAGCTTGTAAGAAGTTATAGAATTCCAACTCTCAAGAGCTCATGTGGTGGTCCAGGATTTAAAACTAGGTCTATTCTCAAAATAATAACAATCAACATTTGTGTAGCATTTGATAGTATAAAATACATTAACCTTTCTGATTCTGAAAACAACATTTGGAAATAGAAAAGAGACTTTTCTAGATGACAAAACAGAGCCCCAGAGGGGATGAATGATTTTCCCTAAGCCATGCAACAGCAAGTGGTAGACCCAGGACCAAGAAGCAGAGCTTTGGCCCTAAGCTGAGCCCCCTTCTGTTAGTCCATGTGGCTCCTCAAGTTCAAAGATAGAGAATTGAAAATCAGACCTCTACATACTGTCTTTTTGTTGCTAACCTGAAAGTTTGAGTCTTATAGGAGATGAGGAGCAAGATAACGACCTGTGGGATAAAATGGTCACTTATTTGTTGAAACTAGTCTCAGCTTTATTCACTGTGATTTCACATGGCACTTCAGTTTCTTTGCTGGTTGTTTTTGTTCAATTCCATATATCCTCTTGCAAAAACTCAAAACTCTCAATTTTATAGGAATTATTAGTTAACATCTGTCTTCCTATGGTCCACATTATTTCCCTCTTACAGGAGTTTTGTAGATAGATAATATATACAATAAATGAACATGCCTAGAAATACGTAAAAACCCAACTTAGACTTCCAAATAAGTGGAAACAAGGAATTCAGTAGAAATACGAGAATACTAAAAAGAGAAAGAACAGGGGCCTGCCCGGTGGCACAGTAGTTAAATTGGCACTTTCCGCTTCTTGGTGGCCAGGGGTTTGCCAGTTTGGATCCCGGGTGCAGACATGACACCGCTTGGCAAAAAAGCCACATGCTGCGGTAGGCGTCCCACGTATAAAGTAGAGGAAGATGGTCATAGATGTTAGCTCAGGGCCAGTCTTCCCCAGCAAAAAGATGATGATTGGCAGTAGTTAGCTCAGGGCTAATCTTACTCAAAAAAAGGAAAAGGAGAGAAAGAACAATGGTTTACTTTGTGTCAGAAATGGTACACAGCTTCCTCCCTACCCACTCACCCACCAAATCAAGACCTAGAACAGGTGTGGGGGAACGTAAGGGGTTTTAAGTGGAGAGATTTGGAAGAATCCTCTTGGATTTCAAATTCTTTGAGTCTCTTCACGCTCCAGTTTGGGCTAACAATGTCCTCTGTCTTAAGAGAATTTTTATCCCAGAAATGTTGAGAGGTGAGGTTGGAGCACAGAGGGATGGAAGCAAAGAGCAGAGATCTGCAACCTTTGGAGACTCAAAAGCACAAACTTCCTTTGCAATTCCTTTCAGGTTCTGTGGCCTAACTTCGTTCCCTAGATAGAAGAAGAAGGGACAATACATTTAGGTAAAAGCTCTCTCCAGGAAAATGGATCATGATGCTGCAAGTGCAGCTCCTTCTAGTGAGAACATTTCTCCTAGCTCACACCGGCTCATCTTTCAAGACTCAACTTATATTGCATCTTTCTGGGAAATTTTGCCTTAGTTCTCTTTATCTTGGTTAAATGTCCTTCCCAAGTATCCCCACTGTACCCTAATTAAGTATCAGTCTTCTTTTAAATATCTAGTATTACAGACCTAACTCCTTAAGGACAGAGACATCACATTTTTTCCCTAAGATCTAATGTAATCATGAATGATGGAATATTCTTACAACACAACTTTATTTTTATCTCCTAGTATCCCTTTAAACATCCTCAGTTAGGGAAAATTACTTTTCCTCTAAATGAAAACCCTGCTAAGATTGATGACATTTTTTGCCTACTCTAAGACTCATTTAAATGAGAATTATTTCAGTTTATTGATTAAAACATCCTGTCCAGTACAATGATAAAAACTTCAAATATGACTTGCAGTTAAATCTTGTCTATCAACTAGGTCTGGATTTAGGCAGGTACCTGCCTTCTGGGAAGGGGCTACAAACAATTTTTTCTCTCTTTCTCTGCTCTTCCTCATCCGGCTTCCTGTATCCTCAACAATTTAAGTGCTGAGGGAGAAAAGGAAATATTCTGACCAGAAAGTTTAACGTGACTGGCTTTACATTCTTTGGGCATAGTGTTGTTTAAACTTGACTTCTTTCATAGATGATTTCATGGGTTTATGGACCCCCTCCTGCTAGGGTCCCTCCAACTGCTTCTACTCACCTGGCTGCCCACTCTCCAGCTCTCCCCTTCTTAAACTTCTGGGTTTTTGGTGGTCACTGCAAAGAGCACCTCTTTGTTGGTATCTCCTCATCTTCTATTAGAAAGTTTTTGGGCAGAATGCCTTTTAAATTGATGCTGAGCTGGCATTTCTACCAGAGGATCAACACTGGAAGAGAGTGGAGCTATGTCATGTGAGGCACCAGTTCCCTCCTGCTCTTTGCTCTCCAGAGTGATAGTGACAGCCTCCTGCCTTTAGATGGCTCAGCCGTGTGTCTGACATCTGTCCATTCTCCCCCCATAACACCAGCAGACACATATCAAGCTCTACTTGAGAGCACAGATTTAGAAATTAACCACCATCACCCCCACTCCTACTCCAAAAAATATCTTCAACCTTCGAAAGCACTTTCATTCAGTATGCACTTGATAATTTTATGACCTGAAAGTAGGTCAGAAATTTCAAGTGTTATGAAATTCCATTTTGGTATGACCTTTAAAAATTCTCTTTTGCTTCTGGATCTTTACTTTGGAATTTAAATATTGTATTCTGGTGCCTCAGTCAACTGCCCAATTTATCCTGCCCACCAGTAGAGTACATGGCACATAGTAGGCACTACTCATTTTTGAATGAAAAGGTGCTAATTTTATAACACTTTTCAAAGCATATAAATTTTCTCTTCTATATTTTCCAGAAAGGACCTTCTAGATATGGTACTTTTTACTGAGTTAATTAACACGATCCATATCCTATTATAATAAACCTCTTGGCAAAGGCATCTAACAGTCACTAGCTTATTTTAATAACCGCAATCTTTTCTTACAGCTTATCTACTAGGAGAGCCAATGCTACAAATTTTGCTTCCTTTTCTAAGTGCTGACTGAGCAACTTCTTTACATAGACCTTGCTCTTCACTAAATCAGGGAAAATCAGGGACAAGAGATTGAATGCATATAGGATATGCAGAGAAGAATTTGAGGTTGAGAAGACTGAGCAGACAACAACTTCTGAATTTAAATGTTGCCAACCAAAATAGGTTATTCTGTGCACTGAAGGCAGATTCATATGAAGCCCCTTGAACTTCAGAAACTAAAGTTATCTGCTCACCCCACATAATTCATATATGGTGAACTGTATTCATAGGCATATTGAAATATCTTTTAAGATCTCAATTTTTTTTCTTACTTTTTCTCTTGAGTTACTTAACATCTATACCAAATTGTTGCCCCATCCCTCCTAATTTTGTATTCAATGTGAACACTTAATATAAAGAAGAGTATATCTAGAGAATTATGAATGTAATTATCTCTTTTGTCTTTATGATTACCTTTATGAGTATCTTATCTAGCCATCCAAGGGCATTCATTTGCCTATGGGATAAGATTAGAACTTTTTAAGGAAGAATGTAGGGGCAGGAAGCCTTGGTAATATGTTGCCTGTTAAAATAGAATTTTGCAGGAAGAAAATTCCTACAAACGGGGTGGTTGGGTTGTTGTTTTGAGAAAAGTTTTCTCAGTTGCTTTTATTCCCTCCACCTTAGCAGCATGGTAAAGACTACCCCTGGAAGACTGATATCATCCTGTGTTCTCACAAAGGAGAGAAAGAACCCTTTATTCTTTAGACCATGAGATGACATGTGTTACCCTATGAAATAGGGTAACTAAATTAAAATATGCCCTTTTTTGGCACAAGAATATTCTCAGGAAGAGAGAGAGAGAGAAGAAGAAGAGAGGGGAAAACAAATGTTCAAATATCTGCATCCAAAGATCCTTCTCTGGGGTTTCATTTCAGCAAAAGGGAAATGTCTTCAATGGTTTGGGCGGTATTCATGTATTGCCACCCATCCTGGCCTTCGACTTCAGAATGTGGAAAGAGATTTCCTTTCAAACTACTCTAAACCAACCTAAGGGACAGCCATTTGATTCTTCTTTGGTTAGATAAAATCCAAAAGTATCAGCTTAAGGAGGCAAATGTGGAGTCTGTCTTAGAAAGTTAGACTGCTTTACAGCAAGAGCTGCATAAGAGAAGCCTATACCTCTACCCAGGCTTGGACTGAATAGAAACAACAGCAAAAGTTCAGAGATGTCCAGGATGGAGTTGAAACAGAGTTTTGCCCAAACTGAAAGTGACCAGATCACAAGTTTACAGGACCCTCAGAACTGAAGTGCAAATGCCGACATGACAAACATCAGCCAGTGGACTTGGCCTAGGAGCCCGAGGACAGCAGGCCACCTCCTACCCTGCTACTAGGAAACATAAGCCACAACCTCTCTACAGAGATTTTTAGTCATTATTCTTAGATATAACAAAATTTCATCAATTCAGAGTTTTTTTAAAAAAAGTGGATCTAACATACCATTTCTCCTATGATTCTTTTATTTTCTCTAATTTCTTTTTTTTACTCTTTTTTTTAATGATTACAACTAAACTGAAAGGTCAATTATGTTCACAATTAGCTAAAAATTGACCTATTAAATATAAACACTGTAGTCAATTCATGTATTTGAAGACCATCAACCCTGGTATTACTCCATAACTATTTTATAATCACTATTCACATGTTCTTGGAAGAGAAATATATGACAGAAAAAAAATTAACTTCACCAAAGAATTATAAAGAGTAAACAAAGAAAAGAAAATCCATCAGAGTCAATTACTATTATTTTAACAAGACTCTTTATACTCTTTTATCCTACAGCAAGGATTTGAGATGTGATCACAAGTTATTATAGCTAACATTTATTGAAGACTTGATATAAACAGGACACTGTGTGTTGTGCTTTCCATGCTTCTCATTATATATACTCATTCAATATATATTTTTTCAATGTCAACTATGTGCCAGGAACTGTGCTAGTTACTAGGGAAAGAGAGTGGTGTCCTAGATTAGATAATACATAGACAGATACCATTTCTGTCCTTACTTGGCATAGCTTCTCATGGAGAATACAAACAAAAAAGAAAGCAAAATGATAAATAAAAAATAATTTCGCTTATAGGTATTATTATAGAAACACACGAAAGAGAAGGAGAATCATGCACATGGGTCTTCCTTTGTAAACACAGTCAGGGAAGACCTCTGAGAAAGACATCTTTAAAATGAGGCCTAAAGTAAGAAAACCACATAAAGTGTTGATGTGAAGTGTGAAGAAAGGGATGGAGGGAAAAGAAAACCATGTAAAAGGCACACCTTATGCCAAATGGCCAAGGCCAGAAAGAGCTTGGAGTGGTCACAAAATTGAAGGAAACAGTTTGACTTGTGTGTGTCAAGCTTGAAGGAACGTAGCACAACATAAATTTAGCAAGATATGCAGCCAGAAATCATGTAGAGACTTGTGAGCCATGGAGAGAATATATATTTTATATTAAATTCAGTGGGAAGCCCCTATAGAATACAAAGCAGAAAAATGACGCGATCCAATTTAGGTGTTAAGGATATCAGAGCTGCAACAATGTGGAGACTGCATAAGAAGGACCTAAGAAGAGAAAAAGCCTAGATTGTTGATGCTGGTATCATTCTAGGCAGAAGATGACTGTGGTTTCACTAAGAAGGTGGCATTAGAGGTCATAGGATAGAATAAAGTTAAATTTTGGAAATAGAATCAAGATTATTAATGGTTTCAGTGTTGGGATGTGAGGGGAGAGAAGAATCAAAGGTTATTTCTTTGGAAGGAAAACAAAGAGTAATTTGAGGTATGGTAAATTTTAGATATCTGTGCAGAATCCAGGTGGAGATGAATAAGTTAAGAAGTTAGGTGTGCAAGTCTAAAGCACAAAAGAGAGACATGTGCTGGAGACATCATCATCATCTTGAAGATGGGATTAAAATCCATGATAATTGATCAAAGGAAAGTAATTAGTAAAAGAAAAAAAAGTAGAAATGTTGCCCCAGACACCATACAATCCTTTGAGATAAGTATTGTTATATCATTCCTATATTGTAAGATGACGAAACTAAAACTTAGTAAAGGTTATGTAACTTGCCCAAAGGTTATGCAGCTATTAAGAAATCCAGGGCACATTTCAGTCCACAGCCCAACCTCTGATTCAAAGTAATTCAAACCTAAATTCCCATTGAACAAATATCAAAGAAACAAATAAAATCAGTCAAACCCCATCTATTGGCCTCCTGATTGTACTTTTCTTATACATTTTGATTACAATTTACTTAAAATTTCTTGAGCATAATAAGTTATACATTATATTTCCTAAATTTAAATCTATGCATTATAGAAGATGGAACCATTTGGTTTCTCACATTTATCTATCTACAGATAAACCCTGTTTACTAATTTGTTACAAAGTGAAGAAGTTAGTTTCCCACAGAGCCAGCATATGTAAGCTTCCAGGCTTCACTTTATGCAGCTGCCAATATATTAACCATGAAATTAAAAGACTGTCATTGCAATTGCTTGTTTTTTATTATAATTTAACATATACGGAAAGATTACTGGTTTTTGTTTTGTGGAAAGTTGAATAACCCATTATTAAAATTTCAAATCAATGTAATTTATTTTTAATATACACCATTAAATATATGTATAATATAATATATATAATATATACCATTAAAGGTGCATATATTTGTACTTATTTCTCAAATAAAATTTTCAGCAAACACGAAAAAGATCTGCAGGATTGATTTCTTTTTTTTTAATTCACAAAAATTAATAAAGTTCAGGGGCTGGCCCCGTGGCCGAGTGGTTAAGTTCACGCGCTCTGCTGCAGGCGGCCCAGTGTTTCATCGGTTCGAATCCTGGGAGCGGACATGGCACTGCTCATCAAACCACGCTGAGGCAGCGTCCCACATACCACAACTGGAATGACCCACAACGAAGAATATCCAACTATGTACCGGGGGGCTTTGGGGAGAAAAAGGAAAAAACAAAATCTTTAAAAAAAAAATTAATAAAGTTCAGAAAAGTTATAAAAAGGTTAATCATGATTTTAATTTAAAGATTTCATCCCCATCCCATTCCAAAACCCAGTTTAGTAGAAAAGTAGTTTTGCAGGGAAAACTTTTTGAATAAGAGTTTGAAGAAAGTTCTGCAGAAATATTCTTCACTTTTCTGAAGAATTTGCCACAATGACATTCCTAACAACTTTCAACAATGTAAAAACAGGGCACCTCATAGATATAAGATGATATAAAGACATACCACCTTCTTGAGATTTGGAGGCTTGAATAGAATCACGTTCACAGGACTTCTGGAATATACAATGCTGCCAAGAATAGGTTATAAAAATACATTTCCCATACTATCAAAACTTTATAAATTTGAAATATTCACATTCAGAGTTGTATGTGTATTATAAAAGCGCCAGAAACTGAAAATCTGGTTTTGGATCCAGTAACTTTCACATGGTTCGATGGATAGAAATTACTACAGTAAAATATGAGCATTTTGGTCCCCAAAAGGAATACTGCAATATGTTACTAACTACATCTGAATAGATCTTAAGGGTATCTCCAGTAACCTATTTTACAAAGTTGACATATTTTCAAATGCAATCCAGTAGACTCAATCTGAACTCTGGAAAATGCATATGCATGGGAACAAATGTATCACACTTGAAGCACAATACATTATTCACAAACACATCCCAAGCATTTCTTACAAATTTATGGAGTAATTTATGTGGAAAATTGTATACACTTCAACATTACCATCCTATTCCAACTACCTTAAACTCATACCACTCTAACCAATGTACTCTAAAAAGTAAAGCTAAAAAATAGAGTAAATTCTGTGTGGCTTGCAGTTTTTTTAAAAAAACATGTTTTCAAAAAGATAAACTCAAACTTGTTCAGGTAGACAAAGATTTTTAATATGACATAGTGACCAAGATCAATCTTTCTCATAAAATAATAATAATTTGCAAATATATAACTTGGTACTTACAATTTTCACTACTTCACAGGCAAGAGAAATGTATGTATGTCCAAGGGATTTTATTAGCAAACTTAAGTAGACCAAAACAATAAAAGAAGAAGATTAAGGTCATCTGACTCAAGGTAATGCAACTGGGTTTAATAACTAGTGAATTGAGTTTAATTTTGTTTCTGCAGCAGGAATAATGGCTTCTTAGGGAATTTCAACCTTTAATAAGAATAGTACATTTAACAAAAGGCATATATTTGTATCTCCTCATCTGAAATTTCTGTACATATCACTTGGCTCCCTAATTGAAAGAGGTTTGGGGTTTTTAAAATAATTTTAGAATTGTTCATAGAGTGAAATCTTATACCTTTTCAAGATCATTTTCTTATCTTTAGAGAAGATATCAAGAAAAAAAGATGAAATGAGTTAAAGATATTTCAGGAGTGCTTACAATTCTGCTGAAAGTTGTATATATTGTTGCCTTTTATAATTCAGATTAAATGTAAAGAGACACCTCCTGATGCTGATTTCTTTGATATAAAAAGTATTCATAAAGGAACGTAGTGGAGTTCTTGCTCTGAATCTCCTGAATGCAGTATTTTTCTTTCTTCGTAACTGTGTACAAATGGTTTTGTAGATAGACAAAGAAATTACTGGATCTGGTTCTAAAGCAATGAGCAAATTCCATAGGCCAATTGCCCCAAATTATGTTATTATTTTATAGTTGCAAGTGATTCTAGATGATCTTTCATTGTTCTGGTAGAGCTACTATCCCACTGTAAAACAGAAAATGATAGTTCAATTACTGCGGATGTTTCTGTTTAAAAGATATTTACTAATAGATACCACAACCCCTGAGAGGAACAGTTGCCAGGCTCAGGTATGTAGAATGAGATCAAACATGATTATTGTTATCCCCCCCAAGAAAATACACACAGAATTAATGAGTGTATCTATCTGTTTAGAGGGAGGATAACCATTCTCATGGTTAGCCAAGTGCATGATGGTATAGAGCACAAAAATGAAGTGAGTGGAAGGCCAGAATTACTATGATTTTGAAACATAAATACCCAAATCCACATGTCATGAGTATAGCCTCCACACTGAGCTTTATTATCCTACTTGTTCAGACTTAATTGTTTTGTGGAGGAAAAGAATGTAGTGATGAGATTCATGTATTTACAGCAACGTTTTTGGTCTACCAGACTTGAACAAATTAGGGAATTTGAGCCAAATTTGAATCAAATAGAGGATAATACAAGTCCTGTACCATCTTAGAAACCAGAAAGTAGTAAAACCACAGATAGAAGATGGTTAACCCTATGGTAGGGCCGTAAGGCATCAGGGCTGAGAGGATGTTTAGTCAACTACAGTGTACATTAACCACTGCCAATAGTTTCTGATGTAACCAGAAACAAAAGAAGTTTCAAAAGCAGAGTATTTTACTTATTGGGAAGTACAGAGTCTTCTATTTGAATAAAAGTTGATTCTGCTACATCCCATCAAGGATGAATAGAAAAAAATGGATACCTTGTGGCTGAACCACCCAGAAAAGAGATTTTCAGAGATTTTGAGTGGAAACTCAAACTTTGGGTGTCAAGAGTGCTTTTAGTGTTTGTGCCATGGACATCACCAAATTGAGGGTTAAACCTGAGCATTGTAATTTCAGTGGCATTGGAAATGCCCGCACCAAAATTATCTCCTGGAAGCCTGATTCACTTGTTGTGTGACCTTGGGCAAGTGATCTAACTTCTTTAACCCGAATGATGTTAAGATGAAATGAAATACTGCATTTAAAGCACTTGAGAGTGCCTGGCACATATTAAGTACTTTAATAAGTGTATTAATAATGAGAGGTGTAATTAAGAGCTTCTTTCTGCAGAACGATTCTCTGAAGCAATCAATTTTGATAGAGACAAGAGTAAAGTGAGAAAAAGAATTCATATACCGAGGCAAGAAGGCCAACCATGAGAGACAGGCAAGGGGGAATGATCAGAACAGAGGAAGCCAGAACAGACAGAGATGTAAAAGGAAATTAAGAGACTAAGGAGAGGACCAAATAAAAGGATAAAACATGCCCCAAAAGCTGGGCACATAAAAAGAGAGACAGAAAACATAAAGAAAAGAACAGTTGGATTTGATCAGGCTTTCTATGAAAAATACGTCATGAAGTTAAAAGACAAATCCAAAATGGTTTAAAAAGTCAACACCAAAAAGTGCTTTCTTCCTAACTCTATTAGAATTTTAAAAAACCTCTAAGAAAAAGATGTGCACATGAGCAGAAAAACATGGTTAACTTCATAAATTCATAATTCAGAAAGAAAGAAAAAAATAGCCCATACACATATTTAAAATGTTCAACTTCACAAGTAATCAAAGAATTGCTTTCTAAAGCAACAATCAGAAGTCTTTCATTTTTTACTTTAAGATCAGAAAACATTTTTAAAATATGACTATTATTATTGAGGTAAACCAAGCATTTTTTTTATACTATTGGTTTGGATATAAATTGGTAAAATATTTCTTAGGATAATTGGCAATAAATTTAAATATGGTTACAATCATAATCTTGCGATGAAGACAAGGAAGCTGAGTGCACAGCTAAATTGCCTTCCCCAGCCTTCCCGGTAATTTTGTGTGATCCAACCAAGACCGAGTTCCATCAATGGAGTATGAACAGAATTGAGGCCACCTCCAGGCTTGACCTGTACAAACTTTCCATGAAATACCCCATTCTGCTTCTTTTCCCCAATTTGTTTGTTGGATATCATCTCCCAGGGTGACCACCGAAGCCACATGTTGACAAAGACAGAGCCGGCCACCATTATCCTGAGACTCTGAATCACGGCCTTCCTCCTGCACCACCATCCCCAAAACCACACTTCACTCTGATTGACCCTTATATGAGCAAAAATCACATCCCACTAAGCACTAATATCTTGGTGTTTAATTGTTATAGCAGCTGGTAAAACTAAAATAGACCTTTTAATTCCACTTCTAGAAATGTACCCTAATTACGTTTAAGAATATGTATCAACGTATTAACTATAATACTAGGAGAAAATGAGAATTACCTAACGAAATAAGTTACAAAATTAACTATAGAACATTCGTTTAGTGGACTACCTTGCAACAATTAAAAATCATGTTTAATTACTTAGGGAAATGTACACAGAACTGCCGGTTAAACAAAGAGCAGCTATAAAATTTTGTATAATATATAATCTCAATTTACACACATACAGTTTAACCAGTTATTTTGGGGTATTGAAATTATTAGTAATTTTATGTTGTTATTTATATTTTTTATTATGCAAACATTTTGGAGTAAATGTTTATTGGTTATATTCAGAAAAACATTCTCATGAATGTTATATTAAAAGATGAGGGGAAAGAAGAGGAAAGAAGGAAGAGAAGAGAAAAAGGAGGAAAAGAAGGAAGAGAAAAAAAGCCCAAACTTTGCATTTACAGTAATGCCGACACGATCTTCTCAAGGCCGCCCTTGCACACGAGCACAAAGCTTCCCAAGCAGTCTGTTGTGAGTGGTGCACAGTGTGTGCTAAGATACCTCAGTCCTGGACAACCAGGCAAGGCCCAGGGCTACCCAAGGCCCCAGGAGGTCACCTCAAGGCCATTGTTATTGACCTTGGTGTTCTACATAAATACCACCATTTTATAAACGTACCATGACATAAATAATGTTAGGAATCATCAGCATAACATTCTTGTTGAACAAAAAGAATAGATTTCATACATGCACATTTCCTTTTATCCAAAGAAGGTAACAAGCTCAATAACTAGGGTGTTTGCATTAGGAAAAAAATATATTGAAAAATGTATAGTATCCACTAAATCACATAATCTAGATTAAATTACTATTAATAAAAAGAACTCTATTAATAATATACATAGTAAATCAAGTCGTATTACTTCTCATAGTAGTTAAAATGGTGATTCTATTTTTCTCTGACAAACTACCAAAACCTGGGGGAATTTTATTTAATGTTTAGATGCTATACATTTCTCTTCATTTAAATCAAATATAACTGATGTGTTTCATGTGCATACTCAAAGAGAGAATTAATAAAACATTTTTAAATAACTATACTATGTTTGTAAAAATGCTACAATATGTTATCAGTCAGAAAATGACTAGCAAATGAGCCAGATTTTTCTTGTTTGACTGTGTTTTGATGAATGTGAATGAAGCACCTGAAGATAAAACACTTTCTAAAGCTCTAGGATACATGCTGAAACTTGACAGAATATCAGCATATGAATGATACAGAGCAGGAAAAAAGGCTCATTTAAAAGAATTTCTTATCCTGGCTACCACTATGTATATTAAATGAGTTCCAAAGCGTGCACTGGTCCATTGAAATTTACTTCATAAAAATAAAATCATATACTATATGCTCTGCCAGAAGTAAAGAAACCCCACAAACACCATCACGCACACCTGCCAATGATGATTAAACAAGCAAAAAAAGCACTGAAATGTATGTATAAAAAGAATTGTAAGATACTCTTTCTCCTTGCATGCTCCACCAAAAAAAAAGTGAATTACTCATAGGTTTTCATCATAGTTTTCAGACATTATGCTTTGTATGTTACATTTTTAAAGAAAAAGAGATAAATTTAGATTCTTTGAAATTTTCTTGTGGTAAATTAGAAACTGAAATGCATTAAACAACCAATTTTCTGCTTTAAAAATATATATGTTTTTTTAAAGCCTTCAAACCCAGAAATGACCTAGAATTTGTGGAGATGCTCAATTCTCGTTTAAAGAGAGAATCGTGCTAGGAAAAAACATTCTGGGTCCAGAGAAGTAAAGATCTTCTCTGCCCATCCCCAACAAAACACATCTAACCAAAACAAGCAGCTCTCTATAGATCGGTGTAGCCTGTGTGGATCCTCAGTGGAGTAGTGCGTGCCCCTGCTCGGCCTGTTAGGCACCCTGCATTCCCCTTTCACTGGTGCTTGGTACCCCGCACTACACTTACAATTGCCTCTTCACTGATCTGAACATTCCAGTGAACTGTAACTGCCCTCTGTGTGGGAAGGACCAATGTCTCTTATGTCCATCATCATATCTTCAGTTATTAGCCTGTGTTGGTACATATTCGACACTCGATAAATATATGTGAATAAATGAATTCATTCATTCATTCATACAATCTACACACAGTTACTGAACAGTTATGATGTGCCAGACACTATCCCAGGCACTGGGATAGAGTAATGAGTAAGATATAGCATTTGGTAGCAAAATATAGCCCCATAAGTAAGTAGTAAAGAAGCAGCAAAAAGAAGCATTGCTTCCAAGGAGGGCAGCAGCAGGAATAGCAAGCTGTATCCTACAGTGGCTCTCTACAGACTAAGATGAAAAAGACTAGAAACACATGTGACAGGCTCCAGAAACTCTTGGTACAGGACTGTGAGATTTTGATTAGAAAACTAAGATGCTACAGTTATTTGATGAGGTCTACGAGCAAGTGAAATGTGGGTGTAAATGATAATATGAAATCATTAATAACCACAGAATGGTGAGGCCTGAGGAGGGTAACGTTGTATAAGACATTGATTATAAACCAAGTTTGTATATGCTTTAATAAGCCTTAAGCATGGACTCATTGGAAAGAAATATCTCCCATATACGAAATATATCTATTTCTGTTCATATACACAATGTAGTTGAAGTTAGACCTGGAGCAGTTTTTTCAGTTAGTATTTTAATGATTCTCATGCTTTGAAAATTTACATTTACATAAAAATTCAAATGATAAGTAATTTAAGAATATCAGTTTCAAAGGGAAAGCGAATCTAGCACAGAGGACATGCTGCTTCTTCCACATATGTATGCCGTCAATAAGTCCTCTACTTTGTGATTTTTTAATAATGAAATAAAACAGATAGATAGATAAATGATAGATAGATATGTGGATAGATAAGAAGCAAGGGAGAGGCTGGCCCCATGGCCCAATGGTTAAGTTCATATGCTCCAGCTTTGCCTGCCCAGGATTTTGTCGGTTCAGATCCTGGGCACAAACCTAGACCCACTCGTCAAGCCATGCTGATGTGGTGTCCCATATAGCACAACTAGAAGGACTTACAACTAGCATATACAACTATGTACTGGGGGGCTTTAGAGAGAAGAAGAAAAAAGAAGATTAGCAATAGATGTTAGTTCAGGTGCCAGTCTTAAAAAGAAAAAAAGAAGAAAGGGAAAACTAAAGACTAACCAAGTGTGTGTTTATATGATTTCCTGAAAAACGAGCATCAGTTAGAAGGTGGATAATGCCAAGCTTTGAAGCACAAATGAGAAGATGGGAAGTTTTACCCTCCCTGCCTGAATCACTACATATACATGTATTTATGTATACATATATTTATGTGTACATACATCTCGTTATCTACTATATCTACAGATTCATTTACAGTTATAGACATAGACACAGACTAGATATAGTCTGACCCACTGAAATTTTGTATATTGATCACATGGCTTGAGGGATTCCCAGGATTCAATTCTTTCAATGTTAAAACCAGCAAAGTCCTAGGCAAACCAGGATGAGTTGGTCACTCTATTGGTTCACCCCGATAAACAAATTAGATAGCACACTCACCTCTGCGATATGACTTGTCTTTCACAGATTTCTATCATTGGCTTTTACCCTGTTCCTCATAGCAAATTTTTTTTAACAGGGTTTTAGGAGCTTTGGAAGTTCAATCCTTGAAAATCTCATGCACTAATAAGAAAATAAGTCTGAATGCATTGAATATACAATTAATTATATGCATACAAAATTTTATACAACTAATTACAAGACTGAAAAGAAATTACTTACGTATTCATTACTTAAATTATGAAGACACTAAATATATGTTGTTGTTGTTAGTGCCGTCGAGTTGATTCTGACTCCTAGTGACCCTGTATACAGCAGAGTGGAACTCTGCCCGGTCTTTTTGCACCATCCTCTCAACTTCCAGCGCTGTATCAGACAATGCTCCACTGCTAGTCATAGGGTTTTCATGGTCAATTTTTTTGAAAGTGGGTGACCAGGTCTTTCTTCCTAGTCTGTCTTAGTCTGGAATCTCCACTGACACCTGTCCACCATGAGTGACCCTGCTAGTATTTGAAATACCAGTGGCATAGCTTTCAGTATCACAGCAACACACAGTCGCTACAGTACAACAACTGACAGAGGGGTAGTGTGGTTCCCTGACCAGGAAACGAATCCGGGCCATAGCAGTGAAAGAGCCAAATCTTAACCACTAGACCAACATCACACCATCAGACACCATCATACAACAATAGAAAGCTATGATAAAAGCAGAAAATATAAGATGTGGTCCCTTGTCCAAGTTTTTTCACAGCTTAGATAGTTGAGGGAGCAAACAAATGTAAAAGTAGAAAAGAACAGTTCCATAAGTCAGATATTAATACTATTCTCATTATATTATAATTACAATCTTGTACTCTTTCCATTGAAAACAATACACAGGCTTGTTTTGTTCATTTCTTCATACAAAAATAGTATAAATATTATAGAAAATAATTTTGTTTTTACTACCCAAAATCTCATCGGAAAGAAACGAAATTATTTTTCATTCAATTATTATCTTTCTTTTCCTCCTCAAAACAAGTCTCCACTTATAAAATTTTATGGCTGATTTCCAAGATCATAGCAAACCATGCTTACCAATAAATAAACTGCGATATTTGATTTCCTTCAAAAGAGAGAGTTAGTGTCTGCATGAATAAATGTGGTTTCTTGCTCCTTTGATAAAATTTGAATACAGATTTGAAACACAATTTGCTTTCATTTTTATTCTTGCAAACTTTCACACAGGTGAGAGGCCACTCCAGCAATCATCTGATTCATCAGAAACCTTTGCACATTTAATGCAAAAGTAGTTTTTACTTTTGAAAACTATCCAAGGAGGAGCAATAAAACTCATGATGTAAGAGTTTAAAAACAAAAGATTGGAAACATTGCTGTACATTTAATTAGAATCCTAATTTTGGCCTAACTTTGTTTCTTCCAGATTTTGTCTTTGGTAGTACTATAAGATAGTGAGTTTTGAGTTTAATCTTCCTCAAAGCAAAAAAATACCTATCCTTTTCTTATTTCCTTTAAGAATAGGATGCAAGTGCGTTGTCTCATTATATTCACAAGCAGACCTGAAGACACAATTGCCAGGGAGGCCGCATCATGGCTTTCTGTAGCCAAACTCAGCAGCCAACATCTACAGGTAAATTCCATCAAAAGGAGGTAACAACAACAAAACCTTCAAAATGCTTCAGAAAACGAACCAAGGGGGAATAAATCAAAGGCCAACGAACGGCTCGAAAACCTGGAAGCGTAGTTAGCCATATGCATGCTTTGACTGCACCATAACATTTTCAGGATTTCTTAGGTCAGCCATAGCAACCCATGTCAAAACAGAAGCCAGATGCACATCTTAAGGTGACTCTAATAGAACCATGCCTCCATGAGGGTCTTCAGCAAGCCAGGGCACAGCACATGGGGCCTTGGCCTTACTGGAGAGAGGAGAGAGAAGGGCTTGCTTTTGGTCTAGGATGCAATGGTTTGCTCTGATAGGTAATGAAATTTCACGAGAGAGTCAAGCCTCCAAGAGCCAAAGAAGAAAAAACGCTTCCTCCCTCACTCAACCCCTCCCCCAAAAAAGATCTGTTAAGAGAAAGAGTTTAAATCTGAAAACTCTCCTTGTGTACTCTCCCCATAATTTATTCAGAGCTTCTCACATTCATAAACTTCTCTATGTGCCAGATCAAGAGAAAAAAGGCAAAATAATTTTGATCTGCATTTCACTCTAGTGACTTTTGCTGTTTTTAGCTTTCCTAAAGAACTGCAATGTACTTTTTAACATTTTTTCTTCTAAGCACATATACTTCAATTATTTATTTTTCCTTTTATTTATTATATGGTTCAGGTTCTAATAGGTTTCTCTGTGGTTTAAACCAGTGGAAATCATTTCTTTTTTATCAGATCAGTTAGATTTCTAAATGAGTAAATGTTGTGTTCTCCTTTTAAACTAGTTACTTTTCAACTTGTGTGTGCCTACACAATTTAACCATTTGATGAAAGACTATTGTGTATATAGTAAATTTGCAAATCTAGATGATCACTGATATATTCTTATTTCAACAACATAAGTAATAATGTTAGTCAATAATATATAGAGTTTACTCATGTAGCAAAAAATTATTGAGCACCTAGAACGTGCCACTTCTGGAATTATATTGATAAAAAATAAAGTTTCTGTCCTCATGGAGCTAATAGTCCGGCACCTTGAAAAAAACAATTGTTAAAAAAAATGCAAAATTATAAAAATAAATTTCCAATATTTTAAATCTCTGAAAGCATTAATGAACATATTTTTAGCAAACTAAGATTTATAGTAGCCACAGAATTATCAAAGAATGGACACATTATTTTATTTTATTGAGAGTGAAGCTGAGCTAAATCATTCTGTGATTATCTGTTCAGGAACTTAGCTTTGCTTCATTTTTTAAGATCGTAAACTGTAGGCTTCTCCTGTACTTGCCAAACAGGAGCATTTAGAAACTACATAAAACATTTAACCATCAAATATCTTGCACAGAAAATTGTATTTAACAAATGTAGAACAACGCTTTAATGGAAAAAGCATGCCTTAGAGTTAAAATATTTTAAATTAGAACATTTCAAATGAGACATTATCATTTTATTCACTATTTTCAAATAGACTTTATTTTTTGAGAAACAATGTTCTAGGGCATTTTATTTTCCCTTTGGCACACTGATAGTGTGACCTGCGAGTGAGGAAAGGAGAAGAAGTGCCAATTATTCATTCCCTATAGCCTTTGCTCTGCCACATTGGTCATCCCAAGGTCAAGTATTGCTCCACCACTGCTAGCCAACAACACAATAGGGTACCAGTACTTCAAACTCGCTAATCTATTCTTAAAGCCAAGAAGAAAACACTAGTGACCACTATGTTTAAAGAATTTCAGATGCTGCTCTAAGACTTAAGAGAGAAGGGAAAAAGCAGAGGAAAAGATAAGAAACAGATTAGGCTAGGAGAAAAGGGAAAGACTGAGGAGCACATTTTCTTAACTAGTGCCAAAAAGAGCACCTGGTATACACTAGGTTTTCAATGTATATTGTTAAATTAATGAACAAACAAATACATTAGGAATCAACTCAGAAAGCAAGAAAGAGTTAACAAAAAGGGTCTGTGAAATATCCCAATTGAAATAGCAAAAGAAACGAAAGCCACATAACCTCTCAAGGTTGGTAAAAAAAAAAAATCAGAAAGGGAAAAACTCTAAGAGCGGTATGTCTAAACTCATTCATTCCATAGACACTCCACAGACACTAAGGGCACTATGTCTACACTCATTCATTCACAAAACACAAAGTGAGCATTTACTACGTACATGCAGTATTCCAGACACCAGGGATCCAGCAGTGAACAAAGCAGGCAAATTCTCAGTCCTCATGATGCATACATTCCAGAGGGTGGCAGATCATGAAATAAAGCATGCCTGCACTTCCACTTCAGCCTACGAAGAATTAACTTCTCTGGGAATTGCCCTCCTGTCAAAAACAAACAAAAAAATGGGAAAAATACATGAAACAATTTTTTTTCAGATATTGGCCATCAGACAGCACAGGATTGTGAGATCTCAGAGAAGCGATGCAGACAAGGTGACTCTGAGAATTGCCCCACCTCTCCACCTGGAGGCAGTTTCTAGCATGCAGCTTGGCAGTTTGCTGAATTGAAAGACAGGTGAAAGAGCTCAGAAGATGCTAGAATTTGCAGGGCAGTGTGCCCCAAAGGGAGGGACCTGTACAAGGGAAAGAGCTTGAGATCTCAGAGGGTCCTCTCAAGTTTTGGCAGAATACTTTTCTGGGCCAGTGTGGAGTGTAACCATGAAACTGAGGAGATAACCAGAGGAAAGCAGCAGGCCACACAATTCCTAGAACTTGCATAGTCTGGGAATAGTTTGTGTTCCCACTAGGAAGAATGAAGAGACTTTTTTTTTTTTTTGCAGGGAATAAATCTGAGTTAACATCTATTGCCAATCTTCTTTCTTTTTTTCTCCCCAAAGCCCCACTGCATGGTTGTATATCCTAGTTGTAAGTCCTTCTAGTTCTTCTATGTGAGCCACTGCCACAACATGACAACTGAGAGATGGGTGGTGTGGTTCCATGACTGGGAAGTGAACCTGGGCTGCCAATGTAGTGAGAGTGCTGAACTTTAACTACTAGACCATGAGGGCTGGCTCTGAAGAGACTTTTTAATACATGGTGCATTCAATACACTCAGAAGGCTCCCATCTTGATAGAGGATAAATTATACCCAGAGTAAAGGCTGTTCTGGACTCACCATAAAAGCTTAAAAGCAAGGCAGGATCAAACTGATAAAAAAGTAACTTAACTGTGTATGCATTCATTTTCCATCACTGTGATAAGATTACTGCAAATTTATCAGGTTAAATCATGTTGCAATCAAGATGTCAGCCAGGCTTCTGTATCATCTCAAGGCTCACCTGGGGAAGAATATGCTTCCAAGCTCACCCTGGTTGTTTGCAGAATCCACTTCCTTGTGGTTGTAGGACTGAGGGCCCTAACTTTTCATTTGCTGTCACCTGGAAGCAACTCTCAGGTCCTAGCTACCACTCACAGTTCCCTGCCACAGAGGCCAACATCGTGGCCACTTTCTTGATCGAGACATCAAGGAAAGCTTCCATCCCCAATCTGATAAGATGGAGTCTCACATAACATAACAGGAGCGATATCCCAACACCTTTGCCATATATAGTGTCACCACATTTCAGTGATTAGAAGCACACAAGGGGAGGGAATTATGCAAATGCATGGACACAGGAGGCAGAGGTCATGGACCCTCCCTAATATCTTTCACCCACTGTGCGCTATGTAAATGAATCCAAGAAAATCTAATATTCAACAATCTAAAGTTTACAAGATTGGTCGACTGGTCAAAATCACCAAGCATGAAAAAGTAGGAAGCATGACCCATAACCTGAAGCAGAAACAGATCCAGAAATGACAAACATGATGAAATTACCAGAGAAGGACTTAAAATGGGTATTGTAAATCTTACAAATATTCTCAAGAATGTAACAAAGAAGAAGAGCATAAGAAGAAAACAAATGGAAGATTTAAAAGATCCTAACTGAACTTATAGAAAAAATATATATTTCTGAATTAAAAAATATTTTGGATAGGATTCATAGAAGATTAAACACTGCAGAAGATGTAGAAACTTAAAAACATAATATGATACAAATCATAGATAAAGGGAACTCTCATACACTGCTGGTGGAAATGCAAACTGGTGCAGCCAATAAGGAAAACAGTATGGAGATTCCTCAAAAAATTAAGAATAGAACTACCATATGATCCAGCTATTCCATTGCTGTGTATTTATCCAAAAAACATGAAAACACAAATGTGTAAAGATATGTGCACCCCTATGTTCATTGTGGCATGGTTCACAATAGCCAAGACCTGGAAACAACCTAAATGCCAATCAAAGGATGAATGGATAAAAAGATGTGGTATATATATATATATATATATATATATATATATATATATATACACAATGGAATACTACTCAGCCATAAAAAAGATGAAATCTTGCCATTTGTGACAACCTGGATGGAACTTGAGGATATTATACCAAGTGAAATAAGTCAGAGGGAGAAAGTCAAATACTGTATGATCTCACTCATAAATAGAAGATAAAAACAACAACAACAAACAAACACATAGATACAGAGATTGAACTGGTGGTTACCAGAGGGAAAGCAGGGAGGGTGGAGGGTGAAAGGGGTGACTGGGCACATGTGTAAGGTGACAGATGGTAATTAGTCTTTGGGTGGTGGACATGATGTAATCTACACAGAAATCAAAATCTAGTGATGTACACCTGAAATGTATATAATGCTACAAACTAATGTTACCTCAGTTAAAAAAGCCAACAACAACACGTAAGACCACTGCTCTAAGAATATCCAGTCAAAATACTGAGTTCAAACTCTTTTGAAGTTATTCTTTGCTCTGTATGACCGTGCCACCAACTGGATGTATAGTTAGGTTCATTCGTTTCAGTGGTCTTCAGGTTTTAGGGATTGCTCTTTACTTGTTTAATACTTCTTAAACTTATGTAAAACACTTACATAGTTCCAGTCAAAATACATAGGTAGCTTTTTGTTTCTTTTAGTTTAATTTTGTTTTTTAATCATTTAAAGTATAACATTGAATAGCCAAAAAAAAATCATAGATAAAAATATTAAGAAGAAAAAACATGTCCTCAGATAGTTATGAAACAATATCAAACAGTGTAACATACATGTAATTGGAGATCTAGGGGAGAGAAAAGAGATGGAGGGGTGACAAAAAAAAATATTTGAAGAAATAATCATTGAACATTTTATAATTTTGATGAACATTATAAAGCCATAGATTCTAGATACTTAGCAAATAACAAGCAGAAGAAATATATAAAGTCACACCAGGAAGCATTATAATATATTGCTAAAAAGACAAGCCTCAAACTAGGAGAAAATATTTGTAAACAACTTACTGATAAAGGACATACATCTAGAATAAGAAAAGAACTCTCAAAATACAATAATAAGATAAAGACACTAGTGAAAAATAATGGGCAAAAGATTTAAAATACACTTCAACAAAAGACATACACAGATGGCAAATAAGCTCATAAAAAGACGCTTAATTTCATTAGTCATTAGGAAAATGCAAATAAAAACCACAGTGAGATATCGTTACACATCCCCTAGAATGACTGAAATTAAAAAACCAATAATACGAATGTTGGCAAGGATGCGGAACAACTGGAAGACGAGCTAAATGATATACTCATTATGGAAAACATTTTGGTAGCTGGTTGTAAAGTTAGGATATCACTTACCATATCACTCAGCAATCCCACACCTAGATATTTACCCAAGAAAAAGGAAAGACTCACAAAGACTTTGATGTAAATGTTCAAGCAGCTTTATTCACCATGACCCAAACTGGAAACAACCCAAATGTCCATCAAGTGAATAAAAAAAATAAATTGTGGATTAACCATGGAATGAAATACTACCCAAAAATAAAAGGAACTGCTCATACACTCAGAAACATGGACAAATGTCAAAATCACTATGCTCAGTGAAAGAAGCCAAACACAAAAGAAAACAATACATGTCATTCCTTTTATATAAAATTCTAGAAAAGACAAAACTATGATGACTGAAAGCTAGTCAGTGGTTGCCAGGTGCTATGGGTAGGGTAAGAGACTCACCATAAAGGGCACTTTTTGGGTAACGAATCTTTTATCTTGATTGTGGTGGTTATACAAATGTGTATATTTGTCAAAATTCATCAAACTGTACACTTAAAATAGGTGAACTATAAATTAAACCTCAATTAAAAGAAATGAATAAATAAATACATAAATTGTCTGAATTCTTTTTATAAAAGCCAATAAGGGGCTGGCCTGTTTGCATAGTGGTTAAGTTCACATGCTCTGCTGTGTCTGTCCAGGGTTTGCGGGTTTGGATCCCAGGCACAGACCTGCACACCACTCATCAAGCCATGCTGTGGCAGCACCCCACATACAAAAAATAGAAGAAGATTCCTACAGTTTTAGCTCAGTGACAATTTTCCTCCAGCAAAAAAGAGGAAGATTGGCAACAGATGTTAGCTCAAGGCCAGTCTTCCTCACCAATAAATAAATAAATAAATAAAATCACATGGTGATAAATACTACAGAGAAAAATACAACAGAAAGGAGATAGGGCTTGCCAGAGTGGGGGAAGTGTTGGAATACTAAATATGGTGGTAAAAAAAAAAAAAGCCTTACTAAGACAGTGACACTTGAACAAAGATCTTAAAGAAGTGAGGGAGGAAGCTATGAGGCTATCTCGGGGAGGAGCAGAAGTAAATGCCCAGAGGATAGAGCAGTAGATCAACTAGGAACTCAGCGTCTCTGGAGCAGATTGAGTGAGGGGTAGAAGAGTGAAGTGGAGGAGGGAAGAGTGGGGGACAATGTAAAGAGTTCAGCTCTTACTCTAAGTAACATGGGAATCCAATAGGAGATTTCGAGCAGGGAAGTGACTCTTTTTTTTCTTTTTCTTTTTTGTATGCATCATTCTAGTAGCTTTCTATTTTTTAGAAGGACAATTGTAGTTTGTTGAAAACATACTGTGGCAGGAGTGGCAAGAGTGAAAGCAGAGAAATTACTTGCAATAATCCAGATGACAGAAAATTGGAGCTTGGACCAAGGTATAACAGTAGAGATGTGCTTGGACTCTGAAATCATTTTGAATTTTCCATATTTCAAGGTGAAGTCTAGACCAAAAAGGCAGAACTTCAAAGGAATTGATCAAAACCGTTCTGCCAACCCCTACCCTTAGCACATGCTGAATAAACGAGAATAGAAAGGTAAGTTTGACTTGTGTGCCCTGGAGTTAGTGGAGTACACATACTAGTTCCAGACCTACACCCACATCTGGAAATTTTAAAGGCAAGTGATTGTGGCCAGTTAGTTGGCCCCTGACTGACAGAGTAGTCAGGGCATCATTGGAAAGTAGTGTCACATCCACTAATGGTAAGTCAAGGGGGCATGTTAGTACAGAGCCAAATTGTGGAATCCATGGATGGAACTAGTCTGGGGCAAGAAGACCTCAACACAAGTGGTGGACAGCCTGAGGCTCAGGGTCTGAGGGAGGATCTGTAAGCAATCAAACCAGAAGACCTGATGTTCTCATCACCGATAGCGAAAAAAAAGTCTCTAAGAAACCTATAAAACACCACAAGAGAGAAAGGAACAGCTTTGAATATCCACCAGCCCAGAGAGCATACATGCCAGAATGTGACAGTAACAGTTAAATGAGATCTTTCCTGCTTTCCACCTGCTTTCTTCACCTGGCTCCACACTCCCTTCTCCCACACAATCCCGAAAGATCCAGAGGAACCTTATTGGAATTAAGGGAGGGTTGGTTGACAAGAAACGCAAGATGGGGCATAGGAAAGGGGCCCTCACAGGACTGCCTCCCTCTCAGGCTTCCAGCTGAAGCTGACCTAAAATGGGAGTGGGGAGAATTTAAATTCAAATGAAGTTGAAAGAGTGGTGAGTGTTGACATTGGACTGGGCATTTTAATTACTGAAATTAGTATCTGTTGAGATTAGAATTGATCATAGGATGTTCTATTACATAAAGAGCTACCAGAAAACCACAGAGTCTGCTTGAAATTCCATCCAGGGTAGAGAAAGAAGTAGCCCACTGAGCAGATCTACAGAGAGAGTGGGAAGGAAATAAAATTGCTCTATGAGTGTAACCCTTATGCACACATTACTAATGTTTTAATATGTTATATATATTTTGAAATATATACACACAAGAAAAAGAATGCAAAGGGATAAGAATGAATATAAAACAAACTATGTTTTCAAATAATTATTTCATTTAACAGTATAATAAAACTTTTTAGTGACAGAAATATGATTGAAAATGTTTTATTCTTTTTGAAAATTTGGTTTTGTCCTTTATGATTCAGCAACCCTGGTTGAAAGTTCAGTTTATTTTCATTCTAAGTTTGTTAGCAAGCATAGCCGAAAAAGATAACTCAAAATCTACAAGTGGAAGAAATACGTTATGGTAATAAATATTTTTCCATCTCACTTATCTTTCAAAAGTTTTTGCTGAAATTCAGCTAATAGATTTCTATTTTCTCTGATGTTCTTCAGTGGTCTGGCAAACTGATCATAAATTTCACCATTTCATTAAATAGTCATTGAGCACCCACTATATGCCATGCACAGTCTGGGTGTAGAAGATACAATTGTGATCCAAAAAAGACATGGTCCCTGCCATCATGGAGATCGTGGTGCAGCGAAAAAAACGACTATAATGAAAATCATCTATAAATTGTCAAATTACACCTATGAAGAAGTCACGGAGGGAGGATTTGCACTTCTGTGAGATTCGTGCTAACTCAGGAGCTCAGGAAAGGCTTCTCTGAGGATGCTTGAGCTGAGATCGGAAGAAAGATCTCAAAGAAAGAATTAACTAAACAAATACTCTTAATAGAAGCAGAAAGAACACAATGATCCTGTGACAAGAGAAATGTGTTACATTTTTATATTTCTTCAAGAAAATGTTTTAAAATACACTAAAACTCTTTTTTGCAAGCTTTAAACAGTTAAGAAAAAATTCTTTCATTTTTTTAGGGAATAAAGATATGAGAATTTTTGTAAGCAATGCCATCATTTTCAGGCAAAAAAATCACATAATAATAGAAACCCTTGAGTAAGTGGATGCAACAATAGCTATGATTGGCGCATTAATTGGTATTCTCTTCTCTTTCTCATTCTCTCTTCCTTCCTCTGTCATTCTTCCTATATTTATTTGCTTCCCTTCCCCCTCTATTTCTCCCTCATGCTTAGGCCGTAGACTGTCTAGAATACTGAGTGGTTTCTACAATCAGTGTTGGAATAGCTACTGCCATCCAGGCCTGGAGAGGAGAATGAGTGATGCTTTCCTCCAGAATCTCGCAATTTGTCCAGGGACCACACCAATAATTAAGGCCTAAAGATAGCCTGAAGCTAAGTGTAGATTTTTTTCATTCAACAAATATTTTTTTCCCAGTTTTATTGAAAAATAATTGACATATATCACTATAATTTAAGGTGTATAGCATGATTTACATATATTGCAAAATGATTACCACAATAGGTTAATATCCAGCATCTCATATAGATACAAAAAAAAGAAAGAAAGAAATTTCTCCTTTTGATGTGAACTCTTGGGATCTGCTCTCTTAACAACTTTCTTATATATCATACCGCAGTGTTAACTATAGATTTTTTAAATCTGAAAATAAAAGCCCCCAAAACAGGAAGCCAAACTCTTGGTATGAAAATCTGACCTTATACAGGCTTTCACAGTGTTGTAAAAATTTGCAGACGCTAATCCATCCCACAAACAGTTGCCAAATTAATCTTCCTAAAGTACAACTTAGATATTATCACTCTAGACTCCCACCAAGAATGATGTGTTCTGTCCTGGGCATCACACATTAAGAAGAATCTGATGAGTGGATTAAAAACAACTAAGAGTGAATTCTGGAGGGAGACCCTTGGAAGGAAACAGAAAAGCCTTATCATGCTAAAGACAAGGGACAAATCTGCAACCCAGGAGATGCAGGTCATTAAAAAAAAACTTTTTCATCAAGGAGTAGCATATTACTATTAAATCTGTATTTTACAAAGAAAATTGTCCAGTAAAAATAGCTAACAATTTGGGTCAAAATTTGATTTTAATTTTTTCATTTAACATATAGTTTGGATTAAATTTGTTTTTAGAGAGGCATAAGCATAATGTTTGTATGTTTTCCCAAGTGGTATAAAATGTTAATGTGGCAATGCTATCCTGAGAATAGCATTGGTCCTTAACAGAGTTTGTCTTCTAAAATTCCAAATAAATATGAGCAGTCCTTAATAAGTGTTTTCCTTCCTAAAAAGCCATCACTGTTCCACACTGCTTTAATTTGACCCCCACCACAATCTTCACTGTCTCCTTTTAGTCCTACTATGTATGCTTTTCTTTCCATTATGCCTATATTCTCTACTTCTGTTTTTTATCAGATATTTTGAGGTAAGTCAGAGATGAACCAATCTCACAATGATGACTTTATGAAGACAACAGGTCATCAGTAGCTAAATCATAGAAAAACCACATTAAAAATAAATAGAATCTAATTCAGAACACGCAAACCAAGTCAGAAAAATACATATATCTGTTGTCTACCTGCCCTTCACCCTTTTCCTTAGTTTGTTATTCAATTTTTTCTTTTTGTTAGAAAACTCACCTTGTATGTTTTTTTCTTGCTATCCTGCCTTCCTTTGACCATTTCTTCCTCTCTCCTACCATGCTGTACTCTCTTGCCCTCTTATATTTGGTCATTCATTCACATCACTCACATGCAGGCACTTTCATTCTGCCTTCAGACATGATTTTGATAACAGTTCCTCCTTGGGTTCCATCCATTATTATAATTATCACTCAATCTTCTTTCTGCATCTGTTTCAATATTCTTTGAGTTCACTACTCATTCATTTTCTCTCAACTTTTGCTTATTCCTGGCTTTCACAAGATGAACAAAGGAAGGAGGGGTTTTATTGTTGCTGCTGTTTTTAACAAAAAATCAGTTTTTATGGAGGATTTGGAGTTCCCCTTTGATATATAGCCAGAGAGAGTGCCCTGTTGAAACTGAGTATTTTTCTATATAAAAGTGCACACAAAGCTATACTTTCTTACGGAAAGAATCAGAATCTACTAAAGTGCAGAATTTTAAAGGCAAAAGGGACCTTGAAGGCCATCTAGTCCAACTCTATTATTTTATCAATGAGGGCAAATGAAAGCCAACAGCTATTGATCCCCTCATGTGTCAAGCTTTGTATTTTGTGTTGCTTTTGTTATTGTGGTTGTTATTGTTGTATACTTGTTAACCAATATATCCTCATAATTATCCCAAGAGTTAAATATTCAGTTTAATACCAGAAATATTTACTAAGCACCTCCTCAGTGCCCAATCCTAGGGAAGAAAATAAGGAACCACCACGCAAGGAGCACCTTATATTTTCCAAGCACTTTACACCTCATCTCATTTAATCATCACACTTTGACACAAACATTATCATCTCCATTTGCAGAAAACAAAACTGAGCCTCAAAGATGAGTAGTTACTTACCAAAGATCACCAAGTTATGAAGAGCCAGAGTAAGAACCTAAAACCAGATCTGTCTCAATCCAAAGCCTGCTTTTGTTTGCTTGTTTTCGTGTTCACTTTTACCATTCAGGGCTGTCTGTTCAGAACGAGCACAACCATGTCACTTTCTCAACCAGATGAGTGGTTGTCCCAGAGTTCCCAAACCAAATGAATATTTGCTCTTCTCAATTCTGGCCTTGCCAGCTTTGGCCCATGTTTACCTACATATATGGGCATTGCACCTTGTACCACGACAGTCTGGCAGCCTCCTTGTGTGAGTGTGGTACGTTTAGTAAACACAGTGGTGATGCTATCAAGGAGATGGAGTGAAAGAAAGGAGCAATTGATTTGGATAATTAATTTTAAGCACTCTGTTTTAAATTAATAACCAGCATTATTACTTTTAAAGGTAAAGTCTAATATTTATTCCACTAAATGAAAGGCTCTTTCACTCCCTTGTAACTTCACTTTCAGTGATTTTAGTTCTTTTATCACTTTTTCCATTCCTTTTCTTCACTCCTTCACTCAATAAAGTATGATTCATCTTTCTGATCAATAATGTATGATTCATCTTTCAGGTCCAAGGATGTCTGTTCCTTTTCCTTTAATATAACAGCAGTTCACAGTAGTATTAATGACATAAAGTCCAACTCCATCGAATAATTTTTTGGAGATAAAGAATAGCAAAACATTACTTCAAACCTGAGAAGTCTCTTCAAATGGATAATAGTCCTTGCAAAATATGACCTATCAAAAATAAAATCCTGCACACTTAATTTAGGTCTTTAATTTCTTGCTGGTTAAACATTATTGACAAAATTCTGTCATATCAGTTATGCTCTTAATATTAGATCAAGAAAAGTGAGTTAAAAGATTTTCTCCTATTTGTTCTCGATCTCAGGCTGTTAAATTGCATTGGTATTAGTGCTTAATCCTGGACCCACATAAGACAGGGTGTACACACACACTGATAAAAACTTAAAAGAAAAAGCACTTAGATAACACACTTGTTATCTATATAAGAACAGCATCTCTGTTTTATCTCACCCTGCTCAAATGAGAATTACTTGAGGGAAAATATTTTGTTTTGATCATTCATATCTGCTTTTGCCCTATATATTATTTTTCACCAATTTTCAGGAACTAAAGAAGTTGAAGAATGAACAAAATAGAAGAAAAAAAATTTCATTTATGTAACAATTATTTTTTGAGATCTACTATGTGTCAGAAATTATGCTATGAACTTGACTCACATTATACTATGTGTCCCAATAGCAACTTTGAGTTAGGTTTATCATACCCATTTTTAGAATAGGAAAACAAGTCTCAGGGTGGCTATGCCACTATTTCCAGGCCATACATTTAGAAAATAACTAAACTAAAATTTCAACCGAAATCAGCCTGTCTGAAAAGTTCATGCTCTTTCCACTTCACCAAGCTCCTTCATGCATACAAGCAAAACCCATAAACGTAAATTACTTACTCCATATTGATAAACAATATAGATCCTCACACAAACCAATTATCTAAAAATGCATTACTGAATATTGTTATATAAGTAGCAACTATAGTCTGAGGCACTCAATACAATGATAAATTTATTAAAGGCTTCAGTCCTGCTGAGTCGGTCTCTGTCACCTCATCAATAAGAGTCTGCAGTGAAATCTGTAACAGCGCGAAGGTAAAGAGTCTGCATTTAGAGATGCCAGGATTACTGCAGGAGCTAAATCCAGGTACATGTTTCCACAAGGTAGACATGTCTCTGCCCTCTGTCTTCTAGGACAGGAAGCAGCTAGGTTCTTCACTTTCCCTTATGTTTTAGAAGAATATGTGATAACAACAAACTTACTTAAACAACACATTTTTTCCTCAAAGATAAAATCCAATTGAAGAGGCACTATGTTGACATTTTATAGGATCAAGATTCCAGCTTAGTTGTTCTCAGCAGTAAATACAGATTCCTCAGTTTGATTTGTTTTTTTGTTTAGTAAGTAGTCCTTCCTATAAACACTGTGCTGGTGGCAAGATAGTCTTACGTCTGTTCTAGTCATGCTCTGGTGCAGCCAGCCAAAGACCCAGATGAGATACAGATTTCAGAGGCAGACCTCCGTACAAGCATATTATGTAAACCTGAAAAGAGGACATGAAGAGCGTCTTCTTCAATACTTTCCTATTTCGTATGAGGAAACTGAAGCTTAAAAAGGTTAATGGATTTGCCCAAGACAGTTGACATTTATGTGGCATATTTAGTCCTAGAATTCCTTCTACTACTTCAAGTTGCCTGAGAGAGCTCAGAAGATATAGCCCAAACCTCAGAAACTCGAAAGAAGTTGGCCAGAGCCAGTTTTAGTGACTGTAGTTGATCTGACCGACATCTGATTCCACGGAAAGCCAAAACAATTTCTGATAATACTCCAAAGGAGTGTAACACTTCACAGGAGACTTTTCCTTTTCAATTTACTTTCATCTATGCATAGTTTACATTTTGCTCTCCACTATACGTTTGTTTGCTTGTTTGCTTTTTAATAAACTTGTTAGTTTTTCTGATCCAGGTTTACACACACACATTTCTCAAGGATATACAGTCTGTTTGGTTTTCCTTCTTTTAGAAGGGATATAGAGAGAAAATCAATCTCTGAAGAACTAAAACTGCATCCCTTATCCCAATAGAAATTCCAAGTGCCGCGTTTGAAAAATGTGACACATTAATCCAATGTGAAGAATGTAACGTGTGCTGAATCTATGCAAAATAAAAAATAAGAAAATGAACAAAATTATATCAAATAGTGTATCTTATATTTTTCAAAAGTGCCTGGGTATTAAAATGGACTGAATCAACCACCTATCTATTATCTTCCATTACTCTCAAATAACATTCTGAATAATTGTAAATTACGTTCACCTCAAATGGATACACTTGTCTTTCTCAAAAGCAATTTAGAGATCTTCACTTTCACATATATATGCATTTCTCATGTCCGATTCCAATTGTTTCACATTCTTCCAAAATCTGTTCCATTTATCCCATTTCTACCTCCATATTTATGCTTATTCCCATGACCTGTCTATCCTGAAAGGCCAATCTTTTCAAATAGCCACATCCTATCCAAATGTTAGTGAGCATATGAAAGATTACTTTCTTTCTATAGTCTTTCTCAAGCCAACTCTCAAACCATAGACACCTTTCCCTCCTTTCAACATCAGTAACATTTACCATCTCTGACACTTAATTGACACTTAAGAAATTCTACCGGAATTCAATAGATATAGAGAACATAGCTCACAACTGACATCATTGATAGTATCTCGGAGACCATTATTAGTATCATTATTGCTTTTGGAGTGAACAGTGATATAAGGCATCAACCTTCTATCTAGTAAACCTAGTAAAATGGAGTCAGAGAAGAAAAACATAGTAAATATCATTTGGTAAACAAGGAGTTTGTTTGGTCAGAGGAATAGAAGATGTCCTTGGGCCAGAAATCTGATTATTATCCTAGACTTCTCTGACATTTTCATCACTATCCAACTAACCAATCTTGCTTAACATTTCTCAAATCCAAATCCAGATCTCTTGCCTAACGGGTGACTATGTTACTCATTTCATCATTCAAAAAATATTTATTGAGCACCTACTGTGTGCCAGGCAGCTTTCTAGGTGCTGGAGATACATGGTAAATGATAAAAAAAGAATCACTGTCTTATTGGATCTTATATTCTAATGAAAGGAAATAGATAAAAGGTAATAATAATAGCAAATTATAAAATATATTAGAAGGTAATAATTGTTAAGGAGAAAAATAAATCAAAAGAGAATAGATAGTGCCTAAGGAGTTCAATTTTTAACTAGGATCATTGGGTAAGACCTCACCGAGGAAGTAGCAAATATGTGAGGGGAGTGAGGAGCACGCCAAGCAGCTACCTGATAGAAAAGTATACTATTCCAGACAAAAGGAACAGAAAATACAAATGGTCTGAATTGAGGACAAGCCTGTCAGGTTTGAGAAACATCAGGGAAACCAGTGTAGCTGAAGAGAAGTGATGAGAGTAGGAGCAGATGAATTCAGAGAGGGAATGGGTGAGGGGAAGAGTCCAACAGAACTTTGGCTTTTACTCTGAATAAAATAAGGGTCCACTGGATGATTTTGAGCTGAGGAATGATATGTTCTGACTTGTATTATTCTCTCGGGAGAACAGACTGTGAAAAGGTTCTGCATTCTGTTGTGATAGATTAGGTAATTCAGAGCAGTCCTCCTGCTGCGAACCAGAAAGGCAAGATTAAAAATAATTAGGAACCAAATTTCCCTTAGGAGCTTATGTCTATTTGGGAAGAGATTTCTGAGAGGCTGAAAAACTAAGCAAAGCTTTCAATAGACACAGAGCACTAGGGGGACAAAAACCAGAGGTCAGAGCCAGTGGTGAGATGGGAGCTGCTAAAAGCCGAACCTGTGGGTCAGGAAGAGGAACAAGTACTAATTTATATTAAACTTTTGTGTGTAAAAAATATTCATGTTTTAATGATAGAATAGCCACTAAAAGAATAGTAAAATGATATGACTACCAACATGATTGAAAGAGAAAAATGCAATAATCAAAAAAATAGTTAACTCAAAAAGTTTTAAAAGGAGAGAGAAAGGAACAAAATAGCATGGAGAAAAAGCAAAAAGCAATATGGTAGGTCTAAACCCAAATATGTTAGTAATTAATATAAGAATAATGTAAGAATAATGTATGTAATATATGTTAAATATGAATTAAACTCTCTAATTTGAAAATGTCAGGATCAATTTTTTAAAATGCAACTATATGATGGTTAAAAAGATACTTTTAAGATATAAGAATGTAGAGAGGTTAAGTAAAGGGAGAAAAATAAATACCATATTTGCTGGTTATCTATCATCTTTCAGTTCTAAAAAAATCCCTTTCTCTATTCTGCTCTCTGATCCTGGGACTGGGATCCTGCAAACGACCTTTCCAGACTGCCAGATGGATTTCTGTTAGTTTTTCCAATAAGGGTCACTACAGAGAATTTGGAAGGCCAGAGGAAGGCAAAGGGGGCTTACTCCCTTTCTTCCTACTTCTATTACCAGCGATCCGCATTAGATGGCCCCAGAAGTGGCTTGCCAAATCATCAGCTGCCAGTGACTCTACCAGAACCAGCATCAAAATGGGCCCCTCAGTGGTACAAGAAGGAGCTGAGTAGAGCTGGCTCCTCAGAGATCTGGGCAACAGTTCCGGTGGGTTGCTCTTCCATGCCTTAAGCGGCAACTTTTTTCCCCCAAGATCTTAGCAGTAATTTTACAGGGCTCTTCCTTTCACATTAACTTTTTTCTTTTGTTTCCCCAGGCTAAGAATTGTAGTTGCTTCCTATAGTTATTATCTCTGGGTTCCCTCAGGATTCCTTTTTTGCACTTCAACTCTCCAAAACTCTGTAACCAATTCCCTTTATCATATCTCTTGCTTGAGCTATCTAATGGGGATTTTGTCTTCCCGACTGGAAAAATGGTACACCCTGAAAACACTAACCAAAGGAAAGCTGGTATAGCTATCTAAGTAACAGATGAGGTACACTTAAGTGAAAAAGCCATACTAGAAATAAAGAGATATTCCTTAATGGTAATACGCTAGTAAAATATTACAATTATAAATATATATGTGTACCTAATAACATGTTCACAAAACTTATAGAGCAAAAATGAACTAAGGAAAGAGCTAGGAAAATCCATAATTATAGCGATAGTTTCTAACGAAAAAAAATAATTAAAGATTGAGATGAGTTGGGCAATACAAGATCAGAGTAGAGGTGGGAGGGGCAGAAGGGAGGCAATGATGGAGGAAGGAAATTGGAATCCTTTACAGTATTTGGCAAGAGATGGTAGAGTAGGATTAGAGTTGTAGCTAATGGAGGTACAGGGAAGTGCTTGGATTCTTGATGTCTTTTGAAGGTTCAGGCAGTAAGATTTCCTGAGGTTGGATGTAGGCTGTGAGAGAGAGCAAGGGTCATAGATGACATCTAGGCAAATGAAATGATAGAATTGCCATTAATTGAGGTGTGGAAGACTTTGTGATAGTAAGTTTGGGAGATAAGATGGGGAGTTCAGTTTGGACATTTGAGTTTGAAATATCTTTGATTTCTCTAGCTACGACCCATCCACTTCAAAGTCATTTACTCACTTCACTCAAAAGTGGAGCCCCACTTCCCTCAGGAGCTCCTTACAAAAAGTCTGAAGGGCTTTTCTGAGTTTGGTCCCTGCTTACCCCTCCAGCCTCATCTCTCACCTCCCTTCCCTTGCTCCGTATGTTTTTGCCATTCTGAGCTAATTGCAAAGTCTCCTCAGAGTCTTTCTTACTTCTAAGTGTTTTACGCATTATTCTTTATACTTGGAATATCTTCCCTCTCTTTGGCTGAATACTTGGATTCATTTTTCAGCCAAATAATCATATTCCTCAGAAATCCTTTGCTGAAGACCGAATCTGGCTTCAAGCTGCCTGTTATACACTACCATCATCCTCATGTTGCCACTGTTTACCACTTACCATATTATATTGTAATTGCTTATTTCTCTGTTTCTCCCACTAAACCAAAAGCCCCTTCAGGGCAAGTAGCAAGACCTGTGTGTGGATCTGATACATTCCCTAGTGCTAAGAAAAGCCTGTTCAATAAAGAATTTCTCTATTTAAGGCACAGAAATAATAACTGTGAGGACATATGGCTCCCCCAAGATTGGAAGACACAGCTTTAAAAATCTTTTTGTGTGAATCCTGGAAATTTAATTTTTAAATTATAAATCTATCATATAACAACTGAAAAAAAATGAAGAAGAAAACAACCTTCAAAGTCTTTCAATACGGTCTCACTGAAAGCCTAGTATACACATTAGCTTTTGAATTGAATAAACCTTGCACGAACACTGTCACTCCACAAGGGGATTCCTGGTGACTCCAACTAAAAATGTGCAACAAAACAGTCTTCATTTCCTTTGGTTTTAGTGATGTGTAACTTTTTATTCTCAAGCATATGAAAATTAGCAAGCTAATTATGAATAGCATTGTCAGAAACTTTTCTCCTGCAGAGAAGTAAAGGATCTCATTGGCATTGGGCTTTGGAAAATAAAGCTTACTTTCCTGACACATGGTTTTCAAGGTTCCTTTAGTATAGCACTTCGATGCTGCCTTGACATTTTAAGTCACAGGGATCTTGCCTTTCTGGCCACTGCTTCAGATCTTCCCATCTGATCATAAACCTCCTTCAACTTTCCTAGGTTGATGGCAGCTAGATTCCATCTAGCCTGTTAATTTTTCTCAGATTCAGAAAGACTGTAGCTACCTACTTCCATAGATGTGAAAAAAGATAAATCTAAAACAAACAAGGAAACTTGAGTAGACACTGAAGGAAGGGGCCTCCATGTCTGAGTCCTAGATTTACAAGAAAGCTTGAAATTAAACTTTTATTTTCAGGAAAAAGATGACTTTCAAAGCTGGTACGTTAATTTTTTTCATCTAATTCACAACTCTGACGGTGCATGTGGAGGGGAAAAAGCAATGAGTTTTATCCAGAAATTAGACATAAACCTCCTGTTCTTGAAAGCATATGTAGCTATGATACACAACTATTTTGTATTTTTTAATGTATATAATTTTAAAGACAAGTAAATGGCCTGTATCAGTCTAATCACTATGTGCTTTTGCTGCATTGACTACTTCAGATAAGAATTACACATCTATTGGGCCAGCCTGGTGGCACAGTGGTTAAAATTCATGTACTCTGCTTTGGTGGCCCAGGGTTTGCCAGTTCAGGTCCTGGGTGTGGACCTAAACACCACTTATCAAGCTGTGCTGTGGCAGGCGTCCCACACGTGAAGTAGAGGAAGATGGGCACAGATGTTAGCTGAAGGCCAATCTTCCTCAGCAAAAAGAGGAGGATTTGCAGCAGATGTCAGCTTGAGGCTAATTTTCCAAAAAAAAAAAAAGAACTACACGTCTAGCAGAGATGCTCTCCTTGCTTGCTTTATACCAGACATTTCCAAAATGCAACATTCCTTTGATGGTGGTGTTTAGCTTTGTGTTAGAAAGCTCAATGGGCAGGAGAGAAAGAGGCAAGAGGAGTTCTAATTGAAGAAATCCATCTCACAAGAATCTATAACAAGAAGAAAAACAGGTGTGTTGCTAAGCAAAGTATTTTTTCTGCTGCCCTATTCATGCCCTTTTCAAACATCTCATTTATGAGTCCAAAGCAGCTGTCACTGCACTATTTCGTAAGCCAGAGCTCATCTATTTATTCTGTCTCTGCTCCTTAGAGATCTATATGTTGTTGAGTTTTTTTCTCCTTTACATACTAGAAGCATAATACTGATATGTAACACTTGTTAATTGGAACATAAAGACCCTTAATTTTATATACAAATTATTTCAGCAATATCCACTTATCCAAAGATTAGACATTTAGTAAAAGATATAAAGTCACTGAAAGAAGAGCAGGATACAGGCTTCAACCATAAAAAATTTTACAAAGGCATGAAGGATGGGAGTAGGAATTTATTAATGTTTGCCCTAATGAACCTTTAGAGGAAACTGGAGGAGGAAACATGGGGAAGTAACGATCAAGAAATAGAGGGATGCTGGCACTAAGCATCCGTCTATGTGGACCGAGAATTCTCTGTGCTCACATAAGCATAGATCAAATTTCTCTTAAATTTGTTTTCTAATTTTATCCTTCAAGATATTTTTAACAGATTGCCTACAATAAATTGTTTGGCCACTATCAATTTTCCACATCAAGGTGATTAGACATACCATAAAATAAGCGGTAGAATAAAATTTTAAATTACACCTAGATGCTCCTGGATATATTGTTTTCATCAACATTCATATTCCTTTAGGAAAAGTTGTGCAAGCATAGTAAAAGAATTCTAAACCCCAGAGTTCTTGTCAATTCTATTCTTTCAGTCAAAGGCAATGTTTACTACAATTACCAAAAAATTTTATGCAAAAATAATTTTAAATCCATCAAAAAAAGAGATCTCAATTACTGAACCCAAAATTGACTTGCCTCTGATCTGAATTAAACATTTCACTCAAGTTGTACGTGTCCATTAAAACAAGAAATGATCAAATCTGTCTTTTTATTATGCCAATACAGCAAATATCTACAGGTCAGTTGTGGAACTGTTTGCCTTATAATTTCTGGAGAGGTGAAACCTCTTAGCTGAATCCTACACTTAATCATTCCCAAATCCCAAGCTATATCTCCTTATCCCTATTTCGATTTAAAATAAAATTCATTTTCTGGTGTTCTGTGTGAGTTTGCTTCAGGCTTGACTTCAAGATTTATGAGTAGCATTTACTGTTTGCTTGCTGACCACTTCAGTGCTTCTGATCCCTGTGGGTGATTTCCACAAGGCTGCAGGTGTGTTGGGAGGTGGGGAGAAGGGGGTGGGTTTGAGAATGATTTCATGCAGCAAAACACAGCATCCTCACACTTGAAACCAAGACAAATATTTTGAGGATGAAGTAATCTCCTGGATTCAAGTAGCACATTTGATACGAGAATACAAGGATGTCTGAAATATATGCCATTCCTGATATTCCTGCTCCATTCTACTTCTGGAGAAAGTGCCCCTATATTGCAGAGATAGAATTCGATGGTGATGACATAAATGGTGAGTCTTCCTTTATTTATTTGTTTGTTTATTTATTTATTTATTTGGGACAACATTCCATCTGCCTTTCCCCAAAGTGAATTGTTTTCTCAGTTGGAAGTTAGTGTCCAGAGTCCTTGAGTATTTGTTGAATTAAAAAAAAGATGGGGGAAAGCGGGTAACACTGGAAGGAAGTAGGCTGTGCCACAGTGTAGGAAACTGACCTACAGCCTGCAACACCCAGTAGGAATAAGTTACCCCTCAGTCCCCAAAGGTTAGTGCTTTCTGAAATTTTCAACATCCATAATAATGCCTTACTTATCTAAAGCCTCTCCTCCCCTGGCTTCTGGAACTGACACGTCTCTGTTGCTTTTCCTACCATTTTAGTCGCCCATCTCTCACAGACTCCAGCTGTTCATGCTCTAAATGGGTGTTTCCCAAAGAGGTGTTCACCTAGATGAGAATCCCCTGAGTGCTAATCTGAATCCCCGGGAGTAAGAGTATGGAAAGCTATATTTTCCTGTACTACATAAGTGGGATTTTTATACACAGGAAAGAATCTCTACCTTAAAAGTTCTTGTCCCCCGTGTTTCATCTCTCTCCACTCACTTCCCGGACAATTTCATGGGCAACGTTTTCTTCCAAATACCATTTACTTATTTATGAATCACAAGTCTCTCTCTCTAGCCCAAAATATTTTCCTGGTCTCTGGGTCCACTTTCAACATTCTACTATATATCTCTATTTATATATCCCATAGGAATCATAATCCCCCAACACACACACACACACACACACATACACACACACTAAAACTTTTGTTCACGATTCACAATTCTTATCTCAGATGCTAGCAATGATATATACCCATTTCCCCCATTCAGAGACCTGAGTAATTCTAGACACTTCTTCACTACATTCAATTATATATCAAGTTAAGTTAACTCTATCTTTTAACAATTTATATATACTTGGTTCTATATCTTAGTTCAGGATGTTATCGATTCTCACTTGGATGACTGAAGTGTCCTTCTAGTTGGTCCTCCAATCTTTAGAAAGAGACATCATAATACAGTAGAAAAACAGATGTCACTTCTTCTTTGTATGACCTTGGGTAAATGATTTCATTTTCCTCCTCTTAGGGTAATAAGCAGGTAAAGCACCTAGCCCAAGATCTAGAAAAAATAAACATGAAATACTTGCTACTTTGACTTTGTCACAGTAGGGAAGCCTTCATACTATTTTCAAATGATTCTTCTAAAATGCAAATCTTACTGTATGCACACAATTCATAAAGTCATGTCATTCACCTGGTGATAAAACTTTCAGTGACTGTTCAGATAAAGCTAAAAATTATTAGCATGGCATTCAAGGCCCTTCATGTTCTACTCCTCCTGCCATCTTTTCCTTAGGCATCCTTGACCTGTATTTGCACCAATTATTTCTCAAACGCCATCACTAATTTAAGAATTACTTCGAACAAGTAAAATAAACTTACTTTAGCACAGTAAAGGTTATCTTTGTTGTCTGCTGCCCCCTGCCAGCCACTAAAGAGAAGAGCCAGTGCTGGCTCATAACCAAAAGGACACATCTTTGTAATTAATCCCAAGTAATGATCTGCCTTGTATAAAAATGTATTCGGACATCCAGGGCTGGTTTTACACATAATTTTCAGATTCTTTCAAAGTGACTTGAGTTGAACAGCAGTGTGAAATTACAGTCAGGCTTTCTAAGCCATTTAGCCTGCTTCTAATGACGAAATACTGTCACCAGTGCCTCAGCCTTCATCAGAGTTCCATCTATTCATTTCACTCAGATCAGAACTTAAAAATACAACCCTTCTCTTTACAGTGCACCCCCAGTGCCTATTCACTTAAAGGCTGTAAGATAGAAAAGAACATTCATTTTGAAAGATTCTGTCTTTGGGATTTGCTTCCAGAGGAGCTCCTGAAAGCCTTTTTGCAGCTAAAGAGACAGCTGTCCAGAGAGGAGGACCAAAAGCCCAACAAGGCTGCAGACCTTTCATGTCCAAGGCTGTCAGGGTATTACAACCTACAGGGCAAGTTTGGTGACGCTTGTACAATGTGTTACATGTAAAATTCATTGCCATAGTAAGGTAGAAAAAGAGGCTTATGTAAAAAATCAAGCAGAACCATTTTTTTTCTTATAACATTTTTGTTTGTCTTTTTAAAATACTTTTTTCATTCATTTGAATTTACGAAGGAAGCAGATGAGACTAAATACATACTTCCCATATGAACAGGATACAATTTATTGGATTAAAAAGAATGCTGTATATTCCTGGGAAGAGATTCTGGTCACATAAAAGTGTGTTCTTCATTCTGATGTTAGGATCATAAACGCACGTGATCCATCAGTTCTAGTGATGATAAATATATTCAATAATCCATCTTGCACAGTCAGATCGAAGTTTAGATGGTTTTTTCCTATGACTTGAGTCTACCAAAGTGCTTAGCTTCACTGTGCATGCAGCAATCTAATATTGCTAAATATTAATCTGTGAATTTACATTTACCATCCTCCCAAATCCCCCCCCAACCCCCATTAAAGCTGCCAGGCTATTTTCTGCTTATTTCCTCAAATGTAGAACGTGGGGAGTAGAAGTCAGGGGAAGGGGGAGTATTCACATTTTTCTGAGTGTTGTGTTTGAAATAACAAATTCCATAGAGGAATGAGAAAGCAAAGACAAAGTATTTGGCAGGGCGTATATTTTTTAGAAAGATTCAACAGTTGAGCGAGGTAGTGGGACAGGAAGGGAAAAAGATACTGAGGAGGGATTAATGCCAATATAGATGAACACAGGTCCCAGATAAAGATTTTCTGAAATCTGCCTCTCCAAGAAGACAGCATCACTGGAGATTAGTGTGTGAGACCCAAGATCAAAGAAGGCCAGTGTATCTTCCTGGGGAAGATTCCTCACATGGGGGTATAGTTGGATAATGTATCTAGCTAGACAGGGCCTATGTCACTAACAAGGCATGAGAATAGTGGAATGATTCTTATGTCCCCAAGTAAGGCCGAGAAGAAGCAAAGATGCCACCAAGATTTAAAGGAACAAGGCAGACACCCCAAGGGACAACTCGGCATGATCTTCAGTAATCAAAGATTAAGGTTCAAATAGGACAACTGACATCTCACTAGATCTTTGCACAGGCAGGCAACATCTTCTTTTCACTCTCCCAATCTCATGGAATTTTGTTAAACCACTATCATTTTATTTCCAGAATCTAGACATCTATTCTGGATGGAAGACTCTAGAATTGGCCAAGATTACATGAAGCAGGTGTCTGAAATAAAAATGAAGCTAAATTAGAAAAAAAAAATGTGGAGCTATTTTTTATAAATGTGTGTTTGCAACCCTTACAGTTCATTACAAATTATTCACTTGTTTGAACCTATTTAACATTCTCATTCTTTGCTAGAACTCATCACCATTAATGTTCCCATGTACATTACTTGTCATCATAGTCCAAATATTTACTGAACATGTACTTAGTGTAAGACATTGAAGTTACGTTGAATTAGATTGCAAGTGGTAAATTTTATGCAATGAATTGTGTTTCTAATTTTTTAGGTGATTTAGAGAGAGGGTGAGATAGCTAACAACAATCCTGAAGAAGTCTATCAGTCTATAACAATACATTTCTTACCTACCATCAGAAAAGAGAATATATGGCCAGCTTGAATTGTTTCAGATGGCTGAGATGATGAATATTTGAAATAAATATAAAATCAGCATTGCCACAGCTCAAAAACCTATAAGACAGGACTCATGGAGTCCAACTAATTGATCCTATTTTCACATGCATTTATACTTTGAGTTTTTAAAAATGCTAGAAGTATTTCAAAGTTTGTATCACTTCTTAAGCAACCAAAAATACTTAAGTTCCACTTCACAACTGACAATTAGAATGATACTCTACTTTAGATCACACTGCTGTCCTCTATCTAAATATTCTTGGATACTTCAAGATGTTCAATGTGTTAAGAATGAACAAAAAGCTTAGGTAGGCTAGCACAGTCTGCAAGTAAGATTCACAAAGGCTGCCTTCTCGTTTTAGCTTCAGACTCTTTTCTTCCACAAGGAAGAAAAGGATATATTTGACACATTTCTCAAGGATTCTTTTATTCTGTCACTTTTCAAGCAGAGTGAAAACACCTTTCCTCTTCCCTACTAATATATTTTGTGATTTTTCCATCAGCCCAGCAACTCCGAAAATCTGCCGAAGTTGGTTTAGTGCACTCACATAGGGAACTTCATCTTCCTCCTAAAAGGAAAAGGATTCATTTCACTTTGAAAATGTGTACTTTATATATAGTAATATGCTATATACTATATATACTATATATACTATATATAAAGATATCTATATATACTATATATATACTTCATATATACTATATATAAAGATATCTTAAAGATATTTTAAAGAGATATATTATATATATACATGTCTGGTATAAAACTTCTAGAAACAGATATTCTAACATGTAAAGTAAGGAGAACAATTCAAATGTTAGGATGTGAGACCACAAATGGAAAATCTCAGGTTGTTATGTTTTGATAAACGTTTGCAAAACATCAAATAGCATGAAAATCCAAATTTTAAAATGAGAGCTTCATACTTACCAAATGATATATCCAATCCACGAAAATATGTAAGGTTTAGAGTTAATAGCAGTTTAGTTTACATCATAGCAAAAAGGCTTAAAAATTACACCAGCACAACAAACCAAATATGATGCTCTGGTGGAATATTAACAGGAGCATATTAATAGTCTTATGACATATGGATCTCTTTCTGGTACAAAGCAATTAGCAGAGTGGGGAAGGAGATTGTAAAGTAGAAGCACTAAGAATTCAGAGATTTGCTATAAAGAAGAAAATACTTTTAAACTCATTGCTAAAAGCACATTGTGGATTTAAAAAGAATATGAAAGATCAACGTGCCCTATATGTAGACCTCTAAAAGTCCACGTCTTAGAGAAGCACTAGATCCCCTTGGCTATTTCAGTATCCTGCCCTTTCACTGTTTTTTCATCAATATAATCAAAATATCTTGCGCCAACATTCAAATTTTGATGGATCCTATTCCTTTTAACTTGATGATATTAATAAACTTTCTAATAACGAATGAAATCTGAGGAAGTGTCTAAATAATAGATTTTGTAAAAATATTGTATATTTCATAAAATAATTTCTAATGGTTCAGCTTTCTTAACCTTTTTTTCCTCTCCGATAACAAATAGTCTCTTTGTAATACATCATTCTAAAAATATTATTTGTAACTTACACATCCTAGTGTGATATTAGGGAAAAACTCTTTAACTCATTCTAATTTTTTAAGTAAATTATTCACAAATTCAATGTTTTCAACTTACAAATTGTGTTCCAATTACGTGACTAATTTCAAACTGAACAACAATGAAAACATAGCAGTGAGTCAAGAAGTTAAGTAATACTGGTGCAATTATCATCCACTTCACAAAAATAAGAAATGTGATTGATCCTCCCTCCTCAAAAGTTATACAAATTGAATACTAAAAAATCAACAATTCAAAATCTACTACATTCACTACACAACTGATCATTTACCCATAGTCTGTTAAAGGCATATGGTTGGGACCTATTGAAGGAAAATATAACCCCTTCAAAACTTCCCAGATTTAATAACACAAATATTTTGAAAGGTAATGAAGCACTAAATTCTCATTAATCAAACCACAAGAAAAGAAAAATTCAAAACAAGAACAAAGAAAACTAAATAATCTGACTATATCATTGATAAAAATGCATATAAAATAAGAAATTCAAAATATATTTTCCAACTTTCCCTTAGCAAATGAACTAACTAGTAATTAAATAGAGAAATATGAGTTATCTCACCATTTATCGTAATCTATTTTCTAGGTAATAGAAATAATACTCATATATATTTGGAAGCAAAGAATAGAGAGTTAAATCAATGTTTCAACATAAGGACACACTTTAAATTCTACTTTTTCAGAGTTATTTCCCAAATTTTAATCTATGCATAACTATTTCCGAGTACTTCATGGTGTATTAAAAGAATTGTCAGAAGTTTTTTACACTTAACTTTTGAGTTTTTTTCATTGCAGCTCACTGTTTGACTCACTTTGTTTATTTATACCTACTGTACTATCCTTTTTTATTGGCTGTACATGCACGAAATTCTGTGTAAGAATCCAGCTGACCTGTAACTCTAAAGTGTTAATTTTTCTCAGCTTGACAAGTAAACATAAAAGTCTTTTCTTACTGCCTATTCAATTTTTTGATAGGAAATAAAACATAAAAATGATTACATGTTGCTCCAGGCAATTCTGAATCAGTTCAGTTGTTCATCCAGACCTGAAAATTCCCAGAACTCAAGAGGAGTAGTCTATATCTAGATGACAAACTTAAATATAAATGTTGAAAAAGAGTCCATCTACTGAAATATAACAGTAAGCTATTGATATTGATCTATGCCTCAGATCATAACAGTTACAAACTAATTGCTGTAGACTTGCATTGTTACTCATAGATGTTCTGAGAAACCTTTTTCAAGTGGAAATTCCAAAATTTAACCTCTCATGATATATTACAACAAACATCTCAAGACAAGACCTATATTCAACTTACATTTTGCTTGAGAAGTAATGGTACTCATATTGATCACATAAAAGCAAATATGCCTAGGTGGATGAGCAATAATATTGTGTGACTAGAGTAACAATAGCTACAATTCACCCAATTTCCCAACCCAGATAGGAATTTTCTCAGACAAGTAGTTGTCCCTGGGTCCCTACGTTCCTAATCCTCACATACAAACTGTCCCAAAGTCCTATTGATTCCACCACCCTAATGACTCTCCAATCCACTCATTTTTCTCTATTTCTTCTGCTATTGCTTTATTTCCGCCCTATATTATCTCTTACTTGCAGAACTGCAGTTGTCTAATCTCCACGCCTCAAATTTGTGCACTTCCTGATGCTGTTGTCTTAATTTCAATCAGAGTGAGCTTTCTCTGACCCCAGTTCTCGCCTTCAGTTTTTCTCTACTGCCTGCAGTAGCCACATCTGTGGAAGAGAATATAATGGAAAGTGTCCATGATCTGCTAGTCTTTTTAGCTTTATTCCCCTCAAAGTGCTCTCATCTTATATTCCATATTTTAAAAACTACTGCCAGTTTCTTGAACATACCAGAACACTTCATGTTTCCAAGTTTATGTTGCATCATTTGCCTCTAGAATTCCTTCTCTATTCCATTTCACCCACAGCCATCTATCGGGGAAATAAATTCATTCACAACTGCTCAAGCAATCCAGAGTAGAAGTGATCATCCATTTCTGGTCATATTCACTGTGTACTGTAAATACACCTGCTGTAGCCCCAATAACTCTTTACCACACTCTTACGTATTTTATCGCCCTGTAAGTTTTTTGAGGATGGAGACTGTGTCATATTCATCTTTGCATCCTAAGCACCTGGTACAGTGCCTGGATCATAGCACTGAATCAATGTTTATTGAATAAGCGACTGAATCAATAATACAAAAATTTATTCTGTCTTTCTGAGGTGAGATCTATGTCAAATTGCATATTGAAGTCTCTTTCAGAAGTACAGTCTAGCTTAATAAAGAGTGATACTGGCATTCCACGAACTGCATTTTTTTTTTAATTTTTAAGTAGACATGTCTGCTAAGTTAAACTGCATAGCAGAATCAGAGTGAACAAACGCTTAATAACATTTTTCTCTTTTGGAGAAAGTCTTTTGGAAGCCTGAGCACACATAGTCCAAAGGAAAGCACTTCTTATTTTTCTGATGTCATTGATGACTTCAGTTGTTTGCCACTTGAATTAAAATACCCTCTGCCGCATCTTTACTTACTTCTCAGTACTATAAAGCTAACGACACCTTCCTGAAAGTTTAAAATGTTGTCAAGAGTATTGTATTCTAGAAAGGAGACTAGTACGGGTTCGGGAAATCTGTGTTCCACTGTTTGCTTTTTCTCATATAACTGTTACTTTATCAGCTTGCAGCCTACAAGGTACTAAGGAAAAAACGTGACAGGACATCTTCAAGAGCTTTATTTTAAAAAATTAAAATATTACTGAAGTTCACAAAACAGGGATTTTTTTTAAATGAAAAAATACATTCTCACATGTGAAACTTCATAAAAATATCAATTATCCCTAATTTATCCATAAATTTTATACATCTCCAAAACAAAATCTCAATAGAACTTTTTGTGGAAGCTGAGAAGTTGGTCTTAAAATTCACATCAAATAGATAAGGGTCAAGAACAGCTAAGACAATCTAATTGAGAAGAAGTTTTGGGATGTTTGCCCCACCAGATGTCAAGACTAAATAGAAAGTCACAGTAATTATGGCAGCATGGCAGTACTAGGGTGTTCAACAAAAAGATCAATGGATCTCAGATAATACAGAGCTTAGAAACAGTCCTGTGCGTGTATGGACTTGTTATAGAGGTGGCATTAAAAGTCAGCAAAGGAAAGATGGGCTATTCAATAAATGCTGTTGGAACAATGGTTACGTGACCATATGGAACAATTATATGCATACTTCATACCATAAATAAAGCAATAATAAATTCTAAAAGCAGAAATTTTAATACACCTAGATGAAAATATACACAAATATGTTATGACTTCTGATCGGGAAAGCACAAAACATAAAAAAAGGCTACTATATTAAAAATAAAATGTTCCATTTATCACAAGACACCATAAACAATGACTTCTAGAAACTTATCTAGTAAATAAATAAATAACTATGGATATGGATTGGTATATGTATATTCACTAAAGTATTGTTCACAATAGTGAAAGAGTTCCATAGATGCCCCAAAGCCAAGAAGATGATAGAAGCCAAGGTACTAGGCCATCTATGCCTCTCTGGGCCTGCCATCATGAGCCAGTCACTAACCTTCCCATGAAGATATTTAAAAGAAGAGATGGAAGATACCTGCTGTAAGGAGGATTTCATTGAAGACGGAGTTTCCAGATAGTGAGTAGAAGATGCTACCAGTACCCTTGATATACAAAACTAGACATGTGTCCTCTGGAATTTGAAAGACATAGGGATTAGTGCCCCACTCGCACATGAGAAGTTTAAGTGGAATGGGCTGACTGGTGCTCAAGCTACATGAGAGAAGTCTTTGCTAGTAACTGCCTGAGCTTGCAGAATTTGGTGGAATAGTCCTGAATATGTGCATTTCTAGGTTTTGTGGGCTGAATTGTATTCCCCTCAAAATTTATATGTTAAAGTCCCAACCCCCAGCACCTCAGAATTTTACTGTACTTGATGATAGCGTCTTTAAAGAGGTAAAATTAGGTCATTAGAGTGGATCCTAATAAAATATGACTGGTGTCCTTATAAGAAGAGGAAATTTGGACACAATGCTGACAGATTGATCTCTGATTTCTAGCCTCCAGAACTGTGAGAAAATAAACTTTTGTGGTTAAATCACCCAGTCGATGGTACTTTGTTATGGCAAGACTAGCAGACTAATACACTGGCGGTCCAGATGCAGACCTCATGGAAGTGAGCTGATACTGGTTTGTCTTGATAGGTACTCCATGAAAAAGAACCATCTAGATGGGTAAAGGTACCCCTGGAGCAGGGGAGGGCGGAAAGTATGGAGTTATAAGTATCAAGAAAATAGACTTTGGAGTACTCTAGCAGTGTGGAATTTTCTAGTAATCCATAAAAGGATACTGCAAGAGAAAAAATAAGCTTGCCATCTGCCATACTGAGGAAGCACCAGTGGTAGATTATAAGTGTACAAGTGGAATAAAACGCTTTCCGCCCTCTTGGTTCTCCTTCCTCCCCTAAGTTCCTGACCCTAGGGTGGGGGTGAAACTAGCATTGTGGCAAGTAAGTGGAGAGAAGAATGGAGAAGTCAACCACACAGTCCTTTCTCATCACAGCTTGGTCAGTCTGAAGTAAACCTGATCTAGGGAATGGAGGAGTTGTAAATTTGATGAAGATGGGAGATGAGATACTAGAGTGTGCCAGACTTTTTACAACCACCAGTAGAAAGTGTTGGGAAACTAGGAGAACAGCCTAGGAGCGAATCCAGAGGTGGGGAAATATACCCTACTTGAGAGAGTGAGTTTAACAAGGAATGGTGACAAAGACTGAAGATATGTCCCATTGCAATTGAGCAAATCTATAGCTTTAATAAATTAGTTAAAACAGATTAAATACCAGAAAGAAAACAAATGACCAATATGAGATATTTGTTACATGATGATTCAGACCAATAGCCTTTCCAGCTTACATAAATACAGAAGATGGATCACTGACCACTCTGCCTCCAAACCCTTCTCTTAATTCACACATTTCTTCATTCCTTAATTATTCACTCAACAAATAGTTTTTGAGTATGTCCTCTATGCCAGGCACTATGCTAGGCTCTGGAAATACAACGGTGAAAAGCCACATGGCCTCCTTAACTTCAGAACATTACAGTAAGAAGGGAATTATTGCTATTATTTCACAAGTGATGATGCAGAGGATAAAATAAGTCATTTGCTCAAGTCTGAGACAGCAAGGAAGGCACACAGGCCGCCATAAATCCTGGATTGCTGAACTCAAATTCTGCATCCTTTCCATTGTTACACTTTGGTTATTATTGGCGTTGAAAAATTATTATAATCGAGTGTTGGCAATGCCTTCCTACACAACAGTACTGAAAGGTTGAAGAAATGTCCGTTCTGTGCCATGGACTACCTATATGTCCCCAGGTATATACATTTACCAGGAACAGTTTCTGGAACAGTTTATAAAGAATTTATAAACTGTATATATACAATCTGGTATATAAACAACTCATCAGGAACAATAAGTTATTCGGACTAAATGATTGCTAAGGCTTCCTCAAATTCTTTTTTTTTTTTTTGAGGAAGATTAGCCCTGAGCTAACATCTACCACCAATTCTCCTCTTTTTGCTGAGGAAGACTGGCCCTGAGCTAACATCTGCGCCCATCTTCCTCTACTTATATGTGGGACGCCTGCCACAGCACAGCATGACAAGCGGTGCATAGCTCTGCACCTAGGATCCAAACCAGCAAACCCCGGACTACCAAAGCACAACATGTGAACTTAACCACTGCGCCACTGGGTCGGCCCACTCAAATTCTACTTTTAAGTTCTAAAAATTTATATTGACAAAGTGTAAAATTTGATAAATTGATATAAATGTTAACAATAAAAAAATTTAACTTTGAAGGTACTGCTGTTAGGGTCACAAATTTCATTAGAACTAAGGAAGACATATTTGAACTTATTATTCATATCATTACACTATAAAATGAGAGTGAAAGTTACATCAGGTGAAATTTGGAACCAATACTAAGATGCATTATTATTATTTCCTTGTAGCCCATTAGAAACACGAAATTATACAGACTGCATTATTTATTAAGATTATATTTTATCTTTAGCCAGAATCATTTTGGTGATTATTGCTACCACTGAAATATTCTTTTAAAACTCTAAATTTCTTTTATTATTATAGCTACAACTATGATTATGATTATCAGTCCTTTTCACAGGATAATTGAAGACCTTGGTTACAAAAGAGGAAACTTTTCAACTGCTTTTATATAAACCCATTGCTTTTCTCTGGAGCCTATAGAAGCGTCTGATCCTTAGAATGGATAGTTATACTTTTGCTTCCTTGATAATTTAAACATTAAAAAAACAAAAATGTAACTATTTATGAAGCAAAGTTCTTCCTTTTTTTCAAGTCACCGGCTCCCTCACCACCCCAAATAGAATAAAGCTAATTATGCTAAGTAGTAGATTTTTAATAAATAATTGTTGAATACATTAGTAAGTAGGTAGCAGAGAAAGAGAATATACTCCAAGGAATATTAGTTCATCCTCTAATTTAGTACCAGTCATTTAGGGAAATTGAAGCCTCTATATTTCTTGTTCATTCACCAATCCTTTAGTTTGTTCAACAGTATTTACTCATTATCAAAACGGTGTGCTTAGCCTTGGAAATATAGAGAAGAAGAACACAGAGATTTTCTTGTCTTGAGAAGGTTACTCTTAAGGCAGAGAAATATAAAAGCAGGATGCTGCAATTGCTATAATACAAGTACATAATTTCCCAAAGTAAATGTTACTAATACCACTTCTGAGAGTGTGAGGACATTTGGGAAAGACAAAAGAGAAAATAACTGAGCTTGTTCTTAGAAGATGAGGGGAATTTCCTACATGAGAAAAGTGGAGAGGAGAATTGTGGACAAAGGGAAGAGAAGGTGCACAGACATGGTACTGTCCAGTAATAATGGTCTAAAATGAAAATTTTAGCTTAACTGAAGCTTACTTGGGGCCTGGTGTATTAGTCTGCTCCAGCTGCCATAATAGCATACCATGGACTGAGTGGCTTAAACAACAGAAATTTATTTTCTCACAGTTCTGGAAGCTAAAAGTCACAGATCAGGGCGTCAGTTTGATTTCCGGTGTGAGCTCTCTTCCTGGCTTGTAGACAAAGTCCTTCTCGCTGTGTCCTCACATGGCAGAGAGAGATTTCTCTCTCTTCTCCTTCTTAAAAGGCCACCGATCCTATTGGATCAGGGCCCCACTTTACGACATTGTTTAACCTTAACTATCTCCTCAAGGCCCTATCTCCAAATACAGCCACACTGGGGGTTATGGTTTGAACACACAAATTGGAGAATTCGGGGTGGGGGCGGGTTACGGGTGAGGGTGAACACAGTTTGGTCCATGACACATGAAATGAGAGAAAAGTAATAGATATTATAACTCTAAGAGAAAATAGGGGCCAGGTTGTGAAAGCTTTAGATTCCATTTTTATTTAGCTAGGTTTGCCAACTAGGTAGATTTGGCATTGTTGAAAGGTTTAGAAGAGAGGAAAGTCCACTCAAAGGCAGACAAATAGCATGGGGAATTGAGATTGAGAAGATATGAAGGAAGCAAAATCAGGGGGACTAGCTCACAGTTTGTGAAAATCGTGCATGGTTTGTGAGAGAGACACTGAGGATGATTCCCAGCTTGCAGTGTGGGAAGTGCAAGGAACAGTGGTGATCATTTTTTTTTTCCTCCCTAAAGCCCCAGTACATAGTTGTGCATCCTGCTTCTAAGTCATTCTAATTCTTCCATGTGGGATGCCACCACAGCATGGCTCAATCAGCAGCGTGGAGGTCTGCACCCAGGATCCAAACCAGTGAACTTCAGGCCGCCAAAGCAGAATGCATGAACTTAACCACTAGGCCATGGGGTCAGCCTCAAGTAGTGATGCTTTGAAGTGAAGTAGCAAATGTCAGATAAGGGCAGAATTGAGAGCAAGAGACAGAGGGAGAGACTGAGCAAGTTTGAATATGATGAGTCTGAGCTATCTTTGGAATTTAGCAGATCAGAATATCATATATACAACTCAAAATGCTACTCTAGAGATCCCAAGAGAAGAGGACCAAAGAAGGAATTCTAGGGAACATTTAAAGTATAATTGAAACAGAGGAGGCCAAGGAAGTAATCTGGAGACCCTGAGAGGTAGGAAAAGACCCAGAGAGAGTGGTGGAATGAAGCTCAACTGAGAGCACAGTTTCAAGAATATTATCTATCTCACACGCCCTAGAGATGTTATATAAAACACAGAAGGAGAATTGGCCATGAAATTCTCCAGTTAGAAGCTCGTTGTAACTTTTATAGAGAGAAGTTTCTGCAAAATGTTGGAGGCAGAATCTCCATGCAGGTAGAGTCTGATTGTATCTTACACCCCACCACACCCCCATTACCAACCATAGTGCCCAGCATACAAGTACACTCTATAAGTGTTTATGAAGATAAAGTTAAATTAGAAACTGAGGAAAGATTTAGAAAAGAAAAAGAGGAAATGGTAAATATCCAAGTCCTAAAGTTGGAGTATAAAGAGAAGATAGGTTCCTACTTAGGGAAGAAAGAAGAATCAAAGACAGATTTCTTTTTTTATTTTAGAAAGGGATAGGAACACCTTCATTACATTTATAGAGGATGAGAAGAAGCCATTGAAAATAGAGAGGAGGCAGAACTAATGGGCCAAGATAGTTAACAGGACTTTCATCTGTATCTGTTCTGTCCGGAGAAAACCAAGATACTCATAGCAAAATAAAAATGACAGAGATTACCACTGTCTGGTATCACTAGGACAACAGTAATAATAGCCAACATTTATTAGTACTTAATAAGTGTTTTTTGTATTAAAAGCATATATAATGTTAAAAGAGATCATTTTAAAATATAATACTGTTACTATTTCCATTTTCACATAAACAAACTAAAGCAAAGAGAAATTAGGCAACTTGTCCATGGAAAGCACAGAAAACAAGATGCGAAGTTGGATCTGAACCCAAGTTTAAGGTTGTAACACCTATGCCACGGCTGCCTTAAAGTACTAAGTCAAACACAATGTCTTGTTCCAGACTTCAAGTTCAACAGGCAGGTGTTGAACATGTGGCTCCCGCGTGAGGAGCCCCTGCAGATAATAGTTTATTCCATGGGAAACACAAAATGAACATATTTTAGTACTAATCATAATTATCACTCCCTTGCAGGTGTAGTTTTAAAATCATAATTATCATTCTCTCGCAGGTGCATTTGTACCTACCTATGTAAATACCTTTGAACAAACTGATAATACAGAAAACCCATACCACGCTTTCACATCTCATAAGTATAAATTCTGTTCATAACATCAGCTGAGCAGGTAAACTTGAATAGATTTCAGAACTTAAGTTTGTCAGCTAAAAATTTTATCCTAACAATAGAAAAAATGACAAAATCTAAAAACAGTCAACTCCCCTAGACTTATGACAAATGTATTTTTAGGATGTAAAATTGGTCAATGAGGCAAATTGAAAGTTTGGTTAAAATGCTGGTAACAACAGATCAATCTGTTGAATTTGACAATATCTTTGTATTGCTTCAATGCTTTGTGGATATTCTCAATGGCATTCCACAAAACAGAAAGAGTTGAAATGTAGAAGATGGTTTTTAGAAATGGAAGTCATTAGTTCCTAGTCAGTTTTGTTATAAGTTTTTTTAATATAAAGCACTATGATATAGACCTGTAATGTCAAGGTAGATGCCTATTCCCCATACCTCCCATTTCCAGGAGGGAAAGATCCTGTTAGAGTAATAACTCTCTTGCCCCACACATCCTTTCCTTTTGTGGCAGAGTGACGTAATGACTGATGAATTTAGGAGAAGGGGCTGAGCAAGCTGAGTCCATACCCTTCCTCTCTCTCTTGAAGTCTGCCTGACTGCACAGAGTACATATTCTGTTCTCCTTCTCCATGCTCATTCAAGAAGGAGAGGCCTGCTATTGTCCAGCATTGCTTGTGAATGAGTAGGTAAGGTTTTCTAATTTAGGAAGGAAGTATGAGCAAGCCCCATCTGGCTCACAATAAGCCATGCTGTTCAGTATCAGCTTCACCAGTATTTAAGTTAATATGTTGATCTCTATTTTCCAAATTTCCATATCTACCTATAAAATGGTTACAAATTTGAATGAGAGAGAGAGCTGTTATTTACTAGATCCTCTAAGACTTCCATATTTAAAATTGAGAGAAATAGAATTTGTGGCAAAGTGATGCTTCAACAGCAAACTTGAGCAAACCCAAAGGAATACTAAAGACATTTACAAGGAGTTAATTAATAGGTGTGCATATGGTAGCAAAAACTCTTGGCAGAAGCCTTGTTTTTGAATACATCATAGAGCAAATCCACTGTAAACAATGTTGATTTAGCTTTCAGAAAATATTTTAATGGCATTTAGTCTTATGTAAGCTTTCACATTGATGGTCCTAAAATAAATAAGTTCCATAAAGAAGCTACACAACCGAAGTTGTTTAGATGGAATCAGGTAAGTTTTTAGGCCACTATTAAAAGGCAAACCCTTCACACAACATTTACTGCCCCTCATTCTCTCTCTGAAGCCCTGAAAGAGTCCTCAGTTAAAATTTCAGATAATACTGTAACCAGAATATGTCCCAAGTGTACAAATGGTTTACCAGTTTCTCTAAACAACCACGAACCTGCTAGTTCACTTAGGACAAAGAAACACTGTTTGGAGCTTCCTTTCCGACACAGAGTTTGAGTTCTGACTTCCAGATACTAAGCTGCCAGCTTAGTATCTTTCTTTCTTCCAAAAAGTTTAACCCACATATTTCTCATGAAATATGAGGGAAAAAAATCGTATAAGGAAAAAAATCCCTATAAAGAAAAAATGCCTCCCTCTAAGCTGCCTATTCTCTCTCTCCACTTTTATTATTATTATTTGTGTGTGTGTGAGGAAGATTAGCCCTGAGCTAATGTCTGCCGCCAATCCTCTCCTTTTTGCTGAGGAAGATCAGCCCCGAGCTAACATCTGTGCCCATCTTCTTCTATTTTATATTCGGAATGCCCCACAGCATGGCTTGATAAGCAGTGCATAGGTCCATGCCCAAGATTTGAAACAGCACACTCCGTGCTACCAAAGCAGATCCCCCATGGACTTAACCACAACACCACCAGGCCGGCCCTTCTCTCCACTTTTAGATACTACTTTAATTTTATTCATTTCTTATCTTTGTAGAATCTTTAAGGTCTTCATTTGTATGGTACTTTCTCCCTCTCTCTCTTTCTCTCTCCTCTCTTCAAATATGTGCAAGACTTCTCCCTTAACAACCTGTCCTTGACTTCTCTGTCCCTCTGACTACTGCTTATTCTCTCATTGTATTTTCATTGTTCCAAATTTATGCCATATTAGTTGTCTAGATCCATTCTCCTCCAATTACAATTCTTCTTCATCTTATTTCTCTGTAGGCCTACAGTGCATTATAATTCTTTGTACAAGGTCAGCGCTCGATAAGTATCTACCAATTGCTAGGATTTTTTTTTTCTAATCCATCAAAATGAAGTGACCTAATATAATTTAGGCCAATTATATTTTAACATGAATACCCTTCAAGTTTCACTGTTTTTATTCAATTCAATTTTCTTGGTTTTTTCTTTGATTTCCTTTGAGTAAATTTTTTTTTTGGTAACTTAATTCCCCAATACCTTACTCTGCCTTATTAAACTATTTCAATTGTAGCAGTTAGCACAGCAGCACAAAGGTTGAAAAAGGTCATATGAGACTCTTGAAGGAAAAAAAATGTAACTATATGAGGTGATGGATGTATTAACTAACTTTGTTTTCCAATATCTACATGTCTCAAATCATCACATTGTGCACCTTAACCTTACACAATGTTATATATCAATTATATCTTAATAAACTTGGAGAAAAAAATTTTTTTAAGTAATATAACACTAAAAATCACATCAATAAAAATTAATGAATCTCATTGACTAGAAAATTTTTGTAAAAATATTTACATCTAGGGGCTGGCCCCGTGGCCGAGTGGTTAAGTTCGCGCACTCCGCTGCAGGTGGCCCAGTGTTTCGTTGGTTCGAATCCTGGGCGCGGACATGGCACTGCTCGTCAAACCACGCTGAGGCAGCGTCCCACATGCCACAACTAGAAGGATCCACAACGAAGAATCTACAACTATGTACCGGGCGGCTTTGGGGAGAAAAAGGAAAAAATAAAATCTTTAAAAAAAAAAAAATATTTGCATCTAAAATGGTATGTGACTCAATGAATAAATGAATATATTCATGATTGAGATGATTTAGCATACTGCCCAGCAAAAGTGCTCATGGAGTTGTCCCATTCTCACATTTATATATATATTTTGTATTCTCTGACGATGAAAACTGCTCATAGTTAAATCAAAAGCTAAAAAAGGGAGGAAAAACTCAATCTCTTCTTTTGTCTGTACCATACCAAATATCAAAGTATATTTTTAAAGGAAAAACAAAGCAAAAAAAAACGTTAGTATGTATGAGATGCTTTTGTCATCATCTTCATTATTATCCTACAACGTAAGTGACCAGGCTCTTGGGCACTTAGTAAACATGGCGACCAGACTGACCATTAGGAAAGTTGGTGTTTAATTGCTCTCTTTCTCCAATAGGGTCGTCAGTTCATGAGGCAGTAATAAGGTTATTTTGGGGCCACATCACAATCTGATTACTGACGCTAAATTGGGTTTTTAGGGTGAATTTGTTGTCTATCAAAAGAAGAAGACCAGAAAACTGAGTAAGATCGGTAATTGAAATAAACCATGAAAAATGAAGAATTAAGGGAATTATCTAAATAACCCAGGCAAGCAAATATTTTTGGCAAAAAGAAATAGAGGTAGTTCAGAACTCGAATGACAAGGATAGACTCTCTACGATCAGTACAGATAAACATTCAACTTCTAGGTCTATCTATAAAAATAAAACCCAAGTTTCTATTTCCAAATTAAGGTTACTTCACCCTGAGGAGATTTAGTATCTTTACCAAATCATTATTAAAATAAAATTGTTCTTCTTTAACAGGTCATCAGTAGTTATAATCAGTGTTAGCAAATAGCTGCTGATTTTATATACATCATGAATGCCATATTCAACCATTGAGGAAGTGTTTATAGAGCATCTCCTCTATGTGAGGTACTGTGCTGGGGAGGGGGCATACAGATGGATAAGACATGCTGTGCTTTTCAGGCAAATGGAAGAAAGAAGACAACGCACATAAGAGAAATAGATAGAATTTTCTAGATCAAAGGAGGAGGAGTATTTCCCCCTACCATGGCAGCTAGAGAGGTGGGAGAGGATCATGGAGAAATTAAAAATTGGATTTGTGCAGCTGTTTAAAAATTAGTAAGGATTCAAGCTTGTCAAAACCTGGGAATAGATATTCTCAGCAAAGAACACAAGAGCAAGACAACGGTGGTAGAAAAGAAAAGAGTACGTGTTTACCAAAAGTGAGTTATTTGTACTGGAAGATAGAATTACAGGGTGCAGGTGTGTGGTGGGAGGGAGGCATGCCATGGAGGAGAAATCTGGAGAGGCAGGCTGGGCCCACTGGGGAGTGCCTGGAATGGCAGGCTCCTCATTTGCACATTATTTAATACCAGCTTAGAAAAAGTTGAAAGTTTTTTAGCAAAAAACAATAATGATAATAACTAGATCAAGTCTATGTTCTTTCTACATATTTTTTAAATGTTTTCTCTTCCAAGTAATGTTGCTAAATCTTGAGATTTAAAGAAAGAAAACTAAAATAGTGAGAACTACAAATTATTGTGTTACTATATGCCAGGCACTGTGCTAAATGCATTGCATATGTTAACCCATTTAATCTTCATAAGGCTGAGGTTATTAACCGGTTCCATTTTTGAGATGAGAACATGGAAGCTACACAGCTAAATAACGCAGACAAGGTCATACCGTTGTTAAGAGGCTGAGCTGTAATTTGACTCAAGGTCCATCAGATTCCAAAGCTCAGCCTTATCCACTATTCTATGCTATTTCTCACTGTTTTCATTAAGTCACATAAGTAAAGACATTTGGAAAATTCATATTTTTCTAGTCTATTTAATAGAAAGAAATGTCCAGGCTACTTTCAACCATCAATTTTCCATGTAACAATTTATGTGACAACACTGATATATATCTTTGAGACTGCCTTACAAATATGTCTTAAAAATAATTTCCCTAAACATATATTTCCTAGACATTTATATTTGAAAATTAAAATATTGATTTAATTCATGTACCTTGATGATCCTCTTGCTTCATGAATTGCAATTTTAGAATGCATACATTATTTTTCCTCCAGAGGAGAAAATCCAATCAAGCAAAGACCTCTAGCTACACACAAATTCTCTTTGGTTCCTTTTTATAATATGAATAATAAAAATAAGCTATATATTCTGCAATGACCAGAGTCCTAAACAAAATAAAAATTTAAAAGTATTTTCCAGTCATCTCCTGTTTCTCAAGCATTTGCTATCACCAATCAATCAGAAAACCACAATGGACCATTCTGCTTTATTCAAATTCATTTAAAAAGTCCTTTACTATTTTACAGTGTGTGATTAGTTTACTAATGTAATCACATTTTGTACATTCTCACATAAAAGAACTAGAAGTAAAATATTTGGGATGTTAATGAAGTAACTATAACCCACTTATTTTTATATTCTATATTAGAAAAACAAGAACTTTTTTCCAGAAGAAAAAGAGTCACTTTCCATTTCTAATTAGTGTAAGCAAGGCAAAGAGAGAATCAGAGTCAATGTGATGTGACAAGAGTTCTTTGGCATGCCATCTGCTAGTTCCCTCTTGCTAGAGTTTTCTCACTGATTTTGCACCCATTTCCTTGTGAAGCTCTGCAACCGTACATTTACGCTGTCTCCCCTCCAACCACTTACTTGTTGTGTTCTTATTGTTGCCTGAGGGAGCTCACGAAGATTGCGCCAATCAATCTTATCTCTACCTAGCAGAAAAAGACAGCTCAACAAAGCACTGCTGCTGATTTGTACTTGTGATCCACAATTGGCTTGTTTTCTGATAAATTTCTTGTTTGTCAGGGCCTTTGTCAGACATTTTGTATTTATAGCCTCTGGGGTGATCAATTCTAACACAATGTTTTTTGCTAAATTTTGAAGGGAGATCACTCCTGACATTTACTTAAACCCAGCACTGCCCAGTATGGAAGCTCGCTGCGGTGCCTTCCCTAACAGAAGAGGGAGAAGCGTGACAGCTTTATATTTTATTAACATGACAAAGGATCTCCATTTAAAGTAATGAGCCACTCTACCCTTGTGCCACCTTCTCTCTTTGTGTTGGACCATAATCTAAATTATGCAGTGCCTCCTTTGGGCAATCTGAAAAGAGCAGAAGACTCTGCCACTTATCTTTTTACTCATATTGAAAAACTGGTATTTAAACTCATGATTTGCAAAAATAATAATACAAAGTTAATGTAAACAATGTATTCTCATTCCTGTGTAAAACGCACAGTACCCATGTCACACCCAGCACCTGAGTTAATCTATTTCGTATTGTAAAAACAGTTTTTAACAAGTTCAAATTTGTCCTTATATGAGGCATAAAATAGATGAAAAAAGCCCTCTGCCAAACTAGGATGTTGTGTCATATTTCAAAGCAAACAAAGTTTTTCTTAAAATTCTGAATTTATTTTCCTTTGCTGGATTGACCAGTTTATTTGGTCTTGACTTTATTTCACCTTACTATAAGTGTATGAGAAGCCATTTGGCTAAATATAAAGACACATAATTATAAGACTGCAGTAGTTTGAAGATAAGAAACCTGAACGTATAAACACCAGGCACTAATACGTCTTGTACAAACAATGCATCTTTTATAGAAATACATACTTTATGAATATATTATTTATCATATGCATGCGTGTACATATACATAGGCAGAATAAATTAAGACAAAGGAAGAAACATTTACGAGAAAATGAAGATCAAAGATTCACATTCATATGATCAGTGCACTAAGAATTAGACATTAAGCCAGAGTCTCCTAAAGAGCACACTCTAAATACATCCTTTAAATTTAAACAATGTTCTTTTAATTTTTTAAGATTTAATTTTATGACACACTATTTTTTGAAGTTATTTTATAAACCTAGGCAATCTAATCACACACCATCTGTTGTCTCTAAAAATGCATATGGTTTGAATCTAAAAAAATTATTAAATTCAACTCTTACACAGAGTATATACTAAATATCTATTTATTTGCACAATTGGTACACACACAAAAACCTGTTGAATGAATTTTGGCATTTTAGTCATTTGTTTTATGTGTAGTTTTCTTCACATAATTTCTTCAACAAATTTCTACATTACTTTATACCATATATTTTCTAACTGCTAAAGTTAATGAAGATAACTATTATCTCTTCTCCTAAGGACACTTAATTTCTTATATAGAGGAAAAATTTATTTTTATTTTTTTTCTTTTTGAGGAAGATTAGCCCTGAGCTAACATCTGCCACCAATCCTCCTCTTTTTGCTGAGGAAGACTGGCCCTGAAGTAACATCCGTGCCCATCTTCCTCTACTTTATATGTGGGACGCCTACCACAGCGTGGCTTGCCAAGCGGTGCCATGCCTGCACCTGGGATCCGAACCTGGGAACCCTGGGCCGCTGAGAAGCAGAACGTGCGAACTTGACTACTGTGCCACCTGGGCCAGCTCAGGAAAAATTTTTTTAATTATGTGTATAAAATAGGCATCAACTTCCCATAGTAAAGTTCTATTCTTTGTTCTTTTTTTGAGGACAGTATCGAATTAAGCAAACCTCTTCTTGGCCCCAAGAAACTAAAAACACAAGCATTCTTTGAATACAATTAAAAGCATCAGAAAACACTTAACCATAAAAAATAGTTGAGTTTGGACTAACTTTTGACCAGAAGAGAAATTTTTCTTCTATACCCACATTCCATAAAGATAACAGTCTTTAACTTTTCAAAATATTTTCTGATGGCAAGAGAGGAAAAATAGACAAGATACTGCAGAATAATGTTTTTGGGAGAAGGGAGTTAATTTTTATATTTCTATGAGAAAAAGAAATTCTGCGTCTATATTAAAAGTCACTTCTAGTTGTCCCATTCTGCCTTGCAGGCTGGCTAGGCAGCTAGGCATCAGTTGAATTGAAAACTACAGATGAAATTGACCTACAGCAGTCGTTTCCTGCCATGGTGCATTTTAGAACTTGCTGGGGAGCTTTTTAAAAATGCCGATGCCTGCGATCCACTTCAGACTAAGTGAATCTTGGAAGCAAGGAGTAGCGATCAGTATTTTCGAAAAGCTTCCCAGGTGATTTTATTCAATTGATCACTCCCTGAATCGTCTTTTAAAAACTGACAGATGGGGCTGGCCTGGTGTTGGAGTGGTTGAGTTTGTGCACTCTGCTTCAGTGGCCCAGAGTTCACAGGTTAGGATCCTGGATGCAGACCTACAGACCACTCATCAAGCTATGCTGTAGCAGCATCCTACATACAAAATAGAGGAAGACTGCCACAGATGTTAGCTCAGCGACAATCTTCCTCACCAAAAAGAAAAACCTGACAGAGCAGTTAGGATAGCAAAGACATCTTCCACAAATACCCAGAAAAATGAGCAAGCAGAGGCAAATCTGCAAGGATTTAACAGCTTTACAGAGATAACGGAGGGAAGGTATAGAAAATTCTGATGATCTTTTAAGAGCCTATAAACTTCATTTTATCTATTTCCAAAAAATACTTCCCAAAAGCTAGCACTCTGCTCTGACTGCAGTAATAGCAAACACATCTCAGCACAACCAACCAGAAAAGACTATGTGGACTCCATGAGGGTCTCCAGAAAGACCAGCAGCTGCTGTGGCTGCCTAAGACCTTGAACACCTCAGAAATGCCCAGAATAATCTCCCTTCCAAAAAGATGGAAACCCACACTGAGGGGAAAACCATCTGTGGGAAATTTAACAGGTCAGAAACATTGAGGGCTCAGTTACCGGATGCTAAGGGTGCTAAGCAGGCATATCTCAGGTCTGAGGACATGTCTGCACAAAGAGGCCCTTGTTTTTTTTTCTGGTGAGGAAGATTGGCTCTGAGGTTGCATGTGTTGCCAGTCCTCCTCTTTTTGCTTGAGGAAGAGTGACCCTGAGCTAACATCTGTGCCAATCTTCCTCAATTTTGTATGTGGGATGCCACCACAGCATGGCTTGATGAGCAGTGTGTAGGTCCTTGGCCAGGATCCAAACCTGCAAACCCCAGGCTGCCGAAGCTTAACCACTATGCCACCAGGCTGGCCCCAAAAGGCCATAGTTTTAATACTTTGTGGTAACAAGAAAGGATAACATCCTTAAGCAAGAAAGCTGAGGAGCCAGCTCCGTGGCCGAGTGGTTAAGTTTGCACACTTTGCTTCAGCGGCCCAGGGTTTCGCTGGTTCAGATCCTGGGCACAGACCTAGCACCACTCAGCATGCCATGCTGAGGCGGCACCCACATAGCAGGGCCAGAAGGACCTACAACTACAATATACAACTATACACTGGGGGACTTTGGGGAGAAGAAAGAAAAAAAAAGAAAGAAAGCTGAGAAAGCTACCCTGGCCCATCACACTCCCTGCACAGAAACATACTCCTGAGAACACAGGAGAACTCATCTCATTAAACATGAAAAGAAGAAAAGGACTGCTATCTAAACCCATGAATATCCTAAGAACAAAAGGGAAAAGTCCTAATTAATGTGCTGGCAGATAGTGAAAGGACCACAAATATGACTGCAAAGTAGAAGAAAACTAAAATCTAATATTAAATATGAGATAAAATAAGTTAAGAAAGTGGTAGAAGTTATGAAATTAAAGCATAAATCAAAAATAGAAAAGATAAGAAAAAAGGTGCCTAAAGTACAGGCAGTTGTTGACAAAAAGCTGTTGTCAAAAAGAAATTTGACAGAGCTCAGAAAATTTTTTCCTTTTTTTGAGGAAGATTAGCCCTGAGCTAACTACTGCCAATCCTCCTCTTTTTGCTGAGGAAGACTGGCCCTGAGCTAACATCCATGCCCATCTTCCTCTACTTTATACATGGGATGCCTGCCACAGCATGGCTTTTGCCAGCGGTGCCACATCCACGCCCGGGATCCGAACCGGAGAACCCCGGGCTGCCAAAGCAGAACGTGTGCACTTAACCGCTGCACCACCAGGCCGGCCCATCAGAAAATATTTAAGGGGGTAAAAAAGAGTAAGTCATTTCTTAAATATTTTTTAAGGTTAAAAAAAAAGCCCAGCTGGGGGGCTGGCCCCGTGGCCGAGTGGTTAAGTTCGCGTGCTCCGCTGCAGGCGGCCCAGTGTTTCGTTGGTTCGAATCCTGGGCGCGGACATGGCACTGCTCATCAAACCACGCTGAGGCAGCATCCCACATGCCACAGCTAGAAGAACCCACAACGAAGAATATACAACTGTGTACTGGGGGGCTTTGGGGAGAAAAAAAAATTTAAAAAAAAAAAATAAAAAAATAAAAAAAGCCCAGCTGGAAATTAATGATGTGAAAGGCTGTTCCTCTTCTATTAAAAACAAATGAGAAGGTGGTCAGTAAATAGCCTGGGTTACGATTGAAGCTAGGGACAGAATTTCTCAGTTTTCAACTAGTTTATATAAAAAGCTCCCCAACAAATGGGGCTCTTTTGCCCAATTGGAATCCATAAAATGCCTAAATCATGTTGTACTGGACATACCTCAAGGCAACAATAATCAGTTAAGCAATAACTATGATTAAAATACTCTAATAGCTCCTTTTGTTAAGCTCTCCTTACAAAGCTGAGCTAGAGGCTTTACATGCATTGGAAGCCAATTATTTATACCCACTGCACAGAAGGAGAAGTTTGCACGTATTAATGCTGTTTGTTGGCTTTTACAATATTCTAAAGTATCTAGGTAGATTTTTGTGACATTTAATAGGGCATTTTAAGAACGATCTGACATAAAACATGGGCTGTGTCATGCACACAAATTTTATTTTGGAAGGTCCTTCAAAGCAGCTGACAATAAGGTAAAAAGCCAGACATGGGTATCTGCTGACAGGAGAGATGCACTATTTGTATTAAGAGAGCCACACAAAGAAAATAAATGGAGATTTCAGATCTGAGCCCTAAATCAAAAGTCACAAGGACAGATGCTCTAAGGCAATCACTTGCAATTGAGTTGCTTCTCAGAGGGAGTCCCCATGTAGTATGCTCCAGGCCGAGGAGCCACAGAGATTGATCTGTGGAAAGATGGCTAATGAATTTCTGATGGAAGTTCAGGTAAGCCAGCTGGCAAATAAATAATATTGGAGGAGAAGTGGCAACGTGAGTATAGCAGTTGATGATTGAGGTGTTCTAGTAGCTGCTACTCAAAACGCGGTCTGAGGGCCAGCACATGGCATCACCCAGGAGCTTGCTAGAAATGCAGAGTTCCAGGCCATTCCCCAGATCTACTAAAGCTGACTGCTTTTTAACAAGATCCTTGGGTAATTCAGATATATATGAAGGTTTGAGAAGCACTGTTCTAAAGGAAATAGGTGATTATGTTTGGTTTTGTAACACAGCGGAAAAATCTCACAATAATAAAAAAATTGAATTTTCATAATTTAGTCATTCACTCAATAATTATCCTTTTAAATACTCTATGCCATGAATTATGTGAGACGCTGGTCATAAAGTAATGAAACACATAAAAGATTTTTAGACTTATAGAGTTGAGAATCTAGGGGTAATAAAGAGATTAATAAAAAAATTAAAAGGGTAATAAATGCTATGAAAGGAGAAATACAGGAATATATCAAAGCAGGACCTGAACTCAGTTTTGCTCTCTCCAAATTTAAGAAAACAATTATGACTTATGTCCTGTTTCTTACAGGTTTACAGAGCAGTCTGTTTAAAACAAACCCTGCTTGACTTCGCTCATAGGTCAGTAGGTCAGTTTCACATGTTTCACCCTTGATCTCTTGACATGACCGAGACACAATCAAAGCAGAACAGCACAAAAGGTTGGCTAAGAACATTCCAGCCAACCATTGTGTGAGCTTAACCATTCTAACAAGAATGACCAGAAAAACAATACAGGAACTAAAAGATTAGCCACCTCTGGTGATACAGAATGAAAAGAAAAATGACTTCAGATAGCTCTTACAAATAGGTACCTCGATAGCCTTCAGCAGCACTTTTATACTGAAATTTCCTGTGGCAGAAGGATTTGCTGGCCGCGCTTTGAATGGCATCGCACCTAATGTAACAGGCTGTGTGCTATATTGTCTCTTCTGTGGATGCATGATTCTAGTAGGCCAAAGAAGTGGCATGGAATTGAAAAAAACTAGGCTCACTTGTATTGTGGATAAGCTTTAAAAAATGACCTAAATCTTCCAGTGAGGAATCAGTAAATGAGTTCTTACATCAAACAACCATTTGCATCTCTTGCTTCTCCTATATTGTTCAACATGATGTAGAAGGACTTTAAAAGCAGACCAAATTTAGTTTGAAGCCCCTCTTCATTTTTGGCCAGCTTTGTGATACTGAGAAAGTTACTTATCATCTATGAGTATCAGTTATTTATAAAATGTCAGTAATCCCTGCCTCCCAAGATAGTTGAAGAAATTAAGTATGAGTAGAGCACTTTTTAAATGCCTAGTACAAAGTCACAAATCCAAGCGGCTTTCTATTGCATGTAGCCTAAATTCCAGAATTTGGCATTCCCAACCTCCCTAGTCTATCTAGCTGGACTTTCAGATAATTTCCCAAACTTCCAACATTCAGTTCAATTCAATCTCCTATTACATGTCAGGCATTTTGCTAAGTACAAGGAATACAATGATCTATATGCAATATGACATGGTCCCTGTTCTTGCACAGTTTATATTTTAGCGATGAAGACAGAAACGCAAACAGATAATGTCAATAAGCTGAGGAAAGTGCAACGAGAAAAGTACAATCAGGTTTCTATGAGAAGACAGGGACATTAAATCTCGGCATAAAAGGTAAGGAGAGTGTTCTGCAGCAGTTGATGCCTGAGCCACATTTCTAAGGATGAGGAGAAATTAACCAAGTTAAAACAGGTTTGGGGAGGACTTTTTAGATAGAGGAAGGACATTAGCAAAGACAATGTGATGCTAAATAGCATAATCCATTCAGCCAACTATGAGAGTATCACTGGGGCATAAAATATACCTTGTACAAGGCAAAGGCATGAACAGGGGGTAAGACTTTGATGACTTGTTAGGCATAGATGTGATCAGAAAGTCTTGAATGGTTTCTAAAAGGTAACAAAGCCAGGTTTGCATTTTGTGTCTATCTCTCTAGTGTTTGGTTAGAACGGCCATCCTCAACTCCAATATCAAAACTCACAGATGTTTCTCCAAAATATGAAGTCATGTTGAAAGTTATTATTAATAACCTTATTCATAATTAATAAATTCATTATTATTAATAAAGTAACAAAGTTTGTGAAACTTTTTCTTTAAAAATTATAGTAGAGAAAAATCACAGTCCCCTCAATTATTTGTCAATAACTCACTTGTTTTCTGAGATGCTTTCCAATTTCAAAGTCATTGCTATTATTCATCATTATTTTTCACTTACATTTTGATATGCTTTTCCAACAGGGAAAGAAAAGGGTAGGTTCATAACTAAAATGAAATTTGCATAACTTTGGGTAAATCCATGAAAGCATGTCATAAAAATGATGGTCTTTGTGTGGCAAGGTGGTAATTGTTATAGAGAATGAATTGGCAGGGGCAAATTTAGAGACAGAGGAATTATCTTAAGAGGTTGTTGGTAAACCTCCCAGCATTCTTCAGCGTGCTCATTCCAGCCTTTGCTTGGATCATTCTACCCACTGTACATGTATTTGGAATGCTCTTCCCTTCCTCTCACCACTCCAAGTACTATTGATCTTTAAGGCTCAGACAGTATTTCTTCTTCCACAACTCCAAACATACCAATATTTTCTTCCTTGTAAGACAAGCTACAAAATCAAGCATATTACCTTCATCCAGCATATTTGATCTCAGTTTGTGCTATGTGCTTTAGTTTTCTCTCCTCAGTTAGGTTTTCAAGTAGTGTAATGTAGGAAATAATATTTTTGCTTCTTAAATCTTCAAAGGGCAGACATTGCCCAGAATCAATGGAAATTCCATTTGGCCCTTTAACCTTTCCAACTTTCCTCGTAAAATTGTCTTATCATCTTTGCAATATGTCAGAAAAACAGAGAAAATGGATCTATAGAATTGTATCTGGAACTGACATTTAGTGGCACAAGAATCTTTTAATCAGGAATTCCCTAGAGAAGAAAATAGCATTCTTAGGGAATCTGTTTTGCTTTGCTTTTGTTGCCATTAATCTGAAGGTGGGGAGGGGAATGTTTATTTAGTCTTCACTATTGTTTGTTTTGGCAAACAAGATTTATCCCTACCACTTTCTAGGTTCTTCCTTGAATATCAGGGTTTAGAAATATCTTTCCCAGAGTTTACTGTTTCCAGCACCCAAATGTGATCTATAATCTGCCAGTGAGGTAACTTTGTGTGAGATCTGGAAGGAGAAGAAAGGCAGAATCCATTGCCTTTATCTTCCAGAAGCAGTGGTGGATGGATGCTCAGACTTCGGCAGATATGAGGTTTTACAAGTGGCATCCAGGTATCACCTACTTTAACATCCCACCAGACAGTACCCACCTGAATGTGGCTGGAAAACTAGGACCATATGACAAAGATTTCTAGTAATTCCTGAAGAGAGAACAGCATCAACTTCCTGATTTTCTGGACCATACCTGAAAGCTCATGCCATCTTCACTGACATTCACTACTCTGGCCTTTCCACTGATTTTATAATGCCCTCGTTCACTCTGCTAAATCCCTTTCTGCTTGAAATACCTAAAGTGGCTAAATCCTTACTGATTCATAGTCATCTCATTCACACATTAAAATTCTCATCCTGATAAAATCATATTTTCAAAGGGAACCATGATCAATAGATTTATGAATTTCACTAAGCAACTTTGTGAGATTCTTTAATTTCCATAATGTTCTTGTATTATTTGTGTAATCCCCTGTTGATTTCCTTGAGTAATTAATAGGAGCATCTCTAAAATGGATAAAATTTACGTGTGTCTTTAGAGGGAAGACTGATTAAAGAGCTAAAAATTGTCTTCCATGCTGAAAGTAGCTTTGGGAGAAACAGAAAACAACATATATAGTATGATTAGTGGCATCACCAGAGGAGAAGCAGGCAAACGGAGTCTCTGGGACCTGCACAGGGAAGAAAGAGAAATTATGGGAAGTTGGTTGCGCTTGAGAAGGTATCTCAGTGATTAGTAATAAGCATACATCTGGCCATGAAACCAGGCCTCTTTTGACTCTGCATCCAACCCAAGCATAGACATCCCCATTATCTGAGAAGAGTCCTCCCTGAACATCATTTCTTCGTGGGGACTATTTCCTAAGGACTCTGATTTTAATGTCATTTGTTATTCTTCATTCATTCATTCACTCATTTAACAGTTGTTAATTGATTACCTATTATATGCAAGCACTGTTATAAATACTGGGGGCACTACAGTGAAAAATCATTGCCTCTCATAAAGCTTGTATTATGGTGTTGGAAACAAACATACCACAGGTAAACAAATAAAGTAATTTCAGAATTTAATAAGTGATAAACAGGAAACAAACTAGATGATAGATTGAGAGTAGTGTGGGTGTGAAGGGAGGTTGTTTTAGGTATGGAGGTCTGGGAAAGTCTCTCCGAGAAGGGGATATTTGAACTTTTATCTAAAGGTAAAGAATCAGATGTACAAGAATGGAGGAAAGAATGTTCCATTCTTTTGCTCTGGACAAACAGGCCAGTAATATCAAGTGAAAAGACCCTAGAAAGGGACCAAACTCAGTTTAAATAAAAGTAAGGGGGGCCAACACTGTAGCGTAGTGGTTAAGTTCAGCGCACTCAGCTTTGGCAGCCCAGGTTCGTGAGTTCAGACCCCAGGCACAGACATATACTACTCGTCAGCTATGTGGACGCAGCAACCCACATATATAGTGGAGGAAGATTGGCACAGATGTTAGCTCACGGCTAATCTTCCTCAGCAAAAAAAAAAAAGGAAGTGGAGAACATAGTGAGTGAGAGGTAGAACGTTGGGAGAAGCCAAATAGGTAAGGAGAATTTGTATCACAAAAGATTTTGATGGTCAGTGGTTGGGAGAGACTTGAGCCATTCTTTGTCTCTGTCTCTCTCTCTCTCTCTTTCTCACACACACACACACACATATTGCAGTATTCCAAAGTCAACTCTGTGGTAATGCCTGCTTATATCTCTGCAAAAAAAAAAAGCAAATAAACCCCAAATATAAGGTGCTCTGGGGGAAAACTCAGCTCTGTATGAGGCAGACAAAAATAATCTAAGCCAAGAAAAAACTTGAGGAGCATTTCCTGTTGTGATTGAATGCAACTGAAACTACAAACCCAAGCAATAGAAAAGCAGTAAATTTGTGAATTCCAATATTTAATTTAGACTTGGCAGCATCCCACCCTTTTTTAGAGAGAGACATCAGCAGGACTGTATTGCTTAATGATGTTTCCTGCATACCTTTGTGTATTAATAGTCTTCAAAGGAAATACTTTTCATATCATTACTATTATACTGTAATCAAGAAAAAAAGTCTTGTGACCCAATAGCATCTGACTGAGTAAGGCATGCAATGAGAAGTTATCAAAGTATTTTAAGCAAGGAAGTGACATGATCTGATTTATATTTAGGAAAATCACTGTATGGGTGAGTGGAGAACTGGAAAAATGTAGTCTAATTTAGAGAATTTTCCAATAGTCAAGATAATGAATAAGGGTGCCCTGGATTAAGATGATGGCAATAGAAGTGGACAGTAATTTATATTTTAAGTAGAGATGACAGGACTTGATTGTTTGGACGTAGAAGACAATAAAAACAGGTAACCAGGCATGACCACTAGATTTTAGGATTTTCCCACAAATTGAATGATTATATCATTTACAGGAATGGAGAAGACTCGGGGAGTGATGATAGGAGGAGGGCTCTATCAAGAGATTTTCCAGATATACTACCTACGATGTATATACTAGCAGTAATGTGTTGGCAAATGCTTAACATTTGTTAAACCTTCCAGGAAAAAGGATATACAAATACACTCAAATGTAAGTTTATTATAAATTTTACTCATAGAAATAATGATAGCACACAATTTCAAATAAAAATATATGAAATACTGTTGTAAAGATCATACAGCATTGTGTGATTCTTATTTTTTAAAAGTACTCAGCTTCTTCAGGGTAGCCACAGAGAAGGAAAATAGATGGGTATAAAGCAAATTTGGGATTTGGCAGTTGAAGAAATAGAGGAAGAAGGAGACACAGAGTTTGAGATTGTCACAGAAGCCACTCAAACAAGTCGCGGACTCTCTGATGGATACGAAGGAAGCGAAGAGAAGACAAGACGGATGGAAAGTGAAAATGAACACGAGGTTTTGATTAGATTAAAAGATTTTTGAAATTGGGAAGTACTAGAGTAAACGAATCGGAAGAACAGGAGCCGACGTAATTACTAACGTGGCAAGGTCTGACATATGTATGACCCCGCAGCGGATGGCCGAGGTAGGTAGAAAACAGATTTTTAGAAATGAGAAGATTTATGATTTAGAAGGCTAGGGTGTTGGATGCGTCATCCCTGTGAAAGTTGAATTGACCGTGAATAATGACTGTAATAGGAGTAGAGAGGAAGAAATAATGAGCTGAGAGCTAAATTTTTCAGTGAATGAGAGAAAGTGCTCAGGAGTTTGGTAGAAGTTGTGGATAGTGAGTGGTACGTACCTCAAAGAATCTAAGATTTTTGAATGAGGAAGGGGGAAAATGATATGAAAGGGGCACTGATAAGCAAGGATGATATCTATCCAACTCTTGACCCTGGGAACCATAGGACAGGAGAGATAGTCAGATGATAGATAGATAGATAGATAGATAGATAGATAGATAGACAGATAAATGTATTTCTTCCGATGATGACTTTGTATTAGTACAACAAGTTGAGTGATCCCCAATGATGGTTATGTATAAACCTTGTGGGTTACAACACATCACTGCATGTACTGCGAAAATTTATAGAATGATAAGAATATTTAAAAGCCTTCAGAAAACCTTCTAAACTATAAAATTGGGGAAAATGGTGTTTAATTTTCAAAAGCAAAAATCTTCTATAAAAGGATTATTTAAAACTGCTCTGACAAGGATAACAGAAACTGAATTACAAGTGTCATGTGTAGCTTATAAAATCAACTAGAGGCACTGTTATCATAAAAGGTTAGGAACCAGTGAGATAAAATACCAAAGAGGATAAAATAAGATTACAATTTGAAAGCATTTGAAAAGGCAAACATATTCACATACAAGGTCATAATATTATTACAAAATGCAAATTGAATACAAAATAAGAGATTAGCCTTCTGGCACTTTCCTCTGTAGGTATATTATTCATTTCTCAGTTGTGTCTAAACTCGAGTGGACATCAATCAGTCAAGTATTTAGAGTCCCCAGCACAGCAGGGTGCACAAGTGTTTGGAAGAACAGGTTCTGTCCTTATGAAGTAGACTAATTCTGTATAAAAAATTATTAGAGGAAAAAACAGCACGTAGCCAACTATTAAACGGTGTGGTAAGACCACAAGCATAACTTCGATTCAGAAAAAATAATAATCATTGAGAGTCAGAGTGAAAATTACTAAGACTATCCTTGCACTAAATTTTGCCCCTCACTCTAATGATTTATTTAAGAGACTGTCATCAGTAAGAACTTTTAACACGTGAAAAAGAAATTAAATAAAACCAGAAAAATTAAAATGAAAGCACAGTTTATCTCTCTTCTGACAAAAAGGTCACTCTGCCCATAATAACCACAGTAACTTTTTTTAAAAAAGACAGTCCAACTATCAAAACAGAGTATCAATGATTTTCACACTTTTTACTCTCTTACGAGTAATTGAGAAATCATCCACAACCAAGCACTTATTCATTCAAAAGAGATTTATTGAGAACCTACATCGTACTCAGACAAGGATTAAATGTTATTGTCGATGTTCATTCAGTGTAAGATACAGCCTCCACCTTCAAGGAATTTACAGTCTAACTGGGAAAACATGATTAACCAGATGGAATATTGAAGACAGTAAATAATTGGGTTCTGTCTTTTTTCAAATCAGATGCCCAATAAATTCATGGTGCAGCATTTCATATTCTAAAGCTAAAAACGGGGAAGACTTGTAGAGCCTGAAGGACACCAGGAAGCTTCAGAGAAGAACAGGGAGACGAAATTGGCTGGATTTGCCTAAGCAGGAAGGCTGGAAAGCACAAGATAAAGAACAGCTTCTCAAACTGAAGACTGTGTTGCATGAAATAACACTAGGGAATATGTTAGAGTCCTCAAAAGTCCACAAAGTAAATATGGTGAATTGTCTAGGACTTGATTCAACAACAAATGACTTAAAATGTTGTTTTTAAGTGAACACAAACATATTATGAAGTAGAATGCAAAATGTGAAGAAATTTTTCAAATTACAGATGAAAACTTGTTCTTTGACATCATCTTAGAATATGAAATTATTGTCCACAAACAACGGCAGTTTGTCAGAAAAGATTTATCAGGAAAGATAGAGTTGGGTCTGGCAGTGGTCAAAGTATATTTCCTAATTGAAGGAAATATAGTGATACTTAAGGAAAGGAGAATAAAACTGAATAAGTAGGTCCTTAAAGCCATATAAAGGACTTTTACCTCTTGATACACGGCTATCTACTCCCCGAATTAAGTTAGATTTAATGTAGTAGAAATATGAAAAGAATTTTAAGTTCTCAAACATAAAATATAAGATAAATGTTAATCTTCTACAAATGTACAAGATGGAATAGAAGTGGAAATGGAGGTAGAGGTGTCGGGAATGCTACGAGATAAAAGATTATTGATGTCATCCAAACTTCTGCTGGTGAAGACATGGCTTAAAATGATGGGTATATGTTAACAACAACAACAATAAAAAAAAGTCTGAAGAAAATAGGGGTAAGGACCTATGTGACAAATATGAAGACTAATTATAATGTAAATTTTGAGTTATATATAAATCTCTCAATCTTATTAATCAAAATGGCTTCAGGTGGTAGGAGATAATGCAGCTAATTAAATGTTGTATTTATACTTTCCATCTCAGGAATCTCAAGCAAGAAACACATGATCTTAAGATAGTCTCTGTCCCCTTTGGCACTCCCACTGGATGTCCCACGGACACCTGTGTCCACACCCGGAAGCCAGAGGCCGGTGCAGGAAGTGCTGGTGGGGGTGGTTCTAGGGAGACAATCACTGCGTGCACAGGGCGATGCTGGTGATTACGGAGGTGGCAGCTCTTTAGGAGATGAAAGGGCTCACTCGTCAGCTCTGGCTGCTGAATTTAATGTATCCCCTGGTGAAAAAGAGAAAGTAGCAGTGGCCTAAGAGTTAACACATAGACCAAGACTATGAAACTGTCAGACTGCAAAACGCTATTAATTTTGAAAGTGGGAACTTAATTGGCTCCCTCTTACCACCTGTGGTTGATGTTAGTTCTTCAATAAAGGAGAAAAAAGACCATCTGAGGTGAGTGATCTTAGAGACTATAGCTGCCTCCCACTGGGCCTCTTAAAGAGAGTGTTGACAATTTTATTATAAGCCTCTCCTAGAGGGGTTTCTCACTTTCATGTATAATTTGTCATATCCTCGCACTAACGTGACTAATAATTTGCTTAAATCATTTTTGCCATATTTTGAAAACAGAGAAACAAAAAGTGGCTTTTTTAGCAGCTGGGATCACATGCTTGTTCTCTTTCTTTACATTATTCTAATATAAAAGCAGCGGTGGGGAACACGGAAGACAGACCAAGAGCGATTTCAGCAGCTCTTCACCAATGTCCAGGAGACTGAGCCTTCAACAGTGTAAAAGAATATTTTGTAAGAATTTTAAGATTCAGTATGGTATAATTCCTTCTTCCTCTGTGAATCTCACTGATGTCACATTCATACTTTCCCTGGCATGACAGAGAGGGAATCATGACCTTCTCCCCTCTGGCCGTAATGAAGCCAAGATCACGGTATACAACAACATATACTAGAGGAAGAGCAAGATTTCATCCAACATTAAAAAATTCACCTTTCGGCGCGGCCGAGCCCAGCGGCGGGGCGGAGGCGGTGGAGAGGCCCGCGGCAGCAGGGAGCGACGGGCAGGCCAGCGCGGCTAGCAGCAACCATGTCGGTGTTCGGGAAGCTGGTCGGGGCGGGAAGGGGTAAGGCCGGCAAGGGCGGCCCGACCCCGCCAGGAGGCCATCCAGCGGCTGCGGGACACGGAGAAGATGCTAAGTAAGAAGCAGGAATTCCGGGAGAAGAAGATCGAACAGGAACTGACGGCCGCCAAGAAGCACGGCACCAAAAACAAGCGCGCGGCCCTCCAGGCGCTGAAACGCAAGAAGAGGTATGAGAAGCAGCTGGCGCAGATCGACGGCACACTATCAATCATCGAGTTCCAGCGAGAGGCCCTGAAGAATGCCAACACCAACACCGACGTGCTCAAGAGCATGGGCTATGCCTCCAAGGCCATGAAGGCTGCCCACGACAACATGGACATCGATAAAGTTGATGAGTTAGTGCAGGAGATTGCTAACCAGCAAAAACTTGCAGAGGAGATTTCAACAGCTATTTCAAAACCTGTAGGGTTTGGAGAAGGGTTTGATGAGGACGAACTCATGGCCGAATTAGAAGAACTAGAACAGGAGGAACCAGACAAGAATTTGCTGGAAATCAGTGGACCCGAAACAGTCCCTCTACCAAACGTTCCTTCCGTTAAGCCTACCATCAAAACCCACCAAGAAGAAGGAAGAGGAAGACGACGACATGAAGGAATTGGAGAACTGGGTTGGATCCATTTAACTGGTCCAGCGCGGGCTGGGGCCAGACAGACTCTGGTGGCCTGCTCAGCGGGCAGGAGTGTGCTTATGCAGGGCAGGCAGGACGTGGTGCAGGCAGGTTCCATCGCTCTCGAATCTCCCTCCAAAGCAGCAGGGCCGCATCACTGCTCACTCTCTGCATAGCATGGTCTGCACCCAGCTGTATGGGCAGGTGGGAGAGGGGAGGGGGGCTGGGGGAGGGGCGAAGGGGGCAGGCGGGGTGGGAGTTACCTGCTGTTTATAATGTTGAATTTCTGTAAAATTGTATTTGCAAATCCAAAAAAAAAAAAATTCACCTTTCATGGAAAGTAATGACTCATGTCACATGAAGGTCAGAGGGGCGATTGGTGCAGTGTAAAACTGAATTCCAAATATCTGTTACAAATTATTTGACCATTGAAGTAAAGTGAATAAGGACCTCAGTGCCTGAACAAACCATTCACTCTTAAATCTGTATGCCTTTGCTTCAGGGTATACCCTTTACCTGAAAAAGAGTCTCACACCTTTCTCTCTTCCTCCTAACTCACCCTCTCTCAACAAAAGAAAAAAGAAAAACTGGGACGTAGTATGTATTATATAAAAATCGGCTACTAGTTTATAATGATCTTTCACAATTGTTTAAAAAATTAGAAATAATAGACGTAAAACACCTGACATAGTTTCTACCACAAAGGAAATATCCACTAAATGGTCATGAACATTATTCTTATAACAAGCATTTAATGAAGACATCTTTACATGTCTATCTCCCCAGCTAGAATGTTAGCTTATAGAGGACAGGCATGATGTCGTAATTATTCATTTAATAAGTATTTGTTAAACATCTGAATGTTCAAGGCACTGTGATTTGTATCGAGATATGATGGAAGACAAGCTAGTAGCAATTTGAGGATTTCCTAGACGAAACTACCCTGCCAAAGTATTAGTACCCCGTCCACTTCTATATTCCCTATCATTTAGCATCTATCATACATATTGAAAATATCTATTTAGATGTTTGTCTTGTGGAGTCAGAGGAGGCTTTCCTTGCCTTATTCATGAGTGTACCAATTTAATAAATATTAATTGATCATCTTATGATGCATTCTGCTTTTATTTCTAGAAATCATAATTGTATTCATACATGAAAATTTTCTCCTACAGTCATTAGTGTTAGTTTATGAGTTCCCAAGTTTTTGAATGAACAGATTATATACTGTTACTTTAAGTAATTTTCAATGTTTCACATACGTGATTGATTAAACATTGAAAATATTTTCCTTGTATAGCCTTTTCCGTTTTCTGGAGTACAGTATGAAATCGTATGAAGATATTATTTCCAGATTAAAATGTAAGATTTCCTTCAGTTCGAGATCTGAGTCAATTCCAAGATGATAATAAGGTAAAATCATAAACTCCAAATAATACTTAGCTGGCTGAGACTTCTCAGAGATCTTTAGATCAAAAATTTACTGGAACATCACTCCAGGTTTCTCTCATGAGGGTCAGTAACCCCTCATTTCTATCACAGCACTCACACTGAACCTAGTCAAGTAGGGCTCCAACTTCAAGAGTAACTAATTGCTACTCATTCATCTTAAGAAATTCTACTCATTTTTTTTTAATGTATAAGGCATGTTACAATTTCACTCTACTTGGAATCACAGGAAATAAAAGGTGAACTTTGAATATCTTGATTCTATCCCCAACTTCTATTCCCAAAGCCACTTTGCTAAATAGGGAACTTAAATGGCTTTCAGAGAAAGGAATTTATATCAGATTCTTAGGCTGCCAAGATGGATGCAGGCAGAAAAGACATGTCTATATATCAGCAGAAATTCTGCACATATTAAATGTTAGGTAGAAATTAACAATCTTCACAGTAATTAATCTCTGCCTTTATTAGCTGATATAATAAATAATATCATTATCTCAATGTAATGATCTTCAATGGTAGAATCTATTTTTAAGGACTTTTAAGATATAGACATAGTTTTAGCTTTTAAATCCTTTTAGAGTTTTCTAAGATTCAGCTATATGTTCTACTCATACTTCCTGTCCGTTAAGACAAAACCCATTTTCTTTGATAACATCACATTATTTCCACTGACATACTAATGGATCCCACTGTGTGTTACAAGTTTATGACTATATGATTCATTTCTATGATAATCTCACTTTTGTTAATATAACAGCTCCAATTGTAGTACATCAATTCCTGAGATATCCACAGTCACATCCTAATGACTTTTTCAACCCTTAATGTGTTTTAAAAGAGTCACTTTGTTCTGCAATAAAAAAAAAAAAAACTTGTAGGAGACTTCAACCAACTACATAGTCTCCTCTCTACAAAATAGGAAGAATGTAGTAATCCAACACTCTGCATTTATGTAGAATATCTCCTCAAAAAGATCTCAAAGAATGTAGCAACAAAACAAACTACGGAGGATAAAAATAAATTTTCCAAATGATTCATTACATATTGCTACATCTTCTAGATTATAGTAATTGTGCTACAAGGATATTTAACATGATATCTATGGGCCTGAGAGTTCATGGGTGGGCTTCAAAGAGTAGGTAAAGCCCCTGATATTGTAGAAAAAAAGTTATGTATGTATATATTTAAGAACATAACTTTCATCACATTCTAAAAGTGGTCTATGTGATCCAAAAAAAGATTGAGAGAACTCATTTTAGCCTATCCTTGTAACATAGACTAGAGGAAAACAGTTCAGGAGCTTAGACTGTAAGAAGTGATTCATATGTGAATACAATCGGGGAAGAAATGGAAATAGTACTTTAAACATCCATCCATGAGTACCAAAAGGAATTTGGAATTATAAAAAAGAGAATTGATATAAAATAATAGTTTTCACTTAAAAAGGCAAAAAAGTAGATTAAAATTAGAATACAGCAACAGATGCTTATACCCTTTTCATAAGACAGACCTTTTTGGATAAAAGACAGATATTTTCATAGAAATAAATTGGAGAGTCTGTAATCAATGGTAAAAGGGAATGGAGGTAAAATCTATGGGAAGAGGTGAAGAAATTTTTTTAACTTAAGAATTGGGATGAGAATTCCTTTTCTTGTGGGATCTGCCCTTGTGAAAAACAGCCTACTTGGGACAAAGTCCACTTGGAGCTCCAAAACATTAGAGAAGAGAACTAAATTCATCCAGATAAGACGAGTAGAAGACTTTTGTTCAGAGAGAAAAAATAAGAAATTAGGAAGGAGAGAAGGAATTTAGAGATGGAGAGATGAGAAAAACTTGGGAGTAAGGGCTAAGAAAACACCATGGTGAAGAACAGCTGAAAGAAATTAACTAATAACGATGCGCAGAAGCAGAGCTAAGTTTGGTAGGGTTGACCTTATGTTTTGGTGGTCCTCATTGAGAAAAAGAGAACCCCAAATTTCAAATTAGGATCTTTGGAAGAAACATGCACAAGTAGGGCCCAATGAAACTTCAGCCTCATTACTTTCATGGAAATCCATAACTAGTCATGTTTGCCATTCCATTTAAACTTATTTTCTCTATAGCATATAAACACTATCTCAAAACATATTCAGTAAATCTCCTGCACTCAAAATGCTTTGAATGAATGCTATTTTTGTGGAAAATCTAAAAGAGAGCTGAATTTCTCATGGGTAGAAGAGAGACAGGACAAGGTGATCCTAAGAATGTAAGTCTGCTGGAAATTAACAGAAATCTTGAAAAAGCCATGAAACTTGGAGGAAGGTGTCAAGTTAATTTACTTAGCTCTTGAATAACAAGAAGGCCTTCAACTAACAGCTTGCTTACAAAAAGTAAGCTTAGACTTCATCCAGCCTAATGGAGCGAAAAAGGGGAAATGTTACCATACAGATCAAAATGTGTACAAAGGTAGTGAGAGTAAACTTTAACTAGAGTAGTCCTTCTTCTACATGCATCCATATTTTAAAATTCATGACTCCCTCACTAACAATTTTGTCTTCCTAAAATAACCCTTAGGCAGGCATTGAGGCATCACATTAGTAGGAGATGCAATTGTTCTGATTTTCAAGAAGAGCAGTGTAACATGATGGTTAAGGATGCCCGGGAGTAGCTGCAGCCCTTGTTAGTTGTGTGATTTTTGGCAAGTTCCTTAAAGTTCTATGATTCCATTTCTTCATACATAACATGAGGATAATATAAGATCTGTCTCACTCTCTCTCCGGCTTTACCAAGTATAACTTACAAATAATAAAAATTCTCCCATTGTCGTTGTGCCGGTGAGTAAGTTTTAGTACATAGATGTAGTTTTACAAACAACAGTCCAATTCAGCCTTAAAACATTTCCATCACCCCCAAAAAGTTCTAGCATGTTCATTTGTAGGCAATCTCCACTTCTAGAACCAGGAAACATTGATCTTCTTTCCATCTCTATAGTTTCATCTTATTTAGGAAATTCATAAATATTGAACCATTTGATATGTATTTTTTCACTTAGGATGTTTTTGAGGTTCACAAATGTTATTACATGCATCAATATATTGTTCCTTTTAATTATTAAATAATATTCCATTGTAAGGATCTGCCTCATTTTGTTTATGTGTTCATCAATTCGATATGGACAGTGGGTTTGTTTTCAATTTGGAGCTGTTACGAGCAACGCTACTATCAACAATCACACAGAAGTCTTTGTGTACATATTTGTTTTCATTTCTGTTAGATAAATACCTAGAAGCGAAATGCTAGGTAACATGGCAAGTGTACGATTAACATTTTTAAGACATCATAAAACTGCTCTCCAAAGTAGCTCTACCGTATTACATTCCCACAAACAATGTATTGAGATTCTAGTTTTTCTGCATTCTTTACAATACTTGGTATTCTCTGTCTTTTTAATTTTTGCCATTCTAGAGTGTGGTGGATATCTCATTGTGGCTTTAACTTTCATTTTTCTAGTGACCAACAATGTTGAGCATATTTCCATATGCTTTTTTGCTACCCGTATCTCAAAATGACTATTCAAATCTTGTGCCCATATTTCACCTGGGTTGCTTGCCGCCTTCTTGAGTTGTAAGTTTTTAATATTTTCTGGATACAAGTCCTTTATTAGATATATGATTCACATATGTTTTCTTGAATTCTCTGGCTTGTCTTTTCTACTTTCTTAGTATCTTTTTTAGGAGCAAAACTTTAATTTTTAATTTAGATGAAATCCAATTTATCTTCTTTTTTCTTTTATGGATCATCTTTTTGATGTCATTATATCTAATATCTCTTTGCATAACTCAAGATCGCAAAGATTTTTCTCTTGTGTTTTACATTTTTAGTGCTCACATTTAAGTATATGATCCATTATAGGTTAATTTTTGTTATTGGCTAAGGAAAGAATCTAAATTACCTTTTTTCTTTGTTTCTTTTTCTTTGCACATAGTTTCCAATTGTTCCAGCACCATTTGTTGAAAAGACTATCACTTCCCAATAGAATTACATTGCACTTTTGCCAAAACCAATTAACCAAATAATGATGAGTATGTCAAAATCATGGACATCTGTATATTCCCTATGGTAAATAATAATTACTGATAAATGCAAGTCACTTACAAACAGAAGCATTTAAAATGCATATGCATTCAACTTCTTCAATAGACAACTAATTCATGTGTATTTATAATATAGGTAATCTTGGCAATACGAAGGTAAATCAGACATGGAACCTACTGTCAAAACATTTACCATCTAGACTAGGAAGCGACAAGGGCTTCAAGAGGGCAAACATAAAGTGGATATTTAGGCAGGAAGGATTACCTCAACTGAGGCTATCTGCATAGGCTTCATGGAGACAGTGGCCTTAGAAACAGAACTTGACTGATGAGTGGGATCTGATTCTATAGAAATAAATTGAAGGGCATTCTAAAATGAGGATAAAGCCTGGACACAGACAAGGAGGCAAGAGAGGAGGGAGAGAAGCATAGTTGAGCAATATATAGGATATATCCAAAAGAGACAAGAATGGTAATATGGAAAAATAAATTTGAAAACATTAGTGCCAGACAAGAATTGGATTTTATTTTCTAAGCAATTGGAGTTACTTAAGGTTTATGAGCAGAAGAATGTCATGATTGATGCTCATAGCTATGCCAGTGCCAGTAAAGTGAAACTGTTAAAAAACATTTACCATCATTTCTCACATTATTTGATTTCACTTAGGAGGTGCTTTAATTTAGTTCCTGCTCTAAAAGTTTCTTATTCTTATGCTGGTACCAATTAAATTATAATAAAAGGATTCTTTAGATTTGAGCATTCTTTTTTTTTTTTTTTTTGAAGCTCATTCATTCATTCATTCAATAAATATTTTAGTGGTTCTATGTGCTGGGCTCTGGATATATAGTGGTGTAAAAATGTATATTGTTCTCAGTTTTCATGAAGCAAATTTACATACATGCACAGTACACTCACATACACATTACATATGTAAATTTACATACATTAGCTAAATTATAGTGATTGCTAAAGAGCGGTAACATCTCATGTTTAAATAGACCTTAACATTTGGAAAATTTATTTCACATAACTTATTTAATCCTCATGAAAGTCATTTTAGGATGGTGTTACAACCCTCACTTTACACATGAGAGTATTAAAGAACACAAGGTTAACCCATTCAAGATCATGAGGCTGGAACATTAGAAAGTCAGTACTGTTAACTGGAGATCTCCTGATTCTAAACCCAATACTCTTACCATAGTGTTTAAGACTTTTCAGTGATAGATTTTTTTCTACATTAACGTGGAGAAAATTCAGTGTCTGGCCCAATCCACGGTATGATATGCAACACTGAAAAAATATTCTTCTCATTTTGATACATTTCTTAACCATTTTATTCTCTCTACCAAACAGTCCAGCCCAACCTTCCTCCCTCCTCCACGCGCACACTCCGGAAGATGCTTAAGAAATGCCACTCTGGTGTAATTCTGACTGCTCAACTCTGGGTCACATATTCAGTAGCTCATACTCTGAGCAGGAAGATCAGACCTCTTAACAGAGCAACTGTTTGTCAGAAAGTTTGGAAAGCTCAGCCCAAAGCCTCTCCAGGGTAGAAAGACACAAAGGATAGAAAGATTTACATGAAAGCTGAGAAAACCTACAGAGTTCTATTAACGGGGCAAAGATTTTAAATTGCTTCCAAACTGGTGAATTTGGCCCAGAAATATATCCTTAATTCAGGACGTCCAGCCTCAAAGGCAATTCACTCTAGAATCACATAAGAGCCAAGAATTTGAAGCTTAATGCTTTCTTAAAATAAATGATCATTTTTTTAAGCCACAATTTCACTGTTGCCATGACACTGGGACTCAAAGTCTGTCTTAGAGAATCAGATTTTTTTTTGAGGTAAACCATTTTTATTTTGTTAGAAAATTGTTTAGGAAATTTCTGGTAATATCAATGGTATACTATATAAGAAATTTATTTTGAAATAAAGTTAACCTTTTCACAAAGAACATATTAAGAATTCTGCCAGGATCATAGAAGTCTATATGCAAGTTGTCACGTACTATATTGCTTCATTTTTGATTCATACTATTTTGAGGTTTCTTAGGAACAGTAGCTGAATAACACGATCAAGATCAAAGGGAGAAGAAAAAAATTACAGGCTACACCTCATATATGACAAGGAAAACAGAATTCTAAGAAACCATTAAGTTAAAATAGTCATGGAATATCTGACACATTAAAAAGCTTGAGAGGAATACAGATTTTTGATGACAATTATTTAAACAAAACATTTTTTGCCTTTAACACTTTTGTATCTAATAATTGTGTCTTTTTTATAATCAAACTTAAATAATTATAATAGTAACCATAGCCTCAAAATAGAAATTAGTTTAATCTCTGGGAGAAATAACGACATCAGTTTTTTAACTTTTTGTTTTGAAATAATTATATATTCCTAGGAAGTTGAAAAAAAAAAAAATGTTCAGAGGGGCTGGCCCCGTGGCCCAGCGGTTAAGTTCGCACGCTCCGCTGCAGGCGGCCCAGTGTTTCGTTGGTTCGAATCCTGGGCGCGGACATGACACTGCTCATCAGACCACGCTGAGGCAGCGTCCCACATGCCACAACTAGATGGACACACAACGAAGAATATACAACTATGTACCGGGGGGCTTTGGGGAGAAAAAGGAAAAAATAAAATCTTTAAAAAAAAAAAAAAAAAACGTTCAGAGAGATTCTTTGCAATCTTTTTTACCCAGCATCCTTTTATGACATCCTACATAACTATAGTAAAATATCACAGCAAGGGGCCGGCCCAGTGGCGGAGTGGTTAAGTTCGCTGCTCTGCTTCTGAAGCCTGGGTTCATCAGTTTGGATCCAGGCACCGTCCTACACACCGCCCTACACACCGCTTGTCAAGCCATGCTGTGGCAGGCATCCCACATATAAAGTAGAGGAAGATGGGCACTGGTGTTAGCTCAGAGCTAATCTTCCTCAAAAAAAAAAAAATCACAATCAGGAAATTGACCATGATACAATCTACAGAATTTATTCAGATTTCACCAGTTTTGCATGTCTGCCTGTTTGTGTGTGTAGTGTGCATGTGTTTCTATGTAGTATATCATATGTGTAGATTCATGTAATAACCACCACAATCAGGCTATAGAACAGTGCTGTCGCCACAAGGCTCATTTGTGCTGTTCTTGTAAAACCACACCCATTCCCCAATTCCTAATCCCCTATGGCAACAATGTTTTCCATCTGTGTAATTTTCTTATATCAAGAATGCTATATGGGGCCTGCTCCGTGGCTGAGTGGTTAAGCTCGCCCACTTCGAGGCCCAGGGTTTCACTGGTTCAGATCCTGGGCGCGGACACGGCAACACTCTCAGGCCACACTGAGGTGGCGTCCCACATGCCACAACTAGAAGGACCCACAACTAAAATATGCAACTATGTACTGGGGGGATTTTGGGAGAAAAAGCAGAAAAACAAAAAAATTAAGATTGGCAACTGTTGTTAGCTCAGGCGCCAAACTTTAGGAAAAAAAAAGAATGTTATATAAATAGAATCATTCAGTATGTAACCTTTTATGATTTTACCCAGCATAACTCTGGTTATTCATCCAGGTCTCAATTGTTTGTTCCTTTTAATTGTTAACTAGTTTTCCATGACATGGGTGTACCACACTTTGTTTAACCATTTACCCAAAGACAGACATTTGGCCATTACAAATAAAACTGCTAAAACATTCATGTACAGGTGTTTGTTTGAACATAGGTTTTCATTTCCCTAGAATAAATGTCCAAGAGAGCAATTGTTAGGTAATATGGCAATTATGTGTCTATTTTTATAAGAAACTGCCAAAATATTTTCCAGAGTGCCTGTGCCATATTACATTTCCACCAGCAAGCTGTGAGTGAGCCAGTTTCCCCACACCCCCATCAGCATTTGGGGCTGTCCCTGTTTTGCACTTTAGCCATTCTGATAGGGATATTGTGGTGTCTTGTAGTGGTTTTAATTTTCATTTTCCTAATGTTTACTGATGTTCAACATTTTTTCATGTGATGATTTGCCAATCATATATCTTCTTCAGTGACATGTCCTGTTGCCATTTTGTGGTTGAATTGTTTGTATTTTTCTTGCTGGGTTTTCAGAGTTCTTTATGTACTCTAGCTGCAAGTTCTTTATGAGATACATACTTAGCATATATTTTCTCAAGTGCATAAATTTTATAAAAACTAAAATTAGGAGACTGTTAGACATGATACATAATTAAATTATTTCCTCCAAGAAATATCAGATCTAATCAGTACTCAGGAATTTTCGGGAGAAACACAGGGAATCATTGGGAATTTCATAGAATCTCAGGGTTAGAAACAATGATAAAGAGCATTTTAAGGGTGAGAAATTCCTGTCACATTTATCATCATTCTCAAGTTTAATCTCTTTGTGGCCCAGTGACTAACAGCATCAAGCACCTCTGAAAACCTTTTCTCCATCTTGTTTCTGTGACTGATATAATCTCAGGAGGAGGAGTTTCTTCACTGAAATGTGTTTACTAGATATAATAATTACATAACTTCTCGGTTCACAGAATATTCTAAGTCGCAAGAGAGAGATTTCCAAAAATTTTCTTATGCCATGATGCCAGTATTCTAATGTATTCTGACTTGGTTACAATTACTAAAAATAAGCCAACTTGAAATTTTTCATCAGCTAAAATAGTATTTCAAGATAGCACACTAATTGATTCATAAATTGGATTGAAGTTCTATCTTAAAATCCCATAGTAGTTAAAATATAATTCAAAATTGATCTCTTCCTTCAAATGTTATTGTGAAACAAAACTTATTTTAAAAATGACTGAGAAGCAAATATTAAATGCCTTGTGGTCCAATTGAAAGAGAGCTTTCACTTTACTTTTTGTTAAAGAATTTATGCATGAGGAGATTACTGGACATATGAGTTAATGCCTTTCTGTCATTGTTTTTGACATTCAAATTAATATCCCCCTCAGGCAAATGGTAGGTTAAAACAAAATTATATATGGCATAAAAAATTCACTTTATATAGAAACAAAGTTCATATTCTGCTTATGTAACACCATTCAGTTGAGAAATGCCATGAAATAAGCTTGTTTGGTGTTTATATGCTTACATTTTATTTATGTGGGTAATGCTATTAGGCAGATTCAGCACATAAATGGCAGTGAATGATTTCAGAGTGTCTATATACGTGTATATAAAATTTATTAGGGTGGAAACAGTGGTGTGTTTGCAAATAATTGACATAGAAGGTCTGAACACTGAGGCATGTTAACATAAATGTGAGTCAAAACAAAGTATCAGAAGTCCAAAGTAACTTCAGAACACAGAAAACAATAAAAAAGTATTTGAAAATTGAATGTTTCTTGGAACTGGGAACAGGCACCTGTGCTACCTGGTGACTAAAAAGCAGGGACTTTCCATGAACTAAGAAAAAATAATGGTAGTGTGCCATCTAGAGGCAATGGGGTCATTTTTAACAGTTTGATACATTTGAAGGGAACTATTCCCTGACTCCAGAGCCACAGGCACGGAAACCCTTTTCGGCAATTTCAACTTCTGCAATTTAAAAGGGGAAATTTATCTTCTGAGAGTGATAAAAAAAAAAAAAAAGCCAATCCTTGGTTAGCTCCCAGGAAGTGAATCGTACTCTAATAGGTGGAAAGCACGAAAAGAAAGCTGTTGCTGGCTAAAAGCCAAATTTTCTGTATGGCTTTCTGTGTCAAGCAAAATTTGGTAAAAATGAAAACATCCAGAATCAGACATTCACATGGAACTGAGTTTGTCGTTGTACTTGATCTTGTTAAAGCTGAGCAAGGTTGGAGCTAAAGTGCAGCCTGGAGAAGAACCACTGTGATGGCCCAGCGTTATTCTATATTTTCATTTAGAAGGAGAACAGGAATTTTTTTTTCCTCAGACATCTCTGAATAAGCATTCTCAAAATGCTTTTAATATATAATTCTACGAGACGAAATGGTCTTTCTGCCACTAAAATATTATTTTTTGATTTCAAATTTCTAGAAAGAAAGGAACACTATTTTTCACTATAATTTTTCCTATGTTTTGTTTATCATTGTTTCAATTATTCAGGTCAAATTAAAAAATAGGTTGAGGCGAAAAATGTGATAAAATTTAACTCATGGTATGATTGTTTAACAAATATTTAAAGTTTATTACTTTTCCAATCTACTACTTCTCACTTATTATTAATAGTCTTCTGTGCCCTAGAATAGAATTCATAAGATGGGTTCACACAAACTTGACAATTATACAGTGGCAAAACGCATCTAGTGTGTCACCATTCACAGAGAAATTCTGAGGTGATGTTTTTTGCTGAAAATTGTCACTCTAGGCAATCAGTTTAAAGATATAACATATAAAGCTATAAAACTTTTAGAAAAAAATACTAGGAGAAAATCTTTAGGACCTGGGACTAAGCAAAGAGTTCTTAGACTTGACTCAAAAACACAATCCGTGAAAGGAAACATGGATAAATTGGACATCAAAATTAAAAACTTTTGTTCTGTGAAACATCCTGTTAAGAGAATGAAAAGACAAAAGGCAAGCTACAGACTGGGAAAAAATATTTGCAAACATCTGACAGAAAACTAGTATCTAGAATATGGAAAGACTTCTCAAAACTCAATAATAAAACAATTTAATTATGAGCAATAGACATTTCACCTAAGAGGATTTACATATGGCAAATAAGCACATGAAAAGATGTTCAACAAAGTATTAGATTTTAGGGAAATTAAAATTAAAACCAAAATGAGGTAATACCACACATCTATCAGAATGGCTGAGCTGAAAAACAGTGATAACAATAGATGTTTGTAAGATGTGGAAAAACTACATCTCTCACACTTTTGTGGTGGGAATGTCAAATGGTACAGCCATTCTGGATAGTAGTTTGTCAGTTTCTTATAAAAATAATCATGCAGTTACCATAAAGTCCAGCAGTACAACTACTCTTGGGCATTTATTGCAGAAAAATGAAAATTTATTCTCATGAAAAACTTGTAAATGTTCCTAGTAGTTTTATTTGTAATAGTCAAAATTGGTAACTACCCAAATGTCTGCCAATGGGTGAATAGTTCAACAAGACATAGCTAAACCATAGTTGAACGAACATCCATACCATGGAATACTGCTCAGTGTTGATACATGCCACTTGAATAGATCTCAAGGGAATTAACTGAGTGAAAAACTCCAATCCCAAGGTTCCACAATGTTTGATTCCATTTAGACACATTCTTGAAATGACAAAATTATAGAAATAGAGAAAAGATTAGTGATTATCAGGGATCAGGGAGTGGGATGGAAGAGTTGGGGGGGAGGGGGAAGGTAGATGTAGTAATAAAAGGACAATGCAAGGAATTGTTGTACACATGGAACTATTCTCTATCTGGATTATGATGGTAGTTATATGAATCTATACATGTGATAAAATTGTATAGAACCAACAGAGACATACACTCACACACACACAAATGAATGCATGTAAAACTGATGAAATCTGAAGAAGTTCTGTAGATAGTACCAATGTCCATTTCCTGGTTGTGCCATTATACTATAGTCATGCAAGATGTTACCATTGGGGGAAACTGGGTGAAGGGCACATGAGATCTCTCTTCATTATTTCTTACACATTTGAATCTGTAATTATCTCAAAATAAAAAGTTTAATTATCAAAAACTGAATCAGCAACAAAAGTAACTAACAAACAACGTAATCCAATAAAATTACAAAATGTATACCATATGAAGCAAACTCTGCATTTTCTTATGAAATGTGCAAGAGTTGAGTGGGAAAAAGTGCAGCAAGACTTTATGTAGCCTACAGTAAATGTACATGTATGTATATTTCCAACATCTTTGTCTATTAAATCTTTAAAAGAGTTACTCATGCAAGTACAAATGGGCTAACTTCTTCTACTTTTCTCTGTTTGTTGTTTGGAGGATTAATAAAATGGGACAAAATACTAATAACCCACACAGCAGGGAGGAAGAGACCATGTATGCAGTAAAGACTTCACTAGCAAGCTTGAGCTGAGGTGGCTACATATGCTTAGAAAAGTCTGTTTGCAAGATGGACCTTTGGCTGACATCTGAAAACTTGGGTTTCAAGAACATTCCCACCATTCTCTAACAGATCAGGGTGGCATACTATGATGCCTAAACTGTACAAACAACATGGTCTATGCTGGATACCTGATTTCCTTCTAGGAGTCTAGATTTTTGGTATTTGCTAGGCAGAGAGCACCTACATGACCAGCCCTCAGGAAAGTTCCTGGGCACTGACTCTCTAAGGGACTTCTCTGGAAAACAACATTTTACACGTGTTGACACCACTGTAGAGGAGTAAGACAATTCCTCTACCCTCTAGGTACTTCTGGCTGGCATGAGAATTAAATTGACAGGAGACAGAATAACAGGAGAAAATCAAACAAAACTTTATAACGTGCATACATAGGAGAAAGCCAGGAAAATGGAGTGTCAATGCAAATAATCCATAATCATCTATTAATCAAAATTGGGGTGGTTTATTATGAGCCAGATCTGAGGATTAGCCCATGGCCTGCCTTCCCCAAGGAAGGAAGGGCACCAAAGAAGTGGCATGTACGGAGTGCTTATATACTGTCTTGGAACAAAGAGCATACATCACTTATGACAGGAATGTCCCTTTTATAATAGTCACGAGATTGCTTTACTGGCACAATAGATGGTTGGTCAGCAGGTCGGTGGTCACAAAGTGAGGACAGCAGGTCAGTAATTAATCCTTAGTTCTCAGAAAGAGATGCTTACCCTTAAAGAAATGCCAATATGGGGGGAAGTTACATCCCTATCTTTAGGGGCATCATTCTTGTCTTTGGGACATAGCAAATATTTAGCAGACACAATGCATGCTCCACAGGCCATGTCAGGCCCTTTTGGAAAAACAAGGTCAGGCCGAATTAGTTTTAACTGAAATGGCTTCCTCATATACTCCAATATATCCTATTGCTTGTCATTTATTTATCAGGAGTAACTCTCCAGAATGGCCAAAGCCACCACCTTAAATATCATATGCAGCTAAAGACAAAGGAGGATGTTGTGGGTAGTGGTCTGGGGCTTCAAAGGTGAGGGAGGCAATTTACATGGAGATGGAAATGTAAATGTGTGTTAAACAAGTGTTTGCTGGGCTTCTACAGACTATGGGACCCAAAAGAGATCTTTTGATAAAAATGGGCTTAGCAAGGACCCTCCCAGTCTACCAGTACCCAGAGTTATCCATGGTGCTGGCCTGGGGCCAGGCTTTCTATTTTAAATTCTTTTAGGCGGTTAGGGAAGAGGTCAAAGTTTCAGAGGCTTTCATCCTTAACCAAAGAGACACATTTTGGGGTGGCCAATTCTGATCCTCCACCACACTCATTGCTGGGGAAATTAAGCACATTCTGTGTGACTACACTGGGAGAGGATCCATGGAAGCTTATGCCTGGTTTCTTCTTGACTTTGTCCCAGCACCTTTTCTCTTTGCTGATTTTGCTTTGTCGTCTTTTGCTGTAGTAAATCTTACCAGGAGTATGGCTATATTCTGAGTCTTATAAGCCCTTCTAGTGAATCACTGAACCTAGGTGGTCTTGGGGACCTCTGACCATTTAGATGATCAAAAAAACCCCTGAATAATCTACCTAATCATGGTTGAGAGCTAGATATATTCTATTAATAAGCCAGATTTTCTTATGATTAAAACTTTTCCATGTAGAATAAACTTTTGGAAAATATATCAACATGCCTGAGCTTTTTAAAAAAGTGGCCATGGGAGAAATCCATGTAAAGAGAGGGATACACTCTGCCATATGATTTATAGTTCTCAGTCCAGGAGGACACTCTTCCAGTTTCCAATTTACTAATCTGAGATGGCACCACTGGGAAGATTCACATCAACATTAAAAATGTGTTGTGTAAATCTTACCAAGGCTGCCTAGGGAATATATGAAAGCCTCTCTATGAATCTCCAAATAGCTGTGCCAACTTTCACGTCACACACAGGGATGCTACTTTATTACTTAAGCACTTGGATAAACACAATCTCTCATACATATCAAACATTTCTTCTAAGCACCTCTCTTTCGCCATCTCTCCTCTTATCTCCAGGTAGCATGAACTTCAAAGTCAGAAACATCTTTTGAAAAAGAGGAAGAACAAAATAGATTTCAAAATATATAGGGCTGCAGAAACAAATGAATTTTTTCCTCACAGTTGGTCATTTAAAATAAGTGTGGGGTAAACACGAAAAAATATACAAGTCTTGGTGATGTGATATACAGAGTAATGTAAAGAAAAACTGACCTATACATTTACTTCATGTCTGTCCCAAAATCTCAGGGAAATGACAAATATATTCAAGAATAAATCCAAAATAGTGTTGGAAAAAGAGAGGAAGGTATTATCGCAGATGAAAGTAAACAATGGAGAAGCCTACATGTCAATGCAGAGAGAGGATGGGGCTTATTCAGGTGCTCTCTGATGATTTCGGAAAATACTTGGGTGAGTGGTGCCCACAATCTCCAAGCACACTGTCCACTCCCGCTACCCTGGGGTAGATAAGCTCAGAGTGCTGAATTCTCCAATATAGCTTTGACATCAATGAAACAAGCATTTTCTTCCCTATTTAGTCCTTTTACGTATTTCTTGATAGTTCAGAACCTATAGAAAGAACCGAGGTGGTTGACAATCACACGGAGATTCTCTCTGTTTTACATGGTGGCTACCACAGTGTTACAATCAACAGAGAACTTTAGTAAATGCTAAACAATTGAAAAAAAGAACTTTAATTTTCTTGTCAATCCTTCAAAAATGGCCACAATTTAAATTTTATATGGTTGAGTTCTCAATATACATATGTAGCCAGACCATGGCTTACAAAAGATTTTTCTAAATTATTTCAAACACATGATTAGCTTACATGTACAAAAAAATCGATCTAATAAATAATTTTCTTAATCACAAAGTATGGTGAATATTACTTACAATTGTGTTTTCTATATAATTCTAATGAACATATTTTTACATGTGATAAAATTTCAAAAAGCCTCAATAATATAGATGACCAGATTCCATCACTATCTCCAACAGACTGTGCAACCTGTTGGCATTTTTCAGCAATGAAGACCTGTCGGGGGAGGCTGTTTTATCATAAAGAGCGTATGTGTGCCATGAAGATTTTTGCTAACTTCTTCCTTAGAATTTATTTACTTTCATTTTCATTCATGTCCTAAAACAAAGTGTCTTTTCCTGATCAGAGGTTTTAGTGCTTTGTCTGAATTTCCCAGAACAAGCTGGTAGGCAGGTTTCCAATCCCCTGAGAAACCTACAGCTTACACGTTTCTGTTTCCATTTCTTCTTTTACTGCACTTGACTGTGGAATTCCATCTTTCTGATAACTCTTCTCTTTGCTCTTGGCTAACAGCTAATTTAGCAAAACCTAACTCTGTGAAGGGAATTAAGGGATCAGGAAAGCTATTCAGCCCCTTGAGTTTGCTGCATTCTTCAACCATAAGAGCTACCTTCGCATGAAAAAAAGACTTTTCTGCAGGGTGACAGGATAAAGCCCAGGAGTCCTTAACATTTTTTTTTTGTTTAAAACAAGCAAATTTTAAAGAGCGTTTTGGTGATGATAAAATACATCTGTTAATTTGAAAAGCCCTTTTAGCTTGCTTTCTTGCATTTATTATTCATTCATTCACTTTTTAATTTCCTTTGTGTGGAAAACACTGTTGGCTGCCTGCCCAATATTTTTTCCCCTTTCCTTTATTACTGTGAGAACCTCACTTTTTTTTTTTTTAGGGAGGAAAGGACAATATGCCCATCTAAAAAGATGCCTTCTTTTCAAATTCCTTTCCAGCTGGGGATGGCCACATGACCCATCTAATTCTAGCTATTGAGATATGGATAAAAATTTCTGAGTGGGGCCTCAGGAAAATCTTTTTAATGGGAATAGAATTTTTTTATCTTCTAAATTATTTGTCATATTTAGGATTACAGGTAATATTTGTTGAATTGTGGAGCACTTCTAGGTATAAATTGTATACTATCTAGCAAATAAATCTTATAATTTTAAGTATGACTTTGTCGCCACTGTTTAGTTTCAGTACATATGCAGTTTACTTCCAATTTGAGGTTATTTTTCTTCTTTGAGAGAGATTTTCTTTTTTTAGTTACAAATTACTAGACAATAGTGAGTTATTTTCTAGTGTTGATCTGTAATGCACTGTATTTTTTTTTCTTTTTTACTTTTTGACCCCCTCCACGAATTTCTCCCAGCCCCCACCCCTTGCTTCTGGCAACCACCAATCTATGAGCCTGGGGTGTTTTTCTTCTTTTTAGATTCCACATATAGGAGGAAAAGGGAAAAAGAAAGAGAACATTTTGATTCCAAATATATTTTTAAAAAGCATATTCACTGATTTTTAGACTTACAGCCGTGTGCTAGGCATTCTTCTAGGACCTGGTGATACAGTGACGAACAAGAGGTCCTTGCCATCATGGAAGTGAAATAGAAAATCCAATCATTCTTAGTCTAGTCATTTTTTACAGTATGAAATACTACTGAAGAATAAAGGAAAAGAAATAAAACAAATTGGAGTATATAAGGAAGCCATTTGGGTTTTTTTTAATTGAGGTAACATTGGTTTATAACATTATATAAATTATATATATTATATATTATATATATTATATATTATATTATATTATATTATATATTATATATATATATATAATTATATATTATATATATAAAGGTGTACATTGCTATATTTCGATTTCTGTGTAGATTACGTTGTGTTCACCACCCAAAAACTAATTACCATCCATCACCATACACCTGTGCCCGGTCACCCCTTTCACTCTCCTCCCTCCCCCCTTCCCCTGGTAACCAGCAATCCGGTCTCTGTCTCTATGTGATTGTTGTTGTTTTTATCTTCTACCTATGAGTGAGATCATGTGATATTTGACTTTCCCCCTTTTACCTATTTGGCTTAGCATAAAACCCTCAAGGTCCATCCATGTTGTCGCAAATGGCAAGGTTTCATCTTTTTATGGATGACTAGTATTCCATTATGTATATATACCACATCTTCATTATCCGTCCCTTGATGGGCACTTAGGTTGTCTCCAAGTCTTGGTTATTGTGACTAATGCTGCAATGAACATAGGGGTGCATATATCTTTATGCATTCATGTTTCCATGTTCTTGGGATAAATCCCCAGCAGTGGAATAGCTGTATCATATGATATTTCTATTCTTAATTGTTTGAGAAATCTCCATACTGTTTTCCATAGTGGTTGTATCAGTTTACATTCCCACCAGCGGTGTACAAGTGTTCCCTTTTCTCCAAATCCTCTCCAACACTTATTTCTCGTCTTTTTAATTAAAGCCATTCTGACAGGTGATATCTCATTGAAGTTTTGATTTGCATTTCCCTAATAATTAGTGATGTCGAACATCTTTTCATGTGCTATTTGCCATCTGTATACTTTCTTTGGAAAAACATCTGTTCAGATCTTTTGCCCATTTGTTAAATAGGTTCTTTGTTTTTTTGTTGTTGAGATGTATGAGTTCTTTAAATATTTTGGCTCTTATCAGATATGTGGTTTGTGAACATCTTATCCAGATTGCTAGGTTGTCTTTTTCATTTTGTTGATAGTTTTCTTTGTTGTGCAGAAGAGTTTTAGTTTGATGTAGACCCATTTGCTTATTTTTTCTTTTGTTTCCCTTGCCTGGTCAGAAATGGTATTTGAAAATATGCTGCTAAGACCAAGGTAGAAGATGATAGAACCTCTGTTTTCTTCTAGAAGTTTTATGGTTTCAGATCTTTAATACATTTTGAGTTTTGTGTGTGATGTAATATGATGGTGTATTTTCATTCTTTTGCATGTAGCTGTCCAGTTTTCCAGACACCATTACTGCCTTTCTCCATTATGTTTTCTTGTTGAAAATTAATTGTACATAGACGTGTGGGGTTTTTTTCTGGGCTCTCAATTCTGTTCCATTGATCTGTGTGTCTATTTGTGTGCCAGTACATGCTGTTTTGATTACTATAGCTTTGTAGTATATTTTGAAATCAAGAAGTATGATGCCTGCAGCTTTGTTCTTTTTTCTCAGGATTCCTTTGGTTATTTTGTTGTTCTGTATAAATTTTAGGACACTTTGTTCTATTTCTGTGAAAAATATTGTTGGAACTTTGATAGGAATAGTACTGAATCTGTAGATTGCTTTAGGAAGTATGGACTTTTTAAAAATGTTAATTCAGTCAATCCAAGAGCATGGAATATCTTTCCATTTCTTAGTGTCTTCTTCAAATTCTTTCAACAATGTTTTATAGTTTTCAGTGTACATGCCTTTCACCTCTTTGGTTAAATTTATTCCCAGGTAGTCAATTGTAAATGGGATTATATTCTAAATTTCTCTTTCTTCTACTTCATTGTAAATGTATAGAGACACAACTGATTTTTGTATGTTGATTTTATATCCTGAGACTTTATTATTCCTAAAAGGTTTTGGTGAATTCTTCAGAGTTTTCTGTATATAAAATCATGTCATCTGCAAATACTGAAAGTTTCACTTCTTCTTTGTCAATTTGAATCCCTTTTATTTCTTTTTATTGCCTGATTGCTCTGGCTAGGACTTTCAATACTATGTTAAATAAGAGTGGTGACAGTGGACATCCTTGTCTGGTTCCTGTTCTTAGAGGGATAGTTTTCAATTTTTCTCCCTTGAGTGTGATATTAGCTGTGTGTTTGTCATATATGGCATTTACTATGTTGAGGTGTTTTCCTTCCATATCCATTTTATTCAGAGTTTTTATCATAAATGGATGCCATTGTCTTGTCAAATGCCTTCCCTACATCTATTGAGATGATCAAGTGTTCTCCCACATGCCCATTTGACAAGCATCCATTTATGATAAAAACATGAATAAAATGGGTCTGGAAGGAAAATACCTCAACATAATAAAGACTCTTCTCTCTTTTTTTCCTAGTGAGTCTGGCTAAAGATTTCTCAATTTTATCATTTCAAACAACCAGCTCTTAGTTTCATTGATGTTTTTTATTGTGTTTTTAGTCTCTATTTCACTTATTTCTGCTCTAATTTTTATTATTTCCTTCCTTCTACTGATTTGGGGCTTTGTTTGTTCCTCTTTTTCCAGTTCCTTAGGTGCACTGTTAGATTGTTTATTCGTGACTTTTTTTGTTTGTTTAAGTAGGCTGGTATTGTTATAAACTTCCCTCTTCAAACCACTTGTACTGTATCTCATAAATTTTGGTATGCCATATTTTCATTTTCATTTGTCTTCAGGTATTTTTTTATTTTCTCCTTTGATTTCTTCATTGATCCAGTAGCTGTTCAGTAGCATTTTGTTTAATCTCCACATACTTGTGGAGATTGGCTTTTCCAATTTTCTTCCTGTAGTTTATTTCTAGCTTCAAACTATTATGGTGAGAAAAGATGCTTGGTATTATTTCAATCTTCATAAATTTATTGAGACTTGTTTTGTGGCCTAATATTTGATCTGTCCTGGAGAATGTTCCATGTACCTTTGAAAAGAATGTGTATTTTACGGTTTTTGGATGGAATGATTGTATATGTCTTCTAAATCCATCTGGTCTAATGTGTCATTTTAGGCCATTGTGTTCTTATTGAGCTTCTGTTTGGATGCTCTATCCATTGATGTAAGCAAAGTGTTAAAGTCCCCTACTATTCTTGTATTACGATTTCTCCTTTTATATCTGTTAATAATTGCTTTATACATTTAGGAGTTCCCATCTTGGGTGCATAGATATTTACAAGTGTTTTATGCTCTTGGATTGTTCCCTTTATCATTATGTAATGTCCTTCTTTGTCTCCTGTTACTGGTTCTGTTATAAAGTCTCTTTTGTCTAAGTATTACTACTCCAGCTTTCTTTTCATTGCCATTTGCGTGGAGAATCTTTCTCCATCCCTTCACTTTCAGTTTGCAAGTGTTTTTAGGTCTGAAGTGTCTCTTGTATGCAGCATATATATGGGTGTTGTTCTTTTATTGAATCAGCCACCCTATGCCTTTTGATTGCAGCATTTATTCCATCGACATTTAAAGTAGTCCTTTTTGCCACTTTGTTATGCCTTTTCTGTGTGTGTGAGTAGTTCTTCTCTATTCCGTTCTTCTTCTCTTGCTCTCTTCCCTTGTGGTTTGATGGCTTTCTTTAGTATTATGTTTGGGTTCTTTTCTCTTAATTTTTTTGGGTATTTATTGTAGGTTTCTGGTTTGGGATCACCATGAGGTTCATACATAATAATCTAACATATGTAGCAATCTATATTAAGTTGATGGTCTTTTAAGTTTGCCCTCTTGTTTAAAGCTCTACTGTTTTACTCCCCTCCTCCCACACTTTATTTTGATATCATATTTAACCTCTTTCTTGTGTGTGAGTATTTGTTACCCTCTTATCATGGAAATAGACAATTTTAGTACTTTCATCTTTTGACCTTCATAGTAACTTTATAGATGGTTGATTGGCTACTTTTACTGTATATTTGCCTTTACCAGTAATTTTACTCTTTTGTTTTGGGTTTTTAAAAAATAATTTTGTTATTCCTGTTTGTGGTCTTTTCTTTTCCACTTAAATAAGTCCCTTTAGCGTTTCTTGTAAGGCTGGTTTATTGATGATAAACTCTTTAGTTCTTGCTTGTCTGGAAAACTCTTTATCTCTCCTTCCATTCTGAGTGATAACCTCGCCAGGTAGAGTACTCCTGGCTGTGAGTTTTTTCCTTGGGCACTCTAAATATATCATGCCACTCCCTTCTAGCCTGTAAGGTTTCTGCTGAGAAGTCAGCTGATAGCCTCATGGGGTTTCCTTTGTATGTAACTTGTTGCCTTTCTCTTTCAGCTTTTAGGATTCTCTCTTTATCTTTAATTCTTGACATTTCAATTATAATGTGTCTTGATGTTGGCTTCTTTGGGTTCATCTTCTTTGGTGCTGTCTGTGCTTCCTGTACCTGGATGTCTGTTTCCTCCCTTAGGTATGGAAATTTTCAGCTATTATTTCTTCAAACAGATTCTCTGCCCCTTTGTCTCTCTCTTATCCTTTTGGGACACCTAAAATATGGATGTTAGTGTGCTTGATCTTGTCCTAGAGATTTCTTGGACCGTCCTCATTCCTTTTGATTCTTTTTTCTTTATTCTCTTCAGCTTGGGTGATTTCCACTAGTGTTTCATCCGGCTTCTGATCTGTTCTTCTGCATCGTCTACTCTTCTACTAATTCTCTCTAGTGAATTTTTCATTTCCGTTATTGTATTCTTCAGCTCTGATTGGCTCTTTTTTATTCTTTACAGTTCTTTGTTGAAATTCTCTCTGTAGTCATCCATTCTTCTCCCAAGATCGGTGAGCACCATATGACTATTAGTTTGTACTGTTTATCAGGTAGATTATTTACCTCTGACTCGTTTAGGTCTTTTTCTGAAGATTTGTCCCATTTCCTTATTTGGAGCATATTCTTTTGTCTTCTCATTTTACCTCTTTCTCTGTGCTTATCTATATGTATTAGGTAGATCAGCTATGTCTCCCAATCTTAGAGAAGTGTCCTTATGTAAAAGATGCTTTTTGAGGCCCAGAGGTGCACTTACCTCTCATCACCCTTTCCAAATGTTCCAGGAATGTCCCCTGTGTTGGCTACATGTTTCCTTCTGTTGTGGCAGGGTTGCTCTTGCTGCAGGTGTTTGGGGAGCATAGGCTGTACCCTTGGCCAGCTGGTTATAATGCTCTGCTGTGTGCTTAGTCACTTTATTGGACTGGGAGACCCCCAGCATAGTTGGCTGCAAGGTCTAAGAACACATTCCTGCTGCAGTTTTTCTGTTGACTAGGCCCTCAGCATGGTTGGTTGCTAGGCTCAGGGGCTTACAATTGCTGTAGGCCTCTAGCCTGCAAGGCTTTTGTCAGCTCTCTCAGTAATGCACTTGGGTGGGTCTTGCCCCAGGTGTGGCAGCACACAATTCTTTCAGGCATTGGAAGGTGGGGCCAATCCTCTATGTGGCTGTTTGTGAATCACAATTCTGCTGCAGCTGACAAGCCCCACCACCCACAGGCCCAGACACCCTGTCAATGTAGTCCTGCCCTGTGCTCATGCTCTGCCCACTAAAACAGACCTGCTCACCCTACTGCAGATGCCCCACACATTCCACCCATGCAGGCCAGCCCCCTGCACATGTCCTTCCCCACAGAGGTGGACCCACTCACCCCACTGCAGAGGTCCCACACACCCCATCTATATGGGCCCACAAGTTGCCTGAGGGCTTGCTGTTGGCTGTGCCAGTCTCTAAGGGAGCTGCCTCCCCTGGCTGAGCTGTATTAAAATAGTGCTCTAGTGGGTGGGGCTGACCCCTGTGCTAACAGGCCAGGGGAGGAAATCCAATGACATCTCCCTGTGTCTGTGTCAGCACACCTGAACTAGGCCACAATAATGGCTGCTGCTAATGTCTCAGTCCTTGGAGAGGTGGTCCCGTCCACCTCCTGCCTCACCAAGATATGACCGGAGACTATCAAGTGAGTGTCTTGTCACCAAAGGGCTGTGCACCTATCTCTGGTGAATTTAGATTGCTTTCTGAAATGGGTAAATTTGTGCATGAGCCCTTTAAGAGCAAAATTTTCTTTCCTGTTCAATAGCCTTTCCTGGGTTATTCCCCATTGTATTTAATAGCCAGCAAAGCCAGATATTATGACACTTGTCTCAGTTGTGCTGAGTTAAAAAGCTGCTTATTATGGCAAAGCTCTTCAACTCAGATACCCTGCTTCTCCAGGGAAAGCTCCATACCTTAAGATTGCTCCTGGCTGTGAACCACTGCAGCTACAATGTGGCTTTTTCCTCTCCAGAAAAGAATTTCTGCCTCTTTACCTCAGTCAGCACTGTGCCCTGTTGTGGGATTTCTTTTTATCCAGTTTCTGCTTCTCCTCAGAGGTAATTTTTCCAAGGGTAGCTGTAAATTAGTTGCTTCCATGGGAGGAGGTGAGTTCAGAGTCCTCCTATGCCACCACCTTCCCAGGAGTCTCTGCCATTTGGTTTAAAACTAATTTGGCTTGACCTTGTTTTTCCAGAAAGGCTTGACATGGACTGTTGAGCATGCATTGTACATCTGCTTTAAACATTTAAAATGTTTCAAAGCCAAGAATGATGCCGTTAAAGATAGGGATGTTGCCTTTGCCCATATTAGCATTTCTTTAAAGATAAGCATTTGTACCCAGAGACTAAAGATTAATTCCTGACCTACAGTGCTCATCTCATGACCACTGACTTGATGACCACTGACCTGCTGTGCTCACCTTGTGACTACTGACATGCTGTGCTATCAAAGCACCTCATGACTGTAGTAAAAGAGAGATTCCTGTCACATGTGATGTATGTTCTTTGTTCCAAGATGGTATATAACCCCTCTGTACACCCTGCTTCTTCAGAGAGCTTCCATCGTCACCGGAAAAGTTCCAGGCTATGGTCTTCAAAGCTGACTCATACAACAAACTCACCCACATTTTGATTTATAGATTCATTATGGATTTTTGCATCAACATTACTTTAGTTTAAGAAAGAATATATGCTTTGGTGTGTAAACATTGTTGGCTGACTTTGAGTTCCTGATCTGAAATATAAATATATGCATTGTCAAAGATGGAATTTTTTTTTCTTTCCTCTGAGTCACCCCCGGTTTTAGCTAAAATAATGTATATAAAGTCAGAAATATGAAACTTCCAATAGAAATGTGAACAGGATGTTAATTTATCACTTACTTTTCCTACACTTGTAGAAAGGGATGCTGAAATAGTGAGAATGAGTTCACAAGCCATCAGACACACATCCACACACAACATATTCTCATATCTTCAGAACTTCCCATTTTATTAGGTGTTTAACCATGTCATGTTTGATGCATAGTGTGAACTATAAATACATAGATTGAACTAATTATGTTTGTTTGAAATGTTATATTATGATAGCTAGTAGACTGCTTAAGGGAATCCTGTCAAATCTCATCAGTCTGTGTCTTGAAACATAGATGAGAAAAGTAATATTGAATAAAGAGAGTTAGCATTTTGGTTCATATAGTGAAATTATCCAAAAACAAATAAAAGTGTAGCTAAGGATACATATTAAAACTATAAATAGGGACTGGCCCAGTGGCATAGTGGTTAAGTTTGCGTGCTTTACTTCGACATCCTGCAGTTCACAGGTTAAGATCCTGGGCTCAGACCTAGCACTGCTCATCAGGTAATGCTGCGGCAGCACCCCACATAAAATAGAAGAAGATTGGCACAGATGCTCAGCGAGCATCTCCCTCAAGCAAAAAGAGGAAGATCAGTAACAGATGTTATTTCAGAGCCAATCTTTCTCACACACACAAAAAAAGCTGTAAATAGTTAAAGTGTCACTTGCAACATTTCCTCTTGTGTCTTTTGCATTTAAAAGAAAATATACCTACTGTTATAAACCCTCATTTACAAAGCAGACTTTTGAACTATGGTTACTTACTTTTCTTATTAACTTTAAGAAACAGTATTCACATATTAAAACTGAATTTCTTTTAAAATTTCATTACCAACTAGTTTAATAGATACTTGACTTCATCAAATAAAATCTCTTATCCCATTTTCCAAGTTGTAAAGTGTCACACTGTTCAACTCCGGAGCAGCCAAATAGTATCAACTTAGGCATATTGTTTTCAAATCTGCTTTCATTGCTTTCCGCTCACCTACTGCATCAGCAACTCGTTCTAACTGGATGCTTTTAGGCAATGGCTTTTCTTCTTAACTAGTCTTCATTAAAATGATTCAATTTATCAAGACAATGAAAATTCAAAGATTTACAAAACACTAAAAGAATTTGTGATAGACAATTCGAAGCCAGACTGCCTGGGTGTATCCCAACTCCTCTATTTAGAAGCAAGTTTCTAGAGCTCTCCATGCTTCTGTTTCCTAGCCTGCAAAAACAAGAATGATAAAAGTATATACCTCAAAATGCAATTATGAGGATTAAATAACTTAATATTTTTCAAGCACTTAGAATACTGCCTGGCATTAAAAAAGTGCTATATGTATGTTACGATAACAAATCAAATTGAATTAAATTGATAAATAAATAAAACTGTGTAGCCTTACATTTATTTGCCTTATTTCTGCTTTAAACACACGCACACCCACACACACAAAGTCAGAGAAGTGTTTAACAGGAAAAAAAAAAACTACTTCACCATCAATCTTATTACTTAAATATCAGTTAGGCATTTGGCAGTGTCTCTCACAGATAAAGGGTGGTCCATAGAATTCTACTAAGCAAGTCATGCACAGACTATTTGTTGGCTAGAAAAAAGACGTTTTATTGTTACTTCACTGACAAGTTTTACTAACATTCATTTAACAAATTTAAAGTGAAAGAATTGTTGCATGTTCTATTATGTCCTTAAAATCTATTTTACTTGTATATTTCTTATTAAAAATACTGAGGTCAGTTTATCATTCTCAGCCAACACTGAGTCTCCATAATGGTACTTGTCTTGATTCAATACATTGTCATATTATTTGAATATTATTGAATGTGTTTTCAAATACGCATTTTCTGTTATTACGATTGGGCTACAATAAATACTTTGTCCACAAAAATTGATGAATGCCTCAAAAGCACTTCACTAAAGCATAAAGGGAGCTATAAAAGTGACCACATAAATACTATAATATAAAATAATGGCATAAATGTAAATAGTAAACAGCATTCCAGTGAAATATACAAAAGGAATATAAATGGACCAACCAAGTGAATCTATGTGATGATGTCTCACAAGCAGTAGGAAAAAGATGACTCTTTCCATCCAGGACTAGGGCAAAGCAATACTTTTCATTACAAAGTTGGTTATTTTTTGCTAAAGACAGAAAAATGACCCAAATTGTGAAGGCAATATTCAACGTTGAACATCTTAGACAAAAACAGGCACAAATCACACAGTTGCTGAGGGATCATAAAAGCAGCCACAAAATTAATGGCAAAGATTAAAGGCAGAAAGAAAACAAAGTGAATTATTAGCAAAACTCCTTCACTGAATGACAGCATTGAATGACACATGATGACAGGAGCATGGAATTTGAAAAAGCCAGTACTACCCCCTGTGCACGTCAGAAGGATTCTACCTCAGAGTGGGATAAAGCCACTGATGGGCAGAGCTTGAACCATGTCTTCACATATGCAGGAAGAATTTATGAGAAAAATTGCTAGTTTTTTTTCTGTTACTAAAAACTCATGATACAATAGAAGAGGTATTTTTTACTTTAGTTAATGATTTATTTGTGCACCAAAATGTAGAATAGAAAAAGATAAAATATATTGTGATCAGTACTGACAGAATAGTAGCAATAAGAATGTAGCTACTCAAATTAAAAGTTTTCTCCTTAATGCCAATTACCACACTCCATTAATCATAAAGAACAGTTGACATTGCCTCCTTCTCTTGATTCAACATTGAAGGAAATTGTGAAAAATGTGGATGTAATTATATTGTGCCCCTGAGCATAAGTATTTTGAGGCTGCCCAATAGAAAATAAAAAATAGTCAGTAATATGAAGTCCTGCTTTTCCCTGCTGGAATATGCTGGTCATTAAAAGAAAAGGTGTGCATACAGGTTAGAGAATGAGGGAATAAAACAGTGCTTCACCACCCTCCTAATGCCAGAGTATATATCAGTGATGCATTCCCTTGAATAGCCTAAAAGTTGTCACTTCAGAGTAGAAAAAAATTAATAATTTTGAGGCTAGTATATGCTAAGAAGACTGGACTGTAAAGAAAAATAATTACTTATCTGAGAAAGTAACCAATGGCATATTACTAGGCATGCTTTTAAATAACTTCAAACTGCTTCACAGAACCTGAAGAAATGCTTTCCAGAGCCAAATACATTAAAGTTGGGGTTATGAAGCCCTTGACTGTTACCTTCTGGGTTAGAAAACATTCAGAGCTCCAGGTATGACGTGATATACAGTCCTGTGCTGCATAACAGCATTTCTGTCAATGATGGACTCCATTTATGATGGTGATTCCATAAGGTTAAAATGGAGCCAAAAACTCCTACTATCTAGTGACATCATAGCATCATACGCAAAGCATTACTCTCATGGTTGTGGTGATACTGGTGTGCTGCCAGTCATATAAAAGCATAGCACATACAATTACATACAGTATGTAATACTTGATAATGACAACAAATGCCTATGTTACTCGTTTATGTATTTACTATACTATGCTTTTTATCACTATACTGCTGTTGTTACAACCTCAAACATCTCATGTTTACCAGCTCTCCTGAATGCATCATTTTCTCTTGTGCTTAATTTAATCCCATGTTGTTTTGCTCGTCATGACCCCTAAGTGTACTGCTAATGATGCAGTCAAGAGGCCTCATCAAGTGATTGAACTGGAGACAAAATTAAAGCTGATTAAGGGCTGTGAAGGTGGAAAATTTGTGATGGTTATTTCTTGCCAGTCAGGTGTGCCCCATTCCACCATAGCCACACTCTTGAAGAACAAGAACAAAGTGATGGAAGCCATTAAAGGATCTGCTTCACTGAAGGCAATGAGACTAACAAAAATTCAAAAAGTCTATATTAGACGTGAAGAAACTTCTAGTGACCTGAATTGAAGCCTGGACACAGAAGCATATCCCTGTCCGCACCAAGACGATCATGGCAAAATCACAAAGCTTGTTTGCAATGTTGGAAGAAAAGACTGGACCTGACTGCGATGTTCAATTTACTACTAGCTCTGGGTGATTTAAATAATTCAAGAATCATTATTCATTATATAATGTGAAAGTGAGTGATATGTCTGTGTGTGCTGATATGAAGTTGAAGAATTTTTGAAAACTCTAGATAAGCTGATTGTGGAGGAAGATTACTTGGCAGAGCAAATATTTGACATGGATGTAACCTCCCTATTCTGGAAACAGATGCCTGAAAGGACTTTCACTTGTAAGGAGGCCAAGTCAATGCAGAGTTTCAAGGCTCTTAAGGACAAGATAACAACCTTACTGGGGCGGGGGGCAGGGGGAATGTTGCAGGCTACAAATTGATACCCTTTGTGATTTGGCACAGTGAGAACCCCAGGGCCTTCAAGCATATCAGAAAGCACACACTGCCAGTGTACTACAGGAACAATGAGAAGTCATGGGTGACCCAGCTCCTCTTCCAAGATGCCCTCCTGATTTGCTGTGCCAGTGAAATAGAGAAGTAATGTTTGGAGAATAGCACACCTTTCAAGATTTTGTTTATTGTTGATACTGCTTTCAGACATCCTCCTTTTATTGGTGATCATTCCGATACGGATGTGGTGTTTCTCCCTCCAAATATCACTTTTTTGATCCAACCAATGTATCAAGGAATTATAGTAGCTTTTAAGGTCTGCTGCCTGAGAAGGCTTTTACTAGGCTATTGCTAAAACTGAGGAAGATATTGATGCAATTCTGGAAGGATTACAACGTCTATGACCACAACAAGAACCTTGCATAGGCTTGGGGTGATGTCACCAATGTGTGTGAATGGCATCTGGAAGGAGACACTTATGAGGTTCATCCATGATTCAAAGGATTTGCCAAAGATGAAAAGGTTTCAAAAATCAACAAGGCTGTGGTTAAGATGGCAAAGAGCTTTCAGCTCGATATGAATGAGGACAACATTGAGGAGCTCGTAGAGGTGGTTCCTGAGGAATTGACTAACGAGGAGTTGTTGAAACTGGAATGGGAATGCAGAGCTGAAGAAGAGGCACAAGAAAAAGAAACCGCAGAAGAAAAAGAAAACTCCCCAAGAAAATTCAGTGAAGGGTTTAGCAGAAATTTTTGCAGATCTCAATAACCTCCTTTAAAAGTTTGAAACACATGGACCCCAACACCAAAAGGTTTTCATTAATAGAGGGAAATGTTCATGGTGCATTGTCTGCTTACAAGCAAATCTGTGATTAAATAAAAAAAAGTAACAACCCAGGCAAACCACTATGGACATATTTCTGAAAAGATGACACATTCTCAAGAAGAACTTCAGGCAGGTCCTTCAAGAGGTATTCCAGAAGAAAGCATTCTTATCATAGGAGATGAGAGCTCCATGTGTGTTATTGCCCCTGAAGACCTTCCAGTGGGACAAGATGTGGAGTGGAAGACAGCAATAGTGATGATCCTGACCCTGTGTAGGTTTAGACTAATGTGTGGGTTTGTTTCTTAGTTTTTAACAAAAAAGTTTAAAAAGTAAAAAAATAAAAATTAAATAGAAAAAAGCTTATAGAATTTGGATTTAAAGAAACAAAATATTTTTGTACAGCTGTACAGTCTGTTTTAAGCTAAGTGTTATTACAAAGGAGTCAAAAAGTTAAAAATATTAACAAGTTTGTAAAGTAAAAAATTTCGGTAACCTACGGTTAAATTATTATTGAAGAAAGAAAAATATTTTCTATAAATTTAGTGTAGCCTAAGTGTACAGTGTTTATGAGGCCTACAATAGTGTGCAGTAATGTCCTGGGCCTTCACATGTGCTCACCATTCACTCACTGACTCACCCAGAGCAACTTCCAGTCCTGTAAGCTCCATTCGTGCTAAGTGTCCTATACAGGTATACCATTTTTTATCTTTTATTTCATTTTTACTCAATCTTTTCTATGTTTAGATACACAAATACTTATCATTGTGTTATAATTGCCTATGCATCAGTACAGTAACGTACTGTACAGGTTGGTAACCCAGGAGCAATGTCTATACTTTATAACCTAGGTGTGTAGTAGACTATATCATCTAGGTTTGTGTAAGTACGCTCTATGATGTTTGCAAAAATTGCCTAAAAACACCTTTCTCAGAACAAGTCACTATCATTGTCTTGTCATTTAGCATAGAACTGGAAGTATCCATCCACTGTATCTAAAACAATTTGACTTAACCAATTCCTGCCATAAATGATGTCCTTCTAAGTTAGTTTTTCTAATTTTGTAGCAATAACTACATATGTTATGTTGATTTATTGACCACAATGCTTCACTAATCTCTGCTTCCAAATTCTTTATCATGGCCTCATTGTTTGGAGAGGAGGGTGGATAATATATTCTTGGCCCTTGACTTCGGGCTTGACCATGGGGCTTGTTTTGGCCCATGAGATATCAGCAAACATGACACAAGTGGAGGTATGATATGTACTTGTGTGGGTTGGGCATTCTATTTTGCATCTCTGCCATCTTCACAAGGAAAACAAGCCACACTAACTTTCTGGTCCCAGGAGGATGAGGGACGCATGAAGCAGAGCAACGTCAGCTGACTCAGGGAGAAAAGCATCTGAAGCAGATCCAGATGCACAAACTGCTGTACATAAGAAAGATTTATTTTCTATACTGCTGAGATTTGCTGATTGTATGCTCCATATTGTGGAAATAGTTCAATAATGAAATGCGCAAATAAACATTTTAACTCTGTCTGTGGCTTATCAAGTAGAAGAAGATACTTTGGTTGAAAGACTAAAAACAATATATCCCTCTAATTGATAAAAACAATTATTATTGGGGCCAGCCTGGTGGTGTAGAGGTTCGGTTCACACTTCAGCGGCCCAGGGTTTGCAGGTTCGGATCCTGAGAGCAGAGCTAGCACCACTCCTTAAGCCATGCTGTGGTGGCATCCCACATAAAATAGAGGAAGATTGGCACAGATGTTAGCTCAGCAACAATCTTCCTCAAGCAAAAAGAGGAAGATTGGCAACAGATGTTAGACCAGAGCCAATCTTCCTCACCAAAAAAAAAAAATTATTGTTAATAATATTTTAAATTTTGCCTTATTTTATTATTTCTAAATTATGAAATTTTCTAATTTATAGTGTCATTTCACATATGTGCTGAAAGCCTATTAAGTAGCACTTAATTGCTCAAAGTGTAAAAAACCCTGAATTAAAAAGTTATGTCAAGTATAACTTTAAAAAATATAAGTAGCTAGAATTGCTAAATTAGCAAAAATTTCTTTTCATAAGTGTGCACATACACACACACGCACACACACACAGTATTACCTTGAATTGTTAGGAGAAAAAGAATCCCAAGTTTTCTCCCATGCATATGTTATCCCTATTTAAGGTGTACGCTAATATTATTCATGTGTACATAACCTATTTTCATATAACATGTGTCCTGAACAATTCAGAATTACGCCTTGGAAATCACACAAGCAATTAGATTCCATTCCTGTAACTGCCACTAGGGCAATGCTTTTCTTCTTTTTTCCAGTATATGCTCTAGAGCTAAGAATGTAATTGAATGCATTCTCTCCATCACACGAGCCAAATTGGCTTTGATGGTCCAGATATTTTATTGAAGACACTTGATGTGACCATATGGGATATCAAAAATAACTAGAGAAGCAGTAGACATTTCAGACACTTTATATTTTGCTTTATTTTTACATTATGCCTGATGTTTTTGGAACAATGGTTTGTTTTCAGGAAGTTTAATTGTTTTATAAAGATTTATGTAAAATCCAGAGACCATAAAATTATCTTCAGATATTATTTTCTTATATTTATGAGTTATTCTTGGTGAGAAATGGGGATGTGAGGAAGGACTGGTGTTTGAAATCTTCAAAATCTTTACTGTATGAAAATTCTGAGATATATTTTATAGCTGAAATAAAAGTTAACATTTTAAATGGTATAAAATCTAACACTTGTTCTGGAAAAAAAGTCACTTGAAGTCTGACTTATTCAATTAGATATATCCTTCGTTAAAAGTTGATAACTCACCTCCAGCATTCTTTCCACCACATCCATGACCCTGACTTACCTGGCCTCAGATCTATTGCTGCTGTTAGTGGAGGTCACGGTGGTGGTGGTGTTTTTGATCAATAGGAGAGGGCAAAAGCTCAGGACAATTCAAATTTTTAAAAGTTTTCTACCATAACACAGATTATCAAGTTCTGAAGACCTCTAAAACAAACTGATGCATTATTCTTTGTTCATCTAATACGTATAATATAAAATGCATGTTTTACTGAGAGATATATAGATTCCTACTGGATACGTGATATATGGTATTATTAAGTCAGTAGGTACACTCATCAAGAGATCAAGAGAATCCTTTGGACAAAGGACTTTCTGAGGCACTTTACAGTCCCCAAAATCTATGAGTTAGTTTGTTTATTATCCCTACCATTACACAAACAAGGAAACTGACACCCTGACAGGTAAATTTGTCCAAATTCAAATAGCTCATGGATACAACCTCAGACAGTCTGACTTAAGAGACTACGCTCTTCTGCACTGTGCTATACTGTCTCAAATATTAGAACGGAAATATTAATAACAACTATAGGATGTGTTAGGCACAGTTCTGAGTGTAGTACATACACTAATCTTCGTAGTGGGTACAATTATGACCTTATTTTACAGGTAAGAAAACCAAGGTACAGAGACTTTAAATAGCTTCCCCAAACTCACACAATTAGAAAAGATTATTCTTTGGGAACTAATTTATGTTTTTCTCTTATGTTTTTTTCTTCCTGTGTTTTCTCTTGTGTTTCTCCCCCTTCTGTTTTTTCCTGAGAAAGGAGTCTATCCTTAATGTGCCCTTACCTATTGGCTTCTGTTACAGGTTGAAAAGTAGAATAACCCTGATGAGGGCAGGAGGGACTTCTTAGTTTTGAGGGTTTTGTTGTTGTTTTCAAAAGATAAACCCAATGAGGAGATTATACTAAGTAGTTCCTGAGGTAGTAAGGAAAAAGACAAGAAGAGATAAGAGCAAGGGAGCTTTCCACAATTGGGAAAATGATAGAGGACTGTGGGTTCCCCGAGAAGAGAAAACCATGATGTCATTCCTACTCGAGGTCCTCAGGTAGTCACAAGTACTCACAGGGGAAATAAACAGCTGTGCAATCCACTGAGGGACCACAGTGAAGGCCACACGGAGGCTCCAGGACGCTCAGCCCTGAAAAATACACCCACCCATTGCCCAACATGTCAGAGCCTCTCACTTTCAAGGAATCATCGTAGCTTGGACAATGAGTAGTTACAACTATGGTCTAAAGCATAGAGTGGCCTTCCCCATTGTAGTACTGGAAAGACAAACTCTAGTAACTGTCACGCAGTCAGAGTGGGGAGAAAGAGACCCAATAATAACTGAGCTCACATTTGTGCGTTTCTTGCCATTTGAAATTAGATTTACTTTAGTTTTAGAAAAAGAACATAAGGCGCTATGACTGGCACAGCTGAGCTTCTGGAGGAGAATGCACCCCTGCTGCACTTAAACTGAATCGACTTGAGAAACCACGCTAAGTGTTCCAGCACGTGGGTCCAAGGAGAGTGTCTTTTCTTATCTAGAGTTACTAACATGCATTCAGATTTTGAACACATTTCAAAAAAATCTACATAAATCAACTTTTTAATTCAGGGATCCAATGATTTCTAATTTCTCCAAATCTTCATATTTATTCTCTCTAATACCATATCAAGAGAAAGAGTTTAAATCATGGTTAGTCTTTTCAGGAAACAATTTTGTCAAAATACAAATCCCGTTTTTGAAATCAAGACTCATGAACAATTGTACAAGGAAGTCTGGACTTTAGTTTGAACAGCACAACAGAGCATTTATTTTAACTGACTACAGAAATGGTGAAAATGCCTAAATTCCAGCTCTGTAATCTATAGGAATAAGCTCCTAAAAAAACTGAAAATCTACTCGTAACTTTGCCCCCTGACATACCTGCAATTGCTCTAATTATCTTCTCTCTTCCCCTAAGCAAAAGATTTTCATGATTTTAAAAACATCAAAATAAGAAGAAAAAAACAACTTTGATGTTGTTGCTTCTTGGTAGAGTTATTTAAAATTATGTACACTGTTTTTTAAATGATGGACAGATTATGCACACTACTGGAGCATAATACATGATAGGGATAAATGCTTCTTTGTTTTCTTGTTGAAGATTTTTCTCCATGACAAGGCGCAGCTGTCAAGACTTCAGCAGAACTCTGTTTTTTGGCAAGGAAAACAATTACATTCTGAGGTTTGCTGACTCCTTTCCAAATATAGCTCCCTTTTCCACAAAGGTAGCTGACAGACTGTAGAAACTCTAAAAACACTGAAAACCAAGAAGGCACCTCTTGTTTCTGAAGAAGGGATGTCAAGTCGTCATATTCTCCAGATAGAAGCTCACGATCTTGGTTATTTAAAGAGATGCTTTGAAACTTATAACATGTTTTTTTAAAGGCCTAAGAGACACGATGCTTTCTATTATATTCATAGATCCATGAACAAATGTTTTATTATTTGTTTCTAAGCAAAGATACACATTTCTAAGCCAAGATGACAAATCTCAGTTGAGGGATGAGTTATGAAATATTTGTGGTACATTTGTTCTCACAAATCCATCAAAAGACTGAAAGTTATTATGCTGATGTGTGTCAAGTCTCTCCAAATGTATTTATTTTGATAATTTCTATTATGCTATGAAGTCCTTATATGCTGAATTTATTTTCAAGATAAAGGTTTAATTAGTATTTAGGTGATGGCTGTCTCTGTTCTTCTAAGTCAGAATCATGAGTGCCAGGGGAGGAGGTAGTCCAGTGTTCCTAAGTTTAGGTTTTGTTTTTTGTTTTTCTTTTGAGTCACTGTAGTAACAGATTGTAGTGATGGAAGCACACATTTAGAGAGAAGTGCCTGGAATGTTGCAGCAATTAAGGCAGTCTAGAAGAAGGCCTGTTTATCACTGCTACCAACCACAGCAAGGTCACAACAAGAAAGATGGGATTCTGGATGTTGCATATGTTGTTTGATTGATTTTGATTTAGTTTTAGTTTTACGTTTCTTTGCATGCGGTGAGATGGGATAAAAGAGAGATTTTTAAAACTCTACTGCAGGGGCCAGCCCAGTGGCATAGTGGTTAAATTCACACACTCCACTTTGGCGGCCTGGGGTTCACAGGTTCAGATCCCAGACAGGGACCCAGCACAGCTCCTCAAGCCACACTGTGGCGGCATCTCACATAAAATAGAGGAAGATTGGCAGAGATGTTAGTTCAGTGACAATCCTCCTCAAGCAAAAAGAGGAAGATTGGAAACAGATATTAGCTCAGGGCCAATCTTCCTCACCAAAAAAAAGAAGAAAAAGAAAAAATTCTACTGCAGATCCATTCTCTATTATAAGCAAGGAGCTGAAGTTATTCTCCACTCAGAAATCTGAATAGTCTAAGCTGCTTCAATATTCTGTTGAAACTGATGTTAGTTCATTGAATTCCTATGGCATTCATTTTGAGAGCTTCTCATTCTGTTTCAAAGCAAACCAATTAGAAGGCAGAATATGAAAAGGTAGTCCAGGAAATCTTTGGTAGTCTAGGGAATCCAACATCTGGAGGAAGACTATATCTCATAATTTTTAACTTACATCTTTTTGGCTGATTCTCAAATTAGATTTCTTTGTCTTATAATAAAAGATACATTTGTTATAAGGCGGTTAAAAAGCATATATAAAGCTCCAAGCCATTAATTATAGGTAGAAATAAACATGGTAAAGATGAAATCTAATGCCATAACTATGACCTAGCATCAGATTTAGCTCTGAACTTTCCCTGAAAACAAAGCAAAATTGCTAATACGGTCAATGCTGTGTGTCTTATTTAATATTTGATAGACAGAAGCATTGTAGTCCTTTAATAAAGAGAAATTTTTCTTTACATTAACTCCTAAAATTGATTCCAGAGAGTTCTTGCCATTTAAGATTCCAAGAATGGCATTATGTATTAGTGACTTTATCATGGGATCAATAGGTAGTTGACTTATAAAAGGTTTAATAGTCTCATATCATTTGAATATATCAGATATTTGTGTTGAAAGAGACAGAGAGATATCAAAAGTGAATGCATTATCTTTGTAGAATATCATATTACGGATGCTTATGTTCACCTTCTCCAGGGGTGGGATGTAACTATTCCAGAAGCAAAGTGAAAGCTATGCCTAAGCCTGTCACGTTTCTGCCATGCTTTTGTTTCATGAAAAGTAACCACTCTTGAGTCCCTTCATTGCCATCAGGGAGAAAAACAATCATTTATAATAGTGCTGGGCTGAAGAGTGATTTGGAAAGTAATAAACCATTGAACCCTCCATCTGTTCCAGTATATTATGAAGACTGAAATTATCATGGATAATCATGGGGACCTCACCTTCCAAGAGGGGTAGGATAGGAAAACATGGCAATGAAATAATACTTAAATTACCAATGAGAACTTTTCAGCTACCAAAAAGAGTGAGACAGAAGTGGGTAAAAGAAAAAGTTCCACAACTGTTTTTAAGCAGACAGTTTAATATTTAGACTCCTCACAAATCTCTTAGCTGACTCTTATGAAAGGAGGCCTCAGTGCCTTAAGTATGTCACCAGTGGACAGCCCTGGCATCTTTTGCTTACATCTTATGAAGTGAACAGTGAAAAGGTATGTGCTGTTGTCTCCTACCTCCTCACTTACTGGCTCTAAGACTCCGAACAAGTTATTTAACCTCTTGATTTCCCCGTCCACGAAATGAGAATGATAACTAGTCCCCCACAATTGCTGAAAATATTAAATAAGATAATATATATAGAAATCACAGAGCACACATTAGGAGCTCTACATATTTTAGTTTTCTTGCCCTTTATTTCCCTGTATGGCTATTAAAAAGCCTGGAAAATTAACTTTGAACACCACTATTCTAAACTATCTTTCATGGTAGGTCATGAATTATTCTGTAGCATTCTGACTAAATATAAAATAATTTAAATACCTCCTCATTGCCATTTGAAAAACCCAGTGGCTAAAGGAAGGATTACTTAATAAATGAAACCAGATGACTGATTAACAATTTGGAAAACAATATAAATGGGTGCTTCATTGCATATCACACACCAAAATAATTTTTATGGGAACCACCCATAAAGAAAATACCTATTCATAAAGAAAAACTCCTACAAATTAATGAAATAGAAGAAATTCTAATTGATATGTCTCTATAAAATTGTGAACTTTTCTGGATTAAAAAAATCACAAAAATAATTGAAATTAAATAAATTAAGGAAAATAAGCATATATTGCAACTAAATATCTATCCTTAAAATAAAAGGCACTCACATATGAATAAAAACAAAATTAAAACACACATGAAACAGCATTAAAGACATAAACTGAAGAAAAAGACGAAGGTGGATTTCCTAGGCAACATCTTTTTCCCTCTTCATTCTCTCAGTGTTATTGTATATGTCACCTAGCTCTTCATAGATTTGTGCTTTAGGGAAAGCTGACTATATTCTCAGATTTCAGGATGGATTCTGAATAGTCTGAGCATACCAAGGGCTGGTCCTGGCTCTTGGTGTGTGTTTTTGTTCCAGGAGTGGTCATGTGGCCATAATTGGTCCAATCTGGAGAAAGGACTTGTATATCACGATTCCAGGAGAAATTTTCTCCGTGTATCTTTCCGTATGTGAGCAAGAAAGCATCTAGTTCTGAGAAAGCATAGAAGCCGATGTCAAGATGCACCTGACAGTAAATGACAGGACACAGAGAAAGAATTTGTGTTCTCACTGATATTCAGTAGATGACCAGACTAATAAACAGTTCACTTCACCTGCCAACTTTCATTTATGTGAGGCAACAAATATTTTGAAACAAAAATAAAATGAAAACTAAAATGATACATTGTTTATATTAGCCACAATTATAATTCACATGTCAATAATTTGAGTATATGATGAAAACTTGGCTCCTAAGAAAATTCATGGTTTTACATACTATTGTATTAAATAGATTGAAAACAAATTAAACATTCAACTTGAGAAGCTAGAAGAATTAATTTAAAACCAAAAACAGAACAAATATCATTTTAAGATAATTCAACTACCAAAACTGGCTCTAGATATAGTCAAAAATCCAAGAAATATAAATAATCACCAAACACCTACTCCTTTGAAAATAATCCATTCTCTAACTCACAGCACTTACAGAAATAAATTCCAATTTATTAAAGTTCAAAGGTAAAAAAAAGTGAAAGTGTTAGAATAAATATTGCTGAGGAAATGTGGGATTCAAAAGTAAGGAATGCCTTTTTATTCAAAATAACAGCTATTAAATCAAAATTATACAATTCTGCACAAAATATTTGTAAACAAAAGAAAAATGATAGAATTAAAAAATAATCATAACATATATAACATAAAAGGGGGTATCTAGATACCTACAAATAAATAAATAAGAAGCAACTAAAAATTTTAAAATAAAATATGAATAAGCAATCCATATAAAAGAGAATGTAAAACTCCAATAAATATGTGAAAATGGAAATTATATTGCTATTAATTGGGAAAATGCACTTAAATAATAATTCACCATCTCCCCCCTCACACTGGCAAAAACCTTGATCTGCAAATATCCAGCTGGTAGATCAGTGAACCACTGGCTGAACACTGATTGGTGTAACCACTTAGGAAGGAAACTGACATTTTCCATTGAAATTAAGAATGAACATAACTTGAAATCCAGAAATTTAATTTCAGATTATGTAGAACTATACACTAGACGAAATCTTGCACATGTGCTCAAAAAATATTACAATAACAAGTCTTTTTTCTTAACAACAAAAAAATATAGTATAAATAAGAATAGGAAAATAAAGTGTATTATATCCAAATTATAGTGTCATATAGCTACTAAAAGGAATAAGTGAAATCTGTGTGTCTCAAGATATACTGTTGAGTAAAAAAGACAAATTAGGGCATAATACATGCAATATGATATCATTTTTGTATAAACACAGAACTATGAAACAATAATGCATCATTTTTTATGAATACATATCAACATATATAGCTGAAATCATTAAGTGGTTTTAGAGTGTTTGACAGCAAATGTTAATAGTGAATAATTCTCATGAGGAGGGGACAGAAGTAACTATTAGACAGCATTGAAAAAAAATTAGCCTTAAAGATGTTTAAAATATTTTTAAGAAAATGTGGGTTATTAATAAAATAAAAATATAATTTTTAAACAATACTGTAGACTGAATATATATGTCCTCCCAAAATTCATATGTTGAAATCTTAACCCCCAATGTGATGATGCTTGAAGGTGGGGCCTTTGGAAGGTGATTAGGTCGTAAGGGTGGAGCCCTCATGAATGGGATTATTGCCCTTATAAGAGGCCCCCAGAGAACTCCCTCACCCCTTCTGTCATATAAGGACACAGCAAGAAGACAGCCATCTGTGAATCAGGAAGCGGGCTCTCACCAGACAGCAAATCTGCTGACACCTTGATCTTGGATTTCCCAGCCTCTAGAACCGTAAGAAATAAATTTCTATCATTTATAAACCACCCACTATATGGCATTTTTGTTACAGCACTCTAACCAATTAAGATAAACAGTAATGGGAAAGGAGAATAAAAATAATATAAAATTTTAAAATGGATGAGTTAGGCGAGATTTAATTATATGACAAAAGTCACATTTCAATTAGAAGAAAAGAGTAGAGCAAATGGTGTTGGAACAATTGGCTAACCCAGAAAATATTATATCCTGTTGAACAACATGTGCAAAGAAATTTTCAGATAAGCCAAATATCTAAATGTAAAGATGTTTGTGGTAGGCAGAGCAGCCCCCTAGAGAGGTCCACCCACTAACCCCTGGCTCCTGTGAACATACTACATTACTGGGCAAAAGGGACTTTGCAGATGTAGTTAAGGTTAAGGGCCTTAAAACAGGAAGATCATCCAGATGGGCTCAATCTATTCAAATGAGTCTATAAAAGTAAATAATTTTCTCTGGATGCAGACATGTTGCAGGAGAATTTGGAGAGATTTGAAGCAGGAGAGGGACCCGACCTGCCCTTGCTGGAGAGGAGCCAAATGGAAAGCATGAGATTGATTGTGGGCACCTGAAGGAGGAAAAATGTAGCTGTGGCTGACAGCCAGCAAGGAAAGAGAAACCTCAGTCCCACAAGCACAAAGAACTGAATTCAGCCAACACCTGAATGAACTTGGGAGGTGAAGCATCACCAGAGCCTGCAGAAAGGAATGTAACCCTCGCACACCTTGATTCAGCCCTTGAGAGTCTAAGCACAGGACCCAGCTGAGCCACACTGACTTACAGAATAAGGAGATAACAAGCGGATGTTGTTTAAAGCCACTAAATTTGTGGCAATTTACTATGGCAGCAAACAAAACTAGTACAAAGTTCTAAAAGAAAATATTGGTGAATACTGTTACACTGTTGGAGTTGGAAGGACATCTTTAATCATGAGACCAGAATCCAAATTCATGAAGGAAAAAGAGTGATAGTTTTGAATTTATAAATGTTTACAATTTCTGCACAGAATAAAAATAAAACAATACAAACAAGTTCGAAAATTAAATGGCAAACTGTGAGAAGTATTTACGTTGCACATGATAGGCAAGAGATCAGTTCCCTTAATATGTAAAGAACTCTTACAAACAACAAAAAAATAAAGACTCCATTAGAAAAAATGGACAAAAGTCATTAAAAACTTATTAAAGGTGAAATCTAAAGAAGAAATTCATAAATGTGTTCTTGCTAGTAGGAAAGAAGTCGACGCTAAATGAAGATAAAACTTTTCATACATCAGATTAGAAAAATTCTAACATTTTCTAATATCCAATGTTGGCACGGGTGTAGGAAAATAGACACCCTCTTATACTCCCGGTAGAAATGTTCTGCAGGGCAATTTAAGGATATACATCAAATTTTTAAATAAGTACACTTATTGACATATTGAATTCACTTTTACATCTTAATCTTTAAGAGCTAAATCAATATAGCAGGCATATACTTACATTAATTCCAACTTTGATAATAAAAAATTAGAAAAAAACATTAAATACTAATAAAAAATAAGTTGTGATGCATACTTACAATGATATAATACACAGACATTAAAATGAAGATAGAGATCCATATATTACAGAGTATTTAAACTATCAAGTAGTGGTTAAGAATCTGATAGTTGTGGGTTCAATTCCTCACCCCACCAGTTGCTAAGTTGTGTGAACTTGAGTGACTTACCTACGTCCTAGGCATCAGATTCTTTTTCAGAAAACTACTGATAATAATACCTACCCAAGTAGTTGTGATACTTAACTGAAATCAATAAAATGCCTAGTTCAGATGTAGTTATATGTGTGTTTACTATTACAGCTGTCTAAAATTGTGAGCTTTGCGTTCTAAAAAGAAAATTTTCATATAGCATTTTACAACACTGATCAGAAGGTGCAAATGAGTTTTAACTAAAACAGTTTATAAACTAACTGCTGAGCTCAGATAAAAGTATGCAAACTATATTATGTGGCAAGACAATGATAATATTAATATTCACGCATGGATAACTGTGCTCTTAGGCAGCCATCCTAGGAATAAAATGAGATAGTTGAAATAACCTAAAAGAAATCACGATGTAAGTGTTAAGTAACACAAGTGTTGTAATATTTCTGGAAGATTGTCTCTGGAAAGCTTATTCCCTGAACAAATCGGGAGAGTCTAGAGCTTAGATGTTCTTGCTCTGTCTCTCAGAGTTTGGGTGAGTTGTAAAAACTTGCTGAGACCATTCCTTCAATCATACTTGCCAAAAAAATTAAAGCTGACTCAATACGCCATTAAACACTTTGATTTCTGCATTACTCTGCTGACTCCATGGATGTCATGATTATGTGGAACGAAGGTCTCAGTCAGCACTAACATGGAATACTCCTTAACAGCATAGAAAGCTTTATCTTTGCCTTTTCTCATTAGCAACTGCCCAGCACTGTCGGAGGCTGTGACCTTAGAAGGTGCAATTGTTCTCCAGTTTGTAGTTTGCCCTGAAGTGGCCTAGAACTATCCAGAGAAAGGTCTTCTTTTCTCTGCTGGGTACCCTGTAGTTGGAGAAAAACATAGACACAGCCCTGGATTTGGGCAAGAGAATGAATTTCAGGCTAATACTTGCCTAAGAAGTCTCTCTCATTGTGAAGATATCATGGGCTTTTCAAGTCAACATCAGTCGTCTGTCTAGGTTTGAGCAGCCCAGGGTTTTGACGCTTGGGCATTCCTACAGATTTATTATAGGGAAATGTAAGTGCTTACATTTTCCGTCTCTTTGATTCTCAGGATATTTAGCTTATCATTTAATTTTGAGAAAACTGAAAGAGAAATTGTTTAAAATGTATATACTTAGAAACAAAAAATATCAACATTGAAAAAGATCTTCTTCTTAAAAGTTTATGAATCTTTTAAGGAGATGATGTCTAGTTATACAGACAAGGAACCATGACACAGAGACTTAGTCACTTCTCCGAGTTCACAGCAAAATGAGTTCAAGTGCCCAAACCTTTGGCATCTACACCAGGTAATCGCCCTACTGGATCACATCACCTCCTTTTAGGCTTTTTCTAAGAGAAGAAAGAGGGAATCTTGGAGGTATGCAGGATCACACCCCAGCTCCACCTAACTTGATATTCTATTTCTAAGAGGCAGGCTGTCTTAAGGTTCTTCTTGAAGAAGGTAAGCTTGTTCACTCAATGTCAATCTTTAAAGCTTAAATTTCAAGTAAAGTTAAAGAAAAAAGTAGCAAACTTTTCTAATTAAATAGAAAATTTCTGAGCGAGCCCTGATGGCCTAGTTGTTAAATTTTGGCACTCTCACAGCTTCGGTGACCAGGTTCATTTCCCCGTCGCAGAACCACATCACCCATCTGTCAGTTGCCATGCTTTGTCGGAGGTTCACATAGAAGAACTAGAAGGACTTACAAGTAGGATGTACAACCATGTACTGGGATTTGGGGGAGGGAAGAAAAAAAAGAGGAAGATTGGCAACAGATGTTGGCTCAGGGCAAATCTTTCCCTGCAAAAAAACAGAGAATATCTGGAGCCTCCAAAAAGGCTGAATTGCCTCACAACCTAACTTAAGGAAAATCCTATCCTAGTTGCTGGCTGGACTTGCTAGATGCTTTCAGTCTCTGCCATATTTTTCATTATCCCATGATTCTTAGGGACTACAGCTACAGAGAACATGGGTCTCGGTGATTATAATATTTCTGTCCAGCCCTCCTTCCTTCTTTTTCTCCGTAGATCTAGGCAGAGTCCAAGATTAGGGTTATAAAACAGAAAGCACTTCTTCTTCTTGAGATGGTGTCCAGGATGGATGAATCTAGATCACGCCCTTTCTGGAGAACTTCAAGCCATATCATAAGGATTAGAATCAATAGATAAGAAAATTAAGACCCTTGGAATTGTTAAAGTAAGAAATACCTTCCAATTTAGAAGTGCATAATGGTACTTCTCATATCTTCTGTGGCTATATTTCTAGGTAGTGCTGTGCTGGGAAATGTTTAAGAAGCTCACTGAAAACAAAAGTCTGCATGTACTGCATGTATACATGGTACATAAGTTTATTACAAATTCTACTAACAGAGGGATGTGTATTATACAACTTACAAATAATACTAAAATATAATGCTATTATGTAAATCCCATTTAGGCAATTGATTCTCAGAGAATACTTTCTTTGATTTTTGCCAAACTCTTATATCAATAGGCAAACTTTGGTTGCAAGTGATGAATGAATATAGTTCTGCCATGAATGTTGGTTGAATTTTCATTTACATTAATAATTAGGATGAAAGTGAAACAAAGACGTATGTTAGAGCTTCACTTATTCAATTATGATGCAAGCAAATCCTTTGCTGAATTGGATAATAATTTTCTAATACTGGCAGAATATTTCCCAATTTTATTTTGCTACTTAGAACATATTGGCTACAGACAAGTGCACTTTAGATTTTAACATACATTATTAATCTTTGTTCTATTGTTTTCTTAATTCTACACTGATTTGTAGCATTTGCTGATTTCCACAATGTAAATACTCGTACCGTGACTGATTTCAAGCTATAAAAGTGATACCACTGATAATGGGGTGGGGAAGAGAGGTTCAGTAGCACATCATGGTACAATGTTTCCACCATATAGATATAATGGGTGCAAATAACCTCAAGAGCTGAGATAATAATAAAATGTAGTAAAATAATTAGAAAGTGATGAGTTTTGAATATTTATTACTTCTGTTCTTAATATAACTTAGTTGTTTATATAAAGTTTAATGATGGCTGAGTTATTAACAATTGGCTCACAAATTTCCTGAAAATTTAACAATCCTCTCTTTATGAATTGATACAAGCCAGTTCCAACACACAGCTAATTCCAAGTATCACTGTATAATTCTTAAAATAAGGTCTCAACTAGGAGCCAGGTTCTTATAACCATTGAGAAATGCTGTTGAAAGCATAGCTGTGAACTGATAATAGAAGGTTGCATCAGGGAAGCCGAGAATCAACATTGAAATCACAGTGTATTTCCAAAGATATAATATTACATCTTCACTCTGCCAGAGGCTGCAAATAGAAAGACATTACTGATGGCACTGTATCGTCTTTGTGAATCCATTTAAATAAACGGGTGTTTATGTTATGAGATAAAGAGCTCTCTCATAATTCTCACACATGACCTCGCTTCTACACCAACTAGTCCTCCTATATTCTCTACCTTAGTTGGCGGTGCCACAACACTTCCGATCACCCAAGATAGACATTTGGATACTTGGAAGTCACTGTAGGTTCTTTCCTCACTTTCATCTTATTCCCCCACCTCCTATCCTATCAGACACCTCCCAAACATTTCAAATCTTCTGGGCCTTATCCCATATCCTGGGCCTTTGGTGAGACATCAGCCACCACTGCTGAGCTCCACATGGGCTTCAAAGAATTTTTTGAGGGCGCAAAATTGCAATACCTCACCTCATTCATACACAGTGCCTCTTCATCCCCTTCTTTCCTCTTTACAGTAAGGCCTCTGGTCTGTTTTTATTGCTATGAGAGTTCTTCTAAAGCACAAGTCTATCCTCCTGCTTAAAAAACGACTCTGGTTTGGGTGTTTTAGGAGCAGGTCCAAGCTCCTTGTCATGACAGACAAGCCCTCTCACAAGGTGGCCTCTGCCTCTATCTCCAATTCTGTTTCTCACAACTCCCCCTCATACTTAGTAGTAACAAAGTTGAATTTCATAAATGATTGTTTTCATCTATGTTCTGTTCAAAACTTTGCATTTGTGTTTATACTTAATGTATGAAATGTTGTAACATTTTTCTTTGTTGCTTAATTTAGGGATATATGTGTTTAGTGTTCTCTACATTCTACCTTCCCCTGCTCTTTCTGTCACTCTGTGTCCTAAACTTCTCTTGGATCTTTCCGTCCCCAGTGACATGATACTAGTCAGAACATGCTATTATCATGTCCTAGACTAGATTAAATAGCTCATAACTGGTATTTCTATATTTCCCCTTTTTCTTTCCAATCCAGTCTTTACACTGCAACCAGATATTTTTAAAAGCCATGAATTCTTTTTCAAATCTCTTAAAATAAAGTTATAAAAAAACTTTTAAAATGAGCAAAAAGCTCTACTTTCTGCTGCTTATGTAAATCTCAACTAAACAACATTTCTTCAAACATTCTCTAATATCACAGGCTAAATCAATTTCTCTGTTTTAAATGCCCACGGCATCTTATACTATATAAAAATATAACAAATTAATGTGAAATTGTTTGTTTAAGGCTTGTCGTCATCACCACTATTCTGTGTGAAAGCATGAGTCACATCTGTTTTGTTTACCAAGCACACAGTAGGCGTTCAACAACTATTTGCTAAATGCATGAGTTGGTTAATTAAGTAAATAATCAGCTTGGATCAATTCAGCCCTCAGAAGGGAAGCCCTGTTCTTAAGGTGATTGGGAACACGAACTAGCAATTAGAATAAATGTATTTGTCCTACCACTCAGTTTTTTACTCTTGCACACCACATGGTGCAAAACAAATTCTGTGTAAATGTCACAGCATTCATTCAGTGTATTAGTTTCCTATTGCTACTGTAGCAGATTACCACAAACTTAGTGACTTAAAATGACAAAATTGATAGGCCCGCTCCAGTGGCCTAGTGGTTAAGTTCGGCATGCTCCACTGCAGCGAGCTTGTCTTTGGCAGTCTGGGTTTGGGTCCCAGGAGCAGACCTGCACCGTTCGTCAGCAGCCATGCTGTGGTGGCTGCTCACATACGAAAAGAGGAAGATTGGTGACAAATGTTAGCTCTGGGTGAATCTTCCTCAGCAAAATAAATATATAATAATAATAATAATAAAATTTATTCTTTTATAACTCTGAAGGTCAGAAATCCAAAATGAGCATTTTGGAGCTAAACTCAAGGTGTCCACAGGACTGGTTCCTTCTGACGACTCCAGGGAAAAATCTATTTCCTTGCTTTTTCCAGCTTCTAGAAGCCACCTGTATTCCATGGTTTGTGGCTCCTTCCTGGCATCGTTCCAATCTCCTGCTTCCTTTGTCACGTCTCTTACTAGTGATTCTGCTCTGCTTCCCTCTTATAAGGACTCTTGCACTACATTGAGCCCATCCAGATAATCCAGGATAATATCCCCATCTCAAAATCCTTAACTTTATCATATCTGCAAAGTCCCTTTTACCATGTAGGGTAACATATTCATAGGTTCCAGAGATTAGGATGTGGAAAATCTTTAAGGGGGAGCAGAGGGCCTTTTTCTGCCTACCACACTCAACTATAAGAGATCTTTAACAATTCATTCACAGAAAAATCTGTTAAATTTTCTGTCTCTTTGAGGGAAAGAAAAATGTTATTTATTCTAAATAAAGTCCCTTCTGCAATAGAGTTTTAAATGACTGCAAAAATGAGTTTGGCTGCTTGAAGGGTTTTTTTATTATAATAATTTACAAATCTCATTAAGCTTTGTTATTGTTTTCTCAATTCTGAATCCACAGCTGTCACCAGAATGACATGCATGAGTTAGAGGGTGTAAAAAACCACTTGTGGGAAGACATCCTGATTTTTTTATGTATTTATGATAGGACATTTTTTTTCCTTGACTGCATCTTGTACAATAATTAGGTGCCATAAATTGTTGTCTAGCTAGTAAAAAAAAAAAAAGACCTGTGAAATATAAAGGTCAGCTTCATTTCTCTAAATCAAAAAGGAAATTCTCCTAGGCCACCCTGGAATAACTATTCTTTATCCACACACACACACGCACGCACACACACAGGAACATTTTAATCTTCACATTTTATATGCAATTTTTTAAAATACTAGAATCTTATTTCTCCCCTAATCACGTTACAAATTGGACCTTTGAAAATGAATTATTTAGTCACTTAACGGTCACTGTAAAATTAAATTTATTTGTAAGGGTTACCATCAGTGCAACTATCTTTAACAAGTAAAGCATTCAACTAAAATTATGGCAATTTTAGACGTGATAACGATCATCGACAGTTGCTCTGAATTTACAATCGATCACAAATACCACCACAGCTTTGAGTACAAGATTTTCAGTAGTAGTCTCACCTTACAGACATGATAGTGAGAAATATAGTTGAAAATAGTGAAGGGTGACTACTTATGCTGTTTATTATCTGCTACCATTTCCCATCTCCACTACCAAAATATTACTATCTTTCAAATCATCACAAAGTCCCCTCTTCTGTGAAAACCCATTCTCTGTTTCTCTTTCATTCTGTGTCATGACTCTTACACTACTTTAATCAAAGAAGAGAGACCGTTGGCTCCACTACCAAGGCAGAGGATGCACAGGGTTAGAGATGGACCTTTGGAATAATTGCAACCCAGTCACCCCTTTTGCCCTCTTCCCTCCTCGCTTTCCCCCTCTCTCTCCTCCCCTTGCCTCTGGTAACCAACAACCTAATCTCTGTATCTATGTGTTTGTTTGTTGCTGTTGTTGTTTTATCTTCTATTTACGAGTGAGATCATACAATATTTGACTTTCTCCATCTGACTTATTTCACTTTGCATGATACCCTCAAGGTTGACCCATGTTGTCACAAATGGCAACATTTCCTCCTTTTTATAGCTAAGTAGCATTCCATTGTGGATATATACCCCATCTTCTTTATCCATTCGTCCATTCATGGGCACTTAGGTTGTTTCCAAGTCTTGGCTATTGTGACTAATGCTGCAATGAACATAGGGGTGCATATATTTTTATGCATTCATGTTTACATGCTCTTTGGATAAATCCCCAGCAGTGGAATAGCTGGATCGTATGGTATTTTTATTCTTAATTTTTTGAGGAATCTCCATACTGTTTTCCATAGTGGCTGCACCAGTTAACATTCCCACCAGAAGTGTATGAGAGTTCCATTTTCTCCACATCCTCTCCAACACTTATTATTTCTTGTCTTGTTAATTATAGCCATGCTGATGGGTGTGAGGTATCTCACTGTAGTGTTCATTTCCATTTCCCTGATGATTAGCGATGTTGAACATCTTTTCCTGTGCTTATTGGCCATCTGTATATCTTCTTTGGAAAAATGTCTCTTCAGACCTTTTGCCCATTTTTTAATTGTTTTTTTTTTTGTTTTGGAGATGTATGAGTTATTTATATATTTTGGATTTTAACTCCTTATCAGATATATGGTTAGCAAAACTCTTCTCCCAATGGTCAGGTTGTCTATTAGTTTTGTCAATGGTTTCCTTTGCTGTGCAGAAGCGTTTTAGTTTGATACAGTCCCATTTTGTTTATTTTTTCTTTTGTCTTCCTTGCCTGGTCAGACATGATATTTGATAATATGCTGCTTTAAGACCAATGTCAAAAAGCATACTGCCTATGTTTTCGTCTAGAAGTTTTATGGTTTCAGGTCTTACTTTCAAGTCTTTAATCCATTTTGATTTACTTTTTGTGTATGGTGTAATATAATGGTCTACTTTCATTCTTTTGCATGTGGCTATCCCATTTTCCCAAGACTATTTATTGAAGAGACTTTCCTTTCTCCATTGTACATTCTTGGCTCCCTTGTCAAAAATTAGCTGTCCATAGATGTGTAGCTTTATTTCTGGGCTCTTGATTCTGTTCCATTGATCTGTGTGTCTGTTTTTGTGCCAGTACCATGCTGTTTTGGTTACTACAGATTTGTGGTATATTATGAAATTAGGGAGCGTGATACCTCCCGCTTTGTTCTTTGTTTCTCAGAAGTCCTTTGGCTATTCGGGGTCTTCTGTTGTTTCATATAAATTTTAGAATTCTTTGTTCTATTTCTGTGCAAAATATCATTGGAACTTTGATAGGGATTGTTTTGAATCCATAGATTGCTTTAGGAAGTATAGATATTTTAACTATGTTAATTCTTCCAATCCAAGAGCATGGAATATCTTTCCATTTATTTGTATCTTCCCCAATTTCTTTCAACACTGTTTTATAGTTTTCGGTATATAGGTCTTTCACCTCTTAGGTTAAATTTATTCCTAGGTATTTTATTCTTTTTGTTGCAGTTGTAAATGGGATTGTATTCTAAATTTCTCTTTCTGCTACTTCCTTGTTAGTGTATAGAAATACAACTGATTTTTGTACGTTGATTTTGTATCCTACAACTTTACTGTATTCATTTATTATTTCTATTAGGTTTTTAGTGGTTGCTTTAGGGGTTTCTATATATAAAATCATGTCATTGGCAAATAGTGACAGTTTTACTTCTTCCTTTCCAATTTGGATCCCTTTTGTTTCTTTTTCTTGCCTGATTGCTGTGGCTAGAACTTCCAATACTATGTTAAATAAGAGTGGTGAAAGTGGGCATCCTTGTCTGTTTCCTGTTCTTAAAGTGATAGTTTTCAGTTTTTGTTATTAGCTATCAGTTTGTCATAATGGCCTTTATTATGTTGAGATAGTTTCCTTCTATACCCATTTTATTCAGAGTTTTTATTTTAAATGGATATTGTCTCTCGTCAAATGTTTTCTCTGCGTCTATTGAGACAACCATGTCATTTTGTAAATGTGGTGTATTACGTTGATTGATTTGCAGAAGTTGATCCATCCCTGCATCTCTGGAATGAATCGCACTTGATCATGGTATATGATCTTTTTAATGTTTTGTTGTACTCAATTTGCTGGTATTTTGTTGAGGATTTTTGTGTCAATGTTCACCAGTGGCATTGGCCTGTTTTTTTCTTTTTTTGTGTTGTCCTTGTCTGGTTTCATTATCAAGGTATTGTTGGCCTCATAGAATGAGTTACATTGCTCCCCCTCCCCTTCAGTTTTTTGGAATACTTTGAGAAGGATAGGTAGTAAGTCATCTTCGAATATTTGATAGAATTCACCATGGAAGTTATCTGGTCCTGGACCTTTATTTTTTGGGAGGTTTTAGATTACTGTTTCAATCTCCTTACTGGTGATTGGTCTATTCAAATTCTCTATTTCTTCTTGATTTGGTTTTGGAAGGTTGTATGATTCTAAGTTATCCATTTCTTCTAGATTATCCAATTTGTTGGCATATAGCTTCTCATAGTATTCTCCTACCTTTTGTATTTCTGAGATGTCTGTTGTCATTTCTCCTCTTTCATTTCTGATTTTATTTATTTGAGCTTTCTCTCTTTTTTTCTTGGTGAGTCTAGCTAAAGATTTGTTAATTTTATTTACCTTTTCAAAAAACCAGCTCTTAGTTTCATTGATTTTTTTCTATTTTTTTTAGTCTCTATTTCAGTTACTTCTGATCTGAATTTTATTGTTTCCTTTCTCCTACTGATTTTTGGCTTTGTTTCTTCTTTCTCTAGTTCCTTATGTTAACTGTTAGATTGTTTCTTTGAGATTTTTCTAGTTTGTTGAGGTAGGCCTGTATTGTTATAAATTTCCCTCTTAGTACTGCTTTTGTCTCTTCTATAAATTTTGGCATGTTGTATTTTCATTATCATTTGTCTACAGGTATTTTTTTAATTTCTCCTTTGATTTCTTCATTGACTCATTTAGTTTAGTAGGATTTTTTTTAATTTCCACAAATTTATGGCTTTTCCAGTTTTATTCTTGTAATGGATTTCTAGTTTCACACTATTGTGGGCAAAAAAGATGCTTAGTATTATTTCAGTTTTCTTAAATTTATTGAGACTTGTTTTGTGGCCTAATGTGTGATCTATCCTGGAGAATGTTCCATGTGCATTTGAAAAAAATGTGTATTATACAGTTTTCGGATGGAATGTTCTGTATATATCTACTAAGTCCATCTGGGCCCATGTATCATTTAAAGTCAATATTTCCTCATTGATCTTCTGTTTGGATGATCTATCCATTGCTGTAAGTGGAGGGTCAAAGTCTGCTACTATTATTCTGTTATTGTCTATTTCTGCTTTTATGTTTGTTAATAATTGCTTTACATATTTAGGTGCTCCTATGTTGGGTGCATAGATATTTACAAGTGTTATATCTTCTTTTTGTGTTGTTCCCTTTATCATTATGTAATGCCCTTCTTTGTCTCTTGTTACAGTTTTTGTTTTAAAGTCTATTTTGTGTGATATAAGTATTGCTACCCCCACTTTCTTTTCTTTGCAATTTGCATGGAGTACCTTTATCCATCCCTTCACTCTTGGTTTGTGAGTATCTTTAGGTCTGAAGTGTGTCTCTTGTGTGCAGCATATATATGGGTCTTGTTTTTTTATCCAATCAGCCACCCTATGTCTTTTGATTGTAGTATTTAGTCCATTGATATTTAAAGTAGCTATTGATAAGTATGTACTTATTGTCATTTTCTTACTTTTTTTCTGGGTGATTTAGTAGTTATTCTCTGTTCCTTTCTACTTCTCTTCCTCTCTTCCCTTGTGGTTTGATGGCTTTCTTTAGTGTTATGCTGGGGTTCCATTCTCTTAATTTTTTTTGTATATTTATTATAGGTTTGTAGTTTATGATCACCATAAGGTTCGTATATAATAATCTATGTAAATAGCAATCTATATTAGTTTGATGGTCTCTTAAGTTTTACCTTTAGCAAGATGCTAAAGCTCCACTCTTTTACTCCTCTCCCCCCACATTTTGTGTCTTGATATCATATTTAACCTTTTTCATGTGAGTGTATCTTTTATCCTCTTATCATGGAAGTAGATAAATTTTAATGCTTTTGTCTTTTGATCTTCATATTAACTTCGTAAATGGTTAATTTGCTACCTGTACTGTACATTTGCCTTTACCAGTGATTTTTTTCATAATTTTCTTATTCCTATTTGTGGTCTTTTCCACTTAAATAAGTCCTTTTATCACTTCTTGTAAGGCTGATTTCTTAGTGACAAACTCCTTTAGTTTCTGCTTGTCTGGAAAACTCTTTATCTCTTCTTCCATTCTGAATGATAACCTTGCTGGACAGAGAATTCTTGGCTGTAGGTTTTTTCCTTTCAGAAAATATATCATGCCACTCCCTTCTAGCCTGTAAGGTTTCTGCTGAGAAGTCAACTGATAGCCTTATGAGGTTTCCTTTGTGTGTAACTTGTTGCCTTTCTCTTGCTGCTTTTAGGATTCTCTCTTTAACTCTTGATGTTTTAATGTAATGTGTCTCGGTGTGGACCTCTTTGAGTTCATCTTGTTTGGTGTTCTCTCTGCTTTCTGTACTAGGATGGGTCTTTCCTTCCTTAGGTAAGGAAAGTTTTCAGCTATTATATCTTCTAATTGGTTCTTTGCCCCTTTGACTTTCTCTTCTCCTTCTGGGACACTATAATACAGATGCTAATAGGCTTGATGTCGTCCCAGAGGTCCCTTGGACTGTCTTCATTCTTTTTCCCTTTTTGTATTCAGCTTTTGTGATTTCTTCTACTCTTTCATGCAGCTTGCTGATCTATTCTTCTGTGTCATCTACTCTGCTGTTGATTTCCTGTAGTGAATTTTTCATTTCCAGTATTGTATTCTTCACTTCTGACTGGATCTTTTTTATATTCCCCAATTCTTTGTTGAAGTTCTCACTGTGTTCATCTATTCTTCTCCCAAGATCAGTGAGCACCCTTATTACTATTAGTTTGTACTCTTTATCAGGTAGATTGTTTATCTCTGTTTCATTTAGTTCTTTTTATGAGGATTTGTCCTGTTCTCTTATCTGGAACATATTCCTTCATCTCCTCATTTTGCCTATTTCTCTGAGCTTGTATGTAGCTGATCTACCTGACTTGGAGAAGTGGCCTTATGTAAGAGATGCCTTATGAGGCCCAGCAGTGTGTTTGCCTCTTGCCACCAGTTCCAAATATTCCAGGAATGTCCCCTGTGTGGGCTATATGTGCCCTTCTGTTGTGGTGGGATTGCTCTTACTGCAAGTGTATAAGAGAACTAAGCTCTTCCCCTGGAAAGCTGGTTGTGAGGTTCAGCTGTGTGTGGCTCCTACAGTCCCTTTAGTCACTTTATTGGGTTGGGGGAGCCCCACCACCATTGGCTACAAGGGCTAATAGCCCATACCTGCTGCTGTTTCGCTGTCAAGTGAGTCAGGCCCCCAGGGTGGCTGGTTGCTAGCTTGAGTGGCTCGCAATTGCGTTAGGACTCTGGCCTGCAAGGCTGTTGTCAGCTCTCTCAGAAGCTCAGCTCAGTGAGGCTGGCCCCAGGCATGGCAGCACACAATTGTTTCAGACATTGGAAGGTGAGGCAGATCCCCTATGTGACTGTTTGAGAAGCATGAGTCTGCTGCAGCTGACAAGCCCCACCACCTGCAGGTGCACACACGCAGTCCTGCCCTGTGCACATGCTCATCCTGCTGAATCAGACCCACTCAGCCTGCTATAGGGGCCCCACTCACTCTGTCAATGCATGCCTCCTCCTCGTACAACCTTGCCTCACAGAGGCAGACCCACTTGCTCTGCTGCAGATGTCCCACACACTCCACCTATGTGGGCCCACAAGTTGCTTGCTGGTAAGTGGGGCCCTTCCCTATGGCAGCCTGCTTGCCCTGGCTAAATTGGACTGCATCAGTGCTCTAGTTGGGGCGGGGGGGGGGGCAGAGTACCAAACCCCAATGCTTACAGGCCAGGAGAATAACAGAAGTCTGCCAGGATCTGTGTCAGCACCCTGTTCTAGGTCACAATAATGGCTGCTGCCAGTGTCTCAGTCCTTGGGGAGGTGGTTCCAGCTGACTCCTGCTGCCCTGTGATGTGCCCAGAGTGTACCAAGTGAATCTCCTTCACAAAAGGACTGTGCAACTTTCTTTCTGGTGATTTTGTGTTGCCTTCCAGAAAGGGTGAATTTGTGCATGGGCTCTTTAAGAGCAAGCTTTTCTTTCTCTTATGTTTGATAGCTTTTCTGGGGGTGTTCCCTCTTGGGTTTTGTTGTTTTTTGTGTTTTGTGTTTTTTTTTTTTTTGAGGAATATTAGCCCTGAGCTAACTACTTCCAATCTTCCTCTTTTTGCTGAGGAAGACTGGCCCTGAGCTAACATCCATGCCCATCTTCCTCTATTTTATATGTGGAATGCCTACTACAGCATGGCTTTTGTCAAGTGGTGCCATGTCTGCACCTGGAATCCAAACTGGTGAACCCCAGGCCACTGAGAAACAGAACATGTGAACTTAACTGCTGTGCCACCAGGCCAGCCCCATCCCTGTTGTTTTTAATAGTCAGAAAAGCCAGATATTATGACACTTGTCTTGACTGTGCTGAGTTCAAAAGCTACTTATTGTGGCAAAGCTCACCAGCTCAGATCCTCCACTTCCCCAGGAATAGCTTCATACTTAAGATTTATCCCAGTTGTGAAGCACCACAGCTAGAATGTGTCTTTTTCCTCTCCAGAAATGTATTTCTGTCTCTTCCACTTCATTCAGTACTGTCTCTTGTTGTGGGAGTTCTTTTTATCCAGTTTCCGGTACTCTTTCAGGGGTAGCTGTTCCACGCGTAGTTGTAAATTTGCTGTGTCCATGGGAGGAGGTGAGTTCAGAATCCTTCTATGCTGCCATCTTCCCAAGAAATCCTCACTTGCTGTTTTGTGATGTGGCTTGGACATTGGAAGTCAACATGGAGAGATTGGATGGAACTCATCAAAATCTATAAGCATGGAATGCATCACCTCTTCTAGATAATCTGTGGATAACATACAAGCTTCCACTGAGAGGCAAGACAACAGGCAGCGATGAAATCAGCCAAAGGGACTGCTCAGTAGCGGCAGCATGCAGTGCTTACAGAATGAAAACAGATGTTTGTTTGTCTCCCAGGTGCTGGTAACTTATAATATTCAGCAGTTTCTCCAAGCAGGTCCCCTAAATTCAGGTGCCTTACATCAGACATCACTCAGCTCCTCCAGCATCATGTCACATGGCCCTCTTACTGCCGCTCCCAACCCAAATGACTTTAATGTTGCCTCTATTCTCTGTTAAATTCAACACAAGATAAAGTCAGTACCCTGCTTCCTTCAGGGCTTCCCTTTGGCTCATAAGAGTCTTTCTTCTTTTAACAGAATTCTTATCTTGCAAATCAAAGTTTGCTTTTTAAAATCTATTGTTTCTGGAATGAGTTTCAGAAGCCTACTTTAAATATGAAAAATCAAACTGAACGTTGTTTGTAATTCTGAGATCAATTTGGATGCCTCTGGATGACTTACAGGATTATTTACAAAAAGAAGCAAATGTTTCTTGAGCTCTTACTATATTTCAGGCCCTGTTCTAATGTCAAAAAGAAAGAAACAAATTCTAATAATTCTAAACATTGTTCCACAAGGTTCTTCATCTGGTCAATTTTGAATCTCTGTCAAGATCATTTTCTCTTATATTTGCTCTAAATCCCAAGGCCTAGTAACTTAGCCATCCCATTTATGTAAATTCAGTTTAGGGATACAATTTTAATCCACATCAGGTACTAGAAAATAAAGAAATGACTAATTCAAAATTCTCCTTCTTGTGCTTCCTCATTCCATTTCCTATCTAACTCTAAATTCCTAGGGGTCTGCTCACCCTCATGAGTTTCCTAGCAGCGTCAGCAGCAGAGAAAAAATGTCATCTTTGTGACCCCCTGCACAGTGATGATGGAGATGTTATGTGTCTGCTTCGTGGTCTCTCTTTGGCTGTTTATGGCTGCTAGTCTATTCAGCCTGTCTGGCTGCTGGTCCTGGCAGCCTATTGCTGGCTCTCTAATGTGACATTTGATTGTACCTCGTTCTAGGATGGGTAATGCAATGTAGGCAATGCCACTTCCTTCTCTTCAAGTTGTAGGTCTCCATGTGTCCCACCAAGGCTGATTTTTCCTTCATTTTGTCAGTCTGCTGGGGCGCCCTGCCTCCTCTAGTTTCAATGTTTTCTTTGGACTCCCAGGAAACTCCTCATCTATCCTTGTTCCACTTGCTGGGGTGGACTCAGACTATTCCTAGGCATGTTCTCCCAACTGTGCTATGCTACAGTTCCCTATAGACCAGTGGAGATGGCCCACATAGTGAGTACCTGCCTTTGGGACACCCCTATGCCAAGGAGTGGGCACCAGTATCTTGTACTCAGATTGTCTTCAGGCTTCCTGAGAGATACTCTGGAGCACTCCTTTGGAGCAGGAAGAGTAGAAAGCTGCCACCTCATCATCTAGTGGAAGGAAGCGATTATGTGCTAACACTATTTTTCTGTAATCTCTGCTCTCTGGAAAGAACATTTTTTTCCAACCAACTTCATATTCATAAATAAATTGGGGAGAGGAAGGTGGGAACAAACTTGATCTTTCTTATTTACTCAATTTTATCTCATGACTCGAAAGGGGTCACCGAACCTTACCATTTATCATTTCTTTGTGTTCAGCAACTTGGGACAAAGGATGGTAACGAGGAACTCAACCCACACATAAAGAATTGCCATGAGTAATTAGATCATATGCCAATTCATCTTAACCTTTATTAATATTTTTGAATTTTCTAAGACTACTGAGGTGGCGAACTACAACGTCAAAGATAAGAAAACTTTGAATGACCCAAAGATCATTTCTCAAACTTTTCCTCTTTCTTTTACACATACCGCCAGGGTGATTGTGTCCAGAATCCGGCTTTAAAACCCAATTATGTAATGGTTACTCTTAAAAACTTAGACTCTCTCCTGAAATCCAGACTCATGTATTTAAAGGACTACTTGGTATCTTTCATTTGTCAATTTTTTCAGCGAATATTTACTGACACTTACTATTTACAAGTCACTGTTTCCACACTCCTAGAAAGGGATTGATTGTTTTATAGTCATGGTAAAAAGTAACAACCAGAACTGGATTAAATTTCTTTGCTCAGTCAATGATGACTCACCCCAATGAACATGCTTCTGAAAACCAGTCATTCATAGCATCCTCCCATTTTTTATAGCCAGCCAATCAACAGCAGCCTCACTTCAATGAGCATACTTCTGAAATTCAGCCCATCAACAACATCTCCACTCCAGTGACCAAGCTTCTCCAACTGAGCTATCTCACTTTTGCCACTGAGTGTTCACCAACACTTGAACTCCATGCTTCCTAACAATCCTGTGTAAGATCAGCAGTCTCCTTTGTTTAAAGACTGTGCCTAACAAACATAGTTCTCCCTTTCTTAAGTAAGTAATAAATTCAGCTCTTTGATTTAGAACTGAATGCTGATCTCTTACTTCAGGAGCTAAATAAATGACTGAAAGATGACACATTTGGGTAAGGTAGCTAAGCAAAACCAGCATAAGATTAATGTAAATACTATAACGATAAGAGATAGTGCTACTAGTTAGGTCTTTCCTAATTCTTATAACAAACCATGAAAAGAGGGTTTGAATTAATCTCAGAATGTCTGATGACAAAAACGAAGTTTATTATAAAAGTCTTCCTAAATGACTCCATCTAGTGCATACTGAACATATTAGTTTGCTAGGGCTGCCGTAACAAAATATCACTGACTGAGTGGCTGATATAACAGAATTTTATATTTACACAGTTTGGGAGGTTAGAAGTCAAAGATCAGAGTGTTGATGTTTCTGGTTCCTTCTGAGGCCTCTCTTCTTGGCTTGCAGATGGCCACCTTCCCATCGTGTCCTCACATGGTCGTCTCTCTGGGAGTGCATGTGTCTGGTGTCTTTCCATGTGTCCAAATTTGCTATTCTTATAAGGACACCAATCAGATTGGATCACTCTAAAGATCTCATTTTAACTTAACCACCTCTTTAAAGACCTTATCTCCAAATACAGTTACATTCTGAACTACTGGGGGTTAGGATTTCAACATATGCATTTGAGCGGTACCCAGTTCAGCCTATAACACTGAGATACACAGCTCAGATCCCTCACTAATACTTAAAGAAATTATACCCCTAGATGCTGAAAGTGCTGCCAGGACACAGGAATTGCCTTACCTGAAAAGTCTCTTTCCCCAAAATCACTTCTCAGAGTATTTCATATCCAAAAAACAATCAACACATTACTGTAAAAGCCCAGTCCCTAGCCTCAACCTGAGACCACTCTGAAGGCCCATTCCAGCTTCAAAGCAATCTATGGGGGCCATTGAGGCTCCTGTTGCAACCACATCACATATCAAACTCTCCTAATGCCCAGCCCCGCTGGCTTCCCTGCCACAGGTTTGATTCCAAGAGTACTTCCTAATACATTTCCTACACATTCATTTCTATCTCTGAGTCTGCTTTCTGGATGACCCAATCTGTGACACTTCTGAAACAGAATCTTGATTACATTGGAAAAATTATAGAGGCAAATCTGGTTAGCCTATTATATTACTTATAAGTTCACAGAAAATAGTTTTCCACACAGGGGTATAGAAATAGGGTGGAGTGTTTGAGATTTCTAAATAATAGTACTTTCATAAATTGTTTATCATAGGTCAGAAATTTGAGCCCCATATAAGCCATTAGCATAAAGTTATTATGTTTAGATATTCTCTAAGACATGATGTTTATTTGTTATCTCTGAAGTGTGAAGTTTTTAGTTTTTGGTAAATTTTTCCCTGGGTGTAGGGAAGAGAAGCATATGGTGCTTAATAAAATATGAGTTAAACAAGGAAACTGCTCAGAGATACAAAATTTCTGGTCTGGTCAACTTTGCCTGTTTATGTAGAGAAGTGAATATGGTTGCTGGCAGACGCCCGTGATATGAAGAATAATATGTGACATTCTCGCCATTGCCCCTGCACGCTTAATGAGACCAAATTTCTAAAGCATGAAAGCCAAAAGTCTTCTTTCTGGTCCAAAATGAAGATCCAGCACTGCCAGGCATATAGTGTAAGAGAACTGAGCAGTAACCAACTCACAAGGGAGATAGGCCCCAGAAAACCCTTCCCTCTAGAACACAACTGAGCCTCTAAGTGAACAATCCTCCCTCCACTCCCATTCCACCCTTTAGATTATGAGTAACCACTATATCTATCTATATATATATATCTATATCTATATTTATATCTATATATATATTTTGCTTCCATGGTTTTTGTTATTGCCAATTAATCCAAATCATAGTCTGACTTTCAATATCACCTTGAATAAAATGATATAATCAGGTAGCTTCTGTCATGACAGATGGCCATACTGTTAACAGATCTCTCTATGCCCACTGCCACCACAACACACACAAACACCCACACATATGCACACTCACACACTAATGTGTTAGCAGAAAAAACAGTACACACCCTAGAGGTGAGAAGAGATCCACATCAGGTAACCACGTATCAACTTCTCCTCCATTATTTAGCTATCAGATTCTCCAGCTAGTTCATGTTAAATTAAATATCTTAATGAATTTGGCCAGGTACTTTTTTCTTGAAGTCGCATAACTATTATTAAACAATGGACTCATAGAGGAGGAAGACGAGCCCTCAAGGACCTACAACGTATGGGCAAATCTTGGACACTGTCTTTAACAAGTCTGCCACTCAGGTCTTCAGAATGAATCACCCAAACTCTCAGGCACAGAGAATATATGAAGTACAGAAGACTGTCATGTTGAGGTTACATATCTAAAATCTATACACTATATCAATGTTTCTCAAGCCATCTCGTGGTAAAAGACCTGCTTTGTATTTATGTCCAATTCATTTTTCATATTGGTGAACTGATATTTTTTCTCTGTATCATGTTCAAGGAGATAAGTCCACTAGGATGCTGGGGTGTTTTGACAATGTCAAATGGCCGTAAAACGTCTCTATTCACCAACTCTCATTTTCTTCACTTATCTTGCTGCAGATGGGTGACAAGCAGTTTGTGGACCAGTAGAGTCCATGGACTACACTTTGAATAGCCCAGCTCTATGTAAAATGTGTGCCACTGACAAGAAGATATAAACCTCACAGTATATCACCTCTATCTCACAGCAGAATAAAATGGAAATAGATAAAGTAAATTATTTCATATGAGCTTAAAACCTATCTCCCTGATTTTAACAAAGATTAACATGACAATCCATTCAATTTAATTAATAATTAAATCCACAATTTAATTAATCATTAAAAATTATTAATTTTTAATAATATATCTGAAGTGGAAAGGGACATAAATCTTTAACAATAAAGAAAATCACTTTCTAAAATCCATGTCTTTTTGAAATTCTGAAAGGTTTATTTTTTTTTCACTTGGCTGGGTGATGGAGGCCAGTCATCTTCCTGAAACCGGAGAGAGGAAGAGCCAGTCTTAGATTTTGAATTTTTTTTATGGTGTATACATGAATGAACACTGAATAGCATTGTTTTGGCTTTTAAGATTTTTATATAAATGTTTTCATGCTGTGCATGTAATTCTGTGACTTGCTTTTTCCATTCAATAGTGTATTTTGGTACAATAGTGTGCATGTTAGTATATATATCTTATCTTATTCGTTCATCTTAACTTCTGAATAGTATTCCACTCTATTTACTTATTCTCCTGCTGATTGATATTTACATTATTTCCAATATTTACTATACAAACAGTGCTTCAATGAGCAACTTTGCAGAATTGTTGATAGATCAGTGTTCGTTTAGTAAGTGTTGATTTAAGACATACTACAAGTTCTAGATTCTGTACTAGACATTGGCCTAGTTGTTGAGGAGCTCCCCAATCAAACTCCTGTCTAGCAAATAACAGATGAGAGATCTTATTCATTGAAAAAAAGTCCCCAGGTCCCTAGTTGGTCTGTGAGGATCATTCCCATAGTAACGCTGCCAGTATGAAGCAGACCAGTTTAAACCGTATCGCCGAACTAGAAATGAGCAGTTCCTCTGGGTGCTGTGAGCAAAAGCTCTATGGCTATTGTCCTGCAGGAGCACATCGATCATCCGCTTAAACCTGCAGGCAGGGCTCTGCCTTTGGTCTGTGCAATGCACAGATGTAGACAAACAACTTGACATTTCACAGTGTCACGTATCACATCACATGAATTACTGAAATGTTTTTGCAATGTGTATCAGTTTTCTAATTAAGGGAAGAGAAGAATTTTTCTGGCTGACTAGTTCGTTTGCTTAAAGTCAACAGATAGCTCTCAAACAGCTTGTTGTTTTCCTGGTCAATAAACAGTCCCATGCATTTCATAGGATCAGTTTTGACCCTCAAACATTTTTGAAGTGACAAGTCATAATTCCAAATCTTTCCTCAGTTATTGAATAAGATATATTATAGCCAATCATTTCTTTCCATGGCACAGCCTATAGGCTGACTATTCTTAAGGAGAGTGAAAGTCAAAAGTCTAACTCCATACACAGAGATGTTTTAAAGGGGAATCTTGTAGAGAATATGTGATAAATATGGTTAGTTACAGTCAAGTCACTTGTGCGATATGCTCTTGGCTGAAATGAAAGATTTCAGAAGAGGAACTTCAGAAATGCCTGGGTAGTTTAAATCTTTGCTTTAACAACTTTTTAAAAAACTTAAAATTGCATAAAGTAAGAGCACCTAATTAACTATTTAAGGAAATAAAACAGTGACCAAATCCCAAAACTTGAAATAAACTTCCGTAGCCCGATACAAAGTAAAGGCACATCCACACTTAGAATATTATATAGGCATAGAGATAGATACAGATGTAGACAAACATAGACTCATAGATGTATAACGTTTGGTGTGTTGAAAGTACCATGAGAAGATTTTTGATATAATGTTATGAAGAAAAAGCGTGATAAAAATATTTATCTGTAGGGTGACTTCAACCATGCCAAAAAAAATGGAATGAAATACATCAACTTGTTAACAGCCAATGATAATCTCTGGGTAAAATATTCACGGACCAACATCATTTTTCATTTTTTTACCCTGATAGTCTATCTTGAGGATATTACTTTGATAACTGGAGGAAAGCAGGGGAAATGAACTTCATTCAAAAATAAAAATAGAAATAATAACTAGGCAAAAAAAAAAGTTGAAAAGGGCGTGATTGCATTTTTTAATGGGCTAGGAAATAAAAAGTAAGAAGATTATAATTTTTTCAGAAAAAAATGCAAGAGGCCGGCCCAGTGGCATAGCAGTTAAGCTCATACGCTCCGCTTCAGCGGCCCATGTTCATGGGTCCAGATCGCAGGCCCAGATCTATGCACCACTCATCAAGCCGTGCCCTGGCAGCATCCCACATATAAAGTAGAGGAAGATGGGCATGGATGTTAGCTCAAGGCCAGTCTTCTTCAGCAAAAAGAGGAGAATTGGCAGTAGATGTTAACTCAGGGTTAATCTTCCTCAAAACGAACAAACAAACAAATTAACTGGACAGTGTCATGTTTCAAAATTTAGCAGTGTCAAGTAGAAGAATCCAACGACTGTTGAACAAAGGTTTCAGTAGCCCTCAACACTTCCCCTGTGTCATTCTCTCAAGTCTTAGAAGACTGTCAAGAAGTTTTCCCTTGAGTACCTTTTGATAAAAAAGCATATTAATAATTTGGACTTCTAATCCCTTACATTAATCAATAAATTTGCCTTAATAGCCTTCAAATTGGCTTAGTTGGACTTCCCAGGATAGAGTGCAAAGAACACAAACTCCCACTGCCCTTAGGTCTCCCTCAAGCGGGAAAAAAGAATGTCCTCACACTGCTTTTCATTTTCATATTTTAACTAAAGAGAGACACATTAATAAACCTGAATTTTAATTTATCCTCTATCATTTAGATTTATTTTCTCTGCTTTATAGCATATTCTTTTTTTTTTTTTTTTTATTAATGTTATGATGGATTACAAGCTTGTGAAATTTCAGTTGTACATTTTTGTTAGTCATGTTGTGGGTACACCACTTCCCCCTCCGTGCCCTCCCCCCACCCCCCCTTTTCCCTGGTAACCACCGATCAGATCTCCTTCTCAATATACTAATTTCCACCTATGAGTGGAGTCATATAGAGTTCGTCTTTCTCTGACTGACTTATTTCGCTTAACATAATGCCCTCGAGGTCCATCCACATTGTTGTGAATGGGCCAATTTCGTCTTTTTTTATGGCTGAGTAGTATTCCATTGTGTATATATACCACATCTTCTTTATCCAATCATCAGTTTCTGGGCATGTAGGTTGGTTCCACGTCTTGGCTATTGTAAATAATGCTGCGATGAACATAGGGGTGCAACGGACTCTTGAGATATCTGATATCAGGTTCTTAGGATAGATACCCAGTAATGGGATGGCTGGGTCATAGGGTATTTCTATTTTTAACTTTTTGAGAAATCTCCATACTGTTTTCCATAGTGGCTGTACCAGTTTGCATTCCCACCAACAGTGTATGAGGGTTCCTCTTTCTCCACAACCTCTCCAACATTTGTCGTTCTTGGTTTTGGATGTTTTTGCCAATCTAACGGGGGTAAGGTGATATCTTAGTGTAGTTTTGATTTGCATTTCCCTGATGATTAGCGATGATGAACATCTTTTCATGTGTCTATTGGCCATATTCATATCTTCTTTTGAGAAATGTCTGTTCATGTCCTCTGCCCATTTTTTGATCGGGTTGTTTGTTTTTTTGTTGTTAAGCAGTGTGAGTTCTTTGTATATTATGGAGATTAACCCTTTGTCGGATAAGTGGCTTGTAAATATTTTTTCCCAATTAGTGAGCTGTTTTTTTGTTTCAATCCTGTTTTCCCTTGCCTTGAAGAAGCTCTTTAGTCTGATGAAGTCCCATTTGTTTATTCTTTCTATTGTTTCCCTCAACTGAGGAGTTACAGTGTCCGAAAAGATTCTTTTGAAACTGATGTCAAAGAGTGTACTGCCTATATTCTCTTCCAAAAGACTTATTGTCTCAGGCCTAATCTTTAGGTCTTTGATCCATTTTGAGTTTATTTTGGTGTGTTATAGCATATTCTTAAATGTAACTTTGTAATCTTGATCCCAAAAGTATGCTTAATATTGTTTAGCAATATTCCCATAGTCTTTGGAAACCTTATCCTTATATTTAGATTAACTAGCATAAAGCTAATTTATATGAATCTAATTTATATTTAAATCAAAAGAGACTATGAATCATATTAGTAAAACAGTTCTGATATTAACGCTGTGATATGGCATAAATAACACCTTGGCTAATGTATTAATAACAATAAAATCTATATTAACAAACACTATCTGCATGTACCAAATGTTCAATTAAAGGTTATCTCAGTCTCCTGCCAGAATCCTTTATGATAGTCAATATCAATTATTGTGATAAAATTGTGATTATACAAAATGAGAGAGTGATTCTGTCCTGGAGACAGTGAGCACATACCATGCCTTGCTGAGGAGTGGTGATGTGTGTTTGCTGGTGCTTATCTTTGAAGGAGAATCAGACTTTTAGTGGACGATAATCCAAACACCTGTCTCCCACTTAATCACCGAAAGCCATTTACATACACAGGGGCGGCTTATCATGAGAATATCCTTGTTGCGCTGTCAGATAATTGTACTTTGACATGGAAAGTGTTAGCCTAAGTAACAGCGTCTATAAGAAAATCAAGCTCCAAGATAATTTAAAGTAAAAAATGTCCATTTATTATGTACATAAAGAAAGAAAAGTCAAAAGACTTACGAGAAATTATTACTCAGAATTACTGATTTCTGGGAGAAGAAATGAGCCATCAATTTTATGACAGAAAAGTGTTACAACAGCCCAAGGTCAGATTTAGTGTAGTTTGTTGATGTAAACAAGTACCAATATGAAATTTGTTATTTCCGTGAGTCCTAACTTAACAAGAAAATATGATTTTTATTAATACATTCAGATATATGTAATTTTGCTACCCAAAAATAGATAATGTTCAAAACGCCTGTAAGTAATTAGAATAAAAATTGTACTGACTTAAATTTGGTAAGTTAACAAATTATATCATAAATGCAAATTGGTAGTAATAAGATTCACTAAGCTATACATATGTTTTAAAGGCAATTACTGGGCTGGCCCGGTGGTGCAGCAGTTAAGTTCGTGCGTTCTGCTTCTCAGTGGCCCGGGGTTTGCTGGTTCAGATCCTGGGTGCAGACATGGCACCACTTGGCACGCCATGCTGTGGCAGGCATCCCACATATAAAGTAGAGGAAGATGGGCACGGATGTTAGCTCAGGGCCAGGCTTCCTCAGCATAAAAGAGGAGGACTGGCAGTCATTAGTTCAGGGCTAATCTTCCTCAAAAAAAAAAAAGGCAATTACTTCCATGTACACATAATAACTAATGTAATTTATTCTTCATGAAGTATAAAAAAAGAATCATGAAGTCAAATAGTCCCAGATTTTTCTAAAGAATAATGTATGTTCTGAGAACATTTCATAGACCTCCATCTATTAATTGTTTCACTCCATCAATAACTATTTGTTGTGTATATATGACACTTGAAATGTCTTTGGATAGCTTGTCCCCTCTCTTGAACTCTTTTGCCAATCTAGCTTGTTGGATGATGAGAAGCACTTGTTGTAGAACTCAGTTGCCTCAGTCACCCTAGCTAAGGCCAGCCTAGATCAATTCCTGAACGTGAGAGAGCCCAGCAAGAACCAGAAGAGTCTTGTTCTATCCTATGTGATCCCAGACGCATGAGGAATAAGTGGTTCTTGCTGTATACCTCCGACCACTTATTGAGCAATTGCTAAGACAAAAACTATTAAAGAAAACAGGTGGACAATATAGAGACCCGATGTTCCACAGACTTAATATTAAACATTAAGGAAGACAGATTCCAACGAATTATGATGAATAAGGAAAAAAGCTATCCTTTTCTGTGTCCAAAGCAGGAATCTAGTATTATCTCCTAAAGAAGGAATATCCTTTAAATAAGCCAATATCTTGATAATTACTTTTCTGTTCCTTTCCAGCTAATCATGTTAGACTACTACCTCCAAATTTTGTTATTCTTTACATTAGTCAAATTATATGCCCTGTGAGGGAAAAAAATAGATAGATAGATAGATAGATAGATAGATAGATAGATAGATAGATAGATAGATGATAGGGTACACAGACAGATAAGGAACCATGAAGAATATATTTTTCTATGTCTGGATTATGAAAATCTCTGTAATTCCAGGATTTATGGTGAATGGCCCAGGGCTACCAAGATACCTTGTCATAGCCTATTTTTTGAGGTTATAAACTATGGGCCTTAAATGGAAAAAGCACGCCTCTTGAATAAAACAAACACCAAAATCCTGTCTTAGTCCTTTTGTTCTTATGGTTGTCATAGTGATAGAAAAGAGCTGGGGGAGGTGATATTTATAAACATTTGAATTTATAAAAATAACCTTTTCAAGTTTCTTCTCTGAGAGAGCTGTGGGCTGAGACAGCACCTCGCTCCCAAGGTAAGGTAGAAACCCTGTGGTCCAAAAGATCTCTTAAATTTCTGTGGGTCAAACATGTTTAGGCCCCTTAGGAAGTGTAGGATCTTAAAGAGCCATGGCTAGTGACGGAATAGGCATGGTACCAGGTAAGACAATGTGTAAAATTTAATGGAATATCATGTTTCACAAAACATATTACTATCTCTCTACTTTGAACTGAAGTCAAAAAGATATTTTATGAAAACATACAGCACAAATCAGTCTTAACTGCGAGATGGCTTTTGTAAGTTTTTTAAAAATAGATAAGATGAGTAGTGCGTAGCTAAACAAATTCAGAAGTAGAAATTGGCCTGACGTTTAGCTAGAAATTTTGCTTCCAGGTTGAAGAATACTTATACTTTCCATTCACATCCAAGAATTATTCTTAAGGGAGGGAGAGGTATTATTTCACTGTTGTCACAAGACAACAAATTTATGCAACAGAGTTTAGAAATCATTTCAATTAAATACTTTCGGTGACTTAGGTATGTACATATATTTTTACATAACCCTGTGTACTGGCAGAGAGTCTTATTTGTATGTACACCCTTAGAGATCCTCTTGTCCCTGAGAATGATCAATAGAAATTTTTTTGTGAATATCCTTTAGGCGCCTTAAATTCAGCATATCCGAAACAAACCGCTTTCTGCCACAACTTGCTTCACATCTCTTTTGGTCAACTCAGATGTGTTATTATCTTTCCAGGTATAGAAATCTCTCTCCCTGCTATACCACACCATTGAAGTCACAGATTCCTGTAAACTCTCTCTTTCCTGCCTCTCCTGTTTATCCCTGCCTCTTTAGTCCCACCTCTATAGTGTTGTTAGTATGTCGTCATTTCTCGATTAAATCTCTGCAGTAACTGGATCCAGATTCCCCTGATTCTGATTACTCACCCTTCTCACCAAGCCCCTCCCCCAAATCACAAACCTGATCACATCATCTTGTTGCATTTTAAAAATCCTTCAAGAGCTCTCCATGACTTGCCCTTACACTGAAATTCTTTATGATTTTCTAGTTCATAAATACATATATAACATCATCTCCTACCACTCACCTCTCCTCCTCTCTATCCCTGGAAATTACTTACCAACTCCACTCTGTAACTTTACTCTTAAATTCTTGTCTGTCTACATGTTCCACTTGCCTCAAACTATCTTTCCTACTTTTTCATCTAACCTTGTCCAGCTCCTACTGGTCCACCAGAACTACCAGAACAAAATGTTGTACATACAGTTTTCTTCAGCATACAAGTGAAATAGCGCCATTATTAAGACTACTGTTTGTTACTGCAAGAATATGAAAGCTAAAATAAAATCAATACAGCAAAGACAGCAAGATAACCATGACCAGGAACACGTACTATTTCTCAGGCACTGGGCTAAGTGCTTTATGTGGATTCTTTAATTCTCTCAATACTCTTTGGGGTTTTACTATTATTTACTAGTTACTATTTACTATTATTGTATTATTATTTAGTAATTTTTTTGTTTTATTTTAAATAGAATAAAAAATTTTATTTTAGCAAAAATTTTAAGGATTAAAATTTTAATTTTATCAATTATTTAGTAATACTACTATTACTAAATAGTAGTAAATACTTTAGTAGTAAATACTAAATTATAGCACTTTTATTACTATTTTTTACTGTTATTAACTATTTACTATTATTCCCCACTTTAGTCACTTTAAGTGAGAAAATGAAGACTCAGAGAGGTAAATCTGATAATCAATTCAGACATGCAATACTGTTGGTCATTTCCCCAGTAAAATAGTCATAAGTATTCCATTTGACACTTTCAAAGGACAAAGATTTTGGTCTATGGATAAGTCAGTTATATCAATCTTTATAGGCAGAAGTCAGATTTGACATATTTTAGAAGTTATATTCAGTACTGAAGACCAGTAAGCACTTCTTTTATCTTCGGCTTTCAAGTTCCAACTGTGTTTTTCATCAAAGATAGAACACATTAGCTCAAGAAATACATGATGCATTACAGAATTTGAAACATTTTTATTATCAGTTAAGTGGAACTGGGCTTTTGAACATGTAAATGGTACTTCAGTGACTTATTTGTATAAGTATTTTTTACAAATATTAAAAGGAAGTGATGAGTTATGGCATATGGGTCCCTATCATGATCTGGAAATGTTCCTAGTTAAATAAAACTTTGTGTGCTTGGCTTTTTCCAGGTGTGAATTTCAAGCAGAAGTTATCTAAGATTCTAAAAATTAATTTCACATCAAAAGATACATTTCCATTATCTTACACACCCACACACACAAATCCTTAAATTCTCTAACCTTAAACATCACGGTAGAAGCTCTCAGCAGGCTGTTCCTGCCACAGGTCATGTACTTGACCTTTGGTGCCTCAAGAAGAGCAAGATGTATGAGGTCTAAGAATTTGCTTCACCTGTGCACCTTTATCATCAAAACTATGGATGAGTCCCCTGAGGAAATTTGAGTCAGCCTACTGTTCAGTGAAAATGAATTATGACTGAGTTTGTCAATGGCTCGGAACGGAACATAAATCTCTGAACCTAATGCAACTAGTTCTGTATTTGTCTTCCTCTCAATTAACATTTTTAAAAAGGAATTTGACTACAATATTACAGTTGCTGTTCAATCATCTGTATCTGTATTTTATTGAGATACATACATTTTTAATTTATTTTTATAGTTGTCTGGGGACTAGCCCAGTGGTGCAGTGGTTAAGCTCGCACATTCTGCTTCGGCATCCCAGGGCTCACTGGTTCGGATCCTGGGTGTGGACATACGCACAGCTTGTCAAGCCATGCTGTGGCAGGCATCCTACATATAAACTAGAGGAAGATGGGCATGCATGTTAGCTCAGGGCCAGTCTTCCTCAGCAAAAAGAGGAGGATTGGCAGCAGATGTTGGCTCGGGGCTAATCTTCCTCAAAAAAATTTTTTAAAATAAAAAATTATAGTTGTCTCTTCCCATCTTACTGTGAATAAGTTTAATTTGGAGACCGAAAATCTTCTCAGTTTTACTCAGTTTAGCTGAAGCCCTTCCATCTGTTCTGGCTTTAAAATACTTCAAGTGTGTTCTGTTCAAGGTCAAGACACAGCAGAATGATGTATCTCAGCCATTCAGTTAAAAAAAGAGAGAGAGAGAGAGAAAGAGAAACTGCATAGCACGTTTCTATTGTCAGATGCTTTCAACGTGATGGAAACATATTGCACACTAGTGAGCTTCAAAAGGTCACCAAATAGAAAGCTTTCTTCTTCCTCCTTGTCTGCTTAATATGGCATCGCAAGCTCACCGCAGTGAGGCTCCAGCAAGGGTGTTTTATTCTTCTACTTCTCCATTCATTCTTCCTTGATCAGTCATTCAGAAAATTCCAAACCAGAGTGAGATAATCAGCAAACGAGTTCAGTAAGGAGAAACAAAGCTACCATTTGAAATAATCATTTTAAACAGTCTCTACCCATGATGAAAGGTCAGTTTTAACAAGAGCCTCAGCTCCACAAAAGATCAGCTTAACTTCATCGCTATATTTTTCTTCTCTCTTTGCTCTCAGGTGCCAGCTTAATGAAAGACAAGAAATAACAGGGTATGCAATGGGAAAGCCAGTTCTAATTTTTACGTTGCATGTGAAAGCTTATCCACGAATGCTGGATAAGCATTTGAGGCTGGAGGTGGACAGAATAGCTCACATCACACTTCTGAAGTGTTCCAATGTTAAACCATCCTCAAACATCCTTTGATCTGCCTTGGCTCAGAAGTTCCTTGTTCTCTTTCTATACTTAGTTGAATTTTATCCAGGTTGCTCTGTGAACTGCTCGTCCGGCTCTTCTCAATGCCTGCTGGAAATGAAAGGAAGCAATTGACTTTTCCACGAGTCAAACTGCCATCTGTTAAGGGTGCTCCCCCACTCTAAATCTGCTTAGGAAGTCAGTTTCCTGCTTCCTGGTTTCTTCCCCCAGCTCAACTGGAAGCATTAACTAAACTGCGAGGCTTCATAACTTCAATTTTATAGGCTGCCAGGACAGAACAGAAAGAGAACAAGAAAGTGAACAACTGCTTTCCCACAGAGCAGGAAAGTGGACAGAATCCAAGCCTGAAAAACCTTCCCCAGTAGCTAGACAATTCAGATCCAGCAAGAATAGTTTATAATCATCATAAGAACAATTGCCACTGTCATGTTCCAAACCATGCATGACAGAACTACCCTTTTGTTATAAACTCTCTGTTGGCCACCTTATAGTTAGGAAATCATCTTCTCTGAATTTCCTTCCTCACTGCAAAGAGAGGGGCATCTCCCAGAGCCAGCTCTGCCTGTAAAGGCAACAGGATCCCCTCGGGGCAGGAGATATCATCATGGGACATGCAAGTGCCCACGGAGATGCCTTTGGCTTCTTTTCTACACTATAAAATCTTTTAACCACCCTATCCTGGTTATTTTCTTTTTCCCTTTTCTGAAACACTTTCCATTTTCTGAAACAAGGGGGGAAAAAGCGGCATTGTAATTGAGACTTCCAAAGGCCATAAATATTTCACTGCAATAAGACAAGTCACAATTCATTTGCCTCATTTCCTTCATTATAGCTATGAATGTCAATGCACCTCATTTTTTAAATTTTTTGGAGCAAAGAATCCAACCTGTAAAATGCCTAAAGCATGGCAATGACCTCCATATGGATAAAAAGTTAAATATCCTGTAGCAGCAGTTCTATGAATATCATATATATTTTGATTTTTCAACAAAACTCATTAATATTGCCTGAGAGAAAGCATTCTAAATGAGTAAAATACTTAATCTTGGCCCACTGTTTCCATAGAAATGCCTGCTCTGTTACTTTCAAGTAATAATGTGGCTAGAACTAAACTAATAGATTGTCTAATGAAATTCCTGGCTTTATTGAATAGATATGATTTTCCACCAGCACATCAGTTGCCTAGAATGTAAATATTTACTTCTAATGTGCTTAAGGAAGCTTACAACGTTTATTGACACTACGTAGTCAACAAATACAAAGTTAGAAATAGTATAAAGTTAAACTACAGGATGGCCTCCATCCAATAATATAAAAAATCTGACAGAGTCAGTGTCAACAAACCATCTCAGCCCATACTTAGTATAAGGAACTGAGCTAAGAACTGGAGCTGCATGATATAAGCTTGCCATAAAAGAGCTTATAACGTAATCTAAGATTTCCACAGACACTCTGTATTAATCAGGGCTCTCTAGAGAAATAGAACTAATATGATATATAAAAAACAAATAAATAAAGATACACAGAGAGATTTATTATAATATATTATTTATAAAATATTACATGTAATATAATATTCTACATATATTATTATATCATTATAATAATGTAATGATTAAATATTCATTAACAATATATAATTATAAATATATATATAAATAGGTTTATTATAAGGAAATGGCTCATATCATTATGGAGGCTGAGAAGTCCCACAGTCCACAGCCAGCCAAGTAGAAACCCAGGAGAGCCAACAGTACAGTTCCAGAATGAGGTCAAAGGCTTGAGAACCAATAGAAAAAGTGGTGCAATTTCAGTCGAAGTCCAAAGGTCTTAAAACCAGGAGAGCCAATGACATAAGTTTTAGTTTGAGTCCAAAGACCTGAGAACCAGCAGAGCCAATTGTATAAGTCCCAGTCCAAGGGCCAGAGAAGATCTATATTCCAGCTCAAGAAGTCAGACAGAGAGTGAGCAAATTTTCCCTTCTTTGCCTTTTGTTCTGGTCCAAGCTCTCAACTAATTGGATGATACCCACCCAGACTGGAGAGAGCAATCTGCTATACTCAGTCTACAGATTCAAATGCTCATATCATGCAGAAACATCCTCATAAACACTCTTGAAAATAATGTTTGACCAAATATCTCAGTGCCCCATGTCCCAGTCAAGTTGACACACAAAATTAACCTTCACAAGTCCACCCTTTGTCAACTCGGCACCCACACACATATCCTTAATCTATACCTAATTTCCAAAAGAAAACAATAGCAAGATGATAATTCCACTGAAGGTGATACAACTATCCTGCGTACAACCAAAAACACACTAACTCCTTCCCCAGAAGACAAGGTAAAACTCTTAAGTGATATTTAATCTTCTCTTTGATATCCCAAAGCTTAAGGACTATGATGTAAAATTAACAATACTTAAATACTATGATATAAAATGAATACATATTATGTTACATGACAAGATATGGGAGGAAAGAAAACAATGATATTACATATATGTTTGTGGGTATATACTATATGTAAAAATACAAACATACCTCATTTTATTGTGCTTCACTTTGTTGCACTTTGCAGATATTTTGTTTTTTACAAACTGAAGGTTTGTGGCAAACCTGCATCAAGCAAGTCTACTAGGGGGCCAGACCCATGGTCGAGTGCTTAAGTTTGCATGCTCCACTTCAGCAGCCTGGGGTTCACTGGTTCAGATCCTGGGCATGGAGCTACACACCACTCATCAAGCCACGTTGTGGTGGCATTCCACATAGAAGAATTAGAATGACCTATAACTAGGATATACAACTATGTACTGGGGCTTTGGGGAGAAAAAAAAATAAGATTGGCAATAGATGTTAACTTAGGACCAATCTTCCTCACCAAAAAAAAAAAAAAGACGTCTATTGGCACCATTCTTCCAACAGCATTTGCTCACTTCATGTTTCTGTGTCACATTTTGATAATTCTCACAATATTTCAAACTTTTTCATTATTATTATATTTTTTATGGTGATCTGTGATCAGTGATCTTTGATATTACTATTGTAATTGTTTGGGGACACCAGGAACCGCACCAATATAAGACAGTGAACCAATCAATAAATGTCGTCTGTCTTCTGACTGCTCCACTGACTATCCATTCCCCCATCTCTATCACTCTCCTAGGGCTACCCTATTCCCTGAGACACAAAAATACTGAAATTAGGCCAATTACTAACCCTACAATGGCCTGTAAGTGTTCAAGTGAAATGAAGAGTAACACATCTCTCACTTTAAATCAAAAGCTAGAAATAATTAAGCTTAGTGAAGAAAGCATGTCAAAACCTAAGACAGGTCAAAAGCTAGGCTTCTTGCACTGAACAGTTAGCCAAGTAGTGAATGCAAAGGAAAAGTTCTTGAAGGGAATTAAAAGTGCTGCTCCAGTGAACACACGAATGTTAAGAAATTGAAACAACCTTATTGCTGATATGAAGAACGTTATTGTGGTCTGGATAGAAAATCAAACCAGTTACAACATTCAACACAAAGCCTAATCCAGAGCAAGGCCCTAACTGTCTTCAATTCTATGAAAGCTGAGAGAGGTGAGGAAGCAGCTGAAGAAAAGTTTGAAGCTAGCACAGGCTGGTTCATAAGGTGTAAGGAAAGAAGCCATCTCCATAACATCAAAGTGCAAGGTCAGCACGCGTTGGTGTAGAGGCTGCGGCAAGTTCTCCAGAAGATCCAGCTAAGATAATTAGTGAAGGCGGCTACATGAAACAATAGATTTTCAATGTAAACAAAACAGCCTTCTATTGGAAGAAGATGCCATCTAGGACTTTCATAGCTAGAGAGGAGAAGTCAATGCCTGGCTTCAAAGCTTCAAAGGACAGGCTGACTCTCTTGTTAGGGGCTAATGCAGCTGGTGACATTAAGTTGAAGCCGAAGTTCATTTACCATTCCAAAAATCCTAGGGCCCTTAAGAATTATGTTAAATCTATGCTGACCATGCTCTATAAATGGAACAACAAAGCCTGGATGACAGCACATTTGTTTACAACATGGTTTACTGAATATGCCCACTGTTGAGAACTACTGCTCAGAAAAAAAAAAAAAATTCATTCAAAATATTACTGCTCATTGACAATGCTCCTGGTCACCCAAGAGCTCTGATGAAAATGTACAACAACATGAATATTGTTTTCATGCCTGCTAACACACATCCATTCTGCAGCCCATGGATCAAGGAATAATTTTGACCTTCAAGTCTTATGATTTAGGAAATACATTTTGTAAGGTTATAGCTGCCTTAGATAATGATTCCTCCAATGGATCTGGGCAAAGTAAACTGAAAATCTTCTAAAAATGATTCACCATTCCAGATGCCATTAAGAATATTCATGATTCAAAATATCACATTAACAGGAGTTTAGAAGAAGTCACTCCCAACCCTCATGGATGCACTTGAGGGCTTCAAGACTTCAGTGGAGGAAATAACTGCAGATATGGTGGAAATATCGAGAGAACTAGAATTAGAAGTGGAGTCTGAAGATGTGGCTGAATTGTTGCTATCTCCTGATAAAACTTTTTTAATGGATGAAGAGTTGTTCCTTATGGATAAGCAAAGAAAGTGGTTTCTTGAGATAGAATCTACTCCTGGTGAAGATGCTGAGAAGATTGTTGAAATTACAACAAAGGATTTAGAACATTACATAAACTTAGTTGATAATGCAATGGCAGGGTTTGAGAGGATTGACTCCAATTTTTAAAGATGTTTTGCTGTGGGTAAAATGCTATCAAACAGCATCGCACACTACAGAGAAATCATTCATGAAAGAAGGAGTCAATTGATGAGGCAAACTTCATTCTTGTCTTATTTTTTAAGAAATTGCTACAGCCACCCCAGCCTTCAGCAGCCACCACCCTGATCAGTGAGCAGCCATCAACATTGAAGCACGACACTCCCCCCAGCAAAAAGATTACAACTTGCTGAAGACTCAGATAATTGTTAGCACTTTTTAGCAATAAAATATTTTTTAATTAAAGTATGCACATTGTTTTTCCAGACATAATGCTATTTTTAGACATATGCTACTTAATAGTGTAAACATAACTTTTATATGCACTGGGAAGCCAAAAAAATTATGTGACTCGCTTTATTGCAATATTCGCTTTATTATGGTGGTCTGCAACCAAATTCACAATCTCTGAAGTATGCTTGTACTTAACATTTGTAATGGAACTACCTTCTTCCACTCCTCATTCTGTATTTCCTCTGCCTTCAGCATCTACCTCAGGTGGTCATAGTTCTTTAACTGATGATGTGTCCTAAAACTTTATTCCTGAAGGGTCAGGGCCTTTAGTAGTTCTGCCTGGTTTGGGTTGTTGTAGTTTTCCATTGACTTTAGTCATAGGGCATGGTAATTCTAAGAGACAGCTTAAGGGATCTCCTGCATTCTTTCTTACCTCCTCTGTGGAGTCCAATGTCCCTTTGGTAGTCAGGAGCAATCCCCTAGACAACAGAGTAACTCCCTTCTTTGCCTGTTGATTCAGAGAAATGAGAAGTCCAAAGTAGCCAGATAGCAGTCTTAAATTCCTGTTCAATGGAATCATTGCAATGTCTCCTGGTGGAAGCATTCCTCCCTGTGGAACGAAGACGTCTAAGCCAGCAGAGCATAAGGTCGATGGAACAGAAATCAAAAATTTTGCTAATGGTGCTCTAGCAGTAATAGTGCATGATGTCACTACCATTTCCACTCCATGATTCCTAGACCCCATGAATCCTAGACAAAAGAAAAAGAATACATTACATGGATGCTAACTCAGAGGATACACAGACTTCTAGAGAACATTGCTCAGCCTGGCACGATATTGCCACATAGCAGACACTGTAACTGAGTCTTCAAAAGGCTATTCCATAATTCTATCAAGCCAGCTGCTTCAGGATGGTGGGGAACACAGTAAGACCAGTGAATTCCATGAGCATGGGCCAATTGCCACACTTCATTTGCTGTGAAATAAGTTCCATGATCAGAAGCAATGTTGTGTGGAAAACCATGATGATGGATAAAGCATTCTGTAAAACCACAGATGGTACATTTGGCAGACACGCTGCATCCAGAGAAATCAAATCCGTATCCAGAGTAAGAATCTATTTCAGTAATAACAAAACACTTCCCCTTCCACGATTGAAGGGGTCCAGTGTAATCAATCTGGTACCAAGTAACTGGTTGATCACCCTAGGGAATGGTGCCATATCAGGGCCTCAGTGTTGGTCTCTGCTGCTGGTAGATTGGGTACTCAACAGGGACCACAGCCAGGTAGGCCTTGGTGAGTGGAAGTCCAACGTTCTGAGCCCATGCTTAACCTACATCCCTGCCATCAGGGGGGTGGTTTTGTTCATGAGCCCATTGGGTGATGACAGGAGTGGATGGGAAAAGAGACTGACTAGTATCCACAGAACAAGTCATCTATCCACTTGATTATTAAAATTTTTCTTTACTAAGATCACTATCTGGTGAGCGCTCACATGGAACACAAATATCTTCCCATTTTTTGCCCATTCAGAGAGGTCTATCCACATACCTCTTTCCAAGATTTACTTGTCACCAAAATTCCTCAATCATATTTCTTCCAAATCCCTGACCATCTAACCGAATCATTGGCCATGAATCAGTATATAACCACACATCTGGCTCTTTCTCAGGATCGCTTAGGACCTTCAAGACTGACAGTGGATTATTGTAATCTTAATTAACTCCAATTATACGTGCCCTACCAGATGCAGTTTCATTTCTTGAGCCAATTAACACATGCCCTGGTACCAGAAAGAAAAACATAGCTAGAGGCATCACACTTCCTGATTTCAAACTGTACTACAAAGCTATAGTAATCAAACCTAAAAAGCTTCATCACAGCAAAAGAAACAATAAACAAAATGAAAGGCAACCTACAGAATGGGAGAAAATATTTGCAAACCACATATCTGATAAAGGGCTAATATCCAAAATATATAAGAAACTCATACAACTCAGTAGCAAAAAAACAAACAATCCAGTTAAGAAAATGGGCAAAGAACCTGAATAGACATTTTTCCAGAGAAGACATACAAATGGCCAACAGGCACATGAAAGGATGCTCAACATTGCCAATCATCAGGGAAATGCAAATCAAAGCCACAATGAGATATCACCTCACACTTCTCAGAATGGCTATTATCAAAAAGACAAGAGGTAACAAGTGCTGGCGAAGATGTAGAGAAAAGGGAAATTTTGTGCACCGTTGGTGGGAATGTAAACTCATGCAGCCACTATGGAAAATAGGATGGACCTTCCTTGAAAAATTAAAAGTAGAACTACACTAGTCCCCCCTTATCCACAGGGGATACGTTCCAAGACCCCCAGTAGATGCCTGAGACTATGGATAGTATCAAACCTTGTATATACTAGATTTTTGCCTATATGTAGATACTTATAATAAACTTATAAATTTATAAATTAGGCACAGTAAGAGATTAACAATAATAACTAATACTAAAATAGAATGATTATAACAATATACTGTAATAAAAGTTACTGTAGATCTTAGCAGCCTAAGCATATGATTTTTTCTCTTTCCTCATTAAGCTGAGAACTTTCATCTTTTCACTTAAAGGAAGCACTTTATGGCTTCTCTTTGGCATATCCAAAAAGCCAATATCATTACTCTTGCACTTTAGGGCCTTTATTAAGTAAAATAAGGGTTACTTGAGCAGAAGCACTGTGATACTAAGGCAGTTGACCTGATAACCAAGATGATGGCTACTAAGTGACTAACCGGCAGGAAGCATATACAGTATGGATACACTGGACAAAGGGATGAGTCACTTCCTGGGTCGGATGGAGTGGGATGGCAAGAGATTTCATTATTATATTTCATTCATATTATATTTCATTATTATACTACATTATTATACTACTCAGAAAGGCATGTAATCTAAAACTTATGAATTGTTTATTTCTGGAATTTTTGATTTAACATTTTCAGATTGTGGTTGACCATGGGTAACTGAAACCAGGGAAAGAAAAACCATGGATAAGGCGGGGACTACTGTACCACATGATCCAGTGATTCCACTTCTGGATATATATCCAAAGGAGACAAAATCCCTGTCTTGAAAAGATATCTGTACCCCCATGTTCATTGAAGAATTGTTTATAATAGCCACACGTGGAATCAATCTATGTATCCATTGACAGATGAATGTATAAAGAAGCTGTGGTACATTTATACAGGGGAATACAGTTCAGCCATAAAAAAATAAGAAAATCTTGCCATTTGCAACAACATGGATGAACCTGGAGGGCATTATCCTAAGTGAAATAAGTCGGACAGAGAAAGAGAAATACTTTTTATCTCACTTCTATGTAGACTTTAAGAAACCAAACTCATACAAACAGAATAGATCAGTGGTCACCAGGGGTGGAGACGTGGGAAATGTGTGAAAGTGGTCAAAGGTACAAACTTCCATTTATAAGATGAATACATTCAGGGTACTGTAATATATAGTATGTAATATACAGCCTGGTGATGACGGTTAACAATACTGTTTTGCATAACTGAAAATTATTGAGAGAGTAGATTTTAAAAGTTTTCATCACAAAAAAATTGTATCTATGTGAGGTGATGGATTAACTACCCTCATTATGGTAATCATTTTGCAATGTACACATATATCAAATCAATACATTTACACCTTAAACTTACACAATGTAAAATGCCAACTGTATCTCAATTAAGCTGAGGGAAGAAAGAAGGAAAGAATTACCTAGATGTTCAAAAATAAGGAATCAGCCAAGTAAACTATGGCACAACCACACAGTGGTAAAACATTCAGCCATTAAAAATGATGTTTTAGGAAAATATTTAGCTAAATACATGTTTATGAGTATTGTTATGCAAAAACAGCAGCGTACAAAAGCTACATATAGAATTACTCCATTTCCATGTCAATGTTTATCATATGTTTATATTTCTACTGATGTAAAATACTTAAACACACTACTATGCCCCATAAAAATACCTGAAATAACAGTAGTTAACTCTAAAAAATAAACTTAGCACAGCTAGTAAATAAAGAACCCTAAATTCAAACTCATAGCGATCAGATTTTAAAATCCATAATCTATATGAGGTATACTGATTTTGAATATGAGAGCATGTGATAGCAAGATTCTACTCCAGCGGCATGTTCAGAGACAAGGGAAAGGTTGTCAGCAAAATCAGACCAAAGGCAGAAAAAGACAGTAAGAATTTCATGCCAATATTTCTTCCAAACATCTGTCAAAAATATCTAATGGCTTTTTAACCTCCATCATTCAACTCCCATATGAAGTAAGTTGAACTCTTTTACTGGACTGTTATTTATAAGTGTAATCAAATTATTTTTAGAGTTAAATCCATAATGAAATAGATATTTTTCACTTCCGAGACTAGGAAAAATATTAATTTCCTCTTCAGTGCTCTGTTTAGTTGCTTTGAAAATGATTTACCATGTTGGAGTTTATTTGAACAAAGATCTGAAAAGATTTCATGGTGTGGAAAATAATTTCCTCCAATGAATTTGGGTCAGCAATTTCTCTTGAAATTAGATAAGCCAGCATGACATTGAGGACTCAAATTGAGACCAACTTGTTCAAACTCAGTTTTCCCAAAACAAAATATGATATAGTATCAATCTCCTTTCCATCTGTATTGTATGTTTGAGTGTAAAATCACCGATTACATCAAATTCATCTTGCATTCACAGACTAGCAATTTCTTCCGTTGAATTGTGGTGAACTAGCTCTGACTACATCAGTATACGTTTACTCAACCTTGAACTGTTACCACCAGACAGAGATTTTCCTCGTCTGCATCATTTGCTTGACTCCCATAAGAGCTACCCACAGCCTCTTATTATCAGATTAAATGTCACAGGCAGCATATCCTTTCAGCTTAAACAGCCAGGAGCTATTATTATTCTTTTCCTAGCAAGAGAAATTTGACCTCCTATCCACAAGTTTCATATCCCAGAGTGAAGTAGGTTTATCATTTAATTTACAATTAGATGACTTTAATGCTCTTACTTGGCAGATTGTGCAGCAAAGTCTTTTATCAGTTTCCTCAATGTAAAGCCCAAGAAAGAGGTTTTAGGATGAGAGGAAGAAAAAGCAACCTTACTGCACGTTTGGTTTGGAACTGGTGATTTGGCACCACCTTAGGGCAAAGGGGAGAGAGAAGGACGTGATAGCTGTTAGTACATTTATAACAGCTGGCATGTGCAAGATATTCATGTACGTTATATTGTTTAGTGCTCTCAAAACCCACCAAGGTAGTATTATAATTCTTAATTTATAGCCAAATAAACTGAGGCTCAAGAGATTAAATAACATGTTCAAATTCATTGAATAAGCGGCAGGGCAAGGATTCCTCATCAACAGCCTCTATAGCCAAGGGAAGCAGGAAAGGGGCAGCCTAGCAAGGCAGAAAATTTTTAGAAAATAGCTTCTCTACTCCATTCAAACAACTTAAGAAAAAAAACCTGTGGCTCCACCCCAGTCGTGCCACCAAGGGCCGAATGAGAAGCCCAGACCTTCGTCCTTATAAGACTATACAAGGCACCCCAAACCCTTCCCTGCAAGAATGGCTCCAGAGACGGCCAAGTAGGGAGCAAAGCCTTTCATCTCTGCCAGCTGGTAACAATCCTACCCCCTGCAGTGCCAGTGGAGAACACACAGGGAACTAGAACTCCCAAACTCCCAAATCCACCAAGCAATAATGAGGACCCCCCGACCATGTGTCAACAGCACACATAAGGAAGTCATACTTCTACTTCCATCTGGCAGTAGCAAGGCAAATCTTCTCCTCTAGAGTAGTGTTACATAAATCCAGCCAAAAGCAGTTTAAATAAGATACAGTCTCACAACATAATACAAAAACGTCCAGGTAGCAGTCAAAAGTCACTCTTTATACCAAGAACCAGGAAGATCTCAAACTGAATGAAAAAATAAATCAATAAATGCCAACACCAAGATGACAGAGCTGTTAGAATTATCTGACAAAGATTCTAGAGCAATAATAAGAATGCTTCAATAAGCAATTTTAGAAATAAATGAAAAAACAGAAAATTCAGCAAATAAAGTCTCAGCAAAGAAATAAAATATATAAGGAAGACCAAATGGAACTTTTAGAACCGAAAACTACAATAACTTAAATAAAAAGCTCAGTATGTGGGATCAACAGAATAGAAGAAAAAGGGGAAAGAATAAGTGAACTAAAAAATAAAACAAAAGAAACTACCCAATCTGAACAACAAAGATAAAATAGACTAAAAGCAAAAAAAAACCAAAAGATCTAATGTATGTATTATCAGAGTCTGAGAAGAAGAGGAGAAAGACAATAGGACTAAAAGTAAACTCAAAGAAATAATGACTGAAAACTTTCCAAATTAGGCAAAAAAAAAAAAACAATAAAACTACATATTCAAGAATCTGCACAAACTTCGTAAAGAATAAGCCCAAAGAAATGGATGCCAAAACATCATAATTAAACTTTTGAACACAGTGAGAGAAAAATAACAACTTAACTACATGGGAAAAATAATTCTAATGATAGTGAGCCTATCGTGAGAAACCATGAAGGCTTGAAAGAAGTGGCACTATATTTTTCAAGTGCTGAAAGAAAAGAACTATCAACTCAGAATCATATACCCAGCAAAAATATCCTTCATAAATGAAGGAGATTTCAAGACATTTTCAGATGAAAGAAAACTAAGATGATGTATTTCCAGCAGACCTGCCCTGAAAGAATGGCTAAAGAAAGTTCTCTTAACAGAAGAACAAAAAACAATAAAAGAAGGAATCTTGAGAAATCTAAGAAGGAAGAAAGAACCCAGCAAGGAATATGGGTAAATACAATAGCCTTTTTTTCTCTTCTTGAGCATTCTGAGTTATGTTTGACAGTTGATGCAAAAATTATAATACTATCTGATGTGGTTCTAAATGCATAGAGAAATATTTAAAATAATATAATTATTTTAAGTAAAGGGTAAAGGAATGTAGAGAATGGCAAAGTTTCTATACATCATTTGAACTGGTAAGGTGTTGACACCAGTAGACTGGTAAATTATGTATATACAGTGTAATACCAAGAGCAACCACTAAAGGCTATATAAAAATATACCTCAAAAACTATGGGTAAATCAAAATGGATTCTTAAAAGTGCTCAAGTAACTCACAGAAAGTCAGAAAGAAGAAAACAGGGGGAATAAACACAGAATACAAAAGAAAACCAAAAATGAAATGGCAGATTTAAGCCTTCACCCATCAATAATTTCATTAATGTAAATAGTCTAAATACACAAATTAAAAAGCAGAAATTGGCAAAGTGGATTAAAAAACATGACCCAACTATATACTCACCTCAAATATAATGATACATGTAAGTTAAAAGTAAAGAGATAAGAAAAAACCATGCAAATATCTTAGTCAAAGGAAAGCAGGAGTATATTATGAGCATATTAATATCAGATGAAGTTCACCTCAGAGCAAAGAAAAGTACCGGGGACAGACAGTGACATTACATAATGAAAGAAGGGTCAATTCTCCAAGAAGATATAGCAATCCTAAATGTGTGTGCACCAAACAAAAGAGATGAAAAACATGTGAAGCAAAAATGTATAGAACTAAAAGAAGAAATAGACACATCCACAACTATAGTTTGAGACTTCAACACTCCTCTGTCAACAATTGATAGAACATCAGACAAAAAATCATCAAGAATGTAAAATAACAATATCATCAACCAACATGATCTAATTGACATTTATACAACACCCCACTCAACAATAGCAGAATACTCATTTTTTTTAAGTGTCCATGGAATATATGCCAAGAGAGACCACATCCAGGACCATAAAAAATCCTCAGCTAGTTAAAAAGAAATAATAATGAGTATATTTTCTGACTACAGGGAAATCAAACTAAAAATAAATAACAGAAAGATAACAGGAAGATTTCCAAACACTTAAAGACTAAACAATACACTTAAAAATAATCTATGGGCTAAAGAAGAAGTCACAAGGGAAATTGAAAGTACACTGATGGATGAAAATTTGTGAGAGGCAGCTAAAGCACTGCAGAGAGAGAACTATATAGCACTAAATGCTTATATTAGTAAGAGGAAAGTCTCAAATCAAAAATCTATTCTCCATTTGAGATTCCAATTACATATATGTTTAACTGTTCAATATTGTCCCACAGCTCTTGGATGCCCTGATGTGTTTTGCTCACTTTTATTTTTCTCTTGTGTTTCAGTTTGGATGTTGTTGATCTATGTTTAAATTAATTGATTTATTCATCAGCTATGTCAAGTCTACTGGTGAGCCCACCAAAGCCATTCTTTCTTTCTTTCTTTCTCTTTCTTTCTTTCTTTCTTTCTTTCTCTTTTTCTTTCTTTCTTTCTTTCTTTCTTTCTCTTTTTCTTTCTTTCTTTCTTTCTTTTTCTTTCTTTTTTTGGTGAGGAAGATTGGCCCTGAGCTAACATCTGTTGTCAATCTTCCTCCTTTTTGTATGTGAGATGCCTCCACAGCGTGGCTTGATTGGCAGTGCGTAGGTCCATACCCAGGATCCAAACACACGAACCCCAGGCCACCAAAGCTGAACATGCAAACTTAACCGCTATGCCACCAGGCCAGTCCCAAGCCGTTCTTTATCTCTGTTATCATGTTTTCACAAATTGTTTCTGGCATCTACTTGTTTATTTCTTATAATTTTAGTCTCTCTACTGAAATTCCCCATCTATTAGATTCTATTGTCCACTTTTTCAATAAAGATTTTAATGTATTAATCATAGTTATACCAAAGTCCTATCTGATAGTTTCAACATCTGGGCCATCTCTGAATCTAGTCCTCTTGATTACTTTTTCTCTTGATGGCAGAATGATGTGTCTTGCTTTTTTGTGCATCTTATAATTTTTCATTGAATTACATACATCTTGTGTAGGCTGGCAGAGACTGAGATAAATGGTATTCATGCTTGGAAGTGTGTGTGCCTCTTCTCCTGCTAGGCTATTAATGTGGAAGGATAAGAATGAGTGAGTCAACCTAGACGGGAATTGAGCAAGGTTTGAGTTTTGTTATTGCCGTGGTATCTTCCACTGTACCCCTTGCTTCAATTTTCTTTAGCATGTGTTTGAGGACAAAGATGGACCAGCATTTCCAGTGGGTTTTTGTTTGTTTATAATATCTTTTCAACTCTCAGTCTTCCCTGTGTACCTGCCTCACACAGGGCCTTCTTCTTCACTCTCTTTTCCTACACCAGTGGTAATGCTTGAAACCAGAGGAAAGGGGAGGCAAGGTGTTTCTCTGTGGTCTTGGTCCAACCTAATTCTTGGCCAAACCCAGTGCTTAAGTCTCTGCTATGGGACTTTCTTAATGATCATGCTCTTCCTCCCCATTGCAGCCAAATTTTGACTTATATATTTGGTGGATTTTGTTCACAAGAGAATTTCCTGCCTCCTGCCCGAGGATAGAAGAATACAACAGTGTCTGCGTATGGTCCTAGCGCCAGGATCTTTCCCACCTTTCCCCCAGAAGTGGAGGGTTGTTTTTATTTCTTTCCTTTACCCTTTCCTCAGGGTCTTTGCAGTGGGTCTTCACCTGTTCCTTGAGGATGATAGCATTCGTTTTCCTTCCCCCATCATCTTAAGTCTTTTGTGCCATTTGAAAGAAAGTTCTGGAAGGGGCTTAATGCTTTTCCCATAGACACTGTCACTCCCCTCATCCAACCCTGCAATGCTGAGGGAATCTCTCTCAACTCTCACTCCTTGCTCCTAATTTGTCTTAGGAACACCCACTGGAGGTTTGTGGAGAAGAACCTACAGGTGGATGCAGACTCCATGTGTGTCTGTGACTCCCAAGGTTTCAATATTCTCATTTGACCTTTTTTTTTTAGAGGAAGATTAGCCCTGAGCTAACATCTGCTACCAATCCTCCTCTTTTGCTGAGGAAGACTGGCGCTGAGCTAACATCTGTGCCCATCTGCCTCTACTTTATATGTGGGATGCCTACCACAGCATGTCTTGCCAAGCAGTGCCATGTCTGCACCCGGGATCTGAACCAGCAAACCCTGGACCACCAAGAAGCGGAATGTGCGCACTTAACCGCTGCACCACCAGGCTGGCCCCTGACATTTAACAACTCATTAAAAAGTTTAGCTCTTCCTTCCACTCTCTGCCACACATGAGCAAGTGATTGCAGCTTGTCTCTCCTTGGAGCGGTCTACCTGTCTTTAGATCTCCAGTTAGATTCCCTGTGATATCCGCTCTTTAATGAGCTCAAAAAAAGATGATTTTGTAATTTATCTGATTTTTTCTTATTTTTATGGTAAGAGCACTCTTTCTTTTTACATCCTAGACAGAAGTAAAATCCTCTGAGTTTTTAATTTATGATTAACATATATCAAATTTACATCACTAAGTATGTAATTCCTTCCATAGAACCTCATTTTTTTCCTGGTGTTCTGAATGACTTTGTTCTTTCAAATATAATCTTCCTGCAAAGCAGTGTTAAGTCAACACATCTCAAATGCTGGTGCTTTGAAACCAAAATTTCAATGTTTTATGTGTGATAAGGTTATTTGAACTGTTTCTGTTTTCTACAGATGCTATGGAATTTAAATTTCACTTCCTAATTTAACTTAAATTTAGAAATTAATGAAAATTTAACAGTATTCACACTTAATTTTGAGATTTCATTTGTAAAATTAAAACTGCTATACCATTTGAGGAATTTGCAAAGTAATAATCAATATTTTAAAGTTCTAAAAGCTAGGGGATTATATTCAAAGGCATATGAATAAAATCACTGGCAGTTGAAATATTATGATCATATATAAATTGGCAAAATTTTGGTTAGAAAAATAGCATGAATTAAGGGAGAATTTTAATATATACTGATTACCATTTCACCAATCTGTTAACAGTTTTATGACTCTCTAGTCAATTTCATCAGTAATATATCAATCTTCCTTTAGTTAATTTTAAGAAAATCTGTGTTACTAGTAATCAAAATTGAACATTCTTATAAGGCCATTAAATCATTTCTGTTAAAGCTATAAAAACATTTCTGATAGGATTACCATTGGTAAATTCAACAAATTAGATATTCTACAAATAGAATTCTCCTTCACTTCATTTTTTATCTGATTTGTGAACTGTATATTAAGCAAATTGTACATTTTAGAAAATTAAATATTGACCAATTTACCTACTCTCATTAAAACTTCAACATTAAAAACAACCTAAGCATCCATCAATAGGGACACATTAACCACATTACAATATATCCACAGAGCTCAAGTGTCCAACAGAGAATGATGCAGTTTCAAACAAGCTGACATGAACAAATCTTTGACAGACAGGGAATAAAGCAAGTTTCTGCCATTTGTATAATTCAGTGATTCTAAAAGTGTGATCCCCAGATCAGCGTTATCAGCATCCCCTGGGAACTTGTTAGAAATGCAAATTCTCAAGTCTCAACCCTAACCTAGTGAATCAGAAATTCTGTGAGTGGGGGATGCGTCAAAACAAACCGTTCAAACTAGCCTTCCAGGTGATCACGAGACACACTAAAGTTAGAGAATCACTGATGAAATTAAAAGGGAAACCATGCACACATGCATGCACACGGACACACACACATGCATACACATCTCTCTAGATGCATAGACTATCCTCTGAAAGTGCCTAGAAATCTGTAAGGATTGTTCTTCTGGGCAAGAGAACAGAGGCCCTAGGGGCCCAGGATGGAAAAGGAGATTACTTTTGACATAACCTTGTGTACTATTAGAAATGGTTTTCTGTGAACATCTTTGACAAAAATAGATTTTAAAAGAAACCTTCAGGCTTAAAGCTGAAGAAATGTTCACAGCTATTTTTCATGTAGATATTTTTTTCATCAAATTTCCATGTTGAACTGAAGGAAAATTAGAATTAAGGCAAGAGGAAGAGAAAGCATTTTTAAATATTTTCTGCCCCTTTCTTACAGTAAACATGTTAAGGTGACAGTCAAGGTACGCATTTCACTGTTAGGAAGTTGAAACAACTAAGGTAACAAACAGTGACTTTAATGAATTGTCATGCTATTACCTTTCTAAAGATATCTCCACATGACATTTTTAAAAATATCTGCACAAGGTAGAAAATTATTTGTAAAGAATATCAGAATGGGTGACTACAGACCACAGCTTTAAATGGGATACAATGTATTATATACATAATTCATTCCCTTCACATTCTAGTGAGCTTGGCAGTGACCTCAATTGAAGCTTACAGACGTAAGCTTACATTAAGTTTTTGAAGGCAAAAGGTTGCAGTTATTTTTCCATTATATAAGGTTTTCTGAATTTGTATGAAATATTTCAGAATGTTTGAAATATAGTCTATCAGCCTATCTTTAGACTTCTTTCCATTCCTAAAGCAATCCAGACAATCAACTAATTATCACCACTATTACAAAAAAAAAGTTAAGGGTATTTCCAAAATTCAGTATGATCTTCTTTTTGAGACAGTAGTATAATTCTCATTTTTTTCAGACCACAAGTCAGGTAAATTTATACATGAAGAAACAACTGAAAAAAAAATACAAGTCCTTGTGATTATTATAAGTTAGAAGTTCTACTTCTAAAAGTCCTATGGTGGTTTTAAAAATATGTCCACAATTTGTTTTATATTTGTCCCTGTAAGAGATAGAATTTAGCTCTTTTCCCCTTGAGTGGGACACGGCAGAAGTGATGTCACATCATTTCTGATATTAGGCTATAAAAAGACTATAGCTTTCATCTTAGGTACGAAAAATCTCTCTCTTGGATCATTCACTCTTGGGGAATTCAGCTGTCACATAGTGAGAACAATCAGGCAGCTTGTGGAGAGGAACTGAAGTTTCCAGCCGACAGCCAGCAAAGAACTCCAGCCTGCCAACAAGCGAGTGAGTGAGCTTGGAAGTAGATGTTACCCACACTCATCCCCAGTCGAGCTTTCAGATGACAGCAGCCCTGGTCAATAGTTGACTACAACTTCAAGAGAAGTTGCCATCCCAACTGAGGATGCTTCTGATTTCAAAATTCCTGACTCACAGAATCTATGAGGTAATAAATATTTATTGTTTTAAGCTGCTAAATTTTGGAGTAAATTGTTATGCGGAGACAGATAACTAATTCATGCCCTAAAGAATATTATCAGTTAAATATAGTGGACATGCATTTTTTTATTTCCCAAACGTCCCTTGCTTTGTGAGATCACTCCTTGTCCACTCTAAATAATCCTGCACAAATCCATGACATTCCTGGTATGGCTGACTCTCATGCCTTCCTTGACAAGGACGTCCACCCCGTACCAGCAAATCAGAGCATGCCGTATCTTGACCAGAGTGATTTCTTCAGCATTGCACACGGAAGTTAAATTGGGCTGATCAGAATCTCCTCAAATAATGTTTCCAGAGTTGTTAGGAAAGATGTTCACCCTTCCTCTGAGATCAGCATTTGAAGTTCCACATAAGATTAAAGCTGCTAGATCATCTTTTTACTCTGTGGAAAGAGGTTTTCTGAAAATAAAGCCAAGCAGATACGAGAAAGCAAGCAAATATGAGATGAAGAGTGTCTGTTTTCATCACACCATTTATACCTCTATATTTTGTTATATACCTTTACTTCCCACCTGGGTGAGCTCTTTCATATTTCAGGAAGTTGAACTGGGTTTCTATTTCTGAATGAGTTTGAATGAGTCAACTGAATGAACTCTAATAAACTTGGAAAATTTTATAAAACCTCAAAGTACAACTAAGACTTTTGCTTCAGGCCATGATGGAGCAACGGGAACCAATTTTACCCTGTCACAATAAGCAATTTAAAATGGACAAACTATGTGGAACAACAGTTTTCAGACATCGGACAACAGTCATCTCAGGACAGTGATGCCCCAGTTCACTGTCTGCAGAGTTGCTAAGCCTCAGCAAATAGTGGAAACCAACCAGACCCTGAAAGTCCTCCTGAACTGAGGAGACAGAGTGGAGAATTTGGGAAGTCCAAAGCAGCTAGAATTCATAAGGCAGAGTAACAGACAGGAGAGTACTACACAGAGAGAGAATTCTGAAAATATGTAAAGAATTTCTCTTGAGTCTTCAGTTGAGTACTTTTTAGCACATGCATGTGATGTAACTATCAGAGGCTGATCAAGCAATTCCAGAGATCATAGCAAATAATTCATCCTCCCAACAGCTGGAGTGCAGAAATCTCTTAATGCATGAGGTAATGGCTTACTTACTCAGAAGGGGATTAACTCAACAATGAAACCAAATTACCTCCAGGCTAAGGCTACTGTGCTGTCTTCAAGGAACTTAGATGCATCATCACAGAACAAACTTCAAAAAATATGTAAAAGAGTACAAAAATTCCAGAACCAGACAACATAATATTCACCAAATCAGCCTGACAATTTCATTCAACATTGTACTGGCAGTCCCAGCCAGTGCATTAAAGAAAGAAATTTAAAAAAACAAGATTGGGAAAAAAAGAAGGAAAATTGTCTTTATTTGCAGATGACATGATCATCCATATAGAAAATTTTAAAGAATCTGCAAAAAATCTAGGAGAACTAATAGAGTTTAGCAAGCTTTTCAAAATCAGCATACAAAAATCAATTATAGTTCTGCAAACTAGTAATAAGCAATCAGAAATTAAAAATTTTAGACTGTACCATTTATAACAGCATAAAAATTTTTTAAATATTTAGGGATAAATTTGACAAAATATGTGTAATACCTGTACACTGAAGACTATAAAATATTGATGAGAGAAAATTTAAAGACATAGAAAGAAAAGGCATACTGTCTTCCGGGGTCACATCAATTATCATTGAGAGTTCAGTCTCCCTGGATTGACATATAGATTCAAAGCAATCTCAAACAAAATTCCAGCAAGTTTTTAATAGAAATTGACATCTGACTGAAATATTTGTATGTAAATGCATAAGACCTAGAAAAGCCAAAATGATTTTTAAAAGAAAAAAACAAAGTTGGAGGACTTATATTATCTGATCTCAAACTATATTGCAAAACTGCATTAATCAAGAAAGTGTGATATTTGCATAAAGATAGACATGTAATTCAATGCAACCAAATAGAGAGTCCAGAAATAGATTTACAAATATATGGTCAATTGATTTTAACAAAGGTGGCATGGCAATTCAATGGGGAAATAATTATCCTTTCAACAAATTGGGCTGGAAAAATTGGATAACCTTATTTAGAAAAACAAGAAGCCTCATTCATTCCTTGACATCGTATTTTTAAAAAACTAACCACAGAATGAAATATAGATTAAACTATTACATTTTTAGGAGAAAGCATAGAATAACAGTCTTAGTAACCTTGGGTTTGGCAATGATGTTTTAAATGGCATGCAAAAAGATATTTAAAAAGCCAATGAATAAATTAGACAATTGAAATTTAAAACTTTTGTTCTTTACATGATACTGTTAAAAAATATAAGGGCAAGCCACAGACTCAGAGAAAATATTTGCAAAACACATCCAATAAAAGATTGTATGTAGAATATAAAAGTTCTTACAACTCAATAATAAGAAGACAATCATGGACTGGCCCGGTGGCATAGTGGTTAAATTTGTGCACCCGGCTTTGGCGGCCTGGGATTCGTGGGTTCAGATCTCGGGTGCAGACCTGCATAATTCTCATCAAGTCACGCTGTGGGAGCATGCCACATACAAAATAGAGGAAGATTGGCAACAGATGTTAGCTCAGGGCCAACTTTCCTCACCAAAAAAGAGAAGACAATCATAAAAAAAAATAGGCAGGAGATTTGAACAGACACTTGACCAAATAAGTTATACAGATATTTATTTACACATGAAAAACTGCTCAACATCTTTATTCTTTAATGAAAACCACAGTGAGATACCACTACACATCCACTAGAAGAGCCAAAATTAAAAACCTGAGCATAGCAAGTTTTGGCAAGTACATGGAGAAACAGGGACTCTCCTGTTTGGGGAATGTAAAATGACTTAACTATTTTGGAAAACTGTGGGCAGTTCCTTTAAAAAGGTAAAGGTAACCCTACCATTTGGTCCAGCCCTTCTGCTTTTAGGTTTTTACACAAGTAAATGAAAGCATATGTCCACACAAAGACTTGTACACAAATGATCTTAGAACTTTTATTTGTATTAGCCCAAAACCAGAAACAGTCCAAAAGTCCATCAAAAGGTAAGAGAATAGACAGATGTATACACCCGTACAATGGAATACTGCTCAACAATAAAGAGAAATAAACTATTGACATACACGGCATCTATGAATCTCAAAATAATTATGCTGAGCTGAAGAAGCCAAAGTAGAGTGCATACTGTATGACTCCATTTCTATAAAACTCAAAGTGCGAGCTAATCTATACTAACAGAAAGCAGAGCAATGGTTGCCTTAGGGATAGTGGAGGGTTGGGAGAAAGGGAGGAATTACAAAAGGATGCAAGGAAACTTCGAGAGAATGACAGATATATTCATTTTCTTGATTGTGATGATGGTTTCACAGATATCAAAATTCGTTGAATTTTATAGTTTTTAATATGAACGTTTTATGGTATGTCAATTATCCCCCAATAAATCCATAAAATTGCCTTTTTTATTCCTGAATGGGAATGAAATTTTATGTTTATAAGAATATATAAAATCATTTTACCAAAGACTAGTACAGGTAGTGGATGGCAGAATCTTAATGACAAAAAGAGTTCTCCCTACACATTTCAATCTGCAGGGCATTTTTCACCCATGTGAAGACTCCAGATCATTAATCATTACGGTTATGGAATTAGGAGAGGAGTGGAATGTATTAGAGGACCATGAAACAGGTCAGAGGAATAAAATAACATATGAGGCATGGATGAAATTCAAATAAAGAGAAGAGTACAGAACTAAGAATAAGAATTAAAATTACAGAACTAAGTATAAGAATCCCACAATCTCTTTTTATCACTAATATTTTCATCTTCATTGATATTTTGGCATTATGGCTTTCAGGATATGAAGAAATGCAGCCATTGGAAATTGTTTTAAAATATCCAAATATTTTAAAATATACAAATATATGAAAAAACTTTGGTTATGAACTATCTGTGTCTTCTAGACAAGGTTAAGATCATGCTTTGATAAGGTCAAGAATGACAAGTAATAGTGATACGTAAGAACTTAATATGGGCCAACATCAGGGGCCAGCCTGGTGGTGTAGCAGTTAAGTTTGTGCGCTCTGCTTCAACAGCCCGGGGTTCACCGGTTTGGATCCCAGGCCCGGACCTGTGCACAGCTTATCAAGCCGTGCTGTGGCAGGAGTCCTACATATAAAGTAGAGGAAGATGGGCAGATGTTAACTCAGGGTTAATCTTCCTCAAAAAAAACAAACAAAATATGGGCCAACATCACACTGATCTACTCTTTCAACATATCCTAACATGAGAAAGAGATAGAAGAGATGGCTTACTGAGAAGCAGGCAGAATGTGTGGCAAGAAAAGAACACTAACAAGAGCAATACTTTCTAATCTGAAAGAAAAGTAACTCTATGTCTCTTCCTAGTTCTCCCATGTTCTTTCCTGATTAATTAGAAAGAGATTTAGTGGATCACTTTTAGGCCCACTGCTGACTACACTGTAGCCACTCCTGTCTAGCTGAAACACAATTTGGAGGATAAAGAACAAGTCCTTGGCTTGTAGATCTGATCTATCTTGAGAAACAGAGAAAGATTGTTAGTGAGTGCCCCTGTCCTTAACCCAAAGTCCTACCACAGAGTTCAGGGGAGCTTCTTAGTCTCCTCTAGTCTCATGGATCAACAACTGAGGTTCTTAATAAGCTATATTGTGCCAGCCCCGCCTGTGTTCTAGTCTCTGCATCATCCTGATGAGGAAACAGGTGAAAGAAACTACATTCTTCTCAGATAATCCTATAAGGACATAAATATGGCAACAACATTGTGCCTTCCCAAAGGACAGCCTCATTCCTTCTTCCTCCTCAATGGAATGTAATTAAAGGATAACTCTAACTCTAGAATTAGAACTTAAAATAAATAAAATAAATTTGTGAAGGAACCTAGCATTCCTTAGCTGTGGCTTTCCTTCTTCCCTATCTTTACTACCTCAGAGGTAAATGATCAATGCCTGGATCTACATTGCTTACCCTCTCCTGGCATCCAACACATGCACACAAATATGCACAGTCTCAGCTGGCTTCAATGTTTTTTTTAAAGATTGGCCCTGAGCTAACATCTATTGCCAATCTTTTTTTCTTTTCTTCTCCCCAAAGCCCCCGAGTACGTAGTTGTATAATCTAGTTGTAGGTCCTTGTAGATGTGCTATGTGGGACGCTGCCTCAGCACGGCTTGATGACTGGTCCTAGGTCCGAGCCCAGGACCAAATCAGCTAAACCCTGGGCTGCCAAAGCAGAACAAGCGAACTTAACCACTCGGCCACAGGGCCAGCCTCTCAATATATTTTAAAATCTCTTAAACTTAAGAATTAAATATTTTTAGAAATGAAGTCCTTTATTTGAATGTGAATATCTCAATTTACTGCTCCTTTTAGAAAATATTAACTGACATTTACTGAGCACTGTGTGTTTGTCAGGCACAGTCCAAATGTTTCACCTGCATTATCTCATTTAATCCTCATGAAAACCCTCCATGAGGGAGGTACTATTATCATCCTCTACTTTACATTATAAAAGTAACAATAATTATTGAAGTGTTTCAGAGACAAGAATGAGGTACAGAGTTGAGGATATAGAGAATATGTTCTGTATGGCTGGCTACAAATTCTGGGTTTAAGACAAAGGTGGATAAAGAGAGCACACATTGTTTTTATTTTCTTAGATTTCTTCCTCGTCTAGCAAAGAACAAAGAAAAAAATTCGTGGCAATTTCTCAGAGAATAGAGATGTTCCTTTTGGCTACAACTTAAAATGAGACACAAAAAATTGAAATCGACTGCTTAGAATCAGAGAGGCTACAAAATACTACAGTCTATGTTGAAACCCTGGCAATGTGACTCCAGAACCCAATTTTAAACCCTGGATAGTATCCCCTCTGAGCACACAAGGGAGAGTGACTAATGTATTCAAAAACCCCAAACACCTTCAGTATTCTTAATCCAAGTCCTTTGCTTTGACTTGAAAACACAAGGGTAAAATCAAATGTTCTAGGATTATTTTGTCAAATCAAACTTGGATCCCTGAAGGAGTGAAAGCACCTCACAGTGGTGAGCACTTGAACTTCCCTAGGGAATGCCATCCATCATGGCTATGAAAGGATCAGACATTACACTTATTGTGGCAGGTGGACTCTGGAAGCCTCTGAGCTCTCTGAAGACTTTTGCTGTGACCATGGCAACCCTCGCCTTCCAGCTGTGTCACACTTGCCTTCTATCAGGACAAGAACATCTTCACCCAGCTAAGGAGCTGTATATTTCTGCAAATAGTGATTTCAGCAAAATGTTTCATCTCCACATTGTAACCCAGCTTTTCAGGTGGGCAAATTTAAGCCATTTCACAGCAGTTCTTCAGGAATGAAGGAAGAGAGGAAGAAAAGGAGAGAGGAACACTTTCAAAATGACACAAATGGGATTGAATCTTATTTCTCTGAGACTTAAATAAAGCTTAATCTTAGCATAATGCTTTTGTTCCTTCATTTAATTCATCCAATCTATTTTTATCAGTTAAGATATTTATATTAAATCAGTGACAAAATTAAAGTATGTTATTATTAGAGTAAAAAAAAAATCTTTCACACCTGCCGGGGCACTGATGTACTAATTCAAGTGATTGTGGAGCATAGGAATTCCCCCAGTTAGTTATTTACAAAGCAGATTCCAGGGTCCCACATCCTCAAAGATCACACTTCTTTACGTATACAGTGAAGCATACAATTTGGAATTTGGGATTACTTTCTATGACAATTGAAATTTTCATAACTTTTTTCTCTTTTGAAGTTACTAATTATTCAGCATTATTAATCTCCCTCAATGCTAATCTATTTTCCTGTTCTTTTATGCAAGGTAGGATACAGATACATTGGCACACACCTTAACAGCTAATTGCTCAAAAGTCAGGAATGTCATTATGATGCCTTCCTGCTCTCCCACTTCAAGGGGACGCTCTCTGTAGCTCATCATGCTTTCCTGTGGGATATCTCAATAACATTTACAAGTATGTGAAGAGTTCAGATTGGTCCATGTGGCTGTTCAGGGCTTGCCCGGCGGCCTTAGCAGTCACCATGTTGCAAAGAAGAAGATGGTGGAGACTCAGATAGTGTTGGAGAAGAGACTGAAGTCTGGGAATCTTTTCCATAAGGAACAGAGACAAGAGATCTAAGAGAGATCTGGGAGTGGGGGAGCTGCCTTTAATTGAGGGTGACCTCACAATGAGGCAGTATGGCTTAGAAGTAAAGATCACAGCGTCTGGTGTTTGAATCCCACCTCTCAGCTGTGTGACCTTGGATAATCTACTTCATCTCACTATGTTTCATTTTTCTCATGTGTGACAAGGGGATAGTAGCAGGACTTACCTCACAGGGCTGTTGTGAGGATAAAATGCACTAGCACGTGTAGAAGCGCTTATTGGCATACCTGGAACCACAGAAGTGATAGCTATTTTAACTACTACTATTGAAGAGAAGGAATAGGAGAGCTTCAAACGCCAGAGTTTGGGGTTGAACCAAGCCGGAAATTATACCATTCATCTTTCCTCACATCTTTCAGCTCCACTCATACCAAACCTCTAGTTGTTGACAAGGACTCCCTTTTTGACTAAGCTTTAGTCAGGCTTCTCTGAGCGCTCTTCTTAACTAGGACTTGCCCTTGGTCAATTTAGCCTACTTTTAGTAACAATCCTGCTAATTCAGTTTAGCAAGAATCCCTCCAACCCTTGATATCCAATCAAGTTCCTCTTCCCCCACCCTTGATATCAAACCAAGTTGCTCTTAGTAATTTCCATCTGATGACTCCCTCCCTCACCCTGTTCATTCACTACAAATCCTCAGCCACCCTTGTTGCATTTAGGGTTGAGCTCAATCTTTCTCCCTATTGCAATAGTCTTGACCCCTATTTCAATAGTCTTGAATAGAGTCTTCCTTGCCTATTAACTTCATCCAATGCAATTTTTCTTTGACATTTGTCAAGGAAAAACCAACATTCTCCTCTTTTTTTTTCCTGAGGAAGATTCACCCTGAGCTAACATCTGTTGCCAATCTTCCTCTTTTTTCTTGAGGAAGATTGGCCCTGAGTTAACATCTGTGCCAATCTTCCTCTAGTTTGTATGTGAGTCACCTCCACAGCATGGCCACCAGTGAGTGGTATAGGTTGGTGCCCAGGAACCAGATCTTGGCCACCAAAGTAGAGTGCACCAAACATAACTGCTAGACCATGGGGCCAGCCCCTCAACATTCTCTTTGGAAAATCTCTGACTAGAGTAAAAGGGAGAGGAAGAGAGACAAGGGGCTTTTTACCCTCAAACCTCTCCTTATCATTCCAAGTCTCTCCCACCCCCAGTGTGGTCATCCGTGCCTGGTTAAATGATTTCCAATTAAATGAAGTCACTGAAATTTATTTGTAGTAAAGTATAATTTATCAATTATCACGTTAAAAGAACTTAAAACTAAGAAAGCATTGGAAAACAAGCAAGAATTGGGGCACTGGACCCATGAAAATGGAGGAGGAAGTCTATTATGAGGAAAAGGGGACAAGAAGGGGGAGGCCGAGTATTTGAATCACTACCGACTCCTTTACAGTGTTGTCAAACATGATTCTGTTGATCTACATCACGGAAATATTCTTACTCTGTAAATTAATCAGGAACATTTGTCCCCTTATGTGTACTCATCTTTTATATGAAAATATACCAAAATCTCTGGAATAGTAAAAATGACCTCCTAATGTCATCCAACACATGACATGACCTTTGCTCAGGCCAACCACTTGTAAATATTTATGTTCTTGTCATACACCATCTCCTTTCTCTTTTCCTGTCTTTGCCTCCCATCTTTCATGAGCACAGTGATTCGCATTTATTTTATCTTTACCTCTAACTATGGCCACAGCATTTTCTAGTGAGAGACTTCTCTCTCCTACCAGATTATAAACTCTCTAAGAGCAGGGAAAACATCATGTTTGTGTATTTAAAGAGTACTTAATAGAGCGCCTTTTTGGCACTTATTAAATATTAGTTGAACATATCACATAATTTATTTTTTCAAAATAACATACAAGCCAGGGGCTAATTGGCCTCCTCCACTACACAGAGGTAGAAGTTTTGGTGTTCCCCCAACCTGATCAAAATACAGCCTTGCTGACTTCTCAAGAACATCAAACACATGCATTCGTGGCATTTCACTGAAGATTGAAGGAATGCAGGAGAGCAAACGAGGCATCATCACACCTGTGACGGCTAACTTTTTCTGTCAACTCAACTGGACCTCAGGGAGCCCAGGTATTTGGCTAAACGCTATTCTGGGTGTGTCTGCAAGGGTGTTTCTGGATGAGATTAACATTTGAAACAGTAGACTGAGTAAAGAAGATTGGCCTCCCCAATGAAGATGGGCCTTATCGAATCTGATAAAGGCCTGATTGAATCATGGGCTGAGAATGAAAGATTTCTCTCTCTCTGCCTGACTGTCTTCAAGCTGGGACGTTGGTCCTCTCCTAACTTTGGACTCAGACCCAGACTGAAACTCACACCACTGGCTCCTCCGGTTCTCAGGCTCTCAGATTTGGACTGGTGCTATACCGTCAACTCTCATGGATCTCCGGCTTGCCAACTGCAGCTTAGACTTAGCCTACACACTCATGTGGGCCAATTCCTTAGAGTAAATCTCTCTCTCTCTCTCTCTTCCTTTCTAAAATAGATAGATAGGTAGATAGATAGAGATAGAGATATATCCTATTGGTTTTGTTTCTCTGGAGAACCCAGACCAATGCAATGCAATGAACTTTTCACTAAAAAAGTCTTCACTAACTTCTCTATTTTTCCTAATTCCCACCTCTCTGTCTTAATTACCTAGTCTACTTTTGCTCTCTTTCTTCTCCCACTCTTCTCTCTGTTCCTTTCTACCATACATATCCTCTATTATAAGGAGAAATATTACTCAAACTTTAATGTAGATAAAAACACTTTGAATGGGAGGGACCTTTTTTAAAAATGCAGACCCCTGGGCCCCATCTCCAAGGAATCGTGCCTTGATGTTGTGACCCTGAATGCAGTTCAGCCTGGAACTACACTTTAAGACATAGTGTTCTGCCCCAAAATGTACACATCACAGTCATCTCTCAAGCAACAGGACCTCTGCTTCTGAGAGGGAAATTTAAGACCCATCTGTTTTTTTCTGGAACATGCCTTTTAGGGTCTTGCTATGCACGCTAAGCAGCTTATCAATGTAAAGTACAGCTGCAAAAATTTTCCCCAAGTTATCACTTAGAAAAGAGAATTGACCTTATAATCAAATATGAAGGTCTCTAAATTCTTTTATTTTGAATCATAAGGTACTATTCGAGGAAGAACACATTAGCGAGAAATGACCTCAATCAATGCTAGTTTGTGATTCTCACTGAGTCATCTGACAAAAAAAGATAAGAAATAGAGGAACTTCTTCATAAAAGGAAAAAAGGAGAAATCTCGCAGATTTAATAATTATTTCTTGGGTGGGTATTCACAACAAGAAACTTTTGATATCGTTGTTCACAGATGTTTTAAACAGCCCTTTGGAAAGTAATACATAAAATAGTTATGTTGTAGAGATCACCAACACTCAAAAGAATGTAAAAAAACTCTCCTAATACTCTGTGAGGTGTATGGTGGCTTGGGATAAAGTTTTCTATGACAGCATCAAACAGAAAAAACAGTGCTGTATCTCAACTTAGGGTTCAAGATATTGGGTCCTGAAAAACCGTGTTAAATGATTCAAAAAGTATGTCTAGTAATGATAAAGGCAGACATATTAAATGTGAGTGGGAAAAGTCTCAAGCTTTTTTCATAAAATATATAAGTAGGAAAAAATCACTACTTCTAAATGAATGCCATACATGATTTTAAAAGGCAAATAGGTAGTATTTATTGAATGTTTGCTGTGGGCCAAACACTCTTCTTAATCCCTCCATTTATACACATTACTTGTGGGGAGAGCACTAAAAGTCCCTAATTTACAGATGAGAAAATGGAAGTACAGAGAAGCTGGTAGTTTAGCAAAGCCACTTCACAATGATGAAGTGGAGCCAGGATTAGAACCCAGACGTTCTGGATTTGGAGTGTGCAGGAGCACCAGGCTTTTATTGCTCAGCAAGGTGTGTTTTTCTAATCCGTCCAGGCAGGGAGGACATCTTTTTCTAATTCCCACAAAAGTGCTATGTAGACCATCTGTCCTGAGAGCACACACACACACTCACACACATCTTTAATAACAAATTCAATATGATATTTATGTATTACACTCAATTTTGCTGCATCCCTAAAAAGTTATATATTGCCATCAACCAAATAAATTTTTTTGGAGCTTCTCTTCAGGAAAATGAGGCAAAGTGGAGCATAAATAATATTCTCTCCGTGAAGCCAGTCTTGCTCAATGAAGATAATCTTGTATCAGCTGCTAGGAAAATCATTTCTATCCACAACTTTTTAAGAAAAATATACGATAAAGGAAACATACAAAGTCTAAGAAGAACATTGGTTTTTAATCATTTTTAACACTTAATTCTCTCAAATGTGTTGTTCATAGATAAATTTTGAAGAGCCAAATCCCACTTAGGAACTTGCACCGTCTATTTTCTGTCTCCACTACAAGGCGCAATCAAGTATAGTGTCCATAGAGTTTGGCTCTAGATTGTCTGGATTCTAATCTGACCTATTGCCTAGGAGAGCAACTCTGGGCAAATGACTTAACCTGCCCTTAAAACTGGTTTACTCCAGTAAAACAGGAGTAGCAATAGCACTTTACTCACCAAGTTGGTGTGAATCTTAAATGAACTAAAAGTGCCCAGCTCTTAGGAGGCACTATGGGAATGTAAACAATACATGTATATAGCCCAACTAAAAATAGCTTTCAAAGAGTCCGTAATTATATGATCTTTGTTCCTACTATTCTTTTACAAGTCAAAAATTCAGGAAAAACTTTCTTTGCCTTCTCTCTCTCCTTTTCTTGAACTATATGAAACCTTTCCTTTCTAAAACAAACACCTTGTCCATCAGTTTTCTCTAACAGGCATTTGCCCCTGAAATACCTTCAGACTCACTGACTTGGAAGAAGTCTTTCCCTCTATTATGTGTAATTATTCCTTTAAAAAAATAGAAATTATAAGAATTTATTTCAGCTTTCTTTTTCAATTTATTACTTAAAAGAAAATGTGACCAACTCCATAAGATATCTTTTTAAAGATGAAAGTTTATTTTCATATAAAGGAAATAATACTAACAAAGTTACACAATAAATACACCACACACTCAAATCATTCAGTTAAAGGATAATATTACCCACCAAAAGTAACTCGCTATCTGGTATCTTGATTACCAGTCTCCCTTGCTTTTCTTTTTTTTAAATATACCTTTAATAAGTGCTTTATTCTTATCCATTTTAGGGAAAAGAATTTTATTCCAACCTCCTATTTCTCTTTTTTTGTCCAAATTCTTAAATGACTTGTATACGATTTCTGATCCTGTTCTTCACTATATATTTCTTCTTTAAAATTCCCTTTATCACTCCTCTACTAACGTAATGTTCTTTTAGGCATTAACCAATGGCCTTTCAGATAAAACTCAAGCTATTTTCTTCATTTTTGTTCTTCACCTGAATGTCAGTCACCATCTCAAATCCCAAATGTCTAAACTCACTAACTTCCCTCATCAAAAGAATATCCCTTCACTCTCCCTTATTTCCATTGATGGCACCATTCTCTGAGCTAATCTTCAAATCGTTATCATTGTCAAAACAAAAATTGCACCAAACTAAATTAAACAAGCAAGGAAGACTTTATTGAAGGCTATTGCAATAGGGAAGAGAAGCCAAAACTTAGTCTGAATGCAACTCTGCTGAAACAAAGGGTGAGAGGATTTTTAAGCCTCAGGGTGAGCTCATAGAAAAGTAGACATTAGGGGAAAATCATAGACCCGATGCGTCTTCCCAAGACAAAATAAAACTCTCATATCCTTAAGACAGGAGGTGGTTATACAACTTGGAGCAAGGTGCCCACAAAAGTTACAAACCTACCCTCCCAAGAGACTGGGATATACGGGGTGTGATCTTCATTGATGATTACATTTCAAAAGGTCCTTAAGAAAACATTCCTGGGTTGTAAAACTGGCAAGAGGCTTTCAACAAGATTTACATCTCAAAGGAAGCAGAGAAAGAATTTTCTGTCTTTCTTTCTTGTGAGGAAGATTCTCCCTGAGCTAACATCCGCACCAATCTTCCTCTACTTTGTATGTAGGATGCCTCCACAGCATGGCTGATGGATGAGTGGAGTAGGTCCACATCCAGGATCTGAACCCGTGGACCCAGGGTTCAAAAAGCAAAGCAGAGCATGCAGAACTTTAACCACTCAGCCACAGGCAGGCCCTGAGAAAGAATTTTCAATCACAAGTTTTCTGAAGTAAATGTTCTAAGAAAAGGGAGATCAGGGATTTATAGTTTGGAAGAGGCCTGTCTAAAGTTTGGTCATGCTGAGGGAACATTAAGGCCCTCTTGGTTGTCATCATCATCCACCAACAATTACAGGGAGCTTGTTATGATCACAGCCTTGAGTCAAGGGTTTCCGATGCATTCTCCCTACACTTTCCCTTCATTGCCTATATCACATCGCTTACCATATATTGTTTGTCAGTTCTAGAGTTGGAAGAGAACTTAGATAAGCTGTTATACCCCTGTAATTACAAGCATCTGAAGAATAAAGTAAATTTTTTTGGATTTCTGTTTATCCAGCAATAGTTCAATTGTTTGGAGGATTATCTATAAGTTTTGAGCCATGGAGATTGACAGCATATAAAATGTAATCCCTACATGTGCATTTGTCACCAACGTAGCTGGTTATCTCGACTGAGTCAGACCACCTTTGAATTTAGCAAAACTGTCCCTGGAGCTCCTTGTGTGTTTGTGCGGACAATGCTCCCAAATATCATATCCATTTTGTGGAAAGTCAACTCTCTCAAAAGTGTGACATTACCTTGAAAACTGATCTTAATCACACCCCTAATTTAATTAGGTGTAACTGGTAGAGGACAGAAGGCAGGGATTAAATGGGTAGGAGTATAGATAAGTACTGGCATGTTTGATAGACTGGAGATCCTGGAGAAAAAGTGAGCTCTGAGAGAGAAAATTCAGGAAAAGTAATAATAAATAATAAGAAAATAATCAATAATAAGGACAAATAATAATCAAGAATGAACATCAGGCCCATGTTCAGTATACCGGACCACTCCTTGGTTCAGCCAGCCCCTGAGGGCCCCTAAAGCTATAATGGGGAAACCCTTTCTCTAAAGGCTGGTCATGAGAGCCGGTAGGTGTTTCCTACTGGCCAGAGAGGGAGAAGAATGGCGGGAGTTGATTGTCCAGAGGAGGTAAGCAGCAGTGCGGGCCGTAGTCCACAGAGAATGAAAGTGGTTGGCCTGGAGGAAGTCGGCAGCAGCATGGGCAGCTGTGGACCATTATGGAGACCAGCAGTCCAACAGAACGAGCAGCAGCACAGACATTGGCCTACAGGCTGCCGAGTAACAGAGCTCGGTGCAAAAGGACATTGAGACCAGCAGGCAGCACAGCAGAGCTGCAGCACTGTGGTCTTTGGCTGTAAGAAAACGTAAAAAGCTCTTCTCCAACTGGGGATCCCCCCTCTCAGCAGGAAAATGATGTTACCCAGAACCTCAGTTGATGGGACATAGCAACCACTTGATAACACAGACGAGGATTTATTTTTAGCATTTAGAGAGGCAAATGTTCTGGGAGGAAAAGATTGATTTCCTTCTCTTCATGAAATTGAGCACAGATCATCAAGTTTTAAATATTACTATAAATGTGACACCTTTCCACTGGCTAGAAATTGAATCCCAGAAAGTGAAATTTCAAGTCTAAATGATCAGTAAAATTATTGCAATGTTCAGCTAATAGGCCTTAACATATCTCTGGGCATGAGTTGGCCTCTGAGTACAAGGGATTTTGTTTTTCCCTCTCTCTCTTTCATTCAAGCACATTCATGCACACACATGCCCACAGATTCCACAAGTGACTCATGTTTACCTCTATGGGAATACAAAAATCAACTCCAGCATTCCAAATGAGAAAATAAATGGACGTGAACATTCAAAGTTGGAACAGTGTGCTCTACAGAAGTTTTTATTCAAAGGATGACAGGTCAGAAATACCTGTGCAAGATTTTAAAAATACATTCTTTTAAATGCTTTTTCATATTTTTTAATTTGGCATTGTCTTCACCTCTTTGGAGTAGAAGAGAATTACTTTGACTTAAATTTGAGAGAAAGAGAGAAGATTCGGTGCCAGTGGATGATGTGGTTAAATTTTAATTATTTCTTTATTTGTTGACTTGCTGTTGTTTGCTGCTTCCACGCACCTCGATTTATATACTGTAGGAAGTAGGGTGTAATAATATACATGGCACTCAGCTGTGTGTGATATCATGTTTGAGTTGTTTTCTTCTAATAATTACTGTGACCCCAAAGTGACCCAGAATCCTTGGGTGCTCTTAAGAAAAGAGGATATCATTACCATAACCCATATAACCAGAGCAATGGGAATCTGAGAAAACAGAGAAAGGAGACGGCTTTGGAAATTGAAACTTTTCCTACAGGCAGGGGAGACATGATTCTCTGAAAGCCACAGTTTCAGAGAAGAGAACACAGGACCAAAATAAGCACATTCCCCAGACTAATGACCATACACCATGGAGAAAGCCACATAGCCTAGACTAAAGCAGCATTTAGTCTGTCCCGTTGAGTCCCGTCCAAAGCGCCTGAGGTAGCTTATGGTAAGTGACTCTCAAAGGCCTCATGTCAAAGGCCCCAAACAGCATGTTACTAGTGTTTGCGTAAATGGAAATACATGGCCTTCAACAAACAGAATCCAAATTTCTCTTTAGCCGCATCTCCTATTTTTCACCAAAAACTCAGCCCTATCCCAGATTATTCTCTGATAAACCTCTCCTGTTCATTTTACCTCCATCTCTTTGTCCAGGAGCTACAGACCTGAAATACCTGCAATCATTCTTGTCTAAATCCCAACCATTTTCAAGGTTCTGTTTACACTTCATTGTGGGTAAAGCCTTCCTCTACTACTAAGCCTGAAAGGATTCCTTCCACCTTTAAATTCCTAGAAAATTTTGTGTGAATAACCTTTCTTATTGTTTAGATACAGTCACATCTAACTCTCTACTACTTTTTAACGTGTCTTGTAAACTTGTCTCCTAAAATATAATGTCTACCTTTAAAGAGTTTACAATAAACAAGCTCCTTAGGGTCAGAAACAGTGCTTTGCATGTTCACACCTACCCTTAGTGTTTAGTCTTTTGTTGCTCTGAGAATACACCAGGTGATCTATCACCTTTTGGGAGTGACAAATGTTAATAATAAGCCCTGGTGATCCATTCCTCCCTCAAACTCAACACCTGAGTCATTTTAGACGGATAAAGATCAAGCAGATTTTTAAAGACTTCCCAAAGGTGAATTTTCAAAGCCTTGTCTGATCTTTGCTGTTCATTTGAAAACTACCTCCACAGTTGGCCTTCACCTCACCACTCCCTGCAGATCCAGGCCAAGTCCTCCCAAATTCCTCTAACTCAGTGGTTCTCAAACAGGAGCGGTTTTGTCTCCCAGGGAGTATTTGGCAAAATCTGGAAACATTTTTGATCTTCACAACTGGAGATGAGCTACTTGTAGCTAGTGGGCAGAGGCCAGAAATTCTGCTAAACATCCTACAATGCATGAGCCAGCCCCTCACAACAGGGAATTATCTGTTTCAAGAGGTGGGTAGTGCTGAGGTTGAAATACTCTGCTCCAGCTAGAGTAATCTTCCCATCTTCTAAATGCTTGAAGTACCATGTCTCTCCCTTCCTTATGGGAACTAGTAATCTTTACTTTGTAATTTGGTGAGAAGGGATCATGCCTTCATTGTCTTTTGATCCCCTTGTTCTCGGTACTTAGCACCATGCTGTATGCTTCCTTCTAGCTCCAAAGATCTCCAGCAGACCCCAGAACAAAAAAGCAGACCCTCAGAATAATAATACCTAACATTTATTAAATGCTTGCTCTCTTCCAGTTACCTTAAGTGCTTAACAAGGATTATCCCAATTGATCCTCCAACAAACCTATGTGATAGGAACTGTTATTTTACAGATGGGAAAACCAAGGTGTTAGAGAAGTTCTCTTGTTCAAAGTCACACAGGTAATAAATTAAAGACCCAATATTCAAACACAAACATTCTGACTCCAATGACCATCTTCTTAACCAATGAACTATACCATTTGTACTCTACTAATGTTTGAAATGTAATCTTCAAGTAAAGACCTCAGAATTTTTGGTAACAAGGTTAGGAAAAGTATATTTTTAAATAGAAGTGAACAAATGCAAGAAAGCAGGTCATTTTCCCAACACATTAACCAGATGAACAGTGTCAAAAAAATAAAACTTGTTTCTGATAAGCTGCATCTATCACATATGATAGATGGATCTTCCATTTTGTAGCAATTATGTCAAGCTCTGCATCTATAAAGATGTATAAGACACAGTCCGTGACCTCAAGGAATTCCTGGTGTATTAGGAGAGAGAAGAGATTCAGCAATTTCAACCTTCTGAGGCTAGTACTCTGCTAGGCCTGTGAACAAGGTGTTATGAGGAACTGCGTAGAAATAGAGAACAACAGCCTCTCTCAGTCTGGGAAAGTAACACTGCAATTAACTCAATGGAGTAGAAGACAAGGAGGCTGTGCCAGCGAAAGCAAAAAACATACGGACGGGCGTATGGATGCATATGCTCTTGAAGGAACTGCAAGTAATTCATCTGGCCAAGTGAAAAGTTAAGTATAAATCAGTAGCAGGAGAAAAATTTTGAATAGAGAAGAGTCAAATGATGAGGCACCTTGTTTGTGAAGCTGATTGTAATCCTCAAGGCGATGGGTTGAGGATTCTTAAGTAGGAGAGTAGCATGGTCAGACTTGCCCCTTTCAAAGGTTATCTGGGGACCAGAGTGCAATGCACATTCTAAGGGGACAAGACTAAAGAAAGGGAAACTGGTTAGGCATTTATTGTAGCAACATAGGCAGGAAACAGTAAGGGCCTGAACAAAGACAGTGGCCTTGGAGGTAACAGGTAGTGTCCTACCAATAAACAGATGTTCCTTACCTGAATTATTTCCTAAAATTTACAATGCAATAGACCTCACCATCAAAACAAAGTACTTATGCACCATCATAAATATTTTGCTCTTCAGCTAAACATTCAGCACTTCTGTGATTGCCCTTGGACTTTGCGACAAGTCTAGACCTTGCTTTCTAAAATTCCCAGCGAAAGCAGCATTTCATGAGAGATGTTAAAGGATTTAACAGTGGGTAAGATTCTCATGTTTTAAAGAATAAGGAGGAATCAGTAACAAATTCTAAATTGCCCACACACACCAGACCTATGGCAGGCCTTCAATAACATTGGTTGAACAAATGATCTAAGAACTTCTTCCTTGAAGTTCTCGATAATGTTCAATCTAAATCTTTCATACCATAGTTAGAGTTCATTTGGCCTTGTTTTGTATTATTTCCTCATATTTTAGAAGTCACGCATATATTTATCTACCTTGATTTTAGCTTTTTGCAGTAATTTATTTCTAACCCCAAATTAAGAATTTTCATTTCTGAAAGCTTACACCTTAAAAAAAAAAAATGTAATTCCCTTTGAAGACTAGTAATGCTAAATGTGCTCAGATATATCTGACAGAAATAAGTGCTAAAACACAGGAACTACTTAAACTGGATACAACCACATTGCATTCATTCTGCCTCCAATAGCCTAAAATAGACAAAGAATCTTCCTTCCCCACGTCTTAGTGTGTATAGCATTTCCTTGGGGAAACCTTGTACAACCTTCTAGGTAAAGTTAGGTACCTCTGCTGATGCTCACCAGCGCCCTGTACTTCTCCTACCCTAGCACTTCTCACCTTTAGGAAAATGCTTATTTAATTACTGTCCCTCTTTCTCTACTTGCCCCAGAAATACACTGAGGGCAGATTCTGGAGTGGCCTTCTTTATATAACTACATTCCCAGCAGCACCAAGCATAATGCCTGACACACAGAAAGTGCTCAGTAAATATTTGTTCACTATATGACATAATCTGCTCAGTTATCCATCCAGGCTATTCATAAGAGATGCAAGGTAGAAAAACAAACATGAATCACGGCCCGTGGGGAGTGAGGCTGTCTTCTAAGTTGGGAGGAAGATTTACTCTTTCTGTACATAGTTTTTCAATGGTTTGGATTTTGACATTGTTTGCAGGGTGTTTGCATAATGTAAAGCTTTTTTTAATTAAAAATTATAAAATATTTTTGAATTCAGTAATAAATGGGTTTTTTTCTTCTATTTAATGGACGTCTGAGAGAGAAAACAGTTGGAAAACAGAAAGAACATTTATTGATTCATAAATACTAAGAACCTCTTAATTGCCTAAGTATGATTGGACATAATTGTTAAAAAGCATTTCTTCCTTGAAGACATTTCAGTTTTAGAACTATCACAGCAGTCATTTTAATTCTCCGGTGTTCCTGAAGTAGGCATTCATTTTGTATTTATTAAGTGGAATAGATGGGACAAAAGCATTATCTTCAACGGCATTGCCTCGTTGAAAATCCTTCCTAATACATGTGTGTGCAACAGTCATCAGAAGTTCACCGCAGCCCATCAGTGTCTGGGAAAATTTTTCTTAATCCAATCAAAAGTAATTAAATATCTCACCAGTATCTGATAATTGATTAAGGTTTTATTTACTGCTCTTTTTCTAACAAAATATAACTTTATAATTCTAGCACTATACATGCATCGCTCACCTGGTATGTCCCTTACTAAGAAATCATTCTATATGAGTAGCAATTTGGATTTCAAGTAACAGAAGACCTATTAAACTTCCTTTTAAAAATAAATAAATTTTATTATCTCACAAAATAAGAAATTGGAGGCAGAGTGTTTTTGAGGGGGATTCTTGTTGTGTTTCCCCTCTGCTACCCTCAGCATGGTCACTATTCATCTCAAATATGACTTCAGAAGCTCTAGGCAAAATACCTTCAGTCAGCAACCTGCAAAGTTCAGAAAAAGAGTAGTTCCTTTCTTTTGCCGAAATAACTTTCTAGGCCCAAGATGGAGCCGTTCCTGCCCAGGGTGGCATGTCAACAAATCAAAATTTAGATGACTTTCATGTCCCTGTAAATGTTCCACTTAACCAGAAACACAATATATCCAGTCAGCCAATCACCAAACACCAAGCCACCTCTAGGCTGTATACTTATTTCCTTGTTCCTTCTCACTCCAAACTAGGTTGCTATGTGACCCCAGCCAATCAGGTATTTTTTATTTTTCATTATTCTTTATCTTACAAAAGCTCCCTGCCTTCCATCCCATTTTTCAATTCTCCAAATAGAGACTGCTCGCTTTGTGAAGTGTTAAAATTTGTTTGTATCACCTAAATTGTCTTCTTTAATCATTTTTTAACACCTTGGGCCTTTTTTCTTCAGAGAAAAGAAAACTTTCTCAGAGTATGCCAGCAGCCTTCCCCAGTCATGCTCATTCCTGAATGAATCATTGGCAAAGGGAATGGAACTGCTAGAGTTGCCTTTTACTAATCAGCATGACACTTGGTGCTGAGGAGGGACCTCTCCTCCTCCCCCAGTAAATGGTTGCTTGGTATCTGGAAAATTTCAAGGTTCTATTTGCAAGGATAGGAGATAATGGGAACTTGATAATCAACCAAATGTATTCATCCCATGTGTAGTTTTTCTCTGATTTGCCCATTTTAAGGAATAGAATCATGATCATGACTATTGGTAGAGGTTCAGTCCAATTAGGTAATTATCTTTAGTAAGAGCAAAAAGGATTTTTTTATTCACTAACTTATTCAGTGTGTTTAAAAATGAACTAGGTGCTAGAATAATTGATAAATACATGGTCCCTGCTCTCATGGAGTTTCCACTGTAACAGAAGATACTGACAAAATGCTAGCTAACAAATGAAAACATAACCATATTTGAGATCAATGCTATGACAGGTGAAATCATAAATAGTAAAAAGATAATATGGGGAGGAAGCACTTTGATTCAGTGGTTCAGACGTCACTAAGGAGCTGATATCAAGCCTGTAGATGACAGGAAATGAGTGTAGGACAGACACCCTGAGCAGAAGGAAAAGCATGTAAAGGTTTTGCGAAAGGACAGGGGCCATGACGTGTGAGAAGAGACACTTCCTCCTCTGACTCAAGAGAGAAGAAAGCAAGGAAAGAAGAGCCATCTCCAGGTAAAGATAAATGGCAACAATTGAGGGGTTCCCTTTGAAGAGTGTTGAGGAGGAAAAATTTTTCCTTCTTCTCTTCTAGTTCATTGGCTTGTCTAATAATTAAATTGACATCACAGAGATTAATAGGAGAAAAACAAATTTAATTGCATATATACAGGAGCCCCACAAAGACATGAGGCTCAAAGGCAGTTACACAACTGAGGCTTATATACCATCCCGAGCTAAGGAGAAGGGGGTGGGAGTCTGAGGCTTCAGTGGGGAGGAAGACAATTCATAGAAAGATGAGAAGAGAAAATATTTGGTAAACAAATGTTTGCTATACCAAGCAGATAAGTCTTTCCAATATAAAGTGTTGTCTTTGATAAGAGCTCTCTTTGTGATATAGGCCCCCTATCTAAATGCTTTTAGGCAGTTAAGGGAGAGGTAAAAAGCTTTTCCTGGGTCTGCTTGGTCTTAATTGCCTTCAGCTCAGAACAATCCACATGCTAAAGTGGCACATTTTTGGGTGGCATATTCTGCTCCCCCCCAATAGGTTCTATCTCTTTAGTGAAATAAGACATGGGGTGACTTGCCTTAGTACATCGTCATTAACAGAAGCCAAGATAAACCCACTAAAAAGAAAGGGAGAGGGGTATTGAAAAGCTCCTCGACGGGAGGAAAAATATTTTTTTCCTCTATCTTTTTAAGTTCTCCACTGGAAATCTTGTAACGAAAGACAGATTAACAGCATACGAGTTTATTTAATATAAAAGAAAAGCATACAAATTTATTTAACCTAAGTTTTACATGACATAGGAGCCCTCATAAGGAAATGAAGTCTTGAGGAAATAATGAAGCCTGAGTGTTTTTATGCTAAGTTTGGTGCAGAGTGGAAAGTCATGGAAAGATATAACAGGACAAAGGTGAGCTAAGTGTAGTAAACTGGGAGAAAATTAGCAAGGCCTGTCTGTTCAGATCCCTCTCTGTGTTCCTTCGCTTCCTCAGAGACAAGGTTGCTCCATTCCTCCAAGCATAGGGAGGGCACCTCTCAAATGAAGGCTTTATGACCTGCTTCAGGGGAAGGTCAGAAAGTCCTTCCTGCACCTGCCATTTCTCAAATGCCTTCAGCTTGAAGTATTCAATATGCCAAGGTTTTCGATGAAGCTTCAATATGCCATATTTTGGGGTAATGTGTCCTGAACACCATCATTCCTGTGGCAGCCTCATTCTGTGGGTTTTCCTGCAGCAAAACAGGGCAGCCCTGGGGATCTAAGGAAGTAGAGCTAGGAACTTAAAAGATAACAAGATTCTCCCAGACTTGCCTGCTCCCCAGGCATCCACATTACTCTCTCAGGCTTTCTCCTTGTAAAGTGTGACATTGCTATAGGCAACTCTGCAGGCAAAAGTTTACAATCCCACAAAAGAGAGAAAATGATAACTCCCTATCACTTCCATCAAAACAAAACAAAAACAAAAATAAAACCAGCTTGGCGCATCCCTGAATCACTCACTGTGGCCAGGAAAGTAGAGCACTGTTATTGACTCACTGTGTCAGGTGGGTGGAGTCTGTCATCCAAAGGAGAGGAGAAGGGTGTTGGGCACTGACAAGGGTCACTACATGTGAGCTCTTCCAAAAAATAACTCAAATGTGGCTGATAATTAAATCTACACTAGATAAAAAAAATCACTTCAAGGGCCAGCCCAGTGGCCAAGTGGTTAAGTTCACACACTCCGCTTTGGTGGCCTGAGGTTCACTGGTTCAGATCCTGGGTGCAGACCTACACACCATTCATCAAGCCATGCTGTGGTGGCATCCCACACAAAAGAACTAGAATGAGCTACAACTAGGATATACAACTATGTACTGGGGCTTTGGGGAGGTAAAAAAAAGAGGAAGATTAGCAACAGATGTTAGCTCAGGGCCAATCTTCCTCACAAAAGAAAAAATCATTTACAATTAATTTACGTAAATAAACAAAAATCCTCTACAATTCCAGTACTGAAGTCTAATGCATCCCACAAAGGAAGAATTGATAAAGCCTTAAGCCAGTTGCAGCTTGGAAGTGTCATTGCAAATAATCCATAATCAATCTATAAATCAAACTTTGGGGTGAGTTTATTATGAGCCACATCTGAGGACTACAGCCCAGGGGAGTTTCTTTACCCTAGGAAGGAAGCATACCCAAGAAGTGGGGTGTGCAGTGTGGTTATATGTAGTCTTGGAACAAAGAGTATACAGCACATATGACAGGAACGTCCCTTTTACAACAGTCACAAGATGGCTTGACTAGCACAGCAGGTCAGTGGTCACAAAGTGAGCACAGCAGACTGGTAATTAATCCTTAGTTTCCAGGAAGAGATGCTTATCCTTAAAGAAATGCCACTATGGGGGGAAGTTACATCCCTATCTTTAGGGGCATCATTCTAGTCTTTGAGACATAGTAAATGTTTAAAGCAGATGTACAATGTATGCTCCATGTGCCATATCAGGCCTTTTGGAAAAACAAGGTCAATCTGAATTAGCTTTAATCCAAATGCCTTCCTCACATACTCCAATATATCCTAGTGCTTTGCATTTATCTATCAGGGAATAGGGTTCCCACACCTATTTGGAAACTGTCCTTTCACTGTGCTGGTTCTATGAGGCTAACTTATCTCATTTTATGTTCCAGTTTATCCCAGATCCACACCAGTCCTTACCAGAATTTTCCCTCCCTGTGTCTATATGCAAATGCTCAAAATTTCAAGGTTTTTTTTTTTTTTTTTTGAGGAAGATTAACCCTGAGCTAACATCTGCTGCCAATCCTCCTCTTTTTGCTGAGGAAGACTGGCCCTGAGCTAACATCCATGCCCATCTTCCTCTACTTTATACGTGGGACGCCTAGCACAGCATGGCTTACCAAGTGGTGCCATGTCTGCACCCGGGATCTGAACCTGCGAAATGCGGGCCGGGGAAGCAGAACGTGCACACTTAATCACTGAGCCACCAGGCCAGCCCCTCACCGTTGGTTTTTACTCTAGCTATTGCTGCTCCTAATTGACTACTCCACAAATTTGTGCAAAGATGAAACAGGACAAAATTATACATAAAATCATGGAAATGGTCAGGCTCGATCTTTATCACAAATCATACAATCCACATGAAATTTGCTTAGTTTCTATTTAAAGTGTTAATAGTTTTTCTAATAGAGAAAGACCTTGAGACTAACTATAAAGTTCAATTTCAATTCAGAAAGCACCACCTGCAGAGTCATTATGAGACGATGCAATTCAAAAAACCAAGCAAGCATAGCAGTTACTTTGAAAAGCAGGAGACAGAACTGAGAGGTCAGATTCTCACTTGCTATTTTTCTCCTGCGCTGCCTTTACCCATGGTATTACAGTTTTCTATAAGCATATTTTCCAAAAAATTTCAGTCTATGGCTTCAACATTTCAACTGTATTCACAAACCTTGAAATCTAAAGGCTTAGCTTAAAAATGTAAAATAAAATCTCAAAGTATTAAAATATTTTACTACTTATCCTCTTCTGCTGCATGACTTTCTTTAAAAGTGAACAGAATTATTTGCATGTTTGGAAAAATGTCAAACAAACCTTGAGCAATACAGAAAATACGTAACCCATACTACAATGAAGAAAAAATTTCCATTTTTCCTGATTATGGCAAATTCATGATGTAACTCCATGCAGTCTCCATAAATGGTTAAACCTTTTGGTTAAAGGAAGTATTTATTGGTTGTTCTCTTCAGTACATTAAAAATGGTTCCCTGCACCTTTAACTGTTAATTAGCTCAAGTATTTGGTTCAGAAACCACAGCCCTGTTTAGTGTGACCTCACTGGTATGGCATCTGGGCAATTATCTTTGAGATAATGAGCCTTTTCATCCATAACAGAACAACAACCTCTCACTTGGATTGCAAAAGATCAGAGGCAATCTGCTGCACACCAGGGTGCCTGCCAACCCCTTTGTATCACACCTTATTTTCAAACTAACCTCTCACATTCTGAATTAATTAAAGTGTTTTCAGATTAAAAATTAATGAATTCAATTTAGCATCATTTGGGGGGATAATAGGCACAAAATATCATCCAAACAATGTTTTGGTTCCTAATACCGCAGCCTAAAAGGAAAGGAAAACTACATTGCTTACAGAATTTTCTGACAGATCCCGATTTGGGTTACTCAGGAAAAGAAAGCCTCAGAAAAGATTTAGTGATACAATGTGGTAAATGCTCACTTGGCATTTTGATATACTCTAATGTCATTCAAAAATTAATTTGGAGGCTACCAAGTTTCTATCAGGTTGTGATGATGTTCCTAACTTTTACCATCAATCTCTCTTCCTTATTCATTTTCTTCTTTGCCTCCTCACCTATTCTTCAACACTAAATGTATCTCATCTTCTTAGGTAACACTAAATAAATACAAAACCCATTCCTCAAAGGGTTAATCACTCCTCGGAGATGTGTTGGAACCTCATTTTTTTAAAAGGCTCTCTTCATAAGGAAGTTTGAGGTGAATAGATTCATGTAGGTACATTGCTAAAGAAAAAATTATTCAGATACTTGTTAAAGACATTAAGGAAGACTTTATCCAAAAGGGGTAGTGCACGGGGAGCTCTGCAACAGAGGAGAGAGATTGGTCTCAACACTGAATAGAACAAGGACAAGAGGAGATTTATAACCAAGGAGCAGAATGGGGTCAGTGGATAGAAAATTACTAAGAGGAAACATAAAGGCTAGGGAGATTCTTTTTTTTTTCTTTTAAAGATTTTATTTTTTTCCTTTTTCTCCCAAAGGTACATAGTTGTGTATTTTTTAGTTGTAGGTCCTTCTAGTTGTGGTATGTGGGACGCCGCCTCAGCATAGTTTGATGAGCAGTGCCATGTCCACGCCCAGGATTCGGACTGGCAAAACCCTTGGCTGTTGAAGCAGAGCACATGAACTTAACCACTCGGCCATGGGGCCGGCTCTTAGGGAGATTCTCGGTAGACCAACTCAACAGGATTCTTGCTCAAGGAGCATCTGGGTTATAAGGTACAGAAGGTAAGGGATGAGGAATTTGATTAGATACGGAGGGTAGGAAATTTTTGATAAACTGATGTAGGGCAGGAAGAACTATTCCTCTATCCTCTAGGTCCTTCTGGCTGGTCTAAAACTTTAATTGACATGAGGCAGAATAATGGGAGAAAATCAAACACATTTAATAGCATGTATACATGGGAGAAATCTGGGAAAACTGAGTAACTCACCAAAATGGCTGAAGCCACCACCTTAAATACCATCTACAGCTAAAGACAAGGGAGGATGGTGAGGGTAGTAGTTTGGGACTTCAAAGAGAGGAAGACAGTTCACATGGAAATGCAAAAGCAAATGTTTGATAAACAAATGTTTGCCTTACCTTGCAAAAACAGTGAGATGTGTGGAGGACTCTGATTAAATGGGCCTTGTTAGGTTCTTCCCTATCTACCATACCTAGTTTATATTATACTATAGTTAGCTTATGGTATTAGCTTCTTCCTGGAACAGGCCTTCTACCTTACATTCTTTTGGGCAGTTAGAGGGGAAGGACAAAGTTTCTGAGTCTTTTGTTCTTAAAAATAATCGGGGAGGGCCAGCCCCGTGGCCGAGTGGTTAGGTTCGCAAGCTCCGCTGCAGGCAGCCCAGTGTTTCATCAGTTTGAATCCTGGGCACGAACATGGCACTGCTCATCGAGTCATGCTGAGGCGGCGTCCCACATGCCACAACCAGAAGGACCCACAACTAAGAATATACAACTATGTACCAGGGAGAAAAAGGAAAAAAATAAAATCTTTTAAAAAAATAATAATAATCAGGAGCCAGCCCCATGACTGCGTGGTTAAGTTCACATGCTCCACTTCGGTGGCCCAGGGTTTCACGGATTCGAATCCTGGGCACAGACATGGCACCGCTCACCAGGCAATGCTGAGGTGGCGTCCCATATGCCACAACTAGAAGGACCCACAGAAAAGAATATACAACTATGTACAGGGGGCTTTGGGGAGAAAAAGGAAAAAAATAAAATCTTTAAAAATATTAATAATAAAACCAAAGAAACACGTTTTAGGGTGGAAAATTCTGATCCCCACACTGACTTAGTGGATTCATGCTAAAGCTGAACTAAGATAGCCAAGGACAGAACTCAGGATTGAGGCCCAGTCGGAAGAGGGCTCAAAGAAGCTTGACTGAAGTTTGGTCAAAGGAGAGACTCTTTTTGAAACTAGTGGACAGTCAGCCATTAATAATTAGGTAGCTAGTAACTAACATTTTTTCAGGCAGTTATCAATTGTAGCTTTTAGTTGTTAGCCCGCCCATCATTAGCTGTGTGGCTTATTTTTAAAGTCATGTAGATAGCCAATGTATTATCCAACGCCCACTAGGCTCCTCATAGATAACATCCCTGATGCTTGGGTCACCATGGTAACATTTCCATTTTTTTCCTACAAACTAGTTTTTATCTCTAACGTGAATTTGATTGACCACTTTGGTCTGCTGTGCAGTACTGTTCGAAGTTGATTTTGCAAACGAAAGTAACAACGTAAATCAAGATGATTGTTGTGACCCATACTTACCTGTAGAAAGGTAAGGATTAGTTCTCTGAGACAGACATTCTTGGCCTAGGCCATCAAAAAAAGCTGTTCCACCTGTATATGCACACCACATCACACTGCCCGGGACTCAGTGCCTACAAAAGACTGGCGCTCAGCCCTAGCAGATTCAGCATAAATTATGAAACTTCAGGTGTGCCAGAAGGCAAATCAGTGACAAATGACCATACATATGGCCTCAACTGATACATTTTTATACCACATTTAAAGATATTTTTCCTGTACCTAAACTAGAAAAATATCTGGCACTGATTTTGCCCTTGATGAGCCTTAAATCTCCTAAGGGAGGAAATTGGAAAGAGAGAATGGAGAGAATATTTTTCTCTCTCCATATTGTAAGAAGTGTGTTGCTGTTAGTCTCCTAGATGCAAGCGGAAATTAGGAATTAAAGTCAGCTGGAATAATGATAATGCATCTTAAAAATCACACCTAGAAATCTAGCTGATTAAGTCACATAAAATTCATATAACTTCTTTGCCCTTTTAAGAAAACTTGTTCCTGTCATCAGCTAATCTAATAAAAGGTTTTTGCTCACATTAGAAGTTATTTATATGCTTATTTTATAATTCTAAAACATGTGGCAGTAAAGTACACGCATAGCATAAAATAACTGGAAAATGTTAATAGTTGATTAACCATTAAATTTAAAAAGAGCTATGGAAGATTGATTCTATTTTAATGCAGTAAATTTAGAGTCTTCACTGAGTTTCATTTCTTCTTTTCTAACAATAAATTCTTGCTTTCAGCTATTATTTTTAAAGACCATTGAGTTGAACCTTGTAGGGGTTATAGCTTGGTATTTTAAGGGACTTTTCCTTTGAGGAGGTCAAAGTACGGGAATTGAATGCTTTACTCACTTATATGAAGCTAGGCAGGAAAGGAAAAAATACAGACTGAAGTCAGGAAATTCAAGATCTGTGGCTGAAAGCCATGTTCAAGTGATACAGGGAACAGGACCAAATCTGGCTTATATGTGATATCAGACTTTTTGACAGGTAACTAGGTTTTACAGGGAAAAAAAATCTGTGCAATATTAAGTCAGATTAACATTCATTCTATGATATTCCCACAATGGGAAATACTGTACAATTATTTTCATCCCACCTTCCACATCTCTCCAACCCTCTTCTATAAATCTCCAAGGAAACCCTGGGCCTTGAAGTCCATTGCCCTTGTGAATAACTCAAAATGTAGGCCCCATGGTTATAGGTAAAAATCATAGTTTACAGATATCACACTAAAGTTAATTCCTATGGTTAAAAATAATTAATACTGTACTTAGATTTCCTGGTCTGAGTACAATGCTCACTGGAAGTTTGTAAGTCATTATTTACCAATTACTAGACACTGAGGTTATATTAGTACGTTAGTATGTTGAATAAGCCAAAAATAACACCTTCCAGTTCTTTCCATCACCAATCAAGAAACCTCAGCATGACCACAGCCTCCTTCCTTATGCCTAAAAGACATGTTTTAACTCTTCCCACTGTCACCACCCTGGTCCAAGCCCCCATCACTGCCTCCTAGAACTATGACAATGGCCTCCTCATAGGTCTCCTTGTTCTCCTTGTTTCTCTCATTATCTGGATGTCAGAATGATGCTGTATCCTTATTGACCTGCTAATCCCCAGAAAATAGTCCAATCTCTCCGTAGCTGTGAACATAATCTCCTGTTTCCTTTACTTCCCTCAATTTCTTTTTAAAAAAACAACCAATAACTAAGAACAATGCATAGCTCTACTCCTTCTAATCTCAACGAGGCTAACCAGCACTCCATGGTAAACAGAAGTCCCTCTTCAGCTCGGTGCTAGCTAAATTACCCTCCCTATACAAGCATTCTCACTAATCCAGTGGCATTTCACTCAGACAGACTATACAGATGGGTTGATTTGTCAGAATGTGATGACATGTCGTTTTCCTTATTGAACCAGAAAAATCTTTGCCAGAAAGGGGTCTCTGCATTTCACTGAGTGTGATATTAGAAAGGTGTAATATTGCTATAATAAAAATGGCAACTTTGGACTGCAGTGTATCATATATTTAATAGTGACTATGCAATCTTAAATAATGTAAATATTTGACATAGATTAAAACAAAACTATCCCGAGCTCTGAAAAATCTTATTTTTTAGAAAAAAAAATTATTTTAATCTTTTTGATATTCTTTAGGCAATCAGCATTTAGGATTTCCTTTATCAACTATGTTACTTTCATAGTTACAAAGAAAGATTATTATTTTGAGTGTTTTTTTTTAACCTAATCAAATAAGTAGCTAATTTATATTACTTGCCACCTGCAGGCATTTCATTACCACATTGAAAAGGTGAGAAAGTAAGTCATTAATATGCATAGTTATTTTCTTTAAGGAATATAGAAGGGTATCTACAACAGAAACTCATTCCAGATTTCTACCATTGAAAGCTAAAAAATTATATTGAAATTCAGCTATTTAACCTTCATAAATGAAGTAACCTGCATAGCTAATATTAAATGTTTGATTTAATTTATTTGCACAGGTAACTCACTGAGAAGGCATTTAACCTTAAAGTTAATGATATCAGATCTATTCCACAGTGTATGTGCCTCCGATTGCTTTCTACAGCGCTGCACAAACTAATATTAAGTTCTCCTTTTAGTAACATCTGTGGGCAGGAGGGAGACATTATCCTCAATTATACCTGCATAACATCTTTGTCAACTTCAGATGCCTTCCACTTCAAGAGCAGTAAGTGAGGAAAATAGGGCCAGGAACCAGTTCACACCAGATAACCTCTGAAAGCAGATTCAAGGAGAAACCTCTTAGAGCTGAGCCTGAGTATCTGTTTTCAATTGTGTCTAGGCCAGAAGGGCCTCCTTTTGCCTTTTGATATTTATATATCAGCCACCTTTAGGACGATTAGGGGTTTTTTGTTTGTGTGTGTGTGTGTTTCTAAAGGGAGGAAGTGACTATAAAAGTATTAGGAGACATCTTTGGAGAATTTATTATAACCTCAGAGGGGAAAGGCCTTTCTAATCATGATTTAAAAGCTCAGGAGTCTTAAGATTAAAAAATGAATAAATTTAACTATATACATGTCAAACATTTCTGCATGGCAAAATTCACCAAGCAAAGTCAAAACATGTGACAAACTGCAAGAAAAACACAACCGTGTCAAAGAATGCTTCTCTCTCATTTAATATTTAAAGAGTTTCTATGAATCAATTTCAAAAGTCTAATAGCACATTAGAAAAATTACAAAGAATATGAGCACATAGTTCACTTTAAGAAATAAATATTGCTCTCAAATGAGTGAAATAATGCCCAAGTTCACTCATAGTAGGAGAAATACAACGGTACTGTGGGGACCTGGAATTGGCCACCCCAAGATATGTCTCTTTGGCATCAGGATTATTTGAGGCTGATTGCTTTTGATAAACTGGGACAGGGAAGGAGGAATGGAACTTGCCCTTTGTTAGCACACATTTACGTTTGTAAGGTAAATCTCTATCCAGAGAGGGTGTCTCCCTCTCTGTACCAGGAAGAAGAAAGGAGATGACCTTCTCTCTGGAAACTCTTAATCAATACCAAAGGCAAGGACTTAAATCTGCATTTTATTGTGCTAGTCTGGTAACCTCCTGTAACTGACTTCCCTCCCCCTCCCAACGTTGGCATTTCTTTAAGGATTAAGCATCTTTCCTTAGGCTAGGAACTGATTGCTGAGCTCACCTGTGACCACCCAGCTCCAGACGATGAACTTGCCTCCTGCTACGCCCACCGAGATAGCAGACCACTACCTGCTGTGTCCATCAAGCTCTGTGCTGACAGGGCAATCTTGTGACTATTGTGGGAGGGACATTTCAATCACATGTGAAACACCCTGTTTGGGAGTATATAACCACTATGTGCACCCCACTTCTTCAGTGCCCTTCAGGCCCCGGGCCATGGTTCCTCATAAAGCTTTGTTTAATTTTCTCTTGCTATTCTGTCTCATGTGAATTTAATTCATTCTCCAGCCAGACAAACCCACATTTGGGAAGAGGAAATGTCTTCCTCCCCTACAGTACCGAGATACTACTATTTATTCTCAGACTGGCAAGGATCCAGAAGTTAATAAGATGCTGTAGGTGATGCTGTAGAGCAACGGATGCTCACACAGTGCTGATGATCATACAATTTCAAAACTTCTGTGAAGATGTTGGGGAAGTGGGAGAATTCTGCCCTTTTCCTTAAGGTTCTTATGGTTGGTCAAATAATTAAAAAGGCAGATTAGCAGGAGAAAACCAAACAAAGTTTAACAGCATGTATACATGGGAGAAACTCAAGAGGCACTAAGTAACCCAGCCATCTGGCCAAGGCTGCCTGTTTAAATATCCTCAGCTACAGACAAGGCGGGTGCTGGGGGTGGTGATTTGGGACTTCAAAGGGGAGGAAGGAAACTCACATGGAAATGGAAAAGCAAATGTTTGGTAAATAGAACTTTGATAAGAGTGGGCCTAGCAGGGATCCTCGCAGTCTACTGATACCCAGAGTTATTTATGGTGATGGCCAGACTACAAATTAAATTCACATGAGACAGAATAACAGCAGAAAATTAAACAAAGCTTTATAACATGTATACATGGGAGAGACTCAGGAAAACTGAGCAACTCGACAAAATGGTGGAGGTTCTTATCTTAAATACCATCTTCAAAAAAAAATACCATCTTCAGCTACAAAGGAGGATGTTGGGGGTGGGAGGAGTCAGGTATGGGAGATTACCAGAAAAGCACAGTAAACAAGAGTAAGGTTATTATGCAGATTTAAGTCCTTGCCTTCCGCATTGATAAGAGTTTCTAGAGATAAGGTCACCTGCCCACCCCTTCCTGGTACAGAGAGGGAGACATCTTTACAGATGGAGATTTCCTTTACAAATGTAAATGTCTCTTAGAAAGTGTAAATTCTACTCTTCAGAGTTTCTCTCGAGTCTGCAGTTTTTAAAAGTAACCAGTCCAAAATAATCCTCATGCCAAAGAGATATATATTGGGGTGGCCAGTTTCAATCCCCCATATAGTCATTGTAATTTTTTTATAAGAGTAAAATAAGCAAACAACCTAAATATTCTCATACAGTCGATTTGTTGAATTAAGGAATGTACACAAGAGAATATTATGCAGTTATTCAAAAAAAAACGAAGAAGCTCTGTATGTATTAAAATAAATTGACCTTCAAAATATACTGTTAAATTTTTTTTAAAAAAGCAAAATATGAAGCAGTATGTCTAGTAATAGTATGCATATATTTGTGTAAAAAAATAGGGAAAAAAGAATATTAGATAATAAAGATACCCAAGAATAAATAAAGGACACACAAGAAACTGATAATATTAGTTTGCTGCACTAAGAATTGCGTACCTGAGGGTGCGAGGTGGGAGGAGACTCCATGATGAATATCCTTTGTATTCTTTAATTTTGAAGCATATAATTAATACCTATATGGAAAATAAATAATTTTAAAAATTAAAAGAAGGAAGCAAGTAGGTAAAGCTATTGCCTAAAGTAAAGCATGTAGGTTTTCTATGAATCTCACTTATTAAAAGTCTCTTTAACTCTTTTCACAATTTCATAATCAAAATTATCTTTTGAAAAAAAAATTAAGAATGCCCTCCTGAGAACGACCGTTAGAGTTGCTCTTTTCTCCTACAGAAATACTACTTTCTGTAGAATTCTAAATGCTTTCTCAGCACTTTCTCCACCCATGCCTTGTCTCCCCTCACAGAATGAGACGTCATTGGATAATTTCTCTAGAAAATATAGGCAAGAACTTATAACCCTTGCCCAAGGTCTATATGGAATCAACCCAGGCCTGCTCAGTATTAAGTTGTAGGCCTTTTGGGGACGATAATTACTGTATTTCACAAATAGGGATGCTTTGTCTAACATATGGTCTGGCCTTGGGATAGGACATTTTAAATGAGGCCACTTAAAAATTGGGGACACAAAACAAGAGAACTTTTTAATGTCAAGTTAGAGATTTGATATGAAATTAGACATTTTTAGTTTTTTTCTATTCTCCTTATGTTTGATTTTCGTGGGTTTTTTTCTTTGTTTGTTTGTTTGTTCGTTTAATATGGCAGCTCTTTAGCTATTGGCTGGAGAAAAACGTTCAGTCCTAGCACAAAGAGCTATGAATTCTTCCCCAAGGTTGAGCCATGGAGGAAATGAGATGGACAGGACGAAGCAGGAGTTGGCAGCAAAGGCAAATGTGAATGAGGCAGGTGCATGATAATTTCAATACTGAGTATGGTCCAGAGATGGAGGGTGTCTGGGAGGGTGGGAAATAAAATGTGACCCTAATGATTACTAAAAAATCATCACTAAATTGCTTGGCTATTTTTGAAACATGAAGTTATCTCTAGTCCAACAGGACTGCAAGATGTCTATTATCATAATTCGAAATAGGTAGTTTTTAAATACCACCTGTAATAGCAGTGCAGGAAAAACAGGAGTGCATTTAGTAAAACATAACATATTTAGTCCAGACAAGAGAGGAGATACCGATAAAAATAAAAATGGCCAGAGAGATAATTCTCCACATTTACATTTTTGTGGCCACAAAAAATTTTCCCTCTGGCAGGAAATCTTTCTCCTCATAAACTCAAGCTGGGCACAATATGTTCCTTCTTCATTCTTTTTTTTCTCCCAGCACACGGTTTGACATTGGTTTTTTGTCACTAGCATCACCTTCAACAAATCATTTTCTTCACTTGTCCAATTACAGACAACATAAAAATGCCTGTCCTCCATGTTTCTTATTTCAACACTGGACTTGACATGACTCTACTCTAAATCACAGAAGCCTCTTGTCAGTTTCCATGACTTAAAGTTAATTTTCACTCGGCTTTCTCTTCTCTTTATTTCTTATGGGTAATCGTCAGAGTGAAAACGATGCTTTAAGAGCTTCTGTCCTTTAAACCCCTACCTGCCTCACCATGGATTTATAGCACACTTTTCCCCAGAGAAATTTTAGTATGTCTCCCCTCCACTCAACAATAAAAGAGAAAAGACTATCATAAACCAGTATAGATATCCTCTTACACCCTTTAGGGACAAGGTCCTCCCCTTATACTAAAATGTAGAACAGCCATCACAATCAATGAAGAAAATGGAGCATTTGATGTCGTAAGAAGGAACTCACAAGAGTTTCTACTCATTTCAGTCCACTGCTCCCAAAACAGGCTTAGAGACGCACATACAAAAAGCTAACTACCTCTGTGACCGCAATCAAGGTAAATACACAGCGAAGTAAGCAAATCAGGAAAGTAAGAGATTACTCTCCTTTCAATTTGAAGAAAAACATTTTACTAAAGAGGAGACAAGCTAAGTAACTTAAATTTCACTAAATTAAAGTTATGTGTTTTTAATCCTACTTCTGCATAAAGGAAGCAGCAATGGAAATATTGGGTAACTACTTCAAGCAGAAAATAAATGAATGAAATATTTTTGTATTTTGTTTCAGTGCACGTTATCTGGGCCTCCCTTGAGGTCACCGGTTTTTCATTTAGAACTTCCATTTTCCTTTTCTTTTTTTTTTTTTTTTTGGTCCTCTTTTTAAGGTTTTTAAATGCACTGGCTTGCAGTACACACTTGCAGATTTCCATGGGAACCAGGATTCACCTTGAAATATTAAGATAATATTCTAACCAGCATTCTGAAACACCTCCGGGGCTCCTGTGTAGCTCTTCTCAAGCCATTACTGCCAGGCTTTTATAGGCGAATTTCAGCGCTCCCTTGGATTAGGTGAAAATGTGAGTGTCTTGAAGATGAAACATCTTTCACTGCCAATGTCTCCTGCCTGTGTATACTTTATCTTTGATTCTGTGTGTTTTTATGTTACCTTCTTTAAGGAAAAAAAATGTCATCACAAATTTAGACTCCAGGAATTTACTTCCAATTCAATTTAGGCTGCCCTAAAGTCTAAACTCCAGCCATTTTTTTAAATCCTGAATAAAAAATATTCATCAGAAGTAATAATGTATCAATCCCCAAGACTATATCAACTCTAAATGGCTTTCATAATTTATTAATTAATTATAACATCTTCACCAGAAAGCATTGACTTAAACAATTTCTTTTCTTTTTTTTTTGAGGAAGATTAGCCCTGAGCTAACTGCCTCCAATCCTCCTCTTTTTGCTGAGGAAGACTGGCCCTGAGCTAACATCCATGCCCATCTTCCTCTACTTTATATGTGGGATGCCTACCACAGCATGGCTTTTGCCAAGCAGTGCCATGTCCTCACCTGGGATCTGAACCAGCGAACCCCAGGCTGCCGAAGCAGAATGTGCACACTTAACCACTGCGCCACCAGGCTGGCCCCAGCAATTTCTTTTTAATGCCAACTGCTAGGTTGGGTATACCAACATGCGTTAGTTCAGGAAAAATATTCAAAGCCATTTTGCTGAGGGTAGAGGGAAATATGTTCCCTATATTACATGGATGCTATTTAACCCCACATTGTACTACAGTGTTTGATATGAGCCTCCTGTTAAAGAAGGCTGTGCTGTTCAATATTTTAGCCAACAACCACATGTCCTTTGAGCAGTAGAAATGTGACTAGTCAGAATTGAGATGCGCTGTATATGTACAGTACATATCAAATTTTAAAGACTTGGGAGGCTGGCCTGGTGGCACAGCAGTTGAGTGTGCACATTCCACTGCAGCAGCTTGGGGTTCACCAGTTTGGACCCTGGGTGCGGACATGACACTGCTTGACAAGCCATGCTGTGCAGGCGTCCCACATATAAAGTAGAGGAAGATGGGCACGGATGTTAGCTCAGGACCAGTCTTCCTCAGCAAAAAGAGGAGGATTGGTGGCAGTTAGCTCAGGGCTAATCTTCCTCAAAAAAAATTTAAAGATGTGGTACATATTCACACTGAAACAAAAAAGGTAATATGTGAGTTGATGGATGTGTTAGTTAATTTGATGGGAGGAATCCTTTCACAATTTTTGTGTATATCAAATCATCATGTTGTACACTTTAAATATCTTAGAATTCTATTTGTCAATTATACCTCAATAAGGCTTACAAAAATTAAAGATTAAGTATACAAAAAAGAATGTAAAATATCTCATTAGTAATTTTTATATAAATTATATGCTGAAACAGTAAAAGTCGGGATGCTTTGGATTAAATAAAATATTAAAAGTAATTTCACTTGTTATTTTTTACTTTTTGATATGGCTACAAAAAAATTTTAAATTGCATGTTTGGCTTACGTTATACTTCTACTGGAGAGCACTGATGGAGACATTTTGATGGTATCCTGCAAAAGTTAGGATCGTTGTTCTTTTCCACTATATCCTAAGGCCTGGCACAAGTTCTAAATACCTCCAGTCCCTGGCATGATATAGGTACTCAGTAAATATTTATTAAATAAAATAACAAATGAAAATGAATAAACAATTTCTTATCTATCAAGTATATTTCCTCCAAGGAAATCAAAAGGTCCCCTACGTATGCAGAAATGAATAATTTGCATGTTTGAGGCCTAAAGGAAGGCAAGTACCAAAAAAGATAATTTTGGAAAGAAAAGAAATTGTGCTTAAAACAAAGAATAAGTATTGATTGAAGCGCAAAACCAAAGGCAAAGAAAGGAGAAGTATTTATAAGGTTTAATAAATGTGATAAAGAACATATATATAGTTTCTAAGGAAAGTAACAATGTATTTGAAAGATTAATATAATTTATGTGAAATTTGGGCCATTTATTTTGAGAGTAATTTATGCAAAGTCGTGATGTAAGTTAAATCAAAATTTGACTCTAATAAATTTAATAGTTTCTGAATGGTATAAAAAGAAAAAATAGCTTAAAAAGGTACAGTAATGATGACTAGTGACATCATACCTAAGCTGGCTATAAATACTAACTAGGTAAAGTTTGACTTGGTTTAGAACTTCAACCGGAAACAAAAATCAGTTTTACCAGATATTAAAAATAAGTTGAAAGTGAATTATTTATCACCGGGGGGAGTTCTAAACCTTGGAAAACAAATTAGGCAATTTGGAAAATCTGAAAAACACTTAATAAAAGAGAAATCTCATGAGTTAGTTTTTTGGGGTTTTTTAGGTTTTTTTTTTTTTTTTGAGGAAGATTAACCCTGAGCTTACTACTGCCCATCCTCCTCTTTTTGTTGAGGAAGACTGGCCCTGAGCTAACACCCATGCCCACCTTTCTCTGCTTTATACGTGGGATGCCTACCACAGCATGGCTTTTACCAAGTGCCATGTCCGCACCCGGAATCTGAACCCGCAAACCCATGGCCACCGAGAAGCAGAAAGTGCCCACTTAACCGCTGCACGACCAGGCCGGCCCCTCGAGTTAGTTTTAGCTGTGAAGCAATAGGACATTAAATATCTAGAAGGGAGCAATGGTATTATTACCTGCAATAGATATCGTGCTTAATATATGCCAGTCACTGTCCTAAGAATTTACATAAAGTAGCTCATTTAATGTTCACAACAGCCTGCCCTGGTGGGTTAGTGGTTAAGATTGATGTTGTCATTGTTGCAGCCTGGATTTGTTTCCTTCAGGGAACCACACCACCCATCCGTCATTTACTGTACTGTTAGCTGCATGTTGCTGTGATGCTGGAAGATGTGCCAGCGGTATTTCAAATACCAGCAGGGACACTCATGGTGGACAGGTTTCAGCAGAGCTTCCAGACTAAGACAGACTAGGAAGAAGGAACAGGCCACACACTTCTGAAAATGTTGGTCGTGAAAACCCTATGATTAGCAGTGGAGTATTGTCTGATACAGCACCAGAAGATGAGAGGATGGTGCAAAAAGACTGGGAAGGGTTCCGCTCTGCTGTGCACAGGGTAGCTAGGAGTCACAATTGACTCCACAGCAATAAGAACAACAAAATTTTCACAAGAATTTCATGATGTAAGAACTAAGGTTGTCCTTATATAAAGATAGGAAAAGTGAAACAAGAGATCAACTAACTTGCCCAAGGTCACACGGCTGAGTGGCATAGCCTCAATCCAAACCCAGGCAGGCTGGCTTCAGTAACTTTTCATCTAATCACTCTGCTATACATTTAAGAGAATCTGTCGTGTGATAGGTCAATTACATAAATTACTCATTTAATCCTTACACAATTCTATAAGGTAGTGCAATTATTACCAGTTTAAAAAGTCAGAGAGGCTAAGTCTCTTGTCCAAAGTGACCTATTAGTAAGTATCAGAATCAAGATTTGAATCCAGATTCATATGACTCCAAAACTCCTTCCACTACTAGCTACACCATACTGAATACATAGAACCTGGAAGTGACTTTGAATAAGCCTTTTGTTTCTAGGGACCTATCAGTTACCCACTTTGATTAGGGCAGATTAATTAGACTACCTGTACCAAGAATTCTGAAGCACTTTCTCTTGCGAAAGTAGAACAAATCCAATGTAGTAAAAACTGGTTATTTTCTCTTAAATACTTTGCTCTTGTGAAATTGTACAGACCTATAGTCTAGTATTTACTATATTTTTTTATTTTCTAATCTTATAGTATCTGCTGAAATAAGTATGAAACAGTGTATACAAAGCTATGAACAGTACAAGGATAGCTCGTCAGGACCCTGGAGAGCTCTACCAAGTTCCTGTCTGCCTCTTCCACAAAGGATTGCTGGATTTTAAGAAAGCATCTGCAAGCTGCAGAAAACTCTTTTCCCAAAAAAAGGAAATTTTCTATGTTCCTTGCAACCGGACCCACAAATACATAATAAGTCCCAAAGGTCAGTGAATAGTTAAAACAGGGAGATATATGATAATTTTTATTTTTTTTTTAAGAAATAAAATGAGGAAAAAGTGAAGGGAGGCTAATGCTAATTGTGTTGAAGAATTAGAATGCAGGAAAGTTAGAAATGAAAAGTTATGCTTCCCGTAGTAACTAACTTGGCATATTCTATATAAGGGCATAAATATAACAGCAAATATAGTACATAAAATACTATCGTGTGTACAAGGAACGAATAACAATAGCTGGAAGGATCATAATTTTGACTTTCTTGACTTTTATGAGTTTAAATTCTCAGTCACAATGTAGCATTAATACATACAAGTTTTTTAACCAATCTTGACTTAATTTTTGCCTCTCTGTATACAATTGTCCTCTGAGTTTTCTTGGCACCATGTAGGCTAAAGCAGTAACATTTGAACACTGACCTTCCAAATTTAATTCTGATTCAAGTCTTGACCTTTAAGAGAAAAAATGGCAGGAGCGAGTATTTTACCTTGGACCTCATTAAACAAGGGAAAGAAAGTAAAGGGAAAGCTTTCAGCTGTGCATGATTGTTAAACAGTAGGAGAATGCAGAAACTGCTAAATAAAACAAGTCACGCATTGAGCCAGAAAAAACTGAAGCAATCGTTTAAACCTGCACACTGCTGTTTTTTATTTAATGCTGAGGGGTGTTTACAATGCTGTGATGGCTGGAGAAAGGTTAATCCAGATGAGTAAAAGAGGAGCAGTCTATGAGACTGTTTCACACCAGCTCTTTGCAGTGAATATTTTAGTAACCATTGTGAATCCACGTCAGCAGTGCAACCATCAAATGAAAGAGGAAAGAAAGCAAATATTACCCTAAAGAATGAATTTTGATTTAAAATAGTGGCAAAGGCTTTTTCGTTGCCCTATGCTGTAGTGATGATGGGGTAGAAAACAGTTTTCATCAGAGTAAAGTGCTCTTTTTGAGCTCCTGTATTCTCAACTCACCATCCTATTTGCAAACTTGAGAGGCAGGGAGCAGTAAAAACCTCCACTCATTCTCCTTCCAGCTTTCATTTAGTTCCCTTTCTCCCATGAGTTTCAAACTATAGTAACAATTCTCTCCTTGGAGAGTATTACCTTGCCTTTGCTTCAAGCTAAGTCAAAAACTATTCAATATTCTAAGCAGCTCCACCAGGGCACATGTTCCTGTCTTATTTCCTTCCCTAGAAAGTATCTGTATTGATCTCTCCAAAACCTTGGGGCCAAATGAAAATAGCAGGAAAGGCATTCTGCAGGGGGAAAAAATGCAGATTTGTAGTGTCTCCTCCATTTTTTTTCTTGCTTTCCAGAATATCAGTGCAGACAGAGCAATATCGGAAACTCAGCATTATTTTCTTTCTCCTTTCTTCCCCAAGGCTATGTTAATAGCACCATTTGTGTTCCTGCCTTTAGAACTTCAGGACCAAAGATCAATCAGAGTCATTGTTTTGACTTTTCCTTTGAAAGAATCACTGCCCAACCCATAAATGAGATGCAAATTTCCCCTACTGCTGTTCAGTGCTACCGATTTCTGTGAACAATTACTTCAACAATTCAAATTTGTTGGACTTCAATTTTTTGTGCCCAGTTAACTTTGTTTATGATTTTAAACTCTGTTAAAAGAAAAGTTATTCAGACACTTTTTAAAGATGATAAGGCAGTCTTCATTCAAGGAGAGCTACTACAATGTGGTTTTATAGTAGAAGACAGAGATTAAACTCAACTCAAAATACAACAAAGACAAGTGGAGATTTATAGCCAAGAAGCAGAGTGGGGGTCTGTGGATGGAAAATTGCTAAAAGGAGACATCAAAGATAAGGAGACAAGGAGTCAAGGGATAAACCAACTTGACAGGATTTTTGCTGAAGGCAGGCAAGGGTGCTAGGATATCAAGAATGGAGGAGAGGGAATTTGATCAGATCATCAAGGGTAGGGGATTTTTAATAAAATGACCCAGCAGGATTCTTGCTAAAACTGGACTAAATGGGCCAAGGATAGAGCCCAAGAGCAAGTCAGAAAGATGATTCAGAGGATCCTAACTAACATTTGGTCAAAAGAGAGAGTCATCGAGTCACTTTTTTAAATTAATTAAATATCTTTAGAGAAGAAAAAGAAAATATGATGAGGTATGTTCAGTGTAGCATATTACTCTAATGGTAATATGCATTGCAAGCAAATGTATTTTTGGTGCTATGATTTTTATATTCATGATTATTTTCAAAATAAATTTTATTAATAAAAACATTCCAATATCTCCTATATAAAGCAATGCCAAAAATTGGGGAAAGAAAAAAACCTCTAAGCAAATTGGATAATTGGCTTACTATCTGAATGAAAATTAATAAAATCTTACACTTATGAAGTGTTTTGTACATTAAGCAATTTTCACATAATTCTACTAAGTTACATTTACCACATGTTAATAAGTGTCAAGACCCTACTGATCACTGTAAATATTATCTCACAATTCTTTTTAGATAGGCACTATTATTACCCTCCTAAGTATAAGAAAACTGAGGCTAAGAGTATTACAAAGATATTAAGTGTTAGTGTTAAGATCCAAACTCAGATGAGCAGTGAGCTACTGCAGTATGACGCACATCTATAATTTCATTTAATATTTTGTACATTCCTAGAAAACAGATAGGAAAGCAAGTCTTATTTCTGCTTGACAAATGTGCAAACTATACAAAGAGAGGGAATGACACTGTTGGGGATCAGAACTTGCCACCCCAAAATGTGTCTCTTTGGCTTGATTATTTTAAAAAACAAAAGACTGAGAAAGAAACTTTGAACTTCCCCCTAACTGCTTAAAAGAATTTAAGATAGAAGACCTATTTGAGGAAGTAGCTATCACCATAGATAGCTATAATGGTAGACAGTGAGGAACTTAGCAGGCCCATTTGATAAAAGGTCCTCTCCATGTTCCATTCTCTCTGCAAGGAATGGAAAATATTTGTTTGTGAAAGACTTGCTTTTCCATCTCCATGTGAATTGCCTTCCTCCCCTTTGAATTCCAAAACTGCTACCCCCAGCATCCTCCTTTGTCTTTAGCTCAAGTTGGTATTTAAGGTGATGGATTCAGCCATTTTAAAGAGTTACTCAGTTTTCCTGGGTTTCTCCTATGTATACATGGTATTAATCTTTGTTTGATTTCCTGTCTCATGTCAATTTAATTCTGAGACCAACCAGAAGAATCTAGAGGATAGAGGAATATTCCTTCCTCCCCTACAACATAGAAGGTCATCCAGCTAGTATGGATGAAGACTAACACCCAGGTACAGAGTTCTCCTAAGTGCACTGATCTTTTAATCATTCTGTGTGCTTTAGCCATGCATGGTTTTAATGTCCTTTTAATCATGACTGTGAGTTGATATTTTGAGAAATTCAATTTGTCAAATTAAGATAGGCAAACTAAAATAAGCTACCATTTCCTATGAAATTAACAAATTAACAGTGATTTTCAAATAATAATATTCATTATTGAGTAAATATGGTGAAATTGGCAGTCCTCTATATTGCCAACTGAAAGGTAAAAAAATACAAGTTCTCTAGGAAGGTTTTTGTAACATGTAGTAATAGCTTTAAAATATTGACACTCAGACCAGTAAGTCCACTTCTAGGAATCTCTCCTAATGAAATAATCTGAGATGCAGATGAGGACTTATTTATGAAGTTATTCATATCAGTAAGATTTTAAAATAGCAACAAATGTCTGAAATATACTAAACATTCAACATTAGGAAAATAGATAAATTATGGGAAAATTATGCTATGGAATATTATGCAGCCAATAGAAATGATGTTTCCAAAGAATTTTTAATCACTTATTAAAGTTTATATTCAAAACTGTATAAACAATATGATTCCAATTTTATAATATATAAAATATGTTTATCTCTGTATATACTATAAATGTATATATGCACAGAAAAAACAGAAAGGCAATGTATTCTGATATTAACAGTGTTTCTCAATAGGCTTACAAACAGTTGCCTTTTCTTCATACTTTTTTTCATATTCCAAACGTGTGCCAATGCGCATATATCCATTTTCTTGCCTGTAAAAAACAAAAGTTATTATTTTAAAGAAAGAAGTTTCTTATTAATTCAAAAGCAGGAGGAGAAGATTCTTCCAGAACTATCAATAACTTGAAATATATATTTTTCAAAAAAGTACAGTTTTTGTTTTTCAGGTTCAAAATTAAGCTTATCTAGTCTCACATAAGTCATATTAAAGATGAAAAATTAATTTCAGTCAGCTTTTCAAAGTGTGGTCTATCCAAGTTTACATGCAATTATGTTGTTTGTAAATCAGTATTTCTAAAGTGGTTAAAGGACTTTAGATTTTTCCCAAAAAATGGCAAAGATTTCCTTTGCAGTATTATTTACCGTATGCAGTTGCTTATTTTCTTTCACCATACCCCACATCCTGCTTCCCTCATAATATAAAGGAAAACTTCAGGCTAAGTTATGTTCTTATCATAAATCTAAATTAATAAAATCTAAACTAATTGTCTAATGACTTTTAGCATATTGCTAATGACCCTTAAAAGCTTTCTTTTAGAGAAGAAATATGCTTTCTACTTACTCAAAATAAATTTTAGTTTAAATAATGTGTCTTGAGGACTGTTATTTAGAAATAATTGGGAAATTTGTAGCCAAGAGATTCAAAAGTTAGGGTTTTCAATATTTTTATTCAGAATATTCTGTGTGTACTTTAAGGATGTATGATGTCATCAGAGTATCAGAATTAACTTAAATTTTCTTTAAATTTTTTTCCTTTTCCACTTTAAAAAGCCATGATAAATTTCGATTATTAGTAGCAGATGTTATCAGTACAGCTTTGTCCCATATGGCTAATACACTGAAAAATGAGCAATCAATGTAAGAATCCTCAACACCAAATCATCTACTTTACACATTCATACAGCAAAGGCAAATATATGATTATGGTTCACGGTCATGTATTTTAAAATTTCAATTGTTTTATATTAAATGATATAGGCAAACATATCCCAAATACATGTATGAGAGGAAGAAAATAATGTCAAATAATTCTGAATTACTGAGAAAACTCTAGATGTTGTCTTCAAACACATTTCAATCTCAGAATATTTTATAGGGGCAAGTTTGAGATAAAATGCTGTAGCTTTTTATGTATAAATAATGGTTGTTTAGTGAAGTTTTTATACTAGCTCTTTAGAAAGAAGAGAGAAAGAGAGGCTTTGAACAAGGTTGCACACTTAATTTATTTCCCTCATGAATTCTCTGCTGCCTTCTGGGCTTTAAAAGGTAGAAGTTGGACATTGATAGTAATTATTTTGGATTGCACTGCATGAAGGCAACTGAGTGTAATTCTATACTTCAAAGAATGCAGTCATGTGTCACTTTGAACAACCACCATGAATATAACTTGAGGTGTTCAGGGATGCCTTCAGAGAAATGATCTGCGTAGATAAGTGATTTTCTTTAGATGTCAGATGTTAGCACATGCATGTACGCATAGAAGTTTTTAGAAAAGAATAAGTAGAGAATTATGACTATGAACCAAATTGTCTTTTGAAATTGTTGAATCAAAATGAAATTTTAAGTGCACCATTAAAATGAGTTAAAAAAATGCCAAAAGCAGTACTAAAATAGATGGTGAACTTTTTAAAACCAATAATATATTGACAAGAAGTCTTTCTTTTGACTTTTCACAACGGGAACTCTGCTGAAACTCAACTCTGGATAATTGGGAAGAAAAAGTCTCTTCATCTCCCAGAGCTCATGAACTTTACTTTTTTCTTCAAACTACAGTAAGATCTGAGTATAAAGCTAACTTCTTTTTACTGAGAACTGTCAACCTGAAAGCAGCAGATTCTAATTCTCTTAAACATATACACGTGCTTGCATTTTACACACACTCACATCATTTTACTAAAATCGATCATTCAAAGGTTTGACATTCATTCATAAAACATTTTTAAGCAATTTTTACAGGAGGCACTAGACTAGAGAATGTGAATTTAGGATGAATAGGATACGAAAAGATCCTGTCCTAGTGATTGAGATAGACTTGCAATCAAATACTTTAATCCCTCACCAGCCCCAAGGTTATATTACCGAAAAGCACAGATATTGGCAATATTCCTAGAAAGATGAGTATCTTGTGGAAAATAGGGGGAAAACAGCAAATTATGAATTTTTTTAAAAGAACATAAATACAAGTTATAGAAGCCACCTTCTTCCAAAACAAACAGAAATAAGTGTTAAAAACCTGCGTGAGTTGGTAACATTTTCCTGGTCCACCCTCTATTATTGAGCAAATAGTGATGTGTCATCATGATCTGCTAAGCCAAATTCCTTCATAAGTTTTATGGGGTTTTTTTTAGTTTTGAAATCAGGTTTTACCTTATGTTTTTCATTACTGTGTAATGGGGTAAATTAAATCTTAACTGAGGCCACTTTTCTTCAGGCTTTCTTGTCTTTTCTGGTTTTTTTCTGAGAAGAGAGCTGCTTTAGCCAGACAGAGTCAAATTCGCAGCTTTAAGTCCCAAAAGATGTTGGGACTTAAACTGGCATACCTTCATCACTGAGTGTAAGCGTCATATGATGGAAAGAGAAGTGAACTGGGAGCCAAAGCAGTTATACTCTAAGATCAAGTCTACCACCCAATGAGCTGTCTTAGTCAAGTCATTTAGTTGTTCTGAGCCTCACTTGTCTCGTGCATAAGATGTAACAATGAACAAGGGATATCTAAGGCCACTTCCGGTTTTAAAATCCTAATATAAGAAAGATACTTGCTATGCTAAATCCTGTAAAAGACATAAACATATATAATCAGAGACTGGGCAACCTCCATCAAGAACTTAAAATACATATGTAAAATCAGTACATACACATTAGAAACATAATTAAAAATACAAAACGTCTTCATCTTGGCTTCTAAACACTTTTCCCCACAAAAAGAAAAAAAGCATCTTGAAACAATTCCAGGGCTATGGCAAGGAAAATCAAGATAAGACTAGATCATTATGGTGAGCTAGAAAGGAAATAGCAAAAAAATTATGAAAACATGTCAAAGGACATAGAAGTCAGTTTGAAATAGCTCCCAGTAGCCAAATCTGGCAAACTTTGGACATCAAAATGAACAGTAACACTAATGGCATTTACGGATGATAAGAATCTCTGAATTGACACTAAAAATAAAAAAGGAAGAAAGAAAGCTCTTCCTTGCAGTAGAACGCGAATTAATAAGTGTAGAATGAATGATAGATATAGGAAAACCACCATTTGTCAATACTCTAAGCAAAAATCATGAATCAGTGCTAAAAAGCTATTGAGCCAATGTTCAATGAGGAGCAGAATATTTACATAATCACAAAGTATCTTCACACAGAAAAAAAGTAACATTACAGTGGAGAAAACCAAACCAAATGCATAGACACCAACACAGAGAGTGAAGGAACTAAACAGGGAAATATGCTCCAAACAAAGAAAAAAGATAAATCTCCAGAAACTGATCCTAATGAAATTGAGTTATATGATTTACCTGACAGAAAATTGAAAGTAACTGTTATAAATATGCTCACCAAGTTCAGGAGAAAAATGCACAAACAAAGTGAGAATTTGAACAGAAAGAGAAAATGTTAAAAAGTACAAAACAGAAATCATGGAGTGAAGAATGAAATAGCTGAACTAAAAAATTCACTAGAAGCATTCAATAACAGACTAAGTCAAGCATAAGAAAGGTTCAGTGAACTCAAACACAAACCACTGGAAATTATGCAGTTAGAAGAGCAAAAGAAAAAATAATGAAAAAGTTAAAGGTTAAGGGATTTTTGGGACACCAACAACCAGACCAATATACACATTATAAGAATCCCAGGAGAAGAGAGAGAGGAAACAAGAGAAAGCCTAATCAAAGAACTAATGGCTGAAAACTTCCCAAATCTAGGGAAGGAAATGGACAACCAGATCCAGGAAGCCCAAAAGATTCCAAATAAGAAGAACCCAAATAAATCAACACTGAGACACTTTATAATCAAATTGTCAAAAGTCAAAGACAAAGAACAAATTTTAAAAGTAGCAAGAGAAAATGATTTGCCACGTACAAGCAAGCCTGCAAAGACAAGGAGCAATTTTTTCAGCAGAAACCATGAAGGCCTGAAGGAAGTGAGATGATGTATTCAAAGGGCTGAAAGAAAAATCTTTCAAACAAGAAACACACACCCATATCAGAGCATCTAAATATACTTATAAATATATAAAGCAAACATTGACAGAACTGATGGGAAAAATAGCAATACAGTAAGTAGGAGAAAACTTGAGTATTCCACTTTCAATAATGGATAGAACAATTAGACAGAAAGTCAACAAAGAAATAGCAGGCTTAAACAGCCCATAAACCAAATGCACCTAAAAACTTAGATAGACAATTCCATCCAAAAGCAGCAGAATATGCATTCTTCTTAAGCACACATAAGACATTCTTCAGAAAAGATCACAGGATAATAAATTGCCACAAAACAAGTCATAACAAATTTTAAGATTGAAGTTATATCACATACTTTTTCTGACCAAATGGAATGAAACTACAAATCAATGGTAGAAGGAAAACTGGAAAATTCACAAATATGTGGAAATTAACACTCCTGAACAGCCTATGGATCAAAGAAGAAATCTAAAGGGAAATTATAAAATATTTTGAGATAAATGAAGATAAAACATTCCAAAACTTACAGGATTCAGCAAAAGCAGTACAAAGAGGAAAGTTAATAGAAATAAGCACCTACATTAAGAAAGAAGCAAGATCTCAAATAAATAACCTAAACCTCACTTTATACCTTAGGGAACTAGAATGAGAAGAAAAACTTAGCCCAAAGTTAGTAAAAGGAAGGAAATAATAAAGTTTAGAGCAGAAATAATGAAATTGAGAATAGAAAAACAAAAGAAAAAATTAATGAAAATAAGTGTTGGTTTTCTGAAAAGATAAAATTTACAAATTTTTAGTTTGACTAACTAAAAGAAGAAGAGCAAAGACTTAAGTAAATAAAATCAGAAGTGAAAGAGGACACACTTACAACTGATACCACACAAATACAAAGGATTATAAGAAACTACTATGAACAATTATACACCAACATACTGAGTAACCTAGAAGAAAGGGATGAATTCCTAGAAACATACAACTTACCAAGACTGCATCATGAAGAAATGGAAAGTCTGAACAGATCTATAACCAGTAAGGAGATTGAATCAATAATCAAAACCTCCAAACAAAGAAAAGCCCAAGACCAGATGGCTTCACTGGTGAATTATACCAACCATCTAAAGAAAAATTAAAATCAATCCTTCTCAAAATCTTCCCAAAAATTGAAGGGGAGGGAATACTTCCAAATTCATTTTATGAGGTCAGCTTTACCCTAATAGCAAAGCCAGACAAAACCACCACAGGAAGTAAAAACTACAGGCAAATATCCATGATGAATATAAGTGCAAAAATCCTCAATGAAATTCATACCAAAATGCAAACCAAATTCAACAGCACATTAAAAGGATCATACACCATGACCAAGAGGGATTCATCCCTGGGATGCAAGGATGGTTTAACATGCAAAAATACTTAATGTGATACAACACATTAACAAAATACAGGATAAAAATCACATATTTGTCCCAATAAATGCATAAAAGATGCTTGACAAAATTCAACACGCTTGTATAGTAACCCTTAACAAACTAGGACAGAATAAAGTTACCTCAAAATAATAAAGGCCATATATGAAAAGCCCACAGCTAACAGCATACTCAAAGGTAAAAAACTGAAACCCTTTCCTCTAAGATCAGGAACAAGGCAAGAATACCCATTTGCACCATTTCAATTCAACATAGTATTAGAATTCTTACCAAGAGTAATTAGCCAAAAAAATAAATAAATAAATAAAAAATGTCCAAACCAGAAAGTGAGAAATAAATTTTTCCTATTTGCAAACATCGTGATCTTATGTATAGAAAACCATAAATACTCCAGAACTAACAAAATTGTAGGATACAAAATCAACCTACAAAAATCAGATGTATTTTTATACACTAACAATGAACTATCTGAAAATGAAATAAGAAAAACAATTCCATCTACAGTAGCACCAAAAGAATAAAATACTTAGGAATAAACTTAACTAAGAGAGTAAAAAACTTGTACCTGTGCTGAAAACTACAAAACATTCATGAAAGAATTAAAGAAGAGGCAAACGAGTGGAAATAATTCCCATATTCGTGGATTGAAAGACCTAATATTGTTAAAATATCTATACCACTAAAGCAATCTACAAATTCAACGCCATCAATGTCAAAATCCCAATGGCATTTTTTACACAAATAGAAAAACCAATCCTTAAAACTCACATGGAACCACCATAAAAGACCTCAAACGGCCAAAGCAATCTTGAGCAAGAAGAACAAAGCTGGAAGCATCATACTCTCTATTTCAAAATATATTGCAAAGTTACAATTATTAAACTAGCATAGTACTGGCATAAAGAGAGACATATAAACCAGTGGAACAGAATAACAGCCCAAAAGTAAAACCACATACATATAAGCAACTGATCTTAGGCAGTAGTGCCAAGATACACATTGGGAAAAGTATGGTCTCTTCAACAAATGTTGTTGGGAAAACTGGATATTCACATGTGAAAGAGTGAAATTGAACCCTTATCTTACACGACACACAAAAATCAACTCAAAATGGATTAAAAATATGAAACTGTAAAACTCCCAGAAGAAAACATAGGGGACAAAATTCATGACACTGGTCTTAGCAAAGATTTCATAGATATGAAACCAAAAGCCCAGGCAACAAAAGCAAAAATAGACAAGTGGGACTCCGCAAACTAAAAAGCTCTGCACAGCAAAGGAAATAACCAACAGAGTAAAAACACATCTATAGAATGAGAGAAAATATTTGCAAACAATACAACGAATAAGAAGTTAATCTCCAAAATATATAAGAAATTGGTATAAATCAATAGCAAAATCTAATAACCTTATTTAAAAACAGGCAAAGGAGCTGAATAGACATTCTTTCTAAAGAAGACATTTTATTTTCAGAAAACTTTTGGCAAGTTGTTTTATTTACAATGCCAACTTTTAAAAAGTCAGTAAGCTAAAGTTAACTAGAAAGAAATCACATTAGAAAGAGAGGGAAAACCTGAAATGCCACTTTCTATAGAAAAGCCACAGTTCAGTTTTATTCAGAGAAAAGGAAAAAAAATCTTTTTTGATATGTTAAATTTACTAGTTTTTGCATATTTAAGCTTTATTTGTTTATTTTTATTGGATTTATTTAAATAAAAAATAAAAACAGTTCACCCATTTCTCCTAACCCTCTCCCCTTACCCTAGCAACCACCAATCTGTTCTCCATATCTATGAGCTTGTTTTATATATATTTTTTCCATGTATAAGAGAAATCATATGGTATTTGTCTTTCTCTGATGTATTTCACTTAGCACAATGCCCTCGTGGTCCCCCCATGTTGCCACAAGTGGCAAGATTTTATTCTCTTTTATGGCTGAATAATATTCTACTGTATATACATACCAGAATTTCATTATCCATTCTTCCTCTGATGGACACCTAGGTGGCTTCCCTATCTTGTCTATTGTAAATAATACTTCAGTGAACATGGGGTGAGTATATATTTTCAAGTTAGTGTTTTCATTTTCTTCAGATAAATACTCAAAAGTGGATTGCTGGATCATATGATAGTTCTATTTTTAATTTTTTGAGGAACATCCATGCTGTTTTCCGAGGTGGTTGCTGCAATTTACATTTTACCAACAGTGCACAAGGGTTCCTTTTTCTCCACATCCTTGCCTACCCTTGTTATTTCTAGTTGTTATGATAATAGTCATTCTAACAGGTTTGAGGTGATATCTCATTGTGGTTTTGATTTTCATTTCCCTGATGATTAATAACGCAGAGCATCTTTTCATGTACCTGTTGGCCATCTGTATATCCTCTTTGGAAAAACGTCTATGCAGATCCTGTGACCAATTTTTAATCAGATTGTTTGTCTTTTTGCTATGGAGTTGTATGAGTTCTTGATTATTTGGGATATTAACCCCTTATCAAATATAGGATTTGCAAATATTTTCTCCCAGTCAGTAGGTTGCTTTTTATTTTGTTGAAGATTTCCTTTGCTGTGCAGACACTTTTTAGTTTGATGTAGTCCCACTTGTTTATTTTTGCTTTTGTTGGTTTTACTTTAGGTGTCAGATTCAGAAAATCATCATCAAGACCTATGTCAATGAGCTGATCACCTACGTTTTCTCCTAGGAGTTTTATGGTTTCAGGTCTTACATTCGAGTCTTTAATCCAGTTTGAGTTAATGTTTCTTGTGTGGGGTAAGATAGTGGCTCAGTTTCATCCTTTTGAATGCGGCTGTCCAGTTTTCCCTACACCAACTATTGGAGAGACTGTCATTTCCCCACTGTATATTCTTGACTCCTATGTTGTAAATCAATTGATCATGTATGCATGGGTTTACTTCTGGGCTCTCTCTTCTGTTCTACTGATCTATGTATCTGTTTTTGTACCAATACCATACTGTTTTAATTACTATAGCTTTGTAATATAGTTTGAAATCAGGGAGCATGATGCCTCCAGCTTTATTCTTCTTTCTCAAGATTGCTTTGGTTATTCAGAGTCTTTTATGGTTCTGTACAAATTTTAGGATTGTTTATTTTATTTCTGTGAAAAATGCCATTGGAATTTTTATAGTGATTGCATTGAATCTTTATATTGCTTTGGGTAGAATAGACACTTTAACAATATTGATTCTTCCAATCCATGAGCATGGAATATCTTTCCATTTATTTATGTCTTCTTCAATTTCCTTCTTTTATGTCTTGTAGTTTTCAATATACAGGTCTTTCACCTACTTGATTAAATTTATTCCTAGCTATTTTTGATTTCTCTTTTGATTTCTTCTTTGACCCCTTAGTTGTTCAGTAGCATGTTGTTTAATCTCCACATACTTGTGAATTTTCCAGTTTTCTGTGTATAACTAATCTCTAGTTTTATACCATTATGATTGGAAAAGAGGCTTGATATGATTTCAATTCCCTTCAATTTGTTAAGCTTGCTTTGTGGCCTAGCATATGATCTATCTTGGAAAATGTTTCATGTGCAGTTGAGAAGAATGTGTATTCTGTTGCTTTTGGATGGAATGTTCTGTAAATATCTGTTAAGTTCATCTGGTCTAATGTGTCATTCATCTTTTGATCAAAAGAAACTTGATTATACTAGAAAAAACTCATCCATAGATTTGGAAACTCCACTCAAACTACACATGCAATGAGGACAATATTCTGCTAATACAATTGGTTTGCTGCTGCATTTATCTACTGTTTGTCTAATATTAATAATTATAAACAGAGCAATACAACTAGTATTTGGAACAATCCTTACAGTGTTACAGCATCAGGCACAACATTTAACTTCTCCTTACACCACTAGTTCTCTTTGCATGCCTCGACTTGAGGTAAAGACAAATGGCCAACAGGTGAAAAGGTGCTCAGTGTCATTAATTATCAGGTAAACGCAAATCACAATGACAATGAGATATCATCTCACACCTGTTAGGATGGCTATTATAAAAAAAAAAGAGATAACAAGTGTTAGATAGGACTTGAAGAAATTGGAACCCTTGTACAGTGTTGGTAGAAGTATAATTGATAGGTCCATTATGGGAAACAGATGGAGGCTCCTCAAAAAGTTAAAAATAGAACTACTATATGATCCAGTAATCCCACTTCTGGGTATTTATTCAAAAGGACTGAAATCAAGATCTTAAAGAGATCTTAGCACTCCCATGTTCATTGCAGCACTATTCACAATAGCCACAATGACATTTAAGGATTGGCACCTGGGCTAACAACTGTTGCCAATCTTCTTTTTTTTTTTTTTCTGCTTTATCTCCCCCAACCCACCCTGTACACAGTTGTATATCTTAGTTGCGTGTCCTTCTAGTTGTGGGATGTGGGACACTGCCTCAACTTGGCCTGACGAGCAGTGCCATGTCCACACCCAGGATCCAAACCCTGGGCCACCGCAGCGGAGCACGCGAACTTAACCATTCGGCCACGGAGCCGGCCCCGCCACAATATAATTTAAATGTATGTTGATAGGTAAATGGATATAGGAAATGCAGTATATATATATACAATGGAATAATATGCAGCCTTTAAAAAGGAGGAAATTCTGCCATATAAAACAACATGAATGAATCTTGAGGATATTGTGCTAAGTGAAATAAGCCAGTCATGAAAGGAGAAATACTGCATGATGCCACTTATATGAGGTATCTAAAATAGTCAAACTCAAAGAATTAGAGAGTGGAATGGTGGTTGCCAGGGGCCAGAGGTAAGGAAAGTGAGGAATTGCTAATCAACTAGCATAAAGTTTCAATTACACAAGACATATGTTCTAGAGATTTGCTGTACAACATAGGTCTACACTTCACGATATTGTATTGTGGTCTACTAATAGGGTATATCTCATGTTGTTTTCTTATCACAATAAGATAAACTTTTTTAAAAAATTCAACCATAAGACTATCAAATGCTTCCTCTACTCAAACACCTTACTGCAATATCAGTTGGACTCCTGTTTAATAACAGGAGATTAAAAGTGAAATAACTACAAAGCTCAGACCCTATTTAAGAAGCAGTCTCTAGAGAAACTTAAAGACAATACGGGGGATAAAAACAAGACACTAGAGAAATGTTTAGGTTCTGACACTAATAACTACAACAAACAGTAAACACAGACTAACTTCTAAATACATAAACATAAAACCTCACAGTAAAAACTATTTACCTCAATTCCTTTTACCCAATACATCACATTCACCTATCAACAAAAATTTACAAGGCATGTTAAAAGGCAAAAACAGTCTTAAGAGACAAAGTAAGCTCAGAACCAGATTCAGATTTGGCAGAGATTTTGGAATTATCATACAGGGAATTTAAAATAACTATGATTAATATACTAAGGGCTCTAATGGAAAAAGTGGACAATATGAAAGAACAGATGGATGATGTAGGCAGGGAGAGAAACTCTAAAAAAGAATCAAATGCTAGATATCAAAAACACTCTAACAGAAAGATGAGTTTTATATCAAGGTTTAAACTTCCTAAGTATGTTAATTGAACTGTGATTTCATGAGAATATGTCCTTTTCTTAGAAAATATTTGCTAAATATTTAGGAGTAGAGGAGCTATTACCTGCAACTTAATCTCAAATGGTTGAGAAAGTAATTATAACAGTAGATATATGTGTGCATATGTGTGTATGGAGGAGGAAACAAGTATGGTAAAATATTAACATTCAGTGATTCTGGGTGAAGAATACACAAGAGTCCATATTATTGTTATTTTTCTGAATGTTTAAAGTCATTTCAAAATTTAAAAGCTGTGTGTGTGTGTGTGTGTGGTGTTTGTGTGTGTGCAAAACAATGTAATGTAAATGCCAAATAAATGGTGCGGAGATTCCTTTAGCTATCAGAGAACTGAGGAGGGTAGGGTGGGCATAATATAGGATACAGAACATAAGGGAAGCTGTGAGGTTTGGAAAATTTTTAGGGAAGCAAAGAGAAACAGAGGACTTAAACGTGAGAAAAATGGCCTTCACAAAAGCAACAGTCAGGAATGTGCATGGTGTGTTCAAAAGATGATGAGTAGAGAGCAGTATGACTAGGAAATAAATATGGAAAGTGAATGCAACTACTTGACTATACATGAGAAATAATAATTAAAAAATTACTTCATGGAGCAAAAAATACCAGTACTAGAAAAAGCAGTGCCTAGAAACACCTATATTCTCCATATGTATGTATTTACTGACTTCCTTTTATAGGGGAGGAAGGCAAATCCTCTACTCTATGGGTCCTTCTTGTTGGGCTATGAATTAAATTCACATAAGACAGAATAACAGGAGAAAATCAAACAAAGCTTTATAATGCGTATACATGGGAGAAACCCAGGAAAGCTGAGTAACTCACCAAAATGGTGGAGGCTGTTACCTTAAATACTATCTTCAGCTAAAGACAAAGGAGGATGTTGGGGAGGTGGGGGCGTCAGTTCTGGGAGATTACCAGAAAAAGCACAGTAAACAAGAGTAAGGTTATTACATAGATCTAAGTCCTTGTCTTCCACACTGATAAGAGTTTCTAGAGATGAGGTCATCCTCCTCTTTCTGGTACAGAGAAGGAGACATCTTTACAGATGGAGAGTTCTCTCACAAATGTAAATGTTGCTTACAAAGCTCTATTTTTCAGAGCTTCTCCCCTTCTCCCCTGTCTGAAATTTATTTTTTTTTAAATTGGCATCTGAGCTAAAAATCTGTTGCCAATCTTCTTTTTTTTCCTTCTTCTTCTTCTTCTCGCCAAAGCCCCCGAGCCCATAGCTGTATATTCTAGTTGTAGGTCCTTCTGGTTGTGCTATGTGGGACATCACCTCCACAGGGCTTGACGGGTGGTGGCATGTCTGGGCCCAGGATCCAAACCCGCGAAACCCTGGGCCACTGAAGTGGAGAGCACAGACTTAACCACTTGGCCAAAGAGCTGGCCCCTGCAATTTCTTAAAAGTAACCAGCCCAGGATTACCCTCATCCCAAAGGGATACATTTTGGGGTGGCCAATTCTGATCCCCTACACTTTCAACCAAATTCTCAGACACTTGCCTGTATCCAAATATCTTTTTGTTGCATGTTTTCTGCTCTATGATCTGAACTCATGAGGGTGGAATTCAGAGTTTCTCTGGGAATGTTAAAGTGATATATTCTAGTCAAATTTTACTGACTCTTGATTACCATGGTAAGCAGTTTGGTCTTCTATGGATCTTAAGTTAACATGGACAAAACTGTGATCGAAGTGACAAACTAGGGAGCTTAAATGCAGTCAGACCTGGGTGTGAATCTTGACACAGGCACTCACCAGGCCTGCGACCTTGGACAATTTGCAGCATTCTTAGCTTCAGTTTCTCCTCTTAAAATGATTGAAATAACAGATCCCCCTCAATACACTTATTTGAGAATGGACTAGGAAAAGAGTCCTAGGCACGTGGAAGGAGCTTAATATTATTATTAGATAGATCCCGTATATTGCAAAGAGCATCCAAAAAATATTTCTCTAAACCAGAAATAAGAAATTATAATAGTTAGATTTGACCTACATTGCTATGACAATAGAGACTAAAAAAAAAGCAGCAGCAGCAGCAGACATTAAAATGTCTGCACATCTGATTTGCTCAATCATTTGCAGGAAAGCAGTGGAATTTTGAACGAAAAATTCATTCCGACGTGAGGTCATAAAGTTGGCTGCTGATCTTTAGCCTACCTTAGCTATCTTCAGAGTCAATATGAATCAGGAAGAAAAACCCATTGCGACTGAAAATTGCTGTAACGATATATCTCAAACTGTGATCATATAGTTTTAGGTAAGGAGGCTTAAATTTACCCTCCTCATGGGAGACATTATCAGCCATTATTCCTTCTCTGCGCATCCTCTCCACAGACATTCCAAGCACTAGAATTCCAAAGGAAAGAATTGATAAAACACTTCTTCAGGCATGATGTCTCTGAATTAGAATGAGGTGGAAAGGGATAAGATGCAGGTGTGGGTTGTAGTCTACAAGTTAAGAAACAGTTCTGAAACACATTTTTAGCTCAGAATTGAGATTCTGTCCCAGAAACTTTATTTTTTGTCCCTGAAGAGATATTCTATAGCCGAATTATCATGAGATAGAAAAAAAGTTGAAAAGCATCCAAATAGAAATTGCTTACAAATGCTTGAAATACTGCATGAAATCCCTATTTAATCTTCCAAACAGATTTCAAGAATCACTGTCTTAGCCATTTTCCACAGCTGTTCAAAAAGCCCCACAGCTTACAGTGCTCTGCCAGGCAGAATTGAATTAGTTGTCACCTCCTAAGAGAAGCAGAGGGTTTGGGTGATGTAGGTCAGAAAACAACCCATGTGTAAACTACTTAGTGCTTATTTGCCAGATTCTATGGATGTTCTTGAGTTAGACTTGGTAGATTTGTGTTTGTTTGATTGATTAGTGAAGGTTTATTTTGAACAGAAAAAAATGAATTAGTGAATGCCTTCACATGAGTAGCCTTGTAGCACATTGCTCATCATTTTCCACAAGATGAGGATCCCCATACCAAGACAGACCTTTGGATACTGGAATGTCTTTGAAGGTAGGGGAGTGAATGAGAGACCAACCATCTCCAATATCTTATTAAAGAAGAAACTAGTCTTCTGGGGACTGCATTATCATTGCAATCGTCCCTACCCTCACCAAAGCTCCTTTCCAAGAACCATCAAAATTAAACTATTTTTCTCCAACTCCTTTCACTTCATTCTCCCACTCAATGTTTTTTTTTTTTATTCCTCTGTATATTCTCCTTACATCTACTGAGTTTCTTTTCCTCTATAGAGGCTCTTCTCATTAAAAATCTCCCCTTCTTTTTATCCAAAGAACAGCCTGCTAGTAGCTACATTGTTTTTAACTCACAAATGGCTCAACCATTAAACATATTTCTTAAAATAACTTATTGATACTTCAATCTGTGCAAGGTGTTCTTGGGAGATAAATAGAGGAATACAATAGTGGTCCTGCCCATAGGAGACAGCTCAGTGGAAGGCACAATGTGGTAAGTGCTATTCAGCAGTATGAACACAAGCTATGGAATCATGATTATTATGATTGGAATAGCCATTATATTAAAGACTCCCCAAATATCAGCCAGGAAAATAAAACATTTTTTACAGCTCTTCCAAAATGTGAAAAGATAAGAACAACATTTCAATATCATGCCATAACTGACATATGTGAATTTACTCCAAAGAAGGAAGAACAGGAGGAAAGCGTGAAGAAAAAACATTTTTAATCAGCATATGCTCAGGGAACTGCCGAGTGTCACAGTTGGTTTATATTCTGTAATGACTGGAGTAGTCCTTTAATTGAGTGCTGACACTTGTATGTGATCAAATGATATCTTCTGCAGGCACTTTTAGAACGTTTTTATATTTTCCCTGTACTCATCTGATAGCCAGAATTATTAAAATACTCTTTCTAATGAACAGAGTTTCCTGTAATTTGAACGTGCCAACCCTGTAGGACAGTGGCAATAGCCTCACACAAATTTTAGCATGTTGCAGACAAGGACAAGAGCTTTTTCATCCACTTACTTTTTTTTCATTTTATCTATGCACTATCTTTTTACAAATTGAAGACTAGAGTATAAATTTGTGATTCACATTCCACTTTCAAAACTGAGAGACTGATATTATGGTGGGTGAAAATATTTCCCTCAGGACTTCAAGCCACAGAGCTACGGCACATTCCCAGATAATGAGGTCTCAAGATAAGTATAGTAGGAGCCAAAATAAATGCATCTTACATGGCATGTCTGGAAGGAATAACAGAGCCTCAAGTTTTCCTAAAGTCTTCAGCAAAGTCCTTGAAAGCTAACCCACTGAGACAATTTCTTACTTCTCCTAAAATGTTAAAAAGAGTCACAATACTTTTAATGGAAGCCTGCTTCGCAAATTGTCTGATGTAGGATTACAGATGTAGAATAAATATTTATTGAGAAATTCAGCCGTTGTATCAGAAAAGTTTATAAGCCTGATATTTTTGTTAGTGGTCTGGAACGTTACAAGTATTTTCCCATGGGAATAACATGGCTGCTGTAGACAGAGGAGGCTTTTTACAGAAGGACTGATCAGTTGCATTATTTTGCCAAATATTTGACTCTGATTTATATACTGTTGAATTCCAGCAAGGATTTAGGACAACCTACAAAGATGTATTAAATTTAACAAGGAATTAAAAATAAAAACCAAAAATAACTGTCTAGTTCTTCCAAAAGTATGGGGGAAATGGGATAGCTCATGCATTTGAAAGGAAATGTAAAATATCCAATGTTCAAAATGTGCATACCATTTGATGCTGAAATCGCATTTCTCATTATTTGTCTTAAGGAAATAAGAATGTAAGTATACAAATATGCTATATAAAGATGTTCATTGAATGTTGCATAATAAAGAACACAAAATAATTAAAATGTCCAATGATAAGAGATTGAGTAAATAATGATGCATCCCTATAATGAAATACTATTTTTTTTTAAGCTAGACATTTATATGGACTTGGGAAGATGTCCACAGTATTTTGTTGAGTTAAAAAAGCAGGTTGTGTGTTATAATGTGTAGTGTAACCACATTTATGTAAAATGTATGCATTAGCGCTTATACTTGCAAAAGCATCTTGAAAGATGTAAAATGAAATTCTAAAGAGCAATTACTTTTGAGGAGTGAGATGAGGGACTGCTTATCAAATGCTACTTTAAAATAAGGATGTCTCCATTTTCATAAAAATACAACGGGACAACTCATTTTAATTATGTTGAAGGAATATTTCAGTGCATTGGAAAATAGTCAACATCAATTTTTAAGTGAAAAGAAGCAGGTTCCTAACCAATATAGAAAGCATTGTGTAAGTTTAGTCATACATGGAAACTAAGTCTGAACAGGTTGTGCTAAAATATTGCGGTGCCATTTTCATGGGAGAAGTTGATCCAAGTTGCAAACTGAGAGACTAGGCTAGAAACACACCTGCTTCCACAAAGCCCTGGAGAGGAATGCAGAGATTGTCCTCTCTCACCTGTATACCCAGTCACTGCAGCAGCAATGACGCTCCCACCACTACAAGAGTAGCCCAGAAAGTAGAGTTCCAAGCAACCATAGCAGTAGAAAGAAAGGGAGAAAACCTTGGGGGAGAGCATCTGTAGCGTCCACTGTCATGAGGTAAGTCCAAGGTCAAACTGACAGGAAAAGACACGTATTGAGGGCTGCTATATATCAGGCAATCTGCTAAGAGCTTTATATATGAATTATCTGTTTTAGCCTCCAAAGAACCTTAGGAATAAAATACTATTATCTTTGTTTTTGAGTTGAAGATACTAATACTCAAGAAGTTAATGCTAGTCAGTAATTAGTAAGCAACAAAGCCCAGATCAGAACATAGACCTACTGATTCCCAAGACCATAATTTTTAACCATTTTATATCCCAGGGAAAATAATGTGGGCACTGCCTTTGTATCTTTTTCTCTTGTTTTTAAGGTCTCAGTCACGTTAATGCAGTATGCTGCTTGTCTTGGCTCGGACCAGTCTCACCTGTTTGCCATATGGATAGCTATGCAGGGTGTCATGCAAAAGTACAATGAGCTACATAAAACTCAACGCATCTCCCTAAAGTATATAGTACAGTTTTCAACCCAGAAATCAGAGAGAGAAAATGACCGTCCCCAAGATTGCTATTCCAAAAGACATAATTGCTGTTCATCTCACTCTGCTCGCAAAGTGCTTTGCACAATGACACTTACACCCTTGGAGGTCAGCCCACACTTCACTGACAGCTACCAGTTCAACTGTGTCAATTCCATCTGAATCGACTTGCTTGCAGGGTTTCCAGAGCACACAGCTTACCAAGCCATTATTATTTTGTACCTGTGCCCAGAGAGCTCTACAAAGAGTGCATTTTAATGAGCCTGGAATAGGTAAATAAATAAATAGCTCATAGGTAATATGTAATTTACTAGCAAAAAAACAACCACGACTTGCTGCCCTCACAGTCCGTAGCCTGATGCCTCCAGCGATTACTTGCAGGATTCTATGGTGCAGAAAAGCTGAATTTCATTTTTTAGCTTATTCCTTAAAATTGTTAGTTGATGGATCTTTCCTCAGCTTGCCTCAAATGTCCTTGCTCGTCTCCACTCTAAGGTAAAGATATTTCACTGAAAAACTGCATCTATGCATGGATAGCAATGCATTCAATATCCTCTGCCTGCCTACCCATTCTATACATGAAACACAACCGAGTGTTTAGAAATAGCAAAGCATCTTTCCTTTCTTTACTCCTCAAAAAATGAAGGATTTTAGAGATCTACTTATCATTCTCCAGCCACAGGGTGAATCTATTTTGTAACTCTCAATTGGATCTACAATGTTTTAACTTTGGTAAGATTTCCGGCCAAGTTTGTTGAAACATTTCAGGAGAAAAATACTGCTGCTCGATGGCAAAACCAAAGTGCTTGAAAACACTCAGAGTTTTCAGTCTGGTTCCGTGTATTCTCTAGCTTCAGAATATCTATGAACTCCTTAAATTGTATGTAACATTTTGTGTTAATGTGCATTTTCTACCACTTATTAAGTTTTCAAAGTGTCTACACACCAAAACAGATTAAGCATCACTGAGTCATTCAGAAAGTCCTCAGGGGAAAAAATATAAAACTAGTGCTTTTTACGCAAATGTTTATCTCAAGAGAACTCATTCACACTCATTTTGTTATCGTCCCTTCATTCACATCAGGACCTCTGCGCCTTTATACACTCTGCCATTTCTACTTCTAATTCTTTCATTAACCCATCTCCCTGTTGCATATGTTGCCCTTCCTTGAAAGCCACCTCTAAAGTACTTCCTTGGTAAAGCTTTTAGTAACTGACTTTTAACCGGATTGGTTTATCTTTTCTGAATTCTTATTGTACTTCGAGTTTGGGGAAATCTCTTAGAGAGTGTGTGTGTGTGCACGTGTGCATGTGTGTTTTCCATAGATGTTTACATATGGAAATCTCTCCAGATATATTATGACATACACCACATGTCTTAACCTTAGATCTTCATTATGGTCAGGGATCCAATAGCTCATCAAAACGAGGGAAAAGTCTTACTTTTTGTGTAGCTCTCACTATGACTAAAACTATGCTTTTTTTTTTTTTTTTGCAGAAGATTAGCCTTGAGCTAATATCTATGCCCATCTTCTTCTATTTTATATGTGGCACACCTGCCACAGCCTGGCTTGCTAGGCAGTGCATAGGTCCATGCCCGGGATCCAAACCAACGAACCCCAGGCCACCAAAGCAGAGCAGGCAAACTTAACCCCTACGCCACTGGGCCAGCCTCTAAAATTATGCTTTCTTGCTTAACTGTTTCTACAAGTTGTCAATAACCCACAGAAATGCTCATAGTTTTAGCATTCCTTTCTGTAATTGAATTATCTTTAAAGAAATTTTTATTCCCTGAGTTGGAAACTATGATACAATATTGGATGAAATATTAATTAGAGACAAATCAAAAAAATAAGAAATGTTCCTACTTGTCAAACTATAAACTCCACCTCTAATCAATACAATTTATCAGCAAATTCTTTCACCATTTTTTCCATAATTGGACCTGTTTTCACTATTCCATTGTTACTGCTCCCCTCTTACTGTGAGGATTGAGACAGTCTCCTGACTAGCCTCTATATTTCTGCCTCTGCTCCCTAGAGAGTCTTTTGCACAAGGCAGTAAAAATGAGTCATTTAAAATGTGAGTCAGATCATGACACCCTTCTCCTTCAAATTTTCCCATGACCTCCCATCTTAGAATAAAAATCAGAGTTCTTCATATGGTCCCCAAGACTCTGGTTTTTCAGTGGCCCACACTCTGCTTTGGTCACAGCTGCTATAATTTTAGCTTTCCTCCTGGTCCACTCCATTCAAGCCAACAATTTCAATTGTTACACCAGATTCCTAGCTGTTCCACGAACCTGTCAAACATACTCCTGTTTCAAAGCCTTCATACTTGTTATTACCTCTGCATAGTACATTTCCCTCAAATCTCTTCTCACTACTTCCTGATCCACTGATCACCCTCTAAAAATAGCACACATACATATGCACAAAGTGGTCCCATCCTCCTTAGCCTGCAGATCTATTTTTCTCCATAGCATTTATCTCCATTTAACATATTATGTACTAGTTTATTGTCTTTGTCCTTCAACTAGAGGACAAGTGTTTTTGCCTATTTTATTCACCGCTGTAACCTCAGTGGCTGGAATACTGTCAAGCATTTATAAAGTGCTCGATAAATTTTTGTTGAATGATTAATCCATATTAGTAAAATTTCTTTTGAACAATGACAACCAGTCAAAAATACTTTAAAGAAAATTGGTAACATTTATACACAGAGGGGCCAGCGGGGTGCAGTAGTGGTCAAGTTCATGCACTCTGCTTCAGCAGCCCTGGGTTCACGGGTTCAGATCCTGGGCAAGGACCCACACACGGCTCATCAAGCCACACTCTGGCAGCATCCCACATATAAAATAGAGGAATATTGGTACAGATGTTAGCTCATGGACACTGTTCCTCAAGCAAAAAGAGGAAGATTGGTAACAGACATTAGCTCAGGGCCAATTTCCTCACACACACACACACACACAAATTATATGCAGAAAAAAGATAAGGAGACAAAACACCAAAAAAGTCCACAATATGGTCAGTGATTTGTCGTTTCCAAAATTTCTTTAATGGGCACAGTAAAGAAAAAGAAGAATGAGGAGGAGGCAAAGAGAAAGAGTTAAGTAAGTAGCAATGAGACTCAAATGGTGAAACAGATCATCTGGTAATTTTGAGACTAAAACTCTACTCCGGAGACTAATCTCTAGAGATAATAGATAGGGGTACTATTTATGCTGTCTAATATTATCAAAAGATATCATTCCCTTTGACAATTAATTATTTACTTGTTTATTGTCTGCCATTATGACCTCTCTGGAAGACAGCCTCAGTGATCTTGCCATGTCCAATTAGATCTATTTATATTTTCATGCATACTAGCTATGTCCACTAGCGTGTTTCCACTTCTGACAGCCAAGAACCACATCTGTTTGTCAGAGGATGGACTTCAGGAGGCCGGCACCATTTACCTGTGCACACAAAGAACTAGAACAACCTGGAAATTGATTTCCCAGCAGTGGCAACCACCTTCACCAGTGACTCGGAGTTGCAGATGGACAAATACTCCAGCTCCACTGTCTCCTGGTCATGACAGCCCTCAGGTATGCCCACACTGTCTTTTGATCTTCCCTGCAGGAATGAGTCTAAGTTTCTCTTCATGGTACTTTGCCTGGCACCTCATCCTTGCTCAGCCTCTTTCTCTTCGTGATCTTACGTCCCCACTCCCCGGCCAGTCTCCCTGGGAACATGGCCTCATAAATCACTTTCACACAAATCTTTATCTCAGAATTTTCTCCTGGGAAACCGAACCTAAGACACTTGGTACCAGAAATGATCCTAGTGACTGACTCTCAGGATAAGATTCTGAAGTTGGATGACTCACTGCCTAGATGGCATTGGGAACCCATTGTTGGTGGTAAATATTGTGCCAAAACTCCAGGGTCATTGCCGAATCTTTCATATGTGGTGAATTGGGATGGGATATATGAGGAAAGGGGTGTAGTGGATTGTACAATATCTATAGCATTTAAGATATATGGTAGTGAGGGTAACTATAAGAACTGTGGGGTTCGTGGCTATTATTAAATATAATTAATGAATTAGAGATGAAAATTACAAATTTAGGTCAACCAATTACCAATTCTGAGCATAGTGTGAAAGCCACAAGTTCCCCATGGCAGTATTTGAAGAGAACATCATCATCTGCAGCTGCAGAGAAGACGGTGCTGAAGACCAAAACCAGGACTCAGGAGTGAGAGTAGTAAAGCTGCAAAGAAGGTTGACTTGCACCTTGGCAAGTGGTTTATGCTGCATGTAGGATCCTGATAGGGAAGGAATGGGATCCTGAGACTTGGGACAGAGATACCTGGGATGCTCACAAGATCATTGAACTCTCCGTGCCCTTAAACCCTTGAGGCTAAAAAAGTGCCCCAATTCTTCTAGCTGGAGAGCAGCAGTTTTCTCTTGCCTGAAAACTGTGTGGAAGCCCAACTGAGACCAATGCTTTGCAAGATTATATTGCCCTCAAGATGGGCCAATCCCTCTCTTCTTGTTTACTAGACCAGTGTGATCCTTCTGGCAAAGTACTGCCTCTCCTAAGGGAAAAAAAGAATTATTCACTGAAGGAGATACAGAATCTGGCTCATAGGCACTGGAAGGAACTGAAAGAATATATCTGGAAGTGGCTATTGAAAGTGCTGGACTGGAAAAGGAAGGCTATTAAGCTAGATAGGGGAGAATTTGTTGCCATAGGGCATGTCCTTGTAACTTAACACCCCAAGAGGGGCACCTACAGCCAGTCCTAATATATTTTGCTTAATTTGTTCCTAGAAGTTTTGAAAAACAATGACTCACATAAATTGAAGTAGAAATACCAGAACTTCTTTGACAGAGTTTGAGAAAGAGATCAGCAGGCTCAAAGAAGTGAACAAGCAAGTTATGTAAAACCTAAAAATCCACCAGGAGACCACGTTTCCTGGAAAGTCCCAAAGACACTTCCTTCACTAAGTCAAGGAATGATAATGAGGAGGACACTGGCATCATCAAGAAGCTTATCGGTGATTGTTCTCAGCAGGCTAGGAAGATGGGGATGCTGTTATGGAACTGACTACTTTGGAGAGTAGGATTTGGAAGAGCAGAGACCAAATGGCAGCACTTAATCACCAGAGGCAAGGTGGATAGTTACCATTAAACAGGCATCAAACCTGCAAGTATCTCTGGTGATGTCTAATAAGCCATGGTGTTTCTAGGACAAGATAGACGCACAGACATTGAGGGCTTTGTCTGATATATATAATCAAAATTTTTAAAAAAATATATGAGGATCAGATGAACAGAAGACTAATGTCATCTGTACTATTGGACAGATAGATCACTGTCCCTTCCTTAGTTTCCAGGCGTGAGCCAGTTTTCAGATACGAAGTCCATTGTTTAAAGGGAAGGGCAGATCCATCTGAAGAAGGATCCTCAATCCACAGAAAGGATATACAATATTGGCTGTCCCAGTCTTCCTCAAAGAGAACTATGGACATTTACACAAGTAACTGCATACTAGGAAACAGGGAATACCCACATTTTTCTTGTACTTTCAGCTACAAGGTCCAAACTAACATTGATACCAGGGGTTTCCAAAACATTGTCTTGTACCCTTAATAACAGTGGGGGCATACAGAGGCCAAATGATAAATGGAGTCCTCACCCAAGTCTGTCTCACAGTGTGTCCCTGGCCCACACATCCAGTCAATGACAGTTCCGTGGTCCTTGACCTATGGAGTAAAGGCTGTCATAGTAGAAAAAGCCAAGTGCAAGCCCCTGAAACAGCGCCCAAAGATAATAAATCAGAAACAATAATAACAATAAATCAGAATAATAACAGTCAGAAACTGCCAGGTGAAATGGAGGAGATTAGTGATTCACTCAGAGATTTAGAGTATGCTGAAGTTGTCATCTCTATTATATCCCCATTTACTTCACTAGTCTGGGCCCTGGAAAAAGCAATTAATTGTGACAGATGACTACAACTAAGTTGTAGTTCCAATTGCATTAGCTATACCATTCATGGCCTCTTTTTCTAAAGCAAATGCATTCTTTTCAACAACTATCAATAAGAAGGTTTAAACGTTTTCATTCAATTGAATGGGTAGAAGTATACACATGATTCTGTCCTTTAACAACATAATCCAAAGGGAATTTTGCCAGCTACAGTTTCCACAGAACATCACACTGGCCAATTAAATTGATGACATCATGATAGTTGGACCTAATGTCCAGTAATTTGCAGAATTCTGGGTGCCTGGTAAAACAAATGTGCTACATAGGGTGGGAGATAAAACCTGCTAAGATTCAGGGGCCTGCCACATCAGTGAAGTTTTTAGGGGGTCAGTGATTTGGGACAAACCAGGGATTCCCATCCAACACAAAGAACAAGTTATTATACTTTATACTTCTACCACTAGGAAAATGGACAGTGGTTGGTAGCCTCTTCAGGTTTGGCACTTGGGAAAGTTGTTTCACCTCTTTTATTATGTGATTGTGATGGCTGTCAGATCAAGAGAGGGCTTTGCATCAAGTTAGGCTACAGTGTAAGTGACCCTACCTCTTGGGCCGTATGAACAACAGATCTCATGGTGCTGAAGATATCTATATTAAAGATGCTGTTGGGATTGTCTGGCAGGTCCCCAGTGGGGAGTCTCAGCACAGACTCTAATGGCCTGAAGCCTAGCTATCATATTCACAGCAGGGAATCATATACTCCATTTGAAAAAAATGCTAACATGCTACTGGATCCTTGAAGAGATTGATCAAGTAGCCATGGGACATTAATGGACGTGCAAACAGAGATTTCCATGAGGAGCAGGAATGTTGATGCAGCCACCAAGTCATAATGTTCAACCAGTAAGTAAAGTTTTGTCATACATCCAAGATTGATCTTGAACATATCCAGACCTATAACTTTCAAACAGACCTATAACATATCCCAGACCCCAGCCAGTAATTCAAACAGGTGTCCCAGATCCTCATACCATCCACCTCTATTGCACCAACACCTCTTTCTTAGTCTCATGGGAAATTCCTGACACCAGCTGAAAAGGAAGATAAAACCCAGGCCTGGTTCATAGATGAAGTGACTCAACATGTTGATAAAAGCTGAAAATAGACTGCTGCCACTCTAATTCCACTCAGCGATAGCCCTGAAAAATAGTGCTGTTGCAGAAAAATCCTCTCAAAGGGCAGAGCTTCAGATGATATATCTTGTCATCCACATTGGTGGCAAGAGAAGTGGACTGAGGTAAAAATATATAGGACCTCCTGTGCAGTGTCAAAAAACTTGGCTAACTAGTCAACAAACTGGAAGCAGCAAGATTGGAAGATTAGGGGAAAAGATTAGGGAAGACTGGGAAGAAACATGTAGATAGATCTGTGAGAATAGACACAAAGTCTGAATATTCGCACTGCATGTTAATGTCCACTAGGTAGCATCCACTGCAGAGTGTGAAATAAACAACTTGTGGACAGGATGTCTCATACTTCAGATATCAGGCAGTCTCCGTCCTTGGCCACCCCATTACCAGCTCAGTAGACCCAGTTGCTATTACAGCAGAGATGGAGGCTATTCATGGCCCCAGCAGCCTGGATTGTCTCTTACTAAGGCTGATCTAATGACTGATGCTGTTGAGCATCAAACTGGTCAGCAGCAGAGAGAGACACTGAACCTTCCTTAGGGTACCATCCTTCACAGAGACCAAGCAGCCATTTAGTGCAAGTTTATTAGGTCAGACTCATTCCACATTCGACGTGTGGGTTTGCCTCTCTAGCCCATAGAGCCTCGGCATGTCGAGTCAATTTAATGTGTAGTGTGAATGGATCTGAGTGGTATACTGAATAGTCTAGAGAGGATACTGCCAGTGCTCTACCATATCCTTCTGCTCCCTTTACAGTGCTCACGCTTACAGGCATCTAGGTGTGCTTTTACTCCCAACATCAAGTACCTACATGTTTTTTAGGCTTCTGGAAATCACTCTGACTGCCTAAATGGGAGAGCTAGATGTGCCTTGGAATTTAGATTCCTCCTGGAGCAGCTTTCTTGCTCCAAAGTCAGGACAACTCTGAGTTGTGACCTACTATCTCCAGAGCTCCCCTATAGAATTGATCCAAAGTTACCCTCGGTGGGACTTTCATTGATAATATATTCTTGCTGGTCCTCCTTTCTCCTCATCCTACCTTCCTACTTCATTATAAGTTTTTTCCAGGAACACTCCCTAATGAATCACTTTATATGAGTCCTTGTCTTGACTGTCTCCTTATAGCTGTGACCCCACACCCAGAACAAGGCCTGGAACACAGTAAACATTTGTTGATGAATAAGCGATCATTTGGATTTAGCAGCTAAGCTCAACAGAACCATTCATCCCACTTGCAATAAACGGTTGCAAAAAAGGTGTGATTTGCAGGCACTTGGCAAGGGCACCTGCCAAAAAACAAACAAACTACTGTGTCACCATCAATCACAAAGCTCCACTTCTTGCAGGATTTTTTTGCAGATCAAATAAGATTTTGGTCTCTGAGGTACTCTATTAAATAGAGTAAGTTATGAGTAAATATTTTAGCTAGGAATTGCAGCTGGGTAAAGCCAAGATAAATGTGAATGTGATAGAACATATACTTGAAAAAGGCTTCTAGAGAGAGGAGAAGCCCCTGAACATGAAGATAGATCAAAGGCAATTCTCACTTCCTGTAAAATTTATTTCAGAATCAAACTTTACTTGCAAATGATTGTATCTTCAACTAGAAATCTCCTCTAGCTTAAAGGACCCTGTATTAGTCAGGGTTCTCCAGAGAAACAGAATCAGTAGCATATATATATATATATATATATATACCGATATATAGAGAGAGAGAGACAGAGACAGATTGATTTATTATGAGGAGTTGGATCACATGATTATGGAAGCAGAGAAGTCCCATGATCAGATGTCTGCAAGCTAGAGTCCCAGGAAAGCCAGTGGTGTAATTCTGGTCCAAGGCGGAAGACCTAAGAACCAGGGGAGCCGATGGAGTAAATCCCTGTCCAGGGACAAGAGAAGATGATGCCCCAGCTCAAACGGGCAGTCAAGAAGGGAACAAATCCTCCCTTCCTCTGTTTTTTATTCTATTCAAGCCTTCAACAAGATTGGATGATGCCCACCCACACTGGGAGAGCAATCTACATTACTGAGCCCACCAATTCAAAGGCTAATCTCATCCAGAAATACTCTCATGGGCACACCCAGAAATAATGTTTAATCTGGGCACCCCATGGCCAGTCAAGTTGAAAGATAAAATTAACCATCACAACTTTTCTTATAGAAGAATTTGAACTCCTAAGCCACACTGAAAAGAGAGAAAAATGGTAGTTTGCATTATATCCAACAGTGGCTCTTGAAACAAGCCTGGATCTTGCAATTGTTGACGAGTGGCTCTTTAGAACTGCTCATGTTCCCTCAAGATACTCTGGTATACTGGACTCCACAGGATAGACTGTAATCATGTAGGCGATTTCAGTCACTGGGTATTTTACACATGACTCCAGGACCACATAACTGTTAGTGTAGTCTTTAGATCCCCAAGTCTTGGTTAGAGGAAGCTCATAACTCCTTTCTGTGCACAGAGCCCACCCTCACACACTGCCACCCTCAAGGAAGAACAGCACTGATATGTGTTTTCCAAGTTAAAGGACAACAAGTCCTGCCAGTTCTGACTTAAAATAAAAATCCAGAATCTGACCTGTAATCACATCCTCCACCAACACCATTCAGATCAAAGCTACCATCATTCCTCTCCTGGATTTTTGTAATATTTTCTATCTTCCCGTTTCTATCCTTGAACCCATGTAGTCTAATCTCAACACAATAGCCAGTGTGGCCTTTTAAAAATATGCCTGATGATGTCATTCCTCAGCTGAAAATCTTCCAGTCGATTACCAGTTCATTCAGAGTAAAATCCAAACTATGTACTAGGGCTTCTAGGATCTCCGTGATCTGCTTCCCACACCCTTCCTCTCTAACTTTCTCTCTCACACTCTACTCTTAGCTCATTCTCTTTAATCCATATCGACCTCCTTCTTATTCCTTGAACACACTAAGTATTTTCCTGCCTCTGACCATGGCACTTGGTGATTCCTACCCTAAATGCCCTACCTGCTCCCTCCCATTGCCGCAGGGCTCGATCCCTTACTTCCATCAGCCTTTTCCTGTCCTCCCTAAACAAAACAGCAACACTCCCCTCACCGAGTACCCCCAGCCCTTTTTACCCCACACATCCTATCCTTCCTCCCTCACTTTCCTTTTCTCTGTATCCCTTACCACTATCTGCCCTTATTCACTGACTTGTTTATATGTTTACAGCCTGTCCCAGTAGCCTCTAAGTCCCTTGAGGGCAGAGACTTTGCCAGATCATTTTACTTTTATGTCCCTAGGACCTGATGCCAGACACATTGTAGGTGCTCAATAATTATTTGTCAAATGAGTAAAAAGATCTGTAGAAAAATGCCGTTGCCCCCATTTCAAGATTACTTACACACACACTCTACTTCCCAATTATACCCACTGCTGCATATGTGAACCCAGTTGCAGCAATCCATTGAGGTGTCTCTGTACCCTGAAATCTTCTGTTTTCCTCATGCTTCAGATAGTTTTTTTGCCTTCGTAGCCATCAAATATTAACAATCCTCCATATCCTCAGGGAACCACCTTCCTCCTCATTTGACTACACTGCCTTGCACATAAAAGGAGCTCAATGACTAGATGTGAAATGACTGAAAGTGGCAGTTTGCCAGCCTATGCTAATGCAACAGCCCTCCTGTCCCTCCGAGGCAACATGCACATTTTGACAGGGGCCTCCAGGAGACCTTGCACCAGCGCCTTAATATGAGAGTTATTGTTAAAAGAGGAGGCCAAGAGAAAGTAGGATGAGTTTAGACCCAGGGAAGGTGGTTTGGAGGGGGACCTTGTAGTACCCCAAGGTCATTTACGAATACAACTGTCTGAATCACTTCTTCAACAAAGAATATGTCATTTGGCTTTTTATTTGTCATGCTAATGGAGACTCTATTTGTAAGAAACAGTTATGAATAAATTCTGCAAAATAGCGTAAACCTGCAAACATTTACCGTCTTGTCCTCACATGTACAAAAGCTTGCCCTGACCAAAGGAGAAATTCCAAGAACAGAGGTGTACAATCATTTGTATGGAAAGAAAGCACACAATGTTTGGCTAACTTTTATAGAAGCAAATGCTTCTGCTTACAAGCTTTATATTTGATGGGTGCAAAGATTATTGCAAAATAAAGAATATGTCATAATAAGGAGGTTTCTGGAGAAGAGTTCGGAAATATCTTTAAATGCAAACAGACACACTCGATTAAGTTGTAGAGATCTAGTGCACAAGATTGTGCCTATAGTGAACAAAATGGTATTGCACTCTTAAAAATTTGTCAAGAGGATAGATCTCGTGGTAAATGTTCTTATCACAAAAAAAAAGGACACACTATTGTGGGTCCACATATGTATGTGATTGTGTTGATAATGATAATTTATGTTCATTAGAAATTCTGCAAAACAAAGTAGGAAATACGTTTATGTGGCTAAAAGCATCTTTACCAGGGAATGAAAAGTGGATGCTCAACAAACTCTGGGTAGTGCCCTGGGAACTATAAATTTCAGACTGAGAAAGTGTCTAATACACAGAAAATGGGCAGAATGGTGTGAAAATGGCAAGTAACTGCTGAAGAGGGATCTTAAAACTGCTTTGACCTGAAAAACATTTCAAAAACAAAAGTAGTGATTTATAAACTGAACCAGAGATATAAATATATATTTGGGTCATCTATTTTTCTGGATCTTTCTGACAACAGTGCCATCTGGAGACTTGGTTTGACCAAGGACGCAAGAGCATAAGAAAAGTTAGACACAGACACTGAAAACGTTGCTGATGAAGTCATTCTGTTTCTCTCGTTGCTTTTTCACTGTTTGTCAGTGCAGCAGAGACAACTGAAAATTTAAAGACTGAATTTTTTAAAATTCTAGATGTGCAAAGATGCAAAAGAGAAAATAAACTCCATAATATTTTAGTGAGAAATATGGAGCAGTTAACATATGATTTGTTCATTCAGAGAATGTTATTATCTTAGGAAAATTAAGAAAATTATAATACATTGCAATCATTCGTGAGAATGCTAGTACTCAGAAAAGTGTTTTTTAATTTATAAGTTTGAAATTACAAGTAAATAGATGTGCTTCCAACGCCCAAAATAGGTAATTCAAGTAGGATCAAAAGACCTGAGAAGCAGAGAGTAAACATAATTTAAGTTTCCGCAGGCTTTCCTCCTCCTCCTCACATAGAGCCTCAGCAGCCTCTGAATTTTCCGCCCAAGTGTCCCTGTGAGGTGCCATGAAAGGTCTCTGAGTAACAATGCCACATCTTGGTGCCCTCACTCCCATTGGGCATAATGTTACCTCCACTGTGAATAGCTCCCAAAAGTCACCTCTTTCTTTGCTAGTCTGCCCTGTAATTCCCACTCTGTCTGCCAGGCAAGGCTATCATTTTCCAGCAGGCAACACTGGACATTACCACCATTGACAGCGTGGGACCCTCAAAATACAAAACTTGAGTGGTCATGGGTGGTAAAGAGGAGGGGATGTCTTCACTCTCTTTTTGTGGCACATTCTCCAAGATGGATACCAAAGCATGACTGTTTTTGCCCAGACCTTCCAGAAAAGTCTTTAGCCCAAAAGTTCTTTAGTTGCTTATTCAGATAGACCCTACATTCTCCAAGCTGTCTCTAATCTTTCTCACACAAGAATGTGGTTAAGAGTTTGGAGGCTGCTTCAGGGAAAAACTCAAGAAATATAGACCACACTCATATCAGAACATTAGTTTATCTGAAAGCAGTTTCAAATAAATTTAAGCAATGCCAGATTCCATGTGGAAGCTAAAAGACTCTTGTGCTTCTCTGTGCGGTTCCAGTATTAATATAAGTTCCAAAAACATGCTGCTTTACGCATCAAATGTCTCATAGAGATTTTTTCTGGGGGCTGGCCTGGAGGTGCAGCTATTAAGTTCATACGTTCCGCTTCTGCAGCCAGGGGTTCCCCAGTTCGGATGCCGGGTGCAGACCTACACACTCCTGGCCAAGCCATGCTATGGCAGGCGTCCCACATATAAAGTAGAGGAAGATGGGCACGGATGTTAGCTCAGGGCCAATCTTCCTCAGCAAAAAAGAGGAGGATTGGCAGCAGATGTTAGCTCAGGGCTAATCTTCCAAAAAAAGAAAAAAAACACTTAAATAGTTTTGTTTGATTTGATTTCTTTTGATTAACTTTTTTTAGCCCTTCTCTCCCTTGCTTTATTCATTGGTTCATGTGGCGTGGCTAGGGTACAAGTATTAGTCGGAGGACCCAGGCTGTTCTTATCATTGTCTGTCCCGTTTTCACCCCCTAGTCCCCACTGAGACATTCTTATCCAGCCAGCTTCTATGTGTTACCCTCTCTTCATCCAGCAGCAGAGGTTTACTTCCTTTCCAGAATGCTCCTTAATCTCTCATTGAATATCCCCACAGCAGGGCCCCCCCATCAGACCTCCAGTCCCCCCCAGCAATGTGTGAGGGTCAGATTCAAACTGGGCCCTCAGTGAAACATGATTCGGGTACGTGAGCCACAGAATCTGTTAAGACAAAAAGATGCAATAGATCAAATTCAAAGAAATGTGTGAAGATTGCAATTCTGAGTACTTTGGGGCTTTCTGAGGACTATAAAGTCATGTTGCTTTATGATAACTAATCAGATCTATCAAGAGTTTACCATACCAAATCTGACTGAATTTTTCTAGCCTGTCAAAGAGAGAGAAATAGGAAAGGAAGAGGCAGCAGGAAGTTAATGTTGGGAGAAATGGGTTGTTTTCACCAATGCCACTAAAAGTTCTGAACTTGGGCAAGGCATTTACACTCCCTGGTCCTCATTTATCACAGAAGAGGGCTGGGTTGAGCGGTTGTCAAGGATCTTTTGAGTTGTAGCCATTTATTTTAGTAATAATATATGGTTCTCTAAGCAACCTACAAAAGGGGGCCCATCATAAATAAAAGAAAGAAACAGAGCTTACCTCAGTTGGTAAGACAATCATACCCAGTAGGGGATTTGGGAAAAAGGAAAAGTGGGTTTCAGAACTGGCAATAAAAAGTGGGAGGATGCCAGCCAGCAAGAAGGCAAGAGAACTGCCATTTTAAAGCAAAATTTATATTGATAACATGAAAACTGGCACACTGTCCAAACAATGGTATTTCATCCCATATCATAAATTCAAATCAGATAAAAGCACTGTCGTGGAACTCTAAAATATCATATATATGTTAAAGTTAGCTCCACAGATAACACTACAAGTGTGTTCCTTGAGATTCAAGTGCAGCTTACAGGGGTTCCAGCTAATTTTAAGAAAGAATAAGTCTGACTTCATGTAGTTTCCTATTTGGTTTAGGACACGCTTTTTTTAAATGTCATCTTTTACACAATGGAAATTTCACTTAATCCCAGTGAATGCCAACCATATCAGCAACAGCCCAAGACAACTCTACCCAGCCTTTCATGTGTAGGAAATCAGCAATTTAAGCATGGGAGAATCAACGTTAAGAAAATGGTAATACCTTGGGAGTTCTGTGGAGGGAAAAATAAATTCCTTGGGTTTTGTGAAGGGAAAAGGCACAAACATGCATGCACAGACACACCCCACATTGTCTTCTTGACAGATGTTTTACTATTCTTCAAGGAATCTAAAGAGATTTCTAGGGCCTAAGCCATGAGTATTTGAACCAGAAGAAAATAAAATTAGTCAAAGAGCTGGCAGGCCTGATAATTAGATATATACAGAATTGTAAACCTGAAAAAGGCACAGGAAGAGAGGTGTTTGGATTTATCGTGACACGCACATAACCCTCAAAATGGGGAAGTCCAGACACAACGGCAATTTACGTGGTTAGGTTTGTCTTTACTCTTCAGCACTCTTTATGGTCTAAGAAAGAAAACTGGGATTCAAAGATGAATTTCATGTTTTGTGGCACCTTATTAAAATTATAGTGAAAAATTCAATTCCTCTGCTTGGAACCTCAGCATATAATGAATTGCATAAAAGGACAGAAAAGTACAGGGGAGAAAAAGAGCTGTTCAGCGGGATAAAGTAGAAAGAATATCAGCCTGGGAGTCAGAAGACATGGATTCTATTCCCAGCTCTGCTACTAACTGGCCACCTGATTTTGGGCAAATTATTTCATTTCTATGAGCCTCAGTTTCACTCTCATTTGTAAAATGAGGGAATGGTTCAGATTAGCACAATTCTATGATCACCAATATCAGATCTTGCAGCGCTTTCTATGTCAAGAGAGCCACTAAGCAACTTATCAAATACTCTCACATAATAGAAAACAGTATTTTATTAAATCCGTCACCTCCCATGGGGTCTGAGGTGGACAGAAGAGCCCAAACACTTGGTATATTATGCATCTAGTTGATCACAATTTATCTGCAAAATACTCCTTTTCTGACATTTAAGAAAGGTCAAAATTCTCAAGAGCTTAATAGGAATGTTAATGTCCTTTAAAACAGTATGGCTACTTGGTTATGTTGAATCATTCAAAGGTCCCTGCGACTGTGAAAAATGAATGACAGTGACCTTGAGCATCTACTCTACTCTTGTCCAGAGAGTGGGTAAGAGAAAGGAACGATACTGTCAATCTTTCAAGAAATTATATAGCGGCTGTTAGTAATACAGATAATGCTCTGTTCACATCTTCTCTACCTTTATATGTATGTCCTGATATGCAATTTTATTACATTGAAAGATTTATGTGCAACATTTCAGTAGCTTTCTATTCAGGTGGTAAGATACAGTGTAATTATGATAAACATCAGCTAGCATGCCACCTGCCTAGAATGTTACAAATGGAAAGGCAAAGAGATGCAATTAGACATTTGACTGCACCATGTGAGAGCTGGATTAATGCAGATTTTTACTTTTAGGGGTTTTTTTAAATTCCTATTTTGAGAAAAATAATTGTTTAGCCTTTTTGTGTAGATTCTTATTCCTTTCACTCATGTCTCTAATAATGCTCGTCCATTTTGGAAATACAGAGAATCAGACATGTCTACTATTAATTTGTAACTAGCAAAATTAAGTAGGTAATTTTTTTCCATTAATGTGTACATTTAAATTTTTCTTTATTTTTGGATATTTTATTTGAAAACAAAAGAGAATTTTAAATGTCATTTTATATTTTCCATATTCCAAATGTGATAGAAGGCCACTGATAGAGAAACTTGAATCTGACTTTCTTGCTCCTGACCTCCATCCTTATTCTCACTTCATAAAAGGTAAATCAAGCTAATTGATAGCATATTCCTATGCAGTCTCTGAGAAGTCAGTGATGCAACAAATTAGTTACCTGATATAGATAAATATAAACAAACTTCAACTTTGTCATTATTTCAATGCTAAGAATTAAAGGGTTTTAATTTGTTAAATTTACTTATATAACCCTCCTAAAAAACATTAAAGAAAAATATCTAATGTATCAAAACATTTTAATAGGGAACAGACTTGAGGTAAGGTGGGGAGACAGCAGACTGAAATAGCAGATTTTCTTTTTTTCTAACTTTATTGAGGAATCCTTGACAAATATAATTGTATATATTTGAAGTGTACAATGTGACGATTTGATATACATATACATTGTGGAATGATTACCAAGATCAAGACAATTAACACATTCATCATCTCACATAGTAACTGTTTTGTGTGTGTGAGTGTGTGTGTGTTGTGAGAACATTTAAGATCTGCTGTCAGCATCTTTCAAGTACACAATACCATATTGTTAACTATTGTCACCATGCTGTACATTAGATCCCCACAACTTGTTCTTCTTACAACTGAAAGTTTGTACCCTTTGATTTATATCTCCCCATTTCCCTCACACCCCAGCCCCTGGCAATCACCATTATATCCTCTGTGGAATGTCAGGCTTTCCTTCCATTGGACTAAAGCCATGTTATATTCCTGCTATCATATTCTTCTTCAAGCTAGTGAGGCTTCCTGCTTAAATATATATAGTTAGTTAAAGTTAGTTACTATATTAATAGGTGTTGGAAATAAACACAATTTTAGAACTCAAAAGAAGGTTTATAGTAGTCCGTTCACATGGTTGTGAATCAGGAAGCCAAGCCTGACAACATAGGTTAGAACCTAAGAACCAAAGGCTTTAGAACAAGACTGCTTGGATTTCAATCTTGCTCCACCCTTTACTAGCACAGTGATTTGGGCAAGTTCAGGAAAACCTCTCTGTGCCCCTGCAAAACAGGGACAAAAGTACCTCATAACGTTGACCTGAGTGTTCCATGAGGTAACACGTATAAAGTGATTAGAAAAGTGCCAAGAACACAGTAAGTGGTTGGTAATTATCAGTTAATATTATTTATTAGTGTAGCAAAATTGACAACTTAGGGATTCAGCAGTTCCGATTCACTGCAGTCTGCAGCCAACTTACACGGCTCTGAAAATGTCAAGAAAGCCGGGGGCACAACCTGCAAGAGAGCTGGTGACTCAACTCCCTGGTTAATCTTCCTGCTACCGCCATATTAAGCTAGGTTTTAGAGTAGCCTGGGTTTGCCATGGATCCACAATGTGGAAATAATTTTCTACTCCAATTCTGCGTAGTACTGATGTGTGGATAAAAGATTTTTAAAAAATTGATTTGAGCCATAAAACTTAAAATCTCTAGGTCCATTTTTTTAATGGAAAATATAGATGATTTTTTATCCATTCCAATGTTTATTGTCCTGTAGTTTTATGGTATAAATATTCATATCTATTAAGTAAAAGGAACACTGTGTGGATGGGTACTTTGCTAGGGATAATGACTTAGCCCATAAGTATTCTCAACTCCTGGGGTGCAAAGCACTGTGGACTGGCACATATTAGAAAAAGTTATTGGGGCCAGCCCAGTGGCGCAGTGGTTAAGTTCGCACATTCTGCTTCAGTGGCCCAGGTTTCACCAGTTTATATTCTGGGTGTAGACCTACGCACCGCTTGTCAAGCCATGCTGTGGCAGGCGTCCCATACATGAAGTAGAGGAAAATAAGCATGGATGTTAGCTCAGGGCCAGTCTTCCTCAGCAAAAAAAAAAAAAAAAAAAAGGAGGATTGGTGCTAGATGTTAGCTCAGAGCTAATCTTTCTCAAAAATAAATAAATAAATAAATAGAAAAAATTATTGGCCAAAGATATATTTCCTCAATAACTCGTTTTCATCTTAATATTAGCACTATTTAACTTTACAACAACACTGAAATTATTTGACAATAACCAATCATTTTATTTAGAATATAGATCCACCCTCAAAAACCATGAGACTTAGAAAGGAGGAAGGCATTTAAAGGAAAGTGATCCACATGATGGAGTTTGTGATGAAAAAGAAAATTTTTTTGAACCCTAATCTATTTATTTATTTATTTATTGTCCAAAACGGTCTTCACTAGTTTTCTTGTATTTTTACTTTCTCTCCTGAGTTAAAAGGCAGAGGATAATGATTCCCGTGTCTCCTGCAAACCTTACTACTACCCAGTTTTATTAACCTACATTCTATACTTGAGCCTTTGGGGAAAAAGTGATTCAAAAGAGTTCACGAATGACCTCTGAGTTCAGAACTATTGTGAGAAAACAAGTCCTGCTCCTTATCTCAGGAAGTCTGACCTCTTAAACCTCCACTGCAATATATGTCCCCAGAGGGGAGCACTTGACAATCCCAAAGGCCCTTCCCATCCCGCCAACCAATGTCAACAAGAAACATTGACCTTTTCAGCACAGCATTATTCAACTTTTCTTCACAGCTGTCAACAACTCAGTACTACAATTCTGACAGTTTTAAAGTAACTTTTTTCTCCTGCCTTGCTGAATCAAATTGGGAGTGAAATTGTATTGAAGTTTGATATATTCTTGTTACCCACATGTCATTTAAACTCTACTCTATGCAATTCACATATTGTTCATAAAAGTTGACTGAAAACATTTGGAAGAAGAAAACATCTCCCATTTTTTGGACTATGGAACTATTCTATTTTTAATGAAGTAATGAGTATTAGGAGTCTTTTTCTTCTTTCACAAGTCCCTGCAATGGTCTAAAAATAAAAGATAAACAGAAAGTAGTCATTTACTTCTTCAAGTTTCCTGAGTAAACCAAATTGCCTCAGTGGATAAGGTATTCTGCAGTTGGTTGAGTATGTAAGAAAGCTAAATTAATTTCTGCATGTCACCAAGTGCGATTTGCTGCACAGAGGCAATGATTTCATAAGCAGTATCCCAATGATCTGAAAGAGTACCGGCAACTAAAAACTCAAAGAGTAGAAAATCTCTGTTGTGTTCTCACTCTGCAAGCTCTAAAGTTACAACTCTCAACAAGGAGATTCCCTCTGATGAGGAGAACTCTCCTGTAGGGGAGACGATCTTGTAAACAAAAAGTTGTATTATAATGCAGTTAAAACTAAATGTGGGATAAATTGATAGCTAATATTGATTTAATGTAATGTCAAACACTGTTATGTGTTTTACATGTATTAACTCATTCAATTTTCAAAACCCAGTGAGAATATACTTTTATAAATACTGTTTTTCAGATGAGAAACTGAGACAAAAGAAAGATTAGATAACTTACCAAAAATTACAGCCAGCAAGCGTCAGAAATAGAATTTGAGCCCAAGTTTTTGTTGGATGCCAAAGTCTTACTCTTTACCCCAGTTGACAGTTGGTAGTCACCAGTGCTTTTGAACAAATTTTGAAGTTGGAAAGGAGTGGCCACGTGCTCGCTTTGGCCAATGATAAATGAGTAGCAGTGATGTGTCATTTCTATTGGAAACTTCAGGAGTCAGGGCACAGTTCATCACTGAAGTGATCATGGAAGTATATACGAAATAAGGCTTCCATTGCCAGGGTTCCTGAGTCGTCACCATGAGCAGAAGACTCTTGTGACCCAGCACTGGATGTGTAGTATAGGTGAGAATTAAAGATTTATTGTGTTAAACCTACTGAGAATTTAGGATTATTTATTACTACTACAAACCCAGCCCATCCTGACACAGACATACTGCCTACAGATTATGAGGCTTCATTTATGCCCACTTAATCCAGCTTTAGACAGGATTCGGGAAGATCATGATTTATTCACGTGAAGGCAAGACACAGGGAGAGAAAAACTATAAGCAAAGGTGTGAAAGCAAAAAAACATGAAGCTTTCAAGAATTTTAAGTGGTTGAGAGGACTAAAGATATTCACATTAGGATAAAGCCATAAAGTGCATAATTGTTGCCATAAAATTTATCTGTTTTAGGATTGATATTTTTCTACAATCCATTTTTAAAAGTCCTGGTAAATAAAGAGAACCAAATTATTTATTAGTTTATATATTTAGAGATGTCAAAGGATCCTTAATTTTATTAAGATAAGTGCTGGGGGTTTAATTCTGTCACAAAATCGCAGCAAAATTCTCGAGTCCGACTAGTTCTAGGCAGTCACGCAGGTTGTTAGAGGCAGAGGGTCAACAACAAGATCTTCTCATTCCCAGCATTTCTTGCCCCTTTCGCATTCTACTTTTTATTTTTATTTTAATCTGTAAGTAAGCAGGAGTAACTTGATAACATATTAGTTTAAGGACAGATTCACAAATTGGTAAAATGTTCACTGGTCATATAAATAGTGCTGGGCCCAATTTCTCAATACCCCATCACCAGTAGGCTTGGAGTTACAAGCTGTAGAACAATTCCCATTATAAAAGGATTTTGCGATTATTTGTCACCTTATGTGACAGGTAATGGCATTATGAGAATTGCACAAATTGATTTCCAATTCTTAGTTACACATTATACCCTTTGTGAAAGTATTTTTGTCTAATTAAAGATAGACATTGACTACTCATTTTTTTATACATAGAAACCGACATTTCTTCTTCAGTTGATAGGAATTATCAATGAATTATTTAGAAAACTTTGCTAGGGTAAACTACCTTTGCAAAACAAACATTGCTTTGAGATGGGATCACCCATGGCAAATTGTGCTGGGAAGATGTAATAGACATGCATGTTTACATCCAAAGGGCGGACGTGGAATAAGTGCAATGAAAGGCAGCAAGATCTACTTACTCAGCACTGAACTTAGAGGCAGAAAGTTTTGTTGAAATCTAAACTCGGATCAGAATCTAAATTTATCCCTATTTCTCTTATGTGCAAATCCAGCCCTATAATTGCCTCTACTCTGCTATTGCCTTTCTGGAGAATTGGAGAATTGATGAGATGTTGATGGAGGTTCTGCAAGATGAAAAAAAAATGGTGAAAGTTTCTGTGAATATAGAAATGCTTTCACCATGGATTTCTTAAGAGTATCACTCACCCTCATAGATAATGGAAAACCGTTAGGTAGTCTTACACTCTTTCTGTCTGTTGCCTTCAGTATTATTTGTCATCTTTCCCTTCACACCCCTCCCCCAGAAACATACAGATATATACCCCCCTTTTTGCATTTTGCACATCACAAAATAATTTCATTCAGTCACATCTCCTGTATAAAAGCTTCTTCAAACAATCTCTAATTTTACCCATGTGGTCATGCAGTGTGTCTAAAAGCCCATACAGCTCATTTTTCACCACTTTGACAGATTCTCTTCAGTTTCAACTGACTTTTTTCTCCACAGCCAGCATTTCTCCTCACTCATGCATGAATGCAGTCTAGGGACAGAAACAGCAACTACGGCCTATACAGAGTAGCTTTCAATTCTTTCTTGGGAGTGGTTTGATATAAGTAATTTTAAAATGTTCATGTCTATTAGCACATAGTGTTAAATAATCCATTTCTGGTCATTCTACTTTCTGATCCAGTTTCTAAAGGCACATTGCTGTGAAAAACAAAGGAAGATCACAAATGATGTGCCTCATTTTCTTTCCTTTAGCAGAGAGAAAAAAAGATTGAATGAAACTGCTTTAATTGAAGAAAAGAGAAAGCTAGCTATCCCTGCCCAAGAATTCTAAGATTTGAAATTGTTTATCAAAGGGAGAATCTTTCCTCATCTATTCTTTGTCCTTCTCTGCCCTGTCCCTTCCCCATGATCAATACAGAGTTGCATCACCCTGGACAGTTGGCTCTTGCTAGTGACTTCTGATTGGGCTCAACCAATGGAATTTATTGGCAAACTATTGGAAGGCAGAAGGAAAAAGAGGCTGAAGTATTTTGTCCCCATACCTACCCACTCTCACCACTTTTTTGGCAGTGTCTTCATCCTTTCATGGCTTCTCTCTGTGGTTCCCTTTCCTTAGCTCCAGCTCTCACTGGGCTCTGTTAACACTATTTTGTCTCCTTGCCCATTCAGGACTGAAGATGCTAGCTGCTTCCTGCTGTTGCTAATGTCTGGATATCAACATTCCTTATCAATAAGTTCCCTTAAGCCCCCTACACCCAAATACACACATCTCTGTAAGGACTCTCTCCACTAAAATACCTTGCATCACTTGAGCTAAATTTTGTTTTCCATTGAGACCTAGCTGATATAATCAATTTACTTAGTTATTACATAAATTACAAGTGTCACTCCAGGGGAAGCTACTGCCAAACAATCATCCTAAAAGAGTGAAACAAAAACCACCTGTCTCTCAAAGAGCTTTTGGTACACTCACATTCATAGCAGCATTATTCACAATAGCTAAAAAGTAGAAGCAACACAAGTGTCCTTTGACAGGTGAAGGGATAAGCAAAATGTGCTATATACACACAATGGAATATTTTTCAGCCTTGAAAAGGAGGGAAATTCTGACATATGCTACTATGTGAATGAAGCTTGAGAACATTATGCTAAGTGAAATAAGCCAATCGTAAAAAGACAAATACTGTGTGATTTCATTAATATGAGGTACCTTGAGTAGTCAAAATCAGAGAGACAGAGAAAATAGAATAGTAGTGTCCAGGGGCTGGGGAAACTGGGAATGGGAAATTATTGTTTAACATGCAAAGAGTTTGAGTTTTGCAAGATAAAGAGTTCTAAAGGCAGGTGGTGGTGATGGTTGCACAACAACATGAATGTACTTAATATTACTGAACTGCACATTTAAACATTCCCTGTGTCCACCAGGAAAATAAAAATTTAAACATTTAAACATTCCTTGTGTCATCAGGTAAATTTTATGTTATGTGTTTTGTTTTACCAGAATCAAAAATTGAAAAAAATAATAGTAAAACCTGCTAGAGTATTTTGAGAATTAAGCAATCCATGTAAAACACTTAGCCCAGTGTTTGAGAAATAGTACATGTTACTTGTCGTGACTGTTTTGCTGTCTTTGCTGTACTTATTCTATTTTAGTTTTAACATCTTTAAGGTAACAAGCCATAGTTTTCATAATGGTGCCATTTCATTTTTATGCTGAATAAACCTGTATGTGCAACGTTTTGTTCTTCAGAACATTCATTTGTTCAAAATATTGTTTTGTGACCACTCTTCAAGAGGATGCTGTGAGACGCGCAAAAAATAGTGTCTCTAAATAAGAATACATAGGAAAGCTATGGAAGAGGTAATGTTTCAGCTAGCTCTGCTAGACCTAGTAGGAGCTGGAGAAAGTTAGACGAAAGAGTAGGAAAGATAGTTTGAGGCAGATGGACAGACAGACAGACAAGGATCTAAGGACTAGAATTACAGAATGAAATTGATCAGTAATTTCCTTTTTACTTTATTATGGTGCATGATTCTGAGTTTCATCATTATAGACTTGAAATAAAATAAAAATAATTATTGTAAAGTATCAGTGTAAAAATCGATATACTTCAAAGATAAACATGTAAGCAAATGTCTTTCTTAAGCACAAAAGGTGGCTGTAAGGAACTTTTGTCATTCTTTTGACTGATTAGCATCTAAATCCCTCCCCTGAATGGAGGAATTCTCAATCTTTTGAGTCTGAGAAGACTCTCGGCATTTCACTCAAGAAACTTAAGATTTTAAGTACTTCCCCAAACTCCCTTGTAAGTAGGTCAATGTGGTCTGGGCTTTACCAAAGAGACTCAATAGCTTAGATTTTGAATAATCTGAATAGATTTTTTTCAATAGAATTTTTCCTGGTGACACAAGGAATTAGGAGATAAAGGAAGAATCTATGACATAGAATGCAATTGAAACAAGGTCAAAATCCTTGACAGGAAGAGAAAACTACTCAGATATAAAAGGAAAGATGGCTAAGAGGTGAAACTAAAAAGTCAGAGAACAGAGACACAAGCCATGAAGAATTATTCCAGATTTTGAGACTTATTTAATCTTAAAGATTTTCCTGGCTGGATTTCAGAATTCTCATCAAGCAATGACTCCCTTATGCATCCAAGTTTCTCTCCTTTTTTTAACAGAAAATTTTACAACAGATAGCCTATGTCCATCCTACTATTGTACATTGGGTGTGGAGAGTGGGGGGCACACAATGTGTATCTTCAGTTTCGTAGGTCTACACATTGAAAGGATATGCACTTGAGAAGCTGTGCTTAAGGAACTATAGCTGATGAATCCCATCCATACCTGCACCTGATTTAATAAGATTCTGGACTTTGATGCTACAACAAGATGAAATTTTGGGTGATATTGGTTGGGAGTGAAAGTATTTTCATGTGGGGTGGACATGAATTATTGGGCTCCAGAGAATAAATTACAGAAGGCAGTTTCTTAGATGGCTCTATTAGTCCTTATCTTCTGGTATTCAAGCCCTAGTTTAAACCCCTCCACTTGAGCGTGGGCTGGACTTACTGACTCTGAGAGAAAGTATGTGATAATATTAGAATATAGAAAGACTGAGAATAGGGACTTCTAGATTTCACACTCTTGCTTGTTTTCTCCCTTTCCCATTCTGAAGGAAGCCAGCTATCATGTCTTGAACTGCCTTATGGAGAGAGTCACATAGTGAGAAATAGAAGGAGATCTCCAGCCAACATCCAGAAAGGAAATAAGAGCCTCCAACAGCCTGCAGAACTGAGTTTTTCCAAGAAGCTCCTGAGTGAGCTTAAAATAGGTTCCTCTCCCAGATGAGCCTTCAGATGAAACCACAGCCCCAGCCAATAGTTTGACTGCAACTTCAGGAAAGACCTTGGTCTAGAGGTACCCACCTAAGTTGCAGTCACATTCCTGACTCAGAGGAACTGTGAGAAAATAAATGATTACTGCTTTAAGCCTCCAAGTTTTGAGGTAATTTTCTACATAGCAAATTTAATAAATAAAATATATTTAATAAATATATTAAAATTTAACTAATACGCATCTCTAAAAAGCTGATAGTATATTTTATTAGATAATGTTTAAAATTTAAAATAATCAAGAAATAACATTATTCCCTTATTATCTAGAAATATGTGGGTAAAAGAGTTGAAAGTGGTTACCTCTGTGTCTCAGGACTAGAGAATAGGAAGGGCTGGGCAAAGATTACTGCATTTTCATTAAACTCTTTGACTTTCAAAAGTTAACCTTGCACTTCTGAAAACCTCTTCCAGAAAATCCCTTGTCCAGAGCTTCTGAAGAGCCAACGCTTCATTTTAAGATCTAAAAATGGCATAGCCTTATATAGCATTAGCAGCATTTCCAAATGCACTACCTCTGTAATTCTCTCATTTCCCTCAATAGAAGGTGAGAATAGTGCAGATTTTGACTTTGTCCTGAAAGCATAAGAAAAGGACTTGCCAAGAAAAAGAGTCCGTAACTGTTAGGTGAGCAGAGCAGTCAATTCACAAGATGTCAAATATTAAACATTAAAATTATGTAAGTGGTTTGATGCTCAATGAATTTGCAAAGGAAAGAATATAGAGCATGTGTGAAAATCCCCAGAAAGCAGTATTCATAAACTAAAACAAAAAAAATAAATCAATATAATTTAATGCTGAGTTGATAGGGTCTTGCTTGATTTAACTTCTTTCATTAAAAAGTCATATGGCTTTCTTTGCTTTTTCCTTTTGAACAATAGCTTACATCTATAACCGTGTCAAAAACACAGAAATCAAGAGAAACAGCAGGGCCCAGAGGACCAGGTAAAATTCTAGGATTTGAAAGAACTGAATTAAAGAACCACCACTGACTTTCTTGAGGTTGCATGAACTCATTTAGGCTAATTAAAAACCATCTATGGAGTAAAAATAAAAATAATCATGTACTTCATAAGGCTGTATTGGGACTAACAAATAAAATGGATCATAAAGCACTTAACCAAATAGAACCAAAGGGCTACACTACAATATTTTGTTGTCCTCATTTAACCCCTAGAAATGGAAGAACATTGACTACAGACCTAAGAGCAAAGAGATGGAAAAAACTAGCTGACAGTTTCCAAAGCAAATCTTTCTTCCTGAAGGAAGTGTCAAAGGTTTACCACTCAAATATAATTAAAATGAAAAATATACCCCAGACTGAAGGATGGCAAGTAATGAAAATGAAAACTACAATAACTCACCGCCCTTATGATTTATTGAGGGCTTACTATGTGCCAGGCTTGTACTGAGCTCTCCACTCCCGTTATTTATTTATTCATCACAATGCTCCTACTAGTTGGATAGACTTATACTTATTTTATAAAAGGAAATTTAATAATAAATAGGTCACACAGTAAGTAGTTGAGCTGATATCCAAACAAGGATCTGCCTGAATGGAAAATCTACTAAGCAAGAAAGCACAGCACTGGGAATATAAATGCCCTGAAAACATGTTTGCGGTTTTAATGAAAAGAAAGAAGATTTCAAATTCTTTGTTGAAAAATACACTAAACACCTTTCATAGCATCCCCCATGCCTGGGCTCTACTCAGGGAACTTACGCAAACATTTCATTCAGATGATGGCACTCCACCTGGCCACCCTGACAGGACCAAGAGCAACCATGCATCCTGAAACTAGCCATCCATAGGCTGGCATTGTCCAATGAGGAAAGTGGAAGGATCAGTCTAAACACAAAGGATGGTTATCAGCTGAGCCAATCAGATTTTCTTTTTTTTAATTTAAATTATCTTATTTTGAAATAGTTTCAAACCTACAGAAAAGTTATAAGAATAGTGCAAAGAACTCTTCCACTCCCTTCTCACAGATTTGCTAATCGTTAAATTTTACCACATTTGCCCCATTTCTCTCTCTTTAGAGAGAGAGAAAGAGAGATGTGTGGACCCATTACCCTTAAATACTGTAGTGTGTGCCCCCTTCTTCTAAAACAAGGATACTCTCTTATATTACTATCACATCCTCCTTCCAGTCAGGAAATAAACATTGATGCAACACTACCATCCAATTCACAGACACCATTCAAATGGTGCCATCTACTGGCATCAGATTTGCCATCTGCCTTAATAAAGGTTCTTTTTCCTTTCTAGTCTAGGACCTGACCTGCAAACACACATTGCTTTTACTTATCAAGTCTCCTTAGTGTCCTTCAATCTGGAATGGCTCTTTCATTTTTAAATGTCTCTCATCCTTAAAGATTACAGGTCTTCTATTCTATAAGGTGACCCTAAACCTAGTTGTATCACTGTTTCCACACGACCAGAATCAAGCCATGCATCCATGGCAGGAATGCCAGAGAAATGACACTGTGGTCTTATCGGTGCCTCGCATTTGGAGGTACATTAGTTTGACTTGTCCCAAGGTGATATTCACTTTGATCACATGGTCAAGTTGATATCTGCCAGATTTCTCCACTGTAAAGTCATTATTTCCCCTTTTGTATTTAATTACTATTTGGAAGGAGATACAGCTTCTCTCTTTACACCATTTGAGCTGGGATTATGGAAATAATTTGGTGGTTGGAAGCAAACAGATGCAGATAGAAGCAGACTCAAATAGCCTAGCTAATTCACATGAACAGCAAATCCCTGAAACGAAGATCAGATCCTCTATTTCTGGGAACTATGGTTCCACATGGCCCAGCTCTACTATGATTCCTTGGTTTCTTGAATCTGGAGCGTTCAGCTTTCCCAGGGATTGGGCTCCGTGCACCCTTGAAATTACTTCAGACTTGCGTCAGGTTCCTAGGGAAACATGTTATGTAGCAGAAATTTGTGTGCGGGACATTTAACAGAGAATCTTCAAGGAAACAGCACCCCTAACGAAATGAGATAGCAAGATTGAAGACAGAAGGAAATTGAACTGTGGTACAGTTGTATCAGAGGCATCCGCTAATCCTGTGAGTAGCTCTGGAGCTGGGTCGGCCCTTCAGAGTTGGCCTGAATTGAAGCAAAGGGGTCTGGGACTTTATATCTTCTACATGGACCAGTCTTTAGGTGAAGGTTTCCCCAGAGAAAGGATGAACCATGGGATATATAGCTCCCATTGGCAAGAAAAAAATTCCCAGAGATGGGTTCAGCTGTGTACCATCAGCAGCCAAAACTCCTCCTAGCTACGGAATGAGTGTCTCAGTCTTGAAAGGGACAGCTTGGAGGCTCACCAGAGCATCCACTAATGGCCACCTTTGTACCACTTAGACCTATTTACATCGTACATAAGTTCACTCCACCTGGAAAGAACTCCAGAATTTTAATTGTCTGTTTTCCTGTGGAAGCTTACAAAAGAACAAATTATAGCAACCACTGCCACGAGTCTTGAGACCGTAACTGGTACTCATCTTATTCCTCATCCACTGCTCATCTCACAACTATGTCTATGGTCCAAATATCATACCTCTTGAGGCAAACCAGACCCTTATCCCTGAGGGATGAGAGCCCCTGAACACCAGGCCCCTTTTCAGTCCATGGTTGCTGCACTTGTCTATTTATCATTAAAATTGCGTAGGGGAGTGTCAAGAGATGTGTCAGTGTATCATCTGAGTGTTACATATGTTTTTCCTGATGCTGTCATTTAACAACCACTCTACCTCCTCTTGATGATCAAAGTCAACTTCCCTGCAAATACAATGATTCCCCTCCTTGTCTACTGGTCTCTTTACACAAATCCAAAATAACCAGTTGGCAACTATGGCTGGACATTTAAAGGAGCTCTTTCTGTGTCCCCTGATGGAAGCGTTTGGTATCTAAAATGACAGGAAAAAGAAGCACTAATTATCCAAGTAGATCACTAAGAGTTATAGTAACAGGGCCTTCTACTTCTGAGATCCGTCATTGGTCTATGATATATAGCAAATCCTGGAAAATAGTGCCCTATTGTCAAAGAGTTTCCGCTTAAACTGGCACCTGAATTGAACCTTCAAGGGTCCATTCCTTCACTCTCTCCGGCCAGGATATTCTGGGTGGTGTGGTACATTAAAGGACAATTGGATCCCATGGTCATGTGCCCACTATCCATCTCCTTTGCTATACAGTGGGTTCTTTGGTCTGTGGTGATATGACACGGGTTACCATGTTAGTGTATCAAACATTATATAAGCCCTCAGACAGTGAGGTCATGCAAATGAGAAAAGCAAATCCGTACTTAGAATATGTGTCATCTCTAGTCAGGATGAATAGCTGTCTTTTCCATGGTGGAGAGTTCAGTGTAATCAACTTGCCACCAAGTAACTTATTGGTCTCTTAAAGGGATGGTGCTATCCCTTTAAGCCCATCTAAAAGGATGGGCTCAATGTTGATCTCTGTGGCTGGCATTTGGGAGGTTCAGCAGCAACTGCAGCTAGATCAACCCTTGTGAGTGGCAATCCATGCTTTGGGGCCCATGCATAGACTCTACCCCTGTCACAATGACTACTCTGTTTTGCCAGTACTCGAGCAGCACATGATGGAGCCCGGTTGATGTTGACTGTTAGGCTGTTAAGTCTCTTTGGCTGTTCGTATCTTTCCTGTAGTAGATGTTCTCTGGTGGAAATTAACATAGCTACAGTGAGCTTTCTACTTTGTGCCCCTTTGCACATGCTCAGATCTCCCTGCCTCTGATTTTCAAATCTTTCTCCTTTGCAGCCCCTGCCTTAATAGCAAGCCATCCACCACTACTCAGGAGTCTATGAATATCTTTACTAAAGCCCATTTCTCTTGTCACAAAGCTTTGACCATCGTGGGGATTTCTCTTCACTGCTCTTTTAAGCCGACATCTGAATGCTGTTGAAATGAAGCAATAGTCTATTTTCAACTTGCATCCATGTAACTAAGCCAATTTATCCATAAACCAAGCTAGACCTTTTTCTCCCTCAATTAACTGGTCATAGAACATCCTGCACCAGGCCATAGGAGTGAGCTAAGGGATTAATGCCTGTTTAAGAGTGTTGGTTGACATGGGTTTCTAGGTTTACTTGTGACTTCTGGCCCTGCTCATACCTGACCTTGAATGTGTCGCTTCTATCTTTTGATAAATTTTTGCTAATCCTGCCCAGCAATGATTTAGTGGGTCTGACCAAACCTAGCCCATAATTGACAATTCTGATCCCAGGTTCAGACACACCATGTCTAGCAAGGCCAATAGCATGCCAGGAGCTCTTTTTTAATGGTACATTGTTCCCTGCTGCAGCTAGCCTTTCAGAGTTGTCCCAAATTGAGGCAAAGTAGCCAGGCATCTTTACCTCCATGTCAACCAGTTAATAGATACAAGGAGGAGGTTCGACCCTGGACGATGCAGCTCCCTTCTGCTGAGGGCAATTCCTGGGGAGGGACTCAGCTGTGAGCCACAGGCAGCCAATCCTCCCAGCAGCTGGGGCAATGTGACTCATAGTCTTACAGCAGATGTGTGGTACACTATAGCCTCCACTAGGGATATACATATATTTTGCTTATCCGTTCATGTAGCAATGGACACCTGGGTTGCTTCCACATTTTAGCTATTGTGAATAATGCCACTGTAAACACAGGGGTACAAATCTCCTCCAGACTCTGCTTTCAATTCTTTTGGGTATGCACACAGAAGTGGAATTGCTGGATCATATGGTAATTCTATTTTTAATTTTTTGAGGAGCTGCCATACTGTTTTCCACAGCAGCTGTACTATTTTACATTCCCACCAACAGCACACAAGGGTTTCAATTTCTCCACATCCTCAGCAATACTTGTTATTTTCTGGGATTTTTTATAGTAGCCATTCTAACGGGTGTGAGGCAATAGTATCTCACTGCAGTTTTTACTTAAATTTCCGTGGTGTTTGGTAACATTGAGCGTCTTTTCATGTGCTCATTGGCCATTTGTATATCTTCTTGAAAGAAATGTCTATTCAAGTCCTTTGCCCATTTTGAGTCAAGTTGGTTTTTTGTTGTTGTTGCTGTTGTTTTGAGGAAGATTAACCCTGAGGTAACATCCACTACCAATCTTCCTCTTTTTTTGCTGAGGAAGATTGGCCCTGAGCTAACATCTGTGCCCATCTTCCTCTATTTTACATGTGGGACGCCTGCCACAGCATGGTTAATAAGCCGTGCGTAGGTCTGCACCTAGGATCCAAACTGACGACTCCCCACCCATGGAAGCAGCGCATGCAACATTAATCGCTACACCACCGGGCCGGCCCCCCAGGCTGTTTGGGTTTTTTTGTTGTTTGGAAAATAGGTAGATTCTTAAAACCAATGTTTAATGTCAAATTCAATAATGTTGAATTTCTCCAGCCTAAGGTACACACAAGGACTTGAAGTCACCAGTAGTAAAATAATCCAAATGTGATTTTGTGGGCTTTTCAAGTTAGGGGTAGAAGCAATATTTTTTTCATAGCTATAGTTATACTTCTACTGGCTTATTCTTGAAATTTATCGTAATGGCTAGGAATTTATACACAATATGTCATTACCAATACAGACAATTCCAACTTAAAATATTCTATTTCAAAGTTTCATTTGAGACTCAAAAAAATAATGTCCTATTAAGGCAATGCTATGCCTGGTGGTCAGGGCCTTAAGGCTAGTCCACAAAAGCCTAATACTGGAAAAAATAATTAGAAAAGACAAACTACCATCTGTAATACGATTACTGTAACAAAAAGAGTGTCTTAGAATAAGTGACATAGGGCCTGGAAGGAGTAAGAAATAGGGATACCTTTTCTATAAGTAGTAAGACAGAAAGGTAGGTGAAGTACAGATAAAATTCTCTCCCCTTCCTCCATCTTATCCTGTCGCCAATTTTAGGCCTATCTGTTTTATGTGGCTGTACTCTGTGTTCCCTTTAGCACTTTATATGGCTCTCTATTGACATTTATCTCAGTATTTTAATGCCTTATTTAAATATCTGCCGTTTTATGCATTCAGTATTCGACATGTTTCAAAAGCAGTATATGCATGAAATATGTGCTTAATAAAAGAATGGATGAAAAAATGAAGACATCAGTAACAGGAACTCAATACCCTGGTGGAACTACCCTGGTTGTCTTGGCACCTTTAAAAATGGCAACTAGAAATTCAAAGTCTTCCATAAAATAAAAAATTGAAAACTGACAATGCAAAATGTTTTTTCAGAACCACTTACTAACTGGAATTTTCTACAAGACTGTTTTACCTCGGCTCTGAGTTTACATCCAGCACAAGGATGGCAGCCAGGGGACCAGTGGAACCATGCCTCTGTTCCCTCCTACTGCAAAGACGGTGACAGCCTTAAAATAGAGCAGCCCTAGAAATATACAGTTAAGATTCCTTTCAATGAACTATTTTCCTGGTAGAAGTACACATTTTGAAGTTTTACCGGTCTCCAACCCCTCTTATGATAATACATACAGCCTGCATGCCATGTTCCCTTTGAGAAAATGAAGCTATAAACGGTTTAAGGTTCAAGTGAAACCTTTAAAGGACAATCTAAAAATTCCTCCACATTACCACATTCATATGGTTTCAACATATATATGGTTCCTACTCTTCTATCCCAAAACTCAGCAGGAGTTAGCCTCTCTTTTGAAATGCAAGTAAATGTAGCCTAAACTTCTATCCCACCCATAGAGAAAAATTTGCTGTCCCTCCCAACCTCTACTGAGATTCCTCAGAAAAGGGGAGGGAGGCATTTATCTTGCTCCTACTTGGCTCTGGCTTAGAGTTCCTTGCAAGCTGCATTAGTTGAGTTAAAGAGATCATTTCACTATATCCTTCACATTGCTTCAACCACCAACTCATTCCCCGCCTAAACTACCAACAAACTGAAGAGTAGGTATAGGCCAGATGTCTACTAAGTTTTGGAGAGAGACAAGAGAGCTATGTTGCAGCACTGCCCAGCAAACTAAATGAAAATATATATTTAAAATATCCATATTGTAAATACCCTTTAACCATGCCCACTGGCCATGCTCACTGTATACTCCATGTAAATTCTTAGCTTCCTCATAACTGGGCTCCTCTTCTCTTGTCCAGTTTCTGGAAACCTCCAAATTCTTGTTTTATTGATAAAGGCAGTTTAGTTCTCTGTCTCATTCCTATGCTTTCCAAGCCATTCCCTAAAGGTTATCTTTTTTTCACAGCTAAACGGCTCATCTACTCCAAAGAGAAATTCTGCCACTTCCTTAGGATTCAGAAGCAGCTACAGTCTGCTGGGATTTTAAATAACAAATTGTTTCTCCTACACACAAAGACTAGTCAGGTATAAAAGACAACTCTTAAGGGGCTTCCTATCTCACAAGGCTTCCACTTTCTAGAAGAACCTCCACACACATGGGAGCAATAGGCAGCCACCATTTCTGTCCTCTGTGATTCTTCCCCACCACCGTCCACAGCTGATAGATCCCCAAGGGAACACCTGATCAAAGGTGGAGGAATTTGGGTCAGGAATTAGACACAGGGCCTGAAGTCAGAGAAAGTCACGTGAATGCGGCACTCAGAGTTCTGGGCAGTGTACCCCTGCTACAGAGATCCCTGAGAGCCCTGGTGCCTGCCTCTTCAGGGCTGGTTTGGTCTGCTCTTTTCTGTATTCAGTGGATACTCCAAAGTCCTTTTGTTGCTTAAACTAGATAGTGTTAATTTTTATTACCTTTACCTAAATGACCTTTAATGAAGAAAAATCTTCAGACAACTCTACAAAGAAAACCAAACAAATCCTCAGGGCAGAACATTCAGCAATTTTTTAAGAAAATTCAGGTCAGTCTGTGTCCTCTGATCAAGGAGATAGTCACCCTTTATCGCCAGAAAATGAAATGACCATGAATTCTCTTACATCTTGATGCATTCATTTTACAGAACAATCCAAGACATCTTGTTATATATGATACTGAAATTACTAATATCAGAGGCTTCCAGCTACTTCTAGGGAAGTCAGCAATTCATTCCAGGAAAGGTAAAGAATTAAAATTGTCGTTCCAGTATAGCAAAACAAGATCTTCTAGAGTGCCTACCCCTAGCATAACAATTAATTAAAAGATTCGGGGGGAAAAATGTCTTAGAGTTGTTTTCTTCTTTAAAACTTCATTGGTTCCCCAGAATCTGTCATTTCCAGGAAAAGACTAAGAAAAGCTGCTCTTCAGACTCTGACCTATTACAGAGATGAAACCACTGTGTACATAAGGCTGTTTCCTCTCTTAATCGAATTATTGCTCCTTCCGTGCCCTTGAATTTCAAAGTGAAACTTATAAATAATCTGATCTTAACATTTAAAATATGCACTCTCCTTCTGCCCGCCAGAAGGTAATGAGCAGTCTAAAGTCACTCAGCCTGGGTTTCCTTTCTCTAATTGCCCTAAAAAATTAAATATAAAGCTCCCTACATCCCTTCTGCTGCTCAGTGAAAACAGGATAAAATACAGCAAATTCTAATAAGCCAACATGCGTGAAGTTTTCCTCCTCGCTCCTTAACACCACATTTACATTCCCTTCCAAACAGCACTAACTTTTCTGCTTTATCTCCATAGAAATCGAATTGCTGTAGCTCAAATTCATGTTGCAGAAAGAATTTTCTTCTATTAGAAAAAGATTGTCTTCCATTTTTGCAGTGAAGAGTTTTTACTTCTTTAATACAAGCTTGGGGGGTAGGGGAAGCGGGGTGGCTTGAATTACAGGACTATTTAAACCATAATATTTAATTTCAAACTTTGTCCTTTACAGCCTATTACCTCAGCTGCCACCTCTCTCCCTTTTCCTCATTTTTTGTTGAAAATTGATCTCATTGTTCTTGTCTGAATAAAAAGGCCCAGGCTTGGGGCATTTCAATTGGCTTCGGCTTAAGAATAAAAGATCCCTTTTAAAGTGAAAATCATGATTTTTGCCAATTCAAATCACATTACTCATTTCCCTCCCAGGCCAGGCAGGAAAGCCAGGGGCTGCACCCATCAGGATTCGTGCACACTGTTGAGAGGGCTGGCAATCTGCCACTTCACCGAAAGTCTCCCTGACTGTGTGACCTGTGGGTTGATGGGGAGACGTCAGAAACACTCAGAGGAGTCTTCAACTGGCAGCATCAGGCAGAGCCCGACATATTTCCATGCAGTGTCCCAAAGGGGTAACTTTTTCCATTGTATTTTCTGCATCACTGTCAGCTACCTAATTAGAAATACTGTTATTTGTCACCAATTTATAAGGGAAAATGGACATTAGAGCTTATTCGGAAAGTAAGACATTCTGAACACCTCAGAAAAAACTCATGTCATTGGCCCACTGTTTCTGGAATGCCATTGGAGGACCGTAGCACACCTCAAACAGCGTTACTACAAAACTCCATTTCCTCTAATAATAATCCCCTCCCTTCATCCCCTCCTAACAGTAATAACCCCATCCCCTCCCTCATTTTCCTGTCACTAGCATCCAAACAGACCCTTCATGTTTTGATTTCTATGCTCCACACAGGTAGTAAAGTAGCTAGAATTCAGAAAATTAAAAAACGATCATTTCACATTAGCATCATCTAAAGCAAATTCAGTAAAATGATAACAATTTAGGAATTGGGGCAATGAGTACACAGGAGTTCTTCTATTCTTGCAACTTTTCTGTAAATGTGAAATTATTTCAAAATAAAATATTACCAAAAATAGCATCTCTTCATACCATATGATAAAGCTTTGAACTCACCAAAAATCTAACAGAGTTGGCATTCGTGGAGGTCAATAGAACAAGAGAGCCCTACACGAAGAGAAAAATGTTCAGGATTGAGCTGAGAAAAAAAATCCCCACTGGGTTAAAGATGTAAGTGGATTAAAGGTTTTATTATAGAAATTTATTCCCTATTCTAGTTTATGAGTCTAGTTTCAAGGCAACAGGCACCAGGAGGTTGTTGCCAAGAAGTTCTGTTTGCAAGTCTCCAAGCTTATCCTCCAGGACCATCATATATCTCCAAATAAAACCCCGAGAGAGTCCTCAATTTTTACATCAGCATCAGGCAAACACAATCTAGGGACAAATTAAGACATAAAACATGGCCTTGAGACAGATTAAAATGAGCAAGGTATTCACCGACATCAAACTGAGATGGCAAAGTTTAATCAATAATGATAATGAGTCCCTTATCAACAAAGAATTATTCACAAAGATGGAGAGGGGGGGAGCCAGTCAGGGAGTGAAAAGAAGCAAAATTCTGTTCCTGGGGATGTTACATTAGAGATTACCCAGGTGAACTATACAGTGGGCTACCCTTGGAACATAAAAAGATTAGCACCACAATAGTTAAATTAAATGGCAAGCAGGATTATTGTTTCTATGCATTCTACAGTGTGGAGCTGCCATGAGTGAAATTTCCTATTTTCAATATTCAAAATCCTTTCAGCTCGTCAGGGCTCGGTTCAAATCGCCAACCCTTTTGAAGTTTTCCCTGATTATATAAATCTACCAAGCACAGCACAGGTGCAAGAGAGAAAGACCAACTATTTTTTAAACTGCAATTGGCCCCTTTGGGACATAATAGGATTTGCTCTTTCACATAGCAGCTTTCAGGGCAGAGCCTTTTGGAAATGTTACCAAAGAGAAAATATTTGAGGCAATTTGGGAGTTCATTTTGAGCCTGCCCCTAGGGTAAATATCACCTAAAGCTCAAAAATGTGGGCTCCAAATTACATGCATGTAGAAAAAAATCTAAAAGCTACTACAATTCTCCTCATAGCTGTACCTGAGAAACAATTGATAAAGTAATGCATAAATTTTGTTATCACAGTAAATTCATATAACAGACAAGATAACCATGTCTGTAAAGAAAGAAAATGCTCCCAAACAGACTAATCGATCACGTTGGATCAAACTCATGGTTTCCAGTGAGGGTCGTTATAGCACAGCATTTAGGGTGCAACTCTAGAGCCAGATGCCTGGGTTTGAATCCCCCCTCTGCTGCTTAATAGCTGTATAACATTGGGCAAGTCACTTAACAGCTCTGTGCCTCAGTTTCCTCATATTAAATAGCAATAATAATAGTATATGGTTCATTTGGTTATTGTAATATTAATTATTCTAAATTGTGCAAAAGCCCTTGGAACCATGCCTAGCAGATAGTGTTATATAATTATTAGTCATTGTCAGCAGAATCTTAAAATTAAACTTTTTAATTTAAATGATTAAGTGATGGGATTAAAACCATTCAAAGGTTTACTGTTTTAAGACTATGGAGAACTGCGTTCAAGTCTTTCTTCCATACTTATATGATCTGAAACAAGTCAGTCACTTCCTTGAAGTCTCTTTATCTATAAAACATAAATAATAAATTCTACCTAATGCTATATGGAGAATAAACTGTAAGAGATGAGACTGGGACAGTTCTGTCACTTAGGAGGCCATTTCAAGATAGCCCAAATGAGAAACAAACATGGTCTGAACCATGCTAGTAGCAGTTTAGATGGTGAGAAGTGTTGGGATTCAAATCTGGCGGATTTGTCAATGAGCGAGACAAGAAACATGAAGAAAAGAGAGTAATCCAGGATACTCAACTGTTTGCCCTGAACAACCAGATGGATGATGTTGCCATTAAGGAAGATAGGAGAGACTGGGAGAGAAGCAGCTTTGGGGAAAGAGAAATCAAAAGTTAGCTCTGGACATGCTAATTTGAAAGTTGCAATTCAATAACCAAGTGGAGAATCAGGCAGAGAGTAGGATATATGAACCTGAAAATCAAGGCGGAAGTCAGAGGTCAACATATAAATTTAAGAGTTATCAATATTTAATGATCTCCAAGTATTTAGTAGGAGAGGGTCCAAAGGAGAAGAGGATCAAGGACTAGGCGCAGACTGAATCGATCTAAAATTTAGAGGTCCAGTAGAGGAGCCAGCAAAAAGAAACTGACGAGAAACAGCCAAGGAAGTAGACAAAACAAACCAGGAGAGCATAGTGTCATGGAACCAGTTAACTATAACTTAAAACTTAATACGTGTTGTCAAAGGAAGGAACGAATGAAAGAATAGTTTGGTTGAAACCAGTTCGCCATTTGTGTGTTAAAGATTCATGTAACAGAATCCCACTAGAGGAGGCATTTTTCACCATCAACACGTAACCTAGAAATTCAGAAACGCAAGCCTTGTTGCCCAGAGCCTCTGGGAGTGTGACTGGTATGAGGAAGAGCCAGCAGCTTGAACCCCAAATTCCCCTGCAGCAAACACGGCTGTTTCCCTTCTGCTGTGTATTTCAACGGCTTCCAGCAGCTTTCAAAACCATTTAGGAACCCAGGGTAGCCAGCAGCTTCATAGATCACTGCCAACAGTTGAGCCATTCTGTTTGAACCAAGCACACAGGAAGATTGGCAAAAACATCCACTATGTCTGTTCTGCACTTTCAGCACAATTTTTCTTATGGAAATATGCAACTAGACATTAGAATATAAGTTTTGTTTAGAAAGATAAAAGCAAAATAAAGATTTGCACTCTAAGGAAGTGACTTTTAAACAGAAAGGCACTGAAACAGCTTGTAATATGTGCTAGAGACTCCGGAGCCCAATAGACTGAGTTAATGATGACTGCCCAGCATTATCTCTTTCCATTTGTCTACCCTTCTTGGAACCAGACCCCTAACATGATCTGCTTTGTGGTTTAAACTGTGTTTCTGCAAGAACATCCTATCCTGTGGCCCTGTGTTCATGTCACTCGAGAGAGATTTAGCAGACTGGATAAACACACCACTGTCCACAGAAGGAATAATGGCATTACTTAGCATTTATGTAGCACTTATATTCATGTTTATTGTCCATTCCTAACAGGATCCCTGGGAGGTAGGTGATCACTGTTATCTTCAGAGTTCAGTGAGGTGGAACGACTTGCTTGGGGCTACCCAACAAGAAAAGAGGCTGAATCGGAGCTTCAGTGTGCTGTCTAGCCTGGGAGACATCTACTGTCATTACGAGCAATTTATCAGCAGGAGTCAGGGAGTCCAGATGCAAACTAAACGTGAAAATCCTGCCACCCTCCCTCTCCCAATGTATCTCCCAAAGCAATCCCTTCCCAAATACAAGGCAATGATGGTACCCACTGAGCCACAGGAGGTGTATGGCATGGTCATTCCCCCATTCCCACTGCCTATCTTCAATCTTATCCCTGTAATCATCAGAGAAAGCCAGTGTGAGCAGCAATCTCTGTTCTTTCCTCTTATCACACAAGAGCTCCAGATCGGCACTACTTACACCTCCTTCCTTCCTGCAAATGCACATTCACGCTGTGGCCAAGACTACATCACATCTCTAGTCTAGAAATTGTTTATATCACTGTGTCTTTGGAAACCCTCATCAATTAGGTTTCTTCTCACTTAATTTCTTCTCCTGGGTACCTATGGCAAGCTGTGCTTTTTGAAGCATGCTTTCTTCGAGGACACTTTTTATTCCCTCAGCTCTTGAATAGTGTCAACAGAATTTATTACCAAGCAAGTGCATCTTGGATTCATTCAAGTAGGATTAGAACCAATGTGAGTTAATAGGAAGGCAATCTCACAAGGCAGCTCTATTTTAATAGTAAGAACATCAATTTAAGCATTGAAGAGACATGAGTTCAAATCTTTGCTCCAGCTCCAACTGGCTGTGGGACCTTGATGAATCACTGAATCTCTCTGAGCCACAGATGCCTCATTTATAGATCTGGAGAATAACAGTAATAGTATAAGGCAGGGTGGCCATGAGGAAACAATAACATATTATTATTATTATAGGTATGTAGAGAGCCTGACACATATGAGGCACTTGATAAATGAAAATAATCGCTACTTTTAATAAATTTCTCAGGTTCTATGAATTTTGTTCTCTTAATAAAGCCAAATTCAAAAGTACATTGTGAGGATTAAATGAACCAATGCATGTAAAGTACCCCACATGGTCATAACACATAGTAGGCAATAAATGTTATTTTCCTCTAATGAGGGAAGCATTCTAGAGATACTCTGCACCACCATAAAGTTATTTTATACCTAAGGAAACTAAGACTTATTCTCAATTATCTAAGGTGCATCATTACCATATCAGTTCTTAAGTTAGTCTCCTTTCTTATCCTACAGAAAGCTCATGGCTCTTTATGTTTATTGAAGAAATACCTTTGAGGGGCCAGCCCAATGGAGTAGTGGTTAAGTTCTCATGCTCTACTTTGGGAGCCCAGGGTTCACAGGGTTCAGATCCTGGGAGCAGACCTACACACCACTCATCAAGCCATGCTATGGCGGCATCCCACATACAAAATAGAGGAAGATCGACACAGACGTTGGCTCAGCAACAATCTTCCTCAAGCAAAAAGAGGAAAGTTGGCAAAAGATGTTAGCTCAGGGCCAATCTTCCTTACCAAAAAAAAAAGAAACAAAGAAAGAAAGAAAAGAAATACCTTTGAATGATAATCACAGTAAGGCCCATTGCTAAGATATTAAATAAATAATAAAATCATAAGAATAATAGCTGAAACATAATTAGTATATTATGTACCAGGCAGTGTTCTAAAGATTTACCTATATTAACTACTTCAATTAAAACGAAAAATCCTTTTATGGTTTTAAAACCCAGGTAGATATGGAATTGGTCTTGGGCTCTGCCTTCACCCCTTCCTCATGGCATCGCAGCAGGTATGTCAGTTCGTGCTGGTAAATCGAAGTCCACAAACAAGGTGATTGTAGCAGTCACTGCAGCACGTAACACAATATGTGTTTTTTGCTAGCAATGGAGTTTTGGACAAATGCCCTGGCACAGGTCAGCAGCATGGATGTCCCCTGCTCTGCTTGATCTACTTCAAGCACCTTATCCAAAAGGTGCATACACTCCCAGGGAATATGGTCTATTTTAAAAGCCAGAAGAAAAGGATTTTCCATACTGGTGCAATTGAGAGGGAACGGGCCTGCCTGAGGCCAGACCGTGGCAGGAAAAGGCTCTGTGCTTCATTGTGATTTCTTTCCTATGCACATCCATCTTGGCCTGCCACACTTTTATTCATATAACCCCAAGCCCTTTGCAGCCAAAAATCAATCATGCATGCACACTCACGCTCGCTTTCTCACTCTCTCTCTCATATAGAGACAAAACACAGTTCTGACTCCGCTTGGCATAAATTTTGGTTCAGCTTCATTAGGCTCACCATCTGGGTCATTTCAATTCTGTTTCCAGTCCCGAAATAATTGCAGCATCTGAATCAGCCATTCCCCCAGTCCCACCTCTCCCCACCCTCCCCCCACCACCAGCTGCGTAAGTATAAAACTTTGTAAAGAGAATATAATTAATGTTTTTGGAAGATTGGAGAATTTTTTAATCCACAGAGGATCAGACAGTCAGAGGTCCGGAGTTAATCTCTCTGTTGGTTAGAGCAAATGAAAGCTCATCCTTTCATGGAATAATCACTTAGAACTCTGTACCCCCTACCCACCCCCCTTTCTGATCTTTCTGAACTCTCTGATGTGACTAAGCTCGTAATTGGGACAGCATCCAACAAATAAAATGTGACTCTGTAATTTCATCTGCATCCATCCAAATTGTACTGAAATGGCTGCTAGGGCCTTTGGCCTCTTCCTAACTGCTTGACTTTATTTACGCCAAAGGAAATGATTATAGTTTGGGTTAATATAATCACTTGCAGGCCCCAGGAATCCCCAAGCTTGCAAAGGGCAAGTGCCTAAATGTATATAGAAATATAGTTGTTGGAAGAGCTGCCTATTAAGGCCTTCCATTACTGAGATTTTAAACAGTGGGATTTTAAATGTTGCAGAAAATAAAGACAGGAAATTTAAATGAATTAGACTAGTCATGACATATTCAACAGCCAATTACTTCATCTGACCACGGCCAAGTTAAAGTTGTCTTTAAAGATGTAAGAATGCAGCTACCTTTAAGATAAAGAAAGTCATATGTAAAAAAGTTTTCTTCTGTTGTTTTTGTTTGATTGACTGATTTCTTAAATATCTCTGCTTCTTCTTACTGCCTAATTTATTCATTCATCCAGCCAATTCCTATTAATTTATTAATATTTATTCCTACCTGCTGAAAGCTAAGGATAAAACTGTGAACAAGCCAGATGCAATCCCTGCCCTCACAGAGCTTATGGTTAAGAGAAAATACAGAACAGAAAATAAGATTTTGTGATACAACCTAGTAACCACATGAAAATGAAGTCCAAGCTGTTATAAAGACAATTCAGGAAGAGCAGCCAACCTAGACATGGGAAGTTTTATAAGAATATCTCAGGGAAACAGCATATCAGATAAAACCTGAAGGATGGAGAGCAATTAAGCAGATAGGCATGGCAGGTGTGTTAGTCTGTTCAGCCTGCTATGACAGAATACAGGTGCCATAGACCGGGTGGCTTAAACAACAAACATTTCCCACAGTTCTGGAGGCTAGAAGTCCAAGATCAGGGTGCTAGCAGGGTCCAGTTCTTGGTGAGGGCCCTCTTCTTGGTTATGTCCTCACATGGCCTTCCTTGGTGGGTGCATGCAGACAGAGAGAGATCTCAAGTTTCTTCCTCCTTTTTTTTTTTGAGGAAGATTAGCCCTGAGCTAACATCTGCCCCCAATCCTCCTCTTTCTGCTGAGGAAGACCGGCCCTGAGCTAACATCCGTGCCCATCTTCCTCTACCTTACACGTGGGACGCCTGCCATAGCATGGCTACACAAGCGGTGTGTAGGTCCACACCCAGGATCCAAACTGGCAAACCCCAGGCCACCGAAGTGGAATGTGAGAACTTAACCTCTGTGCCACCAGGCCAGCCCCAAGTCTCTTCCTCTTTTTGTAAGTGCAGTAATTCTTTCATGAGGATCCCACTCCCTGACCTAATCTAACCATAATTACCTCCTAAAAGCCCCACCTCCAAATACCATCACGTTAGGGGATAGGATTTCAACATATTAATTTCAGGGGGGACACAAACATTCAATCCACAACAGTTGGGAAATACGTATTCGAGGCAGGGAAAATAGTACGCACAAAATTCAAGAGGCTGGAGAAATCAAGGCTCATTCTAGGAATTAAAAGCAATTTTGTTTAGCTGAATTATAAAATTTGAGGGAGAAGGAAGTAGAAAAGAAGCTTGAGTAGTAAGAAAGGGGTAAGGAGCATGGAATTTATTCTAAGATCGAAAGTCTGCATTTTTAAAGTAGAGAAATGCCATAATTAGACTTTGGTAGCTGAAACATTATTCTGTTAGCTATGTGGAGAAGAAATTGGATGGGAGCAAGCTGAAAGCTGTGAATTAGTATACACAAAGACCAAGCTTGAGAATTGGTGAAACTGACACATACAGATTACTTTTTGCTCTAATGAGCTCAAAGGATACACTTTCAACAGAGGATATCTGAGGAGGTGAGGCTGTGGAATGTTCAATGAGTCTCTCATTTCTCATTGGAAATGTCTCTGGTTGGTGGCAATAGTTGTCATCAATCTGTCCACAGCAAGTTCCTGCCAGGCCTTGGGACATACCAAGCAGGGGTTTACCAAACTTCATATTCCCCAACCACAACCACCTTACATTCTAGCAGAGTTAACTTCTATGGTTACAAAAACCACCATTAGCAAACTCTGTTACCTGGATTTAGCATCTGAATTACAAGTGTAATTCCTGAAAAAGCCACCAGCACATCCTGATAAATTGCCCTCAAATTATACAATAACCACCACAAGTGTAATCACATTACACCTCTGAAGTAGTGCCCGATCCGTGGACCTGGGCAATAATTCCTCCCCTGCTTTATAACGTAGAGGAGGGTCTGAGCAGGACAGGTTTGATGAGAGCCCAGCACATACACGGAGACCAATCAGGAGGCTGGTGAAATGAGGGTGGTCTCAACTGAGGAGGTGACAGTAGGAATGAAATTGGAGAAAGCTGACAGATTCAAGAGACATTTGTGAGATAGAACTTGGCTAACGACTGAATATAGGAGAAGACAGATTTCTAGGAAGTATTTTTTTAATTGAGATACAACTGACATATAACACTATATTAGTTTCAGGTGTACAACATGATGATTCAATACATGTATATATTGAGAAATGATCACCACACTAAGTCTAGGTAACAATCATCACCACACACAGTTATAAATTTCTTTTTTCTTGTGATGAGAACTTTAGAGATCGTCTTGAAGAACTTCTAAGAAACATACGTTTCAGTCAAGACTTGGCCATCACTATAGCTGGAATCTCAGTCTCTTTTGTGTTTTTGAGAGACTTTCACACATTCTGAAATCTATCAACATCATCAGTAGCACAATGTTTTTCCAGCAAAGATAATAAGCCCAACATGGCAGATGAGAAACAAAATAATGAAGCAAGAAATGCTTGTTTTCCTTGCCCTCTATGTCTTTGAGTGCCTCCTTTACCTTCTGGGGCCTCCCACACTCTAACCACTTAGATCCTGGTGTCCCCAAGCTGCTCTCCAGCCTTCCTGTCTTGGAAAATCCCAGACTCATTTGTTCTGATCGCACCCATTCAAAGTTAACTCTCCCCTCAGCAAACTGCCAGGTGGGAAGGAGAGCGAACATCAGTTCCACCGCTGATGATGCTTTATACTTATACCATATTTTATGTCCATCACTGACTGATGACACAGTCGCTTTTATCTCAACCTCTGTTTGCTTATCTGTAAAATTAAGAGATTGGAGTAGATCAGAGGTCATAAATTCAAATACTTCCAGAGGCTGAGTGTGTAACATGGATGAGTGAAGCAAACTAAAGTATTAGATAGTGGGGTGGGGGTGGGGGTTCCTTGGGAACTTAGTGAGCTCCTCCCCATGTGAAAGGAGCAGCCTATATTCAGCTTCAATAAATTGTTGTTCTGCAGGCTCAACTGCCAGAACTTCCAAATTTTTTCAAGAGAATTTGGAAATGCAGATTTTTAATGTAATTATCCAATTTCAAAAGTTTGGCAATGTAGCTAATTTGAATTTTTAAAATTTGTGAGCCATCACTGTGTAGGCCAAACAAAACACATCTACTGGCCAGATTTGTCACTCGAACTACCAGTTGGCACCCTCTGCATTAGACAATCTCTGAGGCTTTTTTCAGCTCTTTAATTGTGGGAAAAATCTAAGATGCCATGACCTTCGGGACTTAATCTCTAAAATTGTGGAATTCTAGACTATACAGCAGACCAGAGGTAAACATAAGTTTGTACTGATAGGTTGTTCACAGTGTTCTTCAAATTTCATCACATCAATACTTCATCAGTATATATGATTAACCTCATTTTTGTAGACCTTATAACATAGTAAGGTTTGAAGCTGTCCAGTGTGGTAAAAGATAGAAGTAGTAATTTCTCAGAATAAACAATTCATGGCTTTTTTCTTGACCCAAATTTAAATGGAGTTTAGCCATATTAAAATTAATGTCATCAGGGTAATTTTATATTAAAACAACTTGCAAATAGATTTTTTCTAGTTATAAAACTTGAGAATAATAATGAAAGGTTTGTTTTCTTTTTTTAAGTACCAATCATTTATTATTTCTCACCATTCTCTGGGTAATATTTCTAGTCTAGGCCCGTGTGGCTAATCTCTGGTCAGCTGGTAGCTTGGCTGAGGCTGAATGGTCCAAGATGGCCTTACTCTCATGCCTTGTGTGGGCAGGCTGTTTGGTTTAAGAGCCTCGGATAGAGGACTTGCCTCTGCTCCATGTGTTCTCTCCTCCTTCAGTAGGCTCATCCATGCTTCTTCATACAGTAGTCTCAGGGTTCCAAAAGGAGAAAGAGAAGGCAAGCCAATTGACTCATCCATGTTACACACTCAGCCCATTGTAAGTATTTAAATTTGTAACTTCTGACCTACTCCAAGTTCTTTCTAAGTCTCTGATTATGTTATGTTTGATAATGTCCTATTGGCCTGAACCTTGGACTTCTTCTATCTCTACCCCACCAATCTGCCCCCACTCCCCAGGCTTGCCCATAGCAAGAATGGCCGGCCTCCCTGTACCACCTTAGGAAGTGCACAATTTGTAAGATCATCGCTGCTTAAGAACAGCACGTCCTCATTTTTTTTTTTCTTTTAAAGCTGCTCATGTGGTATGAGGCGCTTGGTATCTCGTCTCTGGATTTCAGGTGGGCACAGATCTCTGTTTTGTTTGAATGCCCTCTCAACTTGGGTTTTGACCATCTCATAGAGAGTCTTTTTGAGACTCAAAAAGCTGTGGCACTGGATCCCTATGAGATAGTCAGGCTTCACCTCGTTCCAATCCTTCTGATCCTTCTCTTTTCAACTTCTCATGGCAGGAAGATTCTTTCCTTTATCAGCAGGAAATGTTTTTTTTAATCATATTCTCTATCTTCTTCTGCTCTATGAGTTAGACTCTACAATCAGTCCTCCAAGCATCAGCTCAGTATCTTTCATTTCAAGTCCTGAAGAGGGTCTGAATTGGGGACCAACCAACTGGTCATTTCTTAGGTGTGGATAACTAAGAACAGGGACAGTATGCTTCTTAATACTGTCAGCATGAGGTCTAAAAGTCAAGCTTAGAGCTTCAATTTATGACTATTCCATAGGTCAGATAGGATAACCTCACGCGGGCTCTCTCTTCAATAGAAGTATCCAATAATGGAAAACATGAAGTGGTAATTTTCAAAATAAGCTAATCATTGCTTCTATCTTGGCATACATTCAAGTGGAGCTTAACCACATTAAAAATTAATGTCATCTGGGCACAACCATGTGCAAATAGATTTTGTCCACTTAGGAAATTTGAGAATAATAAGATAACTCAAGATGTTTTTTTAATGCCTATAAAATGACTTTAATAACTTTGAATCGACATCTTATGCAGCCTTAGTTCAGATTGTTTGCATATAATATTCAAAGTCCCTTAGAAAGAAAAAAGAAACATTAACTCATTAACCACTTTGCATGACATGCTTTTTAATTCTGTTTTCCAACTTGTTCAAAACACTCTCTTGGGATAACTGAGTAGTTTTTAAAATTATACTTGTTAATTGTTCATAAGCAGGCAATGACTTCAGCGTGTTATTTTCTAATCTATACATCTAAAGTTATTTAAATATGAGTTTTTATGAAAGTATAAAGATAACTGGCCAGGAATTTAGTGCTAAATCCCTAAACTGTGGATGAGTAACAACAACTTTATTAATTCAATCTAACCTAATGTGTTCACCATAATCTGTAAAGCACCATTAGCACATGATGCTATAAGAAAATTCAATTAATATTTTGGATGTTGAATCCTGCCATTGTCTACTATTGAGCCTAATGTTTACTAAAACATTTTTTTCCTTTTGTTACATGCCACTACTCAGTTATTTTTCATCGTATATTTGTGTACTTTTTTTATCTGGTAAAAATGACCCAATGGAAAACATTATTTCTGGGAAGTGAAGAGAAAATACACAAGAAGCAGGAGAAAAAAATAGCAATTTGAATGTTTCTTAGAAAACAGGCATCAATAGAAACACAGTATCTTAAAAACAGAGATGATAGACCTGTTGCATGCTAGCTGCATTCCACTCTGGGCACCACATGTTAGGAAGAACGTGGACAAATGTGGTTCATTCAGATAGATGAAGGATTTAAAATGATACTATGTTTAAAAAATAAAATAAAGATCTCTGAGAGATCTGAATGCATTTAACAAAGAGAAAACTTGGGGTATGATGGTTAATTTTATGTGTCAACTTGACCAGGCTAAGGGATGCCCAGATAGCTGGTAAAACATTATTTCTGGGTGTGTCTGTGAAAGTGTTTCCAAAAGAGATCAGCATTTGAATGACTAGACTGAGAAAAGAAGATCACCCTCAATAATGCAGGTGGACATGTCTAATCTACTGAGGGCATGAAAAGAACAAAAAGGAGGAGGAAGAGCCAATTTGCTCTCTCTGAGACATCCATCTTCTCCCGCGCTCCGATGTCTGCCTTCAGACTCCAGGACTTACATCATCAACCCCCGATTCTTGAGCCTTTCAACTCAGACTGGGACTTATACCATTAGCTCCTCTGGTTCTCAGGCCTTCAGACTCAGATTGACTTACACCACAAGTTTTCTTGGTTCTACAGCTTGCAGATGGCAAGTCATAAAACTGCTCAGCCTCCATAATCACACGACCCAATTCTTATATCAAATCTCCATCTCTCATTGTTTCTGTTTCTCTGGAGAACCCTGACTAATACACTGGAAATTCACAATAACTCCCTTCAAATGTGTGAAGTACCGTCATGAGAAGAGAAATGAGTCTTCTTTTATTGAGCCTCTAGGAGCAGAGTTTTTTTGCAGGTAACTGTAAGGCAGAACCCTCTTACAGTCAGAGATGTCAGAAGATAGAATGGACTCAGGGGTCCCCATCAGAGTAATGTTTAACCACAGCAAGGAGCCAGCTGATAGAGATGCCATAGAACATCAAAAGAATTTGAGCATCAGGCAGGTAGCTGAAATGGTTGAATTTTAATGTTCCTTTGTCTCCTCTGGCCTGAGATTTACAGTCAAACAGTATAGGTGTTAAAAATGTGCATCACAGGGTGGCTCCGTGGTGGAGTGGTTAAGTTCGTGTGCTGCACTGCAGGCGGGCCAGTGTTTCGTTCGTTCGAGTCCTGGGCACTGACATGGCATTGCTCATGGAGCCACGCTGGAGCGGCGTCCCACGTCCCACGACTGGAAGGACCCACAACACAACTAAGAATATACAGCTATGTACCAGGGGGCTTTGGGGAGAAAAAGGAAAAAATAAAATCTTTACAAAAAGAATGTGCATCAGGCAAATCTGAGCGCTGCTTTAGCTCTCTGTGAAGCTCAGTTTCACTGTCCTTAAAATGGCATCTACATCATAGGGCCCCTCTGAGAGTCATCAGACACACACATATGCAGTGAGAGCTCAGGGTGGAGCATAACACGGTATTCTCTCAGTTATGTTAGCTGCTACCTTTACTACTAATCCATCTTCTTGAAGATCCTTTCAGAAAATGATTCAAGAATCCAAAGTCAAAGAATTGATAGGACACACCTTTTCAACAGCAGACACTGAAGAGAAAGAGAAGTATAGAGTAGCTACAGGAAGAATGGAAGAATCATTGGGAAAACCCTGGTATCTGAACTTTTTTAATGTTTAAAAATGCATTTTACAAAAACCTTTGAAACATAACAGGTCAGGAAGAATTTTTAATGTTCTGTGCTTGAACTTGGCAAAGGCAGCCTGACTGGAGGCTGGGCTCTCTGTTCTGGATCTCTGAAGTTAGATCAGTAGCATCTGAACCCAACAGGGAGTTTCCCTATCTTCTATGCTTTTCGATTCCAGCTCCAACTGACTCCTCCTTCTTTACTCACCTACAGCAGAGCCCCAGAGCTGGCCCTGAGGTTTTTCCCTTTTACCCAGCAGGAAACACCATTTCTGAGAAGTGAATTGCTATTTTTCGGTTTTGAGCTAGGATTATGAGTAAACTCTGTGTGTGTCTCCGTAGAGCATCCTGATATATCACCTGGGAGCATTTTTGGTTCTGCGTTTCAGCACCAAGAACATGCAAACCTCTTATTTGTTTTCTGGTTATTGGGTGACCCCTGCTGGTCACTAGGAGATGCTACTGCCTCTTCTAATTTTGTCTTGGCCATTTAATTCCAGTTATCAGACTGTAACTGCCACTTTCCAAGATTCAATTCACCTTTACTTAGTTGTGACAGCCTCTATTAGTACCTGTTGTGCATTAAATATCATCTTTATTGCATTAAACTCAGAGTTTTTGAAAACCTCTCCCCATAAAATGATTAAATCCATAGCAAAGGAAAACATCTTTTTGCTATAATCTGTGCTGGTAGTCTTAATGATTCAGTGATCTCATGCTGACAAAGAAGATGACAATTTTTATATTTTCTTGAAAAATACTACCTGGCCACAAACACAGGGACTGCCACTTTTCGAAGCCCAGCTGACAGCACAAAACAACATATGCTTAACTCCTTGGCCCAGTGCTCTCATTGATTGAACATACAAAGTTACCCACCCATAGCACAAGGTAATCTATGGCTTACACAGCTAGAAAGGACTTTAAATAATGTTAAAGACATCCTACCATTTTAGAAATCAACAGCCTATTCTCCCTGGACCTCTCTATCTATAAAATCATCAGCATTCATCTATTGAATAAAGTTTTGTTTAGTGTGCCTGCTATGTAAAAGACTTGAAATAGAGTAGGAAAGAGAATGACGGATAATAAATAGAAAATAGGAGAATACAGTCGTCTCTCAGCTGCGGCAATGTTGAATCTACATATTTTGAGCCTCTTACCTGTTCGTATCTGTTAAATAATTGATTTCAGTGGATCTCAGTGTCTTTTACTGAGTTTCTCATCTATCATACAGTAAGAGTAAAATGATAGCATATATCTAATTCCCTTAATACTGTAATGACTAGCAATCCCCCTCCCACAATAATTTACTGCAAACGAAACTCCCCCTTTAAAAAGACTGTTTTGTATACTCCTATGGATAATAACAGCAACTCACTCTAGCCAGAGCCAAGATGGGCAAGCTTCAGTTTAGCTAATTGTATATGGTTCCTTAAATCTCTTCAGAGAAAATATAGGGAGCATCATTTTCAGTAGTCTCTCAGGTCATCAACTCAAGAAGAAAATGCATGAAAAATGAAGGGAAGATTGGGCTCTTATTGGCTATACGGATGTGTGGGCGTGTATGTGTGTGTTTACAAATGTCCCATTATACAACAAATACTGTTGAATAAATGTCCAGACCGTAATGAGAATTATAGAATCACACTAATAACTAAATAAGTTCATGAATTTAAATGAGACACTCCCTGGTGCCTTGTGACTTTGTTAAATTTTAGGCACATACGACATATCACCTCCCTCTCTTTAGACTTTGCAAACCAAGCTATTATTTATTCTGTTTATTCATATTTTCTCTTGAAAAGTCAATCCTCCATAGATTCTGAAACACTTATGTTGTGTATTTTTTTTTTCTGAATTCCCATCTCTGTTTGCCTTCATCTTCCCGGCAGTGAAATGCCTCAAACTGAATACAATATCCCAGGCTTTTTTAAAAGGTCTTCATGACTTTCTAATAGTAAAGACTTTCCCTAGGTTTTGAAAATCAGCCTGTTTAGAAAACAGTAAATGCACAGCTTTTATCTGTGTAAAGTCTTATCACAACTCACCTTTTTATTCATGGGCATGCCTTTTCCTTTCTCAAAGGTTTTTCTACTTTACATGGTTCTTTAACATCTTGTCCCTTTCAGTAAACACTAATTTAATTAAATATTTCTGCTTCTCTGTGTATTTTCTCTTGAACTTTTCATTTTTTGTTGATGCTCTTTCTCTTAACTGTTCTTTTTTTCCATTTTCCAGTACTTCAGTGACCCTGAGACCTTTGAGAAAATATTTGCAAATCTACACTGACTTCTTATTTATTCATGACTCTTTTCAGCAATGTTCTTTTCTTTGCAAAGAGTTCAAAGCCACTCACAAGAGCTAAGGTCAAACTCAAGACACACCTCTGATTACAACTGGAGAATAAAAGGAGAATGAAGCCTTGAAAAATATTTTAAGAATCCTAAAGATACTCAGATCTGATTTAAGTTATACATAGTAGGGTACATCACAATGAAATAGTGTGGTCTTTTGGCTTCATCTCTTTTTCCACTCAACTTGAGAATTGTAATTGTCTCCAATTTCAGAAGAAGTGAATTCTCCAAATGTTGTGGAATGTGTCTTAATAAAAAGATTTTAAAACCTGGCTTAGTTGCTTCATTTTACAGCTCCTTCCCTGAGGACATCAGTGAAAGTTTACTGAACAACCCGTATCTCACCTACACACTCGACTCAGCCTGGATAATGGCTAAGCTTCCCTGCTGTTTTTAAATCTTTGGCTTTTTCTTTCTTCTGATTAGGTATAGCTGTTTCCTAACCTTAGCTTTAGCCAGACTTTACACAGTCTGGATCATAAAGTTTTCATTTTTTTTTTTTTTTAAAGATTTTTTTTATTTTTTCCTTTTTCTCCCCAAAGCCCCCCGGTACATAGTTGTGTATTCTTCGTTGTGGGTTCTTCTAGTTGTGGCACGTGGGACGCTGCCTTAGCGTGGTCTGATGAGCAGTGCCATGTCCGCGCCCAGGATTCGAACTAACGAAACACTGGGCCGCCTGCTGCGGAGTGCGCGAACTTAACCACTCGGCCACGGGGCCAGCCCCCATAAAGTTTTCATTTTTAATGGAAAAGTATCTCATGGTTGATGGCAGCTTCTCTGTTCCTTTTTATCTGGCAGATGCCTGTATAGATAAGCTTCTGAATCCAAGATTACCCACATACCATCCCATGCTTTCAAATACCAGAAAAATGGAAAGACATTTGGATCATCTCCACTCATTTCTACAGCTGACTCATTATGGACCCTGATTATTATTTCCATAGTATTCTTCATATCTTCACTATCAGTTCCAAACCTTGTGACATAGAGTCACAGACTTGTACAACTAGGATGGAGCTTGGTCCACTCCCTTTACTTTATAGATGAAGGACTGAAGTATAGCTACACAAGTCAAGGGACTTGTCCAAGGTCACAAAAGTTGGCTCATGACATAGCTAGAATAACATCAAGTCTTTGTGTATTTACATGTATGTGTGTAACAAATGCTTATGTAGAGCTTACTATAGACCAGAGAATCTGAGCCCTTTCCAGGCTTGACTCTTTTAATCCTTACAACAACCTTATGAAGTAGATACTATTACTATTCCATTTCAAAGATGAGGAAACTGAGTTACAAAAAGATTACATAACTTTTTCAATGTCACATACCTTGTAGGGGGCAGAGGAGGGATTGAAACCGAGGCGGTCTGGCTCCCAAGTCCGTGCTCTTAATCAGTATGTACTCTCTTTCACGAAGGTCACACAGTCAGTTACATGTCATTAAGAAGTAAGCCTGTTCTAGCAGATGCATAAATAATTACCTCCATACTACCTAAGCATAGCTCTCTATCATCAATCCACACATCTTGGTTTCTAAAATTATCCTCACACAATCTCTCCAGATATTCACCATAAAGCCAAGGTATGCTTTATCCAGATGTGAACTCCTACATAAGGAAAAATATAAAATCTTACTCCCTTGCCCTTAGGGAAATAAAAACTGAACCAGAAGGTTACTGCAGATTTTTGAAAATCACTACTCTCTGTCTGCTCCACTTGCAATATGTTTCTATAAGCTCCCTTCTGTCCCTCTAGTGGGATTTGAGCATTTCTAAGGCTGGGATGCAGAGTAAACACCTTTGCATTTAACAGATGTGTTCTGTTTCCCCTGTTTGCCTGTGGCTGCCTTTTACTTTTCAAGAGCCTCTGGGATTGAGACATCATGCCAGACACCTGAGGCAAGGCGCACAACAAATGTAAATTGTGGTCCTCTATCATTCAGGGCCTGCCCTTGTCTGGATCTTCTTAAGCCTGTCACACAGTGGCTTCCCACAGACAGCTCTCAGTGGCCACTGGGACCGTGAGAAGAATGACCCTATTATCAGCTGGTGAGAACACAAGAAAACTCAATAAGTTCACAGTGCCAGGAGAGGTGCTGCTAAGAATCTCTTAGCACCCAGGATACAAACACCATCATCTACTTAGATTTTTATTATACCAGCAACTACAGTGTCAGAGACATTTACTCCGAGTAATACAACAACAAAAGCACACCAGAGAAATAAGTTTCTGGGACTTACCTGTTGCCTTAGTGAATTTTTGCTTGTAAGGTGTCAGGAAAAAGACATTAATATTGTCTTCTCCTGGGGCTGGCCCCGTGGCCGAGTGGTTAAGTTCGCGCGCTCTGCTGCAGGCGGCCCAGTGTTTCGTCGGTTCGAATCCTGGGCGCGGACATGGCACTGCTCGTCAGACCACGCTGAGGCAGCGTCCCACATGCCACAACTAGAGGAACCCACAACGAAGAATACACAACTATGGACCGGGAGGCTTTGGGGAGAAAAAGGAAAAAATAAAAAAATCTTTAAAAAAAAAAAAAAAAATATTGTCTTCTCCTAAGACACAGTCCCACAATTTGACAGGAACAACCACTTATGGTGCGGAAGCATTTGCTGGCCCTGAAAAGTCTGAAGTGGTTTGAAGTGACTTTGAAGAATTTTTGAGAGAGACAGGGCAAAGACCCTAAGGTCTTCTGGTATTAAAGGAAGCAGGTGTCAGATATGGAATTGTCTGTCTCTGCACAACCATCCCCGGAGTCAGAAAAAGCTGCCGATGTTTTATCTCCAAGGACCTGCGCATAGTCCCATTTGTTTTCAAGAGAAGAGGGCAGGTTTAAAAGCTGAAAAGTCACCCAGAGCATAAGGTGTAGGGTTTCGAGTACTGGGGAAAATCTGAAACAAGTGAAAGATGGATTTATAAGATAGCGGAGGGGTCTCAGAAAAGTAATAGGAGTAAAATTTCTTTTTTAGACACATATATCAAATGCCTTCCTTGTTATTATCATATTATACATTTGAATCTTTGTGTTAAACATTGTGGGTTTTCTGTAAATATGATTCAGGATTTTATTTTCTTTTCAAATTATCATTTATATTTAAATTTGGCATTTTAATCATGGAGCCACCTCCATCCACTGTGGGAATTATGCTTATTCAAGGAAGCTGCCCCAGGTTCTTCTCTTGACAGGGATAGGCACAGAGTGGATGACCGGCACAAGCACATACCAACTGTCCCAGCGCATAGGACTCTCTGTCCAGTCAGAGGATGGCGATTAGCAAAGCCATCAGACTGACTCCCTTCAGGTTGCAGACTAGAGAACCTGAGTGGTCCGGCCTGTGGGTCAGACCTTGCAAGCCAAGGGAGGGGGTCACTGACCATTGGAACACCCTTGGTTCCTTGGCTTTCCTTTCTTTGTTCCAATACATGTGTATGCTTAAAATGAGCTTTATATTTAAAGATCTAATCCACATCTCAGCTCCCTGAAATCAAACACCTCACTGAGCTCAACATAAAATAAAATCAGTGACATATTCATTAATTGGAACAGTCCTGTGATTTATGACCTGTCTGTTCTGATAACATCTCTACTCTGCCCCGCATTTACACGTTTCATCTTTCATCACATTCCACTCAATTTCATATTTTTTTCTTCATTTACCCCTTCTCTACCTCTTGCATATCCTTTCTTCTCTCTCTCTCTCAATTCTCTCTTTCTCTGCTTTCTTTTATACCTCTTACAATTCTACTTTCCAGGGACAATGTCATGGCTAGACCTATTCCTCCCCTTCTATTTTTCCTTCTTCTTCCAATTGCATCCAATTTTCCTGGCCAGGCCTCCCAAACTCAACACTCCATCCTCACCTCATGTACACTTGAGGAGAGCACTCTCACTAGGGCTTAAGATTCAATAAATGGATAGTTTAGGCAAGTATTGGACATTTACGAAATCTGATTCTTTAAATAAAGCCATATTGGCTCAATGCTATTCAACAAAGTGCTAAATTTGGTTTTCCATGTTCAACACAATTCCACAAACATAATACCAATATGTATCAGTAGGTTCAATAGGGAGCACCAAAATGGAGAAGACAGAACCCCAAGCACTAGTTGGCTTGCAATCTGAGAGGAAGAAAGCACATATATAGAAACAGCAATCACACCAGACAGAACATGGCTGCACTGCTATGGTGAGGGAGGCACAGAAGGGAACAAGGTTCAGCCAGGACTTCAGCTGTGTCAGCATGCCACAATTCCAGCAATGTGCGTGCACATGCTTCATATAATGTAACCCATGTATCACATCTGAAGCGGACCCTTTGTCGTATGGTATGAAGGCAGGCATTGGATTCTCTATTTTTGAGAATATGCCAAAGAGGGCGCCAAGATTTTCAGTATTGTTCTAAAAATAATCACGACAGAGCCCAAGGGCAAATTTCCGAATAGGAAATAATGATCTTTGGTCCCAATCATTTTTTTTTTTTTTGCCTATTCGATTCTTCTTTTATAAGTCTTTTGAAATAAAAGTGCCTCAGTTCTCAGTTCCCTTCACTTTCAACTTGCTTGTTGGATCCCAAATCTACTGCAGGGCCTTTTCCAGCCTGCCCATCCTACCTTGCCTATGCTCCAAGTCTGCCTTTCCCGAGTGTCCTGTTCCATCATATTTTAGCCATGTGTTGGGCAACGTAATTTTCTATGTAAATGTTCTACAGTGAATTACGAATGACTGATGGACTTTACCCTCCCAAGGGTATATTTTTAAGTTTTTCTAACTTTACCGAGGAATTATTGACAAATATAATTGTATATATTCAAAGTGTGCAATGTGATGAGTGGATATACATTGTGGAATGATTACCAAGGGTTTTTGGTTTTTTAATGGTAACTCACTGAAGTCAAAAATTTTTAAACTGATAGAGTTGATATTTTAAACATGGGCCTTCAAAATTATACCCTATTTCTGACCTTACTTCAGTTCTCCCATTTTAACAACACCCACAACAGCAACACCTCCACACACACACACACACGCAATCTCTGTGTCAGAGAGATACAGGAGAATCTTTACCCTCATTTGAGGAAACTGGCCTCCAATCCTACAAAGAGGTAGTAACAAATCTAATTAAAATAACTAATGTAAGGTAAACTCCCATGCCATTTCTAAATAAAAATGGAAATTAAACATAACTAGACTTTTGTGATCTCCTGTTTCTCTATAACAAATTACCTCAAAACTTAGTTTTTTAAAACAACGATAAACATTGATCATCTCACAGTTTCTATGGACCAGGAATTCAAGAGTACCTTAGCTGAGTGCTTCTGGCTCCGGATTTCTCACGAGGTTTTAGTCACATTGTCAGCAGGGGCTGCAGTCATCTGTAATTATCTGAAAGCTTGACTAAAGCTAGACTTGACTGAGAGTCACTGATATGGCTAGTAACTTTTTGCTAGCCATTCACAGGAGGCTTCATTTCCTCACCCTGGACCTCTCAGGAGGGTCTCTTGAATATCCTAATGCCACAGTGTCTGGCTTCTTTGGGCGAGTGATCCAAAAGTAAGGCAGAGGCAGTAATGTCTTTTATGACATGGCCTCAGAAGTCACTCATCATAATTTCTGCTACATTTTCTTGTTGGGAAGTAAGTCATTAAATCCATTCATATTCAAGATAGGGGATGGAAGGGTCAGACTTTACCTTTTGACAAGGAGGACTATTAAAGAACTTGTGGACATAGTTTTAAACCATCTCAGCTCCCATACCCACTTCTTCAGTCTCTTTCTATTCCTGTCTATTTAGTAATGGAGTCTATTGAGTAAATATTCTATTAAGCAAATATTTTTTAAACATTAGTTTCCTAGATCTTAAATATTCCCATAAGCAATATATAGTTTTCAAATTTTTGTTGCTAATCCATTTCTCCAATTTTCATAAACTTTCTCCATTCCAAGTTACATTGTGTTGTTCAAAAATAAATCTCCTGTGTAATTTGGGGTTCAATTATACAGCATTGCTACTCCTGAATTGACATCCATAAAATCAATTTTAATTCATTCATATGTGGCTAAATAAAATATTTTATGAGGTATTAGATCAAACATCTGTTCTATTTCTTTTGACTGTTACTTCACTACTTGAATTATTTTTGGAAAAAGCAATCAAATTAGCTTCTCGTAATTAGAGACTGTTGATTGTTCATATTTCATGTCCTTTATAACACTTAAGTAAGAGCGGTTGTTTTTTCTGTGAAGAATTTGTTCCATTATTTTACGAGAAGCTAAAGCAATCTTATTTACCCACGTGAACTGCATCACAATTAAAGTCTGTTTCTTAAGAACAATGACAAACAAGAAGTGTTTATCTTATTGTTCCAAAACTGAAGATACATTTCTTTTCCAATTGATTGATTTCTGCTTCTAAGAAACAATGGCAGGTGTTCTCAGGAAATGTTAGTTTAAGTAAAGCAAGAGTCCACCAAGAAAACATCATGCAGATAGACAGAAATCACCACTTCCTCTCTCCAAATCCACAAATTAGGTTAACAGAACAACAAAAGTCAAAGAGTCAAGGTATCTAATTAGCTCAAACAACCTTCCTTTTCAGTGAAGAAGTAATCAGAACAGATGTTTAATTCATTTATTCATTGAACAAACCTTTATTGTATATCTGCACCCATAGCTGAATTGAGACTTTAAATGCCCTAAACACTGAAAGGATGATGGTTACCATACTTTTTTCAAAATAAAACTAGTACTCACTTTCATTGTAACTAGGTATGCTCCTACTGGACCTGATCTTCTAGGTATAAGTTATGAACTATGGGCAAAATAAAACAAAATAATTACCTGAAGGCACTGGAAAGTGAAAAAAAAAGCAGGCAAATTCTGAAGGGAAGATAAAAATTTGAGAAAGAAACCAGCACAGGACATGTTTACATTTTTTAATGGGTTTTAATTTGTGAGCAGGATAAAGGTGGCACTAGGTAAAATGACTAAAACTTTGAGATAAAAACCTATATATTTCTAGCCAGAGAAAAAAAAGATAGAGGTCATAACAACCATAGGTAAGGGGATAAGTACCAGAAAAAGAGAACTAGGGAGCATGAGCATCACATTATGTACACAATTTCCGCCAAAGTCTTTGGCTGCCCCATGAATGCATGCATAAAACAGAATTAAAGCAGTGCAGCTAAGTCAAAAGAATTGAAATACAATTTGAATTTCCACCAAAAAGAGAGTTTCAAGTTTGAATCAAGCAAGTGAATTGTCTGATAAAACTCTCATGGTAGGAATATAGCAGAATCATGAGTTTCCACAAAATAATTTTCAAAATGCCTAGGTTAAAATCCAAAATTACCCAACAAACAAAAAGGAATATCTGACCTATTCTTGAAAGAAAAAACAAGCAACAAAGACCATTGGTGAGTTGACCCAGATATTGCAATTCACAGACAAGACTTTTAAAACAGCTGTTATAACTATGCTCAAGGAAGTAAAGGAAAATATGCTTGCAATGAATGAAAAGATGGGAAATTGTAGTAGATAAATATAAACAATAAAAAAGAACCAAATGGAAATTCTAAAACTGAAAAATACAATTTCTGAAATTATAAGTTTTCTACATTGGCTTAACAACAGAATGGAAATAATGGAGAAAAGAGTCAGTAAGCTGAAGATAGATCAATGTAGATACATAGAATACAGAGAAAAAATATTGGGAAAAAAATGAACTGACCATCAAGGACCTGGGGGCAATAACAAATGTCTAATAGTTGTGAATAAAATTCCAGAAGGAGAGGCGAGAGAATATGAGGAATACAATTTATTTGAAAAAAACAATGCCCAAAACTTCTCAAATTTGATGAAAGACATAAATTTTCATATTCAAGAAGTTCAATAAAACCCAATCAGGACATATACAGAGAAAATCATGTCTAGGCATATCACGGTCAAACTGCTGATAACTAGGGTTAAAGGAAAATCTCAAAAGTAGCCAGAGGAAAATGACATATCACATACAGGAAGACAATAATTCAAAACTTATCAGAAACTATGACAAACAGAAGTTGTGAAACATTGTCTTTTAATTGCTGAAAGAAAAATAGTCAACCAAGAATTGTACATCTAGCGAAAATCTTCAAATATGAAGATGAAATAAGGACATTTTTATATTTTTTAAAAATACTAAGAGAATTCATTGCCAGTAGAACTCCTCTACAAGATACACTTTAAAATTTTATTCAGACTGAGGGAAATGATATCAGACTGAAACCTAAATCTTCAGAGAGGACTAAAGAGCATCAGAGATGACAACTATCTGGGTAAATATAGTTGCATATACCTGTGTAATCCGAACTTCCATCAAGATGTAGAATATTATCATTATCCTCAGAAAGTTCCATCATGTCCCTTCTTTGTGAACTCTCCCTCCCAGGAGGAAATTAAGGTCCTGGGGTTTTCCCACCATCAATTAGTTTTGCTGATTAGTTTTCCCTGTTCTAGAATTCTAGCAAATTCAGGATAAAATCCTGAAATCCACTTAAGAGAAAATAGTCATGAAAACCTTGCAAGGCTGGGGCATATCCAGTCTACATTGTGTAGTCAATCCCTTCTTCAACTGCCCAAGATTCTCTTTAAATCTCAACTCTAAACGGAATTTCCCTGGGTACCCTGAAGAGGCATTGGTTGTGTGGAAGAGAAAGCCACCCTGCTCTTGAACCGGAGTTAAAGTGAAAAGAACAAACTCTCTTCTTTCCGTGGATAAAGTAGTGAAACCCAACTCCACTACCCAGTTAATAGCCCTTTAAGGAAAGAGCCATTAGAGGGGATAAAGCTGAAGATATAAACAAAAGAAAGAATGTTTATTGGAGCCAGTTGCTAGAGAAGGTGGGAGAAGATGGTGTCAGAGGACAGACTGGCCTTAAACATTAGAAAGGACATCTTATCTCCTGGGACTGGAAGAAAGAGGTTAAGATTGACGAGGAAATAAAAACCTTTAAAATAGTGGGTTCAGGGAACTAAGAGATGTCTACCTTGATTAATTGACAATTACCGTAATCAAAACAGCTGAACCAGGAGCACCAGTGGACCCAGGCATTAATTACAGAAGGAACTGTGGTTTGAAGGTCAAAACAATTAAACTCTGTTCACTGAATAAAGCAAAGTAGTGCAAGCACAACAAAGCAACTACTATAAAATAATGCTGGGTCCCTATTTCACTCTTTAAAGCAAAATTTGGATTAGATCTAGATTCAAATAAAGAGAATATAAGTACTAGCATATAATAGCCACTATGATATAGTACAACCCATTGCATATTTTTAAGACTAAAATATGTGTAATGATAATGCCACACATCATTTTTAAGAAAAACTCCAGCATTTTACACTCCCCTTCTTCATGCATACTCACTCTGCTGTCTCAGCTCTGTTTTTACAAGTTACTTATGGTTGCGGAATTTGCTGAGACGGTGGGGACAGTCTCTAAACTGCAGAGATTAAAATCTGACCTATGAATTGAAATTGCAAATAAACTGCCAAAGTTGGCGAGAGTACTTGGTTATAGAGTGCTTCAGCCCTCGCAATCCGCACCAGGGCGCCTGCTACATATTTTAGCTATTGAAGCATTTGGAGCCGCAATATGTTGTAATTCAATTAAAATACTCCAAAGTTCATTTTCTTTCATTCAACCAATTACATTGAGGTCCCACTGAGGAAAGAAACCATATTAGAGGTAAAAAGAAAAAGAGTGGAGGAATTTTTTGCTCTGAAGAAGCTTGGTTTCTGAGAGCTGTCTTTGATTGTTAAGAACTTTCCATTCTGAGCCCCTCCATCCATCTCCTCCATGGATGTCCTGGGTCATCTTTTCCACATTTCTGATTCAGGAATATTGGAATAACTCAGCAGAATCAATATTTCAGATGGGCACCTGGCCTTTCTGCTCCTGACCACACTAAACATCATACCATCCCTTTTATTTCTTCCTTCCAATTTGTGCAATTATAAAAACAGTAAAATTGAAGCTCTGTTTCAGTAAGCAGCTCACAAAACAGTTGACTCAGTTCTATGCACCTTGTTTTCTTTGTATAAAACTGTTTTTGAAATTATTTTAAAATTAAGGGGTTAAGGAGCATCCACACCTTGTGTGGACTGGTTCTTACATCAGAAAAACACTAGTTAATGACAAACATGACTGGTGGGTGGGATAAGGCAATCAAGATATGCTACTTCAGGTGCCTTTGGAAGTTAATTTTATAAAACATAGTAAGACATTGCTTCCCACCTATATCACCTCAAATTCCTAGGGCAGTGCACTAGCAGCACTTAATCATTGAGTCAGCCTATGTATCAGCAGTTTCTGTATTTAATTTTTCTCTGCTCAACTTCAGGAACCCGTCTGAGAAAGACTGGGTCCAGCCTCTCTCCTGGACTCTATGAGAGCAAGAGGATGCTCACCATCCACCACTCACATCACCTTCATGGTTTCTCCCTTTCCCTTGACTTTGGGCATTTCTAAGACGCTTTGTTAGGGAAAGAACATAAAGCCTATGCATTAATTGCTTCAAAATGTTGAGAGAAGAATCTTGTTCAATCGTGTTGACTTGCAGAGCACATTGTGTGCTACCCCAAGACAGCAGCTCAGAGGCACACCTAGGTCACAGGCTGCATTTATAACGATCAGTTCTTCATTCCCAATCTTGACTTTCTCCCCCGTGAACTCAGCTCAAAAGTGAACTTAAAAGTCTCCTCACATGCTTTAGGTAGGTAAGAGTTTGAGCAGATCTTTGTCTTAAGACTGTTCTGTCTTTCTCACTGTTACTTCCTGGGGATCTGTTTCCAGTTGATAGTGTTAAATTTCGAGAATAGTTGTGATGTCACAGATGAATATTCTGCCCTAAAGTTCCCTTAGGCTGCAATTTAAGGACAGTGGCCAAAGCAGCATGGAGTCTTCTAGTTTACCTAAGTCAAGGCAAGTGAGATGGAGAAGCAGAAAGGTCTGGCTGGATGTCACACACAAATTAGAAAACGAAATTTTACCTGAAGTCTTGAGTCCAGAAGCCAATAACATACAAGGTCACAGGTCATGATTCTTACCCAGGGCAAGCTCCATGGGTGTGTAACCTGTGCAGCAGCACAAGACCCCAAGGTCCGAAGTGCCCGCCCTTAGTTTATTGCTCTGCAGTCACTGTCTTAAATTCTTAATAATCTTTGAATAAGGGATCTGCATTTTCATTTTGCACTGGGCCATGTGAATTATTCAGCCAGTCCTGTTGTCATTTCTCCTTTGCATGTATCACAAGACAGGAAAAAAGAAAAAGAAGAGTCAGTTTAAGCCAAAGTGGCTGATATTCAGTTATGGCTGTGGGGACTCTAAGACTCTTCTCTCCATCTTCAGCCTCCTTTGCCAGCCTAAGCCACTCAGCACATTTGAAAGTGATGCCCTCTAACTCCTCAGTTACCATCTGCTCTGATTTCAAATACGAAGCAGAAAAATGGTAAAATATATACATGCATTTTTTTCGTGCTCCCTGGAAAGATTCATTTTGTGTAATGGAGCTGCAGGGGAGGAATACACTATAGCATGAGGTCCTCACGGGCAGGTTGGGAAAGAGTGACTCTTAAAGAAGTGAACGTGACTCTCTAGGAAGAAATGAAAAGAGATCATCGACACTCAGGAAGATGTAAAAGCAAAAATAGGATGACGTCTCCAGAAAATGATCCAGTTCCCCTCCTACTGGCAGAATCAGCCCAATTCCATGATACAGAATCATGACAAAGGGATACTGGCTTGCAAGGCCCACCTGGCATCTCAGAAGACAGTCAAGATTACAGCCTGAATAAATAAGAGATTTGTCTTTGATCAACAGAAAGCAGAGATAGCAATTTAGCAAATGCAGTTCTGTTTTTTTCTAAGACTTCGCACTTGCCACATGCAAGGGTGAGCCTACGAGAGAGCAAGAGAGAGCTATTGACCCCTGGAAAGAGTATTCAGAGTGTATGTTGGGTATATGTGAGGGGTGGTGAGGGCAGATAGAAGTCACATCTGCCAGGGAGGATTGAGAACGTTGGGAGGATAAATACAGAAGCAAGCAGGCCCCAGTGTCTCAGTGCTGGGAGCGGAACAGTACTCCGATATCTGCAGGTGATGTGAGCGAGCACCACGGTCTCAGCTGATCCAGGAACTCTGATGACTTCCATTGGCAAACTACATTAAATTTTGATATATGCTATATAGTATTTTCTCTTAATTAAACTTCTTAATTAAACTTTACAGCAAAAACACTTGTCTTTTATTTCCAATATCCCCAGGAGTGCTGGAAAAGGGAAGTGCACCACCAGGAATTATTCCATAAAAGTAATTACCTGGAGGAATTCATGAAACAAATGTACTGATTCGGATGTTACACATGCTATTAGTCACATTCAAAAAATCTTAATACAAACAAAACATTTTTATCCTCTGAGGAGGATATCAGCTCTGAAGAGGAAGTCATTTCAACGCTGAAATGATAATGCAGATGCTACAACAGTAGAAAGACCAACAGACTGGGAATACTGATTCTGGATATAATTTCACTTCTGCTACAACCTAACTACAGGACATTGGCCAATCATTACCTATGTGATCTCAACTGAGAAAGGAAGTGTTTAGACCAGTGGTTCTCAAGGTGTGATTTCAAACCCAGCAACATCAACATCACTTGGGAACTTAATAGAAATGCAAATTCCCAAGCTCCATCCAATTCCTACTGAGTTATCAACTCTGGGGCCTAGCAGTCTGTGCTTTAACAAGCCCTCCAGGTGATTCTGATATATGCTGAAAGTTGAAAAGTACTGAATTAGATGAACTCCCAACTTTCTCGACAGCTCAAAAATTCTGTCGCATTGTCATCAATATCCTCATCATCCTTTATATATATATCAAGAGCTTACTCTGTGTCTCCTGCCCCTGTTCTAGGCACTTTAGATATAATAATACATCTAATAACCACAACACCCTGGGAGGTAAATTCTATTATCATCACCACTTGGCAAATGAGCCATGAAAGGGTCCAGTAGCTATGGTGAAAATGCACTACCAAGATCCTTCTTCAAGGAAGGACTTGTTCTTCCAGCTATCAGTAACTTCAGGGTTTTCCTCAGCTACAGAGAGCCACATGCCCAAAGATATATCCTTTCCAAGGAAGCCCATATCAAGTAATGAATCACAAAAGGGTTTAAAAGCCTGACCTATCGTGGGACAGCTCTGACATGCGTATATGCTCCAGAGTTCCCCATGGGGTTGGCCGAGCCTTTGCCGGGCCTACATCACAGCTCAATTTCTCCCTCTGACCAATCTTGCTTTCTTCCCCTTCCTTTCACATGTGTTGACCCTTAAATAGTCCACATGCCGAACTTCTCAGTGTCCGCATCTGGAAAACCCATTTTACAAGAGTAGGTGACTGAAAGTTAGAGGCCAGTAATTGGTGGAGCCAGGATCCAAATCCAGGCAGACAGACTCTAAGCCTTAGGCTCCCAGCAATTTATTGTGCTCCCTATAATTTGTCCCCTACTTGGGCTTATAAATTAGTGGCCAAGCACTTGAACATGAGACCTTAGAAATAATTTAATTTTACAAGTGTGGAAACTTTAGCTTTAGCTACAGAGGGCGGCTCCAGGTTGCCCCTTTGGTAGCGAGCAAGCACGCCTTGTATTGGGGAACACTCGGCACAAAGCCTAGGAGACATTACAGCTGATACTACAGAAATACAAAGGATGGTAAGTAACATTTTCTTTATATGCCAACAAACTGGATAACCTAGAAGAAATGCGCAAATTACTGGAAATATACAACCTACCAAGACTGAAACATAAAGGAACAGAAAACCTGAAAAGACCAATAAGAAGTAGTGAGATTGAATCAGGTATCAAAAACATTCCAACAAGGAAAACCAAGGACCAGATAGCTTCACTGGTGAATTCCACCAAACATTTAAAGAAGAACTAATGCCAATCCTTTTCAAACTCTTTCAAAAAATGGAAGAAGAGAGAACACTGTAAAACTCATTTATATGAGGTGAGCATTACCCTGATACCAAAGCAAGATAAAGAAACCATACAAAAAGTCAACTACAGGCCAAAATCCCTGATGAATATAGATGTAACAATCCTCAGCAAAATACTAGTAAATAAAACCAAACAGCACATTAAAAGGGTCATACGCCACAACCAAGTGGGATTCATCTCTGACATATATATGTATGTAGATATATATATATTTGTGTGTGTATATATGTATATACACATATGTACATACAATGGAATATTATTCAGCCTTAAAAAATGAGGCAATTCTGTCATATGTGACAACATAAATGAACCTTGAGGAATAAGCCAGTCACAAAAGGACAAACACTGCAAGATTCCACTTATATGAGGGTTTAAAATAGTCAAACTCATAAATCAGAGAGTGGAATGGTGGTTGCCAGGGACTAGGGGAAGGTGAAAATGGAGAGTTGTTTTCAATGAGTATCAAGCTTCAGTTACACAAAAAGAATAAGTTTCAGAGATAAGAATAGATCAGAATCTAAAATAAGCGCTTAAAAATTTTGCTAAGAGGGTAAATCTCATGTTAAGCATTCTTAACACCAAAAACAAAATGAAACAAAAGGAGGAAACTTTTGGAGGTGATGGTTATGTTTATTACCTTGATTTTGGTGATCGTTTCACAGGTGTTTGCATATATCAAAATTCATCAAACTATATGTATTAAATATGTGCAGTGCTCCCTGGAGTGTGACTTCTGGTTACACATGAAGCAAAGAAATCAAAAATTTTAAAGCAAGTAACCATCACCAATAAGAACGCTCACTGTGAAGAAACACCCAAAAAATCTCATGACCAAGGTAATTCTTTTACAATGATGCTCAATATTGGCTGCTTATTGGAATTACTAACGATTCTAATAATTGGTACAGTTTAGTTGGCACAGGATGAAATATGGGCATTGGGAGTTTTTTTCAAAGCTCCCCAGGTGATTCTAACATTCAGTGAAAGCTGAGAACTACCGCTTCAGGGTAAACTCAGTTCTCATTACATAGCAAACATTTCCTTATAGGAGAAAGCACTCCTGTGTATGTGATAAATTTGGAAAGACATTTAAATATTCCATGTCATAGAGTGAGTTACTTGATAGGTTTAGTAGCATACAAGGGATTTGTCCCAATAGTGATAATATACAAAAATAAAAGTGCATTTCTATTGTAAAGTAGTGGAGTGGGGACACAAATTTCACCTAATTCTCTCCCTCTTCCTCCCACCCCAAGTTCCACCTGGTTTGGCTCACACCAAAACCTACTGTTGGCCAGCCTAAGAATGACACAAATATTCTAGGTTATTGATTCTATTCTAATAGTAAAAACAGATAACTATATAGAACTTTATACCTCATACAGAATTTCAAAAACATTATTACATTTAATATCAGACCTATCTCTTTAAGCAAATGACCAAGGTAAGTGACAAACTAAAATATTTGCATACCTATTACTCATTCAAGAGCTTTATTGAATAAGCATTTATTGAATATCAGCTACGTACAAAGTACTAGAGGACATTTGATGTGAAGGGATAAAAATATGAATTAAATACTGATCCTTAAAGAAGTTTACATTCTCATACAGAACATAAGACAAATGTATAACTATTACACAAGATACAGCATAAGAGAAGTTTAGAGAAAATGCAATGAGAATTCAGATCAGAGAAACTACATCTAGACAGAGAGATGATAAGTTCAGGCTTGGTGGAGGATAGAAGGAAACAGACCAGTTCACCAAAAAGCCAATCTGCTAAAGGACCAACTCTCTAAAACCCCTAAATGAGCTGATCATCATGGAGGAGTAGGATTTGGACATGAAAACGACATTAAAGAGTAGATAGAGTGGGGATGACTAGGAATTCCTAACACAGGGAATCAATAAGAAAGGGAGTCCATATTTTAGAATAATGTGACACAGGGCATGCATGACAGAGAATCTTTTTTGCTTGGCTACACTACTGCAAAGACTGTTAAAAAGGGAATAACAGAAAAATAAAAAGAGAAAAGTTGTAAGATCAGATCACGAAGAGCAAATGTACCTGGCTAAGGAGTCTGAGCATTAGGTAATGTCCACATTTTCCAGCCTGGAAGTTACATGGCCAGAGCTCTGTTTCAAGAAGGTTATAATGGCAGCAAAGAAGGACTGGAAAGGGAGCCCAAATAGGAGGTTACTGCAGGTATAACAAAGGCCTAACTCATGGTCAGTAACATGCATGAGGGAGTAAATATTTCAGTCAAGAAACCAGACTGGCCAGTGCATAGAGGATATGTTGAAAAATAAAATTAGGCAGAAGAGAACGGTCAGAGTATGGACAACCTGGGAAGCCAACCAGAGAAGACAAGGTTCCCCCAGCCCCTCCACTACCCAGCTCTGGCTTTAGATAAACCACTGGATCTCTCTGAATCTTGGACCCCTCCTTGTTAAAAGAGGGAAGTGAGGCAGCTGGGAAGTTTACCCAGTCTCCCATTTTGCAACCTTATGATTTAGTATGACTGCCCAAGAGGAAGCCATTGCATATTCTTGAGCAGGAAAACAAATAAGATGAAAGGGATGGTTTAAAAAGATAAGCCTGTCGGCAAATATCTATTGAAGGAATTACTGCGTTGATAACACTGTCAACACAATGCCTTCTATCCTGATGTCATATTTTAGATTCGTAGGAAAGCCTTTGATATATATCGACCATGAAGCACATATCGCTGCTGAAGACAGGCAGTATGTTTCTCTTTTAGAAAGTATAATGATATAATTGCAAAATGGATTCAGATAAGAGTTTCAAAAGAGGCACTTAAGGTGGTGAAATATGTGACTACTCTCACGAGTGCTCAGCAATCTCATAGATACAGCTACTCTTCATTTAGTCAATGTATTGTTGAGCACTGCTACATGCCAGGCATAGTGCTAGATGAGGAATACAGTGATAAATCAAATGGCTGTGGGCTCTTCCTTCACTGAGCCCACAATCTAGGAGAGACAAATAAACATACATATTCAAACTGCCAGCAGTACTATGGGAAAAAAAAAATACTGGGATGATGAACACTGTATGGACCTGATTTAGACTGAGAGGTAGGAAGAATTGGCAAGTCTTTTGTGAGAGAGAAATATTTAAGCTGAGACCTGAAGGATGAGAAGTCAGCTAGGCCAAAATTAGGGAGGATATTTGGAAGTGGAGGGTGGGGGGGTCATATTTCCTTTTACTTCCTGTAAGAGTACAGTGAAGACTGACAGGAGTTTATGAGGCATATGGTAGCAGCAGATCATGGCTGAATGGGAAAGATCACTCATTGTCCAGTTGCCCCAATCCTTTGAAATTGACAGCTATCCCCCTATAAGAGTCAGTAGAGGGAATGTGGTCCCTAATTCATCGACACCGCCAACATGCTTGGCTTCAGGTATTCACATCCTACTTGTTGGTTCATGAATTGGCCCCTATACACAGAGGGCAAGGAGAGACTGAAGAAAGAGACACACCACTCCAGATTGATAGGTGGCAGGGGGTTTCTTTTTTGATTTTTTTTTTAAGATTTTATTTTTCCTGTTTTCTCCCCAAAGCCCCCTGGTACACAGTTGTATATTTTTAGTTGTCGGTCCTTCTAGTTGTGGCATGTGGGACGCCACCTCAGCGTGGCCTGACAAGCAGTGCCATGTCTGTGCCCAGGATCACGAACCAGCCAAACCCTGGGCCGCTGATGTGTAGCGCACGAACTTAACCACTCAGCCACAGGGCTGGCCCCAGGTGGCAGGTTTAATAAGCAAGTGAACTTACATATGAGGCTGGTCTTGGGCAGCCACAAGATGAGTAGATCTCTGTGTCCGCCCACCAGAATCTTAAATGTTTGCATAGAGGACTTAACTGGCTTCAGTCCCATATACTGTCCGGATGGTCTCAGTAAGACATTACTCTCTCAAGGTTGTGTCCCTGGGGCAGCTTCTAGTGTGAGGAAGGCAAGTGGAACACACATTCCAAGGACAGGGGAGGGAGTGAGGAGCCTCTGATTGCCTGGGTCCAGCTCAAGGGTCAACCAGCAGTCATGTCCTCTTGATGATCTCCTCTAACACTTCACATCTTGCGACTATCTCTTACAATCTAGCACGCCCCCCTCTTTCATAATGTGCCCTGAGTACTCAGCAAGGGTTTTCACTAGCATGGAGGTGGCTTGTTTGGTGGCTATGTGGCTGGATTGGAGGCATATGCCACAGCAACAGTATAGACATATGCAAGAGAAAACATAAACTAAGATAAAGATTTGCAAAATAAGTAACAGTTTTTTCCATCAAGGGCCCCATGATCTGAAGAACTGACTTATTAAGTCCCCTGGGTTGAGGGTTGGATCATGCAGGCCATTCATTTGTGTCTTCTTCTTTTTTCTTCTTTTTTTTGGTGAGGAAGATTGTCACTGAGCTAATATCTGTGCCAATCTTCCTCTATTTTGTATGTGGGACACTGCCACAGCATGGTTTGATGAGTGGTGTGTAAGTCCACACCTGGGATCCAAACCCGCGAACCTTGGGCCACCAAAGCAGCGTGCACGATCTTAACCACCACACCACCAGGCCAGCCCATCATTTGTGTCTTTATGTGAATTTAATAAAGATGATACATTAGCAGACTCATCAGGTGTGAACACATAACATCTGTTTTGATAAAGGCATAGGTGCCAACTTGTGGGGCAGTGATAATGTCCAAGGCCATCCTATTTTAGAGGACAGCTTTTCTCATTACAAATATTTCAGTGTTCAGTAAGAACAAGCTTTGTTGGCTATCATTTAAGGCTTGCTGGGTGAATTTAGTAAGGACTTCTATATGTGCTATAATGTCCTCCAGGCCACTGGAGGAAACAAAGACAGCAGCCAAATGATCTTCCAATGGAAAACAGAATCTGCCCATCTGGTCTTAAAGAGAGGGAGGTTGGCAATTGTTGTTACTATGGGGTGGACTCTCCCCTGTGCACAGGGAAAACTTAGGGTGCAGCAGCCAACCACCTAGGTGGAAGCAAAAGATTTGTGCCACACAACCACTGGGTCCCATTTGGGGTTACCCAATAAATAACTGGGCACCGAAAGCAGTTAGTGCCAAACCAGTTGCTATCCTTTAGTGTGACAGGATGACTACACGGTTCCCGTGATATCCATTCCATCTTCCTGGTAGAACTGGGTTGTTCTGTTTAGAGTGACTTTCTTGTTCCCAACATAGGGGTGCCCAGGTGTTCAAATATCCATAACCCAGGGTAAGCGACATAACCCATCCCAAATCTGAGCATGGCCACCCATGGCTCTAATGGTGGTATTTTTAGGACCCTGTTGCAAATTCCAGTAGATAGTTTCTTTCCTTGGCATGATGGGACTTGGTGTTCTCAGCAGCATGATACCTTGATCCACTGGGAGAGTCAGGGAGATGGCTATTTCTTGAGACTTCCATACCTTTATGGTATTGGGTGGTACAGCAGGGTCCCCAGTCTGACATCTGGGATAACTGGCCCTATTGATTGATCATTTAAATGTATTAAAGCCTGGGAAAGCACTTTAGTCCGCCCAGCCAAGGTGGTTTTACTTGTTAGTAATTTAATCTGTTGCTTTAATATTCCATTTTTCCTTTCCGTTAACCTTGCTGCTTGTAGGTTATAGGGGAGATGGAATCTTCATTCAGTGTGATGTTCTTTTGCCCAGACTTGCATATCATGACCTTTGAAGTGTGACCTCCAATCATTGTCTATTTGACAAGGGTATCCATACATAGTTATCAACTTCTTTAATGCCGTAATAGCGGCAGCCTGGTTTGCGTGGTGATGGGGAAAGCTTGAGTTAGGCCAGACACAGAGTCCACACAAACCAGGGTGTATTTAGAACCCTCACTCAGAGGGAGAGGGCCAATATAATAGATTTGCCAATTCCTCACAGGTTGGGAACTCCAGCAGATGACCCCAGACTTTTTTGGCAGTTGCCTTGGACACCAGTTTAGAACATGTAAGACATGCTGTTACTGCATTAATCAAGTCGCTGTATTTCAAGGGCAATCTGGCATCTTGGCCATATGCCATCCCACCTAGGTGCTATGGTGTTTTGTCTGTCTATGGATCTAATTTACTGTATCTACTGAAGGGTCAGCTGCTAGGGTTTGTACCTGAGCTGGTGCATCAGCTTCCTGATTGCCAGAGGGTGTCAGTGCCTTACAAGCCAGGATGTGGAAGACAGTGAGGACTTCCTCAGGATCTTGCAGGTGAACCCAATGTCTTTCCACAAGGGCTTATTCATAATCATTATTCATTATGAATCATTATTCATAATCATTCACCCCTCGGTTTTCCATTTTCCAACTTATAGGGTTAATCCCTTTAGAACAGCCCAACTATCAGTCCAAAGGGTTAATGGCCAGGGCTCATGAGTGATCACCAGTCAAACAGCTCTGAGTCCAGCCCACTGGCTGCTGCCATTGTGTTCCTGTTTCCATTCAGATGGTGTCAGTGTTGGGTTGAATAGTGACAGTAGTCCACGTGGACAGATTGCCTAGACTAGATCCACCCACACACCAAGTATCAGCGGGAATTTCCCCATTTCTTCTCTACAGGCTGCAGGGGCCACCATAGGAATAGAGGCTGTGGTATATGGAGGATCTGCATACTCTACAGGGCCTAGTAGCACCCGCATTTCTACAGACAGTAGGCTGGTGGACAGGGTGTTCCTCTGATGCAATTAGGCACACCACATAGTCAAAGTGGGAGTTTGAGCCATGGCAAAGGTGGGTCAATGGGATGTAGTCTCAACCTACCCCTTGATAGGAAGGGAAGTTCTTACCATGATTTGCTGCTCCTTCATGTGAGACTCTATCTGGAGGATCTCTGTGTACACTGCTAGGAGCTTTCGCTCTATGGGGGACCCATAGAGCTGGGACCAAAATCCTGGGAGTTCTCTCTTTTTATCGTCTCTGCCTCTGTGCCCAACCCAAACCTTCTGGAGTCACAGATACATCTAACTTAAATAGTAGCCCTGCTTGAGAGATGCCCAGAGCTTTAATCAGATTCATTAGTATTTTGCCTTCTCAAAGGCAAAATCCCTAGTCCCATATATGCCCTTCCTTTACCAGGCAGTATCAGGGATGGAAGCTCTGTGCCAGGTGGGGAATAGAAGTCCTCCAAAATCCCAAAATCCCTACAAAGACTTGCATGTCTTTCATGTCCTTAGGGGTTAGATAAGCTTGCATTTTCTCAATCACAGCTTTTGGGACAATACACACCTTACCTGACCAAATGACTCCCAGAAACTTTAAAGTGGTGCCTGGGCCTTGAACTTTCTGTGGATTTACTGTTTATCTTCTCTCTCACAGATGTTCCAGCAAAGTCTGCAGAGTGTCCTGCGGCAGAAGCAAGTCTTCACACGTTAACATTATATCATCAATGTAATGTGCCCCTTTACTTATGTGGGGAAGGAAAACAGGGACAGATCTCGGGCTATCATCCCACCACATATTGCAGGTAACCTTGGGGAAGCACTTGAAAGGTCCACTGTTGTTTCTCTCATGTGAAGGCAAACTGATCTTATGGTTCAGTGGCCAAGAACATATTGAACAAAGCATTTGCTAAGTCCAGTACAGCAGGGTACATTTCTAGGACTGTAGCCGAGGGATCTAAGACGGTGGTGGTGCTGGGCACAGCCACCTTGTTCAGTTCTTGGTAGTCCATGGTCATCTGCCATGAGCCAACTGGCTTTTTTATTGGCCATACTGGTCTGTTGAAAGCACTACGAGCAGGGAGCACAATACCCACTTGGTGCAGGTCTTCTTTAGTTTCTCCTATTTCCTTATGTCCTCCAAGCAATTTATATTTTTTGACAGTTACCATTCTTCATGGGGGTGGCAGGCTTACCGGTTCCCGGTTGGCAATTCCCCTCAGCACTGCTTTGATTACTCTAACCAGGAGGTGGCATTCACCAATAAAGGTTTGCAGTTTGACCTTGTAGGATATCAAGGCCCAATATGTTCTGTGGTATTAAAGAGACATGAAACCTCATATTCCTGTGGGGGAGAATGCCCAGTTTCAGTATCAAAGAGACTTTCCTGACCATAACTCTTTGCCCTTCGTAACTGTCAATGGCTTTGCAGGGGCCAGAAAACTTCTGAGGGCTGTCAAGTATTAGAGGACATTCAGCTCCAGCATCAACCACCTTTTGTCACCTTTCGTTTATTTCTGGAGGACTAGTGAATAGTGAGCTCAACATGAGGCCTCCAAGCACCTCTAATGATCCTCCCCTGGAGGCCATCTTGCCCCGCATCTTATATCTGGGGTGTAGGAGGCACTGATCCTGAATAGGACTGTATCCCTGAGGCCTCTGCTGAAACAGGCAGAGCATCAGGCATGGTAGGGGCAGGTGGGCCAGGTCTGTTCAGGTTTCAAGGCTTTCCATAGGCCAACCATCACAGCATTGGGTTGCTGGTCTATCTGTTGAGATGAGTCCTGGCAGCAATGAGGTCAAACCACATTTGCTTCTGGGTCATTTTCACTGGACCCACTACAGCCAATTGTGATAGCCTTTTGGTTTTTCTAGTCCCTTCTCTGTCTCGGGTCCTTCTCACAGCCATACCCATTCCCAGGATTTATCAGTCTCCCCCAGATCAGCAATGGATTGCTCAATGTCATAAATGTGTTGTCCCATACCAGGTGCTGGGGGCAGACTGGAATATCATGGCTTTCCTTCCTGCAGTGAATGTGGCCCAAATGGGGCCTTCAAAGACAGGGGCATAGATTGCCCATTTTATCTCCAACTCCCAAAAAGTTTGTTGTTCTTCCTCTGTAGATTTCCGGGGTCCACATGCCCAGGGAGATCCCCCTCATTGGGTCAAGCCTCTCTGCAGGCTAGAATAATCCAGTCTATAAGGGAGTGAGTACCTAGAGTCCCCCTAGTGCCATGTAGGTGCTGCCAGAGGGCAGGGTGTGCGGTGATATTCTTTTTCTTTGCCTCCTGCCCAGTCATGGAAATGGCATCCCTGTGTATCCCTGAGCTGCATCAACCATGCCTGGACACTTCCCCTGGTCTTTTGTTGGAACTTGGCAGCTATATCAACAAGCTCAGTGAGAGTGTATTCTCTTATTGTGAACATTTCCTGAATTGGGGCTGTCCTGCTGGCTGAGATTGCTGTTGCTGTGTTTTTGCTTTTCTCTGTATTAAGGATGAGAAGGCATGGGCACTCCATCTGTCCATTTCATTGTCAGTCACCATAATATCTTCTAATTCTTTCTTCTCACTTTCCCAGGGATTTCTTCTCTTAGTGTCCCAATCAGGCTTTGTCATAAGTGCTCAGACCTTAATCTGCAGCAGCTTGAGCCCTCCTAGCTTTGCAAAATGATACACTAAGGTCTCCAACTCATTACCCTGCTCTCTCACTTTATCCGTTAGCCCCAAAAGCTAGCAGAGTAGTGGACACCGCACACCCTTCTCTAACCTCAGCTCTTCTTCCAATTTTCAAACAAACTTCAGCCTCTAGCTGGGCATCAGTGGCCAGTTGAACTCCCCACGGTAGAGGCCATGCCACTGCAGCAGCCATTTGTTTCCCTTCTTTGCCTCAGTGTGTAGTCCTCAAACAAGCACATTAGATCAGCTGGCATTTTCAGGGCATCCCCATACTCACATGGCGGTCCACAAGCATCTATTATATGGGCCACCTCTCCCCACATAGCAGTTGACTGCCAACTTGGTATTTCCCTTGCAGATGCCTCTTTCTTAGGGCCCATTCCTATGATCTCCTAACTGGCTCCCCAAAATTGTTGGTTCAAAAACTGGCCCCTGTACACGGATGGCAAGGAGAGACTGAAGAAAGAGGCAGGTCACTCCAGATTGGTAGGTGGCAGTTTTAATAAACAAAGGAACTTATGAGGCTTGTCTTGGGTGGCTGCAAGATGAGTAAGTCACCATGAGCACCCACAAGAATCTTAAAAGTTTATATAGAGGTCTTAACTAGGTTCAGTCATGTATACCATCCAGAAGACCTCAAACAACACATTACTGTCTTGAGGAAGCTTCTAGCACAGAAAATGCAAGCAGAACACACATTCCAACAACAAGGGAGGGGGTGAGGAGCCTCCAGTTGCCCAGGTCCAGCTAGCAGGTCAAGCAGCAGTCATGTGCTCTCGATGACATCCTCTAATACCACCCCCATCTCTTCTAGATCTGATGTTCCTCATATACCTGTCCCTTTACCTCTTCCCTCCAGTGTTAACAGGGGAGGTACCTGGACCTTGGAATATTTTTTTTTTATTCATTTCTTTTCTTAAACATCCGTTTAAAAATGATTAAAAAGTAAAAGATAGGGGCCGGCCCCGTAGCCAAGTGGTTAAGCTCTCGCGCTGCACTTCGGCTGCCCAGGGTTTTGCAGATTCGAATCCTGGGTGCGGACATGGCACCGATCATCAGGCCACATTGAGGCCACGTTCCACAACTAGAAGGACCCACAACTAAAATATACAACTACGTATTTGGGGGATGTGGGGAGAAAAAGTAGGAAAAAAAAAAGAAGAAGATTGGCAACAGTTGTTAGCTCAGGTGCCAATCTTTAAAAAAAAAAACAAAACAAAAGTAAAAGATGCCAAAAGTAAAAACTACCCAAAATATTTGTGGATCAACTGTTTAACTATTACATTATGTCAATAGTGGAAGTCTCTCTTTTCTACAACCTTTTCCATGACATTCAATACTATTTGCACAACCTTCTTACTCCTGTTAACACAGCGAGCATTTCCTTCTCAATTTTTTCTTGTTTACTTAGACTTCATTGTTTTTTTTTTAAATGACTTTTCATATCACATTGCAAATGTCAAAATTCCCAATAGGTACATTCCCAAGATGTGTATATAGTATTACCTATTGTCAGAAAGGGAGAAAAGCCAGCAAAAATTTTTAAAATGTTCTGTTGTCAGCCCAGTGTTTTCTTCACAAGGGCTTTAGAATTAAAAAAAACTCTCAACAGATTCTAAACTGATGAAAGAAGACTTACTTGGATTGACTGGTTACTGAGGAGCAGCAAGGAGACCAGCAGCCAGACATCTGGGACAGACCAATTTCTTCTGGGATTAACTGTCATTGCCATATATGTATAATATTTACACCCCAAATAGTATTCAGGATTGCAGAGTTTAAATTTTAAAAGGCAACAAGTGGTATATTATGGTAATTTGTTTGGAAAAGAAACAGAAATTAAGAATATTTTTGTGTAATTAATGGCTGAGTATATAGCCTTTGCTTCATAACAAAGCTCACGTAACGTAAGAGTTAAGTGCAATGAATGAGTGAGATAAAAGCACTGGAAATAGATCCTACAACCAGTATGTTAAATAAGAACTCTTTAATTCAAAGATGCAAGAAATAGGAAAAATTTAATAAGCAATAACAGCATGCGAAAGAACAATATGCAAATAGTGATGGGTACATACTGTCTATTATCACAGAGGAAAAATGAGACAGAAGAACAGGCTTAAAAGTCACTGGAAAGAAATTAGGTTAAGAACTCAAGCAAAGTAAATTGCTTATTGTCAGATTAATTTTAAAGCAAATAAGCATATAAGTGCACAGTGTTTTACATGCTCTTTCAAACATTCCTCCAAATTACTCTCCTCTTGAATTCTCATTGTCTGAAATAAAACTAAACTGTACCGCAGCCTCGACCATCCCACATGATCACTTGTCACAGTAACCAAGCAAAGCCACTTTAATTGTTCAGTTCCTCAGGAAGATGGAACCTCTTAAATGTTTTTTGTGATATATTTTTCATTTTACTTTGAGAATAGTAGGTCTTTGAATGGAAAGTTTACATTACGATCAACACAAGGGTGAAGTTGAAAGTCTGCAGTATTTCTGTTCATCACTGCAGGGAAACCATAACAAGGAAATAAGTTGCGATTGCAGGGAGCTACCACCAGAGGGAGAGTGTGAGCCATAAGGAAGGAGCAGAGCCAGAGAAAACTCCTCGGTTTCTAAAAGAACAATCGGAAAGAGAAACAACGTTCACCTTATTTATGTCTTTTTGAGGTATAGATGTTTTATTTACAATTCAAAATTTAATATATACAAATAACCTGTAAATAATAAAAGGAAACACCTATGTACCCCACCTAGCTTAGGAAATAAGACGTGACCAGTACAGAATGGCACAAACCTGCTGGGTACTCTTTCCTGTCACATCAACCTCCCTCCACCCCAGGATAAAGAACAAATCTGGTATTTCTCATTCCCAGTGTTTTTTCATACTTTCAATATAAACATATGAATCTCTAAAATATGTTATTGCTTTGCACGTTTTACACTTCATATCATATCATACTGAATATATATTTTTATATAGTTTATTTGTGAGATTTATTCATATTGATAGATGTAGTGTTAGTTAATTCCTTTTTAATGCATTTATGATGTTCCTCTGCATTGATATACTACAATTTCTATACCCATTACCTGTATCCAGAATAAAGGACTCCTAAATATTTGTTTGTTTCCAGTAGTTTTCTTGAGATTGTAATGGTTTATAATATTATGTAATTTGGGGTGTACATTATTATTTATCACTTTCGAAACAGACTTCATTGTGCTCACCACCAGTAGTCTAATCTTCATCTGTCACAGTGCACATGTGCCCCTTTATCCCTTTCTCCCACCTCCCTACCCACTTCCCTTCTGTTAACCACTAATCTGTTCTCTTTATCCATGTGTTATCTTTCACATATGAGTGAAATCATGCAGTATTTGTTTTTCTCTGTCTGGCTAATTTCGCTTAACATCATACCCTCAAGATCCATCCATTTTGTTTCAAATGGGATGATTTTGTCCTTTTTTATGGCTGAGTAGTGTTCCATTGTGTATATATGCCACATCTTTTTTATCTAATCATCTGTAGAAGGGCACTTGGGTTACTTCCACATCTTGGCTATTGTGAATAATGCTGCAGTGAACATAGGGGTGCATAACTCTCCTTGGATCATTGATTTCAAGTTTCCTGGATAAATACCCAGTAGTGGGAGAGCTGGATTCTATGGTATTTCTATTTTTAATTTTTTGAGAAATATGCATACTGTTTTCCATAGTGGCTGCACCAGTTTGCATTCTCATCAGCAGTGCATGAAGGTTCCTTTTTCTCCACATCCTCTCCAACATTTGTGGTTTTTTGAAAGGACTCTTAAATTTAATAAGAAAAAGATAAGCTAAAAGAAAGATGGGAAAGAAGCAGGTTTAGAAATATATTTAGGATATTACCATTTTATTCCTAGTGCAAATAATGCTACCAAAAAATCCTACATATATCCCATTGTACACATGTAAGGATTTCTCTAGGATATATATCTAGGAGTGATTATACTAATACAAATTCTCACAGCAGCATAGAAGAGTTCCTATTCCACAACCTCACAGATACTTGACATTCTCAGATGTTTTTAAATTTTTCCAGTCTGATGGATTCAAAATGGTTTCTCATCTTGGTTTTAATTCTCATTCTCATCAATACTAGTAAAGTTAAGAATAATGCCATCTATCTATTAGCTACTCATGAATCACTTTCTGTTTATTATTTGTTCATATTTTCTGTCTGCTTTTTCTGTTGGGAAATTTATCATTTTTATGAGTCCTATATCGATCCTTTACTCACTCTTTGTTATATACACTGTGATAACTTATCCTAGTCTATGAATTAACTCTCACTTTTATAATGATTTTTGCAAAGTTTTGATTTTGTTTTAATTTTTTCTAGTTATCAATCTTTTCTTTATGAGTTTTTCCTTTTATTATATTGTTTTTAAAAATTCCTCCATATCCTAAGGATGTAGTCTCCTTCATTTTCTTTTTTTAAATTTGAAAGTTTTGTTTTTCATATTTATTTTTAATCCATATGAAATTTATGTTTGTGTATGGTGTGAGATAGAGGGCTAATTGTTTTCCACATAGATAAACAATTACCTGAGGACCATTCATGAATAATCTGTAAATATGCAATCTAACTGTCTTGCATGTCAGGGTTCCATATAACATGATCTGTTTATAGACTCTCTATTCTGTTCTGTTAGTCTGTGCCTATCCTGATACCATGTTGTCTCATACACAACATATTTATACTAAGTCATCCACTTCATTCTTCTTCAACTTTGTTTGTCTATTTTCAGCTAATAACTTCTGTATAAGTGTTACAACAAACTTATCAGATGCCGTGAAAACTTTCAATTTTTTATTGGCATGGCATTTGATTTGCGGATTAATTTGAAAAGACTCAATCTCCTAATGATATTGAATCTTTATATCCATGAACACGATATACTTCCATTACTTGCAACTTCTTTATAATCTTCTAGTAAAGTTTTTAAATTTTCCCTATGCATTTTTAAATGTTATAATACACGTATTCCTAAGTACCTTATTTTCTCTTATTGCTCATTACATCATTTGAAAAAAATTACATTTTCTGATTTTGTTGCTAGTTTACAGGAATTCCATTTTTTACAATTTTATCATGGTATAATTTCTATAGAATAAACTGTCCAAATTTAAAATGTACAATTTAATATGTTTTAACAGAGGTACATAATCAATAACAATCAAGATGAGAACAATTCCATCACCCCCAAAAGTCTTTTTGTGTGCCTTTGCAATCCATCTCACTCTCCGTCCATGTTGTCAGGTAACCACTGATCTGGTTTCTGTTCCTATGGATTAATTTGCTTTCATAGAATTTTCTATAAATGAAATCATATAGGGTGTACTCTTTTACAAAACTTTCTTTCACTCAGTGTAATTATCTTGAGATTCACCCATAACTTTGCATGTCAGTAATTCATTCCTTTTTTTACTGTCATACACATCTTATCTATACATTCTATATATCATACACAACACATTTTATCTATACATTCATTCGCTAGTGGACATTTGCCTTGTCTAGAGTTTATGACTCTTACAAATAAAACTGCTATAAGCATTCATGTACAAGACTTTGTGTGGATATATATTTTCATTTTCTTGGGTTAATCCCAGAAGTGTAATGGCAAGGTTATATGCTAGGGATATATTTTCTTGTTTATGAACTGCCAATGTTTTTCCAAAGTGATTGTACCATTTTTTCATTCTACCAACAGTATCTGAGAGCTCCAGTTGCTCCACATCCTACCCAACACTTCGTATAGTTGGTCACTTTAATTCTAGCTATTATTTCTACCAGTACCAAACTACTGTAGCCTTTAGAGTAAGTCCTGAGATAAAGTAGTTTAAGTCCTCCTAAGTCTTTCTGTATTATTAAGGTTGCTTTGCCTATTCTAGGTCAAACGGAATTGTGTATATATTTTTAAGCCAGCTTGTCAATTTCTACAAACGAGCTTCTAGGAATTTTGATTGAGATTGCATTGAATCTATAAATTAATTTGGGGAAATTAACATCTCAAAAATATTGAGTCTTTCAATAAATAAACAGTACATTAGGAAGACTTCTAAAGTGGTCCCTAAGACCCTCCCCACCCCGCTATGTTATAATCAGTCCCCTTCCCTCGAATATGGGCAGCACTGTGAATATTACAGATTTAACTCCTACAATATTACATTACCTTAAAAAGTAACTTTGCAGACATAATTAAGAACCCAAAGTGACTGATTTTGAGTTAGTCCAAAGGGAGAATATGGGTTACTCCGATTTAATCAGATGAGAGAACTTAAAAAGGAAGAGCTTCATAGCATAAGTGACAGTTCACCTGTGGTCCTTGAAGGAGCAAACTTCCACGTTTCGGGGGACAGCAAGTGGCCTCCAGGACCTGAAAACAGCTTGGTTGACAGCCAGCAAGAAAGCAGAAACCTCAATTCTACAACTGCAAGGGGCTGAATTCTGCCAACAACCTGAATAAGCTTAGAAGAGGATTCTGAGCTCCAGATAAGAACCACAGCCCTGGCCAACACCCTGATTTCGGTTCGGTGAGACCCCGAATAGAGGGCCCAGCTAATTCATATGCTTGCTCCTGCCCCACTGAAATGGTGAAAAAATAAATTGGCATTGTTTAAGTTGAGAATATAAATCTTAGACATATTGTGTTAAATTCACTCCTAAGTATTCCATGTTTTTTGATTCTATTGTAAATACTACTTTTTAAAAATTTTAAGTTTTCAATACTAGCATATGGAAATATAAGTGACTTATGTTTCTTGACCTTGTGTCCTCCCAGGGAGTGTGTATCACCAGCAAGGTCTGCTATCACAGGGATGTCAAGTACTTCAGAACACCCCACCACTCCCTTGGCTCCATCTTTGGGGATGAGTCTTTGATTTAGTCAGAAAATGTTTCTCTGGCTCCTCCTAAGAGAGAAAATTCTCTCAGTCAAAAAGTTCAATCTAGGGTCAGCCCCAGTGGCCTAGTGATTAAGTTCAGCATGCTCTACTCCAGTGGCCCAGGTTCAGTTCCTGGGTGCGGACCTACTCTACTGGTCAGTGGCCATGTTGTCACGGTGACTCACATACAAAAAGAAGAAGATTGGCAATAGATGTTAGCTCAGGCTGAATCTTTCTCAGCAAAAAAGTTCAATCTAGATATAAAAAAATCTATACTTTCCATGTCACCACATCCTCTGGAGGGGATGGTCTTTGTTTTTCATGACAAAGAATATTTTTCTAAATATGTTGGTTTACCCTAATAGGAGTGTTACCTTCTGTCTGTACTGGTTTTGGAGTATAGATTTAAGGTATCCCAGAGGTTGGGCTTAGAGAAAGAAAGGGGTAGGCTTCAGCTCTTACTGAGTGCTTGCTTTGACTGCTAAAAGGTGACTAGGGGCACGGAAGAAGGTTGACAGTAGCATTGCACACCCACATCCAAGCCAGGTTCTTTCTTTTGTACCTGTTCAGGGTTGCATTTTTAAAAATTATTTCTTGTTTATATAATACTATCACTGCAAAGAAAAAAAGTTAAAACTACTATTAAAAACATCCTGGGGAGGCCAGCCCCACAGCGTAGTGGTTAAGTTTGGCACACTCTGCTTCAGTGGCCTGGGTTCAGCTCTTGGGTGTGGATCTACACCACTTGTCAGCAGCCATCCTGTGGCGGCAACCCACATACAAAAGAGAGGAAGCCTGGCACAGATGTTAGCTCAGGGTGAATCTTCCTCAGCAAAAAAAAACCCCCAAAACAAACAAAGCCATCCTGGGGCTTGTCAAACTGAGAAAAACCAATAAAGACTCCACCCTATAATCCCGCTCAACCAGTCTTTCTTCTTCTTTTCCCACTAACTTGAACTATAAACAGTTTGTGGGAGGAGGAAGGGGTGGTTACACAATTAGAACAGGACCAGATATTCCTCACTCAGTCTCTACAAAGGGTAAGAGACAAGCAGCTTCGCATATTAAGATGTGGAAACAAAGTTTTGGACTGGTTAGGTTCTGAATTCGGATGCATAGGAAAAAATCTGTGTCCCTGAATCTCTTGGTAGAGAATCACTGCCACCTGCCCACAAGAGGCCTTTAACCTTCCTAATGAAGGCTGAGTATATGAGCACTGCTCTCCGACTCTTACCTTAGCCTCAATGAAAATGTACTGGCGGCTCCATCTTCCCATCCCACTACACTTGTTCATATTCTGGGACAACAAGAGGCAGAACTTCTAGCTCTGTAATGGAGGTGGAGTTGCTGTCAGGGAGGATGCCGCCACCCTCATTCACCTCCCTGCTCCAAATTAAAAGTATCTCATGTTCAATAGTCTTTCTCACGGGTTACTTAGCTGCGCTTCCTATCTCAATCAGAAAGAGGGTGCAAATGTCTGTGTCAGTGGTGCACGTGCCCGAGTATCTGTGTACTAATCTTGGCTATCTGGTTGTTTAACTCACTCAGGTCACTCAGGAGTTAATGAAAAGTGAACTGAAATTCAAAGACAGATTAAAGCTGATCCCTGGCCTGGCTGTGGAGCCACTTGTCTCTGAATGGACCATGTAAGGTTGGACAATGAGCATCCTAATGGCAGCCATAATGGACTGAACACCACAGGCTCTTTCCTAAGTATTGTAAGTAATTTTTTTTAGTAGTATATCCCTTCTTAGTAGGGAGATGAGCTGCCATGATGCCCAAATTGCTTTCTTCTCACCCTGGTAAAAGGTGGCTAAGAGACTGATATAATTTAATTTGGAAAAATTAATATGATTTTATTTATACTTCAATGTTGTGAAACAAATATACAATTTTACACTATCCCATTTAATCTTCACTACTCTCTGAAGTTGGAATGGTTTATATTTTTAACAGAAAGACAAAGTGAGGCAAAGAGAGGTTAAATATATATGTTTTTGGTTAGCCCAGAAGATGGAGCCAACATTAGAGAACTTTGTTGTATAGTGAGCGATCCTGTTGCTGAAACGTCTGAGAGCAAGGCTAGCTTCTGGGAGCAGTGTTGACGCATGGCCTCAACGGAGATCATCAGCATTTAGCTTATTTCCATAGTCTGGCTCTCTCCCTCTTGTGCTGGCTTCATTCTCAGGCTTTCTGTGGTGGCTCGATGGCTGTAGCAAGTTAAGAGCTAATCCTCCAGGTTCAAATGCATAGAAAATGTACCTTTATCACAATAATCTCTACAGGTGGCACCAATTGGATCATGTACCTGTCCCCAAAACAGTCATTGTGGCCAGTTGAGTGAAATCCTTTTTTGGCCAAGCCTGAATAGAGATATAGGAGAAGACAATTCTACCAGCACATGGACTGTGATTGAAAAATGGGGTTAGTTTCTCCAGAAGGCTACAGAGGTACAGTCGACAGAAATGAATGAATGATGAATGACAAAATAAAATGAGAACAAAATAGATGTCTAATACAGTCCTTTCTCATGGCTCAACTCCTGGCTTGGGGCTCACAGCCATACCACTGGCCCATTAAGCTCCGAAGCTTGCTGTCAAGTCTGAATGTAGATACTCGCAGAGGCCCTAGGAGGTAGGAGGAGGCTCAGCACAAGGTTGAGGGCAGGGATCTCAAAGAGGAGGAAGGTATCTGGGAGACCTAGACATCCCTGCGATGGATCATCCAACAAGCCGGCACTTCAATTCTCACATCTAGACCTTCAATCTAAGAGTTCTTTGCCTCCATTCGAATAAAGCTATGGCCACACCCAGGCCTTACTCATCAGGAACAGCTCTGCCTGCCCAAATAATACAACTATATCTCACCGTCTGAACTCCAGTCCGTCTAGCTTGTATCCACATGCCAATTCCTCAACATTGTCAGTACCTCCTATCCAGTGAGCCTTCCACTTTGTCCATCAGCAACCTCTTGTCTTCAGTTGTTCCCTCTCCACCACAGACTTTAGGATCCGTCACTTCAAGCAGCATCCAAAACAGGACCCCCGCTCACCTTCCCATTCTTCTTCCGTTATTCCAGCCTAGCAAAATCTGAGTTCTCTGCCTTTTCCAGGCTACGCCCTAGAAAGATCATTCACATAAGTATACGAGTGCCCCTAAAAACTCATGGTCTACAACTAATGGTCAACTTCAATACAGCCTGAAACTTATTCCTTCCTTCCTTCCTTCATGCCACCTGTGTTTCCAAAACGCCTACTATGTGGAGCTTACTTACATTGTGGAGCTTACATCCTTGGGTCCTCAGCCAACACTCGCACATCCCCCTCAAAACTATTTCAAGCCTTCTCCACTTTCCTCGAACTTCTGCACCCACCACCTCAGCAGATGTAATGGGCCCCATTTCACAGGGGAACTAGAAACCCTTATAGGAACTCCTTTTTTTTTTTTTTTTTTTTTTAAGTGCCTTCCTTTAAGCTCCTGAGCCAGGACAAATGCCTTTACTTCCCCCATCACAGCAGTTTTCACGCTGTGTTATAACTTTTGGCTTAATTATCTCTCTTCCCTTATGACGGGAACCGTGCCTATCCCTTCATCATACTGGTCTGTTTCCAGGATCTGTTGCTTAGCCTCCAACATGCACTCATAACCCTTTGGCTAAACGGATGAGCTATGAATCGGGAATCCAAGCGACTGGACCTCTTCCAGAGCGCTCTAAGGCAAAGTCACGTGCAAGGGCACGGCTGCGTCCAGGGGCGGGGCTGCGTCCAGGGGCGGGACCTGGGCAAAGACCTCAGGCTTTGAATGGCTGTTGCCGCGCTAAAATCTGAGACCGTGAACTTATCTCCATTACTTCTCTGAAACAAAAATTGTTGGCTCATTCTCACAGAGGAGGTTCCGAAGGACTTTCCTGGACACCTTGAGGAACCCTTTAGCCATCATTTCTGCGGGGCATGCAGGGCTCGTGCCGACGAGGCCACTGAGAGCCGCTCATGGGAAGGCCCTGGATCCCCCAGGCCCGGGTCTGGCCCCAGACAAGGAAGGTCCTCGAGGTCTCACTCAAAGCTCCTCCTGCCAGGGCTGGGAGCCGCCTTCTCAGTCGGCAGTGGACGGAGATCACCGTCATCGCCTCCGACGCTGCTCCTGTTGGCTGAGGCTTCACCGGGCGCTGGCTGCCGGGCCCCGGGTAAGTCAGGGCGCGTGAGTCTCAGCTCTCCGCTCCAAGGGGCTATATTGATACCGACCTGAAAGGGCTGCTGTGAGGAGTGGCATGAACAAGAAACGTGCATTTACACGCTCACAGGTAAAGGCTGCGCTTGGGCCTCTGCGGCAGGTGCCACATGGCCTTAGAGTGGCTCTGTCCATTGAGCCTCCTGAGAGCCCCAGTACCCTGGGGTTTGGACCGCAGGCTTTTGTGGCAGGGCAGAAAAAATCTAAGGCGACTGCCTTCGCAAACTCAAATTTTGATACACGAGAGAGGACCTATTGCCACGTTTTTCTTCACTAAAGGTAGAAGGAACAGTTTTTTTTTAACAAATTTTTCTCCATTTTATTAAAGTAGTATATACTTTAATTTGGAACATTTAGAAAAGTAAAGGGAAGAGCTCTACATAGACTCCCAACTTGACAATATTAAAACAATGACTGTTAACATATTGATGTATTTACTTCCTGGCTTTGCTATAATTTTTAATTGTTTAAATAATATATAGATGTTTTAAAGGTTAGGAAAATTCTTGTATGTCATAAATGTTTTTGTCTTTATTGCATACTCTTCTTAAACATTTTTAATGACTATGTTATTTTATCAAGTGGATATACCATGCCAACCAAACCATTCTTTATCTTTGACATTTTTGTGGTTTCCAACTTTTTGATATTATAATGCTTTGCTTTACATCTTTGTGCATAGTGACTATATTTATAAAGTATTTTATTCCAAAAAGTGGAAAGCTTTTCCTGACTTTCAGATTATGTCTTAACCAGTGTTCTGCGTTTTAGCCACTGATCTTCTCTGTCTATTCTCTTTTGATGTGAATAATACTATGATCCATTTCTTATTCTCACACCTCTGAGGACAAGTGTGTGAGTTTTTCCACACCAACAACCAGTTCTCCAACTTTCCAGACATGAAGTGGGTGTCCAAATTTCAGCTCAATTTAATTCTCATATTAACTACCCAGAGTTATCTGCAGACCCCACAGATCAAGGGCGCAGTCCCACGAGACTGCCATCATCTCAGATGCCAATCACAAGTCCTGGGCCTCCAATACTTCTGACCTACCAACTCTAAATCAGGGGTTCCCATGACTCCCTTCTCAGGTTTGATAATTTGCTAGAATAACTCATAGAACCCAAGAAAACGATTACTCAGTATTACTGGTTTATTATAAAGGATACAAATCAGGAGCAGCCAAATGGAAGAGATGCATAGGGCAGCTATGAGAAAAGAGCACACGGTGCTTCCATGCCCTTTCTGGGTACACTATCCTCCCAGGACCTTGGTGGTTCACCAACCAAGAAGCTCTCTGAACCCATCATTGGTTTTTCTGGAGGTTCCATTGTGTAGGCATGACCGATTAAATCATTGGCAATTAGTAATTAAACTCAATCTCCAGCCCCTCTTTCCTCCCCAGAGGTTGTGGGAGCGGGAGAGGGGTGGGGACGGGGGGAGGGGGGTGCCGAAGTTCTAATCCTTAATCATGCCTTGGTCTTGCTGGAGACTAGTTCCCATCCTGAAGCTGTCTAGGGACCCCCAGCCACCAGTCATCTCATCAGCGTACGAAAAGATACTCTGAGCACTCCAGAGATTCCAAGAGTCTTAGAAGTTCTTGTGTCATGAACCGAGGACTAAGAACAAATATCATAAGAAAAGATGCTCCTATCAGCCCTATCACTCAGGAAGTTAGAAGGGTTTTAGGAGCTCTGTGCCAGGAACCAGGGACAAAGACCAAATATATACTTATTGTATCACCATATTACAGTAATCCACTTGTGTGGCTTGTTTCAGTGCTGTCTTCGCTGAGCCTCAAACTCATCAAAAACAAATTGATTGCTAAATACCCCCAGCCTCAATTTGCCACAGGGACCCCAAACCTAACATTTTCATAACAGTCCCTTCTTCTTATCATCTTCTGCTACCAATCTGCTCTGACTTTTGTAGGAAAGTCAATTAGTAGAGCCCTTTCATTCAAGCAAGAGACCAATGAACCATCCTATATTCCTCTCCCTTTATAATTTGCATGACTGTTCAGTCCCTAAGATTTGCTGATTTTATCTTCTCAATACTTCCCAAATCTCTCTCTCCTCTCATTTTTTATTACACATGATATTTCAAACCGCCATCAGTTCTCAAACTGTGCAGTAGCTACCTAACTGATTTCATTACAAATTTGCCCCTCTTAAATTCTTTCCTCTCGCTACTGCCAGAGAAATCTCCCTAAAACAAAACAGCTATAGGACTATTCAGGTCATCTGTTTCATCTTGGCTAAGTTTTGGAAATTTATGGTTTTGGGGGAATTAATTCATTTCTTTAAAGTTGTTGACTTTATGAGTGTAAATATGTTTATAGTATTCCCTTATTATCCTTTTAATGGCTGCAGAATCTATTGTGATACACTCTGTTTCATTCCTGATATGATGTTGTATATCTTCTCTCTTTTTATCTTTGTCAATCTTGCTAGAGGTTTATCAATTTTATTTATTTTTTCCCAAGAACCAGCTCTTTGTTTTATTGATTTTCTCTGTTGTTTTGATGTTTTCAATTACAATGATTTCTGCTCTTTATTATTTTCTCCTGCTTCCTTTAGGTTTATTTTACTGTTCTTTCTCTAGGTTGTTGAGGTGGAGGCTTAGATGATTGATTTGAGATCATTCCTCTGTTCTAATATAAGCATTCAGTGCTATAAATTTTCCTCTCAGCACCATTTTAGGTGTGTCCCACAAATATTGATATGTTATTTTCATTTTCATTCATTTCTGTGTATTTTTTAAAATTTCCTTTGAGACTACCTCTGACTCATGGATTATTTAGAAGTGTGTTGTTTAATTTCCAAATGTTTGGAGATCTTCCTGTTGTCTTTCTTTTGTTTATTTCTGACTTGATTTTATTATGATCAGAGAACATGCACTATATGATTTCAGTTCTTTCAAATTTGTTAAGGTTTGTTTTATGACCCGGAATAACAGTATATCCTGGGGAATGTTCCATGGGTGCTTAAAAAGAATGTGTATTCTGCTGTTGTTTGATGGGGTGTTGAAGTCTATTTCTCCTTTTAGATTTATCAATGTTTGCTTCATGTATTTCGAAGCTCTATTGTTTGTACATACACATTTAACGTTTTATATTTTCTTTGTGGATCTGTCCCTTTAGCTATATGTAATGTCCCTCTTTATCCCTAGTAATTTTCTTTGCTCTGAAGTCTATGTTATCGGATATTAATATAGGCACTCTAGCTTTTTTTAAGTTAATATTTGCATAATATATATTTTTCTGTCCTTTCATTTTCAACCTATCTATGTCACTATGTTTGAAGTGAGTGTCTTATAGACACTATGTAGTTGAGTTGTGTTTTTTGGTCCACTCTGCCAATTTCTGCCTTTTAATTGGCATATTTAGACTATTTACATTTAAAGCTATTATTGATACGTTAGGGCTTAAGTTTGCCATTTTATCATTTGTTTTCTCTTTGTTCCCTCTCTTTCCTGTTCTTCTGTTTTTTTTTTTTCTTGCCTTCTTGTGGATTGCCTGAACTTTTTTTAGAGTTCTATTTTAATTTATTTATAATGTTTCTCAGTATATTGCTTTGTATAGTTTTCTTAGTGGTTGCTCTAGGCATGACCGTATACATGTGTAACTTATCACAGCCTGCTAGTGTTAGACTTTACCGCTTCAAGTGAAGTGTGGAAACCTTACTTCTACTTAGATCCTTTTACGCTCTCCACTTTAAATGACCATCCACTTGTGAAAGAATAAACCAGTTGTGATACATCTATACAACGCATACTACTCAGCAATAAATGTCAGTAAATACTGATACTTACAAAGACAAATCTCAAAACCATTATGCTAAGTGAAAGTAGCCAGACTCAAATGTTACAAACTATATGTTTCAGTTTATATAACATTCTGGGACTGGCAAAACTGCTGTATTAGAAAATAGATCAGTATTTATCCCAGCCTAGGATGCAAGGGAGGGGTCTGATACTAAGGGATATGAGGAAACTTTTGGGAGTAGTTAAATCTTCTATATATTGATTGTTGTGTTATTTATATGACTGTGTGCATTTGTAAAATTCAAACAGTAGGGTGAAGGGTGAAAACTCATAGGGTGATCTTCACTGTAGGCAAATTATATCTTTTCTTTTTTTAAAAGAAAAGCAACCTGGCTACATGGCACATTCATCTCTCTCACATGTGAATTTAATTGCATGAGACTATATCTGTTAATACATCAGTTAGACTTTTTGATTAGACTTATTTTTTATGAGCAAAATTAGAATGTTCCATGAAATATATGATCTTAAAAGGAAAAAAAGAATTAGAGGCAAATACAGATTTTGGTGAAATGTTAGAAAGTAGATGGGAGAAATCAGGAAACCCTTCACAGAGGAAGTATCCATAGCTATGATTCAAAATGAACAAAAGATATTGCTATGTATAACTTAAACTGCACTCCCAAAAGCCTGAATTGTGTTAAAAGAGAAGGCCTATCCCACTCCACAAATCAGGATGGATATGTAGGTTAATGTAAGTATATTGTTTATAATAAAAGGAGAAGATTTTTAAGTGTTGGCAACAAGGTAGTAACTTGGGAGAGAAAGAGAAGAGAGCGATTAACAGAGTGAGACAGAGTTGAGACTGTTAATGGGCAGAGGAGCCCAAAAAGGGAGTACATGAGAAAAAGAAAAACTGAAAAGAGATTTTTAAGTTGTTGCCTGGTGATGTGCTAATGTATCTCTCTTGCTCTTTGTCACTCTTAATGGTATGTTTGGTAGAGACTAAATTACTATTTCATTTTTGTAGAGGTAGTGTCTTTTGGGGGAAATTGAAGGAGGAGGTATTGATTTCTATGCCTAGATGGATACAGGTTAAAAACAGATTGTAGGGAGAAACTGGAGTTGAGGACAGAGGATATTTGATGTAGATCCCTGGAAATCTTTAGCAAAATTATCTAGGGGAACATAAGACTTTCAAAGGCTATGGAATTGATGGAGTCCGAGCTGAGATTTCCAGTGGGTAAAGGGAAACCAAGCAAATATTGGAATTTTAGGTAGAATAAAAAAGGAAATGGGACAATGACTATGTATGTGATAATTAAAGGCTCAGTAGGGACATAGGAAGGCCCAGAGAAATGTGGAAGAATTTAAAAGGCACAGGAAGGATAAGGAGGGATCAGCTGGGCTGGATGGTGGGATGAAGGACAGAAGGTTAACCTTTCCCTTTTAGTCCTCTCCTCCACCCGCAAGAATGTTCTGTAACTCTGTGATGTGGACCTGGGACTTCAGGTTTCCAACTCCACATGTAAGAAGCTTAGAAGTTGCTGCCCTGTCCTAATAACAACTAAAAAACTGAACATACTGAAAAATCAACAACCCTTTGAGGATCCATAAGAGAGGTGAGGACACTGGGCAAACCACAGCCCCCAAGATTAGAGAGACAGAGAGGTGAATACAGGAAGTCACAGCTTACCAGAGCAGAGACTCACAAGTGGAAACCACATGGGAACCAGTGCTAGGGTAGGAAAACCTGAACTGTGATTGATAAATTGCTGGAAGCTCAGTGTGGACAATTCTGAGAGTTAAAACTCCAGAAGGACTCGGTCATAGGTGTACCCCTACAATTTTGTGAAATTTACCTCCAAGAGCCTGACTCTTGACCTCTAATACTAAATGTCAGAGAAAAATCCCCTCATGCTTCTAGCAGTGGGAGGGGAAAAGAAACCATTTGGAAGTATATCAGAGCCCTGTGTTCTTCCTGACAAGGCCTGCCCTCAGGGGAAAGTAGCTAACCATAGCCTAACTTGTTGGGGTATTATCACAGCCTAACTGACCTGAGGGTAGGGAGATACCCAACTCTAGCCCACTCTAGGCATCCTCAGCCACCTAAGGAGAGGAGAAAAAGAATGTGAAACACTTGTGGATTTCACACTGCAGAAGCATAGGCTCACTAAAAGATTGAGAACTAATCATAGGACTACAGAATGCTTCCCTTCCTCCACATCTCCCCACCATATCACTACAGGCCTATTTGCAGCAATTCCTTTTACTTAGCACATCATGTCCGACTATCAAGAAAAAAGTACAAGGCATACCCCAAGGCAAAAAACACAATTTAAAGAGACAGAGCAAGCATCAGATCTAGATATGGCAGAGATGTTGGAATCATTAGACCAGGAATTTAAAGCAACTATGACTAAGAGGCTGAGGGATTTATTAGTCAGTATTCAAGAACAGATGGGCATGTAAGCAGAGAAACAGAAATCTTTAAAAAGAACCAAGAAGAAATGCTAGAGATAAAAACACTGTAACAGAAATGAATAATGCCTTTGATGGGTTTATTAGTAGACTGGACATGGCTGAAGAAAGAATCTCTGAGCTTGGGGATCTCTCAATAGAAACCTCCAAAAGTGAAAAGCAAAGAGATTAAAGACGAAAGAAACAGACCAGAATATCCAAGGAGTGTGAGACAACTACAAAAGATGTGACATATGCATTATAGGAACACCAGGAGGAGAAAGAGATAAAGGAACAGAAGAAATATCTGAAACAATAATGACTGAGAATTTCCATAAATTAATGTCAGATACCAAACCACAGATCCAAGAAGCTCAGAGAACACCAAGTATAATAAATGAAAAAAAAAAAACTACACCTAGGGACCGGTCCCATTGCCTATTGGTTAAGTCTGGCATGCTCTGCTTTAGTGACCTGGGTTCACAGGTTTGGATCCCAGGGGTGGACATACAACACTCATCAAGCCATGCTATGAAATAGAGGAAGATTGGCACAGATGTTAGCTCAAGAGAATCTTCATCACCAAAAAAAAAAAAAAAAAAAACCCAAAACAGAAAAACTACACTTAGGAATATCATTTTCAGATTACAGAAAATCGAGGATAAAGAAGAAATCCTGAAAGAAGCCAGAGGGAACAAACAGCTTACCTATAGAGGAACAAAGGTAAGAATTGCATCAGAATTCTCATCAGAAACCATGCAAGCAAGGAGAGAGCAGAGTGAAATATTTAATGTGTTGGGGGAAAAAAATCTACCAATGTAGAAATTTGTTTTCAATGAAATTATCTTTTGAAAGTGAAGGAAAAATATAAACTATCTCCTGGCAAAGCAGAAGGTAAATGATCCCAGTCCCTATTGTGGCGACACTGTGCTGCTTTTTCCTCTAGATGGCACTAGTTCTCTACCCTAGGATCCTCCCCTCCATCTTTAGGCTACTACCTCTTCTCTGGGTGACATCCTGTTGAGAAGCTGCCTTGAGTAGGGCCCAACATGTGTCTTGTGGCTTGGAGCACCCCTCAGTAAGATAGACAACTCCTTGGGAGTCTTGGGAGAGGTGGGAATATAAATTTCCTTACCTTGAGTTATTTTAGTGCTTTAAACTGCTCAGCCTCAGGATTGGGCTCAATATCCCTCCACAGAGGGGCTAGAATGATGCTGTCTGCAACAGGTCTATGTGCAATAGGAGGCATGCTAGCTGTTTGCAAAGGTGTCTCCTCCAACTACATTTAAGAGACTGGCCTTAGCCTGATGTTTCTGCCTTATTGGCTCTTTTGCTGCCATAGCCATCCCCTGGGATGAGGACATCCTCTTATCTCAAAAGTATCCCAAATCACCAGCCCAGCCATGGGGAACTCCTTCTTCTCTATCCTATTATAGGGTTAGGGGATACCCACCCTTGATCCAGAGGCATGTACTCTTCTTTTTCTATGCAAGGCCACAGTGTTTACCACCTGCCAAGTGGGGGACCCAGGTTAACCTCTTTTCCTAGGCAGCTCAGCACCTTACACCCCAAAAGTCAGTTCCAGTGATGTGTATTCACTCAAATATGTTCACTACTGCTTGACCAAGCTAGTGAAACACAGGGGAGACCATGAAAAATATAGAGTATAATACAACACAGAGCAATGCCACACCAAACTGACATGGAGACATTTTAAATCTTGAGTCTGTCCACTTGAGGACATCCAGGATTGTTTTGCCAATTGATTGTCCTGCTGACTTGGTGGACCTCATATTGATTTCCTGATCATCTCCAAAACCCCGTGTTCATCTCCACTTGTAGGGACTGAGTTCAAGGATTTTGGAACTGATGAAGAAAAAGATATGCCCGTGAAGTGGCAATAGTACACACAAGTTTATTTGGGTGATTCTTTGACAGGTTTGCTTGTGGGAGAAGTCCCTAATAACATAAGACCATCCAGAGGCTGCAGGAAACAATCACCCAGAAGGGAGTGAGAGCACAGGAATTTGTTAAGGAGAGGAGAACTCGAGAAGAGGCTTACATGTCTAGATGATGTTGCTCAGCAGCACAGCGTGGAATCTCAAGTTCAGAGCTCAAAGGGCAGCAGTGGCTTGGATATTTTATTGCTCTGGGTTTTTATTTTGTCTATGGCTAGCAGATGTTGGATGTGGTTTCACAGGTTATGCAAAGCTGGAAGGCTCTAAATAGCTTAAAATCTGCCTACTTAGGCTATGTTTAAAACAATTGAGTGTGGGAAAATTTGAGTTTAGTACAGACAGCTTTTGAGCTAATAGGTCTCAGCCTGCTGTAAAGAAATAAGTAACCTAAAGGCCAATATTCAGAGACCAGTTCTGACTCATTTATATAACAATCATCCATCACATCAACAGGCTAAACAAGAAAAATCACATGATTATGTCAGTAGATGCCGAAAAAAACTTTTGATCAAGAAATGTTCATAATAAAAACTCTCAGTAAACTAGGAATAGAAGGGAACTTCCTCAATTTGGTTTTAAAAATCTACAAAAAACCCACAGCTAACATCATACTTAATGATGAGACACTGTATACTAAGATCTGGAACAAGGCAAGGATGTCCCTTCTCATCACTTCTGTTCAACATCATACTGGAAGTCCTGGCTAATACAGTATGACAGAAAAGTGAAATAAAAAGTGTACAGATTGGGAATGAAAAAATAAAACTGCTTGGTTGCAGATGACATGATTGTTTATATAGAAAGCTCAAAGAATTTTTTAAAAAAATCTTCCTGAACTAATAAGCAATTGTAGCAAGGTTACAAGACATAAAGTTAATATATAAGTCAATTTCCTTCCTATATCCCATCAATGAACAATTTGGAATTTGAAATTGAAAACACAATAACATGATTCCATTTATATGAGGTATCTAAAGTAGTCAGTGATAGAAATAGAAAGTAAAATGCTAGTTACCAGAGGCTAGGGGGAGGAGAAGGAGAATTGTTGTTTAGTGGGTATAGAATTCAGTTCTGCAAGACAAAAAAGTTATGGAGATATGTTTTACAATAATGTGAATATACTTAACACTACTGAACTGTACACTTTAAAAATGATCAAGATGAGACCCAACATCCATTTATGATAAAAACCCTTAATAAAATGGGTATAGAAGGAAAGTACCTCAACACAATAAAGGCCATATATAACAAACCCACAGCCAACATCATACTCAATGGACAAAAACTGAAAGCCATCCCTCTGAGAACAGGAACAAGACAAGGGTGCCCATTTTCACCACTCTTATTCAACATAGTAGTGGAGGTGTTGGCCAGAGCAATTTGGCAGGAAAAAGAAATAAAAGGAATCCAAATAGGCAATGAAGAAGTAAAACTCTCACTGTTTGCAGACAACATGATCTTATATATAGAAAACCCCAAAGAATCCATAGGCAAACTATTAGAAATAATAAACAGCTACAGCAAAGTTTCAGGGTATACAATCAACGTACATAAACCAGTAGCATTTCTATATGCTAACAATGAACTAACAGAAAGAGAACTCAAGAACTCAATCCCATTCACAATCACAACAAAAAGAATAAAATACCTTGGGATAAATTTAACCAAGGAAGTGAAAGATCTATACAATGAAAACTACAAGACTTTCCTGAAAGAAATTGATGATGACATAAAGAGATGGAAAGACATTCCATGCACATGGATTGGAAGAATAAACATAGTTAAAATGTCCATACTACCTAAAGCAATCTACAGATTCAACATATCCCAATCAGAACCCCAGTGACATTCTTTACAGAAATTGAACAAAGAATCCTAAAATTCCTATGGGGCAACAAAAGACCCCAAATGCTAAAGCAATCCTGAGAAAGAAGAACAAAGCTGGAGGCATCACAATCCCTGACTTCAAAGCATACTACAAAGCTACAGTAATCAAAACAGCATGGTACTGGTACAAAAACAGGTGCACAGATCAATGGAACAGAATTGAAAGCCCAGAAATAAAACCACACATCTATCGACAGTTAATCTTCGACAAAGGAGCTGAGGACCTACAATGGAGAAAAGAAAGTCTCTTCAACAAATGGTGCTGGGAAAACTGGACAGCCACATGTAAAAAGAATGAAAATTGACCATTCTTTTTCACCATTCACAAAAATAAACTCAAAATGGATCAAAGACCTAAAGATTAGGCCTGAAACAATATGTCTTCTAGAAGAAAATATAGGCAGTACACTCTTTGACGTCAGTTTCAAAAGAATCATTTCAGACACCATACCTCCTCAGACAAGGGAAACAATAGAAAGAATAAACAAATGGGACTTCAGCAGACTAAAGAGCTTCTTCAAGGCAAGGGAAAACAGGATTGAAACAAAAAAACAACCCACTAATTGGGAAAAAATATTTCCAAGTTATTTATCTGACAACGGATTAATCTCCATAATATATAAAGAACTCACACAGCTCAATAACAAAAAATCAAACAACCCAATCAAAAAATGGGCAAGGGACATGAACAGACATTTCTCCAAAGGAGAAATATGGATGGCCAATAGACACATGAAAAGATGCTCATCATCACTAATCATCAGGGAAATGCAAATCAAAACTACACTAAGATATCACCTTACACCTGTTAGAATGGCAAAAATATCCAAAACAAAAAGTGACAAATGTTGGAGAGGTTGTGGAGAAAAAGGAACCCTCATACGCTATTGGTGGGAATGCAAACTGGTGCAGCCGGTATGGAAAACAGTATGGAGATTTCTCAAAAAATTAAAAATAGAAATACCTTTTGACCCAGCCATCCCACTACTGGGTGTCTATCCAAAGAACTTGAAATCAGCAATTCCAAAAGTCCCATTCACCCCTATGTTCATCGCAGCATTATTTACAATAGCCAAGACATGGAAACAACCTAAGTGCCCATCAACTGATGATTGGATAAAGAAGATATGGTATATATATACAATGGAATACTACTCAGCCATAAAAAAAGACAAAATCGTCTCATTCACAACAACATGGATGGACAGTGAGGGTATTATGTTAAGTGAAATAAGCCAGATAGAGAAAGACAAACTCTGTATGACTCCACTCATAGGTGGAAGTTAACATTTAGACAAAGAGAACTGATTGGTGATTATCAGGGGAAAGGGAGGATGGGGGAAGGGCACAAAGGGTGAAGGGGTGCACCTACAACATGACTAACAGTAATGTACAACTGAAATTTCACGAGGTTGTAAACTATCATAATCTTAATAAAAAGAAAAAAATGATCAAGATGATAAGTTTTATGTTATGTGTTTTTTACAACAAAAGAGAAGAACACAATACTGTTTACATTGCATCCAAAAAGTGAAATACTTAGATAGAAATCTAACAAAATGCATACGGAATTTATATTAGGAAAGCTACAAAATTCTGATGAAAGAAATCAACAATCCAAACAAATGGAAAGATATTCCATGTTTGTGCATAGGAAAACTCAATATTATTAAGATGTTAGTTTGTCCCAAGTTGAACTATAGATTCAATACAATCCCAATCAAAATCCCAGCAAGCTGTTTTGTGTATATCAACAAATTGATTTTAAAGTTTATATGAAAAAACAAATGACCCAGAATAGCCAACACAGTGTTGAAGAAGAAAAACAAAGTTGGAGGACTGATACTTCCTTACTTCAAGGCTCTTTATAAAGCTACAATAATGAAAACAATAGGTATTGGTGAAAGAATGGAGAAACAGATCAGTGGAACAGACTACAGCTCAGAAATAGACCCACACAAATATAATCAACTGATCTTTGACAAAGGAGCAAAAGCAATTCAATGGAGAAAGGATAGTCTTTTCAACAAATAATGCTGAAACAACTGGATATCCACATGCAAAAAAATGAATCTAGACAGAGATCTTGCAGCTTTTGCAAAATTAACTCATAAGCTTAAATGTAAAGTGCAAAACTATAAAATTTCCAGAAGATAATTTAGAAGAATATCTAGGTAACCTTGGGTTTGACAATGACTTTTTAGATAAAACACCAAAGCACAACCCATGAAGGAAAAAATAGGTGAGTTAGACTTCATTAAAATTAAAACCTTAGGCTCTGCAAAAGACACTGTTTAGAAAATGAAAAGACAGGCAACAGACTTAGAGAAAATATTTGCAAAACATATCTGGTAAAGGATTGGTATCAAAATATACCAAGAACTCTCTGTTTTTTTTTTTTAGGAAGACTAGCCCTAAGCTAACATCTGCCACCAATCCTTCTCCTTTTGCTAAGGAAGACTGGCCCTGAGCTAACATCCATGCCCATCTTCCTCTACTTTATACATGGGATGCCTACCACTGCATGGCTTTTGTCAAGCTGTGCCATGTCCGCATCCAGGATCTGAACCGATGAACCCCAGGCTGCTGAAGCAGAAGGTGTGCACTTAACTGCTCTGCCACCAGGCCGGCCCCACCAAGAACTCTTAAAACGCAAAAATGAGAAAACAAGCAACTGATATTAAAAATGGGGAAAAGATCTGGACACCTGATGAAAGAAGATATACAGATGACAAATAAACATTTGAAAAGATGCTCTGCAGCACCAGGTATTAGTAAATTGCTAATTAGAACAACAATGAAATAGCACTACACACCTATTAGAATGGTCAAAATTCAAAAAACTGACAATACTAGTGTTCAAAAGGTTGTGAAGCAACAGGAACGTTCATTCACTATTTTCTTAAAAGGTCAGTTGAGGTTGAGTGACGTCAGCATCATGGCAGAGAGAGCTTTCCTGGTAATCTCTCCCCTCCACCATACAACAAAAAAGACGTTCATACTCCAACAGAGGATATGCACACACAACACAAAAAACATCTGAGAGACCCACACAGCCACATGACGGAGGACGGAGAGGCTGGAGCCCCCCTCGGAGGAAGTGGAACAGGGTAAGAGAAAACTTTGCTTCTTCCTCTAAAGACTGTGATCCAGCACTGTGGGAAGCCTCCCAGAGGGCAGGAATGGGGGAGGGGACGTTCATTTGCAGGAACATCAAAGATCCTTGAGGGCCCTTTCAGCCTAGAGGGAAGCCCTCTACCAGGGCTAAAGCTTTCACAGGGGGTTGCCTTATCAAGCCAACACCTCAGGAGAGCAAATAGTGAAAGCAGAGAGAGAAAACTGCAAGAGCACACAGGAGAAAGTGCCTCTCCACCCACCCACCCAGTGCTGGCTCCAGTGGAAGGCAGAGGGCTCAAAATACACAGCTCTTGACCTCCACTGAGTGGCAATAGGTGGTAACTGTGACAAAATAATACCAGGATGCATAAAAACAGAACCACGCCCTCTAGCAATATCAAATGTTATATTAAATCTCCAGACCTGAGAGAAAATGGCGAGTACCCAGAAATCAGTCCGGATGACACAGAAATATGTAATCTAAGTGACAAAGAATTCAAAATAGCTATCATCAAAAAATTCATTGAGTTAAAAGAGAATGTAGAGAAACAATTCAATGAGTTCAGGAGGTACTTCACAAAAGAGATTGAAACTGTAAAGAAGAATCCGTCAGAAATAGTAGAGAGGAAAGACACAGTGGAAGAAAGAAAACAAAATATGGATTCCCTGAATGTTCAAGTGGACTTCATAGAGGAGCATATCAGCATAATTGAAGATAGATGTGTTGAAATGCTCCAGACAGAGGAGGAGAGAGAACTGAATCTAAAAAGAAATGAAGAAAGTCTCCGAGAAATATCTGACTCAATTAGGAAATGCAACATAAGAGTTATAGGTATTCCAGAAGGAGAAGAGAAGGGAATGGAGCAGAACGCTTGTTCAAAGAAATAACAGCAGAAAACTTCCCAAACCTAGGGAAAGAGAGGGAAATCCATGGGCAAGAGGCTATCAGATCTCCTAAGTATATCAATGTAAAAAGACCTACGGCAAGGCATATAGTAGTGAAACTGGCAAAAGTGAATGACAAAGAAAGAATACTAAGGGCAGCAAGGCAGAAGAAAATAACCTACAAAGGAACCGCTATCAGGCTTTCAGTAGATTTCTCTGCAGAAACCTTGCAGGCTAGGAGAGACTGAAATGACATATTCAAATCTTTGAAGGACAAAAACTTTCAGCCAAGAATACTCTATCCAGTGAAAATATCCTTTAGATATGATAGAGAAATAAAAATTTTCCCAGACAAACTTAACACTAAGTGAGTTCTTAGCCACGAGACCACCCCTACAAGAAATCCTCAAGAAGGCCCTCATACCCGAAAAAAAAAAGGGGGGAGAAAGGGGTTACAAAGCTCAGAGTAAGGAGACAAATAGGTAGACAGAATCAGAACAGGTTAGCAAATAGTCAAGTATAGCATTAAAGATAAAGGGAAGGAAAACACCAAACACAAAGATAATCTTGTCATTTTAACCACAAACTCACAACCCAAGATGGAATAAGATGTGAGAAAAACAACTTGGGAGGGGAAGAGGAAAGGGACTGAAACAGTTTAGTCCAAGGAAATAAGAGGCCATCAGAAAATGAACTATCTTATCCGTGAGATTTTGAATACAAACTTCATGGTAACCACTAAACAAAAAAGCAGAACAGAGACACAAATAGTAAATAAGGAGAAAACAAAGAAACACATCATAAAAAACTATGTAATTCCACTCGTAGGCCAAAATACACAGGAGGAGAAACAAAGGAAATGCAGGAGAACTGGAAAATTAGTGTTAAAATAGCAGGATTAAGCCCCTATATATCAATAATCACCATAAACATAAATGAATTGAATTCTCCAATAAATAGACACAGAATGGCAAGATTGATTAAAGAACAAGACCCAACAATATGCTGCCTCCAGGAAAGAAATCTTAGCTCCAATGACAAACACAGGCTCAGAGTGAAGGGATGGAAGACAATACTCCAAGCTAATGGCAAACAGAAGAAATGTGCTGCAATACTTATATCAGACAAAGTAGACTTCAAGATAAGGCAGGTAAAGAGAGACAAAGAGGGGCAGTATATAATGATCAAAGGGACACTCCATCAAAAAGAAATAACACTTATAAATGTCTATGCACTCAACACAGGAGCACCAAAGTACATAAAGCAACTACTAACAAACCTAAAAGAAGATATTAATAATAACACAGTAATAGGGGACTTCAACAATCTGCTCACGTCAATGGATAGATCATCCAGACAGAAAATCAACAATGAAACAGTGGAATTAAATGAAAAGCTAGACCAGTGGGACTTAATAAACATATATAGAACACCCCATCCAAAAACAGCAGAATACACATTCTTCTCAATATGCATGGAACATTCTCAAGGATAGACCATATGTTGGAAAACAAGGCCTCAATAAATTTAAGAAGATTGAAATAATAACAAGCATCTTTTCCAATGACAATGCTATAAAGCTAGAAAGTGATTGCAAGGAAAAAGCTGAGAAAGGGACAAATATGAGGAGACTAAACAACATGCTGTTGAACAAGCAATGGATCATTGAAGAAGTTAAAGGAGAAATCAAAAAATATCTGGAGACAAATGAAAATGAAAACATACCATACCATCTCATATGGGATGCAGCAAAAACCACATTAGGAGGGAAATTCATCGCAATACAGGCTCACCTTAACAAATAAGAAAAATCTCAAACTACACCTAATTGAATTAGAAAAAGAAGAACAACAAAGCCCAAAGTCAACAGAAGGAGGGAAATAATAAAAATCAGAACAGAAATAAATGCTGTTGAAACAAGAAAGACAGTAGAAAGGATCAATGAAACAAAGAGCTGGTTATTTGAGATGATAAATAAAATTGACAAACCCCTAGCCAGACTTACAAAGTAAAAAGGAGGGAAAGCTCAGATAAATAAAATTAGAAATGAAGAGGAAAAATAGCAATGGATACCACAGAAATAAAATGGGTTTTCAGAGAATATTGTGGAAAACTATATGCCAACAAAGTGGACAATCTAGAGGAAATGGATAAATTCTTAGACTCTTACAACCTCCCAAAGCTGCATCAAGAAGAAACAGATAATCTGAATAGGCCAATCACAAGTAAAGACATTGAAACATTAATCAAAACCATTCCAAAGAATAAAAGCCCGGGACCAGATTGCTTCCCTGGGAGATTCTACCAAGTTTTCAGAGAGGATTTAATACCAATCCTTAAGATATTCCAAAAAATTAGGGAAGGTGGGACACTTCCTAACACATTCTATGAGGCCCACATCACCCTGATACTAAAGTCTGACAAGGACAACACAAAAAAGGAAAACTACAGGCCAATATCGCTGATGAACATAGATGCAAATATCATCAACAAAATATTGGCAAACCGAATGCAGTAATACATCAAAAAGATCATACATTATGACCAAGTGGGATTAATACCAGGGACACAGGGATGGTTCAACATCTGCATATCAATCAATGTGATACACCACATTAACAAAGTGAGGAATAAAATCCACATGATCATCTCAGTAGATGCAGAGAAAGCATTTGACAAGATCCAACAGCCATTTATGATAAAAACTCTTAACAAAATGGACACAGAAGGAAATTACCTCAACATAATAAAAGCATGTGTGACAAAGCCACAAGTGACATCGTACTCAGTGGGGAAAAACTGAATGCCATCCCTCTGGGAACAGGAACAAGACAAGGATGCCCACTATCACCACTTTTATTCAACATAGTACTGGAGGTTTTAGCCAGAGCAGTTAGGCAAAAGAAATGAATAAAAGGAACCCAAGTAGGGAGTGAAGAAGTGAAACTCTTGCTCTTTGCAGATGACATGATCTTATATATAGAAAACCCTAAAGAATCCACTGGAAAACTATTAGAAAGAATTAGCAGCTACAGTAAAGTTGGGGGTACAAAATCAACCTACATAAATCAGTTGCGTTTCTGTACCCTAATAACAAATTTACAGAAAGTGAACTCAGGAATACAATTCCATTTACAATCGCAACAAAAAGAATAAAGTACCTAGGAATAAATTTAACCAAGGAGATGAAGGACGTATACAATGAAAACTATAAGACATTATTGAAAGAAATAGATAATGATGTAAAGAGTTGGAAAGAGATTCCATGCACGTGGATTGGAAGAATAAACATAGTTAAAATGTCCATTGTACCCAAAGCAATCTACAGATTCAATGCAATCCCAATCAGAATCCCAATAACATTCTTCATGGAAATGGCACATAGAATCCTGAAATTCGTATGGGGCAACCAAAGACCATGAATTGTTAAAGCAATACTCAGGAAAAAGAACAAAGCTGGAGGCATCATAATCCCTGACTTCAAAAGGTACTACAAAGCCATAATGATCAAAACTGCATGGTATTGGTACAAAAACTGGCACGCAGATCAAGGGAACAGAACTGAAAGCCCAGAAATAAAACTGCACATCTACAGGCAGCTAATCTTCAACAAAATTGCCAAGAACATACAGTGGAGAAAAGATAGTCTCTTCAATAAATGGTGTTGGGAAAACTGGACAGCCACATGCAAAAGAATGAACGTAGACCATTATCTCATGCCATATGCAAAAATAAACTCAAAATGGATCAAAGACTTGAAGATAAGTCCTGAAACCATAAAACTCCTGGAAGATAACATAGGTAATACACCCTTTGATATCAAACTTAAAAGGATATTTTTGAATGCTGTGTCTTCTCAGACAAGGGAAACAAAAGAAAAAATAAACAAGTGGGACTTCATCAGACTAAAGAGCTTCTGCAAGGCAAAAGAAACTAGGATCAAAACAAAAAGACAGTCCACCAATTGGAAGAAAATATTTGCAAATCAAACAGGGTTAATCTCCAAAATATATTAAAAAACTCACACAACTCAACAACAAAAAAACAAACAACCTTATCAAAAAATGAGCAGAGTACACGAACAGATATTTTTCCAAAGAAGATATACAGATGGCCAACAGGCACATGAAAAGATGTTCAACGTCACTAATCATCAGGGAAATGCAAATCAAAACTACATTGAGAAATCACTTTACACCTGTTAGAACGGCTATAATCACCAAGACACAAAATAAGAAATGTTGGAGAGGATGTGGAGAAAAGGGAACCCTCATCCTCTGCAGGTAGGAATGCAGGCTGGTGCAGCCACTATGGAAAACAGTATAGAGATTTCTCAAAGAATTAAAAATAGAAATACCATATGACCCAGCTATTCCACTACTGGGTATTTATCTAAAGATCTTCAAATCAACAATTCGAAGAGACTTATGCACCCCTACGTTCATTGCAGCGTTATTCACAATAGCCAAAACGTGGAAGCAACCCAACTGCACATCGACTGATGAATGAATAAAGAATATGTGGTATATAAATACAATGGAATACTACTCAGCCATAACAAAAGACAAAATCATCCCATTTGCAGCAACATGGATGGAACTTGAGGGTATTATGTTAAGTGAGATAAGCCAGACAGAAAAGACAAACACTGCATGATTTCACTCATATGTGGAAGATAAACAAATATATGGACAAAGAGAACAGATTAGTGGTTACCAGAGGGGAAGGGGGGTGAGGGGGTGGGCGTAAGTGGTAAAGAGGCACATATATATGGTGACGGACAAAAACCAATGTACAACTGAAATTTCACAATGTTATAAATTATTATGACCTCAATAAAATATTTTTATCAATATATCTTGATTCAGTAATTTTGCACATTACGTATTCATGACTTAGAATGAAACATGAGGTTTGCTTCTTGTATCTTCCTATACTGCTATATCACAATTTTTATTAAATCAGTGTCTAATGTCTACCTTACTATAGCTTTAAATATATTCACTGTTGTATGAAGTAGTAGACTCCAATTATGTTTACTTTGTATACAACGTTTTGTTTTTCCTAGAGTCAAGTATTTCCTCACTTTTTTCGTTTACTCCATTTCCTATAAATATTTTCTCTCAGACGTGTTTATTATATGGTCCAAATCATCAAATTACTATTTGCATTTTTTTGTCCTGAAGATCTGCATCCTGAAATTTGAAGTCTTTGTATTCTAACATGAATTGGCTGTCTTCAGACTTCTTGTACAGCTGTCTTCCAGAATCTTTCGTTTGCTGCTCTCTTATAGTGAAACCTCGTTTCCTGGGTGCTGTGTTGTCCTTTTTTCTTATTTTTTTCCCACACAGTTTTGATGGGAACACAACCTCCAGTGGTTTCCTGAGAAAGGATCCACAAAGAAAGGAAATAAAATTTTTGAGATCTTGCATGTCTGAAAATGTTTGTATCCCACCCTCACACTCGATGAGTAGTTTGTCAGGATAGGGACTCCGAGGTTAGAAATCATTTTGCAGTTGTCTCAGGGTCATTTGATGAAGATACTATTCTTTCCCTACTGAATGGACTAGGCACCTTTGCTGCAAATTTAACATATTTTCTTAGGCCATAAATATTTTTCTTCCATTTATCTTATGCCAAATTTTTAGCAAGTGCCCTACCTCTTATTTTCATGTTGTCTTCTGTAAAATGGATGTTTGGACCACAGAATGCCCTATAATGATTAGAATAGTTTTTTGAATGGGACAGATTAGATTCAAAATCTGACTTTACTGCTTCTCAACTGTGTGGTCTTGGGCAAGTTATTTAGCTTTACTAGGCCTCAGGTTTCTCATCTTTAAAATGGATATAGTAATAGTGCCCACCTCATATAGTTGTTTAGAGAATCAAATGTGATAGTATATAAAGAATTTAGTGCATTGTGTGGCACAGAGGAAACATTCCGTAAACAACCCCTGTGTGTTCTAGGTGCTGTCAGTCCCAGCGTTCTCTGTACAGAGCTGTATGGGAAGATAGTGTATTCTAGGGTCAGCTTCTCAGGTGCAGAGATCCGCAAATGTAGAGACCAGAAGGAAGATTCCTTCCCACCACAATCTGATTATGTGCCAGCAACCTTCCTCTTGGCCTGCTGACTCACCAAATAGAAATGCAGTGTAATGAGCCCCCACCCCCACGTCCCATCCGCTCCCTGGTGATTCTGTTCCCACCACCAGTGGATGCATATTTTCACCTCACACCATTAAGCAACTTCCTGTGGGTTGGAGCCTGTGCAGAGTTCTCCTGTTATGGGTTCCCAACTCTAGAAGGCAAGATCCTCCTTTGCCTCTCAAGGACAGTCCTGGAAACTTGACCATGTAGGTGTGAGGCCCAAACCGCAAACCAGCTTTTTAAAGGCCATTCAGGCCCTGCTATGTTGTAGTGGACAAGGTACTTTCTCCTGTTAAGCACTAGAGGGTGCTCTGTACATATGTATAGGAGGTGCTGAGCCTAGAAATTTTAGTGTAGGCACGTGAAATCACTCAAGTAGAGAAATACAGGCAGAGACGTACACATGCACATACATGTATTCAGATTCACGGACAAACACCCCCCTATCATCATGTACATAACACCTCCATGACCTAGATAGATATGCATGTACCCACCAGCACATGTGCACACAGAAATACTCATAAACACAGTCATGTGTCCATAAAAACCCACACAGACACACTAATGAACATATGCATAGACACAAAAGATACCTTCAGATACACACGTATTACTCACACAGATCCATTTACACAGAAACACAGAGAAGGACAGATATACACAGAGCCAAAGACACACAGGAAGTCTAAAAACACTTTCACACCCATGATCTCACACTGGATTGGGATCATCATTTACATATTATAGATGGGGAACTGAGGCTGAGAGAATCCAAGTGTTTTACCCACAGTCACATAGTGACAGATGGTAGAGTAAGATTGGGCTCTGAGTAAGTCCTCCAGTAGGGAGAAGGATTATTTCAAAAACAGATAGGTTGCTGTTCATTTTTACTTTTGCAGTTACTGTAGTCTCAGAGCCAATTTAACTATTGTTCCTTGAAAGCTGTTGTTCTGAAAGTTTTACCTTCAGATTCACTGATTATTTAACTAGTAGTTTTTCAGCAATTGAAAATATCTCCTTCATTTTATTCTGACGAGGCTTAGAGAACAAACATTCAGACCATTTTGTCGTTGCAACTGCCTCTCAACACTCAGGATAATGGAGCATAGTTATGGGAACACTGTTGCAACCTTGCTGACCAATAGGAGAAGCCAAGAAGGAGGAGGAAGATGGTCTCCAGTTCAGTTCTGCCTTTCAGATCTCACACATGCACATCTAATTCACATCCAGAAAACTAGCTGCATCATTGCAGCAGCTGCATCCTGTTTAGAGAATATAGGTTAGACTTCCAATATCCAACTAGAAGGAGGGTAGAATGACATTTGAACAAGTTACTCCATGGTATCCACCATAGCAGCTTACTCAAGATGACGCAGCCAGTAAGTGGTGGAGCCAGGAATCAAAACCAGTTTGGATTCTGAGCCCCTTTCTTACTCAATAACCTTATGTGGTCTCAAACAAATGATGTTATAAGATGATTGAATTAATGATAAGATTTTATCAGGTGGAAGTAAGGATGTCTTAACTGGGTTCTCCAGAAAACAGAGCCTGAGGCAGAAAAGTCATTGTGCACTGTTTATTGCTTTATTTGGGAGCGGAAGTGAGGGACAAGAGGAGGGAAACAGAGAAGAAAGGAAAGTCAGTACAAGAATATTTTTGAGCTGGCCACTGCTAAGAGTGACTCATTGCTGGATCTGTGGAACAAACTGCATCTTAGCTGAGTAGCTTATTTTGTGCAATTAGAAAGGGGGTTCTGGGGGCCAGCTTCTGTGGCCAAGTGGTTAAGTTCGCGCACTCCACTGCGGCGACCCAGGGTTCGGATCCTGGGTGCGGACATGGCACTGCTCGTCAGGCCACGTTGAGGCGGCGTCCCACATCCCACAACTAGAAGGATGTGCAACTAAGATATACAACTGTGTACAGGGAGGGTTTGGGGAGATAGCAGAAAAAAAAAAGGGGGGGTTCTGGTCTCCGACTACTCAAAGGTTCACCTCCAGAATGTGACTTCCACCACCACTTCCCAGTTGCGCATGCATCTTCAGGAGACTGCAGTGACTGACAAGGATGGTTAGAGTTTGATTTTCATGGGCTTCAAATGGTAGCTCATGGATTTTGGGCTTAATTCTGTAAACACTGGACAATTACAGGGGTATTGTTAAAAAGAAAGTGTCATAGTCAGAGGGGGCCTTCCCTAGTTGTATGATTTCCTTATAAAATCTTCATCATCTGCTGAAGTGAAATATCTGTGGAAGTTCCCAAGCAGCCCTTGACAAATAGTTGTGGTTGTACAAATTCACCTCTCTTAAGCACTGTGCTTTAGAGTTTCCAAAGTGCTTGCCCGTCCATGACTTCATCAACCTCTCTGCATCCCTTGGGAAATAGACTTGGTAAGGATAAATCACCATTCCCATTTCTAGAAGAGTCAGCATCAACCAGGACCCATGAAAGATAGTAAGATTGAAGTGGCAGAACTTGCCCACTGCATGAAACTGGACTGGGAAGTTTCATTCACATTGAGATAACTCTCATTTCTCTTGCGGGGAGGGCAGAGTTATTGCTTCCAGGAAAAAGCAGAAGGGTAACATTTTGGTCTCCCTTAGGGACTTGTGGATTATATATTTTGAGGTTCTGATTTCCCTCCCACCATCTTATCTGCACAGGTCTCTGGGCTAGGTATCAGCCTGGCATTGCCAAACCAGATGGCTGAGACATTTGCTGCCAGCATCATCCAGTGGGATAGGGCAGACTTTGTTCCCTGCCTGCTGGTCTCTGAGTACTTTCAGTATAGAACAAAATCAGGGTAGACGATACGTACAGACTTTCATTTGTATAGCAGTTTGTAATATAAACCACCTGTTCAAATATTTATACAATCTCCACAATTTTCAAAACCATTCTGATTTCCAATCCTTATATTTCTCTGTGCTCTCAACCAGAGCAAATTACTTAACCTCTCTGTAGCTTAAATGAAAAAACTGGAAAAGGCAAAATTCCTGATAACAGTCCTTACCTCAGATTGTTAGGAGGATTTAACGAGAGAATGTGTAAAAAGGGCTTAGCATAATACCTGGCACATAGAAGGTCCTCAATAAATATTAGCTACTATTTTTATCATTACCATTGTTGTTGCGATTTTTTGATAGTATCATAATCTTTAGCAGTAGTAGTAGCAGCAGCAGTAGTAGTATCATTATGAGGGGTTCAGTCCCGTTATGAGCCTTCTAGAACTAACCCTAAATTGTTAGGAGATAATATAAAGCATCTTTCTAGCTCCATAGCTAATGTAGAGTGGATGTCTTAGTCCATTTGGGCTGCTATCCCAAAATACCACAGACGGCTGGCTTATAAAGAACAAACATTTATTTCTCACAGTTCTGGGAGTTGGAAGTCCAGGATCAGGGTGCCAGCATGGTGGGCTTCTGGTAAGAGTCCTTTTCCAGGGCGCACACTGCTGACTTCTCATTGTGTCCCCACATGGCAGAAACAGGCAAGAGAGCTCTCAGGCCTCTTTTCCAAGGACACTAATCCCATTCATGAGGGCTTGGCCCTCGTGACCTAATCACCTCCCAAAGGCCCCTCTTCCTAATACCATCTTATTGGGCATTAGGTTTCAACAAATGAATTTTGGGGGAACACAAACATTCAAACCATAGCGGTGGCAATATATGCCCCAGCTGCTAGTTGCCTTGCCCCAGTGGAGGAGGGGTATAAAATCTCCACCTCCCAGTCTTTCCAGATACTAGCTCTGTGATTTCTTCTTAGTAACTGGAAGTCTTATGTGGTCCTGTGATATGGTTATTTAATGGTTAAGAGCACAGACTTTAGAACCAGACTTCCTGAGTTCAATTCCTGCTCTACCTTCGGTAATTTACTTAACCTCTTAGTGCCTCAGTTTTATCTTTAAAGTAAGTATACTAATAGTATCTACCTTGTGGACTTTTATAAGAATTAAATCAGTTAATAAATGTAAGCATGCTTGGAAAATGCCTGGCACATAGTAAATACTGTGTAAATAATAGCCAGTATTGCCTTTTTGATTCTTTTCTGCCTGTGGGCTCACCTAACATTCTCATCCAAATTCTCCTCTTGTGCACTAACCTCACTCAAATACACACACACATGGTCCCAGTGTCTGGGCCCTTAAGTTGCTGATGGTTCCCAAGTGTAATATTGAGATTCCCAATTGTAATATTTTATATTAAAACCAGGATAACCCATTATTATTGTAGAAATTCAACAACAAATGCCACAATGAGATTGGAGTATGCCATTAAAGCCCCCCTCGCTTCCTCAAGCAGAGCCACAAAGAGCAACATTACTTTGGTGAATTAACAAAGATACACAGTTGCCCTTAGGAAGACCCAGAAGTTTGTCTTTTCCAGGTCCTAAGATTGGCAAATTCGAGGACACCATCTGACAATAACAAGATTGTCAAGATCGTCCCCTATAAACAAGTGTATCTATGTATTAACTTCCAACAAGAAATATATTCAATGACTGGCTTAGCACTTCACATTATCTGGCCAACATATTTTGCCTCTGTAGGCAAACTGGTCAGGAAGCCAATGGCAATCAAAAGTCTTATCAGTGTTTATATGAGTTAGTTAAAATATCTAATGTCAACCAATCAGGCTCTCAAAACCTAATATATCCATCTCAACAAAAGGGATATTTACCTGCCAAAACAACTGACAAGTCAAGTCCTTAGGTCAAGGTGTCCTCTACCCAGAGTGCTCTTATATGGTTAACGTCAAGATTTGCCCATAAAACAGGCTGTTTGTTCTTTAATGTTTCCATGGATGACCAACTTTTCCCACCTCATTGATTGACAGTATTTTTAGGGGAAGAAAGGAAATATGCTAATAACTTTAGTCAAGCCTTGATCTGGTCTCATATCTGTATCTTTAACATTATTTTGCATATATGTTCTGATGATTCATAAATAATTTTTATATTTAATTATTTCAGACAAATCTTACTGTCCTTGGTTCTGTATTCTTGAAGGACCCCTAGGAGGTGCCTACATTCTCTTTTGAACTTTGGACTTCTTGATGATGATAGCTGTGCTCTTAGACTATCATTTGTTGTAGATTTTATGTAATACTCTCTTTGACCAATCAAGTTAGACATTTGCCCATCAGTCTAGTCCCTTAACTGCTCTTCAGTGAAATCCAGGTGCTAAACTCCCATTGTTCCTGCTTTCATATCTTATACATCTTTATCAACAAATATGACATTTACCCTGTATTATGGGCTGAATTGTGTGCCTCCCCGCCAAATTCATATATTGAAGTCCTAACCCCCAGTACCTCAGAGCGTGACTGTGTTTGGAGATGAGGTCTTTAAAGAGTTAATTAAGGTAAAATGAGTTCATATGGATGGGCCCTAATCCAGTATGCCCACTGTCATAAGAAGAGGAGATCAGGACACAGACATGTACAGAAGGAAGATGATATGAAGACAACGAGAGAAGACCCCCATTTACAAGCCAAGGAGAGAAGACTCAGAAGAAACCAACTCTGCCAACACCTTCATCTCAGACTTAAAGCTACCAGAATTGCGAGGAAATAAATTTCTGTTGCTTAAGCCACCCACTCTGTTATGCTTTGTTATGGCAGCCTATGATGGTTATTTTTATGTGTCAACTTGGCTGGGCGACAGGGTGCCCAGATATTTGGTCAAACATTATTCTGGGTGTTTTTTGAGGGTGTCTTTGGATGAGATTAAAATTTACACTGCTAGACTGCATAAAGCAGATTGCTTTCTCTAATGTGGGTGGGCCTCATCCAATCATTCGAAGGCCTGAATAGAACTAAAAGGCTGACCCTCTTTCAAGTAAGAAGGAATTCCTCCTGCCGGATGGCCTTCAAAGTGGGACACTGGCTTTTCCTGCCTTCAGACTCCAACTGAAACATCAGCTCTTCCTGGGTCTCTAACTTGCCAACTCACCCTACAGATTTTTGGACATGTTGGCCTCCATAATCATGTGAGCCAATTCCTTACAATAAATCTCTTTCTGTTGTTCTACCTCTCTGTAGAATCTTGACTAATACACAGTCCTAGCAAACTAATATACCCCATGATAATAGGGAGGGCATTATCAATACCCTCACTTGAAAGCATAATTTTAAAACTTCACCTTATAGTTAAAAGTTATGATAAGAAGCATGAGATAAACAGACATTCATACAGAAATTATATCTAAATTCTTTGATGAGCAAAGTCCAGATGTAGGCCATGCCAATATAATTCATGTATCAAATAATTTGTGATCTGTTGACCATCTGAGGAGCATAATCAGCAAAAATGCTATCAAAATTAGCAGTACAATAAACATATATGTGATTGCATTTATTAAATGCAATGTAATAAAAAGTATGGTAACATATGGATCACCAATTACCACCTAAGTGCACTAATAAGCAATATGGTTTTTATTTATCAAAGAATAATTTATGAGTAAGAATTTGAATCCAGATGAAATTATGGTAGAAAAATATTTTGTCTGCCCAGAGCAGTTCTTTTAAGGAAATTTTCATCTTAATTAAATTATAGGAATGCTGTTGGGGGTTGCCAGTCATATACCTACTCCCATTAATTATTGTGCATGTTAACCAAACTAAGCTAATCATAGTACTCAGTAGCAGGCAAAATAATGGTCCCCCAAAGATGTACATGTCCTAATGCCAGGAACCTGAGAATATATTACATTACATGGCAAAGGGGAATTAAGGCAACAGATAGAATTAAGGTTGCTAATCAGGTGACCTTAAAATAGGAAGATTATCCTGGACTATCCAGGTGGGCCTAAAGTAATCACAAGGTTACAGAACTCAGTCCTACAAGAAGTAGGATGTAAGGTTTGATCCAGATGAGCAATAATAGTTTTGATGTTAAATTAGTGATGACATGGATCTTCTTAACATCTCTCACCAATAAGAGCTTGATTGGAAGAAGCAGGAACTAGGAGTCAAAGAGCCCATCCTCAGAGAGACGGGGTATTCAGAGACAGAGGATTGGTCTCAGTTTGACATAACAGCACTCCTCCAAGGTGGGTTCTCAGAGAAGTACATTTTTTGCCACCCACCTTGCCTTTCTCTGAAGGGTCAGAGCTTGCCCACTGGATTTATCCCTTTACTTCAGCTCTCATATACTCATTTATGCCATCTTGCTGTTTTCAGAATATGTGAAAAAAATAGGCAAAGAATATCAAAAGACAGTTCATAGAAAGGAAATATAAATGACTTTTAAACTTATGAAAAAAATGCTGTATTAGCCAGAATTCTAGAATGACCCTATATTCCTGTTCTCTGGTATATACAACCTTAATAATCCCTTCCCCGTAAGTGAGTGTAAGTAGGAACTACAAATTTGTTGAGATAGCCACCCCTTTAAGTAGGTTACATTGTAAAGCACAGGTGGTGGGACAACCACTCCCTTGATTGCATTATGTTACGTAGAACTTCTGTCTTAGCAGACTGAAGCGAGAGATTCTCCTGCTGACTTTGAAAAAGTAAGCTGCCATGTTATGGACCACATGGCATGGAATGGCATTGGCTTCTAAGACTTGAGAGAGGCTCCCAGCTCACAGGCAGGAAGAAAATGGTGACTTCAGTCCTACAACTGCATAGACCTGAATTCTGCAACCTAAGTGAGCTTGGAAGCAGGCCCTTCCCAGTTGAACTATCAGATGAGAACATAGCCCAGTAGACACCTCGTTTCAGCTTGGTCAGAATCTGAACAGAGGACACAGCTAACCTGTGCCTGGACTTCTGATCCACGGTAACTAAGATAATAAATGTGTTGTTAAAACCACTAAATTTGTGGTAATTTGTTATACAATAGAAGATAATAAAATGTTCAGCCTCCCTCATAAAAAGTGTATATTAAAACTCTATCAAGATATTAATTCTTCACTTGTCAGCTTGGCAAAGAGAAAAAATTGAAAATATGCTATGTGGGTAAGAGTATAGGAAATAGGCATTCTCATAAATTACTAGCAGCAGTTAAATTAGTATGATTTCTGTACAGGGTGATTTAAAAATATTTAGCAAGATTTAAAAATACATCCCTCTCATTAATCAAGTCTACTTATAATTTATCATAGAATATATTCACAAACATGGGAAAAGGTCAAGAAACAAGCTTCTTTACTGCAGTATTATTTGTAAGAATAAAAAAGATTATAATCACCCTATATATTCATCAATAAGCACCGGATTAGATAATTTGGGGTATATCCATAAAATATTCTGAAGCCATTAAAAAGAATGAAAAAGTTCTTGAAGTACTGATATCGAAGATATTCAAGAGAGAATATTGAAAGAGTATTTTGAAAGAGAAAAAAGGCTATGTTTAATATAGGGTGTAAAATAAGTTACCATTTTTGTAGAGGCCAAAAAGGAGAGGGCAGAATATATTTGCTTGCATATACCTAAAATATCTCTGGAAAGTTTTCAAGAGACTGGTGACATTGGTTTTCTCCAAGGAAGGCAAGTGATGGGGGGGTGGGTCATTGCTGCAGGAGTGGAATGAAGTTTTGCTGTTCACTTTTTTGTACACTCTGGGTTTTGAACCATGTGAATGTATTATCTATGAAAATATAAATAAACGTGAAAAAGCAATATGCAGGCTGTCCCTCTCTCAGTAATTGTTCACTCATCCCTTGGAGAAGAATACCACATACCTAGAGAGTCAAGACATCCCCAAGAGAATGCAGTCTACAAATAGTTAACCAACACAAAGTCTCTATTAATGAATCCAATGTGTTTTTCTTCTAAACATTAAATATTAAAAGCTGTAAGCAAGTTATGCATTAAAATGGATAAGGAAATGGGCAGCTTTTCAACTATAAGTCATAGTGAATAATTAAAACTCCATTAGATCTGCTGAAGCAGATGAGCATATACTGGAGTTGCTTTTTTTCACCATCTGAAGCACAAGCCTCCCGAGCATCTCTGATGAACAGGAGGATCCACAGTCCCGATAGTCTCTGCCCTAAGGTGCGGGTCAAAGTGTGTTTGTTCTTGATAATACAAAGATAGAGAATTCATAAGCTTTACTGAACTGGTTTTCAGAGAAAGGACCAGAGGGCAGCATAGAGTGAGAGAAAGCTCACTAGAAATTGAAAAAATAAATCAAAAAATGTTTGTTAAATGCAGAAGATGGAGCCTAAGGCACCAAGCTGCCACGTTCCAGGGTGAAGGATAAGACCTCAATGCAGGATTTTCAGTGGAAGTGCTCACCGAAATCAAGGGTACAGTATGACAGCGTTGGGAGGCTAGAGAGGAGTTTGTTTCGTGGAAGAGAGATGGTTTTAGAAAGAGAGCTGTTGGTAAACTAGAATTCTATCCCGATGGAGAGGGGTTGATAGCACTTAGGATGACCAACTCTTTTAAGAGAGCAATCATGCACAGCCCTAGTAGAACTAAAAACCCCACATCATACTAGAATACATAATAAACAATTATACACGTATGTTATTGCTTTAACATAAAAATATGGAAGTCGGTTTTTTGAAATTATATATTCCTTTACTTTTGTGCTACATAAATGTTAAACTATTAAAATAACAGTAAGATTGGTTAATAGTGGCAATTAGTAGACATTAATAGTAGGACTAGTTAAAGAAATAGTATTCATGAGAAAACCATATTAATTTTGTGTTTCTTTCTGTTCTTGGAAACAGGAATTTACTTTAACTCTACTTTTTAACTCTTTTTGGATGTTTCATTTTATAGGCCAAATTATTGTGTTTTTTAGATACTTTCATGTAAGACTTTTTAAAAGGAGAAAATAAATACAATAGAGCTATTTAAACAGATATTACCCATATTTAATAAAAAATAACAATGACATGTTTCTTTCTGTCCCATGATACCATAGGAATTTTTACTCTCTGTTTCTTTTCCCAATAATGCTTTTCTGAGCTGCCTGTGGCTTTTAGGACATTGTTCTTTCTCTTTTGTGTAGTAATAAAAATACATAGTGGCAAATGTACAATTCACTTTGACTTGCAGCTCCCCTCTTATCAAGCCTACATTCCACGATTCCTGGCGTCAGTCTAATGTGAGGACATCAAGCTGAATATCCTCTTGACAAAAGCATTTGGGCATGGAATACTTAGGATTTTATTTACCAGCAGCAGCAGGATTTTAGACTTGTATGAAGTCATTTCCAGCTCTCCAAAACTGTTCATCCACTTTGTATCTACAGGCTTGTTTTGGTAGACCAGGAGTTTATCAGTTGGGTCCTTTGCTTCTATAAACTTATCATATAGGCTATCCATGTCCAAAGCCCTTCATTTTAAACACTCGTAAGCACATTGGATGTCATTATTAATTAAATCTCTATTTCTGAAGGGAAATGATTTCAAAGCACAGAGGTAACTTGAACTATTCATATCAAAGTTGAATTCCAAATACGTTACAGCTTTAGTAAAGAAATCAAAATCAAGAAAGTCCTGTTTAACTTGGCTGTCTTCTTCTGGTGACTTCATTTTGAGTTTTGAAGCAATATTATTTTTTTTTGTTTTTTTTTCTGTATGAATTTTTGTTGCACCCTAAACATTGCATTGTTTAGTTTTTTTTCCAAAGCTTTTTATGTCCCTTCAATGATTATCAAGCAGTTTTAGAAAAACAGCATATACATTTCTGTTTGTAACCCTTTTCTCCTTTCCTATTCTCAATGTATTTCCAAATTAGAGGAAGACAATCTTCTTGTCCCACACTTTCAAAATCTAATTTTACTTCAGACCAACATTTTCACGTCTTCTCTGTGGCTGGCAAGACTAATAGCTACGTGCAGGCACACGTCTTAGGGGACGATCTCCTTCCACTTCTAGACACTCAAAAATCTCAATTGCTTCTGCCCATTTTGAGGAAACTGAAAAGTGACCAAAGACTTTCATGACAAAGACCTCAAGAGCAGAGGAAAACAAAGCACACACCCTTTCTTATCAGTGTCGTATACAAGGTATGCTGGACATTTAGCAGGGAAGATCTTTTCATCTTATTGGGTAAGTTTATAGACTGAAAATAATTTGCCAAAATTTACATTTGCAGTGCAGAATATGCAGATAAATGAGCAAAGTTTAGTTTGTGTTTGGAGGAGATATCAGTAGTCTTTTATTTCATATCTTCTGTGGTTTCATTAAAATATTTAAAGCAATGAAGATGATGACTTGAAACTCTCTTTTTCAAATCAAAGTGTCTAAAAGCTAGCAGGAACATTTTTTGTTGCCATGATTCAATATATCACTTGATACACTGTAGAAAGCATGACTTTTGGTAAGATCTGACTCTCAGCTTTATACTGTAAGAAATCAAAACATCTGTTATCAAAATTTCCCTTTCTGTTCAACCATAGGACACGTTAGTTGCAACTCTGAAAATGTGGCTTTAGTTGGTTTCATAGAACAATCAAGGGAACAATACTGTAAGTGTTTGCTCCTGTGGTATGCCTAAGCTAATTCAGTGGCAGCTGTTTTCTAATGAGGATTGGTATCTTTTGGGGAATGATAAAACAACTTCTCTCTCTCTCTCTTTTTTTTGGTGAAGAAGATTGGCCATGAGCTAATTTCTGTTGCCAATCTTCCTCTTTTTGCTGAGCAAGATTGTCTCTGAGTTAGCATCTGTACCAATCTTCCTCTATTTTGTATATGGGACACTGCCATAGCATGGCTTGATGAGTGGTGTGTAGGTCTGTACCTGGAATCCAAACCCATGAACCCAGGGCTGCCAAAGCAGAGAGCGTGAATTTAACCACTATGCCACTGGGCCAGCCCTGAAAAAAACTTTTGATTGATTTAGAAGTACTCACACAGTTAATCCCAGATTTGTGAGATTCAGTCTCCATATGTGCTCTCACTTTGCCTTCTTCACCATGCCCTATCCCATTTTTTTCTGCATATTGTGCAGTATGCTGTGTTTTGGTTATTTACCTCCTAAATCCAGTTGTATACGTCCTTTAATCTGTCATCAGAATAACACAGTTATTCTTTTTCAGTGATGTCTGGGTTATGCTGGCATTAGTACAGAAACTGTTCTCATTTCTATTAACTGAACCCTTAGAAAACATGGTCACTACATTCACATTTTAAAAACTAAACTAGGTCTATCTCACTACAAAGCACAGTTAATTCAAAGTCAAAGATTGACTGTTAACACTCACATTTACAATACACTTAAGCTGCACAGTGGCAAAGAAACAAAGTGGGACACTAGTTAAAGGCGGTAAGAGAGATTTTATTTAGTACTGCTACAGTAGAGGAGAGACTGCAGTGTAAACTAAGCTCAGCTTCACTGAAACAAAAGGCAGGAGGCTTTTTAAATGCTGGAGTCTGCTAGAGGAAGAGTTTTGAAGGTTGTTAAAGGGAGTGGCCAATGTGTTTAGGCCACCTGTGTACTTATCAAAGTTACAGATACCAGAGACAGGGGCCCTATCTTTCTTGATGATTACGTTTCAAAAGGATGACTCCAAGGTCCTTGAAAAAGATATTCCTGGGTTGTAAAAAATACATTTCAAGGGAACAGAGAAAGGATTTACAATTGCAAGGTTTTTTTTTTTTTTTTTTTCAGTAAATGCTTCTAAGAAAAGGGAGGTCAAGGGCCTATAGTCAGATATTGACTGGGACAAACAGTAAATTCTTTTTTCAGTGTTGATCTTTCTCAGACAAATTCTTAAGGGGGCTGGAGTGATCATCTTAGGGACACAGTCTTGAACTGTTGGAAGCTATGCTAGTATTTGTTCAAATCTCTTAGTATGGGGAGTGGATGAAATCATTTGTGATGAGAGTCTGTAGTTCTCAAAGGCAAAAGTCAAGGCCTAGTCAAGAAGAGGACTCAGAGGAGCCTAATTAAAGTTGGGTCAAGGAGAGAATCTTTGTCAACATTTAAGTGGCGTCACTTGGAGTGAGGCAATAATGGATGATGCATTATTGTGCACCACAAATCGTGATTGTGACAGCCATTATGGAACATGGGTAGTCTATGTCATATCTGTTTAACACTGAAAACAATATAGTTTTCAGTCCCTATTTAGGGAGCTGCCATATGGGTTTTGTGCTTTCCCCCAACCTTCCATACCCATTGCAGAAAACCAGGACTTTTCACATTCCTGCGAGGGGCTTCCATGGAATTAGGAGTTTCCATGCCATAAGCAGAACAATCACAGGTAAACTAGGATGGTTTGTTACCCTCCAAACTCCCCCTTTCACCTCAAGTCAAGAGGGATTTAAAAGAAGATCGATGTCATTAAGGATACTCAGTGATTTAATGTCGACCTTGGAAAATACAGAGTAGACATTAATAAAACGAAGAAGGAGTGGCTGCATTGCATAGCTTGCCCTACAAGAAGACACTGGGGCAAAGAATTTGAAATTAGTTATCATGAAGTGATTGGCGGAAGCAGAGAGGCATTAATCTGGGTCAGGGGAATTCCTGTTAAGAAATATCAAGAGATGTTGTCGAGGCGGGTATCTGAAGATCCCAGAAAAGGGGCCATGAGAAAAAGAATCAGCATTAAACTTGGACCAAAACCAGAGGAAACTAACACTAGATCAGAATCTAGACCCTTCCTCTCTCCCTCTCTCCTGACCACATCCCCTTCCCTCAACAGGAAGGACTTGTTTGGTGTACATAATTAGAACTGAAGTTTTGACTGTTAATGCAACTGGGCATTTTAATTACTGACCAAAGAACATTTACCTTTATCTGAGCAGAGAAGTTGTGAAACTTGCCCTAAATTTCATTCGGTGGATGAACTACTTCCACTGAGTAAATGCCAACTAACAATGAGGAACAAAAATAAATTTGCTTTCTAATTTTACCTCCAAGAAGGCTATAAAAATTACTGAGAAAAGGTGATTTGTAAAAGGACAAAAGGCAAGTAAGGAGCTATTAATATATAATAAATCCTACAATGTCACATTCATAATTTGTTCAATAATTGCATAATAAGCATCAACTAGTCACTTACTCTGACAAAAGCCAGGAACATAAAGATGAAAAAATACTGCCCTCAAGGCCCTGAAATGGAAACACGTAAATATCCTAAGCTCTTTCCAACAGTGGTTTGGAGGCTGTTGGTTTTATATTGTCACTCCACAAGGTTAAAGTTCCTCTTCAGTCTACACTGTTCCTCAGCCCCCGATCCCTGCTTCTCAGGAGGGCAAGTCTGAGTAGTAGTGTGGGGAGATTTGTTTATTCTTAAATCTCTTGATGTATGGCCAGAAGATCAAGCCCAGAAAGCATGCCTTTGAGCACCACAAGAATTTGTGAGGAGTTTTGTATTTTACCAAGACTTGCAAGAACAAAACAAGAATGCAGGAGCACAAGACATTACCTTTCAAGCCAGCAAGGGCTGACTTGGAAAATTTTAGAAGAAACACATTTCATGTAAAACAAAACCTATGGCCTCAGCAGATCATCAAGCAAGCAGCAATGTTTCCTGATCAATTAAAGAGGATCATTTTGGAGCAGATTGTTGTACTGATGAAACACATTGCTTCTTTAATTTTTTATTTATTGTGAATTCTTAAAATTAGATTTTATTTTTAAAAATTTTTTAATATTATCATTATTTTTCTTTTTGGTGAGGAAGATTGGCCCTGGGCTAACATCTGCTGCCAATCTCCTTACCATATATTCCCAACCTCAAATTTTCTGAGGTTTTATTGACAATTATATTTTTACTCTCTTTGAAAAGAGCCTAGACCAAAAACTCCTAGAGCCAGAACTATCTCATTAATTTAAGACAGCATTTTGAATGTTTATATTTGTTTTGTCTTTTTTCTCTTTTTTATAAAACACAAATCCTCAGAAAAAGACTTCACTGTACAATTAATTTTTTCATTTAAATTCAAGTCAAATACTGTGAATCAAGTGATGCCTCAAAGTACATAGTAACATACAGTTATTGAAATAACCAGAAATTCTTCCTGATTCAGGACACTCTTTATTGTCTGACACTGGCCAATAATATGTTCAACCATAGACCAAGATAATCCCTGTTATTATTTAATACTCCAGAAAGGGTACTGTGCTTTCGAGGATCCTCAAACCTCCTTGACTTTAAGGCTCTAAAATTGATTCAACTCTTTATTGTGGAAAGAAAAAAGATTCTGAAATGGTGAAATGTCAATGCTCAAGGTATAACATGTCAGAAATAGCTTAGTGAAGCATATTATATAGTTATCATATAAATGAATTAAATGGTTATATTATTTGCTCTCAACACAATTATTGACAATCTGCTATAAACAAAAAATTATATGTAACTGGTACTTTGGAGAATGAAATGATGAAGAGGACACAGTCCCAGTTGTTACAATCCAGTGAAGGAGGCAGACATGCACAAATAATTAGAATATGAAATACCCAGAGTTCGCATTGTGGTAGAAGAGAATGGAATTGGAAAATGGAGTAGTCCCAGCAGGAAGCAGTTATATAACAGTAAACATAATTCAGAGATTCTCTGTAACATAGTTCCCTAACATGTAAAATGAGGTGGTGTATGGATTGGTCCAATGGTCTCCAAACATTTTGGATTGCATATATCCATTGATAAAAATTGTTATATCATACCTCCAGTATTTATTTATAATGATGTGCATGCTACATATTATATACACTATAAAGTAATAATTAGCTTGGGAGGCTTTTAAAAAATACCAAGGCTAGGATCCCCACCAAACAAGATATCTAGGAATGTGGCATACATGTGGATGTTTAAAAGTATTCCAAGGCTAGAAGAAGACACAGATGAGTAAGAAATAAAAATTAGTATTTACTTTCAAATTTGTCATAAGTGCTGTGAAGAAGTGTGATAGAATTAGAAAAAATAAGATGGAGATATTTAAATAAGATGGAGGTATTTAGGTAAATTGGATGTACTTACTTAGATAACCCATGAGTAGAGAAGGCTTCTCCAAGAAGGTGATATTTGAAGAATGTGAAGGAGCTCCCTATTAAGAGCTGAGCTGTTTGGGCGTGTGGGGGTGCAAGGCAGAGGGTGTTGGGCAATAAGAATATTGCAAACAGAGAGAAAAGCAGGAGACCTACATCCAGAAAAATAAGTGAATGGGAGCAAACCTGGCTGAGTTGAGAGAAAGAATGGCATGAGGTGAAGCTGGAGAATTAGATATGGGTGGTCCTATGGGGCCCTATAGTTTGGAGCATAGTTTATTCAAACTGTGAAAGAAAGCCAGTGAGGGTTTCAGCAGATGAGTCATGTAGTCTGATGTTCATTTAAAGAAAATACCCTATATACACTTAGCCTGAATATAGGCATACCCTATGACCATTGGTTTCACTCCTAGGTGTATACCTAGCAGAAACGATATATGATTTCCAAAGAGCTTGTACTAGAATATTCATAACAGCATTCAGAATAGCCAGAAACTGGAAACTATACAAATACCCACCAAGAGCAGAATGGATTCATAAACTGTGGTATATTCATATAATGGAGTCCTATACCACGTTGAGATTTGACAATCTACAACCACATGCAACAACATCAATTGATGAATCTTACAAAAGTTAGGTTAAATGAAAGAAATTAGGCATAAAAGAGTAACACTATATGGTTCTGGTCATATAATATACAAAAATAACTCTTCACTTGAGAAAAGGGGCGAGAAGAAGGCAGTGGACAGGTCACTTGAAGCTGTGGGGGAGGAAGATATCTCCTCTACTCGCTCTGGGTCCTTCTGGCCAGAATATGAATTAAATTCACATAAGACAGAATAACAGGAGAAAATCAAACAAAGCCTTATAACATGTATACATGGGAGAGGCTCAGGCAAACTGAGCAACTCACCAAAATGGTGGAAGTTCTCATCTTAAATACCACCCTCAGGTAAAGACAGAGGATGTTGGGGGTGGGGGGAGTCAGTTATGGGAGATTACCAGAAAAGTACAGTAAACAAGAGTCAGGTTATTATGTAGACTTGAGTCCTTGCCTTCCACATTGATGAGAGTTTCTAGAGATAAGGTCATCCCCTCTTCTTCCTGGTACAGAGAGGGAGACACCTTTACAGATGGAGATTTCCTTTACCAATGTAAATGTCTCTTAACAAAGGGTAAGTAAATTCTACTTTTCAGAGTTTCTTTCCTGTCTGCAGTTTTTGAAAAGTAAACAGCCCAAAATATTCCTCATGCCAAAGAGACATATCTCTCAAGCCTGTAATTCTAAGTGTAGCTAAAGTAAAATTGTTTTCCTGTATAGATACAGATATACAGATATATATGTGCTTCAGCTTCCGAATTCCTTTTTAAGAGAGAGTGCTTTAAAAGGATTAACACCTAAGGGTAGAATAATTCTACCCAGAGATTTTTAAAACTCTCCTTTAAAAAAAGTTTTTTAAAAAATACTGTCTGCCTGGATTCCCCCCCAAAAAAAGAGAGAGAATAAAACAGAGTCATCAGAAAGGGATAGTGGAGGTGCCTTCAAAGGAAAATTACAAGAAGGAAAATCTCAGAAATCAATGAATGTTAGGGGCCTCTTGGCAAGGATATCTCTGTTGTAGAGATGAACTCTTCAAGCTACCTGGAGACCCAGCATGCACTCTTCTGTTTAAAATAAGGCTTCTGAGTAAGAGTCCATCTCTGGGTTGGTCATACTGACATGAACATTTCTCCTTTCCTCTTTCTGTGTCTGTTATGTTCATTTAATGGACAGTCTAAATTTATACTTCAGTCTTTGTAAGCCAAGTAAATATTACTTTTCCTTAGTCAGTGTTCTTCTGTGCCCTTGCAAATTAGTATTCTTAGTTCACAGGGCTAGGGGTAAAGCCTGGACTATGGTAAATATACATTGGTGAATATATTGTTTCCTCAAATCTAGACAACATTCATTGCAAGATTCACTCCCGTATTTTAATAATGGCTTCACTTCATAGGGTAGAGTAGGGGCTGGAAGAATAAGAAGATGAGAGAAGAAACACCACCCCCATATTAAATGGACCTAGGAATTGTAAGTTAAGTCTCAACATCTGCAGTATTGAAATATGAAAAAAAAATGTACATCTTAGAATCAGAACCACAAATTCCTCCCAAACCTCTTCCTGTTTCTTTGTCTGGTGACCTGCCATTGTTTCAGCTTCCCTTTCACCTGATGTTGCACACTGATCTCTCTAGCAAGGTCTCTCAATCTTTTAAAAAGATTAAAAGAGATTACTTCCCTCAGCAGTGACCTTTTTCCACTTGAAATGTTTATTCTGTTGCCCACTCCCTGAAAGAGTCCCCACCACTGCAGCTGAATGCCGCCAGCATCCGCTCTTCCAGAGCTATTTAGGAACGCTGCATGCAGCCGTGGAGAGGAAGTGCATGTGGGTCATCTGCAATTGAAGGGGAGAAGAAATAATACAAAAGACTTGCTAACAAAACCTTAATGTGGATGTGGCCTCCTGGGAAGCACAGGAAGCAGGCAGACCAACCTGGGTGGAGTCACAAGAAAATGGAACAGCTATTTTTAGCTCAAGCGCCTGGCATTTAAAGAAGCTGCAAACAAAGCCTTAACCAAAAAAAAAAAAAAAAAAAAAAAAGGACTGTGGGTACAACTGTCAGCCATGTTAGACAGCTATGCAGTGAGAAAATGACTGCTTCCCACACATCACACACATACTCAGCAAGATAGTCAACTACTACCCTATTAAATCAACTGTTTTTAACCACCACATTGAGGTCAGAATCTAGTTGTTTATTGAGTAGCCAGGATTACAAGTGAAAAAAATGTTCAGTTCTGTACTGTCCATTTGTCAGCCCTTGTTGGTAGAGCCAGTTTTAAGCTACCTCCACAAAGCAGATTGAGCCAAGTCTCAGGGGACTAGATGCTTGGGCTGGCTTCCTGGGAGTGCAAGACCCTTCTGTCCCCTTTCCCACCTTGCCATAAAAGTAAAAGAAAGCAAAAGAACACTTACGAGCATAATCACTGAGATTACATTTATTCCCAGGATATACACTACTCTCACCTTGAAGACATAAAAACTATTACCTTTAACCTTTTAGAAATATGAAATCCCTTTGATCTTCTAACTATATAAAAGAGTTCACATAAATGCAAGCAAAGTATCAACACATTTCACAGTTTTACGAACTTGAATGTACACACCCCATCTACACAGATTGTCTGTTGTTGTTGTTATGGTTTGTGATCATCAGGCCCCAAATGACTAGGTACAAAAAATGGAACAGTATCAGGTGGCATCTGATGGAAATCCAGAGAAAAAGAACATCACACAGGAAGTCTCTAGATAACAATAATACCAAGAGAAGGTAGAGACTAACTCCAAAAATGTATTGAATGTCTCCCATTTGCCAGGCTCTGTGCTAAACACAGTAGAGGATCTAAAATAAAACATGGTCTCTGACCTTGAGGACTTGAGAGTCTAGTGGGTCTAAAGACATATATACAGATGCCAATCAGTCGATTAATGCTTAAATAATTATTGGTGACTGTATGCCCAAAAGACATGATTCAGTAGGATTGGAGTACACCCCTGAAATATGAATTTCTTGAATGACTCATGGCTGATTATACTGCACAAATTTGGGGACAACTGGTCCAGGTACTTAAAAACAGAAACCAAGTGCTTTGGGAGCACCAACAAAGAATAAAATCAGTTAAAGCTTCAGAGAATGATGGTATTTGAACTGGGATTTGAAGACTTTAACAGGCGTGGATGGAGATAAGGCAATTCTAGAATGAAGAGAAATTGTATGTTATGTATTTGTTTATACCTCTGTCCCTTAAAACAAATTGGCAGTGCCCTACAATAAAAAACTAAATAAAATAGTGACAAAATAGGAAAAAAGGGAGAAGAATGGAATTAAGAGAAGAAAAGCAAATATGCCAACCTTAAGTATTCAATACGGTTTCTGTGAATGAGCATGTAAGTCTGACGTTATGATACCTGTCAGCATATAAACAGTATCAACAAAAGCAGTCACCTAGAAGGCACAGTAAGTTCAAGGAACACCAAGGGGTTCTATATGAGTTTGGAAAATAAGAAAAGGCTATGAAAAATAAAGCTATTCAGAATCCTTCATTTCTAGCTTGTATGTAATCTCCTACTCTCCCAAAACACATATTCCAAACTTTCCTATTTCCATTTTTTAAATGGAAAATTCTTTGATACTTCTCCCAATGAGAGATGAGGTCTATGTTTCCTCTCCTTGAATATGGACTTCTTGACCAATAGAATACAGTAGGAGTGATGCTGTGCCAGCTTCCAGAGCCAGGCCTTAGAAACTCGCAGTTTCACTTCCTGTATCTTGGGTCACTCACTCTTAGAACCCAGCCACCATACTGTGAGGAAGTCCAGGCACATGGAACGGGCCCATGTAGATGTTTCAGTTTATAGATGCAGATGAGGTCTCAGCCAAAAGCCAGTATCAACTGTCAGACATGTAAATGTCTGGGGTCTCTTTTATAAGGGCACTAATCTCATTCATGAGGGCTCCACCCTCATGACCTAATCGGCTCCCAAGGACCCACCTCCTAATACTATCACATTGGAAGTTAGGATTTCAATGTATGAATTTGGGGGGACACAAACATTCAGTCCTTAACACTCCCCTGCTTGAAACATTATTTTCTACTCCTGGTTTTCCTCCTACTACTCTGACCACTCCTTCTCAGTCATATTTGCTGGCTCAGTCTCTTCTACTTAGCCATTAAATTTTGGAGTTCTTTTCTCCTCAATATATACTCTTTTCCTAGGAAATCTTATCCACATCTTTAGTTTAATTACCATATAAAATTATACATTCACATCTCCAGCCCAGTCTTCGACTGTAAGGTATAAACCCATATATCCAACTACCTAGTTAACACCTATTTTCCCTCTTAAACCTGGTCCTTTTCCAACTCTCCCTGTCTCAGTGAATAGTACCATCATCTGCTCAGTTATCCAAACCCAGAAATCCAGCAGTTATCCATAATACCTCCCTTCCCTACCCCATATTCAGTTTCTCACTAGATCCTATCTATTTTACCTACTAAATTTTCCTCATAGCCCGCCTTTTTAATCAACCACTGCTCCTCCCCAAGCGCCTGATCTGTTCCCCAGAGCCAGAGTGATTTTTTCAATGTAAATATGATGAAGTCTGTATAAAACACTTCAGTTGGTTTTCAATATCTCATAATAGAAAGAGCAAAATCTTAACATGGTTTGCAAGCCCTGTATGGTCTATCCTGTATCTGCTTGTTAAACCTTAATGTTACTTTCTCTCTTCTACTAAAACCATTCTGATGTTTAGTTCCTTGAACTTTCTGTCCCTTATTATCACAGGCCTTTATTCAGATTTACACCATCTGCACAGAACACTCTTCAACTTTTCTTCAAACCCACACCGTCTAGTTAATCCCTACTTAATAAAATATATGCGCTAATTGGCAGGAACCTTATCCATTTTACTTGTCATTATACTACTAATACCTAGCATAGTCCCTGGTATTCAATAGATGCCTAAAAAATATCTGTTAGATGTATAAATATGCATGTTTGATCACAGGCAAAACACTAGGCAGTCTGAAATGCAAGATAATGCCCAAGGGAGAAGTCAGAGCAGGAGAAATAGATTTGGTGATCAGCCTCATAGACCTGTAGGGGAGGAGGACATTTCCTCTCCCCAAATGGGGGTTCGTCTGGCTGGAGAATGAATTAAATTCACATGAGACAGAATAGCAAGAGAAAATTAAACAAAGCTTTATGAGGAACCATGGCCCGGGGCCTTTCTTCCCGAAGGAAGAAAGGGCACCGAAGAAGTGGGGTGCACAGAGTGGTTATATAGCCCCCAAACGGGGTGTTTCACATGTGATTGAAAAGTCCCTTTTACAATAGTCACGAGGCTGCTCTGTCAGCACAGCGCTTGATGGAAACGACAGATAGGTCTGCTGTCTCAGTGAGCGCCGCAGGGTGGCAGGTGTGTTGCCTCGGGCTGGGGGGGGGTGGTCACAGATGAGCGCTGCAATCGGTTCCCAGCCTAAAGAAAGATGCTTAATCTTTAAGGAGATGCCAATGTTGGGAGGGGGAGGGAAGTCAGTTACAGGAGGTTACCAGACTAGCACAATAAAATGCAGATTTTAAGTCCTTGCCTTTGGTATTGATTAAGAGTTTTTGGAGAGTAGGTCATCACCTTTCTTCTTCCTGGTACAGAGAGGGAGGCACCTTTTACAGATAGAGATTTACCTTACAAATGTAAACGTGTCCTAACAAAGGGCAAGTTCCATTCCTCAGAGCCTCCTTGCCTGTCCCAGTTTATCAAAAGCAATGAGCCTCAAATAATCCTGATGCCAAAGACATCTTGGGGTGGCCAATTTCAGGTCCCCACAGACCTGATATCTAAGAAAGAGGAAATGAACATGATCCCCCAGGGAATGTGTGGAGTAAGGATGGAATAAAGTCAAGAACTGACCTTTGAGAAATATTTTCACTGAAGGGTGGACATAAAAGCCAGCAAAGAGACACGAGGGCAAAATAGCACAAGAGGGAAATGAAAAGTTTTAGGAAAGAAAGGGTAGTCAGGAGGGTCAAACACTGTGAAGAAGCACAGAATGTATGAGTGCTAAGGTGTTAGACTAGGAAATTAGGAGATTGTTGTTTATTATAGGAGGCTGGGAACGAAGTAAAGAATGCCAATGAGAAGTCCTCGTGAGAGTCCTAGGCAAAGGACATTGACCAAAAAACAAAAAAATCTAACATTCTGTTTAAAGCTGTATGCTATGCTAATCCTTTGCTATAAAGTTAAACTCTGCTGTTGTTCCCATATCTTCTTCAGCAAAATGTTAATAACAAGTTTCTTGTATAAGTGACATATGGGGGTATCGGGGAGGAAAAAAATCTTTTTCCCTCCACCCTCTTAGGTTCTCCATCTGGGGCCTTGTAAATTAGAATGACAAAAGACAGATTAACAAGAGAGAGATAAACAGAAGTTTGTTAACATGTGCATCAAGCATACACATGGGAGCGCTCAGAAATGGGTGGTTAGAACTTCGGCTTATATAGCATCTTAACAAAAGAAAAATAAATTTTTAGAGAAATGATAAGACAAAGGAAAATGACTTTGAGATTCTAGAGTGGCAAGTTGTAGAAAGGTAAATATATGGGGAAAAAAATAGAAGATGAAGGCTAGTTTTAGCAAAGTTTGTTATATAGATTCCTCTGGTGCCATCTCTGGGCTGATAAGGGTCTAGCATTGTTACCAGTGATTAACTTCTGTCCTTTCTGGTGGGGAATGGGGGAGGGGACACCTTTACAAATTTATGTTCTACTTTTAGCCAAAAAGGGGGAGGGCAGAGAGCTTTTCTTGTATCTGCTTTTCAGTTGCCCTCAACTCAAAGTAATCCTTACACCAAAGTAGCACATTTGGGGATAGCATATTCTGCTACTTTTCAGGGGAAATAAAGAGGCTGTATGTGTTAGACTGAGGGTTAAGCTGGTATAATGAAGAATCCAATAGTACTTTGGCTTAAAGAGTGAGAAGTTCTTTTTGTTATCATGTAATAGCCCCAATGTAAGCAGTCCAGTGTGAGGAGAATCATTTAGTGACGTGGTTTTCTTCAGTCTTGTTGTTCTATCATCCCTTAAGCCATTGTCATCATCTGCACAAAGTTAAACTGAACTTCAGACTAGATTCCAGCAAATGGGAAGGAGAAACAGAGCATAGAGGAGGCCATGACCAAAAATGATTCATATTCTTTTGGTTACATAGTCATTATTAACTGCAAGGAAGTCTGGGAAATGTGATCTAACAGGTCAGCCATGACCTCAATCATACTTGTATTACTGTGGAGAAATGGATACTGGGTATTGGCAGATAGCTGGTAGTCTCTGCCAGAGCCCACATCTCTGAACATCTACATATCCATGTGCATCTTACTTCCCACAAGTAGAACATACTCTTTCATCAAAGGAGAAACCCAAAGTCCCATCCCGTTACTGAATCCAGCTCAAAGTCCACAAACTATAGGTAGTGTTCTTATGGAACTTTTGTAGTTCAGGTGCCTATAAACTAAAAGATTTTTTTCCTCCCCAAAAACCCTGGTACCTAGTTGCGTATCCTAGTTGTAGGTCATTCTAATTCTTCTATGTGGGATGCCACCACAGCATGCCTTGATGAGCAATGTGTAGGTTCGTGCCCAGGATCTGAACCAGTGAAGCCTGGGCCACCGAAGAAGAACGTGTGAACTTAACCACTCAGCCATGGGGTTGGCCCCCTAAAAGACTTTTTTAATTTACCCAATTTCCCTACCTCACCCTACTGCCACACCCAATATGCAATGATGAAGTAGAAACAAGATAACCATGATAAAACTCCCACTTGGAAAAGGGAAGAATAGGAAACACACAAAGGTAACTAATGCATAGGAATTATCAAATCCTGTTAGGCAGAAAATCATAGAACTTTACCCTGACAGTGAAATAAGTTGTCTGGTTAGCCCAGTTTGCTTTCTGGAAATGAGTCCCATGTCCTCTTTGAACCCAACTTTGCCTAATAGGAGGTTCTTTCTTGTCCTTTACTACCATAGTCAAATCTAAAGTAGATATTAGAAAGTATGCTCTACTGAGGAACTGGTTTGGGGTTGAACAAAAAGCTTTTACAAGCTAGGCTTGTCGTTTCTTTGGCAGTGCAATTCCTTCAAGTCTTAGTAGGCTTCTGGTGTATTTATTATAGTCAGTTTCATGTGCCAGTATCCACACCCAACATTCTTTTCCAGCCATATTTCTTTAACCTGCTATATTTCTTATTCTCTGAACTCAAGCCTGGCCTCTCTTCTTCATTTTAATGAAGGTTACCTTGAGGCCATCCAAAACAATAGGTTTGGGTAGGAAAGCCACACCCAGTGACCTTGCTCTCTTTGTTTTGCAGAAAAATTTTAATGAGTCTTTCAGAAAAACTTATAGGAGTTCAAAAGTGCTTGGCCTTTCTTAACCTTATGAGGCTCCAAAGGTATGGACTCTTTCCATTCCCTTACATCTCTGATTACAAACTGGCTAATTCTTGCCTGAGCTTGACTCTTTATTGAATTCCTTGCTAAAATTTTCCAAGAGAATCCAAAACATACTCATATTCTGTTCCTTCCAACCACTTCCCTTAAAGCAGATAGTGTGTCTTCTAGGTAAAAGTTTTAACAAATATTTTGCCAAGGTCTAAACAAATATCATATTTCCAGCCTGCACTATCTTGTTTCTCGCTGTTTCACTGTTGTCAAACAATTTATAATTAATTGGCATGAAGGCTAAGTTGCTTTAACAGAGACCCTAAAATACAGTAGGTTGTAGAACAATGAAGATTATTTCCCTGCCAGGTAATAGTGCCAGTTGAGCAGGGCATCCTCCTCTACGTGGTTATTCACGGACCCAGATTCCTTTAATCTTGTTGCTCCACCTAGGGCTTTGTTGTCACCAATCAAAGCTGAGACAGCCATAACCTGGTTCCAAAATCTGGAACCCCTCGTATTCCACTGACAAAACTTTTGTCATATGTAGGTGGAACAAGAGGTAGTGAACAAATGGAAAATTCTCATTCACTGCACATTGCTTTTCCCAAGTTGCAGACCAAACCTCTTTTACTCATAAGAGTTGTCCAAATTGATTCCTACAGCTGGCCTCTCAGAGAAGGAGTTGGCTTTCTGCAAAGCTCATGGAATCTAGCTATGGCCTTGTGTTGAAGGTAATCAGTTCTCATCAATGACATGCTTGGACCTCACCCCCTCAACCATGCCAGCAGAGAGCAGATGTTTCTCCAACCATAAAAACCAGTGTGGCAAATCCTTCTGTTGTCTTGTCACATTATACAGCTGTAATTATAGGTCTTGAACACCAGGCCCTTGACTGTATCAAAGAAAAGTCTATGGCTTCTCTGATCATAAACATTGAATTCTCAAGATAAGGTTGGACTTAAGATTCTGCCTGATCATGTTGTTGTTATATGAGTGCCCTGGTCACAACAGGGCAGGGGCTGGTGCTTCCCCAATCATGCAACTTAACTAGCCTGAGTCCAAAGGTTGAGGTCCCGCTGCCATCCTGTCTTGCTAGATCTCTTTGCACTGCCCTAGGATACAGTGTGCAATGATGGACATGCACACCTGCTACTGCTCCTGTCTCCTTGAGTCTTACCCAGTGCATACTGCTCCACCAGCTGAAGTGGGTATGTTTCTTGGCTATGTGTCCCCTAGCGAGTTCACTTGTGGACTTTGTCTCTGAAGGAAGGCTCAAGATCTTTTTATTTAAGTGCTAGGAGAGAAAGTCCTTCATAGAAATTTGGAGGACAGAAGATGCATGGGATGCTTATATTTGGGTTTCACCAAATATCAAGCACAACTGGATGATTTTTTTCCCAAAAGCCTAGTGATGGAAGAATTAGCCCTTCATAATAGACACCACATGCAGTAGATAGAGAAAGTTGAAATCTCAGCACAGTGATATATCGTTACAGTTTTGCTATTCAAAAAAATGCTGTAATCTCTTTCAAATAAGCAATATCAATACTTCTCTCAAATAGACTTTTTGAAATCTCCTAACTTGGGTTTATAAATTCACTTTCTCCTGGTATGCTGAATTTCACAAGGTTTCTCTCCTTCTACCTGTGCATTATGAAGCCCTTCCTCTCCTCCTGGTGAAAAGGCAACTCTCAGAATGCATCTTAGATGACACCTGTACCTGGAGGAACGTCTGTCATTTTGATGTGTGAAGGAACTGGGATGTGATGTTCGCACAGTTGCTGGCCGATGAGCAGTCCTTTCCTTCCTCCCTGCAGTACTCTTCTTAGTAAATGATAAAGTCTTATTTTAAATTCTGAATCCATTTTCTTAATTCCTGCCAAACTAGTGATTACTAATTATGTCCCTATGCAAAGCTTTCTGGTTGATACAGGCATCAGACACTCATAATCCCCTTCGCATCGAACTCTCTGAGCCACCTGAGCTACTTATTCCAGTCCGTCGGCACAAATTCAGTTCTGGAAACTGAGTAAATGAAAGAAGACTAACATTAGCTTAAAAGATGGGATATGAATATGGAATTGGCACAGCAATTACAAAATTTTGTTGTAAAGAATGAATGAGACAGAAATCACATTAGAAATCTAAAGAATCAGCAGACTAGAAAGGATAAAAGGAACAGAAAGGGCAGATGTATTCATGTTATTCTTGTCTATTAATTTGTACCCTATATCATTTTTTAACAGATTTTAAACCAAAACTGAATTTTCTACGAAGAAATTAAATATTACAAGCTTCTGTTTAACTAAGGATAATCAGTAAATTATATTAATAGCTATATACCCCGTAACAGTGGTTCACTAAAATTACACTTTTTTTTAATCAACAACCGTAGACTTCCACCCCATTCCAACAGGCAGCTCATCATTATGATCTCTAAATTTGTATTATGTTTGAAAGACTAATGATAGCAAGGAAGCAAGAATATCGCCTTTGATATCTCTGATTTGAAGTAGTACTTTGCAAGCTTTATGAGAGCAGGAAAACTGTGTCCTTGTCCGCAGAGTTTATTGCCCTGGCACAGGGCAGGCACTCAGTGAGTATTTGTGGATTTGATGAATAAATAATGTCTTAGAATATCAGCCCTTGTATTCTCAGAGGTTTTGCCTTCACTTCAATCTCCGCCTAGATCTTTCTAATCAAGCAGCAGAAAGACCAAGTTCTTTCCTTTGTAGTTTAGAAATACAACATATCTGTTTACATAGTACTCAGTTTTCATCTGTCATGATCACAGGGACCAGATGGCTACCTCCTCTAAAACACTTGCCTCCCAAGGAGGGACAGCATGACAGAATGTGAAACTGGCAGTATTTGATATAAGTTCTTCATAATTCTGAAATGAAGGCCTTCCGTTCATTTTAAACTTTTTGGAGCCTCCCCATAAGGTGAACGGTTATATAATCAGGAGACTTTTGAGGCTGAGAAAATTCCCCAAGTTTCCCAGTGGTGTTTTAAGATATTTCCAGAGGGCTATCAGTGCTGACACACAGTTAAGTATCCATTTTTCTACTCTAGGGCACCACATGCCCACCAAGAAAGGAAGCTTCAGATCTTGCCTTATTTAAAGGCTAGAATAACAGAGGTAGGCTGTATTTTTCCACTCGACAAACAGTATTCATATGCCCAGCTGCAAAGGGAAATGAGTGAAATGCAACCAAGGCTTTCAAGTATGTGCACGCCATCTGCCTCAGCTCACTGCATAGCAATGTATCTCATCTGTGAACGTGGAAAATCTGTTTGGGAAGAGGCAGTTCAAATCCTATTACTGGTCAGTTCAGAATCCCCAATCATCTTTCAGGTCAATTTCAAGACTGGAGACAGAATGTGATTTCAGTATTTCACCATATCTGTCTAGAAATTGTGATGAACTGATCATTAGTTTGCATCACTAACAGGCCCTGTCTGGCCTCTTGGTGTGATTTGTGGGGAGGCTGTGTGGGGCCTTCAGGTCTTCAGATAGTTTGCATCTCTGTCCAGTGGCTGTCCACCTTCAGCTCCTTGGGGTTTTGGCCACAATGCTGGAAACTGCTGTGACTTGCAGGTAAAATTTAAAAGCAGTTTTATATCTGCTTCAGAGTGAATCACGAAAGACTATGACTTAGTGATTTGGGGTCCCAGCTACTTTGAACCAAATATATATTTGAGGTTCTTTTGGAGACTAAGTGTGTGTGTATTTAAGGAAGTTCAGCAGGTAGACTTTTCACAAATGTAGGCTTATACTCTCTGTCACAGTGATAGACCACAGCGAGCTTAGAAAATAACGGCAAGTCAAAGAAAAGAGCCATAAAATAAACAGTGAAGGGTGGGAGAAAATCAGGATGAAGTATGAGACCCTCACTGACAGTAAAAGCAAATTAAATACAATAATATAGCCCGTTTCTTTAGCCCCTGTAGTGAAATTGAAATTCCAACACAAACACATTAAGAGTTGTCCATTCTGGTCAGCTTAACTTTTTGTCCTTTTCTCTATTTTGTTTTTCAGTTACTGTCTCTGTTAAACTATCTATGGGTATAAGATGGATGGATAGATAGCTTTAATGTATATATATATATTTGTTTGTTTGTTTTTTTGAGAAAGATTAGCCCTGAGCTAACTACTGCCAATCCTCCTCGGTTTTTTTTTGCTGAGGAAGACTGGCCCTGAGCTAACATCCATGCCCATCTTCCTCTACTTTATACATGGGACGCCTACCACAGCATGGCTTTTGCCAAGTGGTGCCATGTCTGCACCTGGGATCCAAACCAGGGAACCCCGGGCCGCTGAGAAGTAGAACATGCGAACTTAACCGCTGTGCCACTGGGCTGGCCCGTGTATATATATTTTAAATCATGAAAATTGAGATTAAAAATTAATGTGGAAACAGCTGTGTGTATATATGTGCATCTATAAAAATATATACATGTATATATGTGTATACATACATACATATATATAAATCTTATTTTGTCCTTTCTTTGTTACCTAGATAACTTACAGGTCTTCTGCAAAATAAATGTTTCCCTTCACCTCAGGTTTAGTTCTGGATAATTTAAAATGGCACTGTGGGATTGAACAGCAGTGAAAATAGACAAAGGATAAAAGGTCTTCAATAAAATAATCCAATATCTATCTTTGGTTAATCCCACCTTACATCAGCATAGCCATCACCTGCATATCCTCACAGGGAACCAAACCAATACGACTTCATTCGTCATTAAGAAAATATGTTGGGGCCGGCCTGGTGGCGCAGCAGTCAAGTTCGCACATTCCACCAGTTTGGATCCCGGGTGTGGACATGGCATTGCTTGGCACGCCGTGCTGTAGCAGGCATCCCACATATAAAGTAGAGGAAGATGGGCATGGATGTTAGCTCAGGGCCAGTCCTCCTCAGCAAAAAGAGGAGGATTGGCAGATGTTAGGTCAGGGCTGATCTTCCTCAAAAAACAACAAAAACTTATGGAAAAAAAAGAAAATATGTTAAGCTTCTACTCTGTCCCAGACCCATGTTAGTAACAGCAAACATTTCTATACTGCTTTAAACTTTCTCAAACAATTTTCTCTACATGTGATATCAGGCAATCGTCCTAACATATTTGTGAAGAAGATATTACTGTATTCCATTTTTAGAGATGAGGAAATTGAATCTCAGAGATGTTGATCACTAAGGTCGCATGGCATTTGAATGGCAGATCCGAGACTCAGGTCTGTGGTCACTAATGGCAGAGCCCATGGGTCTGCCACAATACAAGTGGATGATCCGAGATTCAAAGTAAAAATAAATGAATAAATTGTCATGAGGAAAACACTGGGAAGTCGTCTTTGAGCAATTTTGTTCTAGGAATGGTAACCTTTATTACATGCTTCTTTGGCTGTTGGCCTGATAATTATAAAGAATTGGGTTGGTGGTAACAATTAAGTTGTGTATTAGGGAAATTGTTCAAAAATTGAATAAAATCAGTTTTTTACATTAAAAAGGAGATAGGGTGGGGGTAATAAGCACCAGGAAATTATATAATATCTAACAGTGTTTAATTAGCTTTTCAAAAATGTGTTGCTAGGAAGCAAGGATTGTCTTTAAAATGCTTAAATTGGATTTACTGTAAAAATTATCATTTGAAATAAGTAAAAGTGATCTGGTCCTTCTGTAACTTTTATGAGCAACATCTGTTGCTAAGAAATAAGGAATGGTTAAATAGCTCAAAGCTCCTGTGAAAGGGGTCATTTTGGTCAAGGAGAACAGGAAGACAAAGTTTTTCTTCTGTGGGAATAACATGCTAGTAGAAAATAAACAAATATGAAAAAATAATATCATGTAAGGGAGTGATAAGTGCTAAGAAGAAGAGAAATAGCAGAGTGAGGAGACAGAATGATACAGGGTGCTGTTGTGGATAGGGTGGTTAGGAAATGCCGCCGAGGAAGGAACTGTTCAGTAAAGACCACAAGAAAATCAGAAAAACAAAGCACTAAAAATATGTGAGGGAAGTGCGTTCCAAGCTGAGGTAAGAGCAAGTACAAAGACCCTAAAGTGGGAAAGTCTTTGCCATTTCCAAGAAATAAGAAGGCCAGTGTGTTGGGAGAAGAAGTGAGCAAGCAGAAGAAGATAGAAGTTGAAGAGTGCAGAAGCCTGATCATGGAGAGCCTTTTAGCTCATGGAGTGGAACTTTATTTCACTCTAAATGTATTAGTCAAAGCTCTTCAAAGAAACGGAACCAATAGGAGAAAATAAATAAATAAATATATGTATGCATATATATATATAAAGAGAGAAAGGGATTATAGAAAATGGCTCATGCAATTATGGGACTGACAAGTCCCAAGATCTGCAGTCAACAAGCTAGAGACCCATCAGAGCCAGTGGTGTTGTTACAGTCCAAATTTGAAGGCCTGAGAACCAGAAGAGCTAATGGTGTAGTTTTAGTTCAAAGGCCAGTGGGATTGACATCCAGGAAGAGCTGATGTTTCAGATCAAGTCCAAAGGTAGGAAAAAACCAGTGTCTCAGCTCAGAGCCACTCAAGCAGGAGGAATTTCCTCCTACTTGCAAGAGGGTCAGCCTTTTTGTTCTGTTCAGACCTTCAACTAATTAAATGGGGCCCACCAACATTAGGGAGGACAATCTGCTTCACTCAGTCTACTGATTCAAATGTTAATCTCATCTAGAAACACCCACACAGATACACCCAGAAAATTTGACCAAATGTCTAGGTGCCCCATGGCACCTTTAAGTTACACGTAAAATTAACCATCACAAGGCCAACCTTTGTTAAATGGCACCCATATTCATCTCCTTAAACTTTACTTAACTCAAAATAAAGACACTAACAAGTTAGATCAGAATTCTGCCTAACAGGATATAAGCATCTTGCATACAACTGAAACTGCATTACCCACTTCCCCAGAAGAAGGGGTAAAGTCATTGAGGGAGTTTACTCTTCTCCTTAACCTCCTGTAACTTAAATACTATGATATAAAGTTAAAAATTCTTAAATTCTATGATATAAAGTCAATACTTCTTAGGTTACATGATAAGGGAATAAGAGAGAGAAGAAAACATTGATACTTTATACACATACACACATACCTCAAAACATATTTATAACAAAATAAGGAGGAAATATTCATGATAATTAGAGTCTTCGTTTCTGTAACTGGTCACATGGTTGTAGCTGGTATTTATAGCTACCTTCTTCCACTACCCATTCTGTGTTCGCTTTGCCTTCAGCAGGCCCCTCAGCTGGTCACAATTCTTTACCTGGTGGGGTGATGCAAACCTTCATTCCTGCATGGTCTGGGATTATTAATGAATAGTCCCACCTAGATTGGGTTGTGGTAGTTTTCCATTGACCTTAATCACAAGGCATGGTAATACTAAGAGATGTCCTAAGGGATCTCCTGTATTCCAGAAATACTCTTCCTTGCAAACACTGTTGTGGAGTGGTAGTCCAATTTCCCCTTGGTAGTCAGGAGAAATCACCCGGCTAGCACAGTAACTCTCTTTGTTGCCTGTTGATTCAGAGGCATGAGGAACCCAAAGTGGCCAGGGTGCAATTTTAACTTCCAGTTCAGTGAAATCATTGTTGTGTCTCCTGGTGGAAGCATTCTTCCTTTGCAACTAAGATCTCTAGGTCAGGAGAATATAAGGTCATGAGACGAAGAAACAAAAATTTTGCTAGTGGATCACTAGGAGTAATAGTGAGTAATGCCACTCTCATTTCCACCCCTTGATTCCTGGACCTGTGGATCTTGGCAATGGGAGAAACAACACTGTATATTGGATGCTGACTTAGAGCCTATATAGCCTTCTGGAGAACTTTGCCCCAACCTTGCAAGGTACTGCCACCTAGCTGGCACTGTAACTGAGTCTTCAAAAAGTCATTACTTCAGTTGCTTCAGAATAGTGGGGAACATGGCAAGACCAGTGAATTTCATGAACATGAGCCCATTGCTGCACTTTATTTGCTTTAAGTGAGTTCTTTGATCAGAAACAATGTTGTACCACATGCTGTTTGACCAAATGTCTGAGCATCCCATGGACCAGTCAAGTTGACAAATGGATAAAAGTAGTGATCACAATAAGCTATATGATAAGTTATGATGGGTTCTGAGCAGATCATTACATGATCTAGTTATATTTCAGAAGGATCAGTTTGGCAGTTGGGTACAGAATAGACTAGATGGAAGTAAAAATAAAATCAAGGAAGATTTACTGCAGGAAAGAGATGATACCTTGGACTAGATGGTGGTGGGGAGATGGCAAGGATCTATTTTGAAGCCAGAGTCTATCAGATATGATGCTGGGTTGTATGTGAGTCATGGGAGAAAGAAGGGAGACCATTCGAAGTTTTTGGAATTATGGAACTAACTGGTGAATGATGATGGTATTTACTAACATGTGGACCACTGATGAAGAAAGAGATTTGGGAAGGAAAATGAAGAGTTTGGTATTGGATATGTAATAATCAAGATTCCCATTAGAAATCAAGTAGAGGTATAGAATGGGTAGTTGGATTTATGAGTTTAGAGATCCAGAAAGACTTGCTGGGGGTAAAGTTGGGAGTTTTCAGCATGTATATACGTCTTTTAAACTACAAAACTGTATGAAATTGATTAGGAGAAAATAATTGTGGAAAAGAAAAGAAGAGTCTAAGGACTGAGCCTGTGGCACTCCAACATTCAAAGGTGAGAAAGAGGAGGAGGGGTCAGCATAGGATGCTGAGAAGGAGCAACCAGGGTGGGAAGAAGAAAAGTAGGAGAGGCAGCCCTGGGAGCCAAGTGAGCAGTGTTCCAAGAAAGAATAAGCAGCCAGATCAAATGCCACTAAACATTCAAGTAAGATGACTGAGCAGTGACCATTAGAAGAGCAATGTAGGGCTGGCCCAGTGGTATAGCAGTTAAGTTTGTGTGTTCCGCTTCGGCGGCCCCAGGTTCACCGGTTCAGATCACCACTTATCAAGCCATGTTGTGGCAGGCGTCCCACATATAAAATAGAGGAAGATGGGCACAGATGTTAGCTCAGGGCCTTCTTCCTCAGCAAAAAGAGGAGGATTGGCAACAGATATTAGCTCGGGGCTAATCTCCTCAAAAAAAAAAAAATAGAATTGGGGCTGGCCCCATGGCTGAGTGGTTAAGTTTGCGCGCTCCACTTCAGTGGCCCAGGGTTTCACCACTTCGGATCCTGGGTGTGGACCTAACACCACTCATCAGGCCATGCTGAGGTGGCATCCCACATAGCTCAACTACAAGGACCCACAACTGGAATATATACAACTATGTACTGGGGGGCTTTGGGGAAAAGAAAAAAAATAAAATAAAAAAATGGAAGATTGACAACAGATGTTAGCTGAGGGCCAATCTTAAAAAAAAAGCATAGAAGAGCCATGTGACATTGTTGCTGATGTTGACAACAACTGTGGACTCATGCACTCGAACGTCTGACAGAAGTTGTTCAAGAGCCTATGCAGTGGAGAAGTAGAGGCAGACAATATGGGGCACCTCTTTCCAAGAGTTCTGCTTTAAGGGAAACAGAAAATTCAAGCAGGAATTAAGAGGTAGTATAAAGTCAAGAAAGGATTTTTTTTTGTTGCTTTTGTTTATTTAAAGATGAAAGATAGTATATCATATTTATATGATGATGACAATGATCCAGTAGAGAGGAGAAAAAAATAATAGACAGAGAAAGGAGAGTTGTAGGAATTTAGTCCTTCAGTAGGTAACAAAGGATGGGATATGGGGCCACAGTAAAGAAATTGGCTTCAGATAACAGCAGGGGCCATTCCCCCATCATATGTGAAAGGAAAGCAGAGAATATAGACAGTTGCATATAAGGTGGATTGATTTGGCTGATGAGAGGAAGTAGAGATTTTCTTCTGATTGCTTCTCTTTTCTCAGTTGCAATAGAAAGCAAGGTCTCAGCTGAAATATCATTTCAATGAAGGAGTTTGAGGAAAGTGAGAGAGTGAACTGACAGGGGATATATTGCAAGGCTGACAGGCAGTGCTGAGGACCACTTGAGGTTTGGTGTCACAAATTTAGAGTAAGAGTAGTTCACTTGTCTTGGCTGTAGACATTAGGGGAAAGCTGACTTTAACCAGGTTCAGAGGTTTACCAGAAAGCATAAGAATAATGGAGAGATATAAGGAATTTAAAGGTATATGCAAGGGAGTAATTACAGTGATGAACCATAGACTCTAAGCTGGGTAACTGAAAAGGTGATAGAGTCAATTAATTGGAAGTATCAGTGGAGTCAAAGATTTATTGAAACAGTGGTCCTAAAGGAAATAAGCTATAAATATAAGAGAGAGCATTCAAAGAATAGGATGCTTGAAATTAAGATTTTAGTGATTATAAAACTATAGGCAGTGACAACTATACGAGCATTAAAGTAGGCAGCTGAGATGGAATGGAGGGTAAATCGTTGCAAATGAGGAGGTCAGGGAATGGAGAGGTTAGGGTATGGATGGATATCTATGAGGATACTGATGGCCAGAATGATGACCATAGTCATAATGGGGAGAATGACAGTGAGCCAGCTGCTAAGATCTTCAATAAGAGAGGAAGGGGTAACCAGGAGAATGGTGGGTAATTGCAATGTCAAGGGGTAGATGTAGATCTAATCCGATGGTATGTGCTTCAAAAGATCTGGAATGTTTTAGGAAATAGGATGAACAATGGTTTGGAAAGAGCAATGGGGAGCCTGGAACTACCTGCACCACCTCTAGGCCTAGTCTGAGCAGAGAGCATGAGAAACGGACCACCATTTGAGAGGGCTCTGAAGAAGCCGGGCCTTCAGGGGGCAGCCAGGTCTCAGTCAGAGCAGCACTATGCTAGAGCAATACAATGTGAGCCACATATGCCATTTAAATTTTCTACTAGTTGTATTTGTTTAAATGGTAAAAAGAAATGGATAAATTTAATTTTAATAATCTATTTTATTTAAACAAATATAGTCAAAATATTATCGTGAGAAACCATGGAAGCTAGAAGGAAGCGATACATTTTTTAAGTGCTAAAAGAAAAGAACTGTCAACACAAAATCCTATACCCACCTAAATATCCTTCAAGATATTTTAAATTCTTGTTTTCACACACAGTTTTCAAGATCTAGTATGTATTTTACACTGACAGCACATCTCGGTTTGGGCTAGCCACATTCAAGTACTCAATAGCCACATGTGGGTAATAGCTACTATATTGGACAGCTCAGAGAGCAAGAAGGTGAAGGAAATGTTCACAGATGAGATTGAAGACAGGCAATTTTATGATGACAGACTCTGAGTTCCAGAGGGCCAGTGGAGTGGCTGGTGGTTAGGAAGGGATAGGAGTATGTGTCAGATGAGAGAGTGTCCTGATCTTTATGGGAATAAGAGTCAGAATAGAAAGGATGACTTTGAAGACTTGGACTTCGGGAGGTGACGGAGGCGAGCAGGGATGGAAGCGCTAGAGGGATTTGTCCCTGTGGTCTCCTGTGGGGATGTGGATAATCAGTTCTCATTATAGCCTCCTTTGGGAGACTGGTCTCTCAGGCAATTCATAGTGAAAATAAAGGGGGGTGGTGGGGGGTGTGATGGATTATCAGAGCCGTTGGATCATCATGGCACTCGCTTCACCACTGTCAGGGGTGGGGTTCCGGCTGGGAGAGGGGTCAGAGCCCTTCCACATTCCTGCCCTAGCCTTGTTGCCAGCTGTGAAGAGTAAGAATAGAGGACATATAGGAAGTGGCAGGGTACTGAGCAGGATTTGTTACTTTGAACAAAACAGTATTTTGGGCCAGCCCAGTGGTGTAGTGGTTAAGTTTGCACACTCTACTTTGGTTACCCAAGCTCCGTGAGTTTAGATCCTGGATGTGGACCCACATGCTGCTCATCAAATCATGGTGTGGCGGTGTCCCACATACAAAGTAGAGGAAGAAAGCCACAGATGTAAGCTCAAGGACAATCTTCCTCACCAAAAACAAACAAACAAAAAACAATATTTTACTTGAGAAAAATATTACAGAATAGTGAAATCAATGCCCCTTAACTAAAGGATACTGACAGCATAGACAAAAAGGGAAACAAAATCAACAGAGCAGACAAAAGGAATGGGGAGAAGGCAGGAAAAGGAAGAAGAGATAGTGGAGTAGGAAAGGAAGAGAGAAGTCAGAGGGATGGGTGATACAGGAAGGTTTGTGATGCTCATTGTCCCCCCTTGTTTTCAGAGACCCTAAAAAGACCAGCTTTGTGAACTGGTAGCCCACAGGCTCTTTCACAGTGACTGTCAATGTTGAAGTGCTGAATTCTCCCCAAGTGCTCTGCCTTCCCCCAGCGCAGCACCCTGCTCTGTGCACACCCATCCAGACCGAATGACCTTTTCTCATGCTGACACTCCAGGCCGTAAGTAGGTCTCCCATTTGGGTCTTCCTTGCTTACCCCACAGAATCATGTGTATAAATGACTTATCTCATATGTCCTTGAAATAAATCCCTCCTCAGCATCTGTTTTCTTATCCATGTTCTTCCAAAGGAGTGGGGCTGCTCCCCAGCCCCCAGTCAGCACTTGGTGTAGTGCTAAGCTAAGTTGTCTTCTAAGTGATGACTTGCCTGCCTCATAAATTCACATCCAAGCTCATTACAGTAATGGTGACATCTCCAAAGTCTTCATTTTACTCCAAGCTATTTCTCAAAAGTTTGGAAGTTTGGAAGTATGGAAGTATCCAGCAGCTGTTCTCAAAGAGAAGGTGAAACCAGCGTCCAGCACGAGTTCTGAAGAGAGGCTGAGAGGGTGAGTTGTAGGACAGCCGGCTTCATAGGCAACCTCACCAGAGCACACATCCCACCAGCAGGTCTCCATGCTGTGGGAGAGGCATCCAAATCCTCAGGGGAGGGGCTGGCCCGGTGGCACACAGGTTAAATGCACACATTCTGCTTTGGTGGCCCAGGGTTCGCTGGTCTGGATCCCGGGTGAGGACATGGCACCGCTTGGCAAGCCATGCTGTGGTAGCCGTCCCACATATAAAGTAGAGGAAGATAGGCATGGATGTTAGCTCAGGGCCAGTCTTCCTCAGGAAAAAAGAGGATGATAGGCAGCAGTTAGCTCGGGCTAATCTTCCTCAAAAAAAAAAGAAAAGAAAAAATTTTTTAAAAAGATCCTCAGGGGAAATTTCCCTGTGATTAAAAAGGGCTGCCTCATCCAGTCGCATCTTTGCATGAAACCTTATCTCAATCTTGTAAAAAATGCCTGTGAGAGAGTTTCACTAGTTAGTCTAATTTTAGAATAGCGTTTTACACAGTTCAGAGGGAAACAATTGACACTTGCTAAATTGATTCAGGTTGGTTTGACTGCAAACAGAATCACATTTCCCAGGGAAGTCAAACGACCCCATCTCAGGCAGAAAGAGTTGTGAGAGTCTGTCCTGAGCTTTAGCCTCGGGGACGTCCCCCATCGCCACCATCTCCCACCTCAGCGTTCCCTCCCCAGCGCACCCGCACCCCATGCTGCCAGGATGGACCCTTTTGGCATCCAGGGAGTAGGATGCCCAGGCACGGTCTGCATCACCCTGGCCTGCCTCCACCTCCCATTCAAGGAAGCACATGCCCATAGAAGTGAAAATGTCTCTGCAAGCAGACTCCCTTTTGCTTGAAGGCATCATTATCTATTTTTGAGTGGCGCCTTTTCTTCCTCTCCCATTTTCCTCCTTACGGCTCCAGATCTAGACGGCCTGAGTGCAGTCCTAGCTCCCCCATTTACTGGCTGGGTTCGTTTGGACTCCCTGTGCCTCCCATTTCCCACCAGTTAGATGGAAATAACAATAGCTCTTTCATCAACCCACATTACTGTGTGGGTTAAAATCTGTAAAGCAAATAAAAGACTATCTCTCATTTAGAGTAAGCACCCAGGAAATATTAACTATTTCTATGGAGAAATCTTTGTTATCTGCCAACTGGGGGCCTGACTCTACTCCTGGTCTGTTCCTTGCAGCTGCTAGTTTTAAATATAAGTTCATCTTTCAGTGTAATGTGGTCCTCCCTTACCACCCACCCCAGACACACAAACACATTCCTCACTTCTACGCCTACCACCATCGCCAACCCTTGAAGAGTCTAAGTCAGAAAGGAAGAAAATCCTCCAGTGACACCAGAAAATTAAATACCTAAAGCCATTATTCCTCCCCTCCAATATTTAGTTCATGAACAAGATTGGTTCACTTGGACTTCTGGCCTCAGGGTCAGTATCTGCTGCTGCTGATCCACAGCTTGGGAGTTTAAGGAAAGAATCTTGTCCCTAAATCTGTCCAAGAGGTATTGTGCTAAGCCTAGCTCTAAGGATCAATGTGGCAGTCCTTGACTCTCCAGAAGAGCTTAAAGCAGAGAGAAGCCTTCATAAAGGTCACTGACAGGCCTAAATTCTCATGGTGGGCCTCTTCTGTGTCCCCAGCTATATATATTGAGGATATGTTCCTTTAAGTAAAATGGCACTTAACCAAGATAGAACCTGGTATCTAAGTTAAAGTAGAGATGAAAGCACTCTTTGCCCTCTTTTTTGGAAAGGTGTCAGGTAAACCCACCCGCTACACAAAGAAACATCGCCTGCCTTTGAGGGAATAACAGGCCTGAGGCGCTCATCAGTCTTTTACTCCTTTTGCTCCCTCTTGGAGCTTCTCTCAAGCACAGCAATAGGCAGCGCTAGCTCCCGGCAGTCACTTTGGTTCCTCTTTAATTGTCCTTACGTCTGTTTTCCCCAGAGTCCAACATCTGCTCATGTCCAAGAACATTTCAAAAAGCCAAAGTAAATAAACAAAAGAAACCTTTCTCCATGGCTCATAAGTTGATTTTCCCAAGTTTTTCCCAGCTATAAAAAGATATTTCAACGGACAGGAAATAGTTTCCTGACTGACACACTGTCTCCTGAGGGGAAGTTTAACTTCTTGTCTCTCCACGTTTCAAGTCAGTCAGAGAATCATCCCAGCTTCCTTTGAAGGCCTCCTAACATGCTCTCTCTCGGTAATTAGGTGTTCAAGTCATGAGCACCATGAAGTAATCTGAACCTGATGATCCTTTTAAGTAGTCCAGCTTACTGGGAAATCCCCATCTTTATTCCTAATTAGAAATGTTCTTTTAATTAGCTCGGAGAATAAGCCCAGGTATATTTGGAGATCTTTTTCCCTCTTATAGCTGCTGGTAGTTCCAGAGGCAAAATATTTTTCAGTATAAGGTGGTGCATTTCAAAAACATCCATTTAACAATATATGTATTAGTTTCCTACTGCTGCTGTAACAAATTACCACAAATTTAGTGGCTTAAACAACACAAATTTATTCTATTGCAGTTCTGAGATCAGAAGTCTAAAATCCATTTTACATTGGCAGGGCTGGTTTCTTCTGGAGGGTCCAGGGGAGAATTTGTTCCTTGTCTTTTCCAGCTTCTAGAGGCTGCCTTCGCAGTCATTGGCTCATAGCCACATCGCTCCAAACTCTGCTTCTGCCTTCACATCCATATTTTTCCTCCTTGACTTTCTTGCATCCTCTTATAAGTACTCTTGTGATTACATTTAGAGCCCACCCAGATAATCCAGTATAATCTCCCTATCTCAAGATCTTTAACTTAATAGCTTCTGTAAAGTCCCTTTTGCCATATAAAGAAACATTCACAGGGGATTAGGAAGTAGATATCTTTAGGGGGCTGTTATTCAGCCTAATTAATACATATGACTTTCACTCATTTTGAACAATGTGAACTAGCCTGTACTATTTTTTAAAAACAATATCTTGTTTTATACATTACAATATAGGTCAATTAATAAACTCAAGTTTTCTCTGTCTTGCAGCCCACACTATTTTAATAGCTAATTTGAAATTCTGTCCTTTTCTCTGATTTTCCTCAATCACTCTCCTTTAGGATCATAAGACCTCCTAACAATATTGCATTCTTTGTCATGGCCAATAGTTTCAATTCACAGAAAACTAATTGTGTTAATCAGATCTCTTTCGGTTGCCAGTGTAACTCAGCTTAAACTGGCTTAAATTAAAATAATAATAGAGTATTGGCTCAGAAAACCGTCAAGTGCAGGGGTATGGATGAGCTCAGGCACAAAGAGAAGCAAATACTCAATTACATCTTCAGGAATTTCTTTACTTGCTTCATCTCTGATTTGCTTTCTTCTGGGCTGGCTTCTTCTCAGGCAAAGGCTAATGCTTCTAAGTATTTGCAAAAAATGGCTACCAAAAGTGCCAGGCTTCCAATCTATGAACTTGGCAACCCTAGCAGAAGAAGACTCAGCTCTTTTCCCAAAAGTTTCAGAGAGGAGTCTCCTTGAACCAGCTAATGTCATGAGCACATCCTTGACCCAACTGCTATCACTAATGGGACATGATGCTCTGAGTGGTGCTTCTTGAAGCCTAGGGTGAGCATGTGATCCACTCAAATAAAGGTACTGTTAATAGAAGAAGGAGAAATGGATAATGACCAGACAGAATTAACATGTCCACTACATCTGTGGCAGACCCAATTGGCACCTTTTACATGGAGCATCTTTATAGTGTATTTAGATAAAGTCTCTGCAGGCAAAAGTATTGTTGCTTTCTTACAACCAGATCCTTACCTCTGTCCTGGGCTGCAGTGTTAGTGGGTTGTTTGTGGAGTCTCAGATAACAGTGGAGTCAGGGGAGAAGCTATCTTTTCTCATGCCTAGGGCTGAATCAGGAAAGGACTATTTTCTTACTAAAATGACCAAATTCTTTAGTATTGCAAAACGGCATCACAAAAATCTGAACCCATAGTCAGATCTGTTAACCCTGGGGAAATTTAAAAGAAAATAAGTAATTCAATTGTCCAAAAGATTAAATGTCCAAAACAATTAAAACGTAGTGTTTAGAGCACTATACTTTGATTTCCAGTAAGACACAGAATAATCAGAGTAACTGAACCAGAGGTTCTTGATTTTCAAAACTCTCCTGACTAGAAGAAGTAAGAAGGGACCAAAAAACTTTAAATTTCATGGCCTTTAAGGGCTTTTAAAGTTTATTTTTACAGACTATTCTTTGGATTCTTGAAGTCAAAAATCTTTTTATAGGTGGGATATTCTCTCTTCATTCAAGAGTAAATAGATAGTAGTAGATTTTCTTAGTCCTATTTTAGTTTTTCTCTTATTTGGAAAAGATGACCTAAAAAAATAGAAAATTGTTACATGGATAAAAGGATCTGCAAAATCACAGTTTATACACTTTTAATATTGATATTTGTTATTTCTATTATAAAATTATAATCTTAGTTTCTCACAGTTTCTTTGTTAAATGATTGTAACAGGAAGTATAATCAGATAAGTATATGCTGAATTAAGGAACTGGCCTGCAGATGGCACTGCCTACCTGATTTTCCTATTTTGAGTGACAGAATTTTATTACAATTTTTAGTGGGGATGCACTTTGCCCAGTGGGAATAACTGTGGGAATAATGAAAGGGGTTGTTTAAATCAGAACATTATGTAAACAACTGAAAAGTTAACAAAAATAATTAAACCTGCATTACAAAATGAAAATTACATACATTATTGTAATTAACTTGACCACGCAGGATAAACAATAAATTATAAACTCTGAGATTTTGATATTCCATTTTCTCCTAGGTGCAGGTAAACTTACATCATGGTTAAAAGTATTTTATTCTTTTCTGATTGAATATGTTCTCTTTTTTGTTTTTTAGTTCTGGTTCTTTCTCATTTTAGAAGAACTTTCCATTTTTTAGCTTGCAGTTGCATCAAGTTGGAATTTTAAATACAAAGTCTTTATTCTCTATCATATAAATTATTAATAAAAGTTTTTTCCTTTAAAACATTCTGTAAAATTCCTGCAATGACCTGTCTGCTTCTGGGAGTGGTCCTTCTCTATCAAAGCATGTGAAACCCTAATAAAACAAGGGGCCCCTTGTAGCCAGGTTTCTACTCAGAGTTGCATTCATAGACATCCTATCAGGAAGCAAAATAATTTAAAAAGAGATTCAATCTTCTCATGCATATATTGAAGAATATTGAAAGAGATCCCATTTTGTTTATTTATTTATTTTGCTGAGAAAGATTTGCCCTGAGCTAACATCTGTTGCAAATATTCCTTTTTTTGCTTGAGGAAGATTTGCCCTGAGCTAGCATCTGTGCTAATCTTCCTCTATTCTGTATGTGAGTTGCCATCACAACTTGGCTGCCAATGAGTGCTGTAGGTCCACACCTGGGAACCAAACCCGGGCCACTGAGGCAGAGGGCACCGAACTTAACCACTAGGCCACAGGGCAAGCCCTGAAAGAGATCTCATTTTAAATTCACAGGGACACTTCTCAAATGTCTCTCTCTTTCTACTCACTTCTCTCCGTCTTTGTAACCACTCAGGATCCCCTCATGTGCTAAACCTAAAGCTCTCACTTGAGCCCCTACCTATGCATCTTCTGATCCTCTCTAGCTCTTTCCTCTCCCCAGGGTCTGTATTATATGTAGAGATTTAGTCCCTCTGAGTAAGTCATTACTCTTTTCTCCTACTGCTCAACAGTCCAGTTCCACCAAGTGCAACACTGGAGACTGGAAAACACAGCCAGACAAGTTAAAACAATCCAAAAAGGACAAGGAATAGTAGATTCTTTGCAAAGAAAAATAAAACTTTCTGAAGTCAGAGAGAGGTAAATGGGGGAAAAGGACAAGGAATATTACACAGTACCTACTCATGTTTCTACAACTTTGGGCACTTGGGTTTCAGCACTCTCTGGCTGTTGCCTCTTGTTCAAGCCTGTGTGACTCACATCAGATAAGACAAGGTTAGAAGGGGCTTTACTAAAGCCATCTGCTTTGTATGAAGAAAACATAACTTGCAAACTGAACTAAAAAGTTTTCCCTATTGCCCAGAAATCATGGATGCCAAGCCAATTGCAAGGAAAACAATTTGGGCAACTTTTTTGGACAAGTGATTTAAATGTTTACTGTTTAATTATTCACAGAGCAATGATTAGGAGCACAGACTCTGGAGCTAGCCTGGCTAGGTTCACATTCTAGCTCTACAACTTTCTCATTGCAACTTCAGCAAATTGCTCACCTCCCTCTGCCTCAGTTTCTTCATCTGAAAAATGACAAGAATAATATTATCTACCTTATAGGATTGTGACAAGTCAACCTGTCAATAAATGTGGCATGCTTAGAACAGTGCCCAGCACGCAGAAAAGGCTCAATATATATCAGTTATGACCATTCACGTCCACTGTCATGTAGGTTACACAGATACATTGATTTGGGATATTAAAACATTGTCTACTGGAGTGCCTTTAGTACATTCATAATGTAGCAAGATTTCTCTAGGCTGTAATACACATAATGCTGTGCGGTTCTAGGTTCACAAAAAGTGTTATTTAGTTAGACCAGAAAATCATAGTAACTCTCAGAGTCTCCTACAAGCAAAAGACTGCCTCTCCTAAGAGAAAGGCTAATGTATATAGATGTGTCCATGAATACCCAGAGTGAACTTTTTGATTGAATTTACCATTTGACAGACATTGTTGGCAAATGGTCTGCTATTCCCAAAATAGAAACTGTTACAGTTCTGGGATCTGGGCAAATGGGATTTGGTGCTTACATTTCAGCCTGTCCTGGATCACTCCAGAGCTGTGTTGGGTCAAGAATGGTCATGCTGGTCCACATTGTCTCCTTAGACTGCTTGACATTACCAGGCTTAGAATCTCATGCAATTTTTGCCACAGCTTTAGATGCATTTGGTCAACTTCAATTTACTGGTTCTAAAGCCGGCTCTACTTTTGGACTTTAATGCTCTTATTGCTCTTGGAATCATCTTTAGTCTCTTCCCTTGTTTTCTGCTCCAAATTTGGAGTTAGCTTTTTCTCTCTGCTCCAAGCCTTCCATCCCAGATTATAGCCTCATGGTTATCTCTTATCTCCAATAGAAAGTAACAGATACAGTCATGCCTCACTTAACAATGGGGATGTGTTCTGAGAAATGTGTCGTTAGGCAATTTTGTCATTGTGCAAACATCATAGAGTGTACTTACACAAACCTAGATGGTATAGCCCACTATATGCCTAGGCTATGTGGTACTATCTATGGGACCACCATAGTATATGTGATCAGTCTTTGACTAAAATATCGTTATGCAACAGGTGACTGTAATGTGATGATTTAGTTTTTTAATTTCAATGAGAAAAGGTAAATGTAAAAGTCTTGTATAGGTCCCAGCTCTATCACTAATTATGGGTAGGTCAGTTCACACTTTGAAATTATAGTTTTCTTATCTAAAGTTTGATCCAACTCTGAAAGCATATCTTTCTAAGTGAGGATGTGAGAGTATTCAGTTCTTTTACATCCTTACTGAATTTCAGCCTAATTATTCTATCAGTTGTTGAGAGAGAGGTGTTGGAGTCTCCAACTATAATTTTAGGTTTGTCTATTTTTCCTTTCTTTTTTGTCAGTTTTTGCTTCATGTATTTTGAAGGTCAGTTGTGTGGTAGAAACCTAATCAGGGGTGGTATGTCTTCTTAGTGGACTGATCTTTTTATCATTGTGTAATATCTTTCTCTGTCTCTGGCAATTTTCTTTGTTCTGAAGTCTGCTTATCTGATATTAATATAGCTACTCCTGCTTTCTTTTAATTGATGTTTGCACAATATAACTTTTTCCATCCTTTTTCTTTCAACCTGCCTATATTGTTATATTTGAAGTGAGTTTCTTGCAGACAGAATATAGGTAGGTCAAGTTTTTTAGCACACTCTGCCGATCTTTATCTTTTTGGGGGGGTGGGGGAGAAGATTGGTCCTGAGCTAACATCTTTTCCCAATCTTCCTCTTTTTTGCATGAAGAAGATTGTCACTGAGCTAACATCTGTGCCAATCTTCCCCTACTTTGTATGTAGGATGCCACCACAGCATGGCTTGACAAGTGGTGTGTAGGTCCATGTCCAGGATCCAAACTGGTCAACCCTGGGCCACTGAAGCAGAGTGTGCAACCTTAACCACTACACCACCAGTCCAGCCACCAATCTTTATCTTTTAATTGGTGTATTTAGTCCATTTACATTTAATGTAATTATTGATATGTTAGACTTTGTCTGCCATTTATTTTCTGTTTGTTCTCTTTGTTTTTCATTCTCTGTTTTCTTTTTCCTGCCTGCCTATAGGTTACTTGAACATATTTTATTATTCCATTTTGATTTATCTATAGGGTTTTTAAATATATCTTTTTGTATAGTTTTTTTAGTGATTGTTAGGTATTACATTATATATGCATAACTTGTCACCATCTCCTGATGTCAACATTTTACTAGTTTGAGAGAAGTATAGAAACCTTATCTTCCTTTATGTCCCTTTTCTCTTCCCTATTTTAATATAATTGGCCTAAGTATTTCTTCTATATACATTAAGAACCATATCTATCAGTGTTATAACTTTTGCTTCAACTGTGAAACATAATTTAGGAAACACAAGAAAAGAAGGAAAATGTTTCACATTTACAACATACTCTTTCCATTATCCTTTCTTCCTTTCAGATGTTGCAAATTTCCTTCTTTCATCATTTCCTTTTTGTTTTCAGAACTTCTTTTACCCATTCTTTTAGGATGGGTCTACTGGTGAGAAATCTTTTTAGTTCCTTCATCAGAAAGTGCCTTGATTTTCTCTTCATTCACGAAGGATATGTAGCTGAGTATAGGATTTCGTGTTGACAGTTCTTTTCCTTCAGCACTTCGGAAATGTTATGTCACTTCTGTCTGGCTTCCATAGTTTCTCATGATAAATCTACTGTTATTTAAGTTGTTTGTCCTATATAGTTAAGGTGTCATTTCTCTGTCACTTTTCAGCCATTATTTTTCAACCATTATGTCTTCAAATGCTTTTTCAGCTTTGTCTTCTTTCTCCATTCCTTCTTGGACTCTTATGTCAAGAATGTTAAATATTTTGTTATAATCCCACAGGTCCCTGAAGGCCTGTTCACTTTTTTCAATCTATTTCTCTCTGTTGTTCAGATTGGGTAATTTCTCTTGCCATATCTTCAAGTTCACTGTTTCTTTCCTCCATCCCCTCTATTCTGCTGTTGAGCTCATCCATTGAGTTTTTATTTTGGTTATCATATTTTTCAGTTCTAACCTTTCTATTTCTCTCTTTTTGAATCTTTTATTTCTTTGTTGATACTTTCTACTGTTTACTTGTTTCAAGAACATTTATAATGCTTGTTGGAGCATTTTTATGATTAATTCTTTAAGAACTTTATCAGATAATTCTAACATTTTTGTCATCTTTGTGTTGGCATCTATTCATTGTCTTTTTTCATTCAGTTTGAGAACTTCCTGGCTTTTGGGATGAGTAATTTTCTATTGAAACCTAGACATTATGCAATGAGATTTTGGATTTTATTTAAATCTTCTGTTTTAAGGAAAGCAGAAGTGGGGAGTGTTCTGTTTCATTACTGCTGGATGGGGTAGAATTTCAGTTTCCCATTGACATTCATTGACATCTGAGGGGAGGGGCTACTCATTACTGTTGTATGAGAGTGGGAGTTTCTGCTCTACACTCATCCGCCAGTGCCACCTCCCTGGCTCTGAAGGGCTGAGGGGCCTTTTTACTGCTCCCTTCACGGCCTTCACTGACATGGTGAGGGAGGGTTGGCCTCATTACTACTGAATGGGGATAAAAGTCTTGATTCCCAATAGGTCTCCTCTGAAACCACCTCAACAAGGAGGGGCAGAGGCATCTGATTACTGCTGGATAGATGTGGAAGTCTACATGGTCTCCACTGATACTGCCTAGGAGAGATGAAAGTCCCAACTCCCTGCTTAGCTTTCTCTGACAATAGCCTAGTAGGGGTTTTAAGGGAGATTGGTGCCACTGCCATTACAGCCTGAGGACAGTGGAAATCTAGGCTTTCCAACTCAGCATTTGCTGGCATGAGTAGGGTGGGCTACACTTTTTTCTGTAGTGTTTCTCAGGAGCAGAACAGTTGTTGTCTAACAGTTTTCTGTCTTTTTAGCTGCCCATCTCTTAGTTCTTTGGTTAGAGAGCAGGCTTGTTTTGTTTGGTCTGCATTCACTGGCATTTCTGGGTTGTCAGCTTCTTTACCTCCACATCTGGGATATATGAGGCAAAAAGAAAACCCAGAGAACACATGACCTCTGGTCCTGAGGTCTCTAGCCAGCCTGCCTTCTTCTCTCCACCTTTCAGACTCATCTTATTTCGTTTTATATATAATTGCAGAGTTTTTAGTTGTGCTTAGTGGAAGGAATAGGGAAAAGTACATTTATTCCATCTTCCAGAGGCAGATTTTTAAAAAATGAAACTGTGGGGACCAGCCTGGTGGCACAGTGATTAAGTTCACATGCTCCACTTTGGTGGCCTGGGGTTTGTGAGTTCAGATCCTGGGCATGGACCTACGCATTGCTCATCAAGCCATGCTGTGAGAGGCGTCTGGCATATAAAATAGAGGAAGATGTGCACAGATGTTAGCTCAAGGCCAATCTTCCTCAGCAAAAAGAGGAAGACTGGCAACAAATGTTAGCTCAGGGCCAGTTTTCCTCACCAAAAAAAAAAAAAAACACACTTAAAAATGAAACTGTAGTAAGCTATATAAACACTACAGGTCTCTTCTAACATAATTTTTGATGAGGATTTTTAGGCTGCTTAATTTTAAAACAGTTTATGACGAGGATTTTTAGGCTGGTTACTTTTAAAACTACAGATAAGAAGCAGGCTCCGAGGAGTGGAATTTGTTTGCCCTTTGATCAGAGACAGTTGCATTTGTGAAGGAAATCTCCATGCCTCCCTCTCTGCGCCAGGAGGAGGGGGGGATGGCCTTATCTCTGGAAACTCTTAACGGGGAAGGCAAGAACTTAAGTTGTTTACTGTCTGGCAACCTCATGTAACTGACCCCCCACCCCAAAATCCTCCTTTGTCTTTAGTTGAAGATAATATTTGAGCGGTGACTTCTGCCATTTACTCAATCCGGTTTGATTCTTATCTAAAAGTTGTGGGACCGCCCAATGGCCGGACCCTACCGGCACTGGTACCATTTTAACTTTTTTTCCTTTGTCTTGTAAAGAGATGACTCACATACCCATGCCTTAAATTTAGCCCTAACCCTCAACTCGGGGCAGCAGCAGGAGCTCTGGCTGCCCGTGGGTCCTGTCCCCACACACCAGCTCTGCCTGCCCATGGGTCCTGTCCCCATGCCAGTGGGGGCAGCACCAGCGGCTCTGCCTGCCCATGGGCTCTGTCCCCATGCTATTCTATACTATTCTCTAAATAAAAGAGCACTACTGCCAGATCTTGAGAGTCTAAGAAATCTTTCTTTCGACTCCTCGGCTCACCGACCCCGCATCAATTTTTACTTTTTTTTACTGAAGAAAGGCTAATTTTCAGCATTCTCAAACATAAGTCTGAAGGATTAAATTGCTGTTTTAGTTTATTATCAATTCCTAAATATTCAAATTTTCTTAAATTTCATCTTTTTTTTTTTTTTTCCGAGGAAGATTAGCCCTGAGCTAACATCCGCCAATCCTCCTCTTTTTGCTGAGGAAGACTGGCCCTGAGCTAACATCCGTGCCCACCTTCCTCTACTTTATATGTGGGACGCCTACCACAGCATGGCTTGCCAAGTGGTGCCATGTCCTCACCTGGGATCCAAACCGGCGAACCCCGGGCTGCTGAAGTGGAACATGTGCTCTTAACTGCTGTGCCACTGAGCCAGCCCCTAAATTTCATCTTGAAAAAAATCATCCTTATCTAATTATCTTCTCAAGATTACATTAGTCAGTTGAGAGAGGCTATACACTTGAGTGAACTATGGTATTGCTATTGTTCATCCACATTAGTCAGCTTATTTTTGACGTTATATTCCTTAAAGTCTTTGAAGGAAACACATCACTACCTTCAAAGACATTACAATCTAAAACTACAAAGTAAAACAAAATAAGGTTGCAGAATTTTGAAATTAGTTTTATTATTCACATATCTTTTATCAAAAAGCATTCATTGAAAATCTAAATTGTTCCCACAACCTGAAGAAAAGCAATTTACAATAAAAATCTTTCCCATTGTAACCAATCTTGGTAGCTGGAGTGGGACAGCAGATGTTATAACACCAAATGTAAACAAAAAGAGAATTAAATGTTGCATCTGGAAAAATTGGAAATTCTTGGGGCTATTCTAGTTGATTGTCAGCTCCCAGTGGCAGTGTTGCCTGCTCATAACCTCTCACCCAAATTCTTTCATCTTCTTTCAGAATGGTGATCAGTCTTTCCAAGAGTCACCACAGAAATTCAAATTGGAACTCTTAGTGCCTTTGGAAATGTAGATTACCATTCCAGTTCAAGTGTAGGTAAAGGTCATAAACTGCTTCTCTAATCCTGCTCTCTACAAGCCTTTGGCCATCTAATAATTTAACACCAATTCTTTACATTCAGATAGAGGCATTCCCATGACCTCTAACTGGACCAGCAGGATTTTACTATTAAATCACTTCTGTATTTAGAATTGCAAAATTACCCTAACAAAACATGGATACCATTTCAAACCCAGCTTCCCTCAACTTTTGACCTGGATGATTTGTGAGTGAAGGTGAAGAAAAAACTTTCTTCCAATAGAAAGCTTTTTAGTTGCCTGTTACTCAAAATTAGTGATCATGACAGCTTAAAAAAAAAAGAGAAAAGAGGTCAAAAATCTGCATAATGAAAGACATTCCCTGCTGTGAGCTCTGAAAGTGATAGATATGAAACAAAGGCAAATTTGCCTGCTGCGGAGCTCCAGGGCATCATTTCTGTAGAATATAGCATGAATCTGCCTGCTGGCGTTTTCCAATGCCCTCCCTGCTTCTCCCACCTACTGACTGCTGCCTCTACTCAGTTTACTCATCCATTGAAACTAATATCTGCCTTCTATACTTGATGAAGATTTTTGAGGGACAAATGAGATAAGAAACAAGGGCAGTATACTGCAAGTCCAAAATAATGTTTGTTTGCTTTGTGAGCAAAATGTAATCATTTAACTCTATAAGCTATTGTTTTTTCAAGTCTGGAAGAGATATTGCTGAAGTTTGGCAGTAAGTCAGAGTTTACTGGCTGCCTAGAGGAAAGATTTTAGAAAAAAATGGAACAACATATAAGAAAATACAGTAGTCTAAAATAATTCAGAGCATTGAAGGAAACACAAGGAGTGTTTGTATAGACAGAGTAAGAGGAGAGATTGAAGAAATAAACAGGATTCTGATCCTGATGTTGACGAAAATAATCCATAAGCAATCTATAAATGAAAACTTGGGTGAGTTTATTCTGAGCTGAAATCTGAGGACCACAGCCAGGGGCCTTTCTTCCCAAAGGAAGAAAGGGCACCAAAGAAGTGAGGTATACAGAGTGATTATATACCCCGACACAGGAGTTTCACATATGATTGAAATGTCCCTCCCACAATAGTCACAAGATTGCGCTGTCAGCACAGAGCTTGATGGACACAGCAGGTAGTGGGTCTGCTATCTCAGAGGGCGGAGCAGGAGGCAAGCCTATTGTCTTGAGCTGGGTGGTCACAGGTGAACGCAGCAATCAGTTCCTAGCCTAAGGAAAGAGGCTTAATCCTTAAGGGAATGCCAACATTGGGAGGGGGAGGGAAGTTTCTCCTTTATCTCAAGGGCCTTTGTTCTTGCCGTAGGGAATATCTAAAGCAGATATACAATGCATGCTCAACGGAGCCATCAAGCCCTTTTGGAAAGACAAGGTCAGGCCGAATTAGGTTTACACCAAATGGCTTCCTCATATTCTCCAATATATCCCATTGCTTGCCATTTTTATTTGTCACTGAGGAGCCTCATCTGTTTCAAAAGGAATGGGGTTTTTTGTCCTTAAATGATAGGAGGCCACTAAGTGCTTCTAAACAGAAGAGTCAGATGAATCAATGTATATTTAGAAAAGATCTTGCTAATGGTTCTTAGAGGAGCAACTGAAGCGGGTGAGACTAGAGGTCAAGAGATGAGTTAGAAGCCTCTTGCCATAGTCCAGGAGAGAAATAATGAAGTCCTGAACTAAGGCAATGACAGCGGAAAGAGAGAGATTGAAGATGTTGAATAGATAGAACTTTGAGTTGCTGGTTGTGTTGGGGGAAAAGAAAGGGAAATTAAAGATGACTTTATATTTTCTGATGTAGAAAACTTTATAGATGGTTTTAAGTGTTGTTGTTGTTGTTTAGTATTGTATTTTCATAAATCTCTAAGAATAGACTTCTTTCTAATTTTGATTTCTGTGGTCTATCCATACACACAGTTTTCCTAAGATACATTAAGCCAAGGCTCCATTATGCACTTGTGCCTTTTGTGAAGTTGTAAATCGTCTCAGCCTGATGTTATATATATTATATATATAATTCAAAATTCAAAGATAATTGAAAAGTGAAAGCATTTTATGCCGAAATGACATGATGTCTTGGATTTTCTTCAAAAGAATCCAATGAGGGGGCAGGAGTATATAGGGCCAAAAATGAAATAAGATTGGCCGTATGTTAATAACTGTTGAAAATGGGTGCAACGAGGAGTGGCAGTATACTATCCTGTCTACCTCTGTGTATGCTTTAAAATTTACATAGTAAACATTTACTTTTTTAAACTAACTAAAAAGCAAATTAAATAGATGCACAAATTTGAAAAAAAACATTTCTTAGGAAATTTTGTTCAAAAGAAAAAGCAAGAGAATACCATTCTGGAATTAAGTAGTCATGACAGTACAGTTTTTGAATCTCTCTGAATTCCCCAATAAAAGCAACCAGAACAACCAAGAGAGCAAAACCAAAGACAGGACGCTCCTGAATTACTATCAGTTACTCCCTGAAAAACATGGTGGGCTATTCTGAGAATGGCTGCAGAAACTTGGGAGGGCACTTTTCAGGCTTCATTGTGCAGATGACTGCAGTAGGGTTGCAGGAAGTTTGAGGATGCTGGATTCAGAGGGCAGGGGTTTGTGCCTATGAATTCTTGAAAATAACAAACCAACTTTCCATTACAAAGCCTTACACTGAGAAAATGGTAAGAGTAGAATCCTAATTGAGTAGGACAGAGACAATAGGGGCAAATGAAAGGGAATGTCCAGATAAAATGAGGGGAGAGGAACAGAAGAGGAAAGTCTCAGAAAGTTCACTGCCTTATTTTTTATCACTTTGTGAAAACAACAAAAGAGAGAGGTCTAGAGTCATGGAGTTATAAAAGCTATCCTGGCTCATCCATCCCCCTTAGAAAGACAGAAATACACATTTCACTTAAAAATGAGCTTCAGAAAAGGCTTTATCAAATCTCAAACCAAGCTGTTATTATTAGGAAAAAAAAGAAAATTAGAAGTATATTAAATCCTTAGATACTATGAAATAGTGCCAGAAATTCAAGTTCACAAAATGGATGAAAACTATAACCTAATATTTCAAAATATGTAAAAATAATACAAGGAAAACTATTATAAGCTTTAATAAAACACCAAAATCAGAATTTTAAAAAATTTCATAAAATGAGTAAAGAAAATGTTAAATGGGAAGTAAAAGGACTCAGAAAATATTTAGAAAAAAAGTCATTTGAGAAAGAAAGGTAAACCAAATGAAACACAAGAAAAAACACAGCACAAAATACTTTAAGGGAAGTGGAAGATGGCAAAGGAGGAAACTTTTAAACATCAAAAGGAAATGAAGAAAGAGATGAAAAGGATTTGATAGAAACTAGTAGCTATAGAAGACAGTAAAAGAAGATCTAACATGTGTATTATAGGGGATCTCTGAAGAGGAGAACCAAAATAATTGAAATGAACAAATGCTGAAATATAAAATTCAATAAAAATTTCTTTAGGGAAGATGTGAAACTACTTATTCACTGTGCCCCCTGCTTGCATGAAATAGTAGTTGACAACTCACAGGGCAAAAAAGTGTCCTTTAGGCATCAATGCAAAAATGCCACGGTAATTGAAAGGAAAAGAAACTAAGTTTGTCATCAAATTTTGACTTAGTACTACTTTATGCGAGAAGACAGTGGCATACCATTTTTAAGATGCTCAAGAAAAGAAAATATAAGCTAAGGATTTTGTAGGATTAGCCAAACTGAATTTCAAGTGCAAGAACTTCCCCACAAAAAAATTTATTTTTTTATTAATTTATTACAAAAAAATTATTTATTAATTTATTACAAAAAAAAATTTTTTGTAATACAACCTTCCTTCTTTGCCTTTAAAAGCCCCTGAATTTTACTCTCTAGCGGGACACTATCTGTGTTTCTACCTGAATCTCTGCTCCCCAAACTGAAATTCTTTGATCCTAAATACACAGTTTAAGTTTTCCTCTTAAACTGGTTTCTGTTTTTGTAGGTTGACCCCTTATTCTCAAGTGACCCTGGATGTCTACAAACGCTTTCAAAGCTCCGCCTAGCAGCTTAGCTGCTCATCATCCTCAAGTAGAGAAACTTATAATTTTCATGGAGGTGATTTGTGTGTATTTGTTTTTAGTAAGGAAGAATAAAAATGGTCTGGATAACAGGAGCCCAACCTAGATTTGAAGGTAGTGATTCTCAACTTTTTGGTTGACACATTTCATTATATAATATTTTAAAAATCACATTCTTTAATAGATCACTACTGATTTCATCAGACGAGTCTTTAACTGTTGGACACTATCAAGTTCACAATGGCAGATACACATTTTCCAACATTCTAATTTTCACTTGAAAGCTTGAATTTTATTATTGGCAAGAAATACTACCAATTGTTTTCCTTGAAGTGGTGGGCTCACTTTTTTCATTTTTGAAAGGAAAAATTTACCAAATGTCATAGTTTGGGCTGCTATAACAAATTACCATAGACTGGGTGCTTATAAACAACAGAAATTTATTTCTCACAGCTCTGGAGACTGGAAGTCTGAGATCAGGGTGACAGCATGGTGGGGTTCTGGAAAGAGACCCCTTCTGGGTTGTAGACTTCCACCTTTGTTGTATCCTCACCTGGTGGAGAGCAGAGAAAGGAAGCAAGCTCTCTTTGACTCTTGTAAGAACACTAATACCATTCATGAGGGCTCCACCCTCATGGCCTCGCATAATCCTCATTACCTCTCAAAGGCCCCACTTCCTAATACTATCACATAGTGGAGTAGGGTTTCAACATACGAATTTTGGGGAGACACAACATTCGTAACACCAAATATCCAAATCTGAGTAACCGTAGTCACTCTTCTAGAAAAAATGATGTTCCCGATGTTCCCTGAAAAAAGCAGCTAGTTAAGTTTGCACTCAAACAATCAAAAAAGTGCATTTTCTTTTTCCTGAAACCACTTTATCGAAGTATGATTAACATACAAACAAAAAAGTGCTTTTTCTTGGGACAATCATCGTACTTTGGTAACAGCAGAAGTGCTTTATTTATATTTTCATTTCCTCATCAAGAATATTAAAAAGACAAGTACTCAAGGGACGAGCGTTAATGAAATTTAAAAAGTTTTACTACCTCCTCAAGGATTGGTGTGTTTTTGTTTGTTTGTTTTACTGCAAGTACATGATGGTGAAAAACACGACGACTACTAGTTTAGTTTGGTGTCCCTGCTTCCATTCATGTTAAGGTACCAGCAGTGTATCCACCATTGCTTTTGTACCATGAGTGCAAAGGCCAACACAGAGAAAAAAAGCAAATGATCTGTTAGTATTACTATTTTCATAATCATGAAATTTATGGAAGTTTGGACCATGCAGGCCTTCTTAAAAGTGTCTTGGGAACAACTGCTTTTAAATTGTTACAATCATTGGACTCTGATAATTTAAAAACTTTCACTTGACTTTTTGAGGCCTTCTGAGAGATTTTCTTTAATCCTGATGCCTGAGCCGTTGACCTAGGCTACACCCCCACACCCTGCCATGATAATACTCCGGCCACATCCCATGCAGGTGCCAGGCAGACCATGCCAGTTCACCACATGTCCAGTCCAAGGGTCAGGGAACTGGCCGAAGCAGCCACTTTTCTAGTCCACAGCGGACCTCCACAAGGGGTCTACTCTGCATTGTCACCATTTCCTATAGGAAAGGCTGTGTGTTTCCATCATGGCTCGAACAACACGGCCACTATGCCTCTGGTTTTGAGCCATGAGTCAATCTACTGCCTGAGGATTGTAATGCTTCCTACTTAGCTATCACTTTCAGATTTACCTTGTAACAATGTGTGCACATGTATGCCTCCCTCCACCTTTTAGAAAAAATTCCTCAGAAAAATACACAAAATGTTTGCTCCTTAGGAAAAGTTGCCCAATACTAAAAACCAACTACAAGGCTGATTGGTTTTGAGACCTGGGACTCGGCAGAGTGTTTCCTGGGAAGAAACAAGTACTGAGGCTCATTATGAGAGAGCTACAGGACCACAAGTCAGCTTTAAATGATCTTACCCATCATATGCATAAGGAAACAGCACCTGGGAGATTGGCATCAGTGAAGTTTCTCATGTGTGTCCCTTTGAGCTGCTTGGGGGCTGTGGCTTTCAAGAACTTGAGATCTTGCTCTTAGCTACCTGGTGGCTCAGTGACCACCTGGTATAGATTGAGTTGTTTTCCCCCAAATTCATATATTGAAGCCCTAGCACCCAATGTGATTATATTTGGAGACAGGGCCTTTAAAGGAGTAATTAAGGTTACATGAGGTCATGAGAGTGGGGCCCTAAAGCAGTAGGACTGGTGTCCTTATAACGAGCGAAGAGACACCAAGGACGTACACTCACAGTGAAAAGGCCCTAGAGAGAAGGCGGCCTCTACAAGCCAAGGAGAGAGGCCTCAGGAGAAACCACACCTGCCAGCTCCTTGATCTTGGACTTCCAGCCTCCAAAACGATAAGAAAATACCTTTCTGTTGTTTAAGCCCCCCAGTCTGTGGTATTTTGTTATGACAGCCCTAGCAGACTAATTCCGGGAGCATAAAGGAAAGAGAGCAATCCAGGATAAACTCATGGGGCCTTTGCTTTCTAATCCCAAACACTGCCTGTCTTCTGCCCCATGCCAGCCCCCAAGGCACCAGAGGTTCGGCATGCACACTAGTAAACATGGTCCCATGTCTCCTTCGGGTACCTGCTGGACTCCCTGTCCACATGACACCCTGTTCCTTCACAGAGCTCCCTGGTCAATGGACACAAATATCTCCTTGTGGCAGATAAGCGTGCAGTGTGTGCTCTGTATTCCTGGTGATGCTTTGGTTTGTCATAATCAATAATGCTTTTTAAGAATAAAACGAGGAACGGGATTTTGCAACCACATTTGTATTTAGATCCTTCCCCTAGGGCTCACACATTCCAAAGAGCTGATTTGGAAACCTTGCTTCAGTGATCGAAGGAAGCTCTTCTGACCATGCCAGCCTGACCAGGACCAGGGTGCGCTAATTGAACATCTAGGGGAATTGATCGGGTCCATGGACCACAGCAGGGGATGCCAGGGGCCACGCTCGGGTGGAAGGGAACTTGGCTCAGAGCGCTATTCTGGCAGCTGAGAACAAGCTTTGTCTTCACCAGGGGAAAAAACCCAAGACATACGCAGACTTCTTGTCACGTTAAAAATATATATAGCATAAAAGTCAATCTACCCTCTTGGAGGAGAGCTTCTGGAAGGCATTCATATACAGCTTTATATACACACACACAGACACATCACAGGAAAAGTAAGCACAACTGAAAAATCTCAATCATTCACATTCTTATATCCAAACGAGTTCTCAGAAGAGAAATAATCTCTTTTCAGGATGCCTACAGACAGTTTATTTAATTTTCAAAGATAAAGGTTTGTTGTCATGTAGAAATAAGCCAGGAAAAGTGGTTTGCAATGTCTTAAAGAGACATATTTTCCAGAGAGAATGTTTTCCAAGTGCCTTCTGGTTTCTTGACATCTCAGCTTAAATAGCTAGGCTACATTAAAAAAAAAAATTTTAAGCTATAAACTGTACTCACTGTGTATTTACTGTTTCCTTTTTTCCTCTAATCTGTCTTCTTATTCCCTCCCTGCTGTATTTACACACATATTTCCTTGCATGTGCTCACACGCAGAAACATAACTTCATCATCTCCCTTCACGATTTTTATGTCACAGCAAACAAATTTACTGCTCTTTTTGAACTGCTGAGAGCTTCTCAAAAGATGTTTCATGTAAAAAATTAATCACTTAATTTAGTAAATGGTGATGCTTATTACCTTTGAGTAATTTTTTTAAGGGAAAGGGACAAGCTTATTTTGTTATTGGGGTAGAAATGAACCTTCTCCAGGCTTTTGCGCAGAGGATGAGAGGAGGACTTGAGCAAGAGGCTATACCCATGCACTTGACATCAGTTGTAAGGGTTGGTTTAAAAGAGCCTCAAGCTTTGGTGATAGAGGATTCATAATGAGTCTGAGGATGGGAATTAATGTATTTTAAAATTTCTCTTATGAGAACCACTCTTCAAGAAGGTGTGGGTCATAATAAAAGAACACTAAAAAAATGAAACTATTTTGCTAGGGTAGGGTGGGCGGTGGTGGTGAAGGACGTGGAAAGAACGAGCGAAGGGGGAGGCTGAGAAGAAGGAACTATTTTATGGTAGAAATAAATTAATAAAATATTCAAAGGAGAAAAAAAGCACCACAGTGCTTTCTATCCCACTTGGTTCCAAACACACATTTAAGGTGCTGGTTTGAAAATCACTTAAAGCTCACTAAAGCACAAATCCCTCAATGTGGCTGTCACCACAGGGCGGAGACTTCCTGTGTGGTGGACAAAGCTCCATTTCAAGACACAGCGAAGGCTCCCCAGCATTTGGATGCAGGAGGACGGAGGCGTTCCACCGTCATGAGAATTAGTTCCTCAAAAAATCTGCTGCCCTAACGTGACCTCCTGTGGGAATTCCTTGACTGACGAAAAGCGTGCAAAGGGGCAGCTTCTGGGAGAGCTGCAGGAAGGAAGAAGAGTCTCACTTCTAGTCACTGGTCAAAAATTAACTCAGTTCAAGGCTTGCAGAGTGTAAAAGCTGATAAATTCTGGATTCCTTTCTGGATCTGGAGAAGGAGAAAAGAATTTAAAGCATTTATAAATATTTTTTTCTCTTAACGATATTTATATAAATACAGAAAATTTGCTCCCTTCCTGAGCTGACCAGGTCAAATGAAATTTCAAATACAGTGAGCATGTGTAGCCTCCTATACACTCCCAGTAAAGATTTTCTCGTTTTGGGGAGCCGTGAGGATCACGTACTCTGTGGGAGTAAATGGGAACACGACTATTTCAACTTCTTCGGTGCAGTCATACTTGACTGACCTTAGAAGACACTTGAAATCAAAGAAGTAAACCACTCTACGCTCAAACCAAGTAAACTCTGGGTTCAGCTATCATGTGCAAAATTATGTACTTTAATCTTCATCTAATTAAATAAGCGTATCTGGTAACTATCAAAATCTGAGAATTAAAAAAGACAATCTTTTGCTGTTATCAGAAGTATCCAATATATGAGCCACGTTAACTATTATTAATGGGAAAATCTCAATGCTATTACTACAGTTTCAAAGGAGTGAGGCTTTCCTCTTTCACAAGGGCTCCACTCTGCGCCATATATGTCAGCACTTTAATTTTGAACAAAAAAGGAAAATGTTTGTGATATACCCACGTCTGAATAACCATAGTTATCCTTTCATGAAATAAAGCTGAATATAATGGAGTCCTTGTCATTCTTTCTGTTGGAGGCCAGGAAATACAACCAAAGAAAACCCTGTCTGTTTTATTAATTTTTTTCTTTTTATTATGGTGATACTTATCACATTATCAATAAAGTGGTGATATTTTTCATATATTATGGTTAACATATGAATATAGAATTAACTGAATGAATATGAACCATTGTGGTGTTTTTTCTCTTTTGACAATGTTATGAACTTATTTCTACCATATGATTGTTCTTCCTTTTCGCTCTCCCACCTCCTTCACCACTGTTGATTATTTTCCTGCTTCTTTCCATACCTAGTAAAATTGGCTTATATTCTTGACATCATATAATCGATGATAACATTGTAGCGAATCTGGATCATGTTACCTTCCTCTGAAGAGTATGGAATTTCGTTCTGCATACAGTTAAATTACAAACAGATTACCTTGGTCCTGTGGGGCTCAGCTGTAGGCTTTGTTAGGTTGACTCTCTTTCAGTTTTGCCTTAGTCAGAGGACATAGCCCTCAGTTTGGGAGCATGATCTTTGCTCTAGTAATGGTCCTTTTGGACTTTCAGCAGAAAGCCCAAGGTGTTTATCAAGCTCTTCTAACTTGGCAGAATTCTAAGTCCAATCTCCATCTCCCCAGAACCAGACAGCAGCTGAAATCTCTGCTCAGCCCTTTAGGCTCCAGCAGCTGCTTTCTGCTGGGTTCTTTGGACTATCACTTCGCACATGCACAGTTCTGGAGTCAGCCAGTGACTTGAAGGGAATTGTTGTGCAGATTTGGCACTCTCTCCTCTGTGACTCTCTCCTCTCAACCTCTCAGGACAGAACTCTGATCTTCCTCTATCCAGTATGACCGCCTTTGTGCCTGAGCTCTATCCCCCATGGGCCACAGTGACTGGGAGATGCCTCAAGGGAAGTCTGTTCAGTGTAGAGCTCACCTAGTTTGCTTCCCTTCCTTCAAGGATTGTGTCCCTACCAATTCTGCTTTTAGTTGCTCTCCAGTGCATTCAAACTGTTGTTTGTTTGTTTTTTATATTTTTTCCAGCATTTATGATTATCAGCAGAGGGTTAGTCCAATACAAGCTATTCTTCCATTACCAGAATTGGAACCCCTACTTCTAATGTTAAAGAATAGAGCAGAAGTGGAATTTAATCCTACTTGATGCTGTGCCTCCAACCTGATTAGTTAGCAAATAGATTTTCTGCTTAATTTCCTGTGTCATAAACATGTATATCATTCTGTTTTCTTAAAACATCAATATAATGTACTGGACACAAGATGTAAACAAGCAAGGTTAGTTTAGGTTCAAATGTTTTGATTCACAGTGTAAATTAATTAAAACTGATTTGCCTTTTAGAGGGAAACTTATTCCTGATTTCATATTTTCATTCTCAGAGAGATCTTGTACAATTTTGTTTCTACCTCTGAGAGATGGATACGAGCAACAAGCAGTGTAGAAGCACATGTGTTTCAAACTACTGTGGGATAATGATAAGCTTAAAAAATGTATAGTGATAAACTACACGTAACAAAATTTACCATCTTAGCCGTTTTTCAGTGTGCTGTTCAGTGATATTAAGTACATTCACTTTGCTGTGCTACCACCGTCGCCATCCATCCACAGAAGGCTTCTCATCTTGCAAAACTAGAACTCTGTACCTATTAAACAACAACTCCCCCTTCCCCCAGCTCCTGGCACCCACCATTCCACTTTCTGTCTCTGTGAGTCTGACTACCCTATGTACCTCATATAAGTGGACTCATATGGAATATGTCCTTTTGTGACTGGTTTATTTAACTTAGCATAATGTCCTCAATGTTCATCCTTTTTGTAGCATGTGTCAGAATTTCCTTCCTTTTTAAGGCTGAGTAATATTCCATTGTATGTATATACCATATTTTGTTTATCCATTCATCTGTCAGTAGACACTAAGGTTGCTTCCATCTTTTGGTTATTGTGAATAATGTGGCTGTGAACATGGGAGAACAAATGTCTCTTTGGGTTCCTGTTTTCAATTCTTTTGGGTATATACCCAGAAGTGAAATTGTGGATCATATGGTAATTCTATTTATAATTCTCCGAGGAACTACTATATTACTTTCCACAGTGGCTGCACCATTTGACATTCCCATCAACAGTGCACAAGCGTTCCAATTTCTCCACACTCTCACCAATGCTTGTTATTTCCTGTTCTTTTGATAGTAGCGATGCTAATGAGCATGAAGTGGTATCTCATTGTGGTTTTGATTGGCATTCCTTTAAAATGATAAACATTTTGCTTAATTGCATTGTTGCTTGCTTAACAACATACTTTAATTACAAGTAAATATTTAGGTTGTTAATACGTACATACTATTTGGGAAAATATTTTATAGTTTAGAAAATCTAACCGAACGTTTTTTGATTACCTACCGTGTGTCACACACTGTGTAAAATGTTTAATATGTGATATCTTACTTTTTGTTTGCTGTTACCCTTGAGACAGATACTACCATTTTGTCCATTTTACACATGGGAAACTGAGATATAGAAATTCAGGTTCTTTCCCAGAGACTCACAGGTAAGAAATCAAAACCAGGCAATTCAATTCCAGGTTTCAAATGTTTAGACCAAAGAAGATTGTTAGGAGGATTGTGAGAGAAACCTTGGCATCTATTCATTTTGAAGCTACTTTTTCAGAAACCTGCAGCCTACAGACTTAGTCATGTTCCAGGTCTCTTGATAAAGTGAGAATCTTAGCAAAGGACTTTTTCTCCCCTCTCATGGGTAGTGAGCGCTTGATACTGTGTACAGTGGCATGTCAAGTCACCAATCTCTTCCCTTGTCAGGAAGGTCCATGGGAGAAGAGACACGAGAGTCAGGATTCTCCCATAGCAGGCTGAGAAGTTTTCATTTTATTGGTCCTCTGGGGACTGCCTTTCGGAGGTGAATCTTTGAAATTCCACATTGTAAATGTCCTTCCCTGGGCCTAGTTTTGCATGTGAGAAAATAATATAATTTTGCAAGGCTGTGGCCTAACCCCTTCCCCATTCACATTCCCCGTTTGGCTCTTTCCCTTGTGTTGATTCACGTTCTGTTTGACTATTTCATTTCTTCTACACTTTTGGTCTTTTGAAGAGCTAGAAAAAAAACTAACCAGCTGACCCAAGATCACACAAATTCTATCATTTAAGAGTAAGCGTAGAGAACACTGTGCTAGAAATAGCTTGGTTAGATATAGTGCCTCTGCTCAATGATTTGAAACCTAAGCAATGATGTAAAAGAATGAATTAAACATGTTCTGGAAAATGCAGTGAATAAGGCACGTGAAAAGTGCAGCCAATAAGCCACCAGTAATTGTGCCTAAATAGGATAGAGTGCCCCTGTTCTCCACCACGTCCAGAGCCTCTCCTTGTGGGCGCAGTAGGTGTAATGGGAATGATGTGGAACTTAGAGTCCCATCGACAAGAATCTTTTTTGACTTGATTTTTAAATATCAATATCATTTTCTGCAATTCTCTGTTTTTGTCACTGTTACTTCCTTTTTCTTAAGCCTTCAGACTAGGACTTTTAAGTCTTTTTTTAGGGTAGAGGCTTAATTGTTTCTTTAAGTTCTCATATCCTGTGGGACACAAAACTGTATTGATTTTTCTTTTTTTCCTTTGAACTGCCTTTGTGCTTCTCTACTCTCCTGACACCGCTCTTTCCAGGACTTTACCAGTCCAGGCCTGGATTATGGCATCAGTTTCCTAGCTAACTACCTTCCCCTTGCTTCCCCTTCCATCCTGCGTAGACTGCCAAACCAAACCCTCCTTTCACACCATTATCTCATCAAAGATTCTTTCTTCTGCTCTTTCTCTTCCTTCCTTTTTTCTTTTTATAAGCATTTATTGCTTCCCTAAAATGAATACAACTTCTGCAAAAAATTTTGTCCCCTGTAGTCTCACATTTTCCTACTGATTCCAACTAATTCTTCAGTATCTCCTAATCCTCATGTCCCATGCAATTAAGCGTGTCTCCTCCTTGTTCCACGGGTGTTGCCTTCATTCGTCATGTCTTCCTGTGATACTTCAAGGCAGAGCTGAAGATTCTTCTTAAGGATACTTCAGTCTTTATTGATCTTTCCCCCATCTGAACTTCTGTAGCCACACAAAATTTAACTCAAAGTATTTTATTCTTTGCTCTTTTGGTTAATCTTAAATCCTTGCTAGCCTTGTTAAGAGTCATTTATTTGTCAATCATACCTCAATGAAGAATAAATTAGGGGCTGGCCCATGGCCAAGTGGTTGAGTTCACGCCCTCTGCTTTAGTGGCCCAGGGTTTCGCATGTTCGAGTCCTGGGCATGGACATGGCACTGCTCTTCGGGCCACACTGGGGCGATGTCCCATGTTCCACAACTGGAAGGACCCACAATTAGAAATATACAACTATGTACTGGGGGGCTTTGGGGAGAAAAAGGAAAAAAGAATAAATGAATTAATTTTAAAAAGTGATTTATTTCACTTCTGAATATTCACCAGTACTGGGCACAAAGTTACACATGCCCCTCAATAAATGCATGTTGGCTGAATGAGTGTCCAATTTATCTGTGTAATTTGGGCCCTTTAGGGTGCTTGATAAGATATTCATTTTTTTTTCAAGTAATTTTATTGAGGTAATGGTTTATAACATTGTGTAATTTCAGGTGTACGTTATTATTTATCAATTTCTGAATATGCTACATTGTGCTCACCCCCAGTAGTCTGATTTTTATTCATCACCATACATATGTGCTCCTTTATCCTTTTCACCACCCCTCAACCCCCTTCCCCTATGGTAACCACTAATCTGTTCTCTTTATCCATGTGTTTGTTTATCTTGCACATATGAGCGAAATCACGGACGACCTGTCTTTCTCTGTCTGGCTTATTTCGCTTAACATCATACCCTCAAGGTCCATCCATCTTGTTGCAAATCGGACAATTTTGTCTTTTTTTTAAATATCTGAGTAGTATTCCATTGTATATACATACCACATCCTCTTTATCCATTCATCTGTGGAAGGACATTTGGGTTGTTTCCACATCTTGGCTATTGTGACTAATGCTGCAGTGAACATAGGAGCGCATAAATCTCTTTGGATCATTGATTTCAAGTTCTTTGGATAAATACCCAGTAGTGGGATAGCTGAATTGTATGGTATTTCTATTTTTAATTTTTTGAGAAATCTCTACTGTATTCCATAGTGGCTGTGCCAGTTTGCATTCCCACCAGCAGTGTATGAGTGTTCCCTTTTCTCCACATCCTCTCCAACATTTGTTGTTTTTTGTCTTGGTAATTATAGCCATTCTGACTGGTATAAGGTGACATCTCATTGTAGTTTTGATTTGCATTTCCATGATGATTAGTGATGTTGAAGATCATTTCATGTGTCTGTTAGCCATCTGTTTCTCTTCTTTGGAAAAATGTCTGTTCATATCCTCTGCCCATTTTTTGATCAGATTTTTTTTTTATTCAGTTGTATGAGTTCTTTGTATGTTTTGGAGATCAACCCCTTGTCAGATAAATGATTTGCAAATAAGATATTCATTTATTAAAAACCTTTACAATATCCTAGGCATTGTTCTAGGTTCTGGGAACAGAGTGGTTATCAAGAGAGATACACAAAGACCAGGAATGTCTCTCCTTCCTGGTTTCAGGAAGAACAGTTCACAGAGCCAAGTTGCCGGGAGTTGTTCTGAGACTAGAAATTTATTCACGTACAATGACAACATACCATTTGGTTGCTCCCTAAAAAACAGGTGTCTGTTGTGCTAAGCTTTTAGCACTACTGCCCTTGATTAATCACTTTTTTGACCTCATAGACCCCTCCTTATTCATGATTTCTGCGTACTCGTTACCTGTCTCTTGGCTTCTGCATACTGATTTCTCTGAGTACAACTTTTGCTTTTTCTTGCCTTTGCACGGAAATTCCCCAAGGAGAATGTGTTGAATTCAAGTTGGTTATTACTTTTCCTACTAGTCACAGTGCTCATTCTACTAAGGCCTGAGAAATGGGAGACACTGCCAAAAGACAGTGCAATGTGAAGGCACTTCAGTTCCCTTTAGTAAAATCTGGAAATATCCAGCATATAGAAAAGTGCCTAGACTATAGTAAGTGCACGATATGAATGAAATTAGCTCATTAAACTACATCTGGAAGCACTGTACATATTTTCATCTTAATCCAACATGTGACACTGACTTGATCCTAAATCAATTTTATAGTCTTATTTGAAAAAGTTCCAGTCTATATAAATTAAGGAAAACCTTAAATATTCCGATATACTGTTACTTCATTGGTTCCCATCAGACCACACTGCATGTCAACTACTCAGTGTTAGGTCAAATAGTTAATACTAAAAGTTCCTTAAACTATATTAAACTATTTACACACAAAAATGGAACTAGCTTTTATTTTTGATGTGTTGAATAACCTGGACTGAATCTATTCATTATTTTCTCTCCTCTTTAAAATTGGTCATTTGATTCTAAATTTACTTCAGATATTTTATTCTAGGCTTAGACAATTTTTCCCATAATGAAAATTGTTATGATCTTATTGATTGCCCATGAAATAAAGCCTTTTCTAAGGTTCTTTATCCTTGCTTGCAATGTTTTGATCACGTCTGTAAATTTTCCTGTTATATAGCCATAGCATTGTAAAAACTAATGGGCAAAAAGTATAATTTCAAACACAGGCAGGAATTTTATTGTGCTAGCCTAAAACGTGAATGTTGAAAGAAGTGTCATTCACACATCATTTTTCAGTTCCAATCAATGCTTTTGTCTCGCTCCTAAGTGGGTAAATTCTCAGTCACCTTACAGTCTTTCTAAAGGTGTCATGGCAGTCCGGGCAGCAGTCTGCCCTACTCATTTCCATTACTGAGTGCTCCTTTCATTAAGAATGTGAATATTCACAAAATCATTTGCCTCTCCAATCAAGAACTTTACTCCTCAGTTGCCGCACTTCCGTTATTCTTTGAGTAAGCTATTTTTATTTATTTAAAGTTTTTTTCTTTTTTTTTTTTTGAGGAAGATTAGCCCTGAGCTAACTACCGCCAGTCATCCTCTTTTTTGGTGAGGAAGCCTGGCCCTGAGCTAACATCATGCCCATCTTCCTCTACTTTATACGTGGGACGCCTACCACAGCATGGTGTGCCAAGTGGTGCCATGTCCACAACCGGGATCCGAACCGGCGAATCCCGGGCTGCCGAGAAGCGGAACATGCGAACTTAACCGCTGCGCCACCGGGCCAGGCCCCGAGTAAGCTATTTTTAAAGGGGAACAGTATCATGGAATCAAGGACTAAGAGAGCTTCCTATTTTTCTTTGGCACGAATATCAGTGTGATAATGCATTGAGAAATACATTAATACACAGTCCTAACAAGTGTGTTGATACACACATTCTAGCAGCTTGCATCACTCAAGAACATTTTGAAAGATATTATCAGTGGACTGGAGATAAAATACATTAAAGCATAGATGAGCATAAACTCTACCTCCCAATAGTAAGAAAATGGATTGAAGCTGAGGAAAATATTGGGAGGGCTTTCACCTGTATGTATGAAAACGGACTAGGTCTGTCTGGCCTTTGTGACTAGGGAGGAGAGCATCAGATGTTCACCAGCACTTTCTACAACATTCCTAATACTTGGCAAAATTCTATTCTTACCATGACAGTTTTAACTCTGTCACTGCTATTGATTACATTTGATGAATACATATTTCTGAAAACCCTGAAGCTGAGACAAGTCTTTCGCTACTTAAAGGTAACCTAAACATAAAAGGGTAATGGTAGCCATCATGGCTGATGGATCATTTTCCTGTTTTTAGCAGAATACAAAAAGTGATGATGAAGAGGTTATTATTCAAAACATCAGCTCCTTAACATTTTTTAAAACACATTTGAGAAAAGTAAGCTTTTTGAAGGCCAGAAACTTAAATAGAGCATTGCCATTAAATACAGCACAGGTTGTCGTTTTGATAGCAGTGTCCCTGAGTAATGGGTTTTATAATGAACAGATGATAGAGCAGAACACATAACAACACATATACACCCAGAACCGTCATTTTTAAAATGGTACAGTTGAAGCTACTGGAATGATTTTAATTCTCCAAATTGTTTTGTTGGCCACACTTTCAAAATTTACTCACCAAGATAGCTAGAACAAATGCCTCAGATTTTTAAGTTTGGCCAGTGGCCAGTTTCCCTTTAGTATCAGGACTAAACTCCTGACTTCTTTTAGACTTCCTCACATTTTCTCATTTTTTGTATATGTGCTTCCATATACTTCCACTCCAACTTCTGAGGCCTCCCAGTGAGTGATGGATAGTACTTTTATTTATGCCTGCCTGAGGATAGGAAATGAATCCTTGATTTCAAATGGTGCTTAAATAGGTTGCTGCTTAACTGATTTTTACCTTTTTAAATATAAGTGCCCTTCTGACAATATTATTCAGATTTCCCACACATTAGAACTCACAGACATAACAATGATATTTTATATGCTCATTAGAAGTCTCGAATCATTAGCTAAATTGTACTCAACTTAGCGGTCATGATCTTGAATGTCAGGTTAAGTTCTCTGAGATCCTGTTTGTCAGTATGTATATTGGGAATCAAAATATTATGTCCCACAGAGATTTTTATTGGAAAAGGGTTACAAATACTGTGTAATATACAGTGATATCATCTTCATTTTTCACTGAATCTCAAGAAACACTGACTTCTGAACATGGTTTGGTTGGTGTTAACATTATTAATATTAATTTCTTTTCTCTGAATCAACAGAAAGCTACCTAAAAGAATAGGCTATTGGCAGTTTTTAGGCTGAATAAGCTAAATCTCCTCAGCCTCCTGAGGACTTGCTCCTGCAGTGAGACCAAAGGGCTCTGTTACACTTCAGTAATAAAAAGCATGCACGATTCATTAAGAATATAGACAAGGCTTTATGTTATATTTATTTATTTTCCAGCTTGTACAAACTGGATGTAGAAGCATAAACATAGTACATTTCTACCATTTTCAACAAAAATATAACCAATATGTACAATTATTGTATTAAAAATACAAAAGGGATACAGACTCCACCAATGTCTTTCTAAAAGACATACAGGTACAAGTAGTATCAAAAGTATGAGGAAATCACCAGTTAACTGTACATTCTGCACTTGACATCACAGAGCGAACTGAGATTAGCAGTCCTATGTTCTACAATTACTTAATGCTTAGATAACATTTGTGCAACTTGTGGTAGAGCTAGATTTCTGTCTTTCTATATGCACATGAGGTCCATAGCCTATATAATAAAACTGGCAAATAATGCATATTACATGTAAAATTACAAATGCATAATTGACAATGTAATATATAAGCAAGTAGACAAATGCCATGATACAGAGGAGAATTATTAAATAAAGCACTGACATTGTTTGATACAGTGAAAAAACACTGCAATCTGACTTTTAAAATTTGAAGCTATTTACGTTTATCTACTGATCAATATGATCAGCTGAATTTAATGGAAAAAAAATCCAAGACCAGCAGTTCCTCACATTTGAGTACTACTCGGATTGGCAGCCTTCACTTTTCCGGAGTCTGTGCAAAAACAACACAAAAATAGAGTGGAGGGGTCATTTCAGTCATTATAGGGTTAATAGCAGCTGTGAGCAGGTGGTTGCTACACTTAGGCCTTCTCTATCCATAGCGTCCATAAAGCCACCTACAGGTTAGTCTTTGGTGACTAACCCTCCTTGCAAAGGCTGGCGTATTTAACCAGGTTTTTGATCTTTTATCACGTTAACGGCTTGTTTATTCCCTAATGCCAATTCAATAAAGGGAGGCTGTCTTGAAAGAGCAGTATTAACAGCTGGCATTAGCTCCAACATCCCAAGCTGCTTTCACTGCAATGCTATCCAGTTATAAATGTTTCTCTTTAAAAACAAACAAAAATCCCTAAAACTAAATTAACAAAAATCAAAGAAACATAACTTAAAAATGGGGTTTGCCATCCATCTTAATGGAGCAGAACACGCCCTCAAATGACACTGTCCTGCACTCCATAAGGCTCAGACACAGGACACAAAAGTCCTATTTCCCTCCCCTGGCCATGTGCAAACAGTTTTACAGAAGAACCCCACCCACTGGGGAAGGAGTGGATAAGGTGTCTTGGTATCTAACTAATTGGCTAACATTTTATACTTCCAGGTTAGGGCACTTCACGGGTGAGGCCAGAAGGATATGGAAAGACAGGGTCGCAAGCCAGGTCTTCCCCTCTTCTTGGTGTGGCCACACCCTGTCCGGCATATTTGGTTTTTTAGAATCCCAGGCTGGCAACCCTAGTTAAAGGTTCAAAATAATACTGTAATCATTAAATGGATATAACATTTACTCTCTGAACATAATCTTTAAACTCATTAAAAAAAAAAAAGGAGGACATTGTAAACAAGTGGACAAGCACTGTACTCAAAGGATTTCATTGTTTTTCTTTGTCTTTCTTGGTGGGTTAAAGGCCCCAAGTAGTTCAATGGCTAGCTTTTCTCATTATCCCAATGAGACCAAGTGCTAGGACTGGATTGAAATCTAAAAGGAAGATTTTAAAAAATCCTTCCAGGCATTGAGAAGTGCAGCCAGAGTGAATCATCTTGTTGTGATGATCTTGGAATTTGGAATGATACTGTGTGATGTGGCAGGCAGCAACAGTGGGAGCTTGAAGATTGCTGCACTGTGCATTTCAAGCAACAAAGTCTGAAAAGTGCCAGGGCAATTTCTTCACAGTATTTCACATGCAAAGGGGACAGGAAGAAGGGGAGAAGAAGCCCCATGCTGCTTTTAAGGCAGGGAAGGAGGCAAACTGGTCCACCATCCTCAGAATGTGAGTTCCAAGGCTCCAATGCTAGGGACGTCTTCTTGTGCTCTCCTTTTAGGTGGCTAACTCTGGATCCAGAAACACCTGTGCCTCAAACAGCAGACACTTGTTCATCCTCTGAAAACACAACCAGGAAAGAAAAAAAAATTTAATGAGCAAGCAAGTAGTTTCTTGTGCTTAGAGAGAATACATTCACTGATGTGCTCAATAAAAATACCATAGCTATCTTTTAGTATTAGTTCACTTAAAATCCTTGTCTTTTTTCTAATTAATGATTAATGAAAAAGTTTATATATGATGCATATCTTTAAATATATACACAATATAAAAATATATACATTGGATATTTATTGATTGAAAAGATAATAAATTCATCGAAAAAAGTTATAAAAGAGCACGTGACTTTTTTATAATCTACACTCACACATAAAAAAGTCTAGAAGAATATATAACAAAATGTTAATAGTGGTAATCTGCAAGTGGCAGGATTATAAGTAACTTTCAATTATTGTGTTTTGCTTTTTTCTATAATCATTATCTGTGTAATGAAACATGTTAAACTCAAAACTTAAAAAAAAGGTGGGGGGCATGATCTCCCTCCGCATCCTCATTCCAGCATGGCTAGGTAGATTTGTAGAAAGAAGGTGAAAAAGCTATAGAGTAGTGTATTTTTTTTTAACAAACTTTCATTTGGAATTTACTAAAAGTCCAAATATGATATTTCCACAGAAAACTTTGAGAATTAGGAAAGAAATCCAGCCATGTACACACTTTATTACAAGTGACCCCCTCTGCAATCTTTGGCATTTCTTAACCCTCAGTTTGCAATTCTACCTATAAAATGTTCTTTGTGTAATATATGGCTAAAGATAAAGCTGATCAATGTTAAGAAAACACAAATGCCTTGGAAAGCTTACAGATAGCATGAGTGAGCACATCTAACTTTATGGTTTTAAGAATGCATATATACCATCCTCCTCAGTGGAAAACCCTTGAGGCTGATAGGGGGCGAGGCGCGGGTCACACTCGTTAGGTTTATGCCACTGTGGTTTGTTCACCGGCCTGCCACTCGCTGGATGCCCGTGTGGCTGCTGTGGCGGTGAAGGCCCAGCTGTGTCAGTGGGTCGGGGGATCATCCGAGATCTCTGAAGCGCCACGTTGTAGTCTGGAGGTTTCCTGGCTGGATGGGAATGTCCTTCTGGAAAGTCAGTGATGGGGATTCCAATGTAGCCTGGAGGGGTGGGCGGGGGCTCTCGATACCTGCCTTCCTTTCGTGCTACAATAAAGAAAGTGTACCAGCCATTAAAAATTTTGTGGAAGAATATTTCATGCCATAAATGTTTATAAAAATAATTATTAAAAGAGCATACATAGTGTAATAGCAAACATGATTTTGTGTGGTATGGGATAGAGGTGGGGGATACGGTAGGTGGGTGAATGGATGTTAACTAAACCAAATATTCACAATGGCTATCTCTGTGTGGCGAAATAATTGGTGAGAGAAGCTACTAAGCAATCTAAGTACCTTTAACCTTAAATGGACTACTTCAAAACTTGTCTTTAGCTATAAACTAGTAATAAGGTTAACACTTAACCTTTGGGTTTATTGAAAGATTAAGCAAAGAGAGAATGTAAAAGGTCCCCAGTACGATGCCTGGAACATGTTAGTGGTGCCCGGTACAAGTTCCTTCCTCCCTCCCGGCCCCAGGGGCAAGGTCGGCTATTCCATCCTTGCCGGGCATTTACCCTTATCAGGCAGAGAATTAATTCCACATTACTTTCAGGTCTTGAGCCTCACTTTGGAAAATAGTGAATTCAAATAAATTTGGAAAAATAGCACAAAAAGTGATGCAAATTGAAAAATTCTAACTATATGTAAGGTATATATTTTTCTTACAATTCTTTTATTAATGTTCATGACCTAGAACACGAAATCTGTAAAGGCAAGTAAAATCAAAGTTTTATTTTCTTGAACTTTCTAGACTCATCTGTTAGGAGCTAAAAATCATTTTTCTTTCATTTACAATAAAAATTCTGAGTACTAGTTAAAAGAAAGTGCTTTAAAAATTGCAGCCTAAGAATAGGTATTAACTGTTATCTCCTTATTCATCTTGAAAGGATATGAAATTTGACATCTACCCATGGCTATGTACATCGTAAAATAACTACAATTTCCCTACTAATAAAAGTGATGTTTGTAATGCTTATATTCCGGAATTTCTGACTCTTATGTCCTATAACGTATTCCTACACTTCAATTACACAGATGTTGAATATGCCATAGAAAATAAAACCTGATGGGACTGAGGGAACACGAGAGATTTCACAAAAGAAACAGCAGCAGCAAAGCAACAGCATCTTTCAAGTACTTAGGAATTACTATTTAGGCACTGTTCTAAGTGCTTTGCACAGGTTTCCTTTAATCCTCACACCAACTACATTAGTAGAAATTACCAGCTCATTTTACAGACGAGGAAACAGACAGTTTAGCATGTTGCCCGATGTCACAAAGCTAGGCAAGTGGCAAAACAGAGATTCAAGCTCCAGTCTGCCTGACTCCTAAGCTCTGCCTCATCACATCATCTCTGAGCGCCTCTCCCTCATTCTATCTGTCATGTGCAGAGAGGATGTGTTTAGCACAGAAGCAATTTGTCTGTATAACAAAAATCAATAGAAGATTTTTAAATATGCCAAGTACACAGTTCTAAATACACTTCAAGGAAACAAAACAGAATAAAACATTTAAAACCGTTCCAATTAAACAAAAATTCTCCCTCTAGAGAGAATGGCCATCCTTCCTGCTAATTTTCATCTGAAAAGAGCAATATTAGACCACATAATATCCATAATGGCAACCTACTGATCCTGATAGCTAAGACGTGCTGAATGCTTACTGTGTTGGGAGATAGCAACATGCACCTGACCACAGAACCTGGGCTCTCAACCACTCTTCATTTCAAACTCCTGAACACACTGCTAACTACACAGCAATGGCTGGGACAAAAGGAGACAAAGACCTACAAACACATAACTTTGCTTTTGAAATAAGTTAGATTAGAGCCATGATCCAGACATGACAAAGCTCTCCAATAAGCTTACCAATAAGTCCCTTTGCAGTACTTGCCGTCACAGCTATGTGGGCAGGCATGGGAACAGGTTTGGTTTCCTCTGTGGTCACAGATGTTATGCTGCTGCTTTCGGCCTCAATGGAAACATCTTTCCCACCCCTTCGCTTTATTGTGCCGGTGTCGCCTTCCGAGTCTTCTCCCCAGTATCCTGTGGAAGATGCCCAGCTTGCCCGGGATTGGGCTTGTTCAAGACTCTCTCTACTTTGATTTTGCCTGTTATACTTCGTGCTATGATCAGAAAACATAATTTGGTCCATATGGCCACTTGAGGCCCATAAACCAGCAGGATCCCCTGAATAATCAAAGTGAGTGTGCCCGAATGGAAGTGTTTCCCAGCTTCTCTGGTGCTGGATGGTCTGTATATTGTCATGGGAACCACTTGAGCACGATGTCCAGCTCCCACGGCCACTGTCGGCAGCATCGAGTGAAGCGCGATCCCCCTGGTCTTGGGAAAGTTCTTCTGTGCTTGGAGAAGAAATTACCGTAGCTGTAGCATATAAGCCCCGACTCTCAGACATTGGTGCATAGGACCTACGTGGTCAAAAGAAATTTAAAAATTAAAAAAAGAAAAAGGAACATTGTTAATTAATAAACCTATGATAAAGCCAAAGTACTTTTTCCTTAAAGGTGGCTTTCCTTCATCCCAGGAAGAGGATGAAAGGATCACTGAATTACACTGTAGCAGCCAGTTCTAACACGTCCAGTTTTCTCACCTTATCATTACCATAAAATAAATATAGAGGGAAAAGAACAATTACTTGCTTATAATAAAGGAAAATTTTCCTTACAAGGCTCAATATAATCTGATTATTTCAGGAAGACAGCTCATATAAAAGAACTGGGATATATCCTCAAGTCACCCTCTGCCATCAACACAGAACTGTGATTTAATAAAGAATAAACCCAACTTGAAAAGCTGTCTGCACAACAAAAACAGCATGGTACTTAATAATCTAGAAATTGTGAAAATTAGACCCGAGATGGGAGAAAATTTCTTAGGCATTATGTAAAATAGAAATATACATCTAAAAGAAAGGACTCATTTTTAAAAGATGGAAGAAGGAATGTAAAAGAACACTACAGAAAAACCGCCTACCCTAAGCTGTACTGATCGGGTTCAATCATGGTCCGCCTTTCCATCCTGCCCACGCCTAGGTTTGTTTCCACAATGCTGACAGAATGCCTCTGGCGCCTCTCATCATGCAGTGAGACTGGCACTGAGTCAAAGGAAGAATTGCTGACAATACTAGATCGTGAAGAAATTTCACTGTGACCAGAATCTGAAAAATTATCCACAGTACCACTGGGAGCCAAAGTATAGCCTGCATAGGAAATACAAGCATATTAATTAGACACTGTAGGTTTATAACATAAAACCAAAGTCTACCAAATAGAAGCAAAAACAAAATGGAGGCCAAAGAGATCACCACTGGAGTGGGGAAAAAAACGTTTTACTTGTGGAGACCAGATAACTGAGATAAGGTGAATTTTTACTCAAATGAAGCTTAATTTGCTTAATGAAAGTTTAGAGAGGAAAAAAGAAAACATTGTTATATGAGCCAGGAAGTGATGCAGTATCATGGCATTACTCGACTAGTCTTAGCTCCCTTAAATATAAATCACACAACTATTAGTTTATATAAAAGAAACTGTTAAGAATAACTCTGATCAGATTTAAAAGCATGAGTTTTTTCCAAACTGCAAAGTTAGTAATCTTGTTTTCAACAGAGTTTTCAGTTTTTAAAACATGGCATAGAATAATTCAACTGGAAATATTATAACAGTAAGTGGATATATAAGAATAAGATATAAGATCTTCAGATTTTTGCCATTTTTCAATATTAATAATATATTGGGTAAATCACATCAAAGCCAATTGTTTTCAAGGACATAAGTGCAAAATCTCCATTTTCTCCCTGGATCATCACTGTGTCTAAACAGATGTCTGTTTTTTGACCGGAAGGACCCTTAATTCTTCTTTGTTGCTACAAATAATGTTGAAAGTCACAAAGAGAGACAGGCTTGTCTTGATATTTTTAATGAAAACATCCGAATCTTCTTTCTCTCTACTCATTTTTTTACATTACTAAGGATCTCATGTTACTTAAAATACTAATTTTATATTATATGTATGCAATGCAGATTTTTCAATGCCCTTACCTAATAAAAAATTAAATCTAGAGCGCCTAAATGTTGCTAATTTGCTCTCTAAATAGTACTTCCCCATCCTTTCAGTAAATTGTTAATTCCTGATTTATTTTTTAAAGGTTGCACAGGTCTTGATAAGATTTAATGTGTTCGTCTATGAAATGGCTTTTTATAAACCATACTGCAAGTTCTAACAGATAAGATTTAAAGCCTTTCATGAAGAGTCTGCTCAAAAAAAATCTCTATAAAAATAATCACTCAGATGGAGCACTTGATATTTGGAGGAATTCTCCCATTTTCCTTAACTAATGAGATGATTCCTCGCTTTCCCACCCCGTTTTTGGTTCTATAACCCCACCTATCCCATAGGTCCGTGGTGCATTGTTATTCTTGTTACTGTTGTCACTTCCAAGAGAAGAGGAGGAACTGGTTAAGTCCAACTGCCCGGAGCCAAAAGATCTCAGCTGATTGCCACTGCCACCTAACAACAGGATGAGAAAAGAATTCAGATATATCCATTTAACAAGGTCAGTAGAGACTGATACCCACATAAAATGCACAGATTCTTTGAAATATCTAAAAAGTAAAGCAGAAAAAGTAGTTGTTGTGCCAGTGAAATCTAACAATTTATTAATCCTTTTGGCTTTCCTTTAGGGAAAACTGTCTTAGCCATTTAATACTGGCTCACACACACCCATTCAATTAAAGGGTAGGAGGAGAAAGTAACCTGGAGGGTTATGCAGCAGAAAATTATCTATTATTTTAATAAAAGAAGGCATCAACGTAAGGAAGAGAGTTTGATTGTCTAAAATTTAATCTCTTTAAAAATAAAACAAGACAGCAACAAAAAAGGTAATCAAGACCCATGTTAATACAATGAAAAATAAATCAGGAAGATAGTTTTTCTTATGTTTTTAAAGCCCTCAACTCTGTAATTAATGTTATATAATCATATGTAGTTAGACCAACTTTAGTATAAAAAGAATTATTTCCACACTTAGAATCAATAAAAAACTTCAATGTATTTTCTAAAAGGCCTTATATAGTTATAAAAGTATAATATTAAAAAATACCAAAATCCTTCCAAATTTATAAACTTAGGGAGAAAAAATCCATTGGGCATTATATATTAGATCATTTTAAATGACTCTATAATATCAAAAATGATGTAATATATAACTCTGGAATTTTGTATAGCTGAAACATACAGATTTCTATAAAGGGAAACAATGAGTAATTTAGTAATTCAGTTCTACCTTTCCTTGGAGAACTTTGTGGAGAAGTGGGAGGAGAAGAAAGCTGTGAAGACGCATTTGATATCGTATCTTCTGCTTGTTTCTTGTGACGCTCCAAACTTCCTTCTTCAGATAAAGAAAGAATTTTCTTTAAAGCTTGTGGAGAGTTTATGCCTATAAGAGAAAGAAAATATGTATTCTTAAGATGGAAAATAATATTAATGAGTAAAAAACCTTCTTGTGTTGAGACTTAATAATACATTTAGTTTTCAACCTACTTACAATCTTCATGGTCTTGGTACTCTTCACGGTGTAAACAGTAAGCTTATAGAAGGCACAAGGTACCTGTAGTTTGGTTTCTGACATATCTACCAGAATACTAGAAATAGACTGCTTCTGATATTTTACTTTAGATTCTGAATCTTAACCACCACTTTTATCCAGCAATATCTTTGACAACAATGAAGAAAAAATAAAGAATTTGGGAATGTTTGAATTTAGGATGAAAGTGACGCAGCTAAGAATATTTATTATTAGAACTTGGGTTTGAGTTGGAAACAGGTAGTTTGGTGTGGTTGGATATGTTAGCTCAGGGGAAGTGGGAATGATGGGAGAAAAGTAGAGCCAAGAGCTAAAAGGAAGTAACAAGAAAAGTGAATAAGGAGCTCTAAGGAATTCCATGCAGTTAATATTTGATCAAATAAATAAATGAAAGAGAAGTCAGGAGGAGACCCATGAAAGTGCTGTGACTCATGAAAGACCCAAGAAACCACAGAAGGTTTTCAGAAGAAGGGAGCAATCCAGTGCAAGGTGTAAGATCAAGGAGGATGAGAGTAGAAGAAAAAGGATTATATATGCCAATATAAGGTGATTTTTTTTCCCCAAAAAATTATTTTTCAGAAATGAAGGAGTCCCATTAAAATATCTTATAAATCCTTTAGTATTATTATAAGGCACTCTCAATTACATTATTTTGAACTACAAAGAGAGATATTTGGGAAGGCATTATAGCCTAAAACTACCTCCATCGATGCTAGTTTTAATATTCTTAGACTTAACAGAATCCATTAAAAAGGACGCAATGAAATTTCACAAAGATCTAATCCTTCACTTCACCTCATGTGTTTGATGTTGTTTTAATATAATTTTCTAAAAATAATTTTTAAAGTACTACTTTAATTACATCTATAGATACTAATATACACACGATGCATGAGAATACCAGTTACATTAAAGCTTTATGAAGGTATAGTTTTGATTGATTTGGAAAAAATTTTCAAGGCCAGCATCATACACAGATTCAAAAAGTGCTGTCTTTCAATGCTGTCAACAACGCAGATGTGTGTGAAGATCCTAAGCCTTAGAAAACTGTGTTCTTCAAAAGTGGTTCTAGTGATGAAAAAGACAGTGATATAAAAAATGCAGAAAGTGTTTAGGAGAAAATTATTTCATGAATTAGAGTAGGGGGACTCAGCATCTCTAAATTAATAGTTTATATTATATGACTTTAAATATTTATGTTAAACTAAATAATTATCCTAAGAAGACATACAACTAGTGCATCCATATTGCTAAAGTTCATAAATTCAGATAGGCCTAAACACATTCTGAGAGAGATCCTCTCTGGGAAAGTGGGGGATAGCTTTAGTCAGACACACCTACATTTGGGCTAATAGGCTTTATTTAGCTAAAGGGAAGACTGATAATCTTCCATATAACAAGTTCAGTGTAAAAGAGGAAATAGAAGTCAGATTGCAGGGCATTTAGAAATATTTGAATATTAAGAAGATAGTTGACATAGAGACATGTAATTCTGTTTGTTTGTGATGGGGGGGGGGCAATACAAATATCTGAAAGGGAAATGACAAGCAAAGGTATTCTTTTCTCGCTATTCCCCAAACTCAACAAATGGGACATTTATTGACCAGGAGGAATGAAGCAAAGACAGAGTAAATGAAGGATCCACCATAAGACTCTTGCCTAACTCATAAGGACAGCTTGTTCTTATAACTAGCTTAGTTACCCATATCCTATTTTATATAAGTAAACTCTTTGCTATCAGTTTATTTTTTTAAATTTTGTTCTTTTTATTAGCATTGTTTCCTTTCACAATACTTAGAAAAAATAACCAGTACATTTTATGAACAATAATTTTGTTGTAACATTTACATAAAGGGACTACACTAGTAGATATGTTACTTTTTTTTTTTTGAGGAAGATTAGCCCTGAGCTAACTACTGCCAATCCTCCTCTTTTTGCTGAGGAAGACTGGCCCTGAGCTAACATCCATGCCCATCTTCCTCTACTTTATACGTGGGTTGCCTACCACAGCATGGCTTGCCAAGTGGTGCCAAGTCGGCACCCGGGATCTGAACTGGCGAACCCCAGGCCCCTGAAGCAGAACATGCACATACAACCGCGGCACCACTGGGCCAGCCCCAGATATGTTATTTTTGATATGAAAGATGAAGCATGATTTGGCTCCTTAACATTTAAGAATTAATTATATTTTCCCCTGCAAGTTACAGAATCAGTGATTCAACAAATAATTCACCTCCAGACAAATCATTTGACTTAATATTCTGCCTAAATTCCAGCAGTTCATTGATCATAAGGCAAAACTAGTTTAAATAATGTATATGGACAAAGCAAGTTCTGTACTCATTAAAAATTAAAGTAGAAAAAGCCTTATGTCTCCATTTCACACATTCCCCTTACACCATGACAAATGAGAATGATTAAATGAGATACTCTATAAAAACAGTCCTTTCCACTGTCTAACTTACTGACATTAATATTTTACTCAGAGTGGTAATCAGGAGGAGACTCAAGTATATTAGATGATGTTATATCCAAGATAAACATTTTTTCTTAATCTGAAAAACATGGCAGTCAAAGGCACCAAAAGAGGATATGAATTTAGTCACCTACCAAAAGGTGGGAGATCCTTTACTGGTACTTTCTTCCGTGAGGGATAAAGGGACACAGCAGGAACCTGCAGTCCTTGGTTGAGTTTATGTGCTGGCTGCGGCTGCTGGGGTGGCGGCTGTGGCTGTGCTTTCTGTTGCGACCCTGCCCTTGGAGCCACTGGGGAGGTCTCGGACTTGACAGGCTTTTTGTCACCAGGGTTCTTAGGCACTGATAATTGTTTGGTTTGAAAATACAACAAGAAATTAAAGATGTTAGTAGCTACATACAAGATAATTTTAGAACTGCATGAGCATTTTCTGCAGTTAGAATACTAAAATGTGTATCTTTTTTCCTGTTGCCTAGAAAAAGGACAGAAATGGGGTTGGAGGAGAACTCGAGGTACAGAAAATATTAAAATATGACAGGACCAAGATATTTACTTTATGAAACTAGTTATCACAAAAGATGATTATATTATTAAATACATTATGAATAATGTGGATATTTCAGGATGTTATGTGTATATATATATATAAAACAGAAATATATGGTAAAAGTTTCAACAGAAAAATTATTAGGAATTACTTTTCTAAAATAGTGTCCAAAATTCCTTGATGTATAGGAGCTTATTTTTATTTAATAAATGGTATTAACAAATTCTTTTTACTATCAAATTCTCTCTCCAGTGGGGTAGAATTATCTGTTAGCTAATAGCAGCCAATACTGCTTGAATATTATACTGAGTATATAATTCCATGGCAGACAGAATGGAAACTAATTTAATAGGGCAACTGAATGCTGTATGTATAGTATATTAATATTGAAAACAACTCAGTGACACACGTATACTTCTTCCACCTTACACACAAAGAAGCTAAAGATTAGGGAACTCAAGTAACTTGCCTAAGGTGACATTCCTAGCATGAGGAACAAACAGGATTTGAACGCAGACCAATCTGACTTCAGAGGACAAAAAATGCTGTGCTTTTATGGTATCCTGGGTAAATCTAATAACTTGAATCTTCTCAAATCATCTATCTACATTTAAATTCTATAGTAGATATCTTCAAACCAACCCATAAAAGACCTAAATGTGTCCTAAGTGGAAAATGCCTCTCTATTACAAATACAGATGCAAATAAAGAGAAAACTGCTCCTCCCCCAACACACACCCCATTTCTAGCCTAGCCAGATTTTTAAAGGCTGGGAAGCTACACATTAGGCTGAGTTGTGACTCGTTGTGTAGCAGAATTACCACTTTACATGGTTGCTGAACTTATTGCTGGGTGCTGTCTCGGCTGAGGGTATAAAATGCAGCCAGCACACCTAGTTCTATGCTCTTCTGACCTGCTGGGCCCCTAACCCTTCTCAGGTTGCCCATTACTTCAGAAGTATCTGTGTGAGAAAACAAGGGATGCAAATGGGAGATGCATCCACCCATGTGTCCTGTGCCTGCACACTGGCTGTGTCGGGATGAAACCAAAACAACAGTCACCCTAATCAAGTCTAGAGTGTCATCCCCCCAACTCTAACCCAGTTGGACATGAGACCTAGCTGCATGGTTTTCAAGAGTAGCATTCCAGGTAAAGGCTGGTATGTCTCAGGATGCTATTTCCCCCTCTGCATTAAGCCCTGTTTTGCCACCACCCATACCATTCCACATGAAACAAATCTGCATTCTAGTCAGATTCCGCAGCCACTTTAAGGAAAAACTCACATGTGTTGGTTGCTGGCTCACACTGCAGTGATAATGTCTGAAGACTCTCCTCATCCATTTCTAGTTCCAAATTGGACAGGTATTGCTTCACTTTTCGAGCCATTTGGGCATCTTCATAAAGCTTTTTGGCATTGAGAAAGGAACTACGACGTACCCGCTTTTTATGACCACCTGTCTGAGCAACATCTAGCACTGTTGCATTTGTACTACCCTGGCTGAGAGACCTGGAAGATGAAAAGGCAGATATGCAGCTCACTCTAGCATGGGATTTCTTTATCTATTTGAAACGTGCCAAGACTTACATAAATATTCTATGTTCCAAAGGTCACATGCCTCATTCTGGTAAATAAACCGTTACAAAGGACTATAGAATAAATCAAATAAAAATCAAACTTTTTTAAAGTTAAAGAATCATATATACATACATACATATGTTTGGCACCTGTTCTGTTCCAACTAGGAAATTTTCTACTTTTCACATCTGTAGAGAATTCAAGGCAGTTCTCTCACAGAAGCCAGCAAATAATAACGATTATATGTAAAAGCTCATGCAAGAATACACAGTTACAATTAAGATTTACATTAAATTTACTTCTCCTACAGAGGATGTTTCACATAGATTTAAATAAAATTAGCTGCAATGTTAACAATTATTTTCTTATTCCTTGGGTTAAATGTAGTCAGTTTTTAAAGTAATATGGTCAATCTGTTAATAAAATGGTCATGCAAATGTAAACACATATATATAGAAACTAGCATATGAATTGTTAAGAATTATTTTTTAAAAGAATTGGTTTACAGAATGAAAATAGTAGTTAGTTGAGCTGTAAACAATTTAGTTTTAACACCTGGGGGCACCTCTTATAATAAATTATATGTATTTACTTCTCAAATATCTGTGCAATAGTATTTAAATTGCACAATTTTTCTTTCTAACATCCTTCCTTCTCTCATCCCACCTTAGGTTCTACCTATTACAAAACACACAAATTATATTAAAATAAAATCTTTCTGAAAGCTCAGAAGTATGCCTGGCCTACTGTTCCCCCAAACAATCATTAATCATTTCACAGCTCTCATGGATCATGACCTCAAAAGCAAAAGCCCCAACAGATTAAACTTGAAGTCAGTTTGCCAACTGAAATTATGCTAGAGCAAGAGGGTTAAGAAAAAATGCAAAAATGCAAAGCATCAGAAAATATAGCAGGTAAGAAAACAATGCAATGAGCGGAATAAGAACTGTGTGTGGGTATGCAAGATCTCCACCACTTACCCCAAACTCCTCCATTTCTTCTTCCTGTAAGTGAGAGCCATGGAGATTGAAGCATGGGTGTAGAAAGAGAGACAGAAAGATCACAAGCTCAGAAAGAAAGGACTAGACTTCTGGATAAGCAGTACTAGAAGCCCACGAACATTAAACTGTATAATTACCTCACACACAATTTGACCAGAACTATTTTTCTGGTTCAAGAGACAAATATATTTAATTTTTTTATTTTAAAAGAAGACTGACTCCTGTTCTCTCCTTCACTGGATTAATCAGTTTGTCCTACACTGAAAGCTAAGTCCATTGTGTGGACATTGAGATAATATTGTTTGGGTTTTTTACATATTTTAGTTCATACTACCAATTATGAATTTTAGCTCTATAAGGCAGTGTTCTGAAAAATAAGAAATAATTGTGCCTCATGTTAAATGAAAAATGTCTGAAGGACAAACTGTTTTTACTGGCAGTCAAAAATACACTCGATGCAGTATAAGACATTTACTCTAAATTAGAGCTCAATGGAGATTCTCAGCACGACCTAATAAAATTTCTGCCATGCTACAAATATAAAACTCAAATTTTTCTCATTTATTAGGAAGCTCTAAACTCAACCTTCTCTTATCCCACATGTGCTACTGAAGATGACACACTCACCGAGTCCTGAACATGAGGGCAGGGTCCATGTTAACTGAAGCCATTCGGCCAACATGACGAATTTCTTTTGCAATCATCCTTAGCTTCTCAAAATTGACCAGCCCATCGACTTTTGAGTCATTTCCTATAATTAGCAAAGAAGAAAAAGAGTATCACGTGGCATTTATTCTGTGCTTCCACAAGTGAAGACAGAAATCCCTTCCTTTCTATTTACCTTCATGAAGGAACGTGAGATCCTTCTTGATAACTGGGAATAGAGGGATTATGGGAGGTTGTAGATTTTGACTATTGAGGACAGTGCGATATTTTGCCATGTTTCTGGAAGGATCAAACAGGTCTTGGAGATCTTGAAATAGCTTTTCATATTTATTGGGAAGTTTTTCCCAGGTGGTTCGCAGTCTTGCCACTGGTGCCAGGTTTAGGCCACTGAGAGGAAAAAAGAAAATAGGTATAAAATTAAATGACTTATGAAATGAAGGAAGTAAAATAGTGTATTGTTGATTTATTAACATATAACACCACTTCTGTATATACATAGCAATTTACAGAAAGATTCCTAAGAAACTGTTAGCAGTAATTCTAGCTAATGAGAATGGAAGATGGGAGCAGGGTCAGGGTCAAGGGGTTTTAGTTTTATGACAGAATGTAACTTTCATGAGAGTAGGATTTTGTTTCGTTGTTTTGTCTCCATACATACAGAGGTGCTTAGCACATAGCAGACTCGCCAAATATCTTACAGTAATAAAATAAAACAAAAGCTGTAATAGTAATGAGAACATGATCAAACTCCTAGACAGAGAAAATGACTAATTTAATAATCACCATCAATATCAATATTGCTAATTGTTTCAGTCTGTATTTTCTTTCGGCCTCAATCTAAATACTTAAAAGGGAAGAAAATTAACATTTACTGGGCATCTGCCTTGTGCTGGCTGATGGAACTCCACATACATCATATCATTTAATCTACTTGATAACTCTTTGGTGTACTGTCATTTTATGGAGAAATAAACTAATATTCAGAGAAGTTCAAATAATTTACCCATGGTCACAAAGCTAAAAAAAAAAAAAAAAGTGGTGAATATAGATATTTTTTGGGCTCCAAATCAGCATACAAGAGATTTTTAAATTAAGGATTAAGATTAGGATTCAGAGAAAAAGAATTGTTAAATATGATTCAATTAAAAACTACCAAACTTACACAAATTATTTAGTGTTCCTGGATTGATATATATTTTTAATCTGCAAACTAAGTTGAATCTTAAGACAAATGTCGTCTCTTACCTGATGATTGCAAACATTGAGTTAAAATTCTTGCATTCCCTACAGTGCAGCGCTATCTTGATGAAATGCTTAATGATCTTCATCCTTTTCAGCTGGTTTGTCTCTCTCAGAATTTCAGATGCTACCCAAAATGTTTCCTGGTTAATGACTTCTTCAAATTTCTTCAAGTTGACACAGCTGGTTTTTGATTTGAGTTTAAATAAATCGTCTATATATTCAGTAGGTTCAATGTTACGGAAGAGTTCAAAATTTCTCATCGAGAGCTGTGTGGCAACTTCAACGGTACTGAGCTGCAGCAGGGAAATCTGACTCTCTCTCAGCAGCTCCTGAGCATCTTCGTCTGAACAAAGGGTTTCTGTCTCCATGTTGTTCTTCAAGTAATACCTACGAAAACACAGAATTCAAAGCCTAAGCAACGGTCACATGATATTCCTTGAAAGAATAACACTACTTTTTGTAGAAAGTTTGAGAGAACGCTGAATTGAATGATGGAAGAATTCTTTTTGACTAAGACAGAGTGCAGCTGCTGCCTCAGTCACCAGATCATAGAACTACTTCTCCAAAGTCGTTGATGGAAACTAACGATCACATGGAATTTCATTTGTGCCGATTGTAATTCCTTTTTCTCCTGTCCTTTCCTGCTTTCTAGATTTTATCTCTGTTTTTGCTAAAAATGACAGAAAATAGCTAAATTTAAATTTTCAGTTTAAGTAAGGAAATAGACTCTAAGGAATGAAGCAGGAGAGATGAGACACAGGTTATCATTCTATTTTCCCAGAGAGAATCTCTGCTATTGATGGGTTCAAAGTAGATCAATCCAAGTTTACTTATTTATTCAAATACCAAGGAAACCTACAAGCTGTTTTCCTCTACTTAATACTATGAGTAGAACAGACTTTAACTTTTAAATATCTGATTTTCATGAAAACCCCACAAGTAAGTGGGTCAGGTCTTATTCCTATTTGTCAGATGAGGAAACAGAGGCTCCCAAAGAATAATGACTAGTTAATACCAGTTGCAGAGACTCAAGAATTAGTGCTCCTTTCCCTTTGTAAGCAACTTGTTGAAAATAGAATCCAGATGTTTGTCCTATGATTTTTTTTTTCAATGTTGTAGACAGATGCTTTCCCTAGGCCAAATTCCATAAACGAAGAAACAAATCACAATGGGGGTCCTGCCAAACTGGTCTTTTGCAAATTTCACCTAGGCAAATTGGCAGGAACACATACCTTGGGCCGTTGACATTCACAGATTTCAGATTCTCAATCTTAATTGCTTATGAAGCCCATGACATGTATCCATCTATAATTTTCTTGAATAATGAAGGGGAATCATGAATCTGCACCTCAGTGGAGATCTGTAGAACTCCATCATGGTTACAGATATATCAACGTACATTCAAATGATAATGAGAAAAATCAACTTCCTAAAACAATACTACCTACTAGTGTCAGGGTTGGAAATAAAGTAAAAGTGAAGAAGAGTAAGAAGGTTATAGTTGACAGCAGGAAAACAGAAGTTTTGAATGAATCATATCATGGTTTAGATGTATAATATGAAAAAGTACAATGAAACACTCCATGTGGTGAGAAAAATAGGAAAAATGATTTATGGCACTACTTAATTTTCAGTCAGTGCAGAATCTAGTCATTAAATGAGAGTCAAAACTTAACTTTTTCAACTTTCACTAATTTGTGCCCTGAGGATACAAATTACATATATCTATAAATGGAAATAACCATTTGAGAGACTGACAAAACCAGATACAACGTTTTCTTGGAAGTTACATATGTGATATAAGCACTTAGGCAGCAGGGGACCAATCTTTGCAGCAACTAAAGTTTGGTTCCAGAGGTAAGAAGTATTTTTCATAGTGTAATATACAATAATAGGCAGCATCAGCCAACTATATTGTCAAGATGCCTCCACCTAAATAAACGAAGCTCCTAGAAAAGTTAGGTAGGCAGGAGCAAATGACACTAGAATATTATTAAAAATCATGTTTGTGAACGCACATATGCAAGGAGAAGAGAGCATTAGGGTTTACTCTGTGAGTGATGTAAACTCTGCCATTCTGCCAGACCAGTGTCCTGAAGGTGAACAAGAGAAGTTCAGGTCATAGCGCCCATGTTTTGAACAAGTTTCTAAGAGATCCTTGTTGAGGGTTAACAATCTACTCTGTGCATTTACTTTGATATAGCAATTCTTGGTGAACGGGGAAAAACTTCTTTTTAATCTGCAAGGGTACTTACTCATTTTAAAAACCCTTTGACAATGTTCATCTTTTAGACTTTGACGTGGGTTTGAAGAGGGGGTAAAGAAATCCAATAGGATAGATATTGTATACCTTCCACTCAGTTGTATTCTATCAGCAAGTTTGGAAAGCTGATCTGGAAGTCTTCTTTGTTTGATTACTCCCTCAGGTGTGACAGAGACCTCACAGAGCGAATATTGATCTGGGGTGGCAGTCACAGCAAACTCCCTGATGGCCTGAATAACCACTTCCTTCGCTGTGGTGTCCTTACTGATCATGATGTATCGACTTTGCTGATCAGCCTTAAAAACCCTTAACACTTGATCTGGCAAGTCTAGGGGAAAGAAAAGCCATACGTAAGTAGAAAGGATTTTAATACATGGCAATACAATTAAGCGAAGTAATCTGAAAAAACCTCCTTAGAAAAGATAATACTAAACTTTCACCTCTCCCTTCCTACAGCTCTTCTTCAAAGATTCAATCAGTCAACATACTGATATGCTGCAAGGACACATTTTTCCCTATAGATAACTGAATGATCTACAGACAAACGCAAACACATCAATACACAACAACAGCCTACAAGACTGTCAAGTTAGTAGCAAAAAATGAAAAATTTAAATCTAGAGTTCATCTTTATTATATTGAAAAGCCCATCAAGCTGGCCTAAAATATGCCTTTTACTCTATTTAATATGATGTAGTATTACCTCTATCATATGTGTGATCTTCATTTTATGAAAGAGAAAAGTTTAGAGAGATTAATTTGCCCATGACCGTATCAAAATAGTCTGAAGAATAAAAAAGAGCTGGTTCCAACTGTTTGAAATTTAAGGTTCACCCTGACTCTTAGCATCTGATATAATCTATGGTAAACCAAGAGTGATACATACAGCATTACCATTATGTTAGAAGGAAAAAGATTACTACAATAAAAAAAAGGAAATATGGGAGATGCTCACCAGGAGTAGTACTGAAGTCTAAAATGCGATGATGTGACTGCAATAAATCAGGATTACTGGATGATAAGGTGCCACTGACGGGCAGTGCAGTTGGGATATGCTTCGTTTGCCTTAATCCTACTATGCTGTCATCTTGAGACTGACCAATCCCAATATCACTGAACAAAGAAGAAAATTAGAAAATAAATAATCAGCAAGTTAGAAAGCTATAACTCCTCAATATATAATAGACACAGACCATAAATAAACCATATTTCATAAAACTTACAGTTAATGTAAAAATATCATTAATAAATTTAGTTGAAAATTGCAAAAGCAACTACTGCTTAAGTGTATCCAACTCATTTTGCTGTTTCTTAAGTGTATAGTATGTTTCTCTAAAACCTGTCTTTTTAACTAGACAAATCATAATAAATATTAGTAGTTTCTCAGTATAGAAATATATTAAAGAAAAGATAAGCTCTAGTTACTGATGGAAATAGATTTAAGAAAAAAGCACATTAAAAAGAATGCATTTTGGGGCCGGCCCTGTGGCCAAGTGATTAAGTTCACGCATTCCACTTGGGTGGCCTGGGGTTTTGCCAGTTCAGATCCCGGGCACGGACATGGCACTGCTCATCAGGCCATGGTGAGGCGGCATCCCACATGCCACAACTAAAGGCACTCACAACTAGAAGATACAACTATATACTGGGGGGTTTTGGGGAAAAGAAGGAAAAAAAAAAGATTGGCAACAGATGTTAGCTCAGGTATCAATCTATAGGGAAAAAAAATAGAGGAGGACTGGCACAGACGTTAGCTCAGGGCCAACTTTCCTCACCAAAATAAATAAATAAATAAGCATCACATGCAAAAAATAACTAGATCATAAGCAAATGGTTATAGTTCTGTCTAGTTTCTATAAATACCTTGAAACAAGGACAAAGAAAATTATACTAAGTTTGGGATGTAAACCAAGGTGTCATAAATAAATGGAGACATTTATCATTGATTAGGTTTTCAGACATTAGAGCTTGATCATATACCAACTATTTTTTAATGGCTGTGCTCAAAAGAAAGCCAGCAGCATTCTTTCTCTTTATTTTAGGGGGAAATGGAAATTAAAGATGTAAATAAGCAAGGGCAAGAGCTTTCTTTTAAAGTCAAGATAAAAATTAAAGATGATTTTATAGTAAATTCTCCTAAATTCATAGGTAAATCCATGAAAAATTTAAATTTCCATTTAAGCACATATACTTTTCATAAGCACATATAATTTTCATAATACAATACTTAAATGAGTCACATATTTTCTCAAATACAAATTAAGATGTTTCCTCAGTGTTTTAGAATTGGCATGCACATATAAAGACAAAAAGTTCTGAGAAACATTAAAATCTTCACATTATTAGTGGAATTTTATTTTTCAATCACATAAACCAGTCTTTAATGCCAAAAAGATTAGATGTAATACATGACACAGGACAACTGCTATGGGCTCAGGCTAAAGATATAAGCTCACTGGGCCACTCCTGACACAAATGGCTCTAGATACTAGTATACTCCAGGCACACCCAAAAAGAGCTGCCTTCTTAAGGAATGTTTCCTGGCAACATTTTAACACCTAACATGATCTGATTCTACTTTCACCTATATCTCTGTGGGGACATGGGATACTCTTGGACTGAAAGTACTTTATATTCCAGACAATTCAGAAATGTCCGTCTCTAAGTACATCCTCTTATTGTTCGACCTCTCTAATCCTCACTGTTATCAAATTGTTTTTTGGCCTTTGTTATTTTATAGGCTGTTGACTTATTCCCTCTTTTCTCTGGGTTCAACAATCTTTCTCTCTTTACTTACCTGACAACCAGATCTGAAATCTATAATCCCTTTTTCTTCCCCCCATTCACATCACTCTACTGTGCCTATCCTTGACAATTTCATCATCCAGCCTCTTAGCTTGTGTAATACTGATGATGTTTGAGAGACAGATAAAAATAGTATATCTAGAAGATTTATCTGACCGACTAGTTTAGTGGCTTTGTCAAAAAAAATGTTCATAAACACATGCTGATTTCTAGGAGAGAAAAGTTTAAGTAATAACTAGCATTAAATCAAGTCTATCATACCAATATAATAGTCCTACAGTTTACTGAGCCTTCTTTTAAATATATATTTCTTTCATTTCAACTGCATTATATATTTGAATTACTTCAAATAATTTTCATAATACAATACTTAAATGAGTCATATATTTTCTCAAATACAAATTAAGATGTTTCCTTAGTGTTTTAGAATCAACGCATCTAATTATTATCTTTTTTCTTTTCCCTTCTCTAGCTTTTGAATATCTTTCTAAATACACATAGAACAAAATTATACATAGTCTTCTCATACTGTGTTCCTTGCCAACATCCTGTACTGTGGATGGATTACATCTCAGTTCTTACATGTCATATTTCTATTAATACTTGCCAGGGTCACGCTGACTTTTGTTTGATTTTTTTTAAGGTTCATATTTAACTCATGGTCAAATACGACTCTTAAGATCTTTCTTGTTATTGTGCTGCTAACAATTCTACATTTAAATGATTTATTTTTTATCCTTTTAAAAATAAGTTTTTCATCAAGAAGGGTCACTTTAAAAATCAATTCCTATTTTCTGTAATGCCAGCAGACCTAATCCATTGTCTCCTAGAAACTTACTCAGTATAAACATACTCTCACGTCTATAAATAAAACCATCATACTCAACGCTTATCCTTCGGACTCTTCCGTAGACTTCTTTTTTGGCTGATACAAAACCACCAATCATTAGAGTTCAATGGGGAAGACACAAGTTTGACACTCACCCATCAATAGTCTATTCTAGGCCATATCTCTCTAATCTGGGGATGAAAATTTTATCTGAAGTGGAACTAAAAAAACAGAAATGCATGATACAGTCCTGAATATCTATATCTACTGCTCCTCCGTAAGACTCATTGAATTACCAAAGAAAGAAAATAACCTACATGTTTTTAAGTTCTCTCTTATACCATTGTAGTTTGAGGAATATATAATAAATTAATTTGGCACACCCATGTTAACGTTAAAAGAATTTTGGCTGATGGTAATTAAATTTTATTCAGTTTATTCCTTTACTCAGAAGGAGCTAAAATGAAGAAATAAGCAAGCAAACAAGCCAACAAGCAAAGCTAAAAAAGTGTGACACCTACGACTTTGTCTAGTCTGAGCTCCTGGCATAAATAAAACAGCCAAGAAGAGATTCAAGAAAACACCTGACATTCTGACTGTAGAGCCCACTGGGAGGAAGGAAAGAAGTTCTGTGCTTGGTTGGTGGTATCTTGGCAACAGTTAAATAACTGAAAACAGAAGAGAGAGAGAAAAGAGAATGGCAAGGATGAATAGCAGCAACTGAAAGAAGCAATGATTTGGTTGGTAAAGAGCAGATGCTGATGGTAGAGAAGATATACAGAAAGAAAGAAACAGTAGCAAAAACAACTCCAAGTCATGGGGAAGACAGGAGGAAACACATACTCTTATTTTTTAAAGTTCAAATGAGAAAAAAAATAGTTCAAACGAGGAGGTGCTAACCTATCTCTAATGAAGATTGAGATGGACAAGTAAGTGGCAAAATGGGGTTAAAACAAACTTGATTGTTTAATGTTGCTTCTAAGATAACGCAGCTATAAAAGCTTAAAACATTTTTTAGACTCGTATGCAAACTTTACATCACTACCTATGCAAATCATTTTAACAAAATAAAATAATGCACAGAAAATTTATACAGACACTTACTTATATGGTTTCTGTGGCAAGATACTGATCCGAGTCTTGTCGAGTATCTTTTTTAGCTTGTTCCTTCCTCCAACAGTGTTGGCTTTACTTTTTTTATTTACTTTTTCAAGTCCTATCACCTGTTCTACATCTACAGCAAGATCTGGAATGGAGTAGCGACTGGCCTTTTTGATATCTCCAATTTTAGGAAGGTGAGGAGCACCATTTCTTTTCTCTTCTGACAATCTTGTTAGAAGTTCTTTAAATACTAAAATGGAAATAAACAGCACAAATTGGCCATTACAAGAAATCTGAACAATTCACAGGCAACTGTAGAACTTGGCGATAGATGACAAGAATAGGCTTCGGCTATCAAAACTATAATCATGTAGAAAAACACTACTCCAATGAATGAACGGCACCAGGAATCTGCTTTGTATATTGCTCTGTCACTTCCACTCAGAATAAGGTAAAACAGTAGTACACTCTTTAAATCTATAGATATTTAAAACATTTATCAATAAAAACATTGATAAAAAATTATTTTTATGGTCTTCAAATCGGATTTTGATTTAGATCAAAGACACATAATTCTATATCTATGCACTCTACTATAAATATTTTGATTCTTATGATGTTTGAAATATTACTTACAAGAATGACTTTTTTCATACTTAACACCTAAATGTAAAAAAAAAAAAAGGACCGAAAGGAGAAAAATGAAAGTATGCAAAAATACTTACCAAATAAATTGGTTTTCACAGTGATAGATAAGTGTGTGTTATTTCTAAGAATTTCCATGGCTTTTGACAGCTGAATATTTTCAAAGTTTTGACCATTTACTTCTAATATCTAAAAATAAAATTATAAAATTAATTTCAGTATCCCAACTGACTGAAGAAAAAAGACACCAATATTCACCCTTAAGTTTGGATTTAGACATGTCATACCTGATCCCCTCGTTTCAAGCCTGCTTCAGTTGCTTTGCTACCTGAATCTACACTGTCAACAAAGATTCCAAATCCCTTCTCTGAACCTCCGAGTAAGATAAAAGGCAAAGGAGCTTCTCGGGACGGTTTTGTTAACGTCATCAATCTTCTTTTCGCTTTAGCTGCACATGCAATATTTAACAGCCTTAGATGTCCACCCATTTTCTGTAAGAGTTCATAAAGAGTCGTTTCAAAAGTGGGCTAAATGCAATGAACTTAAAGCTGTTGGTTTTTTAAGAATCACAAATATTACCTCTCTTTCCAGATTATTTTCAAATTCTTCTAGAAATCGAGTCATTGCAGGATCTCCTTCAAAGTCATTGAAGTGATTATTCACCCACAATAATACTACCCGTGTAACCTGAAAAATCAATTATTTTCAATGGGTTTTCTTCTTTTAACTGTTAAAAATTTGCAATTAAACTCATCTCAAAAAAGATATCTAACCACCAATTTTCCTAATAACAATAAACAAGAAAATAAACTAAGAACAACAAAAACTCTCATCAAGGACTTTTTTATTAGTGAAGATTTTATGCATAAGAAAATGACCCTCTAAAATATATATTTATACTTTGAATGTAGACTTTACATTGTTTTGCCAAGAAGGATTTTCAGTCTATGAAGGATGGTAATTAACTTACATCTTGTTTACCCTCAAAATATATTTGAAACAGATCACAATAAAAACAAAGCTATAATAAAATCAAAATAAATTAATACAAGACAAAAGAAGACAGAAGCTAATAAGAAAGGTACAGGACAGAATAGACAAAAGAAATGAATAGTATTAAGCCTAGAAAGATCTAACGCAAGGGAACAAGTTGTAAAAGGAAGGAGCTAGCTGGGAGTGTGGGGAGTTATACATTATTTGCTAACTTTAAGCTTCAGTAGGATATTAACACTTAGAGTTCTTCAGGAAAAATGAGTAACCTTTTTTTACCCTGCACACGTGTTTTCAGAGCCCTACACCTTTATACAACCAATACACACACTCACAGTTATGGAATATTTGTTTTGTACCCAGCATGAACTATGTGATGTTCATTAGACTCTAAGTTCCAACAACTTTGCCTACCACGTTCTAAAGGCATACTTAACACTACTTATAACAACACCGGGCACAGAGTAAATTCTCAATAAAATTTTACTAAATGAAGTTAGTATAATTGCAACTTTAAATATGAAGTACTGGCTTTATTTTATATGAGTTTAATTTTCTAAATTTTGAATAACAAGATAAAAGAAATTTCTGTAGAATTGTTTTCAAACAGTGATGGACTTCTTAAAGTAAGAAAATTAAGTAGACTATTCTAGCAATAGAGAAACAGAGGTGACAGTATATAGTTAATTGTTAACTATAGTTAAAATACTGTTTTTAGTTCATATACTGTGACAAGTCACAGTATATAATCTGACTAATCACTAAGGAGTCAAGTCTTGATAGTTACATTAATTTTTGTCCCTTACTATCTATTGTATGTCACTTACTAGCTATTGCCCATTTTTCAAAGTTAGGAAACCCAGAAGATCATCTCCTTTGAAGCTATAGCTAACACCTGACCTTTTCATAAAATTAAAATTTTGTAGCTGAGAAGCCAACTTAAAGTCATATTATCAGTTAGAAGAACAAGATTCATAAATTAATAAATTGAATACTACCAACTACCACCACCAATAAACCTTTAAGATATATTAAGTGCTTGCTGTGACGGAGGCACAACAGAAAGAACTTCTATTATTCATCTTCACAATAACCCCAAAAGGATTTTTATAAGTAAATAAATGAGTGTCAGGAGGGTTAGAGGATGCATAAGGTGAAAGGCGGAGGCAATATTCAAACCAAGTTTTTATGGCTAAAGAACTTTGCTGAGGTGTTCTAGGCCTGCGACTCTCAGAATATGAAAAGAAAAGCATTGCTGTCCTAATGATTTCTCTAAGGCCACAGAGCTAGTTAGTGACAGGACCAGCACTAGAACTTGGGGTTTTTCACTGTCAGTCTCCTGTTCTGGATTTTCCTAGCTCACCTCTCCCAAGTCTGTCTCATGTAAATCAGACTGCCACAAGGATAGGAGAAATAAGTACAGACTATGCTTAACTCTCAAACCTCCTAAGACTATGTAGTTTATCATGCAATCTGGCTCTGACAGATTTCTCAAGAGCTACTAAAGATGGTCTGTATAATGTTATATTACTGGGGCCTACCAGCCAGCAATGGTTGTAATGAAATGCTGCTCTGGCACCCATTTAAAAATTATAACTTTTGGGGCCGGTCTGATGGCTCAGCAGTTAAGTGTGCACATTCTGCTTTGGTAGCCCGGGGTTCACTGGTTCGAGTCCCGGGTGCAGACACGGCACCGCTTGGCAAGCCATGCTGTGGTAGGTGTCCCACATATAAAATAGAGGAAGATGGGCATGGATGTTAGCTCAGGGCCAGTCTTCCTCAAAAATAAATAAATAAATATAAAATAAAAATTATAACTTTTAGGGGCCAGCCCAGTGGCATACTGGTTAAGTTCGTGCACTCTGCTTCAGTGGCCTAGGGTTTATGGGTTTGGATCTCAGGCACGGACCTATACACCGCTCATCAAGCCATGCTGTGGCAGCATCCCACATACAAAATAGAGAGACACTGGCACAGATGTTGTCTCAGTGACAATCTTCCTCAAGCAAAAAGAGGAAGATTGGCAACAGATGTTAGCTCAGGGCCAATCTTCCTCACCAAAAAGAAAAAAAAAAAAAGGATAACTTTCATCTGGCGTAGACTGACCATCTACCAAACTGCAGAATGCAGATTCTTATGGAACCCAGATGTTTGGGGGTTGCATTTTAACACATTCCCAACAGAACTAAAGTTTAAACATTTCTTGGCCAATTTACTGGCCCTTGCATTAAAAAAAAAAAAAAAAGACATTTCTAGGGCTGAATTTAGAAATCAATAGCAGTAACATTTGTATCACTTTTTTTTTTGCTTAAAAAGTACATTCTCTTATTCTATTAAAATAATTTACACATAACTGGCATGACAAATATATAGTAAAGTATCTTTAAGTTTCTATCTGAATATTTCATATTTAAAACCAAACTAGAATATATTTTCCGACCTTATCCCTGAGGCTCGGGTCATTAAACCACTCCAATAACTTTTTGCCCACTTCCATTGGGCTAGAAAGAAAAGTCCTATAGGTCAACAGGAAGTCTTCTATGAACGTTGGATCCACCACCGAATGCTCTTCCACCAAATGCATTGTTAATCTTTCTGAGGTGCCCTGCAACAAACAAAAGGTTTAATCACTATCCTGCATAAACACCATCTATATGATACCTTGATTTCAAACTCCAACATAAGAACTGGGTAGTATTATATTATATATAATAATTAATAAAACTACTGTTCATCAGCAAATATAAAGAACTTTTACAACTGATAACTTTTAACGGAAGTTACACATGAAAATGGGGTAGGGGGCATCTTAAGTTCTCACAACTGAAAGTACCAAAAAAGTGCTTCCCATGTGACGGGGGCGTGTTCGTCTTACCTTGATGACGATGTGTCCCTTTCTTGTTCCAGTTCTATCAAGTTCTCGGTGTTCTTTCACCATAACAATTTCTCCTTCCTCCTCAACTTTTTGCATGTTCTTTTCTACTTGGTTGAGAATACGGCAGTAATCCTGCTGGGCTATGCAGACAAACTGAAATAAAATAAAAGTCACATGTTAATGATAAAGTGCTTGTGAGAGACCTAGCAGTACTAATAATTCAATATTTTAATTATTTAACATTGACATTTTTCCATGTCTTTCCCATACGTTCTAAATGAGGGCAGTAATAACCTTAATCAGACTTCTCTACTTTTTAATGCATTTCTTACTCAATCAAAAAAAGTTTCATTTTTAGACTATTTATACGTAGCTTATATTAAAAATCCTAACCATTTTAAAAATCAGAAGATAAAATTAGAAGAGCCTTTTTCACGCTGCTTCTTTGACAACTTAAAAACACTGGGTGAGGGGAGTGGAGTTTTAGAAGGACAGATGTAAAGACATTATTTCCATTTAGTGGGTTTTAAAAGCTTGAAAAGATTTTAAAAGTAACAATTTAAAAATAAAGATGGTTTCAGTAAAAGACATTGAAATTCAGAGATACCCATGAAGTCGATATTATAAATTTGCTAATTATATTGATAAGAAACCATATTAGAGGGTCTGTTCAAAAAAGGTCCACCAAACAAGCCACAGTCTTGCTAAGTTCAAATCCTTATTTCTTATAACTGGTATTAAAGGTAATCTTTCTTCTTAAAGAAAAAGTTAACAGTAATATGCACGTTAAGCCATTACTCCTCCATGACCCCAAATATAAAATATTTCAGGACTTAGAGCAAACCACTCAACTACATTTCTTAGTAGTTTTAAAGAAGGTTAAGAATGAATTACAGAAATCACTTATTACACAGTTTAACCAGAGGCCAGTGAGGAGACAAGAGTAGATTCTTAAGTAAATAAAAATCATTGTCTTATCTGAATTTTGAATAATTACATTTTTATTTAAGAAATCACTGGGAATGAAAAAAGCATGGACATTTCTTTTTCTCCTTTAATGTGAAAAGATGGAAAAAAAGAGAATGGTTAAATTAAAGCATATATAAGATAAAATATGATACAGCCATCCAAAATCATATTCTTATAGGACATTTAGAGTTCTGGCTTAACGTTCATGATACTACATTAAATTTTTTTTAAAGGTGCAAAATCAAATATTGTAATAACAATTATAATGACGATGACATCATTGTAATCATCATCATCATCATCATCATCATCACATCATACTACAGTAGCCTTATAGGAACTTTCTCAATTTATCCTCCCAATCACCCCATAAAGAAGGTACTACTGCTACCCCTATTGTATAGATGAGGAAACAGCTGTACCAACAGCGTGCTAATTTTCCCAATGTCTCATAATCACAATATTATAATATTAAGTTTCTTCTACTGAGTTCGCTGATACAATCTCACTAATTTTTCTATTAAGAGTTCAGAATCAAAAAGGTAAAATTCAAGAGACATAGGCTTTTCTTGTAAGTAATTACATAGTTTAATTTTTTAATTAATCACAGGTGTGTGTGTGTGTGTGTGTGTGCGTATGTTTTGAAATATGTGGTCCTTAGTCTCTCGTCTCAAAAATATTTTTATTTTTTATTTTTACAGGGCAGTAAAATTGTTCCTCATGTCTCCAAATAATTTTAGGTGTTCTTTCTTATATTCAGAGAACATAATTATATCATTTTCTTCTTCGTCACCTAAAGAAGAATATATCCCTGAGTTAAAACAAGTAAGTAGATAGAGAAAAGAAGATGCTTTTTGAAGAGAAATGTACTAAAATTAATCTTCTTGACTAAGGTCTTAAGGAAATTAGAATAAGTTTGATTTAAAATTCCTGATGTCTAGACAGACATTTTTGGCATTTCTTCTGTAGCAAATTGAAATACCATCCAAAAAGAAAAAAAAAAAAATCCCAAACTGAATTTCTAATATAGCCATATCTAAAAGAAATAAACTTAAGATGAAAACATTTATCTACAATTTTATTAGCAGATTTTTGTTTTAAGAAGTCTGTGGATCTAAGAAAAAATTCATAAGTAGAAATATAATTTTAGCTAGTATGATGAAGCCAGTTGAAAATTTGTGAATTATATACATAATTGTTTTGGTGAAGTTTTATACTTTCAGGTAGCTGTTAACACATGAAAGTACTGTATGATCTTGGCACCCTGATATAAAAATTCAAACAAGATTTTGCTTATAAAAGGCCAAAGGCAGTTTATCTCACAGCATTATTTTCTTTTGGGTACATGACATCACAATTGATATGTAGTGGAAAAATTACAGATGATAAAAGAATGAAGTAAAATTAAACTTCAATCATAACACAGTGCAGTCAACTTTCAATTTATCCATGCAACTGCTTTCTCCTCCAAAACTACTTCTTAAATTCAAAGTGTCATTAGCTCCCAGGGTCTCAAGGAAAGGTGAGTCTAACAAGTTAACCTGATGAGGTTAGATCTATTTAAACTGGTACTTTGTGGCCTGTAAGGGAAATTCATACCTAGTTGTTCACACAGGTAGCCAAGTGTTCATTCCCCACTGAAGGGTGTAGGGCAGGGCTAAGCAATGCCTGGGGATCACTGGCAGGCCTAAGACGTAGGCAGTGGAGAAGGGAAAGGGGACTAGGAGAGTAGAAGAGCAGGAAAGGAAAAGAGGGATAGGAAGAGGGAAAAAGAAAAGAAAGAGGTATATAGGGGGAATGCAAAACCACTACCAATTGCCTATACCATAGGATGTCTACATCTGGTCCTGCCTTAGTCCTTCAAACCAAACGGGAACAAGGATAGACAGTGAAAGGAGAAAACTGGAAGAGGAGCACACAAAGAAGGGACCCAGAGCAAAATACAACCTTGAGCATATCATGGGATCCAAACAAACAGAAATCAATGTTAAATTTACCCACTCACTGTTGTGTCCTTAGGCTTAACATGAGCTCAACTAGATATCACATTACCCAATTTTTATTTTTGGAATCCACTGGAATGTAAGAAAATGAGAGCCAATCCTAGGCAAAGTTGCTGCTTTTTGGTAGAAAGAACACCATTTTTGTTCATTTCATTCAATAATTGCTGATTCCCTATAATGTACTCAGTGGAATGATAGAAACTTATGGAGGCCATTTTCAAGATGCATGAAAATACGATTCTCATTGTTTCCTTTACTTCCTCTAACAAGAGGATGGTCTAACATTTGTACTTTCTGACAAATATATGACATTTTAACAGAAATACACTAAAACACTATCCCAAACAAACATTTACATTAAATGCTCTAACTTCATTCTCCATTCTCCTATTAAGGGATTGAATGTCAGGCCTGAGCAGATGGGTCCATGGAAGTATAGGAATGATGCTTGAAACTCCTGATTTAACATGTTCCTTTTATAGTGGCTTGGAGTGGAGGGGAAAGGAAGAAAGAGACTTTCTCTAGCAGATACCTTACTCCTGATCCTCTTTGTATATCGTAAAAGGAGCTATAGGAGTCTAGGAATCTTAATCAGAGGTTTCTTTTTTAATCAGTTTTCTTTTGGAGTCTACCTTGCTGACTGTCACTCTGAGTTTCCCACCAATTCCTCATCCAGTAAATAGATTAGACTTTCTTTGCTAACATCTACCTCCTCTTTCTTTCCCAGAACTCCTAGATAAATATTTAATGCTATCTGGTACATCTGACATTATTTAAGCACACTAATATTCAGTCATAGAACATTTTTATCAATTATTCTGAAACACTTCTATGCCTCTTATATGACTTCAGTCCCATGATTACAAAATTTCTAACAAAAAGCATTGGCCAATTAAGAGGTGTTAATGCAATAGCTGAATTCTCAGAAATAAAGTAACTTTTACTGCCCTTTAATGCTCTAGCAATGCCAACATGCAGAAGGGTTCAGGGAGGAACTGATAAGAGATAACAGGAAACAGAAATCTTCAACAATTTTCTGGTTTGTTTTGACTCAGTTTGGCCTTATTATTTTTTGGAGTACAGTTCCAGAGCTGAAATATCACATACGATCTCTTTTAAATGCACATTTCCAGGCCAAATAAAGACTTTGAGATTTACCTACCATTTTATTTCCCTCTATTATGCCAAGTAATTGAGAGTCAATTATATTTAGAATGCTCTTCTGGCATTACATTTTCAAAACATTGATTCATAGCCATTGTTTTTTCTCTACGGTTTTCACTGAAGGATTATTTGGCAACACTATTTTGATTCTCCAGGGAAGATGATTATATTTATAGCCATAGTCATTTTCCTTTTAGTAAGTAAAATGCTTAAAATGAAAATTTAAATGAGTACTGTTTTACATTTATCAGATAATATAAAAATTCAATGATGTTCTTTTAAGATTTTTATTTTTCCTTTTCTCCCAACGCCCCCCAGTACATAGCTGTGTATTTTTAGTTGTGGGTCCTTCTAGTTGTGGCATGTGGGATGCCGCCTCAGCAGGGCTTGACGAGCGGTGCCATGTCCGCGCCCAGGATTCAAACCGGCGAAACCCTGGGCCACCGAAGCAGAGCAGTGAACTTAACCACTCGGCCACAGGGCCGGCCCCAATGATGTTCTTTTAGAATAAAGTATTTTCAGATGTATTTCAGACTGCAGTCTAATAAATACAATGAGCAGCACGTAACGTTTTAATTAGTCTAGGTCAAATCTTTTAGTTTATTTATATTAAAATATTTTACCTTTCAAAGACGAATTTTTTAAGACAAGACAAACTATAAACACTTGATAACAGAAGCATCTTAAATTTCTTTCTCACTAATATAGAGATTACTGGTTATATCTATCTAATTAAATTTCACATTTGGTCTCAATATTTTCTCTAGTTTTGTTAAATGCTTTTAAATAATTAATATAATATTGACATTGACATTTTTCTTTTGCCATCAAGTATGTTCTTTTTATTAGCAATTTTTTTTTACTAGCAAGTCTTTCTACTGATTCATACTATGATTTTCACGACTTCTAAAAACAATTCCTTATCTTGTATAAATTTAAATAAAATACTGCATAACTGTATAACATCAACTTTATTAATCTACTTATAATTTCTTTTCATAATAAGCATTTTACTTTCATATTATTTGACAAATAGATTATCAGTTATTATTGATGCAAATTTTAAAATACCATATTTATAGAACACTTTTTTTAATAGAACACTTAGCTCTGTAGAGTTCAAATAACTTTAAGAGAGATTTATTTTTAATTTCCTGAGGCGTAATAACACTAAAAGTAATAGCGCTACTTTAAAATCTTATTTATAAATCTAAAACATGACCTATTTATATAGGCAGAAAAATCTTACCACAACTGCATACATAAGTGTTCTTTATTGAGCATAAAACATACATTTTTAATGATATTTTATACCTGGCAGTCATCCACCTTTGTTCTCATTACTCCTTTCATATATTCTTTGTCCATGGTAGGAGAGACACCAAAACTATTTCCCATACATAATATTTCTGCTTTTCCATCTGGATAAGTCACTTCCACAGAACCATTCAGAATCACAGACCAGGAGTCCAGCTAATTCAAAAAAATGAAGACAATGGAAAAAAAAACCCATCATGATCATGCAGCTGTAAACTCTAGAATAGTCCCTACAAATGATTTAGCAGATCTTTCATTTTAAAGATGGGACAAATCACTCAAATAAAGTTAACTGCTTACAAATTCACAGAGCAAGGAGTAAAGCACAGCCATAAATCTATAGATTTCCATATGCCTAGCACAGGGTTCAGATCATTTTACTCTTTTAATTTGACTTTGGATATTCTTCTCTAAAATGACACAGGGAAGAAACTTTCTTCTGTTCCCCAAAACACAGGTAAAAAAAATAAAATAATCACATTGCCTCAGTAAGAATATCATTTTGTTCTGACAAAAGGCATTATATTATAAACACTTGTTACAAAATCTGAAAAGTTAATACATCAAAATATCTCTAGTAATATCATATGAAATACTGTAAATAAAAGAAAATAAAATAATGGATTTGGAATACTTTGACATAACAATGAGAATATCATAATTCTTAAGTTATTCAAACTTATTGTTGCCTATCGTTTTCTAAGAGGAAAAAGTAAGAACTGATGTTTTGTTCATTTGCTGTTTTGAGAGATCCTCAAACAAACTTTTTAAGTGGTAGAAATATTTACTAACCTCTTCACCATCATTTAACACTATGGTCCCAGCTCTTTCCACTACTGCAAACACCATCACAGCACAGAGTTCTCGTCTCACTGACATTGTCATATTGGCAAAAGCAGGCAACTGGTGCATAAATTCCAAGAGTTGTTCTGAAAAGTAAAAGACATTCAGTAAAATTACAACTTCTAAAAAAAAAAAAAACATTCAAAAAGAGTGCTCTAGGGTTCTTTCTTTTTAAATGCCCTACAATTCTGCCCACTGAAAAATACAATTACTTTAAGTATCTTAGCAAAGCTGAATTTCTTGCAGGTATACAAAGAATTCTGTCACTGCGGAAACTGACATTTCCTTGTTGATTCAGGAGCATAATATACATTGTAATTCAAATTCTGATGGGAATGAAAAAATTAATAAACTTCAAATGGGGAATTCCTATTGAAAAGGAATCCTGATCTTATTAAGGCTTATTAAGGGGTGAAATGATAACTGAAATGAAATAGAGCTCTGAGAATTCTCCAGAAAGTCAGCAGGTCCATTCCCGTGGCTTTTGGGCAAGTGGATGCCCGAAACAGTCAGCAAAAATAACTACCTTCAACCTAAAGATATTCCAGGATTTAGAAACAAAGGGATATTTTGTATGGATCAGATGAATCCATAAAAATTAATCAACTAAAAAGTTACAACATTTTATGATAAATGCAAATGAAAACTGATATATTATTTCTTATCCCACAGATTGGTAGAAGAGAAGTTTAATCACTCTTCATATTGACTATGCTGTGGAGAAACAGCTTAGATTTTGGTATAATTCTAGCTGTTGACAAGATAGGTGACTTCACAGTCTTTTCAAGTCCTTTGGGCTCTATTTTTTATTTTCTCTATTATTAGTTAGCTTTTCTAATTATTCACTAAGTTCTTTCCTTACTCCTTAACATGGCTCTATGAGGTGCATGTTTTCTTTTTAATTTCACAGCAAGGAAACTGAGGCTCAAAGTCATATAATTAGGAGGTGGCAGTGACCTGATTCAGGACTGTCTGTCTCCAAAGCCCATGCAGGACATTATAGGTAGTGATAAAGAGCACAGGGTGTGTGTCAGACAGCATTTGAATACTTACTAGTTATATTACTTTGGTAGGTTAATTAATTTCCTTAAGGCATGTTTTTCTCATTTGTAAAAGAATGCTATAATGCCTACCTTCACTGGACAGCTGTGAGGATCAAATCTTAGCACAGGGTAAACAATAAATGAGAATTGCTATTATTGTTATTATTATTATATTTGTATTATTCAAACTTCTGGCTAACTAAACATTCTACTACATTTTTCACGTCCCCTTATAATGAAACTGTCCCTACGCACATTCCTTCTATCCATTAGGATTTAGTAACAAATTTTACGTTATTGGATATAGTTTGTTAATTGCAAAAACAACACAGAATAGAAAGATATATTCCACGAAAACATTAGATTTCCAGAAGGTCAGACAGGGTGGTTTTCTCTGGCTCAGCTGGGTAACATCTGTTCTGATTAGACCCTACGTCATCCCTCCTGGTATAAGACTTCATTATACAGGGTGGCTTCGGTAATCAGAAGAAGAATGATAAGTGGTACCCTGGAACTCTGTCCATAGGACAGCGTTCTTCAACCTGACCTAGAACTGATGTGTCAGGAAATAATTTACTGTTGCAACTAGCGTTTTAAAAGAAGAAGAAGAAAGAGTACCAAAGCACATCACTTACAGAAAGAACAAAGTTCTGTTTAATGAAACATTTCTGAAATGAGTAGGTGTGTTTGTATCATGCCATAAAATATATTTATTCCTGGGGACAGCAGTAAAGCAATTTTGAATACTATTGCAAGAGATGACCCATATCTACGACATATGGGAGGTAGCGATCATTGTTTTACAAATGCACTGACCTTTTGATTTGAAACATAAAGGCAAATGAACAAGTTGAGGTCCTCTGAGTAGCACATCACAGTTACTTCTGCTGTTTCCAGCCTCTGTTTTCTTCAGTTATCATCTCCCACCCCTCACCATAAGGTATTAAAATATTACCTACAGACCACACATTTTACTCTTTTTCCTCCCCTAGTAATAGCTAAATTTCCTTGGACAAGCATGGTCTTAAGAAAAATATAAGACTAGAAATTGTCAGATTTATTTTTATTTTATTTTTTGGTGAGGAAGATTGTCCCTGAGCTAACATATGTTCCAATCTTGCTCTATTTTGTATCTGGGATGCTGCCACAGCATGGCTTGATGAGCAGTGTGTAGGTCCACAGCCGGGATCCAAACCTCGGAACCCTGGGTTGCTGAAGTGGAACACGCAAACTTAACCACTATGCCACCAGGCTGGCCCCATCAGAAGTGTTTTAAATTTAACATAATATGTTTAGCCAATAATAAAAGTCAACTTATCACCACATACATGACTGGAGAATATGAAGTATATAAAATATATTCATTAATACTTGGTGTAATGATTTTAAGTGCTTTGCGTAGACATTTTTCTTGCTTTTTGGCAGATTCCTACTCCATTAGTGGGTCATGACAGAACAGGATAGAAAATATCCATGTATTACATATAATAAGGATAAATAAAGGAGAAAGAAAAGATCTAATAAACAGTAAATGTACATAATTTTCTAGGCTCAGTTAAAAAACTAAAAATAAGTAAACGCTTAATCAATGGCATCTAAGAGCTTTTAAGACTCTCAAAGACTCAATAATGGTATCACTGGCTTTGTGATGACGTCTATTCTACTATTTATTACACTGGAGGATTAGAAAAAATTTAAAAATAAGGAATTTCTATCACCAATCTTTAAAAAATATAGTAAATATAAAATGGAAGCATTTGGCTATCACGGCTCAACACAGACTCCGATAGTGACACGGGGATCACAGAGGGCTAAAGGGGTTAGGGCAGCCAAGAATTCAGAGCTTGGAATGAGTAATAAGATAGTTCCTAGGACATCAGGAAAGAAGAAGCTGTGGATGGGGGAAGCAAGACTACTTTCTTCTATATTTCTTGGAAGAATCTATTAGAATAATACATTAATGTGACCTATTTTATTTTGTTAGGAAAAGAATATTCTTGTTTATAAAAGATATTAGACATTTTTAAAAACTTCTTTTCTAGTCAATGTAACACAAAGAAAAGCCAAACAATCAACTTAGAGACACCAGAAGATAAGGTTAATTTAGAAAATTAGCTTAATCCCACAACTAGAAGGACATGCAACTAAGATATACAACTGTGTACAGGCAGGGTTGGGGAGATAAAGCAGGAAAAAAAAAAAAAAGAGATTGGCAACAGTTGTTAGCCCAGGTGCCAATCCTTAAGAAAAAAAAAAGAAAATTAGCTTATCTTATTTGCTTTGGTTTAATTTTATACAAGAAATGATTAATATTAAGATGTTTTTCAAAAAAGAATCTGTGGGGCCTGTTTGGTGGTACATGAAAGGGGGAAAAAAGGAATTCTTTGAAAGGGATCAAAGTAATTCTCTACCTTAATGTGTCAGGGCCTCAAAATAAAAAATTAAATTCACAACAGTTCAATGGTTGTGCCTACAAAGTTATGAGTTGGACAGCAAAAATGAATAAAGTCTCTTGCTTCAAAGTATCAAAACAAAGGTACATCGAAGAATCCAAGGGAACCCAAAGGCCAAATTTTTTAATTACTGCAGGTTTTAAAATATAATAAAATATTAGCAATTTCATTTGATCTAACTTAAACCATAAACACACAACACCATCCCTTTCTTTTTTTCTAGAGGTGGAGGAAGGTGGTCAGCAAGAGAGGCATCTGGAGAAAGCATCAATTATACAGATGTTTATATAGTTCATATGAAAGGTGTCTGGTTTTAAGTAAATACAGGAGGATGAGTTAGATTTAACAAGAGTGACAGCAGAAGAGCTAAAGAGTTCTGTGTATTCATTTGTAGGAATCATCATAGCTCTTGCTTTCCAGAAATTCTGGGAGAGAAAGCTTCTCAGATATGAAGTAAAAGTCTTAAGTTTTCAGGAATGTCATGCTACACATATTTTAGTAATCATCTTCTTCCATAACCATACGAAAATGAACATATTCAAAAGAGAAAATACATTAGCTTACAAAATGATAACTTCCACATTAATCTGTTTATAAGTATTGTTCAATCTAGTTTAAAAAAAATAAACCTATGAGGAAAGATTCTGGATTAAGATGTCAAATTGAACACACTTTGAATTTCATTTTCCCTTTAAAACTACAACAAAGATGGGGCTGGCCTGGTTGCATAGTGGTTAGGTTCATGCGTTCAGCTTCGGCAGCCCACGGTTCACAGTTTTGGATCCCAGGTGCAGACCTCCACATTGCTCATCAAGCCATGCTGTGGCAGCATCCCACATACAAAATAGAGGAATTTTGGCACAGATGTCAGCTCAGTGACAATCTTCCTCAAGCAAAAGGAGGAAGATTGGCAACAGATGCTAGCTCAGGGCCAAATCTCCCTAACCAAAAAAAAAAGACCTACAATAATTATATACATATATATTTTTAATTTTTTTAAAGATTTTATTTTTCCTTTTTCTCCCCAAAGCCCCTGGTACATAGTTGTGTATTTTCAGTTGTGGGTCCTTCTAGTTGTGGCATGTGGGATGCTGCCTCAGCATGGCCTGATGAGCAGTGCCATGTCCACGCCCAGGATTCGAACCAGCGAAACACTGGTCCACCAAAGCGGAGTGTGCGAGCTTAACCACTCGGCCATGGGGCCGGCCCCTACAATAAATATATTTTTAAAAAGAAGTTGGCAAGGACAAAGAAAATGGGAGAGTGAAATACAATTTTGGACACTGGAAATCAAATGAACATGTGGTATCAGACATAAGAAAGTGAAACCCCACGTTTTCAGAGGGTGAAACGGAACCACTCCAATTTATGCTGTAGAACTCCAAAAAGACTTATGAACTACCAGTACCCTTAGAATGGGGAATGGAGGTGATGAAGTAGGAAATGGGCTAAAATAATGAGGAATCAGAGATGGGAATTTGAGAAACAGTTAAATCCCTAACTCTAGCAGAAATCTAGAAGTTAATTATCCAGAAAGGGTTAATACAGAACAAATTTCTGTACTGGTGGCCATAGGGACAGCTGACTCCCCTTTTTCACTTCATTCAGGTCTGAGCCTCTTAAAGGGGCATTTCCAGCCCTTCCTTCTTAAAATAGGCTCCTGCTCAGTCCACTCCCCGACCTCCATCATCCTTAATCCCCACTTAATTCTTCAGATTGCAGTAGAGCAAGGACCTCATCTACCTTGTTCCCCACTGAGTTGCCAGGACCCAGAAAAATGCTCAGTCACATTAGCTGAATGAATGAATGGTTACCACCACATGATAGTCATCCATAAGTAGTCAGCAATTCCTATAAATGACTTTATATTTTAAATATCTAATCCAAGGTTTTGGTTTTTCATCCTTGATTTTCTAGCCAATGTATGTAGCTTAAGTGGTATGAATTTTTCCTTATATATAATGTTTGTCTCCCTCAAAACACATGCAACAAGCCGCTCATAATTATGTCCATACTGCCCTATATCAAATGCAAATAGATTCAGTTCCTTGAATTTCTCTTCAAATACGTATTGACTCAAACAGAGCTAGAGGAGCAGTAGAACAGATAATCCAGGCTCAAGCAAGGGTTAGAGATTCTCAACCTGTGGTAGGGGGGTGACTCTCAACAGAAATTGCTCTCACTGCCAGTATTCTAAGGAAGAAGCCAGAGTGTAGAAGACATACTCAAGCACTAAACCATTACTACACACAATCAACTCTTGCTCTGATGGCAATGTTAAGCAAAGGGAATCTCAAGGATGGGGAAATGGATACTAAGCCACTTAGATTTTTAACCTCAGGGTGCACCTAAAGAAAGTCTCAACCCCCCACAGCTCATATGCTGCTAACTTGACATTTTGCTATCTTCTTCCACTCAGTCACATCTTCATATGGAGCCAGAATAGGAGCAAATTCATTTACAAGACAGTTTTGGCCAACTGCCCCTTGACTAATGTTTACATACAGAAAACACGAGCTTAATAGGGATGATGCTCACAAGAAAAATAATGGAAGTAATATTGTTAGGAAGACTATTTTAATTTTTCTTTGTCATAAAGTAAGCTAAGAAAGAGCTCATGTGGAAGGATTTTATTAGGAAGTTTTATTATTTGTAGACTCTTGAAGGTATTGATGTAGTAAAATTGATTTTTTCAAATTTTTTTTCAACAAATGTTACTGTTCATATAAAGGAAATTTACGTATTAATGGCTTTTTAAAGCCCACTATTCTTGGGCCATATTATATCACACAATTTTACCTCTAAATATTTTAAATTGTTCTTTAATTCATTTTCTCAACTAAACTCACCAATGTCATCATCTGTCCTGTCAATTGGGTCCTTCTCCAGGCAGTCTCTCACAATGTCCCTGCTCATCAGAGGATCTGATGCCCTCTCAATGTCTTCTTCATCATCATCGTCCTCAGAATCGACTGCTGTTTCTGGCAACCCACTCAGGTCCATATCACCAGCCTCACTTTCTGTGGCCTTAAAATGAACCAAAAAAACATTTTTTAACTGTTTTAAGTAAATCTTTTGTATCAAAAAGAAATAAGTCGTTTGAAATAGTAAATTTGTGTTATATTAATTTTTCTGTAACTAAGTTACATATATTCAATATCAACAAATATTTATGCACCAGGCATTATGTAAAAGAATTACTTCAACAAACCATGAGTGATTTTATCTCCTATTAAATTTTTAGTTAGGATTAATGATTTTATCTCAATAACTTTAACTTCTTATCTGAGCTGTCATATGGCATTTGAAACAGTAGAATAAAGAAGAAAAAGGCAGTATTTGTTTTCACTCCATTTTTCAAAGAGAATGGCTTAAGCTAAGACCATAAGGGTGACAACTGGTTCTAAGCAATTCCTTCCCCAAATGAGGTGTGGATTTATTAATGCCAAGAAGACTGAACCACTTCTCTCCTATTAGACAGTCTTTATGGAAAAGTGAATCACAAATTAAAGGTAACATGATCAATACGCAAACAAAACATTAACAATTAGTTTGATTATTGATTAGAGTCACAAATTTCAAAATGGTCTCTTTTCTTTATCTCAAGCCTAGAACAGTTATCCTTTTTAGGTCATTCTATTGCCTTTTGTGATTTTCATCCCAACAATATGTATAATCATATTGGCCTTGTTTGACATTATATACACAGAATTCACTAACCGCTTAATCATAGTAAAAATGAATTCAATTAAATATTAACTACATCAATCTTGAACACCACAACTGTGTTTTTCCAGATAAAATAAACTCTTGAAAGCATTTTATTATAAAACTGTTACCTTTGTAGAAGACATATATTATAAATTTACCAACTTCAAATAACTCATAACCCACATGATTTTCAAAGACAATAAGGACATCGTATTTTTAATAATAGGCAAATATAGATGAAAAATATGGGAGATTAAAACATAAAATGTTGAACCTGATAATAATAATAATAAGTTAACACTGAATGCTTACAATGTGCTGGGGAACTGCTCTAAGTGCTTTCTATATATTAACCCATTTGATCCTTAAAACAATCCTATGAAGTAAGTGCCATTATTAACTTTTATTATTCTCCAAACATTTAAGTAAAGAGAAAATATTTTTCAAAGGTTATGCTAATGATGAATTGTGGAATCAAGATTAGAACCAGCAATTCTGGCTCCAGAGTCTTAACCACATCCTAATCTGTCTATGATAGATACTTACATACGAATGTGACCTATATAAGGATCTATACTTTTTCTATAATTTAGTTTAAGTCAATATTTTTAAAAAATAAATTGCATTATTTTTTTATCAACAAAATATCACCTTTCTAAAGTCTTGGTTTATATTATAGAACACAAGATTTAATCCCACATTTTGAAGCAATATAAGCACATGTTAATATTTTCTAAAGTTTAACAAAAAGAATTTTAATCACATTTTCAGTTCTTCAGATACCATTTCCTGAACTAAAGTACATAGCATTATAAGAAAAAACTAAGGGGAAAATAAGTGAAGTCAAAATATTTAAAGAAGACAGAATAATTGAAAATGAAAAACCTAATGTCTACAAAAGCTCTTTAAACAATGGCCTTAGTAAATGCTATTGCTTAGCATTTATTATGAGCAATTATGAGTAAAGGTGCTCCAGGTGGGAGAGCAATAAGGCCTCACGGCTGAGGCAGAGAGAATTAATTGTGGCACGCTCAGAAACACATCTCCAACTTAAATTCAGAATTGACAGAATTGTCTCTAGATTCCAGAATGAAACTGAAGTAGAACTCGATGTGATGTAGTGTGCCAAGGCTATGATCAGAGAAACTAGGCCAACATTGCTATCATCACCTTAGTTCTGAAGTCTAGAAATGTGACAATTTGCTAATGCTTGCTATGATTACATTTTCACCTCAGTTTCATCTTAACATTGCAGATTATTATTCATCACCTTATATTTTCAAATATACATGTAATCAGTCCTCTATACACACATTCTTTAATATTAGCCTAGAGTGAAGAAGGAGCACTACTGAAGACAGAAATAAAATCAAAAACCAAAAACTCTTTAAATAATATAGTCATAGAACTTAATGTTTTTAATTTTTAAACTTCTAACATATGGTAAGAGATGAAAAAGATATTTTATACCAACCCAAAGATTCACTACTATCATTTATATAAACTATATTTAAGTCTTAAGAAGAACGAAAAGACTTCCAAATGTGAAGTGGATTAATCTCTCCAAAACTGAACCCTAAACCTTATTTGTGTAAACGATCATTAGTTGTTTTCCATCTGTTACATGAATTCCATCTTTAAGAAAGCAACTATTCATAAAATAACATTCACTAAACAAATTACTTAGAAGATTATTTTTATTCAAAATAAATATCCACTTTATTTTAAAATACTACAGAATATCTTTTAATAATACACTTTCAATAGAACTTGATAAACAATTTTTTAGGAATCTACTAAATTCATAATACCACTTTCTCATGAATAATGAGATGTGTACAGACTCAGTGGAGTTAAGTTTAATGAACACCACCTGGTCCGTAGGAGAAGCACACTAAACTTGTAAGGAGTGCCTGGAACCTAGTGTTACTGAATTTATATTCGCTGAATGAACAGACAAACCCAGAGGTTAGTAGTTCAAATCTCAGCTTTACCATTAAGTGACTTTAGCATAAAGCCACTTTACCTCTATGAAAGCAGTTTTATCATCAATAAACTGGAGTTACATCTTGCCATTCATAAGACTGTTTATGGATCAAATAAGAGAAAAGAAAGCCAGTTATAGGCTACATCAAAAGTCCCTTCCTCAAGAGGACACATTTTTCATCTCAGGACTTGCATATATTTACCTCTCCCCATTCCAGCAATAAGCTTGCACATAATTTACATTGGCAGAATTTGTCAAAAAACCCAAAATTCTGTTAAACACTCCAACCTCTTACATACTGTAAAAAATTTTTCTCAGGCGAACTGCACCCATTAAATTCTGGCTAAATGGCTCATACAATAATTATAAAAACAGTGATCCTTACATTAAATGACTACTTATTTGATGCTTTTAATATATAATAATCAATTTTCATATCAATTCAGCAAATTAAGATTATCACCCCTGTTTTTCAGATGAGAAAACACTAGGGGAAATTAAAAAAATTCTTCAGTGTAAACAAAACAAGACAAAACCTAGTAATTGTGCCAGGACTCAAAATCAGGTCTGACCAACACAAACTACTAAACACTTTGCCCAGTTTTCTCAATAAACTGTCTTCATAAAGAAAACAGTTAAAATATAATAAAGTAATAAAATGTTTTCTGCTTTCTAAGTCAGAAAACATCAAATGTTTAAAAACATATTTGCATATAAACATAAACAAAACACTTGCTATTTTTTGGCTTCCTCCAAACTACAATATTACTAAGATTAACGCTAATCTTTAAATCCTTTTATTCTAAATAAAGATACGTACATAGACACTTTATATTTAAAAGGTTTTTGATTATATTTGTCTCAGGAGCAAGAAGAAAGGCTTATATGTTTCAGTTAGGCTAATAATCCTGTCCTAAATTAATTCACCTTCCACATGTATAACCTAACATAGATTTAAGTGCACATTATAGTTAAATAGTAATATTCTCCAAAAAACTAGTCATATTCTCAGATCGATGCTGAAAGCTCTATGATTTATTTAAATCACGAGGGACTAGATATATTGTCTTGTTATAAATACAGTTCTTAAACCAGTTTATTTTGCATTTTTTAAAGGATATCAAAAAATGAACAAACTCAGGAAATATTAAATGCCATAAAGCTCTAGTGAAGTGTTAATTTAACAAAAACAAAAATAAAATTACTACTAGACGTTTTATCATTAAGTACTTCAAAAGCATTTACAAAAAACCTTTTTGCTTACTAAATATCCTACACATATCCCTATGTTTAAGAGGGTTGCCTAACAATTATTCTTCATGTAAATACATTTTGTGCAGAATTTCAAACATACATATTTAACCCAAATAACTCCTAAGTCAGACTCCAACTAAATTTACACTAGAAAGTTATACTGAATGCTAATGCTGATATTAATTTACTGAGACAACAAAGTGAGTAGGAACTGCAGACAACACCATATATATGTAGAAAGTATGAAAATACATTTGAAAATAATCTGATGCCTGCATTAAGTCTAGCTTGTGTATCATAATTTATGCTGTTACTAATTCTACACTATCAATGTTCTTTATTTCAATATAGGCTTTAAAAATATATACACATATGCCTAACAGAAAGGAACAGTTCTTTTAAGCTCTTAATGTAAATTGCTAGGTTTCTTTCCAAAAATTATAATCCTAATAGGTGTAGAATGTCTGTCTACAAATATTTGTTCTAAGTAAGAAAGTCTGTGCTAATTTGATAGGAAAAATAGTTTCATATTTAAATCCTCATATATTCAATTACTAATACATTTTAAATATTTTATTTCAGGTACAGACATTTGCATGTTCTCTTCTGCAATTACCTACTTTTGTCCTTTGAATATTGTTATATTGTGAGCTGAATATTTTTCTTGTTAATTTGCATAAGTGAGTTACATGATGACTTTAAATCTGTCTCAATTGATTTTTTAATTATTAAATTTTTTGATCATTCATTATACCATTAAGAGTTTGCTAACTCTTTAGTTTATCTGGAATTTAATCTTAATTATGATATACAGTGAGACTATAAAATGACTCCCCCACCCCAAAGGTCATTTATTGAAGAATCCATCACTTTCTTCATTGATTTGTGAATTTTTCTCTATGACATATTACATCCTTACACATCAATTGCATTTTGCTTGAACTTTCTGTTCTATCGATCGATCTATTTTTATACAACTATTTCCAGTCCACCTAAGCCACTGCTCTGATAATCATACCATTTAACTAGGACCTACTCATGGCTGGAAATTGCATTGTCTCATATCACCAACTTAGGCATTTCGCTTTCTATCACCAACAACCACCTACTTTTCAGATTGCTTCCTTCTGCTTCAAAGGTATGCCTTTTTCAACTCAAGCATAATCTTCAGTCTTCAAGACTCTACTACCTTCTATGTCTAGCTCTCACACCTCCAGCTTATATTCCCTAGTCTAATATTTCAGTCACATTCATTCAACACATCTTTACTGAATGCCTACGACTTCCAGGCTCTATATTAGGCTCTAGAGAGAAAATGGAGACAAGACAGAGAAGTTCCCTGCCTTCCTGAAGCTGTCATTCTAGTAGGCAGATGGAACAACAAAGAAAGTAATAATTGTTTCAGTTAAAGTCTAAATAAAAGAACTAGTCAGGAAAGGAACCAAAATGTAGGACCCACTTTTCAGAGAATAATAAGGAAAGAACTCTCACACAAGATAGTATTTGAAAATGAAGGCAGAAAAGGATCAAGCTGGGAGAAAACATTCCAGGCAGAAGGCATGCAAAAACAAAGCTCTGCGGTTAGAAAGAACCTGGCACGTTGCTCCATTCGTCTTTGTGTTACACTCACTGAACAAAACGTCAGTCCTGTGTGATGCCAAATCTTTGCTTTCTTTGTGCTTACTGTGGAGAAAATTGCTTAACAGGGCAGAGGGAAATCAGTCTGTATGTGAGAGCACCAACTCAACTGAGCCTCCATTGCTCTGGTCAATTTGCTCTAGTCCTACTCTCTGAAACTATTTCAAAACTTCTCTCTTCTTAAAGCTCTCTATCCACCAACTCTCTCACTCTCAGCAAATGAACTCTTCAGAGAGGAAAATTGAAGCTAACACACAGAAACACCCTCAACTCCCAAATTCCCTACTCCAAACCTGCCATGACCTGTCCCTGTTAAAACAGAGGAGGGTTTCTTTTCTTAAAGCTGGTTATTCCACTTTGCTCTTGAATTCCTTTCCTCTTATTCTCTCAAGAAAATTACTCTACTCTTTTCTCTCTTGTACACAGCATTCAGCTTCAACTTCAGTGACCATCTAATGAGCATTTATACTCGCTTCACTGTGACATCTTTCTCCTAAGTCAGAATTGTACAAAGATTAGATGGGCTGCCAGGGGAGATAGGTGCCCAGACTTGGAATTGTTCAAGAATAAACTGGATGCTCGACTGATAGGAGAGTAGTAGAGGATTCAAATACGAGATTGGGCACTGAACCAGGTGCATGTGTCAGATTTCTTCTCAAGAATTTCTGATTTAAAGATAATAGAAATGATCTATTGGGGATCTCCCTATTAAAAGTTAAGTTTTGTATAGACAATAATTAAATCCTTAGATATACCTATGGATTTTTCCTTATGAAGGATAGAAATTTAACAGGTTATATGCCTGTCATCAAGTTTGAAGTGAATAGCCTTGAAACTCAACTAAAATGAATCAAAATACACAAGATGGATCTTCTTTTCAGTCTACGCCCCAGGATAAAGTCAGACTGCAGGCTGCAAGCTCCAGCCAAGTCAGAGCAATTGGAGTTCTCACCCACATTGTGGATTCTCAGACATTCTGATGGTAGCTGGGGACAGCAGAAGGACCATCAAGGATTTCCTCATGAACTTACCCCAGCCTACTCAAGGTAATAACAAATAAGGCTAGAATTCTCAGAATATGTCTCAATAAATTACATAAACAACTTACTTCATTCTTATAAATTTGCCTTCTAGAAGTTCCATTCAGGTTGTAGATACTTGAAGAAAGCAGTGATAACTGCAACAACCTCAAGCTGTGTTCCCAATACAGATCTTTAAAATGTATAATCATCTCAAAGTTTAGAAGACGAGGGCTCTATCATGATGTTTCAGTTAAGATAAAGTATAGCTTTTATTTATACTGTTCATTGTTCTATTATAAGGGGTACTCGAATAAACATTAAAAAATCAACTTCTGAAAACAGGCAGGGGGTATGGGAGAGGAGAGTAAATTTCCTCTGATCCACCACCTTCTCCTCCTCTAACATTTGAAAATAGGATTACTTTCTAAAGACTTAGTTAACACAATGCATCAAAGTAGAAATTTGAAAAGTTACTTTAAGGAGCCAGATAATTATATTTCTTATTCCAAAATAATAAAGAAATTTTTAATCAGCCAAGAATCTGCAAATAATTGCATTTGTGGCTATCAATTATTAGTCTATAAGCTCTCAACAACATCCCTGAATTATCGAAAAGTATGTACCTATTATTTCCTTAAAATAAAATTAATTTTCTAAGATATACTAAATTTAGGACTTAAACAAATATGTTTTGCCCTGATGGTATTCTAACTGTTTAGTTACTTTTAGTAATTGTTTTAAAAAACAGAAACTTAGCACTGCCTGAATACATCAATGATCCTGAAACACTGTAATGTTTCTAAACAAAGGTACTTTTATGGTCACCTCATATCACAATTCCTGAGAAGCCAAGAATTATACTTTGTAAAGTGAGTATTATGTTCTTTTTGTTTGAAACCATCCAAAATCCCATAGAAGTATTATATATTTAAAGATCCCAAAAAAGGACCTTTTATTGCATATTTTAGTCAATTTGCCTAAATTTGCATTTCTAAGCCAATGAACTATTCCTTAATTAAAATTACTTTGCTTTTAAAACATTTCTGGAATTCCATAGTTTAGCTTTTTCTTTTCCTTTTTTTAAAATTTTTTTTAAAGATTTTATTTTTTCCTTTTTCTCCCCAAAGCCCCCCGGTACATAGTTGTATATTCTTCGTTGTGGGTCCTTCTAGTTGTGGCATGTGGGATGCTGCCTCAGCATGGTTTGATGAGCAGTGCCACGTCCGCACCCAGGATTCGAACCAACGAAACACTGGGCCGCCTGCAGCAGAGCGCAAACTTAACCACTCGGCCACGAGGCCAGCCCCAGTAGTTTAGTTTTTTCTATTCATCAGTATAATAAGAATTTAAACACATAACTAATCTATAGGTAATTTTAAAAATACAAGAAAAACAATTGAATGATCCAATCTTAATAATCTCTTCTCTTTTGTCATACTCAAGACCTTAATAAGAAAAACTTACTATAAACAGATAATGCTGCAGTTTCCCCTAGAGTTTTAGTCAAGAAAGAGTCATAAGCCTAATATATCTTTAGTAAAATTAATAAAATATTTCAAGTCAAGAGAAATATTTCCATTGTAATGACTCTATTTAAATTTCTGACAACCGGTAATAGCAGAGGCAAATACAATTAGACAGTAGTTCTACTTCCTAAAACAAACATATAAGGTACTATACGTCTGTATGAAGCATAAACATTAACATTTTCTGTACATGTATATGCACATATAATATACACATATATTTACTTTATAGATGCTATCAATTAAGAATCATAAAACTCCTTGGAATACAGGAAAATGAAGCAAATGACAAGGAAAACACCTTCTTACCTGGTAGATATCAGAAAGACTGCTGCTTCCAGAATCACTAGTGATACTACATCCTGAATGGCTAGAAGAAACGTGGGTCACCTGTGGGTGGAGACTATCAGTAAGGTGTAGCTTTGTGAAATCTGCAGGAAGCTATGGAAGGAGCAGGAAAAACTAGGATTACAATTTGAATCAAGAACTCCAATAAGACATTTAAAAATTATATTATGCTCTACCCCACACCATTTAGCCAAAAATATTATTAGGAAAGATCCTTATTTTTCAAGTTCACAAATTACTAAATACTGTCCTATTATCCCAAATCATAAAATAATTTTTTTTAAGTTTATGGGCATTCAATGAACCTTAAATAATACTAAATTCAATGCTTAAATAGGTGGGTTGGGTGGTTAAGATGAACTTGGGTGAGCATTTAACTCAATGAGCTACAATTTTCAAATTACACACCAATGAGCAAATTAGTCTACTACTATTTGTTAGCCATCACAAATGCAACTTTGTAGCAAGAAACAGCTTAAATAAGAAAACAGATTTGAGGTTCTTATATGCCTAAATGATGTTTAAAGGGAAAAAAAAAGGTGCATCTTAGAATTGACGAAGTGTATTGTTATTCAAGAAACTGTGCTAGGCTCTATGGAGAAAACAGAGGAAAGAATGCCCTCAAGCAACTTAGAATTGAGAAAGTTATAGACAACATTTACCTGTCTATACACATACACCTAAATATCAATTTTCTACTTACTTGTGTTTAAAGTCTTAAATAAAAATAGCCTCTACTGATCAGATTCACTCACTACACATCCCTGAAGTGCTTCTACCACTCCCCCATATAGCAGAGAAAACGCATTGAAAAAGGACACATTCATACAAATATTTACTGAGCCCTTTTCCTCTTACTACGTGCTAGTCAGTGAATGAGACACTAAGAAAAATTGCCCTTAAGAATCTTACACTCATATGTTATTACCAATTCTTTTGAATTAAGAAAAGGGCACTATTTATCTATAATATCACATTATACACTGGCCAATAACATACAGGACATTTCAAAACATATGCTAACTGACATCATGCAATACTGATAACATTCTTTCTTTCCTGCCTGCATATTGATCTTATTTAGCTGTTGAATAATAATAAAGACTAACTGTTAAAATAAAACTTAAATAAGAGTTTACCTTAGCAACATTCCCTTCTCTCCTTTGACCCTCATCCCTTCTCCCCTTTGAAAAAGAAGATGCCATTCCATAGTTTAGAATAAGCTTTACAGGGAGCCGATTCAGGTTTATGACAATGACCAATGGGTTTTGCTACCTCAAAGTTCCAAACAAAGAGGCAAAATGTATTTATATCCCACAGTCATTCAGACCTGATTTGACAGATTATGATATTTAATATTTAATACAATTTGTACAGAAATAAGACTTTTTAACTTCATGGGAGATAAAGTATACAATGAAAAGATTCAAACACAAATTCATTAGGGGGAGCATATTATCAGATGCCAAGTAAATGGATAAACATATGAGGGAGGAGCTCAGAGAAGTGAGATGTTTATTGAAATGTGTGAAATCATTGCAAATATGACATATCTCACTAAGAGTGTTTTTAAAAAACTGATAATTGCAGATGTGAAATATTAGATAAAATTTAGGAGAATAGCAGTTTCCCTGTAAGGAATATATAGGCAAATATCTCTAAACTGAGAATTTTTATGTATTTTATTCATAATGTAGAATAGTGGAATATTCGCGAGATTTCTTCAGAAACAATTTGAAGACAGAAGTTTACAGAGATGTGTTAATGACAATGATTTTACATGTAGTTAAGCGACAGATATCAGATATTAAATAATATGTTCAAAGCCAGCATAAACATCCTTCATCATCCTAGCCACATTTCCATTTAATTCAGTTATTCGCCACAGACAGCAAGTGGGGAAATGTTACTCAACGGCTCAGCGATTTTAAAAGGCATCAATCAATACATGTAATTACAGAAAAATAAACTGATTCCTATTGATTATCTTTCATAGACATGACTCATGTTGACATGTGCCACAGTGTGATTTTTTTAAAAAATTAACTTAAATATGTCAAATGAAGATATAACTATCTAATGAATTTTTACTCACTAAACAATTATTTATTCAAGTCTCACAGGACTCTCTCCACTTCAGTATTCATCAGCCAGAGAATTCCCTGTGTGGAAAGTACTAGGAGCCATAGAGCTCCATATCTAACAGAAGAGAGATGGATTCAGCCTTTATATACCACAATCTTCATCTATTCCTACTTAGAGCCACAAATACAGAATTACATGGCTATATTAGTCTAAGAATTATAAAGACTGCCTAAAGAGAAAAGGAGAAATACTTTCACTCTTAAGAATTCAATTCTATTCTATAAATACTTATTGAGTATCTGCAATATCAGACACTCTGTTAGGGGCATGGAATATCAAGATGAATAAGACATTCCCAATTCCAAATGTAACATCTACAACCCAAAAAGTCACTGAAATAAGTGTTATGCATAATAGAAAAATAAATCAAACATAGCTTTTTAAGTATGGTTTTTATCTCCCCACCACCACCTATGTTCTTTGCATAACAACATGAAATAATGTTATATTAAACTTAGAATAAATGCACACACAATTTAGTATTAACTAAATACTTCTTTATATTAGAATAGATGCCATGTTTAAGAAAGTTTGAAATTTTTCCCCATAGATTGGGATAACAGTACCATGATTAAACTTTATTGACAGTACACATCAGCCTAGGTTATAGAATGGGAAAAGTTGTGGAAGTTGTTCCCATAAGGGAAAAGAGTCTGAAATACATTTGGCCCAGCCATAACACTCTAAGAGAATAGAGACCTGAGCCCATACTTAGGGAAAATGGGTCTTTAAGAGGCAAATGAACTATATAGGGATTGGAATTCAAGGGGCAAACACTGGTACAGGCACTCATGTTTAAACCAGAGGGCAATAGGATAACACAGAATCCCTAGGGAGACAGTAATTCATGGTCTCAGTAAAATATACAAAAAAGGAGCACATATGCCACAGACAACAGGATTCACTTATTCTAAACTTTTCTAGGCTTGAGCCAATGTCTATCTAAATTACTATCAGTATGCTATTCAATTAAATTTCAGATTAAAATGGGGCTGTGAATTATCTTGTGACTCTAGCCACCATTTATAACAGAAATTCTGTTCAAAGAATAAGAAAATTTTTTGAAGCTGAGACTATACAGAGTAATTATATGAATGAAATTAAATAATAAATAAATTAAAGGAGAATAACACACTTTATACCTTTTGATCTTAGTAATATATTTCACAGCAGTGCATTAAGAACGCTATTCAAAGGAACCTCTTACATTTTTCTTATCATTTAAATATTTTTATTTTAATATTTGATTATATGAACGTAATACTACTCAAATTTTTCCTGGATCAAGCAACCAATTTTCCTAAAAAGATAGTACTTGTGAATCACAATTGTAATAAACTACTATTAGGCAAATGATTGAATCATAGTTTAACCATAAACACTACTAACTACATAAGAAACAACATGGGTAATATTTAAATCGGATTCTTAAATGCATTAAGTAAGCATAAATTTAAAATTAATCATAGTTTTGTAAAATCTGGGTATCAATTGTATAATAACTTGTTTTGTTTCCTTTTCTGGGAGAAACAGGGATGCTACACCAATTAGCTTTAAACAAGAAGTCGTGCAAAAGATACTGAAGTCTCATATATGAACAGGCATTTGATAGTCTTTGATTTATTAATTAATCTAATGACTGGCATTTATAAAATTACTAGCTAATAAATGAACTCATTTTGACCATAAATGCAATGAGTATGGAATGCCTTGAAGTCTCTGACAGCACTAAGAAAATACTTTGTTGAATTGGTAAAATTCTTCAACGTGGTGATAATGACCATAGTAGAGACTAGGGTGGCTGCCCTTCTTCCCTTTCTTTCTCTCCCCCCAAACGACTGCTTTATGTTCATGTTTTCAAGCTCTACAAGGAAGAGTTGGTATATTACTGGAAATGTAATAGAGATTCATGTTCCATAATGTATTATTATGAACTTAAGGTCACTGAGAAATAGTTAAAAAAACAAAATAAAAAACAAAAAAATACTGCCACCGTCAGTTGAAATTTATTTAACTGAAAATTTCCCCAAGTAACCTTAGAATCACTTTATTTCAAGAAATAGTTACAACAGAATACACAAGGTTTGGGGGGATTGTTGAAATCTACGGAATCTTCCCTGGCAACTTATCTTGAGTAACACTACCTAAGGTAAGTGAAATATCACACTTAGTGACTAAAAACTAACTTCATATTAAGATGTATCACTAACAATTTATCCAAATGAATATTCTTTTCCCTATATTATCACTGGAGTTTTGTGAGTGTTCTTTATGCTCATGTTTTCAAGCTCTGCAAGGAAGAGTTGGTTTATTACTGAACACATTTCCTATTTTTCTCTGAGGTGTCAGTGAAAATGCAGTCTCCTATATTTTCTATTCATTCATCATTTATTGAAAAAACTGTGTTGTGAGGATTAAAGGAATGACTGGGCATAAAGCACTTAAGAGGGGCCTGGCACACAGAAATCACTACGGAAGTGTGTTAGCTATAGATTACCACCTGCCAGACTCTGTGTAAGACACAGGTCCTTTCCAGCTCTAGAATTCCTGTAGCTGGAATCTAAGATTAGATACCAGCAGGTTAGTGAGCTACTCCCAGAAAGGGCTTTAGTGACCAAAGTCATCGATCTGCAGGCACTATTCCCTTACTCACTGTAGAACTCAAGTTGTGTTTTAAAAACAGTTCATATTTTCTCTCTGCATGTACACAAACACATACATCGATTTTCTTTTACTACTGATCTTTTCAGATACTACTCTTCCTGACACTATCTGACCCGTTTCTACATACAGCTTGAATGGGCAGGAATATTATTTAACAGCTCATTTTAAAGAACACTTTACAATATGATCAACTTTTATTTCTCTAAATCATATTTCTTTAAGAACACCAGAAAAAGTAAACATTTGGACTCTTAAATATTATTCATTAGAAGTAACTTTTGCTTCCCTCATACCCTCTTAAGATATGCTCTAGATCCAACAGTCATCCTTGAATATTTCATCCATCAGTATTCCACAAAGCAAAGAGAAAGATTTTTGCACAATATACAGTTTCTCTTGTTTATAAATATATATATTAAGGCAAGAAACAAAGTTTTCTCAAAAGTGTCATGAGACAATAGTTTAATAAACCGATAAATATAATAATATTGCTCATTAAAATAAAGTAGATGTTAAAAACACTGATCTATGTTTTATAGTAACGGTTCTACATAAATTTGCTTTACATCCACTGGAGAAAATTGCCAAAAAATTAACAATGTGTAAGAATTGTTTACATTCTCCCAGCTTCCTGCCAGGCTCAAAAGACATAAGCTTCAAGTGAGACATACACGGAGTTATCTTCTGTTCAACTTCCTCATAAGTCAGGTAACATTGAGCAAGTTAATTAACTTCTGTGCACCTTAGTTTCTTCCATAAAATAAGTACAATGTAATACAATGACTAAACAAAATAATCATTGTGACCTATAGAATCTACCTTACAGATGCCTCGCTCTTCCTTTTCATTCTCTCTGTCATTTTTCCAGCCAAGGTCCTCCATCATCTTAGGTCAGATATTTTTCAAATTCAATGAAAAACAAACAAACAAAAAAACTAACTTATTTTTGACATTGTCATACCTAACACTACCATTATAGTAGTTTACTTATATATATTGCCCAAAAAGTCCATATATTACATTTTAAATAAATTATATTTATACTGTTCAGTATATTTATACAGCAGTATATTTATACTGCTCAGAATACTGTACTAAATTTTGCAAAGTAAATAATAACCTCATTGTCATGATATGCTTATAGTCTGATTACTCTCTTTTATAATCACTCAAATTTTCATAGCTAAGAATTCTCTCAAAATGATAACACCTTGGGAGTTTGTGCTTTTGTGTGTACAGTCTTACTCTGTTTGACTGCAAAAACCTCCAAACAGTCGTGTATTTGGCCTAGACACATGCTGTCAACTAGGTGTGGTTTAACCATAAAACATTTTTCTTGCCATCCTGAGCACACTGCCTCTAGATGACAGTCTGAACAGAAGCAACACTGTGCAGGAAGGAAAGTGCAAGTGTGCTCACGCTTTATTTAAAAAATTCCCAGCTACTTTCCTACATTAAAATAATGTGTTAGAGGGAGCTGTAACAGAGAGGACTTGAGATTAAGATATAGCTTATATACATGAATATTTCACATGGCTTTCCGTCAAACATATACTTTTATGTGTTAGAAATAGCTACTGAAATGTGGTAGTGACCTAGCCCTCTGCCCAGGGCAGAAGGGCCACCCAGATGTTTTTTAGGGTTAGTAACACATAAATGAATCATAAACTTCATTGGCTATAGCTGGGAAAATTACAATCTAACTAAATTTAATTCCTACGTTTATGAAACGGGGTTCGTAAATAGGGTTTATTTGTGTTCAAACTTGAACACAAATAAAACACTTTAGGAGCCCTGCTGAGGAAAATAAACAATCAAAACTAGTAAATTGATTGAAAGGCTGTCGGTTACATGACTGATGTTTTCAATCAAATACTTTTAGAAAGGTTTTACTATTGGAATATTGAAATAAAGCACTGAATAGAAGGAAACCCACATGAACTTCACTTCAAAACATAAGAGTGGAATCTAGCAAAGTGAGAAAGTATGATCTAAGTACCATATATTCCAAAATGTAAGGCTATGCCCTATTTTTCTCAAAGAAAAGGCAATAAGAAGATTATGTATATACCATTACTATGTGCCAGGCCCTGTTCTAAGCACTTGCATACATATTAGCTCATTTAATTCTGACAACAATCTTATGAAGTAGGTATCATTACGACCATTTTAGATAGAGGGAAACTAAGACACTGAAAAGTTAAGTGATTTGCACCAAGATCATACAGCGAAAAGGTGGCTGACAGAGATCCCAGCCCTGGAGGTCCACCTCTGGAGCACACACATTTAAGCATTAAACTTCAGTGTATTTCTTAATTTATGAGTTGACTTGAAACATTCATGGATTTTGATGAAATGGCCAAATGGCTGCTCATATCAATTTACTAATGTAGTTTCTCATACCAATTTCAAAATTACACAGAAAATATTCATCTAAAATAATTCTTCACTCTCACTTTAAACTAATCTTTAAAATGTTTATGGTAATATCCAGTACTTATAATTTTGAGATATGTGTATCCAGGAATCATTATTAAATCTGTGTAAAATGTAAAACTTCATTTACTCCTTTATATCAATTTTATCATGTGACCTTATAAGCATTCCAAGTTAGCACTGCTTCAGGTCATTTCAGCTTTATGTTCCTTATTGAAAAGAACTTTTTTGTATTACAAAAAAAAGGTAAAATAAATTGAGAGAACCTTATAACAGATGAAAGCAACTCCTTTTCTAGTAGTTAAATTTTGCAGAAATAAAACCTTGCCTTATTTATCATTTCCCTAACATTTGACAATCAGAAAAAAATTTATGCACACACATACACAGTTAGTTAATGATATAAGCCTGTCAACTAATTTCATCACCTTAAAGAAAGACACCCGGCATACTGAGAGCAGTTCTATAATTAATATCAGAACAACTGAAAGTTTGTCGTCTGAAAGAAGGTTGTATTTTTTCAAAATGAAAATGTTTATCTGGGACCTAAAACAAAACAATCCAAACTATTTATATAATTTTCCACAGAAATATTGAGGTTGTTGATTAATATATGTATAGCCAAATGAAATGTACTCATGCCTATGAAGAAACACAATTTTATGATGGTTTTCAAGTGACAGCCACTCCATTCTCACTTCAAACACACACACAGAGCATATAATCCCTTTTCCTTTTCAATTTGTTGTTTGCAACTGCCAATAACCACTGACCTGAAAAGCACACATTTCTATGAGGGATACCAAAATAATTCTTAGATCACTCAGTCCAAGAAATTTTCAATAAAATACATGGTAACTGTTGGCACTGAGTCAAGTAATTTAAAAATCATCTTCTAGGTAGCATTTCACCTATTTAAATCTGAACTCCTTTGTATGTTTTCTCTTCATGTTAGTAATAATTACCGCCGTTATTCCAGGGACATGTACTATGTAATGAGCAATGTGCTGAATATTCGATGTCTGTCTGTTCTAATACTTACAAAGAGCCCAGATGCGGCATTTAATTGCTGAAGTAAGAGAAGCTCAAACAGCTCCAGTGCTTTGTCCACCAGTTACAAGCTCCAAAATTTATACCCTTCTTACTTTGGACCCTGACTTTATTTATTATTTGGGGCCATATTCTCACCTAATCTTTGCACCTGTCTTCTGTCTCATTTAAACAGTAAATGCCTTAAGGAAATCTTACACTAAAATAACCATAGCTTCATTTTCTAATGGGAAAAACAATTCAATAAATATATTTTTTAGCAAAATTTATGACTACCTATATGGTAATACTGATAATATTCTACAGTTACTAAAACTTGAGTTGTCAGTCTCTTGTTTTCCAGGACCAAGTGGGATTTGTGCTATGGAAGTAACAGTCCCTGGAGAGGGTGGGAGCTGCTGGCAATATCAGAAGACAGTTTCTATGACCAATTAGACAACACCTCTGATGAGCTCCAAAGGGACTGCCCTTCGTTATCCCCACTGTACAAATGCTCAAGGGAGTATGGAGCTGGGGAAAAGCATGTTTAAAGTCAAGGAAAAAAATATTCCTATGGGATCCATGGAGGATCCTAAGCTGCCTTCTTTTTGAACAAAAATAAACAGTTGGTTTGGGGAGAAAGCCTCACACAGAATTAAAAACATTAACCTGCAAGTAATTTTTAAGTCTTTAAAAGCTGTAAAAGACCTTACATCCAAACACAAATGTACTTAGGTCTCTACAATAAAATACCATAAAATGGCCAAGACTGGCTAGTTATTGACCAATGTCCTCCTCTTCCAGTGAACACAGCTGGATCACATTTCCCAATCTCCCTTACAGTTACATGTGTGACAATATAATGGAGTTCAAGCCTTTGGAGAATGAACAAACAGAAGTGATACATGCCAGTTTTACACCCTACTTGTAAAAATCTTCCACAAACCCACCATGATCTTTCCCCTTGCATCAAGAGAGTCTCTGTCAGAAGACAATAGAAGCTTTGTGTTGAAGCTTAGCCAACCAAGCCACAAAATGGAGGGGCCTGGATCTCTGAATCACTGCTTAGAGAAGAACTGTCCACCCATCAAGAGTACTTGCTTTGGATTTTACGCAAAGGAAAAATAAACTTCTGTGTTTCAACCATTATGTTTTGTCTGGTTTGGTACAACGGCCAGCATTATCTTAACTCATACAAACACTATGATCATTTTTGTGACCTATTTGTGAAAAATCCTCCACAATGAAATTCTAAATTCCTTAAGGTGAAGTAGTTTGGGCTCTGATGACATTCTGACCTCAGAATATTGTGTGCAATTTGGATAAAATAAATATTAGATTTCCTTTACTTATTCACTCAGACACATTTATTAAAAATCCACTTTACCAGTATGCAAGGCACTGTTCCAGGTTTTCTAAATATAGCACTAAGATAAACTCCCTGCTGTCATGGATCTTACACTAGTAAGTGGAGAAAAATAATAAAAGGATAATGAAGAAAATTGTCAAGTAGTGACAAATACTATATCCAGCAAAGATTAAGAGAGACTGATGTGATATTGACTGGATAGCCAGGGAAGATCTAAGATGTGATACTGAGGTGAGAAAATTTTTTATTATCTCTCACTTAGTGCCTAAAGAAATCATTCTAATCATACTATTTTAGTAGATAAATATATATATTATGTATAAACACACACACATACATATACACACATACATATATGTATATATACACACATATTTTTACATATAACATATATCACATTTCATATATGTATAAAGTATATGTTATAAAGTAAACTTTATATTTGTTTTTGTGTAAAATTCACTTTAGTACATAACTAAGCCAAAGGAATATAATTACTAAAAATTTTATGAAAAATTCTTGTACTATTTATACAAGTTAAAAACAAAATCAACTAAGTATCATAGTTCCTTATGAAGCAAAGACAGTATAAAATATATTTAGAGTTGTTTGGTGCCCTAGGAGTTGGAGAGCACTAATCTCTACTCAGTCAGATTTCAAGACGCAAATATTATATGATGGGAATATAAGGCTTTCAACTAATAATTTGTCCTCAAAATGTACTGTTTAATAGGTTAAATGGAAAATTAAGTCTAGAAGCTACCTACTTAGTCAATTGATTTTGAGTACTCAAAAATTCACTGAATGGACTGCTTGAGAAAAAAATACTTCTATTGAAATTTATGCTATGGGCTTTTAAAAAACAGGAAGTAATGAAACTTTATTTCCCTAGAAAGAAGCGTGGATTCTTGATCCTACAGACTTTATATCCTAGCATTTGTATGTGGGGGTAAGAGGGAAGAAGACCATTAAACAAACAAGAATATGTCACATAGAGGTAAGTAATTTGAAAATTAATAAAGTAGGACACAGGATACAGAGGGTGAAATGTCTCACTGCTAAGGTAATATTTGAATAAAGACCTTCATGGAGTGAATGCCTGAACCCTGCAGATACACACTGTGGAAAGGCTTTTCAGGTACAAGGACATCAAGAACAAAAGCAAAAGGCAGGGGTGGCCTTGGCATGTTTCAGGCATAGACAGGTGAGTACATGCTCTGACAAGATCAGAGGGAATCAGGACAGAGATATTCTATGGTGAAATCATGAAGGAAAGCTGTGGTAATGATTTTGGATTTTACTCTGAGTGAGCTGGGAAGCCAGTGGGGGTTTTGAACACTCACAATGGTTTGCATCATGAAATTAAAACTTTTTCTAAAGTTTTTAATGTGAATATGTATTATTTTTGTTATAACAAAAATTTAATAGTAATTCCACATAACTCAAATAGAAAAAGATGTTTATTACAACTTGTATTAAGAGATCATCAACAAAAAAGGGCATCATAGCTTATTTTGATGGATGTACCATGGGTAGCGACTCAAGTGTGAAGCCGTGTCTGTTATTGTTTATGAGTATATTAGCTATATAATGTTATTTACTGAGAAATCCCATCCCATTCCTCTTATATATGTGTGAAACACACACATAAAGGAAACTACCTTATTTTTAAATGACATCTCAGATCTTACCTCTAATAGGTCATTTCTAGATTTCCTTGAAATGCTACTACAACTGCTGCTTTTTCTAAGTATTACACCTTAGCTAGACAATACTCTTTAAATCAAAAAATAATTATATGTTATCCCTCTTAAGTTACTAAAATAGTAGTAATAGTAGGTATTAATTTTATGTGTCTAGTACATCAGTTTTTACTTTTACTTCAATGATAAAGATACTCATTTTAGCATTTATTTCCAAGGACTTCAAAGGTAAGACATTTAACATTTATTTTCAAGGGCTTTATGTGTCAACTCTGGCACACCAGATAACTTTATCACTTTAGCTCTGTCTGAATGGCATTATGGGAGAACTGACTGAATATTTGGGGTGCGTTACTCATTGCCCAGGGCCAGCAGAAATATTTACTGCATAAACTGCAAGACGTCTAATAGAGTTTTCTTTTCCTTTTGCCTTCATCTTGCCTTTTTTTTTTTTGTTTAGACTGGTAAACTTTAGACACCATATCATCAAATGAATAGTGTGAATTACTAAGACACAGTCAAGCACACATTACCTCATAAGAAGACTCCTTCCTAATACCCTCACTTCTGCCAATGCTCCAGCATTTTTCATGACCTTCTCAGTCATCTGCAAAGATTTATTTACATAATCAATTGAGCAACTCTCTTAGAAAGGACATCCTTCCTAAATTAATACCAACATTTAGTATTCTATCACTCTATTAAGCTTTTACTTTCCTTAAACTTCAACTACTTTCTCTGAACTTTTCTGTTATGTGTGTACGTGTATACATATTAATTTATTATCCCAAGTTTAAATCAGGGAAATAGAATAGCATTAATCAAAATACACTTAGGGAACCTTATGACAGGTTTAATATAATCAGTGGTGTCATTAGTGTGTGCATGTGCACACACACACATGCAAATACTAATAACTTGAAAGTATCTTTAGATATAAACAGTTTAACTTCCATAACCTAGAAGTTACATAGCCTTAATTCATGATCAGCAAAAACAAGAACTTACAAAATTAACCAAACTCCCACTCTGTGTTGGAAACACTCTGATACGGGATTTATAAACATCATCCCACTTCACTCCAATACACTGCCATTGTCCTATCTTGCTTCTTGCAACAATCTATTTCCCTTTCAATCTCTTCTCCATGTTGCAGCCAGAGTAAAACTTTTAAAAGATAATAGAAAAGTACACACCTGATCATGTCAATCCCCTGCCAAAAATCTTTTAGTGGACTCTCTTTACCTTCAGGAAAAAGTTTACACTCCTAACCACTGCACCCATTATCTTCTCCTTTTGATCTTTTCACAACCTCTCTGCCTCTCATTCTCTGTACTAGATACACAAACTATTCATGATTATTTAAAATGTCACACTCTGTATCTCTCTCCTGGATCTTTGTTATGCCCTCCTCCTAGAACAACACTTTCACCCCAGGGCTAGGTAATTCTCTGAACTCTTCTCCTGGAGTTAGAAGTGCTCGTAAGATGTTCCTGTGGCACCTAGAATGTTGCCTGTCACAGAACTTAACCAGACTTTACAGTAGTTGCTGACTTAACAGTCCAAAGCTTTGTCTAGATGAGTTCAAAAGGAAATATCTGCCTTTTTCATCACTCTTTCCCTTGCTTCAAACAAAGTGCCTAAAATATAGTCCGTACTTAATACAAACACAAATCATTGAACTACAAACCCTCGTTTAGAGTTGAGGATGCTGAGGTTGAGAGAAATTGAACAAAGGCTGTCTGATCTCAATGTTCTCTCCCTTTCCAATTCTATATTCACCCCTTTTCCACCAGCGTTTACAGGTAGGATTGCCAGAATAAAATGAAAAGACATAGGAGAAGGATGAAATTATACTAAACCTAGGCTAACAGTAACTATACTTAGCAATATATTTAGTTTGGATTTCCTAGAAATCAGGACAAAAAGTTAAGGACAAAACTTCTAGATTCAAAAATTTTTGACTTCCTATCTATAGATTCCAACAGAGAAGCCTAAAAAATGAAGAGTTTTTGAATGCTACTCAGAATTCTAAGATTCATTCATCTACTTAATTATTTAACAAGTATTTATTCACCTACTTCAATGAGCCAGGCATTGTTACAGGAGCTAGTTATATGGCAATGCTTGGCATTGGCAAAGTCCCTGCTCCCTGGAATTTACACTTATGGAGGCAAGAGGGGCTTGAGAGTGGAAGGGGAAAGAAGAGATAACTAACAAGAAATAAAATAAATATAGATATCAGTAAGTACCATAAAGACAATACTAAAAAACAAGGGTAATGTAATGGACAGTGATGGTTGGGAATGGAGAGGCTATTTTAGATGGGGCAACCTCGGAAGGCTGCTCTGAGAAAATAGCATTTGAGATGAGAGAGGAATAAATACAAAGGATCCAGCAAAGCAAAGATCTGGGGGAGAGCTTTACAGACGGAAGGAATATCAAGGGCAAAGGCCCTAGGTGGGAAGAACCTAGGAATATTCAAGAAACAGAAAGGAGTTCAAGGTGACTGGAGGGTAGAGAGTGAGAATGGTTGAGGGAGAAAGTGGTACAAATGAGGTCAGAGTAATACAAACTAATCCTACTAAAAAGTAGGCTTTTTAAGTGCAATAGGAAGCCACAGGCCTTTTTAAACAGGCAATTAACAAGATCCAGTTATGTGTTAGATCATTCTTTCAGAGGCATTGGGGAGGGAGAATGGATTCTAAAGGATTAGAATGGAAGTGGGAAGAGAAGTTAGGATGGAGTGAGGCGTCCCATCTGGACTACAGCAAACAAACTTAAAAATGTCATTTCAAAACCTAACCTGATGATACTTAGAGGGGCTTCTATAATTAACTGTTCAACTTATTCAAAAGATAAAAATTCTATCTACTTAAAGTACCATAAAGGTGATTAGTTATGTGTCACGGATTGCTATAATACTTTAGTAATTAGTTCTGGCCTCTTAGAAGTTATATGGGTGCCTAACCAAATTTCCAAGGAACAAGGGGTCAGATTATAAAAATACTCACATTATTATAGAATAACAATTTATTAAATATCCTAATCAAAATATATACTTATTTTGACCACGTCCCTAACCAGAGATTAGCATTAGGATAATATGAAATTCTAGAAAGAATATATGGCTAGTTCCAAACTGTCTGTATGACTCAAGAAAATCATTTTAATTCCTTGCAGTTCAATTTCCTCACTAGTGTAGAACAGATATAACAAAGTCTGTCCTACCCACCTCACAAGAGAGTTGTGAGAATGAATGGAGGACAGATGTGAAAGAATTCTAGTAATACAAAACATTATGCAAATGCAAGTTTTTGTGTAAAAGTACAATGATAGATCTGGAAGGATTTTTAGGGATTCATTTAGCAAAATATCCTTATTTCACAATTGTGGGATCTGATGTCAAGAAAGGTGAACTAGCTATGGCACTGCTAAAACGAGAATCCAGATCTTACTTTTATGTAACAGAAAAAAATTAATTTGAATAATTTACAAGTTTCCTACAACATTATTGTAGCACTAATACTTTAAATAAGTATTCTGAAGAAAACAAAAATACTAAAAGGGAAAAGTAATTTGGAATTCATTATTAATGATTTATTATATTATATAAACCAAAATTAACATAGGATTAATTTTAACCTCAATTCTATGATATATATATATTAAAACATTGACTGCTCTTAGAGAAGCATATAACTTTCATAATGGTACATGATCAAGGTCCCATCACTTAAAGCTACAAGCAAGTACCTTTACCTGCTTTTTGGCGCTGAATTATATTAAAAGCCTTCAAAGATAGCTTGATCTTCAATATAATCCAAAGTAATATTCTTTCTAAGTAAAATGTATGAGTGTCCAAAACTTCATATCATCCAAAATTCCTAAGCAGCTTATATCAGAAACTTTTTGCTGCTTAGGTGAATAATATTTATTTCCATATTCTATGCAAATGCTAAAAAATCACATGACTTATTATAACAAAATTCTGATCTAAACAATGTTAATCTTAATTTTTCATTAGGATTGCTAATGTAAATATTCAGTGGTTGATGTTTGCTGGCTCCTTATTGCCTTCAGTCTTTATAGCCTATTCAGTTTCATCTAAGTTTGTCTAACCACAGGAAAAAAAATCTTCCCAAGGTGAAATAATTAACTACTAATTCTAAACTTAATGACATTTGCCTATATCTGAATTTTTGTACTTTTTATTAATTTATCTCTCACACATTTAGTAAGTATTTATTAAATGGCTCTTTCATGTTAAGGATATCCTAGGCAGTCCAGATAAACTGCTGAATCTAACAGATGAGGTCCCTACTCTCATGAGGCTTACATTTCAATGGGGAAAGACATAACATAAACAACAACAAAAAGTAAAAACATAACAACAAGAACAAGAAAAACATAATAATAAATTCTTGGCAGAGAATTAAAATTCTATGATGTAATAGAAATGCCTGAGTGGCTACTTTGGCTGGACCTGCCAGGAGACCTTCCTATACCTGAGATCTGAGAGTCAAGGAGTCAGCTGGATCAAGATCACAAGAGATTGAATTCTGGAGAGGACAGGAAGGAGAGTAGTACAAGATGAGGTAAGAAGAGCAAGCCTGAGCTAGTTCATGCGTGGCTTTGTAGGGAGTGTAGATTTTATTCCAAATGCAATAGGCAGCTACTGAAGAGTGTTAAAAGAAATGACATGGTCTGATTTATATTTTATAAGATAAATTGGGCTGCTATGTAAAGAATGGTGTGGAGAAGGGCAAGATTAAAAATAAGGGGAACACTAGGAGTCAACTGGAACAGTCCAAGTAAGAAGATGACGGTAGCTTCAACCAGGATGATAATAATGGAGATGGAGACAAGAGCATGAATTCATGACAAGTAGGGCAGAATAAACAAGACTTGCTGAAGAATATGAAGTTTTGGGCAACCTGAAGAACCAAAGATAATTCACAGGTCTGGGGCTTCAAAATCTTAATAGATGGTAATGCCAATGATAGTGAGATGAGGGAACCTGGAGGACCGTAAGAGTTTGTTGCCTATTTGGTTGACTGGTCAGTTGGTTGTTTGGGTTTATTTTTTTGGTGGTGGCTGGAAGAACACTCAGGAGTTATGTTTTGGCCATGTCAAATCTGAGATGACAACATCCACATCAAGATATCTAGTGAGCAACTGAATATACGGCCTTGAATTTTATTATAATCAGCCAAGGGATGTCTGATTTGGGGGGACAAACTTCGTAAAACTTTTCACCTTTTCATTAAGTACTCACATGTTGATACATACAAAAATAAAAAATGGCGATCAAGATAATTATGATGATGAGGAAGAGGATATTTTGATCCATACTGTGATAGAGTAAGGATTCCTGAAATCAGTAAACGGATGGAGTACTGAGAGATAAGAGGTCTCAAGTTTTCTGTCCATTTTGAGCTAAACTATTAATATAAAAGTGTTAGATATATATAGCAAAAAAAAAAAAGGAGCCCCACAGGAATGTAAAATATGAATTCATTGACATTGTAAAGTAAAGTTGGCTTAAACATCTGGAATTTCCCTCATAGAATCTTTTAAGGAATTTGAGAAATACCTAGTGCCTCCTCCAAATGTATAAACCTAATAAGAGTTCAGGTGTGTTATGAACTTTGCTAGATGTTTGTCACTGGACTTAATGCACCTTTGTAAATAAAGTCTATTCTTTAATACTTTCAATTTTATCAATAGGATTAACGAATCTCCTGAGATTGAAATCGTCCTCCTTTTACATCTTAACTCATAGAACTCAAAGATTAAAACCAAGAAAAAATAAATAGTATCCAAGACACTAATAAGAAAACACATCAAGCAAATAAGACATAAACTCTGATTTCTTGCATGTCCTCTTCCCTTGAAGGCCGTGGTCTGACATCTGTTATTCTCTGATACTTATAAACTACATATCTTCATATACGACTGAACAAGGCTTATTCCAAGGTATTCTACCAACTATGGAAAATTGGACAATGAGAAATATATTCCAATTATGAAAAACTGGAGAATAAAAAATTAAAAGTAATGGAGGTGGAAAATAATCTCTAGTCAATGCAGAGAGAGTAAATGAAGGCATCTCTAACTCCAAAGTGAATAAGGGCTTTACATGGTGAAAGGAGGGGAAAGGGGATAAATTACACAATTGCCAAGAATTCTATATATTCCAGTTAATGATGGTTCAAATCTATGAGATATTTTGAAGTGAAAAGAAAAAAAAAAAAGATTTAATCACCTTTAAATCAGAAAAAGGGGGACAGGTGTCAATTTGAACAAACACCTGAAAAGTCAGGCCTGAGGACAGAGTGCAAATGGCTGGCTGTGTTTCTAAGTGTGTGCACAGGTGTGCCAGTGGAGGGGGAGGGGGAAAGAGGGGAAAGCAAGGATCAACTACATTCTTAATATTACCAACCTAAATCCTCCCCAGGGTGGTTAGAGTCACCAGGTAGCTTAGGAAAAAATCTTGAAGTTTCCAATCACACAGTTCCTAAAGGGCTCCTCACGGTTTTGTGTGCAAGAAGTTTGTCTCAGTGTCTCCCTCTAAGTCAGTGATAAGACAAGAAAGCACTTGGCCTACAACACAGCATGTTTAGTTGATACGGTTAGTATATTACTGTGTTAGAAGAAGATAAGTGCCTTCCTCACTTGATTTGGGGAAAACAATTCTGAAAGAACAAGGGGGGAGGTACTATGGGAAGTAAGAGGAGGAGACAATAAAGCCAGATTTAGGAGCCTTTATGCCACTTTAGAAACTTTAGCCTGAAGTTGGTCACTTTTTTAAGACTGAAATATAGATGATTTCACTGAGAAACAGCCTAAATAAAATATGTTACACTTAGCATATAAGAATTTCAGTGCTAACACCTCTTTTGGCACAGATTCTCAATTTTTATTGCATGCAAATTTGGGGGGAAGGGAGAATGAACTCATGGCTTAAGAATCTGGCAACTGCTTGAATTTCACTGTAAAGAAGCATCATTAAGAAGCTAGGAATCTGAGTCACTTAATATCAGGCTTCAGCTAAATTCTTAAATGGTTACATAACACCACTAATTTTTAAGAACAAGAAAGGGTATTTTTTTTAAATGTCAGGGCTTTAGGATTCCTCTTACTGTTTTTCATACTACAAAAATGTCTTGTCTGACCCTTGCATATATATATATGTATTCCTTATTGCTGTTTTCTTGAAGAATGAAAGATCCTCACATCTTCTGATAGATGCCCATTATTAACCTGACTCTCCAAGATCACGTCTTTCTTCAGGTCAAGTAACTCATCACTCTGTGACAATGCTTCATGTTTACAAAATAAGGTAAAATATGAGGAATTCCACTGAGATAACTAAAATATCACTAAAATCCCAGTTGGTTCACACATTATCAAATAACTGAATTAAAAATTAAAAACCATGCTTGAAATCGGGATGCTTCACACCACACAGGTAACACATTTGAATGAATAACAAAAGTTTTCACTCAAGCTTCGACATTTTGACAAGACACAGATAGAAATTTCAAATTTTGGAAAATGAATAAAGAACATATGTTTACTTAATTTAAAAAATCTTTTGAACTTCCATATGAATAGTTTCCAAAAATTAGAAAAACAAATATATATGTTCTATGTTTATTATTAAGGAAAGTTACCCTTTTGTGAGAACAAGTGTCACAAACAACTAACACTAATTTGCTTAAGCTGTAAGAGCTTCTTTCCTCAGAATTTCAAAAGAGATGAAAAGAACCAGATAACAGAAGATATTATCGTAACTTAACACATAACACTATGTTCAGAGCAGCAAGAAAGCAAATAGCCATGTCCCTCTTACATGCTCAGCATTAAATTATCTTTCACAAAGCAAAAGGCATTTTTCTGACCGATAAAGCAATATGTACAGTTAAGAGGCATAGAACTCCCACATCCTGGCCTTAAATTGTTCTTCTTATAAGAAAGCAGCATTTATGAGCCCCATAATGACTATTTTAAATCCCCGGAATCACATCGCAATAGAAAAACACTGTGTAGCATAATATATAACAGCATATTTAAATACGAACCCAAATTCCATGCTTCTATAATCGATATTAAGTTGTGAGCAAATCAAAGCATTTCTACCTTGATCATTTCTCTAAGCAAAGGTTAACTAAAAAGGCCAGCCTTAGGAAGAAATAGAATACATACCATGATATAGTCTCTTTCGTTAGAAAAGGCAAGAAGAACAGATTTAGATTAAGACTTGGTGTATAACAGCTGAAAGCATAGAATTTGTATCCACATAATGAACTGATGTCTCCTCTAAAGACGTCAGATTGCTGTTCAGCTAAACTATCTAAAAATACCTCCTTGCAAACACACACACACACGAAATGACTACAAAGACAGGTCTTACTAAGCAGCTCTACTTGCACAAAATCACTTAATAAGTGGGGAAAAATTTTAAAGTACTTAGGGAAAATTTAACAGGAATTTTTCATAGCAACTATGATCTTTTATAAGCTATTTTGAAAACCAGTACCAATTTGTAAGAAGTAGTTAATGAAGGATCTTAAAGCAAATCATAACTGATCTAAGATATCCAATAGAGGATCATGTTCTATGAACCTAAAATTAAATAAAGAAAAATAAATCTCTGAATCACTCTATTTAAAAACTATTCTATTTAAAAACCAAGAAAAGGGAAATTTTCTGGCTGGAAAAGCAGGAATCGAATTTATAGATGCCACTGTGTGCCAAACCCTGTGTCAGATATGTAATCCCTACAAATAACCTACAAAGTATGCACCATTAACAGCACTTCATAGACTAGAAACATGGTTCAGAACATTTAAGTAATCTGCTCAATGTCACACAGCTACAAAGAAGAGGTAGGATTCCAACCACATAGTAATGACTCTAGAGCATTAAAATCTAACTGACATATCATCAATAACTGACATTCACATAGGCTCTACAGTTTGCAAAAAGATTCTGAAAATATTAACTTTTTATATTTTCCTTACTTGAACCTCAAGTTTTCCATCTGTAAAATGGGGAGAATCTCTCTTCACTCCTAGTATTTTGTTCATGATTAAAGAAAACAACATATGTAAAGTACTTAGTTAAAATAATTATAACTATTTCTGTAATCATTAATAATCTTCAAAACAATGTTGTGAGGAAGAACAGTATTATAATCATGATCTCCGTTTTGAAGTGAGAAAACAGAAACTTTAAGAAGTTAAATGACTTGCCTAACAGTTGCACAGCGAGTCAACATCACAACTAGGACTCAAAGCAAGGTCTTCGTACATAAAGCATTTTATTGTTTTACTACACAAAAAACCTAGTTGGAATAGTTCGTTCCTATTACTATGGGGACAAGTTCACAGTTGGAATAAGAAGGATTTTGCTTTTAAATATCTCTATTAGCATGCTTGAAGATGATGTGCAATGAGTACTGTTAATAAGTGAGTTTTGCTACACTATGACATTTCAATATGCACCCCTTTTGCTCTGAGGCTCAGGGTAACATTTCAAAGCCACTCATTAACTTTATTATAAACCAATTGAAGGCAACATCTTTTCCCATAGCATCTTTGGATAACCCTTAAGGGAGCGAACAAAATAGAAAAAGAAGTAATGTATACATCCATTGCTAACAAAGCCAATACTTGACACACGACCTTGAAGGATGTTCTCTAATCCTGCCTACTACAATGCGCCGCCCATCGTCTTACTACAGAGAATGAAGACTGAACCCAGGGTCATTAGCACCGCCAAGAAAAGGCCATTCTTAATGCAAGGAGGACCATAATCAAATGGATTTCAGGTCACTCTACTGTGGCCAGGTTAAAGTATATTTTAATACAGCTTTCTAAAAGGTATAATTATATTCAACAGTCCCAAGAATATGTGTTATAGTGATGTAGGTTAACAAAATGCCAAAATTGTAATTAAGATGGACCTAATTATCATTCATTTTTCTGTATTTTAAATGGCTAAGACAATGTTGCTAAGTCTGGCTGAGAAAACTGTTTCATCTGGCTATATGCTAAAATTAGCTCCTTGTAAATTACTTATCTAACTGGAAACAAATTAAGAGATCAATCAGATCACCCAAACAATAAGTCAAAAACTGGATTCTTTTCTATATTCAAGTCTAAAAACAGAGTAACATGAAAGACCTCTGGAGAACCATACAGATGAGAAATCTCAGATGAGCATGGCGACCTTCTCGTTAAAGGTTAAATTAACTAGATAAAACTTTCATGTAAAGAGTTAAAGAGTAATTCTTCAATACAAAATTGTATCCTTGCAATTCTGGCCAAGCTTGAAGGGAAATAAAATATAATGCTTTTATTTCCGTCAAGATCAAGGTAGGGATGGTAGTTACTACATCACACATACGAAATCCCTTTGAAACTTACACTAAAGAAAATCAACTCTGAATGTAGGGGGAGGAATAATCTGTTCTCAAACTTTCTGATGAGAATTACAATCCACAGGACACACAGAAAACAAGGAATTGGTCCATCCTTGCCACAGTGTATTAGGAGCAAAGTTAAAGTATTTCATGCACCTTCCAAAAATAAATCTGCATGTGCACGTCAGGGCGCGCGTGTGTGTGTACGCGCACCCATGCAGGACAAGAAAAGACTGCCACTGGCTCCACCTTGTATGAGCTGTGTGACTTTGGGAAAGTTACTTTACCTCTCATGTCTGATTTCTTTGTGTATAAAAAGGACAACATACTTATATTGTGAGGATTAAATGAGATAATATAGGAAAAGAGTTTAGAACATTACCTAGAACATAGGAAGCCTTCAATTCTAGCTAATGACACTATTACTGTTGCTTTCTTTTACTCTAACACAAATTAGTTAACAGATGGCTGCTTGCTGAGATGAACCTATAGATGAAAAAAGTGAATTAACTTAAGGACATGTCATCCAGGCAAAGGGAAAACCTGACAGTCTCTGACCCTCTTGCTTGACAGATTCAATTATCCTTACCTCTTGGATAATGGAGTGTAAACAATATCTTTAAAAAACATAAGAATTGTGTTTATTATGAGCCATGCATTACTCTAAGCACTTTATAGGTTTTACCTCATTTAATCTTCACACAACCCTATTATCTCCATTTTACAAGTGAGGATTCCAAGTAATAGGGAAGCTAAATGACTTAACCAGGGTGACACAAAGAGTGAGTAGTGAAGCCAGAATATTAATCCAAGTTCCTGGCTCCAGAGCCCTCCTCTGACCAACAGGCTACAGCTCTTACTGATCCCTTCTTTTCATGTAACTTTCTTCACAAAGCTTACAACTGGTCAGATTACAGTTTTCATTATCACATGTATAAACTATTTCCTAAATTGGGTTATTTTTCTAGATAGGTTACAGGAAGCAGTTTCACTTTCTAAGTGAAATCCACCCCCCTCCTATACACTGGTGAGTTCTGAGAGTTCCTGAGGATCCCCAGGCAGTTATTTCAATATATTTCAGTATTCAGGTTCCTTTGGTGGTAGGAACAGTAGCATCACATAAATTACAAGAGTATGGTATTGAAACCAATATGAGAGCAGAGCATCTTCAACCCTGTTTTACCCTGGGCTTCTCAAATCCTGTAATCTAGCTCTTTTGGACGACTCTGCTATGCTGCTTAAAATCTCCAAAATCCATCTACCTGATATACCTTATTCCCTATGTCTACCCATATCCACCTGGTGGGCCACAGCTGCCCCGTGAACATTCCTCTGTTAAGCCCCATACATAACACTTAGTGCAGCTGTCAGCAGGTCTCTCCTGCTACTACTCTGTGAGCAACTCGAAGACAGAGGCCAAGTCTTATTCACAACCAAATAACCAAGATCAAACACAGAGCATATTGTCCTCAAACAAGGAAACTAGCAAGACTAATAGTATATCTAGTTCCACAACTATTTGCACACTGCTACTACTGTAATATACAAATGTTGTACTAAACACACAATTATACTAATGTGGCTAATACCACATAGTGTTGATTCTAAGATGCACAATTTCTGTTTTATTTTAACATCTTTGAAATCGGGATCCATCTTACAAAAAACGAAAAGAAAAAACTGGGTCATTTAAAGTAAGGTCAATCAATCAATGATGTCTTAGATTCGATGAGAAATGATATTTTCATTAAAATATATACAATCAAATTTTTAAGGAAAATAACCCCAGGGAATTCTTGATCCTTCCCACCTTCTAACACAGTGTAGTTAGAAGTGAGAAATGATTTAGTCAGCTATGTCTAGATCAATAGAGATGGTCTGACTCCTGGCTACCCTAAATGAAGACCGAAAATAAAGCCCGTACTTCAGAAACTTAACTCATGAACTTTATAATCCCACAGAGATACCCTGGCCACATCATACTTTGATTTCACTATATTCTACCGTTAATGGCTTTCTAATTATTACATGAATCTCAGCATTAGGTCAAAACTCTTTGACCTGACATTCAAAGGCTTCTATAGCCTCACCCCTCTCTTCTCATCAACCTATGTTCCTCCAGTTGCCCCTCCATCTCAGCTAAACTGATCTACTCATTGTCCCTTGATTGCAAATGAATGCTTTTGATTCAATGCTTTAGCTCATTCTGTTTGCCTTGCAAAAATTCCTCCCATTTCCTTTTTTCTTCACATCTTGTTTATGTCCTACCCTTACTTGTGGCATAGCTCAAGTCTTATTTCCTTCTTTTCAGACTAGTCAAATTACACGTGACACTCATGCCTGTGCACTGTTGTGTATTTTTTGTCCATACTGCTCACCCAGCATTTAAATATATGCTACTCCAACCAGATGTGAAATTTTCAAGCCATATTTTTAAATCTCTGTTACAGAAATCTGAAGAAGATCCACAAGAAAACATTCAAGATATATTGTTTCTTTATTAATTCTCTCTTCTCAAAAGGCAAATAAGCAGAACATATAGCTTCAAAACAAAATGAAACTTCTCAGATGAAAAAAGCACAACGGTAATCCAAATAATGTTTTGTAATTTTTTTATTCCCAGGTATGGTTCATTTTTTACAATGATTTGAGATTGCTGCTGCACTAGTCAGTGGCTGTTCTTATGTAAAAACATATTTCTTTTCATCTATATGCTTTTAATATCAATATAGATTTACTTCTTTTCTGCTTAGTCACAAATTTAATACTCAATTTATTTGACATTTTAATTCAGTGAACACTGAAGACACTTTTATTAAATGAGAACTACAATCTATAGTCTCCTCTCCTATTCAAAGATAGCACTTAAGTAGTCTTGCTCTAAGAAAAAACTGAGACATTTAAGTTATCCACATTTCTTTTTCTAGAGCAAAACAAACTTTTCATTTAATATCATCTAGAATCAACTTCTGTGACATTTGTTCTTCAAGAGACATTCTTTAAGTCTTATTTATATCAGGTTGTTGATTTTTTTCGGGGGGGGGCAAAAAGAAAACAGGATAAGGAAGGGTAAAGAAATCTGGGAATATGACCAACTAAAAGGAGTGCAATGAAAACATTTCAATGATAAAAGACATGAAAATACAGTGGAAAGGGAAGAAGAAAGAAATGTTGTCACAGGTGTTTATATTTTCTCTAGCTAAGCTATTTAAAAGTTCACTCTTTGTCTTTTGACACTTTAATATTGACTTCCCCTATCTAAAAATTTTGTATAAACTTCAAGAAAAGCACAATGTTATGAATATAGAAAGCTTTATTAAAATCACGCTGCATTCTTTCTCTCCCACATTTGAGATGGAATTCCAACACTAGCTGAAGAAGCTCTTAAGTAAATAACTTTTCCTTCAAAATTTAAAATATTATATATAATACATATATATTAATATATATTATAATACACGACAAACTTTAAAACTATAAAGTAGACAAAACAGCTTACGATAGAAGCTTCATAATAGTTAGAGTGTGTCTCTTAAATCAGATGTCCTTAGCCTGCATATTATTTTTTGGGAGGGGGAATCTAGGACAAATTACATTACTAGATTTTATACTATGGTATATTATAAACATTTCCATAAGAGGATATGTATCAAAATGTTACCAATGGTTTTATCTGGGTAGTAAAATTGTGATTCTCTTTCTGTCCTTGTCTCTATTTTCTATTTTTTCCTCAATGAACATATAGCTATGTATTTTTTTAGTTATAAATTATGATGCACAAAAATTACCAACACAGACAAGCCACAGACTAAACTGCCACCTGAATAACTATAACACAAAACAGTGAAAATTAACTATTGCAAGGGTATCTCTTCTCAATAAAACAGTTTTAAAATATTTTTATGTTTAGGTAAATGTTATCCCTCAAATAGTGTAATTTTCACATTCAATTGTTTCCACAAATGGAATTAATTTCAACAAGAAATAGGAAGCCTGATACATTCATATAATATGAATGTATTATAAAACACATTCATATTTTTAATTGCCATTTAAAATGAAGAAAAGTGTATTTTTGGGTTTTTGGTGAGGAAGACTGACCCTGAGCTAACATCCGTGCCAATCTTCCTCTATTTTGTATGTGGGATGCCACCACAGCATGGCTTGATGAGCTGTGTGTAGGTCCACACCCAGGATCTGAACCTGCAAACCCTGGCCACTGAAGCAGAGCATGCAAACTTAACTACTATGCCACTGGGCTGGCCCTGAAAAGTGTATTTTTAAGGAAACAAGTCAGGGCAAAGAAAAAGTTAATTTCATCTTTCACATTTTCAATCACTGGAAACCCAGGGTACAAACTGTACTCATCACTCACCTTCTGCCAATCTTCCCCCACCCCCACCAACCCAGCCACTATAGGCCCAGTGACCATAGAATCCTTCTAAATCCTTATTGACAACTCTAAGCAATCTTATTTTTCACTCATATTAAGGGTACTATAAACTTCTCAGTTTCATAAAACCTAGAAAAACTATCTGCCACAATACTCCCGCTTAACTCCAAATCTTTCTTGATTTACTGAGAAAAATTTTAGAAAGAGTACTTTCACTTGCTAAACATACTTCAAAGAGTAAAAAATATCTAGTTGAATACATTCTTTTTTTCTAGGAGAACAGAAGCAATCAAAAGATTAAAATTCTATAGGTTTTTTACTGTTTCATTGTCTTCTTTTATTATGAAAGGTGTGAAGTTGTGTACTGGCACTTAAAATTAGTGAAATGTTGACCTATTGGAAATAATCCATAATAAGGTGCCTGCATTGTAATCTTTATTTTTGAGATCTTATATAGGGTGGTAAGAAAATATTTATCACAAGAGATAGGGCATATATTCCTGAAAATTAGCCTTTACTGATAAAGTAAACTAGGCAGAATCTTAAGTTCTAGCTTTTTCCATATGCCTAAATTAGAAATGCAATTATGGATTAATTATATTTATACAAACACACATATATGCATGAAATATGTGCATGTATATCTATGTTGACAGAGAAAGAGACAGGTATGTTCCATTTAATAATCAAACCAAGTCAATATTATAAACATCCAATGTATTTCTCTAGAGCTCCCTAAAGAAGAATATGAACCTTAATTGAAAGGAGTTTTTCAGACTGTCACTTTATCTATCAACAAATCTAAGGTAATCCATGTCTAAGATGTCTCTGAGAACAGCCTTTATAATGAACATGCAGTATAAGTTATAAAAGAGGATCTGGTGTGTTGATATGGAATGAGGAGATTTGAATCATATGAGGAATATCTATACAGTGACAAAGTACAAAGGCAACACAGGTTAGAGATTGACTGATAAGTTATGCAGATACAACACATATCATAGACTATGGAATTAAATAAGACTAATCATTACATATCATACACACACTATATATATATATATATAGAGAGAGAGAGAGAATACAACATAACTAATATAAAAGGCCTAAGCTAGAGGTTCAATTAATAAGAAGAAATGGCAGAGGTTCACAATTGACTAGTTCTATGTGGCAAAGGTGTTTCTATCCCAACAGGAAAGGTGGGGCAGGGACCAAGAGCTTAAGGGGACTACCTGTGTGATATAATATGTAGAGGGACATGTTGCTTCTGTGAGTGTGCTTTGTTATATCATCTCTTTGTGTGTTTTAGAGTATAAATGTGTATTTACGTTCTCTTATATGTCTTTGTACAAGCTTCTTATCTTATCTATGTTCTAAAAAATAGGTACTATTCTATTTAACCCCTTCTGTGTAATACCTAAGACAGGACTAACAGCACTAGAATTTTAATACTGTAAATGGACATAATCGCAAGCATGTGTCAGGTCTCCAAAAATAAAAAGCACTTCTTAATGATGAAGAAAAATAAAGAGGTCAGAGAGAGCAAAGATCTTAGACAAGGAAATTAACAGAGATCTTGAGGACACATTTACAAACTTTCATTTAAATTACACACATGTACACACACACTTGCACGGCTATATCTAATCTACATCTATGTAGATCCTGACATTAATTCTTGCTTTTAAAATCCTTTTTTTTTTTTAAAAAAAAAAGCTCATAACCAAACCATAATCCAAATAAAATATATAGATAATGACAAAAGTGGTTATTTGATCTAATCAGGACAAGTTTTCAAAAGTTTAGAAAAGATTGCTATAGACATGACAGTAATGTTATCCCTTTTTTTCTTTTTACTATGCACATAAAGGAAGCAATAAAAAAGTAGTTCATTAAGGATTTAAAAATAATTTCTACATGATTATTATTAAGCATAGGAAAATGAAGAAAACTGAAACATCACTCTGGAAGGATTCTTAACAGATTACCTGAATAAAATATTTAAGAATGTGGTCAGGCCTAAAATCAAGGAAATGGACTAAAGAAATTTCAAGTTATATTTCAGGGATAATTATACCTATATGACCAAATTGATAGAGCATTTATTTGGTGCATATTTCAGTGTTTCAAACATATAAAATATGTTTTAAATGAAAAACTATGATTGGTGATCTTTCCATGATTAAATAGTTAAAGGAGAAGAAATAATTGAGCTGCTAATGATGCATTTCGAGCATTCTCTTTTTTTTTTAAGTTGATCATTCTCTTTTTCACTAATCTTAATTGATTTTATTTTTATGTAGTCTGTTTTTAAATGGATCATTACTAAACAATATTTAAAAGCACAGATGTGAAGTATGCTTCTTCTTTTGACTAAAAGTAAGGATTTTTCTTTAATGTCCTATGAGATAAAGCTTTTTTCAATCTCATACATATAAGTAGTGTATGTAATGCATTGGCAAGTTTCTAAAATACATTTTTTCAATTCTAACAGGGTAAAAAGATCTATTATTTGTTGTCAGAGTTTCTTGGCCCAAATCCAAGGCAAGACAACCTTGTCCTTGAGTAAAACAATAGGATATTGCTTCCTCTCAGGCCTCTCTGCTAGCTAGCACGGTGGAAAACCTCCCCAACCTCCCCAAGAGATAAGTTTATTTCATCTCAGGAGATATAGCTGTCATAATAGACAAAATAAAGATCAGATAAAGAAAAGGTGGACTCTTATCCCAAAAGAGGCATCACCTAACAGCTATAATTAATCTTGGTTTTATTTTCTACATCGCCAAGGAAAATCTATCAATCAAATTATGTTAAAAAAGACACTCTACCCAATGTTTACAGACAAGGTCAAATTGTCATGGTAGGATAAAAGCAATTTTTAAAAAACTGAGTTTTCTTAAATCTGTTCTAGTTAAAGACAGGAAGTGGAGGTGGGGGTGGGGGAGGAGGAGGTAGTTACACTTCCTTGCTGGATCTTCAAATTATAGTCATTAATTTGTCAGGTATCCTAACATCTTCTTTTCTGTCACCTGTATTGAACTATTTATTCTCCCTAACACAATCCATTCCAATAGTGATGATCTCATTAAATTTCCTCATAACCTTCTGATTCCTCATATCCTTCTACATCTTCCTGCCTTGGACCCTCACATGTTATTCTTCCGTCCTAGAAAAGCCTTCTCTATACGGCACTCTCAACAGTTCATACATAGTTTTGAATTGCAACCATATCCTTATGGTATGAAGAAGGAGGAGAATTCACTCAAGATATGATCTCTCATCTAAGGGTAAAGACCAAACCAATTTACAAGCACCAATTAGAAGAATTAATAAAATTAACAATCACCTATTAAGTGGCACTAAATCATTAATCAGAGAAAGCAGAGATGAATACGAAGAGACAAGGAGCAAATGAAAGTCAAGCAAGGAGCAGTGCAAGCTGAGAAATGAGAAAAGAAAATGAGCCTGAAGTGTCTGTAATCAGACCATCTTGTCCTAAATTTTAAAAATCATAGTTGAGGAAAAAATATGTTCCTTAGGGAGATAATGCAGATTATAGAGGGTCTTGGTGACCAGTAGGAATTTAGACATATAGTTAAGCTATATTACATCCTTCTTGGTTAAGAGGCTTATGAAATGATGAAATTGATATTTATGGCTACAAACGAGAGATGACCAGCATGCACTTCAGAGAGGTGATCATTAACTGAAGTTGGGCTCTATGATAGATGCAGACTTCACCAAAGCAGAAACGGGAGACAAAACAGCAAGACTAAGTGCTTCCAATGGAGCACAAGTGGCCAAGGTCAGGCTACCAGAAGTTACAAAGGGAACAGACAGAAGAAGTTGAGGCATCAAGTTTGTGTTTAAAAAGCTAAGCTTCAAAATGAGAAAGTACTTGGTAGGGCCAAACACAGAAAAGCAGAAGGAGAAAGGGATTGGGCTAATGGCGTCTGTTCTTGATCAACCCAACCCAAGTCTCAAGATTACATCAAAAAAGATAGACTCATTATTGATTGCATTTTTCACTAAATAACCTTATACAACTATTTTTATAATTCAGAAATTGATAATAATGTACGCCTGAAATTACAGTTATAAACCATTATAATCTCAATAAAATTACTTACAAAAGAAAAAAACTATTTTTATAAAATAGTTCTGATCATGATATTGTTATTCCTTTACATTAACAGTGCTTGGAATGTCACCCATACCAGGAAAAACAGAGTAGCAAGAGAAAAATCAAGCTTTTTTTTCAAGTCATGTATTCCACTAGCTAATACCAGCTCTCATAATTATACAATCTACACACGTAATTTAGATTAAATTTGGCCGGGTAAGGAGTAGTAGTATAGGTTTGTGGTTAAAGCAGGGCTACGAAATCAGATGAACCTGAGTTCCAGTGATGACTCCACCACTTACTAGTCCTTGGAAAAAACTGATTTTTTTTTTAAAGATTGGCACCTGAGCTAACATCTGTTGCCAATCTTCCTCTTTTTTTATTCTTCTCCCCAAAGCCCTCAGTACATAGTCATATATTCTAGTTGTAGGTCCTTCTGGCTCTGCTATGTGGGACACCACCTCAGCATGGATTGATGAGCAGCGTGTAGGTCCATGCCCAGGATCTGAACCGGCAACACCCTGAGCCACTGAAGTGGAAAACGCAAACTTAACCACTCAGCCATGGGGCCAGCCCCAGAAGAAACTATTTTTTAAGCTTGCTAAAGCCTTAGTTTCATCAATCATCTCTTAAGAGGTGATAATACAGCTTCCTTTAGAGGGTTGTTGTAATAATTAAGTCAGACAATACGGAATATAGTGCCTGTCATACAATAAGTGCTCAATTGCTATTTATTCCCTACATTTAAGTAAGGCACTTCTTACATATACCACTTTTTAAAATTATTTAATCTTGACTAAAGTTTCATTTATTATAAGTACAGCACCCTACATATATCAATACTTTCCATAAAAATGTACAACTGGAAAATAGATTATCAGTTTGATAGTATCAAGTTGATTTGTTTTAAATGGTTCATTTTAAGAATTTACCAAGTTTCAAAGTCATCCTATATTGCAGAACTTCCAAAAGCACACTTAAGGGATACTATTCCCATGAGACAATCTGAGCTAGGCAAAAAAGGGAGAGGCAGGTGAAAAACAAAACAGGTGGTAAATAGAGTAATGAAACCTTTAATGTTATCCCAAGGTTTTCCCCAACTTACTGAGCCTATAGAATTGTTTTCAGTTAACATCTATTAACCATCCATACAACAAGTTTTCCACAGTAGTCTTTTGAATAATGCAGTTTTATAATACATTTTTAACATGTTAATAATCTCCTTTTATTTTCAAAATTTACAAAATCACAAGGTTCCTCTGAAGGGTAACTGAAACCACTAGATGACTATGAGAACACAGGCCAGTGCTGGGTGCATTTTTGCTGACACATGGATTTTCATCTCAGTGTCATCAACTGACCATATATAATGGGGAGGGGAGGCAATGTGATAAAACATAGAACATTTACTAGTTTAAAGGCTTAAATGAGACTTCATTAACCCAAAATTCAGTTAAATGAGCAGTTCAACAGTATTTATTGTACACTTATGTGACAGCAACTGAGATATGCACTGAGCTAGACAGAAAATGAACAAAGAATAAAAACCCATAAGATCTGAAAGAGTCTGACAAAGCAGAATAACTGAGTTTACTGCTTGTGCCCAACCATAGCTTAAACAAATGCCCCTAATTTAGTTTTTGCTTTTTAGTATCTCACTCCCTTCTGCAGTCAAAGAAGCAAAGCCATTTAAAAAGTCACAAAGTTTTTGAAGAAGCAAAAACGGAAGTACTTGTGAATTTACCTAAATTTTACTCTTTTAAAATTAGCTCTGACATTATTCCAAAAAGCCTCATAGGTCAAAAGAGGGGCATTCTTACTCATTTTTGCTCAACAACTGTTTACTGAGTCATCTATTATGTGAGAGCCAGAGTAATTATTCTCCTATTCAACTCCTTGCATATAATTAAAATTTTAAAGGTTTGCTCATTAAACAGCAAAGTCTAGATAACCAAAGGACTCATCAACAAGTATATAGCAAGATCTTGATATCATAAGCTGCCAACTCTACTGCGTATGATGCTCGGGGATGGCAAATTCTAGTATTCCAATTTGTAACAAAAGTATCAGGAAATGCCACTCACATGTTTTCTAGAAATTGCTTGATTCAAAGCTATCTTACAGCTAGTGTTACTTTTGTCATAGCTTTACCCTAAATTTCAGTAAAATATAAAGCACTTGTCAGGAAACAAGCTTACAGAATAGGATACTGGGCACTCTATACGTACTATTTGGTATTATCTGTCCCAACTGCTCTTGTTTTCACAACTCTAGTAATATTGTTTCCCCCTCCACCAGTAAATAGTTTTAGCAATTTTCTCTGTTCATTAAAATTATATTATTATTAATTTAAACACCCTCCTCCCTTCATTTTGAGAAAGGATATATGAAAAAGGTAAACAAGAAGCCTGTGGTTTAAACTTTGCTTCTAAGGTTCCACAAGTCAGTTTAAGTAACACCCTCACTTTTACCTGACAAAATCATGACTACAGAGGAGCTTCACTTCAAAGGTCCTGTTAACAAAATCAAACTATAGTGGAACTTCTCTATAACAACCTTTCTTATTAGTAAAATTAAGTATAAGGTTGGTCTTTTTCTGGATCTGATCCGAAGAGATTTCATTAGTGAGGTACCACAAGGATCTCATTATGAGGAGGCTGGGCTCTAAGCACAGCACCATATCACGCTTCCAACACACTTCCTGCCTTAAGGACATCCCAAGGTTCACTAGCAAAGTGAGATAATGCCTTAAGAGTCACTTCATCTAAGAAAGTCTCTTGGATTTAGTTAATAATTTTGTTCATAATGAAGAACAAAACCAAATTATAACGATAAATCTAAGCATCTAATATTCTAAATTCATGGCCTTCTGTCTATAAATTTTCAAAGCCTTGGCAATTTATCTCCATTTTTTAAGTTTAACATCTTATCCTTTTAGAATACATAAAAGATAATTCCTCTACCCTAATATAATACCTGCTAGATGCTAGGATGTAAAAAGAGACATTTCAAAAATACTTAGACTACTATATAAGCTGCCTAAATTTATGCGTTTTCATTTTGGGGATGTAAAATATGTATATATATATATATATATATATATATATATATATATATATATATAAAAAACATGAATTAGTGTGATGACAGAAAACTTCTAACGTGGTGGTTGCTATAAAAGTAGCACTGTGAGAACTCGAATTCCTGTAACAGGAGGCTCAGATTTGGTGTTAACCATAGAAAAGTATTTCTCACAAACTGCAGTAGCTGCCTGTGGGATTTCAGCATGACAAATGCATAGCTGACTCATGGGATCAATTATAAAGAAGTAAGACTTGTGGCATTAAAAAATATATTCTGTGTTTTCATCACCTATTAATATAGGTTAAGAAGTCAGATGAGCCCCACTGATTGTTTTATTACCAAATCAATAACCAAAGCTCTCCCTCCCTCCCTCGAACCTATGTGTGAATTCCTTACTACAGATGCCCGTTCCCAGTAACCTTTTTCATGAGCTTTCATTAAATTCAACTATAAAAACATTTTTTAAAAACTATTTGAGTATTAAGTTAAAGCTGAATTGTCAAGCTTTAATTTCTGATGATAAAAATCAGCTGTCCAATATTTCTCAATGTTCGTGATTTTGCTTTAAATGAATTGTTGGTCTTGTTTAAAATTTTTTTTAAATCACAACAAAATTAGAAGAACAAGCCAGTTTTAACTTACCCTCCCTCCTCCAAGCAGACCATTATACCCTCTAAAAAACCTGTTTTTCCTGAAGAGAAACAGCAATAATTCCCATTTTAAAGCAGTTCTCTATGACGTGCTGTTGAAGCACAAGCAGCATTTGCAATACTTACTGAATGCTTCTCCTGCTGGCCCATAACTCCATGGTTAGCTGGGATTGCTAGTGGTTTCATAATGAAGAAACATATGCTGAACTGAATTTACACATCATGTACCAATCTCTCATGGATGGCAAGTCACCCTCTACAGCATTAAATTAAAAAAGAAAAAGAAAAAAAAAAGAGGGAGGAGGAAACCAAGCTGCAGCTTAAAGTGTCACTACTGGTAAGCTTAAAAAACCCCTCACACTTGTAGACCAGAAAAGGAATCCGAACAACGGTGTTCGTCTCCATTTTTAAAACATTGAAACTCTAACCATCTTAGGCTATGACAAGACCGAGGAAACCTTTTACAGCTCTCAGTCTTCCAAGAGAACAAGATCATTTCTGAGATTGAAGAACAAGAGGCAAAAGAAAAGGAGGAAAAAAAAAAAAGCTAAAATGGCTGACTGCACACAGACTCCCCTCAAAAAGGCTTAATACAGAATTATATTAGTCAGGGTGGTATAAGAACCAGTCTCTAGCATTCAGCCAAGCATTGTTAATACTCTTGTTTCATTTGCAATCACATATACGGACCCCTCCAACCAAGAAAAAAGAAAAAGAAAGAAAAAATCAGGGCAGAGCGTGTGAATCGGGACCTCCTCCCTAGCTGCTAATGATGCTGACAGAGTGGTGACCAGTGATCTCTGTCCCACTCCACTCACCAAGTTTGCACAATTAATCTTAGCAGCATGACACTGATGGACATTTAATTTAATGATGTCTGTCCCTCACACTCAACACAAGCATGACTGCTAGCAAGAGAGTCACTAACAGAAACACAGCACATGCACACACACAATCTCGAGAATCATGAGTCTGAATGCAATACACCAATATAATTACATTATTGTGCTTACTTTGGAGGACCATGGCTGCAGGCAGTTGGCATAGCAACGCACAAGGAAAGCCATTTCCTGGGTAGAGAGAAAGCTTCCTTTTCTAAATAAAAAATCCCTCTTAGGAAACAAACGGCATTGCTGCTTCCCGCAGAAAGCAAGACACTGTAGTCTGTCTCTTAACCTGCAAGGCTCACACTCAATGCAGTTCTAGTGATGTAAGTGGATTTCTCTCTCACCCTCCCTCTCCTTCTATACACTGAAATATTCAGCTCAAATGGTACACACATTCCTTAAGGCTCGCCCCCTCCTCTACTTAACCATTTCACTCATTAAGGTAGCGATGGACAATTCAGATAAAGTAACAAGCTCTTGCCTGTATTATATCAGCGGCTGTAGGTTAAGCAAGTCTCAGAGGGATGGAATCCATTGATTGCTGACTCCAAATAATATCACTGAAGACAGGGTGGGAAAACGGAGCAAGGACTTACTTGAACAGCTTTGAACTAAAATACGATTTTTCACCACGGTGAAGATAAAAGAATGGATGTGACCTCTTCCCCACCTTCAAATATCACTGTGCTATAGGGAACAAGTACCTATCAAAAATTTACAAAATGTACATTTAACAAGCTTTATATAAAGAAGATGTGATTTTCACACACATCCATACACACACACAGCACCTTGCAAATAATGTCAAAATACATCCACTCAGGTTTTTTTAGAAACCAAATCAAACTTCTTTTAGGAGTAGTGAGTTGAAATTTAATGAGGATATGTTATTCTACCATCAACCCTTAATTTCACCTAGGTTAGTAGGTTATTTGAAAGATGTCATTATAGTTTACAAGGAATAAGAACATTTTAACTCTGAAGCACTGGTCAGTTTCTCACAGTGAAATCTATCTATAAATGTTAAATATAATAGAAAATAGATACAGAAAACCTAGCAACTTTAATAATTGACTTTAAAATTGTCAGTGCTTGCTAATTGTGTGTCTTGTCTACCTACCTGATGCTGCACCCATACTATTCTCTTTCCTTTTTTCCTCTCATATCCAAAGGCAACCACTCCCACCACATCACTATTTCCTACCCATCCTCAACATACCTCTTCCATAGACTTCTTATATTATCCATTATCCCTTTTCTCCCAATTTATTCAACCTCTCCCCAACAACTAGAGGTTCTCCACACTGGCTTTTAAGTATGTTCAGGTCTCTCCCATTTCAAAAACAAAACAAAAACCAGAAACCTTCCCTAGATCCTACATTCTCCTATGGCCACAGTCACTTCACAATCAAATCTCTCCAGAATTTCCTACTTTGGCTTCCACCATTTCTTCATCCCTTGCACTTCTAAAATGAAGGACCATCGTGGTCCTGTTATATAACTTATACACCTCTCTCCATGTCCAATCCATCACAATACTCCATTGATTAAATTCTCCACCTTTTCTTAAATTCAGATTTCTCTTCTCTCTTCTGCTATCTTTCCACTCCAAATACTATTTTTTGCCTTGAAAATTGTAAAAGTCTCCTTATTAACCTGTCTGGATTCAATTCTAACCCCATCCAGCCAATCCATTTACCATACTGCCTCCTGAGATCTTTTAAAAACTAAAATCTGGTCATTTTCACCTAATCCACTGAGCCCCTTTTTCAAATTAAAACACATCAATGGCTTCCCATTGCTCTGGCATACACACTAAAACTCTTATTATAGTCTGCATGATTTATATGTTTTCAAGACCTTTCACGCCCAAGCCCTCCAGGTCACCTGGGCTGCTCTTGGTTCCTTGAATAGGGCAAGAGGCCTTTTTCACACGTTATTTACTCTGCCTGGAACTCTCCCTCACCCTCCCTTTGCTGATTGAGCCCCACCCCCTCCCTGAAAATATTGGAGAAATGCCCTCAAAGTTATCATGATATTGTGTATCACTTCCCTGTAGTGCTTATTACAGTTATGACTTTACATTTACTCATGAAATTATTTAAGCAGTTAGTGTCTGCTCCCCCCACTACACTCTAATCTCCATGACAGCCGGCACCATGTTTGTCTGTGTGCCACTGTACTTGCAGCACCTAGCATGGTACACATCGTAGGCACTCACATTTTTTGAATGAATGAAATCTCTAGTAACTGGGAATGGACATTAGCAAGACTATATTTGATCCTGTAAACTGGTTCCTATCAGAATCCCAAATACTTTCAATAATAGACAAATGAATGATTTAACAGTAAATGGCGCTGATCTTTGACAAAGGGGCAAAGGCAATATCATAGAGCAAAGATAGTCTCTTCATAATGCTGAAACAACTGGATAATTACATGCAAAAAAAAATGAATCTAGACACAGACCTTACACTCTTCACAAAAATTAACTCAAAATGGATCACAGACCTAAATGTAAAACGTGAAACTTTAGGAGCTAAGGATAAAACATCTAAAGATAACAGGAGAAAACCTAGATGATCTTGGTTATGGTGATGCCTTTTTTTTTTTTTTGAGGGAGACTAGCCCTGAGATAACATCTGCCACCAATGCTCTTTTTTTTTTTTTTCTGAGGAAGACTGGCCCTGAGCTAACATCTGTGACCATCTTCCTCTACTTTATATGTGGGATGCCTACCACAGCATGGCTTGACAAGTGGTGCGTAGGTCAACAACCAGGATCTGAACCAGCGAACCCCGGGCTGCTGAAGCAGAACATGCAAACTTAACTGTGTTGCACCACTAGGCCGGCCCCTGGTGATGCCTTTTTAGATACAGCACTAAAGACACAATGCACGAAACAAATAATTGATAAGGTGGAATTCATTAAAATAAAAAGCTTGTGCTCTATGAAAGACAATATTAAGAGACTTAGAAGACAATCCACAGACTGGGAGAAAATATTTGCAAAAGACACATCTGATAAAGGACTCATCCAAGATATACAAAGGACTCTTAAAACTCAACAATAAGATGAACTTGATCAAAAAACAGACCAAGGGGCCGGCCCAGAAGCGTAGTGGTTAAGTTCACACACTCCACCAGGGTTCACCAGTTTGGATACCAGGCATGGACCTACATGCTGCTCATCAAGCCATGCTGTTGCGGCAACCCACATACAAAATAGAGGAAGATTGGCACAGATGTTAGGTCAGGGCCAAACTTCCTCACCAAAAAAAAAAGAAAAACAGACCAAAGACCTTAACAGACGTACCTCACCAAAGAAGATATACAGATAGTAACTAAGCATATGAAAAGACATTCCACAACATGTCATCAGGGAAATACTAATTAAAACAACAATGACATACCACTACATAGTTATTAGAATGGTCAAAGTCCAAAACTCTGACAACACCAAATGCTGGTGAGGATGGTAGAGCAACAGGAACTCTCATTCATTGCTGGTGAAGATGCAAAATGGTGTGGCCACTTTGGTAGATAGTGTGGTGGTTTCTTACAAAACTAAACATACTCATCATAAAATCCAGCAATTGGGCTACCTGGTATTTACCCAAAGGAGTTAAAAACTTATGTCCACACAAAAAGCCGCACACACGTGTTTATAGTAGCTTTATTCATAATTGCCAAAACTTGGAAGCAACAAAGATGTCTTTCAGCAGGTGAATGGATAAACAAACTGTGGTACATCAAGACAATGGAATATTATTTGGTGTTAAAAAGAAATGAGCTATCAAGCCATAAATGACATGGAGGAACCTTAACCATATAATACTAAGTAAAGTCAATCAGAAAAGACTACACACTGTATGATTCCAACTATATGACATTCTGGATAAGGCAAAACTGTGGAGACAATAAAAAGATCAGTGGTTGCCAGCGGTTGTAGGGAGATGAACAGGCAGAGCACAGAGAATTTTTAGGGCATAGAAAATACTCTGTATGATATTATAATGATAGATATATGTCATTATACATTTGTCCAAACCCATAGAATGTACAACACCAAGAATCCTATGGACTTTGGATGAATATGATATGTCAATATAGGTTCCTCCTTGGTTAAAAAAAAAAATGTACCATTCTGGTGAGTGATGTTGATAATGGGGACAGCTATGCATACGTGGGGGCAGGGGTATATGAGAAACCTCTATACCTTTCTCTCAATTTTGTTGTAAACCTAAAACTGCTCTAAAAACTTAAAGTCTTAAAAAAAATTAAGTAAATGGCATCAACAGGTAGAAGCAACCCAAGTGTCCATCTGTGAATGAATGTATAAACAAAATGTGGTATATACATACAAAGGGATATTATTCAGTTTCAAAAAGGAACACAATTCTGTTTCAAGCTAGAACAAGGATAAACCTTGAAGGCACTACTCTAGGTGAAATAATCCAGTCACAAAAAGAAAAACACTGTATGATTCCACTTACATGAAGCACCTAGAATAGTCAAATTCATAGACAGAAAGGAGAATGGTGGTTGTCAAGGGCTGAGGGAAAAGGGTAATGAGGAGTTATTGTTTAATGGGTATGGAGTTTCAGTTTGGGAAGATACGAAAAATTCTGGAGATAGATGATGGTAATGGTTGCCTAACAATGTAAATGTGCTTCACCCAGATATACACTTAAAAATGCTTAAAATGGTCAATTTACAAGTTATATATAGTTTACCACAACAGATTTTTTAAAAGTAAATGGCAATTCAAGAACTAAATAATCAAAGTCTACAACTTTCATCCATCTAGCCCATATCCCACACATCCATGTGACAAAAATCTTCTCCAACTTTAAGTCAAATTACCCCTGTGCTGATGGTGTCTGACCTTATATGTGAAGATTTCCCATTGCTTGCTTCTCTCTGGAAAAACGTGTCACTTCTCTCAAGAAGGAAACTAACTTAATCAGGGAACCTGATAGATGAAGTCAGAAAATCACACATCCTCAGGCACTGATGCTTTTCTATGCTGAGACTTGGTGTGATTTTTCTCACAACCTGGCTTCTTTCTTACAACCTACATATCTCTAAACTCATGATTGTTAATACTGAAATTTTACTATTCATACTATCTTGTACATTGAAACACAATTGTGCCAGTTTATAATATGCCAAACACTGCTTAAGAAATAAAATACAAACTGAAGATTTAAGAGAATCCCATACTACAGATTTGACACAAATAAGAGTAAATCACACTAACCTTGAAGTACTGTAACTTAGATTATATTCATCCCATTCCTTAACCATCTAGATTTAGCAAGTGGCATTAAATAGCTCCAGCTAGAAAAAGGAGCATGTAACAATTTTCTGCCCTGTGTCAAGAACATCTACTAACTTCTAAATTATCAGTAACAATGATCCAAAAGATAGCGATTACATACATAGTTCAGAAAACTACTTAATGTAAAGCCCTTCCATGCTAAATTTAATACCACGGTATTCATTTATATTTTTTCCACTTAAAGTATTTGCTTTCTAATTACTACGAAATTGAGAAAAATGATCTGCTCTTCTCAGTAATTATTAATCACATTTAGGATTAATATGTGTTTATTTATTTATAATATCTATGGTGTTTATCCACAGATCTCCATGTGCTTTATGAACATAATTAAGCTTGGTCAAAACCCAAGGGAAGCAATAAAACAATGTATTCATCTTTCATAGAAAAATAAAGCGTATTAGATTATAGAGTTAGTAGTTTAGAAGAATACAAAATAGAACTCCAGGTTTCTAGTATCATTTACTTCACTATCCACTATATATTATTGATTTCTTCCCTCTTCCCCCTGCCCCAGAGAAAAACTATAGAGGGTGATGAAAATTTGTGGGAGCAGCAGGAAGAACTTATTCTTTGATATCTGGAAACGAGAAATTTTATAAATTTGATTCCTAATGTTTTATTGTTCACCAAAGAAATGATATTTAAAAACGCTATTTTCTATATAAATATACAAACCAATTAAGTACTAGGTCAATGAAAAATAAAGCTATTGTACTAGGTATGGTCAGAAGTTTTTCTTCTCTTTTCCTAAACCCAATACGCATTCCCCCATTAGTACTATGATTTCTTTCCAAAAGAAAAGTTGATTATCTGACAAATTCTTTATACCATAACTCAGTCCTACATTTCCCATAATCTCTTCCATCTTTGGGTATACCTCAGACAGGTCCTTCACACAGACTCTCCCAAAGCAATCATAGAGGAAATACGGGCTAGAATTTTATGTTTTTATTTTGACCAAATAAAATGATACTCCAGGTTCATTATTAAAAATAATTTAATTATGAAATAAAATGAAAGATACCAATACAATGTCTGACATAATAATTGTAGAATAAATATCTGAGTTAAATTTAAATACAGGCTTTAGAAATACTGGGAACCTATTACTTAAATTAGGACTTAGTATCAGAAAGATCTAACTGAAAGTCCAAAAAGATCACCCAGATATACTCCAAAGACATGTTCCAAAGAAATCTTTAGGCTATTTCTTTAATAAAAAGTTTCTGACAACAAACTGTTTACGTTGCATCTGAATCATAATTGGAAAATTAATGTAGTAACCTATCCATAATAAAGATGCTCAATATTTACATGGAACATGTTAGAAGAGAAAGATTAAAAGATGGCATGAGGGGCCAGCCCGGTGGTGCAGTGGTTGGATTCACACAATCTGCTTCGCAGCCTGGGGTTCATGGATTCAGATCTCAGGCACAGACCTACACACTGCTCATCGGGCCATGCTGTGGTGGCATCCCACATGCAAAAATAGAGGAGGATTGGCACACCTGTTAGCTCAGGGACAATATTCCTGAAGCAAAAAGAGGAAGATCGGCAACAGATGTTAGCTCAGGACCAATCTTCCTCACCAAAAAAAAAAGATGGCATGTAAAACAAGTAAAATAAAGAAGCCTGTAAGTCAGTGAGAAATTCCAACATAAAGAGTGGTGCTTTTAAAAATGCACTTATTTGAAAAGTGAACAAACTTTATTAGCTGATTTAACAAAGCTTACTTCATTTCCTAGGACCTATTTTAAGAAATGACCAGACTTCATCTTGAAATGCTCAAGGTTTCAAAGGTAGAGTCCTTATACACAGGTCACAAGAAAAGCATTTCACTGCTTTTTCTAGGGGAAAGGGCCTGAAAGTGGGCTCTCTACTATAGTATTTCACAAAGCTACACTCCAATGTAAATAGCAATTATCTTTATTATTAATTTGGCATGTAACATTTTCTCTTATGATTAATATGTTTGCATGAGCACAATGAATTGTTAATTATCCCTCTATTTTTATTTAACAAAAAGAGAAATATTGATCATAAACTGGAATACAAATTAGTTGAAGGCAGAGACCATACAACATTTTATTTATTTGATATTGTCAATGATAAATTATGCTTTATCTCTAATACCTAACACACGGTAATTGCTCAGACAAAGGATGAATGCATAAATGATTCCACTTAAACTTTTTCAAAACTAACCTGTGAAGTACTGTTACACTGGCTTTAAGATGAGAAAACAGACATAGGATAGTCTGTAGCCACAAAAGATGTCCAATTTGTTTACTGACAAAATTAAGTGTTTTAAATAACTCGCCAGGTGAAAAGAGTAGGCTAAAACCAGCAAATTTAAATATAACAGGAATAAATATAAAGACCTACATGTGTACCATCAAAATGTCACTTGTACAAATAGAGGATGGGGAGATTAGGCTGGAGGAACAATGCATATGAGGGTGGGAGATGGGAAGAGTTATCTGTAAAATTGAGCTGGCCAAAGGCTCCATATGAGCCAATGTACAATGCCTTAAAATCCTAATACAATCTCAGGTCACATTATCAGACATGTAATGTCCCAAGCAAGGAAGACAGGAAGTTCTGCTGTAATCTGTATTTGTAGGGTATTGTAGGACCTTATCATCTAAGTTATAGCAACCAGTTCTAGACATCATGACTTAGGAGAGATAATGAGTAACTGTAGTGTTCAAGAGCAGAAACCTAGGTGATAAGGTGTCTAGGAAAACTACAAGAAGTTAGGAATGTTTAACCCAGAGAAGAGGCTTAGTGGAGCAGGATCTCTTTAAATATCTGAAACACAGTTATATGAAAGTGGAATATGAATATTCATTTATGTTGCTTTAGAGGATACTTAGAACCATGAATTAAAATTATAGAGAGAGAGATTTTAGCTAAACATAAGGAAAAGTTTCTTAATAATTACACTCTTCCTACAATACACAGTAGCTGCTATGATTTACTAAAACTTTACTTTGTTATCAGGCAGTAGGGTACAATTTTGACACATATTATGTAAGGACTATCTTGCAAATATCAGCTCTAAGTGTAATTAAAAATCCTAAAGCAGAGGCTGAATGCCAGTGATTATATAGAAAAAAATAATTTGTTTTAAGATATACTTATACTGATAATTAGACAATAGTTTATAGGTTTTCCTTTTAACATCATTACTTTGCTAATTAAAAGTTCCCAAACTTAAAAATAGGTAAGTGAAAGGTGATTTTCTTAATGTTAGAAATAATTTGAACTATTAAAAATTGTACATACCTAGATAATTGGTTTTAAAGAAAGTTTTAAAACCCCTTGAAATTACCTACTGTATGTCTTTAATATTCTTAAATATTACCAAAATATGTCCAATATTTTCTGGTGCAGAAGTAAGCAATTTTAAGACAGTGTTTTTTCACTTCTAAAAACTAGGACTACTTTCAGACAACTTTAAGTTGTTTTGATTCATTAAAAAGTAATACTTACAAAAGATCTTTCAGCAGGATTTGGCTTTTATTACTTATCATATTAGCAGACCTAACTTTTAAAATACACTAATTAATTACATGGTCATCCTTTGTTACGATGTGGTACTATTACTTATCAGTGAAAATCCATGTCTATATTGGAATGAAACTAGAAAGGTTAAAGAGGAAGAAAACATGCCGTGCTTTACTGATGAGAGATAACATGGTTTGAAAAGGGAAAGCACTTAATTACAACAAAAAAAGACTGATGAATCAACCAAAGGCTATCATCACTGCAAATATAACTCAGTAATTGTTCTTCACATTGGATATTCTATACTCCAGCCTATTTCTTTTAAAGGTACTTAAATAGTAGGCATCTAAAGTGGTTGAATTATTTGATATGTATCTCTTTGGGATCAAATTTAAAGTATAAGTAACATAAAAGCAATATACGTTAAATTCTTTTTTAAAAATAAATAAGTTTACGTATTGGGAATGGAAAAGACCCATGTCTATGTTTGACTCTATCTCAGTGACCATGAACATTGAACATGTTACTTAATCTCTTTGACTTTAGCATGTTTGTCTCCTAAGAGTGGAGACACCATTGCCCAGCATTTAGAACTGCAAGAGGTTTAATTGACAAAATATATGAGAAAACACCTAGCCAACTAGTATATATCATAAGCATTCAATAAGGGTCAATTTTATTCCTTCCAAGATAGTCTAAAAAGTCGGTTGCACTCAAGGTTTGGGCAACCCATTGATCAATGTTGTATAGATAGCTGGGATTATTATCCTTGTGCAGATAACCCTGTGTGGAATTGTTAATGCAGGTGGATCTACAACGCCACTCCTAGAAATATTAACTAATACTAATTCTGGGAGTTTGATACAAAGACATCAGCATATAACCAAGATACTGCTGAGCACCGATTACATGCAGCACAAAAGGTATACAATGGCATACAAGATGATATCTGCTTTCAAAGACTCTATTGACTCTTCAGGAATTTAACTTTTAACAAATATATTTTCATTTTTAAAATCTAATGTCTTCAAATAAACATCAAAATGTCTAAGTTCTCATAATGGTTCAATAATCTTCATTCTAAAAGAAAATGACAATATTTATAAATGGGAGTATTAATCAATGGACTTCACTACCAGGAATAAAATTGTGACTGCCTCTCTGTTGTAATTAAATATATTCCAGACAGGAAATGCTTCCAAGTAAATTTGCCTGGAAAATAATTAAATATAGAAGATTGTCTCAACATAGAAAATATTTTAGATGCCACAGAAATATTTTAAATGTTCTCTTGAAAAAGAAGTTAGCCTACTGATATGACCACATGAACTTAAGATGACAACATTCAATCTTCCTTCTCATAAATAAATGAATAAACAAAGCCCAAACCACACAAGTAATTTCTCCCTCTCCTTAAAAGCTCTTAAAAGGCAGAGTATTTTACCTATTCATATTTTAGTTGTATTTTGAAATTTTCAATTACTACCATGCTGATATTTTAAGAGGATAATATAAGAATATTTAATTGAATATATCATACAATTAAAATTGTTAGAATTGCTCACAACTGGCCAGATGGATCATATTCATGGAAGATTATATCTCCTTGTTGTACCATAAAGTAACAGTTCACAGTACTAACCATAACCATAAATCTATAATGAAATACTAAACAGAATAAGGTATTCACTCATCCATTCTACATTTGACCCCAAGACTAACTGGGCTACGAGAAGAAACAAGAAATCAGGGATGAACTTCAGAAAACATCTTGGTCAGTTTACACATTGGGAGACATAAGTGAAATGTTCATCATAGGAAATGCCTACTAAAAGATCATCTTAGAGCAAATGTATAACAAAATCTATTTTTCTTGATGGCTGGTATTTTATAGGAAATAAATAAATGTATTTTCAAGGACATAAAGCAAAATAAAAATTTATCGGACCAAGATTTAAGAATATATATCACACAATCCAGTGGGTTTTTAAGATTAAAAACAAAAACCAAAACTAATAAGATATTAATATTATACTCACATTACTAGGAAGCATGGTATTTACAATAAAGGTAAAGATACAGTAGGGACGAAAAAGAGATAATTATTTAAAGGAGAAATTTCTCTAAGTGAGAAATGATGCATGACTGTATAGTGACCATTAACCCCACAGAATATTCACGTGGACATTTTAGCTTCCACCAAGGGAAACCCACCATTTCACATTTGAGGAGGGGGTAGTTCCAGTCCCTTTCCAAAGGCAGCTCTATCTTTCAGATATTTTGCGTTAGTAGCTGATTACTGAATCACATTGAACCTCAGAGCACGATCAAGAGTAGTAGTCTTAACATAAGCAGAACAAGTGGATAGAAAAGATTGAAGGCAGCATCTTTATTTAGACACAAAACAAAAAATGGAGCCAGTTAAAAAAAAAAAGAAAATGGATACTCAAAGTAGAGGATAACGAAGATAGAGTTTTAAATACATAGCTAGATTATTTGTATTTATTTTATACTATGAAACAAAAACAATTTGTAATAAATCAGATCAGATTATCCTGAACATTAACTATTAATCACCCACACTATGCTGTTAAAACTATCCATGGTAATCTTTTTTTGAGGGTTTTTGGGGGGAAGCACCTTAAACTAGTCTTATTGTATTGGTGTCAGACGAAAAACCCATTTTAAAGGTTATCTAACAGACACTTTACATTTATGATTATACCATACTTTCATACCACACAAATTTTTGCATAAAAGATTTTAAATTATTTTATAATTCCACATAACAGCTCATAATTATCTTAATACAGAAGGGGAGTCAGAGAACTTTTTTGGGAGAAAAGAGACTGCTAAAATAAAATTCCTAAAGAAAAAAAAAAACTTTAAATGAGAAATGCTAAATAAATTAGGTAAAAATATCTATCTTTAAAGATCACTGCAGTAACAACAAAATGTATTGTTGATAACCATCCAATACAATTAATATATTTAAAACACAATTATTTAATGTAAAGCATTTAAAAATACTTCTGGTTCCACCCCAAGTTTAGCATGGGATCTTTCCATTTTCTCCTAGTACCCATCAGGGAATTAAGCAGCAAGAAGGAAAAGGAAGTAAGGAGAAAAGTCATACAGCAAACAAAGTCCGGGCCAGCTTCACAGGTGTGTCACACAGGGCCCGGTGCTCAAAAGGGCCCCTACACTTGGTTTTTCCAAGGAACACTATTTTTATTTGAAAAAAACATAATGGACAAACTAAGGTTATTCAGACTTGGGCATTTGGCAGACATTTTCTTGAAAATGAACAAACTGAGCTTGTCACTTCAAGGAAAACAGCTGATAGGACTTTGTTTGCCAATGACAAAACTTTAGCTTTTAAGTAAAAATCGGACTTTTGAAAAATTTATATCCAACATCATTAGTTTTACAGCTTCCCAATAATTGAGGCCTTTTCGAATGAGACTGGCAGTGATATTAACAAATGTCATTTTTTTTGATATTGCATAAGGTGCCAAAATTTGGAGGACTGCTTAACTCAGTGACCAATGCATATTACAAAATCAAGCATGATATTACAAACCATGCATGAGTAAAAGGATCCATTCGCTGTGTAAGTAAGACCAATGGGTTTTAATAAAAGAGAGTAAGACAAGTTGACTGACATAGTTTCACATTCCTCATTGCAACTAAACCTTTAAGAAACTACCACGTGTCAAATTTTGGTGTAGTATATCAATAAGATTATTTGAAAAAGCTGTTAAAATACTCCTCCCTTTTCCAACTACCTGTGAAGCCAGATTTTCTACCTATATTTTATACACTTCAACCAGAAGAGCATCACAACAGATTGAATCCAGGAGTAGATATGAAAATCCAACTGTTTTCTATTAGGCCAAATATTAAACATATTGGCAAAAGTATAAAACAACACTACTCTTCTTATAATTTTTCTTGTTTTGTAAAATATAGTTATTTTTCACTAATAAAAAACCCTTAGCTAATGTATAACGGGTTTACTATTTTTAAATTAATGAATGAATAAATATTTTTAAATTTCTGTTTCAATTTCTAATATGGCAAATAATGATATAGATAACTCACATAAACAAAAGGTTGTTGGAGCCCTCAAAAAGTTTTAAGAGTGTAGAGGAGTCCTGAGATTAAAAAAAATTTGACAACTGCTGCTCTAGGAAATGAACTAGAAAATAATCAGCCTCTTAGCTCTTTTAAAGAATGCACAGTTATCAACTCTCTTTAGATTCCTTTAATCAAAACTCTGTGTTTCCATAAAATACCACTTCAGCTGAACCCTCTAACAACTTAATCCACAAGCAGGATAGTTAGCTACTCATAGTCCTCCAGGCTAACTAGAGTTAGTACCAAAATTTAGGCAAACATTTGTAACAAGGAGAAATGAAACATCTGGTGAGACCGGCTCTGTGGCATAGTGGTTAAGTTCACACGCCCTGCATTGGCAGCCGAGGGTTTGAGAGTTCAGATCCTGGGTGTGGACCTACACACTACTCATCAAGCCATGCTGAGGAGGTGTCCCACATACAAAATAGAGGAAGATTGTCACAGATGTTAGCTCAGTGACAATCTTCCTCAAGCAAAATAGAGGGAGATTGGCAACAGACATTAGCTCAGGGCCAATCTTCCTCACCAAAAAAAAAAAGAAAGAAAAGATGAGAGCTATCATGTGCTCATCAATGACACTCATTGTGAAGCGCATCAATATCATCAAGAATATCAACAATGCCAAAGGATTCTCTACACCCCAATTGGTTGGGGATATGCTTATTCCACCAATTAACAAATGGTAAATGATCTTTTTTCTAAAAACTCGCCTGATATTCCAAAATTCCTGATGCTTCAAATAGCTCTTTTAAGGTTCAGTTTTAAAAAGTTGTATAAAGAAATGGACAGAAAGTAGAAGTGTTCTAATAATCAGTGAAAGAGAAATGTTATAACTTATATTGAGATTTTAACTTTATTTTCTAACACTCCCAAATGCCTTCTGGATTGTACCAAAACCACAGGCGAGCAATTATCATTGTAACCTCACAGACATCTGAGTAAAAATCAAGACAACCTGAATATTTTCTTTTATCATCCTCAAATCCTTCCCTTCTGAATCACTCCACCATTTAGCCCAATCAGCAATTAGTATTTCAGAATTGGCTGTCTCTGCTGTCACATTTCTCCTCTAGGGTAGCAATTCCAAATTCCAAATTCCATCCAACTAGCGCCTACGTTCCACTTAGAGAAAGGAAGCCTCAAGAAAACAAGATAAGGCTACTTGATCCCATACTAAGTTCATTAGAAATTGCTCTAATACAAACAATTACTCGGTAAGGCTTTTTTCCCCCAATATATTCTATAATTATTGTTTTCCAAAACATTTTAAAGTTATTTTTTTTGCCCATTTGTAATTTAAACAATCAGAAAGGATGCTAGGTCCATCTGTGAATTAGATATATTCAAGTTAGTCAAACGTTTACTACTGATATTCTTAGCAGTACTGAACCGTACACTTTAAAAATAGCTAAGATGGTAAATTTTACGTATGTGTTTTTTTACCAAAGAAAGAAAAGAAAAAAGAAAAACCATTGAATGATGCAATTTGAATGGGTGAATTGCATGGTATCTGAATTATAACTCAATAAAGCTGTTATTTTTTAAAAAGTATAAGTTTGCTCCTAATTCATTTTTAAAAGGAAAAAAAAGGTTTACTGCTGAGATATAAAGACTAATTTTTTGACAAAATAAGAGAAAATTTACATAAATATGTACAAAATATAGTAGGCATTTAAAAATTATTTTAATATAAATAATTAACATATTTCTTTTCACGAGTGATTTAAACCTAACACCTATGCTAGAGTTTCTTCCAGAGGTCAATAATATCTTCTAGCTAATAAAAAGGCAGTTCAGGTTAATAATGTTTTAACACTGGATTCAAAATCAAAAGAAAACATTTCTAGTCACCCGATATTTCAAATAGTGAAAACAGACAACTTACGACTGATAACTTAATTGTAAAAAGATCAATTCAGCACTGGTAGGAAATAGGTCTAAATATCAAAGTAGATTCTTCCAAAGAAAAGAGACATTTTTCAAATCAGCATGTGGCACTGCAAAACCTCATGACAGAAAATAAAAAATAAAAAAGATCACATGATAAGAAATGAAACAGTCAAAGATGAAAAGGATCTTTGCTGTGGAGACTAAAAGCTAAATTTTAGCCAAGTATATTTAAAACATGAACAGGCACAGAAAGCCACCAGTGTTCACAATTAGGGGCAGGACAAAGTAGCAGTGATCTTTCTGACAAATAAATTACTTGAAATATTGCATGACTTGCTACACAACACCCTTATTACTTTCAATTTCCAAGTGCAACCAAAAGATGGGTCCAATTATGACATCAATACAAGCTTTCTTTCAAGAGGGAATGAAAGAACAGTAAATCCCAGTGGACACGGGAGTTCTGCAGCAGAGATGATGTAATATATAAAAATAGACATCCTCTAACAGAAGCTGAAACTTGTGTAAACAGCACACTGCATACTACTCTCAACTGCCTTGCATGAATTTGCAATGCGTACTGTTAATAGCACGAGAGAAATCATTTCATGTTTTAAACTATTTCCTGATTTACATTTCAATTTCTATACATACTCAACAGTGTAATTTGTCAATCTATATAAATTAAATCAACATAAATACCTGATTATAACTGCAACAAAGAGAAATAGTCCCCCTAAGGCAAGGAGATTGAGACCACCGCAGCAGTTTTAACATGCTGCGTTTTGCCAGAAATTGCAGCACATATGGCACAGTATTGTTACGTCCACCTATTGTTCAAAGACCCTTCCACAGGGATCTGTCTGCAAGATGTTTAAATGCAACATGATCTGGGTGAAGAGGAACCAGTTAACCTCCTGATAATGAGTGTGAAAAGCAAAGGATACTTTTGACACTTCTCTTTAAAAGACTCTTTGATGCAAATATAAAACATCAGGCACGCAATAATAAATAATGTCTAGCAAAATTTGTGGGGTTTTTTTTATATATATCACTCCTCTCTAACACTCTTGCCACAACTCTGTTTTCCATTCTTTATTACCTGATTCAGTTTTCACATTTCTATTGGGCTTTCCTGGATTAAAGAATATTTTCTTTTGAGGCAAGGCATTAAGACCATTCAAGAAGCCATGCCTTATTACTCAGGGTGCCCTGTCTATGTGCCTCCATAGTACCTGGAATTCCCTACATTTTAGTTGCCCATTTATTTATCTATATTCCCTGTGAGACTATAAGGGCAAGATATAAGGTCGTGAGGGCAAGATTCTGTCTGTCCTGTAGACCTTTATAGCCCTAGAGTCTGGCACAGACCTGAAACAAGGTGGGCACTCAGTACATGTCTGTTAAAAGAATAAAAGTATGTAAATGAAAATACTGAGTTTTTCCTCTCTATGATACAAGAAATAGAATACGAACATTTTTGAAACTCTATCCTATTATAATTCACAAAGAAGCACGGATGGCAATATTGAAGACAAAGTCTTTAAGTTCAATTGAGCAAACATATGCTTGATGAATTTAAATTAAAGAAGAATGAAAATACTGAAATAATTAAGAAATCTCCCCTATATTTGAATAATTTCTATATAAGCATACAAAGAGATTTTAACATATCATATGAATAACCTGTAGTCATGTGGGATATGATATAAACTGATTGTTATAAGTTAAAATTCTAAGATCTTAATATTTTAGGAAATTTAATAGATACACAAGTCATTGATATATTACTCAAAACGTATTCTCTTACTTTTATGTAGCAAATATTGGATTAAATGAAGGAGAACTCAGTAAAAAAATTAAATAAATAACTGAAATAATAAGTGACAAAGAAAAGCTATAACGTAAGTGAAAATATTGCCTACTTCTAATTCAAGTACAATAGCTCAAGTCAAAAAGTCTAATGCCAAATAAATGTGTGTAGTGACAGAAACAATGTAATTTTTTCATGTTTCAATATCTAAACAATTTTTGAAACTAATCAAACCTACCAAGAAGTCCTTAACTGAAGATGAAACCAATCTAAATCAGATCTATCTCTAAAAAAAAATCTACTTCAGAGATATATAATATGTAACCTAAGAATAATTAGATAACCATTATAAAAAATAGGATTTATATTATTATAAAGCATAACCTGATAAAAATGGGACTTATTTACATAAGCCTCATAAATGAACCAATCTTTTATTGGTGCCACATTTTATAGATATTGTATTATCACTGACTATAATTAAAAACTATTCCCATATTGGGCCGGCCCCATGGCTGAGTGGTTAAGTTCGCGTGCTCCGTTTCAGTGGCCCAGGGTTCGGATCCTGGGCGCAGACATAGCATCACTCATTAGGCCATGTTGAGGCGGCGTCCTACATGCCACAACTGAAGGAGCCACAACTAAAATATACAACTATATACTGGGGGGATTTGGGGAGGAAAAAAACAGGAAAAATAATTATTCCCATATTGTATTATACACTGCATTCAACTTACATTATATTAACTTAATTTTACGCAATATTTTTCATTACTTTTGTACATCTTCCCCAAGAACTTTAAGCCTAATCTACTGAAAAAATTCAATACATAATCATTAAACAGTGCTCTGAAGTGTATATTCACATTGTAGAAAAGGACTACTGATAAAATGTGGGAGAATCTTTTTATACAATCAATAGTTTTCATTATTTCAAAAATTTTGCATTGATTGAAACTTGATGAATATGTTTTCTGTTATACTGTGTTCAAATCCTCCTAGTTCAAATTTGTATAAAACAGAGCCACACTCTTTTGGGGGAGTAGGAGTGGGAATGGAAAGTCAATCAGAACTTCAAAGTGTGGAAAGGATTTTAATTATGCAACCAGCCAAGAAAGGCTGGAAACTTTTGAAATGTCCATTGGTACACATAACCTCCATAGTGTGGACAGTTTTCAATCTAGTATCTCTGTACAACTTTTGCTCTTTCAAACTGAGAAGAGAGTCGAGCCATTTTTTCATTAGTACCAGTTTCGCCATCACTCCAGTTAGGCACAAGTTAAGAAGGTCCTTTTTCTGCCCCCTAAGTCCTACTACCTCTCCTCTCCATTTTTATTATGGAACTCAGATTTCCCTGCCTACACAAACTTCTAGAATAAATTACCCATGAATGCAGAGAGGGCCTGTAATTATGAATAAAATAAACAAAGTCTTTTTTCCCCTACCCTATTCTGAACCTGGAGACAAGGTAAACCTTTCAAAAGCCCCAAGTCAGTCCCCTTAGAGACTGACCCCAAATCTTCCACCCTTTGCCAGGAACCTTATCTACTACCTGCCTCTATAACCTTTACCAACAATAAGACTGAAAATTCATGCCACATCCTATTTTCTGGCAGTCTTAAATACAGCCTCAACCTCCACTCATCAAAATATAAGAAAATGCTAATGAAGTCATCTCCAATCTTCCCTTCTCACTGCATTTTAAAATGCTTCTTCTCTCTGCAAACCTCACACACTTGTCTTGAAAAAATGTCCTAAAAACACTCTACATGGACTATATGAGTATTCGTGTTTCTGAAGAAAATTATTATAATCTGTTTTAAACTACTGCAACACATCTAATTTTAAAAAGTGTACATAAGGTATACATCATAACTCAGTGCACATTTGAAATTTAATTCCTAGCTCTAAGTGGGAATTAGACTAACTGGTAATTTTCATACTAAAAAAGAAGATGATTAATTACATACTGATGTATCTTTTAAAATATTAAAGTTATATGTTTTTAAAGTATACTTTTACCAGATAAAAGCTCAAAACATTGATGCAATTAAAAAATTCTGATACAATTTTATCAAATTTAAAAATTGTATCAAAATTTTTTAGCTTTATCACATCATTTAAAAATTAGCAGTGCCTCTAAAATACAATATAGCAATCATGCCACCTGTGGCATTTTAATACGTATTCTCTTGTATAGAGCATAAAGTAACTGCCTCTTTTTAATTTGAAAGAATATATAAATATTTTATGCTTTCAGGCAAAGTTACTGTAATAGTCAAAGGTATTATATTGATGGTAGACTTCTTCTAATATGAATTAAATTACTCATGATCTTTCTCCTGTGCAATAAGAAAACACAACTATAAAATTTTACTAGTTACTTAACCAATTAATTTCCAGAGATAAATCAGATTTTCTTCCTTGACTCCCAATTCCCTGATAACCCCAAATTTGACCCATAATTTCAAAAGAGTAACACTGAAAATCATAAATTAGTCATGTATTGGCATGAAAGAAATGAGCACAGATATTATGATAGGCCTTGATTAAAATACAGAATGAAATAAAAGTATGAAATCCAGTTATAAATAAAGGACAAATAAGAAAATACAAGCAATTTTAAATTCCTATTTCCTTTTTGACTAAGCATTTATTCTATCTGACTAAAATTTTCCCAGTGGTCTCCCAAAATGTTCTCATACTAGATTCCTGAAATTTAAAGCTTTCGCCTATAGCATTTAAAATGTAAATATCTAATGGATTTGCCATAACCTTTCACACAAAAAGCAATTAAACTTCCATTATATCTATCTGTCTATCTTTGTTTCTCGACTTGCAAAGCAGTTTAGTTAAGAACATCCACTCGTTTTTAAAAATGAGTAGGTTGCACTTTTATTCTTTCTTCAAAGAAGGTGGGCAATTCATCCCTACATTTGCACAAATAAAGCAGCCAGTACCATCACCTAAACCACTGATAGTTTCAAAGTTTTAAGAGATTTTACTAAATCAGGGCAAAATACAAAAGAATAGGACCAAGCAAAACACATCAATATTATAAACTCATTAGTTACAAGGCAAATTCACAAATAAACTTAGGTTAGTATTAGGAGACCACACACAAATTACAATACCTGAGATTTAGTGCATTCCTTTGAGCCAAAATGAAATGAATGCCATAAAGGAGGAAAGGAAAAGATGAACATTATCAGACATGCTATATAGTATATCTGCCAAAATGAAGATAATGTTAAAATTAGGTTAAGAATGACCATATAGAATTGCCTATACATATAATGTTCTCTATGTTCTTGGCCATGCACTTGAAATGCACCCGTAATCATTTAAAATCACCTGTGAAGTATGATCATGCATCTTTTAAATAAACTTTCCTCTGTCCCACCTTACTAGGGTTCTTTCGAAGAAAAGTATTTCTTTTAAGAATGAGTAAATATGACTTGGGCTAACAAAGAATAATAATTTTCATTTAATTCTTTTTATTCTGTGGTACCATATATACAAAACAAAATTTTATTGTTTTCAAATGTTAAAATCATGTATTTAGGTGAAATAATAAATATTAGATAAATATAATTAAAACACAATATGCAAAAAGAACAGGATCCAATATTTCCAATTATGACAATGTTGTTGCCAATCTGAACTTACTAAAATTAATATCAACGTGTCAAATATTAGTAAACTAGCACATGATCCACTAGTAATAAAGTTAAATTTTTCATCTTAGTACTGAATTTTTGCTAATAAAAGTATCTGTTGACCAGGTAAGACATTTTTTAAAACCACTAAAAAAAAAAAGCAATCTTGTAATAATAAAAACTACACATGTTTTTAAAAAAGGGGAGTCATGTAAGAAAAGCAAATGAAATATTTCATAAAAGGGGAAAGCGTGGAGATGGGAGAGAGAAACAGTTATAAAATGACACCCCCCCCCAACATAAGTGTGACAAATATGACTATAAAATTAAGCCAATCAGCTTTAACACTAAATTTTAAGTGACCCACACTCCTGCCAACTGTCCTTGTATGGAATCTGATTTGGAAAAATGATTTCAAAGCAGAAAGAATATTAATAACATTAGTACTAGACTAAAATATTATAATATATTATACTATTAATATGTACAACTATTTTTAATCCATATTTCCTTCTTCCAAAATGCTACATCTACACTAAAAATACTACCTTCTTTTGTAGACAACGGTAACAAAAAAACCTTTCATAGGTTTTTTTTTAATACCAAGTCTCTCCAACAGACAAACAAAGCTGTCTTTATGATGAGCAAAAAGCAACCCTTTCCAAAAGAGCTCAATGAAATGATTCAACTATGAAATTCATGATAAATTAAAATAATGCATGGGTAGTGAGAGGAGTAGGCGGGTAACTGGTGGTCAAAACTGCTTAAATATTCAAATACAAAGAGCTCTCAGAAATAGAACATATGAAGTGTGGGTATAAAATATATCATATCACTTAAAGTTACTAAAAATTGAGTACATAGTTTTAAGTCTATATAAGTTTTCCCATGCATTTTGCATTTATACTTATTTGCAAAAAGAAAGAAAAGAATAGGTAAGAAAAACAAATGAGAAATGTAAAATAGTTGTCAATTACCTATTTTTTTATCATATTTTTATTTTAAAATTAATTTCACATATAATGACTACTCATTCAATGGTATTATGTGTATAGATAAACCATCTTTGACCTTAAGATGACATACATAAGAATTCAAGTTACTTCCTTTTTAAAAACAGAAATTCTCAAATACATTTGCAACTATTTTGGATTGGCCATTGGGGGAAATATACATAGTGCAGCTAAGAAGAAAGAAGGGAATAAGAAAAGTAAGGCTCTAACACAGACTATAGTGAGGTCTTGTACAAATCACTCATTATCTGTGCCTTGGTTTCCCCAAACATAAAAAGTAGCTTATCGAATATTTATGAAATAAATTACAATTAAGTGGGCTATAGCATTTAAGAGGATCTTTGAACCTGTTAGAAATACTTCAGATCATCTTTACATTGGGATTTTAAAAAGTATCATTTTAAATTGTGCTCTCACTTCATTGTATTAAAAACAAAAATATTCACAGATAATATTCTCACAATGGTATGAAAAGCTATGAAAATAATATGTAATTTTTATGTATCTACTTTTTGAATAAAAAACATGTGTGATACCAGTCACTGGGGTTGAGGGGAGGCTAACATTTTAGATTAAGGTAAAAACTTAAAATATCCCAGTTACGATTTTTACATGATCACAAAGCTGATCCTCAGAGAATAATTTAAGAAATACAAAAGCTAAACAATGTCTTTCTTATTTCAGTGCTCTTTAAAACCACTCATATTATGTGTGTTTCCAGCAAAATCTGCATGTTGCATAAGTATACCATAGAAAGGAATCATTCATCAAATAGAGAAAATTTAAGTGTTTTTTCACAAAACTCCCAAAAAAAAACTAAAGATAAATAAAAATATTATACTTTTATAACTTACCGTATGATAGCCTCTAGGCAAAGGTGGTTTGCCCACAGGATAAGGATCCACAGTGTCAATAATTGTTTGTCTTTCACCTTTCTGGTTGATTTTTCTAAATCTCCTTCGAGACTGTCGATGAGAAGCTTGACGCTGAAAATATTCCTCATTTTCATCCATATAGTCCACCTGAAATAAAACGTCAAAAAATTTCATTTCTTCCAATACAACATTCCATATTAACATCAGATGCCGAATAAAACTTACAGACAGTCCATATTCATTCATTTTGCAAAGACATTTGTAGACAAACTATCTTGACAGACTTTAAGTGTTTTTGAACTTCTCTGGAACTAATTGGTTTTGAGTAACTTTTCTTTTATGAAGAGGCATTTTCAGTTCCACTTAGGACAATATGGGTAAGTCTTGAATTTCCTGTAGTTTCAAAGGGAAGGATATTTTCAGTAGTCTTTGTACTGATTTATTAGTGAAAGATCTCACAGGATACATTACCATGCATTATGAAAGCAACTGCCCCATTGTCTTAACTAAAGCACAAAAACTCTCATGTATATAAGTAAATCTGTAAAAACCCCTAACTCCCAAATGACTCAAACAGGACTGCTAGCAGAATGGCTTTAGTAGATTACCTAAGGGTTTCTCTTCCTACTTTCATTCTGTAGATTCAGTTTCTTTTTTTATAAAATAGAGTTGTTTTAAAAAAATAATTCCTCATTTTAAGGAGAGAAGTTCTGATGAATGGACTAACAGAGAATAAAAGTTACATTAGGTTAATCTTTATCATATTTACCTAATGAAAATATGATTGCTCACAAAAGAGGCATATTTAGATTTTAAGACTACTGGCAAACCCAGGAGTTTGTATGATATCAGCAAGTATAAAATCCTCAAGGAATTTGGAAGATCAAAAATCCTTCAGACAAACACAAAATAGCACTAACAGAGGCCAAAATCTCTAGGAAATATCTAGAAGGCTTTTCAAGACTAATTGCTAGAAAGTCCCATGTATATGCCCACATTTTTCCAATCCTAAATTTTTACTTACTCACTTAGGAGTAAATTTTGTGAAATTTTACCAAAAGTTTTCACTAGCTTCGAGGAGGAAGTTCTCATTTCTGACAGAATTCCTCTTACATCATACAGACAAACCCTAAATCTTCTCTGAAAATAGACTTACAGTCACCTACCAAATACTTTATTAAATGTGAGTAAAAAGCTTCCATCATCATCTGTATTAGGCCATCACTTAGTCACAAGGTTTTCCTTCCCAGATGGGATTATGGATGGGAAATAATATGCATATCAATGTCAACTAAATGTCTATATTGGGATCACCCTCCAATCTTATCTTACTTTTGTTGCTGATTTTTTAAAAAGGGTATATATTGTCCTATATTAAAATCACCTTTATATAGTAAAGAAGGATGTGACAGGCTTTTTTGAAAGCATCAATAAAAATAATTATGTTGTTAGTATCTATTTTAACATTCTGTTTTTCGAATGTCTTATCTCAAAATACTTTTAAACAAAATTCAATTAACAAGAGAGAGAAAGATCTCCACAGAGTATTTAACCAGCATACTAGTCCCCCAGTGTTCTTGCAGTTAGAGAAAGGAATTGAAGTGTTCTCCTTACATTAATTGTGGCCTGAATACTTATCACTGTGACTCATTTGAAGTATCTCATTCGTTCTAATCAATATTTGGAGAACTAAACGCCTGCAATTCAAAGATTCTCCCCAAATTTCAACTAAATGGCTTTATCATAGATTGATTTACAAAGATCAAGCACCAAACATTTAGGTACTTGCCCCTTTTAAACTTTCTATCTTTTCCATTTAATTGAATCCTGTAAATAATTGTGATACTACGTTATGAATTCAAATTCATAATAATAAAGTTATGAAATAAATATACCTAAAGTTATAAAATATATAATACACTATTTAAGTAGTTTGTGAAAGTGCTTTTATTTCATAACTTTTTTTAGGAAAAAGTCTTCACAGAAGTATTCTTACCACGATCATTTCAGAAGGCTCTAAAACAATGCATTCACAGCCACGCCTAAAGCTTCCTGCAGAACGCTTGCCAAAACTAGAAAGAAAAAAATATTTAAGATATATAAATTGTGAATTTAAGCCAACCCTCCAGATAAGTAAAAATGAAAACAAAAACAACTACAGAAAATACACATTGGAGAAAGAGAAACTATCTTTAATCATTATTTACACAAAACGACAAGGAATCATTCAAATTCTTAAATTTCAGAGACATTTTTCTGGAAAATTCCAATAAAATGTTTTCAAATTAATAATGTAACAGAGAATCAGTATGAATGTTCTTTGCATTAGGCTGTTTTAAATCATTCCCAGTTAGGTGAAGATTTAGAATATTCTAATAGGGATGGGAATTGAATCAATGGTAAATTTTAAAAATATCCAAAGCAGGTATAAAATGCATATAATTTTCTTCTATAACTTAACATGCTTAGGTTAAACATTTCTTTCACCTAAAAGTATATTTATTTTTCTAAATTTTCAAATCAACTCATACTGAATAAGTTTAAGGAAAAGATATTCAACTTAAGCCTTCTTCCTTAGTTATGCAGTGATTTAATTGGATATGCACACTAAAAGTCCATTCCTCCTGAAAACTTTGAACTAGTGAATTCCGAAAGCACCACTGCCCTATCTTGTTAACGTCCACCTTAACACTGGAGCAGCTTTACTCTCTCTGACATAGCTATGTGCCAACTACCACCATGAAGAAAAAATCCCGGCGAAGCTAGTGAGTCCTGACTTGCTTTAGTAATGTACCGCCCATCCCTGCCCAACCACTGCTCCCCAAATCCTCCCTTCTCTGCGGGCAACAATTTTAGTAACCAGTTTTAATAAACTATCTTTGAAAAACTATGTGAAAAAAGTTCTTCCAAATAACTATTTTATCAAGCAATTTTTTTCCCAAGTTAGACATTTTGAGTGAAATGGAAACTCTTGTTCCTTTTATAACCCTCTTGACATGGTAGTACACAATGTTTCACATATTAGAAACCAAACTAAAAAAAAAAAATCTATGTAAGAGGAATATAGGAAAGTCAACACTCTCACTCTATCATTTGTGATCTCTAGCAAACCAACGTGACCACTCTCATAGTCTAAATTTTACTCATTTGTAGGTTATCACGTTAGACTAGGCCATTCCTTAAGTCCTCTCCTACTCCAAAAATCAATTTCTATGAAATCCATATTTAGCATATTTGAAAATTTTTTAAATTTTAAAATATTTCAAAAATATTCATACATACATTCATAGATACATACTCACACAAGCATACATATTAGAGTGCTTTTTTACAGTGGACAAAGTTTGCCAAGAAAAATATAAATCTATCTTCCCAGGCCACCAAAGTGGAGAGCACCGAACTTAACCACTAGGCTACTGGAGCTGGCCCTGAAGCTTATAACTTAATGCTACACTACAAATTAGGAAGCAATCTCAATGTGTTAGCAAAATATGTAGCAAGTTTCATGCCATCATCGCCCATTTAATTCTGTTATGACTAAGTAAAAATACATATTGCATGTTTAAGCTTTATTACTAAATAACATTAAAATCTAAAGAAAATCTCAAGTATGTGACTCTAAGTTTTATCCTATTCTATTAAATTATGGAACTAAACAAGTTTTATAAACATAATGATCAAATGGTTTTCCTTTTCAAAAATTTCATGTTAGTAAAAAAGTCAAATATCTGTAATGCATACAATGTTCATATAACACAACAAAAAAATAAAAACCTGCTAGAATTGAGTTGCTTACAAATTTTAGCAACAAAAAGAGTAACATCCACAGAAGTAAACTATATATGGTAGTCTTTCATTTTATGCATAATTCTTGCACCACCTCCCTACTTCAGAATTAAAGCTGTAAATCCTCTTACCAATCAGCCATTAATTAAACAGACTTTATGGGTAGGAAGGTATTCACATATTTAGTTGTACTAACACTATTACTTTGGGAATAACAAGTTTGCATCCTCTAAAATGTATTATAAAAAATATCTCCATAAGAGTCTTTTGGGAAGTAAGCTGCATGAGAATCTGACAAAACTCTCTTTGCAGCCACAAAAGACTCAAGTTCTACTGATGTGAACCATAGGAGAAATGGACTCCCTATCAAATTAATACCTTGAATATGCTGAGCAGAAAAGGCAAATGCACAAAGAAAACACTCTAGCAAGGGAGAATAAATTATGTCACCTATCCAAAAATCTATTATTTCAAACATAGCCAAGAACCCAGAAGGAAAGAACAGCCTCAAAAGAGCCAAAGCGTAGGTCATGAATACACATGCTAGGCCTAATGACACTGCGTTTTGGCTCTTTCCCAGAGATGACTTACTCTTAGCTTGCAAAACAGAAGCTATAAGGTAGGAATGAATAGAGAGAGTAATGAAAAATGTCAGCTAGAAATTCACTAAGTCCACAAAATTCTTTTGCTCCTACTATCTGATTCTTTGAAATAATACCTATATAAACAAAACTAAGTAATATCATTATCTATGAAGTTTTTTTTTAAACTCTTTGACCAAGTTCTATGCAAATAAGCTGTTTTAAAAATTTAGATCTGGAAAATAACTATAGAGATAAAAAAGGAAACCAGATAGAGATGTATAGGGGATAAGATCCTCAAAAGACGATATTAAGAACAATTCTTTTAAATATTTCAGATGACTTAGTAGAAAGAAATGGAAAGAAATCTTCTGGTTTGCAAATGACACATAGATATTTAGATAGTAAAGCAAAAAACAAAGCCAGTAAGAACAAAGTACCAGACACTGTATAAAGTTTTATGTGAGTACAAGAAAGCAGTAGAGGATCCAATTTGTACACTGAAATAGTCTGTGTGAAAGTGATCAAATGCACACAGCATTTAATATGATATTAAACAATAAAGGAAGGGTTCTCATGTTTTAGTTAAAAGCCATAAATGAAAATTAGAAGTCTTTAAAAGCATTAGAATAGTAAGTTGCTAAAATAATAAATAACAAATAATAAAGACACACCTTAAAATGATGGACACACTAGGGAGGAATAAAAAAAATGAACATTATGATACATACCCTTATAGAAAACCACATAAACCTATGACAGAGTATTGCCCTAGAAAAGTTTCTAGGGGGAAAACACAGAACTAAAAAGTTTCCAACAAAAAAAATTGGGGAATCCAAAGGGCTTTCTATAAGACCAGAGGCACAAATCAAAAGAAACTTCAGTCTTATAAATAGTGTTGAAACTTGGTATCATTTAAGTTTCTAAAATCATGATTTAAGAAAATTTAGAAATGATGCAAAGTAAATAAAAACATGTGTAACTTAAAAAGTACACCTACATCCTTGAGAGTTTTAGGAAAAGTCAGAAATAGGTGAGGATTGCTCCAGAGTCGTGTGACTATATTCTGCTCCAAATGTTCCTCGGTGCCACTGTCAAGACATGGACAATTAGTTCTATCAAATGCACTCTTTTTTGTTACTAAGTCTTATAAGAGACTACACAAAGTGAGCTACAGGTTCACAGCAATCTCTGTCAAAATCCCAACAGCTTCTTTTGCAGAAATGGAAAAGCGAATCTTCAAATTCATGTAGAATTGCAAGGGGCCCTAATTAGCCAAAACAATCTTGAAAAAGAACAGTCAAAGAGCTCACACTTCTGATCTCAAAACTTACTACAAAGCTGCAGCAACCAAAACAGTGTGGTACTGGCATAAGGACAGACATCCAGACCAACGAAATAAAACTGAGAGTCCAGAAATAAACCCACATATCTGTGGCTAACTGAATTCTGACAAGGGTGCCAAGTTCACCCAATGGGGGAAGAACAGTCTTTTCAACAATGCACCGGAACAACCATACTTCCACACGATAAAGAACGAAGTTGGACCTTTCCTCTCACCACATACAAAAATTACTGAAAATGGATCACTGACCTAAATTTAAAAATCAAAACCAGAAAAGTCTTAGGGAAAACAAAAAAAAAAAGAGGGATAAATTTTCATGAACATGGATTTGGCAATAGATTTTTAGATATAACACCAAAAGTATAAGCAGCAAAAGAAAAGTTTAAAAGAGATAAATTATGCCTCATCAAAATTAAAAACTTCTGTGCATCAAAGGACATTATCATGAAACTGAAAAGAATCTACAGAATGGGAGAATATATTTGCAAATCATATAGCTAAGACAGGTTTAATATCGGAAATATATAAAAAAACTCCTACAACTTAACAACAATTAAAAAAAAAAATTTAAAAGTGGGCAAAAGATTTGAATAGACCTTTCTCCAAAGAAGATATACAAATGGCCAATTAGCACATGGAAAGTCACTCAACATCCTTAGTCATTAGGGATAAACAAATTAAAACCACAATGAGATACCTTTTTACACATGATACTTGATGTTAATGAGATACTAGGACAGCTATAATTAAAAAAAACGACAGGCATTGAAAAGGATACAGAGAACTTGGAACCCTTGTATTTGCTGGTGGGAATGCAAAATGGTGCAGTCACTGTGGAAAACATTTTGGCACATCCTCAAAAAGCTAAACAGAATTGCCATATGACCCAGCAATTCCACTTCTACATAAATACCCAAAAGTATTGAAAACAGGGACTCAAACAGATATTTATACCATTGTTCACTGCAGCATTATTCAAAACAGCCAAAAGGTGGCAACAACACAAGTGCTCATCAACAGATGAATGGATAAACAAAATGTGACATACACATACAATAGAATATTATTCAGCCATAAAAAAGGACTGAAGTTCTGACACACACTACAACATGGACAAGCCTTGAAAGCATTATGCTAATTTCAACAAGCCTGTCCAAAATGGCAAATATTGTAAGATTCCACTTAGATGAAATATCTATAATAGACAAATTCGTAAAGACAGAAAGTAGATCAGAGGTTACCAGGGTTTGGGAAAATGCTTAATGGTTACAGAGTTTCTGTTTGGAGCTATGGAATGTAAGTTTTGGAAACAGATAATGGTGATGCACAACAGTGTGACTGTAATTCCATTGAATCATACACTTTAAATGGTTAAAATGGCATATTGTTTTAAATATATATATATTTAACCACAATTTTTTTAAAAATCTTACAAGAGAAACTTATCAAGATAATTTTTGTTTGTTTTAGTGGCTTTGAGTTTCTTGGCAAAAATTCAGGACTCGGATAAGAAAAAAATAAGAACTCCACTTTGACCAAAAAACAACAAATCTTAGGGACAAAGGAAGAGTTAAGTTTGATGACTGAACTATACCACCAATAAATCTGGAAAAATCTCTTTTCTACATTAATTTTGCAATGAAGTGATAGAAGTTGTGAGTAAAAGGAGAAATTAGAAGATATGGGAGAAGGTAAACAAATATTACTAAAATATTTTAAATCAGTTTGGAAGAGTCAATTATACCTACATTTTTCTTTCACCTAGGATTAATCCCATTTTTATTTTACCCTTGGCCATAAATTAGAGGATCCTCACCCCTGCCCCACCTCATCTCCACAGATAACTAGGGGGCAGGGGGAGGGAGGCACACACGCACAATTTTGCTTCCTATTCCTCTTCCAAATACTCATTGGACACATACTACAGAATCAATATAAACTCTGTAGTCAATACAGAGCTTACAAGAAACTCACTAAATATACCCCCATTCTTAAATAGTCTGTATCCTTTAGAAGATGAGTACGCAAGAAGTTGTGATAATAGGCAGAATACTGAACATGAGTTTAATAAAAAGAATGTCCTATTTGCTTCCTTCAGCTGCCCCTCAAAACCAAAATGGATTTATACAATTTCAGAGTTGAGCAAAAAACTTAGAAATCATATAGAACAGAGTCTCTCAGCACTTTTTTCTTTAGTTTCACTTCTGAAAGTATGCCATAATCCAATGTATACATGAAAGGTCCTCAAATTTTGGGATTGGCCCTGTGGCCAAGTGGTTAAGTTCACGTGCTCTGCTTCAGTGGCCGGGGGTTCACCAGTTCAGATCCTAGGTGTGGACCTAGCACCACTCATCAGACCATGCTGTGGTGGCATCCCACATAAAAGAACTAGAATGACTTACAACTAGGATATACAACTATTTACAGGGGTTTCAGGGAGAAAAAAAGAGGAAGATTGGCAACAGATGTTAGCTCAGGACCAATCTTCCTCACCAAAAAACATATGTTTTAAAAAAAATTTTTTTTAATCTAGATTTAGAAAAAGGTCCCGAGTGATTATAATACGTGTGACCCATGCCATCCCACTCTCCCCATGAGAACTGACCCTCCAGTTCAATTTTCATTTCACAATTGGAGAAACTAAGCTAAGCTCCCTAAGGGTAAGGTTAAATGAGATGCCCAAAATCACAATCAGACTCCGTGATGCAGGATTCTGTTACATCACACTGACCTTACCCTTTCACTTGCTTTCCTCTATAGCCCTTTTCCACGTTCAATAACATAAAGTCTAGTCTTTGGTAAGCTTGACATTTATGAGGAATAATTCCCAGACCTCCTCAGGAATATTGCCATAATGCATTACATTCACGCATAAAGCACACACCCAATGGCAAGTGGAAAACAGAGCTTTGCTGAAAGGTAGATTCTCAGAGGTTGGCTAGGCTCACTCACTAGCTAGTTGAGTGAAAAAGACAAATCAGCTTTTGTAATTCAGAAGGCAATTCAAATTCAGCAAAATTACAAATGACCATCAAGAGCTTGAGGGTTGCCCTGGAATAGTCAAAGATGTGAATGTCAAATCTATAAAAATCAAGCCTCTTCAGGCAGCTGCTGCCAGAACTTCAACTAGTAGAACATCTGCTTCTTTGAAATGGCACTCATAATATCACACACCAAGATAAAGATATTTTTAAAGTTTAAACTCCTTGATTTTTAAAGTGACATAGTGTATTTTTTAACTTTAAATTAAAATATTTTTAAAAATTAACCCCTGTCTTCTGGTAATTTCAGTCTTTCTATATATACATATTTGTGTGTGTATAAGACACAAATATTAATACATATGTATAATAACTGTCTTTCAAAAGCAAGAAAGATGTAGGTAACAGTATCAATGAGATTAGGCTTGAATATTTAAAAACCTGTTAGCCCTTTCCATACTAGATACCAGCCTTTCACAAGAGGCCATAAAGTCAGAGGGAAAGAGACAAGGAGAGACGGAGAAGCACGGTGTATGTGTTTTAAGAATGCTGATAGTCTTCTGGTTCTAAACAGTATGAAAATTTAATTGCTACAGTCTATTTTAAATCCTTCTAAGTTGTTCTGTGTAAACCCACTTTACAGCTTGGCTTTCAACTATTAACCTCAATGTAATTTCAGAGTGTCCTTATAATCTTACATTAAACAACCAAAGATGGCAACTTAAATCATGCAGTTTCACTTTGGGTCAATCTATTGGTTCTCTGTGCTATTTACAATAAAAAAAAAACAAAATTAAACCCACAGAAAAAGATTAATGAAAAGACCACTTGCAGTATAACAAGCAGATTATTCCTAAATACTCGTATTCTCTCAGTACAACTAATTTAGGAATGGTTGTTCCAGAAACAGTTTAGCAATCCAGATTTTCATTCCCGGTAAGTTTTTGTATGGAATAAATTAAAAATTAAGAATTACAAACTGTTCCTAAAATTGAAATAAACTATGTTCAACATTTTTACAGGTGTAAAAGGGAATGACTTTATACAATCAAAAACATGCAGACAAAAAAATTACTAAAAGTAATTAGCCTTCTACATAAGGTAAAATAGAGAAAAATTTTAATAGCTTAATAAACTTTCTTTCAAGTTCAAGACTCACAACAAGAAAGTAAAAATGTTTGAGAATATAAAGTCTTACCTAGTTTTCATAAATATCCACAGGTAATGATACACCGGGCAGGGTGTTGCAGGCTCTTACTCCGGTAAGGCCATCCTGTCCTAAGTTTCTGTGACCACATTTTCCCCACCCAGTTGAGTCAAGAGCACTGTCTACCAGTGTGAGTTTCCACGAAAGGCAGTCGCTGAGCACAGAAGCCTCTTCTATCAGTGTCCCTAAACTTGCCCTTTGTATGGGCCTCCACATTCTTGTTGTACGTCAGAACTGTCCAGTGGAATGCAATTCCTCAGTGTTGGAATGTAAACTTATTCATGTCAGGCTATACCCAGCGAGGAAATACACAGCAATCAAACTGAGATTATACTGGTGGCCAATCCTAATTTACAAAATGATGAAACACGTAATACTCCAAGATAGCAATTTTTTTTCATACCTTCATTACTAGAAAATGGGAAGCAGTTATGAAATTTTACTTTCCCCTTTAAAAATCTAAGTAAATGACTGGACTGATGCTCCTAAACCAAAATCAATTTACTTATTTAGGACTTAAAAAAATATTCAGATGACATTGTCTTTAGATAGCAGAATAGCAATTAACTTTAAGGAAAAAAAAAATCTAACAAGTAACTGCTGATGCCATCAATTCCATTCTCAAAAATAAAAGAATAAATTTTAATAGAAGCGAAAAAGAAAGTGGTTTGAAAGACATAAGAATGCATTTAATCTTTTTTAATATTTTATCCTCACTCATTAGCTTAACCATAACAGCTATTTAAAACAAAAATATACACACAACAAGTACATATATAAGTTACATGAGTGTAAATTACAAACCATATGGACTTTAACAGGCTCATATTTGAGAAGGAACTATTTCTGAAAACTAAACATACACTTAAGTGTCTCTAAATTTCTTTCAAGACATTTAGAAATATTTTAACAATCATCACTTTGCACAAATTAACAGAAGTTTGCTCCTCTGCACAGTGAATCTCAATATTTAACCTTTGCTTATAAAAATAGAGCAAAAGAAAAAAATTATAAGCAAAGGCCTCATAGCTGTGTTTTCCCGTCTCTGTTCATTCCTCAGTAGCCTGTTGTCTATTTAACCACAGAAGTACTAAATATTTGATATTTATGCTATTTACATTTTAATTCCTTTAAAAAAAATCTAACCTGCACTGTCTTCAATATCTTTGAAGCACCAGTAACAGCAATAGCACTGCCACCTTCTCTAGCTCTTTTCTCTGCAGCAATGAGCACTCCCCATTTCCCTGTGTTTGCTCTCAGGGAGTCCATGCGGCTATAGCTTGTGCAGAGAGCCAACATTCCTTCTGAAGGCTAATTTCCTGCTTCGATGACCCACCCACCCCTCCTGGCTGCAGTTATGTGTTACGCATGTTGCATGGGCACTGTTTCCGCATACCAGCCTCATGACCTCAGCGGCTGCCTGACTGACTCTCTTTATCAATTTCTATTAATTCATTATCTACTCTCTTACAAGTCAAGGGCTAGTAGGGAAATCTGCAATGTCTGCTCTCCTATGAGTCTTCAAGGTCAAATGCTTAGATGTGCTCAGCAATGCAATTTGTTATTAAAATTTACCCAAGCTGTATTACACACGTTGCTCTCCACCAAAGGGATGCTGATTGTATCCCTGGCTTGAGCGATTATCATGGAAAAGACTAGCAAAAATTGAAATCAAAACAACATGGGAAAAGTTGAAAGAGGCTGCATTTGCTCTTGTTCTTCCCTTCAAGACAAAAAAGGTGGATCTTACCTCAGCTGTATTGGGGTGAAGAGAACAAGCAGTTTTTCCCTCTTGCCACAATCTAAACCAGCGAAGGACAGTGGTGTGATGATGACTACACTTTGGTAGTGTCTATGTCCTCGTGACCAAACTGCTAGAGAACAGCTCAGCTAAATTGATCTGCTGCTATCAGTCTACACAGTGGCACAAACAGGTCTCTGCTGATCACAGTGCTTTGTACACAGATGGCAGCTGATCAGTTTGTAGAAAAGTTATGGCCCATAACAGCTTTTCCCTTCAGCATGTAGACACATGCCTTATCCAAAATGCCTTTGTTAAATGTTCACCATTTCATTGAAGAAATCTTGCCATGGATGAGTTGAAGAGACAGGGAACATTAGTTCTATCTTATCTAAAAATGACCTAAATTTTATAAAATTCATTAAAGAAGTAAAATAAAAAATTATATTAAGAAATAACCAAACAGAGCTATGTAACTTGTTAATGAGAAAAATGGTAGATGAATTCAAATGAATGGTTCAGATTGGCACTTAACAAGTAACCTGACTTAATCTCAAGAATCAAACAAGATCTCAAATAATGGCAACCAAACATCTGATATTCTTTAAAGGCTGATATGAAAAGCACCAAAACCCAGCCAGCAGCCTCTCAAAAATCTGTCATATAACATAAAAGCAGTTAAAATAGCAGACATTTCTTTGTAAGATAGGACCTAAACAATAATTTAGGTCACTTGAATAACACTGAAAATCGAAAATTCCCTTATAGATCGAGGTGGTAAAAACCTACTACTTATCATCAAAAGATAAAACACTTAGAAATAAATTAATGAAGGATGCGCATGATCTGTATGCTGAAAACTACAAAAAGGTACTTAATCTTGCAAAGGGAAATAATGGAAGACTTAAATAAATTATGAGATATATCATGTTCATGGTTAGAAGGCTCAATATTGTTAAGACAGTAATCCTTCCCAAATTGATCTATAGATTCAGTGCAATTCCAATCAAATCCTAACAAGTGTTTGACACTGACAAGATGATTTGAAAATTTATAAGGAAAGGCAAAGACAAAGAAGAGCTAAAACAATTTTGATAAGGAATAAAGATAGGAATTTATAGTATGTGATTTCAGAAGTTACTATAAAGCTATACAAATGAAGACAATGTGGTATTGGTATAAGAATTGACATGTAGATCAATAGAACAGAAAAGAGATTCCACAAATAGACCCAAACCTTATTGATTTTTAACAAATGTGCCAAGGCAATTTAATGGATAAAAAAACGTTCTTTTCAATAAATGGTCCTGGTATCTGTATGGAAAAACATAAACCTCAACCCTTACCTTACATTATACACAAAAATTAAATCAAAATGGATCTCCGACCTAAATGGAAGAGCTAAAACTATTAAATTTCTAGAAGAAAAACATGAGAAAACCTTTACGACATAAGTTAAAAAAAGATTTCTTAAGCAGGACACTGAAAGTACAAACTATAAAAGAAAACATTGACATAATGGACTTCACTAAGATGGAAAGGTTTTGCTCTTAAAAGACATAGTCAAGAAAAAGGCAAGCCACACATTGGGAGAAAATTTTTGCAAAATATATCCAACAAAGGAATTGTATCCAGAATACATAAAGAACACTTACAACTTAAAAAAAGACAGTCAATCCAATTTTTTTTAATTGACAAAATCCAATTTTTAAAATAACTGTTTTCAACAGGTGAAGACATATGAATGGCCAATTAAACACATGAAAAAATTCTCAACAATACTAGTTTTCAGAGGAATGCATAATAAAACCAAAGTGAGATGACCACCACATATCCACTAGCATGGCTAAAATTCAAAACACTGGCAATACCAAGTGTTGGAGAACATATGGAACAACTAGAACTCTCATAAACTGCTAGTGGGAAAGCAAAATGTTACAGCCACTTTGGAAAACACTGTGGCAGTTCCTCATAAAGTTAAACATACATTTACCATATAACCCAGCAATTCCACTCCTGCATATTTATTCAAGAAGTAATGAAAACGTATGTCCACAAAAACAGATATTCGCAAATGTTGACAGAAGCCAAAAATTAGAAGCAATCCAAACCATCATTTTCAAATTATGTTTTGTAAAAGATTAATACTTCCTCATTTACAACATTCAATAGGATTTATGAAACCTGGCATCCACTTTATATAAGAATTGGCAACATATTTCATAGTTTGCTTAAAATAGGCTATGAGGGGCTGGCCCCATGGCCGAGTGGTTAAGTTCGCACACTCCGCTGCAGGTGGCCCAGTGTTTCGTTGGTTCAAATCCTTGGCGCGGACATGGCACTGCTCATCAAACCACGCTGAGGCAGCGTCCCACATGCCACAACTAGAAGGACCCACAACGGAAAATATACAACTATGTACTGGGGGGCTTTGGGAAGAAAAAGGAAAAAAACATAAAATCTAACAACAAAAAAAAAGGCCATGAGATAATTCTGCACTGAGATGGACAGTAAAGCAAAATTTTACTTGTCAAAGTCTGTCTCTGTAGCCTCCTGAACTCATGAGCATCTCTGTTTTGCTTCTGTATTCTTCCTGTTTACCTACCCCTTCACCCTACCCTGCACCATCCCCAAAGCTTTTCAAGTGACTCAATGCTGGTTATTTCTTCATACCTCCCATAGCTCCACTTGTCTGTCAAACCTTGTACCACAACATGCCTAAAATCAAATATATTCATGTCAACTCTGACATCCACCCACCTTATCCCCTCCAGATTTGGTTATCGCTGTCAAAGTCATCATGCTGCCAGACATGCAACTTCAAAGCATTGAAACTGTCTTCTACTCCATCTTTTCCCTTGTCTATATAGCTTTAGTCACTAAATTTCATCAATTAGTCCTTCTAAATTACTCTTACTTGTGACCCGTCAACTTCTATTTCTGTGAAAACACTATTCAGGCCCTTAGCCTTGGCACACCAAGACCACTGAGTCAGAGTTCCTGTCTCTGGTCCCAGCTTTACCGAATCTTCCAGGATCCTCTCATTCTACTGATCTTAACACTTCAATAGTTCCACACTGGTTTCATAGTCCATAGCCCAGCCTCTCAGTTCAAATTTGATTGACCACCTGCTTGTAAGCTTTGAAAATGAGAGTCTAAGATCCAATCCAGATTGTAGTGAATGAAAATCTCTAGGGACTGGGTCTCAGTATTTCACCCACCCTAAGCCAGGTGAATCTAACACCTAGCCAGGTTTGGAAACCTCTACCTTGGTCGATTACCTTTCATAGTCTTCATCTTCTAACCATCTTTATTATCAAACACAATGACTCTAATCCAGTGTCTTTTCTACTTATTATTCCACAAGCACACTCTTAGAAAAATTAAAACTCATACTTCTTGGGCTTGAGTAGTTACCAAACTACTACTAACTAAAGTTACCAAACAGACAGCTCTTTTCTACCATATTTCAAGGACTACAATTACTTATACTCTGACGTGCATAATCAATGAAAAAAATCTCTGCTTTCACCACAACGATGCTTCCATACACAAAACAAACTATATATAAAGGTTTGTAAAGTTTACCTAATATATGCCAATTATACAACAACTAAAAAAAAAGTTCACTTAAATGGGATAATGATTATAAAACCTGGAAGACCCTATTCACAGACAACTCTTCATTCTACGTTTCCAAGATTATATCATAAGTTAAAATTCAAAATCAGGTGACAAAGTGGTAAACTGAAATCGTCTCGAGATTCTGAATAACAATTAATTAATTATTATTTTGGACAACTTAAACCATCATGGAAGCAGAAAACCTCTGATATATACACCCTGAAATACATATGATTTAGACTGATGAATAGAATACTCTAAATTTAAGTTTTCCTATTTGTAAAACTGAATTAAGTATGAATATTTAATGATGGCTTTCTAAATTCACCTTAATGAACCAAAAACAATAATAAAAATAAAACACAAGAAAGAACTCAACAGATTTTGACCATTGCTCTAATTTTTCAAATTACTTTTAATTAAGAAATAACTATCTAAATGAAACTGATACACTAAGCAGTTTATATCTAATAAACATAAAGTAAGCCGTCAATAAAAAATAGAAAGTAAAAACTGTCCTGAAATATCTGACTCAAAAAACTACTTAGATAAAGGTATAACTAGGAAAATAGTTATTTAATGTTTATGTAGATCTGTAACACGTGAACACCCAATACCAGAATTTATATTTTATATTTAATTGCAAAAATATGCAGGGCCCAAAAAGCCAGAAATGTGCGGCAGAAGTAAGAAACATCTAAGGAAATATTTTTTAGTATTTCGAACTCACAGTTCAATATTCTCATCAGTGATAAATACTAAGCACATAGCTTTTAAATCCACATTATATTTATTTAAATTCTAACATAAAGAAGGCAGTGATATACATGTCAGATATTACTTCACTTTATTTCAACTATTTAATTCTTGAAAATTTTTACTTTAATAAAGACATTCCAATATCACCAAGTGTAATTTGCTTCATATATCAATCTCTCTCTTAATATTCTTACTCTTATTTTTCTATTAGCGTTTCCCATATTGAAAGAATGGTCTTTAAACAAAAACAAAATTAGTTGCAATATATTTTAGGACACCTGGAATTCATACAGGTGAAACAGTAATTCACACATCCCTCCAAACTAACCCTCCTCCAAAATAAGTGTGGCACAAATAAAGGTTGTGAGTTCCTTTACACTTAGCAGCAGATAAACAATTCCAACATTTTACAGGGAAAAACAATTGTATTTCACTGACACGCTGATGTCAGACTTTAAAACCTTTATGAAATATAACGTTTACTTTTGCAAGAGAAATCCAAACATCACTGCAAATAAGGACTTCCAGGGTGAACTCTCATACGCTCATTTATACCAAGGATCACAAATGACAAACTCCCTGACTGAAGACTTCAAGTATCAGATGACTTGTGCTATCACATCAACCATACACACAAAAACATCAGTCCTTCTCTTTAAGGCTACTTACTTTGTCAGACACTACCAATGCGACTCTTCCAAGGACTACGAAAGCCTGCATTATATGTACAGCACACCTGCGAAGTTGTAGTTATAGCAACCAAATTCCCAAATTGATCCAGCAATTGAACTCTCTCTCTAGAGAACCACTTTGCTCTGTGCATCAGGCATCTCATCAGAATATGATTTAAAAGGGGCAGGGGTGATCTAAATAATTCTAAAAATCATGTTAGCTTTCCAGGATGAAGACATTTCATACTGAAGCAGAAAGTACACTTAATAACCGAAAGGGGAATTTTAGTATATCCCATTGTATCTTTTACATATTTTATTCTATTCCTTTAATTTAGAGATCAACCTTATTTCAAATTTAACATGGAATGTATTTACATCAAGTGTAACTAACCTCTCCCTTCAATATCATCAACTCTAGTCAAACCAAGTTAACAGTTGTTTCATTATTTTATTTCCTTATTTGGAACTCTTTCCCAGGATTTCCTTAAAATCTTTAATAAATACCTTTACCTTATACCTGTGTGTCATGGGAATACCTGGACTTGAGTCAACTTTAGGTAGGACAAGTACAAATTATAGATGATGTAACACCTGAAGGAGTGTGGCTAAGTAGATGAAGAGTATGTACACAGGTCTGAGGAGAAGAATGAAGTAGCAAAGGAAGATAATTAACAACTAAGAGAATGTGAGGCTAAACCAAAGAGCAAGTGTAACAAAGACTGCTGGTTGTCTACTCCAATATCTCTTTTCCTCTTTCTCCTTAGAAAGATATTTTTATATTATTATTTTTAGCAAGCACGTTTGCACCTCAGAATAAAAGACTGCATGTCTCAGCCTCCTGGGCGACCCTAAGTGGCCATCTGACTACATCTGGACAATGCGATACAAAAAGAAACGTTGTTTCAAGGAATCTGATTTGGATGGGAGTTAACTTTTTTGCTGTTCTGCCTTTCCTCCTGCTTCCAGCTTCCATTGCAGACAGGATAGCTGGATTTCGGCAGCCACCCTGTGCTGTGAACTGATGCTAAAAATGGAAGCTATGTGCTAGCGTGAGTAGAGGAAAAGGTGGAAGCCTAGAACTTTTTCAACACTGTTGGAGCCACTAAACCATCCTGGACCATCTACCTTCAGGGTTCTTTTACACAAGAGAAAAAGTAGTTCCTGCTGTGTTTATGAAACCAAAACTAATTGTAATTAATACAGTAAGCAAAACAATATCCAAGAAGATACCGTTTGCCTTTTCCCCCCTCTTCTGGACCCCTGCACAGACTGACCAATACCATCTTCTCAGGAGCTTCCCCAGACTCCTTCTTCCATTATGGCTCAGCCTCATTCTTTTCCCAACTCTTCTCCTCTGTATTAACTTGACTTTCAAAAAATCATAGGTTACTGAAAAGTTATTTCTAGCATAATATTGTTAAACTCTTTTTAAAAGTGACTTTTTTAAAAAGGGAAAGTTAAAAATATAGTCCTGAGCCACTTTAATTCAACAAATATTTATCAAATGTCTGCTATGTGCTAGGCACTGGGGAAGCAAAGATGAATAATACAGCCCATGCCCTTGAAAAATCTAACAGTTTAGAACAGATATGAAATAGTTAATCCTGACAGGAATACAAAGGTAGGATTCCCAGAGAATAAAACATGTGGTTTTCACAGGTGGGTAAGGAAGGGTGGGAGTGAAGGCAGCAACAATGACGTGGATGTCCCAGGCTGAGAGAACAACCTGGCACAGGTAGGATCAGACCACAGTGGATCACCTCAGGTGTCTGGAGAGAGTGTAAGGAATATTGTAGGTTGGAAATATTTTAAGCTGCCCTATAAGTCTCACTAAGGAGTCTGGATTTTATCTGTTTGGCAGTTGGAAGTCACTTAAGCTCATTATGCAAGGGATCAACAGGAAAAAAATCTGTGCTTTTAAACAATGATATGGTGACACTATAGAAGTATTGAAGGCGATACAGGAACCTACTTCAATAGAGCAGGTGACATCTGAACAAGGGCACCGGCAGTAGTGATAGAGGCATTTGATTTGACAGATACTGTCATTCCTAACTCTGAAGTGTTATTTTCTAAAAAGCCAATTGTCAGGGGAGAAAAGAGGTCAGAATTGAGACTCATAGAAATTTCTAGATTAGGTGACTAGCTGTTTATTAAAGCCATTAGCGGTAGAAAAAGGCCAAGCAGACTTGTAGGTGCTTGTTGCATTTCAGACATGCTATCTAGAGCTCAAGGGACCTGGAGCAAATCCACATAAGTTATGAGTGTTCCAGACACATTCTCAACTCCTGCACCCTTCTTTTTGTTTCCTTTATGCAATGGCAAAGCTCATACCCGAGCAACACCCAACTACCCACTTTCTCCATGGTTGCCTCTAAACAGCTGAAAGTTGCTAGGACAAAAAACAAACATAAATCTATGACCACAAATATCAAATGCGCACTCAACATCCCCTTTGTTTCACCACTTTTCTCCCTCATCAAAACTGCTAAATACCCACCATTGAACTCCCCAATCTACCCACTGATCTACAGCTCTTACCACAAGCCTGTAAAAAGGGTGAAGCTCTTTCACTATTTCCAAAGCTAACACTTCCCCCTTCGTGGGTTTTGTCCACTTCTGCAATTCCATCCCCTTTCCTGCATTATCCTTTTACCCCTCTCTACTGATCATTCCACCAACATACAAACACACACTAGCATCTTCTAATTTTAAAGAAGCAAATCTCTCTTGATTTCACAACTCCCAGCCACCATCCTGTTTCCCCACTCCTCTTCTCAATAAAATTTCTTGAAATGATGAAATTTCTCTTCTGTTAGTTCTTCCCTTCCCATTGTCTCCTCAACCAGCTCCACTACTTCACTGAGACTGGTTTGCTCAGGTCACCTATGAACTCCATGTTGCTACATCCAAAGATCATGTCCCTAATCTCACCTTATTAAATCTCTTTGCAGCACGGGACAACCTGACCCCTCTACCTTCTCAAAATATGTTTTATCTCTTGGCTTGGATGACACACAAACAGGATCTCTGTGTTTCAGCACCATATTCTAGGCAGGCACAGAAGAGGTCCTCAATAATATTTGTAGGATAAATGAGTAAGACAGAAGCATATGCATATAAAAATTTCAGGTGAGCAATTTGGGAGACAGGTCAAAAGGGCTCATTAATACTAATTGAGCATCATCCAGTTGAGGACTTTCTTAAGAAGACATAACTAATAGCCCAAGGTAATGTTTGATTCTAGAAATCAGTTCCAGTCATTTTGCTCATCACTTTATGTATGTATCTATTTATTTATTTATTTATTTGCTGGGAAAGATTTGCCCTGAGCTAACATCTGTTGCCAATCTTCCTCTTTTTCTTTTTTATGTGAGCCATCGCCACAGCATGGCTACTGACAGACGAGCAGCATTGTTCTGCACCCAGGAACTGAACCTGGGCCCCTGGAGTGGAACATGCTGAACTTTAATCACTAGGCCATCAGGGGTGGCCCACTCATCACTTTCGATAATCTTTTTGGTAAACAATCCTCCTAAGATATTAAGCTGTTAGACACTATCCGTTGCACTGATTAGGTTTAAAAGATTAATATTTTAAAATAACAATACATTTACCATCCATTCTTCATAATTATCTGTTTAACGTAACCATTACTTAACCAATGAAGTAGAATGCTTTGGCAATCTTGGTACAGACACGCCAGTTTTTTTAAACTGCTGCTGATTAGGTGTGGGGAAAATATCTATAGAAGAACTGAGGGGAAAGCAGTCAAGTCCAAGAAGCCTGATTGACACACACATACACATCAATACATATCCATGCATATATGTGCACATACTAATCTAACTATATATTCACTTTATACGTACAGGTTTATATGCATAGGTCAAATTGAATATTTTAAAGTTAAAATAGAAGTACATTTCTATGATTCCCTGCCTAACCCACTGTTTTCATTAACGGGCCAACTGGAGGCCCCAATCATCTGCTTCTGCAAAATAATGTGATAATGGTTGTATACGACAATGGCTGAGATAAGTAGTTCTTATAACTTATTAGCTCTTACTAATTCTGCTATCATTCACTAACTTTAGGGTCATTCCAAATATGAATTAAACAAAGTCTTATGGTTTCTCTTGAATGTAAGAAAGGAAGGGAGGGAGGAAGGGACAGGTGGAGGAAGGGAGGGAGAGAGTTTTTTCTTTTAAAGAAATAAACAACTTCTAATACTGCTGGCTATAAAGAAAACTTCTGAAAAGCTTATGTATCACCTCATTTAATCCTGTTATAAGTTACTGATATCTTCCCATGGTGAGTGGAAAGGAATGTAAGACCAATACATTATTTTTAAAACTCAGTGAGGACTGTTTTAAGATGATTTCTAGTTTTTCTTTTATTTTTCCCATTCCTTCTTCAATAACCACTCTTTTCATTCCATGCTTAATCTGTGCTATCCGTGGTCAGGATTTTGCCAATACCTGAAGGTAAATCTTACCTGTAATGTGCAATTTCCAGAATTCTGATCCTCACTTTTCTTCATACCTTTTGGTTACATTTAATGTCCAATAAAGTTACCCTTCTATAACATGACAGTGAGTTGTTTTTACAATGCCATACTCCATCTTCAATAAGGCATCACATGACGTAACAGATGTGCACTCTTTCAAGAATATGATTTTCTAATCCTACACAGCTCTTTACAAGAAATAAGGAATATTTAATTGTGCCTTCAAGTCCCTACCACATACAGAATCATTCTTCCTTTGTTTCACCCTCTTTTATTACTGAAAAAAACTAGCAACTTCTCAGAGCAATCAATTAACTTATCATGTAGCACTGGCAAGCAGAAAGTAGGCCTGTGATTTTTAAACTCAAGTAGCTCATTGTTTGTCATGTGAATCATAATGAGAATAGTATTTCAGCCTCTCAGAACTGATTAGTTAAATGTCTTGTTTCCCCACTTATCCTCATTATAGCTGCCAGCTCTAATTTAAAATGTGATTATTGAGAGTACCATAGTATAATTTTAATTTTTAAACTGTGGATATATTTGGTATCAATGAAAGAGAAACATTAATTGTAAATGGACACAGGCAATGTGGTACAAATAAATGATTCATGCATTTCTCTCAATCTCCTGCTAATGTTACTTGAGACCTAACTTACCAACAAGCTAGCTTTTCCAACCAAGTTATGCTTTGTAAACTAGACCTCTCATTAATGGCACCATCACCAATGCTTTCGCAACTACTTCACACCCTGAAGTGCAGTTCTATTCTAGATAAATGATCCTATTCTTGTGCCTTCACTCAAGCCACTGCTTACGTTTGGACTGCCCTCCCTCAATCCTATTTCTGTGCCATCACTCATGCTCTCTACTCTGTCCAGATTTGCTTTCCAACCATTGTCCAACAATCTAAATCATAAATCCAACTCAAAATTCACTTCCTTAAGAGTCACCCTTCGTTACCATCCACATACATTAAAATCCCCCTGTCTTTGAAGGAATTTTGCATTCCATGTGGTCTTTGCTATATCAATTTACATTGTACTATTTAATGACCTGGCAATTTTTTTCATGTTTCACATATGACTGCCTCATCTCCTCAACCACATATTAAATTACATGACAGCAGGGAACAGATCATCTTGCTTCCTTGGTAGAGTCCAGAACTTAATGTAGAAACCATACAATAGGACCTAATGCAAGTTTCAACTAATGTTTGAAATAACATGGAAACATGCCACAAGATTTCAACTCTACCAAACCTATTTAAGAATGAGACAGAATAACCCATAAATATGAAAACGGCCCATGAAACAATCCTAAATTTTGATGGCATTTCAATGTTCAACAGTTCTCATTGGCAGTGCTTTGCCAGTTACAGGCATAATTTTTTATGACATGTAGTGTACAGATTACCCTGTCTACTAGGTCTGATGTCTGACATAATGTGGAAGCTAGGCCTTAACGTCCGTCCATTAGAAGCCTTCACCCTTCTGTATAGGTCTTTGTCCCCAATTCCCCTGGCTCCAGCTTTAATTACAACCCTTCTCTTGGCATCTTCCAAGTTCCTAGGCTTACAGCCAGCCTGGGCTTATCTTTTCCTTCAAGTTTACAGCCCCTACCCTGCCACCACATTGAGATGAAGTAAAGAGATTGTTTACCAATTGCTATGTATACGAAAACTATAGAAAGTTCTTAACTATCAAAGCAATAAAGACAGTATTTTTTTTTTATGATTAAATATGGTGTGCATGATCATTTCTATTAAAAGGCCCTTCCTGGGGCTGGCTTCATGGCCAAGTGGTTAAGTTCGCGCGCTCCGCTGCAGGAGGCCCAGTGTTTCGTTAGTTCGAATCCTGGGCGCAGACATGGCACTGCTCATCAAACCACGCTGAGGCAGCGTCCCATATGCCACAACTAGAAGAACCCACAATGAAGAATATACAACTATGTACTAGGGGGCTTTGGGGAGAAAAAGGAAAAAATAAAATCTTAAAAAAAAAAGGCCCTTCCTTGGAGGCCTCTATGATAAAATTGATTCTGTTGAGAAAATCAAGTTCAACATTTTAACAGGAGTGGTCTTTCTCCAGGATTCAGACCAATGTAAATTCAAAGAAGAGTCTGCATAACAATAATGCTTCATGTCTTAAATATCTAGAATACTGTTTGTGCAAATAATGCAAAAATGATTGATAAATTAGTAGAAAAAGATTTCAATTCTATGAGTTAATGTACAGTCTTGGTAAACTGTCTCCTTCACCAACAAATAATCCAAATAGCAAGGTGAAAGTTTAGAAACACAGTCTAAGCCTATCTTTAATAACTAAATTAGAATTTTCAGCCTTTCAAAGAAGCTAGTAGACAAAAAATAACATATTAATCCAAGTTATTATACTGTGACTTTATGATAAATTCAGCATTTATAGAACGGGGCAATTTTAAAAGTGAAAAAATATAAAATGTATAACAATTTATTAAAATTCCATAAATACACTGACACAGAGCACATTAGGGCAATAAATGTTATTAATATCTTCCTGCCCATTACATAAAATAAACCAAAAGTACATTTAAAAAAACCATTTCTATTACCACGTTAGTCTCTGGATCTCTGCCTACAGGGTGCAATGGAAGCTAGAGTGGTGACACTACCTATTTTGGAAGTGACATCAGCATCATGGCAGAGTGAGCTCTCCCGGTGAACTCTCCTCTCCATAATACAATGAAAAAGACATTCATATTTCAACAGAGACCATCCACACAACACAAAAGACATCTGAGAGACCCACCCAGCCATATGTTGGTTGGTAGAGGCTGGAGCCATGCAGGAAGGAGGTGGAACAGTGTAAGAGAAAGCGTTGCTCCCTCCCTAAAAGACTGCAAACCGAGGATTGTGCATGGCCTCTGAGAGGGAAGGAATGGGGGATGGGGCACCCCTTTGCAGGAACGTCAAAGATCCCCAAGGTCCCTCGCAGCCTAGGGGCAAGCCTCCTACCGAGGTGATGAGCTATCACGGGACTGACTTCATCAAGCCAACACTGCAGGAGAGCAGAGAGCGAGGGCAGAGCGAGAAAACCCTAAGAACACGCAGAAGAAAGCCCTTTGCCGCCACCTGCTCACACCAGCTGCAAAACCTGGGATCCCAGAGGATCACAGAGGGCTCAGAATACACAGCACTCAACCCCAATCCAGTGCTGACAGGTGGTAACAGTGACCAAATAATATGACAATGTGAAAGAACAGAGCCACAGTCTCTAGCAGTATCAAAAATCATATTAAATCTCCAGACCATAGAGAAAATGACAAATGCCCAGAAATCAGTCATGAGGACACAGAAATATGTAATCTAAATAGACAGAGAATTAAAAATATCTATCATCAAAAAACTGAACAAGTTAAAAGAGAATGCAGAGAAACAATTCAACAAGTTCAAGAGCTACTTCACAAAAGAGATGGAAACTATAAAGAAGCAATCAGAAATATTGGAGATGAAAGACATAATAGATGAGATAAAACAAACTATGGATTCCCTGAACACTCAAACAGATATCACAGAGGAGCAAATCGGCATAATCAAGGATAGACATACTGAAATGCTCCAGATAGACAAGGAGAGAGAACTAAGACTAAAAAGAAATGAAGAAAGTCTCCAAGAAATATCCAACTCAATTAGGAAATGCAACATAAGAATTATACGTATTCAAGAAGGAGAAGAGAAGAACAGAGCAGAAAGTTTGTTCAAAGAAATAACAGCAGAGAACTTCCTAAACCTGGAGAGGGAGATGGAAATCCATATGAAAGAGGCTACCAGAAATCCTAAGTATGTCAATGTAAAAAGGCCTACTGCAAGGCATATAGTAGTGAGATCTTCTAAATATGTCAATATAAAAAGGCTTACTGCAAGGTATATAGTAGTGAAACTGGCAAAAGTTAATGACAAACAAAAAATACTAACAGCAGCAAGGTAGAACAAAATAACCTACAAAGGAATTCCTATCAGGCTTTCAGCAAATTTCTCTGCAGAAACCTTACAGGCTAGGAGAGATTGGAATGACATATTCAAATCTTTCACAGAGAAAAACTTTTTGTCAAGAATACGCTATCCTGTGAAAATATTATTCAGATATGATGGAGAAATATAAACTTTCCCAGATAAACAAAAACTAAGGGAGTTCATAGCCACAAGACCCCCCCACCACAAGAAGGCCATCATAATTAAAAAAAAAAGAAAGGGAGAAAGAGAATACAAGGCCTGAAGTACGGAGATAAATACATAGAAAAACTCAGAAAATTGTAGCTATACATCAGAACAGGTTAGCAAATACTCCAGTATAGCATTAAAGATAAAGGGGAGGAAAACACCAAAACCAATCATAATCTTGTAATCTTGTCATTTTAACCACAAACTCACAACACAAGACAGAACAAGATGTGACAAAAACAAAATAGGAAGGGAAGAGGAAGGGGACAGCATCAGTTTAGTCTAAGGAAATAAGAGGCCATCAGAAAATGGATTAACGTATCTACAAGATTTGGGATACAAACCTCAGCATAATCACTAAACAAAAAAGTGGAACAGAGACAGAAATAATAAATAAGGAGAACATTAAGAAACCCCAGGTAAAAATATATGTAACTCACTGGTAGACCAAAATAAATGGGACTAGAAACAAAGGAAATGCAGGAGAACCAGAAAACAAGCAATGGAATGACAGCATTAAGCCCTCATTTATCAAGAGTCACTCTAATATAAATGGATTGAATTCTCCAATAAAAAGACACAGAGTGATGAGATGGATTAAAGAACAACATGCTGCCTCCAGGAAACATATCTCAGCTCCAACAAACACAGGCTCCGAGTGTAAGGATAGAAGACAATACTCCCAAGCTGATAGCAAACAAAAGAAAGCAGGTGTTGCAATACTTAGAGCAGACAAAGTAAACTTCAAGACAAGATAGGTAAAGAGAGACAAAGAGGGGCAGTATATAATCATCAAAGGGACACTCCTCCAAGAAGACATAACACTTATAAATATCTATGCACCCAACACAGGAGCACCAAGTACACAAAGTAAACATTAACAAACCTGAAAGGAGACATTAACAACACAATAATAGAAGGGGACCTAAACACTCCACTCACATCAATGGATAGATCATCCAGACAGAAAGTGAACAAGCAAACAGTGGAATTAAATGAAAAGATAGACCAGCTGGACTTAATAGATATATAGAGAACACTCCATCCAAAAACAGCAGAATACACATTCTTCTCAAGTGCGCCTGGAACACTCTCAAGGATAGATGATACAGTGAGAAACAAGGCATGCCTCAACAACTTTAAGAAGATTGAAATAACAACAAGCACCTTTTCTGACCACACTGCTATGGAACTAGAAATTAACTACAAGAAAAAAACCTGAGAAAGGGACAAAGATGTGGACACTAAACAGCATGCTACTGAACAACCAAGGGATCATTGAAGAAATTAAAGGAGAAATCAAAATATATCTGGAGACAAATGAAATGTACCATACCAACTCACATGGGATGCAGCAAAAGCAGTACTAAGAAAGAAATTCATTGCAATACAGGCTCACCTTAACAAACAAGAAAAATCCCAAATAAGCTAACTCAAACTACACCTAACCGAATTAGAAAAAGAAGAACAAAGCCCAAAGTCAGCAGAAGGAGGGAAATAATAAAAATCAAAGCAGAAATAAATGCAAAAAAGACAGTAGAAACAAAAAGACAGTAGAAAGGATCAATGAAACAAAGAGCTGGGTCTTTGAGAAGATAAAGAAAATTGACAAACCCCTGGCCAGACTTACAAAGAAAAAAAGAGAGAAAGCTCAGATAAATAAAATTAGAAATAAAAGGGGAGAAATTACAACAGATACCAGAGAAATACAATGGATTATAAGAAAATACTACGAAAAGCTATATGTCAACAAATTGAACAATCTATAGGAAATGGATAAATTCTTAGACTCTTACAACCTCCCAAAGCTGAATCAAGAAGAAACAGATAATATGAATTAGACCAATCACAAGTAAAGTGATTGAAACAGTAATTAAAAGCATCCCAAGAATTAAAAGCCCAGGACAAGACAGCTTCTCTGGAGAATTCTACCAAACTTTCAGAGAGAATTTAATACCTATCCTTCTCAAGCTATTCCAAAAAATTAGGGAAGATGGAACACTTCCTAACACATTTTACGAGGCCAACATCAGTCTGATACCAAAGCCTGACAAGGACAACACAAAAAAGGAAAACTCCAGGCCAAAACTGTTGACAAATATAGAGGCAAAAATCCTCAACAAAATATTGGCAACCCAAAAACAGCAATACATCCAAAAAAATCATACATCACGATCCAGTGGGATTTATACCAGGGAAATGGGGATGGTTCAACATCTGCAAATCAATCAGTGTGATACACCACATTAACAAAATGAGGACTAAAACCCACATGATCATCTCAATAGATGCAGAGAAAGCATTTGATAAGATCTGAGAGCCATTTAGGATAAAAACTTTAACAACATGGGGATAGAAGGAAATTACCTCTACATAATAAAGGCCATATATGACAAACCCACAGCCAACATCATACTCAATAGGGAAAAACTGAACGCCATCCCCGAGAACAGGCGCAAGACAAGGGTGCTCACTATCAGCAGTGTCATTCAACATAGGACTGGATGTTTTGGCGGGAGCAATTAGGCGAGAGAGAGAGAGAGAGAGAGAGAGAAAGAGAGAGAGAGAGGGAGGGAGGGAGGGAGAAAGGAAGGAAGGAAGAAAAGGAATCCAAATAGGAAACGAAGAAGTGAAACTCTCACTGTTCTCAGACAAATGATCTTACATATAGAAAATCCTAAAGAATCCACTGGAAAACTGTTAGAAATAATCAACAGCTACAGTAAATTTGCCAGGTACAAAATCAACTGACAAAAATCAGTTGCATTTCTACACAAACTTGCAGAAAGAGAACTCAAGAATACAATTCCATTTACAATCCCAACAAAAAGAATAAAATATCTAGGAATAAATTTAACCAAGGAGGCAAAAGACTTATACAATGAAAACTAAAAGACATTATTGAAAGATATAGATGATGACATAAAGAGATGAAAGGAGATTCCATGCACATGGATCAGAAGAATAAACATAGCTAAAATGTCCATACTATTCAAAGCAATCTATAGACTCGATGCAATCCCAACCAGAATCCCAATGGCATTCTTTACAGAAATAGAATAAAGAATACTAAAATTCATATATGGCAACCAAAGACCCTGAATTGCTAAAGCAATCTTGAGAAAAAAGAACAAAACTGGAGGCATCACAATCCCTGACTTCAAAATGTACTACAAAGCCATAGTAATCAAAACAGCATGGTACTGGTAAAAAAAACAGGCACACAGATCAATGGAACAGAACTGAAAGCCCAGAAATAAAACCGCACATCTATAGACAGCTTATCTTCCACAAAGGTGGCAAGAACATACAATGGAGAAAAGATAGTCTCTTCAATAAATGGTGTTGGGAAATCTGGACAACCACTTGCAAAAGAATGAAAGTAGACCATTATCTCACGCCATACGCAAAAGTAAACTCAAAATGGATAAAAGACTTGAAGATAAGTCCTGAAACGATAAAACTTCTGGAGGAAAATATACGTAATATACTCTGTGCTGTCAAACTTAAAATGATCTTTTCGAATACCATGTCTTCTCAGACAAGGGAAACAAAAGAAAAAATAAACAAGTGGGACTTGATCAGACTAAAGAGCTTCTGCAAGGCAAAAGAAAGTAGGATCAAAACAAAAAGACAACCCACCAACTGGGGGAAAATATTTGCAAATCATACAACTGACAAGGAGCCAATCTCCACAATATATAAAGAACTCACACAACTGAACAACAAAAAAACAGACCAATCAAAAAATGGGCAGAGGCTATGAACAGACATTTTTCCAAATAAGAGATACAGATGGCCAATAAGCACATGAAAAGATGTTCAACATCACTAATCATCAGGGAAATACAAATCAAAACCACACTAAGATACCATTTTACACTTGTTAAAATGGCTATAATCACTAAGACTAAAAATAACAAATATTGGACAGGGTGTGGAGAAAAGGAAACCCTTATACACTGCTGGTGGGAATGCAAATTGGTACAGGCACTCTGGAAAACAGTATGGAGATACCTCAAAAAACTAAAAATAGGAACACCATATGACCCAGCTATCCCACTACTGAGTATCTACCCAAACAACTTGAAATCAACAATCCAAAGTGATCTGTGCATCTCTATCACTGCAGCACTATTCACAATAGCCAAGACATGGAAGTAATCCAAGGGCCCATCGACCAATGATTGGATAAAGAAGATGTGGTATAAATATACAATGGAATACTACTCAGCCATAAAAAAAAGATAAAATCACCCCATTTGCAACAACATGGATGGACCTGGAGGGTATTATGTTAAGTGAAATAAGCCAGGCTGAGAAAGACAAAGACCGTATGACTTCACTCATATGTGGAAGATAAACACACAGACAAAGAGAACAGTTCAGTGGTTACCAGGGGAAGGTGGGTGGGGAGTGAAGGGGAGCATTTATATGGCGACAGACAAGAAATAATGAAGAACTGAAACTTCACCATGACATAAACTATTATGAACTCAATAAAAACAAAAAAAATTTCTAAACCTGCAACTTTAAAGATTTTTATTTTTCCTTTTTCTCCTCAAAGCCCCCTGGTACACAGTTGTATATTTTTAGTTGTGGGCTCATCTAGTTGTGCTATGTGGGATGCCGCCTCAGCGTGGCCTGATGAGTGATACCATGTCTACGCCCAGGATCCGAACTGGCGAAACCATGGGCTGCCGAGTGGAGCACACAAATTTAACCACTTGGCCACAGGGCTGGCCCCTAAACCTGCAACTTTATATAAAACAATTTTCATCTATTGCTTTCTAGCCCCACTGCTGTTGTAAATGAAGCCTTTGGAAAAATTAGAGTGAAAAAACTCCTTCTTCAAGATATTTCACTAGCCTCTGCCTGTCATTGTCTTAACATATCAACTACCATGACTATGGATGTAAACAGTACGTCATGGAGTGAGATATACAGCACACGACCTGTACTACTCCGTGACCACAACTGCTTTGCTTACAGGTTTGGAGACACACATGGAGTTTACACTGCTTCTATATTCATCTATGACAAATGTCCTAGCTGACATTTTCCTAAATGAGAACGAGAACAACCTTTGCTGCATTTCACGATTACCTTTGCTCACCATCTTTCTGATCATACAAAAAAATTGAGTTTATTTTAAATAAGACTTTAAGAAAAACAAAACCATAAATTGTACATTGCTTCAAGAATACAAATTGTATTCCAAATAAGAGTTTAGCCCTATCTTAGGGCGACGTTATATGTAACAACATTATAAGTGACATTACATCCATTGTACAAATCTCAATGTTTCAAAACTTGATAAATTTCTAATAAATCTAAAATAAAACTCACAAAAATAACATTTACATCACTGAAATTGCTTGGAATGGGGAAAAGTGAGTAAGCCGTCACTGACAGTCACGAAGGAATTCATAGATTCCATAAATGTTATCAATCTTATCAACGAACAATATTCACGTTTGAACAACCAAAGTAAAGCTATGCAACCAAAACAACCCTTATCTGTCTAAAAGTAAAATAAAACATAAAATGCTGGCCTAAGTGTCAACTTAGGAATTCAACTTAGGAACTTGAGGAATTCAATAAAGCTAATGAAATCTGGAAGCCATATGACAGATTTTCTGCAATGTATATAACACCCTTCTTACATGATAATATCAGATGTCAAAGAAATTTCATGAGAATTAGTTAAAAATATTAAAATTTTGCTCCAACTACTTTGATTCAAAACTAACTTTTAAGGATGAATTACCTATCAAAATGAGTTAAAACTTTCAAGAGAATGATCAGGTTACTTATTATATATACTGATAACCGATTTCCAGGCTAACATGATAAAAACATGGTAAATGTAGAGAATCATCTGTGAACTAGTTGTTTTATAAAACCAGACTGTTTCTAACACCTAATCCACATGAAATCAAGCCTCAGTATTTTCTAGAGAGAGAAATATATATGAATCACAAATGTCAGCCTTTAGCATAGTACCAGTGAAGACTCTTTCTTGTTAAAACAATCTCAGTACTATTCCTAAGGCAACATCTCCAAAGGGAACAAACAACTTGGACAGAGCAAATGTCACCAGGTGCAACGTGAAGGAATAAGCTATAGATAGTACTAGCTTGTCATTCAGTCTGCAACACCATTCCTTCCTTCATCCTATTAAAGTACTGACTTGCATGCATTTGACATCCAGCCAGAGAAAGAGCAACTTATGTCATCTTTTAAAATAAAGACGCAGAGTTCAATGTGTTCGTGAAATAGGTCTGAACTGCAAGTCATCTTTCTTTAGAACAGCAATCTTCTAAACATTAGTTTCCCTTTCCAGAAGTTAGAACAAGCTGTTACTTGACGAGTTGATGATGGCTGGTAGTCAAGAAAGACCATCACAGGCTCCTTCACTGTTCTAGGACCTCGGTCTATAGATTTAGTTTGTACAACAGACCTTGTATCAAGATGATGATCAAATCACTAACCTCTGTTTTAAGATGCATAAATTTCAAATCACATTCATTATAGCATTATTTATAATAAAAAGTATCAAAAATTTACCCTTTACAATCACTAACTAAATTGTGGAAAGTTCAAATGACTGAATATTAAACAGACATTAAAATTTATAAAGAGTAAGCCTTTATAAAGAGTTTTTAATGTTATGAGGCAATGCATACATATGTTCTTTAATTGAAATAAGCAAGATATTAAATTATTTACAAAGTATGCTCTTAAGTATGTGGAACACACACATGAGACTAGACAGAAAAACACTAGAATACTATTAAAGAATAATTATCTTGGAGGAGAGATTTTAGTTGATGTTTTTCCTTCTCCTTATCTTTGATAATTTATATAGTAATTAGCACTTTTTACATTAAAATTATATGTAATTTTAAAAATATGCTAATGCTTAAATATTGTTTGCCTACACTTTCTTCCAAGTTCAAAAAGAGCTAGAGTTTCCAAAAAGGGACCAAATAGTAGGTCCTGTGTTTGAAGGAGTAGGCAAGTGTTCCTATTCAATTCTCCATTCCTCCTGGAAACAGAATTCTAGAATTATAGGAGTTGGTTCACAGGGTCACTCCATACTTCCTCGGCAGAATTCTAGGAAGTACAACCATCCACCATCTCACACTGCCAGAGTTTTCTCAGTCACAAAATGCAGGTAATAATTGCACCTGTCTCAAATGATGGTTATGAAACTAAATGATTCAACATATATAAAGATTTTAGAATGGTGCCTGGCAAATAGAAATCACTATCAAAGCCTTCGCTATTTTTCTATCATTATATTTACTACTATAACTATTACCACTTCTATTACTACTACTACCACCACCAACACTATTACCATTACTATGACTCTTGCTACTATAAGAACAACAAATAGACAATAGAGCTTCCCTCCCTCATGGGGCCATTTGCCTAAGAAAATACTGCCTGCCAGTCTGATCTCAGGGAAGCAGAAGGGCAAAGAGGCATGAGAATGGCACCAGAGATTGTTTTTCACTAGATGCAATGTGCTCTGGCACTCTTTCACTACCCATTCTGGCTGCCAAAGGCCCATCCCAAAACCTTTTTTCCCACACCCAGGTCAATCAGTCTCTACAGTATAAATTACCTCTCCTGTCTCACTGACTGACTTTTTATAAAAATGTATTCACATCTTTAAAATAGATTCTTCATATGTCCCTGACCCATTCAGAATTATTTATTAAGAATATATTTTAATATTTTTATGAGACAGGTTATAAAAGGTGGGGGGGAGAAGATCACTACATTTTAATAAACTTAGTCCATTTACATAAAATATTTATTTAGTAATTTTAAATAAAGATATTGAATTAGTTAAAATTTTTAAAAAATCTTTAGTCAAAATAAAAATACTTAATTGTGAAAAATACACAATTCGGGGAACAAATAACTACTGCAACTTAGTAGCTGACACCCTCCGGGAACCCGAACATAGGCAGCCATGTATGTAACAGATGGGCCCTAACCCTCTTTGGCCACAGCTGATTGGACCTAGGTACACATCTGCCCCTAGCATAGACAATCAGATCGTAGCCTGAAGAATCCAAAAAAAAGACACAGGCACTGCAGTCAAATTGTATAAACATGAGGGATATAAGGTCATAACTCAACAGTCGGCATATACAAGCCAAAATCACAGGGAGAAAGAAATTAATAGCATTAGAGAGTGGGAAGCCAGTCCACAGACAGATGCAAAGATGAGAGACCATATGGTCCTGAGAGGCAGAAAAGTTAACAGTGGTTCCTGGCTTTCCATTTCTAATTCCATGTGGTCTCAATGAACTTTCTTTGCATCTCTTTAGATGTTTATGAGATCGCCTGTTAAAGAGGCAGATTCTACTCCCTAGGGACAAAAGTGCCCTAAATAAGCTGACATGTTCATGTAACAAATAAACATGTCACTGGCATATCTTTTGTTCTTGCTGTTTGTTAAGAAGATTGAACAATGTTTACAATATAAAACAGTCCTTCCTTACAGATTTATGTATCAACATCCCAAGGTACTGCCTTGCTTTGTGTCAGTGGAGGAGGAAACAGGAAGAGAAAAGAATTCTGAAAAAGAATTTCAAGGTTCATGGCTAATCTCCTACAGAATGTCTATACAATACCTGCTTCTTGGAAGAAACATGGATTCCTTAATGAACACGGAACCAGAGAGGAGGATATACCAGCAGGTCCCAATATCATCAGGACTGAAAAGAAAAAACAATAGAATCAGATGATTATCTACAACCAAAAAGAAATCAAAACATAATATAGCACAAAGTACAATACCCATGTTATTTTTAGAATCATGAAGAACAATGAAATAGCACAAAACATGTACATAAAATACCATTATTTGACTATTGTAATTCTTTTTTAAATTACTTTTTACCCCTCAAATAAGCTAAAGCTATTTATCAGTATATTTGTTTTAAATGTTCTTTAAAGCTATAGCACTTAGCATTCCAAGTTTCTTTTTTAGTTTAATTTTTTTGAACTAAAACATTTTTCCTTGCTTCATAAAACAAAAAAACATAAAGAGCTAAATAGTGAAACTCAGTCTTCCCAACCTATTCCACTGTCTACCAAGCTCTCACATTTCTGTACCACACTTGTTGGATATTCTTTCAAAATTTCTTCATGCACACAGAAATAGACATATATTCTTATTCCCTCCACCATCTTTTTTTCTTTTTACAGAAAAGACAGCACACTCTACAGTGTTCTTTCCTTTGAAACAACTCTTAGAGATCTTTTCATTGGAAGACATCTTCTAGACGTGCCATATTTGACTTGAGCAACTCCCTACAGCCACTCATTTCAATTGTTTGTAATAATACGCAATTACTTAAAAAAAATAAAAACGGCAGAGTAATCTGTATGTACAATAATAACTGTAACTAGTAACTAGAAGTGCAACTGTTGAGTCAAACGGTACATATACCTAATTTTGATAAATATTCTAAAATTGTTCTCCACAGGTGGTTAGCAACTTCTTTGCTTACCTGCTTCCCCACAGCCTTACTAAGATAGTTTGTTATATCTACTTAACAAATGTGTAACAATTTTATGACAAGGCCTTCCAGGTGTTTAGGATACTTCAGGAAACAACAATAACAAAAAAATATCCCTAGAATTAAATTAAACAAGGACCGATACAGTAAGGGGACAACTGGTATCAATTTAGTGCTTTACAGTTTACGAATCATTTTCTATCACTTCAACTGTCCTGTGAGGGAGTGACATCAGCATCATGGTGGAGTGGGTTCTCCTCTCAAAGATACAATCAAAAGGCCATTCATATTCCAACAGAGGACATCTGCACAACACAAAAGACGTCTGAGAGACCCACGCAGCCATATGTCGGAAAGTGGAGGAGCTGAAGCCACCCCCCACACTCACAAGAAACTGGAATGAGGTAAGAGAATGATTCTTTTCTTCCTGACGGACAGCAACCCAGGGATTGTGAATGTCCTACAGGGGGGAAAGCAGGAAGGGAGTGGCAGTCCTCTGCAGTAACGCCATAGATCTCTGAGATTCCTCACAGCTGAGGGAAAAGCCCCTCACAGGGGTGACTAGCTATCATGGGGGTGTCTTCATCAAGCCAACATCCCAGGAGAGCAGACAGCAAAGGCAGAGTGAGAATGCCCTGAGATCATGCAAGAAAAATAAAGCATCCCTCCCCTCCCCACCCAGCACGCCAGCCCAGCACCTGGGAGCTGTCCCGTGGATTGCAGCAGGCTCAGAAGATGCAGCTCTTGAGTCCCACCCAGTGGCAACAGGTGGAAGAAGCAATCAAATACTACCACAATGCAGAAGCACAAATCCACACCGTCTAGCAGTATGAAAAAATATATGAAATCTCTGGACCAGAAGGAAAATGACAAGTATCCAGAAATCAATCATGAAAATAGAAATGTATAACCTAAATGACAGAGAATTCAAAATAGCTATCATTAAAAAACTCAAGGAGTTAAAAGAGAATGTAGATAGATAGTTCAATGATTTCAGGAGCTACTTCACAAAAGAGATTGAAATCATAAAGAAGAACCAATCAGAAATATTGGATAGGGGCTGGCCCCATGGCCAAGTGGTTAAGTTCACATGCTCCGCTGCAGCAGCCCAGGGTTTCGCTGGTTCGGATCCTGGGCGCAGACATGGCACCACCGCTCATCAGGCCACACTGAGGCGGCATCCCATATGCCACAACTAGAAGGACCTGCAACTAAGATATACAACTATGTACTAGGGGGGATTTGGAGAGATAAAGCAGGAAAAAAAAAAAAAGATTGGCCACAGTTGTTAGTTCAGGTGCCAATCTTTAAAAAAGAAGAGAGAAAAAAAGAAATATTGGATATGAAAAACACAATGGAAGAGATAAAGCAGAATATAGATTCCCTGAATAGCAGAGCTGATAGCATGGAGCAACAAATCAGCAACATTGAGGATAGAAATATAGAAATGCTTCAGATGGAGGAGGAGGAAGAACTAAGACTAAAAAGAAATGAAGGAAGTCTCCAAGAAATATCCAACTCAATTAGGAAATGCAACATAAGGATTATAGCTATTCCAGAGGGAGAAGAGAAGGAGAATGGAGCAGAGAGCTTGTTCAAAGAAATAATAGCAGAGAACTTCCAAATTTGGGGAAGAAGCTGGAAATTCATGTGAAAGAGGCCACCAGATATCCTAAAGATGTCAATGTAAAAAGGTCTACTGCAAGACATATAGTAGTGAAGCTGGCAAAAGTCAATGACAAAGAAAACATACTAAGGGCAGCAAGGCAGAAGAAAATAACTTACAAGGGAACCCCTATTAGCCTTTCAGCAGATTTCTCAGCAGAAACCTTACAGGCTAGGAGAGAGTGTAATGATATATTCAAATGCTTGAAAGACAAAAACATTCAGCCAAGAATACTCTAGCCTACAAAAATATCCTTCAGATATGACAGAGAAATAAAAACTTTCCCATATAAACAAAAGCTAAGGGAGTTCATCGCCACAAGAGCCCCCTACAAGAAATCTTCAAGAAGGCCTTCATACCAGAAAAAACAGAAGAGAGAGGCTACAAAGCCCTGAGTAAGAGGATAAATAGGTAGACAAAAACAGAAAATTATAGCTATCCATCAGAACAGGTTAGCAAATACTCAAGTATAACATTAAAGATAAAGGGAAGGAAAACACCAAAAACAAAGATAATCTTGTCATTTTAACCACCAACTCACAATCCAAAATGGAATAAGATGTGACAGAAACAACTTAGGAGGAGAAGAGGAAAGAGATTGAATCAGCATAGTCTAAGGAACTAAGACGTCATCAGAAAATGGACTATCTCATCTACAAGATTTTGCATAGAAACCTCAGCATAATCACTAACAGAGACACAAATAATAAATAAGAAAACTAAGAAATACAGCATAAAAAACTACCTAATCAAATTGGTAGTTTGAAATACACGTGATGAGAGACAAAGGAAACGCAGGAGAAATGGAAAACGAGCAATAAAATGGCAGCAATAAGCCCTCCTACATCAATAATCACTCTAAATGTAAATGGATTGAATTCTCCAAGAAAAAGACACAGAGTGGTGAGATGGATTAAAGAAGAAGACCCAACAACATACTGGCTCCGGGAAACACATCTCAACTCCAATGACAAACACAGGCTCAGAGTGTAAGGATAGAAAACGATACTCTAAGCTAATGGCAAACAAAAGAAAGCAGGTGTTGCAATACTTAGAGCAGACAGTAGATTTCAAGATAAGACAGGTAAAGAGAGACAAAGAGGGGCAGTGTATAATCATCAAAGGGACACTCCTCCAAAAAGACATAACACTTATAAATATCTATGCACCCAACACAGGAGCACCAAGTACACAAAGTAAACATTAACAAACCTGAAAGGAGACATTAACAACACAATAATAGAAGGGGACCTAAACACTCCACTCACATCAATGGATAGATCATCCAGACAGAAAGTGAACAAGCAAACAGTGGAATTAAATGAAAAGATAGACCAGTTGGACTTAAGAGACATATAGAGAACACTTCATCCCAAAACAGCAAAATACACATTCTTCTCAAGCATGCCTGGAACACTCTCAAGGATAGACCATATGTTGAGAAATAAGGAAAGCCTCAATAACTTTAAGAAGATTGAAATAATAACAAGCACCTTTTCTGACCACATTGCTATGGAACTAGAAATTAACTACAAGAAAAAAACCTGAGAAAGGGACAAAGATGTGGACACTAAACAGCATGCTACTGAACAAACAAAGGATCACTGAAGAAATTAAAGGAGAAATAAAAAAATATCTGGAGACAAATGAAAATGTACCATACCAATTCACATTGGATGCAGCAAAAGCAGTACTAAGAAGGAAATTCATTGCAATGCAATACAGGCTCACCATAACAAACAAGAAAAATCCCAAATAAGCTAACTCAAACTACACCTAACTGAATTAGAAAAAGAAGAACAAAGCCCAAAGTCAGCAAAGGAGGGAAATAATAAAAATCAGAGTAGAAATAAATGCAAAAAAGACAGTAGAAACAAAAATGCAATAGGAAGGATCAATGAAACAAAGAGCTGGCTCTTTGAGAAGATAAAATTGGCAAACCCCTGGCCAGACTTAAAAAGGAAAAAAGAGAGAACGCTCAGATAAAGTTAGAAATAAAACAGGAGAAATTACAATGGATGCCACAGAAACACAAATGATTATAACAGAACACTATGAAAAGCTATATGTCAACAAATTGGACAATCTATAGGAAATGGATAAATTCTTAGACTCTTACAACCTCCCAAAGCTGAATCAAGAAGAAACAGACCATCTCAATTAGACCCATCACAAGTAAAGAGATTGAAACACTAATCAAAAACATCCAAAAAAATAAAAGTTCAGGACCAAATGGCTTCCCTGGTGAATTCTACCAAACGTTCAAATAGTATTTAACACCAATTCTTAAGCTATTCCAAAAAATTAGGGAAGACAGAATACTTCCTAACACATTCTACGAGGCTAACATCACTCTGATACCAAAGCCTGACAAGGACAGCATAAAAAAGGAAAACTGCAGGCCAATATTGCTGATGAACATAGATGCAAAAATCCTCCACAAAATATTGGCAACCCAAATACAGCAATATATCAAAAAGATCTTACACCATGATCAAGTGGAATTTAAAACAGAGACACAGGGATGGTTCAATATCTGCAAATCAATGTAATACACCACAGTAACAAAATGAGGAATAAAAACTACATGATCATCTCAATAGATGCAGAGCAAGCATTTGACAAGATCCAACAGCCATTTATGATTAAAAAAAAAAAAACTCTTAACAAAATGGGGATAGAAGGAAATTACAACATAATAAAGGCCATATATGACCAGCCAACGTCATACTCAACGGGGCAAAAACAGCTCCCTGCCTTCATGGAGCTTATATTCCAGTTGGACAATACAGATAATAAACAATAAAAACAATAAATTGGTAAACTATAAGTCAGTGCTCTGGAGAAAAAATTACTGTAGGATAGAAAATGAGTAGTGTGTTACAGTTTTAAATGGGTGATCAGGACAAGTCTCACTGAGAAGAGCACATTTGATTAAAGGAGATGAGTTAGCGAAAGGGATCCCTAAGGGATCAGCATTCCAGGCAAAAGGCAGGGAGGATCCAAGCACAAGTGCAAAGAGCACAGGCTGACACTGTCTTGCAACAGGCCAGTGAGGTGTGGCTGATGCAGCATGGGTGAGGGGCAAGCCATAGGTGAGCACAAGGCATCTATCATTGAGGCTTTTTATCAATCCTTTGGGTTTTCGCCAATCTGCTTTGATGAAAGTGGTATTTAGTGTAATTTTATTTTTCATTTCTTTTTGTTATTATCATAAAAGCATCTTTTTTCTTATGTTCATGACCCATATCTATTTCTTTTTCTGTGAAATCAGTTCATAATTTTTAGCCAATTTTCTACTTGGGACTTTTTCTTACCTAGAAGCACTTTATTAAAAATTAGGCTTTTGAAAACATGGGCTACGAATACCTTTTTCCTCAGTTTGTTGCTTATGCTTTGCCTTTGTTTACTGTGCTTCTTGCCACGTGTAAGTAATTTTATTTTATAGAGCCAAGTTTACCAAATATATTAGTGAGGATACAGGCTCAGTTACTATTAAAACAAAATGCAAAACACAGCAACGGCTTAACCAAGGAGGAAGTTCACTTCTTTCTCACACACATAATAACAGTCTTAGCACCAGGACCCCAAGGCTGATATGGTGGCTCAATGGTATCCACACCCAGGCTCTTTCTATTGTGTGGCTCAGTCATCCTCCACTGGCAGCTTCCATCTCATGTTCTGAGGCAGCAGCTCCAAATCTCAGCACCATATCCACATTCTAGCCAGTGGGAGGGGCAGAGAGGAAGTACAGAGCACACCCATTTCTTTTAACAGTTCAACATGGAAGCTGCCTGCTACCTTTTCCTCATGTCCCAATGAATCACAAGTGTGTTGCAAGGAAGTCTTTGGGAATCTCTGCCAAGTCATTTTTTTTCCCCTTGGTAAACGGATTCCAAACGTTTTTAAAGGACACTAAATTCTACTTACAATTCTGAATAATTTAGTTACTTAAAATGCCAATCACTATCACCTAATCATTCTCCTTTTGCTACTTGCTTCCAAAGTAAATCAGCAGCTGATCACTGTTTTCCCCAAGTCCATTCTTTACCAATTTCAAAACTACGTAGTCCTCAACAGCAATGCCTCAAGAAAACAAAGGGAAATATTGTCAAATAAGAGTTTAGTTCCAATGAAACCATAAAAGTAAAATGATTTCTCAAATGAAAATGCAAAATATCTCCAAAAATAATTTCTACCCTTTTCTCCCCAGTTTTTAATCATTAGCTTTTATAATCAACAATCATTTACCATTTAGGGAAGAAAGCTCACTTGTCTTTTTTTTAACATAAGGTGACAGCATTATTACTAAATTCTGACTTATATCAAGCAAAAATTTGTTCTGCCAGAGATAAGAATAGTTTAAAGCTTTTGTAATAACAAGAAATAAAACATTGAAAATAAAGATGAAACAAAGAAATTATTTTGGAAACTTAATCTGCTTTTAAAATGTTCCCTTTACCACCAAAAGGTTGGTCAAGGAAATAAAAGCTAGAAAAATAGGAAATTAAGGTAGATTGCCATGGCCTTGGGCAAGTTAGTAGAACTGCTGCGAGAATTAAATGAATGATGCTCATTAAATGCAAATAATAATTATTCTATAGTTTTTTATCATGTTAAAAAGTCCAATCAGGGGCCAGCCCCTGTGGCCTAGTGGTTAAGTTCAGAGCGCTCTGCTTCAGCAGCCCAGGTTCAGTTCTCGGGCATGGACCCACACCACTCGTCTGTTAGCAGCCATGCTGTGGTGGTGACCCACATGAAAAAAAGAAAAAAGGAGGAAGATTGGCAATGGATGTTAGCTCAAGGTGAATCTTCCTCAGGGGGAAAAGAAATGTGCAATCAATGTCACCATGGTTTAGCTTAACTGTGACATAAAGAAATGTAATATTCAGGGGCTGGCCCAGTGGCACAGCAGTTAAGTTTGCATGTTGCACTTCGGTGGCCCAGGGTTCACTGGTTTGGATCCTGGGTACAGACATGGCACCGCTTGGCAAAGCCATGCTGTGGTAGGCATCCCACATATAAAGTAGAGGAAGATGGGCATGGATGTTAGCTCAGGGCCAGTCTTCCTCAGCAAAAAGAGGACGATTGGCAGCAGTTAGCTCAGGGATAATCTTCCTCAAAAAAAAAAGAAGAAAAAAGAAATGTAATGTTCATTGACTTCTCAGTTATTCCATAACTGTCCATTCTGAAAGCAAAATTACTATGGAAAACATAAATACAAAGTTTGTAAACTCAGCTTTCCTGGCACTGATCATAAAACATACATGAAGTAGTAGGCGACCAATGATAAAATACTGTGACAGCAAATATTCTGGTACCCTGAATACCCACTGATTAGCCCATAATTAGCTTACCTCTACATGTCAGCCAAGGCTTGGAAAAGATGAAGGAGGTGACAATAAGAAACTGGTCCTCTCAATATCTCCCACTTATAATTTCGTTTACCTGACAGATGAGCTATTTCTCTACCTTCTCCAAAAAATGCAAATGTTAACTCTCAAGAGCTACATTTGCTTGAGTTGGCATTTGCAGAGAATGATCATTCAATCAACAATCACATTGAATTTAGTGAACATTTACTACCTGCCAAACCAAATAAGATCATCATAATTTCTTTATTACTGAGTTATCTCTTTTAAAGATTCAGGTTTTATAAAAGTAAGCACATTAGAACTAAGAATACAAAAACAGTAAATCTTAAAGACGTTCTAGAAATAGCTATAAACTAGAAAGACCCTCCTCTCCTCCTTCTGCCCACCAACCCTGCCCCCCGCCCCCTGGCCCTGGACCTCATGTTTGGTTTCTGTTCTGAAAATTCCTTGCTGTGAGATGCCACCACAAAATCTGTTACTTAGTCTTAATCATCCAGAAAATTCTCCAGACTTTATTAGAAATCACTGGACTACCCGTGCTTACTTTTTTCACTTATGGCTATGCCTCACGAAGGCAGTGTTTCAGCGTGGGGTACAACCTGCTTCCCTTCAAGTTCTGCAAACACTCCCTTCTCACAGTGCAGACATTACCCATGAGGCTTCACAGCACTTTTACATGAACCGAGTGATGACTGTCACCTCAGAAGAAAAGATGAAGAAATTCTAAGAACAGTACTTGGCAGTAGCAGCATCAAACTCTTCTACATTTAAGGGGTTAGCAAACTGAATCCAAGATCTTGCTTGCAGACAACACTGGCAATGAAGCTGGCTAACAGGAGTTTGACTATTATTATTATTATTACTACCACTACTACTATTACCTAGGACTAATAATACTGAGATTTTATTCTGTCCAGTGGTTCCCAAGCTTGAATATGCATATGAATCACCTGGGATACTCATTAAAAATGCATGTTTCCAGGCTCTATCTATTTCACCCAATCCCCCAGTCTGATCATTAGGTGGGAGGTCCATCACAGGGCCTTTTAGACAAATATCCCAGGTAATTCTTATGCATGGGGTTTGTCAACTTTGAAAAATTTTGAGAAAATCTGCCTCAATGTCAAACCCCAACAGGAAGAAATGGCAAGAGAAAAACCCTACAATTCTATCAACATCCACGCAATTAAGTTGCATGTGGTGTATTCACCAGTTTTATTTTAATTTTATGAGTAAGGGTTAAAATTATGAGCTAATGGCAAAAGCTGAATCTTGGAATAAATCTGACAGAGCATTTCCAAACATCCTTAGTCTTATACCACAAGTAATGGGTGCAAAAGAGAAACCCAAAGATTAAAGAGGGACATATAGCAAAGTGGTACTTTGCAAGTCTCTCTGATCAGCCAAAACGGACATTTAGAAAAGATCTACAATTTTTATACTGAGCTAAGAACTGCAATGGGACAATTGATTTGATTCTAATACATCCCATTCTACAATCGACACAATGAAAGCCACAAAAGCCAGGTGTAAGACAAGGTACTCTGAAAGGCTCCCATTTTTGGTTTTCATCAACAGGGAGGAAACGAATAAAGCCACACAAAACAAAGCAAACAAAGAAAATATAAATAGACCATCACAAAGCGATCAATTCACCTTCCAGTATAATCAGATAGGAGACCTCTGAAGCCATCAAAATTATGGTCCCTGTTGCACATTATTCCAAGTCCAAGCCAGAATGGCAAGTTTAGACTTCGAATAAAGGGAAAGAGGCAAAAATAAAATCTGGTCCCACTCTTTTCCCATCTTATTTCCTTCTGCTCCTCAACACAAACCCACCACTGCTGACAGGCTGCTCTCCTGTCTGTTCCTTCCCAACTCTGCCCATCTGTCCAAGATGTCTCTCTCTCTCCACCTTCTAAATCACATGGGACCTTAAAGGAATGGCTCAAACCCTACTTCTTTAATAAATCTTCTCACTCACTGTTTTCCAAACTCCAAAATACTTATCTCATCTAATTTTACTCTATCTTATGTTTTTCTCTTTTGATTTCTTATTCCTAAAGTATCTAGCTATCTTCCTCCAACTACACTGAACCTCCTTTTAGGCAGGAACTGTGTGCTGCACCTAGTAGAAACTGGGCAATATTTCAGTTATCATTTGCTCAGGCAAATCAGATCTTGACATGCTCTGCTTATAACCCATGGTTCCTTAACAGCAGAAAGCCCAAACCCCTTGGCGTAGCACATGAAGGAAGCACTATGTTGCCATGCAAAGAGCAAAGGTCTTGGAACATACTTTCTTTCATACTAGCCATGTGATCCTGGTGGAATCAAATTCTGAGATTCTAGTTCCTCAACAGTAAAATGAGGATATCAATACCTTCTTCACAACAATACTTTGATTTAATAAAACAGTATATATGCAGTACCTTGCATAACAGCCACATTTAAAAACACTAGTTTTCTTCATCTCTTTCCTTCTATTATAACCATCTCTGGAAGGGTCAACCTACAACTTTCCTTTCTTTCCTAACCCCAACATATCCTATACTGCAAACTTCACCCTATTCAGCCATACTACAGTTTTTTCCTACCTATGCCTCAGGGCCTTCAAACAAACCTGCTATTCTAGGTTCTGAATAGTACCTTTTACCCAGTACATTTACTACTCATCCTTTGAAATCTAGGTTAGCTACCAGTTCCTCTGAGAAGTGTTTTAGTGTCTTCCAAACAAAGTGAGTCATTTTCCTCCTGGGTTCCCAGAACACTTTGTACATGCTCCCATTAAGCAGCTGTGGGAGGGTCATAATTATTTATTTTAGGAGTCTTCCCCATTAGCTTTTAAACTCCTCTAACTCATCAGTACCCCCAATATATACACTACATAATGCTTGATTGGCACTCAGATATTTTCTTAATGAATGAATTAATAACTGAATAGACACTAACTCAGATTAAGGTAATAAAGTGTCTGAAAGTCAAAGATATAAGTTTCAATTTACCAGTAACTGGAAAAATGAAGCGAGACTTAAAGAACTTCCATAGGAATATCCTAGAAATCCACAAGGTGGCGATGTCCCCACATGAAAGAGCTGTGTGCACAGCTCCACAGTCCCTATTAATAAAGCAGGAAGCTAATACAATGATCAAGTTGCACTTGACAAAGCGTGCTGAAAGAATAATAACCTAATAAATCAAAAGAAAACTGATTAAATCAGCAAACACGATTATTAGGGGGCAAAAAAGTAACGTGAAAAAGCTACTTTACTCAGCTGCTAATTCGATGTGGATCGCAATCAGCCAAAAAGATTGTTTATGGTAATGAAAGCAAGGAGGACTGAGGAAAGACTTGTTAACAAACCAGGAGTGGCAGGGGTCGGGGAGACGCCTGTGGGCAGAGTACTGAGCTAGCATAACATTCAGCTCAAACCAGGCCTCCTGCCAGCCACAAGCCGTAAACACAGACGTCTAAGTCTTCATGTGTATGTGTGTTAGGGGGAGAGGGGAGGACAAACAGAACTGAAAGAATGGTACCCATGCAAAATCCAAACAATTTGGGAGAAGAAGTTAGTGCTTTCCAAGATGATCCTGATAAAATATGGCACGAGGAGGGCATCAGGGCTACAAGAAGGGATTCCTCCCACCTGAGCAGCTCAAGTGAAATACGGCATTAGCACAAGCCAGAAGTGACCCAGAGGAGTAAAGAAGCACCTCTACAATGCTTTATACGGGCAGCATTAACAAGGCTATTGAACACAGAGAAGCAAATGGATGGCAATTGCATGGCAAATAAGAATGGGTGATAGGAGCACTGGTGAAATGTCCAGAAACAGTGGTTAGGAAACCCATTCAAGGAAGAGGTGGTGACACAGCAATCAGAGAGGGGTGAGGTACAACTGAGACCACATGCACCACCAACAACAATTTTGAGGGTAGTTTAGAAAGAAAGATTGCATTAGACTACCCAGGACATTATCCCATATTCAAACAACAAAGCTGTTGGCATCGAGGAGAAATGGAAACAGGACTCTTACAACCTAGGGCTAATGGCTTCACATCTTGAGCTAAAAAACCAGAAAGGTAAATAAAATAAAAGCAGAGACAACTAGCAAGGAATCCCAGAGGGCCAGCCACCAGCGATTAAAACTAGAAAACACCTGTAGCTTTTCCTGTATCCACTGTCTCAGCAACATCATCCAACCAAAGGCTAAAACCAGAAAAGAGAAGTCTTCCCGTTTCTCCCTCTCCACAACCTACTAGCACACTCTGTTGGTTCCTCTCAGAAGACTCTCTTAATCCAAGCCCTTTGCTGAAGTTCAGGGCCTCGTTTTTGCTCCCCTCTACTGTTCTTCCACTCTTCTGACCAGCTTAGACTTGTACTCTCAAATATATGATTATGCCAAAAACCAAAGTGAAAATAACCTTATTTACAACAAGTTATGCTTTATCCTTTCACTGGAGTCCAGCAGTTCAGATCAGAGGTTTTCTTTTTTTCTTTTTCTTTTTTTTTTGGTGAGGAAGATTGTCCCTGAGCTAACATCTGTGCCAATCTTCCTCTATTTTGTATGTGGGACGCCACCCATGGCATGGCTTAATGAGTGGTATATAGGTTTGCGACCAGGATCCAAACCCGCAAACCCAGGGCCACCAAAGTGGAGCACGCAAATGTAACCACAACGCCACTGGGCCGGCCCCCAGAGGTTTTCAACACATACTGGTGAGCCCCTTGGGACTGCACGCTACCCAGCCCTGTTTCAACCATAACAGCCACTCCCACTGAGCTGAGTAGGATGTCCTATGAACAAATTGTTCCACGGCTTTAAAAAAGTTCTAACAATGGCCACCTTCCAATATGCAGATGGCTTTTCAGATACACAATGATTTTAATCTTTTTCACAAATACATTACTTCTGTTACTGGTTTTATCATAAAGTTTAATAATTATTTGAACTTGTTTGCTCCTCTGCTGGGGCTCTAAGCTATAAGCTCAAAGACAAAATATGTATTATTTCGTTTTGTATGGCCAATGGCACAAAGTAAGCTCACTAGATAAATTAATGCAACACAGCCTCGTAAGCAACCCTAACAATACCTAGTCAAAAGAAAAGTACACTGTGCGCACCATTTTTACTAAGACATAAAGTACAGAACATATTTTAGAAAGAGCTCTACCAAGAGTTAAAGGTTTTGGTATTTATACTTTTGACTTACAGAACAGCAATATTTTATTATAAAAATATACTTCATAATATTCAATTACATATAAATATATAAATTATATATAAATTCTCACACTTATGAAAACAACACATTTAAAAAGTAGGGGATAACGTTTTTCTATTTCCTAAAAGCTCTAAATTATAAGGAAGTTACTTCACTTCTATAGTTAAAAATCCTGAAGAAAAAAAGCACCGTTTTAACATTATGTTTTTCAGAAAATCCTTATTCTCCAATCAACAGCAACTCCATTACAAGGGCCTGGAACCAACAAATAGGATAAGTCAGTAACATCAATAAGAACTCTGAAAACTGATGAAAACATTAAGGATATTTCGGCTTTATTTTAAAAATATTTTATTTTGAAATATATTGAAATATTTATTTTGAAAATATTTTTATTTTGGACAAATATTACTATTTGAAAATATAGAGGATATAGTGGACATTCATTTTTTTAAATCATGATAGTTCACTTAACTAGCAGAGTGAACAACATAAACTGCTAAAGAACCAGTAAAGTAAAAAATTCTGCAGCCTCATTCATGCAGTCATTCTTAAATTTATAAAATTCATTTTAAAAATGAAATGAAACAGGGATGCCTTGGGAGCTATGAAGTTATTCAATAAATTTTTTTTTGAATGAAAGAAAAAATGTCACTGCAGATTATGTATTTGTTACACTACATCAGCCAATGATTCAGCTATACTGAGGGCGGAGGGATTTATCCAAGGGCTCAAGGAACAATTCATCAAATTTAAAAAGAGTGGCCAAATCCAAAAAATTGACTCTTTTGAAAACCACCAACGGGTCATGAAATCAATTTACAAATCTGTGTCTTTTAGAGTTACGTACTACAATTTCATTTTCACAACAAACCTGTTCCTCTTCTAGAGAAAATTGGTGCTCAGAAATGTTACAGTAACTTGTAGACGTCCAGAGTCCAATTCAAAGCCACATGTGCCCATCCTCACTAAGCAGGGGTCTCGAGTGACTGCAACCACACTGTCAGTGGACAGCACCCCAAACCTGCACTTAGCAGAAAGCAGATGCAGTAAGCCTTATTGACTTACACATTACTTTAAACAGCTATATCTAAGAGGAGTTCAGAGGTTTTTATTCACTAAGTAGTTTTATAGAAAATTGATACCAAGAATCTAACACCTAATGTGCAGTCAGCTGTTTTATTATGAAATTAGACCATTATCTGCCAATCTATCAAAGGAGCCTCTTCCTTTGAAATAAATTCAAAAAATAACAACAGAGAAGAGACTAAATGCAAATTTCTGTGCTAGGCATGGCAAATATAAACTTGAAACATGGAGTCCCTGCCCTGATGGAGTTTACAGACTAAATAAATTTTTTAATGTTTTTATTTAACTTCTATTCACCACAAAAATAAGACATTTTCATTTAAAGACTAATAGTAAATATAAAAATAACAACATTGCAAAACAGCTTTAAAGTATCACCATATGCACAATCTTCTTAAGTATGGGGGGGGGTATTGGAATTTTCATACTTACACACAGCAGATGAGTACATCATAACATGCCAGGCTTGGTGGTTGAACATTCTGGTACTACAGTTCTATGCAAAGGCTAACTCCTTAAAGATATCATTCTTTCAAGTAAGTGAAAACCCTCGGTTTCACTGTTTTCTTTACACACACATACAAGTATAGTAAAATTATGGAAACATGGACAAGGAGGATACATCTGTGGTTACATCTTGCTGGGGAACAAAGGAAAGCAGATTTGAAGTATTTTGTTTTTCAGGGTAAAAAAAAAAAAAGAACTAAATTAAATTGCAACCCAGGTATTAGATGAGTTCTTTTGTAATAATTTAAAAACAAGACTGTAGCATAAAATAAAATAAGAGCTCGGCCACATCGGAAGGAAAAGGTAGTACAATAACTGGATATGGGCCAAAGTGTGAAAGGAGAACGTTCTTAAGGATGGAAGACAGTCTGCAGGACAGGAGGCAGGAGGAGCAGTCCACAACACAGGTGAGAACAGGAATAACCACATTGTGCAGGACAAAGGACACCTCTTCCTCCTGGAGGGGAGAGTGAGACCAGACGCAAAGGCAGCTACAGACAAACTGTGGAATCTGAGAAGAAAAGTCAAGCTTGAGGCAAAGCTGGTTAGAGGAGGAAGGGGAGAGCATAAAGGGACAGCAGTGGGCTGGTCGCCTTGCAGAGAAGTGACGGTTGGGACAGCTGCAGTGAAAACAGGAAACCAAATCAACAAGTGAAGAGACTACTAAAAGCAATGAGCGCACAGCTGAGGCTTGAAGGTATAAATTGCACATTTACAGATTTAAATGAAAATGCTTTAAAAGACTCAATAAGCCTCAATGCAGCTCTGTTTACGGAGGAACAATTTCCTTTCCTGCAACAAGGAGAGATAAACCCCTTAACAAACTGCTATGAAAACTCTCTTGGAAACCAAAGCATTCAGTCAAACATATACGTGGAAAACGGGCATCGAGGGGACAGAGTTACATGCATTTACAGTGTGGGTATGTGTGTGTATGCACACTTAAAAAATTCTTTTAATGGTTGAATTTCTGATCCAAAGGTTTTTAGCACTTTAAATACAACTATATATGGCTGGCTATTAAAAAAATACTAAACTGCATAGACATACTTGTTTATGTCATTTCAGATTAAATTCTTAAAGTTATCTCTAAATTAAGTCCCTCGGGTTAGAAATTTATATCATCCACCTTAGTATTCCCAAGCCAGCAAACTACCTAGCCTATAGCAGATAACAAATGAAAGGAAGGCAGAAATTACCTGACATTCTTGTGCACTGTGTAAAGTTCAACTCATTTTATCTAACTTTCTAATGCAAATACAACTTAGATTCTAAATGAGCAATTCTAAATTTTTTTAAAATTCGATTTTATCAGGACCACAACTTTCTCCCTAATCTCAATACAATTTAAAATGGCATTTTATTATTCTGTTGGTTTACGTTGAGACAACACCACCGTGGGAGTTAGAGCACCGCTATCTAATTCCTTCCTAACAAAAGTTTAAAGCAGCTGAAGAAACGGGGAGACCACAATGCAAATTACCAAAACAACAATGACAATGACCATGACGGCAGCAGCTAACATTTCTGTGCACTTATTATGTATGCACCGCACTAAGTACTTTATACATAATAGTACATCTTATCCTCATACCAACGCTACAGAGTAAGTACTATTATTATTCTTTTCATTTTATAGATGAGAAAAATGAGGTACAGATGTGGATCAAAAGAGTATTATATTTACCTGGTGAAATTATTAGAACCATAGACTCAGAAGTCACCAACACACAAACGTAATAAGGAAAATACTCATTTCTTAGTCATAAAACCAAAGTGTGAAAGTCTTTGATATTCTGACTATACTATGTTCTTTAAGCTCAAGGGAGAACAAGAATAAACAAGTCATCTCCCTCATGAGGTAATAACAACAGGACCCAAAAAGAGGGGTGGTGTTATTAAGTTATCGCAGATTTATATACACCACAAATACAAGTGTTCTTTAATTTTCAAAATTGCGCTTACACAAATTGGTAAGAGCAGAAGCATGTCTGTTCAAGGATCACAGAAGACAATGCTTTAATTACCCTTCACCGCAAGATTGACCAAATACTAAGAATCTGATTAAGTGAAACTACAATTAGTATCTGAATTTTGGGTCTTATGAAATCATGATCTACTGAATATCCACAGATTTTTCATTGCTTACTAGCACTGTCACCTAATTCTAACTGGTCAAAAATGAGCAATTGCTACAATCAACTATAGCTACAAACTCTAGCCTAAATGCATTCAATTTAGGGTTACGTAAGATATGGCTTTGCATTATCAGCATAGCTCACATTCACTGCCTAAACTGACTTAAAAAAAAAAAGTAAATTTAAAGACATTGTATTCTACCTCAATTTAAATGAACAATAAATAATAGTTAGGGAGTCAGGATAATGTAGGCAGAACTGTTGATGGGTTTCAGTTGCCACCCTGGTGGAGGCCAGCAGCAGATCCCAACCTGTGCACAAGCATTATCTTTTCTTTTCTTTTTTTTTTTTTTAAGATTGGCACCTGAGCTAACATCTGTTGCCAATCTTCTTTTTTTTTTTTGCCTCTCTCTCTTCTTCTCCTTCCCAAAGCCCCAGGGTACATAGTTGTATATACTAGTTGTGAGCACCTCTGGTTGTGCTATGTGGGACACTGCCTCAGAATGGCCTGACGAGCGGTGCAACGTCCACGCCCAGGATCTGAACCAGGATCAGGGCCCCTGAAGCGGAGCACGTGAACTTGGCTTTGGGGCCAGCCCCACGTTATCATTTGTTATGGTGGCATGAACGAGGCTGGGGAGGAGGGTAAGAGCTAAGGCTGCAGAATCACAATGTCTGGGCTCAAATCCACATCCCACTTTGAGCAGTGAGACCTTGGGCAAGTTCTTTTTCCTCTCAAAGCCTCCGTTCCCTCATGTGTAAAATTGGGGTGATAATAGTATCTACCTTGCAAGACAGCTATTAGGAGTAATTAATGCATCTTAAGCACTTATTAGAGTATGTGGGACATAGGAAACACTTGTCAAATGTTTGCTATTACTTCATCATCAACACTACCAAAACCTGTTTTGAGGGTGAAGGACAAAATAATAGAAAGTTGACGCTTACTGACACTAGACTGCTTCAACAAATGTCAGTAATATTCATCAGAGATTTCCAACTCTGATATTTGTACAGCCATTCCACTGATAGCTTTTAATTGCTCCTAAAAGAAACAAATATTCTAAGTTATTTACATCTTAATGTCTTCAAGAATAAATATGTTAAGGGCATTTGCCCCTGGTGTTAGTTTTCTTATTATCAATTATGACTTGGTTATTTACTGTTATTCTGTATTTCATACATGTTCTTTTAAGGTTAGATGGATATTTACAGTTGCCTGCCAAACCGCTCCTAGGTGTCATAGTTTCACAGCTACAACCTAGGAATCATCCTAGATCATATCCACCTGTATCTTCTTGTAAAATCCATCCTTGACTCCCCGAATCCTTCTGTCTTCACCTCTATTCAAGTATTAGCACCTCAGATTACTGCAATTGTCTCCTAGCTATCCACTTGCCTATCCATTCAATCTAATCTACCCTTCATATTTTCATACAGGCACAGATTATTTTGAGGGGATGAGTGGGGTTGGTCACGTCATTTTGCTGCTTGAAAAGTGGCCATCAAGCTACAGATTAAAAGAGACTTAAGAAGGATATCAGGGCTGGCCCCAGAGCCAAGTGGTTAAGTTCACATGCTCCACTTTGGCAGCCCAGGGTTTTGCCCGTTTGGATCCTGGGCGCAAACATGGCACCACTCATCAGGCCATGCTGAGGCCATGTCCCACACAGCACAACCAGAAGGAAGTACAACGAAAATGTACAACTATGTACTGGGCGGCTTTGGGAAAGAAGAATAAGGAAAAAAAAGATTGGCAACAGATGTTAGTTCAAGTGCCAATCTTTAAAAAAAAAAAGATATCAACCAGTCAAAATGGATGGACCTTATTCAGATCTTAATTCAAAGAAACTGTAAAAAAAAAAAAAAAAGTTTGGGACAAAGAAATCTGAATATTTTAGTGATATTAAAAAATTATTTTTTAACTTTAATGATAACATGGTTAAGTTTTTTTAGTCTTTACTCTTAAAGATAAAGATCCATATCAAAATAATTATGGATGAACTGATATGTCTGGATTTACTCCAAAGTAATCCACTGAGAGGTAGGAGAGGGGAGTAGGAGATGAAACATAATTGGCCATCAGTTGACAATGTTGGATAATGAATACGTGGGGGTTTGTTATACTATTGTCTCTAATACTGTGAGCGTTTGTAATTTTCCATAATAAAATGTTATTTACAAAAAAAACTCATTTCCAGTTGCCTAAAGAATCAAGACCGACTTTTTTTAACAACACATTCACAAACAAGTGTGACTGCAGCATGCCTCTTCTCTATTCATTACCCTGATCCACACTGCAAGCCAGTCGCACTAAACTTGCCACGATGTTCAAAACATCAGGCCAGGCCCCTATGCCTCTCTGTGTCCCTGTACATACTGTTCCTTCTCCCAAGAAAGTCTCTCTAGATCACTGGACATACTTCTGAGACCTGGATCAAAGGGCCACTTCTCCGAGACTCTCCCCATTCCCCTCCAGCCTTCCCCGGCAGTTCTTCAGCCCTTAGCATGTATCTATAGTCTCAGTTCTTTTGGTTGGTTAGTTTTTGTTGTTGTTGTTTTCCTTTATTATCCATCCACCTCCCTCAAGAGATTACAGCTTCCTTAAGGGCAGAAGCCGTATTTTATTTATTTCAATAAATATTCCCTATAATATTCATGGCAAGTTGTAATTATTTAATAAGTGCTTTGAAAACCAGCAAAGAAAGTCAACAGAACGTCAGTCATGACAAACATTATTAACAAAATAATATGTCTAGTAAATCATAGTTTATATATCCTTAATATACCAATATTTATCTACTGTATGTTTATCACATTTTGAAAAAATTGTCATTTTTTCAAGGAATGTTACATACTTAGAAAACTATATCAATATTATTTAAAGACGGAACTATGCCCAAAGAGATGTGGACAGCTTATTTTCCTGTTTCTGAAAGAATTATAAGCTAAAATATGACATATATGCTATCTTTGTATCTCTTCTGGTGTGGCTGTGGGTATATTTCTCTCCAGTGGAAAGATTATGCACTATTTCTTATTTCATAATGACAAAAAAAATCAAAATACTCCATAATGTGAAATAATATTTCTGAGCCACATGTGAGAAATATATAGATACAGATGTGAACTTATCAGCAAAGGACTGTAAACTTTTACTTTATAACAGGAAATAGTTGAAATGTTTCACATTTCTAAACTATGAAAAATAAGTTAACGCAAAAATAAGTTAATGCTGACTTAGCAAGCTGTTACCAATACTTCTTCGATACTAAAGAAAGTATTTAGCCACTGCATTTACACACATTGTACGAAGAGAAAGGAAACACCTACTAGTACAAAACTTCGTTTGCTTCATGTCTTTCATATCTCACAGTTTCACACATTAGCCTGCAAAAGAAACAAAGACAAATTCAACATTTGTCATGAACAAACACACTAATAGCTTAGAAACATAAATGAGCCATATAGTCTAGAAAGTTAAGATTACTTTATATAGCTTGTCACAATCATTTATTAGCCTCAAGATGAATATTTTTGGTCCCTAGATTAACAAAATAAAATAAAATCTGGTAAAGAAATGCTAGAAAAGAAAACTTTTGTTAGGTGTCAACTTCATCATTTTTATTTTATAGGGAACAAAATTGTATCTTTTATACTTGGTAAATGACATGTGGACAAATTAATGTTCTCCAAGGTAAACAGAAAAGGAGAAGAAACCTAAAAGTTAGAAATACCTATTAATTTAAAAAGTGATAACGTCTTTCACTGCTCAACATCAACATTACTTAAAAGTATGGAATTTAAGGGGCCGGCCCGGTGGCCCAGCCGTTAAGTGTACATGTTCCGCTTTGGTAGCCTGGGGTTCGCTGGTTCGGATCCCAGGTGCAGACATGGCACCGCTTGGCAAGCCATGCTGTGGTAGGCATCCCACGTATAAAGTAGAGGAAGATGGACATGGATGTTAGCTCAGGGCCAGGCTTCCTCAACAAAAAGAGGAGGATTGGCAACAGTTAGCTCAGGGCTAATCTCCCCCAACCAAAAAAAAAAGTATGGAATTTCAGACAAAAGCAGGCTTTTATTAACTCAGTATTTTTATGACTAATGACTAAATAGAGGCTTTACAACTTAAAGATTTATTTTAGCTGATTCATCCCCAAGGAAAAAATTATGGAAATTATGGAAAACATGAATAAATGTTTAAATATTCAAAATTACCTCTAAATCAGCATCTTTAAGAAGCATCCTATTATATTAAGCCCAAGTAAAATTTCCCAAAAATACAGAAATGCAAAAAAGAGAATAACTATTCCTTCTTCTCGAAGGAACTAGTAAATTGAAAAAGCTAGTTATAAAAGTAATTATGTCAACAGCACCTCCATTTTGGTGAATGGGGCTAGTGGTCTCCAATCTGTGAAACACTGGAATCAACCCACATCCATCTTTCCTCAGTTTGCTAAATCCAATAAACACTACATACTCTTGATTTTTCACTTGGGTACTCTTTTTCCTTATCCTACTTGAGAGGTCCTCCTCATCCTCTCAATCCCTAACTCGAAACATTCCAACTGAAAGCCATTCAACTCCAGGAGGCAGCGTTAAATCTTGAATACACATCAGTAAACATACAGTTTTCTTTAGTGGATTGAATCATACCAATTCTTCATAGAAAAGGATGATAGTGATAGGCTCTGCCTTGTTTCCTGTTAGAACGAAAGAAGGGTCTTTGCCCCAACCTCTTCACTGGACTTCATTCCTTCTCCTACATAAGACCCTGCATTCCTGCAAGCTTACCTCCACCTCCTACATGGCCATCTACTTTTCCCTCTGTCCTGAATCACTTCCTTTAACACATCTTAGTACCACCTACTGTGTGGAGAAGGAGGACACCTGTCTTGATCCCACATCCTCCCCCACCTATTATCCACATTTTCCTTTCCCCATGATAGAAATTCTCCTTTTAGAGTTGGCTATATACTCCATCTCCATTTTCTCAGCCTCTTTCCACTCCCCTGTCATTTGGTCCCTGAAACTCCAAAGAAAAGGCTCTAAAAGCTATCTGTATCCTCTGTGTTATCTAGCTAACTCTTTTCCATCATCATCTTAATTCTACTTCTTAGCGGCATTTGATGACACCCTTTTCCTTATAGCATTATCTTCTCTAGGCTTCCTGTCCCCACTCTCCAGACTTTTTCCTCTTATTAGTCATTTTTCTGTCTCCTTTGGATTCTCCCCCATCCATTCCTCTACCCGACTTCTAAATGTTATTTATCAACTCTAGATGGTCGTCAGCCCTCTTCTCCTCTGCACATATAATCTCATTCAGTCTGTGATTTTAAATTTAATCTATAAACTGATGACTTCCACAGCAATGCCCCAGATCTAATCTCTCACCATAATATCCACTCATCTACATGCCTAGTCAACATAGCCACTAGCTGTGTAATAAGCATTTCACATTCAAAATGTCCAAAACAGATCTTGAATTTCTTCCCCCAAAAGCTGCTTTCTCACAATCGGTTCCCAAGTGTTTAGGCCAAAAATCTTGGAGCCATCATCCTTGACACCCCTTTTTTCTTCACATCCCATCGTTCTGCTAGCACCTGTTTCCAAAATATATCATCGAAAACTGACCAAGTTTATCATCTCCGCTGTGAAAACCTGGTATGAGCCATCAGTATCCCACTATTATCTCTTATCAGGACTACAAATGTAGACTTCTGCTTCTACTTTTGCATGCCTATTGTCCATTCTCCACACAGTTTCCAGAGAGATCTTTCCAAATGTTAAGTCAGATCATCTCATACTCTGCTCTTAATCTCCATTATCTTTAGAAGAAAATCCAAACACCTTATCCTTGAATACACACACTAAACTATTTACTATACTTACCTTACTATAACTGACTTACTCTACCTCTCTATACCACCGCCCCTGTCTTCCCATGCACCAAGCCTGTTCCCATGACAGAACACCTGGGACACCTCCACACTGCAGAGATCTTTGCACTAGCTGCCCTGACTCAAATGTTACCTCCTTTTGACTACAAAGTCAAAGCAGCCAGCACCCATTCTTACCATGCCCAACACACTAACATCTGAATAAAACAACACTGATCTATTTACCTAACTCTTGTCTGCCTGACTAGGAACATAAGCTCCATGATGGCAGGGGCGTGGTCTGCTCAATGCTGTATCTCCATGGCCTACATCAATGTACAGCACATTGTAGGCACACAATCAATAACTGCTGAATGAATAAATAAATTTAACCAGTGCCATCAAAAGATCATGATAAAATCTTCTATATGACAATATTCTAAATAAATGAAAAACGTGCCAAATTGGTAGGAAATATTTTATCAAAAGCATATTGATCTTTCCTGAATTCCTAAAGAATCTACTAACCATAATTTGTTGTTTCTTAATTGTCTAAAAGTGCCTATATAATAATTACACTCTTCCATAATGCTGAAGGATATATATATAGTTCAGCAGGCTCTTGTTTCCATCACTGAATGGCCCCAGGCAGCTACTCTGCCTTTTAGAGATTTTTGGCCTCCTCTCCTAACTACATCATCTTCTTCCCCTTTGGCAAATATGCTGCTTTTAATCTAGAGGGATTAAGGGAGTCAACATTAGAAAAACTAAGTTGTGTTGAAAAAATGTGTAGTTTTTAAGTGAAGACCTAAAAACCTTTAAGTTGCATAGACTACATGATCTTATATCAACACAGTCAATTACATGTATGTTTATTAACCGCTCAGAATCAATTTATTGCCTACATATGGATGGGCGACAATAATGCACAAAACTGAAGCTTTCAAATAAAGCCTCTTCCCTCCCTCAGAGTAGAAGACTAATGTCCTACTGCCTAACACTGAATAAACAGACTTTGAAAATCCTGATTAAGAGCTGCTTTTTTTTCCCCTAAAAATGGAAAACTGTCTTATGTGGAAGCCTTAACTGTTCTCTATTAATCCGAGGGGTAGAAGTTTATTTATAAAATTCAAAGAAAATAACTCATCTAAATAAGATGTATTTTTTCCCAGAAATGGTAGTATTATAAAGCATTTTATCCAAATCATCGAGTCTATCTGGACGTCTTTTTTTTTGTTGTTATTCATTTGGGTATTCTGATGTTGTTCCAAAAAAGGACTTCAGTTAATTTCAGCTTATGGTTTCCATAAATATGAGAAACAAAACACTTTTTAACAGAAGAAGATAAACATCTTAAAGACCCGTTCCCTGTAAATTCATGCCAACAAACAAAGCTGTATATAGTCTCCAAAATAGACTTTCTAAGGTGGAAATAGACTAAACTATATCCTTGAATTAATCAGTTATCTTTAACCAAAATTTACCTTTGAAATGGCAGAAAATTGAGAGTTCTAAAGCTGGTTGATGGGTGTATGGTACTTCATTATGTTATTATCTCTACTTTTGTAATTTTGAAAATTTCTATAAAAACTATTAAAATTTTCCTTTTTCTATTGCACAGAATTCCTACTATCTAAATAATTTTATAACCACATATACTATGGACACATTATATAATCAATATATCTAAATATTATCCATATGTGTGGTTTTAGATGTCAATGGGAAGATGACATTTCTATTTCCATATTAATTAATTTCATTTGCATTGGAGGATTAACTGCATTCAATTAAATAGACAATTGGTGGTACAATTTTTTCTTAGTACAGTTGTCATTCAAAACATAAAACGAAAGTTACTTTTAAAAATTATTCTTGCTATGATTTAAGCCATCTTCTAAATTCCCAATGGTTTTGCCCTTTCTAATAAAACTTGACTGAATTTTTAAACACTTAATCTGCAATCTGCTTTCATTTAAATGATTTACATTAAAAATTTAATTTTAGAAGTACTCAATCCTCTTGACACTTTTTTCAATTAACAACTAAATATGAAATTGACATGCTCACAAATGAATTAGTGTTTAAAGAGTAAAGGGAAATATACAGAAAAAGTATTCCTTTCATAATTAAACACTGCTGGTTTCACAACTAGCTAGACCTAGAGGAAACAAAACTGTCCCATTACGTTCTAGCTGGTGTTTATACGTAATCAATCTTCCCATGGTCCTCTATTTTCTGTTCCAGTTAAGGTAAAAATCACTAGATTATATAAGATGTTTTGATCTACTAATATGAAGCCCAGATAACCATGAAGAAGGTTACTGTATCACTGTACAACAGAAGTGATAAGATTTTTATATGAGTGGCCTACATTAAAATAATTATGTATAAACTGCATTTCCCAGAAAGGAGCAGTCCACGTTATGCAATAAATATATTACAAAGACCTAAAACATACTAAAATAATGAACCTAATCATTCTTTAACTAGTTTAAAACATTCTGGTTTCTTATGTATCTGAGTGCTAAGAAGTCGATTTTCATTTGCCAGGATGGCAACTGACACTCCTTTTGGTATATTCACCAAGTGCTATTTATCACTTTAGGTGAGAGGGTCGGTCGGGGTGAGGGATAGAGAGGGAGAGAGGATATCACTATAGCAGAAATGTCAAAAAATGATTATATAGATAAAACTGAATTCAATTTTGTGAAATTTATAAAGCCAAGTATAGGGGCTAGATGAGGTAGAATTTTCATAAGTAAGTTATCTTTAATCTTATTTCTTAACTGTAATAAACAATTACAAAAAATTCTAGCAACCTATTATCAATCAGAAAATGACTTACCTAAGTTGATGCTCCCTCAAGTTTGATAAGGCTTCCATACCATGTAAATAGGAATACACTATTTCCAGATCCTGTTTGAAAAAAAGGATAGAAATTATTAGACTTGTCAGGAAAAGAGATTTCTGAAATAAGTTATTACATTTACATACCAAATTAAAGACAGTTTTTTATTGCAAATTTTCATAGATATTAAAATAAACATTATTAAGAGAAAAGTTGAATTGCACAAATGCTATCCATTACAACTGCCTTTGGGATACACACAAAAGCTATTAAAATAAATTGACTAAAACTTGTGAAAATAAATTTCTCATAAGTGGTTCTTTATTCATCACCTATTTTCTGCCTTTCACAGCAAAATAGCAAATGTAAAGTTTTAAAGTACAGATATTTGCCAATTCTCTGATTAAATCATTTTATTTTTAGCTAATATAAAATTAATTCATATTATTTCACGATTACACTTAAAAATGAGCACGAACTCAATTTTTTTCAATTCTTACCACATTTCTTATATATAGAAATATTTAAGTTTAAATATTTTCTCTTTAAAAAAGAGGCTTGCTTTGCTTTTCCTTTTCATATTGCAATATATTGAAAAAAGATTCAAAGTTAGTCATGCAAGTTTAGAACAGGTAAAAATTCAAGATCCTGTTTATATTCATGTACACAACAAGCCAGCAAGGAATCAGTATTTTAGGACTCCAATGACTATCTAAGATTACGCAGTTTGTGATATCAAGAATCAGAATGGATATTTACTTGTCCCCTAAATCTTAGTCAAAATCTAAAACAAAAGTATTTTAAGAAATTTGTAAAATAATCCTCTTTTTAGAAAAATAACAGTTCTATTAAGATATAATTCACATACTATAAAATTTATCATTTTAAAGTGAATAATTCAGTGGTTTGTTTTTGTACAATCATCATCAATTCAATTAAGAACATTTTCAGCACCTAAAAAAACAACTCCACCCCCATTAGCAGTCATTCCCCATTCCCCCTCATCTCGCAAATCCTGGCAACCACTAATCTACTTTGTTTCTATGGATTTGCCTATTCTGGACATTTCGTGTAAACAGAATCTCACAATGGAATATACATTTTATGAGTGGCTTCTTTCACTTAACATAATATTTTCAAGGTTCACATATATTGTTGCATGTGTCGATACTTTCCTTTGTACTGCCAAACAACATTCCATTGCAGTGCTGTACCACGTTGTGTTTATCTGTTCATCAAATGATGCACATTTGCGTTTTTTCTACTTCACAGCTATTATGAATAATGCTGTGCAAGACTGTCACGTGTAAGTTTTTGTTTGAACACTTGTTTTCAGTTCTCATGGGCATCTACGTACGAGGGGAATTGCTGGTTCACCTGGTAACTCCACTTAACTTTTTAAACTGCCAAATTGTTTTCCTAAACAGCTGCATCATTTATAATCCCATCAGCAATATATGAGGACTCCAATTTCTCTACATACATCCTTGTCAACACTTGTTATTGTCTGCCTTTTTTATGTTAACCACCCTAATTGGGTATGTAGTGGTATCTAATTGTAGTGTTGATTTGCATTTCCCTAATGACTAAGGCTGTTGAGCATTTTTCATGTGCTTATTGGCCATTTATAAAACTTCTCTGGATAAATATCTATCTAATTTCTTTGTTCATTTTTTAATTGGGTTGTCTTTTTATTATTGAATCTTGAAAATTCTTTATGTATTCTAGATAGAAGACCCTTATCAGATATATAATTTACAAATAATTTCTCCCATTCTGTGGGCTGTCTTTACATTTTCTTGGATGGTGCCCTTTGAAGTACAAAGTTTTTAATTTTGATGAAGTCCAATTTATTTTTTCTTTTGTCGTGTGTTCCTTTAGAGTCATATTTAAGAAATAATTACCTAATCCAATGTCACAAAGATTTATTAATATATTTTCTTCTAAGAGTTCTATATTTTTAGCTGTTACATTTAGATCTATGATCCATTTTGAGGGGGGTTTTTTGTATATAGTGAGGTAAGGCTCAACTTCATTCTTATGCATGTGGATATCCTGTTGTCCCAGCACCCTTGGTTGAAAAGACTACTCTTTCCCCATTGAATTGTACTGGCACCCTTGTTGAAAATCAATTGACCATAAATGTAAGTGTTTATTTCTAGATTCTCAATTCTATTGTTGTGATCTTTGTGTCTATCCTTATGCCACTACCACACTGTCCTGTTTATGCAGCTTTGTAGTAAGTTTTGAAATCAGGAAGTGTGAGTGTCCCAACCTTGTTTTACTTTTTCAAGATTGTTTTGGCTCTTTGGGGTGCCTTGCATTTCCCTGTGAATTTTAGAAACAGCTTGTCAATCTCTGCAAAAAAGCCAGCTGAGGTTTTAATAAGGATTGCACTGAATCAGCAGATTAGTTCAGGTAGTCTTGCCATCTTAACAAGAGTATGTCTCCCAGTCCAGGATGTGGGATTTTTTCCATTTACTTAGGTCTTCTTTAATTTCTTTCAACAAAACATTGTTGTTTTGTTCTTTTCAATGTACCAGTCTTGCACTACTTTTGTTAAATTTAATCCCCTCTTTTAATTAAGAAAAACACTTCTGTAGCCTTAGGAATACCTTTTAGAACAATTCAAATTATATGTGAAATTAAATTTCATATATTAAGAGTACAGATGAGGGACAATGATTCATAGAATAACTAGATAAGAAATTTGAAAACTTTTTAAGAGGAGACTAAGGTTTTCAGCCTAAAATATTTTACTGTAGTCCTCAAAACAAAATTTTGATGTGTTAAGGGTGAAAAAGACCTCTTTTATAATTCTAAATTGTCCCAATTTAAAAGTTACCAGTGTTGGACATTTAGAGTGTAGCCCTCTGGTGGTTAACATTCAAATAAACTGATGGTCTAATTTTATTCATCTATAGTCTTTATTTCCCAGAAGTTTTTTAAAAGCTATTTAAAGATTAAAATGTAAAACTAGACCCTATAAATTCAATATGAATAAGAAAGCTGAGACAAAAATCTTTCCCACTATCTAGTTAACAAAGTGTACATTCCTAAAGCTAATAAATCCCTTCTATATTCTATATGAAAGCCAATAAAAATGTCCTAATTAATGAATTTTCTTTAATATTCATAATAAAAGTCCTTCTAAACAATCCTGAAGTTCATACTCTATTTTAGATATTACAAATACGTGTGCTACTTGCAGTCATTCAATAGTATAGAAAGCCTGCCCTCCCATTTCTGAAAAGGTTATATTTTGAATCTAATACTAAAGTCTTACATTTTCTTCCACTGAAGTACTTATCAACCCATTATAACCTGCCCAAGGCCTACAATGCTTTTATCTAAGCAAATAGACACAACTATTTACATTCATGTAACACTCATCAAGCAAATAAATTTACAGTGACCAAAAAAGCATATTTCAGAAAGGAGTAGAAAGAAATACAATTTTTAAAAACTGGAGAAGGGAGAAGTCTAAAAGAAACATGACAGAATCAAGGATTTGCAAGCTTAGGAACAGAACAGAGGAAAGAAGGGCCTTAACCCTTAAAAGACAACAGGCCCTCAAATAACTAAGTCTCTTCTCCTTCAAACAGACCAAGCAAAATCAAAGTAAAGCGGCATGTTCCTTGATGAAATGGCACTTTATTAATCTGTTGCTTTTTAACATTATGGAATTTCACAGTTGTAAAAGGATCACCTTCTTAAATAAGTTAGTCACACCCGTTACATGTGTCAGTACTATAAATGTGAACTTTACAACTTTGAATTCGAATGTATAACCTGCACAATTATACAGAATATATCTATTAACACTAACTACCACCATTATTTTTTTAACTTAAGACAATATGTATAATTATAACTGGCAAATCAAATAAGATTGCTTATTGCTTAATCAAAATGTGGAGAACAATGATGTATTCTCACCTATAAGTCACTGACATAAGAGAATGGATCATGAAGCTGTTACTGAGCCTGAATTATAAAACTGAGAGTGTGAAGGAAAGGGACTGCATTATACCATTACTGCAGGACCAAATAAAAAACATAGTATTTCCTTCTGTATGGATGTAGCTGCATAAATAAAACATTCACACCTCACATAATCGTGATTTTTTTAGGAAGTAAGTTTAAACATATGTCACGGAAGCAATACACAACCAAGGAATCCTGTGCAACTGTTTCATGTGAGTATTTTAGATATTTAACTAGATTATAAACTTCTTAAATGAATTCAACAATTATGTCCGGAATTTCTCCTATTGCTCTTCTCAAAAGAAACTTGTTCTAAACATTCTGTGCCACAAAGAACTTAAACCAGGGAAGCAGACAACATTATTCTACATGAAACTGTTAAATGGTAGGCAATATTATGTAGCTTGAATCAGGTGACTTTACAGATAGATTCTATCTAATCTTGAGATCTCTTAATTGTAACTAACAGAAGAAACGGTACAAAATTGAAGTCTAGACAGCAGGTATCAAGTAAATGCAATGCTTCACTGTGTAATATGAACACGACCAACCAGATTTGGGCAAGTAGGAAAAGCAGAGAAGCCACGGAAAAGGCATTAGGAAATCTCTGCTCTCTGACCCTGAGGAATGAAAGGAAATTGACTAGAGATGAGCAAAAGAAATGCAAACTAAAGGAAAGAGAAATCTGTGGCTAAGCTTTTCTTCAATAAAGAGCTCAGTAGCCACCTATTAGGTTTACCAATGACTAGGGATAATCAGTAAGGTAAATAACACTAAAAGGTAAAAAGAAAGAAAAGTTTTCTTCTCCTTTCATAGGAGCAAGGTGGACTGGGCAATATTGTGAAGACAGCAAACATGGTCTTTCAAATTTTTCCAGCAATTTTTTCTATGCTCTCCCCAGGTGTCCAGCAACCTCACATTACCCCAAACCCCATTTGGGGGCACTATGCTCTTATCTAAAAATTAAAGGAAAGCAACCTGAACACAAATGTGGATGTTAGTGGTCGAGAGCCTTTGAATCTTCTGTCAGCATTTGCATTATCATAGTTCAAACAAATCTCTAAGTGGTCAGAGATTTCAGGCAGCACAGCCAAGAGAAATGAAATATATCAGCAGTGTAAGGAAGGAGATTTGGGGCGTAAGAGGCCATTCAAAGCAACCCAGCTCTGCCCAGGAACTACCTCCACCCCATCGTTTCCCTACAAGTCGCCCTAACTGCTGCTCTTCCTTCACTCTTGACATAGAACTTTCAACCCTCTTTTTCCCTTAATGATTGGCCCTGGTTAAAATAGTCTATGAGTAGTATGGAATTGCCTTTACCCAGCAAGGAAACTAACAGGCAAAAGGGTGAGGTGCTGAAGAATTCTTGCTCCTCAAACCAACTTGAAACTTGCAACACTTGGTGAAAACCAGATATGCCACATCACAGAGCAAGAGCTTTCTCTTAAGAGGAACAAGGAAATGCATGGCCTTCAGGGAGCTATATTCTTGGATTCTTTTTTTCTCTCTTCACAAACAGAAGATATTCACAGCGTGAAATTATATTGCAACAAACCTGACTATAAAAAAAATGCTGGCAAGTTAAATCACCTAAAGTGTTCCAGTTTTCATTTCTGTCAAGAAACTGTGATTTGCAAACAGAACTTTCTAACCTCCCCAACTGCACCTTGCAAGACAAATAATTCACATGACTATTGCTATTTTGAAGGACTCTTAAAAAGTGTGAGCTATTTTTCCAAAAAAACTTCTCTAGTCTCAAACACAAACAGGAACGCTTTGCTTTAACCAGGAAGCAGGAAAGAACAATAAGCCTTTCCTTCTACCTTAGGAAGGATATCCTTTTTTCAAAAATAGATGCTATTTGAAAGCAGATTAAAGCTATAAAACCACTGTAACCCAGTAGACAAGATATTGACAGGCCAACTGGAATGCAGTTTCCCATGAAAAAGACTTTTTTGTCCCAAATGTAAACCACGTATCAAACCCCAAAAGCATCCTCTATTTAGGAGAATGACTTTTCACAACCTAACCGACACTCGTGCTCAGTCTGTAGACACAACACACGCCCAACAGGAAAGCAGACAGAGGGAAAAAGTCTCCACATCTTGGGCTCTTTGTCTAATTCTTCCTTAAGACTCATTCAGAACGTAATAGGACTCATAGCAAACTTACAATTCACTTAAAACTAGCTTTCAATTTCACTTGTTTACCAGCATCGGGGATTCACTAACAACTTGCAATATATTTTAATATGATCTCTGGAGACTGAGAGAACCACTTCTCCACCTCCTGTCCCACTCGCAGCCTGGGGCACGCTCCCTCCTCCTTCCCTTTATGGACTTTTATAAACAATGCGGGTGGCTATATTTTGCACTGCACTAAAAGAAAAAATACATATCTTTTTCATTTAAAATGAGTTTTGTTTTATATATGAATCTACGTATTTAAACTAAAATCAGAAGGTGGTCAAAAGGTACAAACTTCCAGTTACAAGATAAATTTTTTTTAAAAAGGTTGATTCCTTTAAAAAGATTGTATCCCAATCATTTATGCTAAAATCAGTAGGCTTAAGGAGACCTAAGTGGCAAATGCCTGTGGATTTAAACTTAAGGAGGAAGAGAGAGGAGTATCTTGCTTAAGTGGCAAGGTGACATCAGGAATTGTCCTGATGTCAATTTATTCTCCCTTGCAGAGACAAAAAGGTAATTTACCTTTCTTGGCCAAAGATCACTAGCAATGAATTAGAGAATTATATCTTGAACATTATTTATAAAGAGGTAAAAAGCTAGAATACCCAAGGCTCAAACTCATGCGTACAGCCAAATGGAGGAGGGGGTGGAAAGGGTAGGAGGTCTGCAAGTTTCACTGTGTCTGTTGACACAGTGGTTAAGCTTAAAAGTTTTATTACTTGGGAGAGCCCAAAATTTTCTACACTAAAACGCTCTAAGAAGGATAATGGACAGCATATGGGCTTTGGAGTCAAATGGAGTAGAGTTCAAATCCTAGTCCCCATCCAGGCCAAGATGCATTACCATGGGTATTGTTACAGAGACTAAATTTGCAAAACAAGGTGAATAATATCTACTTGGCTAGGCTGTGTGGCTAAAACTATATATACTTTCGTAATAACACATAGCACATACAGACATTCAAAAAGCGTGGTAGCTGATTTTATTACCTATGAGATCTGAATACAAGCACAGTAATGCCAAGAATATAAAATTAAAAATATTCCTGAAATTTATATACATCAGAATTTTTACAAATTAATGCATCCTCTTCATATGCATTTCTATCCAAGAAAAAGCAAGTCAAGTGATTTATATATAAAGGGCCCCTAACTGTCTGCTTTAGGAATCCTGATTTTTGTATCAGGTCTGGTGGGCAGAGGCTGCCTATGGCCTCCGGAGCACACAGCCGGTAGCACTGGTTCAAGCACATCCCACTGAAACCCACTCCTTCCAAAGCTCACCAGGCTGCCTTCCCAATAGAGCCCAAACAACAATCTTTTGCACTGCACCCTTTCCATACAATGTCCAGCAATCATTGGGCCCAGCCTAACACAAAGGCCCTTAAAACACTCTCCCCTTCCTATCACCCTGGTGAAAAGCACTTCTCCAAGTCCCCATTTACGGCTGGCAGTGACTCTTCCTTTCTGAGCCACGACAGTTCTTCCTGTCTCTACCACTCACTTTTGGCCCTTCACAGGTGCTCTGTGTGGTCCATTAGTTTCAGGAGTTTACATTTTATCTCTTCAATCAGAGAATAAACACCTGGAACAAAGTCACTGCGTTTTCTTTGACACCTCTTTCTGATTTCTGCATCTAGCAACAGACTGTGGATGCTCTGGGAGCAAAGAAAGAAAAGGGCAACATTCCTGCAGGGGCGTGGTATGCACAGCCTTAAAGTGAATACTCCTGAGAATAACTTTCCTTCCTGAAAGAAGGAAAGGGAAGAAATGTGTTTTCAATTGTATTCAGAGCTGTGAGGAAACACACTTGCCTGGGCTGAGACAATTCTGTAAATGGCCACAAGGTGGCAGAACAGACCGACAATCCTTTCCTAGGACTTGAAAACTCGGTCACTGGTCTCCCAAGCACGCTTCCATTACACAAACATAGATTTCAGTCTTTGAAGCATTTCTCAAGACCATCCCAGAATATGACGAGTCCTTTCTGCTCATGCCTCTAATGAAAGGGGGCAGGGAAGGGGAGACAAGTCCATCAACACTCCTATTAAAATCGCTTAAATTCTGTCATCTCTAGCAGGTAAAAATATGATTTTAAACCAGCCTCCTCGCCAACATGTCTTTGTAAAGCACCAGAGCAATTAAAACAGAAATGTCAGATCACTACACTGCTGAGGTGTCTGGTGCCATCCCAGTCCCTCATACCGCAGAGAGTTACATCACCACATACTTAAGAAAAAAATCCACAGTAGAGTGATTTTCAGTAAAATTCTTAAATACATTCTTAAACAGCAATTTCAACCCTAAATCATAGGAAGGCTGTTTCTGAGCTTGCTAATTTATACCCAAAAGGAAAACAATCCCCCAGAGTTGTGATTTCATTCAACTTCACATGTTAAAACCCAGGAAAACCTGATAATTACAGTACTGGTCATTTATGATACAGCCTGGAGACACGTCTTCAGCCTCAGGTTCTTAAGCATTGTATCTTTACAAGACATGTGAATAAGGAATTCCAGAAGTAAAACGTACAAATTCAAGCCATTCTATTTGTCTAAAACGTCCTTGAGTGTCTCCCACTGAAAAAAGCATTCTTTATATATTAAAACAAAAAAAGTGAGTTTTTGAACAGTTATAAACTTGAGACAAAAATAATTATAAGGTTCAACCTCTTGAATTAACCATGAAAATGACAGAATGGACATCTGAGTTAAACAGAACATTCCCACGCTTCTTCTGATTCAAGTTCGTGTCAGGGAGCCCCAAGAACAGTCATGTTTCAGGCGAGATGAGTGGAAGGTGGTAGAAAAATACTTCAGATGAAGTGTCACATATAATCCTCATTCTCAAAGAGTTTATCTCTTATTGAAGAAAATGCAAGCATTAAATGATAGAGCAACAACAGATGTCAAGGCAGTTTTTATGACTCCTAAATGAGCAGTGTTATGCTTAGCAACTTAGAATACATCTTATGCCCTGTGTTCACTGTCTAACCATCTAAGCAAATAAGTTCCATTTTTGAAGATTAAAATTTCTCATTAGAGAAACCAACAATTAAGTTATGACCAAAAACTCATCTGTGCACAAATAAGAAAAATATCAAGTGTCTAAATCAGCCTACAATTCCTGTTTTCAAGAGTCAGTTTAAGTATTTCCCCTTCAGAACAATGCATGACCACCAAGCCTGCAGCTTCCCAGAATTCACATCTCCTAGGCAGCAAGAAGAACACTTAGCAAAATATATCTTCATTTTAAAGTAACTATCTTATTTTAATCTCTCAGATTGCAAAATCTGTAGTCAAGTTTTAATTTCACATGTATAGATTAACATACTAGGAAATTATTTTCAGTAAATTTAATTCTAGCCTGGTTTTTGCTCTCTATGATTAAGCTAGCTGGCAGTGAATGGCTACATTTTAAGTTAACATTCAAACATTTAAGTACAACAACCAAAAGGTCAATCAGCTGTACACACACACACTTCTTTAATAAAATGATTTGAGGTCTTCCATTTCAATTTAAAAAAAAAAAAATCAACCAAACTCCCTTCCCCCCATTTCTCTTCTAACAATACAGCTAAAACCTTTGGCTTGGTCTTCAACTCATTTCCCATAGACGGTCTGGCTCCGGTTAAACCCTATAGAAACCTTGCTGAGTTGAGATGGGCAGAAGGGGACTGCCATACAACACTCCACTGAACTCAATCTCTGCAACAAGGGGCCCTGGAAGCTACAAAAATCACCCTCAGGATGCCTCAAATTTCAAATACCAACCTAATTCCAGAGGCTCAATTAACGGTACTCACTTTGAACCATTCACTGTGCAAATGTCAATATTGCTACAGTGGTAAAGTTTAGACAGTTCTAACATAATAAAAGCAAAGCAGAACAGGTCACTGAGGACACAGGCTCTTTATTGCCTCTTAGCAAAAAGGAAGCGCTTCTGAATGGAAGCTGGTTTTAAATATAGAAAACTTCATTGCTGCCATTTTTCTAGGACAAAAGACAAAAATAATTTGACATCTGTTTTTCCCATCTTGAATGTTTTACAGAAGAGTCAATCACCAATGGTATTACTTATTCTCAAACTTTTCTATTTCTCAAGAGGACAGGAGAAGCAAATGAGAATATTCTAAATATGTAATTAAAGGCTTCCAACTTTGTTAGTCAGAAGTGAACTAAACGTTACAGAAATTTTAGGTACATTCAAAATTGATCTCTTTCAGATCTGCCCATAAAAGGTGAGGTGACAGAGAGGAGGGGAAGTTTAACCATCCAACCAGATAAACACTTGGGGCGGGGCGGAGGGTGGGGGGTAGTTATAGAAAAAGCAGCATATTATTAGATTGTAGAGAAGAATCAGGGACTTTTAAAATATACATATATTATATATATAATTCTAATCAAGTGTTCCGCTAGAAAGGATAGCAGGGTCAGAGTTTCTGAGGCATCCCACCTTTCAATCATGTTTTGAACTCTCCTTTGAAGCTAAAATCTAACATCTTTACTGACCCGACTATAATCGTTTTACCTCCCCCAATTGTGCACGATGTACCATATGTGCCTGACAGCTTACATTTGTGCATGTGTACACTGGATTTATATGATGGATTCCATTACGTTCATAAATAAATAGACCTTTGGCCTCATAACATCAATACTTTGATGCCAACACACACACACCCCCACCCCTCAGGCCCTCAGAGCATCATTACCAAGATTCTCCAGAAATCAGAAGGATGCAAAGAGCCTTTGGTGTGGCGACAGTGATCATTCTGTGAAGTCAGTTACTGTAGAGAAGCCACCACAGCCAGAAAGAGAGATGAGAAGGAAAGGTGGGAAGATGGTTGCCAACTCCACGTTTCCTAAAATACATGTTCATAACTTAAAATGTGTGTTACTTCTGAGCCAGTGTTATAAAGGGGAGATTCAGCCACTGCATCCTTGAACTAGAAGATCCATATAGGAAGAAGGAAAAGGAAGCTGTGAAATTTCCTTTTCCTGGTAAAAGACAAATTTCAAAGACGACTAGTGAAGGGGTTCCCCAAACGTAGGTCCACAGGAAAATTTTCACCAGCATGTAGCAAAATGAGAAAACAAGGACAGTCTGGTGAGATTCTTCACGAGCTAAATGTATTCCATTTAAAGAGCTCTCCTTTATTTTGGGATCATAACCATTTTTATCTTTTTGCTTTTATAATGTCATTCTTTAAAATTATGTTGATACTAGATGATAGTAGCTCATCGTTTTGTCTAATATCATTAGTAGAAGAAATTTTCTTAATTGCCCACAGTGGGTTGGTATCCTAATTCTTGAATGGTGGTCAGGGAGGTCAATGGTCTTACTCAATGAAATCCAAAAACTTGGGACACCCACTTAAGCAGTCCTACTAATGCAGGAGTGGGAAGTGACTGCAAATTTCCAAAATTATTCACCTCTTACTTCCAGCTCTTAGGCTGGAAACTTTCCAGAGAAAAACATTCCAGGTATTTTGACCCTCCTCAAAAGAGATTTTTCAGTAAATTTTTATTAAAGAAATCTCTAACGTTAAAAATTTCTGGTAGAATTCTGGGCGTTAGAACAAAATGGAAAATTTGCAGAAATGTGGCAAGATGTTTTGGGAACAGTAGGTAATCAGAGTGAGCCCTGCCAGGCAACTCTCCTATGTACTTTCTGCTTGCCAGGCCGCTGGGCTAAGAGTATGAGTCATCTGAACCACACTGCCCAAGTTCAAAACCTGACTCTGCCATTTACTGGCTCTGTGTCCTTGAACAAGTCACTCAACCTCTCTGCAGCTGTGTGTTTACCTGTAAAATGGAGATAATAACAGTTTCTAAGTTAAGATTTGCAGAGTACTTAGAACAGTGCCTTGGCACATAGTGGTAGGCACTTTTTTTGAGCATCAGCTACCATTACTATTACTCAATTTTTAATGACAATTATGGAAATCTAAGGCAGAGAGAGGGGTGCCACAGGGTGAAAGACATCAGTAATTTTCCGGCCAAAGTGTGTCAGGCTGCAAAAACCTCTTGGCAACGTACTCAGAATAGCATTTCAGTTTTCTTGTTTTGTTTTCTTACTTAGATAATTTCTGGTTTTAAAGTAAAATACAATGCTGCAATGCTCTAACAGTAGATAGTTTAAGAAGTAGAGAATGGATGGATTTGAAAAGTAATAAGGAATCTTAAACACAACTCACAGTGTTCCTAATAGAAATGACGACTTCTTTTAGTCCCAAATTTCAATAGAGATTGGGGGTAGAGAGAATCCAAATCTGTTTAGATGTTATCGCTTGCTTTCACTCACAGTTCACAGGTAAATTCAACGTACTGAATACTTGCTCTGTGCAAAGCACAGTGATAGGATGTTGTCTTGAAGATAAAGAGATTGGAACAGCACAATTCTGGTCCTCAAAGAAAGTCAGTCTGTTAGGATAGATAAAACATCCTCACAAATGACTACAATGCAAGAAAGAAATTCAATTGTAAGTCATGGATGTCAGAAGTTTTCTTACTCCCAAACTCAACAAATGCTTTCTGCCACTCCACCATTGCTGCCAGCTGTTACCAGAACTTCTAAATCACATCACATATATTGTTCTCCTGTAGGCTCTTGATCTTCAAACTACATATTAGGCAAATTAATTATACCAGAAATCATAAATACCGATACCCTCACTCTTTCACTTGACAAATTGTTATTGAGTACCCACCATGCATAAGAAAATGTGATTAGACCCTATATTTAGCACCAAGTCCTTTTACCATTAAAGAAGTGGTATCATTTCCAAAGTGTATTTTTATTGGGTTATTTAAATGTATTACAGCTCAATAATAAAATATACAGCAATGTCTTCTGACCAAAACTACAAATAAATTTGCATGCCTCTGGGGATGAAATCCAACTTAGCAGAACCACCGGTGATACTGAAGACGTGTGGGGCCCGGCCTTCCACTGCCTTGCACCTAGTCTAGGGTCAAAGCCCAGCGCCAACACTGCAACGAACTGGGGAGAAAAAGGAAGGCAGAGGACATAATCGCTTCCCCTCTATTCACAGGTCATTCACCATTATTCACAGTAATGGCCTCTGTTGAATGTATGCACAAGCTACGTGTGCGCTAAGAATATTTGCAAGCACGTTCTTTTGAATATTCTCATTGGTAGTAATTCTGGGAGATCCGGCTTTTGAAAACATCCAACACTCACCCAGAACAAAGTCTAGTGAACGAGTTGGTTATTTAAGCTCAAACAGGCTCAAAAATAACATCCAAGAATAAGAAATAAAGAGGTAACTTCCTCGCGGGATTCACTAAGCAGCTCTAACAAAACACTAAGATACAGTCTCAAAATGTTCTGAGCAACAGCACCAGAGTTTTTATAAAAACTGTATTATTTGGAAGCGTGACAAATTTTAAGGATCATACTTATTTAAGATATATAAGCCCTGTCTTATTTTAAATTTCACTTCCTGATAGCTGCTCCTCATTTTTAGTAGAAAATGCTAGTAAATCAAAATCAAACAGTAGATAATTCTGGGGCTAAATCTACTACATTACACTACTTGTCCTTATGTGTCATTTAACCCTCCTTCACCCTCAAATATACGGCAGATAAATACTACCTGTTAGATTTCTTATTCTTCTGGAACCAAGGCATTGTTTTATTCATGAAAGTAAATAGTAGGTGCCATTGAAATGATCCACATGTAACCTTTAGAAGCCCTTGCTTCGTCACGCCACTGAGGATTCTACCAAAGATACAGGTACTGCCAGGGGAGACCAATCACCTTGTGAGCAGAAGATTCAGTGCAAAAATCTGAAAGGCAGAAAAACGTCTGGTAGACTTCTCCTCACAAACCCCTCAAAACACTCATGTTGACCCAGCCTCTAGTATTAGTACCCTGAGCACAAATTAAATTTTTCTAAGTTAAAAAAGAACAGGAAAAAACCCAGAATGAGTACTTTTTCTTCTCTATCACCTTTTTGGTGTCTTTTCTGAAATTAGTAAGTCATTCAAGCATACAGAATTACACATGAAATAATAGCACACACCCAGATTTTTAAACTATTAACATTGTGTTCTCTGTATTATTTTCAATTCTCTTCTCAGAAATGAACAAGCGTCCCACCTCGGAAAATCTTCACCTGACCCTTCCTAAACCCTCTATAGCAACAGCTCTATTTCTTGGCTGAGATTCTGGAATGCGAGGTGCATCCCTTTTGTCCATTTTTCTCAACTATCCAGTTATTGTATAACCTTTTGGAATCTGATCTTTGCCCTTAAATTTACTGAAACTCTTTTCTCCAAGATCACTAACGATCTCTTCAAAACAAATTAATATTGCCTTTTTCCCCCCTGTGACAAGCAGTATTCTAGATGCTAAGGATACACTTGTATACAAAACTGTCCCTGTGGATATTATAGTCTAGTGGGACAGAAGAGACTGAATAAGCAAAGCATAAAAAAGTTAGTGATAAGCAACAAGAAGAAAAAATAACAAAGGCAAGGAAAGCATGAAATATCAGGAGAGGCGGCCAGTGCTGCCCATTCCCTCCCCTTGGGTCTTCCTAGGGCCCCTGAAGGGGCTCTACAGGCTGCAAAAAGTCAGGGACTTTTCTTACAAACCACAGTCACCACCTGATTGGTTACTATATGAAGTTGCTGGTACATATCTTCAAATAGCAGCTAAAATTCACACTAACTTTCCCCCAAAAGACTAGCTATGCCTTTAGATTTCTCTTCTGCTGCTGGTACAAGTGCCCCAGCTATTCCAGTGAAAACCCTAAGAGTTATCTTCAACTTGTAGTTGCTACTTGTAGCACCTCTTTTTTCTTTTTTCACGCATTTAATTAGGTTTTTAAAAATCCTGTGAGCCTCCTATCACACTTTTTTAAATTCTATTTTCAATGGCATGGACCATTTCGGGGCCTTCTCCCCTTTTATCTTGCATAGTACAAACAAAATCAGAGACCCAAAACAGTTTCTAGACCTTTCCCCTCCACTAGTGAAATACTTTCACTGGTCATCAAATTTCAATTGCATCACACAAGCACTCAGCACTTTCTGCACCCTGCACCTAAGGTCCTTTCCCAGCCTTCTCCCACCCTGCCTCTGCTCCAGTCTCTACTTGGATGGTTTTTCTGCCTCCCATCATGCCGTGCAAGAAGCACACTTCCTCTAGCCTTGCAGATACCCCCTGCCCAATCCATCCTGCTGGGCATCTCAACTCACATCCTCCAAGAAGCCTTTTCAGGCCACTCTACCATGCTCTCGTCTCCTCTAATCTCCTAAACATCTATTAAAACATCATTCAGAAGGAACTTATCATATGTTCATTTTTACTGTTGGCTTTTTGTTTTGTTTTGTTTTTGTGAGGAAGATTTGCCCTGAGCTAACATCTGTTGCCAATCTTCCTCTTTTTCGCTTGAGGAAGATGGTCCCTGAGCTAACACCCATGCCAATCTTCCTTACTTTGTATATGGGATGCTGCCACAGCATGGCTTGGTGAGTGGTGTACAGGTCCCCGGCCCTGGATCTGAACCTGCGAAACCTGGCCACCAAAGCAGAGCACGCAAACTTAACCACTATGCCACCAGGCAATCCCATTGTTGGTATTTTTTAACATACATGTGAAATATCTGTGACGACAAGTCAATATGGGCAATACTCAATAAAGACCATACGCTCCCAAAGAGAGACCACATTTTATACCTCTTTTTATTCCCCATAATCTCTAGGAAATATCTAGAATTGCTGAATTACAGAATTTGGTTGGCAGGGGGCTCTATAGCAAGTAGTTATGCTAACTTCTGTAGTTTGACTGGTCCAGAGACCCAGAGAGATTAACAAAGTGATCACACTAAGATCCCAACACAGAAGATAATGAGAATGCGTGTCTTGTCAATATTTATTATCTGCCATTAAACACATCTTTCCTCTAGCAGAAGCACTCGCCCCTCTCACTCAGCAGCCCTCCTCCTCCACCCTGCCTCACTCCACCCTGCCAGAGCTCCAAAGGGTTTGGCGGCTGGTTTTAATTTATAGCTCTGCTCTTTTCCTTACATCCTTAGAGCACTAATCTACATCTAGCCAGTTCCTCCTTTCTAATATCTTATTTCTCTTTCTTCAATTCTTTTGTTTTTGATTTCTTTCTTTTATCCCATGATTTTTTTTCACTTCCACAATATCCATTGTTTATACAATTTGTTCAATATCAACATACTAAAATAAAAATGCCTGCTTCTATGCTCAATCTGATAGGAATTCTTCACTAATGATAACCTGAGTTCGAAAATCTTTAGGCAATGAGAGGGTACATTTAATTCTGTTCAGGTAAACATATATAATATATAGAAAATCATTGCCAAAACATATCTAAACTGTATGTTTTCTTCTAAGATAAAAATGTACTGACTTTAAGTAACAGTTGCACCAGAATTAAAACTTTGTACCAGGTGGTCCATTTTAAATGTTCTACTTGAAGCAACAGTACTTTGAACAAGACTCCTTTATTGTAAGTCATCATTTAATTAATATCCAAATACCTTGAGAGCCAATAATAGTTCAACAAAACAGCTGGAAATCAAATATCAGATATAATTACTCACAGCTGGCTTCACTCAACTGATGTCATATTAAATAAACTTATCCCACAGACCTTTTCCCCTCCCCCGCAACGGGAAAAAAAAATCCTTTAAGAAACATAGAAGGCTCTTTGTTAAATCTTTTTTTAAGTTTGTAGAATATATTTCAATATTAAAGATTTTCAGCAGGAGCACATAATCTTAAAAGATTTTCAGCAGAGTACATTGTTGTTTTTGGTACCATTCTGTGTGCTTGTAATATTTCAGAGCCTGGGAGCTTTGTTTTCCTTAAGACCAATATAAAAATAGAAAACTAGACTAAGTCAAAAAACACAATGGACATCTGTATTTTCATGATCTGGCATTCAGTTTACTGTTTTGATATTGGACTCTATTATTTTTATAGAGATGTCATGCCGCAACAGCTCAGTAACAAACTATCAAACAAGAATGTTGGTTTCAAACGTATGGTTTGAAGACATTATTTAACCATTTTACTGTATTGTACCACCACGTTATATGAAGGGTAACATTTATAAACAATAACAACTACCCATTATATTCCAGGCCTTATGCTGGACACTCTACATCTATTATCTTTAATTTCAATAACAATCCCACATGTAGATATTTTGTATCTAATAATTACCAAAGGGGAAAAAAATCAGATAGCTTTTAAACTGCTAGACCCACCCACACATATACGCACAAAATCAGACCCTATCATAAGCAAGATTATTATATATCTGCTACAGTAGAATTTATAAAAACCAAATAGATATACTCATTTTCTTTCCTCTCATTCATTCAAATTCATTCTCATATTCATTCATATTCTCTCTCCCTCCCCCCTCCCTTTCCCTTCCCTTTAAGAAAGAAAGAATAAAAATTAGTAGTAGTGATACATGTTATGGTTATCTAACTAGCAAACTTAAAACTAAAGTCATACACTCTACAACCTTACAATAGTCCTGGTGTTTGATTTATGATGCAACTTTCAGCAATCACCTTTCCAGAAAGCTAAAATTAAATGTATGCTCAGCAGCAATTCAGAAATACAGAAGTCCAATCATAACATATCACTTTAAAAAAAAATAGTTTGTCATTTCTAAACTACAATATACCTTCATAGAAACAAACATAATACCAATTATACTAAAAGCAATTGGCAACCTTCGGAGCCTAAGAGTCTAACTTTGGTCATCTTATCTGTGTGCTATTTCTTCACGCTCATCTAGATATCTGACGTGGTTTCCACTGTTGTGCTTTGTTCACTTGTTTTTCAGATCCTCTTTGACCCGTCAATATATCCATCTTGGTGTCTTTTAAACTATACAGCATCTAGCATATCTAGTATACCCTCAATTAAAATGTGAGTCAATGAATAAAATTTTTCTTCCAACGCATTGAAAAAGGTAATTTTCATCTTTATGCCCACCAAGTTATTTAAACAGATTAACACCAAGTTTTCTTGAACTACCTTAGTTCCACTGGATTGACTTAATTTATGGATTTTTAAGAAGGATAAACATTATTTTTTAACTAAATCTTTTATTTTTGCATGTGAAACCAAATTATTTTTGGTAATATGTAATGTAAAAATATGGACTTATGCAGCATTTATTTACAATAGCCAAAATATGGAAACAACCTAAGTGTCTGTGGACGAATGAGTGAATCGAGAAAATGTGGGGTATATATATATACACCATGGAATATTATCCAGCCTTTAAAAAGAAGGAAATCCCATCATTTGCAACAAGATGGATGAACCTGAAGGGCATAATACTAAGTGAAATAAGCCAGACAGAGAAAGATAAATACAGTATGGTATGGTATCATTTATATGTGGAATCTAAAAAAAAAAAATAGAGCCAATAGAAACACAGAATAGACAAGTGATTGCCAGGGGCTGGGGGATGGGAGAAATAGCAAGAGGCTGGTAGGTACAAACTTTAAGTTATAAGATGACTGAAGTTTGAGGGTGTAATGTATAACATGGTGACCACAGTTGATAACACTGTACTGTATAACTGAAATTTGTTAAGAGAGTAGAACTTAAATGTTCTAAACAACAAAAAAGAGAAATACATGAGATGATGGATGTACTAATTAATTTGACGGGGAGGAAGCCTTTCACAATGTGTACGTCTATCAAATGTACACTTTAAATATCTTATGCTTGTGTAAGTCAATTATACCTCAACAAAGCTGAAAAAAATTTTTAAGGTAGAAAAAGAGTTCCAGAAACTGAAAAAAAATAAGAACTTATATTTTGAATGCTCTCTTGCATTTTCAATGAACTTGTACAATATTTCTTATTCACTCTATTCTATCAACATAAATAACCAATTTTACCCCCCAAAACTAAAGTTAAGCATCCACAAGCAACCACAGCTAATTCACTTCAAGACCAAGTGCTTATTCAACACTCAAAGTTTACAGCTCACAATAAAATAATGTTCCCATGATTAAATCTCACTATATAAAGGATAACAGGATGTTATTGGGGCTTTTGGGGAGAAAAAAATTCCACCACAATTTTATAAATCTGTAAAATAGGTACAATGATAATACACAAAATTGAGTAGAAAAAAAATTTCACTATAAATAACTGTGCCATTTACTTCAAGTACTCCTATCTTGTAGTAGAAATAAACATGTAGTAATTAACTATCTTTTCTGGAATAAATATGGTACAAAGTGAAAAACAAAAGCAAAAATTAACCACTTTACACAGCTCAGCAAGTGGTGCACAAGTCACTCAAAACGCTTCCTATTTGAAGAGGTGTTTGGGAGTAAGAGGGTAGCAGGTAAAGAAAAGAAGACTAGTTACAGTCCACTGCCTACACTGACACTTCACCTATTTCTTCCGTCCCTGAGTAATATGACAGGAAAAAAAATATTACAAAGATAAACAGAAGAGACTACTGAAGTGTGTCTTTTAATAAACCTTGCAGGCTAGCACAGTGGGTAAGACACTGAGCTCACGTGCCAGGCTGAGTTACAATCCACAGCTCTGCCACCTGCATGTTTTTGACTGGACAAAGTTTCTTAACCTGAGAAGCAGTTTCATTTGAAAAATGATGACAAAACTAATGCTCAATCCACAGAGTTGTGAGGATTACATGAGATAATAACCGCATAATCCTTAGGAGCTATTTTGATAGCTAGGAGGCGTAATGTGCAGATGTGAGCGGGATTCATGTAGGTTCTCTAGTCCAGGTTCATTAATATACACAAAACAAACTCAAATTTTAAGTGTAAAGATTTAAGAGCTTGCTTCCCTAGCGGTTGAAAATTGTTTTCTAGTAACAATTGTGACAGTTATCAAAGATGAATTTTTTCAATATACATAATGATTCCTGGATTTTTAATAAACACTTAAAAATGTGTTAGAGACAGCATATAAATGAGCAGTATGGAAGGTTTACAGTTGTTTGCATGCTGCATTCTGAAGACTCTTCTCTCCAGAATTTTGTAGTGCAGGCTTTAAAAGATTATGAAAGCTTAGAACATACCTGGAGATAATCTAAATTACTATGGCTCTCAAAAAATACGTCTTAACTGCCTCTATTAAGCAACCGTTAGATTCCCAGACGGTATCACCAATTTTGATTTATTCATTAAACTGACCAACAAACCAGGAATCAAATTGAATATGTATGAAGATAAGCAATTATGAATGGCTATGATTAACATACTATCACAATTGCCATCACCATCTAAATTACTTAATTCAAAGAACACTTTCACAGAAAGAAAAACTACAAGGGAACTACAAGTTACACATGATGCAAACTTCTGAAAATATGTTAACTATTTTAAAAGAAAACTACCTCTAAAAACTACAGTTAAGATCTCTTCTAACCACAGCTTTCTGAACCCAATTATCACAGAGAAATTCATCACAAAATCCCATTTTACTAACAGAATTTTTAATTCATTTTGAGTAATCAATTCCTGAAAACAAATTAACACATCTATCTCAAAATGTTCAGAATGCTACACAGCAATCCATTTTTTTATGATTATATCCAAGATTTTTTTAATCATATACATGAAAGAATGTTTTCATTCAAGTCGCTATCTTTTTTCCTCTCCTCATGGTCTTTTTTCCAATGTAAGTTCATATATCTTTGATCAAAAGCACTGACGTATACAAAATCTATAGTTTTAAAGAACTTTAATTTCTAATTAGTTTCAAATATATGACCAGAAGGAATTAGTAGAAGACTAAAAATGTAGCATAAGGACAAACTATAGAAGAAATTGTTGTAGTATTTTTTCCTTTTAAACGTCAAAATGGATATGTAAACTCCACTTAAATATAAATTCCTGCCTTGTAGTCAAAAAGTTTGATTATGAAAGAGAAAAAGATGATTTCCAGGATTACATAGATAGAGCATGCATGACAAATTCACCCAAATCAAGTCTACTTCCTTTTGCAGTCATTACTCTAAAGCATAAAGTAGTATATGTTCATCCATACACCTTGTTACATACAGACAAAGATAAATTAGATACCATATTAAGGACATACACCTGACTCTAGTCTGAGTTCTGTGGGCTGCAATGCAGTCAATTTGAAGTAGGCTTTCTTCATATGTGTGCTAGTGAAACAAATGAAATAAACACCTTCCAGCCACAGTACCAACACTACCAAGGATACTCCTGTGTTATAAGTGGGGCTTTAAAATCACAAAGAAATGGGTTTGAGGTTTGGTTCTACCATTTACTAGCCATGTGACCCTGGGCAAGCTCCTCAACTTTCCTCATGTGTAAAATGACGGTAAAAGTATGTTCTTCATGGAATGTCAGCTATTGTTAACATTTCACATAGAAGCATGACTATCAGTTACCGACAGAGAATAACAGGGAAGAATCAACTGCTAAAAGATACATTTCATAAAATAAATAACAATTTAAAATGAGGATAGATAGACATGTGTCCACCTGAAGTATACTGAATGTAACAAGACTTTTAAAAGTCTTTGTACAACTAGAATACTAAAGTAATGTTGAACAAAGAATGAGGATAGATAGACATGTGTCCACCTGAAGTATACTGAACATAACAAGACTTTTAAAAGTCTTTGTACAACTAGAATACTAAAGTAATGTTGAACAAAGATAGTTTCTTGATGAAAAATTCCTGTTCAACTAAAAAAAATTATGTAACTGTCAAATTAACATGAATCCAGTGCCATATTTCATACTTTGGTATTAAAGTTAAAATGGATTCTCCTTTCTTACAAATTAATAAAAGCTTGGTTAGAGGGAGATTAATACCTGTGTTATAATTGACTCAAATTTTCCCACAGGAGCATTCACCTGATAATCTGAGAACAATAAATAGTGTTCATTCTTCCTAACTTAAGAAAAAGGATGCAGCTGTTTCCATCTATAAATAGGATGCTGCTACACAAGTTGAGAAAACTATTTTTCACACCGTCAATTAAAATTACTTCCACATTTATAATGAAGAGCTCAAGTTGTAGAACTTTCATATTCTGCTAATTAAAAAAAAAGGAGCAAAATTATTTAAGTCATGAGAAAGTACCTAACAAGAGAGCAAATTAAACCACAGAAAGCAATGAATGGTTTGATAAATCAACGTGCAGTTCCACTATGGCCTAGCCAATGTACACATACCTTTTAAATAACAAATCACTGGAATTTTGAAGACTGGAAAATATAATGCCTCAAATTTAATTTGCTACAATATATACATGAATAATTTTTCAGTGATTCTGAACTATTTTTTTGATTGACCTCTTGAACAAGAACAACACTATGCTCAGTTTTCTTGGTAACACAATAGGTTGACCCCATTACAAGTCCTAAAATCAAAAGAAAAGAAAGAATTTTCTCCACACAGATTCAGGCAACACATTTTTCCCAAGAGAATAATAATGATGCCCTGTCACTTTTGCCATACAGTGAAATCTGAAGTTATGAATTCTTGTTTGTAAAAAGGAAAGAAGATGGTGCAAAATATAAACAGCTGCATGACCCAGAAGGGAAAAGTCTGAAGGAGATACTGCCAATAGACACTGCAAATGACAGACATGGAAGAGGATAACAATTAAGAGAAGTATTCTGGCACCAGAACCTAGTTGCAACCCTGACTTTGCTATTTACTGCTGAGAGACACTGGGAGAGTTACTTACCATCTCTAAGCACAACTTTCACTATACGTAAATTGAGGAGAATACATACCCTTTATAATGCTGCTGTGAAAATCAAATAAGGTAAGATATATAAAGCACTTACACACTGGCTATTATTTAGCTATCTCCTATGTTTCAAAATTAAGGAAAAAAAGGATTAGCCAGATTCCACAATGCCAAATAAGACGGAAGGAAACTTGAGTAAGGGATTCCAGCAAGGTGGCCAATGACAATTTCTGGTTCCTTCAAGTTCTCAGGTCCAATTTAGCAAATACTCCAAGTAAAATTTGATCCTTGTCAATAAGATTGAATTAAAATTGCACAAAATGAGCAAATTGAGGGGCTGCCCCAGTGGCATGGTGGCTGGGTTCATGCACTCCACTTAAGTGGCCCAGGGTTCTCAGGTTTGGATCCTGGGCATGGACCTGCACACTGCTCATCAAGCTATGCTGTGGTGGTGTCCCACATACTAAAATAGAGGAAGACTGGCAAAGATGTTAGCTCAGGGCCAATCTTCATCACAAAAAAAAAAAAAGGAGCAAATTGAAAAGAATTAGTTTTGTGTGCTTTTCAAGATACTTTGGATGCTCTCCTGAGTGACTTGTAATCTCTGCATTTTTTTTTTTTTTTTGCAATCACCAAGGGTTGCTATTGGTAATTACCTACTTTTCCCTCCCCAGAAAGAAGAGAACATTTGCACAGAATGTTCAATAAGGAACTCTGTAAACGACAAGTGTTCATTACTTAAAAGTAGAGAGATTTAAGTAGGAAATTGTTGAATGACCTCTGATAACCTTTTAACTGCTTTCAATAAAGATGGTTTAGGTACTGGCCCCATGGAAGGATGGAGATTAACCAGATAATCTTAAAGTCCTGCGAGACCCAGGACACAAGAAAGAGAATGAAAGGACAGTTACATGCCTTTCTTTGCTTTTTGTTCATATATAGCCTATATCTGTATCTATATTTACACCTAAGTAATAATGCTTTCCCAAATAAGGAGAACAACAAAAGACAAAAGACCACTGAACTGCAGTTCCTAGAATGTGTTGTTGTGTGGGGAGTGAAGGGGGCAGGGAATAAGCAGTAACTTTCCCTCTTATTGTTTTTGGCAAAAATGCGATGCAGACACTCTTAAGAATAAAAATTATTAAAACCTCTAGTTTATATTTATCTCCTTTAAGAAGAAAATGTTATCAACTTTCAGCATAATTCTGAAATGCTGAATTAAACAAATTAGGGAAGCAATCAATTGGGAGAATGAACTTTTTAAATGATGCGACCACAGGTGACATTTGTTGGTACTACCACAGACTTGGCATTATGTTTTGCCATTAACTGCCACCTGCCTCACTCTACCTGAATTCCTCCAAACCCCAGGCTCCCCACCCCAACCTTCTTGCCATTGTCATTGATACAAGAGGAAAAGAAAAGGGAGGTGGAATGGCTTCAATTGCTTAAGGGATTGTCAGAGGAGAAAGGTCATTCCTTTCTTAGGGAATGAAACTTCAGCAGCAAATAAATGTTGGCGGTCTTTTTAAAATTCCCAGTAAGAAAGTTGACATTTGAATACACAGGGAAAGCCACTGCAACACAAAAATTAAAGTTGTTATCTTGTAAGTTTCCCTCCACCCTAAAGAACGGACTAGATGAAGAATTCCTTTTCACAAATAGATTACAGATAGCAAGTGTAACAAAACTTGTAGTCTTGTAAAACCTGTTCTTCTAAAAGCCATTCATTCATCTTGACTAACAGGTATAGACAAGTTGAGGCAAAGGCATGATTCTGGAACCCTAGAAACCACTTCAAAAGGTCATAGGCTTATGATTCCCAAACTGGAAAGTAAAGAACACAATGAACACATAATTCAGCAATAAAATTTAGGAGTATCAGCAATAACAGATGAATACGATAAACGCATAATTTAGGAGTATCAGCAACAATGGATGAAAACATTTAGACCTCTATCTTTCCCAAATGCTTAGTAACAACCCTTTTGACTTCTTTTTTTAACTGCCACTGAACTTTACACCCTCCAGGCCAGCTTTTTTATGGCTATTACATCACAGTTTCATTCGCTCAACTACACCATCTGAGATCCTTACACCAAAGGGCAAAGCTGCCGTCTAACCTCATGGTTAATGGAGTCTGCATATGTTTATTGACATATATAGATCATGAAATTCCTTGTGAAGAAGGTACAATTGAGTAATACCTTTTCTTCACCTTAAATGGGCAATGCAAGAATCTTGACCAGCAAATAAAGCGAAGAGCCAATGAACCAAGCTACATGCCAAGTGGGAAAATGGTTCCTAAATTAACTGAGCATCGGAGTCACAGGGTGAGTTTCTTCAATAATATGTATTCCTGAGCCCTTCTCCAGCTGTACTAAATCATTAACACTGGAGACCCAGGAACCTATATTTTTCATAAGTAGAATTTGTACCTGACCCCCCCAAGTAATTCTCATAATCAGATGAGTTTGTAAAAAATAGAGATAAGGAAACACTCGCAGGAATCATTGGCTTCCTGTCATGTGCAATTGGGTTCCATGTCAAAAGCAACTAATTACCACTGTACTTGCTAATCTTATGGTGTTAGATGGCATTGTGATGCCAGAATTTTAATTATCCAGATAGGGTATAAAAATCATAGTTTTTGTTTATGGTACAGCTTTATAGCTATACTATAGGAACATTAACACTAACCAAGGAAGCCATAAATCAGTCAAATGGAAAATGTCACCTTAAGCCATCTTAACGATTACAGCAAGCTCCTACTTAAATTTCTGGAATAAATATATATAAGTATTTATTAGTCCTTCTAGGAAAACAGATACATAACATATTGGAGTATGGTAATAGTAGCCTGACTTAGGAATTTGAACGCCTAGATTTCATTCTCAGTTTTCCTAAAAAAGAAGCAAATTACCAAATTTCTCCAAGTCTCATTTATAAAAAAGGTAATAATGATTTCATAGTTTTACCATTACAACAGGTGTGCCATTAATAAAAATAACTAACATATTCGAGCACTTACTGTGTACTAGACACTATTCTAAGCTAGTCTAACTTTTTTTTTTCCCCCTGCAGAAGATTTGCCCTGAGCTAACATCTGGGCCAATCTTCCTCTATTTTCTATGTGGGTTGCCGCCACAGCATGGCCACTGACGAGTGGTGTAGGTCCACACGTGGGAACCAAACCCAGGCCGCTGAAGTGGAGCATGCTGAACTTAACCACTAGGCTACAGGGATGGCCCCCTACCTTTTTTATCAATCAAAAATTTATATCATCAATTTGAATTATTTTTCTGTCTATAATTTTTCCTTCCCAACCCATCTAACTCCTCCCAAGATTCTCACCTAAAATGCTGCCATTGTCCAAATTAGATTACTGGATTCAGTAGCATCAAACTCATAAAAGCCACTTGTCTGAAAAGGATCATTTTCTTTTTCTTGTTTCAATTGCCCAAATAATTTATTTCTTTTAAGTTCTGTTATCTGAGACATCATAAAGACAAACATAAAAGCATATCAAGGCAAATATAAGAACAGTAAGGTGAAACATGTTTTCCTCTGATAAAGTATATACTTGTACATGCTAATATACTCTTTCTATTTCATTGTTCAATATGAACGGGAACAGCCTTTATAAAATTAAATACTTAGAATGATTGGACTGAATAACCCTTTTGTTTCGAGAAGTTAAAAAAATAAAAGTAAGTTATAAGAAATTTTAGAACTCTGTGAAATTATAGCTCTGCAGCTAGCTGATCTTACTAAAACCGCCCTTAACTCTGGTTTATGTTCCTGAGAACAAAGGATATACACAGTGTGTAAGAGTGTGCCTGTCTCACAGTGCTTCAGGTATGCAAGCTTCCCTTCATACAAAAATTACCTATTTTGATAAAACAGTGGAGTTTTTGGAATATAAAATGCTACTGAAAAATATTGTAAAAAAAAAAAAAAACACCAAAAGGATCCAAAGGATCCAAGGATTAATCTGGTAACGACATACTGAAAAGGATCATTTTCAACCCTCAGAAGAGTGCTATGAGGTAGATTCTTTCATTATCTCCTATTTTAGAGAGGAGAAAGTTCAGATAGGTTAAGTAACTTGCCCAACATCTCACAGCTTGTAAATGAAGGAGATAATCTAGCATTCTTAACCACTATGATAAACTAAATCGCTCCAGCAAAAAACACTCAGAATAAATTGTAGTCCTTCCCTCCCAACCTCTGTAATTCAGGATCCTGGGCTGTAAAAACAGACCCATGCTTCCAGTTAGGCTCACACATATTCCTTCCCAAGAATATTAAATGGAATTGTCTCTGTAAACCATTTCTCCACCTCATCTGGTTGGTCATGGATATTCTTGCCAATGTACATTATTTTTAATTCAATGTAAGCCTAAATTTCAAACTTAAGAGTGCTTGCCTGTGTTACCTTTATTATTAATAATTATAATTTATATTTATAATAAATACAATCACCATTTCAGCTGGACTAGTGCTCCACTAACTTTATCCAAAGAAAGCAGTACAATTATTCTGCTTACTTTTGCTTTTTTTTTTTTTTGAGGAAGATTAGCCCTGAGCTAACTACTGCCAATCCTCCTCTTTTTGCTGAGGAAGACTGGCCCTGAGCTAACATCCATGCCCATCTTCCTCTACTTTACATGTGGGATGCCTATGACAGCATAGCTTGCCAAGCGGTGCCATGTCCGCACCTGGGATCCGAACCTGCGAACCCCAGGCCGCCGAAGGGGAATGTGCGCACTTAACCGCTGCACCACGGGGCCAGCCCCATATTTTTGCATTTTTATAGCACTTTAGAAGACAGCAATTCCCAACAGGTGGTTTTGGATGAGTTTGATGCTATTTAATCCAATAATTGAATTTGGATGATGGCTTCATTTTGGGTTAGAATCTTGGGAAGAGTTGAGTAGAGCTGGAAAGGAGAAATTATGAACAAAAAATAATTCAACTTGATAATATAAATTTTTGATTGCTTGAAAAATGTGAATCTTTTTATTTTAATTAAGGAGACTTCTCTCAAAGGTTTCAGGGCAAGGAAGTTAGCAAATGACCATTTTCAAAGTAATTATTTACTTCATCTACACTTTGTAACAATATACACGACAAGTAAAATACACTGTTTTTCAGGATCAATCATATTGCTCTTACTTTTAAAAATGAATCTACTTTGAAGCATAAGGATGCATTTACTAATTAAATGGCACAGATCTGCCAAGAGACAAAAGAGTGCTGTTTTATTCCTTTAGAAGGAATCAAAAGACACACTTGAGAATCATCATATCTTCTGCAATATCGCTCAAACTAATTCCAGGAGTTTCTCCTGTTCTAAATAGAGAGTCAATTCAGATGGAGAACAATCAAATAATGCCCAGTAATGGCCCTACTAGAGAAACAGATAACATCACACATGTTCCACTACCTGGAAACTTCTCACAAAGAAGCCTATTATCTCCTTCCATTAAATACATTTCTTCTCAAGATACAATTATATCATTGAACATTCCCACCCTTGTTCAAGGCCAAAGGGAAGAAGAAATGCCTAAACATTCAATTTTCTAATCCACTTAGATCATGTCAAAACAAGGAAGAGGAAATAAAAAATGTGCAAGAAGTTGACTGTCAATCAAAATGGAAAATTAAAACTGCTCAACTGGAATTTCATACTGGCTCCAAGTGTGAAGTTTTCCAACTTTTCCCCTCTATCTACACTTCCGCAAAACTTACAAATCGCATTGCCTCCTAATCCTGATTTGAGAATCACTGCGGCAACGCCAGCTAAATGCTTCCCTGTGTTAACTTCTGTGGTTTATGTTATGGAAGTTATAGTATTTTCTGAATTCCAAGTATCATTTTTTTTATAATATTGAGTATTTCACCCCTTAAAGTTATTGGTTTAAATAAATATGTAAGCTACTAAAAAGCAGTGTGCACTATATGTTTATAATAGGTTATACAAATGACTGGCTTCCCAGGTCAACAGAACTGTACCTATGGCACATGGATTATCTTCACATCAATTACGATCAAAACAGAACATCTGTCTCCACCCACTCAGTCTAATGTAGAATTCTTACAAAGCGGTGCACTAACACAGAAAGGAATCTGACTGAGATCTGGAATCAAATCCTATCTGAGATCCTGAACAAGTCACTGATTTCCTCTGGGTCTTTGATTCCAAATGTGTTTTTTAAAAATGGTTAAATCAAGGGTCTCTAAATTCTAAAACCTTTTTAGTCAATCACTAACTCAGCCTCCTATCTATCTCAAGGAACAGTTTATAGTACAAATCATCAAGTACATTAACACAGACAAACATCAATCACTAATCGCTTGATCTTTCTTAAATGCTAAATGCAGTCATGCTTTCCCAGGCAATAGGAATTAAAAACAAATAAAAACCAAGAAACAAAGATAATGTGAATGGAATGAGAGATTACATAAGAATGTGACTGCAACCTGAGTTTAATGATACTAGAAGTATGCATTCTCCAAGGACAACTTTATGAATGAAAGGATTTCAAAAGATGGAAACACACATAAGACAACAATAAGCAATAATGTAATGTGCCTCCTTTACTCCTTAGGAGTACTCAAGAGTTGTGTTGGGAGAGAATGAACCTCTATTTTTGTCCTCTCCAAATCCTATCTACCTGGTAAAGTTTTCTTGCCATCTCACCAAGGTACTGAATCTCACTGGCTTCTCTAGTTCTAACTCTGGATCGACAATAAGCCTGCTAAGAACATGCTCTTCTACGGACTTCTAGTAGAGAAACCATCATTGACTTAAAGTTATACTGCCACATATTTATGGTTATAGAATGCTAGAGCTAGAAAAGTCCTTAGAAAGCATCCATCCATTTTATAACTATAAAGCCTAAAGAAATTAATCAACTTATAGAAGGTCAGATTCCTTATCCAACCAGTCACTTAATCAAAGCAAAGATCCTTGCTGGCTACAGTATTTATGGAGCAAGAGGTAGAAACATGTTTAAAAATTAAAACACAGTCTTTTCACTTATGCATTCAAATACTAAGTGAGCACCTACCATGTACCACGCCAAGCACTGAGATTTGTGGGCTTCCTTCTAGTGTAAGGTTAGCTAATTCACAGTTTCATTTAAAACATCCATTACTCACAAATTTGCATAGTACCTTTCCTTGAACAGCCTACAAGAATTATATAAGTAACTTCCAAGGAGTGGACACTTTCTCAAAGAAACAGCAAAGACCCAATTTCGAAAAGTTGTTAGGGAAAACAAGGGGAAGAGTAGAAAAGAAAATGCTACAGATGCCACAGAAAACCTAGCTACACTTGCTCTTCAAAGTCCTCACCTTAGAAAACCATCGATAGTCCAGTTGAAAGAAGAGGCTCTCCATCTTTAGTCACACTTCTACATTATTAAAACCACCAACATGGACATCTACTTTAAGAGTCATGCTAAATATACCAATTTTATTAATGATTTTGGATCTTCAAAGTAGAAACTACTTGGTAAGTCTGGGTCTTATCTTATCTTGTCCACAGAATGAGAAACTATAACGGTGGTTCCCAAACTTGACTGCACATTAGAATCACTTGAAGAAACTTTTTATAGGTCCAGTGCCTAGGCCACACCCAAGTCAATTAAATCAGAATCTGGCAGGGAGGACCAGGGGTTGTCCTAGTGGCTGCGATTTGGTCCTCTCAGCACCCTGAACCTGGTTCATTTCCCGGTCAGGGAACCACACCACCCATCTGTCGGTTGTCACACTGTGGCAGCTGCATGTTGCTGAAAGCTATGCCACCGGTATTTCAAATACCAGCAGGGTCACCCATGGAGGATGCATTTCAGCAGAGCTTCCTGGTCAAGACAGACTAGGAAGAAGGACCTGGCCACCCACTTCTGAAAAAATTGTCCATGAAAACCCTCTCAATAGCAGTGGAGTACTGTCAGATATAGTGCTGAAAGGTGAGAGGATGGTGCCAAAAGACCCAGCAGGCTTCCGTCTGTACACAAGGTCCCTAGAAGCCAGAAGTGACTCGACAGCACTAACAATAAGGGGCGGGACTCCAGCATGAGTTGTTTTTAAATCTCCCCATATGTTTCCAACATACAGTCAAAAGAACCACTGAACCAGACAATCTCAAGGGTCAATCTAATTCCAAAATTCTACATCTAAGTCAACTCATGTCCACTGAACCAGGTAATTTTAATGGTAATGAAGGCTAGTAATGTAATTAAATTGTCTGCTAAAGACATAAAAGATTATTGAAAGGATATACACTAATATGAAAGTGTGAACAATTGAAGTGAATGGCATATAGCAAGCATTCAAATATTCACTGACCAGCTAGACATAAGATAGCAAAACCTAAAACTAGAAAGCTAAAAAAAATAGACAATTTGAGCAAAGAACACATTTAAGATATATAACACATAAAAATAATTATAAATATATGAGTCTACATGGTGATTTCTGAGTTTCCTTTTTTCTTATCAATTAATACTCTCATAAGACTACTATCTTAAAATCACACGCCAAAGAATCTTCATCTAAATAATCTCTCCTACCAGAGTTGATGTTAAAAATAAAGGGTGTCAAGATGAAATTCTCTACCTTTCTACAAATATGAAAGCTATACAAGAACACCCTAGTTTTGGACTTGACTTTTCTCATCTTCTTTATGGGCTTTCATTGTAAATTCATGCTACTCTGTAGTTTGCCTGCTACACTTGCACAAAAAAAATAATAAAAACAGCAACAAAAAAATTAAAACCATGATGTGTGGTTTATATGTCTTATTCTGGCTGATTTTATCTTGAACACCAGGTCAGAAAAAATATAAAATGTATTTTATAGTAATCATAAGCATTAATACTTTTTTTGCAAAATGAGACACATTACATTCAGTAAGTAAATTATCTAAAAATGGGAATGCACATAAACTTTCAGCCAGCAGGCACCTGAAAAACAATTTCTTCCCAACTAGTGGCTCTCAGAAAATAAAAATGTATTTTAATATTAAGTAACTACAAAATTAGTAAGATAAACATACTGCAAAATGTATATACATGGACAGTGTTTACGCACAGTAAGCACATACACATTTTGCATAGCACGATGTGAACCCTAGATCACTCAATAAACACAAATGATACATTAACTCACCTTAAGATTATCTGGGCCCATCACTTCACTCCATTCCATGGATAACTGAAGTTGGATAGGCCAATATGATTCCAAATTCCCCAAGAAAAACAAAATGCTTTTAAACTCTGCTTCCTAACCTGATTCTTTACAATATTCTGACAAATCTTCAGGAGTCTATGTAAGATTTTGTAGCACAGTGCCTAGCCCATATCAAATAGTCCCTAAAAAGTTGTTCAATAAAATGTCAAACTTTTAGTTTGACAATAAATGGGAAAGGGGTTATCAGGTTCAAATCAAATGTTCAGTGAAATTTAAACAAAATCAGGTGACTGCACCGTAACAGTATGGAAAAAAATAACTGGAATAACAGATAGGATATGTGGATTGTGGTCCCAATTCTACTGTTAACTGTTAGGGGAAATAGGGACAACAGATTTAATATAATATATAATTGAGCTAAGTTTTCTTACCTGAAAAATGAAAGGAAATAGAATGATATAGCTTCTTAGTTCCTTTTTAATGCAGAAAATTTAAGCAATTTATACATTATGTTAGAAAGTCTAACCGGTTTTACTTAAATGGTCACCATGAGGAAGAAAAGCTAAAGGGAGGCAACATAAAGTAAATTAGCACCTAAACTGTTCTAACTCTTCCACTGCATTCTGCCTTTACTACTGCATATCACAACTCTGAAAATATTTCTATTAGATCTACGGGTACCAGGAATGGTGCTTTACTGCTTGGGTTTATGATCAATTGGTAATTAAGACCAGAAACAGAAAGACAGCAATAATCTTGGGATTATGTCCCTATGTAAAAACATCATATAAATAATGTTACTTACACTAATAGTAATTTTATTTAAAAGGGGAAAAAAAACCCTACCAAGTACTTTACAGCAGTTTACACCAAACTTGCTTGTGGTTTCCCCTCAATTGTCACAAGGTGATAAAAGTAATTCTAATAACACAATAAATAACTTTTAAAACTAGTTTTTTGAAAGTTTATATCAAATACTACCACATTGTTAGGAAACTGCCTTACTCTAGAAATTAAAATTCTCTATTCTTACTTAGAAAAACATTAACAGGATATCTTACTGATTAACCGTTCTGTTTAAATATCTAATCATCTGAAAAATCATCAATATTGTGAGTGCAAAGGACAATGTGGAAATCCACACATGTGAATCCTCTTTTCATAATAAACTAAAGATCAAGAGAAAATTACCTGAGCTTGTTAACTTATCAAACCCAAAAATGACAGATATTCAAACACCTCTTCATCTAAGACAGACATAACTCTTCTTTTCAGGCAACAAAAAAGGTCGGCCCAAATTTTCATGTCAAAAGAGTTAACAGTAATAAAAATATAATACTTTACAACTAAAAAAGAAAAGGAAGACTTTGGAAGAGATAATTGCTTAACAGTATTGTCTAATCTACTTACAAGATTTATACACTCATACCTGTGCCTAAAGATATGACAATTTGCCTCAGGAGTTTAATTTTAATATCAAAATTTTAAGCTTCACATATAAGAACATATAAATCCCTTGATATAAGCAAAATTATTCCTATGTGAATCAGTACATTTATACTTCTATCCTAGCTCTGTCCAGTAAGCGGGCCTAAAAGGGCAATTTCCCAGTAGCAACAAGCACATTCCGCACCCAAACCTTGGTTTCTAATACCATTTTCCAAGAAAAGAAACTAAGAGTCCTCAGAGAAATGACTGATTCTAGGACTAGGGTGGGAAAAACACAAGATGAACCTGGAGCATTTAGCAGTCCAGAAAGTAAAAAAATGCTCAAGAAAAAACAAAAAGGATGGGAGCAAGTCAAATGGACACAGGAACAAACTTGAAAGCGCTCCAAGGCCAAAAGATGGAAAAAATCTGAGCAATAAAATAATGTATTACTAAATTATAAGCCAAAGTATAAAATAAATATACTGGAGTCCATACTGGTATAATTAATTGAATAAATAAATGAGGGGGAAGAGTAATCTTCCTTACAGAAGAATTCCAAATAATTTATATAGATGTTCCTCCCTCCAACCAACAAGTGGCGCTTAGATCCTCCCCATCCCACGCCTTGTAGGTGGGTTGAATTTAATGACTTACTTCCAAAGAATAGAACAGTGGGGAAAGTAACTTTACAGTACAGAAACCTGACAAACACTACCTCAGCCAGGTGATCAAGGTCAACATCAAGTGTGATTAAGTCATGTTGACTGTATGCACCCTTGATATTATGTGATGAAATAGCACTTTACCTCCATGGTCGTCCTCCCAAAAAACCATATCCACAGTCTAATCATGAGAAAAACATCAGACTAAACCCCAATTGAGGCACATTCTACAAATACCTGACCAGTAGTCCTCAAAACTTTCAAAGTCATGGAAAACAAGGAAAGACTGAGAAACATAGGTCAGAAGAGACTGAGGAGATATGATGACTGGATGCAATGTGGTATCCTGGATGGGATCCTGGAAGAGTAAGACACGTTCATGGAAAAACTAGTAGGATATGATGAGTCAAGAGTTTAATGTACCAATGTTGATTTCTCAGTGTTTACAAATGAATCATGGTAATGTAAGATGTTTAACAACAGGAGAAACCCAGAGAGGGATAGACAAGGGCTCTCTATACTATCTTTGCAACTTTTCTGTAATCTAAAATTATTTCAGAATAAGAAATTTATTTTTGAAAAAATTATATACATATGGAGAGATGAATCTAAAAAAATTTGTGTCACAGCTAAAAAATATAACACAAAATAAGTTCATAGGCTCAGGCCATGGGCATTCTGCCACTGATTCTTCAATTTTGGATTCAAGTTTGGGAATGATTTACAGACTAGAGAGAAGAAACAGTCATCATTTCAAAGGCTTAAAAGCTTAAACCACTTACTTTCTCCTTTCTTCTTAATCACATCCAGTGATCAAGACCTACTGATTCTCACTCCTCAACATCTCCTCTCCACTGCCACTGTCAAGCATCTACTTTAAGGCTTTCATCTCTTTAGAGGCAGTAATTTGTCTCCCTGCTATATCAGTCTTTTCCCATCCTGTCAGTTCCACACAACTGTTACATTTCTGAAATGCAAAGCTTAAAAACCTTTCATGACACCATACTTTAAACAGACACACTTCAGACACACACACACAAAATTATGTATTAAAAGCCACAAAGTAATAACTGATATTGGCCTTTACCTACCTCTTACTACATCTTCTTCAAGCATCCTATTCTCTACCAAAATAATTTGCTTCCAAAAGCCCACAGTACTTTTGCTTTTTGTTTCCTTGTTTTTAGTATTTTTCATCCTCTATCAGATTGTGAGCTCCTAAAGACAGGGAACAACAGGCCTTATTTACTCAGATTCATTCTCCACAGTCTAGCATAGGAGTTTATACAGAAAAGGTGCTTAATATATGTTTTTTAATCCTCTTAAAAACTAATAGAATTAAAGTTTCACATAAAATCAATTTAAAAATCTCAAAAAAAAAAACCCTCAATAATCAGTTAACAAGCTTTGCTCAAAATTGGTCATTTGACTGCATTGAAATCTTTTCAATTTCATACCAAGTCAGATGACCAGCACCAAACTGAACTAGACTCCTTAGATAAGCCATTATCTTTGACTGCAGCTGTGAACGACAGTAAGCCCACATGGGAAAAAAAAAGAAGCCAAACAACTGGATGGTAGAAGTAAAAGTACTTTAAAGAAGTACAATCTGTATGTTATAGACGTGTTGCTATGGTATGGTCTACCTTTGAAAGCAGTATTTATGATCTCCCCCATAAAGTACACTAACACCCAAAGTACAGGGACTTGGGAAGCACAATATAGATCTCTGATTTATCGAACAATTTGGGGCAAAATCAGAAGCAAAACTTCTATAGCCAAGCCCTAGTTCTATTCACTACTCAGATTTCATTACTTGATCACATCCTATTTTTCTTGCTTACTAGATTGGCAGCCAGCTACACACCCCTCACACTGAAGCTACAAAGGAGAACAACAGTACAAAGGAGAAAAGGCAGTCAGTCAACTAAACAAGAGCCTGAGTTACCTGAAACCTGATCTGGGTCGACACCTGATTCCAAAACAATCTATAAACAGTTGATCGACATTATTTGTGGAACCCACATTCGTGAATTTGCTAACTTGCTAAAATTTTTTTGTAACCCAAAAATTCATTACTTGAGGCACTTTCACGGCCATTCAGGGACACGCACAGAGGGATGAAGATTCTGAGTCATCCCACATGCATGGTCCTAGACAAGGGGGAACAAGGGAATGCCCTGCCTTCTAGATTCAGCTCTCGTACTGTAAACAACGGTGCTTTTCACAGTGTATTTTGTGTCACGTTTTTTGAATTTTTGTACTTTCTGCTGGTGATTTCACCTGTTTACGAGGGCCCCCAAGCACAATGCTGAAGTACCATCTAGTGTTTCTAAGCATAAGAAAGCTGTGATGTGGCTTAGGGAGAAAATACATGCATTAGACAAGTTTCGTTCAGGTATTACCAATACACATAGAAATGATCTATTTAGGGAAATAAACATTCAGAATAATTCTCTAGTTCTTTTTCATCATTTACATAAAATAGTCTCTTATTTGGGGGGAAGAAAAGGAGGAGGGGGCAGGAGAAGGAAGAAGAAAAAGGAAAACTAAAACCGAAATTTTATTTTTGAAATTTAAATTTGCTATTTTTTAAAGTGTCCACAATACAGTTTTAAGAACCAATTTTACTTCTTATTCAATAAGCAGACATTTCATTTCTTTTTTTCTTATTCTGTTCTCTATATTGTTATTTAAAACAGTATTATGAGTGTGTTTCATGATGCTTTTGCAAAAGGGGTGCCTGGTCAAATAAGTTTGGGAACACATACTCTACTCTCTCCCGAATTAGAGAGGCACGATGCAGATTTCAAAATCAAGGGCTCCAAAATACGCTACAGTAAATAAATTTGCTCAATCCAAGTTTAATTTGGATCCAAAAGATAATTTAACCACAGCACCCTCTTTTCAAGAAACACAGTAACAAACATTTTATAAAATGTCAACATTTGACAAAATAGATGAGAGAGAGAGAAACCGCATAAAATAGAAACAATGTGTTCACAAGAATTAGGTTTACTTTTGGTTCTTCTGGACTTGTTCTTTACAGTCCCACCAGAATACAACCAATAAAGAGAAAAACATACATTCTACTGTGGGGAGAAGGTAACATGAAATCCAGATTCACTCCTGTCTCCAGTGCCTAAGTACGATCAAACTTGAGAGTGGTTTACAAGAAAATAGAAAAAATCAAAAATCCAAGCAGGGAAATTCCATTTTAAATGGAAGACTAGGCATTCAATAGGTAGTTATTAAACGTGGACCACCATATGTGATATAGATGCTTCAAAGTATTTAGGGGCAAAATGGAAATAAAATCAGGAAAAATAACTGGAAACAGCATTATATGCAACCTCAAATATTAGTAAATCATCTGACAGTTCGACTTTCTCTTTATTAAGAATCACAACACTTCCCAATTCAAGATATAAAAAAGGATTAAAAAAATAAAAACTTTGCTGAAAATATAAGGAACTAGCATTTACAATTTCCTTTTTTTTAAAAAAGATTTTATTTTTCCTTTTTCTCCCCAAAGCCCCCCGGTACACAGTTGTATATTTTTAGTTGTGGGTCCTTCTAGTTGTGGTATGTGGGATGCCACCTCAGCATGGCTTGATGAGCAGTGCCATGTCGGTGCCCAGGATCCAAACTGGCAAAACCCTGGGCTGCTACAGCGGAGCATGCAAACTCAACCACTCAGCCATGGTATTTTGAGATCTATTCTTTATTGAATCTCACCAAAACACCTACTTTAAAGAATAAGCTCTAAGAGTCAATAAACTCTACTATCTTTATAAATACTATTAAATGGAAATGTGGTTGAAGGGCTGGTTTTACAACATCAAATAAGTGATTGTCTAACTTTTCCAATTCAGTAAGCAATATAACAATTTCTGATATACATCTCATTTAACATCTAATCTAGCTTTCTCTATTTAACCTAAAAGCAAATTAAGCTTTTTCTAAGCTTTTTTGAAATTCACAAACCATGTCTATTGGAGAAAAATGTAAATAAAGATAGAAAATAAGAAATTTTAAATTATCTGCAATCCCTTCACCCAGAAACAAGATTTTTTTTTTTTTTTAACTTTTGAGGGCCATTTATTAGACACTATGCCAGGCACTGCAGAGAACTCTTTTTGCTTTTCATTTAGTTTAATCATTCCAACTACCTGTAAATTGGTAACAACATCTACAAAGAAAACTAAGGCAAACTCAATAGCAAAAAACACAAATAACCCAATTAAAAAATGGGCAAAGGACCTGAATCGACATTTTTCCAAAGAGGATATATGAAAGGCCAACAGGTACATGAAAAGATGCTCAACATCACTAATCCCCAGGAAAATGCAAATTAAAACCACAATGACATATCACCTGATACCTGTTAGAATGGCCATCACAAAAAAGGCAAGAGATAACAAATGCTGGTATCAATGTGGAGAAAAGGGAACCCTTGCGCACTGCTGGTGGGACTGTAAATTGTTATAGCCACTATTGAAAATATTATGGAGGGACTGGCCCAGTGGCATAGCGGTTAAGTTTGCATGCTCCACTTCGGTGGCCCAGGGTTCGTCAGTTCAGATCCCAGGCATGGACCTACCTACCACTTATCAAGCCATGCTGTAGCAGGCATCCCACATATAAAATAGAGGAAGATGGACACAGGTGTTAGCTCAGGGCCAATCTTCCTGAAAAAAAGAAAGAAAGAAAGAAAGAAAGAAAGAAAATAGCATGAGAGATCCTCAAAAACTTAAAAATAGAACTACCATAAGATCCAACAATTCCACTTCTGGGAATACAGCCAAAGGAAACATGAGCCGGCCCCATGGCCAAGTGGTTAAGTTTGTGCACTATGCTTTGGCGGCCCAAGGTTTTGCTTGTTCAAATCCTGGGCATGGACATGGCACCACTCATCAAGCCATGCTGAGGCGGCTTCCCACATGCCACAACTAGAAGGACCCACAAGTAAAAATACACAACTTTGTACTGGGGGGCTTTGGGGAGAAAAAAGGAAAAATAAAATCTTAAAAAAAAAAAAGGAAACAAAAATACTAACTTGCAAAGATATCTGCACTCTCATGTTCATAGCAGCATTATTTACAATAGCCAAGACATGGAAACAATCTAAGCGTCCATCAATGGATTAGGAAGTTGTGGTATATATATATATACAATGGAATATGATTCTGCCATAAAAAAATGAGGAAATCCTACCATTTTCAATGACTTTGTACTTTGTACAATGATGTACTTTGAACACATTACGCTAAGTGAAATAAGTCAGAAAGAGAAAGGCAGATACTGTATGATCTCACTTATCTGTGGAATCTAAAAGAAAAAACAACCCAAACTCATAGAAGAGATCAGACATGTGGTTACCAGAGATGGAGGGTGGGGGAAGGGGAAATTGGAGGAAAGTGGTCAAACGTACAAATTTCCAGTTACAGTTATAAGGTAAATAAGTACTAGCGATGTAATGTACAACACGATGACTACAGTTAACACTGCTATACGATACATAGGAAAGTTGTTAAGAGAGTAAATTTTAAAAGTTCTCATCACAAAGAGAAATTTTTTTCTTCTCTCTTTTCTTTATATTGTATCAATATGAGATGATGAACATCGGCTGAACCTATTCAATGATCATTTCACAATATACGTATATGAAACCATCATGCTGTATGCCTTAAACCTATACAGTGATACATGTCAATTATTTCTTAATAAAACTGGAAGAGAAAAAAAGAAAAGAAAACTAAGGCAATAAGAGGTTAGGTATCTTGACTAAAGTCACACACCTGGTAAGGAGCAAAGCAAAAATTTGAACCCAAGTCTGTTGAGTTGATTTCTACTCATATGCACTATGAGAGTATGTGAGTATATTTTTAAACAAAAATTCAAATTACAGTATGCATTCTGTTTTGTAATCAGCTTTCATCATAAGTATCTTTAGACATTTATAAATATCCTAAAGATCATAAATATCTTTAGGAGGCAAAAGACTACAAGATTGTCTTTCACTCCAAACTCTTCACTTGCTCCATCAAGCCATTCATTTTAGATATTGAAGTTCTTGCTATTTTTTTTTTTTGACAACTTTAAGCAATGCTGCAAAATATATCTGCCACTTGATAATGTGTGACCTTGGGCAAGTCAGCTGACCTCTCTGAGCCTCTTACAGGGGCTCTGAAAATTATGTAAATTAAAAAGCAGTTGCTGGCATATAAATTAAGCTCCAAATGGTAGCTTGTTCAAATATCTTTAATTGCTTTCTTACAATAAATTTCCAGAAGAAAAACTTGCTGAGTCAAAGGGCATGTACATGTTCAATGCTTTTAGTGCATATTACCAAAGAACTCTCCAAAAATGGTATAAAATTTACATGCCCACCATCCCTGGATGAAAGGACCTATTCCTTATATGCCTAGAAAAATTGGGTATTATCCTTCTTTTACCAACATTTTTCCAATTTCATGAACAAAAAAACCAGTATTTTGTGCAAACTGCATCTTTAATTTCTAGTGAAAAAAATTTTTTCATATATTTTAGGCCATTTGTATTTCTTCCTTTCCTATTTTTCCTTTTCTTTTGTCTACTATTGACGTGTTTGCATTTCTTATTGGGTTTTTAAAGGGTAGTATCCTTCATGTTGTAAATAATTTTCCCCAAAGATATTTAGTCACTAATGTTTAGTTTCAGATAAAAAGAAAAGCCTGGTTAATAGAACAGTAATGTGGAAAATAAAAAAGAAGAATTATTGGACTGATGTTGTAAATGGTGAGTCTTTTAAAAAAAATCTTATTTTAGAACAGTTTTAGCAGTTTTTGGAAATGCTGCTATAAACACTGGTGTGCAGGCTTTTTTGTGGACGTTTTCCACTCCTTTAGGTAAATACCAAGGAGCACGATTGCTGGATCATATGGTACGAGCATACTTAGTTTTGTAAGAAACCATCAAATTGTCTCCAAAGTGGATGTACCATTTTCATTCCTACCAGCAGTGGATGAGCATTCCTGCTGCTCCACATCCTTGCCAGCATTTGGTATCATCAGTGTTCTGGATTTTGGGTATTCTAATAGGTATGTAGTGGTATCTCATTGTTGTTTTAATTTGCATTACCCTGATAACATTCGTCATGTTCTTCTCGTATGCTTATTTGCCAATTGTGTATCTTCTTTGGTGACAGATACCTCTTAAACTTGTATTTTCTATACCTGGGCTATCCAATATGGTAACCGTTAGTCACATGTGGCTATGGAATGCTTCAAATGTAGCTGATTCTATGGAGATATGCTGTAAGTGTAAAACCGACACTGAATTTCAAAGACTTGGTATGAAAAAAAAAATGAGAAATATCAGTAAGTTTTTACACAGCTTACACGTCTAAATGACAATATTTTTGGATATTCTGGTTAAATAAAACTTACTGCACCTGTTTCACTTTACATTTTTAATGTGGCTACTAAAAAGTTTAAAATTACATGTGTAGCTTGTGTTATATTTTTACCAGACAGCACTGATCTATATATAGCCTGTATTTTGACAATTGTATTAGGCAAACACTGAGTCTTCTGCAGTACTTTCTGAATGGTATTATGATAACAAGGAAATAAAAAGTAAGAAAGCAAGTTGTTTAATAAGCAAACCATCAACAGAACTTGATCAAAAGAATTTAAAAGGTTATAGCTTTTCTTTCTCTATATATCCTAGACCCACCAAGATGTTACAGTTTTTTGCAATAGCAATGCTGTTACTTATAATCTTCTGAAAAATGCATAATTTCAGAAAATAATCAAGAACATTCTAGAACCAGGCCAGGCTAGAAGTATCTAGGTAATATGTATCACAGTTCAATTTCACTAGGTTGAATATGTGAAGAGAAGGAATAAATGGAGAATACCCAAAACAGCATTTTTTTAAATAATAAAATGAACAGAGACTACTGGAAAGAATGGGAGAAGAGATTAATGATAGATTATGACCTAGCTTTAGCCAAATCAAAATTAAATCAAGTATTGAGTAAGGATAGGGACAAATGGAACTAAGGAGTAAGAAATACAACAGGAGAACATTCTAAACATCCATTACTAAGAGACTAGATTAACTGTGATACAATGGAATACTATGCACAAACTAAAGTAAATGAACCAGGTATATGTCAACATGAGGAAACCTCAAAAAATACATAGAGAAAAAGGCAAGTTGCAGAATGATATATGAAGTCTTTAGATGAACTTTAAAAACACAAAGGTATGGTTTATGGAGACATGCATGGAACAAAAGAATAAACACATGGCTTGCAAGGACATCCACTAAACTCTCAACAGTGGTTAGTTCTGGGTGAGAGGAAGGAGTATGAGACTAGAGAAGGGGAAAAAAGGGTCTTCCTCTATAATGTTGCATTGTTTCTATGTCAGACACACACACACAGAGGAAAAAAGAATATGAAAAAAAAAGAAATTATGAAAGACCAATGGGCTTCTGGCTACTGTAAAATAACTTCATTGAACCAAGTGACTATACATGTCTGGACTGCACTCTGCTCTCACAGGCCCCACACACAACCCAATGCCATATTCCTGTCTATTACTGGAGGCTACATTTATAGAATCTAAAGGTCTCCATGGCAACAATATGGTCTGTCAAAAAGGGAAGCATTTGTTCAGAGTCAGAGAAAACACTTTCTCCAAAAGCGCCCTATCTCAAAAAAAAAAAAAAAACCCACTAGAAACACCTACTCCATACAACTCACTCCCCAACAAATATCAACTTTAAAGCAACCATGTAACATCTGATTGAGCTCTTATTCAGAGCATTCTATGTATATCCCTGCAGCTGTAAAAAATTTATAAAATTTGATCCAAGCCCTCAGTCAAGATAAACTATTATATCATATGGTTTCTACAAATCCTTCTTTTATTAATCAACTAGTTATGGGCCCAGTGGAATATTTTGTGCCAGAAAATATATTCTCCATGAGTGTACCATATGATAGAGAAAATGCCATTCCAAACATATATTTTTATGTCTCTCTCTTTTTTATGGGTTTCCACTTAGTGTGGGAGTCCCCATAGACTCTTTGGGACCCAAGCAAGAGAAGATTAAGATCTGAACCAAGAGTGGCACAATACCAACATTTTTCATTAACAGAATTAGAGGAAATAGGTATTTATCGTAGAAAGAATGAATTTCTACTTAATCCTTGAAAAGCACTCAAGGAAAATTTTTTAATGTTTTAAAATAAACAAGTACTTATTTTAATACTAAAAGCCCAATTCACGAATTACATTTGCTCCTCTTGATTACTTGGATCCAAACTAACACAGTGCTTAAGAGCACGGGTTCTAGAACTGAGTCCCTGAATTCCAACACCAGCTCAACCACTTACCACCTGTATGAGCCCTGACCAGTCACTGCACTTCCAAAGCCTTCTCCGAAAAATAGGAAAATACGTCCTTTACATAATGTACGTGAAATGTTTTACGCAGTGAGTATTCAATAAATGTTTGCTATTAGTTATTACTACTTAAAAGCTAGAAGACTTTTTTTAATTAACCACGGCTTTCTTGTAATTTAAAACACTGAAACACCGAAAACCTGGGGGGAGGGGGCGGGGGAGGGGGGGACTCTTTTTAGAACTACTATATGTTTTAAGAGATCTTTTTTATTTATTAGCAATAAACTTGCTCAGTCTAACCTTTAATGCACAAATGCATTTCATATTATTTTTCTGGTTTTTCTGTTTTTTTCTATAAAGCATGAAGTCTTCTGGTAAATCAACCCTTCCTCCACAGCAGCTGTTGTGTGAAACTGACTCATGAAATGTAGACATAGAAATGAAATATTTGATCATCTGGTCCCATCCACTTGCCAATGTACCAGTAGGATTTTTCCATCCTATAATTTATTTTCAAATACTGCAAATAAATTGCTTATTGGTTTTGTCAGAAATCAATCTGAACTCATGATACATGAGAAAAATGTTCTTCATTTTGTCAAAGCTATAAATGCATTAACTTCTGATTATAAGAAAAAGGAAAGGGAATAAAACAAGATATTACCATGATTTTTAATGTTCTGAATGGCATTAAGGTATCTCATTTTGCTTTCAAAGTCAAAAAAGAAAAATATTTTTTAAATTGCTTTAGATAACATTCTTTGCCATAAAGAATAAAATTGCTATTCCTATAATCTTAGATGCAAAAAACATGGAAAAGGCGTTTGGCCACACATACTCGGAAGGTAAAGGGAATTCTCTGTCTTCCGTGCTGCACAAGTGCCCCAGACAACACTGACACCCTGAGAGGGGCATTTCTGTTACGTTACAGAGTTGCTAGGTTTTCAGGATCCCACTGTTTGTTAAACTTGTCTCCACTTAATATTAAGCATTTCTTATTGACATATAGGTAAAAACTGGTTAAAATTACCTTCGATACCAGCCAGTCAACATACGAAAATATGTTCAACCTCACTCAGAATCAAAGAAATGCTATCTAAACGCTGCAACACAATTTTTCACTTCTCAGATTGGCAAAATTTGAAAAGTTTAATGAAAATTCATTCCTGGCATGGGTTTTTATACACTGTTGGTGGAAATATAAATTGGTACAACTTTTTCAATGAGCCATTTGGCAATGTCTATCAAAATGTTAACTATATATATACTTAGACTTGGTAATTTTACTACCAGGAATCTAATCTACATATTTATTCACAAAAAGCACCCACAAACACATATACACACATACATAATGATATACACCTTGCACCATGTGTAACGGGTCATGGAATCTGGAAGCATTCTAAATACCACTGTTGGGGGACTACTGAGATAAATAACAATGCATCCAGGGGAATGCTGTACACCTCTGAACGGAATGAGGCTGACCTTGGGATCAACTCACAAAAATGTTACTTAAAAGAAAAGGTAAGAAGCGTGTATACAGAATGACTACACCTGCTTAAATTAATTTTTGAAAATCTAACTATACTTAGGGGACAGCCTGACGGCATACTGGTTAAGTTTGGACACTCTGCTTCAGCAGCCCGGGGTTTGCAGGTTCCGATCCCAGGTGTGGACCTAGCACTGCTTGTCAAGCCACGCTGCAGCAGCATCCCACATAAAACAGAGGAAGATTGGCAACAGATGCTAACTCAGGGCCAATCTTCCTTACGAAAAAAAAATCTAACTGTGCTGTAGGATCATAAAACCTTTTTTCCAAGTATATAAAAACTTACTAGAGACTTTCGGATGGTGGTATACAGAAGGGAGACTTACTTTTACTTACGTTGTTTTATATTAGGTTCTAGAGTGTTCGCAATTTTTTATGAAAAATGTATTTCTAGAAAAAAATATGAGCTACAAAATAGATTCAACATCACTGCTTATAAGATCTTCCATAAGACATTAAATTGGCATTATCAATGTTAAATTCTCCTCCAAGCCCCCATCTGCTAAATAAATGCTCGTCCTAATTTCATTTTCTACTTATTTGTGTGCTAGAGAACTATCACTGAGACTCTTTCTTCATATCGATCCCCCATAATTAGAAGAATCTTCCGCAACACTACCTTGGTTATCCAGTTCCCCATTTTCCCAGCCTATGGCAAATTCTGAATTCTCTGATTTTTTTCTTTCTTTTTATTTTGAATGAGGAAGATTCGCCCCGAGCTAACATCTGTAGTCAATCCTCCTCTTTTTTTTTTTTTTTGAGGAAGATCAGCCCTGAGCTAACATCTGCCGCCAATCCTCCTTTTTTTTGCTGAGGAAGCCTGGCCCTGAGCTAACATCCATGCCCATCTTCTTCTACTTTATATGTGGGACACCTGCCACAGCATGGCTTGCCAAGTGGTGCCATGTCCACAGCTGGAATCTGAACCAGCAAACCCCGGGCTGCCGAAGCAGAACGTGCGAACTAAACTGCTGTGCCACCAGACTGGCCCCCCAATCCTCCTCTTTTTGAGGAATACTGCTTGAGGAAAACTGTCCCTGAACATCCATGCCAATCTTCCTCTATTTTGTATGTGGGATGCCACCACAGCATGGCTTGATGAACGGTGTGTAGGTCCACATCTTGGATCCAAAACTGCACCCTGGGCCACTGAAGCAGAGCACAAGAACTTAACCACTTATGCCACCAGGTGGGCCACCTGAATTCTCTGATATTTTTAACACTTAAAGCTGCCACCGCACAACCTAACATTTGGCAGTTGCAAAAGAAACAACCCAAAAATATTTTCTAAGAAATAGTAATATCACTGGAATGAATATACAGCTCCCAAAGCAACTGCTTTAAAAGAGAAAGGTAACTGCAGGTTTGTTTGCTGTTTACCTGCTGGATTTCCAGGAGAAGAGAGTGTTTTTTAAACATTATAGCTGGAATTTTCCCAACTTTCTTGAATACACATATATGTAAAAGTAAAATCACGTGGCTAGACTAAACTCTAAGAAGCCATGCTAACCATCCTGAAGCACACTAAATCCATCTCTACCTAAAATGCAAAATTATCTCCTTACAGTGTAAAACGTTGACAGACTAAAACCGAGACTAAACACCACAATGGATTAACCTGTGAAAATACAACTGAATTAACTTTCAGACCTTCAATCTGCAATATGCAACCTTAACAAAGATAATTTACAATCCCTAGTAGTGATGATAGAAAAGACCACTTGGCAGTCCATTAAATCTAACATTCTTAAAAAGGTACACGGAACAATGAAGTATTCCACTGACATTCTCAGAGCATGAGCCTTCATTTCCCTTTCAAAAAACGTGTCTCTCAGCATGCAATTCCTGTTTACCGGATTTCATTCTTCCTGTTTAATGACTCCTCCACCCCTGGTGTGACAAAACCAAAAATCTGAGGAATCTATTTTTAGCACAGACATTTACTTAGGTATTTTCTATTTAATCAACAGGATGCAAAGTTGTTTACACTTGACAGAAATCTGCCTGCTTTGTTCGCTGTCCACTTGCTAATACTGAACAAAGGAAAATCTTTTAACAAAGTTTATTTAACAAATATAACTTTAGAATAATATTGAGCTTAATATCTCTCCAATAACTATGTTTCAGGATTTAAAACTACAAAATAACCTTTAAGGAAAAAATTAAAAGTATATTTATTTGTATTAGTGAAGTATTTATGGAGTATATATTTGGAGTAGATATGACAGTAGAGGAGACATTGCTCAAAATGCCTTAGAATCTTCTTTTGTCATTCTATGCTCTAAATGTGTGCTTTTCACTCTTCTCAAAACCCTAAGTATTACAGAATTGTAATCGGAAATGAGACTGAAGGAAGTATATAGAAGAGGCTGCTGGGGAACCAACAATCCTTTCAATAGAAACAGTGATGGAGTCTATCATTTGACAACTGCATATTAAAGTTCCTTTCACTCTTCCATCACCTCATCACTGCTCTTTCTTCTCCTATGGGAATTGCCCTCCTTGGACTGTGAGTTCCCTGCATTATGTCTTACTCAACGGTGTATCCCACTATATCTGGCAGTACAGTGCCACAGACCAAACAGATGTGTTCAAAAATATTTGCATGTGTCAGAGTGCCTCCGGTACGTAAGTGTGCACGTCCTAGAACTTTGCAGTTATGACTTATGCTACTGCATTCACTGAAAATGTTACTTAGCCAGGTGTACAAAACTGCTTGAGACTATTTCACGGAAAATTTACCGTAATTCTTCTGCTCTGCCTTCGCAGTTCATTATTGTGTGGAAATCCCCTTCAGGTTGCAGTTATACTGCGTATCCTTTCAATTCACATGGACTGACCCTAATCTAGGACTACATGATTGGTATCCTGGTCCTTTTATTTTTGCTTCAAATGGTCTCAGAGATGAGTTTTATGCTCCAAACACTGAAGTAGCAAAAAGATAAAGATACAGTATAAGATATTTACACTGTATTTCCAAATCTTTTCAATCAACCAAATTCAAAATATAAATTCAAAATTCTCTTGCCTTCATCATTTAAAAAAAACAATATAGCGGGGCTGGCCCCGTGGCCGAGTGGTTAAGTTCGCGCGCTCCGCTGCAGGCGGCCCAGTGTTTCATTGGTTCGAATCCTGGGCGCGGACATGGCACTGCTCATCAGACCACGCTGAGGCAGCGTCCCACATGCCACAACTAGAAGGACCCACAACGAAATATACAACTATGTACCGGGGGGCTTTGGGGAGAAAAAGGAGAAAAATAAAATCTTAAAAAAAAAATAAAAAAATAAAAAAAAAAAAACAATATAGCTTTTTCCCCCAACACATAAATCCTATTCCTTCATACAAAGTTTATAATTTCCCAAATATTAAGTTAACTAACTCACCACACAAGGTGTCACTTTACTCTTACTGGTGTACTCAAGTCTATTTATGCAACTCAATGAGATTTGAACAGAGCAGAATTTTGACAAGTCTTGGCCAATATACTAAGGTATGAACCTATCCTTACTTCTCCCCACAACTTCCTAAATTTCAAAAGCTGAAAAGAGACAAAATTTTATTCAATGTGGCAGTGAAAACTAATAACCAAACTAGTTGTATCACAGTCTTTATAACATTAGCTAGATAACATGGAGATATGAAAATAGGAACCCTATACTTTTCTACTTTTTATCAAAAAGAAGGGAGTATTCTATATCAATGCTTTTAGATGTTTTGTGTATAGAGACCCATTTTGTGTGTGTGTGTGTGTGTGTGTGTGTGTGTGTGTGTGTGTGTATATCTCCATCTACCCCAAATCACAGGTCCTTTCAGCTGCGTAGGGGTGGAATGAAACAGATACCAACATAAAATCTCTAGGAAGACACCTGTTATTCCAATCTCTCCCTAGAGAAAGCTTGTGGTTGATATATCAGGTTACATTATGTGGTAAAATTAAATCATATTCATTAAGTTTCCACTAATTAGTAATTCAGTCCGTGCAAAAGCCGATTATACCATGAAAATGCTAAGCAAATTAATAATGCAATTAAATCTGTATAGGGGCACATTTACCCAACTTAGGAAAAGAATTTAAGAATCCTGGGGCCGGCCCGGTGGTGCAGCAGTTAAGTGTGCACGTTCCACTTGGCGGCCCAGGGTTCGCCGGTTCGGATCCCGGGTGCAGACATGGCACAGCTTGGCACACCATGCTGTGGTAGGTGTCCCACATATAAAGTAGAGGAGGATGGGCACAGATGTTAGCTCAGGGCCAGCTTTCCTCAGCAAAAATAGGAGGATTAGCAGCCGTTAGCTCAGGGCTAAGCTTCCCCCCCCAAAAAAAAAAATCCTAACACATTAACACATTAGTTGAATGCTAATTACAAATGAACAATTTCTTAATTCACTAAATCAATTCTATCAAGATAAAGTTTTTAAAGTATTACTGTTACTCTTTATGCTTATAGGTAATGAGTTGCATGTATTTAAAGTTCCACAATGTAGCATTCTACAATCTCAGAAATTTAAACTACCCTTCCCAGTAAACTTAAATCTTGCATTATTTTTGCACTTAAAACTCACTCTCGGGGCCGGCCCAGTGGCGCAGCGGTTAACTGCGCACATTCCGCTTTGGCGGCCCCAGGTTCACTGGTTCAGATCCCGGGTACAGACATGGCACCACTTGGCAAGCCATGCCGTGGTAGGCATCCCACATATAAAGTAGAGGAAGATGGGCATGGATGTTACCTCAGGGCCAGTCTTCCTCAGCACAAAGAGGAGGATTGGCGGCAGATGTTAGCTCAGGGCTAATCTTCCTCAAAAAAAAACCTCACTCTCATTTCCTGGAATGGTGCCTCAGGTATAAATACCTAAAAAGATGTGTTCTTTGTGTTTTTTCCCCCACACACAAGAGAAATGCAAAATAACCCCAATATTTAAAGATGTTACCATGGTAAGTGTTATGAATCAAATAGTGTCCCCCCAAAATTCATGTGATGAAGCCCCAATCCTCATTGTGATGATATGTGAAGAAAGGGCTTTTTTGGAGGTAATTAGGGTCAGATGGGTCATGAGGGTAAGAGCCTTGCTCTAATGGGATAGTTATCCTCATAAATAAGGGAGAGAGATCAGAGCTTTCTTTCTCTGCATTTGCACAGACGAAAGTCCCTGTGAGAACATAGCAAGAAGGCAGCCCCAGGCAAGCCAGGAAGACATCCCTCACCAGAAACAGAACTGGTCAGAACCCTGATTTTGAACTTCTAGCCTGCAGAACTGTGAGAAAATAAATTCCTGTTGTTTAAGCCATTCAGTCTACATTATCCAGTTACAGCAGCCTGCGCAGACTAACACAGTAAGTTTCTTAAACCCACTAAAGAGTTAAGCCAGTTTTAAAAACGCATTAAATAACATACTCAAATGTATCTCTAAGCCCACTGAACAAAGGCAAAATACAGTTACTATGAAAACTCTCACTTTGATTACAAACAACCTATGATGCATATAAATTTAACTTCTTACAGAGTCTAAACATTAGAAATCAATGGCCATTAGGGACAAGAAGCCTAGATCAAGGACAGCACTGTTGCTAATCTTTTTTTTTCCTCTGCTTTTTCTCCCCATATCCCCCCAGTACATAGTTGCATATCCTAGTTGTGAGTCCTTCTAGTTGTGGCATGTGGGATGCCGCCTCAACGTGACCTCACACGCGGTGCCATGTGCGCACCCAGGATCCGAACTGGTGAAACCCTGGGCCGCCAAAGTGGAGCGCGCAAACTTATCCACTCGGCCACAAGGCCAGCCCCAAGGACAGCGCTTCCAATTGTAGTAAGGAATAGAGGTCATAAGGGGGTAGTGTGAAGAGATCCAGCTCAGCTGCATGCTCTACTTTTTCATGTCTACATATTTCCAGAAATTATTGATTAAGAAGGGTTACCAAACTTTCTCACGACTTAATACAGTTACATTTTATTAAAGTTCATTTGAAAGAAAATAATATACACTTCAAATACCAGAAACTATTGGAGTAAAATATAGCATAACAGAAAACAATATTGAGATTTACACTTCAAGTCTATTCAACAAATATTTATTAAACATCTCCTGCAAGTCAAGCACTGTGCTAGGCACTCATTTCACTAAGAAAAGATAGAGACTTCTAATGCTGAAGATATGTCAGGTGTGAGTTAAAAAGCATCATAGCCTCAAATCTCTAGCCCAGCGAACTCCAAACTAGTTACTTGACAACAACTCTTTGGATCACAAATAGGCATCCAAAATTCCACTTGTTCTAAAACTGAATTCCTGATGGCTATCACGACCCACATCACCATCACATCCCTCTTTTTAATTAAACCTGATCTTACTGAAGGTCCCTTCTCTAATAAATGTCATCCCTATCATTCCAGAAAGCCTTAAGTCATCATCCTTGAGTCTTCTTTCTTTCACACCCAAATCTAATATATTATCTGTTCTATTTTCACAATATATCCAACATGTGACCATTTCTCCCATCCACCAGCTGCTATCACAGCAAGCTGACTGCATTAGCTCCCTGACTAGTCTCCCTGTTTCTGCCCTCTCTCCTCTACTGATGATTCTCAACCCAGCATTCAGAATGACCTTACCACACTGCTACTCAAATCCCTCCGACTATTCCCCAACATACACAGAATAAATGCCAAAGTCCCTGCATAATCAAGCCTCCTCTGCTAACTCTCTGATATCACCACCTTCCATTTGCCACTGCCTAACTGCCCCAGCCCTGAAGCTTCCATTCTTCACCATGCCAAGACAAGATCTCACCTAGAAAGCCTTTGATGTTTCCTCCTCTGTTCCCCACAAAGCTGACTCCATTGCTTCTTCCAGACCTTCTTCAAATACCACTTCATCATCAGTGAAGCCTTCTAAATGTGGCCTTATATAATCAACTTAATTGTTTTCTATAACACTTATCAACATCTGACATGCTATATCAAGTGTACAACTCAATGATTTTTTAGTAAATTTACCAAGTTGTGCAAACATCCCCATAAATCAGTTTTAGAACATTTCCATCATCCCAGTTAAGATCCCCTGGGCCCTTATGCAGTCCCCACCCCCAGCCCCGGGCAGCTAACTCATCTACTTTCTGTCTGTAAATTTGCCTTTTAGAGACAGGGCCTAAGTTCATCTTTTTTTATTATTAATTTATTTGAGTTCATAATAGTTTACATCATTGTGAAATTTCAGTTGTACATTATTTCTTGTCTGTCACCACATAGGTGCTCCCCCTCGCCCCCTGTGCCCACTCCCCCACCCTTCTTCCCCTGGTAAGCACTGAACTGTTTTCTTTGTCCATATGCTTGTTTATATTCCACATATGAGTGAAATCATCTGGTGTTTGTCTTTCTCAGTCTGGCTTATTTTGCTAAGCATAATTCCCTCTAGGTCTTTTCATGTTTTTGCAAATGGGATGAATGTGTCTTTTTTTCTGGCTGAGTAGTATTCCATTGTGTGTGTGTGTGTGTGTGTGTGTGTGTGTGTGTGTGTGTGTGTATACACCACATCTTCTTTATCCAATCATCAGTCTATGGGCACTCAGATAGTTTCCATGTCTTGACTATTGTGCATAGTGCTCTGATGAACATAGGGATACGTGTGTTACTTTGGATTGTTGATTTCAAGTTGTTTGGGTAGGTACCCAGTAGTGGGATAGCTGAGTCATAAGGTAATTCTATTTTTAGTTTTTTGAGGAATCTCCATACAGTTTTCCATAATGGCTGAACCAGTTTGCATTCCCACCAGCAGTGTACAAGGGTTCCCTTCTCTCCACACCCTCTCCAACATTCGTGACTTTTAGTCTTAGTGATTATAGCCATTTTAACAGGCGTATAAGGTTACAGTATCTTAGTGTAGTTTTGATTTGCATTTCCCTGATGATTAGTGACGTTGAGCATCTTTTCATGTGTTCACTGGCCATCCATATATCTTCTTTGGAAAACGTCTGTTCATATCCTCTGCCCATTTTTTGATCGGGCTGTTTTGTTTTGTTGTTGTTCAGTTGTGTGAGTTCCTTATACATTATGAAGATTAACCTCTTATCGGATATATGATTTGCAAATATTTTCTCCCAATTGGTGGGTTGTCTTTTGATTTTGATCCTAGTTTCTTTTGCCTTTCAGAAGCTCTTTAGTCGGATGAACTCCCACTTGTTTACTGTTTCCCTTGTCTGAGAAGTACTGGAAAAGATCCTTTTAAGTTCAATGTCAAAGAGTGTACTACCTATACTATCTTCCAGGAGTTTTATGGTTTCAGGACTTATCTTCAAGTCTTTGATCCATTTTGAGTTTACTTTTGTATATGGTGTGAGATAATGGTCTACTTTCATTCTTTTGCATGTGGCTGTCCAGTTTCCCCAGCACCATTTACTGAAGAGACTGCCTTTTCTCCATTGTGTGTTCTTGGCACCTTCTGACATGCTATATATTATCTTGTTAGTGTGCCTCCCCTCACTAGAATGTAAGCCCCATGTACTAAGCAGGGGCTTTATGTTGTTCATAGCTGTATCCTCAATGCCTAGAACAATGAGTGGGACACAGCAGACCCTCAATAAACATTTGTTATATTACTTAATTTGTATTACAAAGACTCACAGGAGTAGTGAATGTTTACTGATATCTGCTAAGGTACAAATATTTCTGCAGTGAGATTCACTGTAAAAGGAAAAAATTAAAATAAAAAACTACCCAATTTAAATGTTCCTAGGCCCACCCCCGACATCCTCATGTTTGCAAAGAGTCATTCTCTGTGTTTGTCAGAAAAATTACCCACCTCAGACAGGGAATATTTCAGCTATAGGAAAATATTTTTCTGAGAACATGCCTATAAAACTATGGTAAAATCTGGGAAAAATATTTTTTCACAACTTTTAAAACATATTCATTTGTTATATGAGGGGAAACTACAGACCTCTGATGTCAGGTAAATTAAATCAGCATTAAAAAATACATTATGTGCATTTAGCCAAAACTTCAGAATGAGTAATGATTCTGCTACAAACAAAAATTATTTTGAAGAATTTTGCAAAGTTACAAAGTGGCATTCAATCTGATAAAGGACTTATATCCAGAATATATAAAGAACTATCACAACCCAAGGGAAAACCCCTAATTGTTCAAAATGCTAAAAGTAATGTGGTATCCTGAAATGGATCCTGAACAGAAAGATATTAGTGGAAAAACTGGTGAAATGCAAATAAAGCCTATAGTTTAGTAAACAGTATTGTTCCAACATTAATTTCTTAGTTTTGATTAATATACCACGGTTCTGTAAGGTGTTAATAGTAGAAGAAACTGAGTGACAGGTTTACAGGAATTCTATTATTTTGGCAACTTTTATGTAAATCTAAAACTATTTCAAAATAAAAAGTTAAGGGGAGGAGAAAAATATTTGCAAAGAACTTCACCAAAGAGACATGGATGGCAAATAAGTATATGAAAAGATTCTCATCATTAATCATTACAGAAAGGTAAACTTGTACATGAATGTTTACAGCAGCATTATTCATAATAGCCAAAAGGCAGAAACAACCCAAGCATCCATTGACCAAAATGGGTTAACAAATTGTAGTATTATCCATATGATGAATATTATTTGACCATAAAAAAGAAGTGCCGATACATAATATGACATGGATGAACTTTGAAAATACTGTGCTAAATGAAAGAAGTCAGTCACAAAAAAAATTTTTTAAACATATTATTCCATTCATGTGAAATGTCCAGAATAGGAAAACCTACAGAGACAGAAAGTAGATTCATGGTTGCTTAGGACAGATAGAGGACAAGTAGTAATAGCTAAAGGGTGCAGGGATTTTCTTTCTAAGGTAATGAAAATGTTCTAAAATTGACTGTGGTGACCATTGCACATATCTGTGAACATACAGTCAGTGTGAAAAACTATATACTTTAAATGTAATGAATTGTAAGGTATGTATATCTCAATAAAGCTCTTTTAAAAAACATAACGATACCATTACATACCTATTAACATGGCTTAAAAAATAAAACTGACACATGCAAGTGCTGACTAGAATGCAGAACAACTGGAACTTTCATACATTGCTAATAGAAATACAACATGAGACAGCCGCTTTGGAAAAGAGTTTGTCAGTTTCTCACAAAGTTAAACATACACTTACCATATATCCCAGCCATCCTACACTTAGGTATTTGCCAAGAAAAATGAAAATATATATCAACATAAATACTTATATACTAATGTTTGTAGTAGCTTTATTCATAATTGCCAAAACTGGAAGCAACTCAAATATCCATCAATTGGGGAATGGATAAACAAATTTTAGTACATCCACACAATGAAATAGTACTCAGCAATAAAAAAGAAAAAAAAACTACAGATACATGCCACAGCATGGCTGAATCTCAAAAGTGTTATGCTTAATGAAAGACGCCATAAAAAAAAGATTGCACACTATATGATGCCACATATATGACACTCTGGAAAACGCAAAACTATAGGAACAGAAATCAGATCAATGGTTGCCAGAGGCAGGGCTAGTCAGAGCAAACTGACTACAAAAGAGGGACAAGGGAACTTTTGAGGGTGAAGAAAATGTCTTTATTTTGATAGTGGTTGTGGTTATGTGACTGTACACATGTTAAAACTCATAGAATTTTACACTTAAAAAGGTTAAATCTTAGTATATATGAATTACACATGACTTTTTAAAAAAGTTGCGTCCAATTTAATTGCAACTTGATTTTTTTAATTCCTAATATGTACAATGATAGTAGTAGTGTAAACTGCTACTACAATAATCACCAAAACTAGAAATGTAAGCACTCTTTGGCCCAGCAGAAATATAACAGATCACAGACGTAAGGGATATTCATTGTCACTGTGAATACTGTGTAATGGTTAAACACACATACACACCCCACCCACAAGGGAGCTCTTTACGTACTGTTCTAGAGAGATCCCCAAATTATATTTTGAGTTAAGTAAACAAACTCAGGACAGCTATGTAAGTATAATTTTGAGGGTGTGGGGAATATATTTTGTATGGGTCTATATACAGATTTTCAAAAAAATCTTTGGAAGAATAAACAAGCAACTAAAATCACCGACTGACATTAGAGGATTGGGAATTAGGCAGATGTGGAACAGAGGATGAAGTAAGACTCGCCACTGTATACCTTTTTATACTTTTTAATGTGTGACTCAATCAAGAAAAAACTAAATAATATTTAAAGCACTAATTTAAAAAATATATAAAGTACAACTAACAAACATTTTTGGAACACTGAAAACATTCCTAAGACAGAAAACATTATCATGTCCACTTACAATGCAAGTTAACTTTCAATTACCAGAAGAAAATGAGCAATCCACATAGGAGACTATGTACTTAAGCTTTCTTTCTGACCCCAGTACCCCACAAAAATAGAAGAAAATATGGAGTATAAGAAATAGAGAACAAAGAAGGTTTTGGAAGGAAAAGGTATAATTTTTTTTAAAGGAGGCATAAATGAGAAAACTTGGATAAAAAAAGCCAAGAACTTGTTACACCTTTGCAAACTCTCTATCTTTCTGTCCTGGAGTGCTGTGCTCTTCTGTCCCTAAAGTAAGGATGATATTTTCTATGTCTTGTAAGGGCCAAAGAGAAACAAATAGGACTTCTTGTCACAGACACAAAGTGACACAAGTTCTCTGCAACTGAACGACTCAAAGATATCATTTAAACACAGCTACACAACTGGCACAACCAGAGCATCCGGATGGATTATTTTAGGATTTCAGAAGCACTTAAGATTCCTTAAGGTCTCACATTCCAAAATCCAGCAATCTGCCTTTCATTCTGTAGTTGAGACCGTGAAGTACAATCATAAAATGGTGTTAGAGCTAGATAACTTCAGATAACTTAAATGGTATCTCTGTGCAAGATATAGCCTTATGAATTAATTCTTAGCATATCTGAATAAATGTTTCTCAATTCTGGCCAAACTCTAGTCTGATTAGCCCTTTCTGAATAGTGTGGCCAGACAACAAATTTCACTTACAAGCTGAGCCATTATCCTCATTGCAACAGTTAGAAAAGCAGAAGTGCCAGGAATGCTTTACCCTCTAACTTGCTAGTTTCAAAGTCTATATAACCCACTCAAATCTGGACCCTGGTAGCAATCTCCCAAACCTTTCCCGTGGCTTTTTCTGTCAGCATGGAAAACCAAGGTTCTCAGCTATGTTCCTATACTGAAAGGCTAGGCACTAAAGTAATTCCATGTTTAAACTTCATAAGCAATGGAAATAAGAGGAATACCAATTCTATGTTTATGACAAACCAGCAGATGCCTGGCTGTGCTACCGCTGAGAAAAACTGGTTAATTTCCCCACCATAGATCAATTTGAAAGACATCAAGCTAGCCCATTCCAAAAACCAATTTCAACTAACCAGAAGAAGATATCGAGATCATACATTTACATCCTTAACAGCAATGTCTGGTCACAAAATAAACAATCAATAAATATTAGATGTTATTAAAAACATCACGTGGGGGCTGGCCCCGTGGCCGAGTGGTTAAGTTTGCGCGCTCCGCTGCAGGCGGCCCAGTGTTTCGTTGGTTCGGATCCTGGGCGCGGACGTGGCACTGCTCATCGGACCACGCTGAGGCAGCGTCCCACGTGCCACAACTAGAAGAACCCACAACGAAGAGTGCACAACTATGTACCGGGGGGCTTTGGGGAGAAAAGGGAAAAAATAAAATCTTTAAAAAAAAAAAAAAATCACGTGAAACTCTGTATTATTTTCAGATAAACCTCAAGATTAAGACAGGCTATTGAGAGGTATAGTTAAAATATCAATATCTAACACTTATTGAGAGTGAGCTATTTGCTGTAAGTACTGTATCTAATTTAAAAGTAGACCTTCCAGCACCACTTTAACTCCAATCATTTTAAAAGTTAAAATTTTAATAGAATTACACTTTAGAGCTGAAGCTCATCTCTAAAATATAAGTAACTTAATGAAGCATTTTGAATAAAGAAAAACATCCTAAGCAAATCAAAACTTCATTTTGTAAAAGTTCTTATTAACAACAATACATTTATACCCAATCTTATTGTACAGACAGTACACCATAGTGGAAAAAATATGGACTTTGAAATCAGACAGTTATGTGTCCTCAAGCAAAACACTTAACCTCTTGTTATCTCAGTTTCTTAACTGGTAAATTGAAGGCAGCACCTCCTGCTTAATCGGGTTGGTGTAAAAACTAACTAAAAAATGAGAAAACACCTAGTTGACTTTATGGCACATAATACACACTTAACAAATGTCAACTGCTTCTCCATATCTTTCCTCAGCTCTTCTTTCTATGTTTTCCCTAAATACAAAATGAAGAACAAATATCACAACTCAAAGTATTATATGTTATTACACTGACAGGCAACCTGAAACAGCTAATGTAGTAATTGCAGAAAGGCTGCATTATAAAAATAACTCTTATTTATGGATAGAAGCATGATATAAAGATTCATTTACTGTTGCACCTTTCAATGTTGAACATTTATATTATTAAAATAATTCAAATTTCTCTTCAAATTCTTCAAAAAGTCATGAGATTTCTATTTGATTCTTATTTCTATTAACACTATTGTGCAAGTTTCTAGCTATACATCTAAGGTCACACTGCATTCAAATTTAAATACAGTATGATGACAGATTTCAATAATGAAAAAGGAAAATAAAATTTTATCCATTCATAGCACAGAATTACAAAGCTTTTATTCTAAAAATATGTATTCTGATAAACACATTTAGAATATAATATATATACGTGTTACACACGTGGAATGACTTTGCCCCTTCCGAGCACTTTTGAAAGTGATTTTTGGGTTCAGCTTTTTTACTCAAAATGATCAAAACTATTTGAGATACATTGGTGCAGATGAGTTTTTACACAATGGTTCTTTGAAGTCTGAAAATGCTTTAACAAAGAAAAGCTCTTTATATAACTCCACATGAAGCCTATGCTTCTAAAACGATCCCGATGAAGTATTAACCTGGACAACTAAATAAAAACAATTATTTGAAAACATGGTTTTACTGCCTTACACACACCAAAATGAGACATACTTCTATAAATGCTACCAGCCAACTATTGAAAGGATCTTAGCCTATTACCCTTACAAATGGTTCACAATTTCTACTGGCACTAATACTTTTGTTGTGTCAGGGATAGTAATGCCTTACATTAGTGTAGACTTTTCCATTTGCAAAGTACTTTCTCACATACTACACTCATTTCAGCTTTACAACCACCATAGTTAAGGCAGACAGTGCACCCTATTTTACAGACCAGAAAAACAAGGCCAAAGAAAGAAGCCAAGATCACAGAGAGTAAGGGGTACACCACCAGTCCCTCCCTTCCAGCTACTCTTCGTCATTAGAATTACAGACCCCAAAATGAGCGACACCATTAGAGTGTCATCGATGGAAAAGAAGTTAAGGCATTATTAGTCTCCTTTTTTTTCCTTCTTGGATCTTACAAGAGACTGAATATGCAATTTAAAATATTGTTGATCTAAGTTAAGAAAGGTTACAAGGTAGATGTACAAAACAAAAAGCTCAGAATCCAGTGAAAGCAAATACATATCCCAATATAATCTAAGGCAACAAAATTAAAGTCCAGGGCTGAGGAATTCATGCCATGCCTCGAATTCAGGTTTTTACTTCTGACTTGCTTCTGTGACTTACACAAGTCATGGTGACTAAGTAAAATTTGAATCCTTCTCGCCTAACCAGGCAATTCTAAGAATCAATCTTGGCTCAGTCTTAAAATAATCACAAGCCTTAATTATGTTACATTCAAATAATAAAAATAATTTTCTAAGAGTTAAATTTTAAGTTTGTACCAAATAGGGTGGTGCCCCATCAGTATTGCTTGTTGAATTACTATGAGGATGTCTGACGCATACTTCATACATTAAAATATGTATAGAATGCTACGGTATTATGAAACACCATGAACAGAAACATCAGTAAGATAGTGTCACCTTCAAGGAATTTTGCAGTTTAAAACAGGAGATAAGATATGTCCACCTAAAAACTATGAAATAATTACCAGAGGATAAATGCCTTAAAGAAGCACAAGCCAAAAACGGTTAAAAAAAAAAAAAAATCCCATAAAGAAAAGTTCAACCTCTAGCCCAAGTTACCAGAAAAAGCTTCCTGAAGGAGGACACATTCAAGTTAGTCCTTTAAGAATGACCAGGATAGGTGTGAGGGAGGGAGAGCTGCATCAAATGAAGAGTTAGCAGCACGGGTGAAAGCAGAGGAAGCCAAAAGCTTCATTTGTGGGACACTGATGAAGCCTGAGAACAATGGCAGTTAGAATGGGAAGAAGAACTCCAAAGGAAAATAAACTAATGCTTTCTTTCCCAAACTCCACAGTTGGCTTTTTACAAAATCACTTCATCATAGGAGCAGTTTACCCGGAAGATAATGCAGGATGATTGTTCTTTGTGGTTACAAGTATCATTCCTGACAATTACCATCCACATGAATGGGTCCTACTTGACAATGAGAAATGAGGCCTTAGGTTTTTTTCCTCTAAAATACCATCCTAAATAAATAGGCCCACAACAGCATTTCTCTTCTTGTACCTTTGATCTTATAATCAACTGAGAAAAGTAAAATGAAGGGAAATTGAAATTAGGACCTATCCTAAAAGCAGAGAGGAAGGATAAGCATGGGTTCCTGTAAACATTTGTAATGTAGTCATTTTCACAATCAGCAGAGTGTTTATCCAATAAGAAGAAAATTCTTATAATCTTATAATCTTCTGATAGAGAGGAATTAGTTTTTTTTTTTAAAGCTTTGGACAAGAGAGAGAGTAAATGAAATTTTACAATAAAAGTCATTTAACCCATTTCATATATAAAGAAAATTGTAAAATATACAAAAGCCCAGATTTTAAGTTATGGGTGAGCTCTTTCTTCTTATTTCTCCTGAAAAATTTCACCAAGCTTGATGAAAATTATGGATGGCTTCACACCAGACTTTCAAAGATTTACAGGAGATACTAGTTTTTTTTCTCTTTCCTCCATGCTACTTTGTATTTTGTTTCAAGCAATTTTAAGGTAAGTATTGTTTTCCTGAAAATTGATTCACTGTTAGTATCTACTCCATCCTTTAAAAAAAAATCCACAAATAGAAATGCACAAAATACTGTATGATATGCTTGAAGTTTTAAATTAGTTTTTTATCCTTTCCAGAAGACTACATTAATTAACTGCTTTCATAAATAACTGAGGTGATGTCTGAAAGTATAAAAACTGATTATCTTCTAAGGATAAGCGGCCAAAGGAGAGTAAACACTAGGCATTTCATTTCGGGGTGAGTAGGTCTGACACTATATACATTGTAATAAGGTTTCATTAGCATTTTCTACAAAGTTTCACTTAACACTGGCAAGACATTGTTGCAGATTTGGAGTTGTTAGTGTCTCTCTCCTACCATGATGAGAGCAAACGCTCTCATCTAAGTTATTTCACTTCTAACCCCAAAAATCCTATTGGAATAGTCTCTTTTCTTTACACATATTGATATTATTAAGTACCACAGACATACAAGTTATAACATGTTCACTAATTATTTAAAAATTATTTTTCTGATTGCCAAGAAGTAACAGCTACTGAAGACAACTCCATAGCACACTACAAAGAGGAAAGAGTATAAAGTCATGCAAGTTTCTGTGTGGATGCAAGACAGCTAAGGGTTAACAGCTTAATAAAAGGTGAACAGTTTTATCTCTGAACCCAATTTGGAGGTTTAGATAATATGCCTACAATCATATTAAAGAAGACAAAGCAGAAAAATAATTCTTGATTGCAAACTAAATGGAAATTAGGGTATATTTCAGACCAACACTATGTTAATTGAGCAGAGTACCCAGCATGCGCGAGGTACTAGGGCCTGGCACATCCCATGGGCTTAAAGAACCAACCAATTTAATAATGAAAGCCTAATTTGGAAAGAAAATTTTATTAAAACTTATCATCTAATTCTTTAGTTAGTGCCGAGTTGATTCTGACTCCTAGCGATGCTGTGTACAGCACCTGCTTGGTCTTTTTGCACCATCCTTTCACTTCTGGGGCTATATCAGACAATGCTCCACTGCTATTCATAGAGTTTTTATAGCCAATTTTTTTTTCGGAAGTGGGTGGCCAGGTACTTCTTCCTAGTCTGTCTTGGTCTGGAAGCTCCACTGAAACCTGTCCACCATGGGTGACCCTGCTGGTAGGTATCTGAAATACTGGTTGCATAGTTTTCAGCATCACAGCAACACACAGCCATCACAGTATGACAACTGATAGGCTGGCTGGCTCGTCTAACACTAGATTTCTTGAAAACCTCGTCAAAAACCACAGGTGCAGTTTCAAGGTTAGGCTAGAAAACTAAAGACAACAACCTAGACAAAAATATGTCTTTCCTAGGAGCAAAACTGTATGACTCAGAAAAACTATATTGGATGAACATTAACAGAGAGCAATAATATATAATACATATTATACTCAGTGTCCTTAAAATATTTTATGAACAGTTATGTTAATAATGCTATTGTGGGTAAAAAAAAAATTTTCCTTCCATAGTGTACTTGTAAAGATCATCAAGAGATACTTTAGAATAACTAAAAGTCCTAGTCCTTGTATGGCTATACCTAGAAAGAAAAACCTAATTGAGATTGACAAAAGAGCTTTGTTTTTGCTCTTTTAAAATGACAGTGAAACTAGGCTGGGGTGAGTCTCCTCCTCTTCATTCTTCTTCACCTAAAGATACCTCTCCAGCAAAAAGATTACAGGCTTGCAATTATAGAAGACTTACTAGATCCTTGAATCCTGAAATCAGCTGAAATTTCTCACTGAAAGCCTAAGAGACAATCCAAGAAAGAAAAACTTAATGTGTTTAATAACTTCCAAAAAGGGGGTAAAATAATAAGGGCCCATGTGTCACCTCCCCTCCCCCCTTCAAACGCCCTTTGGTTTTCCTCAAAGCAGGTTTCCTCATTCACTTTATCCTCACCGTCTACACCAATGGAAACCTACTATAAGATGTTATTCTCAACACACTCCTAATATAAAATACAAAAACAGTCGTGTATCTGGCTCTCACACCATAACTGATCATTCAGCATAGTCACCAAAAAACAACAGTATTACAAAGTCATTAAAAAGTACAGTCCTGAGCCATTGCTGGTTCCCCTTCCTCCCAAGTTTGTCAGTTTCAATTCAAACTGAGGCAGACCTGTTTCCTACCCATCTCTACGTAGTTTCTAGTCCAGTGTACCCAGTCAAGTTGAAGGGTATGCCTTAAGCATTCTAAAAGCCTGAGCTGTCCTCCACAGCTTCCCATTCATCCCAACACTACTAAATTATTTGTCTTCAAGCACTTTCTCAACTCATGACTTGGATTCAAAAGCCTCCAACGATTCCTCACTGTACATCAGATAGACTAGAAAGTCTTAGCCCAGCATTGTTAAATTTCTCAAGCTGGTAAGCCAACCAGAAGGCAGTGAAACCATTTTTTGTAACCATTAGGACAATCAGCAAGATACTTATTGAATATATGCAAAATATGAGGGAACTAACACTTTCAGTACAACAAAAGAAAAATATGTAATTAAACATTCCATCACAAAGGTGGAAAAGTCTTGCTAAGATTCAAAGAGTAAACTTACCTTACCAAGCAACTAACTTTCTAAATATTCAGTTGGAATGTTTCCTAAGCTTTTGCTGTCATTACTGGCAAAATGGAGGATTATAATAATTTATCTACTTAAGAAAGTATTTAAGAAATATAATACAAAGCTCATGGATTGATTAATAGAGTTGAAAATCAACGTTGTCATTTCCTGTATTATAAAGTACATCAATTTCATTCACAAAGAGCACAGTGCTTCCTTCTAAGGTAACAAATTTGTTTTCTGTGGAAGCAAAAAAAACTAAACAAAACTTCCATCAAGCTATCTTGCCTTGAAATAAGCAAGAAATGAAAATATGCGGCATGTGCCAAGAAAATTAATCTTACAATATGGGGATGTACTCCTCAAAAAACTCCTAAGGTTTTCATTTGTAAATTGGCTAGTAATAGACTAGGGAATAGCAACTGCAACATCCCTAACGGTCATCACTCGAGGTCAAGTGACTTTCTGACATTTCCTAAAAATCATTTTACACCCAAATAAAATCTGAGTTAGAATAATACTGAATGAGAAAGAAAAACAATAATCAGGTGTGTTAATGTTTTGACGAATTCAATATCTATTTCCCAACCTATCTCCTTCTGTCTTTGAAGTTTTCTAAATTGTACAGCATACCAATCAAGGTTAACTATTTAATCAGATTTGTTCAGAACTACATTACAAACAACTCCAAAGGAACTCCACAGTTATCGAATACTTGACTGAGAGAACAGGCACACTTAAATTTAAGGAATGTAATTAAAAACAAAGACAAATTCTGCAGCATGAAAGCAGCCACCGACAATATGTGATGAATGAGCTTGGCTGCATTCCAATAAAACTTTATGCACAAAAACAGGCTATGGGCTGAATGTGGCCCAAGGGCTATAGTTTGCTCACCCTTGATCTAGGGGATTAAATTTTCAGGTTTGCTGGCTCTGCCCCTGTGACATAGAGAAAAATACACTCAACTACTCTTGGTATTTATATCTTCTACTCAGGAGTCAAAACTAGATGAGGGGTTTTCAACAGTTTTTTAGTGGGAAATCTCCTTTTCCTAATAAAAATTAAGTGTGGAGGCTAGGCAGGTCTGTGAGATAATGAGAAAACCACTGTCCAGCTGATCTCTAAGGCTCCAGTCAATACCAAGAACCAATACTGACCTATCATCTGTTTTCCTCAATGTCACTTCAAGCATCACCAGAAGGTGAAGGAAGCATTCTCTGGATTAGGGGCCTTTCAGATACTCCAGAAACCACACTATCTCCTTCCATGAAGAGCAGCAGTTCCATGTCAAAATTAAAAATAAAGTACAGGAGGGGCTGGCCCTGTGGCCAAGTGGTTAAGTTTGAGTGCTCTGCTGCAGGTGGCCCAGTGTTTCGTTGGTTCGAATCCTGGGCGTGCACATGGCACTGCTCATCAAACCACATTGAGGCAGCATCCCACATGCCACAACTAGAAGGACCCACAATGAAGAATATACAACTATGTACTGGGGGGCTTTGGGGAGAAAAAGGAAAAATAAAAAAAAAATAAAGTACAGGTGAAAAGTAGAAGATAATGAAGTGAAAGTTAAATGCTGCTCTATATGTGTATTTAATTAAGATGTCTTGAGCTAAAAATCTGTAAAAAAAAAAAAAAAAATTTACCTAGAATAAGTTTTATTACAGCTTACGTTTTTCTACAGTTTTGTATATAATCAATAAGTTAAGTAAGATTTCATTGGATCAAATTTAATCTATTTCTGATACCATCCCTTAAGAAGTTAATATATCTGCATGTAAATCATTCTGCAATTAAAAAACAGTCATATCTAATCTATTTAAATGGATCAAGGCCAGGATCTCTACCTAGTAACAGTTAATCAGCAAATTAGTTCTAAATACTATAAGTGAATTGAATTTTATAATTTTATAATTTAGGTCTGTCATTAATTTAAATTACTGTTCCTATTCAAAAACTCAAAGTAATAAAAAATCTGAATAGAACAAAAGTGTCACAGGAGCCCAGAGGGAGAATTTATGCACTCTGTTAAATGCCAGTGAAAATATCACATAAATGACAGTTCAAAATACCAGTACCAAAGTGATTAAACTTACAGGGAGGCAACTGCTCACTCAATAAAAATAAATTTGTCCCACACAGGTACATGTTTCTATAAAGGAAGACAACGTGTTACAGAAACTGAACCAAAAATTTCTGCTCCTTTTCAGCTTTTTGCCATTAATAAAGAAGTATATAATTACTTTTTCCTCTGTATCTCAAACTCTCGGGAAAGAAAGATCAAGTCATTAAACAATATTAACTCCAATTCTGTGCTAAGAGGTGTGCCAAGTCCTGAGCTTTAAAGACGAATAGTAAGTCCCAGCCCAGTAAGCTCTCTAGTGAGGCTGATACACACAGTGCAAGTTAATCCATTTTAAATGAAGTCAGGGTCCTAACTAAGGCTAGAAATTCAGGCAAATATTACACACACACCCCAACACCACCAAAACAAATTGCTTACGAAGACATAGAATATTTTAAAATGACAAATACCCTCAACTCTTTCCAATAACATTTCTAGCCATAGCTTCTGATAGCAAATTGTTTAACTGACTTTACTACACATTAAGAGCAGTTTATCTATATAAATCTTGAATGCTATCATAAAAACTCATAACCAAACACAATTGCTCAAGGCAGCATACAGTGCAGACTTAAAGTTTTAGTATCAGAGCTACTCTTGTATAACATTCAACATAAAACCATTTTTCTTAAAGACATGTTTATGATGTAAGTATGAATTCAACAAATTACAGAAAATTCTATTTAAACAGCTATCTTTTACAAATATTTTATATACAAACATATATTTTTTTTTACAAAAAGTGATGATTCAGCTTTGGGGAGGAATGACAAATTGAAACCTTAAAGTCCCAGAAAAATGACAAAGTATTACAAGTAGAAATATCAGATTACACAAATGGGGCACAAAAAAATGAAATAAAATTTCTGGGATTTAAAAGTAGAGTAAATTTGAAGCAAAAGGAATTGATTTAGAAAATAGCCTACAAGGAGCTGGCCCAGTGGCACAGTGGTTAAGTTCTCAAGTTCCGCTTCAGAGGCCCAGGGTTCGCTGGTTTGAACCCTGACTGCGGACCTATGCACTGCTTGTCAAGCTATTCTGTGGCAGGCGTCCTACATATGAAGTACAGGGAGACAGGCAGCCATGTTAGCTCAGGGCCAATCTTCCTCTGCAAAAAGAGGAGGATTGGTGGCAGATGTTAGCTCAGGACTAATCCTTCTCAAAAAAAAAAAACAACTGTGGGCTGGGCCGGTAGCTGAGTAGTTAAGTTCATGTGCTCTGCTTCGGCAGCCCAGGGTTTCACCAGTTTGGATCCTGGGCACAGACATGGCATCCCTCATCAGGCTATGCTGACGCAGCATCCCATACAGCACAACCAGAGGCACTCACAAGTAGAATCTACAACTAGGGGACTTTGGGGAGAAGAATTTAAAGAAAAAAGATTGGCAACAGTTGTTAGCTCAGGTGCCAATCTTAAAAAAAAAGAAAGAAAACAGCCTACATATTCTTTTTGATCAATATTTAAATCAATAGCTAACATTTAAAATAATTATATGTAAAGGTTACATGCAGTGCTTTAATTATATTTATATAAAATGCTCGCCCATTGGTATTTTTATCTCTATGCAATTTGGAAAATTAATAATCATACACCTAATAAGTGAACCAAAAAGTTTAATATATCTATATGATTCCATAACTGTAGCTACAGTAATGTAGCTCTATAATCCAGTAAGAATTTCAGAGGTCTCCTGAGAATCACTGCATAAACTTAGTACAATCATCTGTTTCCTATGGAAAGTATGTTGGACAAATACTATCAGTTCACAGCACTCATTCATCTTAATCTCTCTCTTTCCTGCTTTTTTGTAATATAGAGGTTTAAAAGCAAAATACTCAAATTTCCAGCCTCCTTTGCAACTAGGAGTAGCCATGTGACAGAGCTTTGGCCAATGACAAGTACCTGGAGAGGGCTTTCCTTCAGATAAAAGACAAACTCTTACAAGAAAAGGATTTTCAACATCCTCCCTTCTTCTCTCCTGTTTGGTGATGCAGGTGCCATCTGTGACTTTGAAAACTAAAATCACTTGCTAAGTAGAAGATTGGGCCAGTTCCCTTCACAACATCCTTGAGCATCTGCACCAACCCTACAGTGCCTACCTTCAGATTTCTTATTGTGAGAAAAATAAGCCCATAATTAAGCCTCTATGTGTGCAGCTTTTGGTATCCTGCAGACTAATGCAATCCTATCATAATCTATGTTATGATCAAGTCTATCAAAGCAACTTATATTATAAATCATTTTGGTGAATTAGTCATAAGATATACTAATGATGAAAAATTATCTAGGGGAAAAAGTAAGATCAGAGAGTAAATAAATACCAACTATTGAAAAATAGTAATATTAATAATAACAAATATTTGTTAAACACTCCATACCACAGACTGTTAAAGAACTGTAATATACATGAACATATTTAATCTTCACAACCATATGAGGTTGGTAATATTACCATATCCACCCATGGTAAAATCTTCACCAATCTTTGACAAAAACAGAATAATATGGTAAAACAAAGCTAAATTTATTTATTCAAAGTTTATGACCTTTCCATTTTTATGATATTAAAATGTCCTTTCTTTTACAAAATGAGAATAGTGGAGAGCAAGTTTACACTCACTTTAACATGCTTACTTGGCAAAATAAGCAGGTGACAAATCAGTATCAGTGCCCCAGTGTTTTACGAAATTTTAAGTCCATGAAATCCAAAAGCCTGAGACCCACTGAAGTTAAGTAACCTGCCCACGACCACAAAGCAGTCTGTTTGTCACCAAAGTCCAGGATCATAACCACCAGGCTAGATGAAGGAAATAGATTAAATTCAAAACAACTATTCTGTGAACAGAATTAAAGATGTAAATGTATAACTACAAAGGAAAACAGCTATCCCAGAAGATATAAAGTGGGAACAAGGACTTTTAAAGTGAAATGGTTTTACCGTGTTGTCTCCCACAGAGTTTTCTCTAGCTGTGATGCAGATTTAAACCATACCAGAGAAAATGGAATCAAGATAGGAATTCCCACCCATTCCAACTTAAGTCTCAGATGATGATTAGGTTTGGAGATTCACAGTTACGAATAAAGAACTTTTGGGTCTCTGCGTACATTATCTACGTCTAAAAGAAGTTTGCGGTTTCCCAAATCACAGGCAAGCAGATAACGTTTGCCCCTAAAGCTTTCTCCTCAATTTCTTCCAGCTCTACAAAAGTAGGGGGATCAGGCATAAATGAAGATTAGAAACAAAACTGAAATGCAGTCGAAGTCCTCCTTAACTCAATTCTTGGCATTTTATGCTACTGTATTTCAATTTTGTAAACTCATGAGTTTTTAAAACATCCCTAGTTGTTTGAAAATGTATAAATTTGATCAAGCACTTTCTTAATACAATAACTAAATCAAGTAATTTAGCCAAATATTTCTGACAATTGGACCAAGTATTTTCAAGTAAATTTGAGTGTGCTTAAAAGAAAGGGAGTTTGCAAAACTGCATAATGTAGCTTAGGGAAGAAATCAGAAACTGATTGCCTTGAGGAATTCTAATAGTTACTTATATATATGGAAAAACTGGATGAATGTTAAAATAAATTGGTTTAGTCTACATGTACACATTTTCACATTTTTTATGTTATAAGATTTTAGTTACTTCACAGCCTGGGTATCTCTTTTCTTTTTCACTTGTACCGTCAAACGCAATTATACTTGAAAACATCAAACAGAAAAAAATTATCTTAAAATGTAGAAAAGAAATGCTTATATCTGTATTACACCTGAAAATCGTAAATACCTTCCAGCTTGTATTTTATTTGTAGTTATCTCAAATGTTAGGTCTCATATTTTTTAATACTATCTTCCATACCAATTTCAGTTATAGATAAAAAGTACACAGCATACAAAAACAGCATGCATTCTCCAGTATTTACCACAAAGAAAGGAAAGGTAGGTACCTAATGCGGGGGCGGGGGGGGCACTTTATAAGAAACACAAAGGCATATACATTATGGAAAAAAAGACTTGTAGAGATATTTCTACCTTGAACTCACTTTCAAAGAAATTTCCCTTTGTTTTTCTTTTTGAATCCTAATAGAAAAAGGTCCTAAAAAGTCTAAATGAAAGTACTGAACACACTCAGCTTAAATAGTATTATCATCTATAGCTACAACAGTAGCTCTGACCAGATTTCTTAAACACACCCTTGCCATTCCCTTCCCTCTCTTCCACTCATGCACTCCTACCAAAAGTAACAATTTAAAGAATTTTTAAGTTCACAGGAAGGGAAAAGGGGGAGGTGGAAACCTACAACCTTAATTTCACCTTGCTTGACTTCCTTGAGCTACTATCATAAGTTCTTTTCTATTGTGCTTAATATACATTGAATGTTTTATTTTCTACAAATTTTTTCTTATACCAAGTATTCTAATTTATTTAAATTCAGGATCATGAAACATTCAAAACCGAAAAAATACACTCTATTTTGCGAATATCTACAAAATGCAGGTGAATAAATAGTTAAAGTTATTATTTTAGCTCTTCTTGTCCATTTATTTATTGGCTAGTGTGTGTATTCGTATTTTAAATTTTTTTCAACTAATAAATTGCTTTAATCATATCACTAACAGTCCAAATGCATACAAAATATTCAGCTGAAAGGTACTGAGCTCTTCTTTAAGATTAAATCATTAGTCAGAAAAAGATTATCTTTAAAAATTTCTTAATTTGGTAGCCCCTTGTCAGTCACAATAGGGCTGGCCCAGTGGCGCGGCAGTAAAAGTTCACATGTTCTGCTTCAGCAGCCCGGGGTTTGCCTGTTCAGATCCTGGGTGCAGACATGGCACCACTTGGCAAGCCATGCTGTGGCAGTCGCCCTACATATAAAGTAGAGGAAGATGGGCACGGATCTTAGCTCATGGCCAGTCTTCCTCAGCAAAAAGAGGAGGATTGGCGGAAGATGTTAGCTCAGGGCTAACCTTTCTCAAAAAAAAAAAAGAGTCACAATAAAACTCCAAAAGCTATGCTTTTTTTCACTTCACTTTTAATTTTGAAATTACTCTAGACTAAAAAAAGTTATTAAAAAAAATAGTTCAGATATCCTATATACTCTTCATTCTGCTTCCTATAATTTAACATCTCAGATAACCATAATAAAATTATCTAACTATTCAAATTTCACCAGTTATCCTAATAATGTTTTTTAGTCCAGAATATAATCCAGAATCCCACATCTCATTTGGTTATCATGTTTCCTTAGTCTCCTCCAATCTATGATGGTTCTTCAACATTTCATCCTTTCATAACCTGGACACTTTTAAGTACTGGAGACTTATTTTGAACAACGTCCTAAAATTTGAGTTTGTCTACTGTTTTCTGACACTTAGATTGAAAATTGTTTAGTAAGAATACTATTGCAGATGTGCCCTTCTTGGTGCATCAAGATGTTGATATGTCTTATTACTAGTGATATACCTTTGATCATCGGGTTCATTTGGTGTCTGCCAATTTTCTTCACTATAAAGGTACTGATTTCCCCTTCATAATTAATTAATCACCTTGTGGGGGAGACAATTTGAGACTATGCACATCATCTGACGATATCTGATATATGACATTTCTCATCATATTTTCCTCTACTAATTTTGGCATCCACTGATGATTGCTGCTTGCAACAATTATTACTCTGATGTTTGCCTACTGGCGATTTTCTATTTCCAACATTCTGTCTACATTTTTTATTGGAATTCTTCTGTAACAAAGAGCTGTCTTCTCTCCCATTTATTTATTCAATTATTTATTTTATATTGGTATTACCTCATGGATATGTTTTCCCCCATGGAGGTTATAATCCATATTTATTTTGTTGTGCAAATTGTCCCTGATTTGGCCACTGGGACTCCTCTGTAAATACATTCATTAGATTTCCTTCTGAATTGTAGAAATGCCACTTCAGTTGGGGAAAATCAAGTAATTTCTTTGAATGAGAGATCACTGATGGCTGAGGCTAGCATTATCACTTCCATTATGACCAAAAAGAATTTCTTATAGAAAGGAACTCATATATTTCGAAAACCCCAAATGTGTTGTACTATCCCAATTCTTGGTCATCCAAGACCTTATGATCTTTGGTCTTTATTTTACACATACTATTATACAATTTTCTCATCATGGTCATTATTCAAATCAACCTCACCTTGCACCTCTCACCAATTCCCAGACATTATTGGTATTTCAGGAACACAGCTCAAACCACTCAGTGTCAATAGCAGAAATTCATTTTAGCCAAAAGGTAATGAGCCTTAAGTATGCTGAGTGAAAAAAGCCAATCCCAAAAGGTCAAATACTGTATAATTCCATTTATATAACATTCTTGAAATGACAAAAGTATAGCAATGGAGAACAGATCAGTCCTTGCCAGAGGTAGGGTGGGGGGATGACTGTGTCTATAAAAGGGCAATGAGAGGAATTCTTGTGGTGGTAGAATTGTTCTGTATCTAGACTGCATCAATGCCAATATACTGGTTGCGATATTACACTATAGTTCTGTACGATATTAGTAATGGGGAAAACTGGGTAAAGGGTACACAGGATCTCTGCATTATTTCTTACAATTGCATGTAAATCTACAATTATCTCAAACTAAAAAGTTTATTTAAAAAAAAAAGGGATAATGAGTTTTGACTGTAGAATTAATACTCAGGAGAAATCAGATAATCACAACTATGCCCCAACCCTTTAGATCCACTGATTGCTATCTAGCTTCTAGGAAAGTTAGTATCAGGCCTCCCCGGAATAACCAGCTAATAGCTAATTCTTCTTTAGGGTCTCTTCCTTTCTTATTAGTTTTTATGTTGGGTAGGAACAAATACCATAAGCTAGAAAAGAACAGAAAGGTGCCGAGGGTCAAATATTATGGTGAGTGTTGGTTTGTCAACTAAACCATCAACAGTTAACAGGATCAAAACATAAATTTTTATTTCAATTCATTTAGCTCATATTAAATATCTGAGAAATTCTAAACATCCACACTCTATGATTTTCAACTTGTAGGAGGCAAGCAATGAGAAACTACAGCAAGAGGGAAGAGAGTGTTAGTTCCAATGACAAAACCAAGTCCCCCTTCAAGTCACTGACACCAACTCTTCCAACTCTTCCAAAATACTTCTTATGCTTAATGGATGTGAAAGCACAGAAATGGTGGAACTAAGAGAATTTAAAATACAAGAACTAAACTTGCCACTTCACAAAAACTAACCCCACCACTTCCACACCAAAGGTAAATCTTTTCACAGACTGAAGAAAAGGAAACACCTGAATACAGCTCCATTCATACACTTCGATAAGTAGTAGTTTAATTAGCAAGTGAGACTACAGGTGTTTTTTTTCCTGAAAAAAGAAAAATCCTAACAGTCAAAATAATGTGGCAATCAACTTATTTTTCTCCCCACAAAGGCCATCATTATAACCACTGAACATATTTTTACTAAATATATATGTCCGAGCTCTGACACAGCTACAAAAGACCAATTATATGTACTACAAATTGCATCCCCCTCCTAATTTACCAACATTAATTTATCTAAACAAAAAACTGGTGTAGGGGAATAGAGAACTGTTCTCAAAGACTCACTGCAATCACTACACTGTGCCATCAAAAGTCATTGTGAGTTTTTATATTAATAAATCCATTCTTGTCTGCTTAAATTCAGTCATTCCTCAACTCTTCCAAAGGATGGAATGCTTGGAAATCATATTATCATTTCAGATTAAGAAATACTAATATATTTAGCATAATGATATGATAAATCAGATATTTCGTATTAGATTCCAGAATGTACATGTAGAAGATATCAAAGTTTAAGGAAATATATTGTAAGTAAAAGAAACCTTAAAAATCAATAAAATTATATTCAGCTTGGATTTTTTTCCTATGAACTAGGAGATGGCTACCATTGTCATTTGCCATGATTAGGCTAAACCGGCATAAGGCACACATAGCGTGAGTAGCTGATATGAATGTTCACACATTTAGCCAGACTGTCCCGCAGATTCCACTCCTACGGAATTTCTAGAGCATCTCCACTGCATAACTCAGGCTCCCAACCAACTCAAGCCTGAAGAACAGACATCTGCCTTTAACAGAACGCTTGGTCTCCTCTCACTCCTCCAAATCACAAGCTTCTACACTCGGGTGGAGTCACTCCCCATCTCCTACTCACTCCCTTGGCTCCAAGCACATCGAATAAAGGTCAACACTTCTCTGACAGTGGGTCAGTCTGGAATACCCTTCAAGTCCCCTAGTCCACTGGTATGCAAATTCCTACTCCCCAAAGACTCAAAACACACTCAACTAGGAAGTCCACAGCCTCTTCAGTGTTGGCATAGGACAGCTGCTATGGCACTAATGAGTCACATCCCACTTATAAGATACAATAGGTTGGTGGGTTAGTTGACGGACAGACGTCTCATTTCATCTTTCAATTCCCAAAGCCTAGTAAATAATAGGTATTTCATTAAAATGTGCTGCAGTAAGAACTATCATTAGATACTACACTAAATAGTAAATGTACTTTCTTTCATTTAATCCACAAAACAACCTCAGGAAGCTATTATCTTTATTTTACAGACAAGGAAATGGACTGTTACCAAAAATGAAGCAGAGATAGCACATAAAAGACAGATATCAAGGGACCATCACCAGAGTCCACATGTCCGTATCTCTTTAGTCCAGATCAAAGTTACTTCGGGTAACTACAATTCTTTTTCACTACCTATGAAACTTACTAAATAAGTAATAAATAAAAGGGGGGGTAAGTTTTCAAATGAGTCAAGAAGCATCATAATCTTTCTGTGTTTTTAAAAGGTTATTATATCTTTATTTCAGATAGTTAATTTATATCTGAGGCATATCCCCCTAGTACTTAATGTGACTTGAATTTCAAATATCACCAAAGGTAGACCTTATTGTGATCATTTGACTCCCCCCAAAATCCACCTGGATGAAGTTTTTTTCAGGCCCACAGCAAAAAATTTTTTTAAAGAAAAAGACATAGTAGTTTTCTTATGATGCAAAGAACATTTGATTCCAAGAACCAAGCTTCGGAGTGACAGGGTAGCCTCCCTTTCTTGTTAAATGGCAAGACCATTAATAAAATGATAATGATAGGAGGTTATAGCTGGCTTTGATTTTATTTTATATCTTTCCTTGAGGAGGAAAAAAAGGCAATAAAATGGCAACCAGGTAGTCCTCTTCCTTTTTGTTATTTTTTGGGGTTTTTTTTTAAACTGTTCTGTGAACGCCCAGGGTCCAGAAAGGATGGCGTTAAACCAGTCTCTACATATTGCACTGCAGTCGGAGAGACTCATTTTGAACCCCGGCCAAGATATGCAAAGCTAATTATGGAACTGTTAATTACTACATGTTTAAAAGGTTATTTGAAAGCGACTAAGTCTCCACCAATATTACAAAAGAACGTTAGCAATTCTTACCATAAATTTAAGTTCTCACTTGTTCAAAGTTACATGCTAATACAGTTTGAAATTAGTATTTCAGTTATAAATGTATATTTTTTAAACTACAAATTCAAATATCTGTTGTGAAAGCTAAGTGCTTGTGGCCAAACAGGCATTACTTTGCGAGACATCCTTTTCAAAACTGCACACACATCATTTGGTCGGGTTTTATGAACAAAAACTACTTAAGAAACAAATATTTATTACTAGATCCCAAAAATGAGCTAAAATATAATCAAAGTATAAGTTGTCAAATGAAAACATGAGACTGCTCATAAACAATGATAAAAAGAAACTCAAACGGAAAATTTAACTATAAGAGACACAACTCTTCCACTAGATTTGAAAGTTAAATATTTACCAGAAACACTCTTTTGTGCAGATTCTCGTAATTTAAAGTTCTCTGGGGTAAAGGTATTTTTTCAGCCCTCCCATTATGACTCAAAATGTATTCCACTGAGTGACTTTGCAAAGAATCAAGTCTTGTACTGTTATGAACTCCCAGCTGACAAATTCATGAGTTAGCAACTAAATCAAAAGGTGCAATAGCCAAAAAAATTTTCAATAGTGAAGGAAAAAGTAATATTATTAACTAGGAGGGGATGAGGTGGGGACTGCTTTACACAAATGATTTTAAAAAGTAACTTTTACAACTAGCTAAAAACACATTAAATTAGGTCTTTAAAGTAAAGGAAACAATTCTGCAATAGATGTTTCACCTGAAAAACTAAAAACTCTATGCATTAAAACATTCTACAGAAGCAATTTCAAAGGGTCTGAACTCAACAAGTTAATAAAATGATTTGGAAAAATCACTTTATTGTCTAAAGCCTTGGGGGATAAAGCTGTTTGTAATTTATTTACCTCTTTTACTTCACTAAATTGCTTTGGTGACCAAGCTTCCCATTTAAGTGATTAAAGGCATAAACCCAAATAGTTTAATAAAGTAATTACTTAAGAGTCCTGTTTTTCAACAGAAGTGCCCTGAAAAATATCAATAGAACATTTAGTGTTATTTTCAAGTGGGTTTATTTAGAATACAGTGCCTCATTGAATAGAACTTAGCCAGGTTTCCAGACACACATTGGATTAAAGACCAGAGAATATCAGGTGAAACTGACAGCCCCTTAAATCTGCATGATTTAGGTGACAATTTTTTTTTCTCCTTACCATTCCCCCTCTCTAATGACATGCCTAAATGAATGGGAAAATGGATTCCCAATTTTCAAAGTCCCTCTGTTTACAGTGGTGCTCTCCCCACCCCCAAATTCTTGCCTAGCTAACTTCTTAGGTTACACTAGTGACATCGAGATTTCTTCCATGCAATTGATTGACCTAAATATAAAACTGTATCTTCACAGAATTTGGGAGAGAAACTGGGCTGGGGGGTTTTTAAAAAAAGAAAATTAATTTAACAAAAAATATTTATATATTTTCCTTTCTTTTCTTTTAAAGGACCTTCCTTTTCACCTGTAATGTGAATCCTACAAACTCCTTTATTGAGTCTATGCTGAGAAACAGAAGGAAGCAGGACAGTAAAACGTTCCTAATTCATATACTCCTGTTCATAATATCAAGTTTATTTACTGTCTGTTTTTCTTATATCACAAAATTCTAACTTTTAACCATCCATGAGAAAAGATACTACAGAAAAACTTCCAGCCCTTGTTTGTTAACAAAGCACTCCATAGAAAAAATCACCTTCTATCAAAACATTTTTTAGTTTTCTTTGAGTAAATTTCAAACTTTTAGAAGATTAATTACTTTTGACAAGCCAGGTAAAGATGGAGAACATTCACATTTCAAACTACTTTCTCTTTAAAACAACAATAAATAAACATGGAGGTTTGTATTAGTAATAACCAAATGAACGTCAAACTTAATAGGGCTGATACTTAAAGAAGGTTCAAAATGTTTGGTAGCTTCCTCTATATTTACGTTTTCTATGAAGGTTTAATGGGGGGTAAACGTGCTGCTTTCACACTGTCAATGAAGCTTTCACGTCGTGGTGTTAGTAGTAACTGGCCCACTTCTGACTCAGGCCAAGTTCTATGTTGGGTCAGTTTTTATTCTACACAACTGGCACGGGAACTGGAAAGTTTAACAGTTCATTTATTTGGCACAATCCACACGTTGTCACAGTGAAGGTTTTGTCTCCGCCAGTCCTGTTTGGTGACAGCCCCCACTCCCCCCCCCCACCTGATAGCTTTCCAGTCATTCCTATTCTAATTAATCAGCCAAAGGCACCACTCCCCACCCTCTCTACTTTCCACTAAAGGCCTCTGACATCATTTTCTGACTCCCCTTGCTAGGTTCTAATATTCTCAGCATGTGTGATTTCACTGGCACTTCAAACACTGAAAGAAACTGAAATATTTCACTGAAATTTGCTTTTCCATCACACTGTGACTGAGAACATGCATCTTCAGATGCAGAAGACTGATTCAATTGATAATTTAAAAACAAACAGTTGGTAAGGCAGGTACATGAGACAGTGCAAGGCCCAGGGACAAGATCAAAGCAGCATATTCCTTGTTTTTGATAAAATAATCCTTTAGAATAGGAACTTTCTGGGGACAATGAAATGAATTTCTTGTAAAATTATCACCCATCTTCCACACGTTTGGTAAATGCGTGCAATCTATCTATGATCCCCCAGATGTGATGGCTCCATCAGGAAAAATGAAAAATCAAAAACGGTACCAGGTGCCATTCTTGGGTCTTGTCCAAAGGCAGTCAGTGGAAGAGTCTATTTTATTCTGTTCTCCCCACATTAAACAATAATAATCAACGTCAGAGAAGGAGAGCATTTGGATTTGAACAGATGGTACCCAACACCTAACAAGCGAAGCAACTCTTTCAGGCATTAGATCCTAAATGTCTGACGGTCCCAAGGATCAAGAGGGCTTATTTGTCTTAAGACGGTTGGCAGCAGGATCCCCTGTAGTCACCGTTCCAACGCTTAGGAATATGCGTCATTATCCAGTCAGCAACTAAGAGCAAAAAAATCAAACCGCCACATTTTTATAAAATTTCCCCCTCTCTAGTCCAACTTGAGACGACCAAATCCAACATCATCTGCGATTCCTCTCCACTTAAAGTAAGGAGAAAAGCCGCCTGACGGTAAACGAACCTATAAAGGTTAACAAACTTAGCTAATTTTGACAAGGTTGTGCAACCCCAAAAGAATCCGCAGGGCGCCCTTCCCGAGGGTGTATTTGAATATGCCTGCTTTGCAGTTATGTCTGCAATTTAAACTAAAAGCACTAATCTAGCTATTCAACTCTTTTCCCCTCCATGGGAAAGCAGCATCCCTTTTTCAAAAAAAGCAAAATAGGAGAGATACAAACATCTCAATGTGTGACTTTAGAAGGCGAACACGGATTTGTCTTTCTCAGAGCCACACAAGTTTCCTCCCATACCTTTTCAAACATCACAGAACTCCAAAGGTAGAAGGGGCCACATGCAGGAGGAGCAAAGGAGCCTGCAGCCAGGGCGGCAGGAGGAGCTGGTGGCCCAGGGAGGTCAGCCCCTCACCCCCACCCCGAGATTCAGAGGCCCCCTGTGCGGCTGGGGACAGGGAAAGCTAATCGGAGAATTCCCTCCTCCGCCGGGCAAACGGAGGGGAAAGGTCAGGCATGCGGAGGGAAGCGAAAAGGAGACTATCGAGAAGAGGGAAAAGTAAACCCGCGATGGCCAGGGAAAAAGACTGGAAGATGAGGTGCCATTGGAAGTTAGGGGTCCTGATGAGAGCACAGGGGTGCGCGGGGCAAACTGTGTCAGGAAGGGGAGGGGGGGCCGGGGAGGGCGCAGCCTAAGAGGCACAGATCTGGCCGAGGGCGGCCTGCGGCTCTCACCTGGGGGGTCCTCTCGGCCGGGTTCTTCATCACCGCCTGGCGGAAGCTGTTATCCACGTAGGACGCCATCCCCCCCCGCGGGCCGGGCCGGGGCCGCTCCGCGCCCTCGTCAGCCTCCTCCCGGCCCAGCGCAGCCGCTGCCTCCGCCCTGCGCGCTCCGCCCGCCTGCCTGCGGCTAACAAGCCAAACCGCGGCGGCGGCGGCGGCGGGGCCCGCGGGGGGCGGCTCGGCTGGGCCCGGCGGCCCGGAGCGCGGGACAGGCGCGCAGGAGAGCCGGCGGGAGAGCGCGGCCGCGCGGAGAGCGCCGGCGGCGCGCAGCCCCGAGCCCCGCGGCCCGGAGGAGCCCGGCGGCGCGCTGGGCGGCCGGCAACTCCCCTTCCTCCTCCGCGGCTTCCTCGCCTCTCGGCCCGGGAAGGCTTCCTGGCGCGCCCGGCTCCCTCCGGGCCCTGGCTCGACACGCCTCCTCCCGGCTCCACTCCGGGGACAGTGGCGGCTCCTCCTGGCCCCAGCGGGCCTGAGTTATTTTTAGGAAGGTACAGCTACAGTGAGGAGGGGGAGGGCTGCGGGCAGGCGGGGCCTCCTCTCCCCTCCCGCGCCGGGGTCGCCCCCTCCTCTCAGGGGCTCGCGCCCGGGGGTCTCCGGGAAGCACTCGGATCTCCCGCGTCCCCAATCCTCGGGCACTGGGGCGCCGCGGCCGCCGTCGGGACGACTGGCTCAGGTCCGGGCGCTGCAAAACCTGATCGCCTCGGCTGACGTCCCTGCTGCTCCTGGTCTCCGTCTACTGGGCTCGGCCGTCCCTCCCGACTGCTGCTGCATCCCCTCGGGTCGCCCCGCCGCCACCGCCGCCGCCTCTGCTGCTCCGGCCGCCGCCGTGGGCTCCGCCGCCGCCGCCTCCCCCCATCAGCGCGCCCGGAGCGGAGCTGCCCCGGCGCCGGCGCCGCCGCGGCCAGAGCACCCAGCCGGGGCTGCAACCCTCCGGCCCAGTCGCTCTCGGCAACTTTGTTCCTGGTCTGCGCGGGGCGGGAGAGGGGGAAGGGGGGCCGCGGGCCGCCCAGGTCCGGACTCCCGACGGCGGGCGTCCGAGGGCCGCGAGCCGCGCACAGCCCCCTTGGAGAGACTGTTTGGGAAGCGGCGATTCCCCTCCTCTTCCTCCGCCTCTTCCTCCTCCTGCGCCTTCTCCGGCCGCCCGTGCCGCTCCTCAGGGAGGAAGCGGCCTCCGGGGCTTGTTGCTTTGTGCTGCAACCATGGTGAGGAGTGAGTGACAAGGCGCGGGCCAGTCGGCGGGCGCCGCATCACCGGGGGGCGGGGCGTCCCGGCGCGCTGGGTCCCGCCTTCCCGCGCGGCCCGCCCCCGCCCGCCGGCCGCGCCCTCGCTCCGCCGCGGCACCTTCGGTCGCGCCCAGGTGAGCCGGGGGCTCGGGCCGCAGCGGGTCGCGGCGCCCTCGGCTGAGCGGGCCAGAAGCCCGCCAGACCTGCCCCCGAGGGGGCTGCGCAAGGGCTGGTGCCCGGGCGAGAAGCGCAGGGCTCTGTCTCCCAACTGCCTGCAGCCCTTCCCTGTCTCTCGCCGTGCCCGTACCCACACCCCCCGCCGGTTCCTGGGAGACCCAGCCGCGTCGGGTCGCCTCTCTCAGACTCCCCCTGGCGCCACGCAGCGGCCAAGGAGACTGAAAGTTGACCCGGAGCAAAAGTCCGGCCGGCGTGCTCGGGCCGTACTGGGCATTGATTTTGAACCCGGGAGTGGACTTGGAGTTGCTTCAGAGGCGAGAAATCCTCTAAGGATTTATTTTGCCTGTTTGTGACTTGCTGCAGGGAAAGCGTTCCTCTCCTGCCTGGCGCCTGAAATGACCACGAAATTAAGGAGATGGAAGCGTCCCAGTTTCAACACTAGACCCAATACCGTCGAGACATTGCAAACACGCCACATTTAAAGGTGATCAGTCACAGAGGAAGATGGGCACGGATGTTAGCTCAGGGCCAGTCTTCCTCAGCAAAAGGAGGAGGATTAGCAGCAGATGTTAGCTCAGGGCTAATCTTCCTCAAAAAAAGAAAAAAGGTGATCAGTCGTTAGCGAGAGACTCCGACGACAAGTTTTGTGACATAATCTGACTTTCCATTAGGCAGAGCAAACGTCCTTCTCCAGATCCCAGAGTTCCAAGCTGGACTCACTTGGTGCAGGAAACACCATAACATAGCCCTTTAAGATGTTACCGTTGCTCCTGCTTCATTTCCCCCTCCCGCTCCGGTTCTGAGCCAGGTCAAGTTGTGTAAGGTGAACCAAGGACCTGGGACAGCTCTGGTGTTCTGGTCCTAGGGTTTTATTGTCATCTGTCTCTTCTCTCCACCCCACTCCCTACCCCCAACAAGATAATGTTTTGATGTCTGTATGGAGGCTATACTTAGAGGAGCGTTGTTACCTATATTGTGATATTGAATATTGAATGTGATATTGAATACTGTGACCTATATTGAACTTTTTTCAAATTTTCAAACATACTTTGTTAACATCTAGTTTATTTTAAATACTGGGAATAGGTTGTGAGCAAACATTGTGGGGTCCTTAAGTCACCTGTGGCATTAAACAGATGGTGTGGCTTTCTAGAGAAGGGACTGTACAACCTTGTGAAACTGGATCTGAGTTATAATTTGTATCTCTAGATCCTTTTATATTAATCTTGCTGAAACTGCTTCCTGATATTTGTCTTTCACCCCATAGCTGAGCTCCAGCAGCAAATTTTCTATGACGTAGACCACCACCTTGAAAGCAAAGGAACATGAATAAGTGCCATTATAGTTCTATAAAGAGAGAAGAAGAAAAAATCAAATCCAATGAAGTGAAAAAATATACCTGACAACTCCATCTGGTGTCTGATAGACATCTCAGAATTCACATGTGCAAACCAGGCTCCAGGTCTCCTGCCCCAAATGTGCCCCACCCACAGCTTTCCCCATTCCTGTTAGTGCCATCTACACCGTTCCCATTGCCCAGATGAAAAACCTTGGAGTTTTTCTCGACTCCTTCCTTTCTCTTAGAACCCACAAGGATCAGTAAACTTGTCAGCTCAACCTTCAAAGTACCATTTCTGGAATCTAACCTCTATCTACCACCTCTACTGCCATGACCCTGGTCCAAGCCAGCATCATCTTTTGCCTACACTTCGCAGTAACCACCTGCCTGGTCTCCTTTCTGCTCATGACTCCAGAAGTCTACTTTAAACACAGCAGCCAGGGTGAGTCTTTTCATTCCAGCTCAAGTCAGTCCTCTGCTAAAAAAAAAAAAAAGGCCATTGGGGGCCAGCCAGGTGGTGTAGTGGTTAAGTTTGTGCTCCTCTTCAGTGCCCAAGTTTGCAGGCTCAGATCCCTGGTGTGAACAATATACACCACTCATCAAGCCATGCTGTGGTGGTGTCCCACATACAAAATAGAGGAAGATTGGCACAGATGTTAGCTCAGGGACAATCTTCCTCACCAAAAGAAAAAAAGGTCCATTGGCTCCCTATCTCATTTAAAGTAAAAGCTAAAGTCCCAACCAGGGCCTAAGTAACCTATGGATCTGGTTCTGGTCTTCCCCACCACCACCACCATGCCCCGCTTTATCTCTCTGATCTCACCTCCTACTACTCTAACCCCTACTGGTTTTCCAAGCCACATTGGCCTTTATGCTGTTTCTGGAACACAGTGAGTAAGCTCTAGTCTCATGGCCTTTCCATTTGCTGTTCCCTCTGCCTCCTGTGTTATATCCCTACTCCTGCAGCCTGCCAAAAACTGAAACCTAGAATGTTGTTCCCTCACCTCCTTCATATCTTTATTCAAATGTCATTTCCTCTGTAATTTCACATGCCCTAGTTCTCTTCCTCGCTTTCTTTCCCACCATCTAACATACTATATATTTTACATACTAATTTTGTCTCCCACCACTATAATATGAGCTTCTGAAGTCAATGATTTCTCTTCCTTTTGTTTGCTGCTATGTCCACTAACACAATGTAAATGATTTACTAACTAGTGTTACCTTGTATGTGTATGAGATTGTTACATACACTCTCTCACTTGTGTCACAGATGGGGGAGGGGAGGCTAGGAGGGAAACAACCTCTTTGAGGCTGTTTTCTGTTCTATAAAAAGATGATAAAAATTGCGTGCCCTGGGCTGCCCTGTGGCCAAGGGTTTAAGTTCGCACGCTCCACTTCAGTGGCCAAGGGTTTCGCAGGTTCATATCCTGGGTGTGGACATGGCACTGCTCATCAGGCTATGTTGAGGTGGCATCCCACATGCCACAACTAGAAGTACCCACAACTGAAATATACAACTGTGTAGTGGGTGGATTTGGGGAGAAAAATCAATAATAATAACAAAAAAATGATTGGCAACTGTTGTTAGCTCAGGTGCCAATCTTTAAAAATAATTGCATTCCCTGAAGATTTGTAAGGTTGCAATACAATGTGTGCAAAGTGCCTTGCATAGTGCTTGAACCATAGTATGTACCCAACAAATGGTAGTTATTTTCAAGATTGTTCTTTTCATCCTAACCCTTTGAGGTTAGTGGAACAGTTATCATCATCCTGTTTACAGATGAGAAAACTGAGACTAAAATAGGCCATGTGACTTGCCCTAGTTCCAGCCCTGCCTTTATCTTTGGAAGGGTCTGGGGCAAGCTAGCAAATGGAGACCTATATACCCTATCAGAAATACTTAAAGCTATAAATTAACTAGAACATGGTGCTGCAGGGAGTACTGGCTTCAGGCCTGAAACTCGTACCTCGTTTTCTTCCCATCTCAGCCCTATCCCATACCACAAAAAGGCTCTCACACATGAGGACACCCCAGCGTGCACATCCAAACTACAATGTACCCGTCACAAAAGCCACCCCTTGCCAATTCTTCCAGCCATGGTCCAGCCTTGGAAGTGGCAGGGCAGTAAGTACCAGGATCCCAGATGCTCAGAGAGTATGGAACTCCCTGCCCCACGGGGAAGGGTGAAGGTAGAGCAGGGCCCTTCAAAGCAGGAGGCAGGAACCCCTCTCACCCAGATCTCACAGCCAGAATGTTGTGAATTCCGGATGCAAACCCAACTCTCTCTTTTCGGTGTGCTCTGCTGTGATATTGAATTGCACCCATGACCTCAGGTAAGGCATAATAGTATGTCTTATCCACCAATAAAATGACTAACTCACTGTCAACTTCTAAGCTATCATTTAACTTTAGTTAAAGCTAATTTTCCCACTATAATCTGCTTATCTACATATGTCAATAATGCTTGTCGTCATTCAGTATCTAGGACAGCTGATACTTAGCATGCATTGCTGTTTTATTAATATTTGAGCCCCAGCAGTGTTCTAGGTCTAACATGGGCAACAGAGCTAGACACAGATCTGCCAATCTGCCGAAATGTCTAAACCAAACTGTGTCAACAAACCAACCATAATCAAAGTAAGCCATCTATTATGCTGCCTCATAAAGGCAAGATTAAAAATGAGAGTTTCTTTGTTCTGTCCCTGCAACCATCATATTATCTAGAAAATCATTACAGGATAGATAGAGCCCTGTATTTTAACTCTAGAAATTTATTTTAAGTTCTGGCCTTAATACCATTTACTTATAACTTAACAAGCCTTGATCTTTCCAACTGTAAAGTCTAATATATCCCTAAATACATCATGAAGGTTAGATGTTTAGAGTTGTCTTTAAAAGTGAGTTAAAATAATTTTTTTAAAAATTCCTGTAAGTCTAGCTATGACACAAGATTAGGGGTTGATATATCTTTATCTATATCTATGTCTATCTAGAGAGAGAGAGAGAGAGAGAGTCATTTGTTCAAAAAAACACTTTGAATGTCTACTGTTCAATCAGTCAATAAGTATTTATTATGTGCTATGTGCTAGGTACTGATCATGATGGTTGGCATACCAATAGTAAACAAGACAAGCATGGTCCCTTCTCTGGCCTTGCAGGAACTTGTTCCATGTGCCAGGCCCTGCCTTAATTTACACACCTCACTAGGAGCATGGCCAGGGTAATAGAAAGAATCCAGGAAGCTGCCCTGCTCTGCTAAGACGAGAGCTTCCTCTGGTTACCATTTTCTCCGGTTGTCACAGCCCTCTGAAGGCAAAGTTTAGAGCAGAGAGAGGTTGAATTCTCTTAAAGACATTCCTCACATACTTCTCCCTCCCCCCACCGCCCCAATTTTTTTTTGCATTGTTTTGCAGTTACTTCTACCCCCGTAAGTAACAATCTCAGGAGAGTGGAAGGCTGTGGTTTAGACGCTGTATCACTCTCAGTGAGCACACTCCTCTAGGAAATATTGTATTCACCTGCAAAGAGCATTCCAGAGAGTCCCTGGTGGAGAGTACAGTTACAGACATCCAGGGAAAGATACAGTGTGTTCTTGGGATAGAGCTCATGAAATAAGTTAGATGAAGTGTCTCAAAAGCACACTTAGAATCAGACTCTTAGGTTTCATTTTACAGGAATCGGAATAAATTCAGTTTTGAGGATGCTGCCACATAGGAACGACACTAATGTAGATATCATGTAGCTGTTTAGGTATTTGATTCTAAGAAAAGAAACTCATTTTTTCCTAATTTATCAATATTGTTCCCTGATTCTGCCATGGACATAAAATTAAATAAATATATAAATAAAAAATATTCAAGCTAGCAAATAAAACTGTTCTATCCAGTTATACTATTGTATCCCTCACACTGACATAATGACTTTCTTCCACTGATTTGTTTGCATTTGAAATATTGGGCTAGTGGGAGAGACCAACCTTCTTTATTTTCTTCTTGTGAGAAGACCGATGCTGACAGTTTCTAAAAGGAAATGCATTGTTAAACTTTTGATCCACCATCCATTCCTTCTACTGTTGCCTAGTCTTTGGCATTTATTTTTATGAATTGCTCTATGGAACTGTAGTCCAGAATCAGTCTACCAAGTTAAAGGAGTTTAGGTAAGAGATACAGATTAAGCCTTTTTTTTAAGCTTGAAAATAGGTAAAATTAAGGACTTCACTTTAAAGCCTAACAATGTAAATGCCACTACACAATCAATGAGTACTTAATGCATAGATTTTAAAAGCCCATACTGTATGTCATGAATGCTCAAGTTAATCATTCAAAGAGAAAAAAAAAAAACCCTTCGATTTCAAACATGCAAAGTTAAAGCAGTCTGTCATAATGAGCCTGGTATAAAACTGTATCAGGGTTTCTTCAGCTATATGAAGGTGATTACACACAACTGAAATTACATCCACAAGCAAACTGGTATGCAGTGCAGAATTTGTAAATGAGTTCTGAAGAAGAGCAGCCACAATTATTGCCACCTCTGGTCTCCAAGTGTTATTCAAGGGTAAATGCAAGTGTGCTGTAATACAGCTGTCTACTCTAGGAGTGTCAAAATCAGACAAGGTCATTTGAGGGAAAAAAAAAAAAGCAGTATTCTTGACCAGCTGTGATTTTTTTAAGCTCCAGTACTAATAATCTTTCTGAAGTCATGATTATTTAATATTTGTTAAATCCAAGACTAGTGCTAGGCACCCTATGTACATAAACAAAGGCAAAGTGCCTATGTGTTGAGCTTACAAATCTAAATTAGGCAAAGGAAGTGAAGGGCAAGCAAGGGCGTGGGAAATGCGCACTGAGGGCCTATTAAGAAAATGGGGCTGTTTTATTGTATTGTTATTTTGGTTTTAACTATCAGAAGGCTCATTATGTTGCAACACAAAAATGTAAAGGAGAGGAGTCAAAGGAGAAAAGCACATTGCTTTACAGGAGTTGAAGGAGGAATCCTTAAATATGAAATGGCAAAATGTATCAAGTTAGAGGCCTAACGGAGGGAAGCACAAGGAAATGGCAAGAAGAGAGAAACTCTGAACCCTGGAGGGGGTATGACCGGATAAAGATAGTACTTGAGATATGGCTCAGAAGAAAACAGAATGCCCAAGCCTTTGAGAGGCGTATCACAACTGGTCCTGGCCATCTTCAGTGCTTTCCTTTTACTAACGTTTTACTTATCACATAACATAAATATGACCAGTGATAAGTGCTGGTAAGACATTTAAAGCAGAGGTGTTTCACCTTTTGCTTATCTCACCTACAAGGAATGAGTCTGTGGCATCATAGCTGTAAGAATCCAGAGACAATTAAATCAAGTTAAAGACCAACATAAACCCACATACTCCACCCTGACCTGGCCGGGTGCCTCACAGACAGGTCTATTGACACAAAAGAAACAGCATAGAAGTGATTGGATTAACAGAACTTCATCACATTGCTGCAGGGAAAAAAACGTAATCTGTATTTTCAGTGGAGTCAGTAAGCACAGCTTTAAATGGCATAGTGGAATATATGATATAAGTGATATAGTGGGAAAACCTTGGAATCTAATATCAGACAGTCCTGAATTTGAAAGTCTATTCTGATACACATGAGCTTTGTGACCTTGAGGAAAGAACTTAACCTCTCTGAGCCCTAGTTTCTACCTTTGTAAAATGTAGTTAGTAATATCTTCCTTGCTAGATTAACATGACAATGACTCAAAATAGGATTTATAAAAGTAAAAACTCTTTCTCATCTCTCTCTTCTCCCTAAAAAGAATAGCATTAGTCAAAGAATATTTGTGTGGCCCTTCACGTTTCTAGGAAAGGAAAATTTTAGGTTAAAAATATATTGACCCATCTAATTAATATATAGACTTTTGAACTTAGAGTACCAGAGTAAGCTGTAATTACTTTATTGTAAATAGCCCAGAGCCTCAAAGGTAAATAATTTTCCATCTGGCCAGTGGTTCCTAGCTATGGATGATCAGCATCTTCACAGTGCTGAGAGTGCTAGAACAGCTGGCCAGAGCTGGCAGTCTCCAGAAAGCTTCTAGTGTTCCACGGGGCAAAATAGAAGCTGCTTATGAGATGTGTCGAACCTGGGTCTGACGGCATCTCCGCCTGTATCAAATAAATGAAAAACTAGAATTTACTCTTAGGAATATTGAATCTATTGCCAGGTTTATGTCCATTTCAAAAAGCAAGGGATACTTACCATCTACTAATTTGTGTGTTATTGTCCCAATTTTTTATGTGTCAGAATTATTGATTCCCAAGTATCAATATGTGTAAATCTACACATAGCGCTCAAAAGACTAAATCTAAAAAATATAAAATGAGATTCAGTGAACAGAGAGATCTAATTTAATTGCATACAAAAATAATATTCACAGTGATATGTTTGTGACATTTCCAACTCCTAGATTTTTAACAGATTTTAAAACCTAATCAATGTGTGCCTACCCCGGCCTGCCATAAGCCAAAGAATGATGCTCCAGAGCCTCTCAGTGCCCTCCACCAAGGTTAGCTGCAGTGCTACAATACAAGTGACCAAGCGGAATCTGTGCAAAGTTACCTGAAGCATTTCTTCTACCCATTTATCTTTATGGTGATTAAAAAACACACTTTCAGGACATGCTTTCTGCAGTCTAACACAACTTCCATCAGGAGCTATGGAAACTTGTGAACACAAAAGCACTACAGAATTTCCAGAACCAATAGTTGTGGCAGCATTGGCAATTGGGTCCCAGACCCATTGGCTCTCTCTTGACAATATACTACAAGAGATCTCAAAGGAGCACCTATATAGTTCCTTTGCCTGGTTGAAGCATCTGCCATCTGTGCTCTACTATGTCAGAGGCAAAGTTAGCTGTGGATCTCTTTCCTGATACCTGCCAATATTAGAGAGTAGTCCTCTTTTTGGCCAAGACATTCCTTTGACTCTTCTTTTAAAGACAATGGTATGAGAATTGAAGGGAAATAAAGACTTTCTGAAAGAGTTTTAATTCTCCCTTTCCCCTCATCAAATGAAGCACCAAGTAATGTCCAGACCATCCAGTTGTTACTGCACAATTTCTGTCCTTGACCTGAAATGGGATTCTTTTGAAGGGGTCTGGGTCCCGGGTTGGTCCAGCTCATGCAAAGCCAGAGACAGACTAAACCAAGGTGGTAGGTCAGGCAACCATTGGTGGTAGAGAGGGATGGGAAGGAAGGATATGAGTTCTGACTACTTTTCTTGCTTCCCTTTGGGAAGAAATTGTGAGTCCATGGTGATATCTAGTCACAGCTCTCTTACTTTGGGAAATCTTTGAAACACGTCAAAAATTGCAAGCAGACGTGGTTTCTATCAAAGACCTTCGAGCAGGGAATTTCAGACGTTACATATTCTTTCTTATACGCAGTTTATCTTTGAAAGGGGACATCAAGACCTGGGCATGTAATGTGCAAGAAAAGTTAGCACAGTCAGGGATCTCATCTTTTCTTATGAAAATCAATCATCATTACCAAACAATGCCAGGACTCTTAAACACCATAGTTTTTTCCAAGGCATTCCCACAAGAGGCTCCTGGCAATTCATTCATGTAACTAATAATAGTAGCTCGCCGGTATGGAGTGCTCACTATGTGCCAAGTATTGTTTTAAATCCTCCAGGTGCACTGTCTTAATTAATCTTGCAACAACTCTGTGAGGTGGGAACTATTCCTATACGTGTTTTACAAATAGGGGGAACTGAGACTTAATGAGGTCCCAGAGCCAGAATCTAAACGCATGTCCTCTCGTGCCAAAGTACATGTGCCAAGCCCTCATCATGGGAGTTCTCAGGTCTTCCTTGACTTATTTCTTAAACTTAGAACATCAAGTGCCAGAATCAACCATTTTTGGTCATTAAAGTGATCTTCAGCTCTATTTTCTTTTCTATCTTCTGTCCCTGATAAATGTGACATTTCCTGAGAAACGTGACTACACTAAACCTGAATTTCAGCCTAGACAACATCCCAGACCTCCAGGCTTCCCCACAGGGTATCTTCACATAGATGTACACAGACACCTCAAAATCAACGTGTCCAAAAAAAACAAATGAAGTACTTAGGGATAAATCTAACAAGCCACTTACAAGAGCTGTATGCAGAAAACGACAAAACTGATTCAAGAAATCGAAAGTGTTTAAGTAAAATAGGGAAGTATACCATGTTAAGAAATTGGGAAATTCAGTATTAAGATGTCAATTTTCCTCAGTTTGATGTATTGAATAAATGCAATCCCAATCAAAACTCCAGCAGCCTTTTTTGTAGATATTGACAGTATGATTCTAAACTTCATAGGGAAAGGCAAAACACTTCTGATTAAAAAAAAAAAAACAAACAAACAAAGCTGAAGGACACATGTTACCCAATTTGAAGACTTACTACCAAGCTATATTCATCAAGACAGTGTGGTATTGGCAAAGGATAAACACATAGACCAATGGAAAGACTAGAACTAGACCCACAAAAATAGGGCCAACTGATTTTTGACAAAGGGGTAAAGGTAATTCAGTGGAGGAGGGAGTCTTTCAATAAATGGTGTTGGAACAATTTGACATCCAAATGCAAAATCAACGTGTTCTGATTTGAACTCAATATCATTCTTCCAAAATCTTCTCTGCAAATATTTCCATATCTTGGAGAGTGGTACCACCATCCACCCAATTGCCCAGGCAAAAAAACAAGAGTCATCTTTGACTCATTTTCTCACTTTCAGTCCCTGAGTTCAATGACTCATTAAATTATGTTGAATCGCATGTCCAATCCTCCCCACCCCATCTACAGCCATTGACCTAGTTCAGGCCCTCTTTCCCGTGAACCTTATTTCCTGTCTCCAACTCCCCCAAAAGCCCTCCTAAGGAGAAGCATGGCTCGAAGTAGCAGAGGGAACCATTGCTTCCCTGAGCTCCATTTGAACAAGTGGTACATTTCCAACATTTTTAAAAAGATCATATTGATATGATGGTTTTTAGGATTACAGTGGAAAGATGTTACATTTAGTCATATTGAAAGAGGACCATAAGTTGTGTAGAGAATGCCGGCGAAGTGTGAAACCTCTTTATGCTGCCAGGGCCCTCCAGCCAATGTGCAGTTCCACTCCCTGGGGGTACTTGGCCAGGCCCCCGGCCTTGCCCCTGGCTGCCTCCCCTCCCATTAGAAATTGCCTGGGCCTTTGCACAGATGATCTTTTGAAAAAGCAAATCTATCATGTAATTCCAGAGCTTAAAGCCCTTCAGTGGCTTTCCAACACTTACTCCATAAAGTACAAGCCCCTTTGCACAATGTTCAAGAGCCCTAAGTATTCTGGCCCAGGAACACCTATCTAGTTTTCTCTCCCACCACTTTCCCACATAACTTCTACTCCAATCATTCCTAACAATCGAGACTATGAGATTTGCCAAACTCTCTGATTCCTTTAAGCCTTGCATATGCCCCTCCCGCCTAGAATTCTCTTCTGTCTGATGTTCACCCGTGAAATTCCTACTCCTCCTTCAAGACCTTCCTAAGCAAAGGTCTGCGGGCAGGTGGCGTTACACACTCGATGGGGCAAGAGTCTGAGACACCTGAGTTCTAACCTAGATTCTGTCTTGCTGCATACCAGCTGCCTGTCCGGAGGCAACTCGCATGCCTCCTGTGAGCCTCAAGGCCTATTTAAAATGGAGGTTACATTATCTAGATAACATATGGGAAGCACCTGGGAAGGGAGTCTGTGGCAATGGCAAAAATGTTCTAACCGGGTAGATTGTTAAAATTTATTACCCAAGATTTGTATAGATGTGTCCACGCACCTTCCCTGCTGGTAATTTGGATTGGCTTCAGCCAACAGGCCACCTCCTTAAGTACAGCTGTTCTATTTAGGACTTGCCTGGTATATGACCACTATTATTGTTGTTGTTGTTACCATTATTATTGATTATTGTATCATTAGTCCCTGATTCTTCACCTCCTTCTTCCCCTACCAGGTAAATTAGGGCTTCTTACCTCATGTCCCCACAGCAGCTTATACATCCCATTTTATAATATTTGACATTATACTCTAATCATGTGTCAAATGTCTGCCTCTCCAATGGACTCTGAACTCCTTCAGGACGGGGCCCATTTATTTGTGTGTGTGTGCATTCCGAGCCTATCACCGGCCCTGGCACAGAGTAGAGTCACTAAATTTTTGGTAATTGGATGAATAAAGTAAGAAAATACATCTTATTGATTAGGAGAGTATAAGAAATATTGCTTTATTGATTCCTAACAGGTTCTGAGCTGCTAGAAGGCTGATGTTGTAGAAGAAATTCACCAAAAGAAGCCAGTTAGTTGGCTTTCAAAGGGCTGGACTTCCTCAGAAAGCAATCTGCGTTTGGCCAATGACTTCTAGGGTTGATTAAACTCAGGTCTTTGTGTGTTTTTGTGTTTTTGCCTAAATTCACTTATCTAAAATATCTGACTAAAAATGCTCTTTAAAAATTTAGATTTTTTTTGATGAATCTAGTGAATCAGAGCTGTAGTCCCCCAAATCCCTCACAGACCATGAAGAAAACCCAAATATTAGCTCCAAGTAGTATCAACTGTTTCTTTTGATACTTGGCATTCTAGTTTTAGTGATTATGTGGTTTTTCTTCTACAGAAAAGTTGAAAAACATGCACATATTTCGCCACATTCGGTCACTTTTGCATTCTGTCTCTTTCTCTGTCTCTCTCTATATGTACACACGTAACACATACATTTTTTTTTTTGCTGAACAATTTACAAGTTATAAACATCATGACACTAAACCCCTAAATATTTCAGCATGCACTTCCTACTGAGGAGAACATTTCCTGTGAGCACAAGACCAGTATAATTCCTAAGAAATTTAATTCAATAATGTCTAAAATTCAGTCAATGTTCAAAGTCACTCAATTTTTCCTAAAATACCTTTTTATTATTGTCAGTGATTTCAATCAGAATTATGATTTCTTTTCACTTTTGAAGGAAGGAGACAGGAGCAGCAGTGAACTCATCTTCATGAAGTGAGTGAGCAGAGAAATGTAGACATATTATCTCGTTGAGATTCATACTAGGGGTGGTTTGTAGAGGATCCAGCAAACTGGGGACACATAGAGAGGTGTCCATTAGTAGGGAGTGCTGAGTAACCAAATAGACAGACTAAACAAGTATTTAGGGTACCAGCATAGCACGGGTATTTTTTTTTTTTTTAAGATTTTGAAAGGATTCAAAAAAAAAAAGGAGGAAAAAAAGGAAAAATGGCAGAAAGGGAGAGAGAAAGGAGAGAAGAAAGAAAGAAAAATAGAAAAAGTGTCAAAAAGAAAATCAGAATTTGTTGTACTCTATCTTACATATGGGTATTGTTTTTGTTTAGAACTGCATGTGGGAGTGGGGCACCATGATTTTTTCAGTGTTTAGGATTTCTATGAGTCTGTATCCAGGCCTGATTGGCTGTGACAGGGAACTATGGAAAGACAGTCCAGCATGATCTGGAGGCACCTCACCTAACCAGAAACAACTATGTCCTGTGACTATGATGTGAGTCATCTTTTCTTCTTCAAGGACCACAATAGGAGGGTGATATCAGCCAAAAAGGTATCCGAGTTAAAATGAATACTTTTAAAAAAAACTAAATATAATTTTTATATAATAGAATGGGTGCTGGTTTGTTTCCTAGTATATGCAGGGTGATCTCAACCCTGTTTAAAACTCAGGTGTCAAGCATTGTTCTGGTTTCTATGAGAAAGTGTGTAACACAAAATACATTTGATAGCTTTGCCCTACATATATCCAAACTGTGTGATTGCTCTACACTGTATATAGCCCATTAACTTTTGTAATTGTACCTCTCCTCTAATGTACCTCCTTATTCCACACAAAAAAGATAATTTATCCCCATTTGTATTCTTAAATGTATAGATAGCTGACTAATTCATAAAACACAACACGTACACAGGACCTAGTCCTAGTTTTTCACCCAAGCAGCTTTGAGTAACTTCGACCATTTTCTTAAATCAAAATACCTTATTAAGGGGCCAGCCCAGTGGCGCAGCAGTTAAGTTTGCACATTCCGCTTCAGTGGACCGAGGTTTGCTGGTTCAGATCCTGGGTGCAGACCTATGCACCACTTGTCAAGCCATGCTGTGGCAGGTATCCCACATATAAAGTAGAGGAAGATGGGCACGGATGTTAGCTCAGGGCTAATCTTCCTCAAAAAAAAAGAGCAAAACAAGAATACCATACTAACATTTACCACACTCACTTGTATGTAACTATAGAGTTAAACTGGGGAATGTTGTCCCGTGTGGTTCCAGAAGCACTTTAAAAGTAATGGAAATTACAATGCACTCTGGAGAGATTTATGAGAATATTAATTAAAATAACTTGTCCTAGTTTTCATAGTTTTTCAAGAATGGAGAAGGATGATGAGTATGGCAAACTGACATATTTCCAAAATATGACTGCTCCTCAAAGCTATGGTTTTAAACAAAGTCTAATGAATCTTCAGAAAAGATGATTTCCGGTAGAACATAACATTTTTATCTCAAGAATTACACAGTAATTTATACTCGGGATACATGAGGGACTCAGCTGAATTAATGAAATATGAAAGAAATAAGGCAATTTCTGACAGTGTCGGAGAAATCTGTACCATTTTATCTCCCAAGGCATGGCCTATTCATAGTTTTACTTTGATGTGCACACATAGTATGTATTAACATTGACAAGAGTTAAGCACACAATTTAAAGGAGAAAATTGCACCATTTTGAATTTATCTCCCAGATGATTAGTAAACACCAAAAAAACTACATTTAAATAGAAATATAAATCTAACTTAAAATGCCAAGAGCCAAGAAATGCAGCTCTTATTATGCTGTTAGGTACTAAGACAAACTGAAGCTGGTGAGGGGCAGAGAGACCCACAAGTTTAATTTCATACACAGTAAGCACTTAAACTGTTGAACTGAATCGATTATTTACCTATCAATTTACAGACAGAATTGTTCCTGCAACCTCATTTTCTGATTATGATCAGATTAATTACATTTATGAAAATGTAATTGAAAAATTTTTTACTAAAATTGTATGTTATTTATTTGAAGATGATGGTTCAGGACTCCCAGCTTGTCACCCAATACTGTTCTCAATTTCCCGATCTTGAGTCCCTTCTTCTTTTTCAAGCTCATATTTGGTCCACCCTCCTACCTCTCAGGTCCGAAAGCAAAACAAAGCCCACGCACACACAGAGGAAAAGTGAATTGCTAGATTTAGATTATGCTTTCTTCTTCTTGATTTTTTTTCTTAATGGTTTTTTTCTCAGAGTAGGAACATGATTTTTAAACCAAGTGCATTAAATGTGAATCAGGTCTATTAAATGACTAAGTGTTGAGTCTCAATAGGGACTGGACAAGAGAAGAAGGGAAAATCAAGATTGTAACACTGCATATACTTAGAATTCCAGGTCCTCCACAGAACTTTGACCACTAGGCCATCAAGGCTAGCCCTCTAGGTCCTTCTTAACTCACCATTTCATTTCCAGAAACTGATTATAAATAAATATCAAGAGTTATTTGCAGCACTGTTTACAATAATAAAAAGTGATAACAATCTAAATATTCAACAATAAAGGGCTTATTAAATTATTCCAAACCAATAGAATAGAATATTATGCAACTATTAAGATCACATTTTCAAGATTATTTAGTAACATGAGTATATGCTCACATTATATTGAGTGAGAATAAAAAAGTAGACTCTAAATCTGAATTTACAATGATATCCCAATTTTATTTTTAAAAAAGTATGTATTGATAGATATAGAAATAGAAATAGGAGTAATTTTCATGCATTTACTTATACAGAACACCAGATTAAAGCAGAACCTAAAATGAAATTCAGTTTTCCAAATATTGTACTTTAAATACGTAGTTGAGCTCTGGCTGGTAAAACCAACCAATTTACCAACCAAACAGCAACCACAAAAATACCAAGTCTTCTTGACTGGCAATCGGTATGTTTTAATGTGTCCAGTTGGTTTTCAGGTGGCAAATTGGTTTATCAATTGGAAACACTGATGCAGTAAGTAGGTCATGTTTGAGTTGTGTTTTGACCAGCTCTATCCCCACAGGGAAAATGAGAAGTTTGTCTTTTTACTTCCAGTCTTTCCTTTGGTGTCCAACGCGTATATTCCTCAAACTTTCTTCACCTCCTCAACCTCATCCATTCTCTGCTAAATAACACCAGACTTAGGAAAGCTTCCAAAATTTCATTCAGCCTAAGATAAAAAGTGCAAGCCAGCATCATGAAGCACTTCCACCGCAGGTATTTGAATTTTAGCAGGGAATAAGCCGTGAAGCCCACAGTGTTTCTCAACTGGAACGCTATTTGCATTTGGGGCAGGGCGATTCCAACACCAGCAGGAACTCGTCACCCCCGTCACCCTGAAAATCAAAAAGTTGACGTAGAACCAGTATCATTGTGTCCTATTCTGGACTCCTGCTGATGGCTCTGGAATTCATGTATTTATGGATATTTATTGGGGATCAGCTACAGGCAAGGCACTGTTCTGGGATTTCAGAGCAAACTTTGGTGATCATGGTTGCACAGAAATCATGAAATAAATCATATAACACACTGAAAACTTTAACAAAAATTATTCATGTGCTGTTCATTCCAGTTTTTTCCCCCTCTACTTTCTGTTTAATGTTTTGAAGAAAATCAAAAATAAAAATAAAAAAGGTTAGATTTATCTTGGAAAGAGCTGTCTCCCCAGGCCTCTGTTTTCTTTCACATTTCAAATACTATTTGCAGAGATACCTTGACTATTTTTCTTTGTCATTTACATATGGACTTGAGACTCCTGCTTACATCCCCTCTTTAGTAAATGAACAAGAAAATGAAACTGCCACCTGGTTGCTACCACAATAGCACTGTCTTGCATATCTAAGTTTCAGTAGTTTATCTGGGAGGATGATGCTTTGTTCCATCAAATTGGAGCCTCTGGGTTTTTTTCCCCCAAATGTTAATCACTGTCACTCGGCTACTGAAGAGGTTTCGTCTGGGTAATTAAAGATCTCTTCATATCATGCTTGAATATAAAGTCCTAAATCCGTCATGCAGTGAACTTTGGTCCTCTGAGTATAATGGAGGAAATTGTTTTTTGAGAAATCTTAAAACTGTAAAAGAAAAATTTGATTATACATTCCTAATATAGCTGGATTTAAATAACATTTATGCTTATTAAATAATGAAAATAATTTATAAAAACTTTTACAAAACTCAAACTTTGCGTTAAAAAGCAAAGAAGCAAACACCCCACTCCCCCAGAAACATTCTCCTAAGAGAAAAATTAATTTAGAAAAAAAGACTTTTAAAAGAAGTATTTATTACTGTTTATATGACAATTTTTTTGTGGACATCTAGATTTCACCCATACTTCTTTTATGTTTTAAGTAGTACGATGTATTCAATTTGTGGATGAAAGTAATGTTTATTTTAAAAGGAACTTTTTTCTCGATATACTGGTTGTTTCATTAATATTCTAGTAATGAGACATTATATATATTTCAACTAATAGAAATAAGAATAATTACAAAAATAATCAGAAATAACTGTGAAATCAATTATAGCTTGCTAGATGCTATATACAAATAATATAAACATATTCACCCAGAATTAAAACAATAGGTCCGAGGAACAATCCTTTGGGAGTCAATATTCTATAGCCCTCACGATGAGGATTGAACCAGACAGACCAGAATTTGAAAATCAGTTTTAACACTTATTAGAAATGTGACTTTGTTTTAATAACCCTCTCTGAGCTGCATGTTATTCATCTGTAAAGTGGAAATCGTAGCACCTGAGTCATAGTTGTTGGAAGAATTAATATGTGTGAAGCACACAGTACGTAGTCTTCCATACTTACTGGCATCACCGTCATCATCATCCTTGCCATTCAAGACACTAGAAGCCAACTATTGATTTAAAGGCCTAGTTAGTGGCAAAAATTTCTTGACTACATGAAAAAAATTAGTCCCATTAACCAGGGCTTTTTCCTGCTATCCATAGTTAAGCAGAATTTTTAGCATTATCCAATGCTCGTCAATTTTTTCATAACTGCAAACCCAAAGCACTCATTACAAAATACCAAAGAGCTTTCAGAACTTAAAAAAAAAGTCAAATTATATGCTACTTATTGATCTCGCTATTTTAATTGGATCTAATCATTTAAGTGTTGGTGATTTATATACGATGGAAGTTGCAGAATATTGGTCTGTCACCCATCCTGTCTGCAGATATAATTGCTTTGGCCTACCCAGTGTTGGCAATACGAAGTTAAAGTGACCAAGATTAGAGGACAGGATTCAAATCCAAGTTAGCTCTGCTCCAAAAACTTTCGTTATGCTGTGCTATCTCTTTGATTTTCTTCCAGGCAATATATAGAGAGAGTATAATACATAATAATATTTAATTATTATTATGTATTATAAATATATAACAATGTTGATTAGATATTCAATTGCATGGTTGTTTCTATCGTATTAAATGTGTATGTGTGTGTGTCTGTCTGTATATAAGACTGTGCTGGAAATTTTCTGTTTGTCCCTCCAGATCTTCACCCTTTTCCACTCTGGTCTCTGCACTGGTAGGCTGATCTGTAAGAGCTACATCAATGGACTCCCTTGTCCACTGGGTCCTAGATAGGTTCAGTCAATGAGGTACATCAGCAGAAGATGGAAGAGAGGGGACAGCAAAACTTGGGAATATTTATTCTCCATATCCTTCCCTAAAGTGGTCACTTGAGAGGAAGTGTGCTGCATCCGGTGACCAGACTTAAGATGGGTAAGGCCCTTGTTCTCACTAGCCCCAGGGAATTGCATCTCTATGGTTTCCCAGCATGCTCCTCACACCTTTGTTAGCAGTCCCTTTATTTAAGATCTCTTCAAATTACTCAATATGAGTATCCCCTGTTACCTGTCCTGACCCTCTGATTGGTCTGCCTCCCAGCTTTAATATCCTCCTTCTTCTAGTCAACTTCCTTTTTCTGTTGGGATTGTAAGATATGTGCCCATTCCACACTGCCTCACTGCAACAACCATGCCAGGACCACGGTGGGCCAATTGTATTAATACTCCTCCCGGAGTAGTGATTAGTTCAGGTGGTGAAGCTGCAATCCAAGCTGGGATAGGGATTCTTCACCCAGAACTTCCCAAATTGAGATAAAGGTTGCCCTTTTCTTCTTGAGCCAAGAATTGTTGAATGCAACCTTGGGGCTTTATGTGGCCATCTTCCCTATTTTCCAGTAAGGCATTCTCTACAACAGAGCTCAGCAGAGACAACTAGAAATGAATGACAGACAGATGACACCAAGAAGAGGTTCCTGGAGTCATTATGCAAACTTCCAAACTCTGAGCCCCCAGTCCCTGCAGCTCTCTTCTACAATTGCCTTCGGCACTGTGTGAACATATACTGTATTTTCTTTTTGCTTGAACTATTTGGAGTTTCTGTCACATGCAACTTTAAAAAAAAAGGACTGATTAAAACAGTGGCAAAAACTTTGCAGACTGATATGTTTCTAATATTTTGAATTCAATTGTTTTGAAGAATTCAATGATACTGGCAAGAAATGCACTAGAAAAATTCTGATCCATATAGACATCAAAATCTGTGGGACTTTTTATTACCAGGAGACTTCAGAAAGCCTCTACTGAAATTCAGTTTTCTTTAGGACATATTTTGGTCATATTCCTATTCCAGATTATTTCCCAGAGGGAAAAATGGCTTGACTGGGAGAAGAAGGATAGCAATGGAGTGTGCAAAGAGGAGAGAGCTTTCATTTCTCTCATTTTAAATTAGCGAGTGTGGTTAGGTATCAATGATTAATAGTGGTGTTTTTGTTTGACCAGTCATTGTGGAATTTTACTTATTTATTTTTTTGGTTAAAGAGTGTCTAAATGAATATTAGGTAGGAGAACAGAAGAAAATTTATTTTTCCTAAACAGAGCACTTTTCCTCTGTAAGTGTGACATTGTGTGGATTCAAGAAATGTACAAATGCAGCACAAAAGACAAATGGGGTGTATACTCCATTACAATAGCTTGCTATGTACTAACAATACTTGTCACCCACTTCTCTGACAGTACCATTGTGAGGTTAACAAAGCCCTTGGAAAAATAGGAAATGGTCCTAATAAATATTAATAATAGTTTACTTTCCTGCATTCCAAAGTAGTAAGCCAACACAACTCACCACTTTCTGTTGTACTTATCAAAGCACATGCTTTCACTAAAATTCTAAGTTTAGTTTTAGAGCATTTATATAGTGACTGATGTAGTGGATCTCTCAAAGACTTGGAACACTGAAATAAGAGTTTATAAGATTAACAATGAACATCATTAAAACACTATAACAGAAAAGAACAAGAAACAACCACAAAGGAGGGTTGGAGAACATTGAAAAAATATTCCCCAAGAAGAGCAACTTGGATTCCCCAAATCCAAGTTGTTTCCCATCTACCAACTGCTGTTTTTACTCTCAGAATGGATATTTGTGAATTCATTTGGAACTTAGAAGAAAATATTCCTATACAAACAATGTTAGGAATGGTGGTTAGGTTTCTGGCAGGACTTGCAAGCCTACTAACCCCCATTAGCTGAACCGAAGAACTCTAGCTCCCTGTTGTTCCTGAGAGAAAATAGCGATATTCCGACCTGCAATCCAGGATGCTGAAAAGTCTTCCTATTTCCCAAACCGCCATCCACCACAACCCCACAGTTTGGAAAGTAGGAGTGGAATCCTCCAGTGTCCTTTCCTTCTGGGCCAAGAGAGAAAAAGAATTCCTTCCCTCATGGCGACTAAAGAAAAAAGAATTCTCAGGTAGCCAATGATAACAGGAAGGGGGCAGTGACTCTCATTTGAGGAATGTTCATAAGTTAGTTTTCAAGGCTTGGGAAGGGCCCATGTCCGGGTACTTGCTTCATTTTCTTTCACAATGAGATTGTCATTGATGCCCTATGTTTGGTTTAGTTTAATAGAAATAGCTGTGTTACTTTTCAATCATGAGAGGTGGCAGGTGTTTTGAATCTTCTTCCTTGTGGGCAAATAATGGAACCTATAAATCCGAGGCTACTCTCCTCCCTTTGCCCTTTGACCTCCATAGAGCCTCAAAGGGAAGGTCACTCTTGACCTGGGGTGCAACTTGAACTGAGGTGTCAGAAACCACACACAGATTCTACCAGCCACCTCACAGGATTCTCTGATGACATAACAGAAGCACAATCTCCTTTACATTGTTTTAACAGCTAAAGCCAGAAATAACTCTGACATACATTAGAAAAAAATTAAGCCTTAAAAGCCTTTCTTTTTTCCTTAAAAAACATTAGCATACAAATGAGTTAGCTAGTAGTCATAAATCATTTTTTTTGCCACAAAATTATTGGCTAATTATACCAATTATTGCATTCTTAGCCTATCAGACTATGCTTTGATCATCCAGAGACAGAAATGTCTCTTGGAACCAATCCATTGGACAACAAACGGAGTCGGTTTGGATTGTTCTTTCTGAAAACCATATTGCCAGTAGTGCTCATCATCATTGCTGACCACTGAGGCTTGGTATGAATCCATCAAGAATGGTTACAGCACGCCATCAAGAGTTCTTAAGAGATGAGTCCTCACTTCGCAACTCTCCCTTCTAAAAGATTCATGAAAACGAATAATTGCCATATAAACGTGGCACAGAGTTCTCACTTTTATTTATTTGTTTATTTTTTTAGTGAGAAAAGATTGTCCCTGAGCTAATATCTCTTCCAATCTTCCTCTATTTTGGATGTGGGATGCCACCACAGCATGGCTTGATGAGTGGTATGTAGGTCTGCTCGCGGGATTGGAACCCACAAACCTTGGGCCACCAAAGTGGAGCACTCGAACTTAATCACTATGCCACCAGACTGGCCCCCCGAGTTATCACTCTTATCTTTCAGAATACTGGAAATTCTGACTATATGGGTATGTACACATTTAAACGGTAAAAAGCCTGTCTCCATTTTAGAACACCCTTCCTTATGCACTGTATTACATTGCATATTTCCATACTGAGGACAATCTGATAGGTCTTCTATATGAAGAAGCTAAGAAATATCTACAGAGTTAGCAAAATATTTGCGTATCTATCATTTGGTTGATATTAATAATTTAAGGTTCTTCCAAACCATATGTGTATCTTTACATTTGAAAATGTCCAGGGATCATCTGACATTAAAACAATCACCATTCAGAAAAGTTTTCTCCATGTAGGTTGAAGCTTAGTGAACTATTAAAGCAATATAAGCTTGAAGTGGAATTGTCAAGATTATACCAGACAATATGATAGTAATATTGTACCTTAAAAAATAACAAAGTATATTTACATTCTATTAATTAAATACTTGACTATTCATATTCATTATGCCAGAAGTTTTTCTAACTCCACTGTATTCACTGTTATATATGTACCCAATTGTTACATTGTGGTTTTAAATAATTTGATAGCACAAACTATTGTAGATTTTTATCTCTGATGATTTTTTTTCTTTCACAGTTTTGGTACAAACATTCTATTTATGGTAGGGCATGGTAATTCAGGTTAGGGGCAGGTCGTAACAGGAACCCTCTGTCCTTTCCCCCCATCTGAGTCCTTCTGTCATGATTAATTTCTGTTACAAAAAAAAGAAATGTGTACCATCTGTTTGCTGGTGCTTTGCAAGAGGTTAGCAGTTATTGCCTTCTTTTAGAGTAACGGTGCTTAAAATATTACATGATTTGTTCTCTGCGGCACTAAACACACCGTCTCTGCCACTGTGGCTTTGAAGCCTTCCGGTAGACTGTGAGAGACAGGTGGAAGCCACTCTTGTTAATGTCAGAGTAATGAAATGGAGACAAAATTTAAATTGTTAGTCAAGAATTTTCCAATTTGTATTAAGCATCTCAGATGTCTGCCTCATAGGGGAAAAAAGAAGCAATTGAAGAAAAAAATATGCACATCACATTTACACTGATAAAAAAGAACTTCTAAAGAGTATGAGAAAAACGTGATATTGCATCAAGGTGTAACAATGGTTTTTCTTTGTTTTTTGTTTCTTCTCTCCAAAGCCCCCCAGTACACAGTTGTATGTTCTAGTTGCAGGTCCTTCTAGTTGTGCTGTGTGGGACCCCGCCTCAGCGTGACCTGATGAGTGGTGCTAGGTCTGCTCCCACAATCTAAACCAGCGAAACCCCAGGCTGCCAAAGGGGAGCGTGTGAACTTTACCACTCGGCCACAGGTCTGGCCCTGTTTTTTATTTATAGAAGTTCTATTTAATTATTTTTTCAAATCTATGTGTTGATTTATCATAGACATTATTTTCTCATATTTCAGAATTGTATGTGCTCTTAAACACATTATATTTATTTTATAGTCCTTATCCAAGAGTTCTATTATCTGAACGTCTGAGGAAACCTAATCCCCCTACCTGTTGTGTCTGCTGATTCTCACACATGGTGAACTGTTCCCTTGTGTCCTTTGTATTTAGGAACGTGTGTTCACCTTCAACAAGGGAATCCCTCAGATCCTGAGCTAACAATGTGTCCCTTCAGAACAGTTTTGCGTCTTCCAGGAGCCTTAGGCTTATCACTGGACAGGATCAATTTTTACATCAATTTTTTGACTCACAGATTCTCGCTCCAGGCAGATACCATAAATCAGCATTTAGCAAAACATCATCTTCTTTTGTAAATAAAGTTTTATTGAAGCACAAAATATGTTCATTTGTTTATATACTGTCTACAGCAGTTTTCATTCTGCAGTGGCAGAGCTGAAGAGCTGCAACAGAGACTTTATGGCCCATAAAGCTAATGATATTTGCTATCTGGCCGTTTAAAGAAAATGTTTGCCAAACCTTGGTATAAATTCAAACCCTAAACCCGAGTAAGAGCTGGTATAAGGTTCCAGATTCTCAGGGGAGAGACTATTTCCTTCCACTCACAGTCCAAGCTGACGAATTTCCTTGTTGACTCCATGTGCTAGTGGGTAAGTTGCTTTTTTTTCTGTTAGTAGTCCATGCTTTCACTAAAGACATAGCTTTTTGAGGGTCTTGAATTCACGCAGATTTATTGATTCTAACCCTCTACTTGCGTGAACCCAGAGACTAAGGCCTCATCTCCTGAGAGCATTTAAATTCAAACTCCTCGATCTAGGAAAGCACATTTTCTTGCCACACCAGCAGCCCCCCGCATAGTGCTGCATAGGGGTGCACCCATAACTCCTATACTAACTCCTCATTTTTGTCTCCTCGGTTATCACTTACAAATAAGCTAGGTATTAGTTTGTTTTCAGCGATTATAGGTGTTTTATAGCAAAATATTTCTCAAGTTATGTAATATGTCATATTTCTGGGACTTGAAAGATGTATAAAATGTGACCGAAATCTTGAAGGACTGAAAAATTTTAAATTTTGCTGAAACAATTTTAGGATTTTGAATAAAACTATCTATGTGGAATCAAAAAGGTAGAAGCTATTTAGGAAAATTGAGAAAGAAGTGGGCAATGAAGGAAGTAAAGACACATCATGGCCACCAATGATTGGAGGCCATGTAGCAGAGAGGACTCTGATATCAGACTTGCTCCAATTTGAATCTTACCTATGTGACACTTGGAAAAGTTATTTAACTTCTCATAACCTCATTTTCCTTATCTTTAAAATGAGCGTAATAAGGTCCAACCTATAGCAAAATCTCAAGACATGACCCTTGCAATTAATGTGGATGTATTGCAATGTCTTTAGAATGTTATTCACTCTGCAAATTGCCTCTCTCCTGCTTCAAGGGAAGGAAAGAACCATATTTAACATGTGGCATATATAACAGCAAATATTTCTAGCTGAATTTAGCCATTGTCATTGTTTCCATGGCAACTACCTTACTCTGAGAAGAGCGCCAAAACACATAAAGATGCTAAAAAAGATTTATAGTCACTTGTTTGGGATGATCTTCATAACTCTCGGAGTTATGAGGGAAGGAGTTATCCCAAACATGTGGTCCTAAAAACTTAAAGCAGTTACCAACTGTTTCCCTTGGGAAACTATTTAATAATTTTTAATTGTTTAATAATCTGGTCTCATTTTTTAACCATTTCTACACAACTGTCCTAGAAGGTTATCAGATTGGTATAAGTAATTTGTCAGAGTATACTCATTAGGTAGACATTAAGAAGGGAAAAATTAGCCAGAAAATATGATGTGAGGAAAAAGGCGATGTTCAGGTTTGGGAAAGGAAGGCAGGATATTGTCTCTAATTGTGGGGGTAAGAGATGTGCACAGCCTCAGTAACAACAGAAGTGAGGGGAGAGGTGGAGAGGAAACTACTGTCATAGGCATAGTGCAGTTCAATGCTATTCCCATTGTATGAGTGGTACACAACCAGTGTGAAGGCTGTGTTTGCATCTTATTTATTCAGACGTAACATTTTTTTCCCCACTAAAGAAAGCAGTAACTCATTTCTCCAAGAAATTCTTTGGACCAAGTTTGTTTCCAAATCCAGTATTTTCAAGCAATCTTTCCTGATATGACTTTTCAGAAACTCACAGAAGACAACACAAATCAATTCCCGAATGAGTTTTCTATATCTTATGGTGTTTTCATCAGTCAACAGTTTTGTTTCTTCAAATCTTAGACTTGTCTTCAATTAGAACAGAACCTGTTCAATTATAGTGAATATAGGGATGCAAATTCCCTTTGCTTATATATTTTAAATGATTTCTAAACACATAATGAACATGATGTAATTTCACTTCTAGCCATGCCAAAAGAAAAAGGGAAGTTACATAGTGCTTGAATACTTTCAGTCTCTAAAATACAAATATCCTCAATCATTATGAAGCTTATGTTCTACAGAGAAAAATAGCTTGTAAAAAACTGACTAGATTAATAAATACTTCAAAAAATCGTAATTTTATTTACTATGAAAAGCTGATGAAAAGACATTCTTCCTCACAGTAGGAAACATAGGTTATGATGAATTTGTCTAGAGATATCCAGGGTATTTACTTAGAAGGTGGAGAGTAGATTCCACTCCGCCCTAACCCTCTTTCTTCAAAATAGGTGCTGCTATTGGGTCTCTATTCTTTGTGAAGTATTCAAAATCAGCTATCAGTTTGTTACAGACTGAATATTTGCTCCCCCCCCTCCCCCATTCATGTATTAAAACCTAATGCCCAATGTGAGTGTGTTTGGAAGTGGAGCCGTTGGGATTATTTAGGTCATGAGGTGAAGCCCTCATGAATGGGGCTCTCATAAAAGAGGCCCTGGAGACATCTCTGGCCCCTTCCACTAAGAGCCGATGCAGTGAGAACATGGCCGTCCGTGAACTAGGAGATGGGCTCTCACCAGACATCCAGTCTACCTGTGCCTTCATCTTGGAATTCCCAGCCTCCAGAACTGTGAGAAATAAACGTCTGTCATTTATAAGCCGTGCAATCTATGGCATTTTGTTATAGTAGTCTGAAAGGACTAAGACAGGTCCAAACGAAAATCTGCTTACAGAGGAACTAGCAAGACCTCTTTGCTTGGGACCTTCCAGAACAAAAGTGTAAATTGCTCATCACTATGTTCTAGCATATCAGTACAGGGGTAGCCTTAAGTTTATGTGAGTAGGTATGATTTGAAACACTCTAAAAGATCCCCTGATCTAGTGCACCTTCCCAGGAAGGTGAAATTCTATTTGCAAATAACTGCATGCGCTATTAATGCAAAGGTACAGAACCAAACAAAACCCAATGTTGTGTTACATTAATATAATTTGAGAGCTAATCAACGCTTCCTTTTATCCCCTCATTACACATGTGTATCCCTTCCATATGTGGAACTTGATTTGAAAACTCTATACGATTTCACAGGTTAAAGAGAGTAGTTTTGGGGTCAGCCCCATGGCCGAGTGGTTAAGTTTGTGCCCTCTGCTTCAGCGGCCCATAGTTCACTGGTTTGGATCCCGGGCACAGACCTACTCACCGTTCATCAAGCCATGCTGTAACGGCATCCCACATAGAAGAACTAGAATGACTTACACCTAGGATACATAACTATGTACTGGGGCTTTGGGGAGAAAAAAAAAGAGGAAGATTGGCAACAGATGTTCTCTCAGGGCCAATCTTCCTCAGGAAAAAAACAGAGAGAGAGACAGTAGTTTCAACAGAATTAGACTAAGACATTTTAATGAAAAGGGCTTTAAAACATTTTATATGTAAGTATATATATTCTGAATATATGCATATATTCAGAACTTTTAACATTTAGCATTTAATGTAGTTTTCAAAAATTTGAGAGTATTTAATATTTTTCAATATGATTTTAAAAACCCAGCATTTGAGGGAGGAATCCCTAAACATATAAATGTTAGAGAAAAAGTTGACGCAAAATCCAATGATGCTTTTTTAAGGATATTTTCAGACACCATGCCTTCTCAGAGAAAGGAAACAATAGAAAGAATAAACAAATGGGACTTCATCAGACTAAAGAGCTTCTTCAAGGCAAATGAAAACAGGATTGAAGCAAAAAAAAACAACCCACTAACTGGGAAAAAATATTTACCAGTCATATATCTGACAAAGGCTTAATATTCATAATATATAAAGAACTCTCACAACTCAACAACAAAAAATCAAACAACCCAATCAAAAAATGGGCTGGAGACATGAACAGACATTTCTCCAAAGAAGATATATGGATGGCCAATAGGCACATGAAAAGATGCTCATCATCACTGATCATCAGGGAAATGCAAATCAAAACTACGCTAAGATATCACCTTACACCTGTTAGAATGACAAAAATATCTAAAACTAATAGTAACAAATGTTGGAGAGGTTGTGGAGAAAAAGGAACCCTCATACACTGCTGGTGGGAATGCAAACTGGTGCCGCCACTATGGAAAACAGTATGGAGATTCCTCAAAAAATTAAAAATAGAACTACCATACGATCCAGCCATCCCACTACTGGGTATCTATCCAAAGAGCTTGAAGTCAGCAATCCCAAAAGTCCTATGCGCCCCAATGTTCATTGCAGCATTATTTACAATAGCCAAGACATGGAAGCAACCTAAGTGCCCATCAACAGACGAATGGATAAAGAAGATGTGGTACATATATACAATGGAATACTACTCAGCTGCAAAACAGAACAAAATCATCCCATTTGCAATAACATGGATGGACCTTGAGGGAATTATGTTAAGTGAAATAAGCCAGCAAGAGAAGGATAATCTGTGTATGACTCCACTCATATGAGGAATTTAAAATTATGGACTAAGAACAGTTTAGTGGATACCTGGGGAAAGGTGGGGTGGGGGGTGGGCACAAAGGGTGAAGTGATGCACCTACAACACGAATGACAAACATTAATGTACAATTGAAATTTCACAAGATTGTAACCTATCATTAACTCAATAAAAAAAATAATTAATTTAAAAAAAAATCCAATGATGCTTTTTTAAAACAATTCTGCCAGTCACCATTTTGGAATAAGGTAAGAGGAAAAATATTATTCATCTGTATTTCTTTCAAACAAGAAACAATGAAGAATTCCAGGAAGATCATTGATATCAGAAATGTGATTTTCCTTAGTAATTCTTTTCTAGTTTACTTGACTGGTCACTTTTCAAATTAAAACAGAAGACATAATGGAGAGATTTCTATTAAACACTAAATTGAGCAATGAGAGAGAATAACAGTTCATTTTGAAATGTTTTAGAATTTCCTAATACATTTTTCTGGTTCCACATGATCCTTTTTGCCTTGGTAAAATTTGAAGAATGCAAACCCATGACACACCAAGCATCAATCACTCTATTCTAACCACTGCTCAATCCAATTTTGTTGATTCAAAAATATTCATTGTTCATCTCGCTATTCATCATTTATTCATCAACGCTCATTAATAATACATAGTCATAAATTACAAATATCAAAGTTAACACTCTTATGTTAAATGTCTTTTAACATTATCCGTGCAAGTTCCTAAGTAAACAGATAAAAACTAGAGGTTAAGGAATAAAGTTCAGTGGAAAAAAACAAGAAAAATACCACCTTCTTAAAGGCAAGTTTATTTATTTTTAGGACACAATGAAGCTAAGTAACTTACTGAGTCAGTCCAGCTCTCAGTACATGTTGTAAACCTTCTATTTTTGCTCAGTATCTTCCCTTTTGTTGATCTTTAAAATGAAAGCATTGAAGCTTTGCTTTGCAAAGCCATCCTAACATGATATGCTACAATTATCTTTATGGGGTTGAGTCATAAATAGATAAACCAAACGGTAATGCCTTGATACATTTTTATCAACTTTTTGGGGGTACAGACCATTTAAAAATACAATCAGCCTGAATGAACTAAAGACGCACGGCTCAGCAATCTAGACAGTGAATCAGGAGCAGTTTGCAAGACGAGTTGAGACAGTCACGTGAGACACCAAACTTAACACGCTCAAAGTAAAAGGAAAGAGGGAGAGAATGGTGAGGAAAACCTGGGTTTGGGAACTAGGCATCAAACCCAAGTCTGAGTCTCAGTTAATCTTTCTGAGCATCAATTTCCTTATCTGAAAAAAGGGGATAGTTAAATCTTTCATAAATGTATAAATACCCTATCCTATCGTGTTGACTAGCATGTAATAAGTGTTTTAAAATAGTGCCTCATATTGCTAACAAGGAAAACTAGTAAACAACTTAAACTGCTTTAATATTGCAACTAAAGTCCATTGTCTTAGTTGCAAACTGTGTAACACTTGCTTTCTAGGCCATAGCAGCCTGGCAGGGGACAATCAAGGGATAACTTCAAAGATAATAAAAATAGCCTCTGGTTTTTAGTGCTCAAAGTGGAATAACTGAGCCTCTTTCTCTCCTCCTGTCATGCCCCTGGATGGTCCTGTCTCCTCTTGGCAGCCAGTGAAGTTCCTCCGAGGTCCAGCCCTCGCCACACACACCTGGCCTCTGCCGTTGCTCCTGCAGATGTGGGCTGTACCTTCCCCGCTGTCCCTGGGGTCACTGCCAGCCTCTGCACCACCGCTATTTCTAGTTGCTAATGTTGACCCGTCACTCTCAATACTGCCAGGCTCCCATCAGCAGCAATAAGACATTTGCTATTTTCCCAGAGGGATGCCCTCAGTTTCCAAGGTGCTCCTGCTGTTTCAGGTCTATCTTTTAAGTGCTTAGTTCTCTTACAAGCCTGTCATTTTGGTTCAAAGGATTAGTGGAGGACCCTGTACCACGTCTCTCCCTGCCCACTGTGAACAAGCATCCCAGGTTACCACCAAGGGCCAGCAGTGTCCCTGCTCTCAGGGTGAGGCAAGTGTCTGTATTTTGGGAGAGGAAGGCTGAGGCCTCTGGGCATCAGGCCTGGGGGTTATGAGGGGACAGAGGAGAGAAACACAGGCCTGGGGCCAGCTCCCACAGGTTCTGAGGGCATGTGGAGTGGTGAGATTCTCCCAGCAGAGGCCAAACTTCAGAGCCCCCGGCTTTTTTCTGTTTTTTCTGGTTCTCTCTTTCTTCTTCATTTTATTGAGCTGTCCTGTGATAAATGTCTACATTCGTGCTATCCATTTTAGAACGTAAACGCTCACAAATTAGCTCTATGTTCAAGATGTATTATTCTGTAAAGCACCTATCACAATGACATTTGCACTTAGATTTTTTTTTTAACTACTGTATCTTTGTTGTAACGATTATCCTAAAATTAAAGCAGGAAGGCAATTGAAAGGTATTATTAGCCATTTATGGATCAGTATGTTGCTTTATGTAAAGCTGTAAAGATAATGAGTATGAAAGTGCTTTGTAATATACTCTTCAATTTATTATTCCTATATTATTGCACTTTCATAAATGTGCCAGTTAAAATAGAAAAGGTATATTGTCCTCTATACTATAATTATGCTTTTAACTAGAAATAAGCCACTCTTAGACATGCTTCCATTGTTTCCTTTATAGCTATTTATTTTCTTTATGCTGTAATAGCCATGAATTTCTAGAATGATAGTCATAGACTTGTACACTTAAAAGGGGTGTTAGAGCCCTTACCCATTCCTATGCCATTAGGCAGAGCTGCCCTTCAACCTATTCAGACAGGTGAAGGCATACACCATTGACAAAAATATAAAGTGAATGTTTTTCTGATTATAAATGCAAGACACATTTTTTAAAAGAAGTTCTATATCTTTCCTTCATTCAATATCAAATACTCCTGGTTTAACAATATAAATACTCAGTGATCAAGGGCAAAACAAAACAAACAAAAACTATATTTCTTTTGCTAGTATTTAGCATAAAAAGCATCCATTGTGTTTTGATATTACTGTTCTTTGTGATGGGTTTTCTTTTTCCGTTCACCCTCACTGCTATTGTCTGCAACCAGGACATTTAGAAAATCACACCATTAGAAAAGGTTCACAACAACAAGACAAGAATTTTAAAGAAAAAAAAAGCCCAAGCCAATACAAAGACCACTTTCCATATTATTCTCCTATGGTTATTAATACATAACTGATTTTTTTTAAATTATAATCACATACTCAGTTTTTTTATGTAACATGACATCATATTTCCAAGTTCTGACACAATGCTGATATCTTTCATTTTAATAAATTCATAATATTTCATTAGGTGAATGAACTATCATTGTTTATTTGCTATTACTATATAATGAGACAATAAGTATGTTTGGTTACACAGTTTTCTCCACTTGAAGCAGTGTCTTAATCTAAATTTCCAAAAATTTAGATTTGCGGGACTTGATCCATAATTTCAAATTACTTTTCCAAAAGATTCTCCTAATTTTTCTACCATCAGCCATGGCATGAGTGCTCTAGCACTCAATGTTTCAGTGATTGTAATTTGCTAAGTTTGGAATAGGTGTCTTTGATGTAATTAATCTTTGGGGAACAAAATAAAAGGAAAGAAGTCACCTTAGCAGCTGCACATATCAGATCATAAAGAAACTCAGATTAATTTCAGATTATTAGAGACTGATCTAAAAATCTTATATCAGATTATCAGTTTTCAGATGTATTAAAAGGACAGTCAGGAAACGAGAACTACTGCCCCTTGCGTGCTAACTGCCCCATCTGGACCACTTCCTCTAGAAGCCCTTTCTGAAGTGTGAGAACTGAACATCCTAAAGATGGTTCTCTCTTTTCTGATCTGATTGTATTTCTCCATTGCTGAAAAAAATCTTCAGTGACTGCAATTGTCCATAGATAAATTCCAAATCCCAAGGCCTGCCTCTGAGGCAATAGAAAGGACACATGGACAGCAGTACCCTGGAAGGAGCACATTTCACAGACTCAGAGGACCCGGGTTCAAGTCTCATCCCTGTGCTAATACTTAACCTTCCAATGTGCTTATCTGCACAGCAAGAATAATAGCGTATATTTTACAAAGCTGTTTAGAAGATTGGATGAGAATTCATTTGAAATGGCCCAGAATGAAGGGCCTCGTTAAACTGAATTGCTTTCTTTCATTCCTCTTCTTTCTGGGCTCAACCTTCTTTACAGCATGGGTCCCCACACCCACCTGTTGCTTTTCTGTTGCGATACCTCTGCTTATTATATTGTCTCCATCAAATGCTTGTTCTTCACATCTCCAAAATCCTATCTAACACTCAAGTAGGAAGACTTTCCAGATTGATCTCCCCAATGGAAATGGCCTTCTCCTGTGCCACCATCAGCATTTATCACAGTTTGCTGTATGTGATGCCATATATGGGGTGTCACATGTCCTTCAGAAATGGAGCCCATGTCTCAATTCTCTTTGTATCCCTCCATCACCCTAGCATAGTGCTTAGCACAAAATAAGCACCTGTCTATTGTTGCTTTTATTTAATTCTATCATATTACACTCCATGCTTTTTTCTCCTGCTCTCTCTTCTGCCTTTATTCTTTGTCTTTCATATGAAGTGACATTCCACATTGAACACATCCGCCACGAAAAATAGAAATAGAAGGCTGTGAACTTCCCCTAACCTCCAAACAGGCACACAAAAATCCCAATAAGCAAATGAAATGACAGTTTTAAGAAAGAGGGGGGGGGGGGAAGTAGCCTGCCAAAGAAGCAGCTTTTGCATGTCTAAATCTGTCTGTTTTGGGATGTAAGCCAAAGTCAGGGGTCCAAGACTATTCCAATTCTATTGCATTCCATTTATTATTTATATAGTGCATATTGCTGTAGTCTCTAAGCACTTTAAAATGAAATACAACATACCTCTGGGAGCGAAAAAGGAAATGAGGAACGGGGAAGGGGGGTGTGTTGGAACATTGGTTATCATTGTGAGCTTGGTGAGGTCTAAGCTGAGACAAGCAGCTCCTCCTCTTTCTGACACAGGTGTGAATAACACATTGTTCAATGTCAGTGGCATAAATTTCCACTGGGAGTTGGAAGCCAACCTGTGCAGAAAAGGCTTTCTTTATCCTTTGCTCAAAAATCTCATGATCCTGAGGGGAAAGGACCCCTTCCTTCTCTGGTATCCACCCTGAAATTCAAAACCTGATTGGAGCATAATTAATACTGATGCTCACCATATCAACTTCACCCTTCAAGATAATTTTTTTTTATTCCTTGTGGCAGCAGAGACTACAACTGCTAAAGCTGCTGGATGCTGAGTTTTATTCATTTGGTTCAGTTTCCTATGGCATTTGAAAATTCTCAAAGGGAGAAGAAAAGGAGAGTCAAGCGGTGTCATCAGAGCACTGTGGAGCAGCCCAGGTTCTGTCATTCGTTCTGCAGGCAACACCACAGATACACATACATTAGGGGGTCAATAAGTGCTTTCTTCTAACTGAATTCTTCAGGTATTTCCTGATAATGTGCCCTTTATTAAGGAGGTCTAAGGAAGCCTCTGGGTCTCTCCCAAAATAGAAAAGCATCCAAATGCTTTGACACCAGACTCCAGCATTTCTGATGGCTTTACATGTGGTCTTTAGGCAAACTCAAACTTTATGTTGGGGGGAGCTTTGATAAGCTTTTTTACTCAAGCAGATTTTCTTGTTGAAGCCTGGGACCAGGGGAATAAGCTAAATAGAGATGCCTCAGACTGGGGTGTTCAATATTCTCTTTAATGATTAAAAATGTTGACTCCAGTGGGAGCAGAGCTCATGCTATAGAGATTATTATGGTTTGAAGCATTTTCTGTATGAGTGGTGAGGGCAGGGTGGGAGGGGCTAGGGAGTGAGACCATGAAAGGCGTCAGCTCCTACAGGGAGGAGGTAAGAGGGTCTCAGTGATTCAGCAGCTCAGCTGGAGGACAGAGGCAGGCAGGATGGGCGCTGAGAAGGGGATGGCTGCTGTCCTCCACAACAAGGTTTTTTAAAACTTAAATCTCAAGTGTTTTTCATTATGTGTGTAATATCCCTCTGTAACTGCCCACCCATCAGTGAAGAATTATAAACACAAGAGCTTTCTGTTAGCGGCACGTTGAGGAATATGTGGGAAGCATGTGTCTCTGTTTGGGGAGGGAAGTGAGTTGGAAAGAAATGTTAGCATGAGGTGAGTGAGGGAAAGGCTGAGTGTGGTGTGGAGAGAAGGGGGACAGTGGGCCAGAATGGGCTTGTAGAACATGGACACATGATCCTCAGCTTCTCAGAATTGTTAGGAGTTGGGCTGTATTTCCTGCACCCATGTAATGTGGGGGAGGGATGGGAATGGGAGGGAAGATCATTATTACATGACCTTTAAAGTAACAGTTGAGGGGCCAGCCCAGTGATGCAGTTAAGTTCACACGTTCTGCTTCAGTGGCCCGGGGTCACCGGTTCGGATTCTGGGTGCAGACCTATGCACCACTTGTCAAGCCATGCTGTGGTAGGCGTCCCACATGTAAAGTAGAGGAAGATGGGCACAGATGTTAGCTCAGGACCAGTCTTCCTCAGCATAAAAAAGAGAATTGGCGTCAGATGTCAGCTCATGGCTAATCTTCCTTAAAAAAAAAAAAAGAAAGAAACAATTGAGCTGGAACGAGGATAAACTGGAATAAAGACTGCTACAGGATAAAGTCATGTCTAATTCAAGAAAAGAAAATAAGGAAGGAACGAAGGAAATCTCTGCTGACCTATCCCAGGCCACTCATGGCTTCAATCTTCTTAGAATGGGTAGTGCGGTCCGTGTCTTCCAGGGACAGCTTTAAGTGATGGGGAAGAGAGAGGAACACAGAAACAAAATACACTTTTGAGCTTTCAGAAACCATGCTAGATCCTTGGAGGTGACCTGAAAGAGGTAGAGGTGGGCTAGGGGAACCCAAGAACAGGAGGTGCTCAGTTCCATGCCTATGGGCCCCTAACTGGCCCACAACCATCTTTCTGTTCTCCCAGGTGTTACTATGCATCCAGAAATCAATACCTTACCCATGCATGTATATTTGTATTTCAGAAGATTTCCCATACAATAGATAAGACTTAAACTCAAAAGAGTGACCAACAAAAAACTAGCTGCATGCAATTTTGTGTGTCCTGGGTACTTTCATTCAAATTGTCTTTTAAAAAATTTGATTTTCATGATAACCCTGTGAGGACAGACAGAAGCACCACTACCTCATCTCCAGAAGAGATCGAGGCTTACACGGAGAAGGTTATGCATTTAGCAAGTGGAAGAGTGGCGTTCTAAACTCAAAACCTTTCACCATTTTCAGGCTGCTTTACCCCACATAACTGGGTAGTTGCGATCTGTAGCATCCGGGTAGATAACTCTTTTACTGTGTGCAAGAGTTGTTTGTGTGTGTGCTTCAGGGTCTCCTTAAATCATGGGACATGGGAAACTCTGCTCAGCCCTAGCTGGTTCTTGACATGCAGGAATGTAGGCCCAAGTCTTCCAATTCTTCAAAAGAAGCTGGACATTTATATTTGTATATGAAGTCTGATATTTTAATGTTGGCACATTCGAAAATGAAAAGAAATAAACACATTGTGCAAACTAAGCATCCTGGCCGCCGCTGTGAGACTTCTGCCTTAAATCTGTGTGCTTGGCTCCCTCTCAGCGCTGTTCCCAGAGGGAGCATAAAGGTGATGCTGCTAATGTCTGCCCTCCCTTCCTGCTCCTTTCTCTCCAACAGACTCTCACCTCATCTGAATATCTGCTCCTGGATTCCTCATCTCTCTTGTCTATTTCTCCCCATCTGAGTCGTTTTCATTTTTCTTTTGGGACCCTTGGAAATCAAGCGGTGTCAAGAGAAACTTGTTTTGTTTGTTTTTTTTAGCATCCTAAACTAGGGTGAGCTAGATAATAGACAGCTAGAGGGAGTAGGGGCAGGGATGGAGGAGCAAGGAAGGCTGAGGAAAAGGCACACACAGGCGCTGCCTGTGAAGGAGAGGAAATGAAAGGACGGAGCTGACAGCAATCTTAGTAAATATTAAATAGTAATGAAATAGAGAGTAACAGGCCACAAAGAAACTGCGATAAGCATGCCAGTAGTTTACTATATTTTGGCACACAGCTGGTATTAGAGCTTAACACATCTCTTCTGATGTTACAGACAGTTTTACTGTGCTGGGAGAAAAACCTGAGTAATGAATACAAGGCAAATGCTTTTGCTATTACAGAGACAAATAAATGGTAGACTGAGAATGACAGAATAAAAGAAAGAAACTCTATTTCCATCATTTGAAATAGATGTTACATCTTGTGGCAGATAAGCTTTCATTAATTAGCAGCAAGAGATTTTGGAAACAATCATACTGTGAGTGGTCTCCGCTCTGCATTTGGTAATGAAAGTGCTTTTTTGAATGTGACGCTTTAGTAATTCAGGCAACAATATTTCTCAGCTCCTATTGTGTACAAAGTAGCAGGCACTGTGAGGGGAGGCACTGGAAACAGTGGATGTAATCTTTTCTACTGAACAGCTTGCAGTCTAGTGGTATTAAATTTGCAAGAAGGATGAAGCTCCCCACGAAACGCCCATATCAAATCTTAAAGAATAAAAAAAAAAATCTATGTACTAGATACCTCTCCCAGAAAACGTATCTCTTTGCATTCATTTGAACATAATTCAAACCACGTTTACTAAAAGTCTCTGAGACCCTGTTATACAGCCACTTTGTTTTTACTTTTCTGAAAGAAAATACGAAGACTACCATTTTCTTGGAAGCGTCTTTAAGATTTTAAACAATAAAACAGTGTCTACATTTATCTAACCTTAAGGCTACCTGAGTCTAAGCTGGAGACTTCAATTACAGTGTATACAGTGATCCTTTCTCCTGACTCTCCCCCCTTTTTTCCCACCTCCCTGCCTTTTGATTGTTATACCCATAGTATCATGAATTGCATACATATTTATTAAAAATGCTATCACTTCTCCCTCCCATTCAATAAAACAGGCCAATACCAAAGTTAGGTTGTCACACCTGTCTTCCCACTTCTCAAGCCTGACGGGGTTATCAGTAAGCACAATCAGTCAAAAAGCAAAGCAGAACAGTGGTAGTGCCACCCAGTAAGAAGAATGAAATCCAGATGCTGTCAAAATTAAGAGAGATTTGATTAATGCCACCATTAACTTTATTTTCACTGCTTCCCCAGCAGGGTTAAAAAAAAGCAGTTCAGGGCGAGTGATATACTGACACTGAGGGGCATCTCTTAGCAAGGCACAATTTTTCAAATAATGTCTAAGGTACTTGATGTGTTATCAAAAGATCACCTTGTATCTATCAAGAAGCTTTAATTATAGGAGTTAAAAGTAGCCTTTCCCTCAATGCCCATTTCCTACCCAAATTTCTCTAATATCAAATTTACTTTTGTCTCTTCTGTGACAGCAGAAATATCAGTGATGTAATGCAGTGTATATTTGGGGTCTCTACGACATCTGTGGAAGTCGAATCTTATTTTCCAGACAGACACAAAATTCACATGGCTTTTAACTCATTTTTAAGTAGATCCTGACTTAATATAAAAAATTGAGAACAGATGACCAATATTCACAAAGAATCGTAAAAATTCGGAACATTCTAAAGAATAAATATCTTCAAGAAAAGTTGACTGAAAATCCTAAGTTGAGATGACACAAGTGACTGTGTTTCAAATCACTTGGTTTGCATTCCATCCTTTAATCAATCTCGATGAATCTTGATATCATCTGTACATTTCAAGCTTCTTCCTAAATCTTCTCAACAGTTTTCAAAGCTATTTATTTTGGTGCTTTCAGGAAATCAATAAAAACGTCTTACTCTATTATGCGTAGTGAAAGAACAGAAAAACAAAAAGCTTAATTGCTCCAGCTGTGCCTTCTTGTTTATTTAAATAAAAAAAAATGAGCTAATCTGTGTTGAACACAGAATCCATTGAATTGTGATAAATTGATGTTACTTTATCCTTCTTGACAGCAATTTTTCAGAAATCCCTGTCATTTTTATAAATTTCAATAGTTGGAAAACTCTTATTTTCTCTTTGTGAAAAATCAATGATCGGTAATTTTTTTATAAGTATGGTGAACATATCTGACATAACCTTAAACTTTTGACATCTATATTTTAAGTAATTGAAATTACATATTTCAACCTAAAATTTTATGTTTTCTATTCAGATGTTAAATAGTTTTTGAACTCTTCATCATTTGGCAAATTATCTCAGTTTTTAAAAATAATTGTCATTGTTAGCAAATTTATTTGACAATATCTTCATTAGCAAACGGATAGGCATTTTCAATCAGAGTCCTAGGTTGAATGTGGGGAAAAATCTGTGCAGGGTCCTCTCCCCGGCTTGTCTCCACTGTGGCCCAGTGGCTGTAACTCACGTCTACATGGCTCTATGCCAACAGAAATGCCTATGGAAAGGAAAGCCTGTTCTGAACTGAAGGCTGCTGCCTTTGTGAAAGATGAGAAGACAAAGCCTAATACAGTGAAACTTCTTTAGAACATTTTCCAGGGAACTGAACATTTTGAATGTTCTACGTGGGAAAACATGCGCTGGGAGAGCAGCACAATGACGCATTTCACTGTACTTCCACTTGCCAAGCATTCCAGGGCACTCTGCATACGAGGCTAACAAACCGCTTAAACAGGAGATGGTCACAGGCTCGGGAAAGCTTTCCTCCCGCCCTCTTTGTGGTCACACAAAACAGTCAATTACTTCCGTCTGAAACAGAGGCCAGGTCTGTTCTCAAAAACCACGCTCTGGAGGAGGTATAGGAATATCCAGTGGTTACTTGAGCTAGTTCAGGTGGCTTAGAGAAGGGCAAAATGGTTCCTTTACAGACTAGAAAAATCACTTTAACAAAGAACAAACGTCTCCGGGGGAAGGTAAGCACACCAACACAGTAAGTATCATCTTCGCTGAATGTTGAGTTGGAGCCATTTTAGTTTGCCTGTCTGTGCTTTTCTCTATTAAGTGTTATTTTGTTATGCACTAGCGTATCATGGTTCTCACATTTGAAAGCCTCTTTTCTTATACCTTTTAATTTATTTCAGATCATACAGAACCTCAGAAAATTGAGGACAAAATCACAGAACACCAGATACCAAGGCAGGTCGTACTGTGCTTTGAGCAACCTTTCTATAAACTTCTCGCTTTCCAGCCTAGTTATTTTCTCACAGAGCTTGTTTAGCGGAGTGTAGGAAATTCTACTTACTGGGTTTTTTGGTTATCTAGGAGCATCTCGGTATTTTTCAGATTACTAAGAATCTGTTGTAAAGTGACTTCATGACACAACAGATAAAGAGATCAAGATAAATTGCTGATGGAGACTGTGTTTTCTAAGAAGGAGTGATAAGCATTAGCAGATAAAAAACGTAATCAATCAAGAATGGAACAAGGCAGGAATAGGGAGAATGTTTTTCCATTTAAAATCTAGTGTAAATTTTGTCCTTAACAAAGTCAGAGAAAATATAAAGAATCAGAGGGAATTGTTAAAATACAGAATAAAGGAAGAAAAACTTTGCTTAAATAGATGAGTGAAGGGTTTCAGACATAAATAAATGTATGTTTGTATGTTGATATGTACGTACGTGTGTTTTGGGTTTTTCCTTTCCTGTTAGGATTAAGTAACTGTTTAAATAAATTTATTTAGGAGTTGATTATTTAGTTTGTCAATAATGAAAATCTACTTTTTATAGCTCTTTAAAAAATAACTTAAAAAAATGTACAAAAATAGATCTGTTTCAGAAAATCAGGAATAATATTTTTCACTTTTCTAAATTCTAGGTTCCAGAATACTAGTGGTCTAAGAGAACTGATAAGAGTCATGGTCACTAAAAGTGGAATGGTCCAAAAAGCCTCAGAAAGTACAGGATTGAAAGAATGAGACAACCAAATATTAACTTCTGGATAACTTCCAACTCTCTATCCACCAACCCACCCCCCCAATGCCCACCTCACCCCACCCCATCTCTTTAGGGATAAGTCAGTCTCCTAGCATTTGACTAATGGTACAAGAGTCAGTTTTTTGTTTTTGTTTTTGTTTTTTTTAACTTTTTATTAAGATTATGATAGTTTACAACCTTGTGAAATTTCAGTCATACATTATTGTTAGTCATGTTGTAGGTGCACCACTTCACCCTTTGTGCCCTCCCCCTACCCCCCCTTTCCCCTGGTAACCACCAATCAATTCTCTTTGTCTCTATGTTTAACTTCCACCTATGAGTGGAGTCATACAGAGTTCCTCTTTCTCTGTCTGGCATATTTCACTTAACATAATACCTTCAAGGTCTATCCACGTTGTTGTGAATGGGACGATTTTGTCTCTGTTTATGGCTGAGTAGTATTCCATTGTATATATATATACCATATCTTCTTTTTCCAATCATCAGTTGATGGGCGTTTAGGTTGCTTCCACATCTTGGCTATTGTAAATATCCACGTCTAAGCATATTGTAAATAATGCTGCAATGAACATAGGGGTGCATGGGACTTTTGGAATTGCTGATTTCAAGTTCTTTGGATAGATACCCAGTAGTGGCATGGCTGGGTCATAAGGTATTTCTATTTTTAATTTTTTGGGAAATCTCCATACTGTTTTCCATAGTAGCTGCACCAGTTTGCATTCCCACTAACAGTATATGAGGGTTCCTTTTTCTCCACAACCTCTCCAACATTTGTCACTTTTTGTTTTGGTTATTTTTGCCATACAAGAGTCAGTTTTGATGTTTAAGAGGCTGAAGGAGCTCCACAAACAATTGAAACTTCCCTAATCATATCACTTCTCTTAAAATACCCCCAGCCACACTCTCCCTGAGGATTTCCCATTAGCTGCCTGTGACAGACAGTCTCTAAATGGCCCCCAATGATCCCTACCTCCTGGCATTCATGCTCTTGTGTAATGCTGTAGCCTTCATTGTGCACTGGATTTAGTGACTCATTTCTAGCAAATAGAATGTGGCAGAGTTGCAGGGATGTCACTTACAAGATTAGCTTACAAAATGGCTGTGGCTTCTGTCTGGGGTGCTCTCTCTCTCTCTTACTCTGTCTGAGGGAAGCCAGCTGCCATGTTGTGAGCTGTCCTCTGGAGAGGCACACAACACAGCCCAACAACCTGCCAACCAATGAGTGAGCTTGGAGTCAGATCCTCCCCCACTGAGTCTTCACATAAGACCTCAGCCCCATGACATCTGAACTCAATCTCTTGAGCCAGAGGCACCAAGCTAAGCAGCACCCAGATTCATGACAGAAACCATGAGATACTAAGTATTTGTTGTTTTAAGCCACTAAGTTTTGAGGTAATTTGTTATGCAGCCATAGGTAACTAATACACTTTTTTGTCCAGTTCCAGTTTCCATCTTTTTTAGTCCACCTTCTCATTTGCCAATTCCTGCCTTTTCTCTCCCATTGTCATTCCCCACCCCACGTCCTTTTACTTCTTTTGTGGGACAGTTTAAAACTATCTCTGCTTCACAGGTTCCTTTAGGCCAATGCCCTCAGGGCTTCTCCTTCTTCACCTTAAATGGCCTAAAAATAATAAAGCAGGTTTTCAACCTAAGAGAAACTCTAGTACTAGCTACCATAAGAACAATTTTTCCAGTTTTATATTAAGAAACTGTGAGTCATCCAAAATAAATAATGTATCTATGATTTCATCAACTTAAAAACACTCTAGCTTTGGCATGTTTCATAAAGTTGAGATTAAAACTCCTGATGATTAAATAATCAATTCCCTGATTACTTAAACTTCCTATAGTAATAACATAAATTATTTTCAAATCTTTTAGTTATTTTTGGTAACATTTGATTTGGATTATTGCTATACGTTAATGTGAGACATCCATACCTGAAATCCTCAAGTTTTTCAGCCTTCTTCTGGGCTCAGTTGTTACTTCAATACCCCCAATGAAATGCCTTGTGCCACCTATTACCATCAGCTTGTAGAAATTGCTCTCTTCCAAGATTTTGGAGGATACCCTGAAGACCTACATTCTCATTTGTCATCTTTCTCTTTGGAATTTCTCCACTATCTTCAGCTTCCCCCAAATGCCAATCACACAAGACTGCTGGATTTCCATTGCTTACTGCAAAGCACAAGATAACAAAGAACTTATAAAATTGAAATTAGACATTTGCTGAAACCAGACTTCTCTTCCAGTTTCTTGGATAACCACAGCATACGCAGGTCATCAGATTGTCCTCCTCAGGGCCCTGTGTGCCCCTCCCTCACCGGCCTCCCATACTGCTAAACCCTTCTCTTGAATCTTGCTATTTTTCCTCTAGTCCAAGAGCCCCCTGGATCCATTCCCTACCACAACCTTAATAAGGGCATTTTAACTAGGTTTTGTTTAAACTTCTCACATCTAGGTTGTGTGATAGTGGGGACTGAGGGGAAGGGAGTCTTAACTTCCACCACCAAGGACGTCCCAGACTCATTTGTGTGTTCTTTTCTAGATATTGTCGTCCTCCTCAGCTCAAATTGTTCCTAGCCACTTAAAATAACATTTTGTGTGTGTGTGTGTGTGTGTGTGTGAGGAAGACTGGCCCTGAGGTAACATCTGTTGCCAATCTTCCTCTTTTTGCTTAAGGAAAATTTTTGCTGAACGAACATCTGTGCCAATCTTCCTCTATTTCATATGGGATGCCGCCACAGTGTGGCTTGATGAAGGATGTTAAGTCTGTGCCGGGGATCCGAACCTGCGAACCTTGGGCTGCCGAAATGGAGTGTGCAAACTTAACCACTACACCACCGGGCCATCATATTAGGGTTTAGATATAAAGATTAAGTTTAAAAATCCTAATAAAATATTCAAGAAGACAAATCATTTTCCCATTGAAATCCTCCTGAATTTACTAACAAAATTTTTTAAAGAAGTGGAGTTTTTTCCTTAAGACTAGACTGAACACCTATTCTATAAAGCAGTGTATAGTCCACTTCAAGTAAAAGGTAACAGCTCTTTTTATGATTATTTGTAATTATAAGACCCTCTTTGAGGATCAATTTCTATATATTTGAATGCTTATTCTATGGCATGGCAAATGATTGGCAAATATTAAGAAGCTATGTCTTCTTTTCCAGTACCAAAGGTCTGACACTGAATCAAATCCTGGATCGTAGAACTGCTGTAAATTATGCTTCGTCTCAGGAAACTAGATGAAAATAAGTTCTGAGCTTCCTTGGTTCTAAGAAGGAACTTTAGAAGAATTTATGGAAGAATACATATCATTCTAGATGACACTTAATTGCTTTTTCCCCCAATAAGTGTAAATATTTATATTCCATTATGAAAATACATTTCCTCAGAAAGGTAAGGAAGACTGGCTCCCGGCTGTGCGCTGGGGAAAACTTCCATCTCTGCTTCCCCTCCTGGTAGCTACCTGCCTCTAGTGTTTTCAAAGGCAGCTGGGAGTTTCTAGGGAAAATAACTTGAAGCATGTCTGGTGAACTGGATGAAGGATAGGAAAAAGGGAGTTGGGTGGAGGAAGGGTGCTGATGGAAGAAATTTTCCACAGGTAGATTTTTCCAGGCAAGAGAAAGAACTCAGCAGGAGCAAAGATTAAGGATAGCAGTGCATTGGATTCAACTAAAGACCTGAGGGTTGGAGCAGAGGAGTTTCCAGATCACAAGTACCTGCCCTGACCCCACCGGTCAGGAGTATGCTGGTGAAATAATGGGAAGAGCTGTCATCCAAAGTTGGGATGCCCTATGGGGCCTAAGAAAATCTATTGGTGGCTCCCTAAGAGATCATCTCCTAGGTGAAGGGACTTGTTTCCCTTCCCACTGCGTCAAGGAGTCTGAGTCAGAATGGCGCTACAGAGGATGGAATGGTAGTCCATAGCCCAGTGACAGTTGAGTCAGCTGGGGAACAGAGATTAGCAGCATTTCCATTTTGCTGGTGGCCAGCGTGGATAGGCACTCCACCAGCTTAAGCAAAATATGTTTGAGTAACTGCTGAATTCGAACTTGAAGAGCAACAGCCAAAAAGAGAGCAGAGAAGAAAGTACAGGCATTTGGAGACCTCCAGAGATTCATGCTGTTGGAGGGGGAAAGGGAGAAATTTGGAAGTGGATTGATTTTCTGTGATTACAAAGGTGGGAAGGGCATTAAGCTCGGAAGATTTAGGATTGAATGTCACTGTCACCCCACTTGCATTCACAAGCTGGTAGATTATAATAACACGCAGAAAGAATAGTTTCTACCTATGATCACTTTTTCATACGGGAGAATTTCACTCATATTAAAGGTACCATTTTGACAAATATGATTGTTGAAGATCAGACTTAGATTTCAATTATAACAACTCAGAAATAATTAGCTAAGTTTGAGAATCCACATTCTCTGTCATGGGTGTACAATAAGACAAAACTTTGACACAAACTCTCTGGAACACACTGACTTCGTCGATAAATCGGGGCTAATAATTCTGTGTCACAGTAGTATTGTGCAGATAATGAGAAAACTTTGGGGAAAGTGTCTAGCACATTGTCGGGCACATAGTATCCAATTCTTTGCATTCATTGCTCAATGAAGAAGGTTTCACCAGAAAATTAAACTGGTGGCAAAGAAAGACAACATACAACATTAGAGCAAAATCTACAGCGCCATGCATGAGGAAAAGAGAGGACAGATTCTTCCACAAGGTGGGGTAGGGAGAAAAGCACCCTGAACTGAAGACCATGAGGGAGGGTTTTCATCCTGGCTCTGCTCCCAGCTCCCCTGTGTCTCTGGTTAGCTACTTAGCTAATCTCTCCCAGTATCAGATTGCTCCAGGGAAAAATGAGGGGCTCAGTCTCAGTAAGAGCTAAGGTCCCTTTTAACAATAACAATTCACACATTTGTAAGATATGATCATTTGTGTCGCTAAAACACTTGCTTTAATTATTTATTGTTTCTTAATGTATAGGATAGCAGTTAGGGGATAGCAATTATTATGTTTTGTGGTTTTAATTTTTTAAACTGTGGTTTTACAGAAAAAGCATAAGTGTGCTATAATCCCCAATTAAATCAACTACAACTGTGGGAAATTGGTTTGACTGGATGCACAGGGAAAAAGCACTCTCTATTCCTGATCCCAACTTACCTGAATTCTAGCTAAATGAGCAGGAGGGAGACTACAGACCCTCTTGGGAGCTGTCCTTGCAAACCCAAATATAAAAAGTAAGATTATGATAGTCATACTTTAGATTTGTATTCCTCTGTGTATTTTCTAACGGAAGAATGCGGAGTGGCCAGGATGAAGGCGAAGGGTGCAGAGACTAACATACAGCGAACATTGACTGAGTACATACTATGTGTCAGGTAGCATGACAAGCATTTTACATATGTTACCCGCTTTGTCTTTAGGTAAGGACAATAATTCTCATTGTACAGAAAACCAACTTGCCAATGTTACACAGAAGAGTCGTTGGGATTCAAAGCCAAGTCTGTGACTCCATTCCATGCGTTTTCTAGATTGTCGCCTGAAAACAGGAATGTAGGGAAAAGACATAAAAGTATTTGGTGCTTAAAGGTTTAAGGAAAGAGCTACTGGTACAGGGGTGGAAAAACTCCCCAGTTTGCAAAGTGTGCTTGGTAATGGGATGTTTGAACATTATTATGTAATTTTAACAAATTCTGACCTATATTTACCTGGAGATACATACTCCCGTATTATAAGAGTTTCTGGTTTGTATCATTTTTGCCTCATCAGAGGAGGCTGCTATTGAGTCACAAACAATAGGGATTTTTCTCTAATAGAAATTCATCTGGTGGCCAGAGGAGAACATCTTTAATCCCCTATAATGAGTTCAATAGCCGTCACAACATTTTATGACAATTTGGGCTTAATTTTAATTGCTCTATCAGTCTGTTGTGTAGCATAGACAAATGCATACCTTGTTAGTACAATCACTTTGTCTATTGGCCTTGGTTTTTTTCTTTCTTTTTTTTTTTCTCTGTTTTGTTTTGTGGTACTGCTATCACTAGTCACCCAAGCTGGAGAAATGGGGCCATCCCCACTCCTTACAACCTCTACTCAACACATTTCCCAAATGTGTCTCTTCTCCATTCCCATCACCTCTGCTTAGTTCATGCCTGCATCTTCACTTCCTGGACCACTTCAACAGCTGCCTGCTGGAGCCCCCTGTCTCTGGACTTTTCTCCTCAAGCCTCTTTTCCACGTAGCCAAGCATCTTCTACTTAACCCAAGACTGACCAGTCTCTGCCTGTTTAAAACCCTCCAGGGGTCCTCATTGCCCAAAAAATGAAGTCCAAGCTCCTAGGGTGGCTTGCAGAGCCTCCCCAGCCTCATCTCACATCTCACTCTCTTAGCCATGACCTCCTGCAATGCTGAACTTCTTGTATTTTTGCTATGCACAGTTCTGTTGGCTGTTTCTCCCTCTGAGCCTTTTGCTCAAGCTGTCTCATTTGTCCAAAATGCCCTCTCTGCCCTCTCCATCCTTCAGCACCCCATTCCTTGCCTAGATTCTCGTTATTCTTTGAAACACGGTCCAGATGTCACTTCCTCCAGGAAACCCTGCCTCACTACGTTGTGAGCCCTCACCCTCTGTCCCAGACCATGGCAGGTGATCCTCCTCTCTGTCCCCATGTCTCTGGAAACAAATTAGGTATTTACTAAGTGTATTACTGTAACCATCATTGCCCTTACTACATTTTTATTGTCATTTTCTGTTGATGTGTCTGTTGTCCTTCTTTAGAATGTCAGCTCATTCTTTTAAAAGTAGGATAAAAAAAGGTCAATGGCCTGTTAGTAAAACACACAAGAGATATGACCAGAAGGGTCAGAGAAAATAAGGCAAATGGCCCTTAAATGTACGAGAAGATGTTCAGTCCTGCTAATAAGAGAAATGTAAATTACTATGCTATCGTTTTTCGTACCCCTCATAAATCCAGAAGTTTGGCAACATGCTCTGTGGGTGAGGCTGTGTGGAAATAGGCATTATCAGACATGGCTGGTTGGAATACAAAATGGTACAACCATTATGGGGGAAAATTTGGCAATATCAAGCAAATTTATATATGCTTTTATCCTTTGGTCTGGGAATTGCCCTTCTAAGAATCTATCCCAAAAATATGCTGCAAAATACATGAGAGGATGTGTGAAGAAAGCTCTACCTTGTAGCATTTTTTATAAAAGCAAAATATTGGAACAGCCCATATAACCATTAGTAGGACTGGTTGAATAATTTATGGTAAATCCATACATTAGTCTGTACAATAGGCTATATTGAAGCTGTATAAAAAAAGAGAAATATCTTTATACAATGCCATAGAACGATTACCAGATGTGTTAAGTGAAAATAGTGGGGTAGAAAAACATGTGTTCAGTTTGCTACTGTTTTTCTGAGAAAGAGGAGAATATGATTATAAATATATGTTTACTTATAGTTGTAACAAGTTTTTCTGTAATAAAAAGGAAGTAACAAGATGGAGATGACAAGGATAAAAGCTAGACTTCTCTAAATATCCCTTATTTTAAGGATTTTATTTTGGAACTATGTAACTATTTTATTTAATTATAAAATAATTTTAAAAATCTCTAAAAAAATGAAACAAAACAAAACAGATGAAATCAGTATTGAGTTTGGTGGAATAATCTTCCAGAGAAGAAGTAACTCTGATTTTTCTCCTCTATTTTCCCTCCCCTCCAGTTTTTGCCATCAGACTTGCTGACCCTGAGCCCACAACAGATTGTAAAGTTTATAACAGTCTCTAAAGCAAAGCAGAAGCTTTCATTTCCCATGATGGATTAATGGGAGGTCCTGGGCCAAAAGCCAAGATCTCCTTTATTTTCTGCTTATTTTACTAAAGAATTACTTTTCCTCATTCAGGTTCCTCCTTCCTTTCTCTTCTCAGCATCATGAAAACCACAAGTGACATACCCAATGGGCATATTGTCATCTTCCACTAGGAGGTTTCAAACTGGGATGACTTGGGAAATGGTGGTTCCAAGGACACAAATAGGGAATTTTCAGAGAAAAGATTTCAGCGAGGGATGGAGAACACTTGACTATACTAACGAGAACCAGGTAATCTCAGAAAGAGTAGAAAAGCTTCTCAGACTGCAGGGGCCAACATAGAGGTAAAGAAGAGTGCAGTGCAGGTCAGGGTCAAAGAAAATGACCCTAAAGACTGACTGTAGTTGGACACCCCGGGGAGAAATAATCCATTTCTGGTTAGAAGGGTTGAGCAGTTAAAATGAGAAGTGTTTCTGTACAATACATTTGTGCATATGCATCTATCCGGCCTGGCTGTCGCAGGTCGGGTTCTCTGGAAGTTGCGGGCAAGATGGTTATTTGGGATCTACACCTGTGAACAGAAAGTGGCAGAAGCAGGATTGGGCGGAGGAAGAAGCTGAACTGTGATGAGGGCTCGACAAAGCAGTCCACCAGCTGAGAAATTGTCCTGTAGCAGGCAGAAATGACTGGCCATTACACCCTCACCACGCTTAGTCATCTGACACAGGCTGCCCCAGAAAGCCTTGACCTCAGGCAGGAGACGCAGCTCTCTGCAGCTAAAGCAGACCCTGAAGGAGCCGGCAGCCGGGCGCTGCCTCCTGACAAAATTTCCCGCAGCTGAGATACAAGCCCTTCCTTGAAGGGGGACCTGGGTGGCAGGTTTCTCTGCCTACCATACTAGCAAAACTCTCCATGGTTAATAGAGAGTGTTTTTATTTTAATCTCTCTCAACCAACAAAAGCTATTACGTTTTCAATAAAGAACCCCATATATTTAGTGTTGAATTCGAAATTACTCTTAGAGTTTATATTCCATGGATTATCAGGTCGTCGATACTGTATTTCTGAGCAGGCTGGAATTAGCTATTTATTCATTTATTCATCCCACAAACATTTATTAAATATCTATTGCATGACAGTCTCTGGGAATTGAAATATGAATAAAGATGCTTTTCCCGTGGACTCCTGGGAGTTAGATTCTAGTGGGGAGGCAGACAAAATAGACAAACAAAGCAATGTGGTAAGAGTTAAAAAAAATACAGGCATAAACAAGATACTATAGAAGTTAAAGGGGCGTGAAGGAGAAAATACTTAGCTGTGTCTCCAGGCATCCTCCTGGAAGAGGAGATGTGGGCTCTGTCTCTGACTAAACAAGAAACATTTGCACGGGAACATTATAGGAAGAGCAAATTATGTGAGTAAGGTCTCAGAAGAATGAAAGAGCATTGCACATCATGGGAACTATGAATAGATTGATTGATAGGACCGACGCATAGATTGCAAGTGGTTATATTTGGGGCTGGGGAAAAAAATATATACATATATATATTTATCTTATTCATTTGTTAATTGTACTTTATCTAGCCAATGTTTCTCAAATGCAATTAGCAATTCTTTTCTTTTTTGTTTGTTTTTTCAAACACCCCTCTGCAGAACATTCTTTGGGAAATGTTGAAAGACAGTGTTGATGGAGCCAGCCAGGTCATCTGTTACATAAGCTTGTTTCAGACCCAGTACCTGAACAGGTCTGTTCTGTCTTCCTATTGACACATAAGGGAGAGGTATTATTGGATGCACTTCCTGGGAAGGCTACAGCTGTATCTGTCCATCCTTGGAGACTAGAATACGGAACTCTGTTAGAAGGAAGGAACACTCCATCTCCCTGTCATAAAGCGTCCTTAGCAACCATCTACCTAGTTCAGGTCACAGACAGGGAAAGTAGAGACTGTACAGTCTTTGACTCTTTCTGGTGCAGACAAACTGGTTTGAGGAAGCCGAAGAAGATAGTCCAGTGACACAGTTGAGACCTTAGCCATGGCATCTGTATCTTATCGAGAGCCAATATCTACCACAGTGGGAAAACGGATGATTGTTACAGGTAAAGAGTTTTTGTGTATGTTTTCACAAGGAGATCTAAACTGTCTTTATCCCTCACTTGTATGATGCTCACATATGATACAGAATGGGTATGAAAATGAAATAGTCACATGTGTTTATCTTATACAACACTGCTACTCTAATCATGCACACTCAGTCTGGGCATCAACACCATGCTGCCATAAATTGGCATCACAGTTCTCACTGTATCTGAGCTAACTTTCACAAAGGGACATTTTTATGTCATAAAGTTTCTGTTTGTTTAAGAACTACTCTGAAGTTAATAAAAAGTATACTTTTGATCAAATTTTAATTATTAGTGATTTAAGCTTCTTGTATTTTTATAAACTTGCTGGATTAGGTTGATAAAAATTTGAGCAAGATGTACATTAAAACTAGTGCGACTGTTAGCTTGCATTTTGTTCCTTCAACTTGCTTTAAATGATTTGGGTGGTATATGTGTGTGGAATTACAATAAAATGTAATTAAATAGAATATGACTAATTGAGTAAGTCTATAAGAAATAAACTAAACTTCATCTTATTTCCTTTATATTTTTAAATCATGAGCATATTTTATAAGCTATATGCCCTTGCTTACCTGTAAATTTTCACTTAAGTCCTGAGAAACCTGGCTTAGACTATCTGCCATTCATTTATTTGTTTAATTCCAGTGTATACATATACAAGTATCAGAATTGTTAACCTGTACTCCATGGAAAAAACTTTATCAATGAGAGTACGGTGCTTCCTTGCAATTCCTTTTGCGTCTAGACTTACAGACTCTACTCATTTCCAAAGTTACTTAGGTCAGCACCTTTTCCTCCCACCCGTCTAAGTTCCTTTTTGGAATCCCCCAGCCTGCTAAATGATTTTTTGAAATGTTGCAGACATCAAGCTTTGCTCTTTGTGCTGTAAAGTCTATAAGTTTTGACAAATTCATAAGTCCATGTATCCACTATTATAGTATCATATGGAATAGTTCCGCCACTCCAAAAATCCGCCGTGCTCCAGCTGTTCATTCCTCCTTCTGTCTCCCCAAGCTCATAGCAACCACTGATCTTTTCACTGTCTCTATAGTTTTGCCTTTTCCTGAATGTCATAGAGCTGGAATCATACAGCATGTAGCCTTTTCAGATTGGCTTTTTTCAATTGCCAATATGCATGAAGTTTCCTCCGTGTCTTTTCACAGCTTGATAGCTCATATTTTTCCATCACTGAATAATTTTCCATTGTATGGGTGTACCATAATTTATCTGGTCACTTGTTGAAGGACATCTTGGTTACTTGCAATTTTTGCAGTTCTGATAAAAGCTTCTATAAATATTTGTATGCTGGCTTTTACATGAATATGTTTTCAAATCAATTTGGTAAATACTTAGGAAAGTGACTGTTTGATCATATGGTAAGACTATGTTCAATTTTGTAAGAAACCACCAAACTGTCTTTGAAACAGTTGTACCATTTGGTATTTCCACCAGCAATGAGTGAAAGTTCCTGTTGCTTTGCACCCTTGTTAGCATTTGGCATTCTCTGTTTTATTACTTTTAGCTATTCTAACAGGTATGTTGTTACATCTCATTGTTTTTTTAAATTCACAATTCCCTAATCACCAATGTTCATATACTTATTTGTCATCTGTATATCTTCTTTGATGAGATGTCTGTTCATAATGTTTGCCTGTTTCGTAATTGGGTTTTTTGTTTTCTTACTGTTGAGTTTTAAGGTTTCTATGTATATTTTGGATACAAGTCTTTTATCAGATAAGTATTTTGCAAATATTTTATCCTAGTCTGTACTTGTCTTTTCATTCTAATGTAATCTTTCATAGAGCAGAAGTTTTTAGTTTTAATAAAAGTGCAAGTAATCCATTTTTTCTTTCATGGATTGTGTTTTTGTTGTATCTAGAAATTCATCGCCAAATCTAGGGTCACCTAGATTTTTCTCCTATATTTTCTTCTAGAAGTTTTACACTGTTGTGTTTTCATTTAGATCTATGATCATTTTGAGGTGATTTTTGCGTCAAACTTTTTATTTCTATCATCCAATAAATTTTCTCTCTGCCTAAAGCCAGTTTGGGTTGGGTTTTCTGTCACTTGCAACTGTGATTCTTCATTGATGCTTAAAATTTCTTCTACTTTATGTCAGTGTATATATATCCATATAATTCAAATTCTTGTCACCTTTGATAGACTTATGGTCTTTTATTATATTGATACGTAATAATTAACTTCACGTTCTCCCATACTTTAATTTCCAAATTTTTGCTGTTATAATGAAGATACATGAATAATTTTGCATAAATTATTTGTCCCTTTCTGTTATTTTCTTGAGATATATTTACAAAGAGTGGAATCAGCAGGTGAAAGATACAGATTGTTCAAGCCACGAACTTTGGAGAATTGCGTGAAATACTATGAACAATGTATTTGTTTTAAAGCTTGCAAATACTTTTTAAGACCACTTTTATTTATCTTTAATAATTGGAGAGGTATAAGGGCCAGCCCAGTGGCCTAATGGTTAAGTGTGGTACATCTTGCACCTGGTGATCCAGGTTCAGTTTCCAGGCATGGACCTACACCACTCATTGGTGACCAAGCTGTAGCAGCAACCCACATAGAAAATAGAGGAAGATTGGCACAGATGTTAGCTTAGGGTGAAGCTTCTTCAGCAAAAAAAAAAAAAAGAAAAAATGGAAAGGTATATATCAATCTTGTTTTTTTTTTTTTTGAGGAAGATTAGTCCTGAGCTAACATCCGTGCCCATCTTCCTCTACTTTATATGTGGGACACCTGCCACAGCATGGCCTAACAAACAATGTATAGGTCTGCACCCAGGATCTGAACTGGCAAACCCAGGGCCACCAAAGCAGAACATGCAAACTTAACTGCTGCGCCACTGGGTCAGCCCCTATATAAATCTTTTTTTGAACGTAACTTTTAAAAATTTTAATATGAATGTTTTTAACTATATACCAATAAACTCCCACTTACTTGTCACTCATATTCAACAATCATCAAAATTTTCCACATTTGATTCATGTATCTTTTTTCTTTTTCTTTTGCTGAAATATTTTAAAGTGAATCGCGGATACTGTACTATCTCATCCCTGTATATTTCATTGTACATCTCTAAAAAATATGAACATTTTCTTATATAACCACATTACCATTATCACACCTAATAAAATTAACAATTATCCTTTGGCACCATGTAATAACTAGTCCATAATAAAATTTCCCTGATTGTCTCTAAAATGTATTTTTACGGTTGATTATGAGAATAAAGACCAAAATGAGGTCCACACATTGCATTTGGTTGTATTGATTCTTATAGTATCTTTTAAACTGGTGCAACCTTCCTTCTTTTTTTCTTGCCATTTACTTGTTGCAGAAATTGGGTCAGCTATCCAGCAGAAAGGTCCAATGTTTTGGGTTTGTCTCTTGCTTCCTTGTCACGTCATTTAACTTGTTCCTCTATCCTGTGTATTTTCTGTAAATTGAATTTGACTCTAGAAGCTTGATTACAGTCAGATTCAACTCTTTAGGAAAGCTCGTCTCTTGGATGCAGCTGTGCACACACAACACTCAAACTTTTAAGCAGTTCAAACAACAATTTCAATTCCAATAAAGCCCGTTACTTAGTACCTTTCTAACTTATTGGGACTCAGACCTCTTTCCTCTATACTTGCAAGTGTTTTTAATGGAAAGCTCATGTTCTCATAAAAATGTTGGCATAAGTCGTTATGTACCCTGGTTAGGCAAACAAAAAGTTGATTTAATCCATACCATACGTCAAATATTGTATAGGTGCAGTAAAAACATAGGAAATGTCTTGTCACCATTAATAATTAATGCAAAAACAAGAAAATGTCATGAAAATAATTTTTAAAAATTATCTTGAATGCTCAGATGTAAGGAAAAACTAACCAGATTATAGGAGGATAAGAAAATAGCCGAGAAATTTTGTGGCAATTCTGAGGATGATTTTGGAGCACTTTTAAGAGTTTCATAGGATTTTTATTGATGTCTAATTTTGTTTTAAAAATCAACTTTTTCTTCTTTTGCTGTAAGTGTAACACTAGTCTTATACTTATCATTGATAGCTATAGTTGTTTTTTGATTTCTTTTATTCCTAGTGGGACTCCATTATTCTATGAGATGATTCAAAGTGTGTATTTACTTAGTGTATCTTGACTACTTAACTAATTTGACCACTCATCAAGTTTTATTTGTCTATTAAATTTTAATATTTTTCCTTTTAAAATATATTTTTAAAACTAAACTTTTATCTTATAGATTTGAAATCCAGTTTAACAAATACAGATCAAATCCCTATTGAATACTAAAAACTTGGCCCTAAGCTTTGAACAATACAAAAATGAACATGCATAAGATGTTCTCTTTTTTCTAGAAGCTTATGATTTATTCTTCTGGTTAGAACATTATAGGTTATCCTGTTATCCTATCTGTTTTATTTAAATATCCATCACACCATACTGTGGCATTGAAAGACACACAAATCCAATTCCAAAGACCTTGAGAAATAATGTAAAAGAAGTGGAAAAGGAAGAAAATTACTTCATACGGGACTCCACACAACTCAGCCATATGTTTTGTTTTGTTTTGTTTTTCTACTCATTTTTCTTTTGAATATCGTAATTAAAGCATAAATTACCTCCTACATTACAGATGGATCTTAGAATTTATTTAGTTTGCAATTCATAAAGGGGTAGAGATTCTTTTTGAAAAAACTGTCAGTGAGTCCAACTTTTAAAACGTTTTCAAAAGTGATATGTAACATATACTCTATCAAGTACATTAATCTAGTGTTCAGCTTGATAACATTTCACAAAGTGAACACATCTACGCATCTACTTTTTATATCAAGATAGTGAACATTTTCATTACCCTAAAAAGTTCCTTTATGCCCTTTCCCAGTCAATCTCCCCAAAGTCAAACACTGTTTTGATTTCTGTAATCCATGTTTTTGACAACTCTGAGTCTAATCTGAAAAGGTGAATTATCATCTGTATTTTTAAAACATCTTATTTGCTGACTTATTCTTCCGCATAAATTTTACTGTTAATTTGCTGTTTTATTACATATTAAGGAGATTTTATAGATAGGTTTTTTTGCATTACAAAGATCTTACTATGAAAACTAATACCATAAGCAAAATTATGAAGAGAGTTTGAGTATTCAAAGCACAGCTATGTATTTTTAAAATATCTGTTTACATACAAATGATATAGTTGGTTTATCCAGTTCCAGATTCTGTTTTAAAACTACAAAATTACATTTAAATGACACTTTTTTTATTGATATTTTTTCATGAATTCCCACTTGCTCCAAATTAAAGAGATTTATGGAATAAATAACATGGGATGTTAAGTTTAAAAGGCAGCATAATAGATAATCTAATTTATACCTATCATTTTTCAGATGGGAATACTGAGGTTCAGAGAGCTAAGCAACTTGCTCAAGGTCACACAGCCTTGATTAGAAGGATGGCGGTCTCTGCCTGCCCCTTGTTTTTATGATGTATTTACGTGCATTATATCCAGATTACTGACTAAATAAAAATATTAATGTATTCAGTTAGCCATCATATATCTACTAGAAAATCTGCTTGTGTAAACCAGGAAAATTGCAGAATTCCATCTTATAAAGGAGTAATCACAATATGAGATTTCTGTTAGAAATATATTAGAATTGGAAATATTCTCTAGGAAATGGCCAAAAACCAACATGATGAATGAAACCATAAGTGGTAGGAGAAGTACATAAATGTGTATGTAATTTTGAAAAGCATCGCTCCATTAGCCTGGGTTTCAGATCCATTTATTCATCTCGTTTTTTCCCTGTGAAACTGCCACGCTAATAGTTATGTCTCAAATTCAATTATTTTAAAAATAGAAAATGACTTCACACTGAACTGCCAGTGGTTTTCTATTCGAAGAACAAATAAAACAGTCCTACTGAAAATTCAGCTGAAGTCTCAGAACTATAATTCATAAAGCAAATATTTCAGATTTTTAAAAACTGTCATGACAAAAGCTTACATGTTTTAATGGTACTGACACATGTGGTTGGCTAGTGTGTATTTTATTCTGTAGTCCTAGAATATGACTTGCCTGAATCAAAACTTATCTACAAGTGACGGCAGTTCCAAATCTATCCTACCTTACATTGCTGGCCATCTAAATCATCAACAATATGATTTTCAGGAAAAAAAATTAGTTCCTGCCATCACTTTGAGGAGCATCTAAAGAGGACTGCGAAGGGCAAGGCTTGCCTCATATTCCAGTTTTTGCTTTTTTTAGAACAATAAACACCTTTATCACATGAACTAAGATGGGAAGGAGAAGGGTTTATTTGCCTTTCTGGGTCTTGATTAAATTGTCCAAACTTGATACCTTGTAGCTTACATTAATATCACTTAATGTAATCAGAAATGCTCAAGATTAAGCAAAAAAAAAGTTTTTGTTGTTGAAACAGGGTTTGAAAAAATTAATCCTTTTGTCAAAGATTAGTTGATGGTTTACTGTGGGCTGGGCACTGTGCACCCTTCTAGAAAATAGAGATGAACATGAAGATCCTGCTTCAAGAAACAAGGACTGTAAACTTAGACATCAGTCTTCGCTTTTCCTCTTAACCCTTCCGACCTCAGTTTTCTCATCTGTAATTTGGGGATAATAGTTCCTATTTCATAAGGTTTTCTATGATGAGTTAACGAAATGAAAGTGCCTACATATAATATGAATTCAATAACTTTTTTGCACTTTTTTTTCGTTAAGGAGCTATACTGTTTTTTTTTTTTCTGGAGAAGCTGACTTTCTGGAGGAGGCAGTTGCTGGGAGAGGACACAAAAATCATCCTAAAATCCTATTTTTTCTTAAGAAACAACCAAGTACACTTGATTTCACAAAGTCAGAAGCCATGAGCAGGTTTTTTAAAGGGTACAGAGAGAAATAATCTAAGATTGCCGAAACCAGTGGTTTTTAAACTTTAATGTGCATGTTAATCACCTGGGGAGTCTTGTTAAGCTGGTTGGGAGATGCTTGAGGGTTTGCCTTTCTATGAAGCTCCCAGGTGATGCCCATGTTGCTGGACCAGGGACCATGCTTTCAGTAGCAAGGATCTAATTTCTTCTAGCTCCACCGTTTACTTACTATCGTGACCTCAGAGAAGATATTTACCTCTGTGTGCCTCAGTTATACAATCTGTAAAGTGGCAATAATAGTAGGTACTTCGTAGGGTTGCTGGGAGTTTTAAGTGAGTTGATACACGCAGAATACTTAGAACAGCACCTGGTACATGCTAGGCTCCACATATGTGTCAACTATTGTCATCCGACATAGATCACTAGCAATATAAGTAAACTGCCGGCTACTGGGCCCAGAAGATGAAGTTATTTGTGATGCTAATAAATAGAGCCCACACAAAATATATTTTTTTAACGTGATAACTATTGGTCTTTTGGATTTTCCTATAAACCTGATCTAAATAATGCTAAAGAAAACAAGTTCCATTGAAAAGATGTAGCTTTCCATTTGAAAAGAATGGCAGATTTTGGAATACTACCTATAAACCTCATAATTTACATAATCTTGGTTGATGAGAACTATATGGCATTCTCTAGTCAGGCTGAAGAGAAAGATCTCCTCAGGGTGCTCTGGGTGGGGAGTCTTTCATCACAGGCACCATCTTTGTCTGTTCACTCTGAGTCTCTTTCCCTTGCCTTTCCTCACTCTCCTGCAAGAGGAGAGAGAGCACAAGGAAGCACTTTACTCTTGACACCTGCTGCTTATGACCCTAGTCAATTTCATTCCCAGCAAGTGATAAAGGATGAGGTGCCTCACTGTCTTGCTAACCCCGGTTGCCAGCAATTATCTCAGAAAAGGGAAAACTTTTCACAGCACCTATTAAAAGGCCCCTTTGACGGCAAATATCATCTTTTAGAAAAATACACTCCAGGGAAAAGTCCGAGACAGAAGATTATCCGTGCCTTTAAGAATAACAGCACTGGGGTTGGCCCCGTGGCCGAGTGGTTAAGTTCGCGCGTTCCGCTGCAGGTGGCCCAGTGTTTCGTCAGTTCGAATCCTCAGCGCGGACATGGCACTGCTCATCAAACCACGCTGAGGCAGCGTCCCACATGCCACAACTGGAGGGACCCACAACTAAGAATATGCAACTATGTACCGGGGAGCTTTGGGGAGAAAAAAGGAAAAAAATAAAATCTTAAAAAAAAAAAAGAATAACAGCACTGAAAGAGACCTCAAATTATTTACCTGATCAAATCATTTATCTGGGGCAGCACTTTCTAAATAAAGGTAATAATTTCTGGAAATTTTACAGAACTGCAGAGAGGCATCATTTGAGGAGAAAGAATGAGCAGACTGATTGCTCCTGTTCTGTTTTAGGGTTGAACTAGACAAACATCACAAGGAGTCCTACCACCCCATTTCCAAGCAGAGTTTAAGCAGGACTGAGTTTCTCTGACAAGGACCTAGGACAGCCTTAGGAAATCTTCTGGTGGAAGAAAGGGGGAGATTTGGTAAATATCTAAGCCTCATTCCTGGCAATCAAGTGAATTGCCCTAGGAATGGAAGTGGAGGGACCTGAGGGAAGACCTGGGAGCCCTAAGTGGCTGGAATAGCACTTGGAATAGCAGCAGCTCCCAAGTTTACTAAACAATGATGAAAACTCACCACCGCAGAGTTGGGGGAGGGAGGTGGCTACCGAGGAAAAAAGAGACATGGTGTGCCATGAAATAGCCAAATCCAGTTTCTGGGTCCTTTGTGAGATATTTTTTTTAATTGAGGTCTCATTGGTCCATAACATTGCCAATTTCAAGTGTACATCATTATATTTCGTTTTCTGTATAGATGGCATCATATTCACCACCAAAAGTCTAGTTTCCAGCCATCACCATACATATGTGCCCCTTTATCCCTTTCACCATCCCCGACCTCCTTCCCCTCTGATAACCACCAGTCTGTTCTCTGTATTTATGTGATCGTTTTTTTATCTTCCACATATAAGTGCAATCATATGGTATTTGGCTTTGTCTGACTTATTTCGTTTAGCATAGTACCTTCAAGGTCCATTCACGTTGTCACAAATGGCATGATTTTGTCCTTTTTAATGGCAGAGTAGTATTCCATTGTATATATATACCATATCTTCTTTACTCATTCTCCCATTGATGGGAACCTAGGTTGCTTCCAAGTCCTTGTTATTATGACAAATACCGCAATGAACATAGAGGTGCACATAACTTTTCAAATTACTATTCTCATGTTCTTTGGATAAATACCCAGAAATGACATTCTACTGCTAGTAATAGTAAGATCTCCCTGAAAGGGATTCTGAGCTTGCCATAATCCCAAATCTAGGGTACTGATTCTTGAAATGTAATATGTGTAAGAACCACTTATGGAGACTTTTAAGAATGCAGGATGCCCCAAATTCTGAGTTAGTTTTTCTGGAGCCCTTGAACCTGCTATTAAACAAACACACCAAGAGACTGTGATACAGATAGTCCATGTGACACATGGTGGGAACAGTAGACCCTAGGGCAATAGAAACTGTTCACATACTGTTCCTAGAAGCTCACATATGCTCCAATTCTATTGCTCTGTAAGGTCTGACTTACCTCTAGTCAGAAGAAGATCAAGTCTTGCCTCACAGCCATTGATTTTTTTTTTTTTTTTAAGATTTTGCTTTTCCTTCTTCTCCCCAAAGCCCCTGGTACATAGTTGTATATTTTTAGTTGTGAGCCCATCTAGTTGTGGCATGTGGGACGCCGCCTCAGCATGGCTTGATGAGCAGTGCTAGGTCCGCACCCAGGATCCAAACCAGCGAAACCCTGGGCTGCCGAAGCAGAGCGCGTGAACTTAACCACTCGGCCACAGTGCCGGCCCCACAGCCATTGATTTTTAAAAGTAATTTAAAAGGTCACAATTAGAAAAAAAGATGAGAACATTTGTACGATTCAAATTAGTGTGCATTATATCATTCTGTAAATGATTATATAAAAACAAAATATGTTTTTCAGCCCAATGAATTATGACACTGATGACAGGATAATTAGGAATCTAAGTAGTCAAAACTCATGCAAACAAAGCTATCTGAAGTGAAGGGAGATTAGTGGATAAACGCTGGTAGCGGTCGGGTGAGATAAAATCTTTGTTCACAGGAAAGAAATAATACCTCCCACATCTCTTTCTTTTAGGGATTTCCAGACTCTTTTAAACTTTAATTTAAAGACTAAGTAGCTATCACCACCCTATTTTCACAAAATGGAAGCAGAACAAAGTAGACATGCTAGTCATGTGGGCTAAATAAAGAAGTTTAAAAAAAAACCCACAAAACCGATGATTCTATAATCCTAGGAACTGACATGGTAAATCACATTCTCTTTTCTGAGAATTGTGTATCCACTCAGAACACAGGATTCAGTGCTGAACTGCACTTCCCTACCCGTCACCACCCACACAGGGTGTGCGTGTGCCTGTGTGCACACAAGCTTTCACACACACCCTTTGACGTGTGGAAATGCCCTGAGGAGTGTCACCCCCTCTTGTCTGCAGGGATAAAAAAAGAAACCCACAATGCAAAACCCAGAAGACTATCAGTTCTAGATATCAGGGATTTCTTTTTTTTCCTCAAACCGAGCGTCTTAGACTCCCTAGAAATGGGCCAAAAAAATAAAAGATAGGAGGCCAGCCCCCTGGCCCAGTGGTTAAGATCCCATGCTCCACTATGGTAGTCCAAGGTTTCGCTGGTTCAGATCCTGGGTGCAGACATGGCACCACCCATCAGGCCATGCTGAGGTGGTATCCCATGTGCCACAACTAGAAGGACCCACACCTAAAATATACAACTATGTAACAGGGGGGTTTGGGGAGAAAAAGCAGAAAGGGGAAAAAAAAAGATTGGCAACAGTTGTTAGCTCAGGTGCCAATCTTTAAAAAATAAAGAAAAATAGGGGCTGGCCCCATGGCCGAGTGGTTAAGTTAGAGCGCTCCACTGCAGGTGGCCCGGTGTTTCGTTGGTTTGAATCCTGGGTGTGGACATGGCACTGCTCATCAAACCACGCTGAGGCAGCGTCCCACATGCCACAACTAGAAGGACCCACAACGAAGAATATACAACTATGTACCGGGGGGCTTTGGGGAGAAAAAGGAAAAAAATAAAATCTTTAAAAAAAAAATAAAAAAAATAAAGAAAAATAAATGATAGCTTATCATTGACCTTGGCATATAATTACTCAGAAGATAAAGATTGAAATGAGAGTTTTCAGTAAATCCCCAATACTGTGATAACTCTCCCTGTGCTTTCCAGGGAGGAGAGATGCTGTGGAAATACTGTCTATATGTATGGATTGTTTTATGTGAGCGCTAAAAGTAGGAAGCTATTTACGTCAGTCTATATATTGGCCAAGAACTCCATTAGTCATTGCTAAATAAATGGCACCCTGCTGCTACTCACCCGGAATGCTCTGAGGCACAATTGGCAGCATGGAGAGGCAGGTCATTCACAATCAATGTAGGAGATCGAAAGCCTCTGCCTTTGCGATTTTGGGTCTGAGGCCCATGGTCATCCTGGTGCATAGCATTTTTTTATGGTTTCCTCCAATTGGCAATCACAGTTTTAATGGCCGTGGCAGATGACTTTGGAAGATTGCAATATTTATTCACAACATCCAGCTTTTATTTCAAGTCAAACTGTCTCAAGCCTTATCTTCAAAGTTGGGTGGGAGTTTGTCCAGCCATTTTAGCGTGATGATGTAACAAAGGTAGACAAAAGGTATACATGTACATGTTCACTTCACCACTGTGAATCACCGAAGATAAAGACAGAGTGCCTTGACTTAAAATGTTTTGAAGTTGAAAGATACATTTGGGATTGAGATTGTGCCCAAAAGAAAATTATGTATTGTACAAAAGTTAGGGCCACCTATTAAAGCAGAGAGTTCACAAAAGGTGGGGTAGGGTAGCCCCACAGACAAGTGGAAAGGAAATGACACCCGACCCACCTGGCCTGGAGGCAGAGATCCAAGGTCAGGGCTACTTCAATTTGCTTGCACTCACCTTCTCACATCTCAACTGGACACAATTGAGTAGATAAAATTTTGAGCAAGTGACTCCAACATAAGTCACCTTCAAAGACAACTTCAACCATAATGGTTATTCCTGCCGTCTGTTCATCAAAAGGGATCACAAGCATTTGGGTCTTCTATCTCCTCCCTTCACCAAATGACTGATATACTCTTAATCTCTGTCTACTCCCCACCCCCCCCACCTCCAATCTCTCCCTATTTTCTTCTCTTCTACAAAGAAACTGAAGAAGAATGAGGAGCAAAAAAGCCGCACATACATAATCACAAATCCTAGTTGCTCTGTGTTTACATTTTCTAAAACTGCTACCAAAGGAGATTAGGGAATCTTGATTAGAGCTTTGAAATTCAGCTCCAATACAGAGCTGATTTGCGGTACTGCCAACGCCCAACAAGTAAATCCAACAGGCCAGATGACTGGTGTCCCAATCCTTGTACATTTATTTTGCCTCTTTCTGGCTTTCGTTTCTCTTGTTCTCCAGATTGAGACCGTCTTGTTTCAGTCACACCCACATTCTGTCTTAGGATGACCCACTGTCCCAGTTTACCCAGAATAAGGACTTTCCCGGAGACACTGACTTTTCAGTGCTAAAATTGGGATGAGTTGGTCACCCTAACTCTGACCCTTAGTTGCTGCCGTAGTCAGGCCAGCATCCTCAACCCCAACACATCTACTTCAAGTTGCGGATAGAATTCATTATCTGAATTCTGCACAAAGCAGGATGGGGAAGTGTTCATGACATCAGGGCACCAGGCAAGAGTTCCCTCATATAAAGGCCATTACTAACTTCCTCCCTTGCAGGCAATCAGAGTAAGATGAAAAGGTTCAGGCTGTTCCACAGATATGATTAGATAGATGTCCACCTCTACTTCAAGGAAATCTCGCACAGTTATAAACAGGTGACATTCACTGGCCTATTTATCTCTGTCTGATTTGGGACTGCTGCTTCTCTTGACTAAAGATGACTTGTATCAGACCATCTATTGAGTTCATTGTAAACCCAAGCAGAAGACCCCAAATCTATCCCAAATAGTTTCTAGTAATTCAAGATGGCCTCAAATTTTGCAGGGGGAGCAAGACCGGCATTTCGTGCCATCATACTGGCTCAGAGGGCAAAGAATATATAAAATCTTCTTTCCCCTTTTGTGTTTTGAACTTCTTTTTTCCTTGTTTAATGATCAGCTGTCCATGTATTTGTCCAGTTTCTATCATTAGTTGATATGTATTATCTAACATTAGAGTCAAATAAATCATGTAAAGTGCAAATAAGAGGAACAACATAAAAGAACTCTTGGCCACAACCTAAATGTGATGGGTTTGTACTGTGTCAGCTTAGCTAAACTGGAACTACATTTCCCAGAATTCCCTTCTCTGCATAGTTTTGGGTTAGCCTGGGCCACAGGAGACGTTTCCTTTGAGATTTGGAAGGGGGAAGTGAAGCAGCGGACATATTACTTATGTTGGTACGGGCCACCAGGTGCTGTTGCTGTTCATGCCTGCCATTGCTGACATGTTGGCCCACCTTGTTGGTGTGGGGCAGCTCTTCCAGGGTCTTCCATATCTCCTTCTTCAACTGCATTGACTTCTGGGCCAGGTGATGTTCAGCACCTGCTGCATGCTAGTCATCTGAATCATCAAATTTGGAGGCTTGGAGGCAATGAGAGACTTACTCGAGCCCAGCTAACCTTGTGGGTTCCAGTTTATCCTACAACTGTAAAGCCCACTTTCAGTCTGCCAAGAGCATTCCCAAGCCACACATGGAACTCAGTAGCCAGGACCCTGGATTTTCATAATTTATTCTTATTCTAGCCCCACACCTTCCTCCGTCTTGCCTTGCTGAACGTCTTATTGCCCCAAGACTCCTTCTTTACCATTTTCAGACCCACATTGGCTTGACCCATTGTCTCTGATCTATGCTTGTTTCCCAGCATCTGAATCTCTTTCCTGAACTAGTGATGATGGACTGACGATGCATGGTGGTGATATCACAGGCAGAGTCTTTCTTGTGAAGCTGCCTATTTGGGCAGCTCCAGCTAGGGGACCAGGACATCTGGGACTCACCTTCTTTCTGATTCCACTTTCAAAGGATAAGGAGACAGGACATCGTCTTAGCATCAAGGGCAGCCTAACACAGAGTATGCTACTGGGTATCTACCCAAACAACTTGAAATCAGCAATCCAAAGTAACATATCTTGAATCCAAAGTAACATAACTTGAAATCAGCAATCTAAAGTAACATATACACCCCTATGTTCATTGTCCCACTATTCCCAATAGCCAAGACATGGAAACAATCCAGGTCCCATCAACTGATGATTGGATAAAGAAGATGTGGTGTATATATATATATATATATATATATATATATATATATATATACAATGGAATACTACTCAGCCATAAAAAAGACAAAATCATCCCATTTCCAATAACACAGATGGACCTAGAGGGAATTATGTTAAGTGAAATAAGCCAGACTAAGAAAGACAAACACCAGATGATTTCAATCATATGTGGAATATGAACAAACATGGACAAAGAGACCATTCAGTGGTTACCAGGGGAAGGGGGTGGGGGTGGGGCACAGGGGTTGAAGAGGAGCACTTATGTGGTGACAGACAAGAAATAATATACAACTGAAATTTCACATTGCTGTAAACTATTATGACCCCAATTAAAAAAATAAATTAAAAAAAGTTTGTAGAAAGAAGGGGTGAACGAACTGATTTACAAATCCTTGGGAAGTGCACAATGTAGGCATTTTCCTTTATCATTCTGTTCATAGGCACTAACTTACACATTTGACTGATTGTTCTTCTATCCAGAGAGTCCTTCTGGATATCTTTTTATCCCTAAACTGGGTCAATAATTATCTCAGCAAAAAAGACCACTGCAGAAGAAACACATTTTTCACTTTTTCTGCTTACTTCTTTGCCTGGAAGAGATGTGTGTTGGTGGAAAGGAGAGGAGTCCTCCACACCGTCTTCTTCCTCTCTCATCCAAAATTTCTCTAGCACTACTTTCTCAGTGACTTACAGGATTTGTTCACTAATACAGACTGCTGAGACTCCCACCAATCTATGCTGTATTCACCCAGGCCTCCCTCTCTCATTATGCCCTACAGAGCTTTCCGGGGTAGTGGATACTTCTGTTCATGCTCCTTTGGAGGAGATAGAAATTGGCTTTTTAGCAGAAATGGAAAAGTAAAGGTATTGCAGATGCATTGTGGGAAGCAATGGGAGGGAATCACGTAGCTTCAAAGGGAATGCATTTAACCCCCTCCTCTTTCAGGGGCTCAGCTGCTGCTCACTCAGTGTCTCCTTGTGGGGGGCAGGCTACTGTAAGAAAGGAAATTGAGAGCACAGTAAGACCTCCTACTTCAGCCTTTTGAACTGGCAGACAAGCTCAAAGTCGCCAGGCTGCAACCGCAAGGGGTTACCGAAGAAAAAGTAGGAAGATAAAACAGGAAGGATGACAATCTACAAAGCCCCTTTAAGAGAAAAGAAAAAAGATAGAATTAATCCTCTCCCTTTTTCGTTAACTAGAGGATGAGAAACTAGAAAAAAAGATCTGTTATTTTTCAGTTGTTGCCTTTTCCCCGCTAGTAATTAACATGAAAAAGTAATACCTGAGGGAGCAAAGGTACTGTTAGTTTGTAATTTGTGAACACTGCCATGGTAAGTGGGTTAAGAGAGTCCAGCTATCCATCCACGTTTATTGTTCTCCCTCCTTCATCTGCTGTAAGGAAGAGTCAGCGCTTTAAGAGGGCGAAAACCATGAGGTTTTCTATATGAACCTATACATGTCGTAATGGTCTGATTAATGGACGCTGGCAGTGATTTTGGAAATCTGCGTTACAGTCCATTTCTCTTACACAGATGGTAGGAAAATTTAACAGATTCCCGTCCTCACAGTTCACAATTATTCGATTGTATACTTATATTTTTAGAAATTACAAATTCTAATTTTTCACACTTGTGTGTTGGCTTCATTGATCTGTCCAAGTCCTGCTCAAGACCCACATTTTCCATGACTACTTCTCACTCATCATGCCCTTCCTTGCGTTTCTTTTTCAATGAAAGAAGCAGCATCCCTAGCTTTGCTCCAAGTGCTCCATGTGTAAGATGACTTTCTTAGCTAGAGTAGAAGCTCTGAGGGATGGGCCAAGCCTTATCCTCTGCCTCATCCTTGTCCATCAACATAACATCGCACATGTAGTAAGCAATATAATTTTTAAACAGCCATAATCTTAATCATTCTAATTGAACAAAAATCTAGGGGGTTTTTTGTTAGTATTTTAATATATTTTATTTATATTTATATATAAATTACAGTGCAAAGCAACACATAAAGCTGATTTCTTTATTTGCTCTGACTCTCTTCTTTCTAGTAAGATAGACTACTTCTCTTTCCTTGGTCCAGCAAAACTTGAAACTTCTGTATTTTACAGTATTTGTAAGGGCGTGAAGATAGATACCCAGAAGTCACACCAGTGTTGCTGGCCTTTGCTTTACAAAACAGTCTCAGTAATATTGAATTAAATTTCATTTCTAAATGGTTTGCCACACTTGAAAAATAATTCTTTCTAAATGGCAAATTATTAGCTGTATTTTAAAAACTGAATTCTTCTGCAATAGCATAATACTCTTTCAGAATGTGTTGCTGAGAGGTCTGCACCTGACTAGTTTGCACATGACATTGGATTTCTCCCTTCTTTCAGTAAGAGAATTCTTTCTGTAGCATACACATCACACGTTTCGCTTTCTTTCTTGCTTTCTTGCTTTCTCTCTCTCTCTCTCTTTTTCTTCCTTCCTTCCTCCCTTCTTTCCTTCCTTCCTTCTATCCTTCCCTCCCTTCTTTCTTTCTTTCTTTCTTTTTCTTCCCTTCTTTTTTTTGAGGAAGATTAGCCCTGAGCTAACATCTGCTGACATTTCTCGTCTTTTTGCTGAGGAAGATTGGCCCTGAGCTAACATTGATGTCCATCTTCCTCTACTTTATATGTGGGACACCTGCCACAGCATGGCTTGATAAGCGGTGCATAGGTTTGAGCCTGGGATCCGGACCAGTGAACTCCAAGCCACCAAAGCAGAGCATGCAAACTTAACTGCTATGCCACTGGGCCAGCCCCCACACATTTAGTTCTTTATTCCACAAATATTTATTGTGCATCAGGGCACAGGCATACCCTGTGTTTGCATATTGGTTGAGGAAGGGAAAGAGACCAAAAGCAAAAAAAACCTGGGACTTTCCAATTCCGCTAGTTTAGCATCAATTAACATCTAACAATATTGTTAAATTATTTACATTCCTGTAGGGCTTGGAAGTCCCCAGACTGATTTTCCCATCATTCAGTAAATACATGATTTTATTACCATCACTGTGATGGCAACAAATGAGAAAAATTAAGTTCCAGTTCATACTAAAAATTTAGGAGATTCTATGAAAAGGTAGCTGTAGATGATGAAATATAAATCTTATAAATTTGAAAAGGCAATGTAGAAAAAAAAGCATAAAACAAAGAATGAGACTACTGGTTGACAGACTGATGGCACATCATGGCAACGTAGTAAGTGTGTGTGTTTAAATGTATGTCAGGAGAAAAAGATCCACTGAGAGTGAGTGCCATTTGGGGTCACATACTAAAGCATGAATGGCGTAATCTGATTGCTTTTTTCATTGTTTCTTTTAAAAATATAGTAAGATAAACATAACATAAAATTGTAAATTTAAAATTTAAAAAACATAAAATGGTGAATACTTAAAAACATACAGTTCTGGGGGCCGGCCCAGTGGCGCAGTGGTTAAGTGAGCATATTCCGATTCAGCACCCTGGGGTTCACCGGTTCAGATCCCGGGTGTGGACGTGGTGTTGCTCATCAAGCCGTGCTGTGGGAGGCGTCCCACATATAAAGTAGAGGAAGATGGGCACAGATGTTAGCTCAGGGCCAGTCTTCCTCAAAAAAAAAACCCCACAAAAAAACCTATACAATTCTGTAGCATTAAGTACATTTACCCCATTGTGCAACCATCACCACCATCTATCTTCAGAACTTTTTCATCTTGCAAAATCGAAACTCTGTTCCAGTTAAACACTAACTCTCCATTTCCCCCCTCCCAGGCCCTGACAACCGCCATTCTACTCTCTATCTTGACGAATTTGACTACTTTAGTAGTCTCATATAAGTGGAATCATACAGTATCTGTCTTTTTGTGATTGGCTTATTTCACTTGGCATAATGTTCTCAAGGTTCATCCATGTTGTAGCTTGTGTTAGAATGTTGTTATGGACTGACTTGTTCCCCAACCCCCAATGTGGCTGTATTTCGACACAGTTCCTTTAAAGAGAGAATTAAGGTTAAATAAGGTCATAGTGTGGGACCCTAATCCCATAAAACTGAGGTCCTTATAAGAAGAGGAAGGAGCACCAGAGCTCTTTCTCTGTCTGTGTGTGCAGAGGAAAGGCCATGTGAGGACACAGACAGGAGGGCCATCTGTAAATCAGGGAGTGAGGTCTCACCAGAAACTGACCCTGAAGGCATCTTGATCCTGGACTTCCAAGCCTCCAGAACTGTAAGAAAACAAATATCTGTTGTTTAAGCCACCCAGTCTATGGTATCTTGTTACTGCAGCCCCAGCGGACTAACACATGTACACACCACATTTTGTTTACACGTTCATCCGTTGATGGATGCTTGTGTTGCTTTACCTTTGGGCTGTTGTGAATAACGCTGCTATGAACTTGGGTGTACAAATATCTGTTCCAGTCCCTGATTTCACTTCCTTTGGGTATATACCCAGAAGTGGAATTGCTAGATCATATGGTAATTCTATGTTTCATTTTTTTGAGGAATCATCACAGTATTTTCTACAGCAGCTGCACCATTTTACATTCCCACCAGCAACGCACAGGTGCTCCAATTTCTCTGTATCTCTCATTATAAAAACACTTAAATATGATATTTTGGTTCCCGTGAGGAACCTGTGACCACTCAGTAATAACTGTAGACTTGGGACTATTGACTACCCATTCAAACGTATCAAGTTCATTTGCTTTCCCATAAGCAGTAAGGTAACAGTACACAATACTGCTTTTGACAGGGGATTCAAAATGAATGGGAGCATTTGGTGCCATTTTGTATCAGCCTTACTTCATCAAAAGTTATTTCAAAATTCTGTGGTGCTAGGCTAGCCATGGTTATTCATGTTAAAAATGAAAAAGTCACCCTTCCTCCCACAGTGCTTGCGCCCATTCAACTACAACATCCTTTCAAATCTTTCCTCTCTGGGTAGTCTAAAGCTATGAGATTAGACGTCATCTCAGAGCCCACGCCCTGAATTGAATTATGGTGTTTGTGATCGTGATGTTATTTGCTTTCAGCTCCAAGTTTTATAAAATCACGTAGCTCATAAATAGAGATTAGGAATTTGTTTCTCCACATAGCCTGTAAACTCTGTTAATACTCTCTGCTAAGTAGGATATCTTTTAAAAATCTTTCTTTATAATTATTTTCAATTTTTATAGATTTAAGGAGCCATTTGAGGAATAATTTTCATAAACATAAAAAAATTAAAGAAAATTGCAAAAACCCCAAATTTTGTAGTACGCTTTTCAGTATAGTAGCAATACCCTCCACATACTTCAACTACTCCAGGATCATGATTACAGCTTTTAACTATTCTGTACTATTCTTAAAGTGTCTCCTTCTGCACACATTAAAGGATAGGGATATATATTTCAAGTATTTAGTATCTGTTAGGTATTCTAAATGCTCACTAGGAGTCATTTACAGTGATCGCAGCATCTTCCTTTTTCAGGCTACATCAGCCGAAAGGCAGACTGAGGGAGAATTCCAAGTTAAAGTCAATATTTAACTGATACTTCACTTGGACTTTGTATTCTAATTTCAAGCTTTGATGTTTAATAATTGATTGAGGGAGAGGAGTAAAAATTAGCTCCGTTTTGTTCAACAGTTTTCTCAGTGATTTGAATCAAGAGAAAGCAGGCTGTCAGGTTATCAGAAGGCATAAATCTAGGAGAAAGAGAGTAAAAATGAGATGACAATTTGGGTTGTAAAAGGTAATATTTTAGAATTAGGGGCTGAAACTAACAAGATTATAATTTAACAGGAATAAATACGAACCTTGTACTTAGGATTTAAAAATCAACAATACATCGTGTGATTGGTTGGTGTGGAGGTTGTAGCCGACTGTAAACGCAAGATGAGCCTGGAGGTTAGTGTGGTTGCCCACAAAGCTGACACAATCACAGATTCTGTGTTCAGCAAAGAATCAGATGCTGCCCTAATTGGACCACACTGTAGCACTATTTTTGGTTATGAGTGCCACATTTTACGGGAGATGTTAATAAATTGAGGAGCATCCGGAGGCAAGATGGTGAAGAGTCTGAGAATCATGGTACATGAAAACACCTAAAAAAGCGGGGCAGCCGAATTTGCAGAAGAGCCTAATGTGAGGCTTTCCCGGTACCTGACAGGCTGCCCAATGAGAGAGGGATTATTAACCAGGATTCAGAATTCAGACCAAAGTGTGACTGGCACAGGAAGGCAGATTACAGTTCAATATAAGGAAGAATAATTAGACCTGTCCAAAAATAGAATGTCCTTCTGTTGCTGGAACTATTTTGGCCATTGGATGAACACCAGCTGTGGGAGGGAACTCTACCTAGGATACAAGGTTGTACCTGCTGACCTCTAGAGGCTGCGCCAATCTAAAGCCCCCCAGAACACACTGGAAACGTGCACCTCTCTGCCAATACTCTGCATGCAATAACTGGATTTAGGGCTGTATTAATGTGATTTCCAAAGCTAACTGGCAACACAAGTGGATTAATATATACACCAATGCAACAGGGCATGGATTTATTTTAGCACAGGAATTTTGCCCATGGTCTCTTACTGCAGAAGCCATCAGAAATCACAACCAGTAGCACTTAATGACCCATTCTCAGAGCCTCTGAGTAGCAGCTGAAACGGAAATATTTGAAGATGAAATTACCTTCCTACCTTCCCATAAGAGTGGCAGCTTAGTATTCTTTCTTGAGTCTAAGAATATATGAGTTACAATTTCAGAGGCCATAATCAGATGCTTTCAGGAATCAAAACGTCACCGTCATTAGTCTTGGTACACTAATATATGTTAGAAGCTACTTGGCACTTCTGCTTCTTCTGAAACAACAGCAATGGTCTAAGGCAGTGGTTCTCAAACGTTAGCATGCATCACAATCACTTGGAGGGATTGTTAAGACACAGAATGCTAGGACCCACCTTCAGAGTTTCTGTTTCAGGCGATATGAGGTGGGGGCTGAGATTTGGCATTTTTAATAAGTTCTCAGGTGATGCTTATGCTCTTTCCACCTCTGCATTCAATGAAAGCAGATTGGTAGTTTGAAATTGGGCATGGTGGAAATGTTTACACCACAGAAATTAGTAAGTGGGAAAACCACAGCTTTGAAAACTGAGAGACAGTTGTTGACTGTTTACCAGTAAACCACTGCGGTAGACTGAGAGCTGAAAGAAAGTATTGGATGATCTAATGTCTAATGCAACATTGCTCAAATTCACTTCCTTCATGGATTTAATGAATATTTCTTGAGTCCTAGCCAAGTAACCACAGCAATAGTTCTTCAATTAAAATGTGTTGAAAAGATTTCATAAGAATGGTGTACATGAAGTAAATGTACTCTTGGATTAAAGCAGACAATGAAATATGGTTTCATATATTAATTATTTACTGTAAGAAAAAGTCAACATTTGATCCATTTCATAAATGTGTATTAAAATTATAACATGAAAATGCACTTAGACCAGTGGTCATTAAATAAATGTACATATCAGTTCATCATCATCTAACATTCACTGACTGTTTAAAATATATCAGGCACTGTTCTAAATTCTTTACATGGATTATCTCATTTAATTCTTATAAAAATGTGTCACAAAGATATTGTTATCCCCGTTTTACAGATAAAAAACTGAGTCACAGTAACAGGTATATGATACTTGGTATCAATGTGTGTATGGTATATCAGGCAGCCATATATCAGGTGATCTCACAGGTAAGGTCCTGGAAACCTCACATACAGCATTTCTTAAAGACAGTTTAGTGACAACAACCACCTTATTATTATATAATCACTATATTCTTCAATATATTTTTAATACATATTAGAAGAAAATACTGCTAGCATCAATACTTTCATAAAACAATACTAGAATAACACCGGCATTTCAGGGAAAACCATGTTAGACATTGGCTTGATGTATCAAACCATGATAGCCTACCATCCTAACTCTCCTCTTTTGAGCTACACCTCTCAGAAGCAGATTCCTTGGCCCTCTTTTTATGTTGGGTGGACACTATCATCGGTTGCCATTCTGGCTCCCTAATTTCTATGCTTCCATGAGGTTGACCTACCTATACTTGACATATTTAAATTTATACATCATTATTTGGCTATTATCTGTCTATGATCACTCTGATTTAAAAATCTTCTGTCTTTAAGGTTCTTTTTGATCACAACTAGTGTAGACCCTGGGGATTTCTATTTGTTACCACCCAGTATTGCCTACAATTCATCTTTCACGCTCAGTGCTTTGTTGAAAGCCATAATATGACCTAAAATGAGTATTATGTGGAGTGAAAACTTAGAAACTCTCGAGATGTCAGCGTGTGAAACATATCCTGTAGGGAGTGTAATCTCGCTTTAAAAGGGATCCAGCTGTGAGCAATTAGCTATAGAAACCTGGGGGGCAGGTTTCAGGGTTGAGTAACAAGTTAAACATTGCATTGACAGGGCGTGGTCACTTAGCCACACGTTATAGCCACTAGCTTTTCCCCTGCATAAACACAGTTGCTCAAATTAGTTTCATTTTCGTCTTCTGAATAGACCCTTCTAGACTGCCTCTTTCTGACTCTTCAGCAAGTTATGTGCACTAAAAACCACACCCTCTCTAACAAACATTGCAACAAGTTTTCCGAATCTTAATGAGCCACATTTATCATTAACCACTAGCTTAAGTATCATAGAATTTCACAAGTTTCCAAACTGTAGACCAGCACTGTTCAATAGCAATATAATGCAAACTACATATATAATTCAAAATTTCCTAGTAGCCACATTTAAAAAATTAAGGCAGGTGAAATAACTTTAATAATATACGTTATTTAATCCAATATATCCAAATTGTTATCATTTCAATATGAAATCAATATTGAAAGTTATTAATGAATGAAATGTTTTACATTCTTTCTCTTGTACTAGTCTTTGAAATTGGATACATATTTTCAACTTACAGTACATTGCAATTTGGAGTAGATGCTTAACGAGTCCTCGATAGCTGCCTGTGGCTAACAGCTACTGTATTGGAAAGCGTAGCTCTAGACTTGTTACAGGTCAGATTAATATTTTCTTGGAACATCCAACTATCCAAACATCCCAGTTGATGAGTTTTTAACTAAGTTTCTGGAATGAGGTATCAATTAAACACTCTTGACCTATACCTTCTATGCCAGGTCATCGTTTATAATTAGGATGAATAACAATGAGTTATTTATGGTGAAGAACAGCTAGAAACTTACTGTGTATAAATAAAAATGAGTAAATTTATTAAAATTGTGATATAGTGCAAAAATAGCACAACCGTGCTAAGTGCTATAATTCAATTATTTATAATCAGATAGGGCCTGCCTAGGCCAGGAATCTAGGAATTCACAGAATGGATTCTTAGTTATTTTTAATATTTAATGAAGAAAACATAACAAATATAGAGTAGGTTCAGACTGTCTCCCGTTCATCTTCACAATGGACTCACAAGGTGATAACTTAGTGATCCAGTCTGAATCTCTTTTTGGTGCCCAACATTTTCTTATCTGGTTAAATTGGAATATTCTTGCTCCCATAGGTCATCGCGGAGCATTGTTATTTTTGGCTTTTAGGTTCTGAGGAATGGTAGTTTAAGCCCTCTTAGCTGGATGGTTAGTATTTATGGTAGCTGCATTCTCTTTAGAGAGGAGTATTTTTCTGTCTACCTTGACACTAGGAGGGAGATTGTAAGGTCTGTTTGGTGGAAAAGGAATCTTTCTCTTTTAGCATTAAAATTTAGCAAATTAAATCTGCTCTCCATCTGTTTGGCACCATGGTATTTCTTGTGTAATATCATTAAGCATTTCTCACTGCAGTAGTTCAGGGCTTTGCATTTAATCATCTCAGGCCTAATCTTGTATAGGGTACAATAGCATTAGCACAGAAGAAGCTATGGGCCTGGCAGAAGGTGATTGAAATAACAGAAATGGCTAGAAGCTATATGATATGGTAATAGGCATCAGGCAACTACTATGTGCCAGGTACATGTTTAGACATGGTATACATGTTCCACATACAATATCTCTCTTAATTCTTACAACAATTGTATGAGGTTATTAGATGTGATTTCATTTTTCAGGTAAAGAATGTGAGCCTGAGAAAGAGAAAATCTTTCCAAGAAGGTTACAAATCTATTATGAAATAGAATTCAGATGAAGTATGGTCCATTCTCTTTTCTCCACACCACACTCTTTTCTTTCCTCTCAATAAAACAAAACAAATGAAAAAGGAAATGGTTTGCTGTAAACCAGTTGCAAACCACAAGAAATATTGAATGCAAGGCAGAGTGTGAATTACACAGAGAGAATGATGTGAACTTGGTGGAGGAAACAAAGCACTCCATCATTTCCCTGTGCAGCAGAGAGGAGGGAAAAATTGAAGAAGCAGTGAAAACAGTGGTTTCCTCAGGTGATCATAAATATGCTGCACAGAAAATGAAGTTTTAGAGGAGCAGTGGAAGTTGAAGAAGTGGAAAGGACTGAATGTATAGAAGTGATAAGTATGACTAAGAGACCAAGGGAGAAAGAAAAAAGTAATTCTGGTGACCCTTGATTGTACCAGTGGCTTTCAAACTTTCCTGACTGTAGCCCACATAAGAAATACATTACATTTTACACAGGGACCCAGTTAGCTAACACTGTGTATGTATGTATGTATGTGGATAGATAGATAGATAAATGGTGACTTATATAGTTAGTGATATATATATCGTATCACTAAAGCAAAGGTGTAAAGGCAGTTGAGTAAAGAAAGGACAGTGTTTTTAACAAGTGGTGCTAGAAAAATTGCATATCCATACACACAAACCATTGAACTTCAATCCACATCTCTCATCATATACAAAAATTGACTTGAAATGGATCATAGACCTAAATGAAAAACATAAAATTATAAAACTTCTGAAAGAAAACATAGGAGAAAATCTTTGTGACCTTGCATCGGGCCAAGATTTTTTCAACACCTGAAGTATGATCCACAAAAGAACAAATTTGTAAATTGGTCTTTATCAAAATTACAAACTTCTACCCTCCATAAGACACTGTTAAGAGGATGAAAATACAAGGACGGACTAGAAGACAATGTTTGCAAAGTACACATTGATGAAGGACTTGTATCCAGAATATAGAAATAACACAAAAGTCTCAATAAGAAAACAACACAATTGAAAAATGGGCAAAAGATTTGGACACTTCACCAAAGAAGTTATACAAACAAATAAGCACAAGATGCTCAACATTATTAGTCATTAGAGAAGTGCAAAATAAAACTGCAATGAGATACCGCTACACACCTGTTAGAACAGCAAAAATTGAGAAGACCAACTCTACCAAGTATTGGCATGGATGTGGAGAAAGTGGAACCTCATATGCTGCTGGAGGGACTACAAAATGATACAAGCACTTTGGAAAGCAATTTGACAGTTTCTTAAAAAGATGCTGTGTGATCCAGCCATTCCATTTCTAGGTATTTACCCAGGAGAAATGAAAGCATACGTCCACACAAAGATTTGTACACAAATGTTCATAGCAGCTTTATTTGTAACAGAAAAACCTGAAAACAACCCAAAATCCACCAACAGGTAAATGGATAAACAAATTGCTGTATATACATATAACAAAATACTATTCAGCAATAAAAAGGAATGAACTATTGGTATATGTTATAATAAAGATGACCTCAAAATAGTTATGCTTAGCGTAAGAAGCCAGACAAAAGAGTGCATACCGTATGATGTATTTATATAAAATTCTAGAAAGTGCAAACTAATCTATATTAACAGAAAGCAGACAAATTGTTGCCTGGGTGTGGGAAAAGGGCAGAGAGTGGGAAAAGGGAGGACTTACAAAGGGGTATGAGGAAACTTTTGGGAGGGATGGCTACGTTCTTTATCTTGATTGTGGTGATATTTCATGGATAGAGTGGCCATATTTAGCAAGTACAAACGTAAGATGCCCAATTAAATTTGAATTTCAGATAAAGAATATTTTTCAGTATACATATGTGCTAAGCAATGTTTGGGACATACTTATACTAAAAAAAAATTATTCATTTTATTCCTTGTTTATCTGACATTCAAATTTAACTGAACATCCTGTATTTTATCAGGTAACCCTGTTGGTGTGTGTATGTGTATGTAAAACTTAACAAATTTTATACTTTAAATAGGTGCAGTTTATTGTATGTCAGTTACACCTCAGTAAAGTTGCTGGAAAAAAAAAGAGAAGAAGAAATTGAGGTTAACCAAGGAAGATGAAGTAATTTTCCCAAGTCTTTCGAGCCGGTGGCCACAAGGCCAAGACCAAAGTCCCAAATGCTGTTCTCCCCCTCTAAGTGCTTCTTCTGTTATCACGTCGATTCTAGAAGAAAATGTTTGCTCGCAGGGTTGGAAAAATAGATCCCCAGAGTGAGGATACTCAGATAAGGACTGGCAAGGAAATTTAAATTAATTTATAATTTATAAATCTCTGCTCTTGTGTGGCTTTGTGAGTCTAATATTTCAACCATCCACAAATCCATTTTAAAAGCCAAGCGCTGCAGCATAGTGACATACATTCTTGGAATAAATAGTCATTTTATTTCAATCCTCTTAACTATCTAGGAGCACAACCGGTCCCTTGGCTGGCTAAGTAGAGAAGGGAAAATGTGTAAGAAAAGGATACAAAATGTGAAGAGGACCTATCTGGTGATTGCTTTTTCCAACTAAATATTTCTCAATAATCCAAATAGCAGGTTCACATGGGGGTTTTTTTGCAGCATACTTTTAGCCATTTTTACTTGTGAATTAAATAATTTACACGATTGAGAAATACCACTTACTAGTCTAAAATGCCCTGGTCTAAATTGAAGTCACTTACTGCCATTTAGAAATAGACAACCCTTTCCCAATGGATTGTTTATCCAGGGAATAGAGTAGGAAATTGCCGTCCTTCAGCTAGGCTAACAAGTGTTATTTTAATAAGTAACATTTTAACTTGTCTGTAATTGTGATGTGCCTTACTATCAATGTCTACATTTAAAGTGGTAAATTTCTTTTCTTGTCTCTTTTTGAAGCAAAGCTGGTATTAAGTCAATAGTACATTTTACAACCCACAGCACGATAACTCGGGTAGAGATTTCCACCCAGTCCAGTGTCAACTACGCTCTTCTCTATGAATTAGGAGCTAATTACCATCATTACACCCTCTCAGCTCTTTCCAGTGTGGGTAAAACCGGTATAATTCCTACCTAATGTTATTATTTCCAATCTATCTGTATAATTTAGCATCCCACTCCACTTTTCTATTTTTTATTTGCACTAGCAGTCTAATTATATTTACATCTCCTCACAGGTCACTTACGAAACTCTAATAATAAGCAAACCAATGATCACAAAGCCAGAAATGAGACGGGGCCAAATTAACACCAGCAAAATAGAATAAAGCAAGGGTCTCTACTGGGACCTGTTGTACAAATAAACTCAAACCCTTTTGTGCAAAATTGAGCATTTAAATGAAATACTTATTTTTGCAGTAATGTAATCAACTATTTGACTCTAACAGATAGAAAGGTTTCTATGTAAAATATGCGTGGAGGTGACGGCAGATAAAAGGCAAATGTGAGAGAGATTCTAGATCAGCGGTTAGTAAACCACAGCCCAGGGGGCCAGATCTGGCTTGACATCTGGTTTTGTACAGTTAAAAATGGTCTCTAATTTTGTAAATGGCTGAAAAAATTAAAAGAAGAATTATATTTTGTGACACGTGAAAATTATGTATAATTCTAATTTCAGTGTCCGTAAATAAAGTTTTATTGGATAAGGGCACACACTAGTTTACATATTGTCTATGGCTGCGGTTGCACTGAAATGGCAAGGCTGGAGCTGTGACAGAAATGGTATAGTCTGAAAGCCTAAAACATTAGCTCTCCAGCCCTTTACAGAAAAGTTTGCTCACCTCTGCTCCAGATCCAAGGGTTTGACTAGAGAGGAACACCGACAGCTGCTCTCTCTCCGTTGCATTTTGTGAAGATGAGTTCTGCTGGAGCCCTGGCTTGCCTTGATTCTTTGTATTGTTTCAGTATAAAGCCGTGTCCTCACGTTTGATAGCATAAATGCCGAAAGAATTATAATTTAGCACGTGATCAAGAACCAAAGGAGAGGAAAGTAGTGACTTTTTAAATAATTTCATGTGGTCTTCAAAGTAGATTGTAAAGCAGTGAGAAGTGGGATTCTATGTGTGTGTGTGATTTTTTTTTCTGTGAGGAATTTTTCCCTCTATGGTTTGTAGCAGATAATCCAGAAGCCAGGACAGCCTTCTTCCCTTTTTTTTTTTTTCTTTGAGGAAGATTAGCCCTGAGCTAACATCTGCTGCCAATCCTCCTCTTTTTGCTGAAGAAGACTGGCCCTGAGCTAACATCTGTGCCCATCTTCCCCTACTTTATATGTGGGATGCCTACCACAGCATGGCATGCCAAGTGATGCCACGTCCACACCTGGGATCCAAACTGGTGAACCCCAGGCCGACAAAGCAGAACGTGCACACCCAACCACTGCACCACTGGGCTGGCCCTGCCTTCTTCCTTTCTAGAGAGGCTGCATTTTGTTTGGGTGTGTACCCTGGCCTCACATGACTCAAGATCAAACTCTGATTCATCAAAGCCAGTCACTGAAATCTCAGTCCTCCTGTCAGGGCCTGGTTTCAGGGGGAGATGAATGACTCAGCCCTGGCCAATAAAATGAGAGCAATTCACCTGGGATTTTTCTAGGAAAGGCTTCTCCACTGATGAAACACACATACCTCCTCTTGGTCATTATGGTTTCTGCAGATACCTGGAAACTGACAGCCTCTTTGGAATCTCAAGGGGAGTTTGCCTGCAGGCAACCTGGTACTCTGAGGATGCTGAGCACGTAGACAGCAAGCACTTGTGTTTCTGAAGACATCGTTGAGCTACTGAATTAAGCAACCCCAGATTCCTCCTACTCAGAAGATCTTACTAGACGACACAATAATTTTTCTTATTATTTAATCCATTTTGCAATGAATTTCCTGTTACTTTCAGTACTCTGATGGGTTTTTATTAGTTTTACACACACAGATGTTGTTAATATCCTTTTTCATGGGAACATCTAAAGTCTTATCTCCACGAATGGTAGAGTTTCTATAATACAATTGACTATTTTATGCACATTTACGCCAGGAAAATTCCAAGCCAAAAACCAAAATAATGAGACTTATTTATTATTATCTACTTAGATTTCCCCTTCAGGTGAGATGAATATGTGGAGAATCACCTGGGTGCAAAGTTTTGTCAAAATGACTCAGTCAGGTTTATTTTCCAGGTAAAAGCCCAGAGATGTTTACACAACTTTTGATCCTGCCTTCTCTCTGTACTCACCAGGGAAAACAAGGAATTTTATATTTTTGAATTACCTCAGCAACTTTAATGATAAAGTAGTCATTTATTCAACAATTCTTACTAAGCATTTGCTTACCGTATTGCACCGCTCCAGCATGCTATGAAAGTTACAAAGCAAATGGAAGGCAGTTCAAGTCTCCGAAGGGAACTAACAAAGGGTGACTTGACATGCAGGGAGAAAAGACACACTCAGGAGACACCTAGGAAGTCTAAGCATGCACTTGAGACATAGGTCAAACTGGACTTTAAAGTTCCAATGAATAATAGTGTCTGTCATGGTTGCAGACAATGCTTCCTAAAGGAGAAAAACACAGTCTTTTGTAGCTTGTATGGTGCGCTAGTCCATTTGGGGCTGCTAGAATAGAATAACATAGGCTGGGAGCCTTCTAGACAACAGAAATTTATTTCTGACACGTCTGGAGTCTGGGAAGTTCAAAATCAAGGCATCTGGTGAGGAGCAGATTCCCTGTCTGGAGAGAGCCTGCTTCCTGATTTGTAGATGGTTGTATTTTCACTGTAACCTCACGTGACAGAAGGGGTGAGGGAGCTCACAGGGGTCGCTTTTATAAAGGCACTAATCTCATTCATGAGGGCTCCACTCTCATGGCTTAATCACTTCCCAAAGCCCCACCTCCAAATTCCATCATATTGGACCTTAGGAGTTAACACATGAGTTTTGCAGGGACACAAATGTTCAGTCTATAGCACTCGAGAAACCAGAAAAACAGAGGCCATGTCATACTAATCTTTGTTCACACTGACCCAGTGCCAGGCACACAGTAGGGTGCCATCAGTATTAGTAGAACCATTGGTCGAATACGCATAAGTATCAAGTGAGTTCTCTAATCTTGAGAACTCGAATTTCAACTTATAATTCTATGTGTAATTATTGTATAAATTACCCTATTGACACAATGACCCCATGAGTTTATTGGAGGCAGTTTGAGTTTATTAGAGGCTTACTCTAATGCTTTCTGATTGTCCACAGGATGCTTATTGTTTGAGAGAAGAACAAGTAAATGTGGCAAGGATGTTTCTGCCTGATGTTTATTTGGCTTTTTCAGAAATTTGACAAACTGAATCTTTCAGTTCCTTCAGTGGTTAGACCCACTGCATAAATGCACCCACTGGATTGAAGTGCAGTGTTTAAAAATTTTCCAGTCCATGCAACTGTTCTGTGGTAACTGTCAGAACTGGAGAATCCTATTCACATCAGCAGTTGCAGTAATCAGTCTCTAACATTGTCTCCTCTCTTCTTCCCACTACATGCATATGTGAGATGTGTCCATTAGAGTTCATTTCACAGTGTCATGCTCCCACCACCACCTTGTAACCTTCGTCTTGGCTTGATTCTCTTGACGAGCCCACCTGTTATGCACAGCACATCTGCAATGGCCAATGTATGCCCATATTGTCAACAGATTTTCAAATGTATTTATTAAAACACAAATGTTCATGTTCCATTTGATTCCTGTAGATTTATTTTCTTGGTATGTTTCATTTTGATCACTGAAATGGAGAATTGGCCTCACGAGACAATGAAGTAATGTATACTATGAACTCTCATCCCTCTCTCTGCTCTTAACTACAAAAAATAAATGTTGTGGGTCAGCCTGGTGGCGCAGCGGTTAAGTGCACATGTTGCACTTCGGCGGCCCGGGGTTCACCGGTTCAGATCCCGGGTGCGCACATGGCACTGCTTGGCAAGCCATGCTGTGGTAGGCGTCCCACATAGAAAGTAGAGGAAGATGGGCATGGATGTTACCTCAGGGCCAGTCTTCCTCAGCAAAAAGAGAAGGATGGGCAGCCGTTAGCTCAGGGCTAATCTTCCTCAAAATAAATAAATAAATAAATAAATAAACAAAATAAAAATAAATAAATGTTCTGAACATGTAGATACAGAGATTAGATTGGTGGTTACCAGAAGGGAAGGTGGGGAGGGAGGAACGAGAAAGGGGTAATAGGGCACATGTGTACAGTAACAGATGGTAATTAGTCTTTGGGTGGTGAACATGATGTAGTCTACACAGAAATAGAAATAGAAACAGAAATAGAAATATAATGAAGTACACTTGAAATTTATATAATGTTATAAACCAATAAAATAATAAATAAATGTAATGAAAAGCAGTTCTCCCTCTGACCTTATGCTTAAGTGTCATATCATAAAGTCCTGAATAGGAGGATTTAAGGCAGTTCTGGAAGGTAGATTGCTCATTAGATAAGGTGCTTGCTTCTCTTTCAATATGACTTTATGCACTTTCAGTCTGATGATGGAATTCCTTAATTCACTTATTCAACAAATAATTCACTCCATCGCTTCAGCATTCAACGCATATTTCTTGAGGACCTACTATGTTCAAAGAACTGTGCTGACAATTAAGAGTTTATAGAGATAATATATATACAATGGAATATTATTCAGCCATGAGAAAGAAGGACATCCTGCTGTTTGCGACAACATGGATGCAACTTGAGTGCACTATGCTAAGTGAGATGAGTCAGACAGAGAAAGACAAATACTGTATGATATCACTTATAAGTGGAATCTCAAAAAGCCAAACTTGTAAAAACAGAGAGAAAAATGGTGGTGACCAGGGGCTGGGAGATAAGAGAGATGTTGTTTAAGGGCACAAACTTGCAATAAGTAGCAAATAAGTCCTGGAGATCTAATGTACAGTATGGTGAATATAGACAATATTGTATTATAATCATCAAACTTGCGAAGAGACTAGATATTAATTATTCCAACCATTAAAAGGAAATCGTAATTGTGTGACGTGATGGAGGTGCTAATTATCACTACAGTAGTAATCATACCACAACATATAAATGTATCAAATCAACATGTACGTCTTAAATTTACACAGTTATATATCAAATACTTTTCAATTAAAAATGTTTTTAAGTTTACAGAAATAAATAAGATATGCATTTACCCTCCAGGAGCTTACAAATAGAGAAGATTCAATATGTATAATATAAAAAAGAAAATAAAATTAAAAGAAACTACTGTGAAGACAGCATGCTGAGTATCTAATTTTGACTTGGGAGGATTGGGGATGTTTTCCAGAAAAGGCAGCACTCACAGTAAGCCTTGAAAGATGAATTTTAATAATGAGGAAAAGTAAAGGGAGCTAAGAATCAATAAGGAGGCTAGAGTCAGATTATGAAGACACTAGGCAGCAATCCTAAGAAATCTGGATGAAAAAATTTATTGGCGCTGGAGAAAACCATCTCATGTTTTTAGAAGAGCTGATATTTTATTTTATCTGAGTTTTAGATCACTCCTGGCAGCAGTGGAGAATGGATTGGAAAGGAGAGAAACTAGAGCCAAGACTAGGTAGGAGGTTATGGGGACAATCCAGATGAAGGATAATGAAGGGCCGTTTACTTGTATCACCCGCCCTTCAACTAAAACATAAGCTCCATGAAGGCAAGCTCTCTGCGTTATTCCCTGTTACGTGCCCAGCACTCAGAACAGTGCCTGACATATAGTTCAATCAATGTTTGTTGAATAGACGAAGAAATAAGTCAGTGAAAGAATGAATGAATGAATGAATGAAATGAAACAATGGAAGTGCAGAGAAGAGATCAGAAACAGACAGTTGCCTCAGAGATGAAATTTTCTCTTTTTCTGTGGACACATGCCATAGCTGGATCTTTTTTGAGTGTTGGCAACAGATGAGATGTGTTGGGAAACATCCCAGACTCTCCTGTCTGTGTCCTTTCCAGCTTCTGTGGCATCTGCTTCCTCAGTGTCCACTTAGAGGAGAGGTTGGCAAACTGTGGCTCCTGCATCACCTTGGTCCTGCCACCTGTTTTTGTCAGACTTGTGAGCAAAGAATAGTTTTTACATTTTCAAATGGTTGGGGGGAAAAGCAAAAGAATAGTATTTTGTAACACAAGGAAATTACATGAAATTATAGTTTCAGTGGCCAGGTCCATAAATAAAGCTTCACTGGAACACAGCCATGGTTGTTTGTTTCCAAACTGTCAATGGCTGCTTTTGCCCTACCATGGCAGAGTTGAGCAGTTCAAACAGAGATTATATGGCCCAAAAAGCCGAAAGTATTTACTCTCTGGCTCTTTACGGGAAAAGTTTACCAACCCCTGATATAGCAGAGCTCTCAGGAAAGGATTTGAAGTTTATTCATAACGAGGAATAAATAGTTCATCAGTGAAAGTTTCTAAAATATACTTTAAAAAACATAATAGGTAAGACAAAGCATCAAATTAAAACAAAAAACAAAGTGAAAGGAGGAAAAGACTCTAAGAATAATATTAGTTGTATATTATGTGCCAGATTCTCAGCTAAGCATTTCTTTTTTTTAAAGAAAAAAAAATATATATTTTAATGTAAAAATAGGTGAACTTAATTTTATTTAATTTTATTTTTTCTCTTTCAACTAAGTTTCTTATTCTTTTTTCGTAATATTTTATTGAAGTAACATTAGTATATAACACTATATAAATTTCAGATTTACAGCATTATAGTTCGATTTCTCTGAAGACTACGCCATGTTCACCACCCAAAGACTAATCACCATGCATCACCACACATGTGCCAGTCACCCCTTTCACCCTGCTCCCTCCCCACTTCCCCTCTGGTAACCACCAATCCAATCTGTATGTGTGTGTTCGCTCGTCGTCGTCGTATTTATCTTCTTTTCATGGGTGAGATCATACAGTATTTGACTTTCTCTGACTTATTTTGCTTAGCATAATACCCTCAAGTTCCACCCACGTTATCGCAAATGGCAAGATTTCATCTTTTTTATAACTGAGTGGTATTCCATTGTGTATATACCACATCTTCTTTATCCATTCGTCCCTTGATGGGCACTTTGGTTTTTTCCAAGTCTTGGCTATTGTGAATAATGCACTTAAGCACTTCTTTAAATAAAATTGATTATCTCCTCTCCTTCCAACAAAGTTGCAAAACAGACGTCTCTATTCTCATTTTATAGAGGAGGCACCTAAAACTCAGAGGCTGAATAACTTTCCCTGGATCACAAAGCCAGCACAAGACAAAGCCAGGATTTGAACCTATAGTAGTTTAGCTTCAAAACCACATCTTTAACTGTCACTTTAGAATTACAGACACAAATGAGCAAGTAACGTTGGGCATGCATATAGGGGAGAGGCTAAGTGGGATCCTTGAAATCACAGTTTCTCCAGGGCAGGAAGATGGAGAAAATGTGGAACCATGAATCCTAGTACAGGTTTTTGTTTTTTCTGAGGAATATTGTCTCTGAGCTAACATCTGTGCCAATCTTCCTGTATTTTGTGTGGGATGCTGCCACAGTGTGGCTTCACAAGCAGTGCTAGGTCTGCACCCGGGATCCGAACCTGCAAACCCTGGGCTGCCGAAGCACCATGCGTGGACTTAACCACTATGCCACTGGGCCGGCCCCCTGTGCAGGTTTTAGTGGAAGTACATCTTCTTCCTGCATCATAAGGTGACTATCACAATAGAGGGAGAGTTGGGGCTGATTGACCAACACTGGGCATCTCTGAATAGGCATTACAGCTGGGAGTCGTCCCACTAGAGCTGGTCTTCAGATATGAAAGAGAACTCCAAAGGAGATGGGCAAGTGAGGGTTTGGTAACCCAGGAGCTGCCCACTTCATTGTCGGCAAATGAGGGCTGGAGTTTTGGGGAAGGATGAATGATCAAAGAAAACTTTTCGTAGGATGAAATAAAACCCCTGAGGGATGCAGCAGTTGAACAGAGATATTAATTGTTAAAGGAAAAATAAAGAGACTGTAGATTGGATGGGATTGGAAGTTTTACTTTTAAGCAGGGAATCAGATCCAGCATAGAGTCTAGGACTCTGGAGGACGAGGTTTGGGAGAGGAAAAATGAGTTATATAAAATCAAACACCCATGGTACTGTCTCCTTAGGGAAACCACATTTCTGTGTGTTGATGGTTGGGTAGTGATATGGAGACGTTTTGGTTAGGTAAGCACTGGGCTGGCTATAGGAGATCTGCTGTGAACGTGGGGCCCACCTTGGACTATGACATCCCGCTGTCTCTGCTTCATAGACAGGTGCCTACGTCAGCTGTGTGGCCAGGGCAGGGTCTCCCCAGGAATCTCCTGTGCCATGCACATTGCATCACACTATTTCTAAAGCGCAGATGAGGAGATGGGGGTTAAGAAAAGTCCAGTGACTTAAGCCACAGAGAATCTCTGTTAGAGCACACACACCACCACCCCCTGCCCCCACCAAACACACATTCTTGGTTTGCAGAACACGTGCACTTTCCACTACACTGTCTAAAACTAAGTGCTTTTGACTCAGCTGTCAAGTAATAGCTTTTTAAAAAATTTATTGCAGGCCACAGAGCGACTAAGAAACTAACTACAGATATGTATCTGCTCTGATGGTTATGGTAGTATGTAGTGGCAACAAAATTTTAACGACGATTGAAACATTCCACAGACGATCAATATTTCCCCACATCTGTTGGTGTCTGTAGGATGCGTTTATCTGACCCAGTGGGAAAAATAGATCCATGTTTAGATAAGTTTGGGAAAGGCTGGGTTACATAATTGTAAACAGGTTTATTTACCATAGGATTTCTCAGCACTTTTTAATATGCTTTTCGTTCGCCATGAATATCTAGAAGACGAATGTAGCAAGCAGTGTTCCCAAACGTACTTGACTCTGGAGCACCCCCACCCTCACACACATACATCTCAGGGTGCACTCATGGCGGCAGCATTTGATGAAACGTTTGGGAAAACACTGGCCTGAACACATACTGAAATTCCAGCAAGACTAACACAGTTCTTCTGTATTTCATCCTGTTTAGGGGAGATTGCAAAAGTTTCTCTATGACAGGAGTTTTATAGGTGAGACCTCAACACCTGTCATATTGAGAAAGAAAACAGTTTTCCATGCTCTGGCTGTTCTATGCTTTACCAAAGTAGTTCTACCTGAGTGAAAACCTGAAGCAAATAAAACTGAAGCTACAATATATCCATCCAGGGAAATTAGCTGCAGTGAATACGCAACACATTGTGGGTAGCGAAGGTGATTAGGAAGCTGTGAAAACATCTGCCAAAATCATGTGTCTGAAGAGCGATTTCTTGCTTTTTAAACTTCCTTGGGAAGCTTAGATTACTCCTCTAAGCACAGACTTGTTATCACATTGACCATTGCATCAGAGGAGCAGGTCAAAGCCCTGGTCATCTGTGTTCTCTGCAAATACTGAGCTCCCTGATCCAAGAGCAAAAGGAAAGGAGCCACAGAGCCAGGAGGGGCCAGGTGACATCATGACCACAGCACAGCTTCTGCCTCCAGGGTCTTTGGTCAACTTTTGGTAATAGGAATGAAGCTCCTTCTTTATGTCCCCAATCTGCCCGTATAATCCTGCACCCATTTCCCATTTGGGCTCTTGGATTTCTGAAAGTCTTCCTGGGCCAGCAGTTCATGGTCTGTTTTTGATCTGTACCATTATTCCTGCAAATCTTAGCTCCCCTTTATGCCTTCACATCAGCAACTTTCAATACCTTTATTTAAGTGATCTTTTCCCAGACCACCTCTTATTTTTTGCTCATTTTACTCACTTCCACAATTCACTGATCCCTTTTTGTTCGTTGTCTTACATTTAAAATACCAATATTTATTAAATACCCCTGCCTTGGGTCATCATCTGTTATAAGCTATCCTTTTCCTCTGACAGTCTTCTCCATTTTCCAAATGCTTCTGATACATTTGGGGAATTTTCTAATTCTCTTTTCAGATTTTGTCTACCTAGATAAAACACCGCAATGTCTGAAGGCCTACATTCTGCAAATGTGTCATGAGTGAGGATTTTTTATGTATAAAACATGTCTGTATTAAGTTGGTTATAAAGAGAGCAGTGTAGTGGGGCAATTGAGAGCCCACCTTGTGAGGCAGCCCATCAGGGAATAAAGAGCTTGTTAGCTGTGACTGTAGACAAGTAACCAATCTTTCTCTGCCTCATTTTCCCCACTTATAAACTGGGGGAACTACTACTACCTATCTCATTTGGTTATTATAAGGATTAATTGAATTAACATATCTAAAAGGCTTATAACAGCACCTAGAACATAGCAAATGCCATATAATCATTAGTTATTATTATTTCCACCGTTTAAAATAAGAAAAGCATCTTAGAATAAAATGTGGAGACTTTTTTGAAGTATTTTTTTCTGTCTTTTTAAGGCCCAGATTATAAAAAGGATCATCTACCTAAAGTTCACCGGGACACTTCCTATATAGGAGAAAAACGTCCGGCATTAGAAAAAACTGGAGATCTCAGATATTTATGGAGGCCTGCCTCTGACAAAAGCTTCTCAGTGAGATATAAACATGAGTATGTTGGTGAAATTGGTTGGAGAATACCAGAATATGATTTTATCAACAAAACAAGGCTGGAGACTGGCTTTCACTTCAAGGTATGGCTCTTAAATTTATGTTCTTCATAGCATCCTGTTTTCCGATTTGAATTTCTTCTGAGTTTTCTGCCATAGGAAATGTCATGTTCTTGATCTGCTGTTGAGATGTCATGGAATTTGGGTTTCTCAGAAAAATAAACGTGTGAATAAATGTATTTCTACCATCATTCCCTTTTAGTCCCTTTTATGCATGAGCGGAGAGGTGTGAGGAAAATGAAGCCATGGGTGATCCAAAAGCATTTGTGTTTGGTTTTGGAATGCGTTCAGAGTCACATTTCTGCTGCGACATTCACACACACTCCCCCAGCTTAGCACAGCTCTCCGAGTGGGTGGTGTGAAAGAGGAAGCCTGAGCTGGACAGCTTCCACAAGCCTAAGACACGAGTCCCAGATCTTTAAATCCGCTGTGTTGATAATGCCTTTGAATCAGGTAATCCAGGGCATGTAGTCAGAGGTTTCTTAGAAACCTGTCTTATTTCCTCTCGGTGATATGAACATGGGCATAAGCCCATGCAATCTCTTCTGAAACAGAAGAGAGCACCACTGATTTTAGAAGTAAAATCTGAGAATTCAGACTTTTTTCCCAGGCAGGCCTTGGCATTATCTGAAAGTTGAACACTTGTCAGTTATGTAATAACCGGATTTCTTCAAATTCTTAAGGCAGTGTAGTACAGCCTCATACAGTAAATGTTAACAAAAGAAAAACACTTTTTCTGGCCCAACCTACGGCAGTGTAGGAAAGCAGCTGGGAGCTCAGTCTTTGAAGTCAGACAGACCTGGTTCGAATCCTGACTCTGAGTCAGGTCTAGCTCTGTGACCTTGAGCTGGCGAGCTCACCTCTCTGTGTCTCCACTCCCTCTTCTTCCACACGACAGTGTTTAGTGTGCCCACTTCATAAGATCATCTGGATTCCTATCCTAGTTCTGCCACCTACTAGTTGTCGGTGGCCTTGGGCAAGTTCCCTAGCCCCTGGACTTCAGTTTCTTCATCACGAATCTAAGTATCTACCTTATCGGGCTGCTGTAAACATTAAATAAATTAATTTATGTAAAGGGCTGGAAACAGTGCCTGGTATGTATCAAGCACTCTGCGTGTTTAATATTGTTATTCTTATATTGTGCGTATTTTATGTAAGAACACAGGGAACACCCTGAGTGAGATACCTGGCACTTGGTGACATCCAATTTCTGCTATTAGTAATGTGGTTGTGTATTTAATGTTATTCAGTGTCAGTTAAACAGAATGAACGCTCAGGTTCTTAAACTGTGTCTTATTCCACTTAGAAAATAAAGATGAAGATCAGAAATTTGGTTAAATTTCCAAACTGGCCCCCAGCAAGGAGGGTACAGCCCCAAAGCAAGGCAGCTGGTTAGAATAGAGTCCAGAGCTTTCGTTGGTTTGTTGCTTCTCTTTGGGTGATGCTCTCCTTTTGTACACAGCCCTCAATCTGTCTGCCCATCTTGGCTGTGCATAACTTCTCTTCCTTCTTATCTTTAACTTACGAACTCATTTGTCTGCTCAAATGAAGTGCATTCAGGCATTCCTTGGTTTTTGAAGCAAGCTCTGAATCCAAAAGAGATGTCGGCCACGACTTAGCCTTCCAGGAAGGTATTTATTCCATTTCTTTTGTTCATATTTCACAGACGGCTTTAATTCGCTGCTCTGCTCGGTAATACTGTCCTCTTAACCCCTGCAGAAGTCAGTGTGAGCCAGACAATGATTTTCTCCCCCAACTAGTGGCACACTCAGAAGCTGGTCTTGTTTGGCACAAGCTGTAAGGGCTGTTGCTTATCATCCGTGCACTTTCTTGGACCTAGCATTTTGACAGTAACTGTTTTCAAGCATTTACCTATCTCAGATAACAACCTTAAACAATATCTTAAAGGGTTCCTTGGACTTACAGCTTTATAATGAGAAAAAAAGGTTCACTGAGAATGACTATACATATTAGCAAAAACCGTACGTAATTTACTCACCAGTTAAGGCCTTAAGTGTTGTCATCGAGGCGGCTAATCTTCTCCTCCGCATCCAGAGCATGACTCCCTCTATCTCCAAAGCAGAGGGCAATATTAGTTTTTGAGTCTAGCCTCAGACTTGGATTCCTTATCAACCCAGTGCTTCAGGCAGTTCTTCTGATCAATAAGACTCGGCAGGAATTGACATTTGAGCTGATACATACACATACATTCCATGCATATAAACAAGCTCCTAATTACAAATAATACATGACAGTTTGTGGCATTAGCTCACGTGCCTCCTCACTGAGGAGCTGGTAATTTCCTTGGTGTGCTATAACTTAGGGAAATGCTTCCATCCACGTCCTGTTCTTTCTCTGGCTCTCTGTCTCTAGCGGATCTTCATTACATCCCTCCCTCGCCCGGAATAGTCCCAAACAAGACGGCACTTTGTTCCAGTCTAACTTCAGAGACTCCTCAGTGTCTCTCACTGCAATTGTTCAGAACTTTGATTTTAAGCACAAACCTTCATCTAGTGGATTTTTATAGCCTGAACGTCTGCTCTTCCTAATTTACTGCGCCAGGTTTGCATAAGACTGGCAGCTTAGGAAGCTCAGGCGTCTCTAGTAGATTCTTGGCAAAATGCCTAGGGCAGTTGCTTCCTACCTGGGAAGGGTCTCTCCTATTTGGAGCAGTAGGAGGGGTTCTGTAGATCATCTAGATTTTGGTAGAAAGATAATAGCTTCCAGGCTGAATGACACCTGAATACTTTCCCCACATCACAGATGTCAGTAAAAATCACAATATTGGGTTTCTCTTCTGGATCTTTTTGTGTTTAGTTATTTCCTCCTCGTCCTTATGCGAGCTACAATGCCATAATAATACTTGTGCATATAAACCAGTAAAGACCACTGCTTTTGCCATTATCTCCAATGTAAGAGCAGCTTTTTGTTTTGTCTCTTTATGGATCTAGTCTCTACCAAGCTATATGCGTTGTTTCTGCAAGAATCTATGGAGATCATTGAAACAATTCCTTTGATTTCAACCCCATGCTAAACTCAGGAGCATTTCTAACTGCTTCTTAGCTGGGCATCTTCTCCTCTGACCTTTCTTTAACCTAGACTTCAACAGTGTCAGCTGGCTTCCTGATGCCCATTTTGGGCTCCCACACTCTGACCTCACGACCAAATGATTTAAGTTATTTGGTTTTCCCACAGAAACAATATTGTACTGGACTTGATGACTAACTCTCCATGGGTGTGATCCCAAAGACAATATTAAATCAATGAATCATAACATATAGTAGAACCAATATATCATATGGTATAACAACTTGAAAAATCTATAGAAGGTAACTATGGGAATCCATCAATATGTTTATATGTGAAACAACATAATATAATAAAAAGTAAAATCTCTGATGCTTTGAAATTTCTTCCTCATTTTCACTTGCCACATATCCCAGCATTATAAAATACAGGGGGCTTCTTTGTGACAGTTTTATGGACATTTGAACAGACTTCTGATGAGACGTTGAGTTTTCTGACGTCTGTCGAGTAAACTGATCCACGGCTGGTTGCTTCATTAGACATTTTTCTCACTGTGAATTTATTTAGAGAAAGTAAACATAAAAAGAGCTATCATTGACTATTTAGTATATAAGTAAACTATACTTTATATTATGTGAGTAAACTTTACTATTCATTTTGCAGATGAAGAAACTGAGGTCTTGATACACGAGGTTTTTTACCTGAGGCCACACAGCTAGTAAACGGTGGAGCCAGGATTTCAACCCAGGCTGTGAATTCAAGGACTTAGTGAGAGTTCAGTGTATATGAGACAAAATGATAGAAAATGAAGTGAGAACGTTAGACTGGAGTCACTGTGTAAAGCGCACGTCTGTGTTATCATTTTTCTGTAAGGCAGGGTCTGGCTGAGTCGATTGCCATTGCCTTCTTTTATAAGGCCTGCATCCTTTCTTCAGGGTTCTCTCAATTTTCTCCCAGCTTCCCATTCTACATCATTTGCACACCATACACCTCATTTATAATATTAAAATGAATTATTAGTAAACACCCACATATTTGATATCATAAGAAATAGCTTAGTAATAGTTATCTTTGAATTTTTATTTAATAAGCACTTTAAGGTGTTTCAAAACATATCATCAAATACAATCTTTGGCATTATGGGAAAAAAGAGAAGACAGTGGGGTCCCACCAGACTGTATCTTCTTTCCTTGTCCCAACCTGACCCCGTGTGTTCTTCCAAACTGTCCACCTTTACACAACAATGTCCTGGAAAATTTTCAAATTCGCCTGAAAAAAAGAAGTATTGCCAGCGTGAAGTTGATCAGCATGTAGCCCACCAGTCACGTATTTCAGTATTTCTGGGTGTTTTTCACCCCAAATTTCTCATTTACCTTTGGGTTCATTTGGACGAATCACAAACAGTTGCATTAAAATTCCTGAGATCTCATGCTCCTGCTCTCCAGATGTTACCATCAATATAGAAGATTTCTTAAAGATAATAAAGCTTCCTTTTTCAACCAAGTTATAAAAGCAAAACAGAAAATAGCTTTTCTAAAATTAGGCGCGTCTTGGGATTACTGTTCTTCCCCAGAAAGGCGTGTGTTTAGTTCTCACTTTATACTTCTTAGAGTTATTTGCATCCTAACAGTTTGTGGTTTAATATAAAAATAATTACATTAGCACCTTTCATCCTTCAGTGCTGTATAAAGTAATGCATTTTCTGATCCCACGGGAAGCTTTTAGGAAGGGAGTGCCACACACTGACCATCTGGGAGGGAGGAGAAACATTGGCCAAGGAGGCCAAATGACCCTCCTTTTTCTTGAAAATAATATATTAATACCATTCACCTCCTTGTACACAGATGTTATATTTTCCCCATTTTACAGAAGTTATCTTCATAGGATTCCTCAAATAAATTCAAGGAACTAATTTCCTTATAAAATCTTACTTGTATCTGAACTTCCAGAAAATACATTTTATGTATGATGCTTCCTTCCTCTAACAGACCATGGAAACAACAAGGGAGGCGTGGCTCACTGATTTGCTCTCTCTGTACTGTGCTCAAGGTAGTTCCGTGAAGAACAACGTGTTTGGAATGGGAAGCGTCTCTGCTGATAGCCAGGAACACTGCCACTCCACATGTCACTGGGCATCCCAGCCCGGGGACCCAGCTCCTCAGCTAAACACAGGGCTTTGTGTTTCTTGTTGTGGTGACTTTATAGATCATTATTGACAAATTGGAAAAAAGTACATCCTAATTTTCCCATTTTTGTTAGGATGCGGAAATATGAAATAGAAAAAGGAACTCGGTGTAATGTAGCTTGGTGGGTGCTTTTATTCCTTAATGAAGGAAGGCTGAAAAAATGCCACGGTGGTTACTAAATTCTGTAGGACTTGACATGACATCTTGAGTATGTGTCTAAATGTAAACATCAACTTTTGTTTTTTTTAATTATGCTTCTTAAAGTTAGTAATTAAGCATATACCATAGATTTTCAACAAATGTTATTTGATGAGGATAGGGAGATACAAAGCTAAGAAAAGATTGTATAAATTAGAATGAGGTCTAGTAAACCTGTGGTTTGGCTCCATAGCCAGATTCTTTAAATTATGGTCAAAGAATTCTGAAACTTGTGTGTGAGCTAATATCCCAAGCACAGGTGGCTAAAATAACAGGACATCTGTTTTCTAAATCCAGCATTTATCCTGGCTTTTAAAGATCTTTGGGAGAAATTCTAAAATCATTATAAATTTAGGGTTATAGTTTTCCCTGCTGTTCGTATACTCCTAGAGTACCTCAGGTGTATTAGCAAACATGTATAGAATGCATGGCAAATGAGAGTAGCAATCTGGTGATATCCATTCTTTTCCCAAGATTGAACCTAGGATAGCAAGAAATCTTAACAGAGCAAATTAAAACAATTCATTAAATATAGGGGCCCCATGTGCTATGGTCCCAGTCATGTCTCTGGGTACAAAAAAATATGGCACTAAAAATAAATGCTGTAGGAGTCCACATAAGCTCCTTCAGCTGAGGAAGAATTCATAGAAGTTTCTTTGCGTTGTTGTTGAAGTTTTTAATGTGACTATTGTCAACTGTTGGACTGTACAATCCCAGCCACATTCCCAAGAGCTTTAAGCAACTTGAAGTCTGAGATCGGTTCTATTGAACTTTGTACTGACATCAACTCGACTCCTCCTAGTGCTTAGCGCGGCCTAGATGATTGTCAATAAATGATGGGAGATGGGGACAGAGATAGTTTCTCTGCTCATGCAGTGTCTTTGTTAAGAGACCAAGTTGCAGACGAGGAGAAACGAATTTTTGTTTGTTTGTTTGTTTTTTAAGATTTTATTTTTCTCCCCAAAGCCCCCTGGTACATAGTTGTATATTCTTCCTTGTGGGTCCTTCTAGTTGTGGCATGTGGGACGCTGCCTCAGCGTGGTTTGATGAGCAGTGCCATGTCCGTGCCCAGGATTCGAACCAACGAAACACTGGGCCGCCTGCAGCGGAGTGTGCGAACTTAACCACTCGGCCATGGGGCCAGCCCCGAGGAGAAACAAATTTTTAAGTGTGCATTAGATGGAGACTTATTCTACTCCTAGCTGATTCAATAGTCATTTGAAAACTATTTACCATTTATTTTTTTTACTGAAACGTAGTTACACTGTTACTGTTCACAATGCCTGAGCTACCACTCCTAGTGTAATTCTACGTTGAAAAGCTAATTGGACAATTAACTTGAGAGCAGCACACTTTTTAACCTTTGAATTAACATCACTGCTGACACATTAGAAAACGCCAAGGGTGAGAACAGTTGCAAAACAGGTGCTTGACGATATTTCAGAAACTGTGCACTGAGCGTGAATGGAGACTTGGGAAGCTCTTGTGTAGCTTTTCTGTAGCTTGAATAGTTGAATCTGCTCAGATTTCAGACCCTGGTAGGGATTGTCAACAACTCTGGATAAAGGGCTGATAGCAGGATGATTGGTTACTCATCACACATCCTAACAATTCCCGACAGAATAAGTTCTAGTCTTGCTTTCAAAGAAATCCTAGTGTATCTTGAATTATAGAATGACTAAGGAAAACATTTATTTCCCTGGAGAAGTACAGGGAGAAAATAACAGATATTTGCCTTCTCACTGAGAATAAATGAGGCAACTGGTACTCATGATGCTTTTCAGGGCAAATCTATGCTTGCGGCCTTAATGAAAAATTGAAAGTGACTTACAAGCAAAAGTAGCCAGTTGAAGAATTTTCATTTTCCTCCTTTTCTCTCTTTGTATGCTAGGCTGCCTACTATTTTTTATAACATCTCAGTTTTCCCATCTATAAAAAGAGACTCTATTAGCGTTCTGTTGGTCATAGCAAATTACCACAAATTTAGCAGCTTAAAGCAACACTCGTTTATTTGCTCACAATTCTGTAGGTCCGAAGTCCTGGGAAGGCATGGCTGGGTTCTCTGTTCAGGTCTCACAAGGCTTAAAACAAAGTGTTAGCTGTGGCTGTGATCTCATCTCAGGCTTAGGGTCTCTTCCAAGTTCATGTGGTCGTGACAGATTTCAGTTCCTTGTGGTTGTAAGATTGAGGTCCCATTTCTTTGCTGGTTGTTAGCCAGGGGCCATTCTCAGCATCTAGAAGGTGCCCACATTCCTCACCACATGGCCCTCTCCATGTTTAAAGCCAGCAACAGAGAATCTCCTTCACGTCAAATCCCTCTCATGCTTCAAATCCCCTTTGCCAGGAAGAGCCCAGATCTTTTTAAGAGCTCACCTGGTTAAGTTAGGTCCACTGAGGATAATCTCCCTTTACTAAAGTCAATTGGTTTGGGATCTTAATTAGAACTGCAAAATCCCTTCACAGCAGTACCTAGATTAGTATTTGGGCAAATATCTGGGAGAAGGTGTGCACACCAAGCAGTGAGAATCTTGGGGGTCATCTTAGAATTCTGCTACCACAGAGATAACGATAATACCTTAGAGGGTTATTAAATGGATTAAGTGAGATATGCATGTAAAGAACTTAGTATAGTATCTAGTTTAAGTCCCAATAAATGGATCTATTATTACTAATGTCTATATATACTAGATTTTCTTGCCTATCTGGATTTTTTAATTATATTACTATCAGCACATTAGAAACATAATGGAATACGTTGCTCATTATTTGGACACTCCACAGAAAACAAAAGTACTGGGGTCATAGTCAACAAACTCACAAAACCCGATGTTTAGTCTATTTGCTGAAAGTTGGTGTACTAATTCAAATTATCTAAAAACACTGCAATTAAAAAAAAAAGACGACAGGATACAATTTTTGTTGGTATTCAAGCCCATATATAATGTAGCATAAAATGAAGTATGTGCCTCTGCATTGTTCGTTTTTTGCTTTTTAACAAGAAAAATTCATCACAGAATCCATGCCTTAAACACTGACATCTTTCAGAAAGAGTTGTTTTGTTTCCACTCATGCTCTGAATATAAAATGAATACTTCAAATGCTGCATTCACACAAAGGCCTTTATGCCCCCTTTCTCCCTTCAATAGTTCCAGTCCAGAATAGGCAACATTATGCAATTTAGTGATCCAGCTACAACAGTGGGAATGCTTCTCACTGGCTGTGGGAAGACACCTAAGGGGTTAACAGTAATATTTTGCAAATTGAGGCATGGAAAGAAAAGTTCATTAGCATAAGAAAAGGTAGCCTTAGGGGATTTTCCACTCAAATGTTTGGTACTAAGAGCTCTCCGTTACCAAGGAGGAGGGTAGAGAAGGGAAACCCTGGTGTCCATGCATTCTTGAAATGCATTGCCATTGTATGCATTCTCCTGGTGAGAAAGACCTCATAGCTATAGAGATGGAAAATGCTTCTTTCTAGTAAGGAAACTCAAGGATAGATATCGTAAGAGAAGCATCTTGAGTGAAGTATAGCAACAAAGAAAGAGGATTCCTGTGATCAATCCCAAAAAGAAGATTTCCTAAGTGTGTCAGGACTAGACCAGAAGTGATTTCATATTAAAAGCGAAAATATTAAGCAACGATTTTATTTTATTTTTTTGAGGAAGATTAGCCCTGAGCTAACTGCTGCCAATCCTCCTCTTTTTTATTGCTGAGGAAGGCTGGCCCTGAGCTAACATCCATGCCCGTCTTCCTCTACTTTCTATGTAGGACACCTACCACAACATGGCCTGCCAAGTGGTGCCATGTCTGCACCCAGGATCCAAACCAGCGAACCCAGGGCTGCTAAAGGGGAATGTGCGCACTTAACCGCTATGCCGCTGGGTCGGCCCCTAAGCAACCATTTTAATTGTTTACTAGAATGAACCCCAAATATCTGTGATTAATTTAACTCAAATTCATCAGTTTTTAACTCATTTCAGAAATTGTATCTAATTCACAGTATCTGAATGTAGTTGGCAGGTATTTCCATTTTGTTAATGTCTAGACTTATTTAAAGATTGCTTAATAGGAAATATCTAATTTTTTTTTAAAGATTTTATTTTTTTCCTTTTTCTCCCCAAATCCCCCCAGTACATAGTTGTATGTTTTTCATTGTGGGTCCTTCTAGTTGTGGCATGTGGGATGCTGCCTCAGTGTGGTTTGATGAGCAACACCATGTCCACGCCCAGGATTCAAACCAACAAAACACTGGGCTGCCTGCAGCGAAGTGTGCAAACTTAAGCACTTGGCCATGGGGCCGGCCCCAGGAAATATCTAATTTTGAGTTATGATTATTTTTGCTAGTTTAAAACATTCAAATTAACTGTAAAAGAGTCTCAATGACTTCCTTAAAATAGAGAATATACTAATCAGTTGTTACCTGTTTCCATGATGATGTTGAATTATTTGTTTTTGTTTTTTGGGTTTTTTTTGCTGAGGAAGATTGGCCCTGAGCTAATGTCTGGGCCAATCTTCCTTTATTTTGCACACGAGTCGCCACCACAGCATGGCCACCAACGAGTGATGTAGGTCTGCATCAGAGAACCGAACCCAGGCAGCCAAAGCAGAGCATGCTGAACTTAACCGCTAGGCCATGGGGCTAGCCCCTTCAATTAGTTTTTGAATCAGTCTTTCATCTGATTCAAAACTGACCAACTGATCAGTAAAAAAAAATGATCTTTTTGATTCTGAATTTCATTAGATTTAACACCACAGTGAACATATCTGTCCAAATAAATCATGATGGATTTCATTAACAAATTAAGATGGAGAAAGGCCAGCTTATTTTAGATAAATTTTTTATAGCATTATACACTGATAGCTATAGGGGAAACAAGGAGCACAAAAGAATCTGTTCTTTGTTTCGAAGAAAAGTCTTTTCAGGGGCCAGCCCAGTGGAGTAGTGATTAAGTTCATGTGCTCTGCTTTGGCAGCCTAGTGTTCATGGCTTTGGATCCCAAGCATGGATCTGTCACCACTCATCAAGCCACACTGTGGCTGCATCCCACATAAAATAGAGGAAGATTGGCAACAGATGTTAGCTCAGGGCCAATCTTCCTCACAAAAAAAAAGAAAAGAAAAGAAAAGAAAAAGAAACATCTTTCCAGTTAGGATGATGCAATTTTTGATTATTAAAAATGGGAACGAAAATCAAAGAAGACTGCCCAAGTCCTAGAAAATTTGTACAAAAGCTGATAAAATAATTTATAAGTCAATTGATAAGGTCAATTTTCAGGGAATCACATGTCAGAAATCAACTGAGAAATAAAGTTATACCATAATCTTACCATTACACAGTCATGAGTCGCTTAACAATGGGGATGCATTGTGAGAAATGCATCGTTAGGCAATTTCATCCTTGTGCAAACATCATAAAGCGTACTGACACAAACCTAGATGCATAGCTTACTACACACCTAGGCTGTACGGTCCTCATCTATGGGGCCACCATGGTATATGCTGGTGTAAGTCCATTGTTGCCTGAAATGTTTGCAATGCATGACTGCATACAGATGCTCACTTTTCAAATTTTCTATGGAATAGTGGGTCATACGTGCATTTAAATCTTGTTTATACTGTCCCTTCCTTTATTTATTTTACAAATGGACATTAAAAAGCTGGAAGTGATCAAGGTTTCAGGTCTTCATCACTGAGACGATGACTTAAGTAAATAGATCTGCTTTCCCAACACAAGTAACTCTGACGCACGTGATCGGGAAAGTCATGCTAAGCGAAAGCCTGAGGGAAAAGGAAGAAAAAAGGCAAGAGAAAAAAAAAATAGTGGGTAATTCCTGTGATGTTGAAATTGTAGTATGACCGCTACCTTTTGAGATGTTACGAATATAGAGCATCCCACATCAATGTAAGTAAAAAATGCATTCAAAACTGAAGTGAAATACTTTTGATAGTCCATATCATTGTTTCCCAACCCTAGTATGGAAAAATTCAACATAAATTTGACACCTCTATTTCCACGCTTATGTATAAGATGTACCATCCATTGGCTACTTCTTGGGGAAAAGGAGCCAGTATATGGAGGTCATTTATTCAGTGATAACAGACTATGTCAATGTACATGAGAAGCTGTGGGGATTACTTTTTTTATGTGGGAACTGGTTCTAAGCTACCAAATATTTATGAATATTCTAAATTATGCTTCCTGAAAGGAGTATTCAGAGCTACACTTTACCACAGGCTGTCTACAATCCAGCTCTTTCCTACGTCATTACCACCACATTTCTAATTCTGTGGGGATTAGGTGAAGTGGGAAGAACTAAAATGTTTGAGTCTAAATGATAAGTGGTAGTTTAGAATGCCTTCTTATTTAGACACAGAATCATAAAGATAGAAAAGAGTTCTGAGGTCGCGGACTATACTTTTCTTGCTACCTAATCCCCGTCCTTCCACAGAAAGGGAAAGTAAAGCCCATAGGATCACATTTATCTTAGTCTTGTACTTTTTCCTCTCAGTTCAAGAATCGGAAGACTATCTTCTTTTAACTGAATTTAGCATTTCCTGTTTCATTTCCCAATCTGACTTCCTTTTTGATTACGAATGTGGACTGTTAGACATCTTGATGCCAATTTACCCTGGAATTAGAGTACATTAATTTTCTTCCTTTTACAGTATGGAGAAGTAAGTGAAGCTGCTATTGATAAAATAAGCCACAGACACCAAAACCCATGGTAAGCACCTGCTAATACATTTTTAATTAATTAATTAGTGTTTCCTTCCTAAATTAATATCGGTTAATTTTTGTAACTTTTAAGTATATTACCACTTTCTTTTTATTTCATGTAGATTTCTTTGTAAAATTGTGAATTTTTATTCTTAATAAAAACATAAAGTTTTCTCTATGTTTTAGGTGTTAATTAAAGGGAGGAAAGAGACAAAGCAAAGATAGAGTAAACAACTGTCAGAATATAGTGGAGAAAAAGAGAAACCGCCTGTAGCTACTAAGAATAGCAACTGGATGTGTAGAGTAGCTTTAACTACGTAAATAATTCCCTCTGTGGAAAAACAACAATATAATTTTTTTGTCCAAAAAAAACTCATTTCATGCCGTTGGCCTAGAAACCATCATAATGGGCAATCTTGGTTAATAAACGTAATCCTACCGAAGTCACACAATGACCTGAATTCACGCTATCATGAGGCAGCCTCTAACCTAAATTAAATACGTCTAGCTCAAAGTATGTTAAAGTATAGGAAAAGAGCAAAACCTAGGCTTGTCGTCTAGATATAACACATAATTCAGATGCCTAAGAGGGAAAGGATTGATCAGCATTGCTCTTACAAGACTGCAGATTCAATAATGACTTTGTTATCCTTCAATTTTTGGAAGTGAGGACTTCTGGAGCCTATTTCATCTCATTTTTAATTGTTGAAGGACACAGCTATTACCATGTGCAAAATTAACGAATTTTAGTCTCTCTCTGATATACCACCACAACATAAGCTGCGCCAAAAAGAGACAAGCCCTCAGATCCGATATTAAAAGCTTATTAGTTACTACAACAATGCCAGGACAACAAAAGTTCTCACTGGGCAGTTCTTTTAACTTATAAAGCATATCCTATGTTTAAAAACATGGAGAAATGGTTAGAATATATTGCATGCAAAGCACATGTTCTCATTAAAATATTCTACTTTGTTCAGATACATTGCAGGCATCTATTTACAAATGCCCTATCAAATATTTCCAAGCAAAAAAAAAACCCATTAAAGGCCATTGAAAATCAAAGAAACTTCAACAAGCATTGGCGATATGTGTGAAAATTTGCTGCATTTATTTAAATATAAAAAACTTGTTAGAAAGTATCTGAGAAATATTGAAGCTTTGAACATTTTCCTTGGGTGAAAGAATGTTGGCTGTATTCGTTTCTAGGAAATATGATGTGGATTATACCAGGCCATGAGGTCAAACATTTATGAAAAACACCTTGTATTTAGGGAATTGTGGATTCAGTTGGAGAGATATACGTACATAAATTACAAAAACAATCTGCATGTGTTGAGTGCCAAATTCATAAAGAACACAATTATAATTAGAAAATTTTAACTAGAAAAGTTTAAAAATTTTTTACAGTATAATGATGCCCCCCTAAATTTGCCTGTAGCCTCTGGCCCAGGTCCTATTTTTAACTAATCTGATGCCAATAACCTGAATGCTGCCTCAGTCTTGAGACTCTAAGCACATCTACTGCTTAAAAACCTTCCTGCCCCACTCTTGGGCTGAGAGGATGTTCTTAAATAGGATGCTGACTCAGACAGGCCCAGGTGTGCTCCACTCCCTTGCCTTTTCTAGGTGGTACTGAGCCTCGTGTCCTTCTTGGGCAAGGTTAGTGCTTCGCCTCCCAATCTGTTTTCAAGTTCTGGCCTCCTCCGTCAACAGCATTGGCTCAATAAATCTAGTCCCTCCTGTGGTCGAAGCAGTGTTGATTCTGGGGTCACAGTGGTGAACAAGACAGGCCAAGCACATGCCCTTCCTGAAATTTGTATTTTAGGAGAGGAGAGAGACGTTAGGCAACTGTACAACTTTTAAAAAACAGTATACTGTTTTTCAGGCTTGTTAATAATCTTTTTAAATGACAAATATAGTTCATACTTGTAGCAACAAATCAAACAACATAGAGGTATATTAAAAAGTTAATATCCTGCCCTAATCCATCCAGTTCATGATAAAACATTTCATTACAAAGGGTGTTTATGGGATGTAAAGAGAAGGTTTTACTAGGGGCATCTACTTGGAGTGAGGGTCAGAGAAGTGTTCACCAAAGAAGTAATTATTAAGCTGACTTTGAAAAGGCGAGTATAAGACCCTTTCTGGCAGAGGGAATGGCATGAGCAAGCCCCAGATGAGGGGAAGAGCATATCCAGTAAGGACCAGGCCAGCTGCACTCTAGAAAGCAATGAGAGGGAAGCAAGATGAGGGTCAGATTTTGTAGAACCTTGTGGCTGGGTTAAAGAATTTGGACTTTAACTTAAGAACAGGGAGAATTGATTGGAAGGTTTAAAATAGGAAGCAACAAGATTAGAATATTTTTTTTAATGATCACTCTGGAATGTTGCAGTGTTGTGTGGAGAAAGAATTGAAAGGTGACAAGAACAGCTGGAGGAAGCTGGGTAGGAGACTTTCACTTTCAGCAGGTCTATCTTGAGTTTTCAGTGTGCTTTGCAAACAATCTAAAATAAATTTTGATTGTAAAGGGCTGTGAGAAGGAGGGAGGATTTGAGTTGAGCTTTCAAAGAAACATAGGCATTAAATAAATGGGGAGAAGAGAAGATGAGATTTGCTGTAATGATGGGGAGTATGAATGTATTCAACAATCTATGGAGGAGATTTTAACATTATCTTAATTTTACAGGTGAAGAAATTTGATTTCAGAGGCTAAATTACATGACCAAGGGTCACAGAGCTAACATTTCAGTCCAAGTTGACTGATTCCATTGATCTGGGTTGGGATCTGGGCTTGGACATTTTTAAAGGCTCTCCAAGTGATTCTGACATGCAGCCAGGGTGGAGAAGCACTAACGAAGACTGGGAAAAGAAGGGGACTGAGCCTTGGGGGGGATGCCCACACTGAGGACAGGATGAATGAGAGCCACTGAAGGAGCAAAGGAGTCTTAGAGGTAGAGCCTTTAAGACAACAGACCGCTATAAAAGGCAGGGAAGAATTTTGAAGAGGAGGGTTTAATATAAGGAAATGGAAATCAAAGAAAACAATAACAGACAAATATTTGTAAACTGTCTGTGGTCTCAGAAAAAGCACTGTAGGAAGAATAGAATGATTTGAATCAATACAACCAGTGCTCAAGAATTTTTGTCTGCTGACACAGTGGAGGCAGGAGTCTACCCTGTTTTTGAGACCGGAAGTCCAGTAGAGGACAATTACAGGATTTCCTCCATTCTGAGGCATACATTTTAAATTTTGACTTTCTCGAAATCAGGATGTGTTTTATAATAGTTGTTTACAAATGTAGTCTACAAATGTGGTGTCTTTTTTTCCTCCCATGAAAAGCTGATATTAAATCAATGGTGTGTTGTACAATTTATTGCATCTTAAAACCAATAAAGATATACTTCAACAAACATGAAATGAAGACCTGCCCTGTGCCAGATGCTAGAACTTAAAAATTACTAAGCAGGGGCCTTACTCTCAAGCAGCTCACAGACTCTCAGGAGAGAGATGTAAACAGAAGATTTCAATACAATAGGCATGGATGGAGAATGATTGCAGTAACTGGGTGTGGGTTAACCCTTTTCTTTTTTTCTTCTGAATTAAAGGAAACATTCTCTTGTTTTAAATAAGCTTTTCTAGGTATGTGATCCAATGACTAACTCATTTTCATACGGTTTCTCCTGTTTGCAATTGGATGTTTTCCAAAACAAACATACAGTATTTCTAATTTCAACAAGAAGAATAAAAAGCAGAGATAGGAAAGGGAGGAACAGTTTACAGTCAAATTAAAAGAGGTCATAAGAGAATGTACTGCAAACAGTGAATTGGCAGGGATTTTTGTTTTAAGCAAGTGAATTCTGAGAAGCTACACGGCTTTACTGAAGATTGTGGGGCATGGAGGCATCTTGTTTTCTTTTTTGCTTCCACACATTTAACACAGTGCTTGGCATACATGGGCACTCGATACATATTTGCTGAATCAGGTATAAAAGACAAATCCCACTTCTTCTTGTACTCATAATGGCACAAATTGGTAGAGTTCAGGTCAGAGAAGCTGGAGGAGTTCAAGAAATGAGCACTTCCTGAGAGAGATGAAATTTAAGCTGAGTTCAGAAGGAACATTTTAGGAAAATCTCTGGCTGCCTACTCGGGTGAATTTTTTATCCATACAAATGAGAGACTTGCTGAGATGATGAAATCAACAGAATTACTTACAGGCAAACATCATTCAAGAAAGGAGCTACTGACATGCCTCTAACCTAATGTCATGACAAAGTTGTCTGTCAACCAGGGCCCTTGATATTTGCCACTTATTGGACAATTTATAGATCTGTCTTAGAAACAATGTCTTAAGGAATATTCAAGTTCCTGTGGACAGCCATTGTAAGCAGATGGTGGGGGGAGGGAAGGTTGGTGTCAAGGAGGCTACAAATTCCAAGGTAAGGACAGTGAAACTGGATGTCAGCCATGAAGAGAAGAGCAACATGAGTTTTAAAGGATCAGAATTAACTCCAACATCCCCTAACTTTTCATTTACTTCAGAGTCACAGACACACAGCTCTTTTCCGAGTGTTGGCTCTCCCAAGCTGCTTTCTTGTTGTCTGTGTTTTCCTAATCATAGGATTTGTTAGTCAGCACCCATCCTCAAGAGGTGGACAGCATGGCATTTTGAAAGAGGGCTGAATTGAAAATCAAGAAAGCTGGTTCTCTACGAGTGTATCCTTCCCAAGGATATAATAAAGGAGACATACAAAGGTTTAGCTAAAGGAAAGTCTAACAGTGTTTGCAGTAATACAGTCAGAAATAACATAATGGCTCAAATAGGGGATTATAGGCAGTTATGAAGCGGTATCTATACAGTGATTCAGCACAAGGGCTCTGAAGACAGACTTGCTGAGTTCAAGCCCCAGCCCCACTACCTGGTAGCTGTGACCCTGGACAAGTTATTTAAACTGTCTATGCCTCAGTTTCCCAATCTGTAAGCCGTTGGTAAAAGAATCTACTCTACTGGGTTGTTGTGTAGATGTGTTATTGCATATACAGTGTCTCAAACAACACTTGGTAAATACAAGTGCTCAGTCAATAGTGTGGCCATATAATTGATCACCCCAAGCAGGACACTTTTAAGAGTGAAACAGAAAGCTAACTGAATGGGTCACCTGCACAATAGACTAAACTAAAACTGTCTTGAGCAAATCAGACCACTCTATTAATAAATGTTATCTATTAGATAAATAAATGAAATACATTGAAATAGTGTAGCAAAATACATCTATTAAAATCCATATTATATTGTTAGATAAAAATCATCATAATAGAGATTCACTATAGGATATAAATCCCATACGATATCGCTGAGTTAATCTCCCATAAGTAGAACTAAAAGTTCAAGAGATAGAAAAAAAGAAAGAAAAAAAAATTGAAAATAAGAAATCAAGATTAAATTAGACTAACATCTGACTAATAAGAGATCTAAAAAGAGATCAGAGAAAACATCAGTAAGGAAATCAATTATACAAGAAAATTTCTCAGAAGGGAATTTCCAGATTGAAGGCTCCATCAAAGCAAATTAAAAAGAAACCTACATCAAGGCATATCACTGTGAAACTTCGTTAGGCTGGAATGAAGAGACAATTCCAAAGCCTTCCAGGGGAAAATTAGTTTATATACAAAGGATCAGGAACCAACAAGGCATCATACTTCTCGACAGCAGTACTAGACTCTAGAAGACAATGGGGCAATGACTTCCATGTCTGACAGAAGGTGACTTTCAACCCAGAATTCTGTACCTAGCCAAGTAATCAAGTTGGAAAGTAGGAAAAAGATGTTTTTCAGGCATGCACGTCCTATAAAAAATGAACCTCAAAGCGCTTTTTCCTAGGAAGCAACTGGAGAATATAATCTAGCAAGACAAGGGGATAAATCAAGGAAAGAGAAAGGAATACCATCCAAGAAACAAGAAACCCAACAAAAGTGACAGGCAAAGGAGATTCCCAAGACTATGTTAAAGGAAAGTATCGGGAATGTGGCCATGCAGGGGTCTAGAGAATTCTTGATTCAGATAGGAGCAGGACAAATGGGGGCTCCAGAGAGAGTGTTTATTGTGTAAAACATTGGGTTAAGTTCCAGAAGGAACAAATGAGCTAAAAAGTGATTGCTGTTGTAGAACAGAACTTTGGGGCAGGGGAGAAGGAAAGAAGGAGTGTATTTATTATAAGCATTTTAGTACTATGTATATGGATTATGTACATGTACCTAAATCATTTCATTAAATTGAGAAAACCCTGGAATTATGTACAATGAACAAGCATTTTATTTTTATAAAAGTCAAAATTAATTGTAAAATGGCAGAAATGGCAATAGTCAACTAGAATTTTAGTAGTTAGGGCTCTTAAATTGAAAAAATTTCTGCCTAAAACCAGGATTACAGAACCAAAGAAATATTCACTGACTTGAATAAACAGGGCTTTCTGTTTATTCAGAAAGGTGTAAGGTGTGCCTGTAATTGACATTAGTTAGGTGGTGTGTAGAAAATTGCCTATTTTATTCCATAATGAAATGCTGCCAAAACCATTTGTTAAACTACCACAAGTTAATGACAGCCACTATTTAAAAATATATTGGTACATAAACGCGTGCTTTTTTTCTTGGAGTTGTTTTCTTCAAAACATCCATAAATCTTGACAGCTTTCTATTTTTAAGGCCGTCAGTGTCTGGCACATTGGAGGGATTTCCATGAGCATTAAGTAGCAAAGTTCTGCAATTTTTGAGCTTATCAGCATCCATTCCTACTTTGGCCTTTTAGGTGCCTTACCTGGAAACTGTCTTTGTACTCTCTTCCCCTTAGCCTCCTCCCCTAGCCTCTTCTTCAGCTAAGTGTTGAGGGAGGAGGCTCTCTGGAAGCTGCAGGTGTAGTCAGGTCAGTACAGAGCTCCCGCAGTTGTCACTGTTGCAATGCCACATAGATAGTTGGTGCTCATTTATCCATTAAGTAATGATTCAACTGCCAACTACACGCCAGGCACCACAGCTTAGCCTGGGGATTCAGGAGTGAACAAGAAAGACATAATTCCTGCCTTTCTTATATTCTTTCAGAAGAGACAGGACAGAAACAGCCCAACATATGCTTGATAATTTGATTGTAGGTGGTGCCATAAGGGAGAAACGCAGGATGCATGTAAACGTTTCTTGCTGAATGAATGAATATTCCTCATCTCAAGATGCAGCACTTAAAGCAAAAGGATAAGATGCAACTGCTTTTGAAAGAAAAGCTAGCTAAAGGAGACAGCGCTGTTATTCTTAAGAAGAAAACTTAAGAGGCTATCACTTGATGGCCAGGTGGGGAAAAATTCAGTTCATTTCAGAATGTGGCCCTTAACTGCGAATTACTCTCTGTGTAATTTATGAAAGATACTGACGGCTGAAGTGTGTAAGAAAGAGGCACCTTCAGTTCACTGGCCTATCATCTATAATTTCTCAGCATTTCAGATGTCAGAACTGTAGCTCTTAGAGCTTGTTTCAGGGGACCAGGGTTACCGAGAGAGCAGCTACCGGACCTAACAAAAGGGTTTATGGCAACAAAATCCAAGCATGGACTGCAAACTAACAGTAAACAGATGAGCTAAAATTTTAGGCCTAGGCAAATAGAGTTTGTATACTAGCAAGAGCACAGAAAAACAAGGACAAGGCGTGTTACAGCTGTTCGGATTGTTTTTATTTCACTATCATCTATTCAATTTTGTAAAGCAATGAACACGTCCTGATGATGGTACAGGCGTACCTCATTTTATTGCACTCCATGGATATTGTGTTTTCTACAAATCATAGGTTTGTGGCAACCCTGTGTCGAGCAAGTCTATCAGTGCCATTTTTCCAACAGCATACTTTTGCTCATTTAGTGTCTCTATGTCATATTTTGGTAATTCTCACAATATTGCAAACTTTTTCATTATTATATTTGTTATGGTGATCTGTGATCATGATCTTTGATGTTACTATTGTAATTGTTTTGGAGCGCCAAGAACTGCACCCATATAAGATGGTAAACTTAATCAATAAATGTTGTGTGTGTTCTGACTGCTCCACCAACCGGCTGTTCCCCATTTCTCTCCCCCTCTTCAGGCCTCCCTATTCCCTGAGACACAGCAATATTAAAATTAGACCAATTAATAACCCTACAATGGCCTCTAAATGTTCAAGTGAAAGGAAGTGTCGCACATCTCTCACTTTAAATCAAAAGCTAGAAATGATTAAGCTCAGTGAGGAAGGCATGTGGAAAGCCAAGATAGGCTGAAAGCTAGGCCTCTTGCACCAAACAGTTAGCCAAGTTGTGAATGCAAAGGAAAAGTTCTTGAAGGAAATTAAAAGTGCTACCCCAGTGAACACATGTACGGTAAGAAAGCAAAACAGCCTTACTGAGATATGAAGAAAGTTTTAGTGGTCTAGATATAAGGTCAAACCAGCCACAAGATCCCCTTAAGTCAAAGCTTAATCCAGAGCAAGGTCCTAACTCTCTTCAATTCTCTGAAGGCTGAGAGAGGTGAGGAAGCTGCAGAAGAAAAGTTTGAAGCTTGCAGAGGTTGGTTCATGAGGTTTAAGGAAAGAAGCCATCTCCATAACATAAAAGTGCAAGGTCAGCAAGTGCTGATGCAGAGGCTGCAGCAAGTTATCCAGAAGATCTAGCTAAGATAATTCATGAAGGTGGCTCCACTAAACAACAGATTTTCAATGTAGATGAAACAGCCTTCTATTGGAAGAAGACACCATCTAAGACTTTCATAGCTAGAGAGGAGAAGTCAATGTCTGGCTTCAAATCTTCAAAGGACAGGCTGACTCTCTTGTTAGGGACTACTGCAGCTTGTGACTTTAACTTGAAGCCAATGCTCATTTACCATTCCAAAAAATCCTAGGACCCTTAAGAATGATGCTAAATCTACTCTGCCTGTGTACATTGAGATGTACAATGAGATGAATGTTGATTCTATGCCTGTGGACACAACATCCATGCTGCAGCCGGTAGATCAAGGAGTAATTTTGACTTCCGACTCTTGTTATTTAAGAAATACATTTTGTAAGGCTATAGCTGCCACAAATAGTGATTCCTTTGATGGATCTGGGCAAGGTAAATTGAAAACCTTCTGGAAAGGATTCACCATTCTAGATGCCATTAAGAACATTCATGATTCATGGGAAAAGGCCAAAATATCACATTAATAGGAGTTTGGAAGAAGTTAATTCCAACCCTCATGGATGATTTTGAGGGATTCAAGACTTTAGTGGAAAAAGTTACTGCAGATGTGGTAGAAATAGCAAGGGAACTGGAATTAGAAGGGGACCTTTAACATGTGACTAGACTGCTGCAACCTCATGATAAAACTTTAATGGATGAGGAGTTGCTTCTTATGGATGAGGAAAGAAAGTAATTTCCTGAGATAGAATCTATCCTGGTGAAGATGCTGTGAAGATTGTTGAGGTGACAGCAAAGGATTTAGAACATTGCATAAACTTAGTTGGCCAAGCAGCAGCAGGTTTTGAGAGGTTTGAGTCCAATTTTGAAAGAATTGTAGGTAAAATGCTATCAAACAGCATCACATGCTACAGAGAAATCGTTTGTGAAAGGAAGAGCTGACTGCTGAGGCAAACTTCCTTGTTGTCTTATTTTAAAAAATTGCCACAGCCATTCCATCCTTCAGCAGCCACCACTCTGATCAGTCATCAGCCGTCAACATCGAGGTAAGACCCTCCACCAGCAAAAAGATTACGACTTGCTGAAGCCTCAGATGATGGTTAGCATTTTTTAATTAAAGTATGTACATTTTTTAAGACACAATGCTATTCACACTAAATAGACTACAGTATAGTATAAACATAACTTTTAATGCACTAGAAAACCAAAAAATTTGTGGGATTTCCTTTATTGCAGTGGTCTGGAACTGAACTTACAATATCTCTGAGGTATGCCTGTAATTTCAAACATTCTTGTATTACTAACATCTACATAAGTGGTTTACACAGATCAACAATATCATTTAGCTTATATCTATATTACTAGTTGAAATGACAAGATAATAATCATCCATTCCATTTAATATGTATTACTTACCATCATCTGCTTTTCATTATTTTTTACTTTTTCTTTTAAGCCTGCTCATAATTTCAGGTTTCTATAACTGGAAGAGCAAGACTTTGAAGTTGGACAGAGTTAGGCTTACTTGCATTCTCTTATGAAATGTAGATGCCCTCTGAACCTCAGTCGCAAGGGAAAAAAGGGGAATGAATATCATGGGGTTCACTTGAGAATGAAAAGTCAACATGTGTAAAGTACCCAGAATGGACCTGACACACACAATGTTAGCTCCCTTCTCCATTATAAGAAAGTCTCAGAATGACCATAGCGTTAGCCACTTTCTTGAGGCTTTCTATTCATTTTTGAAAACTATCACCTCAAAGTAGGTGAATTCTAATTTTTTTTGGTTTCATCAAATTTTGTCCAAGGACAATGAACTGTTTTGAGGTATATTATTTGCTTTCTGCTTTAAAAAAAAAAGATCATTAAACATGTTTTTTCCTTCCTACTCCCTGGTAGAGTTCAAACCATTTCAAAGAATTTGAGCTTGGAAAAATTTCAGCTTTTAGTAGTGGTAAAATTTATTATCTATGGCACATAATTTCTCATTGATGTCATCATTAGGTCCATGACTGCTGTGTTTCCCCAACTGTTCACTGAGCAGAGCGGTGACGAAGAGAGCTGCACTGCTCAGATGTGTTATTTGAAGCCTATGAGAAACAATTCCAAGAGCCTCAGTAGCAGGGGTGCTTTGAAATTACTAATATTCAAAAGGAAAATTTTTGTTCAGCATTTGCATTTTTCTTGGAACTAATTCCAAATTAAATAGTCCCCTCAATATTCAAGGAAGAGAAAAATACCCTTTTCTGACTACTTTGGTTTATAGTCCTTAATTAGACTACTCACTTACTGAGTCAATAAGTTAATAAATACTTTTGGAGCACTGTCCTTTCCATCAAACAGCTCATAGTGTAGCAGGGAAAATGGAAACAGTATGGCAAGAGCAGGGATTTAGCTACGCCCCAGGTGTTATGCATGTAACCCAGCCCAGAGGTGAGCAGAGGAGGCATGGGAGGCTCTCTGTGGAGGAGTCTGAAAAGGTGACGTTAGCCAAGGAAGGATGGGTAGGCACGCAGGGAAGGAGTGTTTCAAGAAGAATGGCTGTCAGTTGTGAAAGTCTAGAAGTGATCAATAGCATGGATTGACGCAATAAGTGTTTCAATGCTGCTGGATCCCCAAGTGTAACAAATGGTACAGAGACAGGTGAAATCAAAAGCTAGACTATGAAGGGTTCATACTTGAATTCTGACCTTTAGAGGATGGGAACCCCAGGAAGGAATTAAATGTTATCTACTCACCCTTTTTCACAGTACCCAAAGTGATAAAGTCAGATTTACATTTTGGATAAAGGATAGACATGAGGGAGGCATTACTACATACAGACAGACCGGGCAGGAGTCTGTTAGCCAGGCCCATGAGAATGATGGTTATCATTCTCCTGGGAATAAGAGTCAAGATGGACGGGAGGGAACAGATTCTAGAATTATCAAGGAGTAAAACTGGCAGGACTCAGGTATTGGATATGGGGGATGAAAGCAATGATGGAGGCAGTGACAACTTCTAATTTCTAGTTTGAGTGAATAATTTGATAGGGGACCAGCTCAGACTGAGCATAAAAGGAGCATCTTGTTTATCAAGGAAGAAGGTGATGAGATGCTGAGTTCAGATGGATTTGAAGTCCCCGTGGGGGGCTTCAGATAGATAAACATGTGAAGCTAGATGGAAGTACTGTGCTGAGGAGCCTTTTCTGTCATCATCTTTAGGTTGTACTTGAAAATATATGAGTGGATGAGAAGAGAGATGGCCAGATAAATAAGAGCAGAATTGGAGGGAATTCAAACTCTGTTTGAAAAAAGGAGAAGAGCTGTGAAAGAAGACATGGCAGAAAAAGAGAACTGGATCTTCAAAGTTAAATAAGATGTGAATTGAACAATGTCCACCTTGGTGATCAGAGTCCTTGGTGAGAAGAGAACAAATAGGACACTTTGGGAGAAGGGGAAGGAAAAAAGGGACGGAAGCTCAACAGTGGATTGAGGTGTGAAGGGGAGGTGAAGTGGAGTCAACAAGTACAAGCTATGGTTTTGAAAAATGTGAGTGAGAAAGGGAAGAAAATATGAGCAGTAACTAGAGGAAGATGAAGGGCCAAGTGTAGGCTTTTTGAGGATGTGAGAAACTTTTTCTAGAGAAGGGCTGACTGCTACAGAGCAATATCCTAGGGTAAGTGGTGATGGAGTTGTGGGTTCAGGGGCACAGGTGAATGTGGAGGCCCTGGATGGGAAGAAAGGCTCCTTCATTCCCAGAGACTAAAAGGAAGGAGATAGGATTTCTTTGTCTGTGGAGGTGGGGATGTACTTGTACATGTAAGTGCGGAGTGGGTGTTGAAGGAGCTTAGACCTGAGGGCGTCAGTGTCCTCATGAAGTCTTCTGTGTGTGCGTGTGTGTGTGTGTGTGTGTGTGTGTTTAAGGTGGTAAAACATATACAACATTAAATTTCCTATTTTAACCATTTTTAAGTGTACAATTCAGTGGCCCATGAAGTGTTGTACAAGGCTCTGCACTGTAGAGGACCGATGAAAGTAATGGGAATGAGATGGAGTAGGGGTCTTGAGGAAACAAGGAGGTTTGGAACAGCTGCTGCAGGGACTGAGAAAGATATGCACCAAGGAGAAGTAAAAAGATTTCTGGGTTTTTGTTTTTTTAGATTTTTTATTTTTTTCCTTTTTCTCCCCAAAGCCCCCCAGTACATAGTTGTATATTTTAGTTGTGGGTCCTTCTAGTTGTGGCATGTGGGATGCCACCTCAGCGTGGCTCAATGAGCGGTGCCATGTCCGCGCCCAGGATTCGAACCGACGAAACACTGGGGCCACCTGCAGCAGAGCGCACGAACATAACCACTCAGCCATGGGGCCGGCCCCAAGATTGCTGTTTGTTAGCGTACAGAAGGCCCACCTGAGGTTGGAGGCCATGTGTTTATATCAGCAAGGTTATTCAATTATTCTGTAGAAGAGTTATACACCATGATATAGGACCCAAGAAAAATTGGAGATAGGGCAACTTGGCTAAACTTTTAGAAAAAATAAAATTATATCTATACCTCACAACATGCAATAAAATCAATTGCTGATGGACTAAAGAATTAACTATTAAAAAGTGAAACAGTAAAATATAGAATGAAATTTACAGGAACATTCATATTATGTTTATATAGTCTGAGGGTACAGAGGTTAGACTGTAGCATTAAAGCCACAGTTGAGGGTTTATGAGTATGTTATTCATCACTTTATCTTTAAATGTTGCCTCATGTTTGTAATATGATCCTCAAGAGCATCTTATGTTTATCCTCTATAATTTTAATTCAGTTTTCAACAGCATCACTTCTGTTCTGTATTCCATCCAAACTATGGACAAGTGCAGTACCAAGGAAATAAGACATAGTTCCCACCCTCAAAGAGCTTACCCTATTGTGGGGGGAACAGACACATAAGCAGATCATCCTAATAAACTATATTAGGCTGCAGTGATAGAAATATTGAGTCAGCCAATATTTGTTGATTACTTATTTCTATCTGGCCCTGTGCCTGGAGCTGGGTTTAGAAACTTAACAAAGTGTAACAATTAAGTGCAAGGCCTGTTACTATAGGGAGTATCTTGGAGGATGCAGCAGAAACATATCTGGGAATCTAAACCTTGAGGAAGGATCAGGAAGGCTCTACAAGGTCTCTTGATCTTGCAGGACGGGTAGGAGTTGGTTCCTAGAATTGCTGTATTTAGATTCCAAGATGCTATCATTTTAGAGATGGAACTTCACACGTTCAGACGAATGACCTTGGAGCACAATTACCACATATTTGACAAAAACTTTTCATTTCTAGCCTCTACAGCAATAAAGATGACAGGGTTAATACTGAATGCTGCAGCTTATTTTCTGTCTAGCAGCCTAAAGGCTAACTCATTAAAATTCAATGACAAATTACATGGTGGGTGGCAGAACAAATGTTTTCTCCACTGAGCAGAGCTAAGGCCTTCAAGACAGTTTCTCCCAGAATCTAAGTCACTCTTTGCAGCTGTTCAGTAAGACATAATTCAGGCATCGCTGCCTCCTCCATATCTATCAGGACACCCAACCCTTTCTCTGGGTTAAATGCATGTGGCAACAACAAGGAAAAAAACAGGAAAGCAATACTGACTCCACACTTGGTTTGATTTTGGAATCGTACATATCTTATCTGTCAGACATACCTTGTATCTTACTTCTTACTTAGAACATAAATTAACTTCTATTTAAAATGAAGAAAACAACTAAATGCATATCCAGTTGGTGATTTAACCCACAGAGAGTTAAAGCACAGTAATTTGACTATAAATCTATATGGGGTATGCTATCAGAACAAAAGAACTGCAAAAAGCTTCGTGGAGGCGTTGGTAGTGTTACTCTGACTCTGTTGTGGGTGTATTGTGGGATAAAGCAAATGAGCAATAATGTGATGTTCTTATTCAATCATTCCTGATTTGGTCGAGTACCAGGATTCTTGGAGTGGGAGAAAGGAAATACAGATGTTAAGGTAAAAAGAGTTGAAAAGCAAACACTGAATTTGATTGGAAGATGGGTATGTACATAGATGTAATGACTGCGTGTGTTTACATATTTTTTTTCATGACTCTATTCACTATAAAGGCTTAGACATAGGAACCAACTCAGTAGCTGCTGCGCGCCCCTAGTGCTCAGACTCTGCTCTTCAAACACCTTTTCTGTTAAAAGGAATTGGGGCTTCTTGGAGAAATGGTTGACTCTGGATCTGGAGAAGGAAAGGGAAAGCATAAGCCTAGTATAGTATGCCCTACCAGACAAGGAAGCCATCCAAGATGACTACAGTCCTGTCTGAAGGACTTGGGAGCCAAACTTGAAGACATTCCCACTGGCCAAAATAGGAGAACTTGCAGAAAAGGGTAATAACTTCAATGGATTAACATACATGATACCTACATATACATGAACATTCATGAGTCCATAATGTCACTTAAAAAACCACAACGACCTGGTCACATTGGAGGATTCCAATGAACCAAGCTATTATTTTGAAAATGAGTGAATAGAAGGAAAGAATCAAATATTAATTCTGCCCTTTCTAATACTAACTTTACCACTGCACACAAAATAGAAGATGACGTGACTTTAAAAAAAAATAAAGTAATCCAGCTAATACACAAAGAAGGAAGAATGGAATCAAACATTACCACTTCACAAACTCTAATGAATTAATGAATCTAGGCACTGATCATCAGTGGCTGCCAAAACCACAAAAAAAGAAATGATCAGATGTTATGCATCTCTTGATGAAAGAGCACACCACTACCTGGAAAGTAGTTGTTATGGGCTGAATTTCGTCCTCCTGAAATCCAGCGTTTAAGTCTAAACCCTAGTGCCTGAGAATGTGACTGTATTTAGAGACAGTGTCTTCAAAGAGGAAATTAAATTAAAATGAGGACCTTTATGGTAGATCCTACTCTAATATAACTGATGTCCTTATACTAAGAGATTTGAACACAGACATGCATGGAGAAATGACCGTGTAAAGACACATGGAGAATATGGCCATCTACGAGCTGCGGAGAGAGGCCTCAGAAGAAACAAACTCAGCTGACACTTTGATATTGGGCTTCTAGCCTCCAAAATTGGGAGAAAATACATTTCTGTTGTTTAAGCCACGCAGTCTGTATTAGGCCTGATACAGCCCTAGCAGACTAATACAGTAGTCTTGCCAAAAATCCCAACCTGACTTGGATTAAGCCTGTAAATCCAACTAACAATGTATAGGAAATAAGATGACAGCAAAAAATGTTAAATGACAATGAGCTGTTGCCAGAAAAAATGTATTTTGGGAAATTTTATAGGACAATGGAAACAAAATTTTTATGGAAACAAACTTTGTTTCTTCAACAAATAGTGAGGAGAAGGATGAGGAGGAAGAAGAGGAGGAGGAGGAGGAGAAAAGAGATGAAAGAGAGCCTATGAATTAAAAGAAACTTATAAGACTTAGCAACCAAATTGCAAATTGTGAAACTTATTTGGATTCTGTTTCTAACAAACTGCTAAAAAAATCATAACATTTATGACACAACTAGAATTTTGATGGCTGAATGTATGGTGAAATTATTAAATTTTTAGGAGAAAAAAGTGGCATTGTGATTATGTTAAGAAAAAGAGTTTGGGGCTGGCCCCGTGGCCGAGTGGTTAAGTTCGTGCGCTCCGCTGCAGGCAGCCCAGTGTTTCGTTGGTTCGAATCCTGGGCGCGGACATGGCACTGCTCATCAAACCACGCTGAGGCAGCGTCCCACATGCCACAACTAGAAGGACCCACAATGAAGAATATACAACTGTGTACTGGGGGGCTTTGGGGAGAAAAAGGAAAAAAATAAAATCTTTAAAAAAAAAAAGAGTTTATATATACGTGTGTGTGTGTGTGCCTGTGTGTATGTGTGTGTATATATACATATATATATATATATATGTGGGGTTTTTTGGTGAGGAAGATTGGCCCTGAACTAGCATCTGTTGCCAATCTTCTTTTTGCTTGAGGAAGATTGTCACTGAGCTAACATCTGTGCCAATCTTTCTCTGTTTTATATGTGGGGTGCCACCACAGCATGGCTTGATGAGCTGTGTGTAGGTCTGCGCTTGGGATCCAAACCAGTAAATCCTGGACTGCCGAAGAAGAGCCTTAACCTCTACACCACCGGGCCAGCCCCCAGGCTTTTGTATTTTTGAGAGTCATACCGGAAAGATATGATGTCATGACAGGGAAAGGATTATGGAGTAGGATAGAGATGAAATAAGATCGGCTATCAATTGATAATGTTTGAAGTTGGGTAATAGGTACTTGGGGATCTTTAAACTATTTTGTCTATTTTTGTGCATATTTAAATTCCCAAAGTAACTAAAAATAAATTGTATCAGCTTTATCCTTAGTTAATGAAGGCCAAGAATTACTATTTGGATAAACAACCTTGTCGAAAACTCAAATGAGCCAATACTGTTATTGTCTCCCAGCTAACCTTTACTTGGATTGATGCCAAGCAGCTGAAATAAATTTGCTTTCCTTTCTTTCTCTTGCTATTTTCTGACACTCACACAAGTAAGCAAGTGATGCCCAGGAAGCATCAGCATGAAGAGAAGCCCAGGACTTGGTATTTCAGAAGCCCTGCCTGAGCTGCGGAAATTGGCAATCTTCCTGGATGTCTTATATAAAACCTCCCATATCTCCAGCAACATCAGGAATTATATTCAATCTTCCTAATAGGTGACTCTAGACATTCTAATATGCTGCATTTCTGCTAAGATTTTGGACAGCTGCCTCTGCGGCGATGTGCACGAGTGATAGTCACTTCATATAAATCATTTTAAAATACTGAATGAAAGTCAATAAACACCTCTGTGTGGTTCCACATCGTGGACAAACCCTTAGCAACAGGAACCTTTTGGAGTACGTCCTTCTGCACAGGAAGACAACACATTTGATTTAGGTTGCATAGCCTGTGTAACGAAGCCCAGCTGGCGCCCATAAGGGCAACCAGCAACGTGCTGGTGACATCACCGTGGCAAGGACAGCATTTTTCACATTCTGGAGCTCGGGGAAGACAATCTGGCAAAGTCATGAAGTGTTCACTTAGGGTAATGCGAGATCTCTTTTGTTTCAATTAATTCTTTGCTTCAGCATAGTGGTAGAATCTTTAACAAGCCTTTCAAATAAAGTAGTTGTGTTTCCTATGAAATAAAAGCAATAAATCAAACCAAAATAATTGCAATCTGAGGTTTGAAGCATATGGTGTGTGTAAGATTACAGAAGTGCACAAGCCTTCAATGCTCTCCTTCTAGAAGAAAGCCCAAGAAAGTAGGCTTTTTCTACTTACAGGGAAAACATTCTTACATTTGGTTATCTCTTTCTGTCTTTTAAAAATAGCATTCAAGCCATGTTCTTATGCCTGAAACAGCTACACTGGCAATTTGGGAAGATTGCTCTTGAGATTTCCCAAACGCTTCTTTGAGAAGCGGTTTCCTTTTTATCCTTGAGACGGTATATTTCACACTAATGTGAATTACGGTTTGTTTATAAATTTAAATAATCCTAAACTTTGCAAAATAGTTTGTGCCCATAGATGTGCAGACCCACTTAATAAACTGGTTTTTGATTTGTTAACGCTGTGAAACTGATCATGGACATTTTCGCTATTTTGGAAAGGAGGAGACCACTGAGCAAGAATAAAAGATCCAAACGGGCACAAAAATTTCTCTCTCCATTTCATCATTAATAATTAACCTTGGAGGTTGATTGCAATCAAATAATCTCTTAGTAGCCATTTTACTCATTTGCAGGTAGAGGAGTAAATCAGTAATTGTTTTCCATATACTAATGTTTTGGTTCTTTTGCCATGTGTCCGTTTTATATAGACTTCTATAAGCTATTAGCTTCTGTGTGGTCTCCCAGGTGACCTGGTACTCTGCTGAACACATAGTAAGTGCCTGCTCAATAAACTCTGGCTGAGACTCTTGCTGTCTAAAGACAGGATCCACAATACAGATAGCTTCTGGATCTTTGAGGCTATAAATTACCTCAAATTGTTCTAATCATTCAGTCAAATATCACTTTAGATCTTTATCTTAAGCAGGTTAGGTTACAATTCAGAGGTAGAACCTCAGTTTCCCGAGCATCTTGAAGACTGAACATTAGGTAAGCACTGCACATGCCTTCTAAATAAATCTCTGTAAGCTCCTTTGGATAGGGATTACTAAAAATTAGCCTTTTTTATAAGCCTATTTCTCTTTCCACTCAACAAGAATCTCCAGGGCAACAACTAACCTAGGATAAATTTCATTAACATAAAAGTTTTTCTCTATTAATAATTGCTAAATACAGTTGTGTACTCATTTTGTTTGTTCAAATATGTAATACCAAAATAGTTTCATGTTTTTAATCATCTCCATGACAGTTATTGATCCAGGATCAAATAATTGTTATCTCAGAAGATTAAGATTAAATCTTTTGAAAACAAGACATGACATCATCCTGTGTGATTCTGTAGGGACAAGGACGGAAGGAAGATCAATGTTTAAGAAATAAGGTTGGACTTCACTAAATGGTGATATGGCTGAAACTGATCTGCAGCATCCCAAATGTCTTCACTTCCTCCTTTATGGTTCTACCCCTTCAATTTACATTCTCTTGAGAAGGACCAGGTGACAATGCTTTATAGTACCTCCCCCCAACTGTGTGCACTGGAAGCCTGGTCTCTGGTTGTGGAATAAAAGAAAGCAGCAAGGGAGGGTTTAAAGGACTGTTTTCTTGGCAGCTGGTGTCTCTGACATCATATGACATATGTGGCTGTTTGTGTTTGCAGTAACACCCACTCTGTCTATGTAGAAGGCCAATTCAGAAAAGGAAAATACAATTAAAAACATCTTTAAAGCTCTAATTATAATGCCTTAGGAGATTCTGACTTTAGATGTAGACCATACCGTAAATGCAGAAAGATCTTTAAAAAACAGGGGTCTTATTTTCCTGCAAATGTTCCAAAGAGAAAATAACAGAGAGAGAAGGCCTGTTCTCCCAGAAAGTGCAGATCCTGCCAAATGGTTTCTAAATGTGTTTCTCAAAAATTTCCATGTGCCCTCAATGGCTTTTGAGTACTTCTGGAAATGGAAAGAGCAGAAATCAATGACCCTGTGAGAAAGCAAACATTTAAGGGAACGAGCTTGCTGAGAAAACAGGTACATAGTCATGCTTTTAAGTCATCATTTAGATACAGCACCACTCTTCACAGGTTAGAAATACACGGTTACATCACTTTGTGATGCTGCAAGTAAACTGCTGCAGCCCTAAAGGGGACTTTCCACATATTTCTCTATTTGAAAATCAAGTGAATAACTGTGTCTGGGGTATATATTAGGCAACCAGATTGACTCACTGGAACTTACACAGTTAGTGATTTGTTTCTTTAACTTTGGAATCTAAAAGACGGTAATTTTACCACTTATTAGAACTATTTTTAGTCAACCAGAGGGAACATAGAAGATCACTAAACAGTAGAAAAAGCTTCGCTTCTGGGCAAGACCGATGCTGGGTGGTCAATCTCCAGAATAACAGGCTACTTTGATCAATTTAAGTAAACGTATTAATTTAAGCTGGTTATTTCACCAACATACTGAGAGTTCATTGAATTGTCTGGTCATGAATCGAAGTGGCTGCCCTGGCGTCTCCTGTGGGCCCAGCTTGAGTAATCAAAAGTTGGGAACCCAGAAGACCAAGCAGATCACCACCCTTAGCGGGGCCCCTCTTCAGCAGTCCAGAGTATTTTCTGTGGCAGAAGTGTCAAAACAAAAGTTAAGTTTGTCCCATCGGTTTTAGACAGTTACATAAGCAAGGACAAGCCAGTCATTTCCTAACTTAGCGCTAAAGTCTATTTTATCTTCTTACTCCATTTCTCTGCCATTCACGGTGCTGGGAAAATTTTGGTCATTTCCCAAATAACCAATGGTTTTTAAGGAAAATTTAGACATGTTTTATTATAAAAATAATACATGCTCACAGTTTTAAAAATTCAAATAGCAAAAGAGATTGTGAATTTAAAATCAATTCCACCTCACCCCAAACCCTCGGTCACGTACAGTCACAGGGTATCTTGCTGCAGATTACTATGAAACCATTTTTTTGTATCTTTATAGAGGCAAGCAAAATTGACTGAAAATGTGTTCTATGTTCATGAACTCTGCTAGACACTGAAGATACAAAAAAGGAAGAAATGGTTCTTTCCCTTTACTCACAGATGTACTGGGGGTGAGAGTCAACATGACAATACCAAGTATAAGAGGGATGAACAATGTACTCAGGGGAACACAGGAGCCCATGATTGTGCCCCAGTGTTGAAGGTGGGGTGGCCATTCAGGAATGCTTTGGAGGAGAGATAACACGAGCTGCATTTTTAAGGCTGCTTGGGAAATCAAAAGGAGAGCTCGGAGGTGGAGCCAGGAAAGGCATTCCAGCCGTGAGGAATCACAGAAGCAAAACCACGAAGGAGTGAACCTTCATGGTGTGTTGATGAAATGGCTGGTTGTCTGATGTGGCTAAAACATAGGGTATTGGTCCAGGGGAATTGCAATACAGGGGCCAGATTGTGTAGTGTCTTAAATTCCATACTAAAGATTTTGTGCTTAATTCTGTAGGCAATGAATTGTTGTTTTTCAAATTTTAAGTAAGGAAGTCATGTAATCAAACTTGTGTTGGAAAGAATACTTGGTATGTAATAGCTGTAGAAAACTGTTTACTGAATGGGTGGAGCAGAGACTGAAGAGAAAAAGACAAGTTAAGTGAGTTTGCAATAATCACAATGATGAGAACCTGAATTAGAGAGGTGGGGATGGTGAGACAGTTGAGAAAAAGACTCAATGAGACTTGGCAACCAACTAAATGTCGAAGGATGCGGGAGATGTGAAAGTCAAAGGCAATTTTGATATGTCTCTTTTGGGTGGCTGAGTATATGGTTATATCATTGACCAAAATAGGGAAGAGAGAGGAAAGAAAGGGTATTTGGTGAGGGAAGAAAATAGGGAGATGGGGAGATGAATTGAGAGGCAGCATCTTATATAACAATAATAATACATATAGCCAACATTTACTGAATTTTTACTATGGGTTGATACTTTTTTAAGTATTATATAAGTATTAACTCATTTAATTCTCATATAGAGTAGGTATTATAATATTACCCCCATTTTATGGATAAGGTAATTACATATGTTTAGAATCAGACAATTCCAAGTTGAAATCCCAGCTCTAGTCCTTTTTGTTTGTGAGGAAGATTCACCCTGAGCTAACATCTGTGTCAATCTTCCTGCCTTTTGTATGTGGGATGCCTCCACAGCATGGCTGACAAGTGGAGCAGGTCCACACTGGGAGCTGAACCCACGAACCCAGGCTGCCAAAGTGGAGCACATGGAACCTTAACCACTTGGCCACAGGGCCAGCCCCACTACTGCTTTTCAATAGTTTGATCTTGGATAAATTAATCAATCTAACCTCAGATGTAAAAAGCAGGAAATGATACCTTTCATATGGGATTATTATGAATATTAGAGTTAATTCTTATGAAGCAACTAGCATAGTGTCTGGAATCTCATGTATCTTAATAAATGCTAGAAATTATTATTGTTATTATTAGCTATGAGTTATCCTGGTAATATGTTCAGTAAGAAGCTGAGAGTTTGCATTTAGATTGTAGAGTTGAAAGTAAAAACTTCATTGTCAGTGTGTTGATGTTGGTTGAATCCTTGGATATAAATGCTATTCCATGGTTTGGAGGTGGGTGGTGGTATATCAAGAGATGAGACTCAAGGATGATATTCTGGGGAATATCAATGATAAAGGAGCAAAAAGAATGAAAGATTCTTCAAAAAGAAATGTAGCTGTAGTAACATGAGAAGTCAGAGGAGAGACATAAAGAGAAGAGCTTTGGAAGCCCAAGTGGAAAGGAATTCCAGGAGGAGGACAATGTTAACAATCACAAACACTTCTGGGAAGTCATACTAGAAAGTCTGAAAAGAGATGATCTGATCTGACAGATAGAAAGGAGGTTCCTGTTGCCTGGGCTAAGAATCATCACAACGAAGTAATGGTAAAACAAAGTAGAATGCATTACTGAGGAGGGGTGAAAGAAGAAGTGGAAACATAAGGCACAATTTTTCTTTAAACAGTGAGTCTCCATTTCATTTTAAAATGATTAAATTTGGGAATCATTTTAGCAATGGTGGAGTAAGGACCTCCAAAAGTACACTCCTCCATAAAAGAAATAAGAACACTGGCAAAAGTTGTCAAAATCACCTTTTTCAAAATACTGGGTATTACCCAAATCCTTCCACAATCCGTGGAGTATTTATTTAAGAAAAATGGCTGAATCTTGGAAAGAACAATGATCTTTGTGGCATTTCAAATTTAAATTAAAATTGTCCTATTCACGTCCTCTCTTGCCAGCTCTATGGTAGCCTCACAACCATGGTAGCTGTGAAAACGAGCAGTTTACTGATCATTGGAGGAGAAACACAGATTTGAAGCTCCCTGAAAAGCCTCATACTCAGAGAAGTGTTATATTTGATCCACCTTGAAAATTCCTGGAAAAGCTCCATTCTCAGTGCTTGTCATTATTTGACCCAACTCTGTGTAGGAACAGCTCTATCCCATGGGCATTCATCAACAACAATCAGCAACAGTTGTTTAATATCACAGCTGCCTGAGGGAGCATCACTAGTTGGGGCAAACAAGGAGCTGACCAAAAATCTTAAAAAGAAAAACTGGGAGATGAGATGTCCATAGGGGATTTTGAAATTCTACAACATATTTCTAGAAATTTAGAAAGCTGTGAAGACATGCAGGACTGCATACATGCCCAGGAAAAACTTGAGAATGTCCTATTCTCTCACTTTTGTCTGATCTTGAAGCTCCATATAAGCAGGAGATGGAGGCTAATGTGGTGCTGTAAGCTGCCTGCCAGAGCATTGAAAGTATGCCTCGACACACACAAAGGCCAGAAGATACATTGATTTGAGGCATTTAAGGAAATGTCTGTCCAATCAGTAGCTGACCACTGAGCTAGCCAAGGAGAAAATTCAGGGGGCACACAAGACAGCCTTTAAACAATTAGTCTAGGCAAGTCATTAAAAAACAGCAACATCACCACCACCACCAAAACAACAAGCAGGAACAAGAACGAGCCCTAAGAAGGAGGAGGAAATCTCATTTTCAGAATTGACACTTTATATTAATTGAAATGCTGCATTTTCAACAAAAAATATGAGACAAACAAAGGAACAGGAAAGTATGGCCCAAACACAGGTGAAGAAAAGCAGTCAATACGTGCTGTCTCTGAGAAAGAACAGATGTATTTACCAAACAAAGACTTTCAGTCAGCTACTATAAATATGTTCAAAATGCTAAAGAAAACCGTTTCACTAGCTAGTCATGCTGTGCCACAGGATAGAATATAACATGAGTGTGACCAAGGTTAGAAGGCAGGTAAGCACTACCAGGGAAGAGACTAGGGCATGATTCAAGGTCACTGAGAACAGACAACAAGCACACCAGGCTCAAGTGGTACAGTGGTTACTTATAGCAAGAGGAGAGACTATACCCAAGATCTGGCTCCTTGCAATGTGTTGGTCCTCCATGGCTAATGGATCCATTCAGCAGCTGCCATGCTCAGCATGGCTGCACTTACCTCACATTGTGCCATAGTAGAAGCACCTCAACCCCTGCCTCATACAGTCTGAAATACAGGAAGTATTTGAAATATTGCAAGTATTTGAAAGTATCTGAGAAAGCTTACATGTGCCCAATACAGAGACAACAGGAACATACTGGCTGTGCTCTGAGTTCTTTGCATGCAGTGCAATTTGTGAGCATGCCAGTGTGTCCTGTACTGAATGCAAGATTCTTATTGGGAACACAGGGGAGGTGTTGGGCTACATTTAGACCCTTCCCTCATAGAAACCATGTCAAAATATTAAAGGAAAGTATGACAATAATATCTTGCTAAGCAAAGAATATCAATAAAGAGATAAAACTTACAAAAAAGAAATAAAAATTCTGGAGTTGAAAAGTTCAATACTGGGGCTGGCAATGTGGTTGAGTGGTTAAGTTCACATGCTCTCCTTCAGTGGCCCAGGTCTTTGCTGGTTCGGATCTTGGTCAAGGACATGGCACCGCTCGTCAGGCCATGCTGAGGCAGCATCCCACATGCCACAACTAGGAGGACCCACAACTAAAATATACAACTACATACTGGGGGGATTTGAGGAGAAAAAGCAGGAAAAAAAAAAGATTGGCAACAGTTGTTAGCTCAGGTGCCAATCTTTAAAAAAAGAAAAGTACAATACTGAAGTAAAAAATTCATGACAGGAGCTTAATAGCAGATTTGAGCTGTCAGAAAAGAATCAGTGAACTTGAATATGGGTCAACTGAAATTATCCAGTCTAAGAAACACAAAGAAAAAAATGAACAGAGCCTCTGAGGCTGTGTACTAATATAGCATAATGGGAATTCTAGAAGGACAGGAGAAAGAGAAAGGGGTAGAAAGACTATTTAAAGAAATAAGGGTCAAGAACTTCCCAAATTTGATGAAAAAGTAATTGACACATTCAAGAAGCTCAACAAACTCTAAGTAAGATAAACTCAAAGAGACTCACATTTAGACATATCATAGTCAAACTGTTGAAAGGCAAAGACAAAGAGAGAATCTTGAAAGCAGTAAAAGAAATATGAATCATTGCATATAAGGGATCTTCAAGATAAAAGTTAAATTCTCAGCAGAAATTATGGAAGCCAGAAGGCAGTGGAATGACACATTTTTCGAAGTTCTGAAAGAAAAAGATTATTAGCCAATAATTCTATATCTAGCAAAACTATCCTTCAAAGATGAAGCAGAAATTAAGACGTCCCCAAATAAGCAAAAACTGAGATATTTTTCTCACTAGTAGATCGCCCCAAAATGAAATGCTAAAGGGAGTCTTTCAGATTGAAATGAAAGGACAATAAACAGTAATTCAAATCCACATGAAAAATAAACAAGCACTTGTAAAGGTAACTACATAGATAAATTAAAAAGTCAGTATTGCCATATTTTGGTTTGTAACTCCTCTTTTTGCCTATATTATTTAAAGACAATTGCATAAAACAACACTTATAAAACTGTGTTGATGGGCTTATAAATTAGAGAGGTATAATTGTTATGACAAGAATAACACAAATGAATAAGGAGAGAATGGAGTTACTTTGAAACAAGGTTTCTGTATATGATTGAAATTAGGTTGTATCAATCCAAACTAGATTATTTTGTAATCCTCATGCCAACCACTAAAAACAGAACAAAACAAAATAAAACCCTCAAAAACATACAATAAAAGGCTTGACAAGAGAATTAAAATAGAATGCTAAAAATACTTATTTACCACAAAAGAAGACAGTAATGGAGAAATAAAGGAACAAAATAGACATAAGACATATATAAAACAAATAGCAAAATAACAGATGTAAATCCTACCTTATCAATAATTACATTAAATGTAAATGGACTAATGGTGAGAGACTGGATGCTTTTACTCTATGATGAGGAACAAGACTCTCTTCTCTCACCATGTCTATTCAACATTATAATACAGGTTCTAGCCAGGGCAGTTAGGTAAGGAAAAGGAATAAAAGGCATCCTTCCAGGAAAGGAAGAAGTAAAACTACATTTATTTGCAGATGACATGATCTTATATATAGACAATTCTAAGGAATCTACATAAAACCTATCAGAACCAATAAATGGGTTCAGTAAGGCTGCAAGATAAAAGATCAATATACAAAAATCAATTGTATTTCTATACACTAGCAATGAGTAATCTGAAATGAAATTAAGAAAAAAATTACATTTACGATATAATCAAAAAGAATAAAATATCTAGGAATAAATTTAATAAAAGAAGTGCAAACTGAAAACCACAAAACATCATTAAAAGAAAGTAAAGGAAACCCAAATAAATGGAAAGATAGCCTATGTTCATGGATTGGAAGACTTAATACTGTCAAGATGACAATACCTTCTAAATAGATCTGCAGGTTCAATGAAGTCTCTCTCCAAATTCCAGTTGGCTTCTTTGCAGAACTGATAGGATGACTCTAAAATCTATATGAAAATGCAAGGGACCAAGAATAGCCAAAACAATCTTGAAAAAGAACAAAGTTGGAGGACTCACATTTTTCAATTTCAAAATTTACTACAAAGCTATAGTAATCAAGATGGCGTGATACAGGTACAAGGACAGACGTATAGATTAATGCAATAGAATTGAGAGTGCAGAAATAAAACCTTACATTTACGGTCATCTGACTTTTAAAAAGGGTGCTGAGACAATTCAACAAGGAAAAAAATTTTTCAAAAAATGATGTTGGGATATCCACATGCAAAAGATTGAAGTTCGACCCCTTTCTCACACCATAAACAAACATAGACTCAACATGATTATAGACCTAAATGTAAGAGCTAAAACTATAAAATTCTTAGAAGAAAACAAAGAAGTAAATCTTCATGACCTTGGAATAGGCAACTGTTTGTTAGATATGACGCCAAAGAACAAGTGACAAAAGAAAAGCTGACAAATGAGACTTAATTGAAATTAGAACCTTTTTATGTTTCAAAGGATAGTATCAAGAAAGTGAAAAGACAGCCCACAAAATGGGAGGAAATATTTCCAAATCTTATATCTCATAAGGGACTTGTATCCAGAATATATGAAGAACGCTTACAATTCAACAACAAAAAGACAAATAGCCCAATTAAAATATGTGCAAAGGGGATGAACAGACACTTTCCAAAGAAGACATACAAAGGGCCAAAGAGCTCATGAAAAGATGTTCAACATAATTAGTCATGAGGGAAATGCAAATGAAAACCACACCGAGAATGAGATACTACTTCACATTTGGATGGCAAAAATAAAAAAGACAGTGTGCTGATGAGGATGTGGAGAAATTGGAATTCTCATACATTGCTAACGGCATTGTAAAATGGCACAGCCACTTTGGAAAACACTTTGGTAGTTTCTCAAAAACTAAACATATGACCCCACAATTCTAATCCTAGGTATCTACCAAAGATAATTGAAAGTGTATGTCCATACAAAAACTTGTACATGAATATTTATAGGAACACCATTCATAATAGACAAAAGTGAGAAACAACCCAAATGTCTATCAACTGATGAAGATAGAAACAAAATGGCATAAATAAAGTGCAATATTATTTGGCCATAAAATGGAATGAGGTATTGATACAGCTACAACGTGGATAAATCTTGAAAACATTATGCTAAGTGAAAGAAGCCACTCACCAAAAGCCACATACTGTATGACTGCACTTACATGAAATGTCCATAATAGGCAGATGCATAGAGTCAGAAAGTAGCTTGGTGATTGCCAGGTGCTGGAGAGGGGGGGAATGGGGGGTGACTGCTAATGGGCATAGGGTTTCTCTTTAGGGTGATGATAATATCTGGAACTAGTGTTGATGGTTGCACAACTTTGTAAATATGATAAAAAACCATTGAATTGTTTACTTAAATTGGATTTTATGGTATGTGAATTATATATCACTGTTAAAAATTACATAAAGCACAATTGCTGCATTAAGGTTTAACAATCTAGATCTAGCGATAGGAAATCCATTTATTCAAGCAGCTGATATATACCAGGTACTCTTCTTGACAATTGGGGATGTTTCAGAAATATCTGACTGCTGTCCTCTTCCTTTCCCCAACAATTCAGTCTTAGAGCTATCGGGGGCAGCCTAGCAAAGGAATTGCTGCTCCAGAATGAGGAGTTGGGGAACTGTGGCAGTTCAAAGCAAAGTGAGAGGCATCTGCTGGGGGCAGCCTGGGGCGGGGTGTTGGATTCCAAATGGGGTAAGAGGGGCAAGCCTAAGGTGAAGGGGTTGGTGGTAGCAATGGGACATTGGTTACAGACAGGAAGACTGGTCAAACAAGTAAGTAAATAAAGAGAATGGGGGCCAGGTTTGCCACTATAGGACAAAAGAGTTACAAATATGGAAAGAGAGAAAACAAAACGAACCCTCTGATGAATCCTGTGTAATTTTGTCTGAGATGGCTGTGTGAGAGTGGCACCCCGATAATAAAAAAATCCCTAGCACCCAGATCTTGGCTTCTAACACCACCTTCCACTAAAAGGAACTAGAGTTCCCTCAAGAAATGATTATTCGAGAACTGGGGAAGGGAAAGATGAATTTGGAACATCTTTTTGTGTTAAAAAGCAAGGAAATGTTCAAAGAATAACAAGGCTATTTCAGAAGGACACAGAAGCCAGATTGAAAGGCTCCCACTAGCCAAATCTGGGACAACTTGGGCATCAAAATGAGTGTTATTAATGGATTATATTCCATTGAATAAAGTAGGAAATCATGAGTCCCTACTGATATAAACAAATTAATGAATAAATGGAAAGTTTGATATGGGATGAGATATTTACATAATTTCAAAGTATTTTCTCACAAAATACTAACAATAAAAAGGCAAAGGAATTTTACAAAGGAGAAGCCTGGCTGATATCACCTTAATCAAGTGACCTAAGTGAACCTCACCAGCAATGGGACAAGTCGCACCATGGCCTTTCTGTGTTATTCCCACTCAAAGATGCATAACCTGAATCTAATCAAGAAGAAACATAAGACAAAGCCAATTTGAGGGACATCTAAAACATAACTGGCCTGTGTTCTTCAAAATCATCAAGGCTGTGTGAAATTTACAGGAAGATTGAGAAACTGTTCCAGATTGAAGGAAACTAAAGAGATGAGAAAACTGAATGCAATATCTGATTCTGAACTGGATCCTTTTGCAAAATGGACATTACAGGGACAACTGGAAAATTTGAATGGTGTCTGAGGATTAGATGGTGGTAATAAAAACATGTTAATTTTCTGATTTCCTCTGATTTTGATGGTTATATTGAGGTTATGTAGAATATCTTTGTAGGAATTACACACTCAAGTATTTGGGGATCATGAGTATCGTGTCAATAATATATTTTCAAATGATTCAGGAAAATAAGCTTTTGTACTGTGCTTCCACTTTTCTATAAGCTTAAAATCATTTCAAGAAGCAACAAATCTGAGGGCCTGCCCTGTGGCCGAGTGGTTATGTTTGCGCACTCTGCTTTGGCAGCTCAGAGTTCTGCGAGTTCGGGTCCTGGGCGCGGACATGGCACAGTTCATCATGCCATGCTGAGGCAATGTCCCACATAGCTCAACCAGAGGCACTCACAGCTGGAATATACAACTATGTACTGCGGGGCTTTGGGGAGAAGAAAAAGGGGGAAAAGGGAAAAAATTGAGAAACAAATCTGACCTTGGGACCTACTTAACATAAGAATTAATAGTAAGAATATTACACTCTTAGTGTAATGTTTGGTTACATTATTTATTTGGGGATTTGTGTTTACTGATATGTGTTTGTCACTAACACTAAACCATCACTGATGGCCCGGCATTGGTGTTCCATTTGGAGCCAAACCTTCTGCTCCTTGGTTTACCCTTTTTGACTTTTGTGGCTCATTTGTAAGTTCAATATGCTGTGTAAATCTCCATAGTTGACGTGGCTAGTATTTTTATAAGAACTTCAGAATCTTTGAATTACAACTAATTTTTAACTTTCCGTTGCTCCTGGTGATTCAAGATTCAGCAACATAGGATATTCTGAATTTAAAATAAAAGATTATAAAATATTTCAGCACTTAAATGAAGACTAAATACATGCAACGATTTTTCTTTTCTAAACTATTCGGCATAATTACTTCTATAATACATTATTTTTAAGAAAATATGGCACATTTGCATGAAATGGTTTTCTGTGAATCATTAATCAAGCTAATATGAACTATAAACAATACTTGTTCCATAGATTCTAACCATTAGCTATCTTGCCCTTTAAACTTTCTTGAGATTATTCCCTGCTATTAATCTGTACTTGTAATAACAAAACTCAGACAAACCAGACTGTTGGGATCCCTTCCTGCACACCTGCCACTGGTGGGAGGGGAAAAGGAGGCTGCAGGAGAGGGGGAGTGGAGAGGAGTGGGAAGGAAAGTAGATAACCTCCAAAGTAATTCAGCTCTGATCTTCTCCCTCCTGTCCTCATCACTCCATCCATCACCGATTCAACTATGTGTCAGGCAGGGTAATAGGCACTGGGGACGCAATGATGAATGAGACACATTCTGGGCTCTTTAAGCAGCACTGAGTTCAGAGGCAGACTGCTGGGCTAGAAATTTAAGTGTATTCTGATAGTTTCTACAAAAGAAGTCAAATACAGTGTGCTATCAAAGGAGAAAAACTGCTGCCTGACAAGAATAAGGAAAGTCTTCACAGAAGAGGTGACATTTAAAGCCTTGGCTGCAGTTTGTCAGGAAAGGAGGAGGAAGGGAGCTGTAAGCAGAAGGAAAAGTTGAAGCAGAAGGCTGAAGGTCTGAATGCACGGCTTCTGGGAGCCCCTGGAGGGTTGGGGGAGAACACAGTGAAGCGCAGTGTGTGTCTGAGAGAAGGCAGAGGCTGCGGAGCAGACCAGAAAGGCCCATGTGGGCAGACCATTTAAAAAAAGAAAACCGACAAAAAACAACACAGCAATAACAAACACCTCTGTGTTCTATGCTAAGGAATTTGGACTTTATTCTGAAGCTATGGGGTGTCAGTGGAGGTTTTGCTGGAGAGTGGCATGGTCTTCTCCCTCCCAACACAAGGATTCTGTGATTCTGGGGTGTGGGAAGGGAGTGTCTGACCCCTGCCCACTGCTGGGAGAATTGCCGGCTCTCTCCCTTCATTTAGCTCTGCTCTAACATTACCTCCTCTCCGCCTGCCTACCCTGACGAAAATAGCATGCCCTTCATTTCTATTTCTTATCTGGCTTTATTTTTCTCCATGGTACTTCCTAAATATTCCCAAATATTTGACCTATTTCCCTGTTTATTGTCTGTCTCCCTTACTGGTATGATAAGCTCTATGCTAACAGGGACTTTGTCCTATTATTGCTGTCTCTCCATGCCTCATACTGTGCTGAACGTACAGTGAGTGTATGTTCTGGAATGAGTGAAGAGCAATACAGACCTGCCACAAATCTTGGTCCAAAGATTTGGGAACGCATAAAACTCAGATTCTAGGAAGGGAAACTCAGTGGCCAAGAGACTCTGAGCCTCCAGGTAGAGGGATGGTTGGGTAAGAAGCCCCAAGAAGATCTCTAGAGCAACAGCCTTCCACATGAGATGGTGAATCCTTACCCTGTGATCCTTTTTGTCTTTTTCCCCAGAGCTGACCCTTTGTAATGACAAGGCAGGACTCAGAAAATATTCTAATTTAGGGGTGTTGGAACCCAGGCAAGGATTTCACTGGAAAAAGAGAGTGAAGCCTCGATCTTTTCTCCAGCACATTTTGAAGCCAGAGACTGGAAACACGAAGCTGGTCTTTTCCTGAACTACCCTGAGATCTCAAAATGGGCAACCCATGTCCTGCAGAACTGGTGGGTCTCATGAGGTCTCAGCCTGAACATGCCATCTTCAACTTCCCAGCATCTTGCATGCTTGGCTCTGAAGGACATGAGGGGCAGTCATGCTACAGGGGCAAATTCATCAGGAGTTCCCTGAATCTCCAGCAGCTGGATGTCCAGAAACTTCAAACACTGGCTCATGGCTCAGGTCCTTAGCTTTCAAAGCCACCTGGCTAGAAGTCACTTCAAATACAAGACAGACAGACAAATCTCAACTATCGGAAAAATGGCGGCCTTGTTTCTAGATCTTTCCAATTTGAAAACCAACTAATTTCTTTCTCTTTCAGGCAACCAAAACCTTCTATTATGGACGCACTAGGAAAATACAGTCGTGCTTTTATTGCCTGGCATATGGGTGATTTTGAGCACACTAATCAAAGAAATTCCAAATGGGCTATCCTCGTTAGGCAAAGTAAGGCAGCATTGCCAAGAGCTTCCAGACCACCTAAGTTGCCACAGCTACCCATAAAGGAGGTATGATCATTTGCTTTTCTAAATAATCATAGAAAACATCAAGCTGTTTTAACATATGAATTAGAGAATGCTGTTTAATGGTAATACTACTAATAATCAGCTTTACAGCTCCTTTTAACCAATCAAAACATCTTGTAATTTATATTGGATTTCCACAGTAATGTCTATTCTGTGGATAGGGGGATGTTATTGCCATCTTATAGCTAAAGAAAACAAGAGGTTGTGGGGTTCAGTCCTTACAACTGCTTATTTATCATATGGTTTAACCTGGAGAGAATGGCCTTCTCCTTGATTTCCAAAACCTGAGAAAGCTCTCAATTTGTGAAATGGAGGTAAATTTACAACCCCTCTTAAAACCCTTATAGACCGGTGAGCAAAGTAAGAATATACCAGTTCAAATTCAAGGTGTTTTTCCCATTACTATCTATGAAATCTTGAGCAAGTTGCGTAATTTCCCTAAATGGTTTTATTAATAACTAAAATAGGAATAATAGTAACTGTCCTGAATATTTTGTAGAGATATCACGAGGATCAAGTAAAGAATGTGTAAGTATGTATTCAAGTCAACAACTCTTTCCTGTATAATGCACAGCAAAAAGCACTTTGTAGTAGTCCAGTGTTTCTTTTTTTTAATGTTTTTTTTATTTTTTAATTGTAGTAACGTTGGATTATAACATTACATAGCTTTTGCTTTAGGAAATGTGGACATTTTAACGGTGTTAATTCTTCCAATCCAAGAGCACAGAATATCTTTCCATTTCTTTGTGTCTTCTTTGATTTCTTTCAATAATGTTTTATAGTTTTTGGTGTACAGATCTTTCACCTCTTTGGTTAAGTTTATTCCTATGTATTTTATTCTTTTTGTTGCAATTGTAAATGGGATTGTATTCTTAATTTCTCTTTCTGCTACTTCGTTGTTAGTGTATAGAAATGCAACCGATTTTTGTACATTGATTTTGTCTCCCGCGACTTGACTGTATTCCTTTATTATTTCTAAAAGTTTTTTAGTGGAATCTTTAGGGTTTTCTAGATATAAAATCATGTCATCTGCAAAGAGTGACAGTTTCACTTCTTCTTTTCCAATGTGGATCCCTTTTATTTCTTTTTCTTGCCTGATTGCTCTGGCTAGGACTTCCAACACTATGTTAAATAACAGTAGTGACAGTAGGCATCCTTGTCTGGTTCCTGTTCTTAGAGGGATAGCTTTCAGTTTTTCTCCATTGAGAATGATATTTACTGGGTTTGTCGTATATGGCCTTTACTATGTTTAGGTATTTTCCTTCTATACCCATTTTATTTAGAGTTTTTGTCATAAATGGATGCTGTATCTTGTCAAAAGCTTTCTCTGCAACTACTGAGATGATCATGTGATTTTTATTCTTCATTTTGTTAATGTGATGTATCACGTTGACAGATTTGCGGATGTTGAACCATCCCTGCATCCCTGGAATGAAACCCACTTGATCATGATGTATGATCTTTTTAATGTATTGTTGTATTCGATTTGCTAGTATTTTGTTGAGGATTTTTGCATTGATGTTTATCAGTGATATTGGCCTGTAATTTTCTTTTTTTGTGTTGTCCTTGTCTGGTTTCAGTATCTGGATAATGTTGGCTTCATAGAATGAGTTAGGAAGCCTCCCCTCCTCTTCAATTTTTTGGAAGAGTTTGAGAAGGATAGATATTAATCTTCTTTGAATGTTTGGTAGAATTCACCAGGGAAGCCATCTGGTCCTGGACTTTTATTTTTCGGGAGGTTTTTGATTGCTCTTTCGATCTCCTTACTGGTGATCGGTCTATTCAAATTTTCTACTTCTTCTTGGTCCAGTTTTGGAAGCTTTTGGATGTACATCATAATATATTTCGAATTCTGTGTAGATTACATCATGTTCACCACCCAAAAACTAATTATAGTCCATCCCCTCACATGTGAGCCTAATCACCCCTTTTGCCCTCCCTCACTCCCCTATGGTAACCACCAATCCAGTCTCCAATGCTATGTGTTTGTTTGTCATTGTTTTTATCTTCCACTTATGAGCGAGATCATACAGTATTTGCCTTTCTCCCTCTGACTTATTTCACTCAGCATAATACCCTCAAGGTCCATCCATGTTGTCACAAATGGCCGGATTTCATCATTACTTATGGCTGAGTAGTAGTCCATCTTGTATAAATACCACATCTTCTTTATCCATTGGTTCCTTCATGGGCACCTAGGTTGCTTCCAAGTCTTGGCTATTGTGTACAATGCTGCATTGAACATAGGGGTGCAGGTATCTTTATGCCTTTACCTTTTCAAGTTCTTTGGATAAATACCCAGCAGTGGGATAGCTGGATCATATGGCAGATCTATTCTTAATTTTCTGAGGATACTCCATGCTGCTTTCCATAGTGGCTGCACCAGTTTGCACTCCCACCAGCCAGTGTACAAGTGTTCCCTTCTCTCCACAACCTCTCCAACATTTGTTGTTTCCTGTCTTGTTAATTATAGCCATTTTGACCGGAGTGAGGTGATACCTCATTGTAGTTTTGATTTGCATTTCCCTGATAGCTAATGATGTTGAGCATCTAGGCCTGTTGGCCATCCGTATATCTTCTTTGGAGAGATCTCTGTTCAGATCCTTTGCCCATGTTTTAATTGGGTTGTTGGGGGGTTTTTTGTTGAGCTGTATGAGTTCTTTGTATATTTTGGATATTAACCCCTTGTCTGATATATGGTTTGCAAATATCTTCTCCCAATTGTTAGGTTGTCTTTTCGTTTTGTTGATGGTTTCGTTTGCTGTGCGGAAGCTTTTTAGTTTGATGTAGTCCCATTTGTTCATTTTTTCTATTGTTTCCCTTGCCCGGTCAGACATGGGACTTGAAAATATGTTGCTCAGACCGATGTCAAAGAGTGTACTGCCTATGTTTTCTTCTAGAAATTTCATGGTTTCGGGTCTTACATTTAAGTCTTTAGTCCATTTTGAGTTGATTTTTGTGCATGATATAAGGGAATGGTCTACTTTCATTCTTTTGCATGTGGCTGTCCAGTTTTCCCAAAACCATTTATTGAAGAGACTCTCTTTTCTCCATCGTATGCTCTTGGCTCCCTCGTCGAATATTAGGCGTCCGTAAATGTGTGGGTTTACTTCTGGGCTCTCGATTCTGTTGCATTTATCTGTGTGTCTGTTTTTGTGCCAGTACCATGTTGTTTTGGTTACTATGGCTTTGTAGTATATTTTGAAATCAGGGAGTGTGATACCTCCAGCTGTTCTTTTTTCTCAGGAATCCTTTGGCTACTCAGGGTCTTTTGTTGTTCCATATAAATTTTAGGATTCTTTGTTCTATTTCTGTGAAAAATGTTGTTGGAACTTTGATAGGGATTGTGTTGAATCCATAGATTGCTCTCTTTTTCTCTCGGTGAGTCTAGCTAAGGGTTTGTCAATTTTGTTTATCTTTTCAAAGAACCAGTTCTTGGTTTCATTAATTTTTTCTATTGTTTTTTTAGTCTCTATTTCATTTATTTCTGCTCTGATTTTTATTATTTCCTTCCTTCTGCTGATTTTGGGGCTTTGTTTGTTGTTCTTTTTCCAGTACCTTTAGATGCGCTTTTAGATTGTCTATTTGGGATTTTTCTTCTTTGTTGAGGTAGGCCTGAATTGCTATAAACTTCCGTCTTAGAACCACTTTTGCTGTATCCCAGATTTTGGCATGTCGTATTTTCATTTTCATTTGTCTCCAGGAATTTTTTGATTTCTCCTTTGATTTCTTCATTGACCCAATCATTGTTCAGTAGCATTTTGGTTAATCTCCACATCTTTGTAGCTTTTCTGGTTATCTTCCTGTAGTTGATTTCTAGTTTCATACCTTTGTGGTCAGAAAAGATGCATGGTATTATTTCGATCTTCTTAAATTTATTGAGACTTGTTTTATGGCCTAATATGTGATCAATCCTGGAGAATGTTCCATGTGCATTTGAAAAGAATGTGTATTCTGTGGTTTTTGGATGGAATGTCCTGTGTGTATATCTACTAAGTCCATCTGGTCTAATGTGCCCTTTAAGGCCAGTATTTCCTTATTGATCTTCTGTTTGGATGATCTATCCATTGGTGTAAGTCGAGTGTGAAAGTCCCCTACTACAACTGTGTTATTGTCTATTTCTCCTTTTATGTCTGTTAATACTTGCTTTATATATTTAGGTGCTTCTATGTTGGGTGCATAGATATTTACAAGTGTTATATTTTCTTGTTGGATTGTTCCCTTTATCATTATGTAGTGCCCATCTTTGTCTCTTGTTACAGTTTTTGTTTTAAAGTCTATTTTGTCTGATATAAGTATTGCTACCCCCACTTTCTTTTCTTTGCCATTTGCATGAAATATCTTTTTCCATCCTTTCACTTTCAGTTTGTGAGTGTCTTTAGGTCTGAAGTGTGTCTCTTGTATGCAGTATATACATGGGTCTTGTTTTTTTACCCAATTAGCCACTCTATGGCATTTGATTGAAGCATTTAGTCCATTGACGTTTAAAGTAGCTATTGATAAATATGTATTTATTGCCATTTTGTTACTGTTTTTTCTGGGTGTTTTAGTAGTTCTCTGTTCCTTTCTTTTTCTCTTGCTCTCTTCCCTTATGGTTTGATGGCTGTCTTTAGTAATATGTTTGATTTCTTTTCTCTTACTTTTTTTCTTGCTTATTAAAGGTTTCTGATTTGTGATTATCATGAGGATCCTATGTAATATTCTATGTATATAACAGTCTCTATTGAGTTGATAGATTCTAGCTTGACCTCTTTCTAAAAGCTCTATGTTTTTACTCTCTTCCTCCCACATTTTATGTTTTTCAAATCATGTATAGTCTCTTGTTTAGTGTGTGTCTATCCATTACGCTCTTATCATTGAAATAGGCGATTTTAGTACATTTGTCTTTTAACCTTCATATTATCTTCACAGGTAGTTGATCCGCTGCCTTTACTATATTTTTACCTTTACAAGTGATTTTATTGCCTGTTTTTTTTGTTGTTTTGTTTTTTTGATATATATACATATATATATATATGTATATATATTTATCTTTATTTGTGGTCATTGCTTTCCCACTTAAATAAGTCCCTCCAGCATTTCTTGTAGAACTGGTTTCTTGGTGATAAACTCCTTTAATTGTTGCTTGTCTGGGAAGCTCTTAATCTCTCCTTCTATTCTGAATGACAACCTTGATGGATAGAGTATTCTTGGCTGTAGGTTTTTTCCTTTTAGCACTTTAAATACATCATGCCATTCTCTTCTCACCTATAGAGTCTCAGCTGAGAAGTCCATTGATAGCCTGATGGGCTTCCCTTTGTATGTCACTTGTGGCCTTTCTCTTGCTGCTTTTAGGATTCTTTATCTTTAATTTTGGATTTTAATTAAAATATGTCTTGGTGTGGGCCTCTTTGGGCTTATCTTTTTTGGAGCTCTCTGTGTTTCCTGAACTTGGATGTCTGTTTCCTTCCTCAGGTTAGGAAAATTTTCATCTATTATTTCTTCAAATAAATTTTCTGCCCCTTTGTCTCTCTCTTCTCCTTCTTGGACACCTATGATCCAAATGTTAGCACGCTTGATATTGTCCCAGAATTCCCTTAGACTGTTCTCATTCTGTGTAATTCTTTTTTCTGTTCTGCTTGGGTGATTTCCTAGTCTTTTGTCTAGTTTGCTGATCCGTTCTTCTGCATCCTCTACCCTGCTATTGAGTCCCTCTAGTGAATTTTTCACTTCCAGTATTGTATTCTTCATTTCTGATTGGGTTTTTTTTTTTTATATCTTCCAGTTCTTTGCTGATGAGCTCCCTGTGTTCATCCAGTCTTCTCCCAATATCTGTGAGCATCCTCATGCTATTTTGTTTGAACTCTTTGTTGAGTTGGTCGCTTGTTTCTGTTTCATTTAGTCCTTTTTCTGGGGTTTTGTCCTGTTCCCTTGCTTGGAAAGCATTCCTTTGTCTCCTCATTATGCCTCCTTCTCTGTGCTTATTTCTATGTATTAGGTGAGTCGGCTATGTCTCCTGATCTTGGAGAAGTGGCCTTATGTATGAGATGCCTAATGAGGCCCAGCAGTGTGCTTCCCTCTCGTCAGGAGACCATAAGAACCAGGAGTGACCCCTCTGTGGGCTACTTGTGTCCTTCTGCTGTGGCAGGGTTGCTCCCATTGCAGGTACCCAGGGAGTCTAGTCTTTCCTTCCCTGGCCAGCTGTTTGTAAATCTGGTTTGGGAGCCTCAGCACCGTTGGCTACAAAGCCTATCAGCACACTCCTATTGCAGTTTTCCTCTTAATTGGGTTGGTACCCAGTGTAGCTGGTTGCTAGGCTCAGGGGCTTATGGTTGTGATGGGCTCAGGCCTACAAGGCTGTTGTCAGTTCTCATAGGAGTGCAGCTGAGTGGGGCTGGCCCTAGGCATGGAGCACTGAATTGTTTCAGGCTTTGGAAGGTGGGGCTGATCCTTTTTATGGCTATTTGTGAAGCACAGGCCTGCTGCTGCTGATAAGCCTCACACCCCACAGGACCACACACACCATCAACACAGTCCTGGGCCTTGCAAACTTCTCAACCCCCTGGAGTGTACCCTGACGCCGCACTGCAGAGGCCCCCACCTCTCCACCAATGCCCCCTACAATTCACCTGGTCCTCACACTGGCCCTGCCCCACAGAGGCAGACACCCTTGCCTGCCCGTAGAGGATCAAGACACCCAGTCAATGCAGGCTGAAAAGTAGCCTGAGGGCTTGCTGTTAGGTGGGGCCAGTCCCTAGGTTGCCTGCCCTGGCTGAACTGGATTAAATCTGAGCTCTAGTGGGCGTGGCAGATCCCTGGGCTAACAGGCCAAGGGATGAACCTCAATGGCGCCCCCAGGGGTCTGTGTCAGCATGCCTGGACCAGTATTTCAATGTTGGTTATGACAATAAATTTCCATGATAGAAAAGGGAATTGAAGAGCTCAGATACATTCTGAGACTCCTGTTCCTTACATGAACTCTCTCCACACTCCTTTGAAGAATCTTGCCAACTCTCTAGAATATTGCTTACCCTCTGTCGCCAGAGATCTGATTCCTTGGCAATTAATTATATTTATTTGAAACGTTCTGTGAGGGAGCTGTAGAAGTCCTTCTTGGTGGGTCCTGACCCAGGGATGCTTTGCATTGAAAAAGGGAGCAGTTCAGCTGCTAACATTCCTATGTGGTCTGAATTTTGGGCTGGGTCCAAATGAGAAGATTTATTGTGGTATGTGGAGGAGGCTTAGATTAGTTACTTTCCATCACTGAACTAATTTTGTGTAGGATTAGAGTGATTATGGATTAAAAGATCCCAAATGACTCCTTCTATGATTCACTAAATCCAGTTGAGATATTTTTGTGCATTTAGAAAAAAATCTGCTAAAAGATTTTATTTTGAAATGATTGCAAACTTACAGAAGAGTTTCAAGAACAGTACAACGTGAACTCCTGATACATTCTTCCCCCAGAATTGTCAGTTATTAATTTTATTTGCTTTAATGCTTACTTTCTATATGTGTGTGTGTGCACAGATACACACACACACACACACAATGGTTTGGTTTTCTCCCAAACCATTTGAGGGTAAGTTACGGACATGATGTTCCTTTACCTCTAAATATTTCAAGGTGTATTTCCTAAGGACAAGGATGTTCTCTCACATTACCGCAGTACAATTGTGAGATTCAGGAAATGTAACATTGATATATTATTATCTAATCTATAGTTCATAATAGAATTTTATTAATTGACCCAATGGTGTCCTTTTTTTCCCCCCGATCCAGGATGCAATCTAGGATCATGTATTACATTTAGTCCTCATCTCTCTTTAGTCTCCTTCAATTTGGAGCAGTTCCTCAGTCTTGCTTTTTTTATAACGCTTACATTTTTGAAGGGTACAGACCAGTTCTGTAGAATACCTCTCAATTTGGATTTCCCTGATGTTTTCTCACGAGTAGATTCAGGTTATGTGTTTTTGGCAGGAATTGCAGATAAGTGCTTCTATGTCATTGTCAGTGCACCATATGAAAGAGGCACCTGAGGTCAGTTTCACTCATAACTGGTGAGGGTAATCAATTTCTTGGTCACACTTCCCTTCCAGAAATAAACAAAATCCTATATTAATCAAAATAAGCTCTCTCTCTCTTTTTTCTTCATCAACTAGGCTTTCTTCTAAATATCCAGAGATACATTAGAAACGGGTTCTCCACACCCATTTTTCAGACCATCCCCTAGGGTTCTTGTGGATGATCCTTCAATAAGTACTCAACCCCCACCCGCACTTTGAATATAAATCCTCTTCAGTGGAAATAACTTGAATCAAGTGTTCTTATAAATTCAAAAGCAAATAATGAACACAACATGTGTAAAGCTTCTAACATAATGCCTCACACTTGCCACCCATGAGTGGCCACCATTACCGCACTTACCTGAGATGCCAGCACATCTTCCAGTCTTATGCTGCAAGAATCAGAAGTATGCACTGAAAGCAGCCTTGAAAAAGTAAAAATTTGCCAATGGTATTGAGGGATTTGGGGAAAATTTTGAAAGCATAAACCTATACACACTATCACACACTTTCTCATTACGACAGATCGCTGAAAATGGGGATATTTTACACTCACATTCTTCAGTCTGGATTTTGACTTATAAACCTAGGTTTGGATGGTAATTACAATGTTTCCCAAAGTACAATTTATGATACTTAACAGTATGTATCATTCCCGTATATACACATTTACCCAAAATACTCTCACAAATATTTTTTAAAATCAATTGGGAAATTTCTAAACTGTTTCTTCTACTATATTTCCTCAAATTTCTCTTTTTTTAAAGTCACAAAATGTCCCTCACATCCTATCTTCTAGTGCATTTGTTATTTTCCTTTCTTGATCTTTAATTTTTTTCTTTACATAAATAATAGCTGTAAGTGTTGTCAAATTTATGTGTATGTGCCAGACACTTCTAACATCATCGATTTCTATTTCATTTCTTTTCTTGCAAACATTCTCATTGTCCCCCTTCATTCCAATATATGGGTATAATCGCAGTGATTGATATGTTCTTTCCCTCATCTCTTCATTCACACTGAGTGAGGAAGAGTAATTCTCAAATTTTAATGTGCATATGAATTACTTGGGGACAGCATTAAGGTACAGATTCTGATCCAGTTGGTCTGGGATGGGGCTCGAGATTCTTTTTTTTCTTTTGCTAAGGAAGATTTGCCATGAGCTAACATCTGTTGCCAATCTCCCTCTTTTTGTACATGAGCCACCACCCCAGCATGGCCACTGACAGATAGAGTGGTGTAGGTCTGTGCCTGCGAACTGAACCTGGGCTGCTGAAGCAGAGCATGCCGAACTTAACCTCTAGGCCACTGGGGCTGGATGAGATTCTGCATTTCTATCAAGGTCCCAGGCAATGAAGTTGTTGCTAGTCCAGGGACCTTGAGTAGCAAGGTGCTAGAGGATTTGACTAAATTGCTTTTTGAGCTAGGAAGAGAAAGGACTTGATGGTGCAAAGGGGAGAAGGAGACTAGGAAGAATGGATTGACAGGACAGAGAAAATGATAACCTAGTACCTTTGGGGAAGTGCATGTGGTTCAACATGGCTGGATAATAGCGTGCAAAGAGGGGTATCTGGTGGTGAGGCTGGAAAGAGGGACCAGCTGCGTCATTTGAGCTCACGGTGCTAAGGAACTTGGATTTTACTGGGCTGACTTTTAAGCAGAAGTGACCAGATTAAACTTTCATTTTGGAAAGATTAGGCATCAGCCTGGAAGAAGGTTGATTAGAACTGTTTGATATGAAAGGGAGATGAGTTCAGATGGTATTTTGGCAACTCAATTGAGAAATGAGAAGGGACTCAAAGAAGGCAAAGGAAAAGGAGAAAAGGTGATGCATCTGAGACACAAAGAAAGCAGATTCAACAACTCTCAGTGCTGACTGGACGCCTGGAAGGGAGGAAGTGGAGGCTGAACCGCAGACCTTGTGTGTGGGGGTGGGTGGCGCAGGTGGCAGTGAGTAGAGAATGAACAGGAAGTAAAGAAGTGAACGCCAAGTAGAGAGCTCTAGAAAATGCTTAGTTGTCAAAGGAAGGAGAAATTTAGGATACAGAGGGGGGGCGGGGAGAAAAGTTTAATACAGGTGAAACGACTTTTGTTTTCACACTTTATGAGTAGAAAAAGTCAATAGATTGAGAAGTTGAAGATGACGGAAAGGGATGATATCTGAAGACCTGAGGTCCCCAAGAAAGCAGATGGAGATGCACAGCGGTAGGAGCTCACACACGTCTGCAGGGATCAATCTTCAGAGGGAGGGGGCTTTTTTCTTCCTCTGTGAATGAAGCGCCCTCTCCTTCCTTGCCATTTCAGAGGGTTGTTTCTAACTTACGCTTCCCTTGTTCTCCAGCATCTCCTTAGCAGCACATACTCAGTGACTATGTGACTTGTATCTCAACCCTTAAGGGATAGCTGTGAACTCCATTTTTTATCTTAAAAGATCTTTGCTTCCAAGTCTACTTCCTATAATTTGGTATGACGATTTCCTGACTACCTAACTCCATTTTTGGGTCATTATATATTATCACTGGATTGATATCTTAAGTACTTGTATTAGTCAGGGTTCTCCACAGAAACAGAACCAATAGGATGGAGAGAGAGAGAGACTGATGGATCTTAAGGAATTAAAAAATTGGCTCATGTGATTGTGGAGGCTGGCAAATCCAAAATCTGCAGGGTAGGCCAGCAGGCTGGAGACCCAGGCAAGAATGATGTCATAGCTCAAGTCCAAAAGCAGTTTGGAGGCAGCATTCCTTCTTCGTTGGGGACCTCAGTCTGTTTTCTCTTAAGTCCTTCAACTGACTGGATGAGGCCCACCCACATTATGGTGGGTTATTTGCTTTACTCATAGTCTACTCCAAATACCTTCACAGCAACATCCACACTGGTGTTTGACCAAATATCTGGGTACCATGGCCTAACCAAGCTGACACATAAAATTAATTGTCACAGCACCCATCTCATCCAGGAGTGAGGAGTAAATAAGGTAATACATGTAAAGCATCTGACAGAACAGTTCAGACACCAGGGAACCAAAAAACAATGCGATGTGTATGTGTGTTTCTAAGTTCTTTCTCAATGGCATGATTTTAAAGCTTCTTGAGGGAATATGGAAACACTTGAAACTTTCATTTAATCCAAAAAAGACTTTGAAATGCCTAATGTTATATAAAACAACATGATTCAGTATGGTATTATATTGCTACAAAAGTTACACTTAACAGCATATTTTTTCCTGAGACTATATATATCAACGATCTCATCCCTTTCATAGCAAATATTTTATAATGCCCTTTACCTTCCTAAAATAAAATTCATAAATAATATAAACTACTCATATACATAATTTGTAACAGACCAATATAATCCCTAGATGTACCATTTAAGAAGTAACTTATATTAACATATATTAATATATAGACATTGGGGTGCTAGTAAAGTAGAACAGAAAATAGAATGAGGTAGGTAGATGCTTGCATCTGTATGTAGTCTTCATGAACACAACAGCTACTGATGAAGGCTGACACACACACTGCACTGATGCCTCAGATTCCACGAGTACCATAGCTGTTGGTAATGTTGTTTTCCAGATTTACGTCAATTCTTGTTAAAACTCTGAACCTTACAAAGTAAAATCTTTCCTCAATTTATACAACAGTAGCATTCCTGGAAAATTCAGAATATATTAAAATATGTGAAAAATACATTGTGCTTTTACGGAAAGCAGAATTAAATTCCGAGTTTAATTATAAACAGTTTTTTCACCCACATGAATGTCCAGCAGGATATTTAAAAGTCATGCAGAGTGGGGTCGGCTAGTTGGCCAAGTGGTTAAGTTCACGCACTCTGCTTTAGCGGCCCAGGGTTTCCCCGGTTCGGATCCTGGGCGCGGACATGGCACCGCTCATCAAGCCATGCTGAGGCGGCATCCCACATGCCACAGCTAGAAGGACCCACAACTGAAAATATACAACCATGTACTGGAGGGCTTTGGGGAGAAAAATAAAATCTTAAAAAAAAAAAAAAGTCATGCAGGAAGTGGGACAATTCCTCATCCCGTGGGGTGTCTCACACAGTACAAGACATTTCTCCTACCATCCTCAGCCCCCAGCCATGATATGCCAATAGCTCTCACCCATCCTTATGCTAACCAAAAATGTTCTTACATTTCCAAAACACCCCTGTTGAAAACCAGTGACATATATAATGAATTTGTTTCAGCATGAATTAATGAAAATGAGACCTCCAAGTTTTTAAGTTCAAGATTAAATAAAACAAACCAATCACATGCAGTACCAGGAAAATGTTCAAGATAAATTCAAAAGGTTTATTGCACCAAATGCCACAGAAAAATGGATCAAAATAATACATGAACAAGTTTGAAGAAAAATTTTCCATACATTGACATTGATACCTATTTAAACTGATCAAAAATATAAAGTCCTATTAATTTGTCTTAATGGAGCTTCAATAATAACAAATCCCGGATTTTCTCCTTTTTGAAACACCACTTAAACTTAAGCATATTGCAATCTTGCTTCCAAGATATATGGTTCACCAAATTTTGACATTTAAAAATGAACATTCAGAGGGGGCTGCTTGATTTAGGCAAATACTATATTAAAATATCCCCTCCCCCAAAGCACAATAAAAAACAAATGGTTCACATTTACCAAAAGAAGCTAAAGACTTTTTCAATTTCATGGTGAAAGTATGCATGAACAAAATACTTTCAAAAGTACATATTAGTGGAAAATCTAGACATTTAAAAGATTTTTGGGGTCATTTTATATTCTTTATTTTTATGTACAACCAACTCTAGTGAAGAACCTAAAAAGCTAGAGACTGAACTTTATAAAATCTCAGGACCTAATTAGAAGAGCCTGAACAACGGTTCAGCATCGTTTAGCAAGCGGGGATTTCCCTCCCTCCAAAAGAGTTAATTTTGAAAAATACGGTAAGTTTAAAAAGTTGCGATGTGTAAACGGCAGTTCCATGGGATGTGAAAAGGTTATAGTTACTTTCATTAAAAAACAGCACACTTCAGAAAAATGGATTGAAGCCTGTACAAAAAGCTATTTAACACTGATAAAAATAAAATACTTTGGAATTATGCACAAGTATGGAAGCTACATTTTAAATTTTCATTGTCATGTTTAAACGTACACAATTATCTTTACATTCATATCACTCGTCAATCTATTAAAAATAAAATGGCAACATGCTAGAAAGAGGTCCATCACAGTAACATTTACACACTTCTGCTCTGTCATGCCTCACTAGCTTGCTTAGAAAAGCAAGATGCTACAAAAGTTACACTCAACAGGTAAGACTTAAAAGTTGAAGAAACCCTAAAGGTGGAATCCTGTCAACTGAGGTAGTTTTCTTTCTTTTTTTTTTTTTTAATTTTTCTGTTTTTCTTGAGGTGGGCATTGGAGAGGGCGGGATCCCTTTCTTGCCTCTTCGGTTAAGACAGAATGAAGCCACTGGGGGTATCTGGTGTGTGAGTGGGTATCTGAACACAATTCCATGAGATTTTTTTCTTTTCCACTTTTGGGAAGAGGTTGAATTTAAGACAAACAAAACTTGAATGTTGTTGAGAGGAGGATTATGAAAGAGCAGCAACATTCTTGGTCTGTTTTTGTAGGCAACAGACGTGAGGATTAGGTCCTGACTGGAATCCTGAGCGTCACAGAGACAACCCCCACATGTGACCCACCTGCAGTTTTCCAACAGACATTTTCCAAGAGAGAGTTCTGGACCAGTAGATTAGGAGACAAATCTTCTCAGGCTTTGAGGGGGCTGGGCTAAATCTTTTACATATGGAGTTTAGAATCAGCCATTCAAAGCCCGATATCCCCCTACATGGGTCTAATTTTCAACATGCCACTATGTACACACTAGAAAGGAACTGATTTTGTATCTAGTTATTTTCTATGAAACCCTGGAAGGTGGTGAATGAGAGAAAGTGCCCAAAACGTGTAAACACAGAAAAGGGAACTAGAGATGAGAGAAATGCTTTAAACTGGTGCAGATGGAAACAATGTAACATCAGCTATTACACTTTATTCTCACGTAATGAAAAACAATTGATGAGTGAGCTGAGCCACAGGTGAGGTTCATCCTCTTTGTGTAATATAACAGGCAATGATGTCATGGAGCTAGAGAATTTAAAACACTGAACTCAGATGTTAGACAAAAGGAAAGAGAAAAATACAGACAGAATGGAAAACTTCAATTTTATGAAAGAAAGATATAAAATTAAAATTAAAGATCTTAAGAGCCTTAATGCACCCATCTACATTTCACATCATAAAAAAGAGAGAGAGAGAAGGGAAGGTAGCAGTTCTGACCTATTCCTAAGAATTGTTCCTAAGAAATGACATACCTGTTCTTCTCCATTGGTACTGCTGCTATATTCTTTGAAACAAATAGTTAACTTGTATTTGTAAAAGAATAAAGAGACAATCTTATGTAACTTGGTGTTTGGGATCAGGATTTTATCAAATAGAAAATCTAGTGTCATTCTAACCCCTAAAATGGAAGTTACTTCATGTTCCTAGGTACAAATACATGGAAGGGACTGGAATTAATTCATAAAACAGTGAAAGGAGATCAGAACCTGGTCATAATTAACTGTAGTCAAGATCTGCAAGGTTCTAACAATGTTTGCTTTACCACATTAGCTCATGTCCTTTAACGATCAATTTTTTAAAGTCTTTTCCTTTGCCCTGGATGTCAGTACATAGTCTGACATGGTCATAGTTCATGGTCAGGAAATTAAGTAAAGTTTCTTATAAACTAACAGAAAACTAAAGTTTTTAAAAAGCTGAACTATGCTACTAAATAAACAATTCTTCATTTTGGCAGGTTTTAGAGAGGGTAATTTAATTTCTGGAAAGGTGTTTTGAAAAGGACGTAGGGATTAGAAGGCACAAAGATGATAATGTAAAAATTTAGATCACACATGGATTGTTTATAAATGTTCAAACTAATTACTTTCATTAGTCATCCTGAACTGTTGCAGGTTTCATTTCCCACCACAACAGCTGTGCCTTTTAAAGTGTAAATAGTCGTTTGTATTAACTATTATAGGAAGAAAGTGGCTTCGGCTGGAAGAATTTAGCAACAGAAACACTCGAGCTTATAGAAATAACTTTGGTAAATGGCCTCTCTTAAAAAGGCTGCTGAAAGCTCTAAAGTATCAGGATAAAACATATGGTATCAGACTATGCACTCTGCTGCTACAAACTACATCTCGATGGGATTAAGATGCTACATTGATCCCTGGGTTTATTGCACCAACAATCCATCTCTAAACGACCTGTGGTTGCATCTGAAACAAGGTAAACTCCAAGACGCGAAAACAGTGGGTCCTAAAGCACTCTCTTCCCAATAGTCAATTCTCTTTCATGTTTCACGTCAGACAGTAACTCCTATAGCCACCAGAGTTGAAGATGGCACAACGTGGCTTTATTTATTTCACCTTTTGTAAAAAGCAAACTCTGACCTGGATTCCAGAGTCCTTGTTCTGACTGTCTTCTTAGAACAGCAAAATATGCTTCCCCCAGTTTGGAGAGCTCATGCTTACACTCTGTCACATTTTCCTACTAGAACGGTAGATACATTGTTTACTCCCTGCTCCAAAGTCACTTGTCACTATTCTGCCCAAACACACAGCCAATCTGTACCAACAGCTTAGTGTTCAGTGTAGTGCTTGTGTTTCCTCCTACCAAAAAGGTCACTCTCTCTGTTGATTCACCGGTGACAAAAGGCCTAAAGTGTTCATGAAAACACACATGCCATTATGTCAAGTAAACCTAAGTCTTCCAATGAAGCATCCACTTGAAAGCAACGAAATAAAACAAAACAAAGAGGTGGAATGACTGTTTCTGTTTGCTCTTCTTATGCTTTTGACGTCACAGAGAGCTTATTCTTCTTCAGTTGAGAATCTGATTTTTTTCTTCCAAGGAAGAACTGTCCTGAGCTTTAGCTTATAAGAGTATTTGAGCGACGTAAGGAGAATGAGTACTGGCAATAGCAGTCAACAGAGGCAGGTCGTTCGATTCAATCCTGAAGATTGAGAAAGGAAAAGAATATTACTTTAAAGTAGCAGGATTTTACAGGAAAGTATTATTGCTAGGTACCAAGCTTACCAGATCATTGCTTAAAACTAATGAAAAAGCAAAAGAGATGGAAAGATGATAAACTTGTTATTTTGATACGATCTCCCAGTGGACACTGCCCAAGGGAGCAAGGGTCATGCAGGAGGGGTGCTGCGCACGTGTGGACACAGAGCTGTTCTTCCCATAGCAGGGGTGACCACCAGATTCTAAGTCTGGAACTCTTCTTATCACTATGCTGTACTTTAACACCTTCTCCAGTATCTCCTCATTCCTCCCATCAACACTCCTGAATGCAGACTGACTCTGCATCTAGGTCCAAGTTAGTCTTAGGAAAATGAGGAAGGTGGGAATTTCTTCAAAAACCATTTGTTCAACAGGTTATACAACTTAGATCCTCTTTAGGCATTTGAGCCACGACCTTCTGAGAGCAAAGTGACACTAATAAACACTGAATCAAGAGAGATCACGGCATCAACGGACGTGGCTTTGGCTGCCTCTCTTAAAGCAGAGGCAGATACAGCGTGGTCCCTGGCTCAATGCTGCCAAATGTCCTGAAAAAAATTAGAACTGCTTCAGTCCGTGGAATATGTCCTGATTCTTTCTATTGAATTCCAAAAATAAAAAATTAAAAATAAAAATTTAAAAGGTAGCTGGCATTACTTCATGGAGTTTTTTTATGCTTTCTCCAGTAATGCCCCCTACAAATCTAATTTCAGGGTAGACAAGACATTCTCCAGTACTTTTAGTGCTGCTGGCCCTGATTATGGGAGGAAGGGGCTAAAGAGAGGTTGGATATGATTCCCACTAATACTGAAGTGGGAGGGCCTAGAGATGAGGGTAAATAAGTCCTTATGATCCTTCTAACAGTGTTGATGATGGACACCTGTCAGAGTCAGGGACCCGGGAGAAGTCCCCGAAATACAAGGCACACATCCGGCAATGGGAAACCTAATGAGGCAGGACTAAAGTATAAGGCTGGTAAAGAGGTTGAAAAAAAAAACTAGGGAAAAAAATATGACAAAGAGATATATTGCAAGTTAACTGCAAAAGCAAATGCCTCAAAAGGGGAAAATATTTTTTAAATGAAGTATGTAAGAAAAATGTATGACAGGAAATGCTAAGAGCCAAACAATACAGTAAGTCATATCCTGGGTGTGAAAGACGAAAAGGCTGACAAGAATGCAAAGCCTGAGTCTCGAAATAACCCTGATTAGCAGGCTTAATAGAGAATTTCAAGGTCGATGTTATGTACACATTATTTTCTTGCCCAAAATTAGGGAAATCATCATCATAAGTAAGGGGTACAATTCCCCATATATACAATGTCTTTTTGTTAGCTCTCTGCTGAAAAATTAGGCAGAGAGTAAAAGTCAGAATTTCTTCTCCTGGAGAAGTGACAGCAAAGGCCCTCTGGAAGATGATATCCGTTATGAGTGACATTAGCACGCCTCCCCTTCTGGTGGGCTGATAATGAGAGGAAGGAGAGTACAGTCACCCTGCAGTCGTGCACACAGGCCCCTTGAAAGCCCAGGAGGGTGGCCTTTCCTGTCTCCTCCAGGGAGTGAAATATAAACACGAGCTGCCACCACTTGTCTGACTGCTTGCGACTTCAACATCGTACTGAAATGAGTAGCAATGGGCAGAGTGGGATTAAAATTTTCACTTCCAAGCATAAAATAATCCAGGGAGAAGACTAACATAAAGTACCACCAGCTTAAAGTTCTGCGTTTGTTTCCAGGTATGAAACTCCAGCATCGAACACAAGGAACGTGCTGTTCACTGGGGAGGAGCAGAGGCACACATCTGATGGACCCCAGACAGTTCAGTGGGGCACCAGGGCCTGCAGGTTTAGGGCGGCGCAGGCTAAGAGGGTCAGTGGGTACACAAGTGCCAGAAACCGGCCCATCCCAGGGAGACATGGTGGCACTTCAGAGGACTCACCCCAGTACGACACCTAATTCTTTCACATGGACTCGTGTGTGTCCACGAAGATATTCAGACAGCATCTTACTTTTCAGATACATCTCTTGTAGTCTGTCTTCAAGATGCATGATACACTGTGAAGCCAATAACATTCACAATGAGGGCTGGGATTCAAATCTCTGCCAGTATTCTACGACCTGGAAAATTCTCTTAATTCATTTCTAAGTACACAGCTATAATCTGCCCCCTTTCACAGACACTTAACAAGCCATCTCAAATCCTACCACTAGTAGGTATGAGAATAGGTTTCTGTAAAACAATAAAGTTTACTTTTCCTAACGACTATTAAGATTTTTATATACATCTTCTAGTCTTTTTTAAAAAGCATTTTTTCATAGTTGAAATCATTCTATAAGTGCACGTATTTCCTGCTTTTTAAAAACTTTCTAATAATCCTTTCCCCATGTTATTAAAAATTCTTTATCAATGTAATTTTTATGGCTCAATAATTTTTGAGAATGTGAATTTACCATTATTTACTTAATCACACAGCAATTTGCAGTTTTGATTATAAATAATTTTGTAAAGAATATCTCTGTCATTACTATTTTCCTATATCTCAGATTATTTTGGTGCAATACATTCCCAGAAGTAAAATGACTGAAATAAGGTTATTTTGAACTTTTTTTTTCTCTCAAGAGTGTATTTTAACTAGGTCTTTAATAACAATAAAGAAAAGGCAATTATTTTCAGGACATCTCTACCCTTGGAATTGTGTCCAACTTCATTTTTTAGAGAATAGCAACCATCTGTGTCTTTCACCAGAGGCAAATGCTTTCCCATTTGGCAGGCAGAGCTATGCAAGCATCTTCAGTAAGACACCTGATGGCTTTGGCAAGGCTAATTCCATCATACATAATTTTATTCTAGACCATTACACCTGCTATTTTCAAGGTAAAAAGATTAACAGATGCATTTGAAAATGTTGATCTTGACCATCTGGACTGATCAGTGACATGGAAAAAGTATCTATTAGAGATGCAATTTTTTTCAGTTTTTCATTGGCTTAAAACCTTAATGCATTGTGTTGGGTGGATGAAACACAACTGGTAAGTGACTAAGAATAATCATCAAAGTGAGGATTTCACCAATTCTCACAAAAATGTTCCCCCAAGTAAACAGAGTTAAGTGGTGAAAGGATCTCCTGTTAAGTTTCAGTTCCTCATGGAGTAAATACAAAGTTTTTAATAAGAGTGTTATAAAATATTCAAAAGAACATTCACATTACATTGAATCCTTTATGTTTTAAAACAGTTAATTTACAGCATTTTCACAGGCCTCGGGAAAACTGCATGTGGCAATGTGGATATAAAGAGAACATTGGTCTAGATGGGAAGTTTACTAAACTTGAAATCAAAGCGTCTAGAAAACTTTTTAAAAGCCTTGATTATCAAACAGAATTGTTTTGGGTTCCCTCCTCCCCTTTTTGGGATTTTATTCCTGAGATGGATTTCTTCAATTTTTAACTTCTGAAATTTTAAATAGCTACGTTCTTTCATACTGAAGGCTCCAAGAGCCATTTAATCAAGTGTTTCATTCAAGTGATTTTTAAGGAGAATTTTAAACTGCAGATAGAATTTCCTCTGATCTTGGTTTTGTCGGGGTAAATAAGTCATTGGTAGTATTACGTGGCTAAATATACTTCAATCCAAATGAAGCAAAAAGAATTAGCTACAGTAACGTATTGCTTGGATAACTATGAAGTCAAATGTAACAACATCTATGTGTTATAGAATAACACATAAAAGTTTGGTAAACACTAATATAACAGTAAAACACTATAAAATCTAATATTTCTTTTTTCCCTTACAGAAAAGGAGACTTTGGTCTCTAAATCAGCATCACGCAACTTGCTACTAGAAAGAAAAACTGCCTACAAATGCAGAACAAAAATAAGGTCATGGCAACCCCTAAGTGCTTCTCGTACTGTCCCTGGGACGGACGTCCTGCTAGAGTATGCTTCAGTTTAAAGCCCAAATAAAGATTTTAGTGAAAAGGTGTTGTCAGTCTTCACAACCATTAAGATTCTTTCATGAAACTATTATTAACAATCATATTAATAGTAGCTGTTTCCTGAGAGCTTATAACATCTATCAGTATTCCAAGCGCTCTACATGAATTATCTAATTTCGTTTTCATAACCATATGAGATAGGTTCTATTATTTCCCCAGCTTTACAGATAAGGAATTGAGACTTTGAGAAGTCACACAGCTGGGATGCAGCAGAGCTTGGACTGGACTCCAGGCCATTGGTCTCCACAACCTGTGTGCTGGCCACTGTGCACTGGCTGTTAGAGTGGCTCTTATTGGCATGTGCTTCGACAGTTTCAAAAGCAGCGTCTTAGCCCTGAGTTTCAGAGGAGTCTCACAACATGCTCGTTGAATAGGTACTATCTCCATTTCACAAATGAGAAAGCTGAGGTCCAGAGACGCTCAGGATTGTGCACCATCAGACAAGCCATCAACAGCAGAACTCAGCCTGTAACCCAGTTACATTCAGGGGTCTCCCTATCCTGCCACACTGCCACTACTTGGACGACAACCAGACAGTATTCAAAGCATCTCCTTCAAGGCCATAAGAGTCTTGACTATTTCTGAGGAATGTGGTGCAATGGTAAGATTTGGTCATAAGAACTCAGGAAATTTACCACTCCATTAGCAATGAGCGTAGGTAATTTATATTCAGCTTCCTATTTTGTTGATAAATAGTTCTGTATCTTTTGTGGAGGCCAGAAGGGAGGTAACAGATGTTTTGGTTGGGGCCGTCATACAGAGAGAACAGTGTACACAAGGGGGAAGCAGGGGGAAGGCAGGCGCTCTTCCATCCACGCGCTAATGCCCGAGGGCTGCCCTCTCTGCTCTTCCTAGCTCCATCCGCCCCTAAGCCTCTCTTCTACCTTTGAAGCCTTTCTCTCTCCCCCCTGTCTAAATATATTTTCTCTCAATCTCTCTGTACACACATCCATACTGAAAAGAATCTGTTTTGTATACTAATGCCAGTGACTGAGGAGGAGCTGTTGATAGAAGTTTACAGGCTCTGTTTGTCGCTTGTATTTAATACAATATTATGAAAGTGATTTTAAAATCCCATTTGAAAAGGAACAATTGATACCTCTTCTATGGGTACGGTACTTCAAAATTTCAAGCGTTTACACAAACAATATTCGATTTTATCCATAACAACTTTGTGAGGATGGTCTCTGAACAAAAGGAACTACAATCCCTTCAGAAGCTGGCTTGCTTGATATCCATCTAACAAAAGGAGAACTAATGAGTTCTCCAAAGGAGGATTTTAAATTTACTTTTGTGCTTGATCCCTGCTCTCCATCTTATTTACTTTCCCATATACCTTGTTCAAAAAGATTTGTGTCACTCTGTTATTTGTTTCGTGGAAGTGCTACTGTTACTGAAATCTATCCTGTTTGCTGGTTTTATGTTGCATGTTCTATTTTTACTTAAGCTAATGTCCAATTATACTAAAAATAATACATATGAATTTGTGATTTTATAATCCAAATATTGTTAAAAGTGCTTTTTAAACTATATTTCTTTGATAAAATGAGAACAAATACTTACAAAATCAGCAGGGAGGTGAAGCTTGTAAAGCTGCAAAATGGATTGAAGTAAACTGGACACTTGACTAGAGACCAAGACGTCCTGGCCTAGTTTCATGTTGTCCGTCACTTTCCTCTGACTGGTGGCGACCTGGACGCTCCACTTATCCGTGTCTGCGATAATACAGACAGCTTCAGCTATCGGCTCATCAAGCACTGGATGCTGAAAGAGAAACACAGTGGGTCAACTTTTCAGGACACCCCCAAGCGACACTCAAAATGTCTAGAGGGTTTCTGTTTAGCATTAGACTAATGGTTCAGAAGTTGATGGTGGGAGCTACAGAAATTTAGAGCTTTACAGGGACTAGACAGAAGTGTCATTAAGTCATCATTTAAAAATTCATTTGATAAAAACTACATTTGATCATTTTTTTCTTATACCCAGGAGGTATGCTATAAATATTGTTAAATGTTCACAGATGAGTGAAAAGATACGTGCCCTCGCTACATTCCAGGACATTAAAATTCATTTCCTTTTGAAAGACTGTACTCTCCTTTTAAAATGGAGAATATCAGACTAAGGTGTAGGATTCGATTGCCATTTCTCCAGTAACAAGGTTTAGCAAGGTATCTTAATATTCCCTTAAAGTTATAGCTTCAATCATTAAGCAATATTTACTTAGTAACTCTGTGCTGCATATATAAATCAACTCCAACAACCAACTAAAATCAGACTGGGGGATGAATTTATTTATCTAGATGAATCTAAAAGGTAAAAAGTATGGCTACTGATAAACATACTTAAAATACAAAATTGTCCATAACTGGGCAGTTACGGATAAGGCAGGCTAACTAGTAAATTGTGCCACAAGGTAAATAGGCTAATACTGATTCAGTCAGGGAAAAAAGGCCTTACAAAAAAGGAATTTCTCGAAATGGATCAAAGTACAACAGCTTCACCATCAGCCCCTTTGATGGACATATTTAGGATCCCACATGTGTTCAAATCAACATCAGAACAGCACTGCCCTCCTAGGCCCAAACTAAAAGAGAAGAGAGAACGGAAGGGTGGCAGGTATACAGAGATACAGAGACAGATAGCCATTCCTCGTAGCCAACATACCTGAGCACATTTTTCTAACTCTCATTTACAAAGGAAAACTAGTACTGGCTTTCTGTCATTTAATCCTCTCCACTACCCTGTGGTGGTCATTTGTCGCTTTTGGCGGCTTAGCATAACATCCTCCCAACACGTTCACCCTAATTTCCCTTTGGAGAACGACCTTTCTTGGAGAAGACCTGCAGGGCCCCACCCACCCTCCATGAAGGTGTAGTAAGATGACCCAAGCTAGGCCAACTAGATACTCCCTCTGGCGATTTTCCTGTGAGCCGGAGGATAGGCGGCTGAGAATGGTTGGCGCCCCCATTTTCCTGCCCAGACAGCAACTCCTACAAACACCTTCAGGTAGTTCTTGCTTCCTGGACTTCCAGAGTGGCCTTGTTTCCTGTCTATCCCAAGCCTAGCTGTTTGATCTCATCAATTCCATGAATACCTAATACCCTTCCAATAAAGACCCTTCTTCTTAAGAGGAGTTGGTTTCTGCTGCTTATAATAAAGAATCCAAACATATACAATCTTTCCATTGTACAAGGGCTATCTGTGACTTTTAAGACAACACAAGTAGTGTGAAGGCTGCAAATAGAAATCTAAGATATATGCTGTCATACTGTAATTTTAATAGGTGACTTGGCTCCCTAGTCTTGGGCTTTTTATTAAAAGGGAAGCCTATCCAGCTTTATATTCTGTCTCACAGATGGGGAAGAAGTGACTGGTGACCTGAATGAAAACTTTGTTGGTACCAACATTTTTTCGCCACATTATCCAAGGGGGAACCTTTCAGGGTTTAGAATATTTTTCCCATTGAAAAGAATAGCAAATCAGGCAAAGTCCAATGGTCTAACATTTATTTAAGCAGAAGTTCAAATAATCTTAACATGAGAAATAAAGAATTTGACAAAGCAGATTCTTGAATTAATGAAGACCAGTTTCCCAAGGATGGTGCTCATTTCGTAGACCTATTAAACAAACAGTAGAAAGGTTTTCTCACACACATTCCCACTCTCATCCAAAGGTTTTTGTGACCCCCTCACCCCTACCCTTTTTACACACACATATACACATCCTCCAAAATTGCTAAAGACAGGGCCTCAATGACTTCCCTTTACAAATTCCTGCAAGTTCTTGCTCAATCAGTGTGTCATAAATTCACAGCAAGATGACAAAGATTTGCCATCAATGTACCTGGTTCTTATGAGCAAAGGAAATGGAAATTTGGAAATTTACAAGATTTGTATTTTGAACTCAAGTCCCTCCAATGGTTTGCATCTCTCAGAAATTCAGTGTGCAGAGAACAGATCTACACTATGGACTTACACTGTACTTTATGGGACTTACATTCTGAAAGTATATATAATCACTACTAATCATATGCCAACCTATATATAATGAGTTGAATGAATGTCAATCATCTTTCACGGTAAAATCTAGCTTTTTAAAAATTATCATTTGCAGTAGATAATTTGGGCCCTAGACCCCAATTCAACTCAATTTCCTAAATGATCTCTCTAGCACAGTGTAGGGAAAGGAAGGGTATGTCAATCCAAGGAAAGCACATAGACTATAAATTATATGGAACCATCACCAAGAACACAAAGAGCTTCATTGTAAAAAGTGAACTGCTAGAATAAGGGCAATGAAACTCACTGGGGTGGTGATGGGGAGAAGATTCTCCAAGCATGAGTTACTTCAGAAGACTATAGATCTAGATATGATAATAAAAAGGGACTGAGAAATTGGCTCAATTATTTTAAAGGGAGGAACTAAAAGGGCACAAGAAATGTAAAAACAAAACAAAAAAAATCAAACGTGAAAAATGAGCAGGAGTCATTTTTAAATTGCTGGAGCAGAGAGGCAGAATCTGAGGTAGAAACCTGACGACTAGGTCCAAGCAGTCAATCTTTTCAACTTCAAGATCTTTTCTCCCTATATTCTTAGGTCCTTGCATAGGATCTAGCATTTGAACAATGTTATTAAATTAAAATGAAACAGGTTAAGCAAAAGCAAATGACAGAGTTGATGAGCATCCTGCATTCCTTAACACAGCATGATATTGCTGACTTATGTACGCAGGCTCCAGGAACAGAAAAGAACCAGAAAATGCTGAACATCTTCAGAAGAGTACTTTAAAAACACAGTCAAAGAATTACACATTCTCGGGCTACCAAATACCTAACACGCAATTGCCTGAATATGTCCACAGGGCAACCCAACTGCCTCCATCTAACTACACTGTTTAGTAGCTACTCCCTTATTTACTGAAGAATAAACACTTTTTAATGGAAACAGAGGGAAATGCAGAGTCAAGAAAAAGAAACGAATGCCAGAGAGAGAATAACGTATCAGCAGCAGCTACTATAGTTACAATGTAAGGGGCACCAGGGTGACTGGCTGCCCATTCCTGATCTGGTCTAAAATTCTGTAGGGTCAGAGAAATTGAAGCTTAAGTTCCAAAGATTCTGGAGAATTCTAATATATATCTTTCAAGTGGAAACACAACCCCACTAAAGAGAGGGCAGTTTAAATATAATATGATTTGGTTTATCAGTCAATTTCTAAGCTTTTAGAATTTGAAGAATTTTAAGATTGAGAAGACCATGTTCGGATTTATCACAGAAACACACACCCACACACACTCTGTGTCCTGGTATTCAATTTAAAATTCCTCTAAGGAAAGGCTCTATTTTCAAGACATATATAGAACCACAATAAACAGAGGAAACACTGAACTAAAGGTATGCTTTTTTTTAATACCAACTTTCTCTTATTAGCCATATCTTAATTGTAGAAGTAATTAAATAGTGAAATCTGTCAAGTATATATATATTTATTATTATTATTATTTTTTGCTGAGGAAGATGTGTCTTGAGCTAACATCTGTGCCAGTCTTCCTCTATTTTGTATGTGAGACGCCACCACCGCATGGCTGACAAGTGGTATAGGTCCATGCCCGGGATCCGAACCCGTGAACCCAGGCTGTCAAAGCGGCGCACACCCAACTTAACCACTAAGCCACGAGGCCAGCCCTTCAAGCAGATTTTTTAAGTTCAAATTTTCTCAAGTTCACACGCACACCAGGGTACACACAAACACACACACACTTATCATCAGCAATAACACACATGGAGCAGCAGTTTTGAGAAATTAAGTACTTAAGAAATGCTAAAAAATATAAGGCTGAATTGAATGATTCAAACACCATTTAAAAGTCTGATCCATCCATCTGCTATTCTTAGGGCTTGCAGTTTGGTCATGGGGACTAGAGAAAAAAGAAATAGGGGGCCGGGCCTGTGACACAGTGGTTAAAGTCTGGAGCACTCCACTTTGGTGGCCTGGGTTTGGATCCCGGGTGTGAACCTATACCACTCATCAGCCATGCTCTGGTGATGACCCACATACAAAACAGAGGAAGATGGGCACAGATGTTAGCTCAGGGCGAATCTTCCTCAAACAAAAAGAAGATTGGCAATAGATGTTAGCTCAGGACAAATCTTCCTCAAGAAAAAAAAAGAAATAGGCAGGTGAGGCTTGGCTGCAACCTGACATTGACACACGAACGAAAGGAGTCTGACTTTGGCCTCCTATAGTTCTCAAGAAAAGGGAGACAATATGGATAACTAGTAGTTTAGCAAGTAGGATTCCTTGGTAAGATTTCTCTTCCTAATGATAAAACTCTTTTTTTAAAAAGAAGGGGCTTTGTTATTTTGACTAAATATCATTAGAAAAACAGCACAAAAACGTCACACTATATATTTACCCTTTAAAAACTTCTCCTCCCAACATCATTGTCTCAGATTAAACATGTCCTTTGATGTTTGAGTCTTCAATGAAAATCTGAAGGAAATATTAATACTAAAAACAGTCACTTCCACTTAAAATGCTTGTTTGGTTGAAAAGTTTACAAACCTTGTGGACACTGTAAAACATCAATTGTCCTTTTCTCTCTCAAGCTAAAGAGAATCCATTTCAAAGCAAGTTTCTTGCCCACAGAGTTTGTCCAATTCTTCTATCAGAATGAGTCTGCCATGTGTTCTACTTTCTCCATAATCTGAGACTTCCAAAAGTGCTAACCTATCACAGGCCTCTAGGATGCCGGCACCCAGGAGCACCCATTCCAACTCAGGGGGCACCGCAGAGCTACTGGCCTCAACAGTCCCAACAGCCTTCCTGCCACCTCTTCCAGACACTGCCAGCAGTATCCATGCCTCCCTCAGAAACTTAATCGGGCACCTCAGAAACTTGTGACAGAGACTGGAGGATGAAAGCACACTGGAAATCAATAAAGGCTGTAGGCGACTGTTAGGGTGGATGGCCAACCTCCATCAGAGGAAGGAAGCGGGGGCAATATGCCATTATCATTTTTGCCTTCTCTACTCCATGGTAGTTACAAACATTTATTTAGCTCTACCTTGTCAATATCTCATTCATCCAAACGATTTTCTTGTGAAGATTTCTCAAGATAAATTAACAAATGAAATGCTTTGTATTACAGATGTTTAAAGACTTCTTGAATATTCTTTGGCTATTATATCTTGTTGAATCAACAGAGTAATTCTAGGGGCCGGCTCCGTGGCCGAGCGGTTAAGTTCGCACCCTCCGCTGCGGCGGCCCAGGGTTCGGATCCTGGGCGCGGACATGGCACCGCTCGTCAGGCCACGTTGAGGCAGCGTCCCACATCCCACAACTAGAAGGACCTGCAGCTAAGATATACAACTATGTAAGGGGCGGGGGGTGGGGGGTTGTTGGGGAGATAAAACAGAAAAAAAAAAAAAGACTGGCAACAGTTGTTAGCCCAGGTGCCAATCTTGAAAAAAAAAAACAAAAACAGAGAAAGTCTAGTTAATCCATAGCCACTAAGGATCTGTGAGTCTGTCTCCTGGGAGTGTTGGATACCTAGGTCATTCCAGTTTCAAGGTTCTCGATCAGATCTCTGACTACACAAAATATGCTGCCTTGCTTCACACACACATGACTTCTGCTTAACTCAAACTTCCAGGAACAAGATACGTCAGCATGGTTTGGGTAATCAGAAGAGCTGTGGTTCTGCTATTTCAACAAAGGGCAATGATGAGATGACAGCGAAGGCTCTGAAGTCAGACGGCACTGGGCTTGAATACTACCTCTGTCACTTAGTAGCTGTGGGACCTTAGCAACTCATCAATCTGGGCCTGAGTTTCTACATCTGAAAAACGTGATAGCACTTAATTCACAGAGTTTCTGTGAGGTTTAACTCACAGAAGTCTTCTGTGAGAAAAATGTGTATGAAACATGCAGCACAGTGTCTGACATTTATTAGGTACGTTCAGTTCACTTTCTTACACCACTCCCTCTCTGTGTTAATCATGTCTACTGAATCCTCAAACTTCCTGAAATACCACATTGTCATTTCCCTTACCAACTCAAAACCCTCGAGCACATATCACCCAAACACTGAAGTTCAAAGTTTTCTTTTTCCATAAGGTCTTCACAGTCTGGGCCCACCTTCGCCTATACATACTTACCTCCCAGGGCTCTGTAAGAAGAGCCCCCTTCTCCAGGCAGCGACGACTCCTGCCTCTTACCTTAGGCTGTGCCCAGAATGTCTTTCCTGCTACCTTGTAAATTTTCCAATCCTTCAAGGACCCAGCTTATGTCCTACCTGTCTCCTCACCCTCACAACAAGACTCCCTACGTTACTATTCTTCCTTTGACTTCTGAGAGCATTTACTATCTACATTTTGGCATTTCATCATTGTCTTAACCTATTCTTGACTTCACATCCATTTGTCTACTGAGTGATCTCATAAGTAACTCAAGGAGAGAAAATACATTTTGTTTTTCTTCTGTAGCCTCTGAAATGAGAATAATAGAATGCTAGGCATATGCTAAATATCTAATACATGCTGGCTCTGTTGAAAAATTCTCTATTCAGATTTATTTTGGGATTCAACCCAGTTCCTATTAAGTCATCACACAATTGTTAATATATTTCTTTTCCATGCACCACATTTAAATGATTAACATTTCATGTGATTACCTATTTTTAAAAGTAGGAAAACACCGATCTCATATATATGCTTCCTATAACTACTTATCAGTTCATCATGCCATTTTTCTTATGGGGTGGCCAGGAACACAGTCCTGCTCTACAGATAGGAACAATGAGGACAAAATTTAAGAGTTTATTAAGCATCTTGGCATGTTAGAAACAGAATTAGGAACTCATTCAAGTTTTTCCAATGTTTACCTCAATGAGTTTGCTATGCCCTCTACTTTGAAACCCTAGAACTTTGTGAGTGTGGAAATCCCTCTGAAGATGAGATTGCAAGAAGTGTGAATGACCGTCTCAATGTAACGTCAATAAGGGAAAACACAGTTGCCTCTATTATGACTTTGCTAAGAAACTTCCCCATCTTTATGCTGCTGGCAATGCCCAACACATACTCTAAACTGACCCATACTTATTAATCCTCAAAGATGTCCAGCCTGCATGTGGATTATAGACAGCAGGAGCACAGACAGACTTCTGTATTCATAACCAGCTCTAAAATCTGCACAACTAGCTACAATAGTGCAGATTTAACTACTAGGGGCAAGCCACTGGACACCCTGTTTCAAATACAAAGGGAGGTGATTTATGATTCAGGTAACTGGAACAATCTCCCTGTATCTTTTATTTTTCTCTGAAATATTCTGGATGATAAAACGTAGGATTCTCGGGCATCACTTGAATGTAAATCTGTTAATCATTCTATACTTCTGGTAAATTTTTTAACTTTATTAAACTGAACTTGAATAAGAGGATGCTATGTGACAAAATACCTTTCAAAAAGATTCTCACTGTTATGTACAGCACCATGACTTAATAATATTAGCCTTTACAGAACTTCAAGTAAGGCCTTAATTAGTCAGACAAAGAAAACGGGATGATTAATGCAGTGAAGTTCACCTTCTCAGCACTTGCTCTTGGTTAAACGTCCTCAGATTCCCTTTTTTTATTCTTCCGCCTCCTTAGGGGTGGTGGCCCACCTACATAACCACATCCTCCACTGCCTTGGAATTGAAGATTTAAGCAACATTAAGATAGTCCTTGGCCAACCCACCCCACTTCTCGATGGCTGAGAGCCACGTCAAAGGACTGCAGATATGTGTGGACTGATGATCAGTTTCTAAAAAAAAAAAATAAACAAAAAACCCCCTTCAGTCTCACATCTATCCAGAGAAAAGAAACCTGTATATCACTCACCATTGTTAAACACTTTCTTCAGTCTATAAAATCATCCAGAATACTGTTTTTTACTAAATGCTCAGCATCCAGACTTTCCTGACGGCAGTTTTACCAAGAGAAGGGACAGAGAGAACCTCCTGTGGTGGCAAAGCCAGCTTGCCTGTAGGTTAAGGTGCTCATCAACCCAATCAACCAGAAGAATCTTCAGTCCCCTGAATCTTCACTCCCTACTGACTCCCAGGCCAGATGTTGCTTCCTCCAGGAAGTCCTTCCACACCCGCTGCAGTAGACTCTACCGCACTGTTATCGCTTATTTCTTTGTATTTCCTGTTAAATTTCAAACTGCTTGAGGACAGGTGCTTATGAGACTTTGTCTTTGATGTCCTGTAGCTAAGTGTGGATTTGTTTCTATCCACCCCACATGGGTGTCAGTGTGCTTATTTAATCTGAAAAATCGCAGCCATTTTTTCTTCAAATATTGTTTTCCACCATATTCTCTCCTTCTGAATATGCTATAAATCTTCTCATTCTAACCTTGTCTCTTACTTGCTTTTCCATATTTTTTTCATGTATTTTTGTCTCAGAGCTACCTAGCCTCTATTCCACAAATTCTGATTCTCTCGAGCTGTACTTCATCTGCTCTGCTCTTCACCTACCCTTGAGCTTTAATTTCAATGACTGTATTTTTCAATTTTACAGGTTCTTTTCGGTTCTTTCACAAATCTAAGCAAGCATTTGTCACTTCATTCCATCTTTCTTTTACAGTTCTAGTTCCTTCTTTCTCTCACCATTTTAAACACAGTTCCTTAATCACTGTTTTGGATTAACACTTCAGTGCTACGTCTCCTGCTTATATTTCCTTACTCTCCCTCATCACAGTTTCCTCATACATGGCTTATAATTTCTGAACATGAGCCCATCTTGTTGGAGTTGTTTTGTTTTATGTGCTATATGTGTCTCTTGGAATACAGGCTCAGTGCCAGTCACTAAGGGCTTAAGAGCTGTATTAAGGTGGAGAAGAGGAAAAGAAGCTGTATGTGTCTTAAGAGCTTGCAGTTGTGAAAGTGTCCAGCGTGCGTCTTTCTGCCGGATTCCCAGAGGTTTCGATGCCTCTGGTTTTCATGTCTATCTGTTGTGTGAGGATTCCCAAGTCGTTCGGGTAGGATAAATCTGGCCCCCACACCACACACAGCATGAGCCTGGGATTTTGATTTCTCATGGGTGACTTTATTTTCCTCCACTCAAGCTCCCAACTTGTTTTTTGCTGCTTCCCTGTTTATGGCTGGAATTTTCTAGTTGCCTGTTCATGGAAGGATAGCTCTTTGAAGCTCCAGGCTTTAGGGAAAGGGTTCAATTCCAGGTCCCAAGCTTTATGTTCATGTAAGACCACATATCTCTTCCTGAGATCTTGGAAATTCAGCACCTAATTCCTAGGACTTGTATCCAGACTGAGATCCCAGGGGGCCTGGCTGCATTAGCCCAAACTTACTGTTCTGGCTTTGATTTCTATTTGTTTCTAACACAAAAGGATTTCCATTTTCTTCAGGCACAGGTATAATAACAATGGGGCTGGGGTTGGGATGGTAATATTTTATCCATTATGTCTATAGTTTTAGAGGGGAGGCATGCCATCTGCATCCGTACAACACGTTGCTGGAACCCTCCCACCTCATATCCTGGCTATGCCTAGCACATAAAAGGTGCTGGGTCAGTACTTTCTAATAGATACATAAATCTCCAAGGCATGACTCGCCTCTTCCTCCCCAAAAGCCATCTCCAACCTCCCTGCCCCATTTTTGGCCAAACAAGTCAGCCAGACCACCTGAAATACTATCAGCAGAGATTTCCAGTTCATCAAGCAGACTGTTAACATGTGAAAATACCAGAATGGATAATAATGATATGATCTTAGCACAACTCTGTAAGCATTTGTTTATCAAAATTTTTTTCTCGGGGCCAGCCTGGTGGCATAGCGGTTAAGTTTGCACGTTCCGCTTCGGCGGCCCTGGGGTTTGCCAGTTCGGATCCCAGGTGCGGACACGGCACTGCTTGGCAAGCCATGCTGTGGCAGGCGTCCAACATATAAAGTACAGAAAGATGGGCATGGATGTTAGCTCAGGGCCAGTCTTCCTCAGCAAAAAGAGAAGGATTGGCAGCAGATGTTAGCTCAGGGCTAATCTTCCTAAAAAAAAGAAAATTTCTTTTCTCTTGGAAACAGGTTCAATGTCACTAAAGACTTAAGAGTTGTAATAAGGTGGAGAAGAAGAGGAAAATCAATCATTTTGGACTACAGGACATTGCTGAGGGATCCTGGTATGTATACCACGGTAGAGACTCTGGGAAGCCTGAAGACATCATGAAGACACAGGGACCTGGGGGCAGAGGGAATGAGGGAGGGGTGCAGTGAGGTGGTCTGGGGGGTACAAAGGAAACATCTTCTGTGTGTCTGTGCCTGAGGCTGTGATCACCGGACTCACTGGATAGACACCCAAGTTTAGCCTATGGCCCTGCAGATACAGTGTGCAACCTTGGGAAAGGCGTAACTGTCTGGCCAGTCGCTTGCTGAGGAAAGAAACGGTTTAAAGTCAAGGAAAGGTGCTCGAGATCAAAAAAGATCAAGAGAATAAAGTTATGTGAGGATGTGCATGACTCCAAAATAAAATGTAAGAAGGTGGGTAGCTTTTTTGCAGAGAACGGCATAGACATCCAAATATTTTGCACACAGCGAAAAAATTGGGGAAAATATAAAAATTAGCCATGTGTCTAATATTAAAAAAATACAAGAAAAATGAAGCCTGACAGACCCATAATAAGCTTTTTGTTCTCCTTTAGGTAAAAAAAAAAAAAATGAACACAAAGAACCACAGACATTATGTCTAAACACATTAGTCTTTCTCTTTATTTTTTAAAGATTATCTGCCATTTCTCTTTACTTCAGAAGAAAGAGACATGCTAATCATCAGTTTTACCCACAGTAATAAACACACATCCTAAACCCAGTTCTACGGGTAACAGTTGACTAACATCCCTGTGCACTTTCTCTGACAGGCACCCAGCGAGGTGCGGAGACATGAAAGGAGCCAAGTCCTCTTCTCTGCTTCCAGGCGCCTGCAGCCCTAGTGGGAGAAAGACGTTGGAAACAGAACAAAGGTCCGGTGCGACGTGCTAAGGAGCCTAGAGGTGAGAACAGTTGAGTTCTACCTGAGGGTGCTGGGATGTTTTCAAACAAGAAGCAACATTTGAACTGGGTCTTCAAAAATGAACGAAAGTGCCTCAGGCGAAGGATGCAACTGTACACAGGTAAAAGGGTGAGAGAAAGGTGGCCCATTAAAGAATGGCAAACAGTGTGACTAGGGCAGAAAAGGAGACGTGGGCTGTGTGTGTGTGCATTTAAAGGACATAAAAGGGACAATTTCAGCCAAGGAGTTATATTTTACTTTGGAAAAAATGGGAAAATATTAGAGCAGAAGAGTAGATGATCATATTCATGTTTCAGAAAGAGCTCTTTTGTGGCACTGTGCAAGATGACTGGAAGGGGAAAATCGGACAGAGGGATACTCGTTGGGACAGTTAAGGGGGAATTTACTCAGTGTACATGCTTATACATGTGTGCCCATAAAAACATGTGTGTATACATGCATGTATATACACCCCCCTCAACAAATATTTCACTAAAGAGTAAGACAGTGCTATAGGCTCAAAGAATTGTCATGCTCATTATCCAACAGAGGGAAGTGAAAGCACCAAGAGGTGTTCTAAAATAGCAGATCTGCCCTACATAGATATTTACCTCACAATACTATTGATCTTAAGGTTGTTGTTGACTTGAGGCACTTAATGCTGTCTGTGTTACTTAAGTAATGATTTATCATTTGCTGTGACTTGCTGTTCTTTTGTAGTCTTCCTGGTTGATTACACTGCACGGCTTAATTAGGTATTCATGAGCGTATATTGCAGCCAAGCTTTTAGCAAAGCTCCTTATCTGTGCTACTGATTTCCGCATGATATTTCTGGAGTCAATCTGTTGCTACTCTTAAAATTAAATGAAAGAGGCTGCTACATCCAACTGTTACTTTGTTTTATAGATTATTCTGTAAAATGTCTGAGGCCCTGGAACACAGTTTTTAAAAAAACATCAAAATGTGATGTTAATTTTGGTCTTGATGACCCTATCCTGAAGAGTTAGAGCAGTATGGCCTGCTCCTTGTGATATCAGAGGCAAAGGGAAAGTGGACGCTTTTAGCACAGAACGAATGTGTGGATGGCTTCTGTCCCATCATCTCCAACAGGAATTTTGTGGGAAACTTTTTACAAAGCACTTTCACATGTATTATTTTATTAGCTAACATTTATTGGGCATTTAGTAATGTGCCAAAGCACTGTGTTAAACACTTGATATGTATTATCTCAGTCTTCAAGCCAGACCTATATGTATTGTTCATTTTATAGAAGATGAAACTGATGCTTAGAAAATTAAAGAAACTTGCCCAAGGTCACAAAGTCACTAAAGGGTGAGCCATGATTCAAATTCAGGTCTGTCTGTCTTTAGAAACCAAACTGTTAACCACTGGGTTATATTTCATCTGTTCTTCTACATACATTTTTCTGAGGCTTAGTGATGCCAATTGATGTACTTGACTACCAGCGAATGAGTGGAAATTCTAAGACTTGAACCCAAGCCTTCAGTGTCAAGTCAGTGCTCCTCCACCACTCTCCACTGCCCCATAATTTAATACCCCTAACACTGCCCTGGACAGGAGTATTCACAGGCAGACAAGCATATGGGAGGAAAAAAGAAGAGAGAAAAAGCTACTTGAGGGTCGCAAGTAGAGAAGGAAGCTGGCTCTCTCATTCTCTCCCACTTTACCATTTAAAGTCAAAAGGAAAACAGAGGACAGAAAGCACATTTAGATGTGGCAGGAAAAAAAATGAAACTAAATATTACTTTAGCCTAATTTAAGGCAGCTGTATAATCTATATGTTAGGAGGCAGAAAAACAGTTCAAATGACAGAAAAGAGGTAGTATATGGATTAAACAAGAACATGTGTTTAAATATTTAAAGACTATCAAAATCTTAATATGGGAAAGCCAGTAATAAAAATGAAAATAAATGAAATGAAGTTAATATATCTTTCTTTCCTAAGAGACTAGAATAAGGAAATGTACAAAAAGAAACTCTTAGTATTGGAAGCTCTAGAATGCAATCTCTCAGTGAGGAAAAAACTCCGCAGACTAGTCCACGAAGGTTATAAAAGTGCACATTTACCTATCACAGATTTTACAATGCCATCATGCATATGTCTAGAAAATAGATCAATAACTTAAATCAACTGCTTTTAAACTGTTATTAAAAATTCTTCTCTAAAAACAATTATAAATATCAAAGCCTGATGAAGTCTAGCATGCACACTAAGAATTATTAACATCCAAAAACAGGCTTTTGAAAGCAAGTTATGATCAAGCAATTGATCCCAACCTTCTGTTCCTCAACAAGCTATTATTTCAGCTCTTACTCTGGTCAGGTACTTATTCTTGGATCCTTGCTTCTCTCTTTGGCAACATACTTAAGAATTTAAATAATTACTAGGCTTTATGGAGCAGTAAATTCCATACAATGCTCAAAAAAACCTTTCTAATTTATTTTTCAACAAATATTTGTAAATGGCAGTTGAAAGTACGGCTGTTTTTATTTAAAAACTACCACAGACCAGAGTCCCAGTCTGAGAGGCAGTTTAAATGGAACACTACTTCAAAAGCAAAATTCATTATGATGCATGTGCCAAGCGAAATTAGAAATCCACTAATGCTAATTGGATACATTCTGAAAGCATTAAACTTCTGAAGATATTTTTATGAACCCTTCACAATTCCTATTAACACCCATGCATGGCTGCACTTTGGATGTACCCACAATTTGACACAATATAGGTTATTACGCTTAATAACATTCGCTCTCTCAGGGTGACAGCATAATCTAAAGAAACGAGAAAAGATACAGTGTGAAAACACTACTTCTGAAAGGAAGGGAAAATGATACATGAAAAGTCTTTAAGAGTACAAATAGAGGAAACATAGCTTTGTTTTTTCAAATATAAGAATGATAGAGCTAGATGGTCAACATGAAAACCTAATACACATAAAAAACACAACTTAGCCTATGGAAAACATAAAAAATGTCACAAACGGTTTTGCAGATAAATTCAAGGAGAGATATCAATCAATAGATTGCATTTCTATAGTGGTTAGTGAACAAGTCTAGGGCATTTGGGCAACAGCCGCTAGTTGGTAAGATCAAAGGAACTGAAGAGAACCCAGTTAGTTCACATGCTATCTCTTGGCACCTTTGTCAGAAGCAGAACGTGGGGCTTCCTGGAAGAAGGGTCCAACGAGCAACACCAATATTCTTACAAATCAAACCGATAGCAGAGCAGAAAGAAAAACCCCACCGGTTTTGCATATGTGGATATAAACATAAGGCGCTGACAGAAAAGGAAAGGAGGGTCTCTAATTCCCTGCCATAATGCTACAGATGGCGACTAACCAAACGCGAGTCTCTAAAATCACTGAGGTTTCACACATGGTTTAAGACAACCTAGAAAGATAGTACCATACAAGGAGGGCATTGTTCTTATTCTAAGGTCACTGATGTACGGACCTCTGAAATGATAAGCAAGTACACACTATTCATCACAACTGTGAAAATAAAATATTATGACATTCCTTACAGAGACAAAAGCAACTTCATAGCTTCATTCCAGGAATATCCCGGTGAGGGGTGGTGTCTGACCACAAAGCAGGGCAGGGTTAGGAATGTTTGGGTACAAATGCGTACACTGGGTTGGCCTTCCCAGCTTCAGATCGCCCCCTCCTCATCTCTTCTCCCTCCCCATTCTGGGGGGTTATGAGGACAACTGCTTCACTACTGAGCTTTTCTTCCCATTTCACACAAATATCTTCAGACTGTTTAGCCTGTGTCTGACGTATGCTTAGTCTTCACAGAGGAGATGCTCAAGGCCAAAGATAACATGCAGTACCTTCTGTTCCACCTCCCAAAAAATACTTGTTGGGTGACAAGGTAGGTAACAAGCCAAATTCTAATTTTCTTAATGCAATGAGGACTTTCTCTATTGCACAAGATACAATATGTTTCCAATGCAAAACATCTATTTTTGCACATCTGCCCAATAGCAGCTCAATTAAAAACAGGCCCATCAGATTGACACAGTTTCCTTAACTGCTCAGTTCCTGTCATGCTGTGGATAGCAGAAAAGCACTTAACGGCAGCCACAAGGCAATTTTCCAGTAAGACTTGTTAATCTTTATGCAGCCATCTTCATGCAGCCATCACAGTGAACTTAACGACAAATCAGTTAAAATAAATTACTTTCAGGAACTTGTAAGGATCAGATAAAAAGCAAACCATATGTGACATCTCTTCAGTCCTCCCCGTGACAGCATATAATTGTCACCATCTGTGCTCTTTATTCTATTTGCCTGGCCTCTCTGCCCTCACTCACCCCCAGATCCACTCTTTGCCCTTCTCTGTCTTGCGCGGGCCTCAGGAGGCTGACCTCTGTGGACTAGACGACTGGGTCTGCATCAGTATGACCCTGCTCTCTGGCTTTCAGAGGGGCTTAGCCAATGGGAGGTGACAGAAGAGCTCAGAGGCTGGAGGAGAGAGATGTCAGGGGTTATCCCCTATCCTGCTCAGTGCTCCTGCAGCCAGGCAGGCCCTCTTCCAGCTCCAGCTCTCCACAGCTGCGGTGGCACTGCTCCCTTTCTTTACTCCTTTAGGCCCAGGTGTGCTCATAGCTTCCAGCTGCTGCTCATAGCCAGTCCTTCACCAGCCCTTGTTGGTTCCAGTAACCCTGGCTGCATCTCTCTGAACAATCCCTTAATTACACTTGCTTCAGTATAAACACCTGTTGCTGGCTGACACACTGCCAGCAGCCAGAGGCTCCAAGCTGGGATCACTTACATGGACGGTGTGGACCAGATCCGCCAGCAGGCACTGCCTCAGCTTCTCATCACTGCTGGTCCCATGAAGCACCAGATCAGGCATGTACGTGGGGCAATAACCCGCCAGAAGTGAGCGGCCAAAGTTTCTCACATTTGGGTTGCTGATGCTCTGAGATCTAAAACAATATCGACCCATTAGAATACACAATTAAAAACGTACTTCCTTCTTGCGTTACAAGTGGAACAAAAACAAGTAAGAAAAATAGATTCAGGGTGTCCATTTCAGCAATCCTTCAGTAAGTGGATCATTGGTGTGGGAAAAGGAAGGGGGTTGGAAGAGAAAAAGGCATTTTTTCTTTAACGGAAGGGCAAAAAAACGCCAGTATTTTGATGCCTGGTTATGAGTTTGTTCTTGTACCTCCTATCGAATATCCACCAGGCAGTCTGTGTCAAGAGAGTGAAGAAGGAGAGTCTACTGATGGGGAGATCTTGCCAAAAGGGTGGCTTTAGGAACTCGACACATCTGCACAGGGTGGTGCCCACAAGAGTGCAGAAGAACAGAAGAAATCTCTAATTACTGCTTTCAGTCATCACACGCCAAATAATCGACCTGATGGAGTGTTAAGGAAGAGGTGTTGTTTCCCGACCACTTCCCACTGCTCTGAGCGGCAGGAGAGAAGCCGCACGGGGAGGTAATCCACCACCTCCGAAGCAGCACATCTGCTTCATTTAACTTCCCTACAGATGACAGAAAATTAAACTCCCTGCTCCCCACCACCACCTCCACCACATCCCTTAGCTTCCCCAAATTGTCACAATGGTTACAAAAGCAACCACTTGCATCCTCGCTCAGATGCACTAAGCCAATGATCATCCATGGAGAACGGGCAGGCTGGAAACCATTTTTATCAGTTTGATAACACTTCTAATACTATGAGAAAAAACCCCATATGTGTAAAACAGCCAGCAGCAGCTAATGTGATCATGGGTGTCGGGTCAGGAGATCAGTATTTGAACCCAGTTCCCTCTGCTTCCCAGACTGCTAGTGTTACCTTGGCAGAGGCAGCTCCACTTCCAAGGACCCTTCAGGCCGGTCACTGCTGTGACCCAGATCCAGCGTGGCTGAAGCACATGCTTCGTCGTCGCTGTCTCCGAGAGCGCTATCTGAGCTTTCGTTTCTGGGAATGTCTCCTTCAATCCTGAAGTCAGCCTTCCTGTCGGCATCCCCACAGGGGACATCTGCCTCAACTGAGAAGTCCGAGTCCTGCTGGACACACCTGCTCGGAACAGGCTCTACCAGAGATCCTTCCGCAACCTTCAGATACAAACCTCTCGTTTTCTCCAGCGTTCTCTGTCCAGCTCCTGCCGCACTGTCATTAGGAGCTAACAAGTGGACAGATCGGTCAAGTAGCCCAGCAGCATCTGCTGTGACCTTGGTTCTGATGCCTCTGTCCTCAGCAAAACCCCAGTCACATGCACTTTCGCCCCCTTCAGAAGATTGATTCTGAGGACAGCAGACATTCTTTTGGAAGCCAGGCATGAAGGAGCACCGAGAAACCTGCTGGTCCTGAGCCACGTGAGCAGCCCCGCTGGGCTCAGCAGAGGGACAACTGGCTGACTCTGGATATTGTCTACAGCCCTTTAGCCGTTCCTCCATTTTTTTTGTGCGGCTTTCAAAGTCAGACTCTGGAGACAAGGAGCTTCCAATTTGGAAGGTGACCTTTTCTAAGGGAGGCTTCTCCCGGGAATGTCTGTCAGGGCAAGGCCAGGCCGCTGACCGGTCTGGTAGTTTCTTAGGCATCTCCCCTTTCAACTCCTCAATGACAGTCTGTTGGCCCATCTGCAGTCCTGCCCCCAAACCTTCACAGCTGGAGAATCTTGAAGAGCCATCTCGTGGTGCCTCTTTTTTACTTTCTTCATCCCCACCAGAAGCATCCTGAGGTTTCCAAGAGCTGTCCAGTGCTGTCTCTTGGTATCCCATGCTGCCGACCTCAGAACTCTTGTTTCCTTCTTTGTCAGGTTTGGGACACAGCTCTCTAATGTCCACGCCCTCTGGGACCCCAGCCAACCCCTCCGTCCCGGGGCTCCTGCCCTCGGCCATCGTCGTGGGTGGCAGGATGGGGGGAAGGAGAGCAGGTTCACTTCTCACCGTAACTACCACGTACTCAGACTCCTCCACCTCGCCCCTCTCCAGAGCTGTTGTGATGTTGCTCCCGTTTACCACTTGGTCACCTTCACCATGATTCCCACTCCAGGTCAGCTGGTTCTCTTGCAGCTCAGAGCAACGGAGAAAGTAGGTCAGGACATAAAGTATGCGCTGGACCAAATCCTTCTGCTTCCCCACCACCACAGTGCGAGTCAGCCTCACTGGAGAGCCGATAGCTCCATAAAGATCGCCTGTAGAGCAAAGGGGACACAAAGACAAAGTCGTCTCGGGTGAGCATGTCATGGACATGTCAGCCTTTACAAGAGAAAAACAATGACCTATCCCCAAACTGGAATTGCTTCCTCACACACCTGACTGAGGCAAAGAGGTAATTCCTAGTAATGACTGTGTGTTGGTTTTGCCTCTACAATGGAAAGTGTGCCTGGAAGGCCAGGCACAGGATGTGGCCCACTGCTCTTAGTGCATGGGTACAGTGCTGGTGTACACAGCGCCCTGCTGTGCTTGTTAGGTCTTTCCACGAAGCTTACTGGGCTGGCCAGCTCCCAGCTCCCCAAGGAAGGCTAAAGCCAGAGCCCTGAATACGTGACCAAGTCAAATACTGTATCTTGGAAACTAGAATGATGAGATTTTCTTAGAAGAATCCCAGGACAATAGGCCTTGGAGTGAAATCCAAATTCAGGATGTCTGAACAGAAGTACAGGGAATCAATTCAAAACAGTTAATGAAATGGCCTGCTCAGAATTCGCCCAATATACACACATGCACCAAGTAGAATCAATTTGATCAAGGAGAAGAAAACCCCTTAGTCATGAATAATAAATCTGAATATTTTCTTTCTATTACTTCACATGAAAATAATTCTACTGGAAAAAAATATGTCCCATAAATTATATCCTGAAAAGCTGATTAAAAACTGGCTAATGAACCATGAACATTTAGCTTAAAGGTGGAAGAAGGGCAAACGTGTCAATGAACCCAGAAGTATGAGCTTTTCATCAAAAGTATTTGTCAAGTGCCTAACTATTAAAATTACTGCATTTAATAGGTTGTACACTTGACACTTTGATAATAATATTGACAACTACAACAAAAAGCCAACTTTTACTGACTCTGCAGGCACAATGCTAAGTGTTTTTACATGGATTTATCTCATGTATATCTCTGTTTAACCAACCCTGAGTTAGAAACCACCACGGGAATAATCAGAATGTTGGAATAAATCAAAACTTGAAAAGATACTAAATAAAGGAGAGGCGATACATGGTAATAATTATAAATAAGAACTCAGGAAGTTAGAACGCATCTGAGGAATGCATCCAGACAGAGAAGGGAAGGCATTTATAAGGGCATATACTAGATAAAACTAATTAAATGGATAGATTAAGACTGGAGAAAGTTATGGGAACCACCAGGAAGTCCCTCGTCTGGAGAGTATTCCCTGGTGAAAGGCTACTGGTCCTAAGAAAGTTTAAAGGGTAGGACAGAGACGATACTAAACAATCCTCTTATAAAAAGACTAGGTTACTTGCTAAGAGAGCTTTATCTCTGAGGCTGTTGCAACTGACTGAGAAATCATCCAAGAATTCAAAAGAATAACTCAGAACTGTGGTCTGATGGTAGGACAAGTACTTCTGCTTGAGAAAAGCTTCCTGACCAAGAGCCCATTACGGCCCCTTCCCTGTGATTCCACCGCCCACTGCTGCAGGAGATCACAGTCACTTCAGGACTTCATGGGACACTTTTGTTAAATCAGTCCCAATGTTAAGAAAGAAGATAAGTACGACATATCCCAACTCTGGTACAAAAAAACCACAGAAGAAAGGCCACTCAGAATGACAATATTATTTTTTAGCAATGCATTTAATTTTTGGTATTGCATGTTTTAACAATTAAGGCATAAGTGGGAAAAAAGTAAAACAAAGGAAGGTTATTAAAAGTAAAATTTATAATAATTTAAACCATATAAAGAAGGGAAAGCAATGTGGGTGGAAACAGTGCTATTACTTTTAAGGCCAAACTTCATAAAATAATAGACCTGTAATACTAAAGAGTTACTGGATCTTGAAGGCAATTTTTTGAGTCCTGGACTGACAAAGCCACTGATTTTAGAGTAGATTCCTTTGTTTACATGAGCATAATTTTACAAAATGAAGAAGAGGTTGCACAACAATGTGACTAACAGTACTGAAGTGTACACTTAGAAATGGGTAAGAGCATAAATGTTATGTGCTGTGCTTTTTTACCACAATTTAAAATACAAACAAGTTTAAGAAAAAGAGAGACAATGGGAGAAAGACAGAAGGAAAAAAGGAAGGGGTAAAAAGATTGTGTGCAGGTGAAACAGAGAGAGAGGGCATGGGGCAGCAGGAAGGGGTGCAGGGCAAGGTGAGAGGAGAGACCATAAGGAAAAGGAGACAGAGGGACCCAGAGAGACAAGGCAGCAGAGGACAGAGCAAGGGGACTGTGGAAGGGGGAGGGGAAGATCAGAGGGAAGAGGAAAGGAGAGAGAAAAAGAGATGAGGAGTATAATGGTAGAGAATTGGAGAGAAGCAAAAAGAGGGTGAAGAAGAGATGAGAAAAGCAGAGAGGGTAAAACACACAAAGGAAAAGAAAAAATATCAAGGGAAACAATGAAAAGACAGAAACAGAAACTAGAAAGAGAGGGCGGAGAATAGAAAAGTGGGGAGAGGGGCCGGCCCTGTGGCTGAGTGGTTAAATTTGCACGCTCCGCTACGGTGGCCCAGGGTTTCTCTGGTTCGGATCCTGGGTGCGGACATGCACCACTCATCAGGCCACAGTGAGGTGGTATCCCACATACTACAACCAGAGGGACCTACAACTAAAATATACAACTATGTACTGGGGGAATTTTGGGGGAAAAAGCAGAAAGGAAAAAAAAAAAGATTGGCAACAGTTGTTAGCTCAGCTGCCAATCTTAAAAAAAAAAAAGTGGGGAGAGACTGAGGTGAGAAGCTGAGAGGACTGAGGAGCCATGTAAAGAGGGGATGGCAAAAGGAGGAAGGCTGAGAGAGGTGGGGGGACATGGAAATGGTGGGAGAAACAGAGAAAATGAAAAAGGAGACAAGGAGAGAAACTGAGTAGTATACATTCTAATAAAATGACATGCTATGAACTCCCCTTTGAGCAGTGTGTCCAGAATCCTACACATTGTAATTTACTGTACCTTTGTTATCATTTAGTTCAAACTATTTTCTAATTTCTCCTGTGAAGCATTGTTTGGCTTGTGGGTTATTTAAATGTGGCTGTTCAACTTCTGAGCAGGGGGAGATTTTCACCTTTCATCATTTTATTTATTTGTAGTCTAATTCCACTGCATTCTGAGAAATATAATTTAAACTTTTAAAGAAAAAAATAAAGAAGAAACTTCAGATTTTTCTGCTTACATTAATCTAAACCAACGATCTCAAACCTTTTTTGAGAAAATCTGCTTTTCATTTCCACAAATCCTTTAGGTCACTAGGGTCAAAGAGAGACCCACATGGAGCTCCTTCAACCAGTGGTGAGAGAGTGGCTTTCAAACTTCATATACTCATTCCAAGAAAGACATACATTTTATACTGCAACCTCACACACCCTCTGAAACAAACATTGTACAAAACATATATGTCTCGCTCTGATATTTTCTACTCTATTGTACCCTTTAAATGCTCTTCTGACCCACTAAATTGCTGCCACTCCCCACTAACGGGTCGTTATCCATACTTTGGAGAACTCCTGTATACTGTATAGAACGCTTGTTAGGCAGAGGCGGGGATGGCTAAGCTCCTGAACAGCAAGCCAGTGAGAGTGTGAAAGGGTTTCTTGCTTCTAGCTTCTCTCCTCCTTTCCCTGGGAATGCTGAGAAGCCAGGCCAAAGTGGCCACGGCAGTGGTACCTGCCCTGGCAAGCTCTCAGATATGCCTTTGAAATAATTCAAGATGGAATCTTTTCTATTACTTAGGAACCTGGATTAAAATTACTCTGCATCAGTGTATATTCGCAGCAATGTACACTTTCCTGTTTACTGTGACTTGGTAAATATTTAATGAAAATAATATTAATAATTGGAAATAAGAATCTCCCCAGTCACATTATTGAAGGCCCTCAATGTTCTGTAAAATGGAAACTCAGCCATCATTTACACTTGGCTTTACAAAGCTATCACGTGACTCTGCACCAGGGCCTCATCCCTCCTCACACCACTCTTGTCAACAGCCAGACTGCTGCTGGATGGGAGGAGGGCAGGATTAGAGACTCGAAATAACACATGATCTCCTGTGAAAAAGGACTGTGAGCCCACAGGAAGGGACTTCACCTTGTTAGGCTGAACACAGGGAATTAACGGCTCTCAATTAGCTAAATTTCAAATGAGAAGCATGTCTAATTATAAATACATTTACCTAATTAAATGCACACTGCTTAATTAGCATTGTTTTTAAATGGGTGACCCAACAGCATGAAACGCCATGTTTCCTTAATATCCAGCTCCTTTCCCTTTGCCACTGAATGATACTACCTTTTTTTAAGACTATTGTTCCAAAACAAGAACAATAATGCTCTGTCCTCCCCGGAAGAACTGTATGACGGAGTGCGTTAGGAATGCTCTGAGTTTTTCCTGACCTCAGTACTGATCAGTTGTATTAAGTCCTTTTCTAACATCTATAAATTCTTTAGTTAATCCATTTAACATGCACCTATTATTTCCCTAGCTGTGAGACATGTATTGTCTTTCTTACATCTCATGACCGGGGGACAAGGGCAAGACATCTTTATTATCTGCAAAGCGAGGCCAATAGTAACAGGTTCGCAATGAAAATCTAATTAATTAACACGTGTAAAAAACACTAAAAACAGTGCTTGGTTCATAGTGACAGCTTTCATTACTCTTATTATAACATGCTGTTTTCTAAGATTAGAGCATTTTCCCCCAGTCTACATTTCTTTTTCTAGAAAATGCCATTTTAACATTTCCTCAAGTATGTGTTCCTTGAAAATTCCCTTGATCCCCTCACTTTTTCTCTCAGTGCCCTGCCAATCTTAACGTTTTCATCAGCAGCATGGATAACAAAGGTGCTTTACATATAACTAATTTAATTCCCACAGCAACCACGAACTATTACCACCCCATTTTACAGATAAAGAAACCAAGGCACAGAGAGGTTAAGTCACTTGCCCACGGAGCCTGGATTTGATCCAGGCAGTCTGGCTCTGGTGCCCACGCTCTTAACCTCTGCACTACACTGTCTCCTCCCTGCATCCTTCTGCACACTCCTATCAAAGGAGTAATCAGGATGTTTTGAAGTCATCTGAATACAAGTCTGCCTCCTCCATTAGGCAGTGAGCTTCCTGAGGTTAAGCAGCATGTTACTCAACTCCGCATCTCTGGCATCTAGCACAGGCTCTGGAAGACGGTGAGTGTGCAAGTCCTACTTAGCCACTCTAAATGTTTGGTGAGTGAGAGGTCCAGAGTATTCCTCTCTTCCACGTGAACCCAAATTCGCAAGATTGGTCTCACAAGTCCCAAACTCTGTAACCAACTATGCCAAAGCATTAGATTCCTATACCATGTTGAATCACAAAGCTTTGAGGAAATAAATGCCACCAACCAACAGCTAGGAAGCAAGGTTTCTGACTTAAGCTATTAAAAAGGTGGTGAAAGTGTAGTGTGTTACTTTCTTTTCTCTCTTATTTTTCTCCTATCCAGTCCATCCTCTAGTGCAGTGGTCCTCAGCCAGGGGGTGTCTTGCCCCCCAGGGGACACTCAGTAATTTCTGGAGATATTTTTGATCATCACAACTTTGGAGGGGGTTTTTCACTGGTAGCTAGTGACGAGGCCAGTGACGCCACTAAACATCCTATGATGCACAAGACAGCTCCCCCAATGACCCACCCAACAGAGAATTATCTGGCCCAAATGTCAATAATGCTGAGGTTAAGAAACCCTGTTCCAGGGTGAACTGTCACTCTGGTACGGGGCAACAAAGTCTACCTACGCTGCTTTAAAAGAGTAGAACAAAGCTGCTGGCATGGGGAAGGAGAGGAAGGTGATGGTCTTACAATTAGAATCTGTGGGCCAATCTTCTATTCCCTGTCTGGCCAATGACACCCCCTGAATTGCCCAGTTGAAGAGCGAATATCAACTAAAAATGCTAGCATGTTTCCTGTTCCATCCCATATAACCTGCAAATAGTCAAATTAGGTACTAACCCAGCTGCGCCCAGAGAGGATTATATGGATGTGTTTTGGCCAGTGTGTTCACTGACTGAGAGGTGCGTTTCTCTGAGAAGGCTTTAATGGGAGGGTGATCAACAGGCATGACAGTCGGTACCCAGGCCAGGTGGTAGGTTAACACTGCAGTCAGCAAGGCAGCAAAAAACCTTGGAGAAAGGGAAGAAAACACAACCAGATGAATCAATGCAGGGAGAGGCATGTCATGTACACACATACACTGGCCCTGGAATTTGCATACAAGGCTCCAGAAAGTTGAAGCTTACTGGTTTTTGTTGACCTGTTCTATCAGAAGTGTAAACTCCTTGAGAAAGCGCTGGCAGAGCTGGGTTTTTTCCAAAGTGCTGGACATCATGGTAAGCCATACGGGTTCAGCTATCCTTGGAACAGAGTATAAGTTCCAGATAGTCCCTCTATAGAAAAGAGAAGGGATACACAAAACTGTCACAAATATTATTTTGGATAATCTTTATACAAAGGAATAAAGAAGAAAACAATAATCTGGATCTATGTAGCCTTAAGGGATTCAAGCAGTATATAAAACAGGGGTCAGCAAACTATGATCCACAGACCAAATCTGACCGTCAACTTTCTGTAAATAAAGTTTTATTGGAACACGGCCATGCTCATTTCTTTATAAATTATCTGTTGCCACTTTAGCACAATGGCAAAGTTGAGTAGCTGTGACAGAGACCCTTTCCAGAAAAAGTATGCCAAGCCTTGATATAAAATATTCATTTTTTTTTTTTGAGGAAGATTAGCCCTGAGCTAACTACTGCCAATCCTCCTCTTTTTGCTGAGGAAGACTGCCCCTGAGCTAACATCCATGCCCATCGTCCTCTACTTTATGCATGGGATGCCTACCACAGCATGGCTTTTGCCAAGCGGTGCCATGTCCACACCCGGGATCTGAACCGACGAACCCTGGGCCGCCAAGAAGCGGAACACATGAACTTAACCATTGCGCCACCGGGCCTAATTCATTTTTAAAACAATTTATTTTCACAATACCTTGCATCAGAACTTATGCTCATTTTTATAGTAAAGAAATAAAGGAAGAAAGAAATTATATGCTATACTAAAAATGTGACCAGAGGCAACTCAACTCTCCCACTTTCCAGTTAGGGCTTTAGTTCTCTAAACCAAAGCACTCTATTCATTTTAGATGAAAAAAACCATAAATGGCTCTTCTTCATTATACTATATACTAAGTTTTTATACGGATTAACAGAATCAAATTCTTAGAACTGTAAGGTATTAGAGACACTGACTAGTCTAATTCTACCACTTTACAAATGAAGAAACTGAGGCCTAGAGAAATTACGTTACTTGCGCAAGACATACAAATATTGAATGACAAGGTCAGGATGAGAATGCAGGTCTCCCGCCCTGGTGCCAAGGGCTCTGCTCCAAGCTACAGGACTCACAAGTGTTTTTCTAAAGAGCACACTAACTTAGCTTACGATCTCCACCGGTATGTCTGAATTTAAAACCATCTACTCTTCCTAAATCAAGATAGATGAGACATATTCTCACTTGGTTTTCAAGCTGTGTGCATAAAAGAACTATGATACAACAGAATTCCACCTTGGCAAAAAAAAAAAACCAGAGCATGTGCTGAGTTAGGCAGCCACGATCAGTTACGGTCACATAGAACTGGGATTCATTTACTAAAACTAAGGTCTCCAAATGCTAACGCTCTAATTTGTCACCACTGCTGGAGGGGTAGGTTGTTGACTTAAGAACAAGACCCCTCTATGTACAAAGTGAGGCTTTCTGGTTCTGTACTTTCAGATTCTTGACCTCTGAAAAATTGATACTTTCATTAAACTAGTGTCCAGACTCTGAAGCACACATCAGCTTCTGGACTGAGCACAGCAAAGCAACAGGCAAATCCAGCGTTGCCCACACCAACTATAGAAGGTTTGCTAATCATCAGATTGCCATCAAAAAACACAACTTCACACTATTTCTCAAACATACAACTTAGGTCTTAACAATCACCAGATAACGACCAATGTGTTACTTCAGTACTTTATACGTACCTATGGGTTCAAAAAAAGCTGGGGATTTTGCTCCAAGTAGATTATAGAGTTCACCATCATATACCTTAAGCATCACAAAAATGTTCTAATCTTCTAAGAACTGTAACATTTTTTTATCCCTCAGCTGCAGAGTAACAGTTTGACTCATTAGCTCAGGACTGCTCTGGAGTGGGATTCCATTCCCCACTGAGAAATTGGCTCTAAGGACTGGTGCAACAATCCCGGCTCAGCACGGTGGAAGAGAATCCCACCTGCTACCCCAAGCAGATTACCCTTCCACCCAGACATTAGGAGCAAAGACTCTAGAAAACCAGTCTCCAGAGTACAAAGACCATCAATTAGAAACTAACAATGAAGACACACTAGGGTGATTAAACAATTTAATGTCCAGACCTTAAGAGAGGACAGTGGGTATAAACTAGGACTGTCCAGGCAAACCAGAATGTGTATCTCCCTGGCGTGCAAACTCTCTCCATATATGCTTTGGATAAGCATCCTTGAACTCAAGTTTTCAAATCTGTAAAATGGGGTTAACAGTGCTTACTTTTAGGGCTTTTGTGAGGATGACATGAAATAACGAACAGGCTTATAAGACACACCTGGATATTAGTTTTCTCCATTGACCCTATTAAAAACAATCACATCAAGAACTGTCCATCAGGCAGTAGTGAGGATTACTTGGTGCTGGGTGACTTAAATTTTTTTGCTCCATTTGGTCTTAGTTTCCACCTTGAAGGAGCTGCTCAAGTGACTAATAACTGCCAGCTCCCCCATTCTTCAAGTCATGGTCTCTATGTATCCCTAGACCTATGGCTGCCGCTGCCACTGCTGCTCATGAATTTCCTGTTGGCTTTACCAAACTTTGCCAATTTACCTGAATTCTCCCAGAGCTTCCATCAGACGGCTGACATAAAACTGGACACGGAGACTTGATTCTGCAATCTTCCTACAGGAGATCATGGCCTTCATTGAAGAGAAAATAAGCCAAATTACTCTCTCAGAAGAAACTCCTTTATAACTATCTACTGGGCTTTATTAATAAAATACAATATTATAATCAAAACATTCAAGGTGGTAATGACTGAAGTCATCAGGAAGCAGTAATTTCCTTTCCTAAAACAATCTAGTATCTGATCTCTAATACCAACATGCTAAGGATCTATCACTGACACAGGTGACTTAAGTTCTCTAGGAAAGCGATTTGATACATAAACAAAGAGACTCTACCATCTGTAAAGCGCCGTAATTGCTTCTCTGACGCTGGATTATACTCTTATTACCTTTTCAATTGCACTCTTCAGCCTGTTCATGTGAGATTCAAACAGGGGGAAATGAGAAAAAAAGAAGTCCTGGAAATTCCTTTGTGCTTCCTCTTTCTCACATAGGGCAAAGATGATGCTTATGGCAATTTTCTTCCTCCGAACTATGGCCGGATTAGAACTACAGGTTTCTTCAGCCAGGCTGAATGTCTCATCAGTTGACCTGGAGGAAAAATAAGTTTGAAAAATTGCCATGCATCAATGAATCACACGGAAGATAAACTGTAATGCCAGGGGACAACATTCAGACAGCTGGTCCCGAACACTCAGAGTCTTAACCAAGAGTTTATCTGCCTCTAATTCATTGTCTTCTATAATCTTCTGTCATAAAAAATAAAAATATCAGCTTGCCAGACAGTATTTTCCTAACATGGAAAGAAACTTAAATGAAAACTGAAAGTAATTTCAAATGTGCCCATTAGACTCTTGTCGTTTTCCCTTGGACTATTTTGCATCAGATTGGTAGTATTTAGGAAGGGGTGTGAAATACCTGTTCACTCAAAACACAGGCCTTTCATTTTGGTTGACAGATACTAATAGATAAGAATGTCAAAGGAGACTGATCCTATGCGGTATTCTGTTGAACCAAGGCATCATGTTTGAATATTTACTGGTAGTTGAGGCTTACTTTCCTAAGGCCATAAAAACCATTAGATGAAGTTACTCCTGTAGATGTTCAGATTAAGCCATGCGACTGATTAAGCTCTCTGGGAAATACTGCAAGCAGAAAGATCCACCTCTCTTCTGGTAAAGCCAAATTCTCAAAAGGCTTAAGATTCTTTCAAGACACTCTGCTTCTACGATAAGAGAATCATGAAGTCAATAACTTCTGAGTATATATCCAATCTTTCTTAAGGGGTAAAACACACAAATATGGCCCAACCATGTCTCTTATTTAACTATTCAAAAAACCAGCATAACTACCACACAGCTACCAACAGCAAGAGTGGAAATAAAAGAATTAACTTGTTTTTTTCTACAAAGACATCAAAGCAAAGGACATAACATTGCAAATGGAAGCGCCTAGCCTGATGGCACATAGTAGGTATGCAATAAATTTTCTCTTTCTCATTGACCCCACAAGTTAGTCTCGTATCTCTGCCAAATATGGGAGGATTCTGCTTCCTCCATTTTCTTTACTACAAATTGCAACATAACAATTACTTATGCTTAGCAGAATTCAAGGCAGCCTCCTACTCTTGGTCTTATTTAGTGCTCTACTCACAGTCCGTAATGTTCCTGTGATTTCAAACATATCCACATTTTTTTAAAAACATACATATATCAAAAGTTTTATGGTCAGGAAAGCTATTTTATTTTCAAAGGAAAGGAGACAGACATCTTATTCTAACTTCAGAAGGATATGTTATTTTTCTTTTGACTTTAAGCAAGATCCTGGAGATGTAGATGGGGTTGAAAAATCAGTAAGAGGAGCTCACTAACAGACACGCCACTGGAAGGATGTGATCTCCACATGCTATTGTAAATGCTGTGCATTATAATAAACCATCAACTGTTTTCTCTGAGGAATTCCTAGATGTTAGTCATCTGCTCGTCAGAAGAAAATTCTTGAGGATCTCTTAGAATTTTATTTAATTTCATACACTGCTCCCTCTTTTTTTCCAAAGCACTCGTACTATAACTTCGTTTTCCTGCACCAGTTTATTTCCATTCTTCTGAGCTTATATTATACCAATACTTTCTTGCAACCCTTTCTTCTTCGTCTATTATCTCCGATTTCTCTTCTTTTTCAAAAGTAAAATGACCATATCAGTCCATTCCTCTTTGGCCAACGTCGTCTTCAATAATCAAATTGCAGAAAAACCCTGAACCCTATGCAGATTTATGCATTATCTTAATCTCTACCCTACAAACAATAACCAACTCCACTTTAACACAGCAGAGAGTGCCACCTACTGAATTTCTGAAAAACTTCCACAGCTATAATAGCATGGTTAGCTCTTACTTCATTATATCTTTCTAGTGAATTCTAAAGCAACTGAGCTTCATTCTGTAGTCTTGGATCAATCACGCAACCTGGAATAAATCAGGTCATGTGGTATTGTAACGATATTTTAAAAATTATTCCACAATGAAAGGATGTTTTAAAAAATTTAAGTATGTACCCAAATACTTCATCATATTTTTACCCTCAAGCCAACAGGTAAGGTACACAGACCATTTTCCAAAAGTGGAGGCAGAGTGATTAATCGACTTGCTTCAGGAACAGAAAGCTTCTTAGTGACAAAGCTGGAGTTAGAACCCAGGTTTCTGTCCGCTAGTCTAGGCTCATTTCTTGGACACTGGAAACAACCATGGACTCTGCCCCCACGTCTGATCCATCTGCTATTGTTCATGCCATCAGATACATCACATCGGCTGGAGCACTGAGGGAAAACAGCTGGGAGTAATCAGATCAGCTGACAGGCCTTCAAGTTAAGGAAGGACCACCGCTACCCACTTAATTATTCTCCTTATAAAAAATCAAATAGAATTTTGTTAACATTTATGAATAAGTATTTACATACATTATGAGTACTTCACGATCATAAATAAAGCAAAAACTATGATTATGTAAGTACATCTCAAAGATCTATAATTAATATTAGGACTGCTTAGTTGAATGGTTTATGTCAGCTTTGAACTTATGCTGAATTTATGTATTACATCGGAACATATGAAATTGCCACTTTTGTAGGTCAAAGAACCATCCCACTGTATGGTTGGTTCAGTTTAACAATTCAAATCAAAAGCCTTTCTGGGACATTATCACTTGTGCCTTTAGGGTTTCCATAGCCTCTCTAAGGGATGAAATCTCTGCAACTTCTCTCCTATAGGCAGTAGTTCTGTACCAACTGGTAAATGCCCAAGCCTGACTCCCCACCCAGTAACCAAAGTTTACGACCTGGCACAGCAGGGGCCTTGCAGCATTGGCGTCAGTGTGGAACCAACTGTTAAGGATTGTAAATATCCTCCCTGACTATCTTTAACTCTCTCAGGAAGAAAGTTTTTGATTACTGTGACTTTTCTCTCAAGGCCAGAGGCAATCATATTTTTGATACCCATTGTTCTCCTGTCTAGCATAAGAAACTAATTTTCCCACTCACACATCTGCCAAAAGGGAGAGATCCACTGCGCTATCCTTTAAATGAAGGGATCTTCACAGGCACAGTGATCACTCAAAATGCCTGCTGCACTGACATTCTCCACGTTCCACAGGACTGAATCCAGGGCCAGCTTCACGGCATGCAACCCCGCTCATGCAGAGCCCTGCTCTCAGAAGGGCCAAGGTTTGGTTTAACGTTCTGTGTTTGCTACCTTGAATTCTTAATAATTTTATCTTTGAACTTGTGTTCTGTAAGTGAAGTCTGATGGGACAATGAAGCACGTATGTGAGCAGTAAAGACGTCAGGCAGCAGAGCATACGGTGGGCTCAGGTCCAAGGGCATGCAACCCAGACAATGAACAACTGGACTGGGGGTCAGGCATACCCCCACATGTCTGGGCAATCCAGGGTGCCATGTGGCCCCACGGCGGCAAGGCTGGGATCTGGGCCCAGCTTGGTGGTTGTGACAGCAGCAGCAGCATAAACAGCAGCAGAAGCAGCAGCTGTCACGGCCACAGGAGAGAGGAAGGACTTGGGCGGGGCCATGACCCACGGTGGGAGGCCAGCTTGTCCGTCCATCGTCAGAGACCATTCCTATGGAGTCTGTACAAATATTTAACTCTCCAACCTGAGCTCTAGGGCAGTAAATCATCACAAAGTAAGAGCCTACAGTGGACACTGCAATAAAGCATATCAGGGAGTTGGAATTCTTCAAAGAGTTTATAATCTCTGGTTTTGAAAACTGCAGCAACACTGCAAAGCAAATATCCACAGGCATAGAAATAGAAATGAAATATAAAGATGGTTGCATTGAACAGAAACAACCCCACTATTTTCACATGAAGCTTCAGACGAAGAAATTATTAATAAGGAATCCCATTTTAAAATTAATTTTTCCATATAATTGAAGATACACTGACAGAATGCATAAACAGGCATTTTGAATTATATACAACTCATGAAGATACTTTCTCTTTCTTGTAAGGCCTCAATAAGTTACAGGAAATGTCAGAGGAAACATTAAAATAGCCTTGTATAAATTTACATTTAAAATTAAATTCAGACTTACACAAAATGGATTTGTGTGAAGGATTAAATTTTTTTAGAAAAACTGTTCCACAAGAATCATCTGATCTAGATGTACCAAAATTTACATTTTGAAAGTTTATCAAAAATTTATCTCAATGTAGAAGGGAAGATCCAAGATGGCGCCATGAGTAGTCCTCTTTGTCTCTCCCCCTTCGAGTCTACAATTATTTGGACACTTATCGCTTGACAAAGGATATCCAGACAGCATCTCAGGACGTCTGAGATACCCACGCGACTATACATCGGAAGGCGGACGGGCTTTCCTCCGGGAGGATGTGGAAATAGGTGAAAACTCTCCGACCCCGACGAGCAGCCTAGTACCCGCAAGCGGCTTTCTTCCAACGGACGCTCCCAGAGGATCTACACACATCCAGGGCAGGAGCGAGCACACAAGAGAGGAGCGACGGTGGAAACAGGTGACCAGAACCCTACCTAAACCCCCCGCAATTACTCCTAAACACAGAGGGAAACTTTGGAGTTGCACACCTGAGCCCGCGGGGAGAGTCTCTCCCCGCCATTGGCAGGGAGACCCCGCCTGGTGCTCGCGGTGCCTGGAGGGTCCCAGAGAGAGTCGCTGAGGGTACGGAGGTCTCCCAGCTGCCGTTGCTCACCCTGTGGGAGTAGGGATTGCCAGAGATCTCGGAGAGGACGGGGGCTGGGGGAACTTTCAAAGACCGGCTCTGCGACCCGGACGGGAAGCGCCGGAGTTCCGCCCGGGCAGCAGACAAAACTCTCTGTCTGCCATTAGCAGAGGGGCCACGCTGAGCATTCACGGCTCCGGGAGAGGCCCGGAGAGAATCCCAGAGGGCGGGGCGACCCCCAGCTGCCGTTGCAGATCCCGTGGGACTAGGGATAATCAGAGATCTCGGAGAGGGCTGGGGCTGGGGGGAGTTCCAGAGACCCAGCTTCGTAGCCTAGGGGGAAACCCTACAGGCTCACAGCAGCCTTAGGGAAAGCCTCTGCACAGCACCAGTAGAAGGCACCCAGCCGCCAGCCACAAGGCTGGAAGACCCCAGGGCAAAAGCAGCATAGCTAGGTGAACTAACAACAGACTGTAGAAGATGCCAATAGCTCTCCTGCGACCCACAGAGGACAAGTGAGATTTTGTGGGTGCCGACAGCAACGGAGCGACAAATATAAGTGATCCCACCCCTGGCCGCTGGAAAAGCCCATAACACCGTTGCAGACCCCAAGGAGAGAGCACATCTAGGTGGGCTGCAACAGTAGGCTCCAGCAGCCTGAAGCCCCCCTGTGACGGCCCCCACGGCAGAGGAGGGAATCCAAAGGGCCACTGTGGCTACGAGGAGGGGCCCAGGCCCAGTTAGCAACTGCGGACAGGGTTCCTGGTTGGTGCAGTATAAACAGCTGCTCCCCCACCGCAGCAGCTGAAACAAGTGAAAGGAGCAACTAAACTCTATCTCCATGCGGAGGCACAAATCAACAACATCAAGCAATATGAAAAAATACATTAAATCTCCAGAACAGAAAGAAAGTAACAAATACACAGAAAATCCCAAAGAAAATGAGATATATAACCTAAATGATGATGACTTCAAAACAGCCATCATTAAAATTCTCAATGAGTTAAGAGAGAGTTCTGACCGACAACTCAACGAGTTCAGGAGCTATGTCACAAAAGAGTTTGATACGATAAAGAAGAACCAAACAGAAATATTGGAAATGAAGAACACAATACAGGAGATTAAGAAAAATCTAGATGCTCTGAACAGTAGGGCCGATAATATGGAGGAAAGAATTAGCAATTTGGAAGATGGCAATATAGAATTGCTGCAGGCAGAGGAGGAGAGAGATGCAAGACTAAAAAGAAATGAAGAAACTCTCTGAGAATTATCAGACACAATTAGGAGATGCAACGTAAGGATTATAGGTATACCAGAGGGAGAAGAGAAGGAGAAAGGGGCAGAAAGCCTATTCAAAGAAATAATGGCTGAGAACTTCCCAAATCTGGTGAGGGAGATGGATCTTCAGGTGACAGAAGCCAATAGATCTCCAAACTTTATCAATGCAAGAAGACCAACTCCACGCCATATAGTAGTGAAGCTAGCAAAAGTCAACGACAAGGAGAAAATACTAAGGACAGCCAGGCAAAAGAAACTAACCTACAAAGGAACCCCCATCAGGCTATCAGCAGATTTCTCAGCAGAAACTTTACAGGCTAGAAGAGAGTGGAATGATATATTCAAAAATCTGAAGGACAAAAATCTACAGCCGAGAATTCTCTACCCAGCGAAAATATCCTTCAAATACGATGGAGAAATAAAAACTTTCGCAGATAGACAAAAATTAAGGGAGTTCAACGCCACAAAACCCCCTCTTCAGGAAATCCTCAGGAAAACCCTCATTCCTGAAAAATCCAAAAAAGGAAAGGGGCTACAAAACCAAGAGCAGAGGAGATAAGTAGAAGGACAACAACAGAGAGTAGCAGCTCTACATCAGAACAGATTAAACCATGGGACGAGAAACAAAGGAAACTGAAGAAAACCGGAAAACAAGACACAAAATGGTAGTGGTAGGCCCCCACATCTCAATAATCACTCTAAATGTAAATGGATTGAACTCCCCAATCAAAAGACACAGAGTGGCAGGATGGATCAAAGAACAAGATCCAACAATATGCTGCCTCCAGGAAACACACCTCAGCCCCAAAGACAAACACAGACTCAGAGTGAAGGGATGGAGAACAATACTCCAAGCTAATAATGAACAAAAGAAAGCAGGTGTCGCTATACTAATATCAGACAAGGTAGATTTCAAAGCAAAACAGATAAAGAAAGATAAAGAGGGACAGTATATAATGATAAAAGGGACTCTCCACCAAGAAGACATAACAGTTATAAATATATACGCACCCAACACAGGAGCACCAAAATTTGTAAAGCAACTCTTAATAGAACTAAAAGAAGACATCAACAACAATACAATAATAGTAGGGGACCTCAACACACCATTAACACCAATGGACAGAACATCCAGACAGAAAATCAACAAGGAAATAATAGAATTAAATGAAAAATTAGACCAGATGGACTTAATAGATATATATAGAACACTTCATCCAAAAACAGCAGGTTACACATTCTTCTCAAGTGCACATGGAACATTCTCAAGGATTGACCATATTTTGGGAACCAAAGCAAACATCAATAAATACAAGAGAGTTGAAATAATATCAAGCATCTTTTCTGATCATAATGCTATGAAACTAGAAATCAACTACAAGAAAAAAGCAGAGAAAGGTGCAAAAATGTGGAGACTAAACAACACGCTTCTCAACAAACAATGGATCATTGAAGAAATTAAAGAAGAAATCAAATTTTATCTGGAGACTAATGAAAATGAGAACACGACATACCAAATCATTTGGGATGCAGCAAAAGCAGTCCTAAGAGGGAAATTCATCGCAATACAGGCTCACCTCACTAAACAAGAAAAAGCTCACGTAAGCAACCTCAAACGACACCTAACAGAACTAGAAAAAGAAGAACAAACAAAGCCCAGAGTCAGTAGAAGGAGGGAAATAATAAAAATAAGAGCAGAAATAAACGATATTGAAACAAAAAAGACAATAGAAAGGATCAATGAAACAAAGAGTTGGTTCTTCGAAAGAATTAACAAAATTGACAAACCCCTAGCCAGACTCACCAAGAAAAGAAGAGAGAAATCGCAAATTAATAAAATTAGGAATGACAGAGGAGAAATCACAACAGATACCAATGAAATACAAGAGATCATAAGAGAATACTATGAAAAACTATATGCCAACAAATTGAACAACTTGGAAGAAATGGACAAATTCCTAGACTCCTACAATCTCCCCAAACTGAATCGGGAAGAAATGGAGAATCTGAATAGGCCAATCACAAGTAAGGAAATAGAAACGGTAATCAAAAACCTCCCCAAAAATAAGAGTCCAGGACCAGACGGCTTCTCTGGAGAATTCTACCAAACATTCAAAGAAGATTTAATACCTATTCTCCTCAAACTGTTCCAGAAAATTGAGAAAGATGGAGAACTCCCTAACACATTCTATGAAGCCAACATCAGCCTGATCCCCAAACCTGACAAGGACAACACAAAGAAGGAGAACTACAGGCCGATATCACTGATGAACATAGATGCAAAAATCCTCAACAAAATTTTGGCAAACCGATTACAGCAATACATCAAAAAGATTATACACCATGATCAAGTGGGATTTATACCAGGGACACAGGGATGGTTCAACATCCGCAAGTCAATCAACGTGATACACTACATCAACAAAATGAAAAACAAAAACCACATGATCATCTCAATAGATGCAGAGAAAGCATTCGACAAGATCCAACACCCATTTATAATAAAAACCCTCAGTAAAATGGGTATAGAAGGAAAGTACCTCAACATAATAAAGGCCATATATGATAGACCCACAGCCAACATCATACTTAATGGACAAAAACTGAAAGCCATCCCTCTGAGGACAGGAACAAGACAAGGGTGCCCACTTTCACCACTCCTATTCAACATAGTACTGGAGGTGCTGGCCAGAGCAATTCGGCAGGAAAAAGAAATAAAAGGAATCCAAATAGGTAACGAAGAAGTAAAACTCTCGTTGTTTGCAGACGACATGATCTTATATATAGAAAACCCAAAAGAATCCACAGAAAAACTATTAGAAATAATCAACAACTACAGCAAAGTAGCAGGGTATAAAATTAACATGCATAAATCAGTAGCATTTCTAGACACTAACAATGAACTAACAGAAAAAGAACTCAAGAACTCAATCCCATTCACAATCACAACAAAAAGAATAAAATACCTTGGGACAAACTTAACCAAGGAAGTGAAGGATCTATACAATGAAAACTACAAGACTTTCTTGAAAGAAATTGACGATGACATAAAGAGATGGAAAGACATTCCTTGCACATGGATTGGAAGAATAAACATAGTTAAAATGTCCATACTACCTAAAGCAATATACAGATTCAATGCTATCCCAATCAGAATCCCAAGAACATTCTTCACAGATATTGAACAAACAATCCTAAAATTCATATGGGGCAACAAAAGACCGCGAATTGCTAAAGCAATCCTGAGCAAGAAAAACAAAGCCGGCAGAATCACAATCCCCGATTTCAAAACATACTACAAAGCTACAGTGATCAAAACAGCATGGTACTGGTACAAAAACAGGTCCACAGATCAATGGAACAGAATTGAAAGCCCAGAGATAAAAACCACACATCTATGGACAGCTAATCTTCGACAAAGGAGCAGAGGGCCTACAATGGAGAAAAGAAAGTCTCTTCAACAAATGGTGCTGGGAAAACTGGACAGCCACATGCAAAAGATTGAAAATTGACCAGTCTCTTTCAGCACACACCAAAATAAACTCAAAATGGATCAAAGACCTAAAGATTAGGCCTGAGACAATAAGTCTTTTGGAAGAGAATATAGGCAGTACACTCTTTGACATCAGTTTCAAAAGAATCTTTTCGGACACTGTAACTCCTCAGTTGAGGGAAACAATAGAAAGAATAAACAAATGGGACTTCATCAGACTAAAGAGCTTCTTCAAGGCAAGGGAAAACAGGATTGAAACAAAAAAACAGCTCACTAATTGGGAAAAAATATTCACAAGCCACTTATCCGACAAAGGGTTAATCTCCATAATATACAAAGAACTCACATGGCTTAACAACAAAAAAACAAACAACCCGATCAAAAAATGGGCAGAGGACATGAACAGACATTTCTCAAAAGAAGATATGAATATGGCCAATAGACACATGAAAAGATGTTCATCATCGCTAATCATCAGGGAAATGCAAATCAAAACTACACTAAGATATCACCTTACACCCGTTAGATTGGCAAAAACATCCAAAACCAAGAACGACAAATGTTGGAGAGGTTGTGGAGAAAAAGGAACCCTCATACACTGTTGGTGGGAATGCAAACTGGTACAGCCACTATGGAAAACAGTATGGAGATTTCTCAAAAAGTTAAAAATAGAAATACCCTATGACCCAGCCATCCCATTACTGGGTATCTATCCTAAGAACCTGATATCAGAAATCTCAAGAGTCCGTTGCACCCCTATGTTCATCGCAGCATTATTTACAATAGCCAAGATGTGGAACCAGCCTACATGCCCAGAAACTGATGATTGGATAAAGAAGATGTGGTATATATACACAATGGAATACTACTCAGCCATAAAAAAGGACAAAATTGGCCCATTCACAACAACGTGGATGGACCTCGAGGGTATTATGTTAAGCGAAATAAGCCAGTCAGAGAAAGACAAACTCTATATGACTCCACTCATAGGTGGAAATTAGTATATTGATAAGGAGATCTGATCGGTGGTTACCAGGGAAAAGGGGGGGTGGGGGGAGGGCACAGAGGGGGAAGTGGTGTACCCACAACATGACTAACAAAAATGTACAACTGAAATCTCACAAGGTTGTAATCTATCATAACATTAATAAAAAAAAAAAAAAAAGAAAAAAAAATTTATCTCAATGTATAGAGCTCCAGTAAAAGTTGTATCAGAAGAAAGATCTTTCTCAAAATAAAAAAAACTCATCAAAAATTCTTTGCCACCTTGCATTTGCCAGGAGCAACTAACACTACTTTCAATTATATTGATGTATAAATTTTGATGACCTAAACAAATGAATTTGCAGAAACACGAGCCAGAAAAATCTTACAATGACTCAAGATACTGCATTAAAATTACTATTATGTTATATAAAATTCTGACATCAAGATATCATTTTTTGCAATTTAAGTTTATGTTATTATTCATGTGTCACTATTATTTCTATTACATTTTATAAGTAAAATATTTTCAAAGGAAAAGCTTTACATTTTAGTACCTTTAACAGCACTTTCTCCTGCTTTTTGAACAAGGGACTCTGCATTTTCATTTTTGAGCCCAAGGCACTTAGTTTAGGTGTAAGTCCACTAGAGATTCCCTAGTCACCAAGTTTCAATTCAAATTAAAGTTTTTGAAGAATTCGGAGGAGTTGGTTGGGGAATGCTATTCAACTTTGGATTTAAACCTGAAGGGATGGAAAAGCATTTTTAGTAAAGAGAAGATGTGAAAGAAGCCTTCTAAGACCCATTGATCTCTTCACAGAAGCTGTCATAATGACACTGAGGATGGTGGGATGCCCTCTCCTGACAGTTGCAGTAATGGTAATGATAATAATGGTAATAATAAAAGTAAATAAGTCATATTGGCCAATATTCTATTTACCATATCTCGTCCTGGCCTGACTTGACTTGCTGTATCTCATTTAACTCCCCCAACAATGCTGTGAGGCTGGTTCCAGTATCGCAGATGAGGAAGCAACACTTAGAATCCAGGTTAACTTGTTTTCGCATTCATCTAGTGAGCGGCAGAGCTGGGACTTGTCCCCATACCAAATTCCAAGCTCTTAACCATTCCGCTCGAAGTCTACCAACCAAGAAGCGGTTTCTCAGTGAGTGATGAAGCAGCTGTAATTTCTTCTTTTTGTCCAGCTCCCTAGGATGGTGAGAGCAACAGAAGAGAGGCAAGCAGCCTGACGTGCTATACACATGTCTTGACCCCTCATTTCTCAGCTTGTCCTTTCAGCACCATCTCTTCATGAAGGGCTCCCCAATTCTCCCCAAGACCACCAGCAAGTGTTCTCTCCCTCCTCTGAGTCTTAAAGCACTTTATGCCTCTCTATAGCATTTATCATTTAACATCTTTATACGATTATTTAAACGCCTATCCTCTTTTCCATTAGTCCGTAAACTACTTAAATGCAGGTGTGTAGCCGAGTCATCTTTGCATCTTCACAGATCCCTACACATGGTGATTACTAGTCAATTTACTAAATCAACCAATTCACATGTGAATTTTTATAGGTACAACCTATCTTAATTACCTTTTAAGTTTTGGGGTTGTAAGAAGCAGAGGTTGGAATCTACTGCTGTAACATCATAATAAGCCAAAAATGTATATTTTGCACACAACTAAACTTTAGATCTAAAAACCAACTGAAATGAAGGCAGAAAATACATTGATGCTATCTCTATTCATAATCAGATTTATCTCTCTTTAGCTTAAGAATTTACGATTTACAAAGAGAGTATGTCACAGTCATTGAGTTCATATATTTTCAAAGACCACATTGGTTTCACCATAAGACAAGGAAGAGATTGAGGCCACCCTTCTAACTTACAAGAGCAACACCTGGAAGGAAGCCAACTAAAAGAGAGAGCATACTCATTTTAAATTAACATCAAATCTAACTCATACATGGCACAACTACCCAGATATTTCCCAGTGTCTTCCAAACTTGGAGATTTTTTTTTTTTAGTTTTTATTTATTCTTTCCATAAAACTTCTCACTTGTAAACTTTCAAACTAAGCTGAAGCGAATCAAAAAGTTTCAGCTCTCTTTTTCCACTGAGGACAGGTGAGTACTGTGCCCTGCCAGCCTCATCAAGCTGCCTACACTAGCACCTTTCTCAGCAAGAGGAAACTTGCAACTTACCTCCTTGGAATGATGCCATTTTCCAAGCTTGTTGTCTGACTTCGAAGCCAGCGGCGCTGATAACTGCTGGAAGAAGACGTAGAGGAACTTGGAGACGGGAAAGGTGTAATCAAAAGGCTGCTTAGTGAGGCTGTGAGGAAGAAAATTTGAAAGTCGAAAGTTCAGGTAAATGAGTCCTCGTGTAGCTACACAAAAAAATACACTGCCAAGTAACCTAAATTTTCAGGTTCTACTGGTCACATCCAGCAGGGGGAGACTGTAACTTTTCTCTTACTAAGACTTCTGTATAGCAAAGAAAACATCCTTTAAAAAGGAAAACAAATTAAAAGAAATAAGGACTACAGACACAGCAAGTGCATTAACTATCAGGCCTCACATTACAAATGCAAAATAATTACTACTCGTGCAGAGTGTAGATTGCAAATTTCTGATAAAATGGTCCACATAATTGTTTATATTGCTACCCAGTAAGTAATGCCATACACAATGTTTACTTACACATATTTCCTCCTTTTGACCACTTCTTCACTCTACATTCTAAGGTGAAATTAGGCAAACAAGTAGTTCCTCACACAGTAGTCTCTCTCCTGCCTCCTATCTCCAAATACACATGACTCATCTCCCTGGCCCCAATCCCCCTGCCACTCCTTGGCTGTGAAAGAGTAACCTCTAGTCTTAAATACATTTTCTGCTTGGATTACTTATTGCCTCCCAGCCTCTCTCTACTTCCTCCTGCTACACAATATTACATGCCTGCACTTGGGGCCTCGGTGAGTGTGAGCTGACATGCCAGCCCAGACTCCTCCAACAGGCAGGGAGGGACTGGTCCCCGCCAGGGTAGGCAAAGGGATTCTTTCAAATCACAGCTGCTTGGCGGATGTCTACCGGTTTGGAAGAATGGAAGGACGAGACAGACTTTTCCTCCTTTTACTTCCCTAGGGCTAAAGAAGTGGACAATGAAATGTCACTCGGTCCAGTGGAAAAGGAAATGGGGTGTTACAGGTGGCTGGTCAAGATTTTCAGAAGCAAATCAGAGCAAAGGAAACTGATTTCAGTAAACACAGTATACTATGCTCATGGATATCACCTGATAAGGCAGTTTCTCCATATTAACTATTTACACTTCTACAGGCAGATGGCAATAAGGTGACTTCCTGACCTGAGTACTTAAATACTACCAAATTTCCTTGGCTACTAGTCAATAATCAATAAGCAAATGATGAGTGTCCACAATGTGCCGGGCATTGTGCTGGGCAACTGGGATACAGTGGTGGATAAGACACACACACACAAATCTGCCTGCATGGAGCTTTAAATCTACGAGAATATCAATTAACTTCCCAGGCTACAAAATTTAGATGCATAATGACTCAAGCTTCTTTCCATAGCAGAGGTCTATGAGATGCTTTTCTTTTAATCTAGTCAATATTCACAGAAAACTTGCTGGGTAGATCTTAACCATCTCTGTGTCCCTTGTACCCAGAACAGTGCCCTGAACACAGCAGACTATTAGTAAATGTTTACTGAATGTACAGCACTTCTTCACTAAAGTGTTACCCAGATGTGGCTGGCCCTAGCAGGTGGCCTCTGTTCTAACCTGGTTTCAGCCTTGAGGTTGGGCTTAAATCTCCAAAATCAAATCCACAGTTCAAACATCAGTGAGAGGGTAATTTTACAGAGAATTCTGAAGAGAGATAGAAGAGAGTTTCTCTTCAAAGTCATACATAATTACTTCATAAAAAACCCCAGTTAGACATTTCTGCCACACCCCTAAGTTCTGAAAGTCCCTTCTAAGATCCAGAAGATCCTGTTCCCTATTCCCAAATCTTCAGGGTCTCCTGTCTTTCTCCCTGTCTTATGCTGAGCAAATCGACTTCTCCTTGGCAGGTGGAGGACACAGTTGAGGCGTAGTACTTGCATTATAAACATTTTCTCCCTATCACAGAGGCAAGATGGAGATGACCTTGAGATCCAATTTATCTGGAAATTGTATTGCTGTATAATTCAGGTTTAATAAACTGAGTAAGAGCCCAGGCTCCTGGTTTGAATCCCAGCTCTGCCACTCACCGGCTGTGACACTCAGGCAGCTTACTTAACCTGCCAGCCTTCTCATCTGTAAAATGGAGACAATGCCACACCTCAGTATTTCTCATGAGAGCTGCAACCTGCTACGAATTGGACACTGAAATGTCACTGGGTCCACTGGAAAAGGAAATGGGGTGTTACAGGTGGCTTGTTTGAATTGTTTAGTGGATTGAAACCAACATTAAAAAAAATAAGAAAAGAGAATATATTGCAGTGTTAATATTAATTGATGCAACTTTTGTTACAAATAAAGATATCTGATATTGGATCATGATGTAAAATGCATTAACATGGGTTGCAGACGAAAGAAAGGTTTGAAAAACACTGACCTATTTCATAACATTCCTGTGACAACTAAACAAATCAATATATGTAAAATGTTTAGCCCAGCACCCCATAAAATAAATGTTAGCTCTTCACTCTCTCTGACAATTCTTGGAAAAGGTGGGCTAAGTAAAACATTTTGAAGTACTAAAAGGTTATTAATCCTAATTAGTTAACTATGAGAGAAACCAGGACGTGTAACAGAGACGTGAAAAGGAGAGGCAAAAAATTCAAATAAAAAACAGAAGAGAATATGTCTTTTCATTATAAAATGCTGAACAATAATTTTTATGGCATACAAATGAAATATTAAGCTAACGTGTTGGTTGGCCTAGTGCTGTCTGACACTTCCTCATCAAAAAAATTTTAATGTTATTTAATCAGATTTTTATGTCAAGTACTGTGGTATACCATTGTCAATCACATGCCTAGGAAACAGTACAGTTACAACTCTCAAATGCAAGAACTGGCCTAAGGGTGGCTTGCAACCGACTGCATTTTCATGAGAAAAGGGTGGATTCAGATTACCTGTTCTATCAACATTTAGTGCCTTTGACTGTTGGCCAGACTCCGGGTCTGAAAGGCAGTGCAGTCTGATGCAATGCTAGGGCTCTGGGGTGCATCCCAATCACCTGAGGAGATGGTTCAAAAACAGAGCTGCATGGGCTCAGCTGACGCACTCTACCTTTGCTATGGGCCTGGCATCTACAGGAGACGGAAGAAGTTCTGCAGGAGAGTTAAGTGAGGTGGGTTCCAGCCCCCAACTGTGCCCCCAGTTAGCAATGTGAGCTGGGGAAAAAAACTCTCCAACTGGTGCCTCCGTTAGAAAATGTGACACTTTTACATTATTCACAGGCTCAGTATCAGCTTTAAAAGTTCTATGTCTAATGTTCCCTAATATCTTTAGTATCATTTTTTTAGAATACTTTTATAATTAGAAAAAATATGAATACACATAGATTGCAAAGACTTTGGCAATTCTGTGCATCGATAAGGAAATAAAAATCAGCCTAAAGCCCACCATCAGGTCACTGTCCACACTTTGTACTTGGCTAACTCCCCATTTAAACTTGTGCTTTCATTCTCACCCTCCCATCTGAGGAGGACTCTTCAACTAGCACCCATTCATTCCTGCAGAAATTAGCAATGAGAACAAAGAATAAGTCTACAGGTTTAAAAGAGTTGACTGCTGGCTTTTCTTGGCCTATGCCATTCAAGTTTACGACCAATGTTTAACTTCCCCTGAAAATACGTTTGTTGCTTTAAGAGTTTACCAGAAACACTGTACTGATGATTTGACTACAGAATTTGGATTTGACTAAATAATGCCCTGAAGCTCTTAAGCCAAATCCATTTACTCAACAAATACTTACTGAATATCTACTAAGAGCTGGGGTGCCATGCTAGGCACCAGAGACAGAAAATTAAAAGATTATAGACAGACTTTCTGCCCTTAAGAGGCTTACACTCATGGAATAAATAAGGTGATTTCAGACTGTGATAACTACTCTAAAAATAAGTTAGTATGATTTTCTTTAAGCAACTAGGGCAAAGGTTTATAGGGGTGGCAGAGGTAAATTCTTTAATCAGTAGTCAGAAAACACCTTTACGAAAATGGGACATATCAACTAACACTTAAATGCCAACAAGAGCCAGCCATGGAAAAGGCTAAAAGGGAGGGCATCCCATATATTCCATATGAAAAGAACTGGATAACACCAATAATTTTTTTTAACACCAATAATTATTTTAAAAACCTATGGGTATCTCTCCTATGTATTCCCTCCCCTCGTTCAAATATCCATCGAGCATCTACTATATATCAGGCACAATTCAAGATGCTGGGGACAGAGTAGGCAAGGTGACAGAGTAGGTGGGTTTCTGCTCTCATGGAGCTCACTTTCTAGGGGAGAAGAAACAAAGAAAAATCCCCCAGGAATTATAAGATAACCACAGAATGTCGTAAGTCATAAGGAACAACCTTCACACTGGCAAAGGAAGTGCAAAAGTCAAGAGCTCAGAAGCAGTTATAATTTCTTCAATGGGAAGAATTTTGAGGTTCGCTAATTGATGCTGCCGAAAATGGGATCATAAGACTAAACAAGTGGCAGGCCCCCTTGGGACAGTGTGCAGGAAGAGGGCTACATCAAATGTGCAGGGCAAGTGCAAACTCTGGCCTACGGCAGCAGGTTAAGACCCTGCCAAACATATCTCACTCGCAAGGAGACACTTGGGGGAAGGACAATGCAGAGAATTCCTACTCTTCTGTCATCAAAATAAAAACTGTTATCACTGTGATCAGGCCACTTATTTCCTCTCCAAGTTCTTGTACTACTCTCCCCTCACTACATTCCTGCCTTCTCTCTACTCCTTATACACAATGGTCTTTCTATTCCTTACATACAAATCTCCAATGCCTGTTCTCACTCTAGGTCTTCCCACTAGCTATTCCCCGTGCTTAAAGTGCCCTTTGCTCTGATCTTCACGAAGCTGGTTACAACTGGCATTCAAGTCAGCTGAAATTTCACCCTCTGGGAGAGGCCTTCTGTGAGCACCCCAGATGTTTTATTTTCCTCAGTGATAAGTGCTTGCCAACATTTTATTGTCTATTATCTGTGTCTCCTTTACCAAATATAAACTCTATTAGATGAGGGATCATGTCTATTTGATCACTGATCTGCCCCCATATCTCACAAAAACGTCTGGCACAGAAGATGCTCAAGAAATGTTTCCGCATGAAGAATGAACAAATGATTATATGGAGCACAGTGATGTCTGTCTCAATCAATAATTACGACAGAAAGAAAACATTAGAGAAACAAATTTCTAGAGAGAATTCAAAGCCTGAATGTGTTAAAAGTTTCCTGTGGTCAAAGCTATATACACAGCATTTGGATTTTCTCTTTTCTCCCCCCACCTTCATTAAAAATATAATTTTTTTTCTTTTTGAGGAAGATTAGCCCTGAGCTAACTACTTCCAATCTTCCTCTTTCTTTTTTGCTGAGGAAGACTGGCCCTGAGCTAACATCCGTGCCCATCTTCCTCTACTTTATATGTGGGACACCTACCACAGGATGGCTTTTGCCAAGCGGTGCCATGTCCACACCCGGGATCCAAACCGGCGAACCCCAGGCCACCAAGAAGCGGAACATGTGAACTTAACCGTTGTGCCACCTGGCCGGCCCTAAAAAAATAATTTTTTGTGGTGGGGTGGTAGTCTGGCTCTGAACCAGAACACTTTTTATATCTGTTCGACACAGAGGGTACTACATCCAAAACACAACAATGATCTTTGTTTACTCTAACACTGACAGTACTTCTCTTACAGTGTTTGCTTAAACACTTGAAAAATATAAGGTTCCTTAAAGATTACCAGTTGTACCTCTAATCACAGCAGAAGAGAAGCATTTAAAGGGTCAATTAATAGAGCTGTAATTATTGTCTGATAGGAAAGTATCATTTTTTACAAATGAAATGTTAATAGGCAAATCAAATTTTAGTTAATGCATTTTAGTTCCTAAACCACAAAATGACTTTCAGACTATAAAGGGTCTTCAAAAGCACCACAGGTACTTTAAGTTTTAATAAACTTCCTATAAAGTCCCCTGAATGAAAAGACAAAGAAAATGTTCTTGCCACCATGATTTCAAAACACCTTAATTTTTTAAAATAGATTTTATTTTTTAGAGCAGTTCTAGGTTCACAGCAAAGCTGAATGGAAGGTACAGAGATTTCTCATATGCCCTGTGCCCCTACACATGCATGGCCTCCCCCATTATCAACATCGCCACTCAAGTGCTACATTTGTTACAAGTGATGAAGCTACAGTGACAAGTCATAATTGCCCAGAGTCCATACTTTACATTAGGGCTCACTCTTGGTGGTGTACATTCTATGGATTTGGACTCACCACTATATTGTCATACAGAATGGTTTCACTGCCCTAAAAATCCTCTGTACGCCACCTATTCATCCCTCCTCGCCCACCCCTCAGCCGACCCCTGGCAGCCACTGATCTTTTTACTATCTCCATAGTTTCGCCTTTTCTGGAACGTCATACAGTTGGAATCATACAGTATGTAGCCTTTTCAGATTGGCTTCTTTCACTTAGTAATATCCATTTAAGTTTCCTCCATGTCTTTTCATGGCTTAACAACTCATTCTTTTTAACACTGAATAATATTCTTAAATTTTAATTCCTTATCTACAACAAATTCTAGCCCAGACGTGGTGATCAACTCACTCTCTACGTTTACACACTGTTATTTAACCAGTGTGTATGTCTTTTTATCTGTAGTCTGCACTCTAAGAATGAAGTGTCTACAAAGACTTTTGGAAAGCAAAAAAACTCTCTTGGTCCTTTGATCTTCCATATAAATAAGAGTTATTTTGTCTGGCTTCACAGGAATTTTAATTGAAATTACACTGAATTTATAGATTTGTGGAACTTGATATCTCTCCCCATTTATTTAGGTCTTCTTTTTTTTATTTTTTTTTAATTTTTTTTTTAAAGATTTTATTTTTCATTTTTCTCCCCAAAGCCCCCCAGTACATAGTTGTATATTCTTCGTTGTGGGTCCCTCTAGTTGTGGCATGTGGGATGCTGCCTCAGCGTGGCTTGATGAGCAGTGCCATGTCCGCGCCCAGGATTCGAACCAACGAAACACTGGGCCGCTTGCAGCGGAGCACGCGAACTTAACCACTCGGCCATGGGGCCAGCCCCTATTTAGGTCTTGTTTTAATAAAATTTTAAATATCTCCATAATAGTATCACATTTTTTCTTGGAATTATTCCTAGATCCCTTATAGTTCTGGTTGCTTTACATATTAGATTTTGCTTATAATTTTTCTTAAACAGCATATAAGAATGCAAGTATAGAAAGGAAAAAGCTTAAGTAAAAGAGTCAACAAATTTGTGAAACTGAAGAAGATAAATATCCAGTCTAGGAGAAGAGCAAAGGTCTGACTTGAAATATGAGAAGTACAAAGAAATGTAGAAATTGAGTTCTGCCCAAGCTGCAGTACAGATTGCCAAGTTCACATATACAAGACAAGGCAAAGCCTAAGGTAAAGATTTGATAATAAAGATACAACAGGACACTTTTAGATTTGGACAGTTTATTACTTACATAGACAGTGAAAAGAAGAATAAGTGAAAGATGCCAGCTCCCCATGATTCTTGTCCCACACACCAGGAAGGACAGCACTGACACAAAAGAGGTCAGATGCCTGCAATACAAGTTGTGGGAGACCCTGTTGCTGGGAGTCAGTTCTAGACTACAGCTAGCAGTGTTATATTCTGCAGCTCTGGTCTGACGGGGGTATGGCAGAAAGCTCTATTATCTCATCAGAGGAGGTGATGAGAAACTGTCTCATGACAACTTCCCAGGGGAGATAGAGAAGTGAGTGGGAGACGACCTCCTAGCAGCTCCTCAGAGACCTCCCATTCTCTCCTGTTCCCTGCGGAGCACAAGTTGTGCTGCCAAGACTCAGATAAGCTGCAGTTCAAGCCTTTGCCTATATGGATACATTTAAGGTCAACAGGGTGCCACGGCCTTTTCCCTGCATAGACGACAAACAAAACGGTACCTTACTTGACTCTTGCACCTCACCACAAAGCACTGTATCAGTTAACTCAATGAAGGTTTCAGGTACAAATGACATGTCATTTTGCATTATTCAGTGGTGATCCATGTTGTAATGAAGAGTCTGACTCCATTTTTTTGATGTTTGACTGCTGACAGCTTTTAAGCTTCACCTCCACCTCCTTCCCTTTCTGTCCACATCTGGGCAAACTGATGAGAAAGTCCAGTGCTCCCTCCTTTGGAGCCAGTGGGAAGTTCAAACCACATACAAGAACTCTCACCCTGGCCATACCTCCTAACCACCATAAAAACCCCAAGGTAGTCGCCTTTCCCTTTCTCTCATTTTCTGACCAGCTTGGGAAGCCCACTCTACTCTCACCAGAAAGCCTCATTATGTGAATAATAAATCTTTTCATATCCTCTTGGTGTGTGTGTGGTGTTCCCAGTCTTGACATCTAAACCAAATTTTAGTGGGGTCCATCCACTAGCTGCATAGTGGCCAAAACACGTCCTATTTGAATACTATGATGATGTGTATTCTTACCCTTAAGGTTTATTTTAAAACACTTAAATAAAAATGTTTGAAGGTTCATATTAGAAGTTTTTCCTCATACTGATCTTCTTAAGAACAGAGGAAATGCAGTTGCACAGAGAGTGGGGAAATTATTTTTCTCATCAATGATTTGAACATTTTGATGAGGAAGAGAATCTAAACCTGAATTAAGGTGATAGATAACAAGGTCAATGACTCTGGTCTCAATCCTGGCCCTCTGAACCTTACTCTACTCATGCACCCTAGACTTACAAATTTTAGCTTCTGCTCCAATCCATCTCTTCAGAGCCAGTTTCCCATTTCTAAATTACAATGACTATTCACAGCTGGAGAACTTACAGATGCTTCCAACTAAAAACTTATCTCAATATTTGTCTCCCCAGACAGGCCTCCTGCTTTCCCTGTACTGGTTAATGCCATCATCTTCCGCTTGTTTTCCTAAGTTAGAAACTAGAGTCATCAGTGCTTTCTCCCTCCTCCCCCAGATCCCATGTCCCATTAGTCACTGAGCCCTGCCAATACTACCTGATAGTAAGGCTGAAACTCATCCCTTTTCTCTCCCAAAACCTTACTTGAAAATTTCTAATGGCAACCACTAAAAGAACCTCTTAAAAAATCACTTAGGTTTTTGATTCCTGTATTCACAGAGGACACTTTCAAAATATCCAAAAGAGAATACAATGAGAATGTATATCCCCTCCATACCTACCCCAGGTTGTATCCCTTCCAGAGACATTCTACAAATATACTTATCTATCTTTATACATAGAGAGAGATCTTGTATATGCCTTTTTTTGAAACAGAAACGATAGTTTACTGTAACACACTGTTGATACACCTTTCTTTTTTCACTTAAAAATATATCTAAGAGAGCTTTTCTATTTCAAGGCATGCTGAGCTGCCTCAGGCCTCTGCACTGCCACACAGTATTCTTTTCCTGGGAAGTATATAATTTAACGAGACCTTGCTTCCAATTTTTGCTAAACAACAGTATCTCATCTTGTCTCCTACTTCCAGTTCTCAGCTTCCACAATGACGCTAGAAAAATGGTTCTCAAACTTGTTATAAGTAAAAGTCCACGAATACAAATGTTCAATTTTAAATAAAATGTATTTCTCACTTGACTTCCTTAATACAGTCCAAACATTTAGGGAATAAGGCAAAGATCTCTGCGTAAACTGCTAAATTATAACGTAAAACACATTGTGAGCTTATTATTTCTTCACTTACTGAAGAAACTTCTTTTAAAAAAAAGATAGATGAAAAGATAGTCTTTCTAACTAGTTAAGGCAGTAAATAAGTTGGACACTCTTGGCTTTGCTCTATTTCTTATTCTCTCTCCATGTGTGTTAAAAGTACATCAAGAGGCATTGGAGTACTTATTAAGAGGAGTAAAATGTGTTCAGGCATAGATTAGAATTAAGATTTTATTTTCTCTCTGTTATTACAAAAAGCTACTTGATAACCCAGAAAAAAAGTTGCATACTTTTCAAAGATACTATTCCAAAAAGGGAAAGAGGAAAAGATCCAATGAACTGTTTTTCAAAATTTTATCCTAAATCAGAATTATTTTATTATACCAGCTTTACACACGAGTGCGCGCACGCACAAACACACACACACAGTGGCAAGAAGCCTGAAAAGTCTGAGGACATTATATTGAAAAAAAGTTAATGGAAAAAAATCTATTGCCTCTCCCTGCCCCATTACCCACTGCTAAATTAGAAAGCGTCATGATTAATCTATTTTAGCAATGAATATATTAGCTTAGTTTTCTCTAGAGCAGAGTTTGTGAAGCACCACACAGATCTAAAATATAAAGCCAGTCAATTTACATCCTTTAGCTGCCCCCACTAACAAGATTAAATCCAAACTCCGTAGCATGGCACCGGCGCCATTCAAAATCAGCCTTTCATAACTAGCCTTACCATCTGACCTTCCCAACCCTCTGTTCTACTCCCGCCACTGTTCAAAGATTCTAGCTGTGTAAGCCCAAGGATCTACACCCTTGCACAAACTATTTTCAGAAATACTCTTTTCCTAAACTCTGATGCAGTTCTCTTCCACCTTCAAGGTGTCACTCAAACATAATTTCTTCTATGAGGCCATCCTCCTAACTTCCCAGGCGAAGGTTCTCACTCTTCCTCTTTGTTCTGACAGTATGTTATGAGGTAGTACTTACCACACTGTATTTTAACTCTTGGTTTACACATGACTCTTCCTGAGGACAGCTGCTACATTTTACATTTCTTCAAAAACACTGTATCAAATTGCTCTACTGCATAAATCCCCAAAATAATTTAGCTCTCTAACAACAGAGTTTCCTTTGGGAATTCAAAACCATATGGCTCTTTGAATTCCTTGAGCATACTATGCAGAGAGCAAATCTGCTGCTGAACAAGAAGCAAGCTCCTACATCCATTCCTTCCTTTGAAGGTTGCCTGAGGAAGGGGACGTATAAGGAAGGGGTTGATGCGAGAGGACAAAGAGCCTCAGCTTTCTTTTTGTTGGAGAACTGTAAAGTCTCCTCCAAAATTCCTTTTTGTCCTGGAACAAGTTTCTCTCTATAAATAATGATTTAAAAAACAACAAAATAAAAGCTTTTCTAAAGTTACTTCTTTACTGGACTACTGGAAAAAAAAAAAAAGAAATTTAAATTATTGCTCAGACCTGACTTGTGATAATCAGAATTTTGGGTGGCATTCATGAAGCCAGTTGCAAGATGAACTGGTCTCAGCTATGATTTGAGAGATTCTGCTAGCCTCGTATATACAGCTACAAAAATTGCCCAATCTTGAAAGGTGCTGACCTAAGTAACGTTGGAAATGAGTGGATGTCTGTAAGACTAAAGGTAAGAGGAACTACACACATAAGCTCTGCACTCCGCTTAATAAAGTTGTTTCCTACAGAGGTACAGGTTAACAATTCTGACACTGCTATATATGTATACTGAAATGAAAAACACAATTAATTAAATGGATGGCAGACAGTGGGAGCCAGGTTTCTCACCGTTGGAGTGGGAATTTACAGATAAGCAAGAGTAGGAAGGTAGAATGTTCCATGTGGTTAATGGGTAATGGATAATAGAGATATCAGTACAAACTCATGTTTAACTTATTATAGACACAGATGTTACATACAGCAATACTTATAGATATATGTATATACACAGTTAGCATAAACCCATATTTTTTGCCTGTCAGCTGAGAGAGTCTATAAGAAATGACACTCCAGTAGCAACAAGCACATCTATCATCCAGATCTTGGAATCTAATACCATTCTCTAATAAAAGGACAAGGCTCCGTGGAGAAAAGGCTGATTCTAGGAATGGGGTAGGAAATACACAAGACAAGTCTGGAACATCTTGTAGTGCCAGAAATTAAGGAAATGCTCAAAACACGCACACACACACACAGAAGGAGGTATGTTAAAGACATGCAGGAGTCAACTGAAAGAGCTCCATGGTTTCCATGGCCAAAGTTGGAACAATCTGAATAATAAAATAAAGTACTATTAGGTTTTCTTTTTTTTTTTTTTTCAGGAAGATTAGCCCTGAGCTAATTACTGCCAATCCTCCTCTTTTTGCGGAGGAAGACTGGCCCTGAGCTAACATCCATGCCCATCTTCCTCTACTTTACATGTGGGACGCCTACCACAGCATGGCTTTTACCAAGCGGTGCCATGTCCACACCCGGGATCTGAACTGACGAACCCTGGGCCGCCAAGAAGCCGAACGTGTGAACTTAACTGCTGTGCCACCGGGCTGGCCCCTAAAGTAGTATTAGGTTATAACCCAAAGTATAAAATAAATATCTATGAGTCCTTATTGATATAAATGACTGAATGAATGAATGAATGAATGAGGGACAAGAGACAAATCTCTCATGCAGGAGAATTCCAAACAGCTTATGTAGATACTCTGCCCTCAAGGAGGAGGAGCATAACTCTCCATTCCCTAGGCATGGGCTATGCATACTGACTTCCTTCCTAAGTTTCCCCCTAAGTGAGGGGGAACTAAAGAGCAGCTTTACAGTGGAGAAACCTGACACACACTATGTCAGCTGGGTAATTAAGGCCAACGTCAATGGTCATAAATTATGCTGATAGTATGTACCCTTGATATGATATGTGATGAAAATGGCACTTAACCTCTGTGATCTTTCTTCCAAAAGCCCATCTAAACATGTGAAAAACATCAAACAAATTCTAATGGTGAGGATTCTATAAAATACTTGACCACTGCCTCTCAAAACTGTCAAGGCTATCAAAAACAAAGAAAGTCTGAGAAAACGCCACAGCCAAGAGGAGCTCAAAGAGACATGACAACTAAATGTAACAAGGTCCTGGAACAGAAAAAGGACCTTAGGTAAAAACTAAAGAAATAAGCTGCCTATGGACTTTAGCTAATAATAATGTATCAATATTGGTTCATTAATTATAACAAATGCCAATATTAATGTAAGATGTTAATAATAGGGCAAACTGGGTGCAGGTTATATGGGAACTTTCTGTATTATCATCTCAATTTTTCTGTAAATCTAAAACTGCTCTAAAAAATAAAATTCATTCAGAAAACACTTCCCGTCTCTCAACTCTTCAAACAGAAAGTTAAAAACTATAGAAAAAAGGAATAAATGTGTCTCTAATGTCTCTACAGCTTCTACTGCTAATTCAATGCAAACATCTGGAGTCTCTATTCTGTTTCAGAATTAGGACCTTGGTCCCTTCACAATGTAAGGTGGGTATAGGAAAAGAGCTCTTGGAGAACAAGCTACAGTAAGAGTATAAAGAGGACTTTAACAGAGTGCTAACTCCACCAGAGGTGTAGAGCTCCCACCAGCCTTTACATGGACGCAGCGATTTTAGAACAGCCTCCAGATATGAGCAGATGGTATGTGAAGGCGAACACATCTAGCAGGCACACTCCGTCTCTGCCCCCTTTCTCCTAAGGAGAACTGTGAGGCTGTAGGTAAAGATGGCCTGCAATAGAAGCCAAACCACTAAAGAAAGTAAGTCCTCTCTAATGCTCATAATTCACATTTGTATCAATAGCGCCCCTAATCTGGTCAGTCTCAAGGTCCTCTCATGAGAAAACATTCAGATCTGGCTGCTGTAGACTTTTCACCTTAATTCAAACTTGGCCCCTCAACTTTCCTGCTTCTCAAAGGGCGAGGAAAACTAGTTTTAGGAACAATTTAGAATCTGAATAGTACCAAACAAGTGAGATTTTGACAGGTACAACGTGAACCATTTACATCAATTACACTTTTGCTTGTTTGTTTGTCTTTTGCTTTTTTTTTATTTTGAGGAAGATTAGCCTTGAGCTAACATCTGCTGCCAATCCTCCTCTTTTTGGTGAGGAAGATTGGCCCTGAGCTAACATCCGTGCCCATCTTCCTCTACTTTATATGTGGGACACCTGCCACAGCATGGCTTGATAAACAGTGCATAGGTCCGTGCCTGGGGTCCAACCGGTGAACTCAAGGCTGCCGAAAGCAGAGTGCACGAACTTAACTGCTGCACTATACTGGGCCAGCCCCACATCAATCACATTATAAACTGACAAGTTACCCAGGAAAACCCAAACTTCTGCTAATGTTTCTGTTGGTATTAGTTTCCTTAACATCTCTTTAAATCTTTTCTGGAACAAGAAGGGACATAAACAAACAAACAAAAGAAAGTTACTGCAGGAACTGCAATATCAGTGTTCAGAATGGGCCCCAGTCGAACGGTACTCATCTCTCTTTCTTTCACAGAGAGGTAAAGAGCTGTCATCACACAAAGCTAAACCTATTAAATTTTGTCAGCCACTAGACAGCAATTTTGATTGAGAGTGATCTTGTTCCACGGTAGTACCCACATTTTCTTGCCTGGAAATTCAACTATAATAAAGCCAGCCCCAGTGCCAGTCCTGTCCCAAATGGCTAGGCCCTAAAGGGCATGGAGCTGAGCTCTGAGATAAAAGATCTTCAATGTACACTCATAGCCTTTGAGTAACTGATATACTGATGTAATTCAAAGAGTTCAGAGCCAGCCCTAATGGCCTAGTGGTTGAAGTTTGGTGCTCTCACCGCTTCGGCAGCCTGGGTTTGGTTCCCGGTCATGGAACCACACCACCCATCTGTCGGTTGCCATGCTGTGGCAGTGGCTCACATAGATGAACCAGAAGGACTTACAACTAGGATATACAAACGTGCACTGGGGCTTTGGGGAGGAAAAAAGAAAAAAAAGAGTTCAGATACTCCTACGGTAGAGAACACTGATAGTGCCCCATATGGAATGGGGCAATTATCCTGAGTTCCACAAACACAAACAAAAATAAAAACAGTTCTCTTAGCACTTCATAAGTTGCTCTTTATCTTCTCAGATTTTACATTTGTACAAAAATTGCTATAAATGGAAATGATACAGGTCTAATCAAGAGGAGTTACATTTCTGACTAAGGGTTCACTGTCCAGCTTTACAGAAAAGGTTCTGAAGACCAAATCGAATCAAGTATTTTTATTTAACCATAAATAAAATGATGCGTACTTTACATTATGTGACATATATAAACCAAATATGCGGATTCAGTAACAAATTACATTTCATTTAATAACTCAGGAGCAAAGTTGAACCCAGTGGGATGAAGGACTCTGGTGCTACACAGAAGGAACACACAGACTCCTTTGAGCTGTGTCTAAGGGCAGGAGCTAGCAACAGAAATGAGCAAACGGCCAGGAGGAAAAGCACCTGAGGCCTGGATCCAGTCCTAGCACATCTGAGGACTGACCAGCTGGCCCGTTTGGTGAAGGTGCCATGTATCACTGCTGAAACCAGCAGGATGCTCCTAGTCTCTAATGGAAGGTGGAGGCTGCATGTATGTTATGTGTTCATCAGGTAAAGCCCTGCACACCTCCAAGTCTTCAAATTGCAGATCGTTAGTTCACTACCCTTCTTTTACAGCACCGAATCTACCTCACATCTGAACCACAAATCAAAAATCTATAGCAGAATCGTGTACAAAAGCAGAAATAGAGATCTTAAAAGCAGTATTAGAAAAGTTTAAGGCTTGAAGTAAGGAGAGAAGGGGTACCTGAGATAAAATCTAGATCAGCAAGACTCTAGGACAGAAGAAAAGGTGACCAAGTAGTTGGCAGTCCCTCCCACAGCGATGGACAGAGATACTTCCACATATGCTTTGCTTCCTCTGATTTTATACCCAGTAAGCAAATTCTCAATACAATTGGTTCAAGGAAGACTCCCTCTAAAACAAAAGCTTCTCAAAGAACATCAGTTTCATATGAGTTTGGGTATTAGGAAAAACTGGTCCATGTTGCACAATCACTCCTTGATGCTGTACATCAAAGTTCTAGATATTCAGACATGTGAAACTATCTTAGAATATGGAGAAGAAGAAAACAAAACAAGAAAGAAAATGAGGCCTGTCTTCTATTTCCCCAACTACATCACCATTACGGATAGTTCACTCTATTAGCTCAACCAAGAAAAGGAAGTACAAGTACCTGATCGAGCAATGCCACTGTCCCTGTCTTCATTCTGTCCTCTGCTTGGCATGTCAACTGGAGTGCTATGTGCTAAGAGAACGGCAAAAGGAAATCATGTTATTGGGCTCTCCAAAGAAGGAGTTCTTTAAAAAGGACTGCAGTAATTTTTACATTTCAAAGTAGGCTACTGCTATTGATGATTGGCATAAGTTTATATGGAGATTAACCACAAAGCAAAACTAAATATATAAACAGACGATGGTGAGAGTAAGAAGAAAACAGAATCAAGTAACCCTCTGCCTTTAACTATCCTACTATAGCACACAAACTGTTTTGAGTGGCGCTCATCTCTAAAAAGAACTGAATAATAAACTATTCATGCAGTTGATACAATGAAGAAACACAGGCAGATACTTTTAGCCATTTTCTTCATTAGTAGTAGAATTTAAATAGCACTGTATCTTCAAAATGCTTTATAATCAGTTTCAGTACTAACTACAGGCGACTTAGGGAAGAGAAATACTTGAAAACCATTTCATAAATTTAAAAAATGTTTCTCTGTTTATAAAACCCACTCTCTTGGCAGAGAGAAAACACTTATATTCATTTTCAAATATTTCTTCCTCCACTTCTGTTCCATATACACCCATACACACTATTATTATAGAGTTCCTTAGAGAAACTCATGTCCTGGCATGAATTTAAAAAAATACTTTAAAGTATTACAGACTTCGAGGAATGCTTCAGATTGATCTACATTTCATACTTATTGCACTAGATGGTAGATGACATGTTGCTATAGTAAGCTTTACGATGCTCAAGAAGCCAGGTGCCCTGCCTGATTATTACACTTGCCAGCTATTTTTTGAAACATGCTTATTCACAATTTTAAAGAGAGTATATAAACATGTTATCTTCACTCTCAGTAGGTGGGAGGGTGTCAGTTTCATTAGGGTGTCAGTTAACTATGGTGCTTAGCATATTTCAGGCTACAAAGTAGAACAGAATGAAGAATAATACCATTTGCCATAATCACAACCTCTAATGTTAGTAATGAAGGTTCCCCACACTTGTTAATCATGCTAGACTACAATAGACATTCAACAGCCTTAGCTAGCAAGGCCAGTTAAGTCTCAGAATTTACCTACCCAGAGAGACCCAGATGATTACACCTGTAAAGAACCTAGAAACTGTATTTAAACTACTTAAATGAGAGAGAGAGAGAAAGAGAGGGAGAGAGAAAGGAGAGAGGTCTTCCATGCTCTTATTAGAGTGACTTTTGAAGAAAACCTGTGAGGGTAAGGATGCAGGTGAACAAATGGAGAAAAGATATCATGGCAAAGGGAAACAGTTCATTGCAGCAGAAGAGGCCCAGGAAAATCAGAAAATATAATCCTCTTAGAAACACTAAGGGCTCATTTCAGATCAAAATCAGCTTACACTGAGGTATTAGCAAAGACATTTACAATAGAGGTTCATTGGTGGAATTTTCAAAACACCATGAACTTGGCTGCATTTGAAACTAATATCTCAAGAGCCCCTTGGATTTCTAGAGAGGTGCCAAATAGGATTTTTTTCTAAGAACTTGCACAGGATTTATTAATATGTGTGTGGTTCACACTGTACTCAGCATTCCACACAAACCTGCAAAGAAAGAAGCACTCCGGGTGAGCCGGAGAGGTCCTCCTTCAGCCACCCCCTGCAGCAGTTTGCTGCTGCATGCTTGCAGCAGACCTAGAGACAGAAACACACAGAAGAGGGCAAACAAAGTACACACACAAAAATAAACACAGATTAAAGATAATGCAAAAAAAAAAACACAACACAACAAACGCAAATAAAGCAAAACACACACCCACAATAGTGGTATTCAGAAAGAAACAGCCTACTTATGTGGCTGATTTTACCTAGGTTACTTCCAGCACGACAAGGACCCAAATTATTCTGATTTGTGTTCAGTTTGCCCAAATTAGGGTCTTGATTGATGTATTCAAAGCTGTCCTGAAGGCTAAATCCAGAGAGGGGGAGGGAGGGAGAGAGGAGAAAATCGTCAAGAGACGAATAAAGCTGTTTTCTAACAGACTCTCAGATACAGACAACTTAACAGTTGCTCAGACTTTTCCTTATAAATGAATAAACTCTCACATCTATAAAAGAGAATTAAACTTTCGGGGAATTTGTTGAAGGAAAAAGACAAGAAAAGCTTTTTGGAGATGGTCCAACTGATAAAACGAAACAACACATTCCCAACAATTTCATATTATATAATGGGACACAAAACTCTACAAATTTTGCTTCGGACACTGACACCTAGGATATTGCTATTCATTTCTAAATTTTGCTTTAGTGACTGACACCCAAGATGCTGCTATTCATTTCAAGGGTAGTTTTACATAAACCCTCAAAATGGAATTAATTTTCACTCAGTTCACATTTATGAGCAATTCAGCAACTTTTTTGAGGAGAAGGATATAAAAGAAATTATGACTCCTATAGGAGCTTGGTTTCATAGCTTCTAAAAAATTATAATTACTCATGAACACAAATGTGAGGGAAGCAGATTTTAACACTTTATTGTATTTATTAACAAGTAAAATAAATATCAAGACTTCAAGGACAATACAGTATAATGAGGTCAAAATAATTTTTACTTAAACCTGAGCTCAATATTTCATCACAGGGAGTCAGTGTAATAAATGTTCAGGTAACATCAAGTGTCTGGAAAAATAGATCTTAAGAAATAAACATTAATTCCCATACTGGATTAAGTTATGAAAGTCCAATGTTAAATGCTCACAGAAGCAAATTCAACATTTCATTGAAAAGTAAGCAGACTTAACGGTACCCAAATCCACAGAGGAATATATTTTTAATTTCCTAGGATTATTTTTTTTAAAAAAAGCCTTCATTTGATCCCAAAGAATGCCCTTCTAATTTATAACAAACGTTTCTTTCAAAATCACCAAAGTATAACACATTTTGTTGTTTTATTAAAAAAAAAGTCTATGAAATATTTTTGCTTGAAAAGTTCAAAATATACCAACAAATGTGCCAGAATGAGAGTTTTTAGACACTTCAGTATTCTCAGTCTACACAGAAGTATAAAATTAGAAGGAGAAAAAACTCAAGGAGTGAAAATCAAAATATTGCATGGCCCAAGTGCCAATCAATCACAGAGTCTACACTGATGGCTCAGAATAGATGGCAAGCACAGAAAACCCATCCTGCCACACAGATGCTTCTCAGCCTGGAAAAACTTGCTATGTACTTCATTCCTTTAGAAATAAATAAATAAATAAACTAACAGACAAGTTTTTTTTAAAAAAAGATAAAATAATATTGGGAAATACGAGAAATTCAGTAATGTAGCCCCCTTTTTTCCCCTTCACTTTTCATTTTCCAGGGAATGAAAGCTTGGCAAGTGACAGTAGGAACACTGTGGGTAACAGATGGACACCTAAAATATATATAGTCATTTGTCTTTAAGGCCACCTGATAAAGTCAAGGCCTTTTCATAGTATGTGTAGACAATGGCCACTTTTAAAATCCTTTTGTTAGTGTGGACTCATCCTGCTTCTCATTTCAAAAAGCCTTATGGTCCTCAAAGAATTACTCTATCCAGAAATAGCCACTTTAAAAAACAAGGGGTTGCAAAATCCCACGCTTACTTATTTGTACTCCCACAGAAGCTGCCCATTCTAGCAGAGAAGACTTTACTAATCATCAATTGTGGAGGAGACCTGGAAATAAAAAAAAGATGGAGAAATGCAATTTTGAATTAAGGAGTCACTATCAGCATTCCACTTCTCACAACTAGTAAAAAAGGAAGCCCCAACTCACCGTATGTAGTGTATCTTTAAGGTGGATCCTTTGTAACTCATTGCAACTGAGCCAAACATCATTTCCCCCAGCATGTTGACATCAGAAGCTGGTCTTGTGTACTACCACACATGAAGGAAACCAAAATCAAAGTTAGTATGTGGCACAACATGACATGCAATGCAACAGAGAATAGTGTTTATTAATCTCTGGATCCCTCTTTGGTTTAGTGGGTAATTAAAACTCTTTTTCAAAGCAGCAATTAATCATTTTATAAACAATCTAAAATGGTGGTTGCCTATTTTTTTCCCCAAATTATTACTGATGTTCATGATTTCTTCTTTATACACAATATCTTCATACAGGATCCAAGTGTTTTAGCAGAGTTTTCAATCTTATTATGAGAAACAAAGATTTTCATTATTTCCACTTATAAACTCTAAATAGAAAGATTAAGTTATGAAAAAAAAAAAAAAGAAAGATTAAGTTATGAAAGAAAAAGGGTAACTCTTCTCTTGGTATATTAAGAATACATCCTGAAAAGAAATATGGTTCAGTATTATTCAACCAAATAATTAACAGCGTTGAACAAAAATGCCAATTGGTACAGGCAGGGTTCTGAGTGTCCAAAAAACAGGTGGTCTGATACCTCTAAAGTTTTAGAAAAAAATTACAAAAATATTTGACCCTTCCAGCTTCTGACCAGTCTTCCCTGTCCCTTCTGTCATCTAAAAGAGTGGACCGCATTGCCTCTACTTTCCCCACCTCATTTGCTTGTTAACCTACTGCAGCCTCATGCATTCAACTGCTGTAGTAATGACCTTTACCTTCCTGTCAAATTCAATGAACACTTTCCAGTTTGCTTTCTTAAATGTCTCTCATGGTATCTGATGCTCTTAATTACTCTCCTTTGTGAATCTCTTCTTTCCCAGATCTCCCCTTGAACAGGGTTGTTCCTCAGAAGGCCTCCTATCATTGCTGGCATTCTCAACCATTGATTTTGATTATTCTTTACATAGGAATAACCCCCACATCTTTATCTCTAGGCCCAGACCACTACTTCAGTTCTAGAATCCTATATCCAAATACATTCAGTCACATATTATAATATTTGAAAATTATGAGCATATTATGATATGTGAATGGATGTGTTTGGTTACAGGATTCAAAGCACCTATTCAGTTGGTGACACACTGAAGAACAGGATAGATACGAATATCAACCAAGCTGGTATGCCATAGGCACCCCAGCATAGCTTGACCAAAACAAAACTCTCTTGTGACCCAGCCCACCAGCCAAATTCTCTGCTGCTATGCTTTCCACCCAAGCAAAAACATGGGAATCATCCTTAAGACTCTCTTCTCAATCTTTTATTTTTTTTAACTCCAAATACACACACATACATATACGCACACACTAACGTACATATGCACACCTACTTATACGTGTTTGCAGAGGAAAGAGAAACATAAATCTATCAGCTTTATTTAACCAGGCTTCTCTCTGGTTACAGCTCACACCAACCTCTTCTCACTATATGCAGACAGAAACCAACTGGCTTCCACATTCTTTATTAATGACTTCCACCCACCATCTCCATTTAATTATCTGCTTTTTCTTGGGATACAAGGTCCACAAGCCGACTGTGATTCTCAATTAGCTGATAATTTCACTCTATACTTTTTAAACTACAAATCACTTTGAGACCCAGGAGCCCTGTGGAATAAGGGCAAATGCACAGCACAAATCCTGACCATGAAATTAATAAAGTTCTACAGACCTGTGGCTGCTGGTAATTTTCCTGGCTTTGTTTTTCCAGCAACATGAAAAACAAAATTCCACATGGTCAAAATATAAACTGATATATCCTTCATCAATTAATACTCTTCTGCTATTCAATATTTATGAAACATTTCTTCCCTTAAATCTAGTCAGCCAATATTTCTCAATAACCCTAATCTCTATCCTCCAGTGCCTTACACACACACACACACACACACACAGAGCATAGAAAATGCTACCAGCCCTCTGTCCTTCACACTCAAGTTAGGTCTTGCCATTTCTGTCCTCTCCCACACAAGGTTTTCTTCCTCCTACTGGCAAGTGCTATTTTCTTAGGATGCCCATATACATCCCCAGAATCCTTAGAGTTCTTATTTGCAATATTTCTTCCTCATTTGGTATGTATTATACTGCATCACCTCTGCTCAATTATAGTTTTTATCAAGAAATAAAAGCCAAAGTGTGAAAACAGCCTTGACACGAAATATTTAAGAGCACATTTTTGAAGACTTATTCTCATATTCCTGGAGTAGACCCCTCAAGCAGGCACCGTTCCCCATGGAGAAATCACAGTAAATGATTTCAGCCCCCTGGGGTATTCCACACGGAAGGCATGTTTTTACCTGGTACTTCGGAAGCTGTTCCTTAGCATGTTGTAAAGATCCCCCAGAAGAACTATGGGAAGAGGAGATGCTGCCACTGCTGCTGCTGCCACTGCTGCTTCCTTGACAGCACTTGGCTGACATTTTAATAGGGACATCCTCTGTTTTCTGGGTTAAGAGAGACAGGCAAGGTAAAGTAATGCTAAGTACATCAGGCTTCCTCAACACGTTCTTCATTGGGAATTCCTTTGTTAAATTCTTCTGTTATGTTGTGCCTAAGCTGCACAGAAAAAAGAGTTTTTATTTCTTTTTAATGAGGGCAAAATGTGGTTCCTGAGAGTCTGTAATATTTGGGAGGGGGAGATACTGAAGAAGGGTACTAGTCAAAAGGTTATTTATTAAAACTTCATTCTCCTTAAATAATTCAACTATTATTTAGATTCCAATTCATATTTTAAAACCATCAATGAGATCTGATCTCTGTTTTGGTTATTAGAGGATTTTTAGTACTATGTATAGTCATCATCTATAAAATTGATGAGGAGAAAGACATTGCCTCAAATTTAAATTTTACCAAGCAAATGAACTAAGAAGGTAAAACTATTAATATGGAAAGACTGGGCTTGTCTTTTTAATGACAAACCTCCTCTAGCTTTCTTTCAAAGGTAATAGGAAAGAAAATCATGAGGTCGAGTTTGTGAAAGATGGAGCCAAAACTCTGAAATAGGAGCTCCTGTGAATTATACAGCATGTGATGGAAATATGGCCTTTAAAGGTTAGGGGTAATAGAGGATTATCTACTATATAGTCCCGAAATAGAGTTCACTGTCAGTTCTTATGACAGTGACATAAAGGTATAAAGATAGACCTTTATTAATTTTTCCCTTCCTCCTACACCAAAATATATTGCTCCCTACAGAAGCACCCTGTGCCCTCTATGATAAGTTGTTTCTATTCTGAGTCTTATTTGCTTTTTTGTGTGCAGCTTTTGCTTGGAAAACCATGAATGCAACTGCAGCTTATCTAATCTCCAATGTGACAGTCACACTGGTGGTCTAATGCAAATGCCTGCAGTCATGTGCTTGATACAAACTCATGATGTTTTGTGCTTGCCAAGGGGGTGGGGGGCTGAAAATGGGAAAAGAATGTAAGGAAAACACAAACTGTGCTGGTCCATAACAGTCACTCCCGCAGTGACGGCATTCGAAGTTGTACTTGGTTGTTCCCGAGCGTCTGGCACTCCCTCAACACCCTCTTCAGATCTAGCTGTTACTTAATACCACTTAAGCCAGAAACACAGCCCCTCAGAGGGCTTAAAGTGACACAAAGTCCACACCTGCCTCGCAGACTGCTAGACCTTTTGGCTGGGGTACAACACACTGAGCAGTCTATAATTGGAGATAGCACCTGGTACAGTAAATACAGCACTGACTGGACTCTCTGTAGCCTTCAGTAAGTTACAAGCCTCCCTAGACATAGTTGCCTTTTTGACTAAATGAGTGCTTCCAAGAAAGCTTCTGCTCCAGATTCCAGTGTCATCACTGCTCCGATATACTGAAGATTCAGTTCCTTTTGAAAACAGGAGTGAATTTTTTTCCCTCCACCTATTACTACCATTAGGAGCCCTAGTGATAGAGTGTGGGGTGTTCAATTAAACTATCTGTTCGAGGCCTTCAAGGAAACAGGAACTGATGTGGGAAATCAAGGGGAAACCATGTCCTGTCCACCAAACAAGGGTCAAGTGCTGGCTCACGTAAACTTTCACACGAATCTACCATTAAAGCCTACGGGTGAATCACTTAAGAGATTACTCGCCTCCTGTTTGCCTCCCCCTAACACCTACCAACCTAACAAGCTCAACCACTACTGTAATGATTAGCTATCTGGCAGACTTCCACTTTAAAGCACCACAGAATCCACCCAGCTAAACTGCCTCTAACCAAACACTTCCTTCCTGCAGAAATGATCCTCATCCAAAGCAGGAAAACAGCCCCTGGCCCTGATGAGACAAAGATCATGATATAAACTATTCACTTCCTTAGCTACACATTCTATAAACTGCCAGGATTCTACAAACTGCCAGAATTTTGTCAGTATACATGGCAAGTTATGGAACATGAAAAGAATGAATACAAATGGATTTATTTAATTTGTAGACAGCTGAATAACTACTGAAGAGAGAACGAAAGGTCTAAAGTGACAACTTAGAAGTACTCTGGACTGAGGTCCAGTTGACTCAGGGAGGACCAGACTCTGGCTCGTTATCTGGACACATCAGCTTCCTGTTCTGGCTCCAAAGGATCCACAGCTGCTCTGTCCGCACTTTAACCATCCTCAGACACCCCCCATGCCCAGCCCTACAACACTACCACCACTATCCTGCCCTCCTCTAAAAAAAGGAAATAAATAAAAGCTTCATTGGTCAGATAGCTTTGAGAAGCACTCCCTTTTGAAGATGACAATGCCTGTTAGCATCCTGAAGCCCTATAGTGAGGAAAGCTATTTAATTTTGTTTAACCCAGTGCTACATTATACCTCTTACTATCTATGAGAAATACTAGACATAATGATCTATCAACTTCCCTTCAGGCTAACACTTCACGAATTTGAGAGTTCTTGGTTTTCCCATTACACGTATTATCTGGCATCAGACTCTTACTGGATTGCAATACACCAGCAAATCCACCTCTAGTAATATTTACAGTATGTTGCTGAGCATTTGTCATGATTACTTGCTAACAGTTTCACCTGTGTATATTAATAAGACTACAAATGTGGCAGTGGGGGGGAGCCTTTGTTTATGTTTCTTCTGAATTGTTAATGGCATTGTACAACATAGCTCACAGAGAAGATTATGGATTAACAAACGATTGATCAAACAGGCAGTTAAAGCACAAACAAAAAAGATGAAAGCAAATCTGCATTTCATACCTGAGCTGCCCCCTCTTCAATCTTGTGAACAGCTTTAGAATCAAACAAGACTTGTCGGCCTCTCCTTTCACAGTCCTGGTAAACTATCAGGCGAATCTCGTTCAGGTCAAACTCCGAACATGACCAACTGTGGATGAAAAAGAGAGAAAGCAGTTACGTTATCTGCAACACTTGGAGTGATCTCGGAGAGAGAAGTTTCCCAGCCAATGTGCCTGTGTGCATGTCAGAAGGTTGCAAGTGTGCAGAGACAGTGATCTTCTCAGACCTGGGGCAGACAGGACTCCAGTGGACCATACAAATATTGCCGGTGTCCATGACAAAGTTTGGGAAGACTGCTTTACATAATAAATTACTGGAGAGAAAGCTTCTCCTACTAGAGCCACTTTGGACAAAGATGGCAGCCAGAAAGTGGAGGACATGTGGAGAGAGCTGAATTTGGACACCTGGGTTCTGGGGATGGCACACCTGAGGTAGAGGAGTGTTCGAGCTTCTGTGTCATTGAGCAAGGCACCATTTGGAGCAAGTCAATAGACCCTTCTCCTCTCTTCCTCTCCCACTCACCCAGGCTCAGGTCAAATTGAGAGCAATTACACATTCTAACATTTAGTATTTTCCTCTGTTATGGCTGGCTCTGATAGAGAAGTTTTAAAAACCAAGTGCATCAATGTATAGCATCTGAATTACTAACAATAACAATCAGCAATACAGGAAGCATGGCTTATTCCTGCGTAAAACAAAAGCTACTGGGATAAAACTGCTCTAAATATAGGTTTGTTCTTGAGTAATAAATGAAATCAGAATGTAAGAACTATAGAAGGGGTCATCATTTACAATGCGCTGCTTTAGGCATATTCAGTTATTAGTCTGTCAATCCATTCAACACATATCTGAGGACCTACTGTGTTCCAGGCACTGTGGGTGACACGACAGATTCAGCAGTTAATTAACTAAAAAGACTTGGTCCCTGCCTCATGCAGTACCTGGTTTAGAGGGGAATACTGAGCTGATAATCATATATAAATGTATAACTACAGATTGTTGTAAGTACAAAAAGGAAAAGTAAAGGATGTGATAAGAGTCTCCTATTTTTCAGATTTAAGAGGTAGGGGAGGGGGGCAGGGAAGTCCCTAAGGATTTTAAAAAGTGACATTTAAATAGGACTTGAAGAAGTAAGAGTTAAAGAGAGAAAGTGTGAGAATGAAGAGCACAATAGGAAGAGGGAGGGACATGGTAAGATGTAATATTGACCTACCAGAGAAAGGAAAAAAAAAGCCAGAGAGAGGAAAGCTGAGAGGCGGGCTGGGAAGGCAGGCAGGGCATGGGTCACACACTAAGTGCACCGAGAAGCCAAGGTGAACACAGGTTGATAAGCTCAGGTCTGGCTTTTTAAAAGTTCAATCTGGCTGCTCCGAGAAACAGGGGTGGGACAGATTAAGACTGGAAGCAGGAAGGCCAAATTGAATTTATTGTTAAGAGTTCAGGCCCTTCATAATGAAGGCCGGAGTGAGAGGAACGAAGGTGGAAGAAGGGGGCAAATACTGGAGGCATGTTCAGGAGGCAGAATTGGTAAGATTCAGTGGCGGACTCGATGGGTGCCTAAGGCAAAAGGGATGCCAACTGCTTAGAGAACGCTGGAGGAGGAGTAGTTCTGAAGGGATGCCTGAAAGATGGATTGTGAGACAGACAGACTGACAAAAGCGAACTGTACCACTAAGAGACAGGATAAGTGAAGCAAAGTCAGACACATTTGGATTCAAATCCAAACTCTCTGAGCTTCCATTTCCTCATCAGCACAATGAGAATATTAATGCCAACCTTACGAAGCTGCCGTAGGGATTATATGAAATATGTAAAGTGCTTCACACAGAGGCTGACACACAGTAAGTGCTCCAGAATGGTGATAATTACTTAAAAGAACTGTTAATGTTACAATTTTTCTAAAAAAATTGATAGTCTCTGGTACCCAATGACAAATGGTGCATTATTGGTCCTTTTTTAAGGCAGTGGTCGTTAACACTGAACATATTCTTCTAAGGTAGCGGATTTGTTTTCTTAAATCCTAGCACCAAAAAAATAGAAAGTTCTGGTTGTACCTTCTTTTAACAACCTGTGTTCTAAGCTACCATGCCCAGTATCCCTTCCTGCTAATTTTGATAATAACATGGCAAGTTTATTTTGGAAATCATTTTTCTTCTACTGTCAGTCCAGAGGTAGTCCATGATCCAGGCCTGGCCAATCAGACATGACCAGACGACCCCCAGCCAGCTGTGAGAGCCAGGCCTCAAACTCAGTTGCTCGGTTGGTAAATGGTAACCCTGGAGTTGCTGGTGCCTATGTTTTGCCATTATGAGGCAAGAGTCTATCTGAAAATGAAGTGAAGGAAAGCAGAGGTGAGCAATGGAATGAGACAGAGTCCTGTTGGCAATCAAAGCCAGCTACTCCTAAGTGAGTGTTATTCCTGGAGTTAGTTTTCTGTGACTTATAACCAAAAAAGTCCTCACGACTGTGCCCCAAACCACTAAATTTTAAAATTACACAAGGTCATTAAAAATATCCTCTGAAATTAATAAAACATAGTACAGAGGTTGAAGTTAATAAAAGTGAAAAATCAACAAAGATTTAATTGCCTTGTGTTTTCTTGCTCAATCTAATTTGCCCCATTACATTTTGCCAAAAAGGCATTATAATTTACAAAGCAAGTTGTTCAGTCCTTATTTTTGAAGAGTAATGCTGACTCAAATATCAATCAAACTGAGGACAGCTTGTCTAAAAGAGCTAAAATGTAATAATCAACACAGCTTAGTAAATGTTTCATGTTATTTTTCAATTTTAAAAAGATGAAAATAAAAGCTATGGGAAGGGAAAAAGTATGTATGTCAGATTGTCGGATTTTTTGACCCAAATATATTAAAGAGTGTTTTATGAAATATAAGGAAACTCTATTCTCCTTCTTCCATATGAATACTGTCTTTCGTCTGATACCTAATTATAATTTTGACATTTACCATCACTAATATTAGTAGAGGAAATCACAGTTGGGTAGTTTGGTAAAGGAAGCACAAGCAGGAGTAAGGAGGTGAAATGAGTGCTTCAGAATGAGGCAGCCCCAGGATCCAGTCTCAGCTCCGGCTCCCACTAGTTCTACAGCCTTGGGGCAGTCCCCCAAGCAGTACTAGGGCCTGTCATGAAGATTACAGGAGATAATGTATGGAAGCCTCCCGGCACACTGCCACCTCTTTTCCCTACCATCCCCCATACACGGGGCTTGAGTTATTTGTAATCACATGACACATATATTCTCTTCATGTCCACATTCACTTCAGCCCAGTTATCGCAGAGCTTCTATGAGCACCAACCATGGTTTCCGGCACTTTACTGAGGGCAACTCTCTGCGTGATTCAAAGAGGTATGAAAAATAACCCTTGGGCTTATGCCTTAAAATACGTGACTGAAAGACATTTATTCTAATCAGAACCACCTCATTTCTTTGCTTTTGTTGAAAGCAAGAAAAGAACACTGCCCCTAGCATCAGGGGACATGGTATTATTTGTCCACTTTATGGTCACAGCTGTCTGACCCAAGGCACAAGAAAATAAGATGGTTTGGTCTAACTTTTCTCACTGTAAAATTCAAACAAAAGGACTTACAGGGACCTTTTCACTTTTAAAATTCCAGGATGCTAAGATTTGCCTGGTTTGAAGTGAAACCAGATCTTATTTCTGGAACTACTCTTCAAGAGTGGGAAGCAAGTGACCAAAGTCTATGTTACTTACCTGAAAGGTGACAAGCAATACATCAAATGATTTTAAGTACAGAAAATAGAATTCTCCTTAAAATACATATAACCATGTGTTGTGGGTTGAATTGTGTCCTCCAAAAAGATATGTTCAATTCCTAATTCCTGGTACCTGTGAATATGACCTTTTTTGGAAACAGGGTCTTTGCAGACGTAATCAAGTCAAGATGAGGTCATACAAGAGTACCAATGACTAGTGTCCTCATAAGAAGAGGGAAATCTGTACACAGACACAGAGAGATGAAAGCTATGTGATAAGAGAGACATGAAGACTGGAGTTATGCTGCTACAAGCCAAGGAAAGCCAAGGAATGCCGGCACTCCTGGGCATACAATAAATAAGAAATGTGAGCCCCTATTCTCAAGGAACTTTAAACCTGCAAGAGACAATCATGTAGGTAACTACACGAAAACAAGAGGGCAAGGCAGAAGATAGAGAGGAAACAGGAAAAATTCCTGGAAGAATCAATATTTGGATTAATGAAGTTATGAAGGATGGCAAGATTACACAAGTAATGATGAAAAGGGAAGAGAGCCCCTGCGGGCTGAGGGCACATCACAAACACAGAGTCAAATGGTACAAAGCCAGAGTCTTGGGTGGCTGGAATGTTCTACTGCAGAAGAACTACACAGGAAATGAGGCTTGAAAGACATTTGGGATTACTTGTGGAGGACCTTGAATGCTATGCCAAGGAATGTACGTTGTTCTACAAGCAGTGATGTGCCATTCCAACGTTCTGAGAAAGGGAATGACAAGACCCTACCTGTGTTTTAGGCGAGAACTAAAGCTGCTTGAGAAAAGCAAATGGAAGGTTGGGACTGACTCACATACCCAGGGCTTCAAGCAGTCACGGCTAATAAGGGTGAGAGCAGTAGTTCGATTTGTTGTAGGGTGATTTGCTACGTCCTCCAAGACCAGCTCTAGTATTGGTATTTGATTCCTCCCTTGAAGTTTTACAGGAATCAGGCTAGAAGTGGGCTCAAGTATGCCCATGATGAAGTGTGATCTATGAAATAAGAATACGTAAAAAATGCTTTCCCTCTTACTCTCACACAAGGAAACAACCCTATGTGGTCAAAAGTAAGTTCACATAAAGCGTTTAAGAAGCATTATTGTGATTCAAGAATGTGAATGTTTAAAGAGTCAGGTATGATAGGGAACTTCGGTCCAAGAAAAGGTAAAACGAAACAAAACAAACAATAATGATCACAATAAAAACTGGCAAATACTATGCATTTAACAGGTAGCTCCTGCATACCTACTGTTGTGCCAAGCATTCTTCCAGGCACTGGGATGAAGCAGTGAACAATCATAACTCCTGCTCCGATGAAACTTACTATATTTAGGATGATATTTTCCAGTCACTCTTAAACCCTATTCTATGCTCTCTTTTCTGCCAACTCCCACTGCTTTTTCTCTTTCTCAAAAAAAGTTTCTAAATACAAACAGAAATATTCTCAAAATGTTTGCTCAAGAACAGTGAGGAGACCCTAATAACTATGACCTGAAAATAAAGGAAGACTAGAAGTGGAGAAAAGAGAAAATTATGCTTGAGATGGCACAGTGTTCACCCTGTCAGCACAAATGTACATTATTTCCCACACAGTAACAAACTATTTCAAGGAAAAAAAAATATGTAAATAGATGGCAGTAACAGATCTGGAATTCTTTTTTTTTGCTAGGTTAGTATTGTCAGGAAGATGGCTAACAGGAAAAATACTTTCAAATTAGTTGACTTTCCTTTCTTCCCCAATATTGTATGGATACAGCCAAAGCTGCACAAATTGCCTGGCTTAATTTCAGAGGAGCTACTAAAAATTCACCACTGAACTGCCGTCTTGAGGTCAAGAGTATAGTAAAAAAGCTTACAGATTCCAATTCTCATCAGAAACGTTAATACATAAGGCTAACCTAAAGATATAATTTAAAAAGGATTCCAGTTAAATGTATCCCTCTCTGTTATTTTACCAAAAGAAATTTACACTGGATTTGGCTGCAACTTTTTCTGTCTTTAAGAAAGTACATGATAGGCAAGGTCTTTGTTTCTTTTGTAAAACAAATGTGTAGAATCCTGGAATGAAAGAATAAATCCCTAGAATCAGCAGCATGGCATGGGAAGGGCACTGTAACAGGAGTCCAAAAGCACACTCCTGCATTCATTCCTTCTACAAACTTTTAGCACCTGGCTTAACGCAGGTAATATGAAGGATACCAGGAATAGAAATGAACCATTTCCAGTTCCTGTCTCAAAATGCTTACCATCTGATATGGGAAGGCCAACATACAAACAAGTAAACTATATTGTTACAGGTACTGAGATAAACGTTGATGTGGCTTACGGGGAACCTAAAGAACGATAAGGTCAAATCCACACAGTAGGGGTGAGCGATGGGTGCAAGTCACAGAGGACGTGATGCTTGGGACATGGATTAGTATTTGCCAGGGTAAACAGAGCTGCTCACTCTAGCTCTGCCACTTTCAACCCACGTGACTTTAGGAAGGCACTAGGGCTCAGCTTTCCCAAAATGCATCTGCCTTACTTATCTCACAAGGTTGTTGGGAAAAACAGAGAGTAAGTATGAAAGTACTTTTAAAATTGTAAAGCATAACTCGAGGATAAGTTCAGATACACAATCCTTTAACTGAGATCCATGGGGCCAGATGTTTCAGAATTCAGAAATTTTTTAGATTTTAGAAAGCAGCTTATACCACATATTACGTAACACCTCCTCCAAGGTCTGAGGTGTAATCAAACCCCCAAAAGCAAACAAATTAATATTTTACCGGCTCAAGTTATGAATATTTATGCTGAGTGGATTAGATAGAGACTATAAATAGCTTCACATCAGTTCACGTCAGTTCTGAAAAATTTTTCAGAGATTTCAGGATTTTGGAATTGTAGGATGACAGATTGCTGACCAATGTAATGCTTACTATGTCTGAGGGAAGGTCAAAAGACTGGAATGAGTAACACCCAGGTCCCCCACATTTTCCTGAATATAACCGATCCCTAACAAATATGACCACCAAAGTGTATATGTAACTAAGTTGTTTGAAACTAGGAACTTGTTTCTCTCCACTGAAACAATGCTATAAATGGCTGCGAGGGTCACAAGCTAAAACCACATAAGTCTTTATATTATGTGTTCATACAGCAATGACAAATCATTATGATATGAGTCATAATACAGCCTGAGGTTTGGTTTCTGTGAACAGGGAACTCTGAAGAACAGACGAGAAGATAGAATTTCTTCCTTCTTTCCTGCGTGCAGGGTCAAATCAGGTAAAACACTGAAATAGGTAAAGTTTATGTATGGCACTCACGGCACCACCACCTACACCCCACGGCCCTGGGGCCACCACGTCATCGCCAAACAGCAGAGCACTGCCCTGGATGTCAAGAAGGCCTCCGTTCTGGGAAGGAGGGACCGACAGTCTGAGCTACTCACACTCCTTCACCTCCCAGTCCACTGTTTCCTTTTCTATAAAGTGATGGGTTGGGGCTGAAATTACCCCTCAAGGTCTCATCCTTCCCACTCTAACACACTATAATCCCAAATTATCTAATGAAGTGTGCACAGTATAATTTAGAATAGATGGTTTCAGCCAGGTACTGAGAGGAAAGCAGTGTTAATTAATCTACTTTACTGCAAAGCATCCCTTAACCTTTCTAGTGTACTCTACACTTTGATAAGCATGCTTCTTAATAGAAACACACCTCCAATTGATAGAACTTTCAAAAGATGCTAACAAAATTTGAAGAGGAGAAGCGCAAGTAAGTTCTTTTGAAGCAAGAGGAACATGGAGTAAATATTCAAGACATTGCCTATATATTCATTAATTTTAGATCCACTTAAATTGTACACAAATAAGGTAATAATTCTACTCTCTCAGAGGTTTCCAGAGGTCAAAAGCAGGATTCTCTGCATAAGGTCTTTTGTTTACAATATAAGAAAGCCAAAATAAATAGAACCCATATCTATCTTTGGTTGTAAGATATTATCTCGAAAAGAGATGGGTACAGGTGAGCACACGGGAGGGCAGTGGAAAGCAGCGCTGCAGGACTGGGCTGCAGGGAGGGGCCAAAATAAGAAAAATTTTAAAAAAGAGAGATAAGTACAAACAAACGTACTCACATCCTCTTTGACCCAGCAACACCACTTGTAGGAATTAATCCCACAGATCAACTCACACAGGTCCAACATGATTATGCACAAAAAGGAATTCAGTGCAGCACTGTTTGGAATAGCAAAGGACTGGAAAGGAACTGTCAACATGGGATGGTTAAACAAATGAGGGCACACCCATACAATGGAGTACTGTCCGGGAACAACAACAAATGAGGAAGCTCCTTATGTAATCATATAGTAAGCTCTAAGACATCATTTTAACTAGAAAAAAGAAGTACAGAACATTGTGTATAGAATGCCACCATGCGTATTTTAAAACAGGAAAAACAGAGGGGGAAGAAACTCTCAATTTTATTATATACTTATAGAGTACCTCTAGAAAGATATGCAATGAATCGGTAAGACCAGTTGTGTCTGGAGTAGAAAGCAGGGTTGTTGAGGGGGAGAAGTAAGCTGAAGACTTCACTGTCAACTCTTTACAGAGCCCAGGGAAAGGCTTCCCCTGTGCTATTTAGTACACATCTGTTCAAAGGGCATAGTGAGGAGGAGTGTAGACTCTGGAGCCAGGCAGCCTGGACTCAAGTTCTCGCTCTGCCTCTTCCTAGCTACGTGACTTTGGCGAGTTACCCAACCTCTTTGTTCCTCAGTATCCTTGTCTGCAAAATAGGGATAGCAGTACCTACCTCATAAGTGTTGTTTTGAGGATGAAATGTAAAGTACTTAACAAGAGCCAGGCATATGGTAAGTGTGTTGTAAATACTAAGACTTTGTGCCTTTTGAATATTTAACTATATGACTGTACTATCTTTGGAAAAAGTAAAAATAAATAATGAAATTGAGGAATACAATAGGAACAACCTTTTTTTAACCCATTAAAGATTTCATTATTGCCTTAAGACTAACCACCATAATTACTGTTTGGTTTAAGAGGCTTCTTGGGAGCTGAAGCATGAGGCAGTGGGTGAACTCCTACTTGGAAACCACCTTAATGAATTCAAGGCATTCAGATTCAGTTTCAAATATGGAGTTTGGCCTTAAACAATGGCATTTATTGAGCTTTCTTCTCAGCATTCGTATACCACATTTTTGTGTCCTCTTTTATCCCCTGTATCCTCCAAGGACAGGACAAAGTTTTTCTCCATAAAAGTAATCCCCCTTCTCATTTATTAAATCTCTTTATGGCTTTGAGTCTGTTATTACTGTTCTAGTACTGTATCAAATTGGTTTCCATTGTATTAAATACCTGCCTTTTTTTTACTGCATCATCTCACAGAGCCTAGGGATACTAGTTCCAGAGCTCCGATGTTTGGAGGCAGGCAGAGGAAGATGGGTGATCAGAGCTGCACACACACAAATAATTGCCTAACATTGTAAAGTTTGCCAAATGCTTTTACACAATTCACCTGAGCTGACCTTCACAGATGTCCTGTGAGAGCCTATATTATATAAACTCTTTTACATAGAACTTCGGAGACTTTAACAGGGTTTTAAACAGTAAGTGATAAAGTTAGGACTCAAACCAATGTCTCCTGACTCCAAATTCTGTGTTCTTCCAACTCTGCTGCACTATCACCTTAACTTCAGTACCAAACAAGTCAGGGCAACATCCTCTACATTCCAGGACCTCCCTCTGCATTTCCTTCCGCGGGGTAAAAACATGCTACATTTGAAAAATAAAAATACTGGTGACATAATGTTACGACTGAAAAGCAGAACACAGAATTATGTATATAGTATGACCTTAATTATGTTAAAAAAAAAAGTTAAAAGGCTTTTTTAAAAGTTCACAAAAAATTAGCAGCTCGTACCACAAAGAATTAATCTCCCTGATATATAAAGAACAACCAGAAATCAATAAAGAAAAAGATTTAAAAGATTACAAACCAATGGAAAAAGTGGGCAATGAATATAGATACTGCACAGAAAAAAAAATTAAGATGGTCTTTAAACATAGGAAAAACATGCTATATCTAACTCCTAGAAAGACAAAAACAAATTAAAATAATATACCTGTTAGACTGGCAAAAATCTTAAAGTTAGACACCCCACACAAGAGAAACACAAGCAGAGGCACAAAATGGCACAACTACATACGGAGGGTCATTTGTCGTAACTATCAAAATTGCAAGTATTTTTCACCTTGGGCCCACCAATCCCACTTCTGGAACTAAACAGATATAAACATGTGATTGTAGCATGTTTGCTAAGAGCAGAAGACTGGAAACAACTGGAGAGGACACTGTAGGAACAAATTAAATCATTTATGCTGTATTCACACAACAAAATACCAAGCAGCTGTTGGAGAGAGTGGGAGCGTGAGAGCAAGATCTATAGGATCCCCAGATTAGACTGTGAAGTCCACACAGCAAAGAGCAGATTCTTGCGTACGGTATGCTACCTTCTGTGTAAGAAGGAAGAAGAATACGTATTTGTATTTGCCTACTTCTGCACAAAAGAAATACAAAAAGAATTTGTAAGAAACTAATAAAATTGATTACCTGAATGAGATGGGGAAGAATAAAGAGCTGGAAGCAATATGTTTCGAATATATATGTTTATTGTTGAACCAAGTGAATGCATTACAGATAAAGAGACATATAGATAAAATGCTTTTTAAAATGTTAAGGAAAAAACCCCTGGATCCATATGCTTTAAAAGGTGATTTAACCTACAAAAGACATTAGTGTTGGTGGGCCCTCTTACCTTTGCTTCAGGTTTCTAAGAAGCATAATCTTGATTAGTGTAACATTCCTGCCTGCTCTTCACCCCCACTTGCTCCTTCCCAATGGAAGAGGAATGAATTCTGTTTGATACATTTTCCTTTATTCTTTGGCATCTATCTCCCTGAAGAGCATGTGTTTTTGATCCCCAACTTCTCAACATCAAGTTTTACAGGGGCGAGCTCTGACGTGGCAAGACCTGTGGGTGTCCTAGGGTGCTTAGGACAGGGGAGGTGAACTGGTCTAACCGTGAGGTTCATTATTAGGCAGCTCCTTGTTGTTACACACACGAGCCATTTTCTAAATGTAGATATTTTGGTTTCCATCGACCTGACCAATTTCTCTCTCTCAATTTTCAAATTCCACTGGGGAAGGAAAAATGGGTCTCCTTCAAATTTCCTACAAGGAAAATCTCCTACAAGGAAAATTCCCTCCCAAGGAGACTATCAGAAATTTGAACAAAAATTGGGTCATTCTCTGGGTTGTAAAAGTCAAAAACTGGAAACCTAAATATCCATTAGCAGAACATACCTTAAGTTTTCTAAAGCCATCCATTTAAGAAAATACTACAAAGTCATTAAAAATTGTTCTCAAAAACATTTTAATAACATAGGAAAAAATGTCATGGTATTATACTGAGTGAAAAAGTAGATTATATAGCTTGATATACAATATGATTCAGTTAATACAATGCAGTTTATACCCATGTACTCAAAAAAGGAAGTAATTGCAAGGAAATAAACAAAAGTATTAACAGTAGTAAAATTTGTATGATAGTTTTACGGGTAATTTGGGTTTTCACTTTTATATTTGCCTCTTTTCAAATGTTTTGTAATAAAATTGTATCAATTTGATAATCAGAAAAAAGATTTAAGAAAAATCTTAAAAATAAGTTTAGTAACAATACAAAAGAAAAAGATGGAAGCATTTACAAAGAAAAGGGAAAGGTAGCTAGCCTGACAAGAATGGAGCCACACTCTGAAATATACACCTGTTAAAATATCTTAAAAATATTTCATATACCAGTAATTAACAATTAGTGGAATTTAAAATTAAAAACACAATACCATTTATATTAGCACTCCCCCAAAGAAATACTTAGGTGTAAATCTAACAAAATATGTACAAGACATATATGAGGAAAACTACAAAACTCTGCCAAAAGAACTCAAAGAAGAACTAAATAAATGGAGAGATATTTCATGTTCATGGGTAGGAAAACTCAAGACGTCAGGTCTTCCCAACTTGATCTATAGATTCAGTGCAATCCCAAGCAAAATCTCAACAAGTTATTTTGTGGATATTGACAAATTGATTCTAAAGTTTATGTGGAAAGGCAAAGAACCCAGAATAGCCAATACGATACTGAAGGAGAAGAGGAAAGTCAGAGGACTGAAACTACCCAACTTCAAGACTTACTAAAAAGTTACAGTAACCAAAACAGTAGAGTATTGGTGAAAGGACAGACAGATCAATAGGAAAGAATAGAGAGCCTAGAAACAGATTCACATAAATACAGTCAACTGATCTTTGACAAAGGAGCAAAGGTAATACAATGGAGAAAAGATAGTCTTTCAACAAATGGTGCTGGAACAAGTGGACACGCACATGCAAAAAAATTAACCTTGACACAGACCTTAAATCGTTCCCAAAAACTTAACTCAAAATGGATGACAGATCTAAATGTGAAATGCAAAACTATAAGACTCCTAGAAGATGACATAAGAGAAAATCTAGATGACCTTGGGCATGGTGATGACAACATCAAAGGTGAAATGAAAGGAATAACTGATAATCTGCACTTCATTAAAATTAAAAACTTCTGGTCTGTGAAAGACAACAGCAAGAGAATAAGAAGACAAGCCACATGCTGGGAGAAAACATTTGCAAAAGACATATCTGATAAAAGACTGGTATCCAAAATATACAAAGAATTCATAAAACTCAACAATAACAAAACAAACGACCCAATTAAAAAATGGGCAAAACAACTGAACAGATACTTCACAAAAAGAAGATATACAGATGGAAATAAGTACATGAAAAAGATGTTCCATATCATGTCATGAGAGAAACACAAATTAAAACAACAGTAAGATATCACTATGCACCTATTAGAACCAAAATCCAGAACACTGACAAAACCAAATACTGACAAGGATATGGAGTAACACAAACTCATTCATTGCTATTGGGAATACAAAATAGTTCAAGCAGTTTGGAAGTTTGGTGGGTTTCTTGCAAAACTAAACAAACTCTTACCTTCCAATCCAGCAATCACGCTCCTTGATATTTACCCAAAGGAGTAAAACTTATATCCACGCAAAAACCTGCACAAGGATATTTACAGCAACTTTATTCATAAGTGCCAAAACGTGGAAGGAACCAAGGTATCCTTCAGTAGGTGAATGGATAGACAAACTGTGCTACATCCAGACAATGGAATATTATTCGGCACTGAAAAGAAATGAGCTATCAAGCCATAAAAAGACGTGGAGGAATCTTTAATGCATACACTAAGTGAAAAAAAGCCAATCTGAAAAGGCTACATACTATACAATTCCAATCAAATGACATTCTAGAAAAGGCAAAACTGTAAGGGAAAAAGTAAAAAGATCAGAGGTGGCCAGCAGCTAGGAAGAGAGAAATAGGCAAAGCACAGAGGATTTTTAGAGCAAAGAAACTACTTTGTATGATATTATAAAGATGGATACATTTCATTATACATTTTTCAAAACCCAAATAATGTACAACATCATGAGTGAACCCTAATGTAAATTATGGTTTGGGGTGATGATGTGTCAATGTAGGTTGATCAGTTCTAACAAATGTATCACTGAAGGGGAGCAGATTTTGCTACCCCAAAATATGTCTCTTTGGCATAAGGATTATTTCGAGCTAAAGGCAATCAAAACCCAGCAGATTCAGGAAAAGCTCTTTCTACTTCCCCCTTAATTGTCTAAATTTACATTGGAAAGGGGGCCTGTATCAGGAAAATAGCTAGTACCAGATACCTTTTTACCTAAGAAACTTAACCTGCATAATACGGCAACTTTTGTTTTCCAAACATCTCATCTGCCTTCCTGTGAAAGGCCTTCCTCCCTTTGTATCCTCAGATCTCTACCCCTTTCCTTAGCTCAGGATGTTACATAAGCTTCAGTGATCCGGCTGCCTTTTGGATCTCATATTTTCATGGGGTTCCCATAAGTACAAAATTAAATTTTTTTCTCCTGTTAATCTGTCTCGTATCAATCTGATTATTAGACCAGCCAAAGAACCTAGAGGGAAAATTTTTCCATCCCTTCAACACTCTGGTGTGGGATACTGACAGTAGGGGAAGTGGCAGGGGGCGGGAGGGTGGGGGGGGCCAGGAATAGGTAGGAACTTTCTGCTCATTCTTGCTGTGAACCTAAAGCTGCTATTTAAAAAAGTCTAATTAAAAGGGAAAAAAAATTACAGCTGTCAAGGGAACTTTTAAAATATAGGAACTTTCAGTAATAAGCACTAGTTTTAAAGTTTGTGATAGGACAGAAAGTGCCCAATCCTCTCACGTGGTCTTGACAGAGGAACAAGTTCTCATACAAGAAGTTCACACTAAGGTATCAGTTACTGCCTAGAGAGAACAACACTTAAATACAAAGAAATGAGGTTCTAATAACAGGAATTTTCGTTATCAAGCAAGGGCCAATGAAAGAGCTTAGGGGGCAGGCAACCTCCAGCTCCATCTCATATCACAATGTGCGGCTGCTAGTCCTATCTACCAGCACACCTCTGTCCCATTGACATTTCCACAAAGGACCATTTACTCTCTGAATCCAAATCATCTTTGCCCTGAGGCAATATTTTTCCTTTTAGGGTGCATACCAAGCACATTCAGCCTTAGGATCTCTGTACTTGCAGTTCCTCCTGTTGCGAATACACTTCCTCAAACATCCACGTGGCTTGCTCTCTCACGTGGAAAAAAGATGACCACTGAAATAGTTTTGAGTCCCTTGACTCCCAAGGTCTTCACATTATCTCTATCATCTTTGGGTCTCATGGGTCACTGACAATCAGAATGTTAGAGCTAGAGGGACCTCAGACAGCCCCTATTGAGTGGTTCCCAGATTTGACTCATCATCAGAGTCACCCCAGAAGCACTCTGCGTCTGTTTTTGGGGGTTGTTTTTTAATCAACAAAGTTTCACAGGCTCCAGCTCCAGGAATTTGGTCCAGTGGATCTGAAGTGAGGCTCAGAAACCTACATTTTTTAAAACATTTCACATATTTGGGGATTACTGACCCAATCCTCCACTTCTATTTTTTTAGAAGAGAAAATAGAAACAGAGAGATGAGGTGATGTTCCCCAAAACACTATGAGTTCAAGGCAGAGATGGACCCTCAGATCACAAGATCACAAGCTCCCTGGGTCAAAGATGCTTCCACTATATCTGGTACTACAGTCTAGGTTCTCACATGTTAGAGTTAATTTTTTTTAAAATTTTAAGTCGAAAAACTAGCTTTGCTCTACTCAGTTTTTGTTTCTTGTTTTTTGCCTCTGGGCAGGGTGAGGCATGAAAGTGAAAGGAAATGGCATAGTGAGAAAAAAGCCAGGATTTTAATTCATATATGTTCTGCAAAAACCTGAGAGTAGTACTTTTTTTAAAAACCTTTTTAAACTAATAAGAGAAGGATTAAAGCCTTCAAGATATAAATGTTGATGGATGGACATATGCCTGACATCCAGCATCAGATACAAATTTGGGATCCCATAAAAGGGGAAGAGAATTACCAGGAACATTGGTATTTCTAGAGCCCACAGGCTGGATTCCCTCTGGTGAGTTTTGATTGGGAGTTTAATTATCGTCTTAGACAGGTCACAGGTTATTGCTCTCACCAATTCCCATTAGGGCTTGCTACATCACTGTTCAGCAGTTATTCAGCTTTTGTTACTATAACAATAAAAGGATAAGGCTAAGCCACAGCCTGACTCACAACAGGAGTTATAACAGGAGAACCAGGAATCGTGGGCCAGTACAGCAAGTATTCCATTTCGCCATACATGCATACGTACATACGTAGAGCTGAGCAGGAACTGGATGGAGAAAGGCTTCAGCAGCTGCCCGATGACTGACTTGAGGACCCCAGAGTTAGAGTAACCTTACCTTCCATCCAGAACACTGTCATTCTGGACACAATTAGTTACAGTGGCTGATAATAAAGGCTTTACCCTGTTATGTCATCAATACTTACCAAAATAAGACCCAGATAAAAGTTTATGTCACTTGACACTGAGTCCACACTCCCTTCAAAACTCCCTTCAAAATTCAAAATGAATCAGAATTCATTCCCAAGACATGTGGCCTCAGAGGGGCAAGATGAATGCTCTTTAAACCTAAATCAGACATGACTTTGCAGAAATACTAAGTTACCACTCCTTTCCTCCCTCATTCACACAATCATTCTCAAATTACATCTCTAAATCTCAACCATCAACCAGTGGAAACAAACTCTTTTAACCAGTCAAAGAAAATTCCTCATTGCACATAAAATCAGTGAAAAGGTAAGGAATGCAGGAAGGGCAGAAGAACTTGTGACAGCAATACCCAATGCATCTGAAAGAGTCACACCCAGCAATTTACCGCCTTCCTGGGAAGCTTGTCACAAGACACAAGACTATCAGCTGACTAGGGTTTGGTTTTTTCCCTCTACCCACTTCATTCAACCTGTCCAACAGCTAACCTGTCCTTTTCTAAGTAGTATCAAAGCAGAATGGTTTTCACACAGTGTTTCTAAGTGAAGAACACCATGAAAAACACGCTCCTCACCCCTACAATCTGCATTATTAGACTTTCTTTTAATAGCCTTTTACGAAAATCTTCAGAATTCTTTGGGCTTTTGCCTTAGCATATCTCTCTCTCAATCTGTGACTATTTTTGTATTTCCTAGTCAGTAATCCTAACTACTATAAATAAAGACTTGGTAGTAAAATCATGGGCAGCTTATCTCTGTGAGGCAGTTCACCATCGGAAAATACACCCTGGTTTCTGTACTTATTTTCCTGTTAAGCAACTACCACAAACAATCTAAGGCTCTTTCTTTTTTAGTAGAATTAGTTCATCCAAATGCAGGTAAGTCAGATATGTACATTCCTTAATTCTTCTGCTCCTTCCATCCTGGTGATTCTAAAGCAGTACAAAAAATCTCTTCTGACTCTAAATTTCAAGACATGAAACTTAAAGCTCAATTGACTCCGAAGTGCTTTGTTTCAGTTCCTCTTCAGCATGTGTAGGGTACACTTTTTAAGACAAGGTAATGTCAAATTTTCTCTTTCCATCAGAGAAAGAATGATTCACAGATAAGCTTGGCAAATACTCCCCAATTCCTCACATAAACAGCCCCATGGACTTATCTAATTTGCTGGGAAAGTTTAAAAAATCAAGTTATTAGCAGCTTTGCTATGGGTATTTTAAAAAGGAAGGTTGGAAGCAATTATTTGAAGACTACACCATATACCCAGCATCATATTTCTGAGTTACTAGATTTGAAGTGAGTTTAGCAAGGAACTTTATACTGACAAACCATTTAAGATGCCTCATCAAACTGTAGGCTTTTACTGATTCTGTAATTTTATGAAATAAATTGAACTCCAATATCTGTCATTCCAGAGATTAAGAAGAATGGGAGGGGCCGGCCCGGTGACGTAGCGTTTCAGTGAGCACGTTCAGCTTCAGCGGCCCCGTGTTAGCTGGTTCAGATCCCAGGTGTGGACATGGCACCCCTCCGCAAGCCACACTGCGGCAGGCGTCCCACATATAAAGTAGAGAAAGATGGGCACGCATGTTAGCTCAGGGCCAGTCTTCCTCAGCAAAAAGAAGAGGATTGGCAGCAGATGTTAGCTTAGGGCTAATTTTCCTCAAACAAAAAAAAGTCAAGTGCCAAATAAAACCTTATAAAAATATTTAAAAAAAGAAGAATGGGAGTGAAGATACAGAGGACAAACCTCTATCCTGAAATGTTTCATTTCACATGAACCATAAAGGGAAGATTAAAATGTTTCTTTCTGCACTGAACTGTGTCAGTTTTACACTGTGGCCACTGTTAGATATCCAACATGACTTCACCATATTTGCGGAATTGTTCTCCACACCTTTGAATAACTGGAAAATCATGAGGCAAGGAAAAAAAAAAACAGAAACTACTTATCAAGAGTGCTCAGCTAAGATGATCAGCTAAACTATTGATTTAAGATAGGTTCTCAAGAGCAAAGAGTTGGAAGTCACACCTAACTGACTGCCACCTGACCTGGACAAACAGATAACTCGTGAGCGCTCTGGAGCCAGAGCCTTACAGTGCGAGCTCCTGCCAGTAACTCACTCTACCCTTGAGACTGGCCCAAGTCCTAGAGAAATTCAGGAAACCAAGCACGATACTGCACATAATGAATATGTTTTCAAGAAGGGGAAGAGAAAGTGGACAAGGCCTACCAAGACAACCGGTCTGACCACAGATGAATTCCAATTAATTGACAAGTATATGTCATCACTGTACAGAATTCTAAAAAAAAAAAAAAAGGTTAAAATAAGGAAAGGAGATAATGGATATGAAAATGTTTTGTTAAGTTTAAAGTGTTGTTTAAATAAAAATGATTCAAATCCACCACAGAACAGCAATTCACTGAAAGTGAGAAGCAGAAGCTCATAGCAAAAACTTTAGTAGAAGTTTTTAAAAAAAAAATTGGTATGGTCCTGCATATTATTTTCTTATGTGGATGCCACCCACCTCAGCCTAGAGTCTAGAATTGCATGAATAACAAAAATAGGGAATACAGAGGGTCCTGATGCTATATCTTAGAATCTCAGAGGAAGAAAGAATTTTTTAAATAACCTAAACCAACTACATAGCTTAATAGTTAAGAGCGAGACCCAGAAAAGCCAGGAGACCTTCCCGTGGTTACAAGACTCTGGAAGCAAAGCTGGGGATCAGGATCAGGATGGGGATGGAGATGCAGATAAACTAAGTGTCAATCCATTACTCTTTCCTATCATCCAGCTGTCCTTTCTTGATAAGAAACAGATAATATAAAAGTGAAATTCTTATCTGAACACTTCAACGTATTTTTCGAATGTACCATGTCATTCATTACCTCCTCCTCTACAAATCTCTCTCTTTAAATGAGAGGACAGCAGGTGACCCAACACCCATAAAATGATTTCCTCACTTCTCCCTAACTCTCCAATCTACTGGGCTCTTACACTGGAGCAGACTATATACCATTTTATTAAGTTTCTACTAAAGAAAGACAAAGATTTTTACATGACAGTAACTATATCCTGATTATCTTTAACCAACCAAGAAATATATTTATGGGATAAACAGCTTATGAGACATGGTAATTTTGAGAAAACTTTAGTAAGGAAAAAAATAACACCATTTAAGTATATTTAGAAACTTACTTTTTTATACTAATCACAAGAATCAGGGCTTAACCTTTGGCTCTCCTTACTTGTCTATCTATGTAAGATTTTGGAATGAAATGCAATTCTCAAAGGATTTTTCCTTTTCATTCATATACAATAAAATTCTTTACAAATAATGTTTCAATTAAGAGCTACTACTAATAAAATCAATGAATTCTTCCGAAATGGAACAATCAACCTAAAAGAATACAGCAAGTATAATGTTATTCTTTTTAGGTAAGCTCCATTATTAAAATTAGTTTATCATAATACCACCCTTCCCATGGGAAGGATTTTCCAGAAGAGGAAGACTGAGTTTTTACTAACTACTCTGCCTCCAATCGGAAAAGCACAACCATCCACCCATCATTCAGACTAAGAAGTGAGAACTCCCAGTCCTGTGCCCCATCTGCCAACTGGGGTGGTACTTCAGGACTGCACCTCTTTTTCCTGATGATCACTGTGAACAGTACTGTTCAGGCTTCACACAGGACAAGGATATAACCAAGCTGGCTCCAGCTTTTTGCAAGTTGGCTCCAGCAGAGGTAATGAAAAGTTAAGAAGAAAGCAGATGGGTAGTAGAATTGAAACAGTCACACACAAAAAATACCCATGCCTACAACTTCTCTATCAAGGAAAGAACTTGTTTCTGCACACCCACCAACCACCCCGTGTCTCCCACTTAGAAGCACTCAACTTTCAGATCAATACAATTTCATCTGCTTGGTACACAGTGAGTTAAATAAGAATTTCTCTGAGATTTTAAAATAGAACTAAAGTTTCAAACCTGTTGTCCAGTTCCGTGTGATCAGTGCCCCTTTCTACCCTGGTGCGTTTCCGAATCTTTCTGCATAAAAGGGTCTTGTAAGTTCTCCCAGCACCAGAAACGGCATCACTCACACATGTGGCTGAATGCTGCCAGCCCCGGGGCTGGTTTGCGGTCTCCGTTGTGCAGCCACACATCTCCTGAGCGGTTTAACCTTCTGGTTTATCTTAACTGTCAACATGGACCTGGACACAAATGTTGAAGATCCTTTGTTGTTAGGGATATTCCACAGTGACCAGCCGTCCTAAATGATCATTGCACTCCCCACAGAGTAGGTGAGACAAGCTACTTGGCAGCAGCCTACTGATTTCCTCTTTCAAAAGTTAAAAAAAAAAAAAAAAGGAACACTCATTTGTTACGTAAATTAAGCCCGCCAATGATTTAGGAAGTCAGATGCATCCATCACGTTATAAAACATGCTCTCAGCAAACCCATTATAAACAGACAAGTCCAAATCCCACTTCCTACTTTTGTTTCCAAGCCTGTGCTCCAGTTAGCAAAAGACAAAACACTCAACAGGTTGAGCAGCTTGGACTGACTCACTCCATCTGTGCTCCCCTGTTGGAGATTGCGTAGGAGCCAATTAATTGGTCACAAGACCTATTCATATGGCTCTGGGCAAATGCAGTGACTTGCCTTCAGCTGCAAGGTTGTTCTGACATTGGCCACACCACCCTCTTAATGGCTCTCATGTGAGGAAGTGTCAGCTGACAGGTCTTACTCTGCAACCTTGCAAAATTCTACACATAGCAAGTGAAAGAGATGGTTACCCACAAGAGACAAATATAGGGCTTAATGTATAGGAGGTGATGTGGCGGAGGGAGAGTAGGGACACATTCTTGCTTTAATACCAAATATATATACAAATAAAATTTTAAAATATAAATGTATACATTTATTTATTAGTAAGAAAAATCATAATAAACGAGAAGCCATAAACCTTCAAAATGCTTGCACTAAATTCCTGATTCCTGGGCATATTCAAGATCTGAGAAAGCCCTAAATTACCAGAACCCAAGGACAAGAGCAGCTCAATTTTGACTTCTGACACTAACATATTCATCTGTAAAATGAAAATAATGCCAATCAATATGATTTTTCCCAGTACTGTGAGTTCATGGAAAAAATAATTTTTCTTTTAGAAGAAATAAAAAGCATAGGTCGCTAAAATACAGGTCAAACTTTGATACAAAAAACTACAAGCAGGCCAGCCCCATGCAGCCGCGGTTAAGTTCGCATGTTCCACTTCGGTGGCCCGGGATTCGCAGGTTCAGATCCCGCGTGTGGATCTACCCACTGCTTGTGGCAGGTGTCCCACATGTAAAATGGAGGAAGATGGGCACACACGTTAGCTCAGGGCCAGTCTTACTCAGCAAGGAGGATTGGTGGCGGATGTTAGCTCAGGACTAACCTTCCTCAAAAAAAAATACAAGGGATTGTTCCAAATCCCTTTCTTTTTCATCCTTCAATTCGGCTGAAGAAAATATTAACAGATCCCTGAAATCTGATGACTGTTTGGCTGGGTCTTTAGTTTCAGTGGATTGTAACTGCATCTTTATACACGGCAGCCATATATTTCACTCCGCAAGTATGAGAAAATCTAACAATGTTGTGGCAGAGGCCTCAATTACCTTTTACTACATCTATGACCCTAAAGTTCCTCTGTAACAAATCCAAATAAGATTCTAAATACAGTCATGCATCACTTAACAACGGGGATATATTCTGAGAAATGCGTTGTTAGGTGATTCTGTCATTGTATGAACATCATAGAGCGTACTTACACAAACCCATGTGGTATAGCCTACTACACACCTAGGTACATGGTACTAATCTTAGGGGATCACTGCCATATATGTGGTCTGTTGTTGACCAAAAACGTCCTTAAGTGGTACATGACTGTAAACCCTCCTCTGAGAAATATAGATTGCTACACACCTACAACAATGACTAGACTTCTCTGTGGCATATGCTAAATTGATAGTGTCAAGATAAAACCAGATTAGGAGAAAACGAATTCACTTTTCCAGGAAGGGGAACACATTTTGAGCTTGAAGCTTAACTGCATGCCGCAGTGTGATCATGAGTTCTTTTTTTTTCCCCTAAACTGTCTTTAAAATCACTTTCTCTTCTTAATAGAGAATCAGAAGATCGCTATGCAAGCACTGTAACGTTTCCACTTTAGGCGCAGGGCAGCTCAGTGAGCAAAGGCTGAAGGTCAAGCCTCGTTTCACCATCGTCATGCCCACCTAACACCACATGGCCCAAGTGATGACCCAAATCAACATCTCCAACTCACCTAGGGTTTACCTCATCCAAAATCATAGGAGACATGAAAGTACAGTGCAATGCTGATGGGGTGGGATCTGTAAAAATGCCAAAATAATTGAATTGTACAAAATATGTAGAGGAAACAGTGGGAGGACACATCCCACTTTTTATGTCGTGTCCCACTTTTATGTTGTGGGCTCTGCCACGACATCATTGAATGAATTTTATTTTTAAAACTTCAATCTCAAAAAATATTTACCTAAGACCTGATGAGAGGACATGAATCTCTCTTTTTAAATACATATTCTGTATATACATTTACCTAGTAGTTAGCCACAAAGCTGTTGATTCATTCTGATAGTTGACATTTTCCAAAGACGTCAAATACTGTTATAAAAATGCAAATTTTATCCCTATCCACATGATGTGAACATTTTAAATGATCATAATAATAAGATATGAAAAGGACAACATGGTTACAAAGGACATCTGGATGAAATAAGGATCCAACTGCACTGGGAAAGAATTCCTTTATTTTATTTTTATTTTTATTTTCTTTAAAGATTGGCATCTGAGCTAACAACTGTCGCCAGTCTCCTTTTTTTTCCCTGTTTTTTTCTCCCCAAGTCCCCTCAGTACATAGTTGCATATTTTAGTTGTGGGTCCTTCTAGTTTTGGCACGTGGGACGCCACCTCAGCATGGCCTGATGAACGGTGCCATGTCCACACCTGGGATGCGAACCAGCGAAACCCTGGGCCAAAGAAGCAGAGTGCGTGAACTTAACCACTGGGCTACAGGGCCGGCACCCAGAAATTCCTTTAAATAGAAACTAAAGCAAAAGGCAGTGGAAACTCTAAACCCCCTTGGTATGTTTCCTTCATTCAGCCTGCCATCTTTAACTAAAAACTTACTATGTACCAGTCATTGTTTCTCCTCAAACTCAGTCGGCGCATCTTTGAGCCACCATTTCCTTGGTAGAACGGTGACTAAACTTTAGCAGGCTTATAAACACAAATTGCTGGGCCTACCCCCAGGGTTCCTGCTTCAGCAGATCTGGGGTGGAACCTGAAACTTTACATTTATAATAAGTTCCCAGGATGCTGTTGCTGCTGGCCTGGGAACCATACACCTGAGAACCACTTTCTTAGTAAAAATTCGATCTTTCCCAGGAAGACTTCCTAGGCTGGAAGATCTTTTTCTCCCTTAAATTCTTCTATAATTTTTTTAAAACATACTTCTAACATTTAACACACAATTGCTTTGCAACAGAGTAGTGTACATGTCTTACGATCCTAACTAGATTGTAAACTCTTTGAGTATAAAAACTGGGTCTTGACATTCATCTTTGTACCTCATACAGGTCTTATACCTGGTAGATGCCCAACAGACAAGTTTTTGATTGGTTTAATACACTGAATATTTACATTAAAACTATGATATGAATCTATCTGCAATAAGCAGAATGCTTCTTTGACAGTCTGATGCATACATTCTGACAGGGCAGGGGGTGCTTGTGCTCACACACACACACACTCTTTCTTCTCTCATTTACTACAGCAAAAATTCCTTTAGAAGCTTTAACATCTTGTGTTCATTCCAATCAACATGACTCACGTGGTATCTTAACAGAAAGGACTTTAAGACTTTTAAAAAGTGAAAATGCCATTTCCTCTGTTCCTCCCCTTAATAACCTTTAATTCCACAGTTCGAAATCTGATAAAATGTAATAAGGCAGAGATGCATATCAAAACCCCAACCATTGTACTTAAAAGGGCTGCCTCATATGGCTCCAAATTTCCTTACATTCAAATAGGAGTTTTAAAATTTCTTCAGTAAATGGAAAAACAAGTAATAATTACATTATCATAACTATTCTTACAAGACATTAGAACAGCTCATAGGGTAGCTAAGAGAAAGGTACGTTTACACCTCAGAATTCTGTTGTCTACCTCAATCCAATCTTCGTTCTCAATCTTCTCTTTTCCGAAATGGAATCATACTCTCAAATATAGGTACTTAACACTATTACTCATTATCAAACTGGATATCCTGCACTTAAACATTAAATAATATACTTCAAATTAAAATTTCTCATCAACTCTCTTTGTAACCCTAATCATGGTCGAGTTCTCCATTTCCTTCACACAGTTCAGCCATGTTTACACATTTAGAGAAGCATTGGCAATCACTGACTAGACTCCCACACTCCACCTGCAGTTCAGTATGTTGACTGGAACTGCTGCTGCCACCACAGGTATTTTCACAATACAGATGAACTTTATCAGATGTTGGCAAGGAGGATCAGAGAAGTATGGAAGTATTATGAATCCATGATATATATAAGGAAGGGAGACTACTGGTTCAACTCTTTAAGCTGTATTTGCACTGCACCCAATCTCATAGTGCAGGTACTAAGTGATCCTAGAGAAGAATGCTAAGCTTACAAGTCAAGAAACGGCATAAGTATCATTTAGATCACACAAGGCAAATAAACCTGGTACTCAAGATACCAGTCCAGTCTCTTTTGCCAAAATCTCTAATCAACCAGAACACTCTTTCCTGTTCTACCCATACTCCACACCAAACCCTTCCAATCCAAAGGATCTGGCATCTGAAGAAAAATCCATTCCCATGCCTGATTTAGAGTTGGGAGAATTAAAGTCAGGAAAGCTTCAAGGTAAGTTTTCATGTGTTTCTGCATTCCCTTGACTTCACACTCTTCAGGTGATAAAAAACAGTGATCACTGCATGTAATAAAAAATTAACTCGAGGAGCTGGGCCAGTGACGTAGTGGTTAAGTTCACACACTCTGCTTCAGCAGCCCAGGGTTCACAGGTTCAGGTCCCAGGTGTAGACCTACATACCTCTCATCAAGCCACGCTGTGGTGGCGTCCCACATATAAAACAGAAGATGACTGGCACAGATGTTAGCTCAGTGACAATCTTCCTCAAGCAAAAAGAGGAGGATTGGCAACAGATGTTAGCTCAGGGCCAATCTTCCTCACCAAAAAAATATATATATATATTAACTCGAAAGTCATAATTGAAAGAGATGGGTTTGAAGAGAGAAAAAACAAAGGCTTAATACACAGTTCTGGAAAAGTACAGTCTAATTATTTTTTTCAAATGAATCTTTCTCTAAAGCATCTTTCCCTAAAGAATCTTTCCCTGCCTATTCACATTACCTTAATGAGAAAAAAGGAAGACTAAATGGAAGGGAAGGAGTGGTGGGGTCTGTGATCCACAGCTGCCACAACTGACCCTCCCCTTATTGGGGTAATTCCCTCTCTTCCACAATTCCTTTTCCACACCCACCAACAACTGATCACAAGCCTTTCTACCTATAGGTGGTTTTCAAAGCATGATCCCCAGGAGGAGACACAAAAAGGTTATGGGAGGCTGGTAAACCACCGTTTCTTGATTAGGCGCTGGGGCTGTGAACACACAGCAAGCAGAATATGTACACCTTTCTGTCTGTATGTTATAGTTCGATGTGAAGTTAAAAAAAAGGCCCTCACGCTAGGCTACAGCAAATGGACTAAGGTAAGGGGGTGAGCAGCTTTCTTGAAGCAGTGTGCTTTAGGGGAAGAGGCTTTGGAGAGAGATCCAGGATTAAGACCAAGCCTGTCAATACTTGCTGTTTTCAGAAACACGATCATGAATAGCTCCTAATACCTAAGCAGCGGCCCATCCTCACAATACCCATTCCACGTGCAATCAGAAGATAACATACCTGCTCTAACACCATCTCTACTTATCTGACAAGCTCAGCACTCAGGAAATTTGGCAATATGTACAAACTAAGTCACATGAGTTAGATAATAACTAGCTAGATTTATCAAGTGCTTATTCTATATGCCAGGCATCGTTCCAACAGTGTTTCATTTAATCACAGGAAGCTGGTAACACTAATATCTACTTTTAATAGATGAGGAGAATGGAGCACAGAAGGATTAAGGAACTAGTCAAAATATGTAGCTTGTCAGTGACAGAGGAAGGACTTAAGTCCAGGCATCCTTGCTCACAAGTGAGCCACGTCACTCATCCTCACACTGTTCTGCCGGGAGGTGAGTATGTGTACCTGACCATCTGAGGACTGACTGAGGAAGAGGTTACGGAGGAGGCAGCTGGGTATCACTGACTGATACATTAAATCAAATTCATTCTCCTACATCTTGAATCTCACGCCACTTACAGTCTTTAGATTCTCACTAATTCAGTCCTCTGTGAGGACGAGGCCCCAGTCACGTGGACTCTGGGTCAGACACCTTGCCATGAACCCTGCCCTGCTCTGGTAAACAATCCCTGTGTAGGAGCCAAGCACACCAGCCACCCAACAGGATGCCTGCTCTGCCCTCCTCTCTTGACTCTGCCCAGTCTGGCACTTCAGCTGAGGGACAGACTCCTAAGCAGAGTGGTTTTTTGATCCATACAAAGTTAGCTTAAATGTACAATAAAATCAACCAGTACTACCGCTTTGACTTCAAATGAGGAACTAGCTGGGAGATAATTTAACTTTCAGATTTAGATAAAAGCTACATGAAAATTCAGGATGATCTGCAGTTCCTAATTATAATCCAGATTATTTTCCACTCCCATCTCCCTGTACTTCAAAGAACAAAGCATTTAGCACCCAGCACAGAAAAGGCACTCAGTAACTGAAAGAACAAATGAATGACTGGCAAGTCTTCACTAAATCTGTGAAATACAGAAAAATTCCTGTTATAAAGTTAAATAAAAAGAACAAGACACAAAATTGTATATGCACTTTGGTAAGTGTGCTTTTTAAAAACCAAATGTAAAAAAAAGAACTGGAAAGAAATATCAGAACATCTTTGAGTAGCAAAACCAAGATCGCTTTTCCTTTTATTCTTCTCTGTTTCCTAGTTTTCAACAATAGGTATGTATTGTTTACAAATAATGGGTAAAACTACTTTGTTTTTTTTAAACTCTTGCTGCCAAACCAGTAATGATCACTTGATTTCTTTATAACCATTCTGCAGGCTCTATTGCAAGGGAATTGTCAGAGTCAAAACAATTTCAGACAGCTGAAAGGAAAAGCAAAGTGCTCACCCAGTAAGACTGCAATTCTCCTCACATTATTTTTCCTTCAACGTAACTGTTATCATTAATATTTATATAAGCCAGCAAAAGAATACAACTACAGCTACATACTCTTCCAAAGTACCTAACTAAAAACAAAACTCCCCAATTTCCTTTTATTTGGGGACTTAGTTGAGTACCTACTAGCAACAGAACAAGCATAACAATGAGAGGATTTCTAAGCTACACACACTACACCGTTTTCGAAAAGGTGCTACTCAAAGGCCATCTAACCAAGTACCAGTATACGGACAACGCAGAGATAAGAAAAAGAAAGATGAGACTCCAGGAGATCCCCAACCTAATAAATGAATCAGTGGCCCTGAGGAGAAGAGTCACAATAAACCGTGGCTCTAACTATTTCATATCTAAACTTTAACCTGAACACGAGGCAGCAGGGCCAGACCTGCTAATTCAAGGTTGCAAGGCTCTCCAGTGGAACTCTCACTCACAAGAAGGGGCACTGCTTATCTTTCCACCTTAGTAAAACGATTCATCCTTTCTGGAATCAGCTAGAGGACCAGCAATTTAGATAAAAAACTTTCATCATTTTAAGGTCTAATATCAGACCTCAATCTACAGTCTTTTTCCCCTATGTATGATTTTTACAACCTATCTCCATGTTTCATAGAAATTAATAACAACCACACGATTATTCTTAAGACTTCCAAAAGTTAGAAACACATTAGCGACAAAATATTACACAACTTTTAAAGTTTAACTCTGATGCCAAGCCAGGCTGTCACTAGCGTTTGGACCTTAACAAAAGTATCAGTAGTCCACATCTGGTTAAGAAGTTGGAAGCTGAGCTGTTGGGTTAGGGCCATCATCTCTGGAATCATTCACAGTTCTCTCATTCTCTGCAAAGCATGTGATTAGGGCACACAGTTACAAAGCAAAGGAGAAGTCGTCTTGAAGAGCTATTGCAGAAATTCCGATTCAACACATTTGCTCACTCTACCTATCTGACCAAAAACGGCTCTGCGGTATTGACAGTTTTCAGTGCTCCCACTCTCCCCATCAAAACTGTCATTATTCTTACCAAAACTGTATCATTCATGAGAAGCATGTTTCAAAAAATACCTTGCAGCTATCTCCATCTCTCTTCCATTTGGAAGTAAGGCTACAACATAATTAAACTTTCCTGTAGATGCTTTGAAACAGATGCAGCCTGAATTACTCAAAGTGCAAAGGAGAACTGCACAGGCAGGGTCAAGTCCTAAGATGCTGTCTGTATCAAGACATGGAAGCTCACGTGCTCAAGCCACACTGAAGCTTTAGCTCCCTTAGCTGAGCACTGAGACCCTCAGCAATAAGCGTTCTCGTTGTTCTGCATGTTCTCATATGCTTGTTCCATTCAGGTAAACTACACACCTGTGTCCCATGCTGGACTGGTCTCTGAGTCTTCCTGGAGCAGAGTTTTATCATAAAAAGGACTTTCTCTCCCTCTCTCTCTTACATTTATAAAATCTTTTTAAACATTTTTTAAGCATTTATAATTTTTTTAACATTTATAACATGGGGATACAACCATTTATCTCAGAGAGGAATAAATAATTCAATCAAATTACTGTAAATGGTATCACACAAACAATAACTATTATTATTGCAACTGTTATAGCCATTGGGATCATTTTGGAATTACTGGAGTTATTCATTAATCCATGTTGTAATTAAGCCACCAAATGGGATTAAACAAAATAAAAAGCATTTGACACCCTTCTACAATTTATAAAGACATCGCATTGGTTTTACAGAATAATTTATGAACTTCCTTTTAAAATATGCTATCTAGGGCTGGCCCGGTAGCACAGTGGTTAAGTGCGCACATCCCACTTCTCCGTGGCCCAGGGTTAGCTGGTTCGGATCCCGGGTGCGGACATGGCACCGCTTGGTAAAAGCCATGCTATGGTAGGCATCCCACGTATAAAGGAGAGGAAGATGGCCATGGATGTTAGCTCAGGCCCAGTCTTCCTCAGCAAAAAGAGGAGGACTGGCAGCAGTTAGCTCAGGGCTAATCTTCCTCAAATAAACAAATAAATAAATAAATAAAATATGCTATCTAAAGACTCAGGACTCCATTCATTTATCCTTTCAAATATGTGATGTGCCAGGCCCTGTTCAGGATGCTGATGATACAGGCAAAAACAGAATTTGTGTGCTAACAGTCTCAAGGTAGCTGTGGTGATGGTGTGATGGAGCTGTCAGTGTTGTAGGGTGGGAGGAGTGGGAGAGGGTCTTACTAGAAGTACCCAGAGTATTAAGGCCCTTTCTTTGCTCACCAGTGGTGATATGAAAGCTGTAGAAGACAAAGAAGTCTTATCTGGAGCATGTGGCACCCCTGCCCATGGAGATATGGCAGCCCACATCACAACTTCCACTACTCCTACCCTAGTCCAAGCCCCACGTTTTACCAAGACTTCTTACTTGTATCTCACTCATTCTTGGCCTGCTACAAGTCCATTCAATGGAATAGTCAACACACAGAGCAGAATAAAGTTAATGAGAGTTATTCAAGGAAATCTATGTAGGGCTTAAGTTAAGAGATAAGTTAGTGACCGAAGATGCTTCTCCCCTGTTCTCCTTCAGTTTCGGTTTGACAGGCAACAACAGTGACACTACCATAATATAACTAAAATTAAAACCTTCTCATATAATAAGTTGATCACTGGCAAATTAAGTGAAAAAGACTCAAAGTGCTTTAAGAGTTCTAATAGCTACAAAAACTAAGAAAGCTGCTTGGGAGTGGATAAAAATCAATGCATGAGAAGAAAAGCTGGGAAATGAGAGGCTGGGAAAAGGATATTCAGCTCTGAATCAGCAGGCTCTCATTTCTCTGAGTCAGTTCCTCATGACAAGGCTGAGTACTAGGAACTCAGGAGATGCCAGCAACTAGATGAGTAGCCACTGTCAGCAGTATCTCTGCTGAGAAAGGGTGTCATACAAGGGAAAAGAACCCTGGACTAGAAGGCAAGAGCTGTGTCTAGTTCCGGCCCAGTCATTCACTAGCCACATGACTGGGGAAAGACACTCGGCCTCTCTGAGCCTCAGTTTCCTCATGTGGAAATAAATGGGTGATGATGATACTTACTCCACCTATCTTAGAAGGTTGCTAAAAACGGTAAATGTGAGCATGTGGAAGTCCCTCTGAAAAACTGTACAGCTCTAGACAAATGTGATGTGGTTTTTTTTTATATACATGCATCCAAAAGCACTCACTGTCCTATTTGAGTTGCTAAGCTCATAGATGACTGCATGGTATTTATACAACATGAAGCCAAAATAAATAACTTTGGCCACAATGACATCTGGCAAATAATTTTATCCAAGAAAGTCAGTCACCTCCCCACTCCCTACCCCAAACACAGCCAATTCTCTGGAAGCTCCAGGCAATTAAGCCCTCTAAAAACAGACTTACTGCAAAGTCCGTTGGGAACAATAAACTCCAGAACAAATTACTGCAACAGCTAGAAAATCATATCTATGAAATGATTAGCTTTCAAATTAACAGTCTTTCTTCCTTTCAAATCCATATTCTTTCTTTCACTGATAAATCCCTTTTCCATCTCCTGTGTACCTTCAATCATACCAATTTCCCCTCCTAAAATACCCTTCATCTAACTTCTTTCAGGACCCAAACCAAGGACCATCTATCCCATAAAAACTTCCCACAATTACCCTTTGCTGAAGATGTTTCAACATCTATATTGGAAAGACAGAACGGCCTCTACATCCAAGGCCGCCAAAGGATTCTCTATTTGTTTCTTATAGCCCAGAATCTCCCCAACGATAATGGTTCAACTTTTCCCCTTGGTTACACCTTAGAACCACAGTCCCTGTGTCTTATACACCTCGACGGTCACTTGGAGGGAAGAACGGCTGGAGGCCATGCACAATTTCCATAAAAGAACACATGTGGAAGTGGTATTTATTTAAAGCAACCTTGAATCTGCATTTCCGTTATAAATAATTTTCAGATTTTAAGGTTTTAGCTGCCATTGTAAGGTATTAATGTCTCCTCACACTTCATCACATACATCAGAATGTTAGAATATCCCGTATGAACTTCTAAATCAGATGATGAACTTCTCAAGGATGTGGACACCACATCTTTAATTTCTTTTGTGTTTCGCTTGTGTAGCTAAACTAATCCTGAGCAGAGAAAAGGCACTTGGTAGATGGCTCTTAAGTTAGAACTAACCTCTTTTCTGTCATATTTACTAAGGCTGCCTCACAAATAGCTGTTCACCTATGTTCTGGCAATAGTCACTCTCTCAGGGACAACAAAACCTCATTATACTATGGCTCAAGGCGACACAGATTCACATGCTCCTTTGAAAAATAATTACACATTTAAAAATCTGACTGTGTTTGATTAGTCCAAAACACAAGCTAATGATAACCCTGATATCAATTCTTAAAGGGATTCAATTATATTCCATCCAGTAGAACCATCATGAATGCTGACTTTATTTATTACAGAAGAATTTGCAAAGAAAAAGAATAAACTTCTTCTTAGGGAGAAGTCTTCTTAGCAGTGACAATTTTTAGCATGCATGACTGTATTCCTTTTGTTAATGAGAGCTACAATCAGGTACACTAGCAACTTTAACAGCATTACAAATATACGTGGACCCAAGAACTTGATCTTTAGAAGTAATACCATCTAACAGTCATTTTCAAATTATTCCCTGGAAATTCAAAGGGAGCAATGAAACACTATCCAACAGAAATATATGGTGAGCTACATATATAACTTAAAATTTTCTAGTACTCACTAGAAAATTTTAAAAAAGCAAAAATAAACCAGTGAAATGAATTTAAATAATTTATTTTATTTAACCCAACACATAGAAAATCTTATTTCAACATGTAATCAATATAAAAAAATTATTAATGAAATATTTTAATTCTTTTTTTCACACTGTCTTCAAAATCCAGCATGAATTTTACACTTAGAGAACATCTCAATTCAGACTAGCCACATTTCAAGTGCCCATCAGCCACATGTGGCTAGTGGCTAAAAAAATGGGCTCTAGAAAATTCTTAAGAATTACAGTGGTAGTGTATGTATATGATGCCTCGCCTCCACTTCTTAACCCCACCACAACAATCAATGAGAAAAGATACAAAACTTAATCTGGTGACCAGTGGGAAAGTCTGGAAGGCTAGAATCAGAGTGTCCAGAGTTGTGAGTGAAACCTTTACAAGAGCCAAGAGGAAGCTGGCTCATCTCCCCAACTCCCACACAAACAGAACTGAGAAGAATCATTACCTCTATTTACTAAAACAGAAGTATGCAATTCGCCAATCTCAAATGCCATAATAATGAAAATCACATGACAAGGGAACTGAAAATTAAAGAAATATGGGCACCAAGAAATATCAAAGAACACTCCGGATGTATAACATCAATCTAGCATTCTGTAGAAGAAAAAGTATCTCATGACAATTAGTCAACACTTTGTGGCAACTCGATCATTCACTCCTTCCCTCCTCTCCTCTCCCTAAACCTAATAAACAAACAAATCTTGATTGTTTCTCCATGTCCTTCCCATGGTACAAAGGGGGTGGGGCTTGTAAACCAAAAATGTACATTGTATTCTGTGTAGTAAAGAACTCTGCCACTCATGTGATACTTTACATAGGCCTCTCTAATACCCACTTCTACACCTGGACTTTTAAGATTCCTGGATCATGTCTTAGCGCTCTTGGAACCCTTGGAAACATGCACACAGCTGCACCCAGTGGGCACTGACACTGTCTTTGTTAGCTCTCTGATGTAAATATCACTACATCGTCCCCTCAGAGCTCCACGTTTCTATGAATAGTCAATCCAACAACAAATGTGCTGTTCTTCGCCTTCTTTCACAGCCTTCATTTCTACCCCCATCCATTTTCCAATATGACTTTGACTGCAACCTCCTATCCTTACAGCCATCCTATTCCCTCCAAGCCTGCCCTCTGACTTTACATAATCTTCCAGTGCCTTCCTGTATCAAACCCACCCTGGCTTTTCTTCTTTACCTTTCAAGCCCTACAAAGTCATCGCTTTGATTCGCGACCTCATCAGTCCTGCAGTTGGAACAGCCCTCAAAACTCATTCTGGGACCAGCTGCCCATCACCTTCTTCACTCTAAGGCTGCTGAGTGCTGTACAGTATTTCCATTGTACAATCGATTCTCGTGATTCTATAAAGTCTCTGCGAAAACCAAATTAGCGAATAATGAACCACTGCTTAGGGGAAATACAGGTTAGGTTCCTTCAAGCCTCTGGCCACACATTTTCCTCAACTGTTTTTTTATGTGTATTCCTGTTTAAAGACACTTTACTTAATATATATTGTTGCTTCATTAACATTGAATCACAGCCAACAGCACTATAACTCATCCTGAACGAAGCTTATCTGACACATACATTTTTTCTGTAAGGCATATCACTGCCTTCTAGCCTTAGGAACACTAGACAGTGCTTCAGCACTATGCTTGGGGGCTATTTTAAATAGCGAAATCACCAACAAAAAGCAAACACAAACACACAAAACCATCAACACTAAGTAGATTGCAAAAAGGACACTTATTTACAGTATGAGAGCCAACATAAGAAGGCAGAGTGTTGCCCTGCTTGACCTCAGCTGGGAACACGCATATCAGGTACCTCCAATATTTTGCCAATCTGCTCATGTCCCTGAATGACCATAAAAGCATCACGAGCATTGACTTTGGGGTTATAAACAAATTTTAGCAAGTAAGTGAATTTGCAAACATGAAATCCACGAATAAGAGGATCAACTGTACTTAGTACCTGATATGTTTTTTTGTGACCATTTCATCTACTGAACTGTGAGCTCCCTGAAAGTAGCTCAAGTCTTAGTCCTCCATTTGGTCCCATAAACTAGCATAGTGCTTCGTATCTAGAAGGCACTCACTGTTTGTTAACCAGAACCTTACCCACATTCACCTTTGGCTTCTCCTGTGGCAAAAAGTTTTGCTTCTTCTAGCCTAAGAAAAAGACTAGATAGACTCTGATCTCTGGGTCTCACTGCCTCTCACCTGCTCTGGGACACTGTTCCATCAGTTGCCCCCACCACCACCACCTTTTAACTACTTTCAACCCTTCTATATATGGCCCGTAATGCACTCAAGATTATTGATTTATATAACTTTCATTTTTTATTCCACACAACACAGAGAATGTGTGGGAAATGAAGCACATAGGGTCATTACTGACGTCCATATCGACAGTCAGGGCAGGGAGGCATTACACTCTGTAAGCCTGTGGAAAGCAAAGACATTGCAAAAGAGCATTTCCTGCATTTTTAACAGTGGCCCGTTCTAACTGGTAAAATTCCTAATATCACAAACATACCAACATGAAAGCTCCTCAGGATTCTCAATACAGAAAAAACATCTAAAGCCTAGAGTATCCGTGGACACTAAAAATAAAAATGAAGTTATAGAGGGGACTGGAAGCAATACTGCCTGAGAGTGTTTAGGGAGAAACAACAAATTCCTATCAGAAAACTCCACCTTCTCATTTATTGCTGGCCCCACCCCCACCCATCTCTCACCCTAACCCTCTCCATTCCACTGACTAGGCTTTCAGAAAAACAGTAAACAAATTCTAATCACGATAACTTGGCTTTTATTTTTAGAAAATCATCTGCATATAAAATGGAAAGATAAGCATAGAAAGTTATGAGCTCAAATGTCAAAATGACTTAAATATATATATTTAGTATCTAACTTTCCACATGGAAAGATAAAAACCTAAAAAGAGCTAAGTGAAAAATAAGACCTGAAAAATGACTCTACCAAGCTTAGAGACCTTAGTCATTTAACAAATGTTTACTGACACTTTTGTAAGGCCTCCTTGCCTCTATCTTTTGGTATACTGTTAGCTCCTATAACACACATTACAATAGAGGAACAGTATGGAATAAACCTTCATGAATGGAACCGCTCAAGGGTAGGGATGTACCTTATTCATTCTTGTATTCTACCAATTCATTATACCGGGAATATGGAAGATATTCAATAGATGCTGTTGAATGAAGATTTATTGTACGGGGTCCTATAAGTTCATTCATAAGTTTACTTTTAGAGTTCAGGACACATATCAGAAACACTATTATAAAGGGTGGTTGGTCCAAGTACCTGGCCGTCTTACCAAAACCAGGATAATCTGTAACATAGCCATTATTCTAAGAAATAAATGAACTAACTGTTCTTCATAACATAATACCTTAACATCTTACCTATGAAAAAATGTCTTCTAAGTGGTAGGAGCCTGCTATTTTACATAGACAGACAGACAGACACAGACACACACAGACACACACACACACACCCTCCCAATCCTGCTCTTTCAGAGGCTCTGAGGGTAGGGGAGGATGGCAGGAGGCTGCTCAAAAACCGAGGGGATAAGAAGCAGTTGCTGGAGGAAGGTACAGCTTCAAGAATAGTAATTAGATAAGCGAAATAAGTCAGTCAGAGAAAGACGAACTCTATATGACTCCACTCATAGGTGGAAATTAGTATATTGAGAAGGAGATCTGATCGGTGGTTACCAGGGAAAAGGGGGGGTGGGGGGAGGGTACGGAGGGGGAAGTGGTGTACCCACAATATGACTAACAAAAATGTACAACTGAAATCTCAAAAGGTTGTAATCTATCATAACATTAATAATAAAAAAAAAAAAAAAAAGAATAGTAATTAGAGTAGTTGAGATACCACAAACGCATCCGTCCCCTCTTGCTCTGGGAAACAGAGTGGTTCAATGAGGCACCACCTCCTGGTGTGGAGAAACACACTGCTCCAATTTTTTCTGACTCCGTAAAGAAAAAAAAAAAAACAATGACAAGGTGTGACTGGAGATCAGGAAAGGCCTGGTACGCCTGGGCAGAGGTTACGGTGCTCTCATCCCTTTTTGGCAGACAAGGGCAACACCGTGGAAGCGCTGATAAATGCATCTAATTAACTTGCCAGTCGGGGCCATCGTAGAAATGCTTAGAAAATTTTCATAAATTTCCCCGGATACCAGTCACAATTAAAGGTCACACCCAGTAGAAGACAGCACAACAAATTTAGCTAACACAGCTGAGCAGTTTGCTATGTGCCTAGCACAGTACTTTTCTCCCACTATCTCATCTAATAGGGGCTCTATTTCAATTTATAGATATGAAATCTGAGATGGGAAGTAATTTGCCCAAAATTGCATAGCTACTAAGAAGAGGTAGAGTTCAAATCCAACATGCATACACACATACTCTTAACTGCTATGCATCCTGCCTTGCTTTCTTCAGAAAGAAAAAAAGGCTATATAAACAAACTATAAATACTGAACATATATACACTGGCTCTATATGGAAAGTGCTTAGAACAGTGCCTATACATGGTCAGTGCTAAGTTTTATTATTACCATTATTCTATTAGGGCAGATTATATGTAGGAAGGCAGGAGCAAGCTCAGGAAATGGAACTTGTTTTTCAAACTATACTACTGTGAAAGTCCAGTTTGGAGTTAGGTAATCTTTGCTTTTCACTACTGCCCCTTGAAAATCCGATAAATTCTACAGCTATTAATTGTTAGTCTCACTTTTGTAGTACTCCAAACCTTTAATGGCTTTAAACAAAGGAATTACAGCAGCACAGCAAAGCCCTTCTGCCTTCGTAAGCATTATTTTCACCAGGAACACCCCCTACCACTCGGGTGACTGCCAGGACTAAGCCAGATCACCAACACCCCTGGAGTAGAAAAAGATTCTCATCCCTTTCACCCAGAAACTATTCTATTCTTACATAAGCTTTTCCTTTACACTGTTTTTATTCTTCACTAAACGCGTAGCATGTAGGAGAAAGAAGTCAAACGGCTTCTACTGCTACATTATGGCCACAGCACACCTGATTGCCAACAAAAGCTCAATGCCAGGAAATCCTGTGAGTGTGTCTTTAGAGAGCTGGGGCCAGGAGGCTGTGACAGCTATTAGGTTAAATCCAGACTGTCTTCAACATGAACCGGGTGTTCCCCGTGAGTCTAGCCTGTGCTATGTGGAACCCACTTTAACCTGTTCTTAGAGAACACAGCAACTTTTCAAGAGGCCTGTCCATATGTACTGCCTCTTCCAGGGAATCAACCACACTAAGCAATAATGTGTTACAACTCTAAAAGCTTCCACAAGAAACCTAGGCTAAACTAGGACATGACCTTTTCTATCATCTCCCTTCTCCTAAAATTACCCCATCAAAAGCCCTAAGTGAACACTAAAAAGGTCTTCACTAAAGGAAAGGAAAGCTGAGGTCAAAGACATTAAGTTTACATCATGAGCTAATGGGCCTTTTGCTTATTCATTTATTCAAACATTTCCCAAATACCTACATATGTGCCAGGTGCTATATTCCAAACTGAACAGTACAGACGTGGCACGGTCATCCCTGCCCTCGCAGTGGAGTGGTAGGGTCATGCACAGGCAATTACAATCCAGCAGGTTGGGGCGCTAAGTGTAAAGATGAGTATGAGAAGGAGCAGGGTTATCTAGCCCACTGCGGGTGGGGGTGCTACGAGCAAAGGCTTCCAGCCATCAGGGCACTCACCATGTACCAGGCACTTTTCTAACTTTTCAAGAACAAACCCACTTAAATCTCATAACCACACCACGAGGTGGTTACTATTATTCCCAGTGTACCAACGAGAAAACAGCAGCACAGCACAGAGTGGCTCCATAACTTGTTCAAGATCATAGAGCTATTAAGTGATGACGTCAAGACCGGAAACCTGAAGTCTGGTTCCAGAGCCCAGGCCTCACCTAACCACCACACTAGGTAGGAGTCAGTAGGTTAAAGGTGAAAGGGAGGAGGTGAATTCCAGGCAAAGAAGTCTTTATTAAAGGGAAAGCTCAAAATTGTTTGAGGAACTAGACAAATTCACTTTGACTGGTTTAAAAACGGAGAGTCCGGGGAGAGCAAAGAGAAATGAAACAGGGCCAGCCATGTGCAGGAGTCTGGACTTGATTTTCAAGAGTTACATGTTATAGTTCTGAGCACTCAATACCAGAAAAGAGCACAAATCTATTGAAAATAACACAAAGGTTCAACAACACACGAAAGAATGCAGATTTATGATCAGTAAAAATTTCTTAAGTGCATTTTAGCTACAAATTCATAACAGCTTTTAACAACTACGAAACAAGGCAACTTGCCTTACGCAGAGGACTGAAAATTGGCTGAGGCCTAAAGCAGGAATCAAGAGGTCTGTGTTCCAGATCTGGCCCTACCCATACAGGCAACCATCTCTGTGACCTTGGCCAGGAAGCCTGTTTCCTATTCCATACAATAAATGCAACTACACTGGAAAATAAAACCCATGTAAATGTGAGCTATTATAGTTAAGTCCATTTTATCATCTATACTTTCTCTGAAATATGGGTCTTTAACACAGCAGCAATTAAACCAATAGGCACCTCTCTCTCTTTAGAAAAGAAAATCATGGGAAAAATTAGTTTCTATGGCACGTAATTTCTAACTTCAGCATCCTAAACCTCCAGCATGGCTTGTTTCTGCTTTGAAACCATCACCACTACATTTCATAGGCTAAACAAATCTTTCTTTGTCTTTGCTAAGGAAAAGAAATGATTCAATTAAGAGGACCTCAGGCTAACTGCACTCATGGGGGGAAGGGAATATTCCTAACTTTTTCAACAACATCTCTAAGTAAAAGGTTCTCCAATTCCTGATGCTTCTCCTCCTAGTCTACTGGGAGATGGCAGCAGCCACCTGGAGTCACAGGTGCTTCTGCCTCAGATGTAAAATTCAAATCACAGACTTAGGGATTAAAAGAAAGCTTAAGGCCTTGAAAATCAGTATGTACACAGACAATAACCGCTCTCCCTACTGTTTCCTATCCCCACCCCACTAAGAAATTACCTCATCTCAATCAATTAAAGAAGATAGAGCATGATGAAGAGGAAATCACAAGGAGTCATAGAGAAAGAAACCCCAGGAGATCGAAATTGCAATACCTTTGACTCTGGTTAATTTGTCACTGCTTTTTTAGGAAACAGGAAACAAGACTCTCAGAGAATAAAGGTTGCAGAGAGTGACAATCAGAGCCTCTTCCCAAGCTAAGCCATGTGCTTTGGAAAATAAAAACGACTGTCAACTCTCATTCCTATTTGAGGACAGCCACAATTTACGGGTGAAACAAATACTTTCAAGCCCTCTTTGGTTCTTATTTCAAAACTGATATCCACAAAATTCAAAGGGGAGGAATGAACGTCTGAGAGCCCCCTGAAGCTGTAATAGTAGAGTCATGTGTCACTTAATGATGGGATACATTCTGAGAAACACACGATTAGGTGATTTTGACGTTGTGCAAACATCATAGAGTATACTGAAGGGGAACAAAATTTGCCACCCCAAAATGTATCTCCTTAACATAAGGATTATTTTAGACTGATTTTTTTCTTTTTTAAGATGTTATTTTTCCTTTTTCTCCCCAAAGCCCCCCAGTACATAGTTGTATATTTTCAGTTATGGGTCCTTCTAGCTGTGGCATGTGGGATGCCACCTCAGCATGGCTTGATGAGCGGTGCCATGTCTGTAGCCAGGATTTGAATTGGCGAAACTCTGGGCCGCGGAAGCAGATCGCACGAATTTAACCACTTGGCCACGGGGCCGGCCCCTAGGCTGACTATTTTTAAGAAAGACAAGACTCATAAAGTTTTTCTTGCTAGCTTCTCTTTAAGTGCCTAAAAGAATTCAGATTCAAAAATCCATCTCAGGAAGTGAGCTACCACCTTAGAACAACATGAACTAGGCAGTAGACAAGGAGAAAGCTAGAAAAACCTATTTGCTGGGCTCTCTTCTGTGTCCTTCTGTTTCTGTGTGGCCAAACACTTGTTTTCCAAACGTTTTCTCCTTTTCACCTACCTGTGAATAGCCTGCCTTCCCTTTGAAGTCCCTGACTCTCCCCATCCCCAACATCTTCCTTTGTCTTTAGCTGAGGATGGTATTTAAGGTGAGGACTTCGGCCATTTTGGTGAGTTACTCAGTTTTCCTGGGTTTCTCTCACGTATACATGTTGTTAAACTTTTGTTTGTCATTGTCCTACTAATCTGTTTCATATCAATTTAACTCTTAGACCAGCCAGAAGAATCTACCTAGAATGGTAGAGGAAAATTTCTTCCTCTCTTACAGTATTTACACAAACCTCGATGGTACAGCCTACTACAAACCTAGGATACATGGTACTAATCTTATGGAACCATTACCATATATGTAGTCCATTATTGACCAAAATGTCATTATGCAGTGCATTACTATATATGATTTACACACTAGTGAACTTAGGTTGTCTTATTTTTTTTTAACTATGGCCATGAGAAACCAAAATAAGTATTCCTTTATTCATCTGCATTTCATTTGCCATTAACATTTTTACTATATGAACTGCATTAGTACTCAGGTATTTGGTCACTTGTTTTTATGAGGATAAAACAGCATGAAGCCAGTAGAACATTTATCTTGGAGAGAGAACTGGATTAGGACCAGAAAACAAAAGTAGGAATCAACAAACATTTCTCTGGAAGAAGTATAACACAGTGGTCTTTCAGTCATGGGTGTGAGGATTGAACTTAACATTTTCATAACTGATGAGTGACAAACTGGCCAAGGATAGGGCTATATTTATAAATGGCTCTCAACATTTTCACGAGGAAAATGCCCAGCTAAAGGAAACACACAGTAAGATCTTTCAGGGTTCTTTGAACAAACAAATAAGTTAGTGGCAAATGAGTTTCAGTTCAGGCAAACGTCTGGTCAGTTTAGGTAAAAAAACTATCTTTATGACAGATCAAAGCTCTAAAAAAAAGGCATATTCTTAATAGAATATGTCATACATTTCTTGGCAATGAACCTTAGAAGTTTAAATTGGAACAGGTATAGGAAAAAAATTAAGCGATCTATGGAGAAGAGTCTCTGAGGTTTAAAAAAATTATATAACCCCATAGCTGAAAAGAACAAAAAAGGGGTAAAAACAGTAAGAACTATGGACAGAATAAACATACTTATTGGTTAAATTCTGAAATACAAACACTGGGAGATATTCTTAAAGTTCTGAAGAGGCAAATCTATGCAAAAATTTAAAAAGGAATTTTACATAATGCCTAATAAATTTATATTTCTTTAAGTAGTAGTACTAGCTGAAAATAAACAGGTTCAAATAAATGTATTTAAATATTTGCTGCGCTCCTACTAATGTACTCAGTGCTATGCTATGCACTGAGGGGACATACATATATGATGTTCCTTGGACTCAAGGTAAGTCTGGCAGTGTTTGGATAATTAGAAAAACAGCTAGTAGAATGTTGTAAGTCCCATAAAAAAAAAAAAACACAGCTCAGGAGTTTCGAGGGCATGCCCATTCGGGACAATCAGCAAAGACCATCAGAGGTGGCATCCGAACTAAGTTTGGAAGAACAAACAGAACTCTGACAAAAGTAATCTTGGGGAAAGGAATAGAAAAAGAAAAGTCTTAAGAGCAAAACATGGATTTCCTGGGCCCACTGGCAAATACTAGCTTAGTATCTCCCCTAACAACCACTGCCTCATAAACATCACTACATGGAGTGTCCAACTGCACCTCAAATTCAGCATGTGCAAAACCAAACACATATATTCCCTCTTCAAAAGTCACTTCTTGGGGCCGCCTGGTGGAGCAGTGGTTAAGTGCACACATTCCACTTTGGCGGCCAGGTGTTTGCGAGTTCGGATCCTGGGTGCAGACATGGCACCGCTTGGCCAGCCATGCTGTGGCAGGCGTCCCACATACAAAGTAGAGGAAGATGGGCACGGATGTTAGCTCAGGGCCAGCCTTCCTCAGCAAAAAGAGGAGGATTGGCAGCAGATGTTAGCTCAGGGCTAACCTTCCTCAAAAAAATAAAAACAAAAAAATAAAAAATAAAGAAAAATAAAAGTCACTTCTCCTTATAACTACCCTATTTCCATTAATTATGCCACCATTCTCCAAGATTACTCACACTCAAAACCTTTATTTTATATATTACTAGTTTTTAAAAATTATTTATTCCTCTCATTTACAATTCTCTCTCCCTCACTTTCACATCCTGTTGAGTTTTTTCTCTGAAATACGTACATTCCTCCAGGCGTACCAGTTAGGTCCCCAAGGAAACAACATTCAGAGAAAGCCATGGAAGACATACAAACTCTTAATGACTTACTAATCTGTGATGCCAAATCTCAGCCTCAATCCTAATAAGCTAGCCTGGGCCAGGTTCTGGAACTGGATGGGACCAGATGGAGGATTTCAGTTATGAGTACTGTAGGCCACCCAGAGCCTAAACCAGTGTAGGTCAAAGGACCTTCTCTTCTGCCCCCATAGGGCTACACAGGAACTAACCTGATGGTGATGAAGGACTGTTCCTGAGAACGGCAGCCAGTAAACACACACACATACATATGAAGCTTGCTTGCCCCAACGCTTAGGACAGAGCTGGTCAAGGTCCCACATCCCAAATGTTTCTAGGATGGGAAGAAAAGGAACGTCTTCTCAACAGAGGGGTGATAACTAACAGATTAACAACACTTTAGGATTTGTTTTGAAGCAGAGGAGAGACTGTTATTTTATCCTTGAAGATAAGTGTGCCCCTCCCCCACTAAAAATTCTCTGGGGCACTGGAGGCCCCGTGCTTTGCACATAAAGGTTTCTAACATAAAGGGAGAGAGAACACAGGTCTAACACATTATGGCAAGACTTTAACCTCAGAGAAGTCACCTATGATGGTCTGCTGATTGGATAACAATTCTGACAATCAAGTGCTAATTTTTATATAATTCTGAAAAGAACCCCCCTTCTCAATAGCTACTTAACATGCCAGTGGGTCAAGGCAAGCTCAAGACAGCTCCCGCTGCTCCCGCTGTGTTAAACACAATATTGACTTTAACGGTCCAAGCTGTAAAACTCAATACTGGCTGGAGTAATCTAAAGAGCAGCACAGCATGGTAATCAGCTGTAAGATCAAAGTCCAGTGCAACCTGGATTGGAAGGGAAGAAGCCTGGAAGAAGAAAGGCACAATGATGAACAAATTACAAAGCGTGGGTTTGCACCTACTGGAACTAGACTACTTCTGAATAGCTTTATGAGAAGCAAGCAGAGGCTGCACACTTCCCTTGGCACATATCTAAACTAGCAGCCCCATGCAATCAGGGGCAGTCCTTAGCACTTCAGTAAGATAAGATTACTGGACACTTGGATGCTTTTCCTTTTTCTGGCTTCTGAGACAAATGTCTCTCTCTCTTTTCCCCTTCCCCCGTCACCCCGCCCTTTCTGTTTATAAAAATCTCACTATCGTGAGTAACTGAATTAGTCAGAGTCTTCAAAGACAAATTCCTCTCCTTCGTGTAAGTCTGGAATTTTATGATACAGCCACAAGCGCCTCCTCACAAATGTTTGGGAAATTAATCAATACAAACAGCAGAACTGTTGGGAAACTACTTAGAGAAAAAAGAAGCTTCTGAGACACAAAAAGAGACAGCTGGGGGTGGGGTGGAAGGATGACCAGGCAGAGAGGATTTCTAGAGCAGTGAAAATACTCTGTATAACATCACAATGATGAATACATGTCATTCAAACTCATAGAATGTAAAATACCAAGAGTGAACCCTAAGGTAAACTATGGACGTGGCGTGAATATGATGTGTCCACGCAGGTTCATCCTTGGTAAAAAAATGTACCATTCTGTTGAGTGATGCTGATAACGGGTGAGGCTATGCATGTGTGGGGGCAGGGGGTATAGGGGAAATCTCCATACCTTTCTCTCAATTTTACTGTAAACCTAAAACTGCTCTAAACAAATAAAGCCTTTATTTAAAAAAAAAGAGAAACAGAGAGAGAGAGATCTCTATCTGATAGGTTTATCAAGTATGGATTTTGCCACAGGCTGGGAGGGAAGCCATAAAGGTCGGAGCAAAACGTTATCGGCTTGTATCAGTTTTGTTTCTTCCCTTTGGAGATGAGAGGTCTGGGATTGGAGGAAAGAGGGAAGACTAAGGAATACAGATATGTTTTGTTTGCTGATACTGTCTACAGTAAAACACACTAACTTCCAACCTAACTTCCAACTTAACTTCCAAGTTAACTAAATTTCAACTTAGGCACTAAAACTTAAGTTAAGGTACCTGTACTGAGCCAGATGCTTCACTAGTCCACTACTGGAAATGGCAGTGGCTGCCCAATGCCTTCAGAGAAGGAACTCCTCCTTTTGATGAAGACAAGCTACCTTCCATTTCCCTACAATCTGGAGATCACCCAGAGATGGGACTAACACAGGGAAGTAGCTGGAGAAGCTGGAGGGAGAGACAGATAATATTTAGTCTCTGAGAGTTAACAGAGTCGTCACTTATCGAAAGCCTAATAGATGCCAAGCACTGTGTAGTACAACTGACATATATTATTTCTAGTCTTCAGAACCACCTCACAAGAAAAGCGATTTTCCATCCATTTTACAGATGAAAAAACTCATCCAGAGAGGATAACGTGCCCTACATCGTAAGTGGGGGAGCCAGGTTTGAACTCAGGAATGCAAATCCTTAACAAAGTCCTTACTCTTTCTATTAACCCTTAAAGTATAGACGGCAGATGCCCCATATACTCTTTAGGGTAACCTAAATTCAAAACTTAAAATTAATAATGCTTGCAAGGCCCTGCACAATCTGGTCCCAAAGGATCTTGCCTCACAAGAGCACTCATTTCAAAAAAAACAGTCCATTCATTAACTCAAGAGCACCTCCAAGGTTAAAAGTCTCCACTGTCTTCACCTCTGAATTCGAGCCCGCAGACCTGATCTCCTCGGTGATGTCTCCCCTGACCAGCCAGACTGAGAGCCCTCACTCTTTCCTTTCAGCTTTCCCTCACATTGGAGACTTGGTCCTGCACTACTGCTTTATATTACCAATTAGTTTTTCACACTTAATATCTATTATTTGCACAATCAAATGGGAAAGTGCCTAGAAATAATACTTAGACTTCATACTTTTCCTTATAAACCCCACAGAATCTTAACCTCTTAGGCACTTCAAATATTAATCTGCAGAGAGGTAATACAGATGATGTATTAGTAAAGAACTCACTGACTCGGGTTTGAATTCCCAGTGTCACCAGTTAACCACTCAATAATCTCAAGCAAGTCCCAAATTTTTCACCTGTAAATTATTATGACTTTATAATATATAAATTAGCTAATGAAAATACCAACTCCAAAGGATAACTGTGAGGTAAGAGTGAGATGATGTAAGGCAGCTCAGCACATGGTAAACACTTTTATTTTCTACAAACATCAGAGGGGTCTCCTTGAAAATTCCTGATAGGTAGCTATTTACAGATTTAAATTTAATTTAATTTAAAAGATTTCAGAGAAGTCATTTACTTATATATTCTATAACGTCTTCACTAATTAAGATTTACAATATGAAAATACATCTTTAAAACCATAAATAAATGGCTATTTGCATTATAAAAGAATTTATTTTTTCCCCTAACTTTTATTTTTTGACTACACCATTTATAACAGTAAAGGAATTATTTTTTTAAAAAAGACATTTACCTGAAAGCTCATTACCCCATCACATCAACTGTTCTATTTTTCAGTTTTCCTTTCTAGTCCTTGGTCATATATTTACATATTTTACTAATACATTCCTCTTGTAGGTACTAATTGGCGGGGGGTTTTTTCATTTAACATATCAAACATTTTATATTAATAGTCTTCACAATCATTTAACCATCAGATAATATCCCACAAAGCTAACATCACAATTTACCACTATGCTGCTGTTAGGCAACTATCATGATTCTTTTTAGATTTTTACTATTATGACAATATCTGAAGAACATCTCCACACACAAAAGTTTTTTGCTTTTTTTAACATCTCCATGCAGAGAAGTTTTTTTCTTTTAAATCACTGGGGTCAAATAATACCAGCATTTTTATGTCTGGATAACACTGCCAAACTGAATTGCAAAGAGCTTAACAATCTGCACAGACACTGGACTACACAAGCGATCAACCACCACCAAGAAGGAGCCAGGGTCCAAGATTCACTACCACCCCACTGTATTGTTTCTTTATGGTACTTTAAATCATCTCTGCTAAACAGCCATTATTGTATGCTGTCGGCAGGAGTATAAATAGGTGCAACATCTCTGAAGAGAAATTTGGCAGAAATCCCATCCTGGGTCCTTATCCTAGAAATATACTTGAGTTTATGCATAAGGATCTTCCGACAAGGAAGTTCACCACCTCTAACAAAAAAGCCTGAAAACAATCTAAATATCCATCAATAGGGGACTGGTTAAAATCAGTGTGCTTGGCTGCACACTAAAATTACCTGGGGAGGGTTTCATAAAGACATACGCAGGCCCCAACGCAGACCAATTAAATCAGGATCTCTGAGAGAGCAGTCTGGGCATTTAAATCTCCCTAGGTGACTTTAATGTCCAGACAGACTTGAGAACCACTGGGTTAAATATGCTACATGCATTTATTCAATGGAATACTAGGCAACTATCAACAAAATGCAGAACAGTGTGTATGGCAACTACTATTTTGTGTGAATGAAATAAAACGTTTTTTTCTTCTATTTGCATAGAACATTTTGGGAAGGGTATAAAAGAAACTGGTATAACAATGGTAGCCTTTGGGAAGAGAAATTAGGGGTGTGAAATGAGAGGCTTATAATTCAACGTATATCATTTTATATTGTTTGATTTTTTAACCAGGGGTATTTGTGCATTTAAAAATTAATAATCTTGAACAAAATCAAATCATAATTTAATTTACAAAGAATTTTTCAAGAACATATGGCACTAAGCAGTGTAAAGCATCCCACCGCAGGGAACACGTACCAGTGTTCGTAGGGTGTTCATGGATACTTAAAAAGAACCAAGTGGTTACCAGGGGTCCTCCTTCACCCTCTGGGCGGAGACAGAAGTTCCTGCTACCTCCCTCTGTCCTAGCAACTAACTTACTCAATGTACCATTCTAAAGCAAACAGTCATTGCCTGATATGCCTGGGGAAAGTGTTTACTCAGAGTTCACTTTCTCACACAGTGTAGGCCATCATTTACGATATGTTAGTCTGGCTATACTCTTCTTAAAGAACGTGTCAGATTCATAAACCTATTTTTAAGTTAGTTTTTCAAATGGAAAAATCATACACAGAAAACAGAGATGATTCCATCTTTTTTCTAAAGTACTTCATGTAATATGCAAACACAGTCTCTCCAGGGTTCAGAATACCAACACTGGTTTTATAATTAAGTGCGCTCTATCTTAAATTTGAAAAAACCAATTAGCTAATTTCATTCTATAATGTGTTTCAGTTTTACTAAGCCACACAAGAATTCAAATGAACCTGAAAAGTATAGAACAGAGTTTTACATTTATCAACACACAGCTGATAATTTCAGAGGTTCACAGATATTTTCTGAATTAAATACTTTTTCAACAAGTTGCTTTCAACAGTTGTGGGATTTTATAACTGGGTCTCAGATATATTGCTTAAGTGTCTTTTTCAGTTTTGTTCTGTTTTGTTTCCTTTGAGGAGGGGGCAGCTCCCTTTAGAGTATTTACTCTATGATCTTGATAGCAGAAAAACAATTCACTAATATTAATGGGAAAAGGCAAGTGAGTTGTCTATAATAAGGGTCCTTTAAAAAATGTCACAATATATGCAAAAAACATCAAGAAAGGCAGTTCTCCCACAAAAGATCCTGAACAGGCAAAGTAATCTCGAGAAAAAAGAAGAAAGCCAAGGGATCATGCTCCCTGATTTCAAACTATGCTACAGTAATCAAAACTGTATGGTACTGGCAGAAAAGCAGATACACAGATCAATGAAACAGAACTGAGAGCCCAAAAATAACCTCACACATACATGGCCAACAAATTTATGACAAAGAAGTCAAAAACATACAATGGAGAAAGGAAAGTCTCTTCAATAAATGGTGTTGGGAAAACCAGAAGGCACATGCAAAAGAATGAAAGTAGACCACTATCTTACACCACACACAAAAATTAACTCAAATGGATTAAAGACTTGAATGTAAGACCTGAAACCATAAAATACATAGAAGAAAACATAAGCAAGAAGCTCCTTGACATTGATCTTAGTGATGTTTTTGTGGATTTGACTCCAACGTCAAGGGAAATAAAAGTAAAAATAAACAAATAGGGGACAGCCCTCATGATCTAGTGGTTAAAGTTCGGCAGCTCACCACTTTGGTGGCCGGAGTTCGTTTCCTGGTTGCAGAACCATACCATCTGTCTATCAGTTGCCATGCTGTGGTGGCAGTCCACATAGAAGTACTGAAGGGCTTAGAACTAGGATAGACAACCATGCACTAGGGGGTTTGGGGGAGGGGAAAAAAAAGAGGAAGACTGGCAACAGACGTTAGCTCAGGACAAATCCTTCCCTGCAAAAACAAAAAACGACAACAATGAAAAAAACTGGGGGGCTGGCCCTGTGGCCAAGTGGTTAAGTTTGCATGCTCCACTTCAGTGGCCCAGGGTTTGCCAGTTCAGATCCTGGGCGTGGACCTACACAACACTCATCAAGCCATGTTGCGGTGGCATCCCACACAGAAGAACTACAAGGACCTACACGTAGCATATAAAACTATGTACTGGGGCTTTGGAGAGAAAAAAACAAAGAAAAAAAGAGGAAGACTGGCAACTGATGTTAGCTCAGGGTCAATCTTCCTTACCAAAAAAAGTATACTTACAAAAAAAAAAAAGGACTCCACCAAACTAAAAAGCTTCTGCATAGCAAAGGAAACCATCAACAAAACAAAAAAGCAACCTACCAAATGGGAGAAGAATTTGCAAACCATATATCTGATAAGGAGTTAATATCCAAAATATATAAAGAACTTATACAACTCAACAACAAAAAACCAAACAACCCAATTAAAAAAATGGGCAGAGGATGTGAACATTTTTCCAAAGAATACATATAGATAGCCAACAGGCACATGAAAAGATGTTCAAATCACTACCCAGGAAATGCAAATCAAAACCACAGTGAGATATCACTTCACACCTATTAGAATGGCTACTATCAAAAAGACAAGAAGAGTTGAAGAAGATGTGGAGAAAAGGGAACCCTCACACACTGTTGATGGGAAGGTAAAGTAGTGTAGCCACTATAGAAAACAGTATGGAGATTCCTCAAAAAATTAAGAATAGAACTACCTTATGATCCAGCTATTCCACTTCTGGGTATTTATCCGAAGAACACGGAAATACTAATTTGAAAAGATATATGCACCTCTATGTTCACTGCAACATTATTTACAGTAGCTAAGATATGGAAACAACCTAAGTGTTCACTGACAGATTAATGAATGAAGAAGATGTAGTATGTATACAGTCATGTGCTGCATAATGACATTTCTGTCAATGATAGACTGCATATACAATGGCGGTCCCATAAGATTAGTACCATATAGCCTAGGTGTGTAGGAGACTATACCATCTATGTTTGTGTAAGTACACACTATAATATTTGCACAACAAAATCACCTAACAATGCATTTCTCAGAACTATCCCTGTTGTTAAGCAATATCTGACTATACAACAGAATACTACTCAGCCTTAAAAAAGATGCAACCTTGCTGTTTTCAACAACATGGATGTACCTTGAAGGTATTAAGCTAAGTCAGATGGAGACAAACATCATATGATTTTACTCATATGTGAAATATAAGACAAACAATACAAATGAACAAACAAAACAAAAACAAACTTAGAGATACAGACCACAGACTGGCGGTTACTAGAGGGGAAGGGGTTGGGACAGGCGCGAAAGAGGTAAAGGGGGCCAGTTGTATGGTGACAGATGGAAACTAGACTTTTTGGTAGTAAGTGTGCTGTAGCATACGCCAACGTCAAATTATAATGCTGCACATCTGAAAGAAAAATAAAATAAATTGGGAGATCAATGGTGGGGGAAAACAAAAGAAAGGCAGTTTTCTACTAAAAATCATTAATATTTCAAAAGATAAGATTCTGGAATAACAGAGAACCTTTAAGAATCATCAGTTTTCAAAACTCAAATTCATTCATTCCTTCATTCCACAAGTATTTATTAAACACAACTTCCTGCCAAACATTGCATTAGCACGACAGACATAATGGCAGGGCTAGGAGTTAGAAGAACCCCCAACCCAAGCTCTAACCACAACATGTACATTTTCTTGTTTCATTCAATTACTTTCAAATATATACTTTAAAGTGGCACCAAGTTTAAAAGATATTCTTGTTACTTCTTTTCACCCATATTTTATAAAGGACCTTGAGTAAATGAGGATAATTAAGAACTAAATGATAACAAGCAAACTAAATTTTTTCCCACAATTCCGAAAGTTTCAACTGTAAAACAGAAAAAAGATTTCCTGAATACGCCACAGAGAAAGAGTTGGCAGTCCGAGGTATTTATAAGGTGTTAAAGGCAGAACTGATTAGACCGGTGATTTTGTTGCTTCTTCCTAACACATCCTAAATCAACACCTGTTTCATCTCTTGAGGAATGTGCAGGTTAACATCTAACTAGGTTTCAACTTGTGAAGAAATGGAGTTGCCATGACAACGGAATGAAAAAGTTTAGTTAGAATCTAATAAAATGCAAACATCTACTCAATTCCGTTCAACTGATATACGTGCACTTGTAAGCAAATTCTAGTTTTCTGTTTGTTAAACTGTCAAAGTAAAAGTTAATCTGTTCTATAAAAGTTTCATGGATAAAACATTAAACACACAAACACACATACACCCTTTTGTCAGAGTAGGCTACAAATAAATACAATTAAACAATAACTGGGGCCGGCCCTGTGACCAAGTGGTTAAGGTCGCACATTCTGCTTCGGGGGCCAGGGGTTCACCGGTTCAGATACTGGGCATGCACATACATACCATTCATCAAGCCATGCTGTGGCGGCATCCCACGTAGAAGAGTTAGAATGACTTACAACTAGGATATACAACTATGCACTGGGGCTTTAGGGCAGGGGGGAAAAAAAAGAGGAAGATTGGCAACAGATGTTAGCTCAGGGCTAATCTTCCTCACCAAAAAACAAAACAAAACTATGGTGTATGGGGCCCGCCCAGTGGTGCAGCAGCTAAGTGTGCATATTCTGCTTCGGCGGCCTGGGGTTCACTGGTTCGAATCCTGGGTGCGGACACAGCACTGCTTGGCAAGCCATGCTGTAGTAGGCATCCCACATGTAAAGCAGAAGAAGATGGGCACGGATGTTAGCTCAGGGCCAGTCTTCCTCAGCAAAAAGAGGAGGATTGGCAGCAGATTGTTAGCTCAGGGCTAATCTTCCTCAAAAAAAAAAAAATTAAAAAATTAAAATTAAAAAGAACTATGGTGTAATAAGATCCCAGGTGATTTGCGTCACATTAAAAAGTTTTAAAAAACCAAAACAAAACAATAACTGATTGACCATTATATCCCGGCAATGCTGCATTTAGTATTAGAAGGTCTCAAGTACACCTAAATCAAGGAAAAGCAGACACCTCTAAAGTTAGAATATTTCTTAAGTTGTATTAAATTGTCAAGTAAATTCATGTACGTGTTTAATTTCTACTGAAATCTATTATACAATGTAACCTAGGGTATATTCAAATAAGTGGGCTATCAATTTTCCTAGAAAAATACTTCCATTATAAACATACAGAGTCTAGGTTGTTCACATAGGCTACCTGATTAAATTATTAACTTCCAACAGGCAACTATGCTTACTGGGAACTAGACTGAGGTCCCTACCAGATCTGTAGGTTCTCAATCTGTTCCCCTCTGCTTTGAGGGGATGAATTCCTTCTGTCTCAGTGCCCACTCACACTTAGACACCCTGCATGAACTGGTTGCCCTTTTCAATTAGACATCAGTGGATAGTCAAACGCCAATGATCACTTATTTAAAGATGTATTACATCAAGTACAAAAATGCTCTTATTTATTATTAAAAAGTCAGGTGTAGGGATAAAATCATCTTTATAAAGCAATGCACGTATCTCTTTATAACACTGCTGGGCACGAATTCTAGTGCACAATCTACAAATTAAGCAAGATTACAGGGACAAATGACTAGAGAAATATTCTAAATATATACAGAAATGAAAGGCATACAGTTAAAGAGAGAGGAATATGATAATCGGGGATCCAGACTCAGGCTAATACTAAAATCTCATGTAACAGAAAGAACATTCTGCTGTACAATACTTATCCACAACTTTACAGCACAAATGGCTGCATTTATTGCACTTAATATATTGTACTATTTTGGCACAAACAAAAAGTGCAATAAGAAAAAAAATATGTAGCATGATGTGTGAGAAGGCACATTGTCCTTTTCAGAAGTCCATTATAAAGGCAGCTGGACAGATTCTGGCTGAACACAAGTGGGATGCCAGCCCATCTCCTTCCAGCCCCATCCCACCCTCCCATTCAAGTACTGGTTACAGAAGTGCCTGTGTGGCCCTGAGAAGTGAGTCATGGATGTTCCATTTACAGATGGGGTGGGGCTGAGGGAAATCACTATTACATGCCCAGTTAGCTGGAAAAGTCCATCCTGTTTTGCCTCTTTTACATAATAATCATTTTTCAAAAACCTGAGATAAAGAACGCTCAGTAAGTAGGAATTTACCAAATATTTCAGCACTCTTACATGCAAAGGGAAAGACTGACTTTTACAGCCAAGGACATGATCTCATAGTGCAGGCCCAACAATTCACACTAGGCAAGGGATTTGTACAATCAGGATAAAACATTTGTTCCTTTTCACCCACACCAAGAAAAACAGTGGCTGGAGAAATGAGCACGGTACCAGTTCCCAAATGAGATTCACCCACCAGGAGTTCAGCAGGGAGCCAAAGCATTTCACGAGCGCAAGGACAATCTTTTACAACTTCCTTTGCCAAGGACACACAACAGCAAAGTGGCTTCCTTTAGCTGACCTCACAAGCAAACCATGAGAAATACAACCTAAAGCCACAACAAAAACCAATGTTCTCTAGATCTACACTCTGTGCATTAAAAGACCACATGCCCAGCCCATGTCTCAATACCACCTACCAAGTCAAATGACAATGTGTAACGTGACCAATTCATATTTCAGAACTTAAAATCATAAAACATGTCTTAGCTTCAAAAACATCGAATCCAAACCCCTTAACTTATCCAAGTTACCCCAAACTCTAAACAGTTGTGTCACTTTGCTGTACATATTTTGGCACAAACAAAAAGTGCAATAAGAAAAAAAATACGTAGGATGATGTGTGAGAAGGCACACTGTCCTTTTCAGAAGTCCATTATACATATACTTTTCTATACATATTTCAAATAAATCCTAATTAGATCTCTCTCAGTCACCGGCTGGAGATCTGCACGCAGCGCCTGTCTGAGCTGAGCCCTGGTGAAGACTATACTGGGCTGAGCCTCTGGAGAAGCAGTGCCCCTGCCCAACCAGTAAAAATTTTGCACAAATATATTGCCTACAATTATCAACCTCACCAATTAAATTGGCCTCCTAAGGTTCATAATGAACTTAGGTTTTAAGTACATTAACATTCATAGCATATTACTTTTAATAATTGGAACTATCAGTTATTTTAACAAAGAGGAAAAATTCTATAAAGAGTTTTTATTCAAATCAGGCTTCTCCACAAATGTTATCCTTACTCTCTCCCTGGCAGTGTAAAATACTCCAAAGACTATTTAACATTTAAATTATTTAAATCACAAAAGCAACAAAAATTCATAAGAGCAAAACTCAAGATACCAACAAATAATAAAACACAAGTGTCAAATAAAATATTCACCCACACTTTGGCAACCACTGTTAATATGCTGCTGTACAGTCCTGCTCTCTTCCACAATATCTAATCACACAATCTTTTTTGTGTGTGTGTGACGAAGATTGGCCCTGACCTAACATTCACTGCCAGTCTTCCTCATTTTGCTTGAGGAAGATTGTCCCTGAGCTAACATTTGTGCCAATCTTCCTCTATTTCGTATGTGGGATGCCACCACAACATGGCTTGATGAATGGTATGTAGGTCCATGCCTGGGATCGGAACCCACGAACCCCAGGCCACTGAAGCAGAGCACACGAACTTAACCACTGCACCACCAGGCCAGCCCCACACACTCATTTTTCAATATTATTCATAAAAATTTATATTTTACTTTTACTTTTTCTATTGAGAACAGCTTTCTCTCTGTGTGTATATATACATATACATGTGTGTGTATGTATGCATACATGTAAGAAAATATATATATAAATAAAAGAATGATTTGGCTGCTGCAGAGTATCATCTATGGTGTGGCTGCATCATTTTGCTTAACAAATTTCCCCCCTCAGCTAAATAAGATTTCATTTTTTCTAAGAAAAACTTGCATATAATTCTGAAAAACAAATACATCATATTCCTAAAAATATTTCTGAGCTCCCAGCCACCTCCTTCCAGGTCTGAGTTCTTGCCTGCTGAGTGTCTTTCACGCTCCCCTGAAAACTTAGAGTCTCTCTATCATCACTGACAACATCAAGGTAAAAAAAATAAGTAAATGAAAACATGTCACTTCAGTTCTTTTTTTCCTTTTTTTGAGGAAGATTAGCCCTGAGCTAACATCTGCTACCAATCTTTCTCTTTTTGCTGAGGAAGACTGGCCCTGAGCAATATCCATGCCCATCTTCCTCTATTTTATAGGTAGGACAATTGCCACAGCACACCTTTCCAAGTGGTGTGTAGGTCCACACCCGGAATCCAAACCGGTGAACCCTTGGCTGCCAAAGCAGAATGTGCAAACTTAACTGCTGTGCCACCAGGCCAGCCCCACTTTAGTTCTGTCTTAAGTCTCTCATCAACAGAAAGAAAATGGCGTCTGAAAAATGATTCCACTTTAGTAAAGCCTCAATATGAAGAATACTGAACTCCATGACTTAAAAGGCTCTTAGTAATACTTAAAATCATTCTGTGCTGCATTTTATTCTTTTCAAAAGATTTTCAGACTCATTATATTCCCTCCTCACCACAACCGTATTACATAGGACTGGTGCTGTCACTTTACAAATGACAAAACTCAGGACCAGAGAAATGAAAAGACTTGCTTGGTCTCATGTCGACATGGTGCAGAAGGCAGGTCTAAATCAACAGTCTTCTCAATTTGTCTTCCAAGTGCTTTTAGCAGAACCCACTGCATTAGATGGAAGAGTCCCTTCTTTCGCTCTGCCAAAAATGTCTAATAACCCCCTACAGCGTATGGCATGTTTCAGGAGAAGGAGATATGATGCAATGAGTGTGCCAATGAAGCCAAAACAGCAGGCAAGGGACCTCCAGGGAGACTTGCAAAGTAGTAAAAAGAAATCAAAACTGCTATTTATGTGTCACGTGTTACAGGCACTAAAAATATGAGGGTTGTGGAACTAAAGTGGGGTTTTTTTCCAGCAAACTCTCCACCCCACGTCAGAAAAATCTCATTAGAAATGATCGCATCCTGGGAGCTGGCAGTGGGAGGGGAGTAAGCACTTCTATGTAATCTCCCCTCTGTGTGCGGGAAACTAAGTCATCCTCCTGGCCCTCAGTCACACCAAGGATGAGAACAACGAGTTCTCGATGCTGTACTTAATGTAAAGATTTATTCTTTATCAGTGTTTGAATTATCTTATTATGGTTTCCAATACCATATGGTGTAGTTCGCTGCTCATTCATCTAGGTGTATAATCTGCTGTCTTTTAGATTGTAAACTCCAACAGGTGGGACCACTGGCGTCCTAGCTTGATTTGTACAGGTAGAGCACAAAGCCACAAGCACATGGGCATGAGATGCTATTTGATAATGATGATAAGTGGATTAATTATACTTATACTATCCCGGTAACAGATTACTTAAATTTGTTCTAACAGAACAATGTGGATTAGCACTAACTAGGCCATGTGGCAGTAGACAGGCAAGACTGAAGGGGTAGGAGTGAAGTCTACTTTTTCTAGCATTTACACAGCTAGCTATGAAGCAGCTGAAATGCTTTCCCCTACTCCTCATATCCCAGGTGATATATGTCTTACTCACTTCATCTGACTGGTCCAAAATAAAACTTGGCTAACCCATGACCTTTTTCACCTCCCTGTTGCATACACATTTTAGGTGAAAAGTGGTCCACTAATTTATCAGAGATATTAAAAAAAAAATACCTTCAGGTAAAATTTCAAACTTGAACTAGATATGCAAGTCAGTGGGCATACCTCGGCTTTTAAAAATCCCTATGTGAACATGCCGACCTTAAATTCAAGATAAGCAAGAACCCAATTCTGCTTCTGACGTAAGCCACTAGACAAAAAATCATCTCTTTTCATTCTAATATATCCTTCTGGAACAAAGGGTTATTCAAATATACATTTATGTATCAATTAATTAAAAGTGAAAGCATTATGAAGACCAGCAAATAGAGAATCCTCTCAAATTTCAAGACAACAATGCAATTTCCTAACTTTAAGTAGAGCTTACACTTCACAACACCATAATCATACCATGCCCTAACTACTTCTCCTAAACTTGTGAATTCAATCTCTTTTGATTCTTTTTCTGTTTTTCTAGCAACCGTTTTCCTCAAAGCCAGGAAAAGGGCTTTCTGTCGAGATCCTAAACGAAATAACACTTAAGAAGGAATCTTGACTGTCCTGATCCTCTTTTTAGATGGAATACCGGAAAGCCTGAGATCTGAAAATGAGCTGTGATATAAGCTATTAATATTGGACAACAAATTTCCTCTCTAATCAATTAGAGTATGTGAAGACCGGGGGAATGAGAGAACGGTTAGAAACCCAGAGAAGGGATGAGGAAGTGCACAAGAGTGAACAGAGTAACATCCAGGGCAAAACCTGATAACGGACAAACTTCCAAGAAGTGGAGAAAAGCTTAAAATAACTAGTAAAAGTCCATCACCAAGAGAGAGAAGATACAAATGGCTCGCACAAACTCCAAAGGAAAAAAACATACATGTAAAAAGTTGGATCTTATTTTTACTTAGATTTTCCCAAAAAAAAATATGGCAATATATGTTTACAAAACTGCCCCAAAAGTGTGCCTGAATGTTCAAGGGACCTTTGGTTCTCAAGACCTACAAGTTACATCCTGTATTTAAATCCACTAAAGAATACAAATTCACGTTAGCAACAGTCGAGTTTTAACCTAAGGGTTTTACCTTAACTTCTTGAAATTGATTCGAGAAAGTGGGCTCCTAAGGGCACCTAACCTGCTGTATGAGGCACCCACTTCCCCAAAAAGCACATGCCTTCTCTTACTGGGTAAAATCTGGATAAAAAGCAGCACAGGGTCACTATTTTGTAGGGCAAGAAAGGGAAATTTCTAGGAGACTTTTCCCAGCAGGGCTACACAGCATCTAAGAGTTAGGCTAGGCGAAGACAGCAGGGGGAAAGACTGGCTTGGGTGTCCTTTCTTGATGTGTTGTGTGCTGGCTGATTTGTCCCCATCTTCCTGGATCTTTACTGACATCTGCTACTTCACTTCTTTTCCCGTGGTGACCCCCACCAGGGACACGGCTAAAGGCCCTCATCAAGTGAAATGTTCAACTGAGATCTCCAATTCTCCCAAAGACATCTACCTCAAAAACTTGTAGAATATCCTAATGAGGTCAAGGAAAAAAAAAAAAAGTCCTTGGCACAATTTTGTGTTCTTCATCATACACCAATGGGAAGTCAGAACACCATACTGAAAATGTTCCCACAGAGCGGGAATCAATTTCCCTAATATGGCCAGGCCCTAAATATAGCCACAATTTTTTTTTTTTTGCTCAAAATACACTCAATTAAACTTGTGGATGGAGGAAATGGCGGTGGGCAGCTGGGCAGGAGCACAGGAAACAATGACAGTGTAACTCCACTATCTTCACCAGCAGTGAAATGGCCTTAAATGTCCTCGACAAGGGCTGCCAAAGTAAAGACACCTGTAACACACATGCCCTTTTCTCTCCAGGCTTTGTTCCCTTGATCGAGTCTGGGTTACTAGGAGAGAAGAGAAGAAATTACATACCCTAGGTCTAAAGTAATTCTACCATTCTGAGAAGGAACACAGCATCACTAGTACTCAAAAGAGTGAAAGGCATAGAATTCCCTACTCAAATTATAAGGATTCAGTTAGCCCAAAAGAAACATGAGAATTTAACTAGGGTAATTTAAGGTCCTCACAATTTACCTTCCAAATACCATCACACACACACACACACCCCCCACAAACACAGAATATTGGTATTTAATGTTCACAACTGCAGTGAGGAGCTGTGTATTTTAAATGAATGGAATTCAAGAAAAGCACAATCTAGAACATAAAACTTCATCCAAAATTTATTCAAAGTTCCAGTTGAAACTTTTAAGAGGTCTATTATACTGGTTCAAGTTTAATAACAAACTGTTCTTGCAAGACGTTCTGGCCAAAAAGCACCTAGCAGAGTGTCAGAGTTGGAAGTAGATGCTCAATAAAAAAATTTGCTGCAAAAAACTGTTAAAGATAAATAAACGAACTTCTCGACCTAAGGGCGCTGAAAGGCAATAAACGACACTTTAAAGCATCTTTTAAAAGTTAGCCCTTGAAAGCAGAATAGCAAAGAGATTTTAAAGACTGGATCCTGTGGTCAATCTGCTTGGGTCAAAAATGCAGGCTCTCCCACGTGCAGCTGCGGATCTTGGGCAAGCTGTTTAGGTTCTCTGACTTTACGTTTCCTCATCTGTAAAATGGGAATTACAACAGCACCTACCTCACAGGGCTGTTAGAGAGATAAACGAGAGAAATCAACACAAAGTATTTAAGATCTTAAGTCCTCAACAGATGCTATTATTATTTCAAAGGTGTGTGTTCGGAAGGTCGGATCTATTAAATACATGCATAAGCTTTGCTATAATAAAATCTCAGCCATTTCATAGAAGCATTTTACTCCCCCTTTCCACACATCAGGCGGCATCAAGCTTCCAAATGATGTGGAAATTACAGACTTTCATTCATCCGTTTGAGAGCTTGTCATATACAGCAAGAAAGAAGGAAGGTGCCTTTTTCGTGACTGTTGCTCCTTCACAACTTCAAAATACTGTCACGTATACAGTAAGTTGGAGCTGCCCTCAAAATGACAGCTCACAGCTTTGCAGCGCCCGCAGAGGCGCCCGGGCGGCTCTGCCGGGAAGAGGCTCACCCCAATTCACCGCGACTCTCCCATCTCCACGGCGAAGCGAGCGCACGCCCGGGAACCCCAAGGAACACACGAGAACTCTTTGAAAGGAGGAAGGGACCCTGAGTAGCGGGGAGAGGGAGAGAGGCGGGGAGAAGCGGGGGAAGGGACCCTCCCGGTCACAGAGGCTCCGGAGCCACACTCGGATCGGGCGCGCCCAGGATGACCAGCCCCGGGACCGGGTGCCCGCGATGGGCTGCGACGTCCCGGCGGCCCACTCCCTTCCCCGGCGGCCCCCGAGGCCAACTCCGCTCCCGCGCCGCGCTCGCCCCTCGGCGCCCCCTCACCTAAAGGCGGGTCCTTCCTTCGGAGCCCTGCCCTGGGCGGACGCCGCCGCGGAACCGCCGCCGCCGCCGCCACTGCCCTTTTTGTTGAAGAGCTTCTGGAGCAGGGTCGGGGCCATGATGCTGCCACCGCCGCTGCAGCGCCGGCCGGGGCGCGCGGGGGGCCGGCGGCTCAGCGCGCAGCCGGGGGCGGCGGCCGCGGCGGCGGGGCCATCGCGGCAGCGGCGGCGCGGCCGCCCAGCCTTGCGGGAGCGCGGGGCCGCTGCGGCTGAGTAACTCTGCTAGGCGCCGGAACCGCCGGCGGCCGGTCATATGACTGAGCCGGCCCGCCGCTGCCGCCGCCGCTGCCGCCGCCTCGCGCGCTGACAGTTATCTCCTGCGGGAGGAGCCCGCAGCCCCACGGCGGCGGCGGCGCGGGAGGAGCGCGGCCGCCCCGGCGGCGGCCATTGGCCCGGCGGCCCCCCGCCCCGGGCTCACGTAACCCCGGCGGGAGGCGCAGCCCGGCGCGGGCGGCCCCGTGCTCCGGCCGCGGGGGCGGGGCGGGCGCGGCGCTTAAAGGGGCCGGCGGGGCGGGGGCGGTGCCTGGGCCGCTGGGGGCTGCCCGGGGGCGCAGGTCCCCGAGTGGCGCGGGCTTCCCGAGGCGACTGCGTTCCTTCGAAAGGGGCGAGAGAGCAGCTGGGCCGGTCTTTGTTCTTTTGAGACAAAGCCCCTGAACTTGGGTCCTCGCTTTGTGCAGGTGCAAGGACTCGTTTGTAGAGAGCGTGTGCTGGGGGAAAGGGTTTAAGACATGAGGTTCCTATTTCACAGGAGCGATTTGAATCTCACAACACCCAAGGTGGTGGCGTGTTTCTACCATATCCAGATTAGATTGCTCCGGGTTTGTTTTTGCTTTTGTTTTTAATTTAAAGTGTTTAGTCCAATCATTTGCTCTGTTGGCATCTTGGGCCAGCATCTCATAGTTGTATCAGGAATTGAGTGTGAAATTAAACACATGGAATTTACTGCATAGATTTAGAAACTTAAGAGAAGCTACTTTATAACGAGGGAATGCTTTCTTAATACAGATTTAACAATCAAGGCACATAATCTGATATCAACGGCAGATATTATTTGATTTGGGGAAGGGAGGAGTTGTATTTGAGTTAACTTTCCTTCCCAGTCCCACCCAATCTGTGAGAACTTCAGCCTGGGATACAGAACTCTGTAAACAGCCTGTGGTGGTGAAGGACCTTGCCAGGCTGAAAGCAGCTTCTTAATCTATGCCTTATAACGTTAGCGCTCCAGTTTTTCTGATGATGGATAATAGAGAGAAAGTTAGTAAGATTCCGACCCTGCCTCTCTCAGCGCCTCCTTCCAGAGCAGTGGACAGTGACTCACCTGGATTCTCCTTGTTCAACGAGAATTTGTTCAAAGGAGAACTCTTGGAGACTCAAAAAGGCAAATGCATTTCCATAAGTATAAGTAATTTAAAATACCTGTTTGTGGGGCCGGGTGGCGGAGCGGTTAAGTTCGCGTGTTCCATTTAATCGGCCCAGGTTCCCCGGGTGGGACCGGCGGTGCGGACATGGCACCAGGACATGGCACCGTTTGGCAAACCATGGTGCTGTAGGCATCCCACGTATAAAGTAGAAGAAGATGGGCACGGATGTTAGCTCGAGGCTAGTCTTCCTCAGTGAAAAGAGGAGGATTGGCAGCAGTTAGCTGAGGGCTAATCTTCCTCAAAAAAAAAAAATCTCTTTGGGGCCAATTTTAATTTGCATTATTAATTTTTTGTGTGTGGGTTTCTGACCTTGGTAGGAAACTAGCTGTGAATGAGATGTGCTGAAATTTCACAAAGGTAAGGGAAAGGTGATAGAAATTGAAACTCAATCATTTTTTTCGTTTGGATTTTTACTGTTAAAATGGCGGGGCGGATTAAGTGTTCATGCTGGTGAGCAATCATCCTTCTACACAATGGAGTGTGCATAGAACCCTGATTTGCAACATTGCTGATTCTCTCTCTTTATTGGGAGCAACTACCTCACGGGGCTGCCAGTACTGGTGGGTATCCTATAAAGCAGGTATTGGCCTCTTCTGTTGTGACTTCATTAAAACGTGGTCCCAGGTCATATTATGGCCCTAACACACCACCCTTCCTCACCCCCTCCTTGGGCAGAAAATGTCCTTTATTCTGCAAATTACAACCTGCATACCCTTGATGTGCCTAGTAGCTTTTGTAACTGCTTACTGAAGAGGAATTTGGCATGGTGTCCCTTGTTCCTCACTTCCAAGGACTGTTTCAGTTCCAGCTCAGTCCCAGTGTGCAGGATCATCCAAACGAGGCAACTGAAAAATCAGCCTGCCCCAGCCATCAGCCTCCATTTGGCTCCTGACTGGGCAGCTATACAGGGAGAGTGTGCATTTAAAACTACTAAGGACGGACGTCAGTTAGAGGAGAAAAAAACAACTGAAATGGTTCCCCACTGCCCCTTTTCTCCCTTTGCCTCCTCTACAATGCTACCTTCTTCCTCATCCTGGTTCTGGCCACACCTCTTGGTATGGATTTTAAAACTATACAAAAATCCTAACCAGCGCAGTTCTGAGAGACAGCTCTAGACAGCTCTCTCACCCAAGGTTCATTATTTCTCCTCATGGCTGTTCAAGCCCCCTTCAGAAACCCCATCTTTTGCCTGTCATGCGTTGGTCACTGCCCCCTCCCTAAGGTTTGTCATAGTCGCAGTCTCCAGCTATGATCATGTAGGTTGTCTCCCAAGTCCATACATCTCATTCACCTCATCCCACTCAGTCCATCTCAGAAAATGGGTCAGCTGGCTGCTCCTATACGCAGCTTTCAAGAGGAGGAGGGAATAAAGCAATATCCTGAATGCTTGGAGGTGACAGAATAACACTAAGAGGGGAGGGGGGGTGGATTGTAAAAGAGCTGACTTCCTTGTCCCAGTCCATTCTGAGTCCCAGTGACTGTTGACTCCAGTTAATTAGTGTATGTTCTCTAAGTCGCTTTAGGAGTTTTGCTTCTACTGTTAGACTGTCAGGGACACTTATATATATAATAGCTTACCTAATACCTGTTACCCCCTTCTTCCTAACAGAACCGCACTTTTCTTCAGGTGTCCATCCCTTCCCCAGACCAATGTGCCCCAGGGTACACCAACATTATCCCCATCTTCTAGTCTGAGTGATCTAGGGGTAATCCCATTCATTTTGCGAGTTCAGCCATAAGCATGTGAGGCAATTCTAGCCAAGGAGGCAAGAAGGAAAGGAGCCAGAAGAGAAGGAGTGATTCTGGCAAAAATTTCCTCACTCTTAATAGAGAGCTATAAGGAGAGATGTGGGTTCCTGGGGTTTTTTCTCCTTCCTTTGGATGTTGTATGTTTTTGTAATACTCCAGCTATCTTGCTACCAGTCTGAGCGTAAAACTGGGACTGGACATGGCAGAGCAGAGAGGTGGCAAGCTATGTCTTTGATAACATTATTGAGCCACAATCCCTCTACCCTAAGCTGCTATTCTCCATTCGATGAGATAATATTTCTATTATCTGAAGCCAAAAGTAGTCTGTAAGAGAGGGGTCTGTTTTCTGTCCTCTATTGCTTGTTATGTGAGACAAATAACTCCCTGCTTGGTTAACCCCCAGTATACCAGGGAAAACAGTCATCGCCAATGGACCTGCTCTATTTTTTCATATTTTAAAATCATTTTGCAAAATTCTTGCTTCATTTACAAGAAGCAAGAATAAAGGAATAGTGAAAAATAATTTTTTAATAAATTTTAAATATGGCAAACTCAATTTTTTATTCTATATTTTCCTGCATTTGAAGGAATATTACCCTAAATGGGTGATGTCCTTTGAATACAACTATTGATCAATCAACATACGTGAACTAGGAACACAATCATCTTATAAAACTGACTCCAGATTTCAAGTACATCTCTAATGAAACTATAAGTTCTAGCTTATTATTACTTTTGTCTCCTCTTGTACTTAAATCAACAAAATGCAATACTTTTGAAAACTTTGATGGCTTGAAATTTTGTTGAAGAGAAGATAGCTATCTTTTTTACTTCCTGTAAAGCATTTTTAGTTTTAGATTTATAAACAGCAATTAGAATTAGCAATTCAAACACATTGTACTCCTTAAACTTACACAACATTATATGTCAGTTATAGCTCAATAAAGCTGGGGGGAGGGTGGGGAAGAATTAGCAATTCCGTGAATATTTTCATCTCTACCTCATAATTTCCCTCCAGTCACCTTTGTATATACATTGCCTCTAGCATTTGTTGACTTACAAACTCTATCAAGTGTATATGATGCAAAACATCATAAATGATGACATGTCTTTTTAGGCTGGCTTAGGTTCTTACTGAAAAATATTGAATAATGAAGCCATTCCCGTTGAGTAAATAAGAAAACCATATTTCCTTTCTGTGTTTAAATATGTATTGTTGAATCATCAATTCTTGAGTTTGAGAAAATTTAGGGTATCATTTAAAGACTCATCTGCTATTTCACTTGTATGATAAGTTTCACCATCATCCTTAAAGTCTAGAGTGCTTCTGTCTGTCTTTTTGCATTTATCTTCTGATTTTTCTAATACTTTTGAAGTGTTTTCCTCTATCAATTTTCGGTTCTTTGCCAGTATGGGAAGAAAATGAAATTTTCTGAATTCTGAATTCTCATCAGTGATTAATAAAAGTTTTAGTAAAAAACTACAAAGATAATATCTCCAGATTTTTTTTATACTGTCTTAAAAGATGATGCAGAGCTTTGGGCAATCTGATAATAGAAGGATGATGTAATAGTGATGATTTATTTTACTGTTGAATCAACCTTCTAGGTGATTCCAAATTCTCTGTTTTCTTATTATTTTTGTCTTTTCTAGCATAGTTGGGAATAATTGTTGAGTAATGATGAAATAATTCCTAGGATGACATAGCAAAATGTTTAAAGCTAAAGGAAACTATGATCACTAAGATCCCAAAGTTATGACAGGGTCCAATGGACCCATATGGTAATTGCAAGCTAGAATGAGTTTTATTACATTTTGTTAAAAAGTACATTTATTCTTTGTTCTTTGGAAAAAATAAGAGTCTAAGAAAGAATAAAACATAAAATATCCATCCTTATAAATAGTTAGGACCTCTCAGAAAAGAAACTCAAACTCCCACTAAAATTGTATCCAATGAACTCTGATGGTGCAAGGGTTAGTCCTCTGTAAACTGATTCTCTGATATTTGCAACAGAACTCAATCCACTTGATAATCTCACCATGGCAATCAATTGACTCCATGGTACCGAAATCAAGAGACATTTTCCTGTCTTCTTTGCAGTCAATACAATTGACTGCTTCCTCCTTTTGAGACCCTAATTCTTCGATACTATAGACTTCTAGTTTTAAACAACCTTACTAGCTACTCCCTCAGTCTCCTCTGGAAGTTCCTCCTCTCCCCATCCTTTGAAATATGAAACTCCTCAGAGCTTCTCTTCTCCTCTATCTTCTACTCTTATCCATACTCTCACATCTCCCTAGATAAACTCATCCATTCCTGTGACTTTAAATGCCATCTATATATTGATGACACCCAGCCTTTTACCTCTGATCCTGACTTCTCTTCTAGATTTTTGTATCCAGCTATCTACTTGATGTGTCCAAGTGGATTTCTTACAGCCATCCCATGCTGAACTATTGATCATTTCTTGTTCCAAATACTGCTTTTCTTGCCGTCTTCTCCCTTACACATTTATAATGCCTCCCTTTACACATTTGTTTAAAAGAGAAACCTAGGAGGCATTTTTGACCCTTTTCTTTCTCTCATCATCCAAAATATTTCTCATATCTATTTCTCTTCCTATCCATTAGGCCAAGCCACCATTGTCTCCTGCCTGGACTTCTGCGGTAGTTATAATTGGTCCCTTTCTGGCTTCACCTCCAATCTGTTCTACATGCAGCTACCACAGTGATCACGTAAATTGTTTCTTGTCACTTCCTTGACTAAAACTTTTTAGTGGCTTCCCATTGCACATAGAAAAATCCAAAATCCTTAGCATGGCCTACAAAGTTCTATGTGATTAAGTCCTTCCCTCCTTCTCCAAACTCATCTCACATCACCCTCCCACTCGCTTGCTCTCTTCCAGCCATACTGGTGTGCTTTCATCTCTTCTACCAGGCCTCCTCTACCAGGAATGCTTCCACACCCGTGCTACAACTTCTTCTCTGATTAACTCGTATTTAATCTTTCAGTTCTCAATTTAATGTCGTTTACTCACACATCAACTACCTGACTCTCTCAATCTCCATTCTTAATTAAGGACCCCACCTCCCTCCAGTGTTTCTGTATAGCCCCCTTTTCTATTCCTTTAAAGCATTCAGCATAATTTATAATTAACCAATAAATAAATATATAACACCTTTGTCTCCCATGAGACATATATCTTCCTTTAGGTCAGGGACTGTGCCTATCTTGTTGAACAATATGCCTGGCACATGGTGTCTTCTCAAATGTATATTTGTTGACTGACTGACTGAACGAATGAAGTTCACAGTCCCTAATGCATGTAAGCTCTAGATCCTCACAAAAGAATTCTCTAGATGAGGAGTTCTCTGGGAATCACTAGATGAGGAAGACTTCTTGAACTTTTTCCACTTATTTACTTGGAACAAAGAAGAGGTCACTGCTGGGCAGTTTTAAGTCCCCGTTAAGAAACTGATCATTCATGGTGCTCAGAATTTTGTTCCTAATTCCCTGGTTTAACCTTGAAGTCCTTTTGCCTGAGCATCACCAAACTGATTCTGCAGAGAATCTTACCCACGGTGTGAATTTCATCTTTCTAAATTGTCTAACATTTACTAGTACTATCTGCTTTTTCTCTCATGAACCCCTTCACCAAATCCTCTGCCTGAGACAAAGCAAGCTGTATCAGTTAGAATGCCTTTTGCTGCAAGTAATAAACACTCCAACCAAATTGGCATAAACAATAAAGGAATATTTTCTCTGATAAAACAAAAGATCCAAAGGTAGGACGGGGTCCAAACATGGTACGTCAGGGCTTTGATTCTGCTTCTCTGGGTTTCTCTGGCTCTGCTTTCCTCTGTGTGAGGGAGTCTTCTTCAGGCTGGTAGCAAAATGGTCACCACAGTTCCTGTGATTATGTGGAGATGCAACAATGCCCCACAGAAGACAGGAGTGGTCTGTTCTCACGTGTCTTACTTTCTCAGAAGTTTTGCAGCTTTTAATCACTGGCAAGGGAATAATGGAGTACCATGATGGGCTTTGACTAATGAGGATATCGTCTGAATCACATGGGAGAGGGGTGGTCAACAAATCAAGGCTCTCACAAAGAGAAGGGCAGAGCGGAGAAAATGACTGTTGGACAAACAACCAAGAGAATCTGCCACATATACATTCATTTATAAATTATAAAATGCAGACAGCTATATGTTTCCTGAGTGTTTTTCAAGAACCCACTACACATTCAAGAATGACTATCGGGGCTGGCCCGGTGGCACAGCAGTTAAGTGCACACATTCCACTTCTCAGCAGCCTGGGATTCGGATCCCGGGTGTGGAAATGGCACTGCTTGGCACACCATGCCGTGGTAGGTGTCCCATGTATAAAGTAGAGGAAGATGGGCACAGATGTTAGCTCAGGGCCAGGCTTCCTCAGCAAAAAAGAGGAGGACTGGCAGTAGTGAGCTCAGGGCTAATCTTCCTCAAAAAAAAAAAAAAAGAATGACTATGGATTCTTTCTTAGACTGGAATGAGATAGGGGGACTATGGATTTTTTTTTTTTTTTTGAGGAAGATTAGCCTTGAGCTAACTACTGCCAATCCTCCTCTTTTTGCTGAGGAAGACTGGCTCTGAGCTAGCATCCATACCCGTCTTCCCGTACTTTATATGTGAGATGCCTACCACAGCATGGCTTTTGCCAAAGGGTGCCATGTCAGCACCTGGGATCCAAACCGGCGAACCCTGGGCCGCCGAGAAGCAGAACGTGTGAACTTAACCACTTCGCCACCAGGCTGGCCCTGGGACTATGGATTTTTGCATCTCCAACACCACATGTGGAATCTGTGAGATAATAGGCACCAAATACAGTAATGTGTCATTTAACACTTAAGTCATGTGTCAGAACTTAACGTTCTGAGAAATGCATCATTAGGCAATTTTGTCATTGTGTGAACATCATAGAGTATACTTACACAAAACTATATGGCATAGCCTACTACACACCAAGGCCATATGGTACTAATCTTATGGGACCACCATTGTATGTGCAGTTCCTCATTGACTGAAACGTAGGTGTGCAGTGCATGACTTTTACATGTTTTTAAACAGAGGAAATGTAAAAATGTTGATTTGATGCTGTTCCTTCTCAATTTAAAGAATTGCCTACAAGACACTTCCTTTTTTTAAACTTTTTAAAAATAATTTCTTTTCAGGGGCTGGCCCCGTGGCCGAGTGGTTAGGTTCATCCGCTCCGCTGCAGGCGTCCCAGTGTTTCGTTGGTTCGAGTCCTGGGCGCGGACATGGCACTGCTCGTCAGACCACGCTGAGGCAGCGTCCCACGTGCCACAGCTAGAAGAACCCACAACAAGAAATATACAACTATGTACTGGGGGGCTTTGGGGAGAAAAAGGAAAAAATAAAATCTTTAAAAAAAAAAATTTCTTTTCAGATTATGACTCAGGAAATATTTACGTATTTATTAATGCTTCTGTGGTATGTAACTTTGATCTAGGCACTCAATAAAAGCTTGTGCAATTAATGTATGCATTCAGACTCTGTGGACTTTATTTCACACCCATAGGTAATGTATTGGGAGAGGTATAGAAACTCTCTCCCACATGCTTATTCACACTCAAACAGGAATGATCCACAGCGCATAAAACTTAGAAAATGCAGAAAAGTACAAAGACGAATATAACGTGTCCATCCTGCCATCTGGATAGATAAAAATAGCTACAGTTAACATATTTTTGACCTTTCTTGCTTCCTTCTTTTCATTCCTTTTTTCTTCTTCTTTCTTGTTCATTTGTTTGTTTGACAGGGATTTTAATTTCAGGGTCTGATGACCTCCTAGGTCAATAGTCTGAAAACATCATAGTTTGTTGTTCTTAAATCATCAGTTCTACAGAAATTCATCTAGATCCCATGTTTAGTCAGCAGTTATCCAGTATTCCAATACCAACTATGTTCTAGCCAGCGATCCTCAAGTGTTTGTTGCACAAGAATTACTTTAGAATTCCCCTAAATTGTGATTTGCCCACAAGCATTCTGCCCCCTCCTCCCATTTCTTCAAAGCCCACTAAAATGACATCAAGGAATAAAAAAGGCATTAATCTAAAATGAACAAAGACAAAGGAAGAGTGAGACAGAGAGTGAGAGATTTAACAAGTGTTTGGCCTAGGATAAGTGTTTGGAAGCTGGGAAGTGGATGAAGGAGTAGTAATTAATTGAGCAGAGAGGAAGAGTTCAAAACCTAAGAATGAAGATGAGGGCCGGTTCCCCTCAGAGACTCTCAAAAGCCTCAGCATTTGGGAGGTGCCAGGTCACTGACGGGGAGGTCAGGTGCAGGCTCAAAATATGAAGGATGGTTGAAAGTCTATATACGAGATGGTTTAGACCCCAGGTTCCTTTCTGTTCTCACTCTGCCCAGCCAGGCAACTGTTGGTCGGTGGACCAAAACAGGGGCATTAAGTGAATGCTCAGCTCCCAGAGAAGTCAACTGGCAACAGAGAAAAGCTCTCCAGACATTTGCAATTGGGGGAGCCCAGTGAAAAGCTGGCTCACTGCTAGAGCATCTACTCATGAATTTGACAAATCAGTACCCCACACAGAGAATTTCTAATGAAATGTTTAGACTCTCATTCTTAAATATAAATGACAACCCAAGAATCACTAAACATTAGAATGAACACCTCCAGCATGGTGAGAAAAATACACACAGAAGTAAAAGGGATCTGGAGAGAACAGAGACAATGCAAGGAGAAAAGAACTTCAAAAAACTATAATTGATAGGGCTGGCCCCGTGGCCGAGTGGTTAAGTTCGCGCGCTCCGCTGCAGGCGGCCCAGTGTTTCGTTAGTTCGAATCCTGGGCGCGGACATGGCACTGCTCATCAGACCACGCTGAGGCAGCGGCCCACATGCCACAACTAAAAGAACCCACAACGAAAAATTCACAACTATGCACCGGGGGGCTTTGGGGAGAAAAAGGAAAAAATAAAAAAAAATCTTAAAAAAAAAAAAAACTATAATTGATTAATATCATCAAAGAGACAAAAGAAGATATATCAATAAAACAAAAACGAGAAGCAATGAAAAAGGAAAACACAAGAAAGAGCTCTTGAAAATTAAATATATGGTGATGTAAATAAAATATTCAACAAAAAAACTGGAGAATAAAATTGATAAAAATGGAAAATAGAAGAGGAAAGATGAGACCATTGGAGAATCCATTCGGTGACTTACTAATAGGAGTTTCAGAAAGGGAGCTCAGGGCCTGGCCCCTTGGCTGAGAGGTTAAGTTCGCGTGCTCCACTGTGGAGATGCAGGGTTTTGCCGGTTCGAATCCTGGGTGCGGACATGGCACCGCTCATCAAGCCATGCTGAGGCAGCATCCCACATGCCACAGCTAGAAGGACCCACAACTAAAAATATATGACTATGTACCAGGGGGCTTTGGGGAGAAAAAGGAAAAATAAAATCTTTTTTTTTAAAAAAGAAAGGGAGATCAAAGAAAACAGAGGGGAGCAAATCATCAAAGAAATAACAGAAAAATTTCCCAGAACTGAAAAATAGGAGTCCTCATATGGATAGGGCCCACCTAGAACAATAAATCTTTTTTAAAAACCTACTTCAAGGCATATCATCATTAAATTTCAGATCATCTTGGATAAGCAAAAAAACTCTAAAACCTTTCAGAGAGAAAAAGCTGATCACAAAAAATAGAACAGGACTCAGAATAGCATCAGAGTTGTTACTAGCCACTCTTGATGGTAGAGGACAAAGGAGCGCTATTTTAAAGCTCAGAGGGAAAACTACTTTCAGCGTAGAATCCTTTACCAACCTAAACTATAATTCAAGTAATATAGAAGACACACATTTTCAGATATACAAGATCTCAAACATTATATCTCCATTCTATTTTAGGAAGCTGGAAGATGTGCTTTAGCAAAATAGGACACTTAAAACAAGAAAATGGAAGATATAAGAGAAAAGATCCAAGAGAGCAAAGAAGCAAGGAAAGCTTTAAGGTGGCAGGAAGGGATGTCCCAGGACCTCCAGAGATCAGTCAGGCCAAAGAGGAGGAGAAGGGAAAAGGGCTCCAGAGGTGGCTCAGAAAAATGGAATGTTAAGTGTTCGAGCAGAAAGAATATATTATTAGTATGTATATGGCAGAGATGCTGGAACATTGGGAAAAAATTAACAATAGGTAGATGGAAAACCAAACAAATGATAAAATGAGGCAATTATTAACTTCAGAAAAAAGAAAACTTGCACAGGAAAAGAGGTGTGGTTGCAATGCATTACTTGGCTCAGTGAACAATATTTATGTAGTCTCAGTAATGTAATGTTGACTAGTGATTTGACAAAAAATTACCCATAATTATATTGGGGGATGGAAGAAGAAAAGTAGAGTTGGGATAGGGGAGCAATATTCTAGAATTAATCACACGAAAGTCAATAGACAAGGAATAAAATAGGCAAATCAAGAAATAGTGACATGAGCATGCAATTTTTAAAAGTATGGAAGAAAATATCAGTGAAACCAGATAGAAAGTTGAGGGTGGTAACCTGTAGGTCTGGGACTGGGTGTGGGCAAGGTTGGGGTAGAAGACTGCTGGTTTTTATAATAAGCCTTTTAGAGTACTATTTTACATTTTCAGATGATACTCATGAATGTGTTTGTGTGTGTGTGTGAGAGTGTGTATGAGTTTTCCTTTGATAAAAAATAAAGTTTATTTTTAAGTAGTTTCACCTGTGGACATCGTTAAAAGCCTTATTTCTGGGCCTCATCCTATGAGGTTCCAATCCAGTAAGTCTGCAGTGGAACTCAGGAATCTGAACTTATAACTAGAACCTCAAGATACATGGATGCAGATGGCCCATGGATGATACTTTGAGAAGCATCGCTCAGATTCCCTGGAATTATATACAAAGTAAGAATGTGCAGCGTTTGGGAGAGAGTCCATAATTTTCAGATTCTCTTTGATGCCCCAAACCTACAAAAGTGGAAAAATTGCCATTCTATGTCCACCTTCCTTCCAAGAATATTTGAGATTCCATTAAGTATTTAAGGTCAAAACTGAACTAATTATTGTTGTGGTGAGTCAAACACTTTGTAGAATTCATGAATCATATAGACTAGAAAGCACTGGCTAAATTTTCAGTCCATTGTTTAGTATACTACCCAGGTGAAAACCTGTGCATTACTACTGCAGTGTATTGAATATAAATATAGTGTCTTGAGGGGCCTGCCCTATGCCCAAGCGGTTAAGTTCCTGCATTCCACTTTGGTGGCCCAGGGTTTCGCCAGTTCGGATCCTGGGTGTGACCTAGCATGACTTGTCAGGCCATGCTGAAGTGGTGTCTCACGTAGCACAACTAGAAGGACCTACAACTAGAATATACAACTATGTCCTGGGGGACTTTGGGGAGAAGAAGTGGAAAAAAAAAAAAAAAGAGATTAGCAACAGGTGTTAGCTCAGGGCTAATCTTGCAAAAAAATATATATATTTATATAGTGCTTGAAAAGGTTAATGTGAATCTGTTGGCACCTACTAGTGATGTTGACCAAGCCTATAGTTAAATTTTATTCAGTTAAAAAAAGTTCACATGCTGTCATTCAATGGTTACCTTAACGGTGTAATAGTACCACATAAATAGTGCCAGAGTCCAACCAGAAAATTAATGATGGTATTTTGACAATCTTATACTTTTATTCAACATTTTAGTAACCTTACTTGCAAACCAGCCTTTCTCAAACTTATTTAACCATTTAATCTTTTAAAAAATTGTTTTTATAAAACATAGGACTTCATGATTTTTGATTTGGATTAAACTAGACAGCAAAATGTGAATTCAGATAATTGCTGGAAGGAATTACATTTTGACTCATATGTTTTTGCTCAAACCTTATACATTAAAAGTTAGAGAAATTAATTTTTAATTTTAGTGACTATAAAAAGTATAAAATCTTTTGGGGCCAGCCCGGTGGTGCAGCAGTTAAGTTCGTACGTTCTACTTCGGAGGCCCGGGGTTTGCTGGTTCGGATCCTGGGTGCGGACATGGCACTGCTTGGCAAAAGCCGTGTTGTGCTAGGCATCCCATATACAAAATAGAGGAAGATGGGCACGGATGTTAGCTCAGGGCCAGTCTTCCTCAGCAAAAAGAAGAGGATTGGCAGCAGTTACCTCAGGGCTAATCTTCCAAAAAAAAAGAAAAACTTCAAAAGATACATCATACAGACCAGCACAAACCAGTAGCCAGCAAGTTAGTATTTCTTGAATGAATAGTAACCTATAACATAACAATTATTAGTTATTTAAGCTGAATATGCACCAATTTGCATATCAAATGTCCCTTAGTCATACAAGTCATCTCTGATATTCTTAGGTGTGGCACACCGTTTCTTAGAAATAATAGCAAGTCCATCCATAGCTCTTACTATGTCCAAGACCTTGTTCTAAGCATTTCCCTTCTATGATCTCATTTAACACAGGTAACAACCCTATGAGAGAAGTGATATTATTATTCCCATTTTACAGATGAGAAAATGGATACACAAAGTTAAGTAACTACACAGCCAACAAACAGCCGAGCAGTGGTTGAAACCCGTCAATCTGGCACCAGCATCTGTCCTCTTAACTACGGGGCTATAGTCTCACAAGGCAAATTATTGTAGAACAATGACACAAACAATTATATCAGTATATGGTAATTTCCCATATATAGATTTTTTAAAAGATGTATAGCACTACCCCCCCATTTTTTTTTTTTCACAGAATAGCTATCAACTAACATGTTGTGGAAACTGTATGTTTCAGGGAACGTGTTTACTGAAACGATGGCCTAAATAATGGTTTGAAATTTCCGTTTCTGCTGTTCCTTTATGGCTGTGGTTCCTTCCCTCAGCTGCTTCTGAATTTGTCTTCCCTGAGCTTCTCTCTTCAAAGACTTACTAAGTAGACACCTTCATGCAACCCTCTGGCTACTAAAATTTTTACTTGACAAAGCCTGTGCTTTCTCTTTCTCTAGCCCCCAATTAAATGCTTATTCTTTGAGCTACAGTTCTTGAAGAAGTAATTTCTAATCAAGGTATAAATGGGATCTGAATATGGCTAATGGATGTTTGTACATTTCATTCTTTGAAAAAAAAACCTTGTTAAACCATATTACATCACTGTAAAAAACATATATATCAAATGAAATCTAAATGTCCCAACAATTTGATACCTCTTCTTTAACTGCTGAAGATTTTGCATCATTCCTTGATATCCTTGAACTAATATTTCTATTCCACTTCCACATAATTTTATCTTAACATAAAACATCTTTTATGCTTGAAAATCTTTGGTTATTTGATTATTATACTCTGTAACAAAATATGTATATAAATTAAATGTATTTATTTCCTGGGCCAATAAAGCTCTAAATATTAAAATATTCTATCATTTTAATTATTAGTAGTACAAAATTTATCAATATAACAAATTTGTAATTCTTAAACATAAAAAATAAAAATGCGTTGTAAATGCATTTCTCAATGACGGAGCTAGATGAAGACTACTCATTGCAAGAATGAGACAGGTTCCACATTAATTTATACTTTTTGTTTGTTTTTATAGTTATAACTGCTGAGAAACTTTGTAAAGTTCTACTGTATAAATAAGTAGATGAGAATGGAAGGAGTTTTGTTACAACATTATAATTTTTCCTTCCAAATTATATTTTAAAAATCACTGTGTTCTATGTTCAAAAATTAGACTGGTGTCCAGTATGTTAAAAGGTCTCTGTAGTAGTTAGAATTAACCTCTAACTGTTTTTAACAGACATTCTATTCTCTTCTATTGGTTTTTTCCAGTCAATTATCACACTCTAATTATTATAGATCTAGAGGGTATTTTGATATCTTCTAGAGGGGAGGTCCCTCACTCTTATTCTCTTAAAAAATTTTTTTTGGCCTCATATTTGCCTTTCCCAATAGCTTTTATAGTCAACTTGTCGAGTTTTAAAATTTTGAGTTGGGATATTTATTGAAGTGCACTGAATTTTAGATTAATTTGGGCATATTTGATATCGTTCCAATACTGAGTCTTCTCATCGAGGAACTCAGCAAGTCTCTCCATTTGTACAAGCCTTATTTCATGTCCTATGGTAAAGTTTTGTCGTTTTCTTTTCATGGGTTTCACAGATTTCTTTTTGAATTTAAGATAGCACATATATTTTGACCACTTTAAATGCATTCTCTCTTTCTTCTCCCTCCCTCTCTTCCTTCCTTCTTTCTTTCCCTTCTCTTTCTTTTTCTCTTGCCATCCCAAATAGATCATAAAGTCTCACAGGATTGGGAATGGATTGCCCTTGTAACCTCCTAAATGCCTAGAATAAAGCTATGCTAGAATGGTTGCTAAGGAAAGAAATACTTGTTGCAATAAGTAAATGAATGAAAGGCTTGATTCATAAACTAGAAACGCAACAGAAAGAATCTGGGGATATGCCAGGACAAGATTCAAAAGAATTATAATTCCTTAAAAATTGATGATAAATTGTGGCTTGGTTATACCATATGGCAGATTTGACAAGCTATCTGAGGCTTTTTTTTTTTTTAACTAAAGAGACAAAATGACCTGGATATGACACAAATCCTCCCAGTGTGAATTCACTCGGAGATCCAGAGGAGATAAATATGTTTCTGATTTCCTCAGACATTGAGAAAAATGCCAAAGTTTTTTAACCTGTAAGGGTTCCTGAAATTCTATTTTCATTGAATATCAAGGATAATTGAAACTTTTCTTTTAAAAAGGACGTGTGCTGCCTTTATGTCACAGATTTAATTGGTCTTTTAAATAAGGAACGTGTTAAACCCAAAGATTAACTGGTATTAGGGGTGATGAAGGGCTTTTTGAGTGGAGCCCTTCTGTGCATTTTGTCTTATCGCTTCATCCCCTCACATTTAGTCTGTTACCTAGAAGAATATCATCACTGCAGACTGCCCCGTCCTTCTTTCCCTACCTATCACCCTTGCAGTCAGGGCCAAAGAGGTCAGTAGACATTGTCGTGGACTAGGAAAAGGGCTGGGAGCCTCTGGACTCTGTGTGTGTGTAAGGGGGCGGGTGGGGTACATTTTCCAGGTTCTAGAGGTTACACTGGCAGAGGACAGAGGACAAACCCTCTTTGTTCTGAAGTCAGAGGCTGAAAGTGGAAGAAGACTTCTTAGGCAGCAGGAATTCATTCTGACAGGAATTTCCCCTGCCGTGAGACTCTTGCCACAACTTTAACGAACAGAGTCTGAGGATTGTGGGGAAAGAACTGATCTTGTTGCTGCTTGTCCTGCTGGCTTCCCTGCTGTTGCATAGTCCCAAAGTGAGGCAGAGGAGAAGCCATCAAAAACATCAGACTCTTTAACCGAGAAGCCTGAGGAGAGCCCTGCCCTTCCTCAAGAGGGGGAAGTCCTTTACAAACAACAGCTGTTTTTCTTACTCTGCTGGAATTCAGACTGCCTCTTCCCCCACCTTTGTGCATCATGGAAGGAGCAAAGAGACGGCCTCAGAATTCTTGGAAAGACCCCATTCCTCACTACCCCACAATGCTCACAGTCTTGCCAATGTTATCTACCCTAAAACCATCAGGATTAATCACATTATACCCTTATCTCTCTTTACATCAACACCACGAAAAGCCAGGGGACTCCTAGGTCGCCCTCCATCTCCCTGACTCCAATCCCTATAGGCTCTGTAATCTCATTCTCCTCCCTTCTCCCACCCCTCCCATATTCTCAAAACGCTTCCCCTGTGCTCACTGTAATACCCAGTGTGTCAGGAGCAAAATCCCTACACACTCTCAGTCTGCTCTATCCCCTCCACTGTCTTGCTCCAGCTGAAACCTAAATCTCCCAGAGGAGATTGCCACTTCCCTGTAGTCCTCTCTAGTGGTGGCTGTTCTCTCTATCACATCCTATATGACATTTGGCCTTTGATGGAGTGAGGGTTCTCCTCACTCCTCATGGCCACTTTCAAACTCCTCCTCCTCCTCCCAAATCCCCAGCTTTGAGTCTCATGTCTTCAGATGTACCACCTACTATCCCTCATTGTCTTTTGCCCTCATTTCTCAAAGATTTTAGCGGCTGGCTCATGGTCACTTTCTCCAACAGTCCTCCTATCATAATTCTAAGTAATTTCAACATCCATTTGGGTCAGCCTTCAAATATCCTGGCCTCAGTTCCTTGACCTCCTTTCTTCCTATGATGTACCCTTATCAGTCACCCTGAAATCATACCCTAGGGCTTGACATTACCTATAACAGTCACTCCTTCATATTCTCAATGTCAGGCATCCCTCTAGTAACACTGCTCTTCCCTCTAGTACCCTGACTCCAACAGTCCTTTCCCTCTGCTGACATCAACAGTCCCCTGACCCTACCACCTTTTGGTTATGCCTCATCCTTATCAGATCCTCTCGTTCCTCGTTACTTAGCATAAATCCCTTGTGCAGTTATTATAATCACTACCTTGCAGAAAGTTCGAATTGTCTGCTAAAATCCATCCTCCCTTCTTCCAAAATATAGAATTGTAGCTAAGCACATAGGACCATACACACTACACTTCCAGGGCTTCCTTGCATTTGAATATAACCATAGGACTAAAATGTTGCTAATGGAACATGAGCCTAAGTAATGTGTGGCACCTGAAGGCTAGGCCCTTAAAACAAGGGCAATGCTTCCTCCTCTCACTTTCTTACCCCTCCTGATAACTGGTAAAAAATGTGCCTGTTGCCCAGTTTCTGTGATTCAGATGAGAAAAAGCCCCAGGTCATGAAAGAGAGACAAGGCGGAAAGCCCCTTAGGCTCTACATGATCATTTGAAGTTGAGACCCAGTGACCTGGAATGGTCTCTTCTACTTGTTCTTTGAGTTAGAAATAAACTCTGCTTTGTCTCAAAATTACTGTTGGATTGCTTTGTTACAGCAGCCTAGATTTATTCTAAATAATATAACTCACAATTCCCTTAGCCCTCTCTTACTTCCTAATACTCTCCTGGCAAAACCACAACTCTGGTTAAAACTTCACCTCTTGGAATCGGCCCGGTGGTGTAGCGGTTCAGTTCCCATGCTCTGCTTTGGTGACCTGGGGTTCACTGGTTTGGATCCCGGGTGTGGACCTATGTATCACTTATGAAGCCATGTTCTGGCAGGCATCCCACATATAAAACAGAGGAAGATGGGTACAGATGTTAGCCCAGGGCTAATCTTCCTCACCAAAACAAACAAACAAAAACTTTACCTCATCCTCACCTGCACTCTTCAAGGAATCTGGTCAGAGAAAACCCCTGCTGGTTATTCTCACGTTAAATTCTCGGCCAGTAAATTCCAGAAGGCTTTTAATGGTGCCTGACCATCACATCATATCTCCTGGTACGTTCACTCCCCCACCCGCATAGACAAACTATTCTACTCCTTTCTCAAACTCCAGCACTTTGTCCCCCATCCTCACTCTTAACTCATAACCCTGCATTCTATTTCACTGAGGGAATTGAAGCCTTCAGAGGAGAATTTCAACAATCTCCTATCTCCTGTTCTCCCAGTCCTCTTGGATCTGTGCCCACCTTCTGTTTTGCCTCCTCCTATTACCTGGGTCAACTGTCTGTACCCCTATTTAAGACTAATGCTTCCATGTTTGCACCAGATCTCGTCCCTTTTTGCCTATTCAAAGACTTCACCCCAGTGATTCTCCCTTCTCTGTATCATCAAACATTTTCTCTCTGCCTCTTCTTTCCCTTAGCCTATAAATGTGTCTTTATTTCTCTCACCTTGAAAAATTTTCAAGACCATTTCAAGCTCCCTTCTCTTCCAGCTATCACTTCATCTCTCTGTTTCTCTTTATAGGAAAAGCCTGAAAGACATAGCTGCATTCGTGACTTTAGCTTTTGTGTTATTTTCTCTTTTATAAAAAAAAAATTTTTGAAAAATTTCAAGCACACGCAAGAGTAGAGAGACAGTATAATGAACCTCCATATATCGTTACCCAGTTTCAAGAATTGTAAACATTTTGTCTGTCTTATTTCATCCACCCTCCTTCCCTAAATCTTCTGGAGTATTTTAAAGCAAATCCCAAATATCATATCATTTCACCTATAAATACACCAGTATACATCTCTAATAGATAATGGCTGTAAAAAATGCCATTCATAACACCAATATCATATCTAACAAATCTAAATACATAATTAGGGTTTAAATTTCTTAGATTGTCTCAAATATGTCTTTTTGTAATACATTTGCTCAAATCAGTCTCCATACACATGGTATTTAGCTGATATTTCCTTAAGTTTTTTTCATCTCTAACAGATTCCCTCCCCACTCTTTTCATGCCATTCACATGTTTTTTTAAAAAAGGTCATTTTCCCTGTAGAAGTTTCCTCATTCTGGATTTGACTGCTTGCATCCTCATGGTTTTGTCTAGCATGTTCCTCTCTCTCCTTTATTTCCTGTAAATTGGTATTTATATCTAGAGGCTTGATTCCTGCTCTCTTGAACCCATTCCAGACACGCTTTCACCCCTACTGCTGCTCTAAATCTGTGAGTACTGCCAAGTCCATTAATGACCCACATCTCTAAGTCTTAATGGCCCATTCTCAGCCCTCATCTCCCTTGATCCATCAGCAGGATTTGAATTGATCACTTCCTCCTTCTTGGTGAATTTCCTTCATTTGGCTTACAGGACACCATACTTTCATGGTTTTACTTTTACCTCACTTATTGCTCCTTCTCAGTCTCTTTTGTTGGCTCTTCTTTACCATCCTGAACTCTAAATGTTGGAGTGCCATAGAATTAGTTCTGGTTCTCTTCTCTGTCTGCACTAACTCCATTGGTGATCTCACCTACTTCTAAGGCTTTAATTACCATTTTATACATGCTGACTTCCTAATTTATAGCTTCAGCCTGGATCTCTTTCAAGAAATTCAAATTCATATAGCCAATTGTTAATTTGATATATCCATTTGAATGTGTAACAAGCTTCTCAACTGGATCATGTCCATAAGTGGACACCTGACCTTTTTCCAGATCTGCTCCTCTCTTAGACTTCTTCATCTGGGTTGATGGTAATTCCATCTTTCCAGTTTTTCAGGCCAAAAGTCTTAGAATCATTCTAGACTCTCTTTCTCTCTACCCCATATAGATCTATCAGCAAATTCAGGTGACTCTCCCTTCAAAGTATATCCACAATGGGTCATTTATCAGCACCTCTATTGTTGTCATCTTGATTCAATCCATTGTTATCTCTTGCCTCATACCACAGCCTACTAACTGCTCTCTGACCCACTCCTTCATTCGTATCCCAGCAACTAGAGTGAGCTTTCAGAAATGTAGGTCACATCAGGTCACTCTTCTGCTCAAAATTTCCCGTGATTTCCCCATTTCCTTTGAGTCAAAGGCGAAGTCCTTAAAATGACCTATAAGATCCTCCATATCCTGTTCCACCAATACCTCTCTGACATGTCTCCCAGTATTCTCCCCACCTCGCTTATTCCACTCCCACCACACTGCCCCTCTTGCTGCTTCTGTCACCTGCCTTGCACTCTCTCAACTTGCCCTAGCGTTTGGTGTTCTGCCTGGGATGTGCTTCCTACAATATCAGCACGACTCACTCCCCCACCTCCTTCAGGTTTTGCCTTTTCTGTGAGTCCTTTCCTGACCATCCTCCTCAAAACGACATTCCCCTAGAAGCAGAATTGATGGGTCAAAGCATAAGCATGTGTGTTCTCATAATTATTAAAATATTACCAAATTACTCTCATCAATGTATGAGCATATAAGTTTCCCTCACAGCCTGGCCAATTGAGGCTATTAACAACTTTTGAATTTTTGACAATCACAGTGTAGTTTTAATTTGAATTTCTTTTCTTATAAAGCACTTTGAACACCAGTTTAAGGGCCAGTTGTATTTTTTTAATTTATTTTTTATTTATTTATTTATTTTTAAAGATTTTATTTTTTCCTTTTTCTCCCCAAAGCCCCCTGGTACATAGTTGCGTATTCTTTGTTGTGGGTTCTTCTAGCTGTGGCATGTGGGACGCTGCCTCAGCGTGGTCTGATGAGCAGTGCCGTGTCCGCGCCCAGGATTCGAACTAATGAAACACTGGGCCGCCTGCAGCGGAGCGCGCGAACTTAACCACTCGGCCACGGGGCCAGCCACGGGGCCAGTTGTATTTTTATTTCTGAAAACCATAAGCTCATATCCCTTGTCCACTTTTCTAAGGATGTTGATCTATTTCTTATTTGTAGAAGCTCTTTGTGCATTAGGAAAATGCATACTTGGACTGTGATATGAGTGAGGTATAGTGGTTAAGTTTGCGGGCTCCACTTTGGTGGCCTGGACTTCACAGGTTCAGATCCCGGGTGCAGATCTACACACCATTTGTCAAGCCATACTGTGGCAGCATCCTACACACAAAATGGAGGGAGATTGTCACAGATGTTAGTTCAGTGACACTATTCCTCAAGCAAAAAGAGGAAGATTGGCAACAGCTGTTAGCTCAGGCCCAATTTTCCTCACCAAAAAAAATAAAGTTGAAAAATAAATAAATAAAATAAAATCTTCCCAGTTTGTCATTTGTCTTTTTCTTTATTTGTGGTAGGTTTTTCTATGCAGAATTTTTAAAAATTGGAAGTCTAATACATGGATATTTTCTTTTATGGGTTCTGAATATTGTGTCATACTATAAAAGTCCTCTCCCATCTGAGATAATTTTTTATCACACTTTTTAAAAAATATTTAAATCTTTTATCCATCTGGAATTCATTTTGGTACAGGATGTGAGATATACTTCCAACTTTATTGTTTTTCCAAATGGTCACCCATTTGTCCCAACCTCATTGTTGAAGGCTCCATGTTTTCTCCATTGACTTGAAATGCCACCCAGGAGATTCTTAGGCAGACTTTAATGGTTGCGAGCTTAGGTTGAGGTAACAGTGTTTGCTCTTTGTGAAACCTCTCCTGGCAGGCAGAGACCTCAAACATGCCACTGAGAGTTGCAAACAAGTCAAACCTGTAACATGCTGAAAGCCCACACCCAGTAAATGCATAAATAATGTCTCCAAATTGCAGCTTGAAACGTTGGGAGCACATGATTCTCGTGTAGCTAGTGCCTCCAGCCCACACACATTCTCTCCAACAGTGTCAAAAGGTGGCAGAGAATAGTCACATGGTTTTTGGTTGTTTGTTTCACAGACTTACTCCATCAATGTATAAAGAAGACCAGAACTTAATATTTCCAAATCACTTTGCACTATGGAGAAGAAAAGTTCTACTTTAATCCTCATGCTATCTTTTAGATTTCAAGTATGTTGTTGTGACATCAGCATTCTAAACTTAATGAACTTTTATTTCAATTTGTATAAATTCATCCCTGTTTTCTCAACTAGCTGTGAAACCAGGCCACTGGGTGTGGATTACGAGGGCCAATGTTCTGGAGAATGGGATGAAACTTTTCAGAACTGGTGATGTCACACGAGACCGTTAAAGCCAATGCACCTGGCATCTATCTACTAAGACGCTTTTTAAACTAGGACCCACATCTATTGTTCAGGGATAATTATATTGATAATGCTGACACTAAGATACTGCAAAATCCTGCTGTACCTTTTGAAGTAAGTTCTGAATTATCAAAAATAATTATGAGAAATGCAATTTAAGTTTTAAGGCTGTTTGGCTGTGCTCCTTAATGGAACTACTGTATGACATTAGTGGTGAGGGATTTTGTTCAAGACGCAGGCAGGGTGAGTTTAATCTTGATTCTTCCCCCTTTTATCTGAGTAACTTTTTGAGCAAGTAACCTAACCTCTGTAAGCCTTAATTTCCTCATGTATAAAATGGTGATAATAATAGTACTTACTATTATAGGGATTAATAAGAAAATCTGTTTAAAGCATAAGTAAGGCATTTCCCCCCATCGGATTGGCAAAGATCAAAAAGCTCAACAATACATTTGATGGTGAGAATATGGTGAAGACAGATGTTCTCATACGTTACTTGGGGTAGTGTAAATTGGTACAACCACCACATCAAAGACTTTGGCAATATATATCAAAATTACAAATGCACATACATATATTTTTTTTTTTTTTAGATTTTATTTTTTCCTTTTTCTCCCCAAAGCCCCCCGGTACATAGTTGTGTATTCCTCGTTGTGGGTTCCTCTAGTTGTGGCATGTGGGACGCTGCCTCAGCGTGGTCTGACGAGCAGTGCCATGTCCGCGCCCAGGATTCGAACCAACGAAACACTGGGCCGCCTGCAGCAGAGTGTGCAAACTTAACCACTCGGCCACGGGGCCAGCCCCTGCACATACATATTTTTGACCAGCAATTCTTCTAGCTGGAATTTATCAAACAGATGTACTTGTAAATGAACAAATTGATAACTGTATGTAGATATTTATTACATTACTGTTATAGTAAGGAAAGAGTGGACACAACTAAATCTCCATCTATAAGGGGCTGTATTGATGGGCTTGTGCAATCAAATACTATGTTGTAAGAAAGAATAAGGGAACATTTACGTTATTGAATGGGATATTACCAAGCCATATTGTTAATCAGAAGAAGCAAAGTGTAGAACAGTGTGTAAAAACAGGGAATGGAGAGTAGATAACACATGTACACATTTGCTTGTAAAATCACAGAAGTGCTCAAAAAAAAAACCCCAAGAAAATGATAACATTGATTTCCTCTAAAGCTCTAATTTTTTGTGGGAAATCTTCTAAGAATTTCCTGGATGGCCAGGAAACTTTTCACTATATATCCTTTTTGCTTTTTTATTGTACTCTGTGATGTGTAACATTTTAAAAAATAAATCAATGCAAAGTATATAGAACACTCATGACACATAGTAAGCATGCAATATACATTGGCATTTATTTAAAATTTCAACTTAATAGTAATTGATTATCTTCCACTAAAATAAGATATCTGGAGAATATTTTAAATCAGCTATTTAAAATCTAAATACTGCAAATTGTATAATACGAAGTAATTTTAAACAATGAAATTGGTCTTACTATAAGTTATAAAGTCATTTCTTTTAGCCCATGAAATTCTACAATCTGGTCTATTATCATTTATGTTTCTCATAAGGTATGAAAATATATGGTAATTTTAAAAATCTACTTATGCAAAGAACATGACTAGAAGGAAAGGTTTTCCGTTTACAAATGAAAATTTTTCATGAGTTAGTCTTTCAGCCGTTGAAGTTTTTGGTAGATAATAGGTGTCATTTAAGCTTCTCTCAAGCCAGATTTTGAAGGAGTGAAACTACTTAACATACTTTAGATTGTAAAATTGATCGAATGATTTATAGTTAAATTTTGCTTATAGTTCTGAGCAAATCTGGATGAATTGAGAACATATGGAGAATTCTTTTTGTATTTGACTTCTCTGCGTTTAGACTACCAGGCTGTGCTAGGTTTTTCTCAATAAACTGCACATCTAGGTTTCTCACTCTTATCAGATAATCTACTATTAACATTCAATTTTCTTTTCCCCCATACTTTGATAATAACAGCTTCTCTTCTCCCTCTGGTGTTTAATTTCTTAGACAGAAACAGTTTTTAGGCCATGCTATATGTATAACAACGTGTTCCTCTAGACTTTAATCTCTTAGTCTGGTGAAGTATTTTCCAGAATTTAAGAAGACTTAGTTCAAATGGCATCTCCCCTATAAAATTGTTAGAGATCTCCAAAGTTGGATCTCTCAATTTTCCTTCACTGTATCTTGAGTCTAACTCCATATTATACGTATGTTAGAATGATCCAGGGGCCGGCTCCGTGGCCGAGTGGTTAAGTTCCCGCGCTCCGCTGCGGCGGCCCAGGGTTTGGATCCTGGGCGCGGACGTGGCACTGCTCATCAGGCCACGTTGAGGCCGCGTCCCACATCCCACAACTAGAAGGACGTGCAACTAAGATATACAACTGTGTACGGAGGGGGGCGGGGTTGGGGAGATAAAGCAGAAAAAAAAAAAAAAAGATTGGCAACAGTTGTTATCCCAGGTGCCAATCTTTAAAAATAAATAAATAAATAATAATAAGAAGAAGAATGATCCATCTCTTTCAGCAAACAGTGACTCCTTAAAAACAGCAATTCTATTTTTCATCCTTATAACTATGTGCTGGGTCTGGCGTGTGTTAGACACTGATGATGTTTGCTGAATAAAGACCAGTTTTTCCCAGTATATGTTACACTACTAATAGAAGTGCTTCAGCAAATATTATAATCACTTTATTATAATATTTAAGTATTTTATTAAATATAAAAGTAAATCAAATTAATAGTTTACAGAGTCCCTATCCAGCATGTCTCAAGAATCTGAGTAAGGAGGAATTTTGTTTTCCTAGATCAAATTCTAATGTAATTGTGCAGTAAATAATTGTGATCTAAATTCACCACTTTAAACTTAAAAGATCTGTTATTTTTTATGAGCTGAACGCACAGCCTCCTTCCAACAGCATGGTTCAGTGATCACTTTTAAAGGATTGTTCAAGAAACAATTGGATCTGCTGGCTACTTTTTCTCAGAAGCAACAATTCATATCACTAATGACAAAAACAAAATTGTTACTTGTAATTGGCAGATGTTCCCAAACATGCAGGTCGACTAAGAGAGTAATGCTTTTGGTGACCTAGGGAGCATGTTTTATGGCCTGCAATAGGAGCAAGAACAGCTCTATTTGGCTTGGGGCATGTTCTTTAGCCTTTCTAAGCCAGTGTCCTCCTCTGTGAAATGGGATCATAGCACCAACCTCACAGTTTTTGTAGCCAAGGTTGACTTTTTTTGGACAATGCTTTGTAGAACAGTTTTTTGGGCCTACCAACAGAGGTCCAGGATTTAAATAGATTCATTGTGCAATTTAAAAAAGGTCATAACCCTCTCTGAAAACTTCTTTCTTAGCAAGGTGAGATATTCCTTTCTCACCAGAGTACAAACTCATTTCTTTGCTGCCCACTGCTCTGGTGTCCAGGGTACTTAAATTACTCTTCACTCAACAGCACAGAAATCCTTCATTTTACGTTGTCACTAGTGACCTCAATGGTGCAGCCATAGTACAGAGACTGTTAAAATCTTAGCTAATAACTTGCAAAAGTCAGCAGGAATTGCATAAGGTACACGATAACCATTAAGCCCTGTGGCTTCACTGAACATATCCATCCTTCAAATTTGACTTCTTGAAATCTATACACCTAGATGGACAGTATTATTCTGGTCACCTGTAAAATTGGCTTAACAATATCTTTTTGTTTGTTTATTTTTGAGAGTCAATACAAGAAAAGACCTTGGGGAGCAGTACATTCTGTGTTTTTGGTAAGTATTATCAGGAATGCCATCTATCATGTTATTTAACGTTTCTCTTATAAAGTAGGAGAGAACCTAGAGATGGCAGACCCGTGGACGACTGTTTCCTTTAAGTGTGAAAGCTCCTGAACTGGGGGGAGGTGGATCTGAGAGACAGACAATTGACAAACTGTGACAATGAACGTTGCAGAGTACATACTATGTTCTAGATGCTTTTCTCACTCTGCAGAAGCATCGAGCCCAAGGTACCTTTAAAAAGAATAAAGAAGGTAAGAGGAAGATGTAATTTGATGGTGGGGAGTTGTAGATGAAAGTTCAGTTTTGGACATACTAACTTTAGTGGGACATGATATGGGAAAGAGGACTCAAAAATTTCTATGTGCCAACTCACCTTTTTTGAACTTCAAACTGTCACCACTAGTAATCAATATTATCTAGAACAATTGACAATGACTTTAGGAGACAGAAGGTACTTATAAGGTATGTGAAAGCATCTGGCACACAGTATGTATTTGGTAATGATAGTTATTTTACTTTTAATTCCCACAAATCATTCTGGATCTCACCATGGAAAAAATGCCTTTTCCAAAGACCTTCATATGTTTATAGGAATTCTATCTTGTGCTATCACTTTTAATAAGTTTAAGGACATTAAAAATAATGTTAAGATTCTTGAGAATACATGTTAATACTATGAGTTTTAGACACTAATAATCCCAAATTATTTCATTGGTGATGTAATCCCATTGATTATTAACATCTCACCAAAGACTGCTACTAAATTCAGTGGATGTTTATTAGTCGTTTTTACTTAACTTTCCAGATTTACCAGCCAACTTGTTTTTTTACTCTCTCCTTGAAACATTGTTTCCCTGGATTCCATTATACTACGTTCTCTTCCTGGTTTGTCTTCCTATTTTTCTTTTCTGTCTCCATTGCAGGCACATCCTTCTCTCCTTGGACTTTAAATAGTGCAGTTCCTCAAGGCTCTGTCCTAGGATCTCTTCTCTACTCACCCTCTACTCTTTCCCCCAGCCATCACACCTTTCCCCATGAAATTACCACCTGGATACTAATGATACCCAAATTTCTATCTCGATCTTAGACTTCTCCTATTATATATGCAACTAACTATTCACCATCTCTACTTGAATGTCTCAAAGTTACCTCAAACTCAATGTGACCAAGACCAAACTTATGATATTCCAGTCAAACGTTATCTTCTTCCAGTGTCCTTCATCTCAGTAAATAGTCTTACCATCCAACCAGTTGTGTATCCCAGAAAGTCAGGTGTCATCCTTCGTCCATTCTTCTTTGTCACATCCTATATCCAATCCATTATTGGAACCATTGATTTTACCCCTCATCTGCCTTTCTCATCCATCAATTTTTATCTCTCTTTACTATCACCTCTTTAATACAAGCTAGAGTCATCTCTCACCACTAGTAACCAGCTTACCTCCCTCCTTACATCCATTATGCATCCCTTTGATTTTGTTCTCCATTTTAGAACCAGAATAGTCTTTTAACAATGCAAATCTTTCATTGTTAACCGTGCTCAAAATCCCACATTGGCTTACTTTTGCCCTTGGGAGGAAATCCTAAATCCTCAAGACGTCACGAAAGTCCCTGTCAGTCACTAGGACCTAACAGACCCTCTCTATATAAACTCTTCTGCTTAGTGTAATCTTTCTGTCAGAGACACCAGGGTTTGCTACTTGCATATCTATTAGCTTCTCTTGGCTTCTGTCTCTGCCTCAAATTACGGAAATTCATGGAGATGCCAGAAGATTGGCACCAACTCTCTAATCTCTGTGAAAAGTGATTAGGAGGAAATTTTATTATTGTTTCTATTTTCTATGAAAAAAATGTTCTATTTGGCTCAGTTTACATTCTATAGATATAAAATATCTTACAAAAGGAATAGAAGCCTAATCTGTTTTACGATGCCAGATCAGAGCCAAGTTATACAAGGATAAAACAAACCTAATGTTAATGTCATGAGGAGCTCAAGGGCCCTTTATATATCATGGTGTTTCTTTTTAAATTAAATTAAATTATTTTATTGAGTCCATAATAGTTTACATCATTGTGAGATTTCAGTTGTACATTATTTCTTGTCTGTCACCACATAAGTGCTCCCCTTCATCCCCTGTGCCCATCCCTCACCCCCTTCCCCTGGTAACTACAGCACTGTTTTCTTTGCCCATGTGTTTGTTCATATTCCACATATGAGTGAAATCATCTGGTGTTTGCCTGTCTCAGTCTGGCTTATTTCACTTAGCATAATTCCCTCCAGGTCCATCCATGTTGCTGCAAATGGGATGATTTTGTCTTTTTTAATGGCTGAGTAGTATTCCATTGTATATATATACCACATCTTCTTTATCCAATCGTTAGTCAATGGGCACTTGGATTGTTTCCATGTCTTGACTATTGTGAATAGTGCTGTGATGAACATAGGGGTGCATATGTTACTTTGGATTGTTGATTTCAAGTTGTTTGGGTAGATACTCAGTAGTGGGATAGCTGGGTCATATGGTAATTCTATTTTTAGTTTTTTGAGGAATCTCCATATTGTTTTGTATAGTGACTACACAAGTTTCCATTCCCACCAGCTGTGTATGAGGGTTCCCTTTTCTCCACACCCTCTCCAACATTTGTTATTTTTAGTCTTAGTGATTATAGCCATTTTAAAGGGAGTAAGGTGGTATCTTAGTGTAGTTTTGATTTGCATTTCCCTGATGATTAGTGATGTTGAGCATCTTTTCCTGTGTTTATTGGTCATCTGTATATCTTCTTTGGAAAAATGTCTGGTCATATCCTCTGCCCAGTTTTTGATCAGGTTGTTTTTTTATTGTGCAGTTGTGTGAGTTCCTTATATATTATGGAGATTAACCCCTTGTCAGATATATGATTTGCAAATATTTTCTCCCAATGGGTGGGTTGTCTCTTTGTTTTGATCCTAGTTTCTTTTGCCTTGCAGAAGCTCTTTAGTCTGATGAACTCTCACTTGTTTATTTTTTCTTTTGTTTCCCCTGTCTGAGAAGACATGGTATTCGAAAAGATCTTTTTAAGTTTGACGTCAAAAAATGTACTACCTATATTATCTTCCAGGAGTTTTATGGTTTCAGGACTTATCTTCAAGTCTTTGATCCACTTTGAGTTTATTTTTGTGTATGATGTGAGACAATGGTCTACCTTCATTCTTTTGCATGTGGCTGTCCAGCTTTCCCAACACCATTTATTGAAGAGACTGTCTTTTCTCCATTGTATGTTCTTGGAACCTTTGTCGAAGATTAGCTGTCCCTAGATGTGCAGCTTTATTTCTGGGCTTTTAGTTCTGTTCCATTCTGATCTGTGTGCCTGTTCTTGTACCAGTACCATGCTGTTTTGATCACTATGGCCTTGTAGTACATTTTGAAGTCAGGGATTGTGATGCTTCCAGCTTTGTTCTTTTTTCTGAGGATTGCCTTAGCAATTTGGGGTCTTTGGTTGCCCCATATGAATTTCAGGATTCTTTGTTCTATTTCCATGAAGAATGTCATTGGGATTCTGATTGGGATTGCACTGAATCTGCAGATTGATTTGGGAAGTATGGGCATTTTAACTATGTTTATTCTTCCAATCCATGTGCATGGAATCTCTTTCCAGCTCTTTACATCATTATCTATTTCTTTCAGTAATGTCTTATAGTTTTCATTGTATAAGTCCTTCACCTCCTTGGTTAAATTTGTGCCTAGGTACTTTATTCTTTTAGTTGCGATTGTAAATGGAATTGTATTCTTGAGTTCTCTTTCTGTAAGTTCATCATCAGAATATAGAAAAACAACTGATTTTTGTAAGTTGATTTTGTACCTTGCAACTTTACTGTAGTTGTTAATGATTTCTATTAGCTTTCTGATGGATTTTTTGGGGTTTTCTATATATAAGATCATGTCATCTGCAAACAGCAAGTTTCACTTCTTTGCTCCCTATTTGGATTCCTTTTATTCCTTTCTCTTGCCTAATTGCTCTGGCATCATGGTGTTTCTTACACAATAATTAAACCTTATAGATTTAAAGATAGATTGCCAGGTTCTATCTTTCTAGTACATAGTGAAATAGTCTTGGAATCATATCAGCCAACTTCGATAACCTCTCTAGCACTTGTTATTCTGATAAATAAAATAGGATAATAAGATTACCTATGACACAGAGTTATTTTGAGGATTAAATAACATAAAGTATGTAAAGCATTTTGCACACAGCCTGGCACATAGCAATGATCAGTAGGTGCTAGTTATTATTTTTGTTTGTGATAGTCATAAAATCTATTTTAAGGAAGTCCTTTTAAAGTAACATAAAGTTTTTTTCTTCAGAGGAAAGGAATACAAAAGATTCGAACAATGGTTTTCTGGGTTTAGATCACTGTATCATTGGTTTTATTCTATCGGATAAAGATAAATACACATTTTGCAACTGAAAACAGTTAATCTTATTAGTACTCCTCAGAAAAGGAATACACATAAACTCTCACTTACCTGTGTTATTATAAGCTGATTATCAATATGCTTTTTTTGTCATATCACTTCCAGCTCCCAGAAAAAGAACCTTGTCATATTGGGAGTCCCCAGGCACAAAGTCTATTGCACCATTTCTGTCTGTGGGATGGTTTCTGCTGGTGGCAGAGACTCTACTGTCCCCTGGTGGCATCTGCTGTCTTCTACTGGTTCAATGTTCTAGCTCAGAAAAACTTCAATTTATCCTTAGATGGCGGTAAATTTAGCAGGCAGAACCTGAGAGTTGCTTTTCCACTGAAACTATAATTACTGATCTATAGTGGAAGCAACACTTTATACAGTTCAGAGCAGGGATCCTTAGTTAGGAAGCTCTCCCACACCTTAGTACTTGGTCAACACCAATGCTCCCTGTAGGAGCAGAGTCATTTTGTCTCCTTACATGATTACAAGAGTTACATGTTAACCTCTTCTTGGCGTTCCAATGTTGCCGTTGGAGCCTGACTCTTTACAGACAGGGTCCTGAAAGTTTCTAAACTCTGGTGTCCTTCCTAACTTCTTACCTTTGACAAAGGCATTGTTACTTCAAACTTGTCTGGGTCCTACTGAGGAACTCAATGGTGCACAACGTATGTCCAAGTAGAGGTATAAACTCAGATGTATATGAAACACAAGTTTATTTTTCTATAACTCACCTTAAATTCAACTTTGAATTGCCTATTCCAGAGGGTTGGTAATACCATAATCTTTGCCAGTTTCTGGTATTTCACCTTTTCCCCCCTGGGGTTGGATCTAAACTTGAGAATGTTTAGGATGGAGGCAAGTTTTTTGGTTGGAAGACTCTGGTTCTCAGTGTCATCTCTCCACAGTGGCATTCAATGAGAAATTCACTCAGTCACCACTTCTCAGGTCTCCACTGAGGTCAGAATTCCCTTCTGCAAGCTCCCTTTAAGTCTCGAGACTGTCTTTCCTCTTCTATCACACACTGGGGTATACACGGATGTTGTTTTGTTCCCACTCCAAGTTAGGGCATAAGGAATCTTTGAAAGTCTGTCTGGTTCCTATCTACCTACTCACACCAGGAATCCATATTCTCTCTCTGGGGCTATATTCAGGAATCAGAGCACATGTTTCCTCTGCCTTCAGGTCACACAAACTCATCAGTGGAGGTTTGCTGGCTTCCCAGGGATGTGACCAAGGATGATACAGACTCCCAACCTCTGGAACAGTGGAAATCTGCCCCGCCATTACTTCCCCTTCTACTCTCCTCTCTCCACCATTCACAACCTCCTTATTTTCCAGCACGGCAGATGGGTTTGTTTGAGGGTTTTTTTTTCTGTGAGTGGAAGGCCATGCTCTTAAAAAAAAGATGTTTTATCTGAATCTCTTGCTATGCCAGGACTTTCTTTTTGTTCCTGTAAAGCCAAGCCTTTTGCAACACCAAAGCCAGGAAGAGACTCCTTTTTTCCCCTCTGCTTTCTTTCTTTTCTTTCTTTTTTTTATTGCAGTAACATTGGTTTATAGCATTATATAAATTTCAGGTGTACAACATAATATTTCGATTTCTGTGTAGATTACACCATGTTCACCACCCAAAGACCAATTGAGATCCATCACCACAGAAATGTGCCTAATTACCCCTTTCACCCTCCACCCTCCCCCTTTCCCCTCTGGTAACCACCATATCTAATCTCTGTCACCATGTGTTTGTTTGTTATTGTTTTTATCTTCTATTTATGAGTGAGATCATATGGTATTTGACTTTCTCCCTCCAACTTACCTCACTTAGCGTAATACCCTCAAGGTCCATCCATGTTGTCGCAAATGGTAAGATTTCATCTTTTTTCTTTTTATGGCTGAGTAGTATTCTATTGTTTATATATACTACATCTTCTTTATCCATTTGTCCCTTGATGGGCACATAGGTTGCTTCCAAGTCTTGGCTATTGTGAATAACACTGCAAAAAACATAGGGGTGCATGTATCTTTATGCATTCGTGTTTTCATGTTCTTTGGATAAATACCCAGCAGTGGAATAGCTGGATCCTATGGTAGTTCTATTCTTAATTTTTTGAGGAATCTCCACACTGTTTTCCATGGTGGCTGCACTAGTTTGTACTCCTGCCAGCAGTGTATGAGAGTTCCCTTTTCTCCACATCCTCTCCAATACTTGTTATTTCTTGTCTTGTTAATTTTTTGCTGTCATATCATCTTTCTCTTAAAGCAATGAGCACAGACTGCCTAGCTGCTTGTTTGGGGTGGAGTGATAGGCAAAGAGACTGAGAGAAGAGAATATTGAGTGGGGGAGGCAATCTATTAATATTATCCTACCACACTTATTAGGAACAGACAGAAATAATAATAATAAGGCTCTTAGAGAAAATATTCCTCCCTTCATCCAGATGAAATTTTATCCTTAGCCCTAAGTCATAGTGCATGGTCTTGGCTCTGTTCCTTGTTAAACACAGGCAAGAAGACTTCAGAACTTAGAAGCCCTGTTTTAAGGCAGCAGACCAACAATGGGACAGGTTGTCTTCTGGAAGAAGGATTTATCTTTTCACTAGGGATCAGTTCTGGAGTGGTTTTGAAAGGTATGATTCTGTTATTCGGGTTGGTTCTAGGAATATGACAGTTTAACAAAGCTGTTACTTTACTGTGAAAACTCTAGACACAGTGAGAGTAACATTTGGATTAGCCTCTTACACCTAGAAACCTGTACAACAGGAAGAATCACGTTATTATTCTGAGAATGCAGAGGCAGCCTCAAAGCACCTTTGCAGTTTTAACTTTCATTTTGAAATACGTTAATATTAGTAATTATCATAATATGGTATTAGCTATTTATGATTAATAAAATTTGCTTACACTTATTGAGTACTTACTATGTGCCGGATACTATTGCAGCTAAATAATTCTTCATTTAATCCTTATAAAAACCTTAAGAGATACATATTATTATCCTAATTTACAGATGAGGAAACTGAGGCATAGAGAGGGTAAGTAACTTGTCCAAAGTCACAAGCTAGTATCGATTAGAGACTGAATTTGAGCCCCAGAAGTCTGATGGCAGAGTAGAAGTGCTTCATTATGCGGCCTAGTTAATCATAATGATATTCATCATGATAATGGTTAGAAGGTTATGGCATAAAAGTAACAATTCTTGGAATAATAAGCTAAAGCTTGATTTTAAGCTAGTGGATCAAAATAGAAATTTTAATGTGAATTTATCATTTGATATTTGTGAGACAAAGTGTAAGTTATCAGTCTGCAGCCCAGACATGAGACTGTGTTAGAGAATGGTTTATTTTTTCTCTCTTGTTTATCAAGGGACAGAGAAGTTATGTGCTGAGCTGTCCTAGATCTTCAGGAAACCACAACGAATAAACATCATGGGATTGAAGGATATCAACTCATAAGAAATTAACATTTTATATTAATTTTAATGTGCTGGAATTTGAAAGGATCAGTATGGAGAGCTGATACAGAGAATCTTCTCAAATTATACATAAAGATACATGGTAATAATTTCACATAATGAAATTTCTTGTTAACATTCTTTTATGAACATTCTCAAGGCCATTAGCATTCTATATAACTCATTCATTCATTAAAAAATATTTATTGAGCACTGTGTGCCAGACACTGTTTGGAAGTAGTGGGGATAGAGTAACGAAAAAAAAAAACAAACCAAACCAAAGATTCTTTTCCTTGTGGAGTTAATTCTAATGGGAGGAGATAGATGAAATAAATAAATGAGTATGTAATAAATTAGAATATTACAAAGTGGTAGTGCTATAGAAAAATAAATCAGTGAGTTGCCAAAGGGACACCTCTGACTTCTCCTCATTGTTCCTTTTCCTTTTTACTTCAGGGATAAAATGGGCTAAGCTACAAAACTGTTTCTCATCCTGAATACTCAGTATGAAGAAAATCTGGACAGAAATAGACACCAAACTATGACTTCTGATCCAAGTACTAAAGCCACTGATCCAGACCCAGCTGATGTGAAAGCACTACCTGAAAAACTGGCTTGTCAGGGGGAAGTAGAGTGAAGACTTATAGCTAGAAAGCCTCCCAAGTCCTCATGGTTGTTTTGCACATTTTCATTTTTCAAGTACATATGGTTCCCGCTCCTTAGAACATGCTCTTCACCTGCTCCCGCCTTACCCCTCTTACATGCCACATACACTCTGCTGACTGACCTTATTCACGTTTCTAATCTCAGAAAAGACCCCTATGTTCAGTAACCCTGCTGTGTTGAATGTAATTGCATTTTCGCTATTAAAGCACTGATCCCACTGCACTGTAGAGTTTTAGTCAATAGTTTTTCCCTCCCGTTAGACTGTAAGATTTATATAGCTAAGTATAAGCACTGTATCTTTTTTTTGGTGAGGAAGATTGTCACTGAGCTAACATCTGTGCCAATCTTCCTTTATTTTGTATGTGGGACACTCCCACAGCATGGCTTGATGAGCTGTGTGTAGGTCTGTGCCTAGGGTCTGGGCCTGCGAACCCTGGGCTGCCAAAGCAGAGTGAGCAAACTTAACTCCTATGCCACCAGGCAATCCCAAAAGACTGTGCTTTTTTCATCATTGTATCATCTGCACTCAGAACAGTGCCTGGAATAGTAGTAAGAGATCACTAAATATTTGTCATATAAATGAATCAACTTTTGCTAAGTATCTATGTAGGCCTGCCTACATATATATACATTTTGGTAAAGACAGAACTTTGTGATTACACAGAAAAATTTAATCAGGGGCTGGCCCTGTGGTCGAGGGTTAAGTTTGCATGCTCTGCTTCGGTGGCCCAGGGTTTCGCCGGTTTGGATCCTTGGCGCAGACATGGCACTGCTCATCAGGCCATGCTGAGGCGGCATCCCACATGCCACAGCTAGTCGGGTCCACAACTAAAAACACACAACTATGTACAGGGGGGCTTTGGGGAGAAAAAGGAAAAATAAAATCTTTAAAAAAAAATTTAATCAGTATGATGTTCTTATTGATTTGCCCTAAAATTTTAGCAGCATCTTTCTTTGCAAAAGGTATGTTGCTATTTTAATTAACAACTACTTTACAAGTTAGTTTTATAATGAGCACCTAGTAAGTAATACACAGAAAAAATTGGACAAGTGATTTTTTTCTTTTAAAAGATCTTTTATTATGGAAAATTTCAAACAGGCATAAGTAAAGGGAATAATAATAATAATCCCCAATGCAGCTATCATCTGCCCTCAAGAATTCCAACATGGCCAATTTTGTTTCATCCACGACACCACCCACTCGTCTGACCCTAGCTGTGGGTCACCCTAGTGGCCAGGAGTGGGACAGTGATGTGACTCCACTGGTAGGGACCCGTGAGCTTTGTGTGGACGTATTTTTTTTTCTCAGAGACCCACTTTATTCAGTTCTGCACATATGGGGACACTGGTACCCACCCACCTGTGTATCACTCTGTGGAGAATAAAGCACTCTATGTACACAGCCAAAAGCTGCACTGCACTGCCTGTGCTGGACCCCGGGTGTGGTTGTCCTCAGCTCCTTGCCCCTCCAAGGTGCCTGGAAGGGACAAGCGAGGACCTGCCCAACATCAACACAAACAAGGAAATAAACAGGTCTTGGGGGAGCCAATGCTTGGGGCACTGCTCCCTGCTTCCTTCCTCCTAACTTTGGAAACCAACAGTACAGAAAAGCAGTAAGCTGCAAGGTGGTCTCTTCCATGGCTGCGATCCCAGGGCTGCTGCTCAACACAGAGGGGGCACAGAGTAGGGTGTTTTAAAATGAATCCAGACCCCATAGTATTTCATTGTCACAAGGATTTTAAAAATAGTCTTTGCGTAACAATACTTTAGAATTTACAAAGCAAATATATGCACATTATCTCTTCCAATTCTCATACCCCACTCTTCCACTTTTCTGAAAAGGAAGGTTTCGGAATTAAATGACTGTTCTTTGGTCACACTCCTAGTATGTAGTATATATTGAACTCATTCCTTTTTTTCTTTGTTAACATCAACTTTAATGCTTAGCCCAGTGCATATTAAGGCCACTTCAAGCTGAGAGTAGGAAACTGGTTGCCCTTTAACCATACTCCTAATTTTTACATCTCCTGAGACCAGGCAGCAAGCAGGACACGAGTCTGTAGCCCCCTCCATGGTGGCAGTTCCCATAGCGGATAATCAGCACCGGTCTTCCCTTCCAAAAAGCCAGTGGCTGCAGCTAGGGACACACAGCTCCTGGCTTCAGACACTCTATTCGTGCTGCATTCAAATACCATGTCTTTTTACCCAGTGATAAGAAATAAACAGAAACTTAATCATCTAAAGATACCTTATGCCTTACTGGTAAGGTAAGCAGCAGGCTGAATCCAAATTGCTGGGCCCCAACAGAACTGGCGCCCAAGGGATCTACACAGGAACATACCACTTTTCTCCAAAATTAGACTTTCTCAAGAGGTGAGACTATGTTCTCATATAAATAGGTAAAATGTTGACACGAATTCTCTTAAAGGAAAAGTGGACTATAATAAGGCAGTTTCATCAGGAAACTGCGCTCTCTGCTGGACTCTCCGCTTCAGCTGTCCGGAGCATTTAGCCTCACCGCTCTCACTTCTACTGTTAACATGAAGATCAAATTATAATAACATGGCAACAATAATATGCAACAGCGACCACCAGGCTGTGTCAGGCATTGTGCTTAAGTGATTGACGTCCTTAATCCTCCAAAGGCCCCTCCGAGGTAAGCATCTTTATTCCCATTTTCAAGACAAGCACACTGAGATTCAGAGAAGTAGTCACACGCCAGTTGGTGGCTGACCTGAGACTGGAATGGGGATGATTGCTTCCAGTGCTCTTCTACACCACGATGGTCGAAAAAGCCATGAAATGCAGCGAAAATACAAAGATCTGGGGCCGCAACTTCAGTGAACCACAAAATAGCCAGCGCTTGAAGATGCGAGGAGAAGCGGCCGCGCGTGGAAACCCGCGGGTCTGCGGCGCCGGAAGTCGGGCTGCGGCCCCGGGCCCTGGCGCCGGAAGTGGCTCGCCAGCGCCGCCGCCTGCTCTTCTGGGAGAAAGGCGCTCCCGGGTTTGAGCTGCCGGGCGGCGAGGCCACGAGGTTTTCTGAGCCGGCTTGCAAACGCGTGTGCGAGTCAAGATGTCGCACCCGTCCCCCCAAGCGAAGCCCTCCAACCCCAGTAACCCCCGAGTCTTCTTTGACGTGGACATCGGAGGGGAGCGAGGTGAGCGGAGTCTGGTGCTCGCGGAGTGGCCCGGAGGAGGCTGGGCTTCTCAGGATTCGGGGGACCCTGAGGGTGGGGCGCGGTTCGGCCCAGGGGCTGCTCAGTGACGCGGAGGGGGATGGCTGCCCAGACTGGATCGCGGGGACAAGCCCAGACCTCCGGGGCTGGGTCGAGCTCCCGCCCTTGTACCAATGCTGTCGGTCGCGCGGAAGTTTCTGGAAATTTCTGGTACGGGGAATTGTGACGGCCTTTAGGTTTCTCTTTCCTGATTTGGTTGCACCTCCTCGCCACCTTGCACCATCAAGTTGACCTAAAATAAGATAATTTTACGTTTGCAGTAGGACATTCAGAAACCCCCGGGGATATGCGTCTGTTGGGCTGTAGTCAGGCCATGTCTTTTGCCATGCGAGCTACATCAGCAATTGCTATGTTAGTTATAAATGAAAGTGGCTTTTGCTTATTGCTTTTTCCTCGTTATGGATTCTTAACTTAGAGGTCAAGTCAGATTGGTGAACATTGTCTCTGTTTTGGCCTTGGGGAAAATGAGCTTGGTGTAGCGATGCGGTTACCTAGGTTACAGTCGCAGCTCAGAAGCCGATAAAGTCTTGTGAATTAGCATGTTGCTTTGCAACTGAATTGCTCTTATTCTGTAACGTGTTTGAATGGCTGGCCAGGCAGTGTGTTAGACTGTATACACTACCGGACACATCGGGATTCCGGGACCCCGTGGATGGTTATGGATACACACACACATATGTACATTCAATTTATTTTGAAACTAGTGCCAGGTTTATTTTTACTTGCCTTGGGAATTGTTTAGAATGGGAACTTTTTCAGCTTTTGCTTCAGAGGCAGCTCTAGGCAGGTTCCACAGAGCACAGAGGCTACAGCTATATGTAAAACTCGGGCAACCTGACCACTGAAAGGATATTTAATATTCTTCTATTAGTTCCTTGGTGATTGGAAATGCTGAATACATATCAAAGAAATTACTCAGAATTTGAAAGCCTTTTGTACTTCATGGTTTCCCTTATATGATGCTAATCTGCTGGCTACTGTATTTATGATCCTTTGTAACATGTAGAAAAGTAATTGTTTCAAATTCATTTAGATACGTGATACTTTACCTTAGGTAGACTAAATTTGAATATTAGAAAAATGACAAAAAAGGGAACTTGGTTATCTCAGTCACTATAATTTTACCAACTGTCCTTTTATCATTTGCCTATTTGGTGGCTTGTTTTGCATACTGACACAATTTCATTTTTTCTTTTAGTTGGTCGAATTGTCTTAGAATTGTTTGCAGATATTGTACCCAAAACTGCAGAAAATTTTCGTGCATTGTGTACGGGAGAAAAAGGCATTGGACCCACCACTGGGAAACCTCTCCATTTCAAAGGATGCCCTTTCCATCGAAGTATGTGTAAATTTTTTGAATCTGATTAATACAGATAATCAAATCCTGTTCTGTAGGAGTTAGAGAAGAAAACACTAAGCAAGGGATGAAAGTTAAAAATTTGTATTAGTTTCCAAGAGGATGCTTTGACATCTGAGGTGATAGCTCAGTTTCATAAAAGTTGGGCTGTGAAAAGTGGAATTAATTATGGGAAGGTCCTAAGGTATATTTATAGAGAAATGGACCACCCTAGTTTCACCAGTCCTCTAACTCTTCAGTCTAATATGATTAGATTGAGAAAGAAGGCTGTGGCCGGGATAGTTAAGTAGACCTTAGGTAACTTGACTGCCAGGTGACAAAAAAGTTATATCTACTACTTGGACAGGATTGTTTGGGAAGATTGCTGCCTATTTAAAGATTCAGAGTCTTGGACACCGTTGTGTGATGTGTGATTAAAAGATGACATGTCATACTACGTATTGCACTTTGTAATCATACCTTTTTTTAGTGATTTGATGGTTCCCTCAATAGACTGCAGGCTCCATGAGTTCAGGAACTATATCTTCTTAGTATTTTGTCTTGAGCATCTAATATAGTTATTAATAGGCACTCAGTAAATTTTTTTAGGGAATAAACTAATAAGCTAAACTATAATCATATGAATAGTTAACATTAAAAAAAACTTAAGAAAAAATTAACAAGGGTTGGCATCATGGCCAGGTGGTTGGGTTCACGCGCTTCACTTTGGCAGTCCAGGGTTTCGATGGTTTGGATCCTAGGTGTGCACCTCCACACCTCTCATCCAGCCATGCTGAGATGGTGTCCCACAGCACAGAACCAGAAGGACCTACAACTAGAATATACAACTATGTACTGGGGGGTTTTGGGGGGGAGAAGAAGAAAAAAAGGAAGATTGGTAACAGATGTTAGCTCAGGTGCAATCTTTAAAAAAAAAGGAAAAAAATTAACATTGATTTCTGAATATTTAAACTATTGATTTACTTTCATGTTTAATAAAATACCAAAATATTCTAATAGTGTATGTGGAAAAGAGTTAGCATAGCCGGCCTGAGCCTGCTCATTAGAAAGATCTGCTTGCAGGGGTGGCCATTAGCTGGAATCTGGGAACGTGGCCCTTGAACCATTCCCTAAATCAGAAGGGTGGTTTACTATGCCCAGACTATTTGTACAAACAGTTTGATTTATGCTGAACACCTGCTTTCCTTTTGGGAGTCTGGAATTTTGGTACATGCTAGGCAGAGTGCCTGTACGATCGGGCCCAATAAAAACCTTGGGTGCCGAGTCTCTAATGGGCTTTCCTGGGCACAATTATCATAGACATGTTGCTGCTGCTTTGCTGGGAGAAGGGTGTGCTCTGTGACCTTTCATGGGAGGGAGAGAGCATAAGGAAGCCTGCACATGGATTCTTCCAGACTCTGCCTCTTTTTCCTTTATCACCCAGCTGTGTATCCTTATTCTATCACTGTAAGACAATTAAATGTTGAGTCCTGGTATCCTAGGGAATTTCTGAACTTGGGAGTGGTCTTTGGAACCCTTGACACCAAGTGATAATATTTGCTGAAGTACTTCCTAGGGTATAACGAATGTACTGGGAATAATTGACCTTTATTCAGTAGACATTATTGAGTAACTAATATGTGCCCAGCCATGCCCATGGTTACAGGATGAAAAACAGAGTGCTCTACATAAGGAGTTAATTGTTAAGAGATGGATCATTATGGGGGCTGGCCCGGTGGCCGAGTGGTTAAGTTCGCGCGCTCTGCTGCAGGCTGCCCAGTGTTTCGTCGGTTCGAATCCTGGGCGCGGACATGGCACTGCTCGTCAGACCACGCTGAGGCAGCGTCCCACATGCCACAGCTAGAGGAACCCACAGCGAAGAGTGCACAGCTGTGTACCGGGGGGCTTTGGGGAGAAAAAGGAAAAAATAAAATCTTTAAAAAAAAAAAAAAAAGAGATGGATCATTATGATAATACATTCATATGTTAGAAAATGGAGGTAGAATCGAGATACTATGGGAGAGAAATTAGGAGATCCAACTTTGGAGTCTCTGACAGTTTTGTAGGCAAGATGCCATTTGAACTAATTGTTTGAGTGTTAGTGGGGGATCAGGCAGTAAAAGTAGTTTGGACTCAGATTGTGAAAAGCCTTTGAAGAGTTTGGCATTGTTGTGGTGACAGGTGGGGAGAGACGGGAGAGTGACATGACTGGACTCATGTTTTAGGAAGTTGTCTTTCTTATTACGTATTGATAAGTTAACATTGCTGAAGTCATCCATATCTTAGTTTTTAATAGCTATTTTCCTGTTTTTTAGTTATTAAGAAATTTATGATTCAGGGTGGAGACTTCTCAAATCAGAATGGGACAGGTGGAGAAAGTATTTATGGTGAAAAATTTGAAGATGAAAATTTCTATTACAAGGTAAAGTAGACCAAAATGCATGCTCATTGCTGATTAAAAAAGGTTGTTATATGCCTGGGATACTTGTTGGATTAAAACACCAGTAAATGTCTCAAGTTTGCTTAGATTCTCCTTTGCTTTTAGAAGGTATCATATTTGTAAATATGCATCTTTAATATGGAAAAATTTCAGTAAGGATTTTATTTGGCAAAAATATGATAATTATTTCAGTGTGATCCAGGTTTACATGCTTTAGGAAAGCCAATGAGTTTTTAAGTGCGGTCACCATGTGGCAAACTGTTTCCAGGAAAAGTGTTCTCATCAGAAATTTGGTAACTTGTGAATCTTTATACTTGAATTTGGAGAACAACAAAACCATCACTAATATGCAGGATGTCAGGGCATTTGCAAACTAGTGGATATAGTTAATGTTCAGGCTCCTGAAGGACATTAGTAGCCTGTGCCTTTGTACCTTCGTTCTCCCAAGATGTAATTGGGTTATATTGCATCATTCAAGTTACATGTCAAATGGACATGTAAGGACAAAAGTAAAGTGATAATCTTTGGAAATGAGGAATATGAGCAAAGTAATTAGGATAATTTGAAAGGAAAATATTATCAGTCTTTTAAACAGCATTTATTGATTACAAGTATATATTTAGTACTGTCACTGGCACCAAAGGGTTTTTAAAAATGAAAAGCTTTCTTGACAAGGAATTTATGATCTTACCTGGGAAGAGAAGATTAAAACATGGGACAAGTGAAGAAGAAGAGTATTCAAATAACTGCTAAATTGATTGATAATTTCTGTATATACTATAGCAGAAAGGTTTGCTTTATATGGTTCAGATTATTGGGGAAGACATTGAGGAAGAATGCATACTTAAGCTGGGCACACTGGGCCTCACAAGGTGGCTGAGATTTGGTTAGACAGGAACTAAATTACAAATGCAGTTTTGAAGGAGGAATGTGAATGAGGAAAGACAAAGGCAGTAGGAGGCTGAGGAAATAAAGTTAATATTCTATTTAATATTGTGGGAAAAGCAGCAAACTTTTAGAAAGGAAAAAGGGACGCTACCAGAAGGATTGAAAATTAACATTACGTGATGACCCCATTGATCAAAAGAAAGGACACATAGTGCTTGCCTTCTACAAACTTGGTGGCCTTGAAAGCTGAATTAGACTTAGATTGGAGGGGTAAAAGGCATTTTAAGTGGGAAGACTAACATAGAGTTAGAATGCATGTCTCAGGGAGGAGTAAATTTAGAAAGCCTGAGGATAAAGTGGAAAGATGAAGAAATTGGATTTCACAGAACCTTTGAACAGGTTGATGCCAACATCAGAATTTGATTTCACGATGTATGCAGCGCTTTCTCTGGACATTCTCTGAAGAATTGATTTACTTGAGATGAAAGCCATAATATTTGGATTCTTTTGAGATTAGGAAAGTATCTAACTGAATGGCCTGTCTAAATTAAATACCCAGTCACTGTTTCCAGTTATCAGTATGTAAAGGAAGAATCATAATGTAGGCCCATAAAAATGGGAAGACTGTTCAGGTCTTCTCAGAAAAAAGAGCATCCATTATAAAAAAAGGGCAAAGTATAATTACTAGCTGGTTAAGATTCGGTGCTCTCACCCCTATGGCTGGATTTGTTTCCTGGGCAGGGAGCCACACCGCCCATCTGTGGGCCGTCATGCTGTGGTGGCTGTATGTTGCTGTGATGCTGAAAGCTGTGCCACCGGTATTTAAGTACCAGCAGGGTCATCCATGGTGGACAGGTTTCAGCGAGCTTCCAGATTAAGACAAACTAACAAGAAGGACCTGGCCGCTCACTTTCAAAAAAATTGGCCATGAAAACCGTCTGAATAGCAGCAGAGCATTGTCTGATACAGCGCTGGCAGATAAGATGGTGCAGAAAGACTGGGCCGGGTTCCACTCTGCTCTACACAGGGTCACTAGGAGTTGGAATCAACTTGACGGCACTAACAACATTAATTACTACATTTCCTTAATGCAGCATCTTCACCTTAAATATGAAGTATGAGCATTTCTCAATATGGTCAGTTTAGAAATAACACCACCGCTCTGCTGTTTTTGTTATTTTATTTGGTTTCATAAGCTTTTCTTAAAGTCTAAAAGTGATTAAGTACCTCACGTTTTGTGAATTAAAGGCTGCAATTTATACAAAGTAAAATTACACTACATTGTTTGACCTAAATGGTATTGCAGTCCACCCTAGTTTTATATGAATGGTCAGTAAAAAACAGTTCAGACCAGTACCTGTAACCTTGGTTGTCTTAATAATTTTTATTTCTACAGCATGATCAGGAGGGTTTATTGAGCATGGCAAATGCAGGCCGAAATACAAATGGTTCTCAGTTCTTTATCACAACGGTTCCAACTCCTCATTTGGATGGGAAACATGTGGTGTTTGGCCAAGTAATTAAAGGAATGGGTGTGGCAAGGATACTGGAAAATGTAGAAGTGAAAGGTGAAAAACCTGCCAAAGTAAGTAAAAAGTTATACTGAAATACACTTATTGTCTTATTATCTTTAATACACTTAAAGAAATGTAAGTAAAAAGATCATATTATTATCTGGAAAACGTTAGGATAATTTTTTTCTGCCACTTTTTCTTTGAAACTGTTTTCCGCAATGGGGAAGATTAGGGCAGTTTAAAAGGAGATATTTATTATCTCAACTTCATTCTTGGTGATTTTTGGTAAGTTACTTAAGTCTTCCTGTACCTGCAAAACTGAGTCAGTACGTACATGGTAGAAAGAGGACAGAAAACCAAGAGTCCTGTCCAGACTCTGCCATTTAACTGGTGGTTTGGCCTTGATCTTGTTATTTAACTTTTCTTGGCCTGTTTCCTCATCCATATATAAATTGCTTAAGAGTTTAGGCCAGATTATATAACTAAAGATCCTTGTGTTAAATGTCTGTGAATCAGAATGACTGTACTACTCCTCAGCCTAATCGGCAGGGTTGTGAGTGGGACTGGAACTCAAATACCTGCGGGAGGTAGGCTGTCACTCAGCGTAGGAAGGACAGTAGTAAATTGATAGCACATGTCCTACCTAAAGAAAATTACATAGAGAATGATGCAGTTTTCACTTTACTCTCTGCCCATTGAGCTGCTGAGTAGCAATAATATACTTCTGTAAAATAGTGACATTGTATTATTTGGAATGTATATAAAGGGCATTATTGTAATTAGAGCAGATAGCTGAGGCTCCTAATATCAGTCTGTAAGTTTAGAAGTGACTTGGACAGTGTTGCACGTGACTTGGCAGCTGAATTTTAAACCTAGACTTTTTTTTTAATCTCTCAACATGGTAGTGCACTCCTACAGTTTGGGATTATTTTTACAGTTGTGCGTTATTGCAGAATGCGGAGAATTAAAGGAAGGGGATGATTGGGGAATATTCCCAAAAGATGGTTCTGGTGACAGTCATCCAGATTACCCTGAGGATGCAGATATAGACTTAAAAGATGTGAGTACTTTCAGATTAATCAAACTTTAATTACTTAAATTACTAAAAATAATTAATACTGAATTTTGAGCTTCTTATATCTGTCTTAATGCTAGAACTTAGCACTAAAGTATATTACTAAAATTCAACGTATTTGTATTCTTTCTTTTATACAGATAGATAAAATTTTATTAATAACAGAAGACTTAAAAAACATTGGAAATACTTTTTTCAAATCCCAGAACTGGGAGATGGCCATTAAAAAATACACGAAAGTTTTAAGGTAATAAAATATTTTTAGTAAATTACTTTTAAGAACTTATAAATTGAATTATAAAGTGAAATTCAGAGTTGTTTATTCTATTTTTCGCAAATTACTTGCAGAGTAACCAGGTGTGTTGAAATAGTTGCATTTCTTTAGTTGCTTCCACCTTTTTATTTTGAAAAATTTCAAAATACAGAAAAGTTGAAAGAATAGTAAATGAACACTCATGTACCTTTACCTGCATTCACCTATTTTTAACATTTGTTATATTTGTTTTTGCAGAATTGTCTTGAAAGGAAGTTGCAGATACCTTGACACTTTACCCCTAGATATTTTAGCAAGTATTTCCTAAGAAACAAGGACATACTTCTGGATAACTTCAGTACCATTAAAATACTCCCAGGGGGCTGGCCTGGTGGTGTAGTGGTTAAGTTTGTACACTCCACTTCAGCGGCCCAGGGTTTGCAGGTTTGGATCCTGGGTGCAGACCTACACACTGATCATCAATGCTATGGTGGCGTCCCAGATATAAAATAGAAGAAGATTGGCACAGATGTTAGCTCAGTGACAATCTTCCTCAAGCAAAAAGAGGGAGATTGGCAACAGATGTTAGCTCAGGGCCGATCTTCCTCACCAAAATAAATAAATAAAATACTCCCAAAATAACATTGATACAATATTATCTAATATGTAATCTATAATAGAATTTCACCATTGTTTCAATTTTTTACTTTAGAGTCCAAACCAAGATCATGCATGGTATCATTTGGTTTTATGTCTCTAGTCTCTAATTTTTAACAGTCCCTACTCTATGTTTTTTATAGTCACTTGCATTTTGTGGAGTCTAAGTCAGGTATATAGAATACCATCTGGATTTGTTTGATTGCTTTCTTAAGATTAGTTTGAGATTAAATATTTTGGCAAGAGGACCTAGGTAGGTGATCTTATATATTTCCTACAATATCATATCCTGAAGGCACATGTCACTTTGGCCTGTTTTGAGTTTTGGCACTCGGTAAAGTGGTGTCAGCCAGATGTCTCTGTTGTCAAAGCACCTTTTCCCCTTTGTAAATAATTAAGAAGTACTCTGTGAGATGATACTGTGAGATTATGCGAATATCCAGTTTCTAACCTTACACTCAGTGGTTTCAGCATCATTGAAGACCCTTGCCTGAATTAGTTATTACATTGATGGTTACAGAACTGTGGTTTTCTAATTTTATCATTCATTCTGCAGTTACTAGCAGGCATTCTTGTTTGAAAGAGCCTCCCCACACTCCTTTCCTCTTTTACTATCATTATAGACCTGTGAATTTTTTTCAGTTTAACCTATTATACCATTACCATCATTCTTTTTGATGCTCAAAGGGTTCCAGATTTTTGTCCAGTAGAAGCCCCCTTATATCCTTTTGACATATTCCTATTATCTGTGAGCACTTGCTTTCTGGCACAAGATGTTCCAGGCTCATCTTATACTTCACCTTGTTTCCAGATCTGGTATCAGCAACTTCACTAAGGAGTCTTGATTCTTTTCAGTGAGGATAGACTTTAGAAACCAAATTCTGGGTGCCAAATGTGCTCATTGTTTCTGGGACCTTTTCAATGCACAGAGCCAGGAACTACAGTCTTGCGTCAATTAACAATGGGGATACATTCTGAGAAATGCATCGTTAGCTGATTTCGTCAATTGAGTGAACATCATAGAGTATACTTACGCAAACCTAGATAGTATAATCTACTACACATCTAGGCTATATGGTGCTTATCTTAATGGGACCGTTGTTGTACATGCGGTCCATCACTGACCAAAACTTTGTTATGCGGCACATGACTGACTGTTAAAACACAATTCAAAACCAGCGCTGCAGGGTTCTTCACCTGTGCCCTCTTCCCTCGATGAGAACCTTGGTTTCAGACATAGTTACACTGGAAAGTACATAATGGGGACCTGAGTTTAAAGATAGAAAAGTGTTAATAGTGCATAATTATCTTTATATTTGGGATTATTCTTAAATTGGCCTCTTTGAACACTTCGGGGGAAAAAAGTTGGGAAAAATAAATCTTCCAAAGAAAAATAAGTATTTAATAAAAAGATTGTGTCCATTAAGAATATTAATATTAGCATTTGATGAGCTTTTTGTACCAGAAATGACATAACACTTTTTGACAAAGTTGAAGAAGTAGAGTCTTGTTTATGTTGCATTCCATATGACTTTTATTAATGTGTTCTCCAGATATGTAGAATGTTCAAAGGCTGTTATTGAGAAAGCAGATGGATCCAGGCTGCAACCAGTAGCTTTAAGCTGTGTATTGAACATTGGTGCTTGTAAACTGAAGATGTCAAATTGGCAGGGAGCTATTGACAGTTGTTTGGAGGTGAGTCTGTTTGATGTTGAACTTTCTAAAGGAGTTGGGTTATGATTTATCAACTTGAACAAAATGTATATATTATATACATTAATATATCTTATGACATAGGACCTAACAAGACTAGATGAAACATAATTTAAGTCATCTTATTTCTCTGTTTACAACATTATGTCACTTATTATCTATGAAGTTACTTTTTATTTTTTCCTCCAAGCACATATATCAGCTCATTTATTCATTTAACATATTGAGCATCTGTTATGTGCTAGGCATTGGAAGACAAAGCCAGGACTGATTAAGAATGTGGGTTCTGGAGTCAGACATGTTTTTTAATTAGACTTCTGTCACTTACTAGACTCATGCCTTCAAGGAACTTTTTATTTGGTGGAAGAGGGAGTCAATTTTAATTTAGGGTCACCAGGACTTATATAGGGAGATTGGGTACTGTTGGAACATACGGAAAGGTCACCTGTCTTTATGGGGGCATCCAGGAATACTCACTGATAAAGCTAGAAAGGTTGGCAGCATTACCTTCCTCAGATAGAGCAATTATCACTCTCGTGCTATTGTATAGTTTGAAAAAATTTCCAAATTAAACAATATATTTTAGACCACCCCCAGTAATTTTTATGGGTATTGCTTAGTAAGCTATGTGCATGGATCAGCTAGCCCAGAGCAAGTAGAAATAAAATGAGGTCCTAATTTGGTAGGGTAGGTGGAATAAGGGATGTGAATATATTTAGAAGGGAGCATACAACAGAGGGAAAATGTTATCAAAGGAGATTGGTCTTCACTCTAGATCTCTTTTTGCCCTTTGTGAGCCAGACAGTATACCCTTTTCAGTAAAGTCTGAGTATTGATCTTTAAAACATGTTAACAAAATATAGTATTTTTAGAATGTTTGTTTCAGAACAGAGACCTGTTAAAAGTTACTCAGGCTCCTTAAAAAAACCCTTAGATTTCAAGTAAGAGTGTATACTAATTTTTATTCAAAATGTTTTTTATCATCAGTTAGGACCCAGTCAGGAGATAGAAACCACATAGTAATTTCAACACAGTTTACTATAAAAGAATATCTAAGATGGGATTGGAATAATGAGGGATTGGCTGGTAAGAGAAGTCTAAAGAATATGGGAATAGCAGATATATAAAATACAGGGGCAGCTGCTCCCTCTAGGCTGACATGGAACCCCAAGGGAAGAGGCACCTCTCCCGGCCCCTGGACTGGGATCCAGGCCTCATTGGAGAAGGCGTGGCTGTGACTCACTGGGTGGTAGAGTAGTTCATTGGGTACCATCCTTGTGGGATTCACTGGAGTGCCTGGGGAAGTTGCCTGCTGGGAGCTGCTTTGTGCTGTTGACCAAGCTCACTGCAGGAGCCTGATGAGAGGAGCACACTAGAACCTGGAAGAGACATCTTTCTCTTCTATATCCATTTAGTGCCCTCTACTGACAAAACATTGTGCTGGCTGGCAGAGGAGAGATTTTACAGGGTCCAGCTCCATTATCACAGTGGTGAAGAGTTGATTTGGAGCTGACAGGCAATATGTTGAGATCTAGCTTATATATTTAATACTTAATATTTAGATAAAAATACTAATTTTATAACTTTTTGTAGGCTCTTAAAATAGACCCATCAAATACCAAAGCACTGTACCGTAGAGCTCAAGGATGGCAAGGATTAAAAGAATACGATCAAGCATTGGTAAAATTTTGTTTTAAATTTTAATTTTTTTAAATGGACAACTACCTTCATAAATCATACATCTAATATTTCATTAAATATTTTTTACAATTAAAGGCTGATCTTAAGAAAGCTCAGGAGATAGCACCAGAAGATAAAGGTAAGTTGGCAGTTTTTGTAGTGAAAGTTCATTTTGTCCTTTAAGAATTTATTCTTATGAATCATTGTACCCTACTGATTAACAGATGTTACAGAATGCCTGTTATTGGGCCAGGCACTGATCATACTACAGTGAACAAGATAGTCAAGGTCCCTGCCCTCAAAGAGCTTACATTCTAGTCCTTCTCCAGAATACTAATTTTCACATAACTGAATACTATTTGTTCTGTTGTATCACTTGAGATCTGGTTCTTATTACCATAATTCTAGTTGAAAGCACAGCACTAAAAGATACAGTATTTATGGTGAATTTAATATTTGGGACCATTCTTTAAGATGAATCTGGCCATAACTTAAGTATTCTAGCTACTGTGTAAGGAAAGCTTTGGAAAGCTGTGACAAAAGTTTGTTTTTCAAATAAACCAACTACGAGTAGTGATACTAGATCTAGATATTAAAATATATTTTTGCTCTCTTATTGCTGGTCAAACAAGGGAGGCACTTAACTGCCCTTTCTGATGGAAGAGGGAGAAGGCAAATCTGTTTAATTCAATTAGAGTTCTCTGAATTGACAGTCTTCTAAAATTATGCTTCATGATTTTTGTGTTTGTGCAATTGTTTTCTCAGTTAAGTTTTCTGTTAATAGGGCTGAGTTACTCTCTGGAGAAGAAAAGTTTTATCAAGGGGTAGAGAACTATCATACTTAGACATTTGTTGGTCAACCTAATTTTTTGGATGTTTTGAGAAATAACTCATATTACATATTTATTTTGCAGCTATCCAGGCAGAATTGCTGAAAGTCAAACAAAAGATAAAGGCACAGAAAGATAAAGAGAAGGCAGCATATGCAAAAATGTTTGCTTAGTAAGGATTCAGCTTTGCTTAAATATTATGCATTGATTGTATAAAGGCAATAAGAAAATGTAAGGGTTTTGTCTATTATATAAACGATCCCTAATGTGTTTCCTTTGCTACTTCAGTTCCCCGTTGTTTACATCTTAGGAATACTGATATGGGTTCACTCTTATTAAACAGTGTTACAAAATACAGTGAAGCTGATTTTTTTAAATGGCTGTCTGTATTATTCACAAAGAAGAATGGTGTCCAACCTATTTTTAAACTCCTAAAGACATCTTGTTGAATAAACAGATGAAAGCATAAGTTTGTGTTGTTTCCCTCAACTCTTTGATGTATTTTTCTGTTTTTGGTTTGTGCTGATGTTCTGTACTTACAGATATTACAGATACGCATGTTCTGGGGTCGGCAAACTTTTTCTAAAAGGCTAGAGAGTAAATATGTTGGGCTTTATGGACCATTATAATCTGTCATAACTACTCAGTTCTGCACTTGTAGCTCAGAGGTAGCCACAGACAATATGTAAACCAACAGGCATTGCTGTGTTCCAGTAAATAATAAGTGGTGGGCTGGATGCCAACCTCTGGTTTAGAATATACATTTATTTTTATACTTAAAGTATTGAATTTGATGAGTCAACATATACGATTAAGGCCCAAAAGTGCATTTTGCTCTTCATACTAAATGTCTGAAGAATTGAAGAGGGAAATATATGCTATATCACATATAAAGTTTTAAGAGAAATATTCATAATTTTTTATGGGACAGTTTTAGGTTATAGTATAAAATTTTTATTTCACTGATTATTTTATTAACCTTCTGATCAATAATATGCTGTAAGATATTTTGACACTTGTTAACTTCTAAATTTTAAAGTGAGCTTACCATACATTTTAAAGAAACTGGCTATCAAATGTGCCTGCAGATGAAATCAGTTGCAGTTTACATTCCATTGTAAGCAGGTCCTCCACCACCTTCGGGTACCACCCAGTTAATATTCTGGCTTGGATCTTTAATATCACATGTTTTACAGTGCACACAGTTCTGAGCATTTATCTGTAGCCGAAATCCGTCACCTTGTTCCAAAGGTACAAATTCATAAACTCCTGTAAGGAAAGATATACAATATTGTGAAGCACCTAACTTTTTAAATTCAAAAGAATAACTGAAGTTCTGGAAACAGTAGCTACAGAAATCCTGAAGGTTTGTTTTCTGAATGTTTACCCATAAAGAATATTATGAAGGTTTTAGTGTGTGCTATTGCTGTTAGTATAAATTAAATACAGATAAAAGCAGAAGGTATAGCACTATTTGGCTGAGTTAGTCTTACTAACAAGGGAACTCAACATTTAGCAGTCTGAGTTCCAGTTTTATATGCAGATGTGTATTATAGCTGAACACACAAATTAGATCCAGTCCTTACCCTCAGGAGTTTGTAACCTACTGTGATGACAGAAACGATTAAAAAAAGTCAAAGACAGTCAAGTCCCTGCTGTCCAAGAGCTTACGTTCTCGTCCTTCTCCAGAATGTACTAATTTTCACATTTCTGAATATTATTCTACCATATCATTTGAGACCTGGTTCTTATTCTGATTCTAGTTGAAAGCTTAGCATCACAAGATAACAGTATTCATGATGAATTTAAAGTTTTGGACCATTTCCTTGAGCTAACCGTGGCTATAGCCTAGTATTTTAGTATATATACATACATACCATATATTTATATCTGTGTGTGTTTATATATATGAGCAGCCATGACAGAAATGAATTTTTAAAGTCATGTAAACATTGAAAGGTATTCTTTGGTGTTTCATAATCCTTAGCTTGGTCCAAGGGTAGACAGAAAGGCTTTTTTTGAGAAATGTCATCTGAACTAGTCTTAACAAAAATTCTCTATTTTAACATTGCTAAAGAACTATAAAAATAATCAGTTTCTAGGGGGGCTGGCCCTGTGGCTGAGTGGTTAAGTTGGCACGCTCCACTGCGGCGGCCCAGAGTTTCGCCAGTTCGAATCCTGGGTACGGACATGGCACTACTCATCAGGCCATGCTGAGGTGGCATCCCACATGCCACAACTAGGAGGACCCACAACTAAAAATCCACAACTATGTACTAGGGGGCTTTGGGAGAAAAAGGAAAAATAAAATCTTTAAAAAAAAAAAATAATGAGTTTCTAAAGGAAGCTGGATATGAGTCATTTAAAATTTATAAGCAAGGGACGGAGATATAGAAATGCCTTAAAATAATGGAAGCATATTTCTAACATGTTTAAAACAAGTATTTGTTATTTTAAGAGTGGATGGAAATCACATTACTGACCTGCAGGGCAGAATCGCTGCTCGGGCCCATCATATATTGAGAGATTTCTGTTTACAGGTATACTGTCATCCTTTAAGGTTAAATGTGCTGGCTGGTCATGTTCATGATTAGTACCACTCAGAGCCACAGATGACAAAAGGTCAAAGCTGATCTGTCCATCGGGTTTTGGATACTCAATAGGTGTGCAATCCTTGGCTGGTTTGAGCTGATCAGAGTCAGACCCTTCAAAAGTTTTGAAGATTCTTAATTAAAATATAATACTAGCTTTAGTTTCTTAAACATTTTTCTAAAAACTTAGAAATATACCAAAGAAATAAGACCTGAGCCCTCTTAAAATAACAATATGCTGCTCTCTTAAAGATACTGAATTTATCATTTCTCTAAAAAGGTTTAAAACAAAGTAAAAAAGTTCACTTTCTCCACGAATTAATGAATTCCATTCATGAATTTTTAATGATTATAACATTCATATTATCAAATGTGTTTGGATTACCTTTATGTTTTAGAGTCCATGGCTCCATTCCTCTAAATATCCAGTAAAAAATTCCAGTGTAAATCATCCCTCCATACACACCCAGTATCCCATGGCAGGATGGTCTTATATTTCTAACAGTGTACAGCTCTTTCCACACCCAGGATTTCTTCAAATTGTCCTCATACTCAGTTACATGGAGTCCTTTTATTAAAAACATGAGATGTTAAGTATGAAATTGCCTCAAGGAGTATAAAATACTTTATCATCAAGGTATTTTGCTCCTGAAATATCTGATGAGTGAATCTTAGGTAATTTAAAAAAAAAAAGTCGTCATATAAGACCACACTGAAGAATCTTTCATGAATAAATGTTGGCATCTTCCAAAAAGATAACCACTTGATATATGTTGTTAACAGGCAATAAGGCATTTGATTTCTTATACAGGTAGCACGGAAAATTAGTTTCAAAATTCAGTGAAACTGAAAGGGAAGTTTAAGATAAAAAGTTGATGCTATCTATAAAAGTGAAAATTTTTATAATTGATCAATGAAACACTTCATCTGTTCGAGTTGAGTTGTGTCCCCCTAAAAAGATGTTTTGAAGTCCTAATCCCCAGTATCTCAGAATGGTTCAGAATAAGGTCACTGCAGATGTAATTAGTTAAGATGAGGTCATACTGGAGTAGACTGGGTCCTTAATCTAATGACTGGTGTCCCTATGAGACAGAAAACAACCAGGTGAAGACGGAGGCAGAGATTGGAGTTATTCTGCTACAAGCCAAGGGAATGCCTGGGTCTATCAGAAGCTGGGAGAGGCAAGAAAGGATGCACCCCTAGAGACTTCAGAGAGAGGATGGTCCTGCCAACACCTTGACTTTGAACTGCTAGCCTGCAGAAGTGAGAGTAAATTTCTGTGGTACTTTGTTGTGGCAGCCTAGGGAATTATAACAAGACCTAAAACTTGGTGCATGCATTTAATATTTAATGGGACAACGTGGTTCTTCTTAACTTTCTTGAATGCCACACTGACTACTATTTCCGGTCATTGTTTCCTGTTCTGGCTCCACTTCCCTTTCCTGCAGTCTTTAACCCTCAATCTAGTCTTTGGTGATCTACTAGCTCCAGTGTTATTTGTATGGTACTGTGTGTACAAGATACAGTGAAAGTATGGCTGGTGGTCCAACAAGGAAAGATGCTTGGCAAGAAAATTTGAAAAAACGTTCTGCCACTCAACTATTATATACCATCTTGCCCATTCTGTCCTACCTGAAGTATCCTTTTGCCTTTTCTATGTTCTGCCTTATCTTCCTCTCTTATACCCAATGCCTCCATTTCTACAACAACATTTGAAGGCATCATCAGGTTGCATACTTCTAACTGGAGGAATATTTGTTATCTGGGATTCCAAGGAACAAGGCTTATTTAGCAAATATCTACTGAGTTACTATAACGTGCCAAGTGTTTGGGATGTGTAGTGAACCTAAAGTCCCTGCTGTCGTGGAGTTTTCTATCCAAGAAACAAAGACAAAGTTGATAAGTAAATTATACAGTGTGCCAAAATGTGGAATATACTATGGAAAAAAAAAGTGCGTGGGTGGGGGGTGTCGGTTAGGAGTGCTCTGTGTGTGCGTGTTGCAAAATAACTGATATGGTCAAGGGAAGACCACTGTGAGGAAGTGATACTTAAGCAAAGGTGAAGGGAGCAAAGGAGTCGGGCATGAGCAAGGACCATGAGATGGGAACACACCTGGCATGTTCCAGAAGCAGTGAAGCAGCCAGTGTGGCTAAAATGGAGAGTAAAAAGAGATGAAGTGGAGGGGTGAGGGAACTTTGGCTTTCGAGAGTCACTAGAGGGTCTTTGTAGATTAAGGGTTTACTGAGGTGTAGTGCTAGCTGTCCCTCTCCAGGAGAAGGGTCAGATATATGCCTGTGCTTGCAAAGCCTGCTAAGGAACAGGTGCTGCTGGATTCTGCGTTCTGCAAAGCTAGTCTGTTTTCAGGCTGAAGATACTACAGTACTTGTGAGGTATCTTAGCATGTTTGTTACATGTATGCAACATACATGCAGCACTGTCAAACTTGAAATCATTTCTAAGTAGGTGGGACACCACTGGTATTCTACTTTTGATGTGAATAAAACAGAACATTGCTATAAAAATCTATTATTGACAGTAGGGTCATGTAGTTTTCTTTGCACAGCACACATCTTAATGCTTTGTGTAAAGGGACAGATATACTCTCTTGCTCTCCTTTTTTTTTTGGTGAGGAAGATTGGCCCTGAGCTAACATCCGTTGCCAATCCTCCTCATTTTGCTTGAGGAAGATTGATGCTGAGCTAACATCTGTGCTGATCTTCCTCTGTTTTACGTGGGATGCTGCCACAGTGCAGCTTGACTAGCAGGGCTAGGTCTGTGTCTGGGATCAACCTGTGAACCTTGGGCTGCCAAAGGGGAACATGTGAACTTAACCACTCCACCACCAGGGAAGCTCCAATATATATCTTTTAATGTCAGTTGAAATATACATAAAAAAGACCTGAAGATTTTTAATTGTATTTATCATCCTCTATCTATATACTGAGTATGGGCTTCTTTTTTTAATGTCTCAAGAATAACCTGACAATTTTCTATACTTTAAATAGGAAGTTCTTACCTGTTGTCTTTGATTGGAGGTTTTCACTAGTTAGTTGATTGAAAATAGATTCTGCTGCCAAAATTCCACTTTTCATTGCTGTGTGGGTACCTTTGATCTTGGGAACATTCATGAAACCAGGGCTACAACCAATTAGTAAACCGCCAGGAAAGGTGAGTTTTGGTATAGACTGAAGAAAAAAACATTCAGAGTGCATTTGTTAGCTCAAATTAAACAAGCAAAACTGAATACTCCAAATTATAGCTTCTTAAAAATCTTCTAAAGCTACAGGGGAAAATTGAAAAAAACAAAACATGAATATGGTAAGGAAAAATCAGATCAAGGTCAGTTTTTCTCCCCCTCCCCTAAGAATGAGGATTAGGACTATTACTATTTTTTATTAAGACTTTTCTTCTCCCTCCCCATAACTGACCTACAAGAGACAGATTTAAGACCGGAGTGTTAACATATTTGAATAAAATTTATTTATACATATCCATTTATAGTTAAAAATATTCTCTAAACCTGAACAACTATTATCTGAATTGTGATCTGCTTTTACATGCATTCTGGGTAACACAGGATTTACAAAGGATGTTCTCTCAATTCTATACACTTTTTATTTTACTTGGACATCTAGGGATGGAAACCTAGGTTCTAATCACGGCATCACTACTATTAGCTATTACCTTAAATAATATATTTTAATTAACTTAAGAATAAGTTGAATTTCCAAGATAAACTTTAAGACAGTTGTATGGGCCTCAGCATACATTTCTGATGAAAAACGTGATAAAGGGTGGTGATATTTTTCAGTTTAGCCAATAAAAGCCTATATATACCCCACAAGGTAGCAGCTGAACTATATAGATTGTCTGCATGGGAAAATGTACTCTATTCTATATTTTTTGAAAAGGAAAGAAGAGAAAGCCAGTGCAGAGTTGTTCTTTCCTCCTTCTGTATTTTTTCTTCTTTAAGTGCTTCCTAAAGTATGTCATGGGCCTTTGCTGAGAAAGTGGGGGGTGGTATGAGTTTGGCTGATGGTTCTGAGAGGGCCTCTGAGAAGAGCGGGTTAACAGGGAAACTACAGCTATCAGCTGCGAGAGACGTGATCTGGTGTGTTTTTAAGTTCCAGGAGGATCTTTGTGTGGGATGTGATACTGGCAGCTGGGCGTCTTGTTAAGGAACTTGGAACCAAGGAAAAGTTGCACTGAGAAATGTTGTACTCTGGGACATTCATTAAACTAGGGCTACAAATAACTGGAAACTCATTAGGAAAGGTGAGTTTTGGTATAGACTGAAGAGAGAAACAAAGTCATGTAGTATTTGTTAGCTCAAAAAAAAGAAAATGGAAATGTTCAAAATTATTGCCTCTTAAGGTTGTCAAAAACTTACTGGAAATAAATTTCCAAATCTTTGACTAATTAAATCAGAAAATTTAGGTAAAAAGTGTGTGTGTGTGGTTATCTCTTCCTGCCAATCTGCAAATCCTGAGATGCTGAAGCACACAAAGCAGATGTTTCAAAATACAAATCTGTGTGTACTACTGAGTATACTGAAACCTTTGTGTTAGAAATTAAAAAGAGCAGAATTAGACTGACAGCAGGTATTACAAACATTAAGCCCATTAAGGAGTTTAATGGGCTTGAACATAGTTGTGCAATGCAACAAATTTTTGTTGCAAATGAATTACTACTCTAGAAACAAAAACAACTTAATGAGAAGTAATCCCATCACAACAGAACTTAGGGACAGTGTTATTTTAAGGTTCCAGTGACTATTTTTATAATTTAGCTATAATTTTACTTGACTTTATGAATTACTGTTACAGTAATAAAGCATTTAGAACTTCACTTTAAAGGTTAAGTCAATTACCCCCCTCAATTTTTCTATTATCGGTTCTTTTTACCATAGATTTTATTTAAAAAAAAGATAAGCAATTTCTAAAATAGTTCTAGATTCCTAGAATATTAGAGACAGAAGGGACCACCTTTATTTTACAGATGATCCCTTAAGGCAAGAGAAGTTGAGTAACTTGCTGCAAATCATTTGGGAGAAGGTTTAGAGCTCATTTTTAGATCATCCTACCTGTCTGATACTATTTCCATAACAGTACCAACAGCTTTTATCATAGTTAGCTATCTAGGTCTTATTTCTTTGTTTAATTAGTATATACTGAACATATTATCCGCATTTGATAAGATTTATTTTGAACATATACTAAAGTAGGACAATTAAAGGCATGGATGTTACTGGGTAGTTGGGATGAATTAATTATCTTTGCTGAAAACTAAATTTGCCTTTGAGTTTCCTGGCAGCTACGGAATAAAGGGAAATATATTTTGGATCACATAGATTTTATTTTCTGATTAAAAACAAACCAACAAACAAAAAAAAGCTGATGAATTTATCTTTAGAGATCAATATATTCTTAAAACTAAACTCATGGTATAATTTATTTAGCTATTATGTGACATAGATTTATAAACACTAGGTGCTTTGCTTAATTCTTCAGCTTTTCTTCCTATGGGTTAATTTTCTAATCTTTATCTAAATTTGTTACATTGTATTTTCAATGCTGAATTTATAACACAGAACTAAAGAATAAAACAGTTGGAAGAGTTACCTGAAGGCCACCTTCATTGAGAGCTCTGGCTCCATATGCAATCCTTTTTCCACCTTCCAATGTTGGCTGAATGCTGGGATGGTGTTTCCACCTCTGGAACTCTCTAAATGGACTTAGGTATGGATTTTGATAGTCTAGACCAACCTTAAAATTTTTATATTTAAATTTGATATATTTATGCAATTAGACATTTTTATTTCAAATTAAATCAAACTAAAATGTGAGCAATATTTATCAGAAAACATGTACTCAAAAGTATTTGGATAAATATATGCAGTAACCCAAATTTAAATAAATAACTGAATAAAATCTGTTTGAAAAAGAAAGGGTAAGCAAAAAGATACCATGTGTTTATAATTGGCAAAACTTTAAAAATTTAGAATATATTAACAAACCATTGTGGTTTGTAAATAGAAGTCCAAATTAAAAAATATTTGTAGGTAAGCATCTCACATTATGTTTCTACAAAAGGACTTGTAATTATTTATTATTCATTTATCAATACCAACTCTAAATATAAACTAATCTACATGCTGTACTACTGAGGCAAAAATGAAGAAACAGGATGTAATCGCACTTTGAGAAAAAGAGGGTTAGAGAAATACAGAAGATGACACTTTATGAGGCATTATCCCAGTGCTGAAAGTAATACCCAAACCTTTTTTGCTTTGAGAAGATTAAGTTACTGGTGTAACTACACAAAGGTGATGCACGGAACACTTGGCTGGATGTCATAACACACCAGTGATGCAAACACTTAACAATGTGTCATACACAAGTCTAATCATGACACTAAACCATAAAGCTGCCACCACTGCAAAGTGCAGAAACTCATGTTATTTTTCCATTCCTTCTAATGTTCGAGACGTAATTTACTGCAAAGATGCAGGTGGCCAAAAAAGGAGAAAATGTTTCATGTTTTTTAAAAGTTATACATTCAAACCCAGTGCTGATTTTATTTTCAGCAGAAGCATGCCATAGCAGAAGTGGGTTTTAAAGTCAGACAGGTTCAGGCATGAATCCTGCCTCCATTGTTTAATGTGTATATGTGGTAAAGCTTAACTTGTTTGGACTTCAGTTTTCCCATCAGTAAAATAAGGATACCCCTACTTCATAGGATTGTTATGAAACTTAGAATTCTCAGCAAAGCATCTAGCACAGTGCCTAGCATGTAGTAGCCACTATTACTAACGTTATGTGTTTAAGTAAACGAATGTGTATAATAGCCATAAGCACTTTACATATTGATAAAATTAGAAAGTAAGCTTTAAATGAAAAGCATTTGACATTCTCCAGATTCAAAACTCTCGTTTTATAACACTGATGGCCCAATGACTCTAAGAGTAGAACTTTTCATAATAGGGATATAACTTACCACAAAACCAAGAGCTATCAAGGGTTCACCTTCATTTAAATGATAGAGGAAAGAGCCTCCATAAGTATGTCTGTCCAAGGGCCAACCAACAGTGTGATCTACTCTCCCGGGTTTCCACTTCTTTTCATCAATAAGCCATAACTAAAAGAAAAAAGGTCCTAGAGTGTTATTTAAATTTTTTATGTCACTAGAATGTATAAAACCTTCCAAGTTTTACGTCTTATTTATGAAAATGACAAGTGAAAAACTGTAACAAGAGAAACACAAAAAAAGTACTTCAAATATTAAAGAAAATTATATCAAATTGCAGTTTGGGGAATCAGAGTAAAGAAACAGGTCAAAAAAGTTATACACTCTTTAAAACAATAATTAGATTCTCAAATTGGTAAGACTTTCCATGGGATTACAGGAAACACCGCTGAAGAGATGAGGGAAACTTGTGGGGGGCTGGTGATGTTCCATATTTTGGTTATACGGATGTGTTCACCTTATAAAAAGTGAGCTGTACACTTAAGATCTGTCACTTTACACCACATATGTCATTCTTCAATAAAACAGTTTCCCCCCCCGTACTCCTCCCTCCCCAATTGAAGCAAATTGTTCATCCTATTTTCATAATGCTAAGTTTTAAATTTTAAACAATTTCTATCTGAAATATTATCTAAAAATCACACACTATTTGCAGTCAGATAATATTATGTGCAATCTACCAAAACTATTAAGCCCTTATTCACAATATAATGAATCTAGTTATATAGAGAATTTGAATTTTTCCGAGCTTTGCCCTAAATATTTAAACAAAAGGGTTATAATGACACTTTTACACTCTAATAAGCCTAAGGTTTGGGAAAATAGACTAGAAATTGGGTAAACTGAGAAAATATACAACACTTAAGCCTAATTAAATTTTAGGTTACAGATCAATATACTATGGCTGAGTGTGTATTTCATAAGCTAAATCTCACATTACAATTTTAAATAAATAATTCTTGTAGGATGTGGTCATCCTACAAACAGCATATGGGTAAGAGGTCAAATCCTATTAGGGCAGATGGCATTACAATGAAAAAAAAATCAATGTTACAAATTTTTTCAAGTTCAAGACTTATTTCAAGCAACATTTGATAAAACAATTACAACATGTAGACACAATTTAGTTAATGAATTTGATTAGTAATATTTTCTAGCCCCTTGAAAAATATCCCAAATATTTTCAGTCATAATGAACATCTCAAGTCAATGAGAAATATAACAACTGTAAAATTAGATCAATATTATAAAGTACATATGATAATACAAATGAATTTAAGCTCCCTCTTTCAAAATTAAAATTGCAAAAACAAACCATGATACCTCCTTCAGTCCAATTCCATAGGTTTGGGGTTCACAATTGGCCCTCAAATCAAACTTCTTATACAGTTGCTTGGCTAGATGTCCGTGGCAACCCTCTGCAAAAATTGTGACTTTGGCATGTAGTTCTAGCCCTCTCTCAAATGTCGTCTAAAAAACAAAACATGTTAAATTATAACATTTGACAAGTCAAAAAATATTCAGATTCTGGTCATTTTTTTTTTTTTTTTTTGAGGAAGATTAGCCCTGAGCTAACTACTGCCAATCCTCCTCTTTTTGCTGAGGAAGACTGGCCCTAAGCTAACATCCATGCCTATCTTCCTCTACTTTATACGTGGGACGCCTACCATAGTATGGTGTGCCAAGCGGTGCCATGTCCGCACCTGGGATCCGAACCGGTGAACCCCGGGCCGCCTAGAAGTGGAACGTGTGCACTTAACTGCCACGCCACCGGGCCAGCCCCCTGGTCAGTTTTGAATAGAACTATGATTCAGGTATAGACAGTGCAAATATATAATCTCAGAAATAAAACTAAGAGTACTGTTGTAAGTAGAATCTAATTTAAATTTTATTACATATTTTGTGTCTGTTATATTTTTCTTTTTTACTTCAAAAGTACTTGACTGAACGGTTAAGTTTTAAGAATTAACAAAGCAAATAAAGCATGCTCATGCTAAAAATATTCTCTACAAATAAAGTGAAAAGGGAAAGGCCATGTCCCCACTATTCGTTATTTTCCAGACCTATCATTTGAATCGGAAAACACTATTAACAGCTTTCTTGTGAATCACGCCAGACAATTTCATGAATAAAAAACTACAGTAGAGCCTATTTAAGTCCTTCTAACACAAATAGGATCATACTAAATATACTCTTTAGCTACTTGCTTTTTTCCCTTTAATTTTACTTGTACTCTATTGCTGAACGTATTCTGTAAAACTGAAATGCTTTTTCCAAAGAAAAAAAGTCACAAAGTCTTTCTCTTTCTTTTGCTGTCTGTATTTTGCACTTATGTTTGGCACATGGTAGGTATTCAAGAAAATTACTGAATAAAGGAATACAGAATAATCAAGAAAGTCTCTATGAAATATACCTTTCCTGATATTTCTCTTTTCATATATTTGCATGTATGTGTGTATACAGACACATTCATTAAAAAAATAGGTTTATAATGAAAACTGTTTTATGACTGTTTTCACATTATATTATAAAGTGATTTGCCTAAGGCAATTTATACCAAATAAAGCATTCATTTTTAATGCTTGCATAGATTCTGCTAATTTTTCAACAAATTCTCAATAGTTGGACATTTAGGTTGTTCCAGTGTTTCACTATTGTAAGCATTGCTTGGATGAATATCCTTGATGCTAAATATCCTCAGTCTGAATGGTAAAAATTGTTTCATTATTAATTCAATATCTTTGTTCTAGAATTGAACATCTTTCACATGTTTATTAGTAACTTCTATTTTTTCTTGTGAAATGCTTATTCATGTCATATATATGCATACATGTATATTGCACGTGCACACATATCCTAGAAAAATCCTCACATATCCTCAGTACATTTTTATTTTGTTCTTGTCTCCTTCCTCTTATTACACGTCACTCATCCACAAACCATGTTAAGAGCAGAGTATATACAGTTTTACCCAAATATATATACACACATACATACTGAGATATTCACATATACTCAAACTTTTTTGGGTCTTAGTTTATTTTACAAAAAAAGGATAATATAACAAACTCTTCTGTATCTTACTTTTCTCACTTAATAACACTTCATGGAAATCTTTTCAAGTCATTGTATAGCTCAAATCTTCTCTTTAAGGGCTGGGTAGTAGTCCATGTGGAAATACCATAGGTTATTCAGCCATTCTGCGAATGGATAATAGCCATTCACTGTGTTTCCAGTTTATTTGCAACTATAAACAATGTTACAAAACATACACCCTTCTATATATATCCCTATAATAGTGGTGCTTTTATTCCTGTAAGATAGATTCCCAGGAGTGGCACTGTTGGATAAAAGGGCACACCAATTTTTATCTTACTAGATATTACGAGATTGCCTTCCAAAAAGCCTGAAGCAATTAATAATTCCACCAGCAGTATATAAGAAGACCCTTTTCCCTATAGTTCAGCTAGTGATAGATATAACTGTTCCTTTTACATTTTGCTAAGTGTAGTGATAACTGACTGGTATTTTAATTTGCATTTCCCTGACTACTGTTCTCAGCATCTTCTTTTTTTTTTTTATTGAGTTATTGATAGGTTACAATCTTGTGAAATTTCAATTGTACATTAATGTTTGTCAGTCATGTTGTAGGTGCACCACTTCACCCTTTGTGCCCACCCCCCACCCCACCTTTCCCCTGGTATCCACTAAACTGTTCTTGGTCCATAGTTTTAAATTCCTCATATGAGTGGAGTCATACACAGATTATCTTTCTCTTGCTGGCTTATTTCACTTAACATAATTCTCTCAAGGTCCATCCATGTTATTGCAAATGGAACGATTTTGTTCTGTTTTGCAGCTGAGTAGTATTCCATTGTATATATGTACCACATCTTCTTTATCCATTCGTCTGTTGATGGGCACTTAGGTTGCTTCCACGTCTTGGCTATTGTAAACAGTGCTGCAATAAACATTGGGGTGCACAGGACTTTTTGGGATTGCTTGAGGGTTCCTTTTTCTCCGCAACCTCTCCAACATTTGTTGCTATTGGTTTTAGATATTTTTGTCATTCTAACAGGTGTAAGGTGATATCTTAGTGTAGTTTTGATTTGCATTTCCCTGATGATCAGCGATGATGAGCATCTTTTCATGTGCCTATTGGCCATCAGTATATCTTCTTTGGAGAAATGTCTGTTCATGTCTCCAGCCCATTTTTTGATTGGGTTGTTTGATGTTTTGTGATTAAGTTGTGAGAGTTCTTTATATATTAAGGATATTAAGCCTTTGTCAGATATATGACTTGCAAATATTTTTTCCCAGTTAGTGGGTTGTTTTTTTGTTTCAATCCTGTTTTCATTTGCCTTGAAGAAGCTCTTTAATCTGATGAAGTCCCATTTGTTTATTCTTTCTATTGTTTCCCTTCTCTGAGAAGGCATGGTGTCCGAAAAGATTCTTTTAATACTGATGTCAAAGAGTGTACTGCCTACGTTTTCTTCCAGAAGCCTTATGGTTTCAGGTCTCACCTTTAGGTCTTTAATCCATTTTGAGTTTATTTTGGTGAATGGTGAAAAAGAATGGTCAATTTTCATTCTTTTACATGTGGCTTTCCAGTTTTCAGCATCTTCTTTTTGATTCAAGAAATATTAAATGAATACCAACAGTGTGCTAGGTTCTGTGCAAGGCAGTGGGAATACAGAGATGAATAAATAAGACGTGTTCCTTTCCCTCAGGCAGACAGTAAATAAAATACATGAGTATATAATTACAAATTACGATTCAGTGCTATGAAAGAAAGCACAGGCTGCTACGAGAGAGAATAGTAGAAGGGAGCAATTCTGGATGGAGTGGAGAGAAAAGGCCTGTTTAAAGAAATTACATTTAAGCTGTGGATTCTGAAGAAGGGTATTTAAGAGTCTTTCCTTACGATTAGTGACCACCTGGATTGGCCCTTCTGTGAACCGTTAATTCTTTCGATTCTGCCCATTTTCCTAACATGTTGTCTTTTTCTCTCATCAATTAATAAGTACTCCTTTTTTTTAAAAGATTTTAGTTTTCCTTTTTCTCCCAAAGCCCAGTACATAGTTGTGTATTTTTAGTTGTGGGTCCTTCTAGTTGTGGCATGTGGGACGCCGCCTCAGCATGGCTTGACGAGTAGTGCCACGTCTGCACTCAGGATTTGAACTAGCGAAACCCTGGGCCACTGAAGCGGAGCATGCGAACTTAACCACTCGGCCACGGGGCCGGCCCCTAATAAATGCTCTTTGATATTATAAATGGTCAAACATTTTTCCCCCCAATCTACTGTTTATCCACAGACTTTATAGTGTTTCTTTTGGTATACAGAAGTATTTAATTTTTATATAGTTAAAAAGCCTCTATCTCTTATAGCTTTTTCTTCCTCAGTAGGATGGCTTACCCTACCCCTAGATTGTACGAATCTACATTTCTTTCTGATTTTTTTATTGTTTTAAGAAATAATCAGAATTTTTTAAAAGATGAAGGTTTAAATCTACTGTTTGCAGATGGACATACAGTTTTCCCAGTACCGCTTAGAGGTTTCCTCTTAGAGGCAACATGCCCCTTAGTGTTCAAGGAAAGGCCCTGGAGCTACAGTGCCTGTACTATTCAAATCCCAGTCCCAATACTTAACAGCGTCAGACCTTGGGCAAGTTTCTTACCCTCTGAAACTTACAATCAGATCCTCTTAGAAATGAGCAGAACCACGGAATAAGCAGTAGGACATATGATTCTGGGACTCAGGGAAGAGGTGTTAAAGCCATGTGACCGGATCTGGTCACTATGGAGAAAATGCAGATCGAGGACTCAACACTGAGACCTAGAGCCTCAACAGAGGACAGGAGGACACGGAAAAGCAAGCAAAGGTGACAGGACGGGCCAGTGAAACAAAAGGAAAACCAATGTCACCCACTAATTGCCCCCGAGGGACTCAAGAGAGGTTTCAGAAGCATCTAATTGTTTTTCCAAATTGTTTTCTTTTTCTTTTTGTTATGTTAAGAGATGCAATCACCAACCACCGTGAACCAATCTAAACCCTACCACAAGAGCCCTGCTCGTGGAGATGGGCAGAAAAATGCCGAGGAGATGACCTTTGCCTTGTTTTTAATGCTAAGATCTCCCACTCCAGGAGGAGCTTAGGCCTTATTACCATAACTGGCAATGAACGTGGAAGCATGTTTTCCAGTGCAAGCGAATACCCACCTCTCCCTGTTGAATAGTCACTCCCCATCCAAAATAAAAGGCGCCTGCTGTCCTGAGCTCAGGGAGAGCCATGATTTTGGAAACTGTTCCGCATGGTCTCTATTTGCTGCAAATATACTTTGTTTGATAACTACTTCCGGTGGAGAATCTGATTTTAACTTGTGAGGAAGCGAACTCACTTTGGTTTGGTAACACCAAGAGAAGGTGGTGTGAAGAGCCAAGGCAAGAAAGTGTTTCAAAAAGAAGGAAGAAGTTATTCAAGCGTCAGTGCTGCCCACCAGGAGGTCAAGTAAGACAAGACAGAGGGCGCTCCGTGGCTGAGTGGTTAAGTTCACGTGCTCCCTTGCGGCGGCCCAGGGTTCGGATTCTGGGCGCGGACATGGCACCGCTCCTCAGGCCACGTTGAAGTGGCGTCCCACATCCCACAACTAGAAGGACCTGCAACTAACATATACAACTATGTATGTGGGGGTTTGAGGAGATAAAGCAGAAAAAAAAAAAGAAGATTGGCAACACTTGTTAGCTCAGGTGCCAATCTTTAAGGAAAAAAAAAAAGTAAGACAAGACAGAGAACAGACTATACTGGTTTGGCAAGGTGGCAGTATTTGTGACTGTGATGAGAGATGTTTCAGAGAAACGGCAGTAAGAAAGCCTGACTATGGAGGGTTAAATAGAGCATGGAACAAAAGAGTAAACAGAATCCTTGGTTCTCCCCAGTCCAAACTTGTGGCACTAAAATAATTATTTTAAAAATTTAGACTTTGGAGGGGCTGGCCCCATGGTCGAGTGTTTAAGTTCGCGCGCTCCACTGCAGGCGGCCCAGTGTTTCGTTGGTTCGAATCCTGGGCGCGGACATGGCACTGCTCATCAAACCACGCTGAGACAGCGTCCCATATGCCACAACTAGAAGGACCCACAACGAAGAATATACAACTATGTACTGGGGGGTTTTGGGGAGAAAAAGGAAAAAAAAAAATAAAATCTTTAAAAAAAAAAAAAATTTAGACTTTGGAGCTCAAATTACTAAGACTTCACTGTACTCTTCTATGCTTTTATATCTAAATAAATACAATATTTAAAATATATTTTTACAAATACAGAGCACAGAACAAAAAATATATATTTGAACAAATATCATGAGAAGACACAAAAAATGAAACATCAGAATCTGTGTGCTTAATTTTCTAACATTACATATAAAAATTTTAAAAGAATAAAACATTTTATAATTAAATTATCACAACATAGAAAAGAATAATCATAACTTAGGAAAGGATACAGGAAAAACAATATTCTTTCTTTCTTTTTGGTGAGGAAGATTGGCTCTGTGCTAACATTGCTGCCAATTTTCTTCTTTTTCTTGAGGAAGACTGTCCCTGAGCTAACATCTGTGCCAATCTTCCTCTATTTTGTATGTGGGATGCCACCACAGCATGGCTTGATGAGCAATGTGTAGGTCTTTGCCTGGGATATAAAGCCACGAAACCCAGGCTGCACAAACTTAACCACTATGCCACCGGGTTGGCCCCTATTCTTTATCATTATGAGAAGCAGTAAGAGATTTTTTGCAAACCTGACTATGCACCAGAATCCCTAGGGCCGTTTAAACAGCTTCTTGGGCTCTACTATAGGACAGGCTGAGTCCCAAGACCTCATGTGAATCTGATGGAGCCAATCAAACCACCAGAAGGAACAATAAAGTAGAAGGTAAGACGCAAAAGCTTTGCCACTTGCTTCCTAAGCAGGAAGTAGTGAGAAGCAGGAAGATGTGCTGGAGGAGATTCTAGAATAGATTCCCAAATCTGTTCAAGAATGGTAGAGAGGAGGGGAACTATGAGTTAACAAGTACTTACTGAGGGCCTATCAGGTCAGAGACTCAGTATTACTGATAGTAACGCAAATAATTCCTATTCATAGAAATTAAAATTGTAGAAGTGGCAATGTCGGTGGCAATGATTGATGACCTACATAGGTGTATGTTTTTTCATTCAGAACCTGTTGTAACATCTTACTGATTCTCTCATTAATTAATAAGTGAAATAAAATCTTTGAAAGGTGTTTGTTTTATATTGGTATGAGTCATGTTTTTATCTTTTAAATTAACTTTCTTAAACATGTTATATTTACTTGCTTAAATCATGTTTAGTTCAAAGATGCTTCTATATTTTTTAAACATTAAGAGAAAAATTTCCCATTAACAATTACATTCTAAAATACACTTAACAGATGTACAGTTTGTAGTAAGACTTAATTATTGAGTTTAAGTTGATTCTTTCTTGTTTTTATTCGCCAGTTTGTTAAGCAGATAACTATTAAAACATTTACCTTTGGTGCTCCATCCTTTTGTATTCCTACATCGTTAGTGGCAACTCCTTTTACACTACCATCTTCATGAAAAAGGACCTAAAATGAAAACATATTTGTTATCACCTTAGAATTCATAATCACCTTAAAAAGAAACAATAAATAGCTTTAGATTTTTTAGAAAGTGAACATGTTCTCTAGACGATAGAAATACAGGCTTTAAAACGTTCAGGTAAAACAGAGTGTGTTTTTTAAGAGACTTCTAGAGTACAAAAGAACACAGCTTAAACAGTTGGAAAGGAAAGACATGCCACAACCTTGTTGAGAAAGACTAAGGAGGTTACTACAGAAACCAGTAAAGTTAAACAAGGAGTGCTCTAAAGAGTTCAGATACCAAAGCAAAGGTGTAGAGAACCTGTGATCAGGGCCTAGCACAGATAAAGAACAGCTGGGTGGGTGGACAGAGAAGAAAGAACGTCAGCACAGCCTCTATCCCAAATGAGTTAAGACCAAAAATTAAAGAAAACAAAACAAAACAAAACAGAGAGTGGCTGAAGACAGAGCAAAGGTGATGTATTTTTGGAGCAAGAAGGAAATGGGGAAAATGGGTCAAAAGTATAACTCTGAGCATGAGAAATAACAATAAATCTGTAACCCTTACTTGGTTTCTGATTCCTCTCTGGAGGAAAATGCTCTTTGGATAGGAAAGTACAAAATGTACACTGGAATCACACAACAGACTACACGAAAGTGAGGGAGTGCAAAGGAAAACAAGGATTAGCAGCAACGAGTATGAAAAAAAAGAGATAAACGTTTTGAGACCCTAAAACGAATCAACAGTATAATGTGGCTATGAACTAGACCTGAAGTCTGGTTCAGAGTACCAAAAAACCTGCCAAAACCTGGTTAATCTATTGACAATGATCTTTAAGGAACGGAGGAAAAAGAGGAGAGGTGTAAGAGACTGTAAGTGTGAGTGTGTGTGTGTGTGTGTGTGTGTACTCCAAAAGTGAAAGATCATGGATTCCACAACCACCAACTTGTGACTTTGACAATGATTCCATATTTGGGCCCAAAAACCAAATGCATATGTATGGGCTGGGAAAACAGAAATGAGTAACAGCAAGTATAATATAGCAAGTACCATAAAAATATATTTTATTTGACTTACATACTTGTGATACTGTGGTTTATAATAAATATAAATTTAGAGGAAGGAAAGATTGGGTTGTTTTTTCTAACCCAATACTGTGAGGGTGGGGTTGGCCCCAAGGCCGAGTGGTTAAGTTCATGTGCTCTGCTTCGGTGGCCCAGGATTTTGCTGGTTCAGATCCTGGGTGCAGACATGGCACTGCTCATCAGGCCATGCTGAGGCAGCATCCCACACAGCACAACCAGAAGGACCTACAACTAGAATATACAACTAAGTACTTGGGGGCTTTGGGGAGAAGGAAAAGAGAAAAGAAAAAGAAGATTGGCAATAGATGTTAGCTCAGGTGCCAATCTAAAAAAAAAAAAATTACTGTAAGGGTAAAAACAAAAATTTTTGAATTTTCCCTGGTAACAAAAACAAGATAACTCTCCCTCCCTTCAAGGTTCTTTCAGCATTTCTTTTAGAAAACTTTTTTTTTTGGTGAAGAAGATTGGCTCTGCTAACATCTGTTGCCAATCCTCCTCTTTGCTTTTTTTTGCTTGAGCAAGACAGCCCTGAGCTAACATCTGTGCCAATCTTCCCCTACTTTGTACTTGGGATGCCTCCAAAACATGGCTGATGAGAGGAGTAGGTCTGCACCCAGGATCCAAACCTGCAAACTCTGGGCCACCGAAGTGGAGTGCATGGAACTTTAACCACTTGGCCATGGGGCTCGGCCCCCTGGAAAACTTTTAACTATGAACTCTTTTTCTGTCTCTGAGATATATGGGAATCTTTTTAAAAGCACAATAAGATTCTTGCTAGAATCTGCATCCCAGAAACGTGTTTCTTGGGGGCCTTGGAGACATCTTTGGAATGTGAACATCAAGGAGGAAGACGTCCTGTCTCCCCATCTCTGTGGGAATCTGGGCTAGGTGCTTGGCTCCAACCTCTAACTTCTTGCTGTCAAACAGAAACAAGAAGTCTTATTATTCCATTGGATAAAGACAGTTAAGAGGTATATAACGGATGCTATCTGCCTGGCTATGTAAAAGGGTGCGATTTCTTTCTTGGCAATCTCCTTACCAGATTGCCTGCAATTTGCATTGCAGTCTTGGTTTAATGTTAATTCAATAAGAAAACTTTTATCACTATTATTTTTTAATATTTTGTAGAGGTGATTTTTCTGGGTTGACAGGAGATTTTATTTTTATTAATTTCCCCAATAATACTTAATGAGAACCAACAGCGTGATACAGTTGCCAGAAGTTATTGTGAGAGAATTAATGGACAGTTTCTAGACTAACGAAGGTAATAGCCCTGTTCTACACTAGGCTTGAAGTAGTTTATTCATTCTGGGTGCCACTTTATAAAGGGGATAAAAATGGAACGCATTCAGAGGAGGACGATGAGAATACTGGAGGAACTCAAACTATGTAACGCGATGGTTGAAAGAATTGAGAATATTTAACCTGGGAAAGAAAAACTCCAGAGTGAAGGTGGGGAAGAGAGAGAGCAGGGCATAATTTTAAGTGGACAGTTGTCCTTGGAAGAGGGCTTAGGTTTGTTCTGTATAGTATAAAACTGTAGATAAATTTCTGTTCAATAGAACGAGGAGAGTACTACCAACAGTTCAAACATCAGACAGAGAATTTTCGATCCCGGACAGTGTTCAATCATAGACTGGACAGTCACCTGATGTGGGTACCATACAAGGAATTCAAGTCGTCTTTGGATTAATCTTTTCAAGATTCCTTCTAACTTTGCAATTCTAAAATCCTATGGCCTTTCTAAAATATTTATTTATCTCTGTACCATTCTTGGTTTATATTCAAAAGAAAAACAGGTGACTTCCTATAAATATTAAAAACAAAAATTTACAAACCTCAGCAGCAGCGTAACCAGGGTAAACTTCAACACCAAGGGATTCTGCTTGCTCTCCCATCCAGCTTACTAAATGTCCCAAGCGCACAATGTAATTGCCATGATTATTCATTGGAAGACCTACAAATATATGCTTAATTTATAAATCTGACTTTTTATTGATAAAAAATCTCAAAAACATAAACATTTAGTTTAAAAATTCAAATCAATGTATAATTTCTGCATAAGTATACACATTATCTTATAGCCAAAATTTCAATTTATTTTCCACAATTTTAGTCTAAAGTTCTAATTATTCAACTAAAAACAACATTACAGAACTAAATTAAAAATTCCTTGTTGGCTTACAAGGCTACCTCAAATCTTCTAGACTGGAAGATAAAAGAACTGGCTTTAGTTCTGCTTTCCCACAAGCTAGCTGCATAACTTTGGGTTAAGTTCTTCAAATCTCTAGGCCTCAGTTTTCTCATCTGTAAGAGGAAGGGATTTCACCCGATGAAATATAGTTCTTTATGGCTGTGGAATACCATGATTCTACGAATATTTATGGTACCTTACCTGGAAGAATTGGCACAGGAATTCTGTATTTCTCTGTTAAAATTCCAAATCTGTCTTCTGTTACAGGAGTGTTAAGTGGAGCCTAGAAACAAAAGAAGGAAAGAAAAGAAAAACGTTTTAGTCCATATTTGTAAGGTTAAATACAAATAATAAAAAAACTGTATCAAAGGGTAAGGGAACTACTCCCCTCACTTTTCTTTCAACATTTCCTTTAGAAAATTTGGAACTGTAAATCCTTTCTTTGTCTCTTTGAGAGGTATGGGAGTTTTTTTAAAATTATTTTATTGAGGTCATAGTGGTTTATAACATTGTGTAATTTCAGGTGTACACTATTATATATCAGTTTCTGTATAGACTGCATTGTGCTCACCACCAAAAGTCTAGTTTTTATCTGTCATGATTAGATGTATGGGAATCTTTTAAAAAGCTAAATAAGCCAGTTTTGTTCCCCAGGAATGTCTCTCTTGAGGGCACTGGAGACATCTTTGAAATGTGAACATCAAGGAGGATGGCGCCCTGTCTCCTTGTCTCTCTGGGAGTTTAGCCTAGGTCCCTCCCTCAAGTTGTAACTTTCTGCTCGAGGAAAACATAAGACAAGTTTTATTTTCCCTTGGATAAAGACTATTAACATGTGTGTAATGGATTGTATCTGCCTATATAGGGCTTTGATTTGAAAAACTTTTTCTATTAGAACTGATATTATGACAATAATAATTCCATGATACCTATTTCTGACATATTAAAAGAGAAAGTTAATTAGGCACAATTAAATTATCTCTAGCTTAAAGGAGTATGATATTTTAGAAACAAAAGCATAGATGAAATTTTTGGAATTCAATTTACTCCATTTGGAAAGAATACAGAAGATAGTTACATAATTTTTTGCCCCTTACAACATATATTCACAGACAGTGAATACTCCAACCTTGAAGATAGGACAGGTGTAATATAACCCATTTTAAAAGAAGAAAAAACTGAAATATACAGAGTGTGAGATTTTTGACCAAGGTCATACAAATTACGAGAGCAGTAAAACTAGCATTTGGTCCTCTGCATATCATACCAGTGCCTTTTCTGCTTAGGTTATGGGAGGCCATATTAAATTATTTCTTTAGAAAATTAAATTAGATTATCCATTTTGGTTTTAGATATTGCAATGTCCCAGGAAATTTTATATAACACTTTATTAAGAATAATGATATAAACATCTATGGAATAAGTTAGGAAATACCTTCAAAATCAAAATGCTGTATTTTATTTGGTACAAATATTCAAAGGGCTTCTCAAGATAATGCCTTCTCATAAATCCAGTACATAAATACAACATGTAGAAGGCATTATACAGAAATATGAGTTAATATCTTAAAATTATAACTATATTTGATAGGATTTAATCTTTTTTAGCCCTTTTTAAATTAAAAAAGTCTCTAATTACCTTTAAGAGAGAGAATTACATGAAAAGGGTTTTCCTTGTTTCAGTAATTTGGAAACAGAGAGAGTAAAGATTAGACTTTGTATAAAGAACAATTTTTCATACTCCCTTCTCTTTCCAGTCTGGGAACAGTTCTTCAAAACCACGTGGATCAAGGCAAGCCCCTGAGAGAGTATGAGCTCCTATCTGAGCAGCCTTCTCCACTAGACACACACGGATGTCCTTTTCCTGTTTAGTAGCCAACTGCTTTAGACGAATAGCTGCAGAGAGCCCTGCAGGGCCTGCACCCACTATTACTACATCTGCTTCTTCCGCGAACCTCTCCATGTTGACTCCTGGGAGGAAAAACATGGTTAAAAAAATACGTAAAAATTCTGGGGTGAATACGACCTGATAAAATCACATGCTGGGTACAAATATGTATATGCTTTAGAGCACTATTTGCAGAACTTGCACCTCTGCTTTGCGTGAGAATCATACAAAGTATATTATTGTATTAGTTGGATGTTCTCTTAGGTTCTGTTCCAGCGCATATCTTATTTTAGCTTCCATAAACCAACTTTGTCTTTGCTTTGAGATTATTATAAATTTAGCAAATATTTGCTTATCTAAATATTAATATGTAATAGATTTGGTAAAAAATATAAAATATTATTAGATGATTTTATACGATCGTGAAAAATATATTTCCCTCCACAAAATGATACAAAGTATCTAGAAAAGTCTCAACAATTCTACACAAATTCTTACCTTCCCATCGCTTGTCCTTATCCCGAGGACAAACAGTATAATGGGTAGTAATTCGAGGTACAACAGAAGTTGAAGACCATCTTGTAGCACACAGAGGTAGATAATCTTTCTTAATTTTTAAGGCATGAAAGCACTGATATGCTGCACAAAAATTATGAACATGATTATTATTTTTTTCAACTAGTTTTCCTCAGGAATAGACTGAAATTTTTTTTTTTTTTAGGAAGATTAGCCCTGAGCTAAAATCTGCCACCAATCCTCTTCTTTTTGCTGAGGAAGACTGGCCCTGAGCTAACATCCATGCCCATCTTCCTTCACTTTATATGCGGGATGCCTGCCACAGCATAGCTTGCCAAGTGGTGGGTAGGTCCACACCTGGGATCCGAACTGGCGAACCCCAGGCCACCAAAGTGGAATGTGTGCACTAACTGCTGCGCCACTGGGTAGGCCCCAAGAACATTTTTTTAAAAGAAAAAAAGTCTAGGATTGGGGATCAGATCTGGTTTCTGGTCAGTTTTCTATTAATTAGCCTTAAGACCTTAAACAAATCACTGAACCTCTCTAGATTTCAGTTTCCTCATCCAAAAAAGAAAAAAGTCACTAGATGATCTCTAAGGTACCTTCTTGACCTGAAATTGCATGATTCCACGTGATACCTTTGGAAATACATTTGGAAACTTGTTCATATTCTGACAATATCAACACTGCAGACATTCAGTGAATAGTTACTTCTGTGCTATAGAGCCATCCATTAGTTGTGACATAAACTGAAAAAGATTGTACTCTCCTAGATGAACAATTCAGTTAACTTTTTCTCATAAAGCAATGTTTTCAAATTATATTTTTAAAGTATCTAATAAACTAATTCATTCAAGTTAGCTTATGTCAAGCCTAACCTCTAAGCAGGATGACTATATAATTTATTATCCAAACTGGATAGTTTTGAGAGTAATAAGGGGCAGTGTTAATGATTACCCTGCGACAATGTGGACAAACTGGGTTTTATGGTCAGCTTCTTTTTAAATTATGTTGACTCTCCCAAATGGCAATATCTTCTGAGAGCTTAAAAATTATATATTCTTTGAGTTAGTAGATAGCATTTTATGAAAATAAAAGTGTGCAAAGATTTATCTGCAAGACTGTTCATTAAACCTCTGTTGTCCTTAAACCTTCACCTCTACCTCCCCCGATCCTCACCTGGAGCAGATACCCTAGCACATCAAACCTCATAGAAAGACAGAAGCAACTAGTGGCGAACTTTCTCAGTTCTTCGGCAACAACCTCTAATGTAATGTGTATTTGTGTCCATCCTTTGTTCATTCTCTCAGGTTATAATAGAAGATGCATCTCTTCTCCTCACTTAGATTAATCCTCCCACATGGATGATGAGGCTTATCCCTCTCATCTTCTTAGGGACATTCCTCCATCTGATACCCTCACTTCCTCCTATATCTTCAATTTTTGGTACCCTTCTCTAGTACTATTCTCGATAAGCCTTTCCATCATGAAAAAAGGACAGAGAATCCTCCCTAGCCCTGACAGATACAAAATCTTATACTTAGAGCTATAATAATTAAAAGTCTGTTACAGGAGAAGGATAGAATAATCAAATGAACAGAATAAAGAGTTCAGAAATAGACAGAATACACATAAGGATCTGGAATAGAATAAAAATGCTATTTCAAATCAAGGAGAAGAGATGGTTACTCATTAAACGGTGCAGAGATAGGTAGAAAGTCATTTGGAAAAAAGCATACTTCTCTCCTTATATCAAAATGAATTTCATTTGGTCAATGATTTTTAACAAAGACAGTCAGAGTACAAAAGGTTATGGTGATCCACAAATAATTTGATTCTCCTGCTTTTGAGTGTAGGCTGGACTTGTGACTAGCTTCCAACAAGTAGAGTACAGAAGGGGAAAAATATTAACTTTAGAGTGGAGAAATATGACAGACACTTTAACTAAGTGATCATGTTTAACATTACCAGCAATAAGACATGTTAGTATCACATATTCCCTCATATGATGTAATGAGCAGGGCTCTTCACAAATCTATAACCCCCAAATCTATAACCTCAGTCGAATCACGAGAAATCGTGAGACAAACTCAGATTGAGGGACATTCTACAAAATGCCTGGCTAGTACACATCTAAAGTGTGAAGGTCATGAGAGACAAGACAAGACAGAGGAAATGTCACACTGAAGTAGCCTAAGGAGGCATGAGAGCTAAAAGCAATGTGGTGCCTTGGATTGGATACTGGAACAGAAAAAGGAAGTATGAATAAATCTGTAGTTTAACTAATGGTATTGCATCAATGTCAATTTCTTAGTTTTGATAATTATACCATGGTTATGTAAGAAGTTAAGCTGGGTGGAAGGTATATGGGAACTCTCTGTGCTATCTTTGCAACTCTTCCGTAAGTCTAAAATTATTTCAAAATAAAGTTAAAAAATAAAGATTATGGTAATATAAAAGTTAACTCAAAAGGGACCAAAGACCTAAAGGTAAGAGGTAAAACTATAAAATTTTTCAAAAAAACACATGGGTGTGAATCTTTGTGACCTTGGCTAACGCAATGGTTTCTTAGCTATGACACCAAAAGAGAAAATAAACTGTATTTCATCAAAATTAAAATCTTTTGTGCTTCAAAGGATACTATCAAGAAAGTGAAAAGATAACCCATGGAATGGGAGAAAACATTTGCAAATTGTATATCTGATAAAGGACCTGTATCTACCACTAGACAGAACTCATTTCTAATAATAAAAAGACAACCAACCAAATTAAAAAACAGGCAAAGGATCTGAATAGACATTTCTCCAAAGGAGATATACAAATAGCCAATAAGTGCATGAAAAGATGCTCAACATCATTAACCGTCAGAGAAATACAAATTAAAACCACAAGGGAGATATCACTTTATATCCACTAGGATGGCTATAATCAATAGTACAGATAATAACAAGTGTTGACCAGCATGTGGAGATATTGGAACCCTCACACACTGCTGGTGGGAATGTAAAATAGTACAGCCACTTTGGTAAACAGTCTGGCAGTTCCTCAAAATGTTACACATAGAGTTTCCACATGACTCGCTCATAGGATAAATGAAAACCTATGTCCACGCAAAAACTTGTACACGATGTTCATAGCTACGTTATTCGTAACAGCCAGAAAGTGGAAACAACCCAAATGTCTATTAGTGAGTGGATAATTAAAAAGTGATATATCCATACAATGGAATATTATTCTGCAATAAAAAGAAATTAAGTAGTGATATATGCTATAACATGGATGAAACTTTAAAACATTATGCTAAGTGAAAGAAGCCAGCCACAAAGACCACATATTACATGATTCCACATATATGAGCTACCTAGAATAGACATGATTTCATGTATACGAAATATTCCATCTATATGAAATATCAAGAATAGAGACAGAAAGTAGATTAGTTGTTACCTAGGGCTGGAGGGGTTGGGGAGTGACTACTAATGGGTATGAGGTTTCTTTTTGGGGTGCTGAAAATATTCTAAAATAGATTGTGGTGATGGTTGCACAACTCTGTGAATACAGTGAAAACAGTTAAAATGGACACTTTAGATGGTGTGAATTGTATGGTATGTGACTTATATCTCAATAAAACTGTTACTAAAAAAAGAACATTTACAATTACACACACACAAAAGATTACAAGGAAAACACTGGCAACCTTTTTTAGAATCTTGGATTTGAAAAGGTTTTTCTGAGTATGGCAAATATCTCAAAAATCATAAAATCATTTGACTAAAATTTATGACCATTATGACCATTTATGACTATATGACCAAAAAAATGATATAAACATCAAAGTCCCATTTAGTTGTCTGTATTCCCCAGTAGACAGCATACTCCTAAAGTATTTGGTTTTTCCTTGCTGTATGCTAAATCCCAGTGTTGGCCTATATAGGTATAAATATTTGTTGATTGAATATTAGATAGTTCTTTTTATAGTCTCTTTCATTAGGGTACTCATTTATGATTGACCCATGGTATTATAAAACAAGCTAATGCATTTTCAGTGTCATTCTCCATGAAAAGGCAAGCTAGAGCTATAAATGAGAAACATTAAAAGGCCAATATGAGGGAATAAAAAGATAAGCAACAGACTGGGAGAAAATATTTGCAAAACACATAGCTGATAAAGGGCTGGTATCCAAAATATAGAAAGAACTCAAAACTCAACAAAAAAACAAACCACCTAAAAAACAGGCCAAAGATCTGGACAGACACCTTATCAAAGAAGATATACAGATGGAAAATAAGCCTATGAAAAGATTCTGAACATCTTACGTCATTAGGGACTTGCAAATTAAAACAAAGAGATACCACTACACACCTATTAGAATGGCAAAATCCAAAACACTGACAACACCAAATGTCGACAAGGATATGGAGCAACAGGAACTCTCATTCACTGCTGGTGGAAGGGCAAAATGGCACAGCCCCTTTGGAAGAAAGTTTGGCAGTTTCTTACAAAGCTAAACATACTCTTAACATACGATCCAGCAATTGGATTCTCTAGTATTTACCCAAATGATTAAAAATTAATGTCCACACAAAAACCTGCAGTCAAGCAAGATAAGCTCTGGAGATCTGCTGTACAAAATTGTACCTATGGTCAATAATAATGTATTGTACATTTAAACATTTGTCAAGAGGGTATATCTCATGTTGTGTTCTTATCACTATAAAATAAAAAGAAAAAATATCCAAGATTTTTTTTAAACAACCCTTCACATGAATGTTTATAGCAGCTTCATTCATTATTATCAAAACCTAAGATGTCCTTCAATAGGTAAATGGATAAACAGACTGGTGTATTCATACAATGGAATATTATTCAGCACTACAGAGAAACAAACTATTAGCCATGAAAAGACATGGAGGAAACTTAAGTGCATATTACTAAGCGAAAGAAGACAATCTGAAAAGGCAACATACTGTGTGATTACAACTGTGACATTCTGGAAAAGGCAAAACTATAGAGACAGTGAAAAGATCAATGGTTGCCTGCCAGGAGCTCAGGAAGAGAGAGGAAGGGACGAATAAGTGGAATACAGGAGATATGAGGGGCAATCAAACTATTCTGTGTGCTAATGTAATTAAAGTCATTATACATCTGTCAAAACCCATGGAATCTGCAACACCAAGAGTGAACTCTAAGGTAATCTCTAGACTTTAACAATCATGTACCAACACTGGCTCACCAACTGTAACAAATGTACCACACCAATGCAAGGTGTTAATGGGGAATGGGGGAAGTTAAATGCAAACTATGTATCTTCTGCTCAATTTTTCTTTAAACCTAAAACTGCTAAAAAAATTTTAAAGTTTATTAATTAAAAACAAAACAAACAAACAAAAAAGGCAACATGGAAAAAGGCAGTGGTTAAGTGCCCAGGCTTTGGAGTCCGTCTACTTTGTGTCTGAATACATTAATAGCAACATAACCTTCAGCAAGTTATTTAACTCTTCCCACCCCATCAGCTCTAAATTTTATGGTCAGTCTTTGCCTTGGAAATACTATGGTGTAGGATGTAGTATATGTCTTAACATAAAGCACACTGCTAATACATATTTGTTAACTGGATAGGTACCTTCCTAGTTACAATTTCAACTGTCATCCAGGAACCTGCAAATCTGGGTTAATTTCCTAAAACTAATTCCTGGGTTATAGAGCAATAATAATAATGAGGCCTTTCCTAGTTTTTAACTGGTCTCTTATAATGAAGCATCTATCTGCAAATTAACAAGTTTCTAAATATGGACTATAATAAATAAATAGTAAAGATCAACAAAGACTTTTGCATGGATTTGGAACATATAATAAAATTTACATTTTCATGGACATACTGAACAGTTAAGAATTTTCAATTTTAATACCACATCTTATCCTTAATGACCTTACAAGAAACGTGGGGCAGCTACAGTCCCCATTCACAGTAGATAAACAGAAATTCAGATGATCCCAGCCAAGCTCAGCCTCAATCCTTCCAACATCAGTTAAGTTCTGAGACTACAAGTGGATCTGAAATGACGTCTGAAATAACAGAACCTGAGCTGTGGTGAAAACAAGTTGTTTTCTCTGTCTCTTTCTTTTCTGATTAAATGGAGAGATGACGGCCTAGCATAGGCTAACTAGTTTTATTCTTTAGCACTCAATTGCAAAACTACTATATTTTCATGTTTCTTTCCAATAAAATGATTAAAAAAAAACCCCTGACATCAGACAATCAATAAAGATTATAGGAATGCAGGAGGGGAAGAGATTTGGAGTGGCTGAACTCTAAAGCCTTTGAAACACTAAAAATCTGTTTTTGACAATCACTTTTTCTAACAAGTGGTAAGGAAACTAATTTTCTGTACTTGCAAATGCATATTAAAAACTATATTATTGGGAATAATTTTTTTAAACCTTAGATAACTCTTCACCTATCCTAAATCCTGAAAAAACGTATATAAGATACATAAAGAAAGATATTATAGGAGAGCTCAGTTTCAGAGTTGAAATGTAGTACTATCATCATTCAAAAGAATGTTCATCATTTATATTATTTATGATTAAAAGATATTAAAAATACTTGTTTTATGACGCATTGTAGTCTAGTGTATGGACATTAACATTTGCTTCTGAAAACTGATGACTTGGTATCAGACAAATGTGTCATTCTTTTGCTTATACAGCTAGTGATTTTCTCAAGAATATTTGGAACTGGGCAGTTTTATTTCCTCTAGGAAGTAAAAAACAAGTCACAACCTTTACCCCTTTTCTGAAAACAAATCTGACATTTCACTCACGAGATATGTACACTTAGGGACCTTGGCTGTATTTTGGTAGAGAAGTCAGGTCAAAAAGTCCATTGAACTCATAACATCACCACATTAAAGTCACACTGACGGCGTATTTGTGTCCAACTCCTTCTTGCCAGTAGTGCTAACACTAGGTTATGAAAATGGCAACGATTTAAGCATCCAAGGAAAATCGAAATGGTAATTTTGGTGGCATTTGATTAGCACTTGGCCCAAGAATGAATTCAACTAAATCAGACAGTAGGGCAGATAGCATCTGACTGCTATGATATCCCAAAAAACATAAAGTCTACCTACACATTAGGTGTAGTAATACGTGCATGAGTCACAGGAACTTACACAGAATTCTAATTATTTAATACATGGCGGCCAAATTTGACAAAATTCTGTCATTAAGCTTACATAATAAGAATATCCTTGAATTTGCAATATGTATACTTTTTTATTCTATAACCTAAAATTAACTTAAACTAAAGATAAAAAATAAGCCAGTTGTGAGAAAATTGAAGATCCTGTAGTGAACTTTTTTGAATTTTAAGCTTTTTTTTAAGTAAAACAAAACACTATCCAACTGCTTCAACCGTTTTTTGTGTGTGTGTGTTTAAAGTGAAAGGGGAGGTAATGAGGCATTTTCACGAGTCATCATGATGGTTCTAGGAGCACCCATAACACGATAACCCCTAGAGTTAATTTTAGACAATGTACAAAAATCCCTGGTGAGTTGGGCCGTATACGAATGCTAATCGGGATGTGACAGATCAGACTTCAAATTCTTAAGAACGGACTAGCATGGTTGCAAAGACGCAAGTCAGGTCAGGACCAAGGAGAAAAGCTGCAAATGATTACTTTATCCATTTCCGAAAAGGCAACAGATCCCACCTGAGCTTTGGGATGAGGGTTAGGACCAAGATTTGGGAAGATTCAGTTCAGGAATCCACCCGGGGGCCGTGTTGACAAGTTTCCTCCGCCCATGACCTTTAGCCTAGTTGTCAATCCTTCCAATTGAGACAGTCCCAGGGGGAGAAATCTAGGGTCCACCACCAGGCGCAGACAGCGTGATCTTTGTCCCAGGTTAACCTGAGAACGTCGACAAAAGGAGAACAGAGAGGAGAGAGATGCGTACAGCCCTCAGATGTAGCCCTCCCCATTTCGCCCTAACTCCTCGACCACTTATCCCCGCCTGGAGTTCCCTCTCACCCGGACAGGACAGCTTGGCTAGCGGCAGCAACATGTTCCCTGCAACGAGGAGTCTCCGTCGGATACAATGGGAGGCGTACTGTCTGCAGCTCGCGGCACGCGCTGGACCTCTAGGCCGCGGGGGGCGCCATTACCTCCACTGAAGTTCGTCTCTGATCAGCCGACCGCTCTGTCTTCACAGCGCTCCCGACTCTCTCTCGCTCTGCGCCGGCGCCACGCATGACGCCATGGCCAGCAGAGGCTTCCGGGTCACGTATCCATGGGAGAAAAAGAAAGGGACTTCAAGCCCCAGCGCGACCAGTGAGTTCGGATCTGTACCGCCTTCCCACCCAGGCATGGTCCTGGCGCCGGAGCGCCATAGGAGGGACCCGCAAAACCCACAGCGCGACGCCCACGCAGCAAACGGTAGTGGGAGGCCGAGCGACGCGTACGGCATCCTGGGAGTTGTAGTCTTCTGCTCAAGTGTCCTCTGAACTTGACTGGAGCTTTGCGCAGGAGCGGTGAGCTGCCCGAGGTGAATTGACTTACATCTGATTGGCTGTCCCGAGAGAAGGAGAGGTCTTCACGGTCTAGGGCAGAAGCTCACGAAGAGGCGGGGCCTCCGGGCTTTGGGCGCGAGCGGTTGAAAGATAGTTGGTGTCGGTTCGGCTGCTAAGGTCCGGTCCCGCCGTCCCAGGCCTTTTCCATGGCAGACGCCGAGGAGGTGCGGGTCTCTTCGCCGCCCCCGCCACCTCCCTTCTCTCCTTCGTCTTCAGACGCCTCTTCAGCATCTTCCCCCGGCGTCCCAGTGAGTTTGGGCTGGCCAGTTCCGAGCAGCGGCCAAACGGTGGACCCGCTGGAGGAGGTGGAGCTGCAGATCGGAGACGTGAGTGTGTCCCGACTGGTCCCGGGGCCTCGTCCCCACTCGGCACCTGTCTGGAGACAGACCGCGGCGGGTCCAGGGAGGGAGGGACAGGCGGTGCACGCACCCTGCCTGGCGCGTCTCGCCTTTGGCCCACAAGAGGCGGGGGGGGGGGGGGGGCGACCAAAGTCCCCTTGCCCCGAGCCCTGAGGATTCCGTCTTTAGATTTAGCATGGAGGAGTTAGGGGTTATGCCTCCACCCACCCGCCCCATCCCTGTTTTCTTTTTGCCTCGCCTTCTGGTTTCGGTCATGCGCTGTAACCCGAAACCACGCAGCTCTGCTGTGCGGACGCGTGCTGGCTCCGTCTGCCCTCTCATCCGCCGCCCTTGCTGTCTGTTGGTGCTTCGAAGCAGGCTGTGATTTCTCTCCGCGGGACTTAAGAGCCCGCTGTTCTGGTTGGCCACCTGCCCAGAGCCAGCTGACAATGCCATTGTCAGGCTTGCTTTGTGCTGGACCCAGTTTAGAGGATTTAGTCACGGCCCCTGTAGTCCAGATTGGTTTCATTGACGGTTGAGTCAAAGACCCCTCCCTGTGCTTGCTAAAATGCATAGCGATGGATGGTTTCTGCTGAGTCTAGAATTCCCAGAAACAAGCGCGCGCGCGCGCGGACGCACACACAGACGCCGGAGAAGGTTACAGTTTCAGTGTTTAAGGACTGTTGGGTGGGTCAGGTGATTGGGATGTAGGGTGTAATCTTCCTGGGAGAACTTTGTGGAATACACCCTCCTGTGCAGATTGGAAACTGGAGAATGAACTCGATTATCTCATTGGTCAAGAATTTCTTTGTGTAAAAGATGACTAAAGTGCTGATACAGCTTCTCTTTTTGCTGAACAAGACTGGTTTCAAGTGAGTATGTAGAGTGGAGCGCTGATGTGTTACCTTGGAACAGGGTTATTTTATATAACAGAGGAAGAAAATATTTCATTGAGTTTGCCATCAAGAGTTGGATGTTTTCTGCATGTGTTTTGATTTTGTTGATGTTTGTCAGCTCAGAGTGTCTATTTGGTCTATACCTTTTCATGGTCTAAAGAGTTCACAGGTAAAACTAGTGGAACAATCCGCTTGTAACCCAAATAATAGTAAAGATTGTATATGATGAAGTCCTTCAGTGCTTCTGGTACTTAGTGTCAAGGGCTCCAAGTCGTCTTGTTGAACTAAATGAGAATCCAGTGTATTTTCAATTGAAAAAAAATACTTGGCATGTCTCATACATAATGCATTGTTCCTTAAAGCTCACTTTGTATTAAAGAATTTCTTAAGTTCTCAGAAAGAGCCAGTGTTTTAGTTTGAAGATTTTTTACTTTTGAGGAAAAATACTTGGGCATTGGATTCTCGGTTTTAAGCTATTTTTAGACCATTTATAAAATGAGAGGAAAATTTTAAAAATAAACTTCTCTTGTTTGACTTTTTTTTTTTTTTAAATTTCAGGCAGCGTTTTCATTAACCAAACTTCTTGAAGCCACATCTGCAGTATCAGCTCAACTGGAAGAGCTTGCCTTCAAATGTACAGAAAATGCACGTTTCCTTAAAACGTGGCGGGACCTCTTGAAAGAAGGCTATGATTCTTTGAAGCCTGACAACTGATTTGGCTGTGTAATAATTTATGCTTCTTCATTTATGATTTTTGCATATGTCCCATATGTGTAGGATAAGCTCCAGCAGTTCTCTATGCTCGGAATGAAATTTTTCTTGGTTTTCTTCACTTTTGTGAAAGCAGAATACTGATGTTATTTTTGATGCTGGCCCGTATTTGTTTATCTTTAAATACTTTGTGTCCTCTAAACTTTCATAGAATAATTTATGAAAGTTAATTTCATCAGTAGATAATATTAATAATGCCACAGTGTTAGGTAGCAAACTAGGTAGACATCATTCTATTTGCTGTGCCAGAAGATGCCAGGAACGGCAGAATTTGAAGTTGAGCTTGATTTTATGGACCAACGGAAGTGACTTGAAGGTTACCAATGTTAGGTCCAGCTCCATTAGGCTGAGTTGCCCGGAACCTATGATTGTGTCTTTATTTCTCTATCCCCAACACCCAGAACAGTGTCCCATAACAATCACTAAATATTTGTTGAAGAAAAGAGTTGACAACACAATTAAAAGCTATTTTTTCCTTCCTTCCTTTCTTTACCATGAAGATTATAATTGTTTCTCTAAAAAATATTTGAATGAGAACCTCACTGACTTAAAGGAAAATGTTCTCTTTTTTTACAGCAATTTGAATTTTGATGGCAGCTTTTTAAAATATAATAAATATTTTTTGCCCTTCTATGATGCTTTTTAGAAAAGCTTTTACTTCAGAAAATGAAAAAAATGCATATTTTCCCCCCTATTTCTAAGGTTAATTGCTTTTACAGATAGTATTGCTTGTATTTGATGTTGTTACATGTTTGATTCCTCTCTTTAAAGCAGCTTATCAAAATTATGGCTCTGTACTGTTACTTTTGGAGCTTTGCAAGTAGTAATTCTAAATTCTAAATATAATACTTCTAAAGAAGTTACTTTGGGGGCTGGCCGGGTTATGTAGTGGTTAAGTTCTCGTGCTCTGCTTCAGTGGCCCCGGGGTTTGTGCGCCCCGATCCCAGGCATGGACCTACACACTGCTTATCAAGCCTTGCTGTGGCGGAGTCCCGTATGCAAAATAGAGAAGATTGGCATGGATGTTAGCTCAGGGACAGTCTTCCTCAAGCAAAAAGAGGAAAATTGGCAAACGGTGTTAGTTCAGGGCCATTCTTCCTCTCACATACACAGACACTCACACAAAATGACGTTACTTTGTTTTTAATTCATCAAATTTAAATAATGTGATTGTTTTCATATTATTTGACCTGAATGACGATGTGGTATTTTACCTGTCCTATATCTTACATTGCTCTCTCTCTTTTTCTTTTTTTTTAGTGGTTTGTCAATGATTAAGCCAGCTAGTTCTCTACTGTATAACTTCTGTTCATCTTTGATATGGCATCTTAATTCTTTGTAGATATGGAGATGTGTACAGAGCTATATTTTAAAGTCCCACAAACGGGCTGTGAGAGGGGACAAATGGATGGGCAAAGAATAGTTTTGTTTAGCATGTTAGGTCATAGTTCTTAATCTTTTTAAGTTAAAGATAGAACCTATAGTATGTTCCTATACCAAAGACGTGTATTTTGATATTAGAAAAATATTTTTCATGTGTTGTGAAGATTGTAATTTTTAAAATGTATGAAAATAAATTCTTGTTAAAAGCAAATTTTGTTTCCGTTTCTTTAGGTTCATTATTTTTAAGCATTTTATTGCCATATTTCAAACATAATGGGAAAGGTGAATGATTTAATGAACACTCATGTGTTCCCCATGCAGATTTAATAAACGTTAGCATTTGGCTATTTCAGATCTATGTGTGTATGTAAGTGTTGGATATGTTTGAAGCTTGCTTTTTTACCTCTTTGATCCCATCCGCTTCTTCTCTCCCTAGAGGTAACCACTGTCCTAGAGGTGGGGTATATTCTAGTTTGTGTTTTTATATTTTTAATACATACACGTGTTTTCAAAGCCCTGCAAAATACTATTTTGTGTGTGTGGTAGCTGGCCTCCAGATGGACCCAGTGGTCTCCTGCCTCCTGGTGTTCCTGCCCTTGTACGGTCTCCCGCGTTGAATAGTGCTGAATTGTGTAACTACCAGGATGTTGAGGAAATGTGATTTCTGAGACCATATCTTTTGCCTATTTTTCTATTATGTTTTGTCTCTTCCTTATTGATTTGTGGGTATTATGTATCTTGAATACTAACTAATGATCTGTTGTGTGTGTCTCAGCTGTCTTTTGTAATCTGTGGTTTATCTTGTATTTGATTATGGAGCCTCCTTGAATAAAGGTTTTTAATTTTAATGTAATTTTACCAATATTTCTTAGAGCTTTCTGGGTCGTGTGTAGGAAATGTCATAAAGATACTGTCCTATACGTCTTTCTAAAAGTTAAAAAATGTTATTTTTAATATTTAGGTGTTTTAATCCACCTGAATTTATTTTTGCTTATGGTGTGATTTTGGGATCTTTTGTTTGTTTTTGTATGTGTATAGCTGTTCCTCCAAGTACCGCTGTTTCAAATGCTGCATCTGTCATTCACTTACCGTATTAATTAATGCCTGGTTCTGAGTTCTCTATTTTGTTCTTTTGATCTATTTGCTTAACCCCATGGTAAGATTTTCTATAACTTCCCTTTTTTTAGCTGTATCATGTGATCTGTACTGTTATTTTTGTGTGTGTGACTTCCTCCCCCACCCCATCTACTTTTTTAAGTTAGAAAAGAAAAAACATGTTACCAATTTCTAATTTTATTGAATTGCGGTCAGTTTAGGTTAACCCCTGGTTTTAGGCGGTGAGCCTTCTGTGGACATTTTTAGTTTATTCCTCTGTCCCAAAACTCGGAGCTGCTAGTGTCGGGTAGGCCCATAGCTCAGCTCTGCTTTCAGTTTCCGTTGCGTGTGTGGTCCACAGAGAAGTTCATCTTATTTTTAAGAGTGGCTTTAAAAAAATCATCCCTTTTTATATTTCTTTTTGGTCTGCTTCTTGGGAGAGGTTGGGGAAGAGGTCAAAGCATAAACATTTTCTTAAAGATTTGAGGAATTTTTTTTTTTTAACTTAGTAGCTCATTAACCAGCTCTACACAAAACCTCAGAGGAAAACTTAATGTTCCGACCGATGTAAATTTTTAAAAGCCTCAAGAAGCTAAAGTTAATAGGATGGAAGTTTTAGCATTAAAAAATGTTTGGTTTCAAAAATTCTGAGTATGAAATATGTCAGGCACTATACTAGGAGCTTTATTAACATTAGTTCATGTAACCATATTAGCTCTTTGAAGAAAGTGATATTATTGCCATCTACAGAATAGGAAACAGGCTAAGATGAAATAATTTGCCTGTGTATCTGTGACACCAAAATTAGTATGCTTGTCTGCACCAAACCTAGCCACCTAGCTCTTGGTTAGACATTAATATTCGACTTAATCATTTTATTTATTCTTCCCATTTGTGATGGCTTATGTGTCAACTTGACTGGGCCACAGAGTACCCAGACATTTGGTCAAACATTCTGCATGTTTCTGTGAGTGTTTTTGGATGAGATTATCAATTAAATGGGTAGATTGAGTAAAGCAGATTGCCTTCTGTAATGTGATGGGTCTTGTTCAATCAGTTGAATAGAACAAAAGGCAGACCCTCTCCTGAGTAATAAGGGTATTCTTCTGCCTGATGGCCTTGGAACATTGACTCTTCCTGCCTGATGACCCTTGAACTGGGACATTGGCTTTTCCTTGTTCTACAGCAAATTCCAGCGTTCAGTCTTGAACTGGGACCTTGGCTCTGCAGATTTTGGACTTGCCAGCCTCCATAATCACATGAGCCAATTTCTTATAAGAAATTTCTCTCTCTCTCTCTCTATGTATATATGTATGGATGGATTCTGTTTCTATGGAGAACCCTGATACACCAAAAGTGGAACTTACTTGTTCATTCAGTTACCCATCATAGATTATTTGTGCTAGTAACTGTAAAATATTACATTTTTTCCCCCTGAGGTTACATCTTTTTGAAGGGTCTAAATTCCTATAAAGATCAACTGAGCAAATTAGAACAGGAGGTACCAAAACTTCTTGAAGATGATTCCCAGTATCACAATGAGACATGATACTGGCCCAAACTAGGATATTGGGAATTGGGATAAAGAGAAGTGCACACATTTAAGAGATGTTTATTACATAGAACTGAGAAGGGACTGGGTGATTTGATAGGATGGATAAGGAAGAGAGAAGGGTCAAAGGACGACACCCAGTTTTCTAGGTTTGGCCATTGGTGCTGTTCTCCAAGACAGGGTCTAGAGGAGACTCAGGCGTCAGAGTCCATACATAATAATGACGTTAAAGAGCAAGTAGAAATGTCTAGTAGGCAGTTGTGTGCATAAGTGACCAGTTCAGGAGACAGAACTGGCTAAAGGCAAAAATGTGAGAACCAGCAGTATAAACATAGTAACTGATCCATGGAAGTGGGTGAGATTGCCACAGTCTATAGATAAGAGAAAGAGTTAAAACAGTGAGAGTAAATGAGGCTTCTAGTGAAAGATTTTCTCTTTAAAAGAGGAGCACCTTAGTAAAAATTAAATAACTATTTTTGAAATCTCTTAGCTAGAGGGGGTCATTCCATCCCATTCAAGTATCAATTCACTTACTACTTAGTTTGTTAAGCAGTAAAATGCATAGACTTCACAATTCCAGCTGAATATTCATTCCCCTTTCCCCTTTGTTCTTTGCCTTCAACTTTAGCAGTCTAAATTGCTAAAAGCCGGTAATTGCTTTGGGAGAGGTCACGTACTAGCATGATGAATTAGGAGCTCTTTAAAAATGGTGAGAAAATAAAAGTTGAAGTTTTCTTGATGTGTATTTTTAAATTTTAAAACAACTTTGACTTGACTTAGAGGATTGATTTGACCTAGCGCATGGTCCATGAGTTTTGGACCACAGTTATATTTGTGAGAGAGAAAACCTTGATTTGTATCTGGGTTAACTTAGTGCTTCTATTGCACCTCCCATTGAAGCTAGTAGGAACTATTATGCGGAATGTTAATAATTGTCAAATTAAATTAAATAGAAGTTACCCCTTTTGGGGAGGTAGAAGGATAGAAGAGTGAGTGGATTGAGTAGACAGAAAACCAATGCCTTCTAGAAAATCATTTGAAAACATTCTAAATACTGAAAAGTAGTTTCAGATGTATATTCTGGGGTGGCCGAGTGGTGCAGCGGTTAAGTGTGCATGTTCCGCTTCGGCGGCCCAGTGTTCCCCGGTTGGGATTCTGGGTGCGGACATGGCACTGCGTCAAGCCATGCTGTGGCAGGTGTCCTATAAAGCAGAGGAACATGGGCACAGATGTTAGCTCAGGGCCAGCCTTCCTCAGCAAAAAGAGGAGGATTGGCAGCAGTTAGCTCAGGGCTGATCTTCCTCAGAAAAAAAAAAAAGATGTATATTCTGTAAATTCACTGTATGTCTGAGACTCTTAGACAAAGGTTACGATCATGATTTTTGCAGAATTACATTTTATCTCTTCTGTCTTCATAATTACTGCTTTTTATTTTTTAGATATTCTTTTTAAGAAAAAATATTTTCCTATTCTATTATTTAATATTAGTAATAAGACTTCTTAAAAATAATAAATATCCTTATAAAAGAATTTAAATGTATTTTCATTTTTGTAGGCTTTTTAAAAATTATGGTGTAAGCAGTTAGAGAATTGAATATTATAAGCAGAACTATGGCTTTCTACTATTTTCTGATTTTTGTTGAAAGGATACCACATTCCTCAAGTAGAAAATTATTGGTGTCACTCCAAGTAAGAAGAGAAAAGACTCAAAGCAGTCTTATTTTTAATAGAATTAAATTTCAGGTAATTTATTTTCAAAAGAAATTTATACAATTATATACTCAATAAATATATTTTTGATTCCAGTATTTTCATGTTTCAGACATTTTTGTTGTATTTGAAACTACCTGAAAATATTTTATTCCTGTTTAAAGGTTTCAAATTATGAAAGGAAAAAATTCCAATAGCTAAGTGAGAGACCAGAAGAATAACTAACTAGCTAAAAAAGTTACTATCTTATGAACTGGCCGACTGCAAACAGAAGGTGAATCCTTCTTTTGATGACAACTACTTTCTCTTTAGAGTAAAGCTCGTACACATACAGATCTTTCCTTCTTCAATCAGTGCATTCCAGGTCTTTTTTTTTTGCCCTCTTACCTGCTTTATTGAGATATAGTTCACATACCATAAAATTCACCCATCTAAAGTGTATAATTCAGTGGCTTTTAGTATAATCACCACAATCAATTTTAGAATTTTTTTGCCCAAGAAGATACTCTGCTTCTTAGGCATAACCCTCCCACCCCCAGTAACCTATAATCTACTTCCTGTCTCTGTGGATTTACTTATTCTAGATATTTCTTTAAAGTGGAATCATACAGTATTTGTCCTTTTGTGTCTGGCTTATTTCACATTCATTGTATTGTAGCATGTGTCAGAACTTCATTCCTTTTTATGGCTGAATCATATTCCATTGTATGGATATATCACATTTTGTTTATCTGTTCATCAGTTGATGGGCGCTTGAGTTGTTTCCATCTTTTGGCTACTGTGAATAATGCTGCAATGAACATTTGAATACAAGTATCTGTTTGAGTCCTGTTTTCTCTTCTTTTGAGTTTATACCCAGGAGTGAAATTGCTGGATCATGTCGTAATTCTCTGATAAGCTTTTGAGGAACCACCAAACTGTTTTCTACAGCAACTGCACTATTATACATTTCCACCAGCAATATAGAAGGGTTCCAATCTCCACATTCTTGCCAACACTTATTTTCTGTTTGGTTTTTTTTTAAATTACAGCCTTCCTAGTAGGTGTGAAGTATTATCTCATTGTGATTTTAATTTGCATTTTCCTAATGATTAAGTGGTGATGAGCATCTTTTCATGTGCTTATTGGCCATTTGTATATCTTCTTTGGAGAAATGTCTATTCAAGTCTTTTGCCTATTTTTTTAATTGAATTGCTTGTCTTTTTTGTTGAGTTGTGGGAGTTCTTTATATATTCTGGATATTAAACCCTTCTCAGGTGCATGATTTCCAAATATTTTCTTTCATTCTGTAGGTTGTCTTTTCACTTTTTTTTGATAATGTCCTTTGATGCACAAAAATTTAATTTAGATGAAGTCTAATTTATCTATGTTTTTCCTTTTGTCACTTATTCTTTTGTTGTCATATATAAGAATCCATGACCAAATTCACGGTCTTGAGGATTACCCATATGTTTTCTTCTAAGAGTTTTATGTCTTATGTTTAGATTATTGATTCATTTTGAGTTAATTTTTGTATATGGTGGAAGGTAGCAATCCAACTTCCATTGGTCTAAATGTCTATCCTCATCCTATCTTTGCTGATTCACTCCTTTGCACTACTTTTATTCTCCTGTCCCAATCCCATATGATGGTGCTCATTTAAAGCAACCAGACAACTGGGCAGGGTGACAGAGCAGTGCTGTTTTGAGTTTATATCAGAGCATCTTTTTTCATAGGAATAAGTTGTTATATTGGCTCTCAAGTGTACGGAGACTTGAAGAGAGGTGAGATGAATTCTGAAAACAGAATATCTGTATTTTGCAAACAATTAGACATTTTCTCTGAAACTATTATATTATTACAAAACCTTAAGTCCTTATTTAAAAGTGCCCTTGATTCTTATGTTTTCTGGTATGTGTAACAAACAAAGCTGTACCTTAAACTAGGAATTGCGGGTGGACTTTGTATATTTTGTTGTAGTTAAACACAATTTAACATTGCAAATTGAAAAGGTTCTATACTGTTACTTCCAGGAATTTACTGCAGTAGCATGTGCCTTGTGGGTACTCAATAAATGCGTGGTAAAAGAATGAATGAATCTTTCTGAAGTAGATTTCTCTTAATTTCCTATGCAAAATATGTCCTAATATATACACATTCTCAATATAATTTATTTCTCTTACATGGGCATCCGTCACTTTGATTTTTCCCAAATAACCTCATGTCCTTGTAAACTAATTTATTTTAGCCATTATTATATATTATTAATTTTGTGGCATTCATTTTATACTAATCAATCCTAAAGCATCCTACAGTATTCTCTGTAGAAATGGATTTCAGAGTCAGTTATGAATAGGAATTGAGTCTAGTTGATTGAGAAATTAGTGATAATTCACAGGGGTCTGAGAAAAGAGCCGGCTTCATTAACTCAGATTGCATCTCCTGCAGTGGCCACATTTCTACCCAGATGAACGATGGAGTATATGTTTTCTGACTTCCTTTGCTGTCAATAGATCTTCTTTGTCTGTAGTTGTACCAAAACTGATGGATCATTTCTTTGAATGGTCTTGTAGTCAGAGTATAGAGAATTGGGTTTAAAGCACTGTTGATAGGCAAAATAAAAATCACCACCCAAGAGTTTATGGTACCTAGAAAAGAAAAATGAAATAATTTTAATGTTTATGGATGTTTACAAAGTATAGAAACCCCCTTTTCCTTGTTTCTCCTCCAGCCCCCTTTTGAGTCTTAATGTTTTCCCTTTGATGTCACATAATTAAATACCAAGGCTATATGTGTTTCCAGGCTGTCTTTCCAGGGTGCCAGTGTTTGAGGGGAGTGCTGGTGCTGCAAAAAAACAGGGCTCTTTGCTAAGCAGTTTTTCTTGAATACATCAACAAAAGTATCCGATTAGGTAGAAATATTTTCCACCAAGTGATTGTATATCACTTTTCAAATGTTTTGATTACTGGATAGTACATATAGCATTTCTCAGAATATATAGACTTATCTTTGATAAATTTCTTTTCTGCTATTTATTTGGTTTTAAAAATAGGTATGCATTTTTAGGCTTTTGACTAGATATTTATTTCAGTAAAAACATCTTTGCTAACCTTATCTTAAAAATCACTGTAGTGTATTATGCAACTACCAAATATTGAGATTTTTATTATAATTTAACTGATGCTATCTTCCTTCCTTGTTGCTTATAAAATGTAAGATACTGTCACCCCCAACCACGGGAAAAAGTAAAATTAAAATTGCATGTTTGTAAATTTTTAAAATGTGAATATGTACTGCATTATACATACAGTTAACAGGATTTTGCATATTTTTTTTATTGTGGTAAAAAACATAAAATGTACTATTTTAACCATTTTTAGGTATACAGTTCAGGGGCATTAAGTACATTCACATTGTCGTGCAACCATCACCATCATCCATCTCCAGAACTTTTTCTTCTTCCCGAAATGAAACTGGGTTAAACAATGACTCTCCATTCCCTCCTCCCCCTGACCCCTGACAATACCATTCACAAACTTTCTCTCTTTATGAATTTGACTACTCTAGTTACTTCATATAGGTGGAATCATACAATATTTGTACTTTTGTGACTTGCTTATTTCACTTAGCATAATGTCTTCAAGGTCCATCCGTATTGAAGCATGTATCAGAATTTGCTCCCTTTATCAGGCTGAATAATAATCCATTGTGTGTATACAACACATTTTGTTTATCCATTCATCCGTTGATGGACATTTAGGTTGTTTCCCTCTTTTGGCTATTGTAAATAATGCTACAATGAACATGGGTGTACAAATGTCTGAGTTCCTGCTTTCAATTCTTTTGGGTATAAATCCAGAAGTGGAAGTGCTGGGTCACATAAAATTCTATGCTTAATTTTTTGAGGAACATCATACTGTTTTCTATAGCAGCTGCGCCATTTTACATTCCCACCAGCGATGCACAAGAGTTCCAGCTTCTCCACATCCTCACCAAGACTTATTTTCGTTTTTTTTGATAATAGCCATGTTAATGAGTGTGATGCACATGATTTTAAATATCAAGGATGTTTTCTTCTGTCATCTCTCACAGCCTGGAGTACTGTTCTCTAAACTGCTATGTATTCCGGGAAGAAAAATTTCGTATATTCTGGAAAAAGCAAAGTAATTATCTGATAATTGTTTTGACCTGTTTTCCTTTCTGGTCATCTTAAGCATGGCATTACCAGAATTTCAACACATTAAGTGTAATTTGTTTGAGTCATTGTTCCTTGGTTTCAATAGTAATTGTGTTTTTAGGCATTTATGGAAAGAACCGAACAGCTTCCTCCCAGTAAACATTTCATTGATGAACAAAGCTTGAAGTTCATTTAACTCTGACTTATAATTCTTAATGAGTTAGTGTTAAGGATCTTAATTTTCTTTCTTAGAGGAACATTACAGGAACAGATTTATTGTTTCTTTATAGAAAGAAAAGAGAAAGCTGTACCTGGTATTTCTACCTGAAGCAATGAAAGAAATTTCAGTACAAAAATGGGTATCCAGCATAATGCATCGGTAAATACAATAAAGAAAAACCGTTTGGCAAGGATCATCTCTTTTTTGACTTGATTCCGTATTTCAGTTGCTGTGATAGCACTTTGATGAACGCTGTAAAACATGCTTCCATAGGAAAAAACTATGATGATAAATGCTGCCAAGTTAATACCTGTTTAGAACACAAAGATTATTGTTAATGTATATGCACATTTTTTTAAAACAAACAAAGAAAACTTACCCTTAGCTGTTATTAAGGAGAAGATGCAAACAACATAGCATGTTTTTTGTTCTTCATAAGAATTACTAAGGTACTCAAAAATCATACATTTTTAAAAATTTGAAGTAGTGAAGTAATGAAGGATTATGACATGTTTAATTTAAAAATGGCATCTTAAAATGAGATTATAGTGATTCAATGACTATCCTGGGTCTATTAAATTAATCTCTCTAGTATTATTTTTTTTCCTAATTCAATTACTTTAAGTTATACTTTGAGAATATTTTTTATAAGAGAAAACACTTGTATATCTACTCTCAAGCCAAAGACTTGTGTGGCTACTTTGAGTTTGTTCAAGTTCTAAAGGCAAAGAGTTAAAATATATTTTGCTTAGTATTTTTAGGGTGAATGCATGAAATACAAATGTTTAATGTCTTGTCTTATTAAGGTGCATCATGTTGGAATTTATATGATAAAGGGGTAATTTAGGAAAAAATTCCCCTCAGGGAATTCTGATAGAATCTACCCCCAATGTCAATGAGAAAAACCAATTAGAGCTGAAATAAAAATTTGTAAGCATTAGAAGGCATAATGAGGTTCATACTGTGATTTAGTCTAACATTTGAATGAAAGGGCTTATAATACAGAATTTCTTACCAAGAAAAATTGCCACTGAATAAATCTGGGCTCCAATACTTTCTGTGTCTTCTGAATGAAGAGGGAAACATACTCCATTGGTGCCATAGTAGTTTTTGAAAAATTCCTTATTGCTCAATGGAATGAGAGCCACTATAAACCCAATAATCCAAATGAGAATCAGAACTGTAATTGTTCTGCATTTTCCAGGTCTTAAACATCTAAAAGGATACACAATGCAGATATATTTTTCCAGTGTCAGAAACGTTAAAAGTAACACTGATACTTCTGTGGACAGAATGGCCAAAGATCCCACAAGCTGACAATGAATGCTCTCCATCCACAGCTGTGCATACTTATTGTATTCTCCACGAAACTTCAGGTCAAAGGCTCCAATCACAAATAGATATATTCCCATTAGGCAGTCAGCACCTATAGGAACAGTAAATTGCACAAATTTGAGAAATAAGTGGGTATAATGAAATTATCATAAGCAGTTATATTTTTAATATTGGCAAAAAAATAAGCCAAATTTCCTCTATCTTGGGAGGAGGTAATTTTTATTCTAAGAATTCATTTATGAGTAAGGACCTCTTCATGAACTCTCTTTGATAGCCACTCTTATAGCACCCTCTACAGCTAATTATAAAATCATTTCTCGTCTGTTTTCCTCTAATACGCTAGACTAAGAGCAGGAATCTTGTCTGTTGTGTTTTCCATTCTAGTCCTATCACCTAGGAATGTTGAATAAATGAATAAAATGCAATTATGTTGAGCATTCAATTAGGGATATTATTATTTAGTTCACCACTTCCAATGAAATTCTCCCAATTAACAAGATAAGGACATCATGCAAAATCCCAGAGGAAGTAATTCAGAAGTTGTTGTGATAGACTAATGACTATGAATTTTGAAGTCTATAATTTAGAAGGTATGAATAATGATGAAGCACTTTGTAGTCAGTACAATTTTGAGGGGCTTGAATTATTTACCCAGAGCTGGCCTAAGCAAACCTGTTCCGTCTGATTCTTTTTTCCTAATTTTACATCATTCTCTGTCTCTTTTTAGGCATCCTCTTCCTTCATATCAGCTGTAAGTGAGATACGCTACTTAGTATATTTGCTTTTTTTTTTTTTTGGTGAGGAAGATTGGCCCTGAGCTAACATCTCTTGCCAATCTTCCTTTTTTTGCTTGAGAAAGATTGTTGCTGAGCTAAATCTGTGCCAATCTTCCTCTATTTTCTATGTGTCATGTGGCCACAGCATAGCTTGATGAGTGGTGTGTAGATCTGTGCCCGGGGGCCAGCCCGGTGGCACAGCAGTTAAATTCGAATATCCTGCTTTGGTGGTCCAGGATTTGCTGGTTCAGATCCTGGGTGTGGACCTACACATCACTTGTCAAGCTGTGCTGTGACAGGCAACCCACATATAAAGTGGAGGAAGATGCGCACAAATGTTAGCTCAGGGCCAGTCTTCCTCAGCAAAAGGAGGAGTATTGGCAGTGGATGTTAGCTCAGGGCTAATCTTCCTCAAAAGAAAAGAAAAGAAAAGAAAAGAAAAAAAAATAGATTTGTGCCCGGGAGCCAAACTGGTGAACCCTGGGCCGCCAAAGTGGAATGTGCAAACTTAACCACTATGCCACCAGGCTGGCCCCAGTATATTTGCTTTTTAAGCACACATTACATATTAGAAAGCAAATGAGATTTTTTCACTGTGCAAGCTTTCTACACAAAGTGCCTAAAATCACATCACTGTATAAATCATAAAGCTGACTCTTATCCTTAAACGCTGAAATTATAGTCTAGCCTTCACCAGGGAAATTGAGCATACTCAAAATTTTGTAGCTAACAATACAAAGTAGTAAATAATTTCTGAGTTCTATTTCTTAGGTGGCTTGAAAAAAACAATTAGACATTAGACTTTGAATGAGGGTAGGGGTGAGACATGGAACAGCACACATAAAAAAGTAGAACATCACGTGGGTTAATGCTCGCTTGAGGAAGTGTAGATAAATTACAGGCCACTTGACCCACACTATAAACACCCTGAGGACTGGTTTCTTGCTTATTTTTTTTTAAGATTTTATTTTTTTCCTTTTTCTCCCCAAAGCCCCCGGTACATAGTTGTATATTCTTAGTTGTGTGGGTCCTTCTAGTTGTGGCATGTGGGACGCCGCCTCAGCGTGGCCTGACGAGTGGGTACCATGTCCATGCCCAGGGTTCAAACCGCTGGAGCACTGGGCCGCCCGCAGTGGAGTGCACGAACCCAACCATTCGGCCATGAGGCCAGCCCCTCTTGCTTAATTTTTTTGTAGTCCTCATTTAGTATAATACCTTGCAACACATTTCAAAAACTTTTGAAAAAATTTAACACTACCTAAAAACATTTTCTTATTTAAATACTTAAAATTATGAAGGGAAAAGATTCTAGTAGCTCAGAGACCAGAGAAACAACTATTTGCTGTCAATATCTATGAACTGGATCTGCAAACAAAAAGTAAATACAGCTCTAGACATAAAAATGTGATTATGAAACGTTGCAATTGTATTCACAGTAAAAGAGTTTACCTACATAGTAAAAGATTTGCTTTAATAAAATATTATGCCTTCAGAGAAGAAAACTAACAAATGAGAGCTTCTCTATGAGACAAAACTAATGAATGAGAGCTTCGTTAATCTATGTAAGGTGATTGAATTTCCTCGTTTTAAAAGCTTATTTTCTTTCTTTTTTTTAAATATACTTTTGTGGTTTTTTTTGCAGGGAAAGATTCACCCTGAGCTAACATCTGTTGTCAATATTCCTCTTTTTCTTTCTTTTTTGTTTTCCTCCCCAAAGCCTCAGTGCATGGTTGTATATCCTAGTTGTAAGTCCTTCTAGTTCTTCTATGTGAGCCGCTGCCACAGCATGGCAACTGACAGATGAGTAGCGTGGTTCTGGGAAGGGGAAATAAACCTGGGCCACCGAAGTGAGGACGGTGCCGAACTTTAACCACTAAACCATCAGGGCTGGTTCTAAAAACTAATTTTCTTTCTGATCACTAAAGTAATTTTATTTTCATTGGAGTGAATGTGAAAACAACATATAAGCAATAAAGAGAAATTTTAAAAATCTCATAATTCTACCACTCTGTTTAATTATTTTCTAATAGCAATGCTTTTGTATATTTCAAAACTATAATTCCTCTTCAACTAGGAAGTACTCACAGCAGAGAGAAATGATTGACATGGCATGCAGCTTGTTCTCAGATCTGATGTAAGGTCGCATGCAAATGACAAAGATGTTTCCAAAGCATGTAACTGCAGATACAACCCAGACGAAGACTCTCTGAATAATGCTCGCCAAGAGATTCTCTAGGGATGAGATTCCATCCGTGTTTGGTTTACAGCTGCGAACATGTGGTGCATATCTACAATACTGGAATTTCTTAAAATATCTGATGCACAAAGAGAAAGTGAAATAAGATTTTAAATTTAACTCAGTGTCACTATACATTAATATTTATTTTCTACATTTTCGCAGTAGAAAGAAAATGTCTTATATGTAGGATGCAGACGAATGTCAAACGTTAGGGATCCAGAAGCTTTAAACTTGTTTAATTCTCATTAACTTGATTTTACTGTAAAAGAATGTGTGGGTGAGAACAATGAATAGGCATAATGAATATACCAGTGTTAGACATGTCTTCGAATACAGTCATGTGCTGCATAATGAGTTTTCTGTCAACAAGGGACTACACATATGATAGCGGTCCCATCAGATTATAATAGAGCTGAAAAATTCCTATTACCCAATGACGTAGCCATCATAATGTAGCACAACGCCTTACTCATGTGTTTGTGGTGATTCTGGTGTAAATGACCTATTGCACTGCCAGTCATATAAAAATATAGGACATACAATTATGTACAGTACATAATACATGATAATAAACACTATGTTACTGGTTTATGTATTTACTATTCTATATTCTTAATCATTATTTTAGATCTCTTCTACTCCTTTTACTTAAAAAAAGTTTACTGTAAAAGACTATGCCATGTTATGCCAGCAACAGCCTGCTACATCTTGTGTTTATCACCTCTCTTTACTGCATTATTTTCTCTTGTGCTTGATTTAAGTACACTCTGATGTTTGCACAATGACACATTTGCCCAACGACACATTTCTCAGAATGTATCCTTGCCGTTAAGCAATGCACGACTGTATAAATAAACTGTTAGCATGGGATCAAAGGAATCCATCCAAGGAAACTTTTACTGGGTTTTTAGTATTTGGCATATGTAAATACACTGTTACACGGCTCTTATTGTTGCTGCAACTGATCTTGCTTTTAACCTCAGGAGAAGAGTGAAGTGCTTTCTCCTCTGTGTTTCCATGGCTTTTCTATTATAGAAGTTATTATGTATCTATAATTACTTCTTAACATGCCTGCCTCTTACATTAGATTTTGGTAAGTAATAAAGTGTTCAGTAAATATTTGTTGAGTGAATTCTTTCACCAATAGAGAGACTCCCTCCCCTTGTTGATAAAGACACCATCTGGTTAATCAATAATTACTACTATTTTACCAGCAACACCAACACCATTTATTGAGCATCTTCTAGGTACCAGGAATAAATTCTCAAATGAACTCCATGAGGTAGGTATTAGTATCACCATAGGAGGAGATGAATCTTTAATAGAGGCAAATTATTTGCTAGGAAATTTTCTAATAAATGTAGTAATTGAGATTCAAATTAGATCTATTTATCTCTAAAGCCATGTACTCTGGCAAAAAATATGAATGATCTTCATAGTGTAAAGAGGTGTAGTAATACAAGATAAAAGCTCGGCAATTACAGGATATTGTCCTGTTGATTAACTCCTGCTGCCCAGATGCCTAGGTCTGCCATGGTTTCTGCCCAATTCAAGTCTGTTCCTTGGAGTTTGTGAGCTTCGCCATTTCCTTTCAATAAACTCTTTTGTTTAATTTAGTCAGAGTGTTGTGTAGAACCAAGGAAACTTTTATAAGCATTCTCTCTAAGGAATTATAAAGAACAAAAGTAGAGTGTACTGTGTTAGACTTAAAATATAAGCAAGATCACAGAGTGGTGGTGGCTGACTCAACACTTTCTAGATTATTGAGAATTAATTACCCTGGAGGTCATTCTAATACCTGCTATAGGATTGCATTCAATTAAAGAAAATGTTTCTAAAGCATGTAATCGATGGTACAATGAGACACACTGTTAGAATAAAAGATTTTTCAAAGTTTCTGTCTTATCCGTACACACTTGCTCCAATCGTGCCCTGACCTTGGGGCAATTTTCACTAAGGAGGATTTCTCCTTACCTTCCTCCATTTACAGGAATTATTTATTTATAATTATCTTATGTTGTTTATATAAATTCCTACTTCTTCTGGTAGCGCTTACACCATGTGTACAAATTACTAGCTCATTAGGCAAACATCAAAGTGTATAAATGGTAACAGAGCTGAGGAGAACTTACAGGACTCAGTGGGTTCCCTCCACACTCGTGTTCTCTGACGTTCAAAAGCTCTCCTTTGATTTTACCAAACCATGGAAAACTAAAAGTAATCCTGCCCAGTATAAACACTTTAAGAGTTAATTATTGTTTAGGCAAATCAGTCAGTAGAAAATGTTAATAGATTGGCTGCATTGGGTATGGATGTATTAGCACAATAGGTGTGGACACATAAAAATTTAAAATCAAGGTGAAGAACAAGAAAAATATCTGCTTACATGTGAGAGAGATTCATAAGAGGTCTAAACATCCTTTGTTGGATATTTGAAATTTCAATTCCTTCTAGGCTGCTAAAAATATCAAATTAATTGTCAAAATAACATATATTATACAGGGTATAATAAAATGAGTTTTTGTGAAGGACAATTTAATAAAATGCTGTTAGTTAATACTTATTCTGAACCAAACATTCATACTCAGCCTGCTCTAGGTACTTCCTCAATTTCTTTTGGATTCTGTTATTTATACATATATATCTCCCCTATTTGAAATTTTTAGATCCTCATAGATCATGGCACAATGCTTTGTGCACAGTAATTACTCAATAAATATTTGTGGAATAAAGGAACAAGCATTATCCTTTAGACAATATTACAGTAGCAGAGGAGTTTTACATTTTTGAAATTTTTCTAATAATTTTTAAATATGTTTTTCTAATAAAATGCCATTTTACTGAGGGAACATTTAAATGAACTGAAGCTTATCTTTTTAAGGCAATTATTAGATCCTAAAAGAATTTTTTTGTATGTGTGTGTTGTGCAAGTAAAGATTTATATAATCTATAATATTCCATCTTGGAGTAAAGATGGCTATAATGAATTCTTAGATATCCAGTGCTAATGGAGGAATGAACATGCATAGATGCCTTCAGAGGATCAAAGCAAACAATCCAATATAAGCTCCTGGTGATTATAGGAAAACATAAAATGATTCATCATTATCTAATTTTTAGTTTATAAACATGTAAGATAAAACTAATAGCTGTTTGTTTATAGTCCAGCAAGCACTCATCTTATATGTTTTTGTGGAACTTAATTAATATCCTGGGAATAAAGCTTCTGATTTGAAATATTCCATAAATCTTATTTTATAGAATTTATTAGCTAGTAATATATAAATAACAATTTTATCATAAAACGATCCCCACAGGTGTATACTTACAGAGACTTGAGTTTGACAAGGTGATCAAATTGGTTTTCTTGAATTTTCTGGATTGGATTATAGGAAAGATTCCTGTTTTTTTAAAAAAAGCAACAGTAGGTCACTTCTAGAAACTGCTTGAGTAAAGAGAAAGTATGTCTGTTGACTTTGGGTTACTTTTAAACATTAGCAACAAAAGTACAGTAATAACACTTGCCTCACAGGGTTCATTGGACATTTAAATGAATTAATGGAGATAAAACACTTAGAACAATGCCTAGCTGTTAGTAAGGACTCTATGATTGTGTTCATGATAGAGAGAGAGGGAAGACAACATGGGCATAAAGGTGGAGTTGTCAAGAAATGGCTCCCACCAGAGAAGTGGTAGGGTACCCAGAGAGAAATCACACCTACTTCACATGCCTAGGAGCAGAGGTGGTTTAAATTCTCTTAAAAAATCTCATTTAGTCACAATTTGAATTAATGGAGTCACATTGAATATTTTTTACAATAAATCTTATGTCAAAGGTGGCATATTGTACTAGGGATTTGTGAAGCATTAAATGAAAAGTAGAAGGCTAGAGCTAAGAACAAAGACACATAGAACAGTGACAGTACATGTGAATTTAAACAGAGAAAATTTCAGAATCTTTGTAAAACAACACCTTGAAACAAGAATCATTGGTTAAAAGGAGCTTCTCAGGGCAAGATCTCTCTTTAAGAAATTTATTCTAGATTAGACCATTAGTTAGGTGGGTGAGGGAGGAGTTGTTGGAGGGTGGTAATTACAGGAAGCAGGAAAGAGAGGAAGAATGACAATAAAAAATGAATTGTATAAAAGAAACAAAGTGGACTCAACAATCTAGGAATGGAAGAGAACTATCTTAACATAATAAAGGCCATATGTGAAAGCCCACAGCTAACGTCATATTCAACGGTAAAAGACCTAGAGCCTTTCTTCTAAAATCAATACCAAGACAGGGATGCCTGCTTTCACCACTTCTATTCAACGTAGTACTGAAAGTCCTAGCCAGAGTAATTAGGCAAGAAAAAGAAATAAAAGGCATTCAAATTGGAAAGGAAGACAAAATTATCTCTGTTCACTGATGACACAATCTCACGCATAGAAAATCTTTAAGATTTCATGCACACACACAAAACTGTTAGAACTAATAAACAAATTCAGCAAAGTTTCCAAATACAAAAGCAACACACAAAAATCAAATTCATTTCTATACAGTAACAATGAACAATCTGAAAAAAAAAAGGAAATTGATTCCATTTTATGATGGTATCAAAAGAACAAAATACTTGGGAGTAAACTAAAGGTGAAAGACTTGTACTTTGAAAACAAAATGCTGCTGAAAGAAATTAAAGAACACAATAAATGGAAAGACATTCTGTGTTTACAGATTGGCAGACTTAATATCAATAAGATGTCAATACTACAGATTCTACGTGTCAATACTACAAAGCAATCTACAGATTCAGTGCAATCTCTATTAAAGTCCCAATGATATTTTTTGCTGAAATAGGAAAATCTATCCTAAAATTTATATGGAATCTCAAGGGAGCCTAAATTGCTAAAACAATCTTGAAAAAGAAGAACAAATTTGGAGGTCTCACACTTCCTGAATTTAAAACTTACTATAAAGCTACAGTAATCAAAACTGTGTGGTACTGGCATAAAGACAGACATGTAGACCAATGGAATAGGAGAGAGAACTCAGGAATAAATTCTTGTTTATATGGTCAAATAATTTTCAACAAAGGTGCCAAGACCATTCAATGGGGAAAGGACAGTCTCTTCAACAAATGGTGCTGGGAAAACCAGATAGATATCCACATGCAAAAAAATGAACTTAGACCCTTAGCTTACACTATGTACAAAATTAACTCAAAATAGATTGAAGACCTAAATATAAAAGCTAAAACTATAACATTGTTAGAAGAAAACATAGGGGAAAATCTTCATGGCATTGGTTTAGGCAATGATTTCTTGTATATGACACCAAAAGCACAGGCAACAACAGAAAAAATTGAAAGACTGGGCTACATCTAAATTAAAAACTTTTTTGCATTGAAGAACACTATCAACAGAGTGAAAAGACAACCTGGAGAATGGGAGAAAATATTTGAAAATCATATATTTAAAAAGGATTTAATATCTAAAATATATGAAGACAAAAATATATAAAAAATATAATGTAAAATATATTATATATATAATAAAATATATACAAAAATATATAAAAACAAACAACCCAATTAAAAAATGGGCAAAAGACTAGACGTTCTCAAAGAAGATATACAAATGATTAATAAGCCCGTGAAATAGATGCTCAACATCGTTAAACATTAGGGAAATGCAAATCAAAAACACAATGAGATACCATTTCATATCCATTAGCGTGACTATTACCAAAAAAACAGAAAATGAGTGTTGTCGAAGATGTAAAGAAATTGGGATCCTTGTGCACTTCTGGTGGGAATGCAACATGATGTAGCTGTTATGGAAAGCAGTATGGTATTTCCTCAAAAAATTAAAAATAGAATTACTGTATGATCCAGCAATTTTACTTCTGGGGCTATACACCAAAAAAGAATTGAAAGCAAGATCTCAAACAGATATTTGTACACCCATATTCATAGTAGTGCCACTCCAATAGTTGAAAGGTAGAAGCAACCCAAGTGTTCATCAATGAATGAATGAATAAACACAATGTAGTATATACAGACAGTGGATTATGATTTAGAATAATATTTCAATTAATTATTAATAATTAATTTATAATATATATAATATTTATATTTAAATAATGTATACTTATATTTATATATTTTATAATTTATATATTATTTTATATATTTTATTATATGTTATATTTTATATATAAATATCTATATATATTTTATATATTAATATATAATATAGTTACATATTATGTATTATACATTATATAATATAAATAATATATAATATAAAATATTTTGACTTATAAAATTTATATAATATTTATATAATATAAAATATGTAAAATGAATAATTAAAAATAAATAAATATTAATAATTAATTGAAATAATATTATTATTCAGGATAATAATATTCAGAAATTCTGACACATGCTACAACGTGGATGAAGCTTGAAGACATTATGCTAAGGGAAATAAGCCAGTCAGAAAAGGACAAAGATTGAGTGATTCCACCTATATAGTGTACCTAGGGTAGTCACATTCATAGAGACAGAACATGGAGTGGGGGATGCTGGTGTGCACAGGGATGATGGAGAGTTATTGCTTAATATGTATGGAGTTTCAGTTTGGGAAGATGAGAAAGTTGTAGAGATGGATGATGGGTGATGGTTGCACAACAATGTGAATGTACTTAATGTCACTGAACTGTACACTTAAAAATTGTTGAAATGGTAAATTTTATGTTACGTATATTCTATCACTATCACAATTTAAAAAATAAAGAAATGAAATGACAAAATTAATATCAGTCTTACAATTGTGAGAGCTCCTTTAGATCCTTAAATACATTCGGTGAAAGATTTTCAATCTTATTACTTCCTAAATCCCTAGGGAAATAAATGCAAACATGGTATATTATTTCTTCAGACTTTATTCATTAATCTGTAACTTATTAGGAAACTATTATACAACTTTTTAACAATGCTATTAATGAGTTATATTAATTACCAGAAGTCTAAATTTTTTAAAAAGGGAGTGAAATGGCAAAAGACAATAATATTTTGTCCCCTTCCATCACTCACTCAGAGACAAATACTTGATGGTATTTACAAGAGGTTTTCGCATATTGAGGTATATGGGGTAACTTCTGGCTCAAAACCCATTCGGCTGCAGCTAAAGCCTTACGTATGGCCTATCAGACACATATTGCTTTAACCACTATAGAATGCACTCTCTTAAGAATGCATACTTCCCCTTCTACGTCTTATTGGTAATGCCCTATTGATAATGCCCCTATTAGTCCCTTTCTCGACATCAGGGTCATATTGACCTGCTAATTTGTAACTGAATGCCTCTTTGGAACTTTGATGAATATATGTCCTGAGCATGTTTAATGTATGTTCTTTGTTCTAAAAAGGTATAAGAATGTACTGAAAACATACTTCTCCAGATAATTTTCTTCCTTTGTGGAAACTGTCTTCTCAGGTTATAATCCTCACCTTGGCTCAAGTAAAACTCACCTTATCTCTCTTACTTATAGAATGGTTATTGGTTATTTTGCATCAACAGTATTTGATCTGGTTCTAACAATACAATTTTCTAATTCAACTAATATGTGTGTTGTGCCCCTTTTTCCTTTCCCTCCTTCTCTCTTTTCCTTCTTTCCTTTCTTCCATGTTAGAGGAGGATTAAGGTTTGGAGCCTTAATTTTTTCTTTTGCTTGGGTTCACTATGATTTTCAAATGGAAGTGGATTATTTCAGATGTAAGTTTCTTTCACAGCTGGTATACACAGGATCTCATACATTCCTGGGGCAGGATATTTTGCGTGTTTCCTTATGTATATATGGAGGTTGGGCTGCCTAGTATGGTATGACCTTGTAGCTTAGCAGTAAGAAGGTTTTTGACAGTAGCAGCTATTGTGGTAGTTTTGACAGTGGCAGCTCTCGTGAGAAAAGCCTCAGATTCTTCTAAACGAGATAGTGTTTCAATAGGCTTGAGTTCTCCAATGTGATCAAGAGATACTAAGAGAAAACCTAACCTCTTTCCCTATCCATCTCCAAATCCTCTTAGATGCCACAGGGAGAGTTAGGAGAATAGATCTATTTGTTATGTAAATTGGAGTGTTTATAAGTCAAAAGTTAGATTGTTCAACTTTGAAGGGCAGGATAGTTTTAGACTGAGTTTTTTTTTTTAAAGATTGGCACCTGAGCTAACAACTGTTGCCAATCTTTCTTTTTTTTTTTTTCCGCTTTTTCTCCCCAAATCCCCCCAGTACATAGTTGTATATTTTTTAGTGTGGGTCCGTCTAGTTGTGACATGTGGGACACTGCCTGAGCGTGGCCTGATGAGCCTAGGGCCAGTGAAGCAGAGCGCGTGTACTTAACCACTCAGCCACGGGGCCGGTCCCTAGACTGAGTTTTTAAAACTAAAAATAAGTAGCTAATATAACCTAATACGTATTATAAATGTCTTTGCTGTAAATGTTTTATTTTCATATTGCAAACTGAACTTTGAGATTATTTTTGTTATTTACATGTTTATACGTGAATTGTCTAAGATAGATTGTTCTGATTTGACAATCAAAGGAATCTTTCTAAAATTTCATCCCTTTCTTGAAATCTTTCAATAGCTCCCTGTTGCCTAGAAGATAAAATCAAAACTGTTTAGTGTATCATAAAATATCATTAATTATCTAAATATGTAGCCACTCTATCTTTCCAGCTTCATTTCCTACCACTTTCTACTCAGTCACAATGACTTTCACCATGGCCTGAATGCACTTCAGTGTTCTAACCTTCATGTTTTTGCCTGGGTGCTTCCTTCTGCCTGTAATAAGATTTTCTTCTTGTCCTGGTGAATTTCTATTTGTCCTTCAAGATTCTGCTCAAATGTCACTCCCCTGTGACCAGAGAGGTTAGGCATTCTTTTGTCTGTTCTCTCATATACTCCTTGTGCACACTTCTATCACAGTGATACCGGCTCAACACAAGGTTGACATAAGGGAAGCCAAATCACAGCAAAGAAACCATATTGTAACTTTGAATGACCTCTGATTAACTACACAGCTGGACATGCACTCTCCAGGAGATATACGTGCTCTGTAGATTTTACGGCCCCTCTCAGCTACAATAAGTTGATAACTTTGTCCTTTTGAGTTCCTTAGGAATATGATAACCCCTGGTCATTATCATGACCCCTATGCTGATAGAGACCATCTATGACAAGTGAAAGATCAGTGTATAGGATGTTGCTCCGATCTCTGATGCATATCCAGTAAAATAAAAGATTACAGGAACTAAGACCAGATGTCTGCCCCACCATCTGCAGACCAGATGCCTCCCCTATCTGGAGACCTGCCCCCTATATAACTGGCTTGTAGTCATTGTTGTGTAAGTTGGTTCTTTTGGACATTAGTTAGCCATCTTCCTCTTTGCTAGCAAGCTGTAATAAAACCCTTTCTCTCCTACACCTTGCCTCTCGACTATTGGCATGTTTTGTGATGGGCAGATGACCTCCCCCGCCTTGGGTGGGAACAGTAGCACATATGATACATACATCATGCATAACGTTATATTGAAACTATTTCTGTACGTATGTGCTTCCCTTCTGAAGGCTGTGAGTTCTTTGAGTACGAGAACTATACCTATTCATCTTGGGTTATCCAGTTTCTATCTTAGTTTTAGTTTTAGCTATTCTTTCTATCCCCAATTAGAAGACTATTAACAGACGAATCTGTCTGTTTCACATTTGGGTAAAAGAGGGAGCACAATTTCAGTTCCTTGTATGAGAAGCCAAGTAAAATATTGGTCATATTAGCAAGGTGATGTGAAAAACAGATTTAGAGTAGTCCACTAGCATATTAAAACTCCAAATGTCACATTCAATAGTTTCTGGTGGGAGTGCTGGTTTCGGCTATTGGAGATAATTCTGACATATGGTTCTTACAGCATGAATCGCGTAATGGCCTAGATCCTAAGTGACACGTAAAACGACCATTTTCTCAGTTTCGGTTTAGGAAAGTTGGTCTAAACTTAACTGGACTCCAGGTCCATTTCTGGATTCACTGAGGAAACACATTATCACCTAGAGTAGTTGATGTTAAAAGCACAAGTTAAATCAAGCACGTGGCAAAGATTTCCTGCCACCAGAGCTACTTAAAGTCTACTGTGACAAGTGAATCCTGATTGCTGCCAATTTATTTGCCCTCATTAACTCTTTTGGTGTGATCAAGCCTGAGGCGGCACAGAGTATAGTCAATCCTCTCTCAAAAGGAGATTCATCCTCTTATTTTAGATCTAAACCCAGCCATTTAAAACCATCACCTCTTAGAAAGCATGCCATTTTTATCCTTGTAAATCTGATTTTTCAGGCCAGTGGTTAATATGGGATAAGGCAGGCTTTAGGTAAAACTAATTATTGGCCTTCATTACCTTCTCTGTAGTTATTGTTGCCCTTTTCTTTACCCCTGAACCTGGATTAGCACTGGTTATGGACTAAGCTGTTTGTGTTCCATGTTCACTGCTGGTTACTGATACTTGCATAAAACCTGTACCTTACCACCACCAAGAAGGTTAGGATTTGGAGGAATTGCCTTCTTATATTCAGAGAGTAGTTGCAAGTAGGATAACACAAGGAAAACTATGGACCCCTAGACTAACTTGTATTTTGATGGCTAGATAATACCTTTGGATCACCTGCGTGAACCTTTCCCTACTAATGAAAATAAAATAATTTCCTATATGCTGACGATATGGTTCAATTGCCAGATACCAGGAATTGTTAAAACAGATGCTTGGTTCTAATGTCTCTTGAGATTTTTTCACACATTTTCTGAATGATTGGTACTGCCTACCGAAAAACGTTTGAGGTTAATGGTTACAGAAAAAATGCTGCAGTTTCAATGGCTGGTTTATTAAATGTTTCAGAGCAGAAAGCAGGATTGTTTCTTGAGGAGTGTTCCTGCTTGTGACATATGTATTCCCTCCACTTATTTCAGTACACAGGTAGTGTGTCCAGAGAAACATTCTAGTTATATTCCTTAATTTTTATGGTAAAGTTCTAATAAATCAATGGCCAGCCCAGCTAATTGTCAAAACACGTAGATCTGTCCACAGTCTATATTCTTTCCAGAAACACAAAATCGAACAAGTTGCTAGTCCAAACTTTAGCAAAAACCCAATTGATAAAATTAATACTAAAAAAATAAAAAATTCTTTGAGGAACATGCACTTCATCCATTGTTCTACATACATTTTATTGTTACAATAAGTCACTATGTACTTGGACCACAAGGTTTTGGTTCATCACAGAGTTGTCTTAATGCTCTTTGGAAGTGTGTCATTGATCTTAAAAAGGGACATTATAAGTAGTTGTCAACTTCTCTCCCTCTTCTGTTATCATAGGTTGGAATGTTATCCAAGGAAGTATCCAATTTCCTTATAAATCCAAGATTATCCTTTGGTTTTAGAACCAGCAAACTGGTGTCTTTTTACCCTTATGGTCTCTGAATCCTAACCCCCTAGGAAACTTAAAGACAAATTTTCTGTCCCTCACTAGCAGAGGGACAGAGGGATGTAGGATGTATTTTATAGATTACTTTTACCCTGACTTTATTTTTTCTCTGCAGCTATATTTCCTTTATCTCACTTTTCTCAAATATTTATTATATGTTTTTTCTTTTATGTGTATTTTTGTAAACTATCAGGATTCCTTTGTGGCTCAGGGTGTATATAAATAATGCTAGGTAAAGAGAAAAGAAATATTCCTTAAATGTATAAAAGCACATATGTGAAACAACTATGAACTAAAACAGTGGAAAGGAAGTTCTTATCAATATATGTTTAATCAAACTTACAATTCATCTAGTTTCTGGAGGGGTGCAAAAGTGTTCTCATTTAGCTGATTAATTTTGTTTTTCCTCATTACCCTGAAAGTAAAACAAAAATATGTTGTAGCTTCTTGAGGTAACTGATAAATGTGCTATTAGAGAGGAGATTAACAGCCTGCAAAAGCACAGATAATTATACATAGTGCATTTTTCACACCAAGATATTTTGAAGTCGTATGATAAATTACCCAATCTAATTTTAATCTTAAATTTCCCAAATCCTTTAATGACGATAAAAATAAAATATTATTCAAAATTTTAAGTGAAATAGAAAAGAGAAATAGTGAAAACCTCAACTCTTGAGAACAGAGACTAAGTATCATACAACCCAGAGCACAGGAAGATGTTTTTGAGTTGCCTCTTCAGTCTGTGTAGCACGTCTGTCTAACAAATACCCCGGACACGATATCGCTCACTCATACACATTTGGTAGTTGATGTGATTTAGGGTGGAGTTGCCTAAGAAGTCTAACCTAAATTGGACCAATTCAGATTATCTCTAGTTTGGGATGTTGAATCAGACTTTTACTCTCGACAATTCATTTCTGCGCTAAAGTCACGTGTTATGAGCAAGCATAAAGGACTAACTCATAGAAAAGTCTTAAAGTATTTCCAATTCTTTAAACATTGTGTGACATGTCTGGAAGTTGGCCTTGTACCATCCTTAAATATTTATTTCCTCCCAGCACTCCAAACCATTACTACATTTTCCCAATATCCCTGGACCAGAAAAGCACAAGCCCTTGCCAAGAGGAAACTCACAAATGATTTCTTCATCCAAAGGTTCCTTTGAAAACAAATACAAGTAGGATAGAAAAGAAGTTCTAAGTTTTTTGGCTATCTACTTGGTATATGTCCTTTAGGTGCAATTTGATTTCCTTTGGGTAATTAGTGTGAACTGTTTTGCACGACTGATACAGAGCATCCTGCATCTGAAGACTGCGGAACTCTCTGCAGAAGAGTTCACATATTTCAGTGGCTTTGAACCCATTGCAATGGGGGGCATAATTGGAGAAAAATTATTGTTGTATCCATGGTAGCTATTGCACTGCCTAAACAAAGGGGTCCTATGTGTTCTAGTATAATGGTTTTCAAACTTTTCCCATGTTAACCTATAGTAAAAAAAAATGCATTTTACATTGGGACATAAAATACACCCACACAACCTAAGATTCATGAAACAATACATTATCTCAATTGCACTCTGATATTTTTATTCAATTTAATAAATTCCATTTCATTTAAAAAATGCTAGTCAGGGCATACTACATTGCTTTTATTACTCACTTGTGAGTTGCAACCCACAGTTTGAAAAATACTGTTCTGGAAAAATAAACTGTGAATGAGGCGGTTGTATTTTTATATTGAAGGAAGGCCCAGCATCCTTCACTTTCGTGGAAGAGACAATGGAAATTTAAAATAGGCCAGGGAAGGGGCCGGCCCCGTTGCCGAGTGGTTAAGTTCGAGTGCTCTGCTTCGGGGGCCCAGGGTTTCTCCGCTTCAGATCCTGGGTGCAGACATGGCACTGGTTGTCAGGCCATGTTGAGGTGGCGTCCCATGTGCCACAAACAAAAGGACCTACAACTAGAATACACAACTATGTACTGGGGGCTTTGGGGAGAAGAATCAAAAAAAAAAAAAAAAAGGCCAGAGAGGCATAAAGAGAAAATTACACTCAATAATATTCTAAGGCTTATCCTGGTGACCACAATTATATACTCAGGGGCGTGGACATTCCGCAGATTTTTTCTTTCACTTTGATTGTAATTAGATTTTTTCCCACAATCTTTACAGTAGTAATTTGAAAAGGGCAAACATTCTTATAGATTAGGACTTTACCTTAGTGTTTCTCAAGTTGAGATCCAAGGATAGATTCTAGGCGGTCCATGGGAATTTCTTTCCAATAAAATGGGTATTATTTAAGTTTGAGAAAAACAGGTCTTAGCTGATACAGTGCCACTGTGATGGTTCATATATGGTATGAATCTGTGGTTACCCTTTGTTTGAACTTCAATAATTTTGCCCACATGCTTTGATTTCAAAAAACTTCAAGTCAAGAGTGAACACTTGCCTTAATGACTATGCATGTTTATGCTAGCTTCTGTTCACATAAATGATTCATTTTGTTTATAAAGAGGTATAACATTATTTGAAAAGGATAGACCATTACTTACAAAACAGTTAAATTACTGCAGGAAATGAAAGTCAAATTTCTCAAATTATGAAAATGGTTGCCTTCAAAGTCCCTGAAACACAAAGATAAAAGATGATAAGGCTAAATTTTAATCATAGACAGAAATAAATTGATTGAGAATTACTTGCTTTCTAATAAAATCTTTTTTCACATACTGTTTATTTCATATAGATTCTTACATACAGCCACACACGTAATAGCTGAAATTATATATATATAATGTTTCTTTTTCTGGGTCAAAAGTAAAAAACTTTTGAGTCACATCTGTATCATGTGTTCATATGGGCACATATGTCATCCTGAGAAATATGAAGAGAATGAGAAGTCAAAGTGAAAACCTTTGTTATGGTAAATACTTACCTTACTAACAGATATTTACAAAAGAACTGTATCAAGCATCTGTCCAGAGTTACTGATGGCATTTCTCTAAGCAGCGTGATCCTGTTTTGCTAGAGCCTGCAGAAGATTCTGTTATTGCTGCAGAAGCTGCTACTGCCAAAACAACATTTAGCCTCTACCTCTCTTGCCTAAACTCTCCCCAGAAAAAATTCTCAATAGCCTTTTACCACTGAGAACACCCTTGTTTGCTTTATTATATTGCCACAGAGGCCAGTGCAGAGGGAGATCCTCAGGCCGTCCTTGGGTTTCCACTCCCAATTCAGGGAGATGCATCTAGACCCCGCTTGAGCCCCCAGGCTGTGAGATGCTCCATCATTAATAGGAGTCTGGGCTGAGCAGCAAAATTAGTCAGAAAATTTATGTTTTATTGTCTCTTCTCCGTGGTTATCATGAAGGTATTCTTTTATTGACTCTCTTTTATCGTATCGTTAGGTTTATGGTGGAAGTTTGTAGAACAGAGAGTTAGCTGAGGTTAAAAATTTACTTTCAAAAGTAAACGCTGGTCCTTAAATCTACTCAGTCTACCCCAACACTTAGATTACTGGTCACCATACAATATAAAGCTATTCAGGAATAGTAATGACTAAAGTATATGAGCTGAACCGTGAAACAGCTACTAAAATCTGTAAGGGAAACATGGGTATCATTAACAGAAGTGTCTATGTTCTACTGGCTAGACTACATCTGAGATAAGTCAGTTTTATTTTGGGCACTGCAATAAAAATAGACGTCAACAAATCAAAGTATATCTGGAAGATCTGGATGTAAAGAGTCTGGAAGTCAAGTCAGTTGAAGAAAAGGATGTATTTATAACAGAGAAGAGCAAAATAAGAGAGATATTTGAAGCCAGGCTGTGGAAGATATCATAGGGATTTTCTGTTTGCATCAGATTGCAAAATTAGATTTACTGGTTGAAGGCCCCGAAACATTTCAAATTTAAGTTCACAATCTATGGTGTTCAGAGAATAAGCCTTTTATCATTACAGATATTTAGCAGAGGCAATATACCATAACTCAAGAATTTTGTAGGCAGAATTTATGTACAATGTGGAATATTGTGTGAAAATCTTAAATCTTGATCATGCTTCTAAAGAAAAATTTCTATTATTCTATTGCATTGAAAACTAAGCACTTATAATAGCACTACTTTTTTTGGTCGTTAGGGTTGGCCAAGGTTTTTGACGTCTCATAATGAATGTTGTCAATGACAGAGACTGACCATTTCCTTTTCCTGTTTTATTGCTTTTACCATGAATCTACCACCAGGTGGTGATGCTCTCTTAAGCCTTGCAAAATATCCTTAGGTGAGTTGATGTTCTTTTCTTATTGGCTACTTATGTAACTTTTTTTCTATTAAGCTAGCAAAATATTTAAGTTAGTATTAACTTACTAATTTGTAAAAATCAGTAAGAGGGGCACATCAAGGCATAAATTAGGGACTTTGGGTTAAATTGTTAGTTTTGTTTAATTTTAAGTTTATTTTAACCTTGAGTTATAAATTTGCTTAGGCTTTCTTTCTAAAATAAGAGACTTTATTCCTTGATACGCTGGGATCTGGTCTGCTGCATATGTATTAGCTGAGGCGTACAAATTTGCTTCTTATTCCCCAGCTCTCAGCTTTAAGGGAGCCGACAAGGGCTGTTTCTCTTATTTCATGTCTAGACCACTTTTCCAACTTAATGAGCCTCTGAACCTAACCATTTTATTTTTCCCTTTATACACGGCAGAACTGCTGAAAATGAAAATTTTGTTCTTGGATCCAAAGAAGGATAATAACAAAAACCAAAACACCAATAATCGACTAGCCTGTCCCTTCTCAACTTCCTCTCTTATCCCCTAGTGGCATTCTAACTGCGCAAACCTGCTTAGTCACTACTCCCTCCCCTGCCTTTTGAACATTTATGGCCCCTATTTCACAGAGAAAATTGAGGTGATCAAGGAGGGAAAAAGCCCTTGACTTTCTGCCCGACATCTATAAACTTACCTGTGTGTGCACCTGGTCTCCTTCTAGTCTCAGAGGAGGAGATGACCCTTCTCCTGCTTTAGGCTAGTCCCTCCAGCTGTTTTCTCGAGTTTGGTTTGTGTACGTGTATGTCCTAAAATCTATGGTCCATTTCGGTGAACGTTCTTTGGGCACTCTTTGTTTTCAGGTGCATATCTATTTGGATTAGGCGCAGGTACATATAACAGAGACCCAACTATAACAGCATAACGACACAAGAATTTTTTTGGCAAAAGAAAAATAATCTAGAGTTAGGTAGTCCAGGGCTAGCATGGTAGGTTTACAAAGTTGTTAGAGACCCAAGATCTTTCATATTCGCCGTTCACATGTCCTTGTCTTCAGGGTCCAAGACGATGCTCAAGCTCAGCCATCATATCCATTGTTTTCTGGATAGGGACGAAAAGGAAGGATGTGCCTTTTTCTCTTTGAAAAGATTTCTCAGAAGTTCCACACTATACTTCATCTTCCGCCTCACTGCTTGGAGCTTAGTCATGTGGCTGTGTCTAGATGCGGAGAGGTCTGGGAATGTAGTATTTCAGCCGGGCACATTGCTGTCCCAAATAAATCAGTTCCGATATTGAGAAGGGACACTGCAGTTTGATATACATCAATTAGAGTCAACATTAATTATGTTAGTTCTCCATATGTTTTACTTGTTCTTTCATGGATTGAGAGAAGTAGATTATTATCTCTTATTGTGTATGTATGTTTTTCCTTTTGTATGGGTGCTATACGAATCTATTTGGTACATATATATCTTTCATTGGAAATTGCACACTGATAGCATTTAAATGTTCTTTCCTGTGTTTCTTAAGGCAAATTGCTCAGAATTCTACCCACTTACATAAAAAATATGACACCTGCTTTTTTTTAGTTTGCATCTGTGTGCATACTTTTGACCAGTCTTTTATTTTTAATCTTTCTTAGCCATTTAGTTATAGTTGCATTATTTTGTAAATAGTACTGAGTTAGGTTTTGCCTTGCAAGCCAATTTGAAAATCTTATTTTATTTTTAATAAGTAAGTTTAGCCCACTTATGTTTATTCATATAACAAATATATCTGACTTTAGTCTGCTATTTAAAAATATTATATGGTTTTATAAGTTAAAAAAACTTTCAATAAATGTTTTAAAAATTTTTTTATAATATTTAGAAAGGTTTATATATTCTATTGGGTACCTTTATAATTAAAACTTTACCCAATATACTATAGTTCTCTTTCCTAGAGAATGACAATACTTACTAATTTCCTTTTATAAGGAGTGATGTAATTAGTATATATTGTCTTCCTGTCTGCTTTTCTCTCTCCCACCATATGATTTTGATCAGTTATATGCTTTTAAATAATGTTCACCTTAGGAACATCAAATATCTACATGTTGGTGGATTTGTTGGTTTTAAATGTCATTTCTTGACTCCTAGCTATTTTTCTTTGTAGTTCTATGGTTTTCACTTTACTCATTTTGAAACTGCATACTCAATTAAGATTATGATGTATTCTTGCTGAATTGACTCCCTCATCATTATGTGATCTCTCTCTTTATCCTTGGTGTAAGTGTCTGTTCTGAAGTCTATTTTTTCTAATATTAACAGAGCCCCTCCAGCTTTTTTTAAAAAAAAAATTGGTGTTCCATTTCTTATCTTTGTTTCACAGTATGTAATATCTCTATTTTCTCTGGTTGCCTTCAGGTTTTTTCTTTATCTTTGGTTTTCAGCAGTTTGACTATGATCTGTCAGGTTTTTTTTTTCTACTTCTGCTTGGGTTTTCCTGAGGTTCTTGATATCTGGTTTGCTGTATTATATTAATTTTAGAAAATTCTTCATTATCCCTTCAGATATTTCTTCCGTCCTCTTCTCCCTCTTGTTTTTTTCTGCGATTCCATTTACACCTTTGTTAGACAATTTTATATTATCTTGCAATTTTTGAATTCTCTGTTTTGTCTTTATTTTGCTGTCCTTTCTCTTTTTGATTCAAACTGAAAGCTTTCTATTGACCCATCTTCAAGGTCATTGATTCTTTCTTCCGCTGTGTTCTGTCTGCTGCTAAGCCTCTTGAAGTAATTCTTTGATTCTCTTTAACAGCTTCCATCTCTGCTGACATTTCCCATGTCCTTGTGTATATATTGTCCACCTTTTCCATGATATCATTTAGCTTATTAATCATAAGTATTTTAATTTCCCTGTTTGGTAGTTGTAACATTTGAGTTATCTCTGGTTCTGGCGCTGTTGATGGCTTTCTAATTTGACAACAGATCTTTTTTTTCTTGCTCTTTCAGGGGTGGGGATTTTTCTGTGTTGCTGTCCCCCTTTCCCCAGAAGCCAAACTTGCATGACAGTTTCTTGCCCCAACCCAAGTGAGCACTACCCACCACATGTAGCAGTGCAGATCCTGGGCTCGAGAGGTTTTTCTGCCCTTACCCCTGGAGCAGGGTGCTTTTGCTTCCACCCCTCCTTTGGAAGCAGTGGCTCTGTGCCTGGTCCCCGCCTGTGGGAGGGTTTTCTGTCACTCTCCCAGTGGCTTGAAGCTTCTGCTTCATAAGCAGAAAGAGTCTAGGGAAGAAGGTGGGGTTTTGTGCCTGTGTGCCACCAAAGAGGACTGTCTCTGGTTTCCTTGCCTGCTCCTGGTTTTTCTTGTGAGCTCCGGAGGCCAGTGGAAAAGAGCTGACTCCCCTGAGTATGAGGTTCCCAGTTATTCTAAGGTGCTACACTAGCCCGCACTTGACCTTTATAAGTTGACTAAAATTTAAGCAGTTTTCTTCGTACCTGCTCTATGACAGCCAACTCTTCGCCCTGTGCTCTGTCAAAGTGATGTACTGTATATGTCTCATCTCTCGCAGCCACTCCTTAGAATTCCATTTACTTGGTTGCCTTATGACTGTAGCTCTCTGATGGGCTTGAGAATGAAAATCATGATTTTTTAGATTATAAAGTTGTTTCTCATTGGTAGAGAGGGAGCAATATTGTCTTGTGGCTTTCTGTAGCCCAAGCAAAACATTGTTGGAATGGAATTGTAATATATGTACTCTTCTGTGACTTTTTCTTTATACTTCATATGATGTTCTTGAAATTGAGCCATGTTGTTTGAAGTAGTTCTAGTTCATTCATTTTCACTGCTGTGTGTGTGTATCACATTTTATTTTTCCACCCCCTATTTTTTTTGTGAGGAGAATTGGCCCTGAGCTAACATTTGTTGCCAATCTTCCTCTTTTTGCTTGAGGAATATTGTTGCTGAGCTAACATCTGGGCCCATCTTCCTCTATTTTTTATCTGGGACGCCCCCACAGTATGGCTTGATGAGCGGTGCAGAGGTCCGCACCTGGGATCTGAACCTGGGAACACCAAGCTGCTGAGGCAGAGTGTGAAAATGGAACCACTACGCCTCTGGGCTGGCCCCCCCACCCTTTCTACGTATTCCAGTACCTTGCTCCATAATGTATCCTCATTGTTTTCTATATTTTCAGATTCTTCATGTTAGCTGCTTCTGCCCATGTATAAACTTGCTTAGTCTCATCTCACAATAAAAGTTTACTTTACTCTCTTGACCTTTAGTTCACCTTTGGCTATTGCCCCATCTGTTCATATGCTTATTTAATACTTATTTAAATTTCCCAACTTTTATTGTGGTGTTTACAGTTTTTTTAATTCCTTTGAAAGAACTATATTAAAGGTTTTAATCTGTTGTCTGTCATCTATCTTGCAAACATATTATCCTAGGCTGTCATACATCTTTTTATTTTATGTGTGTTTTTCCACTAAATCAGAGTTAAAATTTTTTTTTTTGCCAACACATTTATCAAATTTTCTAGTTTATACTTGCTAAATGAAAGTTCATTTGCAAGGTAAAGATATTATGATTAGTTTTAAAAGAAATGGATACTTATAAAGCAAGAATTATTATTACTGGCATTAAAATTGGGATAACATTCGCTATCAGGAATGCATATGGAACGAATTGTTTTGGATAGCTGAAACTTAAAGGTGATAGTTTTACTAATGAAAGTTTAAAAAGTCCACCTCCAGTAATAAATCTTAATGATTTTTATTTTTATCTGAAATGTAGATTTGGCTGCCTTTTTAAAAGCAAAGGAAAGTTTTATTATTATATGTGCATAATATCTCTCACATTTGCTTCTAGTCTCAATGCATGAATTTTTAAATTGTTAATTTGCTTATGGAAGTATTGATCAATTTTGCTTTATTACTAAGTTTGGATGACTGAGCATGTCATAACTGTTAATGTATTCATTTGAACCAAAATTTAATTACAACAAAAGATACCGAACTTAATTTGCCCTTTCCTTAACGACTTTAGCTTGTCATCAGCAATGGTTCTGCACTGTCATACCAAGATGCTTCTTGATTTAGTAATGATTTTTGCGATGTTTGTCTTCCCCTAAATGGTTCCAAACTAGTATGTTTTGAATTGCTGTATTTTCTTTTTTTTTTTTGTGAGGAAGTTTGGCCCTGAGCTGACATCTATTGCCAATCTTCCTCTTTTTGCTTGAGAAAGATTGTTGCTGAGCTAACATCTGTGCCAGTCTTCCTCTATTTTGTACTTGGGATGATGCCACAGCTTGGCTTGATGAGCAGTGCTGGATGTGTGCCCAGGATCCGAACCCATGAACCCCAGGTCGCCAAAGCAGAACACGCGAACTTAACCACTATGCCACTGTGCTGGCCCCACTATGTCTGCTTTTTATAGCATTTCTCACTCCTCCTTTATTATCAGGTTGATAGTTACCACTTCTCACTAAAATCAACATTTCTGACTCTAACTTTCCCCACTTTTAATCTGCTGTGCACCTGGAAATTAAACAACAAAACTTTTGAGAATTTCCCACAAAATAAGAGATGGAAGGAGTTTTCATATGATATCATATATGTAGTTTATTGAGTAAACTTTTTATTAGTTATTTTGGTTATTTATTTCTTCATTTTTACCTGTATTTAATTTAATTTAATTTTTTTGCTGGGAAAGATTCGACCTGAGCTAACATCCATTGCCAATCTTCCTCTCTTTCTCTCTTTTTTTTCCTTTCCAAAGCCCCAGTGCATAGCAGTATATTCTAGTTGTAAGTCCTTCTGGTTCTTCTATGTGAGCTGCCACCACAGCATGGCTACTGACAGATGAGTGGTGTGGTTCCGTGCCCGGGAACAGAACCTGGGCCACCAAATCGACTGAAGCACGCTGAACTTTAACCACTACGCCATCAGGGCTGGCTCTTACCTGTATTTTAAACAGGCAAATTTACTGTGTAATTGAGTTCTGAATAGGTAGAGTGATACTTATCACCACAAGCAAAGCTGGTACATAACAAATCCCATGGAACATATTCTATTGTGATTAGACATCAAAAATAAATTCTAAATATCATATTCTCATCGTGCAGAATTTAAGAATGAAACTAAAGTAACTTAGTCTTTCTGTACCAAATTAATCAGTGAATAGATCCACAGGGCGAAGGGGGAGATGTTATATAGATACCATGACATCCCTCTGTCTTCCTTCTTCCTGCCTCCAAAGTATCTTTTTTTGACATGTTTTATTTTGTTGAGAGTTTAGAGGAGTTAGTTTAGATAATAGGGATGTTTAATAGCAAAATCATGCTAAAGTAGTTTGAGGAAATGTGATATGATATTAACAACCTATCGTAAAAAAACCTAATATCCAAAATGAATTAGAAATTCTTTAAGAGAAGATACAGCAACTTACAGCCAACGCAGTCTTGGCATGTGCTGACAAAGAGGTTTATCAGGCAAACAGGTGAGAACATTATCCATCAGTGCTCTGAAAAAGAAGAGAAACAAAAGCAGTCACATTGTTCTTGTTATTTTCCCAACTAATGTCGAACATGGTATTATCATTATTCTTATAAAACCATGAAAATTTATTCTTAGTTGCCTTCTTTCTCTAATTTTTAAATTTCTAATTTTTCCTGTAGGTCTTGTTGTATTTAAGTGCTTGTCAGTAACAAAATTCAACAAATGAGAGCTAATATATGGAGGGAGCAATAATGTTAGTAACTGAAAAAAAGCTTGAACCTTTCAATAGTGGTTGATTAGTGAAATAGTGAAAAGGAGGTGATTTTAAATGAATGTCATTTTTCCTTACCGAGATTAATACTGGGCAGTAATAGTGTGCTTAAGAACATTTCAATAAAATCTGATAGTGAGGCTGTATTCAGTTTTGCTAGGCTGACATTCTAGAAGACAGATCTTATGAAATTGCTGGAACTACAAAACAGCCTCATAGATTATTATTAAGAGATGGTTTTTACTTGAAAAGGACTCTTTAGGGTTTTAGCAATTCCACATTTAATGCTGTTAAACTGAAAGCAGTCATTTTTATTAATACCTTTCTCTCAATTGAAATATTTGCTTTAATGTTTTGTACTTACAAGAGAATAAGAGAATTCAGTCCATAAAACGTTAGTGGAGAAATTCGACTGAGGTGATTATCTTCAATTATCCTGCCAGCCAGAAGAAAAACATTGATTCACTTCTATAATTTTAGAAAATAAAAAGTAATATTATAAAATGCCACATAAATTAAACATACAGCCATTCTAGTCTGTGGAGATCTTCAAAAACACCCGGCTTCAAGAAGGTTATTCTGTTATGACTGAGATACCTGAAAAAGGAGGAAGGACTATAATAAATTTATCCCTTCTTGGTATCTTACAATAAGGAAAAGAAAAGCAATAATCATCCATGTTAAACTTTCTTATATACTATTCTCATCATGCCGTTTCCCTGCCTTTGATTCTCTGAAAGTTCTTTATCACTTACCTTTCCATGTCTAGCTTTTAATTTCCCCTTAATTAATAATTAATTAGTCACTATTTGTGAATTCATTTATTCATCACATTCTTTTGAGTACCTACCCAATGCGCTGTGCTAGGTATATCATCCCTTCTTTGAGGGGTTTTGAATCTAGAAGGAAGACAGCATGTGAACAGGGTAGCAGAGCAACATGGGGAGAAGAGAGAAGTGTATAACGTATGGCTACTCTGATGCTGCAGAGAAGAAAGCGCCTGGCTTTGCTCGGGGTGGGAACTGCAGGGCATGGAGGAGCGAGGAGACAGGAAGCTTTTACTCAAGGAGGAACCATTGAGAAGAGTCTTGGTTGAAGACACATCATTCACAAAGCAAAGAATGAATAGGAGTTATTCTAGGCAGAGGAGATCACTTATGCAAAAGCAAGAGAGGTAAGAGAGAGTAATAAGTTCAGGGATCACCAGAAAAATCAGAGCGATCTCACCACAAAGGGGCTGTGAGGAGAGACAGGAGATGAAGTTGGGGGGCAGGCAGGGGCTTGTTCTGGAAAAAAGGAAATTGCATGCCTTGCTGAAGAGTGTGACCTCGCCTTACCTACCCAACTTCACTTCTTAGTGTTCTGCAAAGTGAGCCAACTCTGTTCTTCTATTTGATCTCCTCCTCTTGCTGTGTTTATTCCTATCTCAACCTCTTTAGTGAGGCAATTCACTGCTCTGAATCTGCTGTCAGACAGTTTGATTGCTAGCTTTGGTACTTATTAATGGTATGACCTTAAGAAAGCAACTAACTTCTGAAAACTTCAGTTTTCCCAACTCTAAAATGGAGATAATATTACTACCTACTTTATTGGGTTGTTGTAACATGTAAGGCAATGCATGTCATAAGCACTCAGTACGTATAACAATATGTCATGCTTCTCACGCTAATTTCTTTTTTCTTCTTTTTCCTCTCTGCCTATGATTCTTAGGCAAGTATTAGTTCAAATTTCACATCCACTGATACATAGACCACACTGATTTCTCTCTTTTCTCTACTCTGACAGATCTTAGAGCTGACATCCTGTAAAATTTCTCCTTCCAGGGATCTTCCGTTCCCCATCAGGTTTGACTTCTGCTTAGGGGTAGCAAGGGATGGTGCCCCATATTAGAGCCACTCCCTTCCCTTCCTTGCAAACCTGGAGCCCTAGTTGGGCACAGGAAGAGGTTAAGAACAGCTTCAACACATCCCCTGAACACCTCTGGGGCTCCCTTAAAGGCCAATAGAAATCCCCCAGGTAAAGGCATTTGATCCACCCTGGTACCCTATGTTCATCTTTTAGCCAGTCCTCTTTATTTTTCAGAGCCGTCCCTCACTGCTCTGGACCCAAAATAGTCACTCCTTTCAGTGAATCATAATAGCAGTTGTGGTCTGAACAACACGGTTTAGGTCTTAATTAAGTAATCTCTTTCATCATTCTCTAGTTGTTGTGTGTATGTTGGCGTTGTTTCCACACCAACTATAAGACTATAAGCTTCTGGAGAGCGAGAGGCCCGCTCCTCCCCAGTGGTAGCATAGTACTCTGCCTGAAATACTGAGGTGTAAGCTGCTGGAAGGCAGCATGTCTGACTTATCTTTCTATGCCCTCCATGGTGTCTTGCTGAAGAACTTGCATACTATGAGGGCTAATGAATATTTACGGACAAATGAAGAGCAAGTATCTAATATGAAAAACCAGAAGTATGTGACATCTTTAACACCCAAACAATAGTCCAGTGCTATGAAAAAACCATGGAACGAAATGGAAGACACTTCTAAATTTACTCTCCAGTTCTGTACTATCTTTCAAAACCTCCCGCCATATCCATTGACCATTAAACCAAGCAGATGCTGTTTAGTAAGTTTTGAATAGATTCATGGAAGGTTGGAAGGAAAGATAGTCAGGAGGCTGATGAGGATGAGTCCAACACTAACTTTGAGTATTTGCTAAGATAAAAAAGAGCAGGGATGGGATAGAAGGGACGAGGACGTGGCTAAAGTGGTTACTGTTAAGGCTTTGAGTCTCCAGTGGCCTTCTTCCATTTTGCTAGCAAATGATTAAGTGGCCCTCTTGACTCAATCCCAAACTCTGATCCTGCCAGCCAGGAATCTGACTGGAAAGAGTTTCTTGGGTTAAGGATAAAAAGCGGGATAGGATAGGAAACAAGAGAACAGAAAAGGAAATACAGGAAGTTGTTTATTTATGTGATTTTTGATTATATTTCCATGCAATAACTTCTTCTAGGAGGAAAGCTTTAGCTGCTTGGTAGAATTCAATGAAATGGAAATTTGAGAAAGACTATTTTAAAAATCTTTGCTCTTAACCTAATGAGACGCAACCGGTAAGGATGACTGTTATTAAAAAAAAACCAAAACAACAACAGAATCTCAGAAAATATTAAGAGTTGATGAGGATGTGGAGGAATTGTAATCATTGTGCGTTGCTGGTGGGAATGTACAGTGGTGCAGATGTGGTGGAAAACAATATGGTGGTTCCTCAAAAAATCAAACATAGAATTGCTATCTGACCCAGCAATTCTACCTCTGGGTATATACACAAAAGAACTGAATGCAAAGACTCAAACATACATCTGTATACCAGTGTTCAGGGCAGCATTATTCACAATAGCCCAAAGGTAGAAACAACCTAAATGTCCGTTGATGGATAAATGGATAAATGAACTGTGGTATATACACACCGTGGAATATTACTCAGCCTTAAAAAGGAAGGAGTTTTTGACATATGCTACAACATGGATGAACCTTTAACACGTGCTAAGTGAGATAAGCCTAACACAAAAGGGCAAATATTTTATGATTCTGCTTATACAAAGTACTCAGAGTAGTGAGATTCATAGACACAGAAAGTAGAGTGGTGGTTGCCAGGGGGAGGGGAGAAGGGAATGGGGAGTTAACCTTTAATGGGTTTGTGGTCTTAGTTGGGGAAGATGAAAAAGTTCTGGAGATGGATGGTTACACAACAATATGAATGCACTTAATGCCACTAAACTATATACTTAAAAATAGTTAAAACGGTAAATTTTGTTATATATATTTTACCACAATAAAAAAAGCTTTGTTCTTTAAAACTCATAGTACTTTACATATTCATAAAAGCAGAATAAGTGGAAAGAGAATAACTGGGGAAGTCTTCGGACTTTCTCCTTCAGAACTTTTAATGATCACCAGCCTTTCTTACTTTGATTAAGTCCATTCTATCATCATTCCTGTCACCACAGCTAATGGATAGTGAGTTCTTACTGGGTGCCAGGCACAGTGTGCCTAATTCTTCCTAGGGATTTTCGCATTTGCTTTTTCACAACAACCCTGAGGTAGGTGCTGTTATAATTTATATTTTAAAGTAGAGAGAATTGATGCTTAGAAAGAAAAATAAATTGCTCAGGTTCACACACCTAGCAAGTGGTGAAGTTGGGACTCGCACTGACACCCGTCTAACTCTGAACTCCATGCACTTAGCACAATGCTCTCACGCTGCACCTTCAGTTCGCACATCTCCTAGGCACTGCTGTGGGCAGGAGGGCTGGTGGGTAGTGGAACGTGTTAGGCTGACAGGCCACCATGAGACAGACAAAATAATTGGTGCTGGTACTTACAGTTTAGTAAGACTGTACAGTCCTCTGAAAGCATAGATGGATACGGATCTAATCTTATTGTTTTGCAGGCATCTGTGAAAAGGATTATTAAAAGGAAAACACAGTGAAACAGAGTTTCAGTTTTGCAAGATGAATAGAGTTCTGTGGATGGATGGTGGTGATGGTAGTTCAAGAATGTGAATGTACTTAACGCCTCTGAGTGTACACTTAAAAATGGTTAAGATGGTGCATTTCATGTCATGTGTATCTTACTACAATTAAAAATTTTTTTTAATTAAAAAAGGTAAACATAAAATAATTTAGTGAAGCTGGATATCATGCTATTTTTTTTTTAATAGTCAACTTCACATCCGATAGATGTGAAGATTTTTTTTTTTTTAAAGATTTTATTTTTATTTTTTCCTTTTTCTCCCCAAAGCCCCCGGTACATAGTTGTATATTCTTCGTTGTGGGTTCCTCTAGTTGTGGCATGCGGGACGCTGCCTCAGCGTGGTTTGATGAGCAGTGCCATGTCCGCGCCCAGGATTCGAACCGACGAAACACTGGGCCACCTGCAGTGGAGCGCGTGAACTTAACCACTCGGCCACGGGGCCAGCCCCTCATGCTATTTTGTTTGGTTATTAAATTCATGTAGGATTAGGCTAGCTTTTGTTTAGAAATTCTAGTCATAAAGGTGAACATATAATAGCTAAAATTTAATATTTGAATTTTCTGTGAGTGAAACTTTAATGCATAGAAAGGCACTCACTAATTGAATAGGCCTAGAAGCCAGACTTTTTAACATTTTCTGCTATAATTCTTTAACCCGTTAATTAACCTATAATTCATCTATAATTCAGGGATCAACACAGTGCTGGCAAAACCACAAGTATGTGACATCTTTAAGGTCCAAACCTTATTCCATGGTAATCATAAATCTGCCAGGCAAGTCAACTTTAATTTTATTAATTTGACAGCCCAAGCCTTGCTCCAAAAAGTGTTTGAGGAAACTTACAAAGAGTACATATGACAAAAGAGAAAAACAGAGATTCAAAAATCAGGACTAGAAGGATATACATTAGATTGGAAATGTCAAGCAAGAATGCAGGCTTACATAGTTAACTAAAGTCACACTGGAAGTTGGGCCTTGAGTTTACTGGATGTCAAAGGAAACAGATACCAGAACACAAGCAATTGCATCACGTGCACCCCTATAAAGCTTTGCATTTCTATGTATACTGGCCCCAGATTGCGGGAATGACAAAGTGAGGGCTTCAAGCCTGATTTCTTGTTCTGAGTGGAGGTAACCATTGTCCTTTAGGATTTTCTGAGTTTTATGCATTTTTAAAAATAGATTTTAGGAGCTATAAGGAATAAATCAAGATGAACAAATTCTCAGTTAATTAGAAATTTTGACTAAAAGAGATTCCCCATTTCTCCAACATGCAAGAAAACCTAACTTAGATTGTAAAATGTTATTATTAAATTTATTGTGTATCTAACAGTTTCACAGAATGCATTGTGGACCCAATCATGTAGTAGATAATGCATCTGTCTCATTAATGCACAGACAGACTTTGACATGCACTTATTTATTTGTTTCTAATGATTGCAATCATCTACTAAGCAATAGACTGTATTGCCTGGAGTTTGAGCCAAGCTACATCTCTAATAACCAATCAGAGATTTTTTGGAATTAGGCTATTTTTATCTATTACCTGTAATAAATTGGCCGTTCAAGAATTAAGTCAATGTTTATTGTGTAAAAATGCTAAACTACTGTGTCAGATAAACCTGAATTTTGTTAGTTAGATTTGAAGTCCTAACTCCTCTTAAACATGTGGACATAAGGTGGTGCTACAGATCAGAAAAATTCTTCCAACTCCAGAAATCAGAAAATAGAAAGGGAAGCATCCTCTTGAAGTTTTTGTATCAGGCCTAATTTTGAAAACTCCTCTTCACTGATTGATAAATGTCTAGAATAAAGTTCTTAAAAGTCATTTCTACTGGAATTTTAATTTTCAAATATGAAACATTTTTCTGTAGATTATCTGGGTTTTGAGAACATTTCATCTAATGAGGTGGATACATTTTTCTTCTGATTCTGCTCTATTTCTGTTATCTTAAAGAAAAATGTGCAGACAGATTATGTCTAGGAACCAGGTTTCTCTGGTGTAAAGCCAAAACCAAAACCAATACAGGTATAAAAATGAAACCAGGAATTCTGAGACATTTTCTAGATAGTGTGATTCTGGCACAGAATATTTAAACCCAATAGTTTAAGCAAATAACAATATGTTTTAACCAAAAAATTGACGTAAATAACAGGTAAACATCACCTGGGCCATTATGGATTTTGACAGTCCGTATGTAACCTTAAACTGAAGGGAATCTCGTATGTCAGACACTATCCAAGGCCAAAATAAAACTCAACCCACACAGCAAGTGTAAAAATGGAATTAAGTCCCCAAAACAACATACTTGGAGGTTTCAAACCGCAAGGGCTTGCTATCGTAGGGGAAGACTGAATTTGCAAACATAAGGAGGAAAATTCTTCACTATCTAATCTTGATGACAGGTCTGGTAAAAGGTCATTACATCTTTCTATAAGGTGGACATTGAGGTGAACCATGGTAGAATAATGCAGAGAGTAAAATCTTCCGGGTATCTTCATTGTAGGAGGGTGTGGTAGGAGAATTCATAGCACACATGCTCCAGTTTCTTTGGAGATAGATATCTGAGATTTTTCTAGAATGGCTTCTAGACTTACTCAGAAAAAAAGTGCTACCTGGTAGTCTCCAGCTAACACCTAAATAATTCCCCAAAGAGGGATTAGACTTAAAAAGTGACACAGTGTTGGTCTCTGCAGAAGTGAGAAGAAACAAGTATGCCAAAAAATGTTAGTCAATTTTAATACCAGGAATTAATTTTTTTCTTACAGCTTCTGAAGATCATGGTACTTTCTGAAGCCATCAGGAGGAAGCTTTCTTATTAAGTTCCACTGAAGTGACCTGAAATAAATGTAAATTTTAGTTCTTACTTAAAGTTTCTTTCTTTACTTTTAAACTACAACAATACAGATAATGATAAACTTTATCTACTTTAGCACCAACTTTCAGGAAACATTTTGTTTCACGATGTCACTTGCATATTCATAGCATCATTTGAACTAGGTCTTACTGTTGACTTCATATTATTATATATATTTATCTTTTCTTAAATTTAGTTTCCAACATTGTAATTCTGACAAAAAAATTTTTAAAATAATAAAACTTGGAAATAATTTTCAGTTATGTTCTCCTTTTCCATTTTAACAAACATTAGAAAGCATCTCAGTTTCTGAGTGACAATAAAAATAATGTTTTCTTGTTTAAAACATGTTCAGAAACTTAAATAGTTTTATATTCTTCAATATTTCAATGCTCACATCCCACTACCTTTGTTTCCTTTTAAAATTAGTTAGGAAGGAAACTGTCAATCAGTATGTACAATTAAACTTTATTCAATAAGTGATCTCATTTCAATTTCTAATAAATTGTACATAAAGAGTTCTCCTTGTATCACAATTTGATAAGCAGCTTGACACAGACCCACGTCTGCATAATTGTGGTTGTATTCGAAAGGACCTAAACCTTTAATTTTCTTAAAAAAAATCAATGTAATGTAGTTGGCACAAAATAAAACAAGCAAAAAACTCCAAAAACATTGCAGCTGGGGTTCCTTGCATGAATCATACAAAATCTTTCCATGTCAATCTCTTTAATTGTGAAAGAATGGATTTGGACTAGATGATCTCTAATAATATGACACTATTATTATTACCACTACCATTATAAGATCTAATGGAGCAGATAGATACTCATCGATAAGTGAGCAATAGACTGCATTGTCTGGAGGTTCACTGCTGTGGGATAAACACTTGGAAATACTTGACTGACATAAAGGACTCAGGTTAAGACTGTCATACGATAGGCACTAATAATGCTTAGGTTTTGGACCAGTGTTGCTTAAACTTGGTAATGACACCTCCTTAAAGAAAAATAGTTTCTTAGACTCCCCAGCACACAGTTTTGGAATCTAATTTGAGAAACACTGTTCTAGAGTCTAGAAGACCATGCATTCTCAACGGAGGTGTTATTGCGCCAAGGGGGTCAAAATTGGTTATTCGGGAGAGAAAAAAAATCTCACTTTTTTAATGGATAAACAACAGTTATACATAAATAGATATAACTGTATTTGTAGTATTAAAATTTCACGGGGGGGACAAATTAAAAAAAATGCCTAAAAAGGGTCCAGAGGGGGACAATAATGAAAAGTAAAAAGGTTAAGAAACACTGTTCTGGACTATACACACCAGTCACTTAATGACTTTTTCAAACAAATGAATAGCAAAAGTTGATGAACTAGTAACTCTGTCTTGAAATCACTCTTAGTCGCTGGGTTATCACCAAATCTTCTTTCCTTTCCTATATTAGGGAAGGATTGAGAATCCCTTCTCATCTAAAGATTATCACTTGGCATAGATCCTCAATTCTGCTTTCTATTCTGTTTAAATATTTGTGTTGTATAAAGATAAACTGATAAATATTTGAGTTTGACTTAAGGATATTGAAGAAAGTTTATTGTGCTTATTCTCAAAAATGTGTTCATTCAGTCATTCACTTTCTCAAGAAACATGTGTTGAATGCCTCTATGTACATTTTGGACAAAAAGATAATATCCCTGCCCTTAAGAAGCTTATACTCTACTTGAATAACAAATAACATACTTTATCTATAAATAGAAATATTTCTTTGGATAATAACTTCAGACTTGTAGCTCAGGGCTAAAAAAGGCAATCAGCTTGTTCTATTTTTTATTGTATTTACTTGTAAATTCAATTCAAAAACATTGTTTAAAGTTTATTATATTCCTAAAAACTTTGGAGGATATATAGAAAAACCATGTTGAAGGTCCTCATGGAGCGTATGCCTTTTCCCTTTTTCTGTTAGAGAAGATTAGGACCTCAATCACTATCGTGCCAGGAAGAATGCTCACTATACTTAAAAGACACAAGTGAGGTTCTATGAGAGACCCCAAGAGAAGAGGTTAATTGCATCTGAGTGTAGGGTTGCTCTAGAGGGAAGGAAGACTCATTTAAGTTCTCCTAAATAACATTTCTTAGAAAGTTGGATTTTTATTAATAGTGCCTGGGATTTATAGTCTACTTCTTTCTAAATGATGCCAAATATTTTCACAAATAGCATTCTCTATACTTTCATAATACCCCATTGAAATGGAAAGAGGTAAGTATTATTATTTTCACTTAATTAGACAAGCCAAAATACTTTATAATAAATAGATTCCTGTATTTTAAAATTTAATATTTCAAGTTTGACTCTTCACAAAGTGAAGTGTGTGTATGAAAGAGAGAAACTACCTAGTTTTATTATTATTGTCAAAGCTAGTTCTAGTTTTTATAAAGAAAGCACTTACTGTTGGATTATGTAGTGTCAGTGATTAAATTCCAGGATCTTAAAGTCAGCTCTCAGTCAAAGTTAATATTTAGCAGCAAGAACAATGTAAAAACAATCATATTTGTCTGTTTGTCTCTTTTGTTCATTAGCATTTATATGAAACATCTTTAAAAAAATCTCAACTTCAATAAATATTGGTTGGATTATTGGCTTCTTTGATGCTTTACTTACATATGATTTAGTCTATTTCTGACATTTCCTTATGATAGTTCCAGATCAAAATATGGAATGAGCTTAGTAATAAAATATGATATTTACTCTTTTAATGCATTTGCTATAAAGGCTAAAGTTCCTTTTCTCTACGGAATTGAGCAAAGACTGGGATGAGGTGTGATGCTGAGTCAGTGTTCTGCAAAGAAAAGTAGGAACGGACAACCTGAATCAATCTGCTCACCCAAAGCACAAGAAAATGCTATTTTTTTTAACAAAAAATAAAATAAAGTGTTGTAGGAATAAACGCTTGAGCTTCATTCCTACATCTCCAAACGCCTGTTGGAAATTTCCGCTGAGTGGTTTGTTTACCATAAATTGAAAGGAACATCTAAAGTTGGAGTCCTAACCTTCCCCACTTACTGTCATCAGGTCTCCCCATTCCTGGATCACTCTATTACTTAGGATAGAAACCTTGGAATCATCTTGGATCCCTCCTTCTCTCTTGCTTTCCTGTAGCTGATCATTCATGAAGATCTGATCCCAGTGTTTTCCTTTACATCAAGTGTTGAAAACTTGTGGCCCATGTGCCTGCACGCATCTCTTTATGGATGGATGGATGTATGAATATGTGCACATATGTGTGTATGTGTTGAACAGCTTTTTAAAAAATTGAATCAGAATACCTTTAGGTGGGGTATGTATTTTCTAGTTAATCACTGCCTAATTCTCCTCCATTCCTCCAGTTCTCTCCTTCTGTTCCTTTCTTTTACAAGGTTAGTTGAGCTGTTTAAGAACGGAATCAAGTCTTATTTGTGGGAAAAGGAAAAATGAGATTGGCAACATCAGAGTATTCTTGGACTTGGATTTTCTAGTAATTTGATACAAGCAGTGGGGGTGATAATTTTTTTCTTTGAAAATAGAATGAAATCATCATAAATTTTTATACCCAGCAGTTCCAGTCAGAATTTAAGTCATGGAAACTCTTCACAGAATCTCAGGTTTTTGGGGGGCATTATTATTTTTTCTAGTAGGACTAATTACTATGAAAGAGAGCTATATTGAATTGAGCCTAGGATAAAATGTTATTCTGAGTTCAGGGGAGAATGTTACCTCCCTTGGAAAAGACTGTGTGGCTCAACCTACCTGATGTTCTCAGCTCATTTTCTATTCAGTTAAACTCCTCAGGTCACTATCAATTGGGTAAACTCCCAAGATTCTGTTAATTTGATGGTACCACTATCTACAGGAACGCTAAGATATAGCTCTTCCCTACCTCCTATATATGTCAAGCATATGAGTTGCTGTGTTGTATGGTTTGGGTTGAAAAAGGCAGGAATTGTCAACATTTGTAAACCTAAGAGTTACTCTTATTTTGTCCTCATATACCGAAGGTCAGGCATAAGGCACTAAAACATCTGGATGAAACAAAAAACTCAGCAAAAATATTGGATTAAAATGTCATCCTCCACTGATTTCTTTTGAAAGGTTTCATACAAATGTGTGTGTTTGTGTTGCTGAATTTGTTGAATTCAAATTAGTACTAGATCAAGAAATCGCTTATTATGAGGATAATTTTCTTTTACAGACATAAGTTTGAGTTACTGAGGGAGAAAACAACATCAGCATCTCTGAGTCAAATGTGATTCACAAGAGTCAGATTTTAAATGTGAAGTTCTGGGAATATTTTATCCAATTTGTTTCACTTGTTTTCCTTTTTTTCACTAATACATATGAATGTATGAAAACTTATTTCCAGTAAAGTCTAAAAGAGCTCTTTCAATAAATGTTGTTTTTGTAATACCAAAATTCTATATAATAGTTTAATTAGTAGCCTTTTTTCTTTAGTAGCACATTACAACTGATGGCATGTTTTGTTTAGATAAAATATGATGATACTAAATACTTCATAGGATTATTATGAGGGACTAAATAAATTAATATATAGAATAATTTAGGGTAGAGTCTAGCATTTAATAAATGCAAAATAAATATCAACAATTATTATATTCGACCAAGGAACAATGACATCATCTCTGAATAAAAAATGCATTATTAATAATGACAAGTCCTTAATTATGATACAATTCTACAGTTGCTATTCTGGTTGTCAGGATGAAGCCATTCTTTTCTACTTACATTTTAGTGACATTTGAAGAAACTGATGGAACATCTCGTAAATTGGTCTTATCACAGTCGAGCTCTAAATCGTGGCAAAGACATTGCACAGGAACAGAACCGAGCACTGAATAAGGAGGAAATAGTGAGGAATAGAGATGGTGAGGGACCAGGAAGAGGAGGGAAATGAAAAGAAAGAAATGAAAAGCTATGAGAAAATTATTTAGTACGAAAGTATGTCATGTTTTACCTATGCAATTTGGGCAATGCTTTAAGTTAAGTTACCAAAGTTTACTTTTAATTTAATGTTAAAATTATGCTAGAGCATTAAGATAGGAAAGCACACACATTTACCAGCCCATGCATTTTTTTAAACAGTAGATTGCTTTTCTCCATTTGATGCTAAATGAATGAAGTCATCTGCTTTTTCTCACCCTAGCAGAGTTGTTACATCCAAGAGTGACGTGATAGTGTGTGATGGGCTTTAATGTCCATGTTAAAGCTGCTACTTAAGAATAAAGTATTTATTAATAGCATAATCAAACCTTTAATGGAATACTACGTCTTTTTTAGCTAGAGAGAAAGGGAACTAAACACCAAACTATAGCATTGGTAGAATTTTGTTTTGGAAAATTCAGGAGTTCTTCAAAGGATTTTTAATGATGTTCTTTTGGCTTATGTAGGGATGTAAGGATGTCTAAAACATCACTTATGGAAGTGAATATTTTTTATGCACAGTCATTCTCTTCTCATTTATGGGGGTTGCAAAGAGAAGGAGAATGGGTTGTATCCCTTTGGCCATCTTGTGGGGCTATAGTGACAGTCTTAAACATGTGATCCAACATTTCTAAAGTCTATTAGAGACTTGCAGTGATGTGTTCATGTAGCTAAATAGTAAAATGGGATTATTATTCAGGATAATAAATCTAAACTGCTCCCCGCCTTGATGCGGAATGGACGATTACCGAGAGCAATGAGGAGTGCTTCCCTTTTACAACTAGCTTGAAACCCTACAGTGTATAGCAGAGTTACTGACTGGAATCTCTACAGGGGACAGGCAGAGGAGGTCTAGACTGTGTCCAGATGTCCCAGTGGAACAGCTTCTCCTCACTGTTGTCATATTAGAATAAGAACATGTGCAGTCAAGTCAACCAGCTTCCTCAAAGAAGCCAGAAACACAATGCTTTATATATAATTACATATATAAAAAATGACAATAGCTAATGAAACATTTTAAAACATCATAGCACAAACAAAACTTTCTTTCAGAATTTTCTACTTGCAAGCTTCCAGTTTTACCTCTACAAAAGCTTCCAGGGACTAGAAGGGCGTCTTAATGGCAAAGTAGAGAATCCTGTGACAAAGCTGGTGGATGACTGCTAGTGAGCACAGGTGACTGCAGCTTTTGAAATAGTAAGGTGCCCCTTTGCTCAGATATGGGGTGACAGGTGTTCTTTTTTTTCTCCCAAATAACTCTGCAGACTCCTTTACAGGATCATGAGAGATCAAGATCATAACTTACTTTTGAGTTTTTTGTAAACAATCTCTGCCAAGACTTTTAAACAGTGTTATGGTTGTACGTAACAATTTTGGCTATGGATCTCTGAAAACTGATTCTCTCTCTTTAAGTGAAAGCCATGTCTAACATGAGTGTTGTGGGGAAGGGATGGTGACGGTTGGAAAGGAAGATGAAGATCCTGAGAGTGAGAGTAAGAAGGGTAAAAAGGAGGACGGTGAAAATAACATTAATTCTGGTGTGTTTTTTCTATTTATATAGACTGAGTTAAGATAATCTGCGTGTGTTGATTACAGGGTTACCTGTAATAGGGAAAGCTGAAAAAAGAACACCAGATATCCAACAACAAAAGAATGATTAGGCAAATTATGTCATTTAAAATGTATTATGAAGTATATTTAACAAGTTTATAATAATATGGATACCTGATTATGCTATAATGTTAATTGAAAATATGATAAAAATGGTTTGCACAGGAAATTTCATCTATGTTAAAGTAAAAAAAGATCAGTAACGCACCAGCAAGTTAATGCTGGTTGCCTCTGAATGGTGAAATTATGTTTGAGTAAACAATTCTTTCCAAATCCCTCAAATTTAAACTTTATTAATATATTGGTTAACGGTAGACATATCTTTCAAGGTATTGTTTTTGAGAGGTGACTTTATAAATGTGAATTCCTCACATCCTTTCATCCAGCCCCAAAGCATAAGCCATTCTCAGTTTAATTTCCAATAAATCCTTATAATAATCTGATTTAAACGAAGTGGCAGAAGAGGAAGCTTAACTTACATTTCACCACCAAATTTTATACTGCACTTTCCATTCTGTTTATACACTGCTGTTAAGCTTGAAAAAGACATTTAATTAATAATTACCACCCCTCCTTGAATTGTCTTTAAAGAACTCTAATTAAAAATTATATATTTGTTCTCTACTAAGAACTGATAAAAATTACCTCTTTTTGATACATCATTTATTGTGTAGGCTCTATTTCTCTTATGCAATTATACTTAGTCCTCAGGACCAGGAAGAAATTTACTTCTCTTGCTGACTCAATTTGTTTTTCCCCCATTTATTTATTTTTGCTTTATAAACCAGACTATGAAAGTTACGTAGCCCATTATTTTCCCTCTTTGACATAATGATCTCAAAATTCAGAACTAAGCTTTGGGTGCAGTGACTGAACTTTCCTCAGCGAGGATTTCCTAGTAGAACTTTTCTTTTCCATTCCCTTTCTCATTCACCACTGAATTTTTGTCATGTTAACGGTTTGTCTGTTAGTAGCCATGTTTTTATTGTAAACAGCTTAAAATACTTTTGAGAACAAGGTGAGATATAAAGAGATTCAATTAACATTTAGGAAATAAAAAGACATACAGTAAAATGAAAATGAAAACTACATTTTGTGATAATATGGCTTAATACATTAATTTTTTGCATTATATTAGCAGTTAAATTATACCTGTTCACTTTTTCCTTCTGAAATGATTATAACTTTTTAATGATCAAGTAATTTGATCCCCTTATTCTGACAATGAAGCAATGGGAGGCTGAGACAGATTGCTGAATATCCTGTGACACCTACAGGAGGAATGTACACCCCCTTCAACTGGGGATTGTTAGTAGTTTGTTATTAATCTTATTTGAAAGTAGTGAAGCCAAAACATTTTCAAACTTTTTTAAAAAGCTGTACTTTACAATTTGTGGTAGAACATAAGGGAAAGTTATATATTCTTCCCCCCCCAATGCCTGCTTTTAACCAAGGTTTTGAAAAGCTAGGATCAAAATTATAACTCCAAGACACAAATTTACATTTGAAGAATTAATTAGAATAGACAAAATTTATTTAAAAAGCATCATTTATATAGATCTTCCTGATCTAAAATATTATAGACTTAATCCTCGAGGTTATACCCTCCCACACCCTCTCTAGTGTGTTTGCAAGTTTTCAGTTTATGACTAAACATAGCAAGTTATAATTACTAAGGCTTTTTTGTGGGTCTAAAGTATAGTTTAAACCTCAGAAGATTTTTCGCTCGCGAATGTTAAAATCTGAACAGCTTCTCTGCTCTTCTATTTTCTTACTTTCCTTTCTATCAGAGTTTATAGTGATTGTGAAAAGTGGACATATAAAATAGCAACCCTAATGACTGATTGATATAGATTTCATTCACAGCAACACCTGGCATGATTTATTGCCCTTACACTTAAGATCCCTGAGTCATTTTTATTTATTTTTTTTATTTATTTTTTTTAAAGATTTTATTTTTTCCTTTTTCTCCCCAAAACCCCCCGGTACATAGTTGTGTATTCTTCGTTGTGGGTTCTTCTAGTTGTGGCACGTGGGACGCCGCCTCAGCGTGGTCTGATGAGCAGTGCCATGTCCGCGCCCAGGATTCAAACCAACGAAACACTGGGCCGCCTGCTGCGGAGCGCGCGAACCTAACCACTCGGCCACGGGGCCAGCCCCCTGAGTCATTTTTAAACAAAATTCTCAAATTGAGGTTGCATGTCTAATAGAATTTGCAATTAGAAAACTATAATTAACTTAAAAAAAGGTATATGTTGGATCCAAGTTTTAAAAACATGGTGTCTTATTATGAACTCACAGAAAAGGAGACTCAATCGCTCTGATTACTTACGGCATTCAGATGCTCCTGCCTCAGAGGAATATGGTGAAGTCATTCTGTAGTTAGTGGTAAAATATTTGTCAAATTGCAAAGACCATCCATTGTTGTCTCCTAAAATAAAAATCAGAGAGCAGAAAAGATCAAGAAAACAGAAATATTCTGGAGTGTTGAGGAAAGTAGATCCTCTCGTTAAAATAAATGCATGATTCTCAAACTTAGTGAGAGAAATATCATCTGGGAGCTTGTTACAAATCTGTATTTCGGGGCCCCCCCAGTTAGAGATCCTGATTTCACAGTCTGAGATGGGTTTCCTAGTCTCCATCTTTGACGGGCACTATAGTCATTCTTCAGCAAGTAGTGTTTGGACCACACTTTAAGAAACAGGACTTTAGATGCACTGAAACACAGCACACTGTTCTTAGCATATTAATTATGATTCTCTCAATCTTCTTCAAATATTTAAGCTGATATTGGAGATTATTAACATAGCTAAATGGTAGTGATAGTTAAATTAAAAAGAGAAGAAAATAACATGACCAGCACGATCTCATTCCTTTTTTTTTTTCCAAAGGCATTATGGTGTCACCGGTGTTGTTAAGAATGATTATCCTCTGCGTGCTTACATATTTTCTCATATACATTTTCTAGTTTTGATATTAAACTCCTGTATCATTTTAAAAAAGCAAAAATAGTAAAAGCCTTCATTTGGGGGAGAAAAAGAAAATAATTTTTCCGCACAAAATTCTTCACCTTTTAGTTATTTTTAAACATAAGAGTCAATGAAGCCAGTCATATGATAGAATGGGGATTTAAGAGCAGCTTCTCTGGATGTCATTGCAGATGGTACAAGCCTTCGTCCTACTGGGCAGGGGGGTGTTGAGTGTGATCCTTTCCAGAGTTTCTAAATTTTTTTCAGAATGCCGCCAGGACTCTTTAAGGATGCGTAAACATATAGACAGATGATAGAATTATAAAAGTTTATTCTATTTCCATAAGTTAGTATTAAATCTAGCATTGATTTTATAAATTATTTTTGCCATGAATGCATACAGTTAAGTGTCCCTTAACGATGGAGATAACGTTCTGTGAAATGTATCTTTAGGTGATTTCGTCGTTGTGTGAACATCATAGAGTGTACTTACGCAAACCTAAATGATATAGCCTACTATACACATAGGCTTTATGGTACTAATCTTATGAGACCACCATCATATATGTGGTCTGTCGTCGACCAAAACATCGTTATGCAGCACATGACTGCAATTCAAATCTGAAACTAGAGTTCAGGTATTACAATTTTGTTCAGTTGCATGGATTTGGTGAAATTGACTTTACCACAGGCATGGTTTCAACTCCTATCAGAGGACTTCCAAATTATATGTCCAGCCACACTTTATCTACTGTGTAACAGGCAGTCAGTTAATACAGGCACCTGAAACTCAATGTTCCCAAAAAGGAACTTATCTTTCCCTGTATAAACTTGCTACTCTTTCTAAATTCTCTGGATTGGTGAATAGTCTCCACAATCTATAAAAATGCCCAGAACAGAAAGGTTAAGTTTGTTGGGTTATGCTCATACTTGATTAAATATAACTTATATGATTTCCCCCTTCTACAGGTTATTTTCTTATTTTTCCACAACTCATTAACTCCTCCATGAAGATTGTATTTGGGAAAGGAAAAGTATTCTAACATAAATGCTGTATATACTTGTAATATTAGACTTCTTTTTAGAAGTCCTAGTAAAAGTGAAAAATTGGAAAGACAGATTATTTAAACATTATATTTATAGCATTCTCCTTCTTTTAGCATGACTCATTAGTTTTAAAATTTCTTTATTACAGAAGATTTCAAAATAAGCAAAGGGAGCAAAGTAGTATAATGACATCTCAATTCAGAGGGCGACAACTGAAGGACTTTAAGTTTACCAGCTGTGGACTTCAGCATGAGACTCCTGCTGGGCACCACTAACTAGGTGGACAAGGGACAATGCCCTAGAAACAGCGAATATGAGCAAATATCCATTGAACATCCAGGAACCAGTCCAAGGTGCCTGCCCAGCCCCTGACATCATGAGGATGACATTTTAGGCAGACAAACAGGAGGAAGGGAAGGAAATTTAAAAGACTGAGTTTGTGTAGCCTAATAGACACTATAACTTATTGAGAACATGGTGGATTTTGCGTCTGTCCGCTCCTTCTCCATTCAATCTTCAGTTTACAGTGCTTTCTTGTTCTTTAGAAGTTGCTAAGTTAAACCTATGTTTTCCAGACCCCAAGCAGCTAAGGTTCTTCTTATAGATAAGTTTCTATCAACTGGACGCACTCTTGTGAGATTGGAAGTTTGTAGACACCAGTCTTGTGGGTATCTAGTGGAAGTGGGGCAGTTCCAATAGCCAGCCTCAGGGTTCCAGCTTCATGGGTAAAGAGATGATTAGCAGTAATAGTGGTGGCAGCAGCAGATGCTTCTTGATCTTAGGCTTACAACTATGGCAGTGTGTTTCCCACCCCTGACTCCTGCTTCTGTAGCCTTTACCAAGATTCTACAAAGACATTCTTCGGTGTATGAAATCTCTTTTTACTTAAGCACTTCCCCCCGCCCCAAACAAAGCCCCAAAAAACTAGAGTGGTTTCTGTTTCTACTTTCCAGAGGAGTTTGCAGATAATAGACTCTCAAGAATAGAAACATTGTATTGGTTATCCGAACTGGTTGGTTCTGAAGATAATGGCAATCCTGTTACCGTGAGAAAATGAGATTCAAAGTTTATGGCTCACAGTGACAAAAAAGCTACTTAAATTACCACTTTTGGCTTCCTGGGATGATGTGCCTCTTAGAAAGCTAGACTCTGGCAAGGTGGTTACTATGATAAATCATTAGAATGAAAATGAGAAATTTCAGGGGTTGTGGAATGAGTACACTATGGAGATGCCCTGGAGAGATTAAAAAAAGAAAATGACAAACTTAGAGTCTGACGTTATCAGCTCAAAAAAGTTCAGAGAACCAGGAAGCTTCCAAAACTCTCTAAGATAATCTTTTATCTCTTATGACCTCAGGACTGACGTAGCCTCAAATCAGATAAAATCTGATGCAATGGGTTGCTGAGATTGCAATATAAGCAGAATTCACGTTTTGACGTATATTTTAAGTGAAGATTAGGACACTAATTTGGATAGAGAGGGATCCTGTGAATTTCAATGGGGCATTTGAGTGTGTTTAGCTGAATTTGATCACCCTAAATCCCCATCCCACTGAACCCCTCTTGGCAGCAGAAACAGCTGTCTTTCCCTGCCTGATGAGGTTAGTTGTAGTTGTTGGAGACATGTCAGTTACTTTCCTTGGGGTAAATAACTTGTTAACTCTCTCCGGGCCCTTTCATGATCATGCTTCTTTGCCTCCCAACCTATTATAACTGGAGTCAGATTCCAGCATGCCCCAGAAGACAAGTACCAGTTGGATTTAGAAAGAGAACATTGACATACCCAAAGATTTTGTTATTTTATATAAGCAGAAACCTAAGGAATTTGTGTGGGAAGAGTTTCTAAGAGTACTAGACCAGGAGGGACTATCACTTTAGCTTGGGCAAAGCTAATTAATACAGGTTTCTGGATTCAGTGTGCTAGCTAAAGGAGTAGTTTGTTAGACTGTTGACTGAAATCTGGACTCTGTTGCCCTAGGCTCAATGAAGTTGAGAGGCAAATGCATGTGGATGTTGAGTCACCAAAGGGATAGATTATGAGGGACATCGCCATTGTATTGTAGGCATGCAACAGATCATGAGTGGGTACTGTTGACTGACTCGCTCAACCTCTATTCAACTCCCACTTCATTGGTGTGCTCCTGTAGAGCAGAGACTGAAAAGCGTACAACATTTCACATCTCCTTTAGAGCTAGGATTTCGAGTGCACTCACATGTATTTTGATTGGTAGAAGAGTTGGAGGTCATTTTCCCGCTGCTATGTCTAAAACAGAGACATGGTGTGAAGATGCAATTGTGGCAGTGGCAGGGCATTTCCGATATTACCAGCTTTATGGATGCTATGTTGGTTCTGGGGGTGGCAGGGCTGACAGTGGTGGTGGCAGCAACTGTCTTAGTATCTGGATTGTAGCTATGGTGGTGTGCACCATACCTACAGGGTGGTTCATGTAGATTCAATGGCACCAATAGGGGCTTTGCTGACTCTCACTTTTCCAGCCCTTCTGAGAATTGTATAAGTATCTACTTTCTGTTTAACATACCTAGAGTGAATTCTGTTTCTTGCATTAAATCCTGATAGATACAGAGACTAACTGAATTACTGGATTAAAATATGGCTTACATATGATTGGACATTTAGTTAATTTGGGGAGCTCAAGTGGGATCTCATGAGTGAGAACAGAGCAGTGCATTTTTCCTGAACTCGTCAGCTTCAGTGTAATTGAGTTTTGTGGTCTCGCTACAGGAAAGTTGGTGACACTTCTCAGCATTTTCCTTCATTTCCATATGGGAATAGGGATAGGTCAGGAGCCATATGAAATGTTCTGTTCTACTGGTTGTTTGTTTCCTTGGTTGACAGGCTTTGAAATTTATGGTGTTGGATTGTCCCACTTTCCTGATTTGGCTGAGTTTGTTGACTTTTTGACATGTTTTTACTTTTAAAAACTTGGTTCATATCTTTAGATATAAGAGAGAAGAATTCTATGCCAGATTTTAATTCCCCCATTTTAACAGAGAAATTGAATATTAGCACTTAGTGCTGAGACAACTGATATTTAGCAGGCACGACCTACACTGTACTAGGTGCTTTATTTTATCCTCATAATAACTCTGGGTCATTATTGTCATTTCCACTTACAGAAGGAAAAACTGATTCTGAGAAGTTCAAGTGATTTGACTAAGAAAGAGAATATTAAAAATAACTAAAGAATTAAAATGATAAAATTATTTTAATATTTTCTTTTCTAGGCCAAAGAAATGATTTAATCAGTTTATAGTCTACCTATAGAATTCTAACTTTTGTGTGACATTGGCTTTAAATATTTAGCTATTACTATTTGTTACTTTTTTAAATGGAGGGCATAATAGTTTATAACATTGTGAAATGTCAGTTGTACATTATTATTTGTCTGTCACCATATATATGTGCCCCTTTGCCCCTTATGTCCCCCTCCCATTCCGCTTCTCCTCTGGTAACCACTAATCTGTTCTCTTTTTCCACATGTTTCTTTATCTTTCACACGTGAGTGAAATCATACTCTGTTTGTCTTTCTCTGTCTGGCTTATTTCACTTAATGTAATACTCTCAAGGTTCATCCATGTTGTTGCAAAAGGGACAATTTTGTCTTTTTTTATGGCCGAGTAGTATTCCATTGTGTATATATATACACACCACACCTTCTTTATCCATTCATCAGTCGATGGTACTTGGGTTGCTTCCACATCTGGCTATTGTGAATAATGCTACAATCAACACAGGGCTGCATAAGTCTCTTTGAATTGTTGATTTCAAGTTCTTTGGATAAATATCCAGTAGTGGGATAGCTGGGTCATATGGTATTTCTATTTTTAATTTTTTGAGAAACCTCCATACTGTTTTCCATAGTGGCCGCGCCAACCTGCATTCCCACCAGCAGTGTGTGAGTTTCCTTTTCTCCACATCCTCTCCAACATTTGTTGTTTTTTGTCTTGGTAATTATAGCCATTCTAACAGGAGTAAGGTGATGTCTCATTGTAGTTTTGATTTGCATTTCCCTAATGATTAAGTGATGTTGAACATCTTTTCATTGGCCATCTGTATATCTTCTTTGGAAAAATGTCTGTTCACATCCTCTGCCCATTTTTTGATCAGGTTGATTTTCGTTGTTGTTGTTGAGTTGTGTGAGTTCTTTATAGATTTTGGAGATTAACCTCTTGTTGGATATATGATTTGCAAATATTTTCTCCAAGTTGATGGGTTGCCTTTTTGTTTTGTTCCTCATTTCCTTTGCCTTGCAGAAGCTCTTTAGTCTGATGAAATCCCATTTGTTTATTTTTTCTTCTCTTTCCCTTGCCTGAGCAGACATGGTATTTGAAAAGATCCCTCTGAGACTGCTGTCAAAGAGTGTACTGCCTATATTTTCTTCTAGGAGTTTTATGGGTTCACGTCTTACCATCAAGTCTTTAATCCATTTGAGTTAATTTTTGTGTATGGCAAAAGATAATGGTCTACTTTCATTCTTTTGCATGTAGCTGTCCAGTTTTCCCAACACCATTTATTGAAGAGACTTTCCTTTTTCCATTGTATATTCTTAGCTTCTTTGTTGAAGATTAGCTGTCTGTATATGTGTTGTTTTATTTCTGGGCTTTTGATTTTGTTCCATTGATCTGTGTGTCTGTTTTTGTACTGGTACCATGCTATTTTGATTACTATAGCTTGGTAGTGTATTTTGAAGTCAGGGATTGTGATGCCCCCAGCTTTGTTCTTTTTTCTCAGGATTACTTTAGCTTTTGGGGGTCTTCTGTTGCCCCATATGAATTTAGGATTCTTCGCTCTATTTCCAAGAAGAATGTCATTGGGATTCTGATTGGGATTGTATTGAATTTGTAGATTGCTTTAGTTAGTATGGACATTTTAAATATGTTTATTCTTCCAATCCAAGTGCATAGAATATCTTTCCATTTCTTTACGTCATCATCGATTTCTTTCAGTAATGTCCTTTGGTTTTCATTGTATAGGTCTTTCACCTTGGTTAAATTTATTCCTACATATTTGATTCTTTTTGTTGCAATTATAAATGAGATTGTATTCTTGAGTTGTCTTTCTGTTAGTTCATTATTGGAGTATAGAAATGCAACTGATTTTTGTAAGTTGATTTTCTACCCTGCAACTTTGCTGTAGTTGTTAATTATTTCTAATAGTTTTCTGATGGATTCTTTAGGGTTTTATATATATAAAATCATGTCCTCCGAAGCTAACAAGAGTTTCACTTCTTCCTTGCCAATTTGGATCCCTTTTATTTCTTTTTCTTGCCTAATTGCTCTGGCCCAAACCTCCATACTATATTGAATAAGAGTGGCAAGAGTGGGCACTCTTGTCTTGTTCCTGTTCTCAGAGGGATGGCTTTCGGTTTTTCCCCATTGAGTATGATGTTGGCAGTGGATTTGTCATATATGGCCTTTAATATGGTGAGGTACTTTCCTTCTATATCCATTTTATTCAGGGTTTTTATCATGAATGAATGTTGGATCTCCTCAAATGCTTTCTCTGTGTCTATTGAGATGATCATGTGGTTTTCATTCCTCATTTTGTTAATGTGATGGATCACATTGATTGATTTGCAGATGTTGAACCATCCCTGTGGCCCTGGTATAAATCCTGCTTGATCATGCTGTATGATCCTTTTAATGTGTTGCTGTATTCAGTTTGCCAATATTTTGCAGCCATCTTCATCAGCGATATTGGCCTGTAATTTTCCTTCTTTGTGTTGTCCTTGTCTGACTTTGGGATCAGGGTGATGTCGGCCTCATAAAACGTGTTAGGAAGTGTTCCATCTTCTTCAATTTTTTGGAATAGTTTGAGAAGAATAGGTACTAAATTTTCTTTAAATGTTTGGTAGAATTCTCCAGGGAAGCCATCTGGTCTTGGATGTATATTTTTGGGAGGTTTTTGATTACTGTTTCAATCTCTTTACTTGTGATCAGTCTATTCAGGTTCTCTATTTCTTATTGGTTCAGTTTTGGGAGGTTGTATGAGTCTCAATTTATCCATTCCTTCTAGATTGTCTATTTGTTGGCATATGGTTTTTCATAGTATTTTCTTATAATCCTTTGTATTTCTGTGGTATCTGTTGTAATTTCTCCTCTTTCCTTTATAATTTTATTTATTTGAGCCTTCTCTCTTTTTTTCTTAGTGAGTCTGGCTTAGGGTTTGTCAATTTTGTTTGTCTTCTCAAAGAACCAGCTCTTCATTTCATTGGTTGTTTCTACTGTTTTTTGGCTTCAATTTCATTTGTTTCTGCTCTAATTTTTGCTAGTTCCCTCCTCTGCTGACTTGGGCTTTGTTTGTTTTTCTTTTTCTAATTCTGTTAGGTGTTGTTTAAGATTGCTTATTTCAGATTTTTCTTGTTTGTTAAGGTGGGCCTGTATTTCTATGAATTTCCGTCTTAGGACTGCTTTTGCTGCATCCCATATAAGTTGGTATGGTATATTTTCATTTTCATTTGTGTCCAGATATTCTTGGATTTCTCCTTTAATTTCTTCAATGATCCATTGTTTGTTCAGTAGCATGTTGTTTAGTCTCCACATATTTGCCACTTTTCCAGCTTTTTTCTTGTAGTTGATTTCTTGTTTCATAGCATTATGGTTGGAAAAGATGACAGAGATGATTTCAATCTTCTTAAGTTTATTGAGACTTGCCTTGTTTCCTAACATATAGGTTATCTTTGAGAATGTTCCACGTGCACTTGAGAAGAATGTGTATTTTCCTGATTTTGGATGGAGTATTCTACATATATATCTCTATTAAGTCCATCTGGTCTAGTTTTTCATTTAGTTCCACTATTTCCTTGTTGCCTTTCTGTCTGGATGATCTATCCATTGATGTAAGTGTGGTATTAAGGTCCCCTACTATTATTGTGTTCCTGTCAATATCTCCTTATAGGTCCATTAATCATTGCTTTATATATTTAGATGCTCCTGTTTTAAGCACATATGTATTTATAAGTTTTATGTCCTCTTGGTGGAGTGTCCCTTTTATCATTATATACCACCCCTGTTTGTCTCTCATTGCCTTTTTTATCTTGAAGCCTACTTTATCTGATGTAAGTATAGCAACATCTGCTTTCTTTTGCTCACCATTAGCTTGGAGTATTGTCTTCTACCCCTTCACTCTAAGCCTGTGTTTGTCTTTAGAGCTGAGACATGTTTTCTGGATTCAGCATATTGTTGGCTCCTGTTTTTTAATCCCTCCAGCCACTCTGTGTCTTTTTATTGGAGATTTCAATCCATTTACATTTAGAGTGATTATTGATATACAGGGGCTTAAGGCTGCCATTTCATCACTTGTTTTCCGATTGTTCTGTATTTCCCTTGTTTCTCGTTCCATGTATCTTGGACTGCCAATTCAGTTTGGTGGCTCTCTATGATGGTTTTCTCAGTTTTCTCTTTATTTATCATTTGTGTCTCTGTTCTGACTTTTTGTTTAGTGGTTACCATGAAGTTTATATAAAATATCTCATAGATGAGATAGTCCATTTTCTGATAGCCTCTCATTTCCTTAGTCTAAGCAGATTCCACCCCTTTTCTCTTTGCCATCTAAGTTATGGTTATCACAGCTTGTTCCATTTTGTGGCTAAAATGAAGTGATTATATTTATTCTTGATGTTTTCCTTCCCTTTATGTTTAACGTTGCAATTAAGTATTTGATAACTGTTCTGACAGAGAGTTGCAATTTTCGGATATTATCTGCCTATTTATCTCCTTGCTCAGGGCTTTGTAAACCCTTTCTTTTTCTTAGATTTGAGGGATGTCTTGATCATTTTTTGTAAAGGGCTAAAGGGGGGATCTTGTGGTGATGTTCTCCCTCAGCTTTCAATTATCTGGGAAAGTTTTTATTTCTCCATCATATTTGAAGAATATTTTTGCTGGATAGAGTATTCTTGGCTGATGGTTTTTGGTCTTTCAGAGTTTTCAATATATCATTCCACTCTCTCCTAGCCTGTAAGGTTTCTGCTAAGAAATCCACTGAAGGCCTGATAGGGGTTCCTTCGTAGGTTATTTTCTTCTGCCTTGTTGCCCTTAATATTTTTTCTTTGTCATTGACTTTTGCCAGTTTTATTAATATGTGCCTTTCAGAAGGTCTTTTTACATTGATGTAATTAGGAGTTCTATTAGCTTCTTTTACTTGTAATTCCAGCTCCTTCCTCAGGTTTGGGAAGTCCTCAGCTATTATTTGTTTGAACAAGCTGTTTACTCTTTTCTCCCTCTCTTCGCCCTCTGGAATACCTGAAATCCTTGTCACATTTCCTAATTGAATTGGATACTTCTCAGACAATTTCTTTATTTCTTTTTAGTCTTAGTTCTCTCTCCTCCTTGATCTGAAACATTCCTATATTTCTAGTCTCTAAATTGCTAATTCTGTCCTCTATAATATCAGCTCTGTTATTTAAGGACTTCAGATTTTTCTTTGTCTCATTCATTGTGTTTTTCATCTCCAGCATTTCTGATTGGATTTTCTTTATAGTTTCAATCTCTTTTGTGAAGACTTCCCTCTATTCATTAATTTTATTCCTGATTTCATTGAACTGTCTTTCTGAGTTCTTTTGTAACTTGTTGAGTTTTTTTATGATAGCTATTTTGAATTCTCTGTCATTTATATTGTAAATTTCTGTGCCTTCAGGGTTCATTTCTGGTGTTTGTCTTTTCCCCTCTGGCCTTGAGTATTAATATATCTCTTCATACTATTTGATGGGGTGAATTTGTGCCTTCTGGTGGCAGATTCCACCTACTGCCACCTAGTGCCATGGGGGGAGGGGGGGAGGCATGCAGGAGCTGTGTATTCTGAGCCAGCTGCAATGCCTGTCAGCTGTGCCTGTCTGAGTCTAGGCTACTCCTTGGGATCACAGCAACCCTGTGGGTGTTCCCTCAAATGGAAAAGCGATCACACAGGGGCTCAGGGCTGTCACTGCCTGCTCCCACAATCCCACTGAGACACACTCCCCACCTTCAGGGCTGCAGTGGCACTGTGGGCATTTGTGGCAGCTGGGAACTCATTTGCCTGGGTGGGAAGATCCATTGCTGTCTCTTCCCACATCGCACTAGCCATTGTGCTTGATGGGAGGGGCCTCCCCACTGGGTTTGAGCCTGGGCCACTCCCTGGGGACTGCAGCAGCACTGTGGGCTCTCCCATCAGATGGCAAAGGGATCATGCTGAAGCTCAGGGCTCCTGTCACCTGTTCCCACAGTCACCATCAGGGCTGCAGTGGTCATATGGGTGCTCCAGCTGGGAGAGCAGTCAAATGCACGCAGAGGGATGCCAAGGGGGCTGGAGATTCTCACCTATCTCTGCCACCTCCCTGGGGGTAGTCCATCCACCTTCAGCTGTGTAACTGCATTGGTCTCTCAGGCATCCTGTTGTGCTGTGTGGGTATCTCTGTTGATCAATGAGTGTCCATTTAATGGTAGTTTGAAGCAGGAGAGATAAGGGAACAGCTCATTCTGCCATGTTGCAGATGTCACTTAGATCACTGGCTTATTACAAAAGGCTATAAGGCAAGAATAGCCAGATTGAAGAGACGCATAGGGCAAGGTATGTGGGAAGTGTTCAGAGCTTCCTTGCCCCCTGCAGGTGCCACTCGTCCCAAATCTCCACTTGCTCACCAACCTGGAAGCTCTGTTACTTATTTTCTGTTTTCTGTTTCATATCTGTTACTGAGACTCTTACATCAGAATTGTGTGAGTTATACAAAAATTCATTTAAAGAAGAACCAGAAGTAGTTGTTAACTGGAATTTATGTTCACTATTGTTGTTATTCACTAAATCAATGAAAGTATTAAATATCATTAAGATACTACTAAAAATATTAATTTTAAGAAACAAAATCATTTTCATATTAATGTTACAAATTTTTATATGTTTATAAGTGTTATAGATAAAACATATAAGATAAGTCATTTGACTCTGGATATGATGGGATATTGACTATTTTTATGAACAAATTTTTTGTGTATCTACAGAGCCAGGGTGGGCTTGCAAGTGTCTGAAGGATTTAACATTCCAGGCTGCAGAGTCTTGTTGCACTTTGTGGGAGGAGGAGTTGCACACTTCATGTTCATGCTCATGTTCCTGCCACATCCACCTAGACCTCAGAAAACAGCAATGGAAATTAGGTGAGGTGACAACATTCCAGAACACAGGGTTATTTCTGTGGGTAGTGTTTCACTGCCGCTATGAAATTTATGAGATAAGGAGGTTGAGCAACTGCCAGAAGATGTTGATTTTCTTTTCACTCTGGTTCTTTAGCAGGCTCTATATTTAACTGAGCTTTTACAGATGAACTGTTTCAATTTGCTGCACTTTTACCATTAATAGCACAGTGCTTAAAATCATGGGCTTTGTGCCTTTTCCTAATAATTCTTTGTCCCTCACCATTGCTCTCTTGCCCTTCTTCTATTTTAAGGGATTCACTATATATGGCCTGAGTTGTAATCTTTTAGTCCAAGAAATTCAAATGATGTAGTTATTTATGCTGCTTCTCGTCTCTGTCTCTTTCTGAATCCTATTCCTTTTGTCTCCTTTCTACTTCGTTGTGTCTCACCACACACACACATGCACACACACACACATGAAAGACGGAAAGGTGGAGAAAGAGAGGTGATGTTGGGAAGGAAGTGGGGAATTTTACGATGCAGAAAGAAACAGGACAAATCTGTTTATATTTCTCCAAGTCAGAGCATATATTTTGTGGAGGAGATCTCTTTTTAAATAGCAGCATCTTCAAACAAACAAGCGTTTCAGTAATTAGTTTTTACCTTCCTTTCTGCCTTCCCAAAGCATTTTCTTCTTCTCACTCATTACTTCCTTCTACCAGAAGGCAGGAACATAGAATACAGAAAATGTAGCCAAAAATCACAAAGTTGGAAAGTTAACCTTTTTAAAGAAAACAGCTTTTGGTATACGTGTTTCTATATTTTAAATCCTGTAGCCTTCATATTTTATGTATGGGGCAGTGAGAACAGTTTTTCATACTTCAGTAATGAGCCCATTGAAATTTGATTCTCTGATTTTTCTTGAGTCACCAGAGGGTAAAGAGCTCTGTACTAAGGGAGTATTGTGTAAGGGGATATGTTTTCCATTACGTATTCGCAGTACTGTCAAAACAGCATTGATTAAAAAAAAAATTAATAAAAAAGATATTTTTTAGTTAAAAAATGATGTAACAATACTGTGAATAAAAATTAATGACATAAATCAAGAAAAGCCTGGTCTTGCATGTTGCATGAGCTCAGTAAATATTTAAGAGTTGAATGAATGAATGAGTCTCTGTCCTCAAAGATACTTCAGAGAAAACCCAGTCTCTCTCATGCTACAACAAAATTTGGAAACTGGAGCACTTATCAAATGCTCAGGTTTCCAGGTCCCTCTAGGGGAGATTTGGATCCTTTTGATTTACATATGGGGTCTGGGGATCTACATTTTCCATAAGTGCCCTAGGTGAGTCTTAGGACAAGTTTTGGAAGAACTGCATTGTGAGATTTGCCCCAATCAGCTGGAGACCCTCTCACAGTGCAGTGGAGGACAGCTAGAGTTAGTAACAGAAAAATCCTGTCAATCAGAAGAAGCTATATTTCTTTTCTTTAGCAAAGTTGCTGATTGTTAACAATCAGGTAGTCCAAAACACTCAAATAAGATGAATGCAAGTGGTCCCTAATTTAAGGGCACTTTGCTTAGATCTTTCTTATTACACTTATTATAATCCGTTTCATACTATGCTTGTTTGTACATGTATTTTATCTTGTTACGAGAGTATGGTAGGAAATAATCTTCTTAGCCTATGTATTTCTTTGTTTTTCTTTTTTTTGAGGAAGATTAGCCCTGAACTAACATCCACCGCCAATCTTCCCTTTTTGCTGAGGAAGATTGGCCCTGAACTAACATCCGTGCCCATTTTCCTCTATTTTATATGTGGGACACCTGCCACAGCATGGCTTGATGAGTGGTGTGTATGTTTGCACCTGGGATCCAAACTGGCAAACTCTGGGTTGCCGAAGCAGAGTGTGTGAATTTAACCGCTTTGTTGCCAGGTCTGCCCCTTAGCCTACATATTTTTTACATCTTTCAGCGACTACTAAGGTGCTTTTAATATAGTTAAGACATGGCTCTTACTAGCTCTGATAAAGTGTATAAAGCACATAAAATACTAAAACATTACTTCATTTGCAAGAAGCATTAATTATAATCTAGTTTAATGGAAAAGTAGATTAGACACACCAATTTGAATTCTAGACAATGCGTCTCCATCTCCCATCCTCTCAGATTCCCCTGGCATTGTCATGGTGGTAACGGTGGTGGTGGGGTTTAAGAGACGAGGTCTGAAACGGAATGGAAAGGTCTAAGTTTCCTGAATGAGCTAATTTGTCATGGTGTTATATTAGGCTTTCCTCAACTAGTTTCCCAGGATTCTCCTTGAGAAGAGTTCTGTGGTCAAATATGTTTGGGAAAATCTGCATCCCATATCCCCACTTGGAATTCATAATACATGCTGGTATGATGAAAGGAGAACTCAGGCATTAAAGAAATATCTATAATTTTCTTTAACCTTTTTTATAAGGTACTACACATTTTGGAAAGTGTTTGCTTTTACATTTGCACAAGAAAGAATATGCAGAGATCTGTGGTTTTCAAAGGGTAGAACCAGGACCAGCAGCATCAGCATCATTTGAGAACTTCAAAGGAAAGCAAATTCTTGGGCCTCACTCCACAGGCACTGAATCAGAAACTCTGTAGTCAGGGTCCAGCAATCTGTTTTAACACGCCCTCTAGCTGATCTGATGTGTGCCAGTGCTTGAAAACCACTGCTCCAGGGTAATTAATATCTTTCCAGGTGTTCTCAACTGGGTAATAAAATTGTCTGCATTGGGAAGTGAATCATTTCAACACCTTAATAGGGTGATATTCACCTGTGGTGTTTGTTAAAAATACAGATTTCTGGCCTCCACTCCTACCTACTGGATCAGCATTTCTGGAGATGGGGCTCAGGATCAGCACCTTTCAACAGCCCCGGGGGACTCTGCTGTAGCTGGGTCCTCAGAGCACACTTGTCAAACATGCCGACAGATTTTTGGGAACCACTCTCAAGTTCCCTGGATGTTTGGATTTTGAATAACCAAAAGTTTAGGGACTTGTGCTTCTGTCAGAGAGGAGGCCAGAACAAAGGAGAGTGTGGTGATCTTGTGTGTTAAATGGTCTCCTCTTTTATTAAAATGAAGACATAAATCCTATTGGTGACAGAGTATACATTGTATTGATTAATGAATGAATAAGTGGTTAATTTATAAAGATCAGATTTATGCAAAGTGGAGCATTCCTGATTGTCACGTATTTACTCAACTCTCAGCACCCATTCTTCCCAACCAGTGGAGCATCTTTTTCTCATAAAGTAAAGATCCCCAGAGTAGAAATGCCCTAGGTCATTGGAATAAACCTTGGGATGCAGCCTGGCCAGGCAGAGCAATTCATCAAACTAGTTGTGTGGAATCTCTTTGAATTTGAATGACAATAGCAATTTGTTAGACAGAATGCATACATCTCTTTTTGGACTCGTAGTACCTTTGGAGGCAACTCTTTGAAGAAATGAAGGGGTGTGACCTTATCCAGGGCCTATTTTAAAGGACATTAAGGCCACTAAAAAAAATCACCTTTTGTGTCCTATCTAGTAGGAAGAGTTCTGAGATGAAAGTCTTTGTGGAGTTAACCCAAACATCCTTTAAGCATTGTTGGATGAACATAGATAAACATATTTGAGGTTAAAATGAAGTTTGAGATTATAGAAGTCAAGGGTTCAGCTACTTAGGCATTTCCGATGCTACTTTGAGAATAATAAATAGAAAACCAGTCATTTTTGAACATTCAATGCATGGTTGTATCAATACAAATATTTGTGACTCATGTCATTTCTCAGACTGTGTTTTTAACCTTAAAAAAGACAAATCAGAGCCAGCTCCAGTGGCCTAGTGGTTAACTTCAGTACTCTCCACTTTGGCCGCCCCAGTTCGGTTCCTGGGCATGGACCTACACTGCTCTGTTAGTGGCCATGCTGTGCTGGTGAGCCACGTACTAAAACGCAGAGGAAGATTGGCATGGATGTTAGCTCAGGACGAATCTTCCTCAGTAAAAAGAATAAAAATAAAAAGTAAAAAAAAGGCAAACCACTAACTTTAACGGAATATTCTAAAATGAGAATAGCTAAGTTCTGCATTGAACTGCTTGGCATTGCCATCATTCTGACAGCTGTATAAAAAGCTGTACTTAGGAAATGAAGGAATATTTAGGTTTCCAGAATTTTCAATGCAGGCCCAATTAAAAATTAAAAGAGTTCTTGAATAGACTTCAAACATTCTTATAATTCTATTTAAAAATATATATCATCACCATCACACTTACGAATAAATACTGTTTATCTAATTCTCATAGATGAGTAAACGCCAAGCCAGGGACAGGAAAATATTCTGGGGATTAACTCAGTTATTCTTCTCTTGACTTCTTTGCACTCTCTGCCCTTTTTTCTACAGTAGGCAGCTAGAATTTTCCACTTTCATTGCCTTGGGGAAGGAATGACGCAGAAGTGCGCAGATAACAAAGGAGTCAAATTCTTAGTATTTGATTTTCAAAAGCCTAGCTTTGAGCATTGGAAATTGATTTGGAAAAACAAGAAGGAAGAGCCAGGCTTTGCTGTTTCTAGGCTGGACAAGAGACTTGGACCAGAGAGGGAGAGTGGAAGGGCCTTCTTTCCCGCCCTCCTCCCTGGGCTGAATCCGGGGGAAACCAGAAACTTTACCTTCAGTACATCTGCAAAGACCCTATTCTCAAATAAGGTCGCATTCTGAGGTTCTGGGTGGGCGTGAGTTTTTGGCAGATACTAACCTACTACGCCACTCAAACGTATTTGAAGAGCTTTCCATTTCCCCTATACATTATAGAAATATTAATATGGAAACGGGGTGACTAGTGTCTTCACCCTTTTCCTGCAGATCAGGCTGCTAACCGAGCAGGTAAGGGGTCTTCCGAGTCTGCAGAGAAGAGGCCTCATTACTCAGGTCTTCACGGTAGGGTAATTAAACCTGCCTCCAACAGGGAGACGGGGTTGGGTTAGTGCAACCGCGAGGGGGAGCCCTCTTGGTACAGCCTTTTGTTTACAATATGAAACAAGGAATCCTAGCAAATTCTAATCTGAAAATGCAAGTTCCTTTTAAATAAAAATCTACATGTAGTAAGTAAATTCCATAGCATCTGAGAATTTGATGCTACTTTAGTGTTTCACTTTTACTAGTGAGTTAGCGCTCAGTTTAAAATGGACATAAATATTCCTGAATGAGGAATCACCTTTCCGTAATCAGGTTTCCTTGATATATACGCAGGCGTATTCCCCCCAGTGTCTGAGAGTTTTAGCTGCAAAAGTGAAAGGTCGTTTCTTTTTTGGTTTGTCATCGTCACACTAAACACTTCTCTAATGACTCTTTAAGACTTATTTTGGCCTCTGTTGTGATTGTACCTGTGACGGTTCTGAGTAGAGATGCAAAGTGGGTTAGCGATACATGGTAAAAACCTATGGAAATTATATGGGAATTATACCAAGTGGCATAACTCAGGGAAAACAATTTGTACATTTGCATATTGAAGTTTATCAGTAAGGATCAAAGCTATTATAAAAATGGTGCAATCAGTTTTGACATGTTTGTCTATAGTTGTATAGAAATTCTGTATTGTCCAAATATTTTAGGAAGAAAGGGATTCCTGTGAATTCAACTGAAAACTTTAAACCTTTTACTTTTGCTTGCATTGTGTTCATGAAAAATGTTCAGTGATATGATGTCTTATGCTTTTTGGACTGAGATATTTTATTTTTCTACATTTAGTAAGCTGTTCTGTTACAGAGAAATTATGGGTTTTCTAAGAAAACTGGGAACTTAATAGCCAAATAAGAGTATTTGAAATGTGTTTATTTAAAATAAGTGTTTAAAATGCCTGTGATAATATAAAAAGTAACAGTATTTATAAATATAATTAGTTCATATCTTCGTTCAATACTTGAGGAATGAGTTTAATTTATTGAATGGTGTTTCATTTTCTTTGTGATGGCCCTAGATCTTATTACCACTAGTTCGATTTGACTTATTTCTCCACTTGAATAATTGTTATTGGGGTCAATGTTTAAATAGCTTAATAGAATAAGGGAGAGGATTGTGGACCTATTTTTTAGGATGTATCTTAAAAGGACCAATTAAAGAAAAAGTCCCCCCGCTTCCATTAGCAAAAGATTTTTTATTTGATAATGTACTATTAAGTTGTAAATGGTCACTCTACAAGTGACTTTTAGCTGTGGGTTTTTTTGTTTGTTTGTATGTTAAGTCGTATTTTATGTGATCGCAAATATATTTAATGCTGCTTATTCCAATATGCATGAGATTTATACATTCTGAAAAGAACCAACTTTTTGACTTAATTTAATTAGCATTAAACAGAATTTAAATATGGATGTCTTAAAAATGAACAGCCTGGGGAGCATAAATTATCCAGATACCATAAGATGAAGGTAAAAGAACAGCTGGTGAAAGAAATTAATGTAATGAGAAACTAGAAGAAATAACTACATCTCATAATTTTTATCACCTGGATCCTAAAGATTGGGGTGAAATTCTGCCCTCCTTCCTGGGAAGTTCCAACCTACTCATGCAGGATGCCAATTGGCCATTTTTGAGGTTTTTAGTAAAGTTCAATTTTTTTGTATTTCTAGATGCCTGCAACTAGTTGAGTGTCAGTTTTTCTTATAGAAACTAAAAAATTTGGTAACAGTGGTAATAATGGAGTTTGTTAGCGAGTTAGAATGCTTGCATACCATACAGAAAACTTGATTCTACTTTATTTCTACTGTTGCTACTATTTTGCATGTATTCCTTATTTTCTGCTCACCTGGCTTGGTTTGGTGGTTCTCCAAATCTAGTGTTCATCAGAATGACATGAAGAGCTTATAGAAACATTGCCAAGCCACTGGCAGAGTTTCTGATTCCATAGGGCTGGCATGTGGCCTGAGAACCTACATTTCTACCAACTTCATGGATGATGCTGATGAGTTTGGTCCAGAATTACATTTGGAGGTCCACTGGTTGAGGTGAATTTCAAGAGTTATGTGATTCTGGTATAAGAAGATGAGGAAGAGTTTAATACAGTATTTGTTATATAGACATCTTCATAAGAGTGGATTACGATTTTCCCATATTTCCAAGACTAGACTTTTGGGTTTTCAAATGTTGACAATGGTGGATAAAGGAAGTTTTAAAATAGCATACTCTTTTTTTGTTTAATAACAATATTTTAATATTAATTGCTTTTCAAATGTCAACTGCTTTTTTAATAGTTAGTGATAGTTGATTAAACAAAATGCTATTCATTTTCATATGCCAATGTTTAAAGTATTTCTATGCACATATAGCTAGAACTTGAGTTATTCCATCCATGACCTGAATATTTCATTTTCATAAAAGTTAGTGGTACACACCATTCCCTGCTCATGTGGGAGAGCCCTAAGATGACAGATTAGCAGGACTGTGGGAACAGATTGCTTATACCACCTTGACTCGACTTGCTTCCTATTTCCCTTCATCCACACAAACCAGGACTTCCCTGGTTTGGAGTCCAATCAAATGCAAACAATTCCTGGGATAGAATTAAAAAGATGTGAACTCCAGATGTGAACTGCCAAGTAGAGTAGTCAAAAATCTGATCTGCACAGAGTTCTTAAGTGACTATTATATGACAAGCATTTTTATATACGTAATTCACTTAATCCTCATAATAAATTTATTATTGCAATTTCACAAATAAGGAAAATGGGACTTTGCCGAAAGAACTGACTTGCCCAAATAACAACAGATAGAAAGAGGCACTTCTGGGATTGGAGCCTGAACCTTCCGACTCCTGGTTGAGGAATCTTCCTACAACTCTGTTTCTATTTTAAAAAGAAATCAAAGAAGGTAAGGAAAAGTTCTTACTCTTGTTGTGATTATTTTGGTAAACTATTGACAATATAATGATTTTATATTAATAAATTTGGAGTCTTAATTGTGAGAAATCGATTCCAACTCAGGATTAAATAGTTTTTTAGGAAATTTCTGTTTTAGCCAATGACAGTGATTAGTAAGCTTTTTGCCTTTTAAAAACTACAAACCCTTTTGCAGAGCTGATAAATTATGGACACTTCTCTCATTAAAAATGCACAGGTACACAAATACAGAACATTTCATAGTTTTCAGAGGATTCACAGACCCCCTGAAGATTTTCTTGAGTCACAAAGGGTTCACTGACAGTAAGATAAAAACCTCCATTCTGGGATCCTCAGCTCAAGGGTAGAGTATTGGTGGCAGGAATCTTTTTACAAATACATAGAAACTAAAAGCAACTGCTTGGAGTTTTTCTTTTGAGGTAAAGATGTTAAAATCTTTAGAACAACCAGCTTATAAACTTAATAAAGTGAGCCAAATAATAATTAGAATCTAATTTATGATTCTTGTTGTAGATTTGGTTTGAAAGAGAAAAGAAGGGAAGAGAAGACAAGCATGAAATAGAGAAGTTGAGAGAGTAAAGGAAGAGGTAGGGGACAGTTAGAGAGGCAGAATGGAAGTGGGGAGACATGAAAACGATGAAGTAGAAAGAGAGAGAATGGTTCACAGACCCACAGAGAGTGGAAAAACCACTGGGAGGAAGAGAAAGTGAAAGAGGTGGAAAAAGAAGAAGCCATTATGGATAGATACATTTCTAAGCTGATGTTTGTTCCGATTATGTATGGTTTTCACAAGAGTTAAGCCCATACTTGTCACCAGAATTCAATTCTAAGTATAAAGCAACAGGCCTTAATGTTTTTCCTAGTGTTACATTCTCTCTATTAAAATTTACCAGGATTGAGAGTAATGAATATAATTAAGGGCCAAATATACCAATCTACATAATTTGTCTCTTGCCAAAATAAACTATCGTTACATTTTCAGGAGTTGTGGGAAAGCTTACCCACCCCCTGACTAACAATCCCAGAATCAATAGGATACACACACGTACCTACATACACATATAACTACCAAATCAAGAGTGTAGAAAAATATCATTCCTTCAATTATCAGCTGCTGTTTCAATAAGATAAGTAAATAGACAAATCACAGTTGTTCCTAGAAATATTTAGATTGTTTACAGATAGGACTCCCTAAAATCACGCAGTGACCCTCTCTCCAAGCCCCTTGCGGTGTGACTTTGCAGCTCCTCTCAGCAGGAGGAGGGGTCTGTTTCATCTCTTGAAACAGGGCTGGCCTGGTGACTTCCTTTGGCAAAGATGTGGTGGAAGTGCCAGTGTGCCATTTCTGTGCCCACACTTCAAGAGGCCTTGCACACTTCCACTTCGCTCTTGGGTGCCCTGTCTCTACCATGAGAACAAGCCTGGCTTAGCCTGCTGGAGAACCAGAGCTGAGTCATGCTGGTTGTTTCAGCCAAGGTCCCAGGCATGATGACAAAGCTGATCCACAGATGACTGCGGATGCATGAGAAAGTCCAACTCAGCCCAGAAGAACTGTGCAGCTGATCTCAGCTGAGCCCAGCCTGAGCTGCTGATCCAGAGAATCTGAGTTAAACAAATGGTTACTTCTTAAGCCACTAAGTTTGAACATAGCTACAGCTGACTGATACCCCAGCTAACATTTATTGAGTGCGAATTCTATGTCAGGTCCTCTGCTAAGCATCTTAGATAACTTCTCACTGAATCTTCTTAACAGCCCACGGACACAGATGCGCTTATTATTCACATTTCACAGAAAAGAAAACATCTCTTTTAACCTCTTCATAGCTAGAATTTATGCCAGGTGTCCCAAACCTGATCTTTAAACTCCAATGGCATATTGCCTCTGTCTGAATTTTCTGGTTGGTGAATCCCAAGAAACTTGTATAAATTTAAGGATTATTACTACGAATTCTTACTTGGTCTCTTTGACTTTAGCATGAAGGCACAAGTTTGCAAAACTTTTTCACTGAGAGACTACTTTTGGTGGTGAATTTGCTGCTCCTACCAGATTCCTTTTCCTGCTTCCTGCCACCGTGTCAGTTGGCGGAGAGCTCTCATGTCACTCTCCCTGTCTAAAATTGCTGGCAGCTTGAGGGGGAAGTGGTTGGCAATGGCAGAACACTTTTATCTTGGTTAAAAACACTTGTGTAGTCTTCAGTTATTTTAACAAGATGGTATGTATTCTTTTAAAGAAGAAAACACATATGTATAGGCATCCAAATCGAAGGTAATTGTGGCTTAAGCTCACCAGTTTAGACAACGTGCTTAATGTTTAGTTACCCCCACCACCTAGAGACGATGTTCCAAACTGAGAAGGTTAGTATCTTCAAGAGGATGCCTTATAAGGTCTGTAATACTTGGGAGAGTGATAACAGCAAGGTGTCTCCAGTGTATCAGTTGTTTATGCAACACTTAGAGTGGTTGCACACGTCTTTGTCCTCCAAAAAGAGTACCTTGTTTCCCCGTGAGTGAAGAATCTCATTGTTTTACATTGTTAACCAAAGCTATTTTTTTCCAATGAGTCAGACGCAGCCAATTCAAGTTCTTTTATAAATCTGTGTTTTTGAGGCTTTGGAAATTTGAACAATATCCTAACTGAAAGTCAAGTTTCCCCAGGTATTCTAATTGGCCAGAAGCCCTTCATAAAGTCATAAATATGGTTGTCAGTTATATAATAGGTAAGCTGGACTTTGGTTTTTTCTTTTCTAGGTCTCGTTTTCCCGTCATAACTATAGTAAGCAAAAGATAAGAAAGTAATAGCAGCTAACACTGAAATAGTACCTGCTGTATGCTTGTACTCTTCTAACCCATTACATTTAATTTCCCCCAATTCTCTTAGTGGAGGTACAATTTTCAAACCCTTCTGCAACATGAGGAAACTGAGGCAAAGAGAGTTAAGAAACACTTTTAAGTTTACATAATTGGTTACTGTTGCACCAGGGTTCAAACCAGGCAGTCTGGTTTCGGAGCCCATATTCTCAATTTCTATACCATTCTGCTCTAAGTCATTAACTGGGTAGATTTGTGGGTTAAAAAATTTACTATGTGCACAATCACTATTTTCCTGAAATATTGGCTGTGATGTAAATACATAGAAAAGAATGGGTATTTTAAGTTATTGAAACAAATGTAAGATTTCCTTCAGCGGCATGTAGTTTGTATTTGAACTTAGTTTTCTCTTCTCCTATTTCTCTTTCGGTTATGATCGTTCTCAGCGACTTCACCTTCAGTCCTTCCGTCCCTGCTTCTTGCTGTGACTACAGGCATTCACTCACCACAGTTGTACTCATCGGCCTGGTTCCCACAGTCGTCCACACCGTTACAATGAAGAAACTGGGGCAAGCACTTGGTCATGTTCCCACAGGGGAAATAGCCGAGGGAGCACTTGACGTGCTGCCCACTCCCATGAGCAACTGTGATGAAGAAAGACGGGAGAGAGTTAAAACAAAGGCATTGCAAAAAGTGGTTTCCCCCCATATCCTATCAACATTTGCTCTTCTCATTCTGGCGTGTACAACCCTATGTATGGCAGCTTCACCCTGCTTACTAGCCAGATGCCAACTATTTTCCAAGAACCTCCATTGCAATAGGATGTTCTTTCTCATGTCCTTAGAAGGTGCCAGAATTCTCCTCTCTTTGCCTTTGCTCATGCTGTTTCCTGCCTGGAATGTCTTCCTCATGCCTCTTTTACTATGAAGTATCTGCCTGTATTTTACAATTTAGCTCAATTCCCCTCTTCTTTTTCGAAAATTTTTCTGCCAACTTTACAAATCAGGAATTTATTGCATTCTTACTGTTAGCTCAGAATCAAGGCTGGTCTTGTACTAGAGGAGGAAGAAGACATAGGAAAGCATGTGCCACGTGCTCTTTCACATATAGGCTCCTTCCTAAAGCTGAGGCCCTGTGCAAGATTTTATGTGTACAACATTGAATAAAACGGAGTTCCCGCCCTTTTCAGATAGGCTTCTTTCACTTAGTAACATGGAGGGAGTAAGAGTTCCTCCATGTCTTTTTCTGATTTAATAACTCATTATTTTTAGTGCTGAATAATATTCCATTGTCTGAATGTCCTGAGGGACATCTTGGTTGTCTCCAAGTCTTGGCAATTATGAATAAAGCTGCTATAAACATCCATGTGCAAGTTTTTGTGTGGACATGAGTTAACTATACTATTTTAAAATCTCAGACTTATATAATTTCACAGACTATGGTAGACTCCAAGTATAATTCTCTTGCTTATTATCCTTACCAAGTTTGTACATCTTTGACACTTTCTAGAATAATTGTCAGTTACAAAGAGATAAAAACAGAATAATTTGAGCAGTTGATGAGGCTTATTATGTAAAAATGTATTTGTGGTCTATCATCAAAACATGAAAAGAATAAAAGTGACTATTTCCTTTGTAAGGTATAGTGGGACATTTTAATAACAGGGCAAGTGACATTCTCAAAGAGAAGCAATCTGTCTGTGTCAGGTTTCAACTGTACTTAGTTGTTTCAGAGCACATAATTTGATTCAGTAAATAGTCAAATTTATGTAATAATGAGCTGATTTCAAATAAAGTTGCAAATATAGTATAAAGAACTTTTTTCTCTCCATCTGAACCATTTGAGAGTAAGTTCTTGATCAGATGTTCAATCACTCCTAAAAACTTTGGTGTGCATTTCCTACTTAAAAAAGGACATTCTTCTACATAATCACACTAGAACCACCGGAATCAGGAAATTAACACTGACACTTTAGTACCATTTAAACCTCAGAATCCATTCAACTGTCACTTATTGGCTGCAAAATGTCCTTCATAGTAAAAGGATCTAGTTCACACCACTCTCTGCATTTAATTGTCACATTTCTTTAATTTCTTTTGATCTGGAACAGTTTCTCAGACTTTCCCCATCTTTCAGGACCTTGACACTTTTGAAAATTGAGGATTAATTGTTTTGTAGAATATTCCTGAATTTGGGTTGTCTGATGTTTCATCGTAAACAAATTTAGGTTATGCACCTTTGGCAAGAAATTCACGGAAGTGATGCTCATTTCAACCTGTCAGGTAGTGCAAGATTTTTAGTTGTCTTGTTACTGATGATCACTTTAGCCACCTGATTAAGGTGATGTGCCCCAAACTTCTCAATTGTAAAGCTAGCCTTTGTAATTAATAAGCATTTTGTACAGGCGTACTTTGCGATTGTGTACAAATCCCTTCATTCATCAAAACTGTAATTGATTCATTTATTTATTTCTATCAGATAGACTTATAGTTTCGTACTTTACTCAATGTGGTAAAATCCATTAATTATCATAATTTACTTTGATGTACACATTGTCCAAGATTCGGCCAATGGGGACTCCTTTAACTTAGCTTTGGTGTCTTTTTGACATTTACCCATCGTTCTTTGTGCATGTCCTTGCTTTTTGCACAATAAGAAGTTTCAAGATCTTTTTGTACTTTCCCTGTCACAGCCCTGTAATCAGCCTTTTCTCTAAGGAGCTCTGGTTCCTTGTACAGTAGAATGATACATAGAAGCCAAGACGTAGGCCCTAGGTATGCCCATTGATACTGGAGTATCACTGCTACCAGGCCCTCTCAGGAGACAGACTAGGAAATCTATGTATAGTTAGTCATATATACACACAGTTACATCTATATTTATTTCTTGATATTATCTCTGAATAAGAAAACTCTGATTTGGTGCTGACCTGGTGGCATAGTGGTTAAATTTGCATGCTCCACTTTGCTAGCCTGGGGTTCACAGGTTCAGATCCTGGGTGTGGATCTATCACTGTGTCAAGCCACACTGTGGTGGCATCCCACATAAAACAGAGGAAGACTGGCACACATGTTAGCTCAGTGACAATATTCCTCAAGCAAAAAGAGGAAGATTGGCAACAGATGTTAGCTCAGGGGCAATCTTCCTCAGAAAATAAAAAGAAAGAAAGAAAAGAAATCTATGATTTCATTTCTAAATCCTAAACAACACTATAGGATTCCATCTAGTTTTCACCCTTTACATATCTGAACTCCTTTCTCTCTATCTTTAATATAGTTGTTATTTTGACAAATCTTCCCACATGGATGCCCTCCTCAACCCCATTCAGCTCTGACCCCTATCATGGCCATCTTTCCTACATGAGCATTGCCCTGTTTGGGATCTGATACATGGTGCCAGGCACCCTCTCCACCTGTGACACCTCCTCATGCCAGTGGGGCTCCAGAATTCCTCTCTGGGCTATCACAGCTCCTCTATCACTCCCAGCACAGATGAATACCTTTCTCTGATTTACCAAATTGCTTTGGGACTCAATTGTTCAGGAAGAGAAGTGGCAGAGTAAGGGGCTCTAAGTGACGTTTATAGGAAAATTTTGGGGAGGGGAAGGGGATCAGAATATGCTATCCCAGAACATGCCACTTTGGCATAGGATTATTTTGAGCTGAAAGCAATTGAGAAAAAGTAAACACAGGAAGAGCTCTCTACCCTCCCCCATCTGCCTAAAAGCAAGGCATAGATTCCCCTTTCCCTCCTTTCTCCCACACCAGGAGAACAATCTCACCACTGGAGATGCAAAGTCAGCACAGAGATGAGTCTGCACGAACAGACCTTACTCAAATAACATTTACTTCCATCGGTTTACACACACATATACGCCTTCCCACAATTTGCCGCGCTAGAAGCTCCACCCCCTTTTCTTTGTCTAGTCGCTTCTCCACAATTTGTCACCCTTTGTTAAGATGGTATATAAGCCCTCAAGTCTAACTACTTCTTTGAGTTTTCTCTTCTTTTCTGTAGAGTCTTAATGTATGTGAAATTAAAAATCTTAACATCAATAAAGTTTGTAAATTTTTTTTCTCTTAATCTGCCTTTGTCAGTTTAATTTTCAGGTCTTCGTTATAGAATATAAGAGGATAGAGGGAAATTTTTCTTTCTCTACAAAGTCAAAAGCAAAATCGAAAGAAGTGGAAAAACTTTTTTTTCCTTTGTACTATGTTTCGTCGTGGAACCGTGTCTTTAAGAACAACAAGTAGTCATACTGTAATAGCACGAATATCTGGATTAAATGATATTGAATTTCTCTGGAAGAGTATACCCACAGAGTTACAGAAGTAATAGTTCACAGTGGAGCAAGTAAACATGCCACAGGCACGTAACATAGCTATCCTGCTGCCCTGAGTGCTGTTTTTGCCCTGCTCTAGCCTAAATATTTCAGTGGTTGACAATTTTAAAGGGATGAGAGAAAAGAGAGTTTATATTTCAGTGTGAATTATCTGAACTATCCTCTTTGGACTGACATTTCTCAGAAAGTCTCTGAGCCTTGGGTGCTAAGGAGGAGTCACCTTTTCCACTGCTGAGTAGCTTCCAGCCTCCCTGGCTGTAGCCTTCTTGGGGTTTGGATGTCCTGCAACCTCTATATCTCTTAGATCTTTCTCATGTAGAGTGTCTCAGAGGAACTTAGCCTTCTTCCAAACATGTATAGCCATACCCAGGAGCCCACGTCTACTTATCAGGCAGTAGAGATTATAAAGAACAACTAAGAAATCCCCCCTACCCTCTGTAAGCTTCCAAAAGATCACTATGCCTGGCACTGTTGGGATATGGAATGGAACGCAAACAAGTATTGACAAGAGATTTTTACATATTGCTATGGGGCAACTTCTGGTTCAAAACTGATTTGGCTTGAACTAAAGAAGCTCGACTTATTGTCTGTCAAGCATACACTGTACATCTGCTTTAAACATTAAAGAATGTGCCGTCTTAAGATAAGACGCTTACTACTTCTCTTATGCATTATTGGTAATGCCCATGTTGGTGCCTTTCTCAACATCAGGGTCACATTGACCTGCTAATTTGCAACTGAATACCTCCTTGAAACTGAAGACTATGTATCTTGGGCATGTTTAATGTATGTTCTTTTTTCTAAAAAGGTATAAGACTGTACTAAACCATGCTTCTCCAGGACGCTTTCTTCTTTTGTGCAAACTGTCTTCCTGGGTCATAATCCTCACCCTGGCTCAAGTAAAACGCACCTTTTGTCTCTTATCTCTAGAAGGGTTATTGGTTATTTTGCATTGACAGTACTGCTATTGAAATTAATTTTTTTGTGGCAAAATGTACATAACATAAAATTTACCATTTTAACCCTTTTGGAGTATATACTTTAGTGACATTAAGTACATTTACATTGTTGTGCGGCCATCACCACCATCCATCTCCAGAACTTTTCCATCATCTCAAACTGAAAAAAATGGTTAGATGCCATGAAGTTGGTGGCAATGCCTTAACCACGTACATGTTGTGCAGACCTGAGGGCCTCTTCCATCCTTGTCAAGGGGAGTGATAACCTGCTGTCCTTTCATAAAAATCTAGAAAACCCTCTTGAATGACATAATGCCCAAATTATTTGTCTAGATCCAAAGCTGCCATGGTTATTGCGACTTCACTTTAAAAGATGTATTCATACATTAAATAAACAGGAAAACAGCTGTTCTCATATGACCATCTAACTGAGCAAGTTCTATTTTGCTGAGTCTTTATAGTTCTCCCACTTAAAAAAAAAAATTCTATTTTATTCTGGCAAGACCGTGTAACATGAGATCTACCCTCTTATATTTTTAAGTGTATAATGCAGTATTGTTATCTATAGGCACAATGTTGTACAGCAGACCTCTAGAACTTATACATCTTGCATAACTGAAGCTTATTAATACTTTTGGTTAGCAACTCCGCATTTCCCTCTTCCTGCAGCCCCTGGGAAACCACAATTCTACTCTCTGCTTCTATGAGTTTCACTATTTTAGACACATCATATAAGTGGAATCATGCAGTGTTGTTCTTCCATGATTGGCTTATTTCACTCAGCATAATGTCCTCAAGGTTCATTCATGTTGCATATGGCAGGATTTCTTTCTCAAAAAGCTACTGTCATTTGAATGTGAGGGATCACTGGCTGCATTGGATAGGATTGTTTAAGTGAGGTTGAAATGTTAACTTTTGAATAGTTTTGTATTTGAATCGGCTCACATATGGGCCTATAACGGTTACCAGTTGGACAAACTAGTAAGAAAATTGGTAAGACCAGACCCCTACCTTCCTCAGGGCATTGAATCTTGATAGTTTAGTGACTGTATTTGATAACTAAGGTTGGAACAGACTGTGCAGTGCTGAGAAAATGTCATTGTTTACTGACTAGCCAGTATGTAGCGCTTAACAACCCCTGGGAGAGTCCCATGTTCTGGTGCAGAATTCTAAGTAACCACATATTATACGCTGGGAGCTGAAAATCTATTATATAACCAAGAATCACAAGACAAAAGAGAGAGAAGAATCTAAGCCCGTGAAGTTTCTGTGTTGTTCTTTGCACTTGTCTTTAGTGTGTCTCCAGGGATGTGAATGCAGGCAGAGTCAGAACGAAAGCAGAAGATATACTCAAAATCCGTTAAAATATTTATAAGGGTTGTGGCCCTGTTAGACAGAAGGAATAAGAAAAGAATAAGAAGTGAACATGACACTGAAGAGATTAGTGAAGGAAGTTGTCCTCAACTTTGTTGGGGCACAGAACTCTGCCTACTGAAAGTGAAAGAAGTGATGGATAAATGAGGTAATGATATGACAGGAAAAACTGTGAAAGACTTTGAAATGGGCAAAAAAACATAAGGATCACCGGGCCAGGTTGTCTCCATCTTACATTGTCTTTGAGCTATTTTACAACGCTGTAAGTTGTGGAAAATTTGTAGTGATGCAAATGACTTTTGTCCAAAGAAGTGTAGATTGTGTGTGACAGATAGAAACGCAGATTTTGAGAGATTATTGATCTTTGGCCATTTTCACATCTCTTAAGCAAATTGACTTCAGCACTCTATTAGCCTATATAGACACACACGTGTGTGTGTGTGTGTGTGTGTGTGTGTGTGTGTTTTGAATTCTCCTTTGAATTGACTAATATCTTACTGGTTCTCTCATTAGTAAATGAGTTAAGTCTTTGAGGCATTTTCAGTTTCTATTTGTGTGAGAGTCATTATTTTATGCCCTACTCCCCCTACTCCTCCTCGTTCTACTTCTTTTTATAGCATCATTTAACAGGTGTGGGGACTCATTTGGAACCCCAGCGTTGGTATGCAGGTTATTTTAGGCTGAAGACATTTGAGAGTCCACAGATGTAGAAAGAACCCTTCTTGGATCTTCCCCTATCTGACTAAAAGCAGGAACTTCTGGGAAATGAGGTTGTTGGGAAGACTCTAGCCCCAGAAAGAGACCAAGAACAAACCTACCATAAATCCCCTCTCTGGGGAAGTTTCACGGCCGAGAAGAAGAGGAAAAGACCAGTTGTATCTGCATAAACAAGCATTGTCACAACCTATCTACTCTCACATTTGTGCTCCTAAAAATGCATTTGTCTTTTCTAAAGAAACTTATTTGTTCTTCCCTAGAGGCCTTTTCTTCTGGTTCCCATTTTCTTACCAACTCAGGTATAAAAGCTCCTAACTTTAACCATTTAGAAAGCTAGCTTCTTTTGTTAGCTCCAGTTGGTATGCACACAAATAAACTTTTTCCCTTGTTAATCTGCCCTTTGCCAGTTTAATTTACAGGTCCCCAAGGGCTGAACCTAAGAGGGGCAGAGGAAAAGTTTTTCCTTTCTTACACAGGTCTAACTTGAATACAGAATATGTGGACTTTCAGACCAACTGCTCTGATGGGTGTGCACTTGGAGTTCTCTACTGTTAGAGCTTCAGGTAGAATTATCACGGACATAAGAAACTCCGCATACGGTGTTGTAGTAAAGAGATCCTGGCTCAAAAGCAGCTTCAGCTTGTTTGAAACAAAACCTCTGTTCATCTGGTCTGGCAAAATTTTCCCCGTAATGGATACATGTTTTTTCAACAGTGATAAATTTTAGAATTAAATATAGAAGTAATAAAATTGATAATATGTATAGTAATGGTACTGTATTTTAATGTAGGAATAATCTATACTAATGAAATTTAAAGTACTTTTAAAGTTTAAGAGAATTAGGCAATTAAAGAATAACGTTAACTTAGTAACTGCAATGTAAAATAGATACTGAGTTTAAACTTGTAATTTTATGTTAGAAAATTTGACCAAGTTAATAAGCAGCATAGGAATATTTAAGCGAACTTTACGTTTACTATATTTAAAATATATTTTATTGGATTTTCTAGAGTTTTTAAGCAAGCATTTAAGTATGTAAAATAAAATTCAATCATTACATTTAAAATGCTGTTTAAAATAGTTCAGTATATTTAACTAACTTAGCCTTGAATGGGATTGGTTGTTAAAGGAATTCAGTTTATTCAACTTGAGTTAAATATTAATAAAGTAAAAAATGAAGGTGATTGTTTTTATTTTACAAGATTCATAAATAGAATATAAGGTTTGTAAATTGAAGTTAAAGGCTTAATGGAAACTAGGTTTTTGCATTTGTTACTATAAGAAACTAGTATTAATTTAAAACCCAAGTATGGTAGACACCGTTGATTTGCTTACTTAATAGTAATTCTCAAAACCCGTCCTCTTGCTGCCCTTCCATTATAGAGGCTGGAAAAGCAAAATATCTTCTTTCCCAGCTCCCTTATTTCTAGGTGGCTAAGAGGCACAGTTCTGGCCAATGAGACATGGGTAGCAACCTGCTGAGGAAGTCCTGGAGGTGTTAGCTTTCCCAATATAAGATGCAGATAGAGTTGTTGCCATGCTTTCCACTTTCATCCTGCCTTGAACATGATGTAATACGTGGAATTGCAGCAAAGGTCTTGCAACTATGAGGTAAGAAGCATGCTGGCAAGGCCAAGAAACATTTCAGCAATCAGAGAAATGCCGGCCCTGACATCATTAGCCTACTCAGACTCCTCTTTACATGGGAAAAACAAACCCCTCTCTGTTTAGGCCATGGTGGGTCAGGTTTTCTTTATTTGCAAGAAAATGCATTCCTAACTGACATACTCAGAAACCCAAAGTGTCTTTTCCGTGCACACAGTCTGTTTCCAGATAGGAAAAAATCCCACATTGGCTATTTATTTGAGTGAATGATGAAATGAGTAAGTGAAGGAATGATGGGGCTTGCTGGGACAGCAGTGGCAGGAGACCATGATCCCTGAGCCTCAGGTAGGAATTGCCTACACATTCCTTCAGAGTTGGTGGGATTAGCCATCTCTGTTGGGCCCTTTAGATCAAGTGGGAATAAAAGCATCATGAAGCTATCAAATCTTTCTTCGGTACCCAGTCTACTGCAAGCCCCAAGGGAAATGTCTGGGGAGTAAGAAGATGGTTTAGGGTATGGAGAGATTGTTGGGACTGACATGCAGACAGATATTTTGTGTGATGTGCTCAGTGTAGCAGGATGGTCTCTGGCAATCTTGCCGCTTTGTCACCTGCAGTCACCTGGGTTAGTTACATCCGTACAAGTGAAGGAGAGAAAACCAGAGAAAAGCTTTACCTTCATTTGCTTCCCAAAGAGATTATTTTAACTTTCCTGGAATAGAGGAATAGAGCCTGTCTTTACTCTTGGGAAATGAAGTCCTTAATGACCAAAATAACTTGGTTTTGCATTCACGTATGTCCATAGTTCTGAGGTTTCTCTAAGCTGACAGTAAGTAGTTTAATTTCATTTACCAAGTTTATTGCAATTCACTAATATCAATATAACAACAGAAGTATTTAGAAAAATTATTGTAGAATTTTGCAGGAATATTAATTTACCATTGGAAAGACAACTCTATATATTTCCATGAATGGATTCTTGCCTTCCTAGTTGGCATGATGTAGTCTTGCACTTCATATTAAAGTAGAAAAAAACCCAGCCTTTCTTTTTGTTGTTAATGTACAAACCATGGGACTAGAATTCACAAACACTTGTTTTAATATTGGATGTGCAATTGGTATATGAGATTATTTTTAAAGCACATCCATTTCTGGTATAGCCAAAATAGGTCAGTATTGGAAATCACGCATTGGAGGTTCTAGCCTTCGTTCGTCACCTCCCTAGATCTGTGACCTTGGGCAAATTTTTTGAGCTTAAGTTCCATCATCTGGAAAGTGAGTGGTTACATTACTTCAGTGGTTTTACAGAATTAGGGTTTGGGGAAGGTGCATCAGACGTTCTGTAAGACCTTGAGTAGAATTTTATTTTTAAAAATACATTTTAAGCTAAAAGCACGATAAAAGCACACATGACTGTGATAACCATATAAAAATTTTTAACACTGTAAATTGTCAGCATGTTAACTTATGTAATGAGGTTAACTTATTTTTACACAGACCTTGAATAACAATCCTTCAGGTTATGTTTAAATGAGGAGCCATATTGCAATGTGAGTTTTTGTTTTTAAACTAGGACCATTTGCAACTCTTTATGTGTGCACAGTATTTGTCTTGATGCTGAATATATAAATTCCGATGAGGCTAGTATTGCAGTTGTGATATTATACTCATAACCACTAGTTCAAAATTTTTGTGTTCATCAGCTTGGTCTCATTATTCTTATTGATTAAGTCTATAATAGATATATTTGATAATTTAATAAGAAGTTTTAATACCAGTGATCGCTTAGCTTGCTTCTTCAATTGCTTTCTTAGATGCCTATGGCTTTTCTGCACCCAAAACCTCATTTTTCTACACACGACCCGCAGCAGCCTATTGTGGAATTCATATAAACTCAAGGTTTCACAAACTTTTAAAATCTATGCCCAGTTTTGAGGACAAAATATATTTTGCACACCTTTGCTCAGATTCTGATATTTTTCCCATGGGGTGAATATATACCTTGCTTAAGATTATGTATCTTTTGTGGTTCCCCAATGACAAGGAAAATTTGGTCCAGATCTATTTTTTGAGTTATTAAGAAAGGAATAAGGAATGGCTTTTCCAAATATAAACTTATATTAAAATATTAGCTCTACTAAGCTAAACCTTAACTATTCGTCAATTCTGGTAGGCTACTCTTCATTGAGAATCTCTATTTAGACGGTTCTATGTCATTTGGCTATAAAATAAAAAAGATTCAATGATGTGAACCCTAAATGGAGGAAGCAAATACTTTTTAATCGTGCTGTCCATGTTCCTCTTGGGTGTGTGTGTGTTTACAAAAACATACACGCCTAGTATTAAATCACAAAAGATAAGGATAGCAATAGGAAGACAATGGCTTCATTTGAATCATTTTTTGTTTATTTTTACATTAAGCTTTAGTCCTAAAGGTGATTTCAAGCTCTTTTCAGATAAGGAATGAATAGATGGGACAGAAAAGTTTAAGAAAATGGGATTTAGTGTCAATGTTGTTAGGCTCACCTCACAGGGAAAATATGTAGCTTAGAAGTTGATGTATTTCTAAATAAGTTTTTGGAGGATTTCTAACTAAAATAAATAAAGTATTAAATATATCTGCATGCATTTATGCACTAGGAGTTTGTAAGACACTGGGATCAGGAAATTAACAATTTCAACAGAGACTGGGTAGCAAAGTGGTCTCAGATCTGAATTAAAGCACTTAGCAGATCTCCAGTGATGCAGTGGACAGTTGAGGAAGGTGACCACGTGACAATGATGAGGCATTTGGGTCTGTTAGTAAGATAAAAATTAACACTTAATGTTGATATAAATGCCTCTTCCTTTTAGTGGTACTTGAAATTAAATTTCTGTGATTATAGTTTTTAATTTGAATATTCTCACCTCATATAAAAATCACTCAGAATTTAAGAAGTTTATCAATTATTTAAAAAAGCACCCTCATTGAAAAATTACTCTAATGCATAAGAACTCAAATATTACAGTCACAATTTGAGGCAACTTGGAAAAAATGCTTAACAATTTTAATAGCAACAGCAGAAACATTTTGGACGAAGCACTTAAATCTCTTCCTTCTCCTGGAAACCCTTTGAAATTAAGTGGATGGAAAAACAGAGCAACAGTAACGTATGCTGATTGCCAAGTGATACACAAGTAGAATCAATATTAGTGACTTTTTTTTTCCCTGCCAGAGAATGAATTATTGTCATTCCCTCATGACCGAAAAATATGTATAAGCCTTGTACGCATTTCCTGGGGTCTGCGTGAACTCTAGTGCACAGAGAAGGAAAAGATGGTCTTGCCTTGGTGTAGGTATTGTAGCTTTCTCATTGACTTAATTGGGTCCAGTATTTCAAGGGCCAAAGTCAGAAAGCAAGTACAGTGAAGTATTTTTATAATGTAGTTTTGAGGAAATTGCACCAGTTTCCATACAGTAAGGTGATTATTCTGTGGCTGGCTGTCATTTTTGGGGGGAGACATGATTTAATCTGGGTTACATCCAAATCTTGACTCCTTCTCACAGAACTAAAATCTTAAGGGTTTCAATAAACATTTCTTAGAAGCTAAGTTCCCAGTGATTTATCATTAATGGAATAAAACTTAGCTTTTACTTTTTGACAGAGCTTGACAGAAATGCACAAGCACTTGCAATTGTGTCTAGGGAACTCATGAAAACACCAACTCAGTGAAATTATATCCCTCATTCTGTAACAACATTAAACGTTAATGTGGAAAATTTTAACATAGTTTCTCTGAAATCAATAGAGTCACTGCATTAAAGAGTTCTGCTTATTTAAATTTAAAATAAAGTAGGTGAGTGTATTTGCCACATTTAATTAAAATGTTTGTAATGTTTTTATAAAGCCATGACATGTGCAAGCCCTAAGATAAGAGTTTCATTGGATTCTTGTCTTATTTCTAGCATTCGAAATCCTTTTTACAATCTACGGAAAGTGTGCAATATTCCTATTTTCTTAATTACCTACAGCATCAAAAGCGTGGAGGTAGTTTGCTAAAATACCTTATTAGGAACTAAAATTTTAAAAACAAAACACAAAAACCCAAACACAAAGACGAACTTTTCCTTTCAATTCATCCATTTTTGAAGATAATTTCTATCTTAAATGATGACTATCAATAACTGTTTCAGATATCTAAAAATGAAACAGAGATATCAATAGTAATAGAGAATTCTTAAATAAATTATATGGTGCAATTACAGAACTAAATATTCATATATATACAGATATATTCAGTTCAACAATTTGAAAAGTGAGGTAGATACACATCTACTGATATAATAAGATATTCAAGGCACATTGTTACAGAAAGCATCTTGAACAACAGTCTATCTAGTTTGATCTCACGTATATGAAATAAAGGATATATAATACCTATGTTTATAAAATTCTGATATATTAACAAGAAACTGTTAACAGCGGTCATCTTTGGGAAGTGGGATCAATAACAACAAGAAAAAGGGGAGATTTTACTCTTTAATTTATAGCTTTAGGAAAATTTGGGCTCTTTTTTTTAAAGTGAATATTCCTTTAACAATAAAAAATAATCTGAAGCTTTTTACAGATAATTCAAATGTGTGAAAATTTGGTTTCTTAGTTATAGATAGAAAAACACTGATTTGTAATATTAGTTTTCTTTAGACCTTTTGAAGCAAAGTAGGAACAGGCCACTGCTTCTCAGTCTGGGATAATTTGGCAGCCTAGCGGATGTGTGGCAAAGTCTGGAGACATTTTTTATTGTCGTGACTTGGAGGGTGCGACTAGTATCTAACAGGTAGAGTTCAGGGATGCTGCTAAACATCCCACGATGCACAGGACCGCTCTCCAAAACGGAGATTTATCTGTCCTAAAATGCTAGTAGTGCCCAGGTTGAGTGACCCTGGACTAGGCATTGGTGAAGAATCAATGGGCACACGCTCCATGGCGCAGACTACTAACACGTGAGCTCTCGGGTGGACCAGTTAATTACTTCTGCGGCTGTTTATCTTCTAGTGGAGATCTTCTAATTGATTTCAAGAGATTTCCGGAGCAGATAGACATTACCAAACAGAGGGACCAGGGCAGCTGCTGTAGCTCTTGAGGGTTGTGACTGCTGTTGTTTTGGACAAATAACTTGGGAAAGAGGCTGCAGTTTGTTATGTCCACTAAAGCCAGGGAGGATATTCATGCCAGTTACAAGGAATAATTTCTTAACTACAAGGATTGTTAAACAATGCATTAGGTTACTAAGACAATCTCTGGAGGTTTCGAAAAATTGGATAGATAATTTAAGTATATTCTGCCAAAAGTAAAGAAATCAGCCGCAAAATATTTTCAGGCTGCTTCAACTAGTTCCATAAATCTATGAATAACATAAACAGATGTTTAAAAGAAGCTATCATTTAAAGGAGGATCTGGACTTCAAATTTGAGATTTTGAGATGTGTGTGCTCCGTGTACAAAAAAAAAAAAAACTTTGAAAAAATTCAATTGTTTGTACTTCAATAAAATTGAAAAAAATTAAAAAGCAAAAAAAGAAAATCGAGGGGACTGTCCCCGTGGGCGAGTGGTCAAGTGCGCTCCACTTCAGCAGCCCAGGGTTTCGCTGGTTTGGATCCTGGGCGCGGACATGGCACTGCTGATTAGGCCATGCTGAGGCGGCATCCCACATGCCACAACTAGAAGGACCCACAACTAAAATATACAACTATGTACTGGGGAGGTTTGGGGAGAAAAAGCAGAAAAAAAAAAAAAGAAGATTGGCAACAGTTGTTAGCTCAGGTGCCAATCTTTAAAGGAAAAAAGGAAAGTTGAGTTGTCTTGACAAAATCCAGGTACTCAAAATCTCTTCATGATGTTACCTCAGAACAGCTTTTCATTTTAAACCTTCTATTATGTTCTTTCTCATAACTTATGCTGTTCCAGATAAACTGGACACTTAGTTTCCCAAGAATTATGTTGCTCTCAATGCCTGTCCCAATTTCATTCTGACTTAAGGCCTCACACAGAACTAACCCTAGGACAGACGAGTGTGCAGTCCCCAAATGTGCCAGGTGCATTGCTGCCTCCTACCAATGAAATGGCAGTTGGGTGGACAGTGTGGTTTCCTTATTTATCTGCCAATATCCTATACTTTCTTCAGGAAACGAACCTGGGCCCCAGGATGAGAGCGGTGAATCTTAACCACTAGACCTCTAGGGCCATTCCGCATTCCGCTCATGTTCTCCCTATATTGTCAGTCTAGGACAACATAGGGATGTGCCCGTTACAAATAACTTCCCATGAAAACCAAGCCAAAAGAACCTAGAAAAACCAGGCAGAATATGTTAAATTTTTAGTAAGTTCATATCTTTCATATCTTTCCATTAAATCTGATCTTATTTTTAAAAAAATCTTAGCTCATTTGTGGGGGTCTTATAAGTTGGTGGGATAACATTTGATGATAATGACTGAACTTTTTTCTTTCTCTAATTTTTTTTGTTGCCAGAGCCCTTTGCTAGTTTATTCAGTGATACTCATTGTTTCATGGGGAGGCTAATTATAGTTGAGAAACGAGAACTATATTACTACCTGAATTAACTTATAAGTTTTTAGTGTTATTGAAGGTTTAGATTTCCATTGCAAGAGCCAAGCTTTTCAGGAGAGAAATAGTTTCTTTTTCTTTAAGCTCAAAAAGATTGACTTGTCTGGAGGACTTAGAACATAGAGTTTATACATAAACCACAGAGTGAGAAGAACGCATATGCGATGGATAATTTTATGTGTCAATTTGTCTGGGCTATAGTACCCAGTTATTCAATCTAACAGGAATCTAGGTATTACTGTGATGGCATTTTGTAAATGCTGTTAGCATCTACAATCAGTTCAGTTTAAGTAAAGGAGATTACCCTCAATAATGTCATGGGCTTCATCCAATTAGCTGAAAGCCCTAAGAGCAAAAATTGAGGTTTCTCTGAGGAAGAGGAAATTCTACCTGTGGACCACAGTATCAGCCCTTCCCAGGAGTTTCTATGGATTTCAGACTTGCCCAGTCAGACCTGACAGTCGAGTAAGCCGATTCCTTGAAATAAATCATTCTATATCTATATCTATATTTATCTATATATAAATATGCATATACACATACATACATATAAAAACATAGGTTAAAAATCTAAACATAGAAATCACTTTTTATATGTGTATATATATATATGGTGATTTATTTCATATATAGTTCCTACTGGTTCTGTTTCTCTGGTAGGAACTTGACTGATTCAGCACATGATGAGGCAGCTTTCTGCACCCCCAAAGATGTAATAATTCACTAGAAGGCAGGAGGAAATGGATTAGAGGGAACCTCCATTCTCCTGGGCTGAGGCCAAACAGACAATCTGGAGGAAACAGCCCTGGGTGAGCAAACAGTGATCGCAAACCTCGGCAGATCTTCTCCACCCTCCAAAACGTGGTGTAGCTACAGTAGGGTAGAAAAAGAGACGTGATGCGTTTAAGGACAGAGACCCAAGGGCTCCAGTTTGTACTCTCTCTTTATAAAATCTTGAACGAGAATGAAAGAGTGTCTGGAAGTTACTGTGCTTTCCAGAGGGGACAGAAGTAGCCAAGAACTAGCTAGCAGTCCTGGAGAGGACTCATGAGTGGGAGGAGAAACATGGAGACTGAACTAAACGAAGCAGGCAGCAGAAGAGTGTGGGGGAGCAGATGGCTCCACACAGATGTGACGGGGACAGAGGACCAGAAACTAAGGACAGGTGGTGTGGCTTCCTGTGTGAATGACCCAGCAGTGGACAAAAGGACCAAAAGAAGATGCCTTTCCCACCAGAGCCCAGATGACGCCAAAAGTACAGTCAAACTTAGAGCACTCCTAGAGAGAAGAGAAGATGTAGGAGGTGGAGAGCCTTGGATTGGCAAATTATTAACCCAAAAGATATTGAAGGGAAAGAAGTAAGAAGAAAACAGAAGTGATTGGATTACCCGAAAGCAGATTAAGTTTTCTGCTGTATGCAGAAGTGGGCATTCAAGTTAACTTTAATTATAGAGAAATAAAGGAAGTCCCATGATTTTGCCCCTAAGTTCCTAAAAGGAGTTTTACTATCTCTGTTGCGTTTGTGTCTAAATCGTTTATTTTTCAATATGACTAGTTGAAGCCACATTTAAAAAATGGCATATTCTATTGTGAGTGTGTGTTTTTAAAAACAGATTTAAATCAAGCATTGTGGAGTTCAAAATATGTTTTAAATGGGTTCTTTCTAGAATTACAGATCACTGAGATGAATCCAACCTTTATCCACTCAAGGCAACTAAGCTGCTACCATGCAAATCCTTTCTGGAGGAAGGTAACACTTTAAGCTAAGTGTGTAGGATTAGCTCATCTGCCATCACTGGGCAAAGAGCTGCTTGGTTTATCCTGCATCCTCAGTGATGGCCTATACCTGGGAAGCATTTGGTAAATCTTTATTGAGTGAATAAGTAGATCTCCAAACAGAGTAGTTGAGATTTATGAATCTGGCTTTTGCTGATTTGCAGCATTTAAAACTTATCCTTTTCAGATGTGCTTTTATGGCAAAGCCACACTCAGTGACATCCAACTCTGTTTTTCCCGGATTTGCACTTGTGTGGCTAAACTTGGCAGGAGAAAAATATATGATCCATTTCAAATCAGGACCAAAATGCTGCTCAGCAGTTGTTCCCTCTTTCATTTACTCTCCTAGTCTCCTAGATGATTATTTTTTTCATTCTTTCCTCCAATCTCCAGCACTTCCACTCCCATCTTCCTATTTCAGTGATAACGCTGAGGTCATCAGAGGAGTGTCACAAATCCCCCTACTGCGTCTCCCTACAGACCACCCTCACATGCTCTGCCTCCTGGCCTTTGTGATGGATGAGGCAGCTCTGCTCCTGTCTACTGTCATTGCTTCACCTGAGCTCCAGGTTCCATCCCCTTTCTCCTACTCAGGACCATTCCCATGATTCTCCCTTCTCTCTTAGCACCATCAATTTTTGCCTCTTTCCTGGGTCATTCCTGACAGCCCGAAAACATGCTGTTATGTCTTCCTTTTAAAAAGAAGAAAACAAACAAACAAAAAAGAATTTCATTTCCCACACCAGTTACAACCCCACTTCTTGTCTCCTCTTTTTAGGAAAGCTTGCCAAAAGAAATTTTATACTTGTCTCTCTGACTTAATTTTTCTGTTTAGTTTTACTTCTAAAGTTTTGGAAATCTATTGAATACAATACTATTAATCTTCCTGTGTGAATGTGGGTCATCAGGTTGAACAGACAGTGATGCCTTCAGGGCCTTTCGACGGGACTCGTGCCCTATAAATTTGACCACAGACTCCTGTGCTTTTGGAGTTCTGTCAACATTTTATAGTGTCACTTCACTGTTCTTCACCAGCTGTCACTTTGACTATCATTAATTTGTCTGCCTCTGTAGTCTCAGTATTCTAATTACCATTTCTAATTTATTACTTTTATCTGCTGTAGCTAAGTGCAGATCTTCAGACTTGGCAGACTTCTGTGTAAAGAGTGAGCAAATGAGCTACGAATGAGGGCCTGAGAAAGCATAAGATTTTTTTCTTTTTTTAATGTCTGGGTTTTCAAGAATCAAAGCCTTCGAGGTTCTAGGACAGGTGATCTTCAGTTGGGTGAGATGTTATTACAAACGTTGCTTAGGGCTTAGTATTTTGTCACAATAAGCATTCAGTATGCATTTCTTGAATGAATGCACATATTTCCCAACACACGCAGTAGCCAAAATTTCTAAATTTTGTATTTATATGTTTCCAGCAAATGTCTTAAACTATGACAAAACTCTTTTCTTGACTATCCAACCACCCCATTTTATTCCTACTCACTAGTGTGATAACAGTTGGTTTCATTGATTATGCTAGCAGTGTAGCCAAGAAATAAAGATCCGAAATCAAGGACGATTGTATTTCTTCTTAATAGCTCTTCCATCCAGCACCTCACTTCCATTCTTATTGTCTCAACTGTGATTCTAATCTGTATTATCTCACGTCTGGGTAATACATTTTTGATGACTTCCTTTTGATTACACTTTAGCCTTACAGTCAAAGCATTCCCAAAGGTCTCAACTTGCTTTTTTAAACCTAAGAGTATGTTACATTAACATTTCACTCTGATCAGTAGTTTTTCTTTTACATTTTTGAGCACTGACTATACTTTAGGCACTAGGCCAAGCACTTTACATGCCTTATTTCATTTCATCCTCATAACAACTCCATTAAATAATTATTAATACTATTGTAATTTTACAGTTTAGAAGGTAAGGCTTAGAGGAGTAAACTCCTTGGGGATCCCAGAACCAGTAAGTGGCAGAACTGAGATTCAGGCCCAGGTCCATCTGATTTCAGAACATGTGTTCTTAACCATCGTGCCTCTACTAGTCTCCCTGTAACAACCTGTTCATGAGCCCCTGAAAAATCCTTCATACTTCTGCATCTCTTTTTTGGCTTATGGCAGTGTCCCTGCATATATTCTTTTTCACTTGTTACCTTTCAAGATCAAGGTCTATTATATCTTCGAACTGACTTTCTCTCTGACCACTTCTGTTCTGGGTATCTGTCCCTCTGTTGAAATCTTTCAGTACAAGGATGAGATGCTGCTTCATCAGACTATTTTATATTTGTGTTGTCCTGGGTGTTCCAAGATATTTCCCCACAACGTCAAATGTCGTAGACATTTAGTTGCCCATCCATTATCCATTTCCCCTTTTCCCTCTAATAATGGAATCCCCATTTTGTTTGTGGTGATAATGTGTTCAGTACCGGAGGATGAGAGGACTGGTCTCAACAATAATGGTACTTCTGTTTCCCACTTTCCCGCTGCCTTGGCAGTTAGGCATGGCTATGTGATCAAATTCAGATAATTTGATCTAAGAAGTGGAAGTCTTCTTGGCGAATTTCTGGAAAAACCATTGCTTTCCTGATGAAAGGGGAAAGATAGAGCTTCATGCCCTTCTTCCCTGTCTTCCTGCTTTAAACATGGACTTAATGCCTGGAGCTACAGTAGCCATCTTTCCATGCATTAGGAGATAAGCATTTAACATAATAAATGCACAAAGGACGGTGGAGTGGAAAGATGGAAAGAGCCTAGGAGCTTGGCAAGGCTGAACAGCTGATGTGATGCCAGCAAGCGCTTACTTGTGGACTGTGTTTATGTGAGAAAAGGAAATTCTTATTTCTTTAAGCCACTGTTGCTTGGTCTTTCTCTTTGTTGCATCTAGAATGCATTTCTAATTGATACAGAGAGGATTGATAAAAATAGCAACAGACACCCTACCCTGGAGGTGAACATCAGATCTATGAGTGTATCTAGGTAAGGAAACCCTGAAAATGATTGCCAAAAGGTGAAGGCAAGCTGTGGGTGTAGGGTTAAGGCTTTGAAAATGATTTTGAAAGTTAAGATAGATTACTCTGATGTTTTTGCTTGAAGAATGGCTGAGAACAATTAGAAGAACAAATGAAATGTGAAAACAGGAAGTCCTGTGAATCATAATTTTAAAGAAAAATTGATGTAACTATGACGTGACACCTTAACAGGAGACTAGCCCGCAAACACAGCATGTAGCTTTCTTCTAGCACATTTCGATGACAACTTTTGTAACAGTCTTGTGTTTGCAAAAGGTGTACTTTTAGATATATGTAAAAAAGTATTCTTGGAGCAGACAAACCCAAACTGAGGAACATTCTACAGAACAACTGGCCCACATTCTTCAAAACTCACGTCACTGTCTTCAGATTAAAGGAGGCTAGAGAGCTGTAGCTGCTGAATGAAAGGTGTGATCCTGGATTGGAGCCTGGATTGAAAAAAAAATAATTTTTTTCTATAAAGGACGTAATTAGGACAATTGATGAAATATGAATATGGATTTTATATTAGATAGTCTTTATTTTATCAATGTTAAATTTCCTAAATTTAGTAATCGTATGGGGGCTAAGAGAATGTAATTTTTAGCAGACAAAGGCTGAAGTACTTAGGAGTGAAGGGTCATGACGTCTGCAACTTACTCTCAAATCATCCAGCAAGAAAAAGTATGTGTGTATGTATGTTTGGTGAGAGCTAGAAAGTAAATGTGGGAAAATGTTAACAATGGGTGAATCCGGGTAAAAGATACATGAGTGTTCATTGTACTACTTTTGGAACATTTTTGTAGGTTTGAAATTTTTCAGAATATTATATTTAAAAAAATAAGCTTGGAAAATATTTTAATCTTTTTAACTTATTGTAGCTGAAACAGTTTGTAAAGGTTCCAGGTTTTAAAATTTTTATTATTTGAAGAATATTTAACTCCCTCTGCGTGGTATCTGGGCATGTATCCACACAAGTTTTGAGTAAGTGTGAAATTACCGGGACACCATATACTTGCGTGTGTGTGTGTGTGTAATGTATGTGTGCTTTAAGATTTCTGAGAATTATGAATGTGAGACACAAAGAAATTTAAATGCCAGAAATATTATTCATAAGATATATCATTCCATATCATTTGTGTGTTTATGACTTGAAATCTATGATTTTTTTTCCCCATCTTTAGCCCAAAAGATAATTTCAAAGGCATTTACAGGCTGTGAGAATTGGACAAGGTTTTCTTGGATGTGACATAGATGTTTCATGATGCACAGTGAGGATATTACCTTTCGGGGGGAAAAGACAATAAACAGGACTCTGAACGTCATGAAGGGCAGCTCAGGGCAGTGACTGTTGGCTGACTGCTAGTCTGCAGGATACAGGCCAAGGGGTCACTGCTTCTTTTTAAGAATTCCTGAGGCGGCTATTGTTTTGTTAATAACATCTACCACGGGCTTAATTTTAATGCTTTTCCATGTACCTACTTATTATTCAGTAAAATCAAAGAGGCTTATTTAAATCTGAATGCTGCATTTTCCTGCTTTTGCCTTTTCTTGGAATTACCACAGCCTCACACAACAGCAGTCCCCAAAAGGCATGCTCCACACACCTGCACTGCAGGTTCAGAGTACAGGCTAAGTGTGGCTGCTTCCAGGCACTTAGAAATCCCCAGTTGTGTCATTGTGGTCTCTGTGCAGGTTTTGTAACTTCTTAGTTTCCTCTTCTAGAACATAGGGATTAGTATGTCTCCCTCCCCCGTTTTTTGGTTGTGATTAGATGAAGCTAATAGATGTGAAAGAGTCCCTCACTGCCTTTCACAGCAGTCACAGACTAATTGGGAATTTCCTTTCATTCTAAATCCATTGGTCTTAATTTTCCAGATTATTTCTATCGTAACTAACAACTGTGCTAAAAATAAATTTAATAGAATCTATACCATCCAGTCAATCATCAATCCAGGAAATTGTAAGCACCATGGGCTGAATATTGGCGGAGACACCAAGAGTCACATGTGGTCCACTTGGACGCTAAGACCCTCTCTGATACCAAGTAAATATTGCTTATGTCCTTCTTTTCTTGTAAATGTCTGCCAGCAGCTAGTTAATGATCTTCTTAATCTTTTGCAGAGCACCTCCCTCAATAACCTTTCAGGATTGAATTCTAAAGAACACAGCCACCCGTGGGTTAGTTTGTGTTGCTAACTGCTGACTTCCTGTCCATGCTGCCATCTCAAATTAAGAGTGAAGCCTGTGATAAGAGGCGGTTGCTAATTCAGGTCACCCAGTTAAGCAGTGAGGAAGGATTCATTCTCTCCTCTTTGGTCATACTCTGTTATTGCTGTTGTCACCTGGGCTGACTCTGCGTGGCTGCCGGCTGATCTGCCCCTCTGTACCCTGGTCATTAGACCAGTAAATGGGTTGGATGCTTATCTGTGGCAGGTAACAGGAAGCACCATTCCTCCGGAATTGAATTATTAAGCAAAGAAGTCATAGATTAGATGACGATTTTTCTACGTATTCGCCTCTCCTTTAAAACAAAATTCCTTTAGCTTCTCTTTGACTCTTATAATTCCTTTTGCATCCTCTCATTCTTTTAGGGATAAAGGATTCTCTTTCTCTTTGCCCCTCACCTCCCATCTGAGATCCTTCAGCAAGGGCTGGTGACTTTTTCTCTATAGTTATCCTGAGTGTGTCAACTTCTCATCTCTGCTTCTTTCCCCAAGTCGGCCACTGTCATTTCTTAGCTGCAATTGTCTCTCACTTAGACTTCCTGCTTCCACACTTGCCTCTTCAAATTGTTTTCCAAACAGCAGCCAGAGAGATCTTTCAAAAATAAATTAGATCATGAAAATGTCCTCTTTGAAATTTTCTATCGTCATTCTCTTGTTCTTAGAATAAAATCCAAACTTTTTACCCTTACCTTTTGACCTCACATGAATGAGCTGCTCCTGTTCACTGACTTGGTTTCTTTCCACATTTCCTGCCTCACTTAATTGGAGCCACATTGACCATCCTCTGGATGAGCTGAGTTTGGTCCTACTTTAGGGTCTTTGAGTTAGCTGTTTCATCCACCTGAATGCCTGCATGTTTCTTCCCCCGGGTCATGGAGGGCTGTTCCTCATCATTCAGGTCTCAGCATAGGGAGAGCTGAGAGTCCTCCCTGAGAGAGACTGGGATCACTCTAAAGTCCCTCCACATTCTTTTCTAGTTACTATCTTATTACATCGTTCTTTTTTTTCTTCTTCACAACACTATTACTATCAGAGACATTTTATTTATTAGTTTACTTTTATTGTTATTTGAATACCTCCACCAGGATGTAAATTGCTGTAGGTGAGGGATCTGTCTTGTTTTGTCCACCATTGATTTCTGATTGGTGTAGGCTGCACTGGTGCTAGGCATAGGAACTAAAGAAAATATCAGTTGAAGGAAATGGAGAATGAATAATTGTCCATGTGTTGGAACATTTAAAATAGGATTTTTATGTGGTGGTGCTGTGAAGATCTCATTATTGGCTATGGCATGGGGCTCTTCTCTCCAGACTCTGGCTTCAGCTAGTTAGGGGCCAAAATTTCTATAAATATCCCCCAAAGGCATCCTAGGCCTGATCCCAGTGTAGTCAGCCACCGAGTCTTTGTTTCCTGAAAGGACAGAAGCCCTTTATCAGACTCATAGCAACTCCAGAGACCGCAAATTTTGTCTACAGAACAACTAGACTAAGGTGATTCAGTTGTTTTTTGGGGGCAAGGGGAGGAAAGGATGAGAGGAAGAGAAAATTAAGGGAAAAAAGAGATAAAAAAAGGAACTGTTTGAAATTAAGACCAGCTCTTCAGTAATGCTAGTGGGGGAATAATACTGTATTTACCATAGCTGTATTTTGTCATCAAATGATAGTAAAAAATCCTAAAAAGAGGTTGGATTTTAGATTTAGAATCTAGAATATACATCTGTATTAGTCAAGTGAATAAAAGCCTATTTCCCTAGATTAGCGAGGTTTCCATAAATTGACAAATTGGCATGAAATTTGCTTTTTTGGGAAAACTTTGGGCATTCTATACGTACAGAATTCTTTCAGCCCACCAGTGTAACCCCTATTTAGTACACCAATATTGCAACTCCAGAATGTATATGACTTTCTGACTGCACTATTTTTAAAGAGTTCACACAGTTTCCAAATGTGCATTTAATTTACACTAGAAAGTAATTCATCCAGTGGAAGAACATAACTTAGTCCAGCTGTAGGGAATCACTTGTCTTTTCATAAATGTACTGAACCTATTTTTTAGTTTTTTTGTGACTGTAGTTATAACATTTCTAATCATGTTGGAAGCCATTAGCCCATACATTAGAATGTATACAGTATTTTCAAAAAGAGCCCATTTTCAATCATGTATCTCTTTTAGTTCAATACTTGAGTTAATAATTACCTGCAAAAATAATATAATGTATTCTTATTTTAAAGATGTTCTGGGCGAGCTGTTTTATTTATTTATTTTAAAAATTTAAAAAAATTTCTGAGGAGGATTAACCCTGAGCTAACACCCATCACCAACCCTCGTTTTGCTGAGGAAGATTGGCCCTCAGCTAACGTCCGTGCCCATCTTCCTCTATTTTATATGTGGGCCGCCTGCCACAGCATGGCTTGATGAGCAGTGTGTAGCCACTACTCCACTGGCTTGGCCCTGGGCAAGCTATTTTTTTAGATAGCATGAACACAGTTCTGCAATTTTTAGGGAGACTAAAAATGTGCTGACGTATTTTCAGAGATGCACCTTAAATTTTCAGACCATTTCATTTTACTCTTATTGTGCCCTTCATAAAGGAGCTCCAAGAAATAGAGTAATGAATGTACACTGTGCATAAAACTGATCATGGGTCACGTTACTGATTAAAATGTAAACGTATTAAAACAGAGAGAGTAAAGTTATATTCTTGTAGATATTATGCGTTGGCCCTATGAACACATTATTTTAAATTATTTATATATGTGCTGTTTTTCCACTGTTGTGAAAAGTTGTTGCAGTTTACAGTTGCTGAGTAAAATCTCTCAATTTTGACGTTTTCTTAGTAAGAGCCTTGTGTTGCCAAGTTACTCATTGATTAAGGAGTACAGATTGTACTCCTAGATAGTCAGGACCTTTCATTTGATTCAAATGACCGTGTCTATAAACACTTTGTCCACCTATTGTTCGCTATAGTATGCGCCTTCATGAACAATGTTTTATGTTTAATCTTTTGCCTGTTTGCAAATCGGATCAGAAAGCTTTACACAGTTAAAGAAAGAATGAGTTAGAAAACAACATAAGAGAAATAGGAAGCCTGGAAAGTACAGGCACAGAGTAGATCAAAAGACTCTTTTAGAATAAGTGGAGATAACAGTTGGATATTTGTGCAGTGTAATGTCAAAAAAGCCAGTCTGATTATATTCAGGGTATTAAACAAAAGCTTTGTACTGTCTTCCACACATATTTTGTGTACTTCATAAGTACAAGTCAGGGAGAAAATATATTAGAAATGTATTAAGGTCCTAGGAAATCAATGTAAAGAGCAGCAGCTGACTTGGTCAGAATCTCTGCCTCTGCAGGGACTCGGGTGCAATGGCCATTCCTTCTTTAGGCCTCGCTTTCAGTTCCTCACTCTCTACTCCATTTTTGGTAAGTTTCCAGAGTTACTTCCAAAGAAATAAATCTCTTTATGTCATTCTGTGAGAAACCGCCATTCCGATTACTTATTTTCTGTCGTCTGAGGGACATTCTTGAGTGTGGCTTACAAAGACTTCATGATCTGGTTCCAATGATCTTCTCTAACTTTCTCTTCAAGCATTTCTTTCAGTCCTACTCTTAAACCACGCTGAACGTCTCATCATTTCCTAAACCCGCCAGGCCCTCTCCTGTTTCTGTGGCTTTGCCCACATGCTCCCTGTTCCTGCGGTGCCTTCTCTTCTTTCCCTGGGAAGCAAGAGTGGTAGATCTGAATTGAGTTCAACTTGCTTGGGTAGTTTGCTCATCTGTAAATGGAAATAAGAATATTTGCCCTATAAAATGAGAGATAATACTTATAATGAGGCATCATGACTTTGGTGTTGATATGGTGAGTGGAAAGAACTCAGACTTGGGTGTCAGATGAACTTTAGTTCAAGTCCTGGATTGAGCATTTAGAAGGCTGTGATTTTGGCAGATTCTTAAATCTCTCTGAGACAGTCCTTATCAGAAGAGTGAGAACACATGAGTGTTCCAGGTCCGGGTGAGGATTTAATTAGACAGCACTTTCAAGTATTTATCATCTAACCAGAACTTCAGTGACATAACTGAGTCTAATTACAACTTTAGCACTCTAACTAATTCATGTTAACATTCAGAATATGGTTACTTTGACCTAGCATGTTGCGTGTATCTAAGAACACAGAATAAAGCACATTATAATATATATTAAAAATTTGCAACAATTTCTCCAGAATGAATTTAAAAATAGGGTAGGTTCCTGGGGACTAATTAGAGAAGAGTGTTTGTGATCTGCAGGTTCTAAGTAGGATGAGAGCACCACGTCAGACTACTCTTTGCTCCTTCCTAATATTCGTTACAGACTCTATTGTTTTAGACATTCCATTAGAAAAAATTTGTGGAAGAAATTTGACAGATAAACACAATGATTTGCGATTTTTTTTGCAATTTGAATAACGCTTTTATATTTCGGTGTTTTCGTATACAATATTGTGATTAGTGTTGATAGGAACAACAGGAAAAGAAAGCATATAGTAAAAGGTAAGGAAAAGAAAGTAAAAATAAAATTACACAAGAGGGAGGTGGAAGTGAAATAAGAGCAACCAATTTGGGAATTAGAAATAGAAGAGTGGGAGGAAATGGTGCTGGAAAGAGTGTAGGACGTTGTGTTATGATATTTGAGTTGGAATCCAAAGAGGGTGGGCACATTTTTGTGTGACTTAAAAGAAACTCCTGAATGAAGATACTCCTTCGATAAAGTGAATAACACTATCCACCATTTTGTAAGTTTTGAAAATTCTGATTTTCTTTTTGAAGTTGCTTGAAAGTGAGGGTAAACATGTGTATTCACTCATGTCCACTTAACACTCTTGGGGAATACGGCTGAATATTTGATGTTAAGCATTCTGGAAATTCTCAAGTTATTATTTGACTAAGGTACTTCATTATAATTATTATTTCAAATTACTGAGTCTTTGAGTTCATAATTCCTGCTCACCAAATGCTTCATGATTTTATGATACAGTCCTCCCTCAGTTGGTTCCAGGACCCGCCGTGGATACCAAAATCTACAGATGCTCAAGTCCCTTTGTTGGCCCTTTGTATCCTCTGACTTAACAAACTGTGAATCCTAAACACAGTATTACACAATCTGCAGTTGGTTGACTCTGCAGATTCGGAACGTGCAGATATTGAAGGTGGATTGCATATCCAAATATACTTCCTTCCTAGTTATCCCTTTTTTACCCTTTCACCACTATAACTAGGCCGTTTGACTGCTTTATTACCCAGGGAGGGTAGAGCACAAAAAAACTTTTCTAGAATATTCAGATTCTTGCCTGAGTCCCAAAGCTTAAAAGTCATGGCTTTCAACTGCAAAAGCCAGACGCTTGAGAGAGAGAACATTTTTTCTTTTTGTTTTGAGTTCCAACGTCTTGGCTTTGAATAGCAAGAGCAAATATGGAAGGACACAGAGCACCGAGTCTTTCCACAACCTGTAGAGAGGGGTAAGCACATGTGATGCTCTCACAGCGGTTTTCCTGAACTTGGTGAGAGATAAATGAGAATGAAACATTCTCTCTCTTTGGAATCTAAAACTCCTAAGGGGAATGGAGGAAGCAGAATCACCAAGAGAGTTTGGGAGGTTGCGGAAGCAGAGTTAATTCTCGTCTCAAATCCTAATATGTAGCCCTAGGAAAGGGCAAGTCTCTAGCAGAAGCCACGTGGCTTACCTGATGTGGGGGGCCAGATAGCTATGGTGGAGGGGTGAGGTAGAGACAGGGTCTGAGTCAGCTCCAAATCCATCTTGGCTCCCAGGTGAGGAGGGTTTCCTCTGCTCTCCAGAGAAGGCTGGCTCTGAGCAGGCAATGTAGAGCGGCATTGTTGTTTGGGGGAGAAATTTACGGCTTATCTGGCCCTGGGAGCAGGAGAATATGGAAGTATTTGCATGCTTTGGTAGGTGCTGGAATGAGTTAAACACCCACCGGAATGAGCTAAACCTCATGGGAAGCTGACAGAGTTACGGGAGATGTTCATCTCTCTATCTGCCCCTCCACTTTGATGTTTCAGAAGCTGCCAATGAACCTAGATGCTGTTGGGCAGAAGGTGGAGCAAGTAAGAATCCTTAAGTGATTAAGATTGTATTTTAAAGAAGTGCCTGATTTTTAAACCAAGCTACTTTGAATTAGCAAATTTAAATGTGTTATCATTTTATGCAAGTCATGAGCTCTGAGTTTAGTCGTGGAAACATAAAATTTCGTTTTTGCACATCTGAGTGTTAAGTTAAACAAGGTGGCCATTAGACTGAGGTGGCTCTAATGCCATGATGAGTTACATAATCAGACAAAAATCTAAGCCTGTAAATGCCTCAAGGTTACAAAATCAAAATGCTAATGACAATTAATCACAAACAGTCAACCAGGCTTTAAGCTGTAGCCAAATAATTTCCTTTCTTTGCTTTTGCACTTTCTCTATATGTCACACCCTACCCCACCCACAACCACTCGTGGTTTAGCATTGCCCAGTTCAAATGCATTTTTGCTCAACTCTAAAAATTTTTAATATGCCTCAGTTTATCTTTTAACATGAGATTTGTGGCCTAAAAATATGAAAATTTCTATTTTATATACTGTATCTTGTTTTGATATACTTAACGATGGGACAAAAATATTAAAGTGTGTGTGTGCGTGTGTAATAGTTTACAACATTTCCTTCCACTCTCAAATTTCTTGACAGAGAATGCTGGCATTGCCTTCTTAACCTTCTTCTCTGAATCCCTCCCCGACCTGTGCTTTCTGAGGGGAAAAAAAGGACAACACCCGAGAGGTGAATTCTCCTTGAAAAAATTAGTCAGAATAGAAACAAACTTTGTGCCCAAGAAGACTGAGCAGCAGAGGAGGGTGTTGTGCCAAGAGTGCAAAAGGAGTGAGGGCTGAGTTATGGGAGAAACAAGAGGCAAATAAAGAGGCCATGCTGCTTGAGATCAAAGAGAGAGAACTCTTCTGGATGAAAGAGTCAGAGTCTTGGGGATTGAAGAGCGACAGAGAAGAGGAGAGGGCATGGAACTTTAATGAGACTTGTGTGGATCATGCAGAATGGACTATTCCATTATATGAAATCTTTTGAGTGGCATGAGTGATTATGAATACCCTTGTTCTAGATGAGTTCCTTTACCTGTGAACACATTCTGGGACTGGATTGCGTATAATGGCTTTATAAGGGTTACACCAACATCATCACCAACACACATATGCCTTAGTTCCTTCCTCAGCCTGCAGCTATATTTAGACTGCTGAGTGATTTCACTGAATTCTTCTTCTATCTCTGAAGGCCTACTCTCTGTCTGTGAACACTATTTATTTTTATTCAGCACCGTTTAGCACCATTCATTCTTTGATTCCTCCATAATACATTGCCTTATTAAGTTCCGTTCTTCTTGATCAGTACCACATTCATTCATTCCTTCTTCATTTATCTGTGCAGGCATTCATTATAGCTATACCATAGGCAAAACGTTGAGGGGATATAATCATGATAAAATGCTTGGCCGTGACCTATCTGTTCACATTTTCATTTAATAATTCTAGCCTGTGTCTTTTCATATCTATCTATCTTAGACTGTGAACTCCTAGAGAAAAAAGAATAAGTCTATTTAATTTCTTTTGCACAGCTCCTTCTGGGTAATGGCTCTAATGGACTATGAGAAGAATATTGAATTTGCTACATATGCTGGCATAGAAACTTTGAAAAAAGATGCCAACGAGCCGCCAGCACTACAGAAAGATTTGTACAGATTTTTCCCGTTAAAATGAATTTCATGGACAAATTATTTACCACATCCTTTCAGGTCAACACTGGGGATGAATGCTCAGTTCCCGAGAAAAGTTCTTGAATTTCAACAAACAAAAACAATCCCGCTTTCCAGGGATCATAAATTGTGCTGTAAGCTCACAAGATCAGGGGCAAAGACTGCAATCAGAAAGGCAGAAATACAAATCTACATTTAACTTAGCCAAAAGAGCCACCTCCCTTGATCCGAACACAAAGAGGGAGGTTACATGGAGGTTAAGAGAGCTTAACAGAAAGCGTGACTGATGACGTCTTGTCTAAGTTTGAAATGTGTGAGAAAGTAGAAACATTTATAAACCATGAGGCATTTTTGCAATTTCCAAGAAATCAGCCACAACTTGGAAAATAAAAATGGCTAATCTTCTAGACTATTGAAAATGAGTCAAACACTCCTAGCCCGCTCTGGGAAAAACCTGTTAAAATATCAAAAGGCTGGGGTGAGAGAGGGAGGAGGAGAGAAGAGGATGAAAAAGAAAGACAAGGGGCAGAGGTTTTGTGAGTGAACGTTAAGGCAGTGTGAATGCTGTGCTATCTCCAAAGCCAGGGTCTGAGGCACCTGAGGACTCCATTAGTTGTTTTCATTAATTTATACTCGCAATATGAGGGCTGGATAAAAGCTCCCAAAAAGCTTTATGGGGGTAGCTTATCTGATTTCTCTCAGTAGATCCAGGCACTTACATTTATAAGTTTTGTTCAAAATTTGTCAATTCATGTCCATTTGCATATTTTATTCTAGAACATTTCAATTTCTAATCTATAACGTAAGATTTATCTGTAAAGTGGCCACAACTACAGAAACCTGCGGAGTCATAACTTCCTTGCACTCTGAGGATCAGGTATTGCGATCATCTTACTAAATGATGCAAAAATTAGCCAAAATGTCCATGAATGCAGGTAACTGCAAAATGGGTATTTTTTTTTCAGGAAGATTAGCCCTGAGCTAACATCCGCCACCAATCCTCCTCTTTTTGGCTGAGGAAGACTGGCCCTGAGCTAACATCGGTGGCCATCTTCCTCTACTTTATCTGTGGGCCGCCTACCACAGCATGGCTTGACTAGCTGTGCATCGGTCCCCACCCAGGATCTGAACTGACAAACCATGCACTGCTGAAGCGGAACGTGCACACTTAACTGCTGCACCACTGGGGTGGCCCTGGGTATGTGTTTTTAACCTGCATAAAGTATGTTTCATTGGCAACTATATTCTAAGAAAGTCCTAACTCTTGAGGAGGGAATATTAGGGAGAAGTGGTAGGTAGAAATAAGAACTCTGGTTGTAAGATTTGGGACCAAGAGAGGAGAGTTTCTCTTTGTATTTGTCAGGAGGTATGGTGAGGCTAAGGAATAGAGAGAACAGTCAAGATAAAAAAGGAGACATCAGTGCCAGGGGAGAAAGAGGAACTGGTTGATTAGGGTTGGAAATCAATATCTGGGCTATTTGGAGGCCAGGAAAGGAGATTCCACTTGGCCCTAAACAAACTCTATGTGGGAGAGATAAAAAGAAGGAGAAACTGAGCACATAGCGGGATGAAAGCTTGAAGGAGCTGGGAAAGTGGCCAGGAAGACTCGCTGAATTTTCATGTACCCACTTCATCTCAGTATCTGGAACCAACATGCAAAGACAGTCTCATCCCACAAGATAAATAGGGAATCAGACTGGCATGGTAATGGATAGTTTACCACCAGTGTGGGATTTATTTGCTACCAAATCATAAATTGTTAACACTTTTGGGTAGTTTTACACAACAGTGAAGATGCATTGCATTGCTCCTCTAAGTGTCCTTTCAATCCCCACAAAATTGGAAAACATGTTATTCCACCTCAGGAAATGGTATGTGTGCTGAGGTGGGGAGAGGGATGAAAGAGCAAATTTAAGGTGACTCTACGCAAGAGGAACAAAGTCTCAACTGTCCCTCCTCTCTGGCAGCAGCTTCAGCACAGGCAGAAAGACAGAAAACATGGTATTCTTTTCTGGGAGGAGGAAGGGATTACGGGAGAGGTTAAACACATAGGTATTTGGTGCCCAAAGTATATGGGGCTAAGCACAGAAAAGAAAGCATCTGTCTGGAAACTAGAAGTGTCAGGGAAATTCTGATGGTCCACAAATTACTCCTGAGAAGTTGGCAAAGTTTCTTCCACTGGAGCTTCCCTGCACACCTGTAAAGCAACGCTCAGTCTCATGTTTCAACCTGCAGCACATAAAGGCTCCCTTCCATAGAAGGATGATGGCCCCGAGGGCCAGATTCATTATCTGCGTGTGATGGAAAGGCTGTATCTTTAAAAACACTTTAGCTGTCTGGGGAATAGCAGAGGAGCAGGGACTGGAGAGGGAATGTAGATGGCGAAAACATCCACTGGATGTTAATCTACTCGGAGAATTTTAAAAGCCCCTTTATTTGCTTTTGGACCTGACTGCCAGCAGGGACCTGGGGAGGTGTAATCAGAACCCTTCTTTCCCCTGCCCATTCTCTCCTTGGTTGTGAGAAGGATTTAAAATGTTTATCTACCAGGCAGTTATGTGAAAAACAATTATCCTTGCTTAATGTATTGGCAAAGTCTTAATCTTTGAGGCTAGAATTTGGGTGGATAATAAACTTATTTTAATAACCCCAGTCTAGTTTGTTTTCCATTTGAAGGTCATGTTTTACCCTTCTGATATTTCCTGCCCTTCTTTTCCTATGTACAAAATTTGGAGGCCCACTTTTAAAGCGATTAAAGAACAATAGAACCGAGAACAAAAGGGAACACTGCTTTGTGGCATCGTTTTCTTCCTGTGTAAGAAGTGAGGACATTGTACTCTATAAGCTTTAAGATTCCTTCAAACTCAAAAAAGTCTAATTTTATGAAACTTAAATGAAAAAAGTACTTGAGAGACATAAAAGGGAAATGTCTAACTAGATGGCAATTCACTCGCGACTCAGAGTGCTGGAGGCAGAAAGAAATCTTTGTATTATTTTTCTTTAAATGAATTAGGCGAGAATCAAGAGAAAAGAGTATTAGGAGACAATAGCATAACTACATGTTTTCATCAATGAATTAGCTCAGTAATTGTATGGTTGCTCAGTCAAGTGCATACTCAACCGTCTAACAAAAATACAAAAATTATTTAAAATCTCAACTGCCTTTAAAAAGGGTTAATCTTACTATTAAAGAATATGTCAGATTATCTGCTGTCCCTCTTTGTAGCTAATCATGTGGGTGACATTTTGGTTCAAGTGAGACCTTGACTAAATATGGCCCTGCAATTGAATTTGGAGACACGGGCTAAGGAGAGAGAGCTGTGTTTTTCTTCACTATAGAATAAGAACTGGGTTTCCTGGGGTGATATGGGAGGGGAAGTTGAGGAAGAATGATGGGGAGAGAGAGGTGCAGCGACAAGCTGGCCCAATGACCGGAGGCAAGTGCTCCGTGTGGCCTGGAGCAGCTCCTGAAAAAGCCCTGAGAGTCCCCTTCCCGAAAAAGAATTCTCAGAGAATTTTTTGAGAGCAGTGATCATTTTAGAAAGACATATTCATTATCATAGAAGATTTAAGAAATAAAGTGACTCTAGTTAATTCAGGTGATACTAAAATAATTATAAGATGAATCTATTTAACAAAAAATCAAATGTCCAAATTACTATGAAATACAGCTGTTTAACAGGAAAATATCAATTTCTAACACAAGTAACAGGAGATCTCACTTTATATTGTCCTTTTTTCTATTTGACCTTTATCTGTGTGGTGACAGAGAAAGAAATCTACATTTGAAATATTCACAACTTGCCCCAGCTTATCTCCAAAGAAGGAAGGTGATTTTGGTTTTGGTTCTGATCAGGGTGATGGGTGAAGGAGCAGAAGTGAAGAAGACAAGAGAGTGTTGGATCACTACATATAAGACAGGAAATAGAGCTACTCGGGTTGTGGAGTTAATGAGGGGAGAATATATCCAGGAGGTGGGGGGAGGTAAGCTCATATAGGAATTAAGTCAATATTTATCGGTACTTCCTATGTATCTAGCTCTGTGCCAAGTGATGCAAACAAAACTGCTTTGTAAGCAAAATCCTGTGGTCAATGCTGGTTAAGTCTAGTTTTCTGTACATTCAAATTATTTACATGTGCACCCTAATTCATCATTTGTTGGTGTGCACTGAGAAATGTATGGAAAGCAGATGGCACCAGCCCATAGGAGGAGATCCATAAATACTGAGCATGGACTTGCTGAACTTCTCTGGGATGGGGAGGACCTCGCTACAGCTCATGGAAAGTTTCTTTGGATTTACCAGTTTTGTGACCTTGGGCTGGTCAGTATTTCTTTATTGCTTTATGTCTGAAATGGAGATATGTCTAACTTGCCTAAAGACCAGTAGGCTAGGTCAGGGGATCTGTTAAGGTCCCTTTTAGTTCTAAGATACTATAGTTTTAGAAAGTGTTAGAACTGCATCATGTTTTACTAGCATAGGCATTTCAAGGAGACTGACTTGGATTAAAATCTCTTTTGCAACACTTCCTAGAGGAGGATGCCACTCATGCTACTTAATATTTCTCATTTTTTGTTTCCTATTTTGCAAAATGAGAATATCTCTTAGAGTTGTTACAAGGATAAAATTAGACAATGTTTGTAAAACAGTTAGCACAGTTCATGGTCCATGGACAGCTCTTGATAAATGGTAAATATGAAAACAACCACACCCATAACCACAAACATAGGGCTTGAGATCAAAAGGGTATAAATGCTTACAGTTTTTTCAGACTAAAAAATAAAAATAAACCTAACTAGAATACCCAACTCCAGATGTTTCAGTTTAACAAGTTTGTCCTAAGGTGTGAAATTATGCTTGTAAAATGATTTAGTTCTTAAACATAATAATTAGTTTACTTTTATACAGATTATGATAATGCAAACATCAATTTTTTTTTTAGGAAGGTTAGCCCTGAGCTAACATCTGCCACCAATCCTCCTCTTTTTGTTGAGGAAGACTGGCCCTGAGCTCATGTCTGTACCCATCTTCCTCTACTTTTTATATGTGGGAAGCCTACCGCTTGCCAAGCGGCGCCATGTCTGCACCTGGGATCTGAACCGGTGAACCCTGGGCAGCCGAAGCGGAACCTGCAAACTTAACCTCTGCGCCACTGGGCCGGCCCCAAACATCAATTTTAATTCTATGTGAAACTTAAAAGTGTGATTCCAAATTCATAGTAAGAACAATACAAAATTGTTAGCAACTTTCAAAAATATAAGGTGGGATATTAGATACTTCTGTAGTCTGCATATTGGAAAGTTTATTCTCCCATTTTTTGGAGGTGGGAAATATGTCAGTATTCTCCTTTTTCATGTATGAATGGTCTGTTTTTCATGTATTAGTGATTTGTTCTGGGAAAGCCTCTTCCCTTCCCCCCTGCATGGTTAGAGAAGAGAATTGCTAGAAGATATGTCAGTGCCAGGATCCAAGGCAAGGACCAAGTGGTCTTGTAAGTATTCACTTGGAACCTAAAAGTGAGGACCTTACCAGCTGGGCTAGTCCTTGGCAAAATGCTAAAGTGGATCAACATTCTGTTTGGGCCCCTTCTATTTCCTGTTTCCTCACTTGTTCCCTGATTGTCCAAAGTATTATGTAAAATGATTGTTTTTGCTTAATGATACTGTTGCAGTAATGAGTAAAGCATTTGCTGATAGCGACTTGTGATACAACTCTTCCTGGGGATTGTTTTTTAACTTTTAATTTGGAAATAATTGTAGGCTCACAAGAAGTTGCAAAAATAGTACAAAGAGGTCCCATATATCCTTCACCCAGCTTCCTCTAATGGTAAAATCTTGTGTAACCATAGTACACTATCAGAACTAAGAAAGTAACGCTGGCACAATATGGCTAACCAGGCTACAGACAGGAGAACTTTTAAGGAATGAAAAATTATCAAGGCCAATAGGAAACCTTTTCTGAATCTTAATGTGTCCCCTCTCTGGGTGCACTTAAGCTTTTGCCCTTGTCTCACTGTTTGGTAGTCTTAGATTAACTTTCTGTCTTCTCCACTCCATCCTTTCAGAGCAGGGACTGTGGTGCAGTCACCCCTTAGTCCTATTGCTCATTAAAGTAACTGGCATTCAATAAGTATTTTGGTTAAAAGGGTGACTAATAGTTGCTTAATTCTATAAAGGGCTTTACATTTTCAAAGCCCTTTTATACATGTTATCTCTACAGAGAATGTTCTGGTCTAGGGGAAAGAGCATAGACTTTGAGAGCATTCAAATCTTGGCGTTCATTAGCTTGAGTCTTGCGACGAGGTGCTGAGTGTCCTTGGGTCTTGCCTTTCTCTTGTGCTTCATTGTATCTACATAGCAGAGTTGTGAAGATTCAAGGAGGTAATTTATGTAATAAATAGGGGCTCTGGGTGGTAGGTAGGGTAAAAGATTCTGTTGGTGTTTTACAAACTAAGGGTAAAAAATTTTATTGCCATTTTATAAACTAAGGCTCAGAGAGGGTAAGTCATTGTCAAAAATCATAAAGCTAGTACACGGTAGTGCTGCTAAGCACCTTAGGTCAGCTGTCTTCCATGATATCATATTGCCTTTCCCAGGCAACAGGAGAGTGGATTAAAAAACAAACAAACAAGCAACAACAACCATGGGATGGTTAAGGAGATTTAAGACCTTGTCTTTATGTAGTTGTTGACTTCTTTTGTTATATGTATAGGAAAGCCTCTTTTAGGTGGGGCTGGGTGATGAGATAAACTAAAAGGTGAGTCGCAGGTGTGAGTTGCTGTTTCAGTGGGTCCCTGTCAAATGCCCCTCCACCCCACCCACCCAGTTGACACCAATATAGCCTGGAACCTTGCTTGCCAAACTCAGCATCAGCTGTTTAAACCCTCATCCCCAATGGAAAGCATGGAAGAGTGAGACTCTGAGCTCTCAGGTACTTACATGTCATTATCAAAATTTTTTTAAATCAAAAGATAAATTTAAAAAGTTGGAGGATTTTGACATTATTGTAATCATCATTATTATCTAGTTTTTGCTCATGAAAATAATTTTTTATAACAAAAGAGAACACGTAAACATGCAACTTTTTTACTAACCTGAAATGACTGGTAACACATTAGTCGAAGTTGCTTCTCGACTTGCCCTGAAGAACTTTTGCATACCCTTGAATTACTCATTCTACAGTGTCTATTTTGGAAGGTTTATTCATTGAAATGGAGTAGGAAATGGCAAAATATGTTGTTGATTTATGTGACTGTTGGCTGCAAATGTCAAAAACTGATAGCTTAAACCCTTGGATTATAATTAGAAACATTCACTTTTTGGTGGTGGTTTGCAATTTGACTTTTCCCCCTCTAGTTATAAAATGCGAATGTCACTAATCAAGTTTAGAGATGGAACGAGAATGTTTCTTCAGGATTCTGAGTCTTTTTTTTGGTTTTGATGCTCTTTCCCACATTTGGCCATTAAAGTGAGGTACAGTAGAGGTCAGAAGGAGAGAAAGAGAGAAAGGAAAAGAAAATCACTTTGGTACAGTACAAGCCATCAGAATTGGGAGAGTTAGGGCTGAATTTTACTCTGAGACATTCCCCAATAGAATATCTTAGTGTAAACAAACTTTTACAAATTTTTGAGAGACAAAGCCATGTAAACATGCTTCTGAATTCTAAAATTTTTAAAGTTTAATTATTCCCAGCATCATAAGACATTAAAGGTACCCAGAAAGTTTTATGTCTTGATTTGCTTTGACTTTCTCATTATTGCCTAAGGAACATAAACATTTTGTTTCTATTTACATAATACAATTTAAATAGGGCTAAATGCAAAATGACTCTGTCCCTTGATTAAAAAAACAGATTTTCTGAATGATAAACGACACACATGGAGAACGCAAAAATTGTCATTATGGCAAAAGTAGGAAATCCATTTGGGCTCTTTGTGTGTCTGTGTTTTTCACTGCTTTGTGCTTTCCCTTGTTTTTCTTTCAAGGAACAGTGAGAAACCTTGCTAAATAAAAAAGGAGTTTTATGAATGCATGTCTCCGTGGGGAGGCACACCTGTGATATGTAATCACACAGGACTAGGACAACGAAGTGTTACAATTACACAGAAACTGGGACAAATGGAAAGACTTCCCCAGAATATTTCAATGGGCATATTCCTTGAACACAATCCCCTCACAGACTACTCCTTTCGAAATGTTATAAAATTATTAATTGTTAATATCAATTAGGCAAATTGGTTGTTAAGAAGCATAGGTTTATATGACACCTTAGTCTTGCTTGACTATTGACTCTGACAATATATTCCAGTTTTTAATATAAATACCAGAAATGTATTAAGAAGGATAATTTTGAAGTGAGATTAGTTTTATCAGAAAAAACATTTTTATCTTAAAAGCATACATGTAAGTAATACACATTTGTACTTGTGATTATTTCATAAAATACTAAGGTATACAGAATTAAATGCCGGACATACTTACAATATTCTCCAAAAATCAAGATGTAGAAGAAGACAGGACCAGATGTCATTTCCTTCTTTCTGAGCAACTGATTAATAAAAGTGAATACAATTTGGTCTTGGTTTCCGAGGCGCGTACAGCTCACGGTGGTTGTGTGCTATTTCTGTCTGCAATCTTAGCAGCTATAAAGCAATCCTCCCTCCTTCCTCTCTCATTTCCTCTCCCTCTCTCTTTCCATTCCCTCTTTTCTTTCTTCCTTTCCTCTCAGAATCTCTCCTCCCCACCCTCTTTCTCTGAAAGTCTTAATATCCTTCTTTACACACACACACACACACACACACACACATGCACACCACACACACACCATGCGCGCACACACACACCCACAGGAACACAGACAAAGCTGAGCAGTGAAGGAAAGTTTCAGACAGGGATACACAGGCTCTTCTCACTGACGGTAAACATCTCGTTTCCATGTCCTGTGACAGTCTACAAATGAGGGTGCGTATGATCCCTGACAAATGTCTGAATGATGGAAGTCACGCTACGAGAAAGAAATTAAACTAGAGATATATTACAAACAGAAATATTTTTCCCCCCAAAACTTGGGAAGAGGAAAAGAACAGAACTACATAGAACAAAATGCCTTGTGGAATTAACTATAAGGCAACAATAGAAGTGTAATTACAGCAATCTTTTATGATCTGTCTGAGTTTAGGCATTTGAACGAGAGGCTATTGTTCAAAGAAAATACAAAGGAATAAAAATCAAACCTTAAAGTTTCTTGAGTTCATGAGTTTTACTACGGTGGAGACCACGACATGCCATTGGTTGTGGAGTAAAGCCTTCCTGGGTTTGATCCACGGTCTGTTACTTTGGAGTGGCGTCGTTCTTTATTCTTGGCGGAACCTGGGCTTTCCGGAGGAAAACATCTATCTAGCAAGGTAGCTGTGATGATCAGCACAGTGCATACTGAGTGTCTGGCAGAGGTCCTAGCGCATAATAGGTGATTACTAAATGGCAGCTATTCATATGATTTTTATTATTTTTATCAGGGGGGAAAAAGCCTGCAAATGCAAAGAACATGTCCAGGAAATGCATTTTCTTGTAACCAGGCCGTATCATTCTTATTTTGCAACTTGATAATTTATTGCTAGAACAAATGGGCAGCACCTTGACATGAGAAATTTGTTTCTGAGGTTAATGCCTTCTAACCACCCCACACGTAGAATCTATTTAAATCACATGTCTTTGTATCATTGACTTCAACATAAGAAGTCTATTTTTAAATGGTGGCTAAAAGGTTATATTAACACTGCTTTTCTTTTTTTTTTTTTTCCTGTAGAAGTGATTAATACCATGAAAGAAGAAATGAGGTATAGGAATCTTCACAAGTCCTTATTCATTTATCAGTAGATGTATTTAATGAAGACACTGTTCTTTTGATAGAAATGTTTACAGTTAACTGAATTTGAACGCTCATTTAATGTTCAATAAGTGTTTATTATTTATAATAGTACTCGAAATGTTTTCAGGGGTTAATGACTTTTTATTTATTTTAGAAATAGTGTTTTCTGGAAGGATGCTGTGGGACATGTCAAGGGCAACATCTGAAGGGGGACCCATAAGAAGCTTCTCAACAATAAAGCTGAGGAACTTGCTTTGGGAATTGTCCGTCAAGATGCAAGCTGTTGATACAGAGGTTTTCAAAGTAATCCTGATGTTATTTGGTTAGCTTTTAATATTTTGCCTGAGCCGATATCACAGACATATACAATTAGTGGGCCAGTACGCAGGAGGTCCTCTTTAACCATATATACACACAACATACTTTTAATCTGAAATTATCAGTGCAAAACTTGAAAATAATTTCTCATTTCACTAAGACTATATTAGATTTCCAAAATAGATATTTAGCAGAAGGAACAATGTTAGACACTTGTTTTTGCAGGATACCACTTCTTTCTTATTTTTGGCAAAGACAGTGAATCTGGAATGTTAGTTTCATATAAGTATATTGGTGGACAAACCCCAACAGTGAACATAGAGTAACCCGATAACACACTGCAGCAGGCGCTATTGGTATTTTCGGTCAGAGAATTCTTTCCTGTGAGGTGCTGTCCTTACCACTGCAGGATGTTTAGCAGCGTTCCTGGCCTCTACCCACTAGATGTCGATAGCACTCCCTAGTTGTGACAATTAAAAATGTCTCCAGACATTGGCAAATGTCCCCTGGGGAGCAAACTTGCTCTTGGTTCAGAAAAGCTGCATTGTAGCAAAAGACTTCCCTGAATAATGTTTAAGGATTGATTTTTGCCGGATAATTAAAATAAGAATTTTTCTCACCTAAAATTTAAAAGATGTTTTCTCATTTTCTTGTTTTGCAGTTTGAAGACATACGTTAAAGAGTTTTAAAAACAAACAGATCATGTATTCCTAACCTTCCCTTCCTGCCCACATTGTTCTGTTACAAACTTGCCCTATGGGCCCTGTAGAATCTGCGGTGTCACTGCCTCTGCCAGGCTGAGCACGTCAGGGGGTTCCACCCTAGATTTCTTACTGACACAGGCTAATAGAGGTTAACACCCTTTCTTATCTTGGAACCTCTTCTTAAAACCTTATTGAGGCTCTCTGAATAATAACAAAAGCTTCAATTTGAAAACTACTTCTCAAAACAACCTAGTGAGTTAAGCCAGACAAGCGTTATACAGATTCTGCACTATTTAGATTCAAGTTTCTAACCTTGTGGCTTTTCTACCCCACCACCACTGAAATACACTACTCTGTTTTCAGCATCATATTTTAAAATTAGATAATGACACGTAAGGGCTTTTGTCCATACTTCTGAACCTGTTTACCACCATTATTTTCAACAGTAGAAATAGCCATTTTATTAAATGTTTCTTTGATTGTAGACCTGGGAAAGTTCCAGTGAAAGAGGTTGGGAAGATCTCAGTCAGAGGCTCACGATGTAGCGATATTCAGATAACAGTAAACCAACCCATAAAGTAAGAATAATTGCAATCCAAGGGCTAAAACGCACGCTGTCAAATTGTTCATCCTACAGATCCATTTCTAATTGACAGCTGTCCATCAGGCAACACTCTTGAGATACTCATCATCTCTAAGTCATGCCAAAAGACAATTTTAGCTGTCTCGATTTAGCATTAATTAAACAATTCTGAGATGAAATTACTTCTGGGGAATGATATCAAGCATAATGTGCAACTGGGACAGAGCAATTAATAGGTACAGGTATGTTGAAAGATATTTATACAAAATCTTAAGAATTCCACCCTAGATGGAAGTGATCAGAAGCTATTATATCATTTTAGCAGAACATCAACCGTTAGATGGTAAACTAGTCTCATGTGGATTCATGTGTTGCCTTTGAGGGATATAATAGGGACATTGAATTTAGTGATTTTCTGCAAAATTGACAGTATGAAGAAGACGAGAACAGGGTTAACAAGCTCAATTCCATCTATCTGTCTACTATCTATCTATCTATTATCACCATTATCATCATCTTATGCAATAAATACCAATTGACAGCATTTGTTAAGTGCAAACTCTGCGCAGAGCTCATTATTATTAATCTTGCCTTACTTAGTTCCCTCAAACCATTGTAACTGAAGATAGTCAAGTTTCGGATTTATTCTATCTAGATTGAGCCTACCTCATTCAAGACAGACATTACAAAAAGAGCAATATAGTCTGCTGATTGAGCTGGTGGATAGGACCTGGAAACTAAACTTGCTGTTTCATGTCTGGCAACCTGCATGCTCTCCAGCAGCCATCTTCCTTCCTTCTTTCCTTGCAAACCCATTGCACATGACCAGTCATTATAGTTAGGCTTCAGCTGCTTCAGGTTGATAGATTGCAGTTCAGCTCCTCTGCTGCAGTAGGAGACTTGCCTCTAATCCCAGCTCATTTGCGCGTGATTTAGCTTGTTCTTCACTCCATGGGGTCAACCCTACAGGAGGTTTAGCGCTCTTAGCCCTATGCTAACAATCCCAGTGTTCTCCCCTTTAGCCACTCTCAGTCTGCTGCTAATGCCTCTGTGTGGCTCACTTGAGACTACCCGATTTAGGCAAGGGGCATCTTCTACATGCTGGATGAAAGAATAAATTAGAAAAGTAAGAGTGGCTTGTTCCAGGAGTACCAGTAAAAGGTAGGGAGTTCTAGTCCCAGTTTTGCCACTGATTAGCCATGTAACCTCTGATAAGTCACTTAAATGCTCTGGTCCTCAGTTGCCTCACTTGTAAAACAAATAGCTGATCTTTTAGATGCATTATATTTCTGTCGTTTTATGAAATACAGCCATGCAGCACATTATGATGTTGTGGTCCATGATGGACCACATATCGATGGTGATCCCATAAGATTAGTGCCATACAACTTGGGTGTATATTAGGCTATACCATCTAGGTTTGTGTAAGTACACTCCATGATGTTCACATAACAAGGAAATCACAAGGAAACACACCTAACAATGCATTTCTCAGAATGTATACCTGTTGTTAAGCAACACATGACTGTAATACTCTACTTCAAAGTAATTTATAAATTAGTATGGAGACAGAATGCATGTATATGAGTTACCTAAAACACATTTTTATAAAATCTCTCAGTGATTGCAAATTGATGCCATGAACATAATCTAGTAAAGGAGATACAAGAGGGCATTAAGGAAACTGGTACAGAGAGCTAGGTGGGGTCAACTATGGAAGATTTTTTAGGTAAGAAAAATCTGTGTCATGAGTGTGGGAGACAGAGAAGGTCACGGACTGATAGAGGGTAGTAGAAACAACATTTCACTTCAAAGACAAGTGCATGCAAAGAATAAGCACATGCAAACAGTAGGTCTGGCTGAGTCTATGCCAGAAAATAACGAGAAACAGTTTTGGAGAGCTACAGGGTAATGAGTTGTTGGAGGGTGTCAGACATTAGGTTGATTAATTTAGATATCAGAAAGGAGGAAATAAAATTTGATATTAATTTCTGAACAATGAATTGATATAATCAAAAGGAGATTAATAAAAAAGACTAGTCTCATGACCATGTGATGCAAAAAATGAGAGAGAGCAGAGACTTCAGTCAGGGAGATGAGACTGCTGTGTAACAGATGTAAGTCAGCTCTTATGGCTTCGTGTGACTGGAAAGGCCTGCAAACACAAGCTATTGCCGGAAAGAACACAGTCTTAATCATGGTTAATCATGAACACACTTTGACTTTAGAAGAGGGATGTCTAATAAAAATACAAGGCATGGCACACATGCAATTTAAAATTTTCTAGTAGCCACATTAAAAAAATAAAAAGAAACAGGTGAAATTGATTTTAATAATATGTTTTATTTAACTCATTATATCCAAATTATTACCATTTCAACAGGTAGTCAATATAAAAATTATTAAAGGGATATTTTATTCCTTTCTTTTTACTGTCTTTTAAATCTGGTATGTATTTTACACATGCAGCACATCTCAATCTGGACTAGCTACATTTCAAGTGCTCAATAGCCACACGTCACTTGTGGCTACCATATTGCACAGTGCAGCTCTAGAGTATGGCACAAAAGGTTTCTCTAAGATTCTGTCAGGTTACATTTTATTATATTAAAAATAATCATCAGATATTACATGTATAAATATTTATAGTCCTTCAGAAGTTTTTAGATCTGATGGTCAAATAAAAATAATTGTTTCATAATTACGTAGAATTTTAATAAAAACAATGGAGACAACATAAGTTTGCCAGACTTAATTTTGTCAAGTAAAAACATTAATAACAGCAATAAAAGGCTTACTTACCATTATCTTTCACCATCATTTCATAAATGTAAGGACATTTGAATACCACAAAATGAAGGAAAATACAATGTTGAAACAGAACAGTTCTCTAAACTGAATACATTTAGTTTCATTAAAAATGATTACAGGGGCTGGCCCTATGGCCTAGTGGTTAAGTTTGGTGTGCTCTGCTTCAGTGGCTGGGGTTTGGTTCCTGGGTGTGGATCTACACCACTCATTCGTGGCCATGTTGTGGTGGCGACCCACATATAAAATAGAGGAAGACTGGCACAGATGTTAGCTCAGGGCAAATCTTCCTCAAGCAAAAAAACAGGGAAGATTGGCAATGGGGTTAGCTCAGGGTGACTCTTCCTCAGCAAAAAAAGAAAAAAAAAAAAAGAAAAAATTACATTGCCTTTATTTTTTCTCATTTCACTGCAGATGAGTAAAAATTCCCCAGACTCCGTCTATGGATCATGATGTGGGAACAACTGATCCAGTCCAGGCTCAAAGCCTCTCTGGTAGCACAAGTCCTTTAAAACCCTGGTAGACTGCCAATGGTTTCAACTTTGGGACACTCAGTTTGCTATTAATCAGGTTTTGAAGTCTTTTTCAATGAGTCCAGGCACTGCCTTTGTAGGTCTCCCTTTTGGCATCTGCTGGAGTCTCTAACCCTTAGTTTAAAGGCTGCTGTCTTGGTTTTCACTTCAAGGCCAGGAGAATGCTAGGTGGGTTCGTGTGGCAGAGTTTATGTCACACAACTCCATGATACATTCCAGTGATTGGCACTTGATGAAGGAGGGCCTTGTTACCTCTGTAATTCAGAGGTTGTCCTGTGGGGCATCTTGGAGAAAGGTTGGTTGGGAAGTCAGAGTTTCCTCATTTTTTTGGCCTCTTCCAGGTATTACCCTTCCTAGCCAGGGGACTAACTTTTGGTTTGGGTACAGAGCTGGATTTTTGCAATGCTGTGAAAAATATCATTATCTGCCTTATAGCGATCTTTGCAGAAAAAGCCTTTCTTAACAAAGTTGTTTTTCCCATTTGTTTTTAGAAGGTCTATCAGTCAGTATAGGCTGGATTATGCTGCGATAAAATGCAATCACAGAATCTCAGTCATTTGAATCAACAGAAATTTCTTTCTCCCTTTACATGACCATCATGGGTCAGTAGGGGCCTCTGATCATCATAGTCTCTCAGGTACCAGGCTGTTGGAGGTTCTGTATTGACACATGCATCCATGATCATCAAGGCAGGAAAAAGACAATATGGCAAATTGCACACTGGCTCTTAAAGATTCTATCTGGAAGTAATACACATCATGTCTCCTCACATTTTATTGGCTTGACTTCAAAGCGGTAAGGGAAGGACAGTCCAGCCCTGTGCCTAGAAGGAGGAGAGCAGAAATATTTTGATGAACAGTATGAATGACAACTTCAATCTGCCTTCCTGATCACCTGTAGGCATAATACACTAACCTCTTTTCCAAGAGAGACATTCCAGGAGTTACATCCAGTCACAGTACCAGGTTCATAGTTCAGGGTCTCTGGATGATGTATGGTAGGTAGTTTTGACAGGATACCTAGCTGTGGGTTCTCTTGACTAAACATTTCTGAATTAAAAAGACAAGTTATCTGCCCCCAATATGCAATGGTGAAACGGGGACAAGATAATTGCAATAACTGTTCTCAACAGAAAGGGGAAGGTTAGGAGAAACCTGCAGAGAGTTGTGTGTAGCAGATCTGAAACCCTGCTGGGCAGATGAGGTGAGGCATCTTACCTTGAGGATGGGGAATGCTCCTTGATTAGGCTGAGTCTGCTCCCTGGGAGGGGCTTCCTAGTCCGTTGTCCACTCTGGCATTTGGTCTGCACTCTGGATGACCTTCCTTTGCATTATCTGAATTCTCCACATCTAAAGTAGACACTCCGGAGAATATGCCCTCCAGTGTCTAGAGTTGGGGGCTAAGCAGACTTCACAGACTCCTTTTTGCCTTCAGTTGGTTGGGCACCCAAGGATTTCATTTTTTGGCTGAGGAAGATTTGCCCTGAGCTAATATCCACTGCCCACCTTCCTCTTTTTGTTTGTGAGCTGCTGCCACAGCATGGCCACCAATAGAGGAGTGGTGTAGGTCCACGCCTGGGAACCGAACCTGGGCCACTGAAGTGGAGCACACTAAACTTAACCACTGGCCTCCAAGGTTCTAGAACAATCACTGTTTTTTTTTTTAAAAAAAATTTCATTTTAGCTCAGGCTAATAGTCCTTGTAGTTGTACAAGTCTCTCAAGGACTTAGTTGTGTTTTTATTTATTTGGTGCTAATTAATTTCATGTGTTAATAGCCAACTCTATAGTTCTTTTCTTAGAAAAGTTTTGTGGACATAATTCCCTGATTTACTATGCTGCTTTTACTGCCCCCATGCCTCTCTCTTTCACTCTCCACTTAATATACAACCCAGCTGAGGTCATCAAGTCTCTATCTATCTGTCTCTGTTTCTGTCTGTCTCTTTCTCCTTCACTCTCTCTTTATTTTTTGTCTCTGATTCTCTCTACTTTATTACCTCAGACAGACTTTCTCTGTGTGGTTGAGATAATGGCTGCTGGTAATCCCTGGTTCTTATCTTTTCAGGTCCGTGATCCACGATCCCCAAAGCAAGGAAACATCTCCTAGTCTAATTAATGAGCTATTCGTGCAAGTCTATGATTTTAGGCTACATGTTCAGTGCTGAATTAAGCACTGTATCTGGGGGAACAGGGTCTTAAAATTATCTGAGACTAGATTATGTATTTATCTTGATGATTAGAAGGTAGTATAGGCCACATGAGCAGAAGATGGGGAACGGGGAGGATTGGTGGGCAGATCCACAGTCACCCACAATCCCAAAGTTCTTAGGCCAGTGAGTATAGAAGGAAATAGTACCAAGGCTGAAAAAGTCTTCAGAGATGTTCAGAGTTAGTGAGTACAGGCAATAGGCAGAGGAGGAGGTGAGAACTGAGGAAAAGAAAAATTGGCAAAGGAAAAGACAGATAAATGGATAACTAACGAATATAAGTTGAATGAGAATATTGTCAGGCTTTATGAGTTGGTGTATGTGGAGCTTGTGAAGAACATTAAAAGTAACTGCTATTATCACAATATCATAAATGTAAATATTATAAAGTAATATATAATTATGCCATTAAGTTTATGATTTTGTTATGTGAAGGCAGATCGATTTTGTCATATCACTTTCCTCCTGGTGAGGTAACACTCTTCAGACTGTGCTACTGACATAAGAAGGTGTTAGAATAAGAAATCCTAGTTGTGAAAACAAAAATGTGTTTCCCATTTCTCATTTAATCTTCTTTTAGAATTCCTAGAGTTCATCTGAGTTCCTGAGATTTCTAAATTATGTTCCAGATAACTGGCTATTGCTCATGTTAGCATGCCACGAAACAGCTCCAGGGGATTTCTCAGCTATTGTATCTTCCAGAGACTAATCAAACACAACAGACAAGTGGGTCTGGGTGTAAAAACTTAATGAAGACAGATTTTGGTGGCTCCTCATTCCTATCACGTTTATAGGTTGCTATTCACCTTTTGAAATGTGGAGTTGAGTTTTCTCTACAACTTGTCAATCTGTAAATATATCAAATACAAGTAGTCATGTATTTATAAAGGTCAAATATCTTACCAGATTGCTATAGGGGGATAAGAAATTTTCTCGGTGGAATATTGCGGGATGTGCAAGTGTTGGCACCAAGGGGAGGTAGAGAGGAGGTGCTAGAGAAATGGCAGCTTCAACCAGGCACAAAGAGGCAAATCCTGGAATAAAGCCAAGTGAGATCATGAGAATTCAAATTGGAAACACCAAGAATGAAACAGGGACTTGACAAAAGCTTAGTGGACTATTGGGCACTAATGATTGATACAGAGGGAAAAGGGCAGGCAGGAGGAGGATGAGGCTCTGGAAGTGAAAGTGAAATGGGTCAACCTGGTGTGCTGGACCTCTTGTCTCTGAGACTATTATTAGCCAACTGATGGGACACCTTAGACATTCTGTCTGGTACCTGATATCCAGTGATTGGCTGGAGGAGAGGAGCCTGGGAAGATAGTGATGCATTAAAGGATCAGGAAGAGTAGAGTTGGAGAGAAGATGAATCCACATGTATTATGTCAAATTAGTCAATTGATGGGAAACTTTATTTACTTGCATATCCTTGATGATCAATATTGGATTCGCCTTTTTTTTTTCTCTAGGATAAATAGTAATTATTCTTTAACTCCAGCAATTTATTCATTTTTGTTAATTTTGCCCAAGTGCTTTCTAAGTCTCCACATCACAGTAGTAATTTATATGCTTTTGAAAGCCTGGGAGAATTGGTGTTCCCAGCTTCATTAAAATAAGTATCTGAGCAGGATTGTTATTAAGACCATGCTTGATTATTAAATGATGCAATAAGAAAAGCAACCCAAAGTCCCAAAAAGTAGCCTTGTCCGAAGGTATCCTTGTTACCACAAAGTTCCCTTTATTTGCACTAGTCAACGTGTAGTAGACGAGCTGGTATTGAGAGAGCTGAACAATGAGAGGCAGTAAACAAATATATGTTGCTAATTTTTCAAAGTGCTTCACATAAACATTTTTAATATACAGGACCTAAAACCAATTAAAATTAAATTCTTAGGCACACATGTTTAATGATTTGCAATTTCAAATCTTCAACTAATGAATGAAAAATATTTCCTTTGGATGTTAAGTTACATCATAAGATTTAGGAAACTAATGTGGGGTATTAGTTTATTACAAGAGCTAATCTTATTTTTTCTCTAATCTAGTATGTATTTAGGACTCTAAAAGTAAATTTATTTTTGATTAAATGCTATTTCTTACGTTATCACATAAATGGTGATATAATAATAGATAGTGCAAATAGGGTATTTAAAAAAATGTGGCTTTGTTTTAACAGGAGGTACAAGCTATTGGTGGCAAACCACACCCATATAATCACATCTGACTTTAGAAAAACTTAACTTGATATGTAGTCAGAGTTCGCTTTGCAATTTTTGGAAAATCTATAAACATATGTGAAGTCAATTTTAATTTAGTTGTTTTTTGAAAGGTAATGCAGTGTCTTTAATTTTGTGTTATTCTGAAATGAAAGACACATACGTTCTTTGGAAAACTGTCTGCAAGCTAAAATAAAGAGCTGTGCTGAAAGTTACAAATATGAAGGCAAAAATAGATACAGTATAATAATGTTAGACATGTTTCTGACAGTTTGAAAAATAGGTATTTGTAATATTACTGATGAAAATTCTTTTAAGAAATATTGTGAGAGCATGATAAGATAAATTTCAGAGTCAGAAGCATGAGTGTTTTAATTTTCTTTCGTAGTAATTTAACGTTATTTTTGTAACAATTTTTGTTTCTTATTGGACCTCGAGGACAGTCTATAACAGTGGTTTTCATCGTATGGGTCTGGGAACTGGTTAGAAATACAAATTCTCAGGCTCCAGCCGCATCTACTGAAGCAGAAACTTAGGAGTGGAGCCCAGCAGTCTACAGTTTAACAGGACTTCCAGGTGATTCTGATACACACTCAAGTTTGAGAACCAGTGGTCTAGAAGGAATGAGATCTTTCTTGTCTCACTTGAGACAGGAAAAAATAATAAAGAATTTTTGTCCTTGGGCATCGGTCCTGTTTCTTTGAATGAGTAAAACCAAGTTGCTGAAGAACATCCACCAGCACTGACCATTAGACAAAAACAATGAGAGTTCCTCTTAGGGTGGCTTTCCAAGTTGGCAATTAGGAAGACAAATCACAGTAATGAGGCAAGAGGACTGCAGAGAAAAAGCACATTTATTTAATTTCCAGAAAAATGAATTTTTGAAAATGGTTAAAAATGGTCACTGGGCTTTGTGCCAGGTGCTAGAAAGAAATCAAGGTGGTCTAGAAGAAGATGGATCAGTGACCTAAAATAAAAGCTATTTGTCTTTTTAATTGTTTATTTTGGGAAAACATCTTAAGAATCTATGAAAGGATTCAAGAATGTTAAATATTCTGTTAAATCAGTAACTAGGGAGCAATAGGGAAAAATATGTGTGTATACTAGAGACAGAGACTGGTTTTACATTGCCTATTTTGGATGGGAACAAGAAAATCTTGTATTTTGAACAGAATCCATGAGGCCCAGTGATTCTAGAAAGTTCTGCTATGAAGACCTAAAGCCAAGCTCTATTGTTGGAACAAACCTGGGCCTGTTGTATCTTTAATTCCAAGTTAAACATCTGTTCTTAGGTCACGTTGTCATTTTAAGCACGGTGAGGCAAATGCAATTGTGAAGATCTCTTGCAGAGGGACTCGAGTAGTTATAGGAGTAGGGAGTATTGCCAAATGTCATATTGCACCCCCGTGAAATATTTACCAAACTAATTTACATAAATTACTTTATTTGAAAAAATATACACAGTTCTTAAAGAATCTCCAAGTTATTGCATGGCTTCTCCCGCTGAATTACTAAAGTGATTCCAATTGTTTAAATAGGCGTTGGTCACTGGCTGAACAGATTTTCTTTGTTTAGAAGCAAATGATATAAGTAATAGTTACTGAAAGTGTAGTGTATAAAGAGGTTCGTCCTTGCTGAGTTCTGAACTTTAATTTATAGGTAATACCTACCTATGCTATTTAAAAGAGGTTTCAGAATTTTGCAGTTAAAAGAAATTGTGTGATTTGGGATTTAAGTTGAAAATGTCTAATTTGAAAAGGTAGGAATACACACACAGACAGAAAAAGATAAGTATTGGATGATATCACTTATATGTGGAATCTAAAAAAGCTGAACTCGTAGAAACAGAGTAAAATGGTGGTTACCAGGGGCTAGGACATGGGGTAATTGGAGAGATGTTGTTTAAGGGTACAAACCTGCAGCTGGAAGATGAATAAGTTCTGGAGATCTAATGCACAGCATGGTGATTATAGTAAATAATACTGTATTATATATAGTCGTGTGCTGCATGATGACGTTTCAGTCAATGTCAAACAGCATAAACGGTGGTGGTCCCATAAGATTATAATCGAACTGAAAAATTCCTATCACCTAGTGATGATGTAGCCATTTTAACACAGTAGTACAATTCATTACTCACACGTCTGTGAGGATACTGGTGTAAACAAACTTACTGTGCGGCCGGTTGTATAAAACTATAGCGCATACAATTATGTACAGTACATAATATTGAATAACAATAATAAACAATTACGTTATTGGTTTATGTATTTATTATACTATACTTTTTATCATTATTTTAGTGAGTACTCTTGTAAAAAGTTCACTGTAAAGCAGTTTGCTGTGTTATGCCAGCAGCAGCCTCATACATCTCATGTTTACTGCCTCTCTTGATTGCATCATTTTCTCTTGTGCTTGATTTAATCTCATGTTGTTTTCTTCATTATTGTCCCTAAGCATACAAAATCCACTGCTAATGTTGCCAGTAAGAGGCCACGTAGAGTGATTCACCTGGAAATGAAAAGTGATTAAGGCCTACGGAGGTGGAAAATCAGTGATGGTTATTGCTTGCCAGTCAGGCATGTCCCATTCCACCATAGCTGCCATCTTGAAGTGCAAGAACAAAGTGACAGAAGCTGTTCACTGTTTCACTAAAGGCAATAAGACTAACAAAAATTTGAAAAGAGTGTATTTCAGATGTGGAGAAACTTCTAATGACCTGGATTGAAGACCAGACACAGAAGTGTAGCCCTATCAGCACCATCATGATCGTGGCCAAAGCAAATAGTTTGTTTGCAATGTTGAAAGAAAAGGCTGGATGCAACTATGATATTGGATTTACCTCTAGCTCTGGATAGTTTAAACAATTCAAGAATCGTTATTCACCAGATAATGTGATAGTGAATGGTGGGTCTGTGAGTGCTGATGTGAAGGCAGCTGAAGAATTTTTGGAAACTCTAGATTAGCTGATTGTGGAGGAAAATTACTTGCCAGAGCAATTATTCAATATGGATGAAACCTCTCTATTCTGAACATGGAAGCATGAAAGGACTTTCATCCACAAGGAGGCCAAATCAACGCTAGACCTCAAGGCTTTTAAGGAGGGGATAACAGCCACTTGGGGGCAATGTTGCAGGCTACAAATTGAAACCCTTCCTGATCTAGCCCAGCGACAACCCCATGGCCTTCATACATATCAACAAGCACACACGTTCAGTGTACTACAGGAGCAGTAAGAAGTCATGGATGACCCAGCTCCTCTTCCAAGATGCCCTCCTGAAATGCTAGGCCAGCAAAATGGAGAAGTACTATTTGGAGAATAACATACCTTTTAAGATTTTGCTTACTGTTGATAATATTCCTGGTCACCCTTCTTTTATTCATGATCTTTATCCCAATACCAAAGTGGTGTTTCTCCCTCCAAACACCACCTCTTTGATCCAACCAATAGGTTAACAAGTTATAGCAGCTTTTAAAGCTTACTACCTGAGGAGGACCTTTGCCCAGGCTACTGCTGCAACTGAGGCAGACACTGAGAAGACACTGATGTAATTCTGGAAGGATTACAACATCTGTGACTGCCTCAAGTACCTTGCTTGGGTCTGGAGTGATGTCACTAAGCAGTGTATGAATGGCATCTGGAAAAAGGCACTCAAGAGGTTCATCCATAACTTCCAAGGGTTTCCCGAGGATGAGGGATTGCAAAAATCAGCAAGGCTGTGGTTGAGATGACAAACAACTTTACCCTGGGTGTGGGTGAGGATGGTATTGAGCAGCTCCTACAAGGGGTTCCTGAGGAACTGACTAATGAGGAGTTGTTGGAACTGGAACAGGAGCACATAGTTGAAGAAGAGGCAAGAGAAAGGGAAATTGCAGGAGAAAAAAAGAAGAACCTCCAAGGAAATTCACAATGAAAGGTTTAGCAGAAGCTTTGCAGACCTCAACATCTCCTTAAAAAGTTTGAAAACATGGACCCCAACACCAAAAGGCTTTCATTTATAGAGAGGAATTTCATGATGCATTATATGCTTAGAAGCAAATCTATGATGAAAAAAGGAAACAGATCACTATGGACATATATCTGAAAAGAGTGATACTTCCTCAACAGGAGCCTCAGGCGAGTCCTTAAGGAGCCATTCCAGGAGAAGGCGTTGTTATCATAGGAGATGACAGCTCCATACATGTTATTGCCCCTGAAGACCTTCCAGTGGGACAAGATGTGGAGGTGGAAGACAGGGATATTGATGATGCTGACCCTGTGTAGGCTTAGTCTAATGTGTGTGCTCGTGTCTTATTTTTTAACAAAAGTTGTTAAAAAGTAAAAAAAAAATAAGTTTTTTAAAAATAGAAAATAGCTGATAGAATAAAGATATAAAGAAAGAAAAATATGTATATATTTTTTGCTAAGGAAGATTTGCTGTGAGCTAACATCTGTGCCAATCTTCCTCTATTTTGTGTGTAGGTTGCTGCCACAGTGTGGCTGATGAGTGGTGTAGGTCCATGCCTGGGATCCGAACCTGCAAACCCAGGCCACAGAAGTGGAGCACTCTGAACTCAACCAGTACGCCATGGGACTGGCCCCAAGAAAATATTTTTGTATAGTACAATGTATTTGTTTTAAGCTAAATATTATTATAAAAGAGTCAAAAAGTTTAAAAAATTTTTAAAGTAAAAAAGTTACAGTAAGCTAAGGTTAATTTATTATTGAATAAAGAAAGTTATTTTTAAAATAAATTTAGTGTAGCCTAAGTGCACAGTTTATGAAGTCTACAGTAGTGTACAGTAATGGCCTGGGCCTTCACTTTCACTCACCACTCACTCACTGACTCACCCAGAGCAACTTCCAGTTCTGCAAGCTCCGTTTGTGGTAAGTGCCCTATTCAGTTGTACCATTTTTTATCTTTTATACTGTATTATTACTTATTTTTTTGAGGACGATTAGCCCTGAGCTAACATCCGTCACCAATCCTCCTCTTTTTGCTGAGGAGGATTGGCCCTAAGCGCACACCATGCTCATCTTCCTCTATTTTATATGTGGGACACCTGCCACGGCATGGCTTGATAAGCAGTGCATAAGTTCACACTCGGGCTCTGAACCAGCCAACCTCCGTCACCGAAGCAGAATGTGCGAACTTAACCACTGTGCCACTGGGCTGGCCCATTTATACTGCATTTTTACTGTACATTTTCTGTGTTTGGGTATGTGTAAATACACAAATACCATCGTGTTACAGTTGTCTACAGTATTTAGTACAGTGACATGCTGTCCAGGTTTGTAGCCCAGGAGCAACAGGCTAGACCACTTAGCCTAGGTGTGTGGTGGGCTATACCATCTAGGACCGTGTAAGTACATCCTATGATGTTCATACAATGATGAAATTGCCTAATGATGCACTTGTCAGAATTTATCCCCGTCATTAAGCGATGCACGACTGTACTTCAAAATTGCTAAGAGACTAGGTCTTAAATGTTCTCAACACAAAAAGAGAAATGGTAATTATGTGATGTGGTAAAGCTAGAGCTGTGGTGGTAATCATATTGCGATTTATAAACGTATCAAATCAGCACGTTGTGCACCTTAAATTTATACAATATTATATGTAAACTATATCTCAATCAGAAAAGAATAGGGCTGGCCCTGTGGTCTAGTGGTTAAGTTCGGTGTGGTCCACTTTGGTGGCCCGGGTTCAGCTCCTGGGCGTGCACTTACACCACTTGTCAGTGGTCATGCTGTGATGACAACCCACATACAAGACAGGAAGATTGGCACAGATGTTAGCTTAGGGTGACTCTTCCCCAGTCAAAAAAAAAAAAAAAAAAAAAGGCTGAGATGGATTTTTTTTTTGAGCTCAAATAAGAGGTGGTTATGAGACCAATGCAGGAAATGTTACCTTCCTTTATTTTTCTAAATAAATTAAATCTGTTTCTATGTCCACTCTCTCCTGGCTTCATCCTTCCCTTCACTGAACAGCACAGGAATCCTGGACCCTGGATGTCCAGGGTGGTCACCATAGTTACCATTGGTTTTTTGCTGTGTGATTTCTAATGTCAGCAATTTTGCAGCTCTGTTTCTTGAGACAATGATGCTGCTTTCAGGGCCCAGCTCCTCTGTCAGTTTGACATTTGCCCTTGGTCTCAAAGCCAAGTGAGTAAGGCTCAGAACCCAGTTCTACTTTCTCCGTTAGAACTTCTCTTCCCTCTTGAGATGCTGCTTATGAGTTGGGCACATGTCCCAGCACTTACAGAGCCTGCCATTCCATGGACCTCCCCGTCTTGCAGAAACCAAACGCCTCACACGAGCCTCAAATTCTCTCCCTCTTGTGGTCTAGAGTAGCTGGTCTCCCTACATTTCCCTCAGGGGCCACTGAACTCCAGCATTTCTTGGATTGGCCCAGAAAGGCTTTTCTTTTTTGGTGAGGAAGATTGGCCCTGAGCTCACACCTTTGCCAATCTTCCTCTTTTTGCTTGAGGAAGAGTGGCCCTGAGCTAACATCTGTGTCAATCTTCCTCTATTTTGTATGTGGGACATGGCCACAGCATGGCTTGATGAGCGGTATAGGTCTGTTGCCTGGGATCCGAACCTGGGAACGTGGGCCACCAAAGCGGTGTGCACCAAACTTAATCACTAGGCCGTGAGGCAGGCCCCAAGAAGGCTTTTTTTTTAAAAGGAGAACTTTCTAAAATACAAAGAGGTAATTTTTCTTCTCCTGCAAATCAATTTAAGACTGAGAACAGAAAGATTTGGTCATTCTTTAGGAAAAGGGAGTTCAGTGAGTCACAAAGGGAGTACAAAGTGAGTGCATCACATCTAGGACTGAGGAAATGTGGTGCTGACAGCCCCAGAGGCTCACTTTCCTTTCTAACCGGAACTTGTTTTGAAAGCAGGTAGTGGCTTCTAAGAAACACCAATGACCTAGGAGACCAACATATCCTTTCTTACTCCTGTCACTTCCATATCCTAACTAACCATTTACCCCGAACATCATGACATAGAAGGAAAGTGAAAGCAGGGCGACTCACAGTTCCTTTTCTTTTCAGTCCTTTCTTATTTTTCAGTAAGCCAAAGGCAGAGAGTATTGGTAAAATTGGTAAAATGTATCAAGCAGTGAAATAAAAACAGTGAAATTAGTTTTATACAATGTTTCCACTGTTTTGCTAAGTATTAATGTATGAGCTAGGAAACACAAATCATGTAATTTTGGTGATTTCACATATGAGTTAAATGTTCTTATATTTGTATTTAAAGCCAGCATTGTCCAATATAAAGATGGATGGCAAAATTCATGCTAATAATTTAAAATTTTGATTTTTCTTTAACTAGAACAACATTAAATAAAAAATAAAAACACGGTGACAAGTCGAGAGAGACCGAGAGAGAGAGAAATCAAAGAGAGAGAGACAGTGGAAGAAAGCAAAAGGCTTTATATTTTTGTACCTTTTAACGGTAGCTTCCCCTACTTTTTCAAGAGTCCTACCTTTTCATTTTGTATTGGGCTTTGCAAATTATGTAGCTGGCCCTGTGCCTGTGCCAACATTAAACTGTGCATAGACGTCAGCTTTCATTTTTCTTTCCTTGGCTCTCGAGTCTGTTCGTGAACAAGGACATGGCAGCCACTTTGGAAATACTGCTGTCCCCCACAGTATTCATTCAAGATGAATCTTTAAAAAATGCATCAGTGTACAAGCCATCTGATTGCAGAGACCATCTTCTACCTGCACTGTTTAATACATAGAAATTCTTTTCCTTGTTGTCAGGTTGACGTGTTTGTCACATCTGCATCTCAGAAGGTGAATTTAATATTGTAAACTCTAACTTAAATATTTTTATGAATATCTGAGATTGGAAGTGTAAAATACTTTTCCCAAGGTGGGGTTTCTTCCTATTTTGCAGTTTATTTATAGGAAACAGTAAGCATGGCTTAAACACTAAAAAGAAGAAAACATGTCTATATTCCATCATGTAATTTTCTATAATAATTCTAAGAAATAATATATTTTATTGGAGATGAGTGTGTAGCATCATGTTAAAATTGCTGAAATGACTTATCTTGTTTAATGACTTTAATGTTGTAACTCAAATTGGCTAGTAAAGCAACTTCATTTTTCCTCAGTAAATATTTACAGCCAAAGTGGCTTAGCGCATTTTGTTTCACAGCATTTGGCACATAATAAAGACCTTTTGAATTGTCTAATTTGGTTGGCTTTTTTAGATTCAGCAATTTTTGACAACTACTACATGTGTTCCCATCTAGCATTATAGACTATAGACTAAAAGAAAAGGTGTATATCACATAAATAATCATTATTTTTATTAGTGGAAAAGAAACCTGACTAATGAGCATAAATTTCAGTGACTAATCCTTTAGTTACTGTGTTGTTTAGTTATCTGTTTTGTTTTTCTCCTCTTCCTTTTTATCTGTATTCTGTAGTGGCACTCTGCCTGAGTTGTTATTTGTAGTGTTAGGACATAAATGGGAAAACATTTGCTCACTTGTTTATTGAGTCATTCAATCAAAAACCGTTTATGGACCAACTGGATCTAATCTATTTTTGGTACAGGAAAGGCAAAAATCAAGTTTAAAAAATTGCAGATTGTCTCCAATAACTGTCAGTCAAATAATCACTCAATAATTATATTATATTCCTTATGTTTCAGCACTGGGAACTCAGGGTTCCTGCCCATGGGGAGCTTTCTTTTTCGCAGTGGAGCTACACAATAAACACGTCTGTGAGCTGGAGGCAAGTGGTCAGAGAAGGCCTCGCTGAGAGTTGACATTCGAGCTGTACCCTGAATGGCAAAAGGGGCGATTTCATACTTGTCACCCTTTCTTCTCTTGGAACCAGCCCTGCATCTTTCTACTTCTACTCTCTTCTCCTCCTTTCTTCAAGCTCCATCTCGGCTCCTGATTCTCTTTCTGTGCATGAACACTTTATTCTTCAGGGTATGCTTCGTAGAGATCTTTAGTTCTTAATTGACACCTTTGAAAAGGTTCACTACCTATTCAGGTAACGGATTTTTGAGAATCTGAAGGAAGACGTAAATCCTATTCCCAGATAAAAGGAACATGCTCACAAAATCTTATATAATTTTTAGGAAATTAAAAGAACTCCCTGTAGAATGCGCATGGGAACTCCAGGGGCACCTGGAGCCCAAGTTGGGAATCTCTCCTTTACCTGCTCTTCCTGGTCAACTTCAACCACAGCTACGGTGTTAGTCACACCAACAACTCCAAAATCTGTGTCCTCAGGCCAGCTTCAGCTCTGTATATCTGACTGCCTTCCAGACATTTCCACTGCACGTCCCAAGCCGTCTCAACTCAGCATGTTTAACAGGGAACATACTTCTCCCCCAGTCACCACCATTTCTTCCTTCCTCTTCCCCCTTCTGCCTTTTTCTACATGTTGTGTCTTCGTGAACAGCTACATCGTTCACTGAGCTGTGTGGTCTAGAATCCTGGGTGTCTGCTGGCATTTCTGTCCCTCTTCCTGTGCATTCTGAATCAACCATCCTTTCTTGTTCCAAGAAGCTGCCGCATCTATCATCCTTTCTTCATTCTCAATGCCACATTTGCTCTGTAATTCTACTCTCATTGCCTGTAGCTATGCCTTTTAATCTCCTTCTTGGACACTATCAGAGAGTGGGGGTAGGATAGAAGCTATTCAGAGAAATGAGGGAGTTTGCTGATTTGGGATTGCTGAGTAGCACTGGTGGTCTAGGCAGGCATCACTAAAAAGGAATTTGCTCCCTTTTTCCTGACTTAAATCTTCCATGAAAGTGGAAGAGTTACAAAGTTATAAATGAATAATGTTTTTTCCCCCTAACCCAAAGACAGTTATTAGTTTTTTCATTGTCTTTTCATTGACCAGTAAAACAGGTTCACTTCTTTTAATTTCCACATATTTTCATCTGTATTTCTCTTTTGAATCCTTTCAATATTTTCCTCATACATGTTAATGTTTAATTCAGAACTAGATGTTGATCCTGATAACTTCATCTATTCAACAATTATATATTCTTTGCCCTCAAAAAATTGGAAATCTTGTGGTAGGAGGTTGTTAGGGAATGTAGATTATAATTACACATGATACGATTAGGCAAAACAATTTAAGGCAATACAATAGAGAATTTAATTAAAACATTGATAAAAATATATGATCAATATGTCTGGCATTGAGATGAGTAGAAAAAAGTGAGACCAATGATAAACTATTGATTACGGGTTGACTATACGCAGATCAGTGATTCCTGGTTTCAGGGGAAACTACTGCGGCCGTTAAAAGAATGGCCGCCTGAGAAGACTCCTTTCCTGTGACGCTTCCACCTGTGCTTTAGTCTTGAGCTGCGCTCTGAGGAGGCACCCTGAGGAAAGAGCTGTGCTCTGATTTTCCCCCAAGTGGAATGAAATCTGGGCTCTTATCTCTCACTTCCACAGAAGCAATCTGGTTTCATTTGTTTTACGTATTTGTCTTCTCTATAAGATTGCATTTAAATGTGGGGTGTCAGGAAAGAAAAAGAAGGGAAATCATTGTCATGGATGATGTAAATAACTCTCTACCCAAAATGTTTCTTTTGATTGTTTGGATCCTTCCCTCAAAATTCAGAATGTTAAAATTTTATTCCAGGTAGCATTATTTGTGTTTACTGTATGACTTTATGATGTGTCTGTTGAGAGTTCTAAGGTTTACAAGATTTTAATGTTTGAGTCTTAAGTGAAAAATTTCTTTCATTTTTCCTAGCTGTAATTTTGGAGAATCATAGACTTTAGCGGTGAAAGAAAACCCAAGGCAATGTCTGGGCCACCTTTCTGACTTTGGTGGGTAAGTTATAATTATCTCCATTTTACAGATGTCATATTCAAGACTCAGAGAAATGACTTGTCCAAGAATGAGTGCCAATGAAATTAGATCTTACATGTACATTTGTATAGATTTTTCATTAAATATGCTTGAGTATTCTCATCTTGAACACTTTGCTAACATCCAGCAAATATGAACAAATCAGTTGATTAAATTGCCACAATTTCAATATGGGGGTAATATATTACTTGTTTGCTAGGTGTCATCATTTTTTTATTTCTTTAATAACTATTTTCCTTTTTTCTTTTCTTTAATAGGAAGTGGCTCTCATTTTGTCGTTACTGCTCCCTTGCAGCCACCTAAAAGACTATACACTTCAGGAAGGCATTGGAAACCCATCTTACATCTTTCTTTTTCCTAGTGCCACTTGCTGATCATAGTACCTCCTGATTACATCTTATCTCTGCCCTTCTGAGGCTTATCCTATCTGCTACCCCTCTCTCTGCTTCTCTATGTTGCTGTCATTTATCACCCTCCCAGTTGCTTGCTCTCATTCAATGAAGACTAACCAACTAGCTAATTCTCTTCCTCTCTACCTTAAGTCTTACCATTATCCTGGGTTACTTCCAGGTCTATATGAACAACCCATAGCATTTTCTACAAGTTTCTTGACTTTTTCGCTTCCATTAACTTTCCTTTCTACTTCACTTTAGCCGACTCTCTGTAGATAGATATATCTCAGACATCACCTAGAATTGTTCCACCTCTGACTAAAAACAAACATCCCATTTTGGATCAATCCACCAGTCTTTCTAGATACCTTATTGACGTGGTCTTCAATCTATACCCTTCAACCTTATAGGAAATTTGTGACTGAGGCAGCTAGCTATGTATCAAAGATTCATGTTCTCTTTCCTTAATGCAGGGTTTATGCTAGAAAGTGGCTGCCCAGCCAAGTATTATATTTCTTAGCTCCTCTTGCATTTAGGTGGAGGTCCTAATTCTTGCCAAAGACCCTGAGTGTAAGTGATGTGTGATAATTCCAAGTCCAGGTGGTTAAGAAGAAAATGTACTTTCTCCAGGTTGCTGGCTGAATGTCATGCCCATATGTGACCTTGGAAAGCATATGTTGAAAATATCAGGTCACCTGTTAACCTAGGGCTTGGAATGACTGTCGAAGCAGAACCCCTCATCTATCTTAATCAGGAACACTCAAGTGAGCAAGTTATTGTATTAAGTAATTTAAATATTGGTGTTTGTTATAACAGCCAGTATTGCTCTGATTATTATTAATAACTAAGTATCTATTTCCTTAAGCTTCCCCTGTCAACCTTCTTCACACTTTTCTGTACTCAGTTTTGATTCCTTGGCTAACTCTGTCTTGCTAATCTTGAACCACGTGAACCTTTGTCTTTATCTCCCTCCTGCTGAGAAAAATCACAGACTGGGATTAGTCTAACTATGTGCTATTTTGCTGATGTCTCTGCTATTCTGGGCTGCTGGAGAATATTGCATAACTATGTAGATTTGCATCACTACAAATTCATTGTCTCCAACCTCACATAAGTACTCAAGTCTACACAATTTTTCTATTTTCTCAAGTCAACTTGCTTTCGTATTCTCCTTAAAGGTTACTTCAAGCATCTATACTCAGCCCATTCTTCAGCCCACTGCAGTCTTTATGCACCGCCATGACCCCCTAAACTTGAGCAGTGTTGATCTCTCCCTCTCTCTTGGTGCGCTCTTCCCTTAGCTTCTGTGATAACCCACGTTCCCGGTCTCTCTTTGTTTTTTCGCTTTCTCATTCACATTCCCTTTGAGAACTTCTATTCCTCTACCCCTTCTTGAATGTTGGTGTTCCTAAAAGTTCTATACAAGGCTCTTCTCTATGTAGTATAATCTTCATCTCTTCCCATGGCTATAAGCTTGTTCCATATGCTGGTAACTCCCAAAATTTTATCTTCAAGTCCTGTCTTCCTCCTAAGCTTGAGAGACTTTATTTCCAGCAACCAGCTACATATTTACATGCATATGCTCACAGCACCTCGAAGTCAGCACGTCCTGAAGTGAGAACATCATCTTCTGTGCCGGTCTGCCTCTTCTGTGAAACACTGGAAATAGCACCATGACCCACCTTACTGCCTATGCTGGAAATTGGGTATGTGACTTCTCTTTTTCTTGTCCAAGTTGTCAGTCCTAACAATATGTTGAATCTATCTACTTCTCTTTACTCTACCACCCCTTCTTTACTGAAGGCACGCTCGTCCGTTTGGATTATTCTGACAGCCACCAAGTTGGTCTCCCTGCCTCAGTCTTGAAGTCTGAATGATTGCTCTTAAATGCTAATTATATCGTGTTACTCTCTTGCTCAAAAGTCTTTAATGGTTCTTCAATGATTTAAGAATAAAATAGCAGTAAGTAGACACCAATACATTGATATTGAAAGCCTAAACAGACCTAATTATGCACATTTGTTGATCATCAGCAAACATTGTTCCATAGATTGATATTAGCAACAACATTAGTATAACTATCTTTTATGGTCTAAATTAGCTATTAGCTTTTTTGCAGAAACAGTGTCATTTATTCTTTCCTGAAATTTTTGAATCATTCTTCTCTCAGTTGTTGAAAAAGGAATCTTAAAATCTCCAACTTTGGTTCTAGAATTTTCTATTGCTCCTTTAATTGTCAGTTTTTTATTCATGTATTTTAAAACTCTGTTATTATGCACATATACATTTATGATTATTATATCTAATATACCGGTCCTTTTACCATTATGAAATGTCCCTCCTTATCTCTGATAATACTCCTTGTCTTGAAATCTAATTTATCTGATGTTAATATAGACACCCTACACTTTCTCATGCTTGCAGTTTGCATAGCATATTTTCTCCAACTATTTAATTTCAATCTATTTGCATATTTATATTTAAAGTGCACCTCCTTAAAATAGCATATGTCTGGGTCTTTTAAATATTCATTCTGATAATCTCTGTCTTATAATTGGGGTGTTTAGTTCAATAACGTTTAATGCAATCATTGGCATGATTAAATTTAGGTTTCCCATTTTACTATTTTTTTTTTCTGTTTGTCCTTTCTTTTTGTTCCTCTGTTTTACCTTTCTTGCTTTCTTTTATATTAGTTGAATATATATATATATATATTAATTCCATTTCAATTTATCTATTGGGTTTTAGTTATACCTCTTTGCATTAGTTTTAGTGGTTGCTCTTGGGATTACAATATATATCCCTAACTTTCACAGTCTACTTAAATTTAATATTGTATGACTTCGTGTAAAATGGGGATGCTTTGCAACTCTTTACATCCATTTATTACCCTCCCATCTGTTGTGCTAGAATTGTCATATGTATTATGTCTGCTTATGCTATAAATCTCACAGAAGAGTGTTATAGTTTTTGCTTTAAAATTATATGCATTTTAAAGAAATTAAGAGAATATACTTATCTATTATGTTGAAACAGACATTTACAATTTTCGATGCTCTTCATTCCTTCCTGAAGATTTGAATTTCCTTCTGGTATTATTTCTCTTTAACCTAAAAAATTCTCTTTAACTTTTATTTTAGTGCAGAGTAGCTGCTAATTAATTCTACTAATTTTATTTTTGTTTGGATGTGTCTTTGTTTCACCTTCATTCTTAAGGATATTTCCATTGGATTTAGAATTTAGAATTTCTGTTTTTTTCTTTCAGCACTTTAGAGATGTCGACCCATTCACTTTTGATCGCCATCATTTCTGATGAGAAATAAGCAGTCAAATAAATCATTGTTCAAATGTATGTAAGTGTTGTTTCTTCTGACTACTTTCAAGATTTTCTCCTTACTTTTGGGTTCTGCAGTTTGACTAAGGTATGTTTAGGTGTATTTATTTTGAATTTATCCTGCTTGGAGTTTTCTGACTTTCTTAAATCTGTTAACTTATGATTTTCATTAAATTTGGGATCATTCATTCATTATTTCATAAAATATTTTTTTCTGTCCTATTTTCTGCTTCTGGGATTGCAATTACCCATATGTTGGACCTTTTGATATGCCCTTCATTCTGTTTGAAATTTCTCTGGGAAGTCTGTCTAGTTTCCAAATGGAGCACATCTAGAGATGTAGGATGTAGGATGGTATTAAAGAGTATTTCCCTTTTTGCTCTGGATGTTAGAAAGCTGAAAAAAAAACCCAACAAAGTTAAGGTTCAATCACAGAAAATATGTTTTGCATGTGTGATTCCTTTTCACACTTAAAATTTTGGTTTCAATTTTATTAACCTCATTAACTATGTTATTATTTCGCAAGTGATTCAATATAAAAACTCTGTATCATTCGGTAAATTCTTGTGAAGAAAATGAAAGAGCCTCCCCACTCAAATCTACAGAAAATAACCCCTAATTTCCCAGTGCATAAAAATCTATGAGATTGACTGACTAAAATTAAATGCAGTTAAATATTCATCTAACGAGCATTATATGCATTGAATTATTCCATTTACTATGTTAGATAAGAGATGAGCAAGATGTAGTAGTCACCCTCAAAGAATTTAAAGTTGAAACAAGTGTAAAAATATACATAAACAATAAATTTGTAATAAAAGTCATGGTGACCTCTGCTATTATAAATAGGAAGCAAAGTTCAATGGAACACAGAGAAGAAATTATGAGTTGGTATGTGATGTGGGTCTTAAAGAATGTGCAATATTCTGACAGATGGGGAAGAAGTCAACAAGTCACATGGTGACCTATATGTGAAGTTAGCAGAATCTGAGGACTGGGGGCAGACCAAGAGTGTGAAGTGGCATGTTATGTTAGCAGAAGAGAGCATGACTAAAGCAGGGGAAGAGGGTTACGCAGAGCTGAATACCAAAAGCAACCACAGTAGCTGAGAAGTAGCAGAGAGTTTAAAAGCTATAGGTCTAAGCTAAGCCAAAGACTAAATGGCACCAATTCTTACGAATGTGTTGTTATAGTGGGTGGAGGTGGTGGTAGGGCGGGTGTGTGTGTGTGTGTGTGTGTGTGTGTGTGTGTGTGTGTGTGTGTTTGCAGCTACAAGCAAGAAGACTAGAAAAATTCTATTGGCAACATAAATGGTATTCTGGCTGGCTTTAATTCTCTTCAGCACCACATAGTGCTCCTCCACAGTGTGCCTCAGGGAACAGAGTCTGACTCGATTCTGTTGGATAGTCAATTTTGATTTGCATCTAGGGTTCAAGAGAGTGAGAGAGAAAGAGATTGAGAGAGAGAGGAGAAAGAAAGTTAGACAAGGAGTTTGGAGGTAGAATTTTACAGACCTCATTACATTTTTAAAGAATATTTTAAATTTTTCTCAAAAACAAAGCATGTACATGGTTGATAATCAAAGAGTAGCTAAAGATTCAAAATGAAAATCTCTTAGCCATACCTCTTTCCATTCTCTACTTCTTCCTCCCTAGAGGAAGCTACTTTTAAACTGTTTCTTCTTGCAGTTTCAACATATTGCATATTGTATACATGTATCATTATTACTTGATTTATTAATTTTAGACATGATTTATTGGCTTTCTGCTATGATAGATAAAATTTAGCCAACTTACATAACTTGCTCAATTTCTTTTTACCTCATACCAATATAGTTATTATTCTACTTTTATTCTTCATGGTAAACTTAAACAATAAACTTATTTTTAATTCTTGTTCCATACTATAGGTAATGAATCTCGACTTCTCACATAGTAATGTGAATTTCTTTCACCTTTTGTCCCCCCTTTCATAAAATTTCTGGCATTTCACTTTCCCTTGAAATTACTAAGGTTGACAAGAAATTTTGTTTAGTAATCATAATTATTTCTTCTGGGTTTTGTTTAGTGATTAATTCTGAAATTTGAAAATCAGTAAATACCATCTACTATGTCATAGCTATGTAACTATGTTTGCTCTAGTTACCATTATGGTATGATTATATTTTCCTTTTTAGGCATCTTTTTGTTTTTTTCTGAAGATTTTACTCATGTTTCTAATTTGTTGCATTGTCTGTTTCTACAACATTTTGAAGTTCTTACTAACTTATCAAGAAAAATATCAAGTCTATAAATATTTTCGCCAGATAGCTTCCTCCTGGAAACCTGTATTTTCCTGCCATAAGTTTTGCACTCAGTTTATACCTATTTTAGTCCTTATAACAATTTAAGGGATCTTGAAGAATAGTAAAGATAAGGACTTGTGTGACATTTATTGAAGCAGGAAGATGCTTGCTGGAGGGTACTTCTAACCTACCTTTTACTTTGGTTTTTCAGTCTCCTAAAACTGTATGTATGAAACAGAACTCATTTTCTACCCAATTCCCTACCAATCCCATGCAAATGTTTCCAAATGAGTTAAATCTCTCTCACTCTCAAGGTGCTTTGCTAGGCCTATTCACATCTTATTTTTAGAGTCTCAGGGAAATCTCATCATATCCTAGTTTCAGTTACCATCTATTTGCTGATAAGTCCCACATCAGCATCTCCAGCTGAGATCTCCTTTAAGCTTCTTTCTTGCCTATTAGACGTGTCCTCAGTATGTACAAAGTCCCATCATCATCTTTCCTCCTGAATCTGCTTCTCTTCATGTGGTCTTGACCTCATCAAGTAGAACCATCATTTATTTACAAAATTGACAAGGTTTTAGCCAGACTTATCAAGGAAAAAGGAGAGAGGGTTCAAATAAAATCAGAAATGAAAGACAAGATGTTACAACTGATAGCACAGAAATTCAAAAACTCATAAGAGACTACTATGAACAATTGTACGTCAACAAACTGGACAACCTAGAAGAAATGGATAAATTCCTAGAAATGTACAACCTACCAAGACTGAATCATGATGAAATAGAAAATCTGAACAGACCGATGACTGGTAAGGACATTAAATCAATAGCTAAAAATTTCCCAGGAAACAAAAGCTCGGGATCAAATGGCTTCATCGGTGAATTCTACTAAACATTCAAAGAAGAATTAATATCAATATTTCTCAGACTTTTCAAAAAAATAGAAGAAAAAGGAACTTTTTCTAACTCATTTTATAAGGCCAGCATTGCCTTGATACCAATGCCAGACAAAGACAGCACAAGAAAAAAAATTACAAGCCAATATCTCTGATGAACATAGATGCAAATATCCTTAACAAAATATTAACAAATCAAATCCAACAATACATCAAAAAGATCATACACCATGATCAAGTGGGGTTTATTCCAAGGATGCAGGGATGGTTCAATATCTGCCAATCAGTCAAAGTGATACACCACATTAACAAAACAAAGGATAAAAGTCATATGGTCATCTCAATAGGTGCAGAAAATGCATTTGACGAAATTCAACAGCCATTTATGATAAAAACTCTCAACAAAGTGGGTGTAGAAGAAGGTACCTCAATATAATAAAGGCCATATGTGACAAGCCACAGTTAACATCATACTCAATGATGAAAGGGTGAAAGCCTTTCCTTTAAGATCAGGACAAGACAAGAATGTCTACCCTCGCCACTTCTATTCAATGTAGTATTAGAAGTCCTAATCAGTAATTAGGCAAGAAAAGATATAGAAGTCATCCAATTGGAGAGGAAGAAGTAAAACTGTCACTATTTGCAGATGACATGATGTTATATATAGAAAACCCTAAAGACTCCATCAAAAAACTGTTAGAACTAATAAACAAATTGAATAAAGTTATAGAATACAAAATCAGTACACAAAAATCTGTTGTGTTTCTATACACTAATTCTATACAAAAGAGAAATAAAGAAAAAATCCTATTTACAATTATACCAAAAAGAATAAATTACTTAGAAATAAATTTAACCAAGGAAGTGAAATACTTGACTATTGAAAACTACAAGATATTAATGAAAAAAATTGAAGATGGCACAAATAAACGGAAAGATATTCTGTGTTCATAGATGGGAAGAATCAATATTGTTAAAATGTCCATACTACCCAAAGCAATCTGCAGACTCAATGCAATCTCTATTAAAATTCCAATGGCATTTTTCAAAGAAAAGAACAACTAATGCTAAAATTTGTATAGAACCAGAAAGATCCTAAAAAGCCAAAGTAATCTTGAGGAAGAAAAACAAAGCTGAAAGCGTCATGTTCCCTGTTTTCAAACTGTATTACAAAGCTATAGTAATTAAAGCAGTGTGATATTAGCTTAAAAACAGACACATAGATCAATGGAACAGAAGAGAGAGCCCAGAAACACAGGTGTATCTTGGAGATATTGTGGGTTCAGTTCCAAACCACTGCAACAAAGTGAATATCACCATAAAGTGAGTTAACACAAATTTTTCAGCTTCCCAGTGCATATTAAAGTTATGTTTACACAGTACTGTAATCTATTAAGTGTGCAATAGCATTGTGCCTAAAAAGACCACATATATACCTTAGTTGAAAAATCCTTTATTGTTAAAAATTGCTAAATCTGTTATTTAGTGTAGCCATCTTCATGAATTATCTTTGCTAGATCTTCTGGATAACTTGCTGCAGCTTCTACATCAGCACTTGTTGCTTCACCTTGCATTTTTATGTTATGGAGATGGCTTCTTTCCTTAAACCTCATGAGCCAGCCTGTGCTAGCTTCAAACTTTTCTTCTGCAGCTTCCTCACCTCTCTCAGCCTTCAGAGAATTGAAGAGGGTTAGGACCTGCTCTGCATTAGGCTTTAGTTTAAGGGAATGTTGTGGCTGGTTTGGTCTTCTATCCAGACCCCTAAAACTTTCTCCATATCAGCAATAGACTATTTTGCTTCCTTATCATTCATATGTTCACTGGAGTAGCACTTTTAATTTCCTTTAAGAACTTTTCCTTTGCATTCACAACTTGGCTAACTGGCACAAGAAATAAGAAATGTTGGAGAGGATGTGGAGAAAAGGGAACACTCACACACTGCTGGTGGGAATGTAAACTGGTTCAGCCACTATCAAAAACAGTATTGAGATTCCTCAAAAATTTAAAAATAGAAATATCATATTATCCAGCTATCCTAGTTCGGGGTATTTAACCAAAGAACATGAAATCAACAATTTAAAGAGATTTATGCGCCCATGTGTTCAGTGCAGAATTATTCACAATAGCCAAGACATGGAAGCAACCCAAGTACCCATCAACAGATGAATGCATAAAGAAGATGTAGTATATATACACAACGGAATAGTATTCAACCATCAAAAAAGACAGAATTGTGCCATTTGCAACAACATGGATGGACCTTGAGGATGTTATGCTAAGTGAAATAAGCCAGACAGAGAAAGGCAAACACCATATGATTTCACTTATATGTGAAAGATAAATAAACATAGGGATAAGGAGAAAAGATTAGTGGTTACCAGAGGGGACAGGGATGGGGGAGGGTGAAAGGGGTAACAGGACAATCATGGCGACAGATAAAATCTAGACTATTGTGGTAAACATGATACGCTCTCTACAGAAATTGATATATAATAATGTACATCTGGAGTTTGCACAATGTTATAAGCCAATATGACCTCAATTAAATAAATAAAAAATAAATTGTGTTGGGAAAACAGGACAGCCACATGCAAAAGAACAAATCTCTACTACTATCTTACACCATACACAAAATTAACTCAAAATGGATTAAAGACTTGAATGTAAGACCTGAAGTCGTACGACTCCTAGAAGAATACATAGATGGTAAGGTCCTTAAAATAGGTCTTGACAATGATTTTTTGAATCTGACACCAAAAGAAAAAGCAACAAAAGCAAAAATAAATAAGTGGGACTACATCATACTGAAAAGCACTGCACAGCAAAGGAAACCATCAACAAAATGAAAAGGCCACTTATTCAATGGGAGAAAATATTTGCAATCATATATCTGATAAGGGGCTAATATCCAAAATATATAAAGAACTCATACAATTCAATATCAAAAAAGCAATCTGATTAAAAAATGGGCAGAAGATCAGGATAGACATTTTTCCAAAGGAGGTACACAGATAGCCAACATGTACATGAAAAGATGCTCAACATTATTGACCATCAGGGAAATGCAAACCAAAACCATGATGAGACATCACCTCACGCCTGTTATATAGCTATTATCAAAGCTAAAAAGTGTCAGAAAGGATGTGGAGAAAAGGAAACTCTTACGTACTGTTGGTGGAAATGTAAATTGGTGTAGTCACTATGGAAAACAGTATGGAGGTTACTCAAAAAATTAAAAATAGAACTCTCATATAATCCAGCAATTCTACTTTTGGGTATTTATCCAAAGAAAATGAAAACACTAACTCGAAAAGAGACATTCACCCCCATGTTCACTGCAGCATTATTTATGATAGCCAAGATATTGAAACAATCCAAGCGTCCATCAATAAATGAATGGGTAAAGAGACTGTGGTATATATATACATGGAATTCATCCATAAAAAAGAATGAAATCTTGCCATTTGCTACAACATTGATGGACCTCGAGGACATTATGCGAAGTGAAATAAGTCAGACAGAGAAAGAGAAATACTGTAAAAAATCTCTCTTATATGTGGACTCTAAAAACAAACAAACAAACGAAAACAAACCAAGCTCATAGATAAAGAGAAGAGATTGGTGGTTGCCAGAGGTGGGGAGTGGGAGGCGGGAGAAATGGTTGAACGGGTTATAAAGTAAAAACAAAAACAAAAAACATTGTTTATTTCCTCAAGCCAGGGATCTGGGAGTCACTCTTGACTCCTTCCATTTCTTCACTCTGCTGGATCTCAACAACCATTAATTGCTGTCAAATTTATCCCATAAATCTTTCTCAAATTCATTGCATTTCTTAATCCCCATTGCCACCACTTTAACTGATGCCACCATCTGAATTATTCCAATAGCTTCCTCACAGGTTTCTTTGACTTTCATTACTTCTGCCTGGGATGCATTTCCCCCTCCATTTTCTCTGACTAATCCCTATTCATCTGTCTGGCAGTTTACTTTTAGGAAGATGGAAGAGAACCCTATATATGAGGTTAGGTGTTCTTGCTAAGTATTTCCACATCACCTCAAGCCTCTCCTATCTGTAGCAGTATCTCGCTTTGTAGAATAATTTTCCTCTGCTTGTCTGTTCTGTTGATAATTAAAATTGCATCTATCTCACTCAGTATTGTGTTCTTGGTGCCTAGCGCAATGTCTAGGACATAGCAGAGGCTTAATATTTTTGAGTATTGAACAAATGAATGAATGTTATGTTTAGTATTTCTTTGGAAGCTCTTTTCCCATTTTGATCTTTTCAGTGTCTGAATATCAAATTAGGTTAATCATGTACCAAGAGACAGCCCTTGACTAATACATGTCTCATTTGGTTATTAAACACCCATTAACTTGAATTTCACTCATGAATGGAGTTTTTCTTTCATGGCCTGCAAAAGCATCTCTCACTTTCAAATTTATTTTACTTCCTACTTATCAGGGTTGTGAATGTGTATCATTTGCTGTTCTCTGGGGCCTCCTCATTTCTCAGTACTCTTTTGTAATAATTGTCATTTTTTTTAAATTCATGAAGATAAATTTTCAATTTGAAGTATAGTAAAGGGTTCATCTACACAGGAAAAGTATAATTGAATAGAGATTAAAAACCTTGGAAGTACACCTGACAAATTCGGATATATTCTATGGTAAACCTTTGAATCTTTGAATGATTATCTTAATCAAGCATATTCTAAATATTTAATATTTAATTTCTAAAATTAGAAATTTTTCTGTCATGAATTTAATACACAGAATGATAAACATGTGATGGCATGATAGATGCATAACGTAACAACACTTAACATAGGTTAGAAAAGTTATATCCTGGTGCACACTGAAAACTATTTCATTCAGAGTAGGAAATATCAACAAAACAACACAGTATATAAAGTCACTTTTAGAAATGACTTTAAAATATATCAGATATGTGGCGGTCAGCCCCTTGGCCTAGTGGTTAAGTTCAGCACACCGTGTTTCAGCAGCCTGGGTTCGGTACCCAGGTACAGACCTACACCACTTGTGGGTGGCCATGCTCTACTGGCAACTCACATACAAAACAGAGGAAGATTTGCACAGATGTTAGCTCAGGGTGAATCTTCCTAAGGAAAAAAAAAATCAAATATGTGGAAACTGAAGGGATCAGGACATACCACTCCAACATATGCTACTCTGTCATAAGGATTATTTTGAGCTGAAGGCAATTGACAATCAACAGACGAGGGAAGAGTTCTTTTCCCTCCTCTTTTCTGCCTAAAAGCAGAGCATAAATTTTCCTTTGTGAAGATGTCCCCTTCTCCTATTTTAGGAAGAGGAGAGCAACTCTTATCACCAGAGATGGAGAGTTGGCAACAAGATGAGTCTGCATAAACAAGTCTTGCTACAATAATCCTTATCTTCCATTAGCTCCCCATGTATTTCCTAGACACTTTATTAACCCTTTTGCCCAAACCCCTTCTCCTTTGCTAAAATGGTGTATAAAACCTTGAGTTAAGTGCTTGAGTTTCACTCATTTTCTGTGAAATCCTGTGCATGTAAAATATTAATAAAATTTGTGCTCTTTTTTTCCTGTTAATCCATCTTTTGTCAGTTAAATTTGCAGGCCTCCAGGAAATTGACGTAACAGGGTGGAGGACAAAACAAAAAATGTGAACATTGCCTGAGAAAAAAAAATGATGGGATCACTGTCAAAACCATTTGGAAGCCACTACTTAGTGAGGTTTATTTCTGGGTAGTTTCTGGTGTACCTAGAGAGCCCCCAAAATGGATTTTTCAGGATGGAAAAATCTTTGCTTCTTTACAAGCATAGGGAGATGAATCAATGGAGAGGTGAAAATGCTAGAGAGAGAAGATTTAAGTGGGTTTTCAGCTCTCTTAATAGCTGGGGAAGTTTGGAATCTAAGACATAGGAGGGATTCACTTTAGAGAAGATGGAAGGACAAAGAATACATAAGGAATTGTACACAATAAAGAAGAGAAGAAGATGATAGTTGATGGAACTTCCATGGAATGAGCCTTGTTTTTACAACAAAGTAGGAGGCAAAGGCCTTTGGTTAGACTGCAGGAAGGAGGTGCTACACAGGATCTTTTCTGCTCTGTGTTTAGAACTGCACCTGCCTATTATGGGTTAAACTGTCTCCTTCTGCCCTCACCCAAATTCATATGTTGAAATTCTGATCCCTAGCACCTCAGAATGTGACTTTATTTGGAAATAGGGTCCTTGCAGATGTACTTAGTTAAGATGAAGTCATGCTGGAGTAGGGTGGGCCCCTAATCCAATATGACTGACGTCCTTACAAAAAGGGAAAATTTGGACACAGTCACACGTAGAAGAAAAATGATGTGAAGAGAGATAGGGAAAAGATGGTCATCTACAAGCCAAGGAGAGATGAGTAGAACAGATCTTTCCTTTATAGCCCTCAGAGAGAATCAACCCTCCTGACATCTGGATTTTGGACTTCTAGCCTTCACAACTATGAGCAATAAATTTCTGTGACTTAAACCACTCAGTCTGTGATACTTTATCATGGCAACCCTAGCAAGCAAACAAACTGGTCATGGTAGTAGGAAGTCAATACATGGTGAATCAAATGGATGAACGAACAAATAAATGCATGGATAAGTGGGTAAATGCCTCTCAGGGTAGAGCAGAAGAAGAGAAATTTCAATCATTTGTTAGGTTATCGCAGAGGGTCTAAATAGTTCGCAGAGTTCAGTTGATGATTTGGAGAAAATAGTAAATTTGAAATTCAAAGGAAGATAGAAGGAAGGTGATAAATTAATGGTTTGGAAGTGATAAGATGGAGCAAGCTAAGGATAAACCATTTTTCCTATCCAACTGAATTAAAGGGGAATTGGAAAAAGTGAACCTTTAACAAAGTGAGCAGCTGGGGATGTTTTATAAAAAATGCTCATTATCTTTGCTGTGCTAGGTCTCATATTCATTGACAAGTTCTTGAAGTACTCAAGCAGATCTCTTTTAACCTACCAGCATCCACAAAGTAGTTGGGTGTCAAGCCAGGAGCCCAAAGATGTGTACGTATACTAATATTCCTACTTTGATAATTTTGGCATTCTTTTTGGATAGATCCTTTGTATGTTTTCCTTTTGTCTAACTTGATAACATTGTGAATGATTTCCAATGTCCTTCTTCACATCTTCTTAAGTGCTTTGCAGAGGTGGTGATAGATTGTAGAAGCCAAGAGAAAAGTACAAATGCCTTCTAGGTAATAAATGTCAGAATGTAGTCATTAAGTTTCAAAGATGTGTTTTATAGGCAATATCTGTAAAAGTGAATAACAAGTGATAAGTGCTTTACCTTGCCATTGAAAATAACAGCATATTAAGAAATAAGATACTAGGTTATAAATGTAGCTTATGTTATATTTACATTTTGGTCCCATAGGAAAATATTTACAAGGTGAGGTCGGACTTATGGAAGAGTGGACACTATGGTTATAACTTTGAATAACGGATCTTTTGTGTGTCATTACAGCCTCAGGGACACCAGTGGACCCTGCAGCATGGTGCTCATTGAGCTTTGGAAAGTCCCCATGCTAGATTCTCAATGACCTGGAGGTGCTGCCCTTTATTGGGCTTGGGTTCTTCTTATTGGAAAAGGCTTCCTATTTCTCGTTTCTGTTCTTCCACTGCAATTATGTTTCTAGTATTATAGAGCTAACTTAAAAAAATTGTCTCTTGAAGTCACACAACTGACTCCCATCCAGAGGGAGCATACAGAAAACATGTGTTAACCTGTTTACTCCTATGGCAGGCTCATTAGCCTGGGAGGTAGGTAATCTATGAGAAAATTTTAGAGCTAGTGTCAACTTCTCATGTTGGTGCAGATAATTAACATGGTTTGCCTGCTCTGGGAAGTCATCGAAACCTGTTTCTTCTTTGGTAGATCTTGGAGAGCTACCAAAACCCATCCTTTAACATGGAATATAAGGGAAAATATGCTACACTACTCTTAGTCCCAGTATATTTATCTATTTCCTGCAATCTGCCATTTGCAAGTTGGAGACCCGGGAATGCCGATGGTATACTTCGAAGGCCTGAGAGCTCGAGGTCTGATGGTGCAGATTCCTATCTGAGTTAGAAGCCCTGAGAACCAGGAGTGCCAAGGGCAGGAGAAGATTGATGTCCCAACTTAATTGTCAGGCAGAGAGCAAATTCAACGTTCCTCTTCCTTTTTGTCTTTCCAGGCCCTCAATAGATTGGACCATGTCCACCTACACTGGGGAGGGCCATCTGCTTTACTTAGTCTATCAATTCTGGTGATAATCTCTTCTGGAAATGCCTTCACAGACACATCAAGAAATAATGTTTAACCAGCTATCTGGTCATCTCTTGGCCCAGTCAAGTTGACTCATAAAATTAACCATCACAACTACTCAACCTATGAAGCTTCCTTCTCTCTAGAACTTTTTGCTATTCAACAAGTCACTAAGTAATGTTACATAGTTAACCAGTTACAGCTTTCCTAACTAAACCATGATCTTCTGGTTTGTAGTCTCTTGACCTGGAGTAGACTTATGTCTATTTTTCACCTGTATCTCCCTTTCTTATTTGGATAATAATACCACTTGCCTTAGCCTGTTTGGTGAATTCAGCCTACAATCTCTGAGGCAAGGTCTTTTTGTCACCCCCAAAAGATCTACCAAATTGCTAGACATACAGCAGACAATGCAGATGTTGCAGAAATATAGAATGATGTTTGTGTAATTAACTGCCTGAACATAGGTTGTGTTCAAACAGTTAAAGAGTTTGGCAACTAGACTGAGGTTGCTTAGGGAGCTTGCAGTTCAATGGGTCTCTCCCACCTGACTCACAAATATGGGGGCAGTCAGGTGATTTGAGAACCAAAGGAAACCTGATGAGAAACAAATGGAATGCTTCTTAATATGAGGTTATGAATGTTATTCATGTTTATTATTTTAGCTAATATTTGTTGAACACTTACTTTGTGCCAAACACCAGAGCCAAGGGCTTTACATTTAACAGTAATTATGGGGAAGGTATTATTATCTCTATTTTCAGGTGAAGAAGTTAAGGCTTAAAGAATTAAGCAACTTGGTCAAAGTCACAGAGCTTAAATGGCATTGAAATGGTCAGTATTTGAACCTGGGTCCATCTAAATTTATAGCATGCGGTCACAACCAGGGAGATACTCTTTGTTATTGTTATGTTTGAGAAGTGGTGCATTCAGCTTCTGTCAGCGAGGAAATATCTCAGCAGCATTGCTCAGACAACTGTCAGTAATCGCCTCTAAAGACTCAGTTTCCTTCTCCAGCTTGGTCTTGGGTATTTATTTAACTCTGCCTCACATTCTTAGGCATTTCCTATAAGTGTTTCCAGTTTTAGGTTGACTGTCCTTGTCCTATGTTCCCTTCAAAGGTTATAACACCGGTTTGACCTGAGGGAGTGATTTCTGCCTTAGCATCCCTGCTACGTAAGGATAAAAGGACATCCGAGGTTTCCTTACGCAATTGCTGCGTAACCTACCCTGGCCCCACCCCCACAAAAGATATAAACTTACGTGACCCTGGTTATTATTCCCAGGGTGATTTTAGAGTTTATGTGTGCATACCTGTGTGTGCATACACATTGGGGGAGCAAAGACAAAACATGATAAATTGTTGTTAACCTTAAGATCGCTTCATTTTCTTTAGTAATTGATCAAGAGTCACTTGTGAAACTAATTACAGAAGGTCACACTGAGTAGTGCATCCATTAAAATGTTTTGGGTTTACATTATTCATTAAAAGATTGAGTATGAGGAAAAAATATGATTTTTGTAAAAGTTATTTCCACAAGGAGTCAAATAATTCTATTTAAAATCACTGCAGGTTGAGTGTCCTTCTATTTCAATGAAATGATTTTCTGACAAATGCACATCTCTTCTTGTTTGCAAAGATCTCTAGTACATTTTATTTGGCCTTTTCTACCCACTCAACTCAGCAAATTAGTTTTTAGCCAAAAGTTTTATACATACTGTATTATTTGACCATCTGTTGTCTTTAACACATTGTTTTTCTCTCTAGGTTTTATTTATTTATTACTTTTAAAGTCGTCTTTCAGTGAGTTGCCCATTTAATTATGTATAGAGATAATCATGTTTGCATGTGAAATAAAGACTACTGTCTTTTAAAGGATCACCATCATCCCACTTGGTAAATACGCACAATTCCCAGCTTGTATATGACATGGCTTTTCACGTACAGCTGTCAGTCCTGGGTGGTGGATTGCAGGGAAGGTCTGTCAGGACAAAATGGCACAAATACCCAGAGAATTTGGTAGATGAGGCACAGAGAGGGAAGCACGAGGTTACAAGCTGGAGAAAGCAAAGTGGGTTAACACTGTATATGAGAAAAGCAGGTACCATAAATTCAGAGGACGAAACTAACATCGGACTTAAGTGGTGGTAACAGCAGAGTCAAATGTGTCATGAGAAGGCTATTGAAGAGTTGGAGCAGAGATCTGGAGGTGGTGGTACAATTAGCACAAGAGACCAGGAAATAGGATTTAACAGAACAAGAATGCAGAGACCAGGATGAGTCTTGGAGTCCAATAACAACTGGTGGGTCCATGCAGTTGTCTTACATAGATATAATTCCTCATTTCTGGAAAAGGGAAGGATAATGTCTGGAAGTTGAGTGGTACTTCCAGCCTAGACAAAGGCATGACAGTAAATCATTTCAGTAAGAGGAAGGCTAATTCCTCCTGGGATATTGGCTTCTTGACTGGTATATTCTGGGGAATAGTGATATAATATTGATAATAGGTAAGGCTTTCTTGGGAATTATGCCACAAAATAAGCATCATGCTAATCTTTTTGATGCCACATACCAGCTAAATTGTCCATGATCGGAAGTCTCGGCTATAAATATTTGCCCATCTTTTAAATAGCAATATTGGATTTTGCTTTTAAATAATCTTAAAGTGTATCTCTGTAGTAAGCAAAGAGGAAACCATAAAATTACTATAGAAATTCCAGTTTGAGGCTAGTGTTTTCATGAAAATAAGTAGTCTATTTTCCCTGTACAACCCATTCCTAATCAGCACTCATCACCCTTGCTGTGTCAGAAAACTCCAATTCTGATGGTGAGATTAGAGTTACCAACCACTTGATGAGGTCAGCAATATGATTCATGGATGCAAAACAGGCAATTTTTGGAAAGGCCAGGTGCTGGTTTATGCAACTGGTCTGATGACAGATACAGCAGATGGCTCAGAAAGGCAGACTTTGGAACACTACATGTGGATCTTTTCATAAACATGAATCGTTCTTGAAAAATTTATTTGGTTTATTGGCTATGGTAGTCTTCTCCTTCAAGGATGAATGTTTCCATTTGCCAGTGTCAGAAAACTAAATCTTCCCATTAGTTTTGGAAATGTTAAAGAGCAGAACTTTAAAAGAGGTACAAGGGCTTTCTTTTTTTTTAAAAGATATTTGAAACTCTGGCAAGGGTCTTGAACTATAATTTCTATAAGTTGGGATACATTCACGGAAAAAGAGGGTATTGTACAAACTACTGGGATTCTGGACTACTGAGTTAATGTCAGTATCATAATACTAAATTAGTAAACTGATACATTATTTCTCTTTCTCCTACTGATTGAATTTACTGGATGACCTTAAGTGAGTCATTTAATGTCTTTGTACCTCAATTCCTCTTTCTGAAAATGTAAATTAAGTTGACACACAGTACAAATAAGAGCTTATTTCTAATCCCTGCATCTTCAGGTATTTTGTATTTACTTATAATATTGTCTGTCTTCCAAATGAATTCATAAATCAATCAGATTTCAGAAGAATTAGACACAGAAATGGCAAGTCCTGTTTATTTCTTCTTTGAAACTGATCCATGGCAGGTAAATGAAGTTTGGTACCCATTGCCTTTGTTTCCTTCAAAATACCAAGTTTTCTTGCGCAAAACAGAAACTGCTTCTTCTTTCAATTTATTTTTCAAGAATTATTTGAATTTGCTCATTGTGTTTTTATTCTAAACAAATTATGTGTTTTTAAATAGGTCCTCCCTCTTAATATTTTATAAGCAAATTTTGCCTTTTTGATTGAGATTGTTGTCCTTCCTTTATTTTAGAATAATGATTTGACTCTGAGATCCTTCTCTAAAATTTAAACTGAGTATAATATTTCTCAAAAATCATCCTGCATAAAATTAGTAATAAAATATCTTATAGAATTTGCTTCATATTTTACCATTAAAACACTGATTCATGTTCTCTGGGTAACTTCAGGACAAAGAGAAATCAGTAGAACAAGAGGACACATTACCAAGAGTGATCTCTAAATTAAATCGTTGAGTCTTTGTTTTATTTTACCAATTACATAGTGAGATTCTTGATTCTAATTACATATAACTTAAAAATAATTTAATTAATTGGTTTTATGTGAAGGTGGACATCAAGTTTGGCTGCTTAATGGAATCATCTGGGGAGCTTAAAGTTTGATGCATAATTCTTTCTTCCAGATACTCTGATCCAATTAGTCTGTATTTGGCTTTGGTATAGGAAGTTTTAAGAGCTCACCAGGTGATTCTAATATGCAGCCATGGGTCTAGAGACAAGACATGGTTGGAAATCAAAAGACATGAGCTCTTGACATCATAACCTATGAGTTTTAGGACCAGAGAAATGCAACTTAACTCTGATGGTGATTGAGAGTGGCACCAATACCAAAGTTTTGGTCAATCTCCCTTGTATGAGAAGACAACCAAAAGGCGGGAATTATTAAATTAATTAAACAAGGAGACCATTAGACTGATGTGGCTCTAATGCCATGGCGGCCTACATAAACATACCAAAATCTGAGCCTGTAAACATCTCCAGGTTATAAAATTGAAACCTAAGGACAACCAATCACCACTAACTAACCAGGCTTTAAGCTACAGTCAATGAATAATTTTCTTTCTTTGTGCCCATCTTTTCTCTATAAAAATCCTTCCCGTACTTCCTGCTTGTTGAGTGCTCCTAACCACTTGCAGCTTGGTGCTGCCCAATTAGAACTGTTTTTTGCTCAAATAAACTCTTAAAATTAAAAAAATAAAAAAGACATCAGCCCCAACAATAACCTTCATTAAATAGGGTAGATACCTAAGGATAAGGAACAAAAGAGTGGGTAAACATTACATTTTCCACACCACTTCCAGCTAAGATGAAGCTTCAAGATGGCAGATTATACTTTATTCTTCTCATCCAGAAGATTTGACCTTGTAAAATATAGCCTTGAATTGGCTGTGATGAAATCGTCCTAGGCTTCTGGAGGGTTTATCTAATTCCTGGTGTGTACGTTTTCCGTGTTTTTGTAAAATGGGTGGGAATAAACTTTTGGTCTTTTCTAATCACAGTCTTCTGGCAATAGCATCACAAAATAATGGGAGAATAAAAGCATTTTCTAAGACTTCAGTGTGATTTCTCTTTAGAAATCTTTGAGAACAGTTTTTCTTTTAGGTATAATGAAAAAACTTGCTTTCTTTGTCATAAATTTTTAATATTTATAAGAGTCTGAGAGAATTTTGTTCTAGAAAGATTTTGAAAAATTTCTGAACAAAGCTGGAGTGGCTTTCACATAGCATAATTATTCATAAAATACACCAGGTTCATTCCTAGCCAGTGATAAGTCAAATCATTGCATCCTTTAATAAAAATAAGAGCTGCTACTCTAGAAAATAAAAATAGGAAAGCTGGCATAAATCAGTGTTTATAAATCACATGCAATTACAAATGTGATCTGGGTGCTTTGTGCTCTGCATACCTGAGTGACTGACTGTCATCTCATCTCCCAGCCTCTTGCTTGTAACCCAGTAAGATGATTGCTACCAGTTCCCAATTTGAAGAAATTTGAGTTTAGAGTGACCTGCAACTGAAGTTAGCTGTGAAGGTGATGCTGACGCCTTCTGATTGCAGAATTTACCTCTAAATTGCTTTAGTTTTGAAGAGACTCAGGAAGGCTCATTATGATGACCTTTCAGTATTTCTTTGGCTGAGAATTAAAACATTTTGCTAATTATGTAGCAGTATTTAGGAATGATTCCAATAACATCAAACACTTTCCATATTGAGCCAACTCAATGGAAAATTAAATTAATTCATGTAATAAAATGAAAAATCTTTAAAATCTGAATGAGGGAAAATATAAAATAACACAAGACGAGGAAGAAAGCATGAGGTCATGGTGTTCTACATAGCTACTGAAGTTGAACAGCAAATTTGGCTCTAGTCTCCCTGGTTTTCAAAGAAAACAAGAAAATATTACAAATGTCATCTACAAAGAGAAAACACACTAGTTCTCAGGGAATTATTCACATTATTCTCAGAAAAGAGAGACAAGCACACTCTCCAGAAATCATTGTCTGAGGGAGGAGAGCTTAATTTACTCTGTGTCCTCCTTGGTCGGTCAGTAAATTCCTTAAATCTTTAGAGAATGCCACTTTTGTCAAGAACTTTGAGAAGGCTGGCTATCAGTCTATACTGGCTCAGTAGACGCAAAGTGTGCTATCAAATCTCTTCACTGAGACCTCATCATCAATCAGATCTGAGGATTTGTGAGGAGTTGTATTTATGTGAACCCACCGATTCTCAAATACTGTCACTACTACCGTTATATACATCTCAGTTGATCCATTCCTGGGACTAAAATGATATTCACATAAACCATTTGGATATCTGTTCCTCTCAATTTATGTAGTACCTGCAGATTGTTCAAGGTGAAAATTAAGACAGGAGTTTTTATCCTAGTTTGCCACAGACTCTCCTATGGAAAAATGTATCAATATTCCACAGAATCAGAATATCTGGCAGTAAAGGTCCAGAATCGATATTTAAAAAAAGTTTTGCAAGTAATTTTGATGCAAAGCCAGGGTTGAAAAATCACTGCAGTAGTAGTTGCTACTGTTTGCCGAGGAAAAGAGATATACATATAAGAAGCAGGGAGAGGAGGAGGAAGAGGAGGTGAAGGAATTGGAGAAGGAGCAGGAGGAGGAGGAGCAGGAGGAGCGGGAGGAGCAACTACCTTAAAAGATTGATTGGTACCAACTTCTGTATTTTCTAATTGCCTCAGAATATTGCCAGTTCTCACAAAAATTTCTTCATGCGCTGTTTATAATGAACATGGTGTTTAGAAACTACAACAGCACAGTTCTTAATTATTTCTGTAGAACATTTAATTTTACTTTCCCACTTTCATCATTGTTACTCCTGATATTCTGATAACTTCTATAATAATAACTTGATCCAAAATAGAGGTAACCTCTGGTCACCTCTGTTCCATGCACTGATCTCACGTATTGTCATTTCCTATCTCCACTTACATTAAGATAGTTTGCTTAAGAGGCCCTGAACGATGTGGAATGGGGATTTGTAAAGCTGAGTGAAGTCAAAATGACCTTCAGAAGTTTCCTATTCATTATGTCTTATTTCTGTAGTTACTACGGCCAAGAATAGATGGTCTGTGAACACAAAGGCTGCACACAATGTTACCTTAAATATCTCTGATGGTTGAGTGGTACAGATAGTTATTGATACTGAAATTCTATTTTCCAAGTTTGATGTCTGGCTTATGCTTATCATGAACTTTATTAGTGCCTTTTTTTATATTCAAGCCTCACACAACATGTTAATGTGATTCATCCCAAATTGGAATGTGTTTTAAATAAGAAAAATTATTGTGTAGTTTAAATTAGAAGAACAGAAAACTTATTCTTGTTTGTGGCGTGAGTGTGATACTCCACCATTTAATTGAACTGTCTTTGAGTCTTGGTCATAGTATGGCTCATGGTCAGAACCCAGCTCAAGATCCCCAATTCACAGGGTTTAAAAATCCATGCTATTTACCCAAAACTCTATCTGTTTGCCTGGAAACCACACTTTTATGATAAACAGGTGCCAGAGATGCTTTCTACCTGCTGTGTTTTCTTTCCTCGATGTGTTAATACCCTACTCTTTCTCTCTCCTTTGAGTTTCTTTTGTCCAGTCTCTGGGTCTCTCTACCCATCCATCTGGGTCTCTTACTTCCTCCATTTTGTCATGGGCTACAGGAATTAGTATTCTTCCTCTACCTGATACCCATTCTGCCTGGCATATTTACCGGGGCCTGGGTAACTACTATTATGTATTTGGGAAGGAGTTCAGAGAGTAGTTTTTGACTCTTTATACATCTGAGGTGTTTATTGTTAGATGAATTTTATTCTGTTTGGAGTTGAAAACTTTGACTACAATATATGCAAATAGATGAGGAAGATAGTTCATATGACGGGAATGAACATATGAACTTCCTGTGACATTAGACATTTTCAAAGCTAGTGTAGTGTGCACTTAAAGAAATAGGATAGAAATATCAGTATCATATTTATTAATATTTACATATTAAGCACTCATTTGTACCTAGCACTGAACAAGGAGATATAAGCATTAGAAGTTGTCTAATACAGGTCCCAATTCTCAAGGAGCTTACAGTCTGGTTGGTTAGAAAAGACAAAAAAACTTCACAATAGTTAGAGAATTCATTCCGTTTTAACTTGGAATTTACTTTCCCACTTTCTTCATTGTTCCTCCTGATATTCTGAATGTTGGTAGAGAACATTGCAAAACTGTAATGATTGACTCCATTGCACATCTATGAATTCCTACTTCATCTGTCTTCAACACACTCTGACTTAATTCTCTTCAATTTCTTTTCATATTTCTCACAACTGTCTCACTTCCTTCCCACCCCCTCCCATCCCTACATTAGTTCTTTTTTTTTAAAATCACTTTATTGAGATATGATTGACATTAAAAAAAAAGCTGTTACTATTTAATGTATACAGCTTGATGAATTTGGAGGTAAGTATACATCTGTGAAACCCCACAATGTATGCCATAAACATATTCGTCACCTCCAAAAATTTCCTCCTGTTCTATTTACTTACTGATTTATTATTATTTTTGCTACTAATTCGTGGGTACATGTTTCTTGTTACAGTCATTTCCTGAGGTTGGATTTGTCCATTTCTGTCCTAATGACCTGGGATCCTCTCCATGTCTGAATTCAGTCATAATTAGCTTGATTCACTTGGGTCATCCTAAGTCTTTATTGGCCTCCATGCCTCTGTTTCTTCATTCTGACTTCATCTTTTGTTACTTTGTTCCAGTCTCTGTAGTCCTCTTGTAGTTTTGTTTGTATCCCTGTGATTTGGGTTTTGTTTGATATGGTTTTTGTTTTTGTTATTGGATATGGTTCCCTTAAAAAAGTCTCAGTCTCTCTCAGTGTTGTAATAACTACTTACTGACTTGTTTTCTTCATTCCAGTCTTGCCCATCCCTTCCGCTTTCATGTTGGTACTCTCTCAGGCAATTTCCTTACATGCAATATATGATTTTTCATTTATTGATTTCTATCTGCATCTCCATCTGCTCTCCAAACGCACAATTTTTCTGCCATAATGTACTATTTACTGTAACCCAACAAGTTTGAATTCTGGCACCATTCGAGAGAGTCCAGGAGAGGTCTGGGCATTCTCAATCTGAGGTAAAAGGGAAAAAATGCAAAAGCATAATAAAATAATGGACAAAGAACATTAAAAGAATTTTGTAATAAAGAAATATGAAAACCCAAAAATATAGAGAAAACTGTAAAATACCTGGTAATCAAGTTCTGCTAATTATAACAATAACATATCAATTTCAAATATCATATTGATATAAAATTTTAAAATAAGAAATTCTAGCATTGATGATGTGCGATTGTTTTAATGGTACCTGGGATTTGTTTTAATCAGCTGTGGTAAGGCATGCAGACCCAGAAATGATTGTCATGAAGGAAGAAGTTTTTCTTATACTCACAATTGCTTACAAGCAGGAGGTACGGCATGCCATGCAGGGCCACACAGGAAAGCAGCGAGGCAAGATGGGCAGGCAGAGAGAGGGAGGAGCCGTGGGGTGGGAGCCTTTATTATGTTCTTCGTGGGAAGGACTGGGTGAGACAAGGTAAGCAAGCTCAGTAGGTTTAGGATTGGACAGCTTGAATACTTTTGGTGAACTCTAGGCTGTTAGGGGTGGTTCCTAGTTGTTCAGAAACTGGCCTTGGGGTGATCAGGGTAGGGGGACAGTGTTTCTAGACTGAAAGAGCCTGATAAAATGAGGCAGATGGGGGTATGAACTCAGATTGATTGGTTTGCATACCAAAGATAAGCTCCCAGGCAAGTCCTTTACTATCTCTAGGATTTAGCTAACCCTGGGAGGGGCAATTCCTCCCCACCAGCAGGTACCCAGATACCAGAACATCAAGAATACAGAAAATAAGAAAGTATAGTCAATATAGTGATTATGGGTAATCTCATATACATACCATGGACAATTGTTTCCTGTCTTGAATCATCAATTTTTTCTCCATATAGAGAACTTAAAATTCTTTAAAAGAACTTAAAATAGTTAAAGGAGTATTGCAAGAGAACAAAGGTAGAGGACTTTCACCATCTGATTTCAAGAATTACTACATCATCAAGACAGAGTGGTATTGACATAAGGATAGGTAAATAGATTAATGGAACAGAATACAAAGACCACAAGTAGACACACAGACATCAATTGATTTTTGGAAACGTTCCCAATTCAATTCAATGGGTAAAGAAAAGTCTTCTCAACAAATGAGGCTGGTAATAACTGGTAAATATATGGAGAAAAAGGTAACCTTGACTCTCATCTCACACTGCACTCAAAATTAGTGTGAAGCATGAATCTAACATAAAAACTAAAATTGTAAAGTTTCTAGGGGAAAAAGCTTCTTTCATAAGAATAAAATCTTCTACAATATCTTCACGATCTTGAGGTAGGCAAAAATTTCTTAGAGAGGACAATAAATCCAACAACTGTAATAGAAATAAAATTAAGAAATTTGTCTTATTGAAATTAATATAGAAAGAATAACAACTCAATAGTAAAAAGATAAACAGCCTAAAGAAAATGAGCAAAGCTCTTGAATAGACACCTCACTGAAGAGGTTATTCAAATGGCTAATCAACAAAAGAAGAGGTATTCAACATCATTAGTGATCAGGGAAATGCGAATTACGGCCACAAGAATTACCACTTAACTCCCACTGGAATGGTTAAAATTGAAAAGACCAATAACACCAAATATTAATGACGAAGAAGTACAATAGGAACTCTCACCTTGGAAATTTGTTAGTGTTGGTTTTCAACCTTGGGAGTTCCTCAGGTGAAATTTGAAAGTGGTTCCTGCACACGGAGTTCAAGGAAAGACTGAAGAAAGAGGCAGACCACTCCAGACTGGAAGGTGGCAGGTTTAATAGGCTTGTCTTGGGCAGCCATAAGACTAGCAGAGCTCCACATCCACCCACCAGAATCTTAAAAGTTTATATAGAGAGGTTAATGGACTTCAGTCACGTATTCAGTCCAGATGGTCTCAATAACACATTACTGTCTCAAGGTTATGCCCTTGAAATGGTTCTGAGAATGGTGGGCTGAACGTACATTCCAAGGACAGGGGAGGGGATAAGGAACCTCTGATTGCCTGAGTCTAGCTTGAAGATCAACCAAGGTCATGTCCTCCTGATGACCTCCTCCAATAGTTAGGTAGTTTCATATAAAATTAAACATAAATTTATCTTATGACCTGGTAATTCTACTCCTAAGTATTTACCCGAGAGAACTGAGACACATGTCCACAAAAAGACTTGCATAAGAATGTCCAAAGCAGCATTATTCATAACAGCCTAAACTAGAAACAATCCAAATGTTCATCAACTGGAAAACAGACTCATACATTGTGGCATACTCATACAGTGGAATACTAATTAGCAACGAAAAGGAACAAACTACTGATATATGTAACAACATGAGCAAATCTCAAAAATCTTGTGTCCAGCAAAAGAAGTCAAACAAAAAAGAGAACATATTGCATGGAAGTGACACATGTCAATTCTGCCCATATTCCACTGGTCAAAGCAAAGGTGGCTCCACCTACATTCAACAGGGCAGGGATGCCTAATTGTCCCATAGGAGGAGAATTGAATATTTTGAAAATGAATTCAATTTATCACACTTAGATTATGGTATAGGAGAAATCTCCATATTACATAGAAATTATTGCTTTGTGTTTTGAATGATATTTTTTGCCAGGTTTTAATTTACCTTTTGGCTAGGTCTTGGGAATGTAGACTAAAAATATAGTTTTTGTTTTTGATCCTATAATTAAGTGGAGTCAACATTCAATGCCAATCCTTTTGCAGTAATTTATCCATTCATTTCTTGTTTGGTGAAAGTTTATCTTCTAGTAGTTCCTTAAACAAAGACTTATGTAAATTATGTTCTCTGAGTTTTAACATATAGTAGCTTTTGGTTGACTTTATGCTCGAATGACAGTTTGACTAGATATAGAATTCTCAGCTTGTACTTTCTTTGTTTGAGGACTTTGTTGGTGTTAGTCTACTGTTTTTTCCAGGGAAGTCAGAGCTAGTTAGAATTTTTACTATAGAGGTTAGTTGAGCATTTGCTTAGTTACCTTTCTCTAACTCTGTCTCATTACAATTGTAAAATGCAGATAATAATAGTGACTATCTCAGGGTTGTGAGGATTAAGTGAGGTGTCACATATAAAACAAACGTGAATGATTACTGTTATTATTATCATAATTTATTAATCTGGTCCCATTTTCTTATGGAAATGTTCTTTTCCATCTGTGATTTAATTCTCTTATTTCTGAGACATTTCCTTAATTTACATCTTATTTTTTTTCTTTTCTAGTCCTTTGATTTTCTTCTTTGTTAACACTATTTATGCAAATGTTGGATCTCCTTTCTCTATCTTCCTAAACTCCCACTTCTTTTCTAATGTTTTAAAATCTTTGCTTCTTTCATTTTACTCAATTTTTGTATAGCTGGGTTCTGTTTCCTTCTGTGCTTTCTTTCAGTGAGTTTATTTTTCTCTGTGCTGCTTCCAGTTTGATTCTCATTTCTGTGATGGCTTTTTTTTTTTTTATCTTCTACTTCTTTCTTGAGCTGATCTTGCTTATCTTCCACCTTCTATTATTGTTTTACCATGGCTGCTCTGACTCTAGTATCTCTGATTTGTGTTTTTGTTTTAAAGAGGCACTTGCTTCATTATGCTTTTTATATGTAGTACACTATATCTGACTACAATTTTTATTTGCTCTATGTCATTATTTCTTGGGTAATTGGTCTACACACCTTTTATTTTCCTTGCTGGTTTTCTCCTTTTAAAAAAATAGATCTTATGCAGTTTCCTTTTTCTTCTTCTTCTTTTTTGAATGAGGATAATCTACTTGCAGAAGAGTTTGATAAAGAGAGGGCAGTGTTATGATCCAGACTAATAGGAATTCTATTTATGACATGGGCTGTATAAATTCTTTTGGCTTTTATTCCTCTCTAGTCCATTAAAAATGGCACTATAGGCTGTTTTAATCTTCTTCTTTGTCTCCCACTCAGATCATTGCCAAAATACAGCTTGTCTATGTGTTTCCTAAATTAGCTTCACTCCCTCAGCTATTTTAGACTTGATGGCAATAGGATCCAAAGAGGCTTCCACTATTAGCTTATACACCTCATTTATCTTGTTTTAAGTATGAAATAATTCTTTAAAATACCTTATGGCATGGCACTTGCTTTAGAGACGTATGCTCTGCTGGCCTTTTGGCCTTTTCAGCTGTGATTGTCCTCTCTTCATATCTTCCTGTACTTTCTCTTTGACCGTCACAACTTTTTCTATCCCTTCTTTTGTTTTATGATTCGGAGCTTCAGATTTCTCTAGTTTAATTAAAGACAGATTTTTGTTTCTATCTCATATTACTTATAGAGGGGGCAACATTTAACTTATTTCACTATGATTAAATCTGAAGTTCTTTCAGCCTCAAATTTATATATCCCAATCGATTAAGGTGCTTAGCAGAACAAAAGTGTCTTAATTTTCCCATGGTCTGCCCAGGTTGAAGGGTAGTGTGTTTTTTGTTTTTTTTTTTTTAAGGGTAGTGTGTTTTTAAGCAGCAAACTTCTTTTCTCCTCATCATATATGTGTATACATATCTAAATCTATCTATCTATCTATATATGTAATTTTATTTAAAAAATAAACTGGAAGGGAAAATTCTAAAACATTGATTGTGATTATCTATGCATGCAAGGAACCAATGATGTCCAAAATTTTGTAGGTGTACCAGATTCTAAGAATTTGCTAATCATCTATCAGGTGACAGGTACCAAACTTGGAAAGATGTAGATACAACAGTCAGGATGTGGAACAGAAGTCCACGGATAAGCAAGTCAGGAAGGAATTAGTATTGGTGTGGGAGGAGAGATGAAGTCGAGAAGCTCTGTTCATCTTTAAACTTGCATTTCTGAGCCATCTGGGAAAATTGTGTGTGGGTGTTTGGTCTGGTTTAAAGGACGGTGTGTCAGGAGGAAAGAAGCATGCCATGTACTTTCATTTCTCTGTGCCATATTTATCCTACAGCCTGGAAAATACAGCCTGGAAAATTCTGTCTCATTCTTTAAGGTACAGTTCAAAGATGATCAGTTTTATCTAGCTTTCTAGGTTCATACCATCTCCTCATTCCACTTTGATTCCTCCTGTCTCTCTTTTTGCTTACCTTAGGTGTTTAAGCATGTCTTTATTATAGGACTTAAAAAGGTCTATTTAAATTATTATTTGTTTGTCTATTGCCTTTTTTTAGACTGTGAATTCTGTGAAGACTAGGATTCAATCTTATGATTTTCACTTTCCAGCCCACAACTTGAGATACATTGAATTCTTATTAGGGTTTGTACACTTCATGGAATCATGTTCTTCCTTTTTTATAGCACTAAATATCCTGGCTTGATGGATGCCTTAGGAGTATGACAATGGCTAGTGCAAAAGTTTTCAATGCATTAGTTTAAATTTTTGTAGTGATATTTAAAATATCTGTGTACGTTTATAGTTTCCATGATTTAAATACCTAGAATATTTAATATTGTTACAAATATTGTAGTTATAAAACCAAGTTGCATTTATTGCAAGACTTTTTGCCCATTCTGTGCAAAAATTATATTTTAAGAAAAGTTATAGAGAGTAAAATCACAATGTGTAAAACTTTCATTGCTTGCCCTTCATGAATTTTTCAATCAATCTGAGGAATTTTAGTTTTATTCAGCTTGGACTACAATATATTTCCCCAGGCTGTGTCTAACTCATGGCAAATGATCACTTGCAGAATAATTCTAGGAGTTACTTTCCAATGTTTTGATGACTATAATCTGATCATACTGTGTATATTAGCAAAGACTGTAAGTGTGATTTGCTTTGTTATTTTAACAAATAAAATTTGTTGAATGCTTACTATTGACAGGCATTGTGTTAAATGCTTTACACAAATGATCAACTCTGATTCCCTATTTTATTGATAAAACTAAAACTTGGGGAGCTTAAGTAACATGCTTAACCTCACTCAACTGGCCAGTGGCTGAACGACAGTGTAACCTGAGAGCTTGTATTCTTAGCCACTATACTATTGCAGCTCCATAAAAGATAAATGAAAAATAGCTACTGAATTTGACTCAAACAGGTAAACAATTGTTTGATAATACTCTGGTTCTGCTTATGCAGACTCAAAGTCAAATCTAGCGAGACTCAGAGGTTTCTTGGCAAGTGATACAACTTAACAGAATTTTTCAATTACTATGCAGAGCATCATGGAGCCAGTCTCAAACTCATCTGACTTGTGTGCTTAAAATTCCAATCCCTTGTGAAATGGCTGAGGATGTTTAAAATTGGAAGAAGCTTCAGTAGTATGGCCTTCCATGACCTCTTTTTATGCCTCATCTGACATCTGTCGGAATGATGATGTGAGGCTGGAGAGAGCAACAAGGTGGAGAACATCTCACAGCAACAAAGTTATTTTACTGGGCATAGTTTTTGTATATGTGTGTGTATTTTGTGAAAGTCTCTAGTTTTAATAAAAACACTAAAAATTGCTTAGTTCAAAACTGAAAGGCAAGGCATAATATTAAATTTTTTTTAATCTCTTTCGTTTTGTAAGTGACAATAAATAGAGAGATTCAGAGTTATAAATGGTGCAGTTGTTTGTGGGAGGGAAGATATTAGTTTATATGTTTATATTTGTAACAAGGAATGTAAAATTATTTGTTTATGTTTTTGAGGAAAATTAGTTCTGAGCTAACATCCGTTGCCAATCCTCCCCTCTTTGCAGAGGAAGATTGGCCCTGAGCTAACATCTGTGCCCATCTTCCTCTACTTTATATGTGGGACACCTGCCACAGTATGGCTTGATGAGTGGTACGTAGGTCTGTGCCCGGGATCTGAACCTGCAAACCCAGGCTGTCGAAGAAGCGGAGCACGTGAACTTAACCATTACTTCACCAGGTCAGGCCTATAATACATTTTCTTAAAAAAAAATAAACAAACACATGAGCTATAATGAATGACTCTGTGTGTACTGCTTCTTCTTCTTTGTACTCTACAAATTTATGTTATGCCTAAACAGAAAAGAAAGGGAGAGAAACTGAAGGAGGTGGAGGGAGCAGAGCATAGGCTATTGCAGCACATCTTGCCTTCAGATCAATACTTCACAATACTTTGGGTTCGTGGTAAGCCACTGTGAGAAAGATAGGTGATTTCCTGTCTCCCAGGAGTCATCCTTGGGGCAGAGAATAAACAGCAACTCTTGCTGCTGACGGTAAAGCAGCTACTTCATTTCAAAGAACACCAATGAAATGAACAAGATAGTATAAAACCTACTAAAATTAGACCAGAAGATATTTCTACATATAAGTATGTGGAATAAATTGGAGTACCAATTTACAGGAGAATTATTAAGCTCTCTTTCAGATCTGCTGTAATGATTGAATTTCGCTCTTGGATCTACAATAATATTACTGGATTAGTTTTCCAAGCCGGGTAAAACTATTGACTGTGATGAATGCTCCCTCTGCATTCTGAATGTACAGAGGCAATCCATGCAGGGTTTTCGCCTATCCTAACTAACTATTATAAACAAGATCCTTAGGGACCTTAATAGACATTTTTTCAAAGAAGACAGATAAATAACCAACAGGTACATGAAAAGGTGCTCAACATCACTAATCATCAGGGAAATGCAAATCAAAACCACAATGAGATATCATCTCACACCTGTTAGGATGGCTACTTTCAAAGAGACAAAAGATAACAAATGCTAGTTGGGGAGGTGGGGAAAAGGGAAAACTTCTGCACTGCCGGTGGGAATATAAATTGGTGTAGCCACCATGGAAAATAGTATGGAGATTCCTCAGGAAATTAAAAATAGAACTACCATATGATGCAGCACTCCCATTTTGGGGTGTACAGTGAGGTGTTGCATAATGACGTTTTGGTCAATGACAGACTGCGTATACAACAGTGGTCTCATAAGGTTAGTACCATACAGCCTAGGTGTGTAGTAGGCCGTACCATCTAGGTTTCTGTAAGTATGCTCTGTGATGTTCATAGAACAACAACATCGCCTAACGACACATCTATCAGAGCACATCCTCTTGTTAAGTGACATGTGAGTGTATATCCAAAAGAAATGAAATCACTATCTTGAAGAGATATTTGTACTCCCATGTTCATTGCAGCATTATTCACAATAGCTAAGGTAAGAAAACAACCTAAGGGTCTGTCAGAGGATGAATGAATAAAGAAAATGTGGTGTATAAATACAATGGAATATTATTCAGCCTTAAAAAAGAAAGGAAATCCTGTCATTTGCAACATGGGTGAAATTGGAGGGCATTAAGCTAAATAAAATAAGCCAGATAGAGAGAGACAAATACTGCATGGTGTCACTTATATGTGGAATCTAAAAAAAAAGTCAAACCGTAGAAACAAAAAGTAGAAAAATGGTTGCCGGGGGGCTAAGGAAATAGAGATAGGTTGGTAAAAGGTACAAACTCTCCATTATAAGATGAATAAGGCCTGAGGATCTAGTGTACTACATGGTGACTATAGTTGATAATGCTGTACTGTAAAATTGAAATTGCCAAGAGAGTAGAAGGTAAATGTTCTCGCCAAAATAAAAGGTAAATCTGTGAGGTCATGGATGTGTTAATTAACTCCATGGGGGGAAATCTTCTAACATTGTACACGGATATCAAATCATCATTGTGTACACTTCAAATATCTTACAATTATATTTGTCAATTATACCTCAATAAAGCTGAAGAAAAGAAGTCAATGGAAAAATTCATAAAAAACCAAAAAAAACCCCTCCAAAGCCCTTAGGAGTTACTGTAGTACATTATTATAGTGATGGACCCGGAGGTAGAAAGGGAAATGTATATCCCTTCAGCATATGAAAAATTTCAATGACTCAATCAATTACTATTTACTGAGTACCTATTGCCTTCTTTGATATAAGGGACGGTTTTGTTCTTGAAATCATTTATGAAATCTGAAAGGGGCAGTTTAGCAAAGTGATTAAGAGTTTGGGTTCGCCTGCATTGGGTTGGCCTAGTGATTAAGGCGTTGGACCTAACAGTTTAGGTTCAAATTTTGTTTCCAGTACTTACTGGTTGTTAATCTTAGGTAAGTTTCTCAACCTTTCTATACCTCAGTTTCCTCATTTGCAAAATGAGGATAATACCTTTGTTCTGCTACAACATGAGTTTATGTAATGCAGTTGATTCATAAATGAGAGAATAGCGTCAGTATAATGCAGAGTTGGCTCACACGAGATTTTTCCCTGCACGTTCATGTTTTGCATCACTAACTATCAGCAGCTGAACACGAAGTGTATGAAGACCCCGGATGCAGTGAGCTGTGGAGGAATGTAGGGCTGTGAATGGTGCAGACTGGTGACCCATCTTCCTCTTGGGTCAGTTTGACCACACGATCAGGCGGGCCATTGTTGTTTGAATGCCTCTTCGTGCCTGTGGTGCATACCAGCTCTGTAGGCAGCCTCCATCCTTTCTTATACTCCTGTCAGTCCAGCAAACGCCACACTTTTAGAAAGGCAGACTCCTGTGTTTTCTATAGCATTTCTTCTACGTTATTGAGAAGGAGGCAAGCTATACATAAACTATCATTTCTTTAATTATTAGATATTTATCATCTTTTTTTTTTTGAGGAAGCTTAGCCCTGAGCTAACTACTGCCAGTCCTCTTCTTTTTTGCTGAGGAAGTCTGGTCCTGAGCTAACATCCGTGCCCATCTTCCTCTACTTTATATGTGGGACGCCTACCACGGCATGGTGTGCCAAGCGGCGCCATGTCTGCACCCGGGATCCGAACCAGTGAACCCTGGGCCGCCGAGAGGTGGAACATGCACATTTAACTGCTGTGCCACTGGACCAGCCCCTATTTATCACCTTTTAAAAATGTATTTTGTTTTATTTTTTTGCTGGGAAAGATTCACCCTGAGCTAACATCTGTAACCAATCTTCCTCTCTCTCTTTTTTTTCCTCCCCAAAGCCTCAGTACATAGTTGTATGTTCTAGTTGTACGTCATTCTAGTTCTTCTATGTGAGCCACAACCACAGCGTGGCTACTGACAAGGCAAGTGGTGTGGCTCCTCGGCTGGGAATGGAACCCTGGTTGCCAAAGCAGAGCGCACCGAACTCTACCCACTAGGCAATCAGGGCTGGTTCTAAAAATGTGCTATTTTAAATTAATTTTTATTAATGTTGTGCTTAGAAAGTTGCATATATTTTGAATGGTCTTCTTTTAACTCTGTCTCCACCATAAGCCCTGCTAGGTCTAGTGAAAAATTTTATAGAACGGGATGTTTTCAGGAACATATGTATCACATTTTCGTATCTATTTAGTATTTAGTACATCTATCTCATAGAATTTGCTTGTGGATCAAATGTGTTAATACTGTAATAATCTCTGATATCACCACCACTTACTGTGTTCTTGGCAATGGTCTGAGCACTTTACATGTAAATCTTAGATGAAACTGGTACTCGGTAAATATTCACTTTTATCAGAGGAAACATTTACCTAATTTACATGCTCCTGGTGCCCTGAGTCAGGGGCACAGGTTATGCCATTGAGTAAGTCAGGAGAGAGGAGGGATGCGCACCAAAGGCATTGCAAATTTGTATGTGTGTGTGACAGTTCCCTGGTGGATGGCAGTACAGTGTCTTGTTTTAACAAAATTATATTTTACGATGGTAGTAAATTGTCTTGAAGAATAGGAGTCTTTGCTAAATAGTACAGAGGTGTTGTTAGGGTCAGAAAAGGACCTGCCAAGAATAGTCTTTTCAGCTCATATAAGCCTCCTTTTTTTTTTTTTTAATTGAGTTATTGATAGGTTACAATCTTGTGAAATTTCAGCTGTACGTTAATGTTTGTCAGTCATGTTGTAGGTGCACCACTTCACCCTTTGTGCCCACCCCCCACCCCACCTCTCCCATGGCATCCACTAAGCTGTTCTTAGTCCATAATTTTAAATTCCTCATATGAGTGGAGTCATACACAGATTATCCTTCTCTCGCTGGCTTATTTCACTCAACATAATTCTCTCAAGGTCCATCCATGTTATTGCAAATGGAATGATTTTGTTCTGTTTTGCAGCTGAGTAGTATTCCATTGTATATATGTACCACATCTTCTTTATCCATTCGTCTGTTGCTGGACACTTAGGTTACTTCCATGTCTTGGCTATTGTAAACAGTGCTGCAATAAACATTGGGGTGCATAGGACTTTTGGGATTGCTGACTTCAAGCTCTTTGGATAAATACCCAGTAGTGGGATGGCTGGATCGTATGGTAGTTCTATTTTTAATTTTTTGAGGAATCTCCATACTGTTTTCCATAGTGGCTGCACCAGTTTGCATTCCCACCAGCAGTGTATGAGGATTCCTTTTTCTCCGCAACCTCTCCAACATTTGTTATTATTAGTTTTAGATATTTTTGTCATTCTAACGGGTGTAAGGTGATATCTTAGTGTGGTTTTGATTTGCATTTCCCTGATGATCAGTGATGATGAGCATCTTTTCATGTGCCTATTGGCCATCAGTATATCTTCTTTGGAGAAATGTCTGTTCATGTCTCCAGCCCATTTTTTGATTGGGTTGTTTGATGTTTTGTGGTTGAGTTGCGAGAGTTCTTTATATATTATGGATATTACGCCTTTGTCAGATATATGACTTGCAAATATTTTTTCCCAGTTAGTGGGTTGTTTTTTTGTTTCAATCCTGTTTTCATTTGCCTTGAAGAAGCTCTTTAATCTGATGAAGTCCCATTTGTTTATTCTTTCTACTGTTTCCCTTCTCTGAGAAGGCATGGTGTCCGAAAAGATCCTTTTAATACTGATGTCAAAGAGTGTACTGCCTACGTTTTCTTCCAGAAGCCTTATGGTTTCAGGTCTCACCTTTAGGTCTTTGATCCATTTTGAGTTTATTTTGGTGAATGGTGAAAAAGAATGGTCAATTTTCATTCTTTTACATGTGGCTTTCCAGTTTTCCCAGCACCATGTGTTGAAAAGACTTTCTTTTCTCCATTGTATGCCCTCAGCTCCTTTGTCAAAGATAAGCTGTCCATAGATGTGTGGTTTTATTTCTGGGCTTTCAATTCTGTTCCATTGATCTGTGCACCTGTTTTTGTACGAGTACCATGTTGTTTTGATTACTGTAGCTTTGTAGTATGTTTTGAAGTCAGGGATTGTGATGCCTCCCGTTTTGTTCTTTTTTCTCAGGATTGCTTTAGAAATTTGGGGTCTTTTGTTGCCCCATATGAATTTTAGGATTCTTTGTTGTAATTCTGTAAAGAATGTCATTGGGATTCTGATTGGGATGGCGTTGAATCTGTAGATTGCTTTAGGTAGAATGGACATTTTAACTATGTTTATTCTTCCAATCCATGTACATGGACTGTCTTTCCATCTCCTTATGTCGTCATCCAATTCTCTCAGAAAGGCCTTGTAATTTTCATTATATAGGTCCTTCACTTCCTTAGTTAAATTTACCCCAAGGTATTTTATTCTTTTTGTTGCGATTGTGAATGGTATTGTATTCTTGAGTTCTTTTTATGTTGGTTCATTACTGGAGTATAGAAATGCTACTGATTTATGCAAATTGATTTTATACCCTGCAACTTTGCTTTTGTTGTTGATTACTTCTAACAGTTTTCCAATGGATTCTTTGGGGTTTTCTATATATAAGATCATGTCATCTGCAAACAGCGAGAGTTTCACTTCTTCCCTCCCTATTTGGATTCCTTTTATTCCTTTTTCTTGCCTGATTGCTCTGCCCAGGATCTCCAGTACTATGTTAAATAAGAGTGGTGATAGAGGGCATCCTTGTCTCGTTCCTGTTTTCAGGGGGATGGGGTTCACTTTTTGCCCATTGAGTATGATGTTGGCTATGGGTTTGTCGTATATGGCCTTTATTATGTTGAGGTAGTTTCCTTCTATGCCCATTTTGTTCAGAGTTTTTATCATAAATCGCTGTTGGTCTTGTCAAATGCCTTCTCTGCATCTATTGAGATGATCATGTGGTTTTTATTCCTCATTTTGTTGATGTGGTGTATCACGTTGATTGATTTGCAGATGTTGAACCATCCCTGTGTCCCTGGTATGAATCCCACCTGATCCTGATGTATGATTCTTTTGATGAATTGCTGAATTCTGGTTGCCAAAATTTTGTTTAGAATTTTTGCATCTATGTTCATCAGTGATATTGGCCTGTAGTTCTCTTTTTTTGTGGTGTCCTTGTCAGGTTTTGGGATCAGCCTGATGTTGGCCTCATAGAATGTGTTAGGAAGTGTTCCATCTTCCCTAATTTTTTGGAATAGCTTGAAAAGGATAGGTATTAAATCCTCTCTGAAAGTTTGGTAGAATTCCCCAGGAAAGCCATATGGTCCTGGGGTTTTATTCTTTGGGATATTTTTGATTGCTGTTTCAATCTCTTTCCTTGTGATTGGTCTGTTCAAATTGTCTGCCTCTTCTTGAGTGAGCTTTGGGAGATTGTAGGAGTCCAAGAATTTATCCATTTCCTCTCGGTTGTCCATTCTGTTGGCATATAGTTTTTTGTAGTATTCTCTTATAATCTGTTGTATTTCTGCAGTCTGTTGTTATTTCTCCTTGCTCATTTCTGATTTTGTTTATTTTAGCTTTCTCCCTTTTTTTTCTTTGTAAGTCTGGCTAGTGGTTTGTCAATTTTATTTATCTTCTCAAAAAACCAGCTCTTTGTCTCATTGATCCTTTCTACTGCCTTTTTCGTTTCAAGAGTATTTATTTCTGCTCTGATTTTTATTATTTCTCTCCTTCTGCTGACTTTGGGCTTCATTTGTTCTTTTTTCTCTAGTTCAGTTAGGTGTGCTTTAAGGTTGCTTATTTGGGATTTTTCTTGTTTGTTAAGATGTGCCTGTATTGCGATGAATTTTCCTCTTAATACAGCTTTTGCTGTATCCCATATGAGTTGGTATGGCATGCTATCATTTTCATTTGTTTCCAGGTATTTTTTAATTTCTTCTTTAATTTCTTCAATGATCCATTGTCATATAAGCCTCCTTTTACAGTCAGACCTCAAATTATAGGAGTATAATGTTTATTTATATATATTTAAAAAGTGTAATTAGTGATAACTCACACATACTCATGGCATTGTAGGTGGAGACAAGCTATAACATTACGGCAAAGGGGGCCCCAGTGCTTCTAAGCTTGCATAAGTGATTTCTGTCTGGCCAAGGCTCAAGGTCAATTTGGTAAAGAGTATCTTTGAAGCCCCTTTTTTTTCCCTTTCTTTTTCCCCTTGGACTTTGGGATCAGAGAGTCTGGGCTTGAATCCCAGCTTCAGCAGCTCACAGCTGTGAGTTGGTGATTACATTACTTGACGTCTTTGACACTCGAGTTTTCTTGTCTGAAAAATGGAGACAATACTATCCATTTCACAGGAGTATTTTGAGAATTAAAAGATGAGTGTAAACCAGCAGTTCTCATATCTCTTCTGCTGGTGGAATGCCTGAAAGTATTTTTTTTTCCAGTACCATGAAAGCTGATACATCAAATAAAAACCAAACAAATAATTTTGTGGTAAAATAACCCACAGACACCTCGTAGTGTCCAGTGACAGCAGGCACAATTGGTTAAGAAAAACTTACAGAAGAAAAACCTAAATTGAGAAAGTGCAGTCTATTAACTCATCTTCTTGGGAGGAAAAAAACCCATAGCTCTGCGTTCATAGTTTTACAACTTCAGTCATTTCTTAGAAACTCAGGGATTAGTCTGATGTGTAGAATGCTCTAGTCCTGAACTTGCAATGTAGTGCTGACTCATTTACTCAATAACTATTGAGCACCTACTGTATGCCAGGCTCTGGTCTAGACACTGGAGAGGCAGAGGCGAGCAGGACAAAATCCTTGCCTTTAAGGCTCTTCCATAATAGGAGGGAGGCGAACACCTCTGACTAGAGTGAGGTGAGAGGGAAGGAGTGGATAAGTTAGGAAGCCATTGAAGGGTTCATTAGAGAGGGCAACTGATGGTGGCCTCGACTGGTGTGGCAGCAGCAGTGGCTGTGAGAAGTAGTGAGATTGAGAAAATGCTTGGAAGGCAGAGTTTCCAGAAGTTGCAGTTGGATTGGATGGGGTGAAAGATGGATTGTAGGGGTAAAAGAAAGAGAGGAATAAGGAATGATTCCTAGATTTTTGGCCAAGCCATCTTGTAAATGATGGTATGTCAAGACCCAACATACTTATTTTCTGATCACATCTCTTCCTCCTTTTTGTGCCCCTCACTCAGGTTTTAAATAATCAGTGTCCTCATGCTGCCTTCTGGATATCCACAGTACCCACCTGTGATACTCTGTCTAGATTTCCTCTCTCCCAAAGGACCTCAGGCTCCCCGGTTATTTCTTCCATTTTGAGACGACCTCCAGTTGAGACTCTAATTCCTGCAGTTTTCAATTCAGTGTTGATCAGATGTCAGCTGTTCCTTCATTGCCTTCTGTGAAGTTCCCCCAAAAGAATTTGCTTCAGAAAACAAATTAGTGAGCTATACAGAATTTATTGGTTATTTCACATTTGATTTGGAAGAGCGGAGTCATATTGCATTATGACTATAGCCAAAAGTCTGAAGTACTCCTTAAACATTTATTTTCTCTGAAGTCCTTTTCTTTGCCACAAAACTATCAAGTGTCCTGTTGCTTGCCTCCTTCCCTGATTTAGCGCTCAAATTTATAACTTTAGTCTCATTCCTTCCATATTTTTTCAGGACCTTCAAATTTTATTTTATTGAGGAAGGAATCTAGCCTCTTCCTCGGTTCTTACCTATTCACTTGCATACTAATATGGAGATCCAGCAAAATAGTCTTCTAGTTACCAAGATGTAAACTCTCTGCCACTTGGGTATTACAACAGAGTTTTTCCTATTGCATACTTATTTGTCATATGTAATTCACAATATGGGGCAAAATACCAAGAGATTTAGCTATCTCAAAAAATATTTACCTTTAAGAATGCATAATCAACCAAGCATACTAACTAAACGATGTTTACTTAGTGTAGGGCACCGTTGTGTGTTTGTGTGTGTGTGTTTGTGTGTGTGTTTGCTGGGTCCTTTACTCTTTCTAGGTCTCTGTTAGCTCTGTCAACCACTCTGAGTTTTCTGCTGTGAGAAATGGCCATGAGACTGGTTTATGGGCCAAATTTGTAAAGGAAAATGCTAATTCTGGTATAATCCCTGGTTGACAAAGAGGAATGAAGGATGGGTCCAATGGCCTTCACACCCATTATTTGCTATCAGTTCCTTCCTGATGTTTCTCTCCTTTGTACACAACAGGGATTCCTCAAGCTGTTTCAGCACACAGCTACCCACAAACAATTAACCACATATCTTAATGTCTTCTCTCAGTGTACAATTTTGGTCTCAGGGTGATTTTAGAAATCCATTTCCAGATCACCTGGTGCACAGTTGCACCAATTGATTAGCGTGTTCCATCTAGCATTTCCAAGCAGGTTCCACAATTTGCGTTGTGGGTGACTGAACTATATATATAAAGGACCATTACAACCACCCTGGCCAGGTGTATTCCAAGAAAGAGAGAGCTAATAAATTTTAGGTTTCAATAAGTGATGCTTCGAATGAAAGCTAACCATGCTCCTTGGAAGAGCTTACATCATGTTGTCAGTCTCATCTTTTGTCCATATGCAGACTCATCATTTCTCCAAAGCTTGTTACAGGGCAAGGCGGCCTGGAGTAACTCTTGGTGAAGGCTGTTGTAGGTGATCTGAGGGAAGTCACTGGCTGAGATGTTTGTTCTTTCTCGACTCTGAGTCAAGAGAGTTTAGGTAAATGGTTAATCTTTTCAAAGCATTTAACACTTCTGTGACTTGTCAGCATTATTCTGTCACTTTGGAATTCCCCTCTACCTTCTTTCACCTATTAATTGTTTGGGATTAACTCCAATGCCGTTTTCTGCACGAAGCCTTTTCTTTTTCTGTCTCAATGAAAGTGAGCTGTCCTTTCTTCTTGACTCTCACAGTCCTCTGCTTTTACCTCAGCCAAAGCACTTAATTCATCATGCCAGCATTATACTTAGTAATTCACATGTCAGTCCCCTTCTTTGGAACATAGATTTCCTGAGGAAAGGGCTGTGTCTTATATTCTATTGAATGGACACATTTATGTACCCATTCAATAAATATTTATCAAACTCCTTTTATATTTTTTTTCAGTGAACTCATGGAACTTGCAATCTTTAGGAGGCGAGAGAAAAGGAAACAGGTGGCTAGAGTGAACTGTACTAGAATTCAGCGTATTCACTGTGATGGAGGGGAAGCACAGGGTATGGTGGTGACATGCGTAGTGGCATCCAGCTCATACATGCATTCCACATGTATGAATTGTCACTAAGTCTTTTAAGGCTTAAGGCAGGCTCAAACGATCTGGTCCTGAGGGCAACATAAAGGGGATATGTTTTCAGAACTTATCCTTGACTCTTTCTAGTAAGGCTCCTTTCCAAGGATATATTGAAGAAATGCTGAGATTCAGAGACTGCTCTTCCTTCCTGAGCAGGGAATACGGAAGAAGGATGAATTGGTGAGTGGATTGTTGGCTATCACTAAATAGAAGTGGAAGTTCAAGCACTTGTGAAAGACTTGGGATTTTACACAAGCAATAGTTTTTCTCCCTTTGCTGTAGTAACTAAACTGCTATTTGATTCAGGGAAAATGTGCCTCACTAAAAAAAAAAATTCTAGTTTTCTCAGATTCCCTTGCAGCTATGGATAGCAAAGTGATATAATTTTGGCCAATGAGAAATAAATAACAGTCTGCTGAGGGTTCCTGGAAAAGCTGTTGAGTCTCAGATCTGGTGCCAGCACTTCCTCCTCCCCACTTTTTTTCTTGCCTGGAACATGGATGTGAGGCTGGAGGTGGAGCTACCACCTTATGAGCATGAGGAAAGGATGAAAACCACATGCAAAGGAATGCAAAGTAGAAAGATGGAGAGACTGGGTCCACGATTGCATGAATGTGTATTGGGCTCCAAACTTCATGTGATGGGAAACAAACAGACCCCTATGTGTTTAAGCCACTTATACTCAGGCTTCTTGCTGCTTGCAGTTAACTTCATTTCTAACTGACCCAGCTATCAATTGTAACATGAGCCTTTCAGAATTAGTTCTACATCTTCATGTTTTTCTGCCCCCTTACCCCCACCCCCTGCTTTCTGGAAGTCTGAAGTAATGAAAATAGATGATTTCCTCTCCTTTACATTATTTCATCATGTATATGGAATTCCTGATTACATATTGGAAGGGATTTGAGTATGTTTTTGTAAGAATAAGATAAAAATGACACAGGCAGAGCTCATCCCATGAGTCTCAGTACAAAAGAATATATTTTCAAAGATGTCTATTGCTGCATTGCTTGTCATGGCAAAAATAAATGAATAAGCAAGTGAATAAAGGAATAAATGAATACATGAGTAAATAAATAAAGCAAAGTAAATATTCATCAATAGAAGAATGGCTGAATGAGTTACAATATAGACACACAATTAAAAATAGTTACAACTATACTATTAAACATACTGGAATTTTTGTGAGATGTGTGAAAAAAGTAAGAAATGTGTGCGTGTGTGTATTGAGATAGTTATTATTTTACACAGGGGTTTTACATATATAGTCTATGTGCTAATGTATATATATATATGCTATGTGTGTATGTGTATATATTTGTATGTCTTGTATAAACCTGAAAAACTATAGATGATAAATTCTAACTAATGCTAGTACCTGGAGGTGTGCAGGTGGTTGAGGGGCAGGTGACATTGGTTGGAGCCTGGGGATAATAGAGGAGCACACCCAAAAGGAAAAGATTAAAGAAAAGAGTGTTTTAAATATGTGTGAATGATACCATCACATTCATGCATTTATGTAAAATTAGAAATACATAAAACTTAAAAAGTAACTTGAATGATGTGCCCAACATCATAAGTTGGATAATACCTAAATCAAGATTGGGACTCAGATTGTCTGATGTCACAGCTCTAGTTCTTTCCACTATTCCAGGCTTTCTTTGTTTACAAATATGGTCGGAGATATCAACAAATATGTTATTTTTTGGTCAGTCGAAAGATTGGGCACAGTAGTGGAATGCTCTGATTCTGGAGGAACTTAAAAAATAAAATTTAACCTTCATTTAACAATTTCACCTGCCTTTCCCCTATTAAGCAAGGTCGCTATCAGTGGTAGGTATGAGAGAGTTCTTATTGATTGTATTTTTACACTTATCACCTTCTTCACCTTTTTTTCCTTAGGATCTGGGGTTTTAAGATCATATGAATTATTTTTGTTTATTTGAGAAAATATTAGCTGCTGCATTTGTGTCCAGAGTTCATCTCTTGGATGTATTCCAGTTGAGGGCTTTAAGTCTTTGGGAATTACAATTATAAAAATAATTCAGGGGCTTGCTGAGTGGCATAGTAGTTGGATTGGCACACTCTGCTTTGGTGGCCTAGGGTTCGTAGGTTTCGATCCTGGGCGTGGACCTATGCACCACTCATCAAGCCATGCTGTGGCAGCATCCCACATGCAAAATATAGAAGATTGGCATAGATGTTAGCTCAGGCACAATCTTCCTCAAGCAAAGAGAGGAAGATTGGCAACAAACATTTGCTCAGGGCCAATCTTTCTCACACACACAAAAAATTCAAACGAAGTCTGCCTTAGAGAGGAAATAGCCACTGCAGACTAACAAATGAGGGAAAAATACGACATTGTTTGTTGTTGCCTCATGTTTTATAATGATAAAATATTAGGTGGGATCGGAGGATTTTTGGATAGCGAAACACGACACAAAGGCACAGGGATAAATGAAATGCGGAACTCGTTGTTACATACAGCTCCAAATGAGAGGAGCTGTAACACTGGGCCACACAGGGACATGGTCACAGCAAGATGGAGCCGTAGGAAGTGACTTAAGTAAGGTGAGGTTAGCTAGGTTTCATGGGCTCCGTGTGGCTTGGCTAATTTGAATAGTTTCCAGGGCTGCTGGCATAGGGGCTGCCCTAGCGGCCTGGCAGCTGGCCCTGGGAAGATTAGGGCAGGTTCATTTTGGCCCTGGAGTATGAAAGCTCTGGAAGGTAAGGGAAGTGTTTGGGATGTGGACTTAATCAGCTGTTCAAAAGGGGAAACTGATGGGCCTCTAACCAGGGCATCAAAACTGAGTCAAGACAACGTTTCAAAACAAAACAAAACTATATTGTACCTCATAAATGTCCAAAGTATGAGAATGATTCCCAAAGAAGAGTGTAGTTTAATCTTTCCTTACCTGTGGTTCCTCTGTTAGCATCATTCCTGGCTTATTGGGCTAACTAACAACAAATTTCATTTATATAATTTCTATGAGAGTAATCAATAGGAAAATATCTATATTACTTTCTTAATAACATACAATTCATTAGATCAAGATTATTAAAAAGTCTCTTTTCCTGAATTTGTATATACATGCTAAAAATCATACAATAAACCATGGGGCTTTAATTCACTTTCTTCTTCTAGCTTCTTTCCGAGAGTTTCCTTCTGTAGTCTACCCCAAAATTGTGCATTAAAATGAAGGATTATCTGCCATCTATGGAATTATCAGTGCAACTGAGAATTAAAATGGCATACAGCACCATAAAAATGGCCTAGCCATTGTTCCTCTGCTGAACAAATTAAGGAAATACATTTGGCTGCAACAATTGCTTCTGAATGCCATTACCGTAAATAAAACGCACTTCTGAAATAAAGCAAATTATACCTGTACTTGAGTACAATGCATTGAAAAAATATTTGATGTAATGTTAATACTTCTCCCTTTGTAAACCTGCCTTGAAAATTATTTTCTCTTTAAAATGTATAGCAAATAGACAAAATAGTAGATATGGCACCAAACAGATACTATAAAGACAAGATAGAGAACATGTGTGCACATGTATGTGCCTTAATACTTAATCCGCAACTGAAGGAACTAAGTGAGTGTGAAGGCAGAATGTAGCATTTGCTCGTGCTTACCACGTGCCCAGCATTGGGCCTGCGATTTTGTAATCATGTAAACATCAAGCAGCTTTGAACGGTCGGTGTTATCCCCATTTCACAGATGAGGAAACTGAAGCTTCGGAACATTAGGTAATCGGCACAGATCACATAACTAGTGAGTGGCAAGGCAAAGCTTTTCACTATAGATGGTTGTGTACCTCATACGTGATGCAAAGGATGGTAGTCCTTTTTATTTTTCTTGTTCTATATTTATTTTAATATGTTGCAAAAGCTATGACAAGTGCCTCTAGCTTGTGATTTCACATACATTATTGCCAAGTTTTAAACGTGAATCAATTTTAAAGATAAATATTACATAGTAGTACAAGTGGTATGTGGACATGACAATATATTAGGACTAAATTAGACTGCAACTTTTTGTTTCTTCATGATTTACTTCTTTTTCACCTATGACTTCATATCACACAGTTACTTACAGGGTAAACTTCAAAGTTTGGGATTATCCTGTACAGTCCAGCTCTAGTCAGCTGGCCTCTAAATTGGTCTTCTTGAGAAATACCCACTAGAGGCCAAGAAGTTTATTCATTTTACTTCAAGGACACTGTGGGCATGGCTCTCTTAAAATGCCCTCCATATTCCTTTCCATTTCAAGATCTTCATTGTCTCCCCTCCACTATGACACCACATAACACAGACTTGGAATGCTCTCATTTCTATTATTTATAGAGCTTATTTTTAAAAAATCAATAACTTAAGGGTTATGTCTATACAGCCACACCTCACTTCACAACTGAGATATATTCTGAGAAATGCATCATTAGGCAATTTCATTGTTGTGTGAGCATCATGGAGTGTACTTACACAAACCTGGATGGTGTAGCCTACAACACACCTAGGCTATATGGTACTAATCTTATGGGACCACCATCAGGTATGTGGTTCATCATTGACCAAAACATCATTATGCGGTGCATGACTATATGTTACGGGTAATTAATCCGCAAATGTTTATTATGTACATTTTATATGGAAGGCTCTGTATTAACTTCCTGGGCACTATCTTCTTGGCTTTATAATCTTATAATTGAGAGGCAAGAGATACACACATGAAAGTGAACTTATAAAAAGTGATAGCAAAGTCCATGATGGTCATTATAAAAGGACAATAGGATGCATCGGAAAGGTCATAATTTAGGATTAGACATGTGGACTTGCTGCTAATTAGCAGCAAATTAGTGTGAGCTTGGGCAATTTACTTAAGTGTTCTGGAGATTTCTCATTGTAAAATGGGGGAAAATCTATTTTGCAGACCTAATATAAATCTTAAGAAGATATTTTGAAAAATGCTTTGTAAAGTTTACAGTGACCTGCAAGTATATTTTTATTTGCTGCAATGTCTTCTATGACAGAAGAATACGTTACTAATGGGAATTCTGAGAATGAGTTATGAAAAACCAGTTTCCATGTGTAGGCCTGGGACAACAGTAAATTTAATATAGTCAAAAGAGAGTACTGAATAGTTACAAAATTCTCCCTTTGGAATAATTAATTAGAAACTATTCTAAACATGAAAGAACTTATAGAAAAGATTAATTTGTCTCACTAGATTTCAGGACTTCTCATAAAATAATGGTGACTAAATCAGTGTGCTTTTGATATCAGGAGATGCAGACAGACTCCACACACGCACACAGACACACATACACACATCACCACACACACAGAAATTGGAATATAACAGAGATAACATTGTAGACCATTGGGGGAAAAAGACTATTAAATGGGGTGGACAATTGTTAACCAAATGGGAAACAATACAATTAGATACCAACTTCACATTCTCTATAAAATAAATAATGTTCTAGTAGATTATCGACCTAGATTGTGAAAATCTCAACCTTAAAACTTTAAAAGAAAATATAGGAGAATATCTACATGACATTGAGATAGGAAAAGATTTCTTAAGACAAATGAAGCACAAGTTTGAGAAAAATTGGAAGTTTTTGACTACGCTAAAATGAAAAATTTCTGTATGACTCAAGAAATTATAAACAAAATTAAGAGCTAAACTCCTTACTGGAAGATTCTATTTTTAACACTCATAATGGACAAAAAATTTTGTGTCCAGAATAAATAAATAACAGATACAAATGAATTGGAAAAACACCAGAAATAGAAAAAAATAGGTATAGGATATGAATAGACAATTCACAAAAGAGGAAACGTATCTAGCCAATAACCATATGCAAAGATTTTCAAAATTCCAGTAATCTGGGAAGTGCACCCATAAATCAGCAAAAATTTAAAGTCCGATTATACCACCTGTTGGTGAGAATGTGGGGTGAATGAGAATTCTGACATTGCTTATGGGAATATAAATTAGCACAATGTTTTGGAGGATGATTTCATGATTCTCAATAAAGTCAAAGATGCACATACTCTGCAAATCAGGAATTTACTTCCATCTATTGAAGTTAAATAGACTCTCATACACGGACGATGTGATAGGTGCGAGGATGAGTATTTCAATGTTGTGTAATTGTGAAAATGATAAATGTGGGATCAGCCAAATTGTCAGTAGAGAAATGACTAAGAAAGCTCTGGTTTAGTCTTACAAGTAAAGATTTTGCTGAAGGAAAAGATGAAATAAAGAAGAAAGTTATCAAAATGGCTAAATCTCAATAACAATAGCTACAGAATGACATATGGAGGGATACCGTGCCTATGTGAATTCTACAACACTTCAGTGTATATGTAGTCTGCAGATGTCTACCAGCATAAAATATGCTTAAAATGACACAAACCAACTACAGTTTCATGTTACATCTGGGGAAGCTGGGAAACTAGCTTGAGGTGGAGTCTTAGTTGTATCAAATGTTTTATTCCTTGAAAGAAGGAATCCGAAGCAAAAAGGGGAAAATGTCAATGTTTTAAAAATCAGGATGGTAGGGATATGAGTATAAATAATCTTTTCTAGCATTTTATAGAATGCTTTCCTTCTGTATCTGTCATATATTTATTTTTTATACTCCAGAAGTTCTACTCCTAGGTATTTACCTAGGAGATTGAAGGACTTTTACAATGAGGTTGAAAGACGTTTACCATGAGAAATGAAAGACTTATACAAGCATGTTCATAGCAGCTGTATTCTTAATTCCGCTAAACTTGAAATAATACAAAATGTCCATCAACGGGGAAATGGTCTGCTCATACGATGGAGTGCTACTCAACAACAAAAAGAACTGAACTGCTGCTACACTTAACAACATGGACGAGTCTCGTAAAAGCTTTATGTTGAGCTAAAAACAAGACACAAAAGCAACACTGTAAGATTTTGTTTATATGCAGCAGGATTGCCTACACAATTTGTACAGCCCAATGCAAAATGGAAATGTGAGGCCAGAGCTCAAAAAGCAGGAGAAAAGTGCCATTAAAAGTACTAAGATATAAAGCTTTCTCTTCGACAGTCTGTTGTATTGTCATGGCATTTTATTTGGCATGTAATGTTATTCTAAGTAAAGAAAAACTAAAATTAAAATAGTTAAATTTAAATTCATACTAAATATTAAAATTTATTGTTCATCTTTATATCGTGTACTGCCAGTTTTAAATGCAAATATAAGAACATTTATCTCTTGTGCTGAGAAACTGAAATTATACAATTCATATTTTGTAATTCACACATGCGTATGTATTTTGTTCTACCCAACACTGGAAATGCTGGACAAAACTAATTTAACCATTTTTATTTCACTTCTTGATACATGAACATCCTATTAACACTCTGTACCTTCATCTTAACAATGAGTAAGGTCTGAGGGTCAAGGAACTATGGGTTTCACTCTGCCCTGTCTTTCCTTTCCTTTTATATCATCATTTTGGTTGGCCGATACAAGGAAGTGACGTGAAAGGAAAGGATATGATAGGGTTCCGTGGCCATTGGTGTTTCTTAGAACAACATTGCTTTCTTTCTGTGTTTGAAGCAAGCTCTGGTTGGAATGGAAAGCAGGGCCTCTGAGGCTGTGGGTGCCTGCACTTATTCATTCCTAGATGTACAAATGTGCTTACCTCTCTGAGTCTCACAGAAATCCCCTCATTTTTCTTGCCCCGGAATTCTGTCCTCTAGACACTGCACTAGACACTGCAGTGAGGCACTGCAAAGTCCTTTTGTGAATGGGTGACAGGAACGGCAGACACACCTATCCTCCCATTGTCTAATCAGACTCAATTTATAAAACACAAGTTCAAAGAGAAAATTATTGAGAATTCAAGAAAGCAATAATAGCAGAGCACAAGACTAAACATCAGGCTCTTTTGAGCGTAGTTACATGTGTATATGTTTCAGTTACATGAATGTACACATTTCTCAGAACTCAACAAACTTAAAACCTGTATAATTTATTATATGTAAATTGTAAGTAAATAAAAATAAAACAAAAAAAATCACACCCCCAGTGTTAAGTGTAAAATTGCAAAAACTTTTTATGTTTTAGTGATTTAATTTTTCTCATGAATAATCCTATATCAAACAAAATAGATTACATTTACCAGTTATCTGCTTCCTCCATTTCCTCCTAGTTCCATGACCTACTTCAACAGTTACTTAAAAGTGGCGAAACTATTACACCGTCACAGTGGGTAATTTTTTTCTTGTTCCATATTTTTTTTACAAAGAAAGTATAGTTATCCCTTTGAATACTACAATACATGAAAAGATGATAATGATCAGTCTACAATTTCAACTAAACAAAGAAATACTGCTTGCTTCTTTTATGTCTCATGGAATACAAGATATGTTTGTAATTCATGAGAAATGTACATTCATTTTTCTCTATGACAGCGTAAGCCCCTAGAGAAAAAAGACTTGGATAGGGGTCACGATATTTCGCCTCACTGTACTCATTTGTCCTGGTCAAGGATGCATCTTGAAGGACTTTTCCCCCAGTGCCATGATAATCACACCATTGAGAAGAAATGAAGTTCAGTAATGCTGGCACTTTTGTTCACACTTAGATCTCACATCTGCAGTGCAATAAAGAGCTTTCACATACTTTCTTATGATTTTGCCATTTTCCCAACCACTAATCTTCATCAGGATGGTGAATTATTTTCACATTTGTCTGTAATACAGAAGCCAACATGCTGTTTAATGACTTCTCAGTTCATGAAGGCAATGTTTGATAGAGGTACTTTTTATAGAGACGTATGAATACATTTTTTCTATCTAGTGCCTTGTTATTTGTTCAGAGCTAATATCATTACTTTGAATATTTGCTATGTTTAAAAGAAAAAATAGCTTTAAGAAAATACTACAAATGGAAAAGATTTCAGGCATGAAAAAGTTTTTTTTAAGGCACACTGCATCCAACAAATTGCTCAATGTTTTTATCTGTTGCCTGCATGAAGCACCCTTCAAGCCTAGTCTAGGGGTACAGCCTGGGAAGACAAAGGCATTTACAAGCCTGTTCAGAGGAGGAGCACAAAACACGGAAACATCTTCCGAATCTCAAAAGCCATTACCTGAATTAGTATTACCCGAGTTCTTATTATCTGTGAACAATTCAATTTGTTCTTCTGTTTGAAAATTATACTGTATAACTGAGTATGTTTCTCTTCATGTTCTGAATCAGTATTTTGATCGCTTGGCTGGAGAGTTTATACTGTTTATACTGGTTTATACTGGTCCCCCCGGGACCTAAATTCAGCATGTCCGGATCCAAATTATTCTCCTCCCTAAACCAGGTCTTCCTTATCTCTTCCTTAACTACACTTTTACCATCCTCTCAACAATCAAGATTTCAGTCATATTAGACTTCTAGGCTTTTCTTTCTCCCTCAAATCCACATTCTGAAGATTTTAGTCTGCAAGGTGCCCAAGAATTGGTTTTCTCTTTTCCATGCCTTCTCTTCAATCTGATGCTAGGGCTTCCTTCTTTTCCTCTGACTGTCACAATAGCACACAACTTTTCTTCCTTTTCTTAGTTTCTCCCCTTTCTACTGCATCGGGTATAGTCCCAGCCAGATGGATCTTCTTAAAGTGCAGTTTTGAATCTAAAACTTTTAAAAAACTCAGTTAAGAAAATTAGTTCAGAGGAAGACTGATAAACCGAGAGGACAAATTACTAGTTACTACTCACTGTCATTTGCACAGGATGAATTTGCCTCAGATGTGGAGCTGGAGAGCAGTCCTGCCTGCAGGGTCTCAGGGATCAGTATCCTTCATGGTATTGTCAGCCCGTTGGATACAATGTTGGGATATAAAGAATTAGAGCTGCAAGATTCCTCGTGTCTCTCTGACTCCAAAGAAATGTGCATTCCTAACCTTTACTCTCAAAAATAGTTCTTTGTGACCATTTTTATTTTTAACATTATGTAATACATAGAAAACTATAAAATTATAATGTACAATACACTGGAGTAAACAGGAGGGAATCTGGGGGTATCTATATGATGTTTAGTGAAAAGATCCACTACGTTTATTTAATGTAATATAAATATATACTTTGCAGATATTAAATATAGACTGTGCTTAAAATTTCCATATAAAATCTTCCAGGATTGGTAATGAGAAACTTGTACTTACTTCCCTAAACATATCTTTTTAATGGTAGGTTTTATGCTTTCAATGGCTATAATTTTGTTCACATAGGTATGTGATTTAAAAATTAAAACTATTTTTTCAGCCATTTAAGTAAAGTATTTGTAGCAGTTGAAACTGTATTTAAAGCAGCTCTTCCTTTATTCCCCCTCAGAGATGAAACATTGAAATTGTTTTGAATGTCAATAGATTTTGAATCTACTTGAACTTTTCTGTATCAGAATTTCAAAATAACGATGAGGCTCTAATTTTCAGAATGTGGATGTGTTTTTAGAGCCGTCGTCTACCTGAAGATAGTTTGAATCAGAAAAGAGGCAAATTAGCCACAAACCCACAGAAGAATAACAAATACATGAAGGCAGAGAGTCGGAGCCGCTGCGTGGGTGATGTCTGCCAAGAATTTGGTCTGTCTCCCCGCCCCCATTCCCACCCTGTGCCAGTACACTTAGTGCTTCCTGCTGAGCTCCTTAGGCGTCCGGGACATGACCTCCAGTAGCTCTGTAGGCTCCGTTTCCATGATGGGCAGCAATGCATGCTGCAGCTGGCTCCTGCAAGAGACCCCAGCTAAGCGCATGGTGGGGAAGCAGCAAGGACTAAATGAAGCTCATCATGCTCACTGCCTGCCACTGAGGGCTTCCAGGTCAGTCCTTCCTCTGCTAGGGCCACTTCCTAGGAACCCTGGACAGAGATGCTCACTGCCTGAGACAACTGGTCTAGGAGCTCTCTGACTGCCACTGCACAGCCCTATAGGCTTGGGGGATCAATGTTTAGCACACCTAACCCCTTTCCAGTATACCAGTACTGACAGGCTTGTCTTGGCGCAGGGGTTGGAAGGCCCTGCTATAGAGCTCTCTCTCTCTCTCTCTCTTAGATAAGGCTGTTTCAAGGCAGAATGGATTAGGACTTCATGTCAAGGGATATTTTCCTAGGCCAGACTGGATAGTTTTGGATCTGTGTCTGGCTTTTCAACCTGAACTTGCATAAACAAACTTCCAATATCACTCTCACTACAGTACTGATGATAATCCCCTTGATAACTAATTAAGAACAAATTTCGTACCATGCAGATCATGGCCTATACCATGTCCATTGGTACCCTTAATGAAATTGATCTCCAGCACATTCATGTATATATCCCATCTCTGTTTAAACTAGACACCTTATGTAGTCAACCCTGTTAAGCTGGGGTCTATGTTGCCCGGAATAAGCTTCTCTGTGTGGCTCTTGAGGAACCTGTGTGAGAGTTGGAAGGCAGAAGTGAAGCAGTGGCTGTTACTCTCTGAAAGTGGTCTTAGGTGGATGCTGAGATGAACAAATGTAGGGGTGCCTGGTGGGTTCCTACCTGTCCTGGCTCTCCCCTGCTTCGTGTCCAGTCCCTGTCCCAGCCACTCACCTTCCTGACCAATATCGTTCCCTGAGCAACCTCCAGGTGCTTGGCTGTGGACTCACAAATGTGCTAGCTACACAAAGGTGACAGCTTCCTGTAGACCTCCCCATGAGCTCCCCTTCCGGGGCCCTTTTTTTTTTTTTTTAAGATTTTATTTTTTCCTTTTTCTCCCCAAAGCCCCCCGGTACATAGTTGTATATTCTTTGTTGTGGGTTCTTCTAGTTGTGGCATGTGGGACGCTGCCTCAGCGTGGTTCGACGAGCAGTGTCATGTCCGCGCCCAGGATTCGAACCAACGAAACACTGGGCCGCCTGCAGCGGAGCGCGCAAACTTAACCACTCTGCCACGGGGCCAGCCCCCCTTCCGGGGCCCTTTTGCTGCTGGATGAGCCTGGTTCTCAGATTGACAGGTGAGTATCTCCTCTGACCTCCACCTTCTGGATCCTCATTTTCCCAGCTCCTCTCACAATTGTGTGAGACCAAATTCCTACTGCAAATCCCCATTCCATAACATTCATAGTGACTCTGCTGCTCTGTTTGAATCCTGTCTTATACATCTTGTTTTCCTCATACCTCTGTTTCTCTAATTTTGTGGTCTCATCCCTTTCCTCAGCCTGTGTCTTCCACCAGAAATGCTTCCCCTCTCCATTTGTAATAGAAGAAATCTTAGTCACCCTTTGAAGATTCATTTCCAATACCAATTCTTTCTGGAAGTCCTCCTGGTCATCCCAAGTAAAGACAATTTTTCCCTTGAACTTCTGCACATTTGTACTTTTTATGATTCTCCTCTCTCTCTCGCTCTTTTTTGGTGAGGAAGATTTGGTCCTGAGCTAGCGTCTGTTGCCAATCCTCCTCTTTTTGCTGAGGAAGATTGGCCCTAAGCTAACATCTGTGCCCATTTTCCTCTATTTTATATGTGGGATGCCTGCCATAGCATGGATTGAAAAGTAGTGTGTAGGTCTGCGCTCAGGATCCAAATCTGTAAGCCCTGGGCCACTGAAGTGGAGTGTGCGAGCTTATTCACTACACCACTGGGCCGGCCCCTCTCTCTCATTTTCCTTTTTATTTATTTATTTGAGGAAGGTTAGCCTTGACCTAACATCCTCTGCCAATCCTCCTCTTTTTGCTGAGGAAGACTGGCCCTGAGCTAACATCTGTGCCCATCTTCCTCTACTTTATATGTGGGTCGCCTGCCATAGCATGGCTTGCCAAGCGGTGCAGAGGTCTGTGCCTGGGATCTGAATTGGCGAACCCCAGGCCACTGAAACAGAGCACATGAACTTAACTGCTATGCCATTGGGCCAGACCCCTCTCTCTCATTTTTATAGTAAGTCATTTTAGTTCTTCTAATAGAAAGCAAATCTCTTCCAAGACAGGAACTATGACTTAATCCTCTTGTATCCTAAGGCATTGCATCTGTAACCTACTTAATACTCAATGAATATTTGGTGAATTGAATTGAATATAGATATAGAAATAAAATCCCTAAGAAGTTTAGTAATTAGCCCAAGGTTATAATGGGAAGTCGGTTAATCTATTGAAATATTTGAGGAAAATTTGGTATTACCCAACAGGCAAAGATCACTAATAAAATTATAAAAATTCATATGCTCTCAATGTCTGATTCCAGGGCTGTTTTTTATAATGCAATGCAGATAATGCAGAGTAGAGTTTTTATTTTCCTTTCTTCAAAAACAATGCCAAAATAATTTTGCAATTAGGTTCATGATCATTTGAATTCAAATGATTTTTAAGCTTTGCTGTTATTAAACCAGGGAATTCATGCATATTTTCCTGCAAATGAACTTTTATGTGAAATTCCAATATGTAAACAAATAGAAATGGAGCAGCCTAGGGTGACGCATAGGCCAAACCTGCCCTCTCCCTGCCAACCCGTGGCCTGTCAGGCACCTCTGGAGAATGGAGGTCTGAAGGGAACCCAGTTTAAAAGTTGCCACCACAGCATTTTCATTTGCGAGGGTTAAATCTCATAGTGTAAAGACATGGCATGATAGACATGCGGAATCTCAGGCCCTATCCTGGACCTGCTGAACTGGAATATGATGAATTGGAAGATTCCCAGGTGATTCTGATATGCACTAAAGTTTGTGAAGCACTAATTTAGAGGATTTGGGGGATGTTAGGATAGGAAAGGGACAAAATACAAATTTGTACATAGTAGACACGGGAACTCAGATTGAATAAATTGTATACCTAAGGGAAAACTGTGCAAATTCTCCTTTCCTATCTGATTCGGGCTAGGGTTGGCCACAGGAGAAATGTGTGCAACATTTGGAAGGTTGAGGACCCCACAGCAATGATTCAGGAGGTTCGGCGCCGGTTCCAGGTGCTGCTGCGCTCATGCATGCGGCCCCGGATCCGCAGGTTTACCTCTTTTCGGTGGGGCAGCAGCGGGGCCTGCAGCTACATCGGCAGCAGCTGCTTCATCACTTGCTGTCTCTCCTCCTTCAGCTTCTCTATGTCCTGGGCCAGCCACATGTGCAGCTCCATGGGGAAGGGCACCAGATACATCTGCAGGTCCCTGGAGTGGCCATGAGGACAGACGCATATTTCTGCTTGTCTTTTGGGAGCTCCGGTTGATCTTCATTGGTTCTAGGTTTTCCTTACTGCAATTTTGCAGGCTTTCCCCCTCCCTCTGGCCTGGCTGACCTACAGCAACTTCAGACTCACCACCAGATGCAGACACAGTAGCCTTGCATAGACATCTTCACCAGCTCTCCCTATAGTCCCTAATTAGTGACGTTTCTCTGATTCTCCAACCACCCCTTTCTGGAGTTTTCTTTCCCCAGCTTCTCTCACAATTGTTAAGTGTAAACCCCATAATGAATCCCTTCTTCCGTTTTAGTCACTGTGGTCCTGCCTATCCCATTAAACCGAACTGACACACGTACAGATTCCACTAATTATCGCCCACATCCTGCTTTCCGATATGATTTCTCATTTCACAAGTAGCTTTATAGGTCTTCTCTATCGTCTCAGCTGAAGTTTTCTTGATGCCTTGAAAAGAAAAATTACTTTTTCCAGAAGAACTTTTAAAACTCACCATGCCTAAAATAGTGTTTTTCTTTTGGCTTCTTGATGAGGCACAGAGGAGAGCTAAGGTGCTACTTAATGCCTCTCTTTATAATTTCATAGAGATAAGTAAAAAAAAAAAAAAAAACCCAACAAAAGAGCACTAAATCAGAGAAGAAAGATCAGGAAAAATGGGCTATTAGGAGGAAGAGGAAAAGGGCTATCGGAAAATATAATAGGATAATAAGAAATTAAAATTGTTTCGTACCAGGAGGCTAATCATCCTGTTGAATCAGCCTCTCATCTTTTCTGTTAGCTGTTTTTCGGTTAACGTTTTGAATCAAGCAAATGTGAGTTTAAAGTAACCAGAAGACATAGCATTCTCATTTTTCTTATCTTAATAAATGTAAAATTTGGCCAGAAAAATGAGGCCATTTTTACTCCTTCACATGAAATATTCTATTTTATATCTTAGGAGTTCTGTCGTGCCTTAAACTGAGTTATAAGATCAAAACAAAAGGAGATAACAGCTTCCCTTCTTCCTAATTTAATCCATTTACTCTGCACCCAACTATTAATTACCTCTGGAATTCATTCCAATTTCCAAATTTTCTTTTCCACCTTTGACCAGGGTGTTTAAAAACTCCCCTCTTCAGACGAAATTTATTTTATCTTTTACAATAAGTTCTAAAATTTTGGGGTGAGTTCTTGTCTATTTCATGCAGCTGCCTTGGAAGTCGTAAATTTTAACATTTTCCGGCTCTTTATATTGAAGTAAAACATAATGTGTGAGCCTCCTTACTTTCCAATCAAGGCGTATATTGCTGGTGGTACTAAAAGAGTTCCTGCAACACTGTTTGCCCTCTGCTAGAATGAGAGCTCCATGAAGGTAGAGATTTTGATTTGCTCCTTGTTGCATCCCCAGCGCCCAAACAATTCACGCCACACGGTAGGTGCTCAGCCAAGATTTTCTTTGTTGTTTCCCACACATGCTTTTATACACACAGTCTGCCTTAAACACAAACGTGCGAAACCTGAAGAGGGTCAGGACAAGATTTATGGAAGATGAAGCGTTGGATTGGCCCATACTCTGTTGCTTCCTAATCTGATTTGCGTGATTCAATGTAGTGTTCTTTGTGTATTCCGTTGTCTGAATTATAAATTATAAACAATGTACCACATTATTAACTGTGGTAGGCTGAGTAATTGCCCCCTTTCTCGTATCCATGTCCCAATCCTTGGAACTTTGTGGATGTTACCTTGGAAGGCAAAAGGATTTTGTAGATGTGATAAACTGAAGATCTTGAGATAAGATTATCCTGAATTTTTTGTATAATCACCAGGGTCCTTATAAGAGAGAGGCAGGAGAGGTGAGTAGTAGGAGATATGGCTCTGGAAGGAAGTGGCTGGAGTGACCCAACCACAAACTAAGTAATGTGGCAACCTCTTAAGGCTGGAAGAGGCTTGGAATGAGATTTTCTCAGAGCCTCCAAGAAAAACCAGCCCTGCCAACACCTGGATTTTAATCCTCTGAGTCTCTTTTCAGACTTTTGACCTCCAGAACTGTGTAAGGATAAATTTCTGCTGTTTTAAGCCACTAAGTTTGTGGTAATTTGTTAGAGCAGCTGCAGGTAAACTGGTACATGGACAGCAATTTTGTTCTTTGCATCAAGTGATTTCTTTATTTTGGGGTGATCTTTGTAACTTTTTGGCTTATTTGTCATCCTTAAGTTCACAAGTGAAATGAAATTTTATAAAGTATACTCCATTGCTGATTTTCCCACTAGCGTCTTTGCTTCTTATTTTGAAATTCTTTGAAGTCTAATGATGGTAGTTTCACTGTAAATTGATTATAGTTTACTTAGAAAACTTAGAACATACTGGGTGATTTCTTCATTTAGGGGCACATCTCTTCATATATTTACTGATGGCTTCCATAATGACTGTCCATTTGTTATTTATTCCTCACAACAACTCGTTAAAAGTAGGTATTAATCTTCTCATTTTTTAGATGCTAAACACGTTTAGAGAAAATTTATCTTGCTCAGGGTCAAATTGGGTGAAATTAGTAGATAAAAGAGAAGGAATTGGAATTCAAATCTGTCTCTGAAGGATAGGTTCTTATTTTATTACTTTATTCTGAGCCCACTGGTAAAGAATAACTTTAAATCAGTAAGGTGAACTTTTAATATGCTGTTTTTTGTTTGAGAAAAAGAAGAAAGCATTGGCAATTGGAATCTCAATTCTCTTTTGTAGGAGAGGGTGGTCAGTCTCCAAACTGGGCCCCTGATGTGTACGTGTTGTGGAGTGAGGTTTAGATCATATCTAGCAGACTGAGCTAGCTTCAGAGCTGTCAGTGAAACGTGGCAAGCGTCAGCAATTCACGGGAGTAGCTGAGTCATATTACAGAATTGATAAGGAACAAGTGAGGTAAGCCATGAAGATAAATATTGTACTCACCAGATTGACAAATAAGTAAATAAATCCCTAACGGCAACTCTGCGAAAGAAATGGATGACGTAAATTGATAGAGGCCGAATGGGTAGTGATATATCAAGCCATAAAATGTACTTACACTTTGCTCTAACAATTTTACTGCTAGGACATTTTTCTGGTCTTTCAGGAGCAGAAGAGCATAGTCTAAGGCTAATTTTTCCCCACAACAGAGGCAAATCCTATCTGAGTACTCTACCTGACACCCCATGAATTAGATCGTCCACTCTGACCAGAGGGAGCAGGCACTATTCCTGGCCCTGTGAGAGCACCGAGTAGTGTTTGTTTTAATCCTTTCGGGAGGTTCTCTCCTTGGCCTCAGATTGTTTCTTCCCACACAGGAGCTGATTAATGCTCAGAGGAACGCTCGAGAAGGACCCTCTGCAGAGTCCCAGATTTCTCTCTCTGGGCAGCTTTTTTCTCCAATTCTCTACATTGCCAATTCTAGGCTTCTTAGTCTCCCCAGAGTCTCACTTTCATCTCCTCAATGCAATGAGACTTTGTCCTCAGGTTGGGCCTTACTGAGATCCCCCTTCCTGTACTAGGGCCTGGACATTCTTTCAGAGCAGTAAGCTGGGACAGTCATAGTGCCATTTGTTTCTTATCTCAGGGATTGCTGTCCTTCCTTGTCTGATGCCCAGTGTGTTTAACCACGGTTCCATATATTCTGTCTGGTATTCTTGATTGCTTCAGGCAAGAGGGAAAATCTGATCTGTTATTGATCTTGGCAAGAAGTGGAAGACTTGTTTGTGAAAGAATAATAAGTATATAGAGGACGATTATTAACCAGAATATACTGCAAATAGCTATTAATTGACAAAACTCATTTGTTTTGTAGCCATTTACTCTTGCAAGTTGCCTGAGTGGCTTTTTCCTGGGGCAGAACACAAATAGAACTTTGTTCTATTTGTGAAAGAGACATATCTTGGGGTGTCAGGATATGGGTGGGGGTGACATTTGTGGTCCAGATTCCTCCTTGGTGTGCTTTACGTTCCAAATGAGCAGTTCTGGATAAGAGTCCAGGTGCTGACATTGTAAGAAGGCCGCCACTAGAGTTGGTTCTATGATTTTTAAAGGCATTGTGCATTTTGTCTCATTTCAGCATAACCAATGACACCTAAGACCTTTGAAGCAAATTCTAGCTCTTTAAAGTAATACACCTGATTCTTCTCTGAAGTGGTTTGACAGGATCTCTTGCCTTTGGGACTAACAGCTTTGCATCATCCTATCTCCGTACCAATAGACCTGATCATTAACGCATAACACTTTTTCAGTCCTATATCTTTTTGAATCTCAGAACAAGCTCAAATCCCTGGACAAGTCAAATACATAATACTTTATTCTAATGTCTCCATTTTTCCAATTTCCTGGTGAGATTCATATAAATTTCAGCGGGAATTAATGTCAGACATAAGCAATATGCACGTCCAGCTGGAGTTTAAAGATAATTTGCAATCGTTTTTCTCCTTGAAATTTCCTGCCTTCTCTCTCTTTCATCTTCGAAAGATGGGAAGTAAGTTCTCTGTGTAAAATATCAGTGTGTATTGCTGTTGTGTGACTTGAAGTCAAACCTAGTTTCTGTCTTTTACTGTCACTGTAATACCTCACAAAAATGATATTACGCTTAAAAAATTTTTCAAGTTCTTTTCAGATACAACACTTTTCCCTTTGTCATGGGTTAATGATGCTAAACTTCCTGATTGGCTTGTGAATTTTATTTAAGAATGTAGTAAGAGAAACATGTAAACAAACCTTTTAGTTTTGTTACTGACCCAAGGCAATAAAAAGATCTTGTTAACTTATTAAAACCCTTTTTGGATTATTTCTCCAAAATAAGAAGCTCTGCCTGCCCAAAGAAATAATAAACTGCCTTTCAATCAACTGCGAATGTGTATAAACAAATCTAGACAAGAACTGTCTTGGCAGAGTGGGGTCCGATTTTTATCTGGAATATTTTCTTTTATTTCCACGTGATAAGCAGGGGCTAGTGAAGTCTGAACAAAGGCTTGAGGTGAAATGAATTGAAGGAAACCCTTGGCAGACAGCATTTCTTTCCTTTCCCATGACACCTTACAGTTGCATAAAGGCCTCCCTTAAGGGTTCACTTATATGTGAGGACATACAAGCCTGATCAGTGGAATTAAGGTTCTTGGAACCGATTCATTGCAGACAAATATAACTGTATCTCTTATAAACAAATGCTGTCTAGAATGGATTTCCAGCACTTTGTTTTTGAAGAAGGGCTTTATTTCATTCTAGTTCTTGCAATCTGCTCCCCAGATAATTCCTTGTTATTTTAGTCAGTGTTTTCCAGAAGGCCACTTGACCAGAAAGGGGAAAATTTTTCTGCTGAAGCCTTCAGATTTCTTGAGGTAAAAATTATTTGTTGTTACTAAATTTGTGAGTTTGTTTTTTCCAAGTAACTTACATCAGACTCAGAGAATCAGATTTCTCACCAGAAGCATTTCAATAGTTAAAAAATGCATTTAGATATGGTTCCTTAGTAAGAGTTTTACAATGCGGCAGCACCACCCTTAGACCTGGGTGACTAGAGCTCCTGCCCTGGGCACCCTGTCCTCCAGCTGCATCCCTCCTCACTGGGCGGGGGCACCTGCACACCTGGAGCTCTTGTCTCCCCCCTCCCCCATTTCTACACTGCCTTCAGGTTCTCCAGGACCACAGAGTTCCCTGAGCAAAGGCATGGGCTTGCTTTCAAGCCCCAAGCCTGCTTTTGATGACTGCACACCATCTTCCCCAGATGGATTGCCTGAGGCCCAACTGAACCCCAATTGTCCACCCCTGTGGCTGGATGGGTCACAGAGGTACTGTTGGGAGGGGCAGGAGTCAGAGCACGGAGATATGGACTGGCTTCTACACAGATATACGTTAAAGGCCAAATGGATCGGGTTGGTGGTGGGTGGAAGCTGTGGAGACATACGGACCTTGAATTGAATTGTTCCTGGGCTGTAAATGATGGGAGAGGGCCTTGGATGGGGAAGGAAGTCATGAAAAACTGAAGTACATACGGTTTTTCTCTGAGACAGTTTATATACAGTATGTCAAGGGTATCAATAGCATTGAGTTGAAATAAAAGTATAATGAGAAGATGACAATCAAATCAATTGTCAAGGGCAAGAGATCTTTAAATTATACGTGCTGGGTCTGTGCTGGTGTCCCCTCCTTTCACCTGTGCTCCTTCCTCCAAGGCCTTACCTTAGAGTGTTCCTACTCGGGGTGAGGAAGAGCAGGAGGCATGCTAAAGGGCCATTCCTGGGTGCAGGTCACTGTCCAACTGGGGCAGAAGTGAAACTGGCCATTAGTGGTATTGGGAGGCATCATGCAATTAGCTGAAGGCAATCGAGGGTTCCGTGTCCATCAACTGGGAGAGAACCAACAAGGCTTTACCAGTTCGGGTGCTCATGCTAATTATCCTGCTGGAAATCAAGATGGGAGGCCTTTTGTAGTAACAAGGAACTGGATTTCCCCTCTTGCTTGAACAACAACTGGACAAAGTATGTGAAACAATGATTTATCAAGACACGGGTCATCACATAACAAAGGACAGGAATCCTTGGGAGAGGAGAAACATGAACTGAGCCCTATCATTGCCCCAGTTTACTGCCTGGAAGAGGCCGTGATGGAGAAAGAATCTAGGTAGTTGTCGGTAGTACGTCTGAGTTGAGAAGATGGAGTTGAGAAATTGGGTGGACAAAGGTGGCAGAAGTTTAGAGGGCATTATGCTAAGTGATAATAGGCAGACAGAGAAAGACAAATACGGCATGATGTCACTTCTACGTGGAATATAAAAAAGCAGAACTCATAAAAACAGAGTAGAATGCCGGTCACTAGGGGCTGGAGTTGGGGGAATTGGGCAGATGCTGCTTAAGGAAACAAACGTGCAGCTAGTAGATAAATAAATCCTGGAGGTCAAATGCACAGCATAGTGGTTATAGTCAACAATACTGTATTATAGACTTCAAAGTTGTTAAGAGACTAGATCTTGTTGTCACAACAAAAAAGAAATAATAATTATGTGATGTGATAGAGGTGTTAGCTAACGCTACGGTGGTAATCATATTGCAATATATGAATGTCTTAAATCAACACCTTAAAATTATACAATGTTTTATAACAATTATATCTTGATTAAAAAAAGTTTATAGGCAGAATGACTGGGAGGAGAGAGCTTCGGAGAATTTCAGAGATCTGCAGAGGGCCCGCTAGAGTCTTCATGTGAGTGTAGACCAGTGCTTGTGTGTGAGGAAATTACCTGAGGCCGAGGGGGAAAGGAACACTCAAAAGGTTCAGAAGGAATAACCCTAAATAGTTTAAGCACTCCAATTAAAAGGCAGACATTCTCAGGCCAGCCTGGTGGTGCAGTAGTTAAGTTTGCGCACTCTGCTTAGCCGGCCCTGGGTTTGCAGGTTTGGATCCAGGGTATGGACCTAGCACCACTCCTCAAGCCATGCTGTGGTGGCATCCCACATAAAGCAGAGGAAGATTGGCAAGGATGTTAGCTTAGCGACAGTCTTCCTCAAGCAAAAAGAGGAAGATTGGCAACAGATGTTAGCTCAGCGCCAACCTTTCTCACAGAAATTTTTTTTAAAAAGGCAGATATTCTCAGACAATAAAAAAGCAATGTGGTTAGAATCTAAAGTGGCACTGTGAAAGAATAATTAAACACTTTAATATTAAATCAAAGCTTATTTGCCTGAATTAAAAAAAATTTAAGTTTGTAATGAAAACTGATTCATGACCATTGGGAAGATTTGTATAATTTTATAAAACTTGTATCAAAATTAAGACATATTTGTTTCAATTATGTCTGTATTTTGAGGAAACTAATCACATTTGAACATTTAACATTTTTCCCCTAAATTTCCTCAACTCTCATGCAAAATTGTAGATGAATAAATGTATGTTACAAAAAAATTTTCCACATCATATGATGCCATGGAACTTACTATTTCAATGGTGGAGAGGTAATTTTTACTGGTAAAAGGCCTACTGAGTTTTCAGTAGGGTCTGAATAAAAAAATGATTTGTTAAAGTTTGCTGGAGTCTTTTGGAGTCTATGCTCAGTCTTCCAGACAAATGTGAGTCCATTAACTGAATTCAATATTCAGATAGGCCAGGGCATTAAATATCAGTGGAGAGTCTGCCAGAAGCCAGGCACTTTTCTAAAATACTCATGTCAACTCAGTGATGCAGGTACTATTATTACCATTCTCATTTTTACAAATGAGGACCCTGAAGTTTAGAGCAGTTAAAGAATTAATCCAAGGTATTCAGTAAGTGTTTCAGCATGAATCTCACATATTCTGGTTAAAGAGTCAACTAATCTGATTATTAATTTATATCAGGTCACTATGGCATTTTCACTTCAATCTTTCATGGCAAGGAGGAAAGTATAAACTTCTTTTTTTTAAGTTAATTTTATTTAAAATTTTTTTGGTGAGGAAGATTGGCCCTGAGCTAACATCTGTACCAATCTTCCTCTATTCTGTATGTGGGGTGCTGCCACAGCATGGCTTGATGAGTGGAGTGCAGGTCCGTGCCCGGGATCCGAACCTGTGAACCCTGGGCCATCAAAGCGGTCCACACAAACTTCACCACTACACCTCTGGGCCTTTCCCTAAAAGTCTTATATTAGAATTGAATTTACTTGACCACCAGTGTGGCAAGTGAATTCTGAATTAATCTCTTTAGATTAGGATTCTTCTTGCCCTCTTAGCTGTGTGCTCAGTTTGAGGAGGTTTCACTGGGTCAGTGCTAGACTCACATGCCTCAGCAAGGCAGCTGACAGAACATGACTGTTTCTTTTTATTTAGATCTGCATAAATCATTCCCGAATTCTTTTTCCCTCATTTTATGACATATTTCTAAATGTCCGTGGATTCCATTCAAAGTAATATATCTTTCCGTAACAAGGCACACATTTATTTCAAAATACTCAAAAACTTTTGTTGATAGTAAGTATGGAGAATGCTGTCTTAACCTGGGCTGCTTTAACAAAATACTATACACTGGGTAGTTTAAACAACAGAAATTTATTTCTCACAGTTCTGGAGGAGAGAAGTCTGAGATCAAGTTGCCAATATGATCATTTGTTGGTGAGGTTTCTCTTCTTGGCTTGTGGATAGCTGCCTTCTTTCTGTGTCCTCACAAGGCAGGGAGAGAGAGAGAGCCAGCAAGCAAGCTCTCTGGTGTCTCTTCTTGTCAGGGCACTAATCCCATCACGAGGGCTGAATTCTCGTGACTTTATCTAAACCTAATTATCTCCCCAAGGCCCATCTCTAAATAGCATCTCATTGGGGATTAGAGCTTCAACACATGAATTTGGGGGGATACAATTTAGTTCATAGCAAGCATCTACATTACTTTCTCAGAATTGCCTTCTTATATAAAAAAAACCTTAATTCAGGGTGGCCCTGGTGGCGCAGCAGGGAAGTGAGCATGTTCTGCTTCCACGGCCCAGGGTTCACTGGTTCAGCACCACTTGGCATGCCATGCTGTGGTAGGCATGCCACGTATAAAGTAGAGGAAGATGGACATGGATGTTAGCACAGGGCCAGTCTTCCTCAGCAAAAAGAGGAGGATTGGCAGCAGATGTTAGCTCAGGGCTAATCTTCCTCAAAAAAAAAAAAAACCTTAATTCAATTCAAAGATTTTTGCCACTTTAAAAAGAATTTGAAAAATAAATTCATCTTTTACTTAAATTTTTAAAAAGATGATTTTGCTTACCTTATGACCCAGCCATCCCACTATTGGATATCTATCCTAAGAACCTGAAATCAGTAATTCCAAGAGTCCCATGCACCCCTATGTTCATCACAGCATTATTTACAATAGCCAAGATGTGGAACCAACCTAAGTGCCCAGCAACTGATGATTGGATAAAGAAGATATGGTGTATATATATACAATGGAATACTACTTAGCCATAAAAAAGGACAAAATTGTCCCATTCACATCAACATGGATGGACCTTGAGGGTATTATGTTAAGTGAAATAAGCCAGACAGAGAAAGACGAACTCTGTATGACTCCACTCATAGGTGGTAGTTAACACATAGACAAGGAGAATTGATCGGTGGTTACCAGGGGAAAGGGGGCGTGGGGGGAGGGCACAAAGGGTGAAGTGGTGTACCCACAACATGACTAACAATAATGTACAACTGAAATTTCACAAGGTTGTAAACTATCATGATCTTAATAAAAAAAATCACTAAGCACAATGAAATAAAATGTCCTATAAATACCTGTATTCAGATTAACTAAGTAATTAAAAACCTGACCTATAGTTCCCCTTTATTTGGATTAAAAACAGAGGCAAAAACCATGAATCAGGCTTACTATTTCTTTCTTAAATCTTCATGCACACTAAATTTTTCCAGACTTATTTCCATGACATTTTACAGATGTGGAAATCGAACGTGGGTCCTGATTCTGAACACATCCCCACAATTATTACATTAATGGTAATAACTTGTATTAAAAGACTGCAAGTTTTTGCACACACACACACACACACAAAGATGATTTTGCTTTCCAGGTTTTATTTCAGTGACAAGATTTCCCTTTACTCTATTGCTGTTACAAATAGTAGGTTGGAAGTAAAGATAGATATAGGAGGCCTTTCTTAGAATTAAATTTATTTTTATGTAAAATTTTTGATCTGAATCTTTGTGATTTCTCATTTACAGCACATCGTAAAAATAGATATGCATTTCAAAAAGCAATTGGTCTCAGGGTTTCCTATGGACAAAGCAAACTGGACAAATGTCACATGGTAATATGACTTTTTTTAAAAAAGAACATTACACCAAAAATGATGTGGTGCCTCAAAAAAAAATTACATTGGAAAGCACAGTCCAGCAATGGAGAACAGTGCCATCCAGAGGATGGGCGGCGTGTGTGGTAAATGGGAACATTACTGATGGCAAGTTAGTCCGTCAAATATTTCTTAAAAAATTTCCTCCTTCTCCTCCCTCTGCTTCTAAAGCCTTTAAAATAATTCATGGATTCTAATTCTACTAGAATGTAATGTAAAATTTAATAATAACAACTCTTCGAGCATAACTCCAGCCCTACATTTGTATTATCGTATATTACCTTCATGCTACCCATGATGCACCATTGTAGGGTGTCACAGAGGCTCAGCAAGTTTTGCAACTATCTCAAGCTCACAGAGCTAATATGAGATGGATGATCACCTCAGGTGTTTGACCCTGAAGCCCACCCTTTTAACCACTATATTAGAATTGATTCATTAGAATTTTTTTTTTTCAGGAAGATTAGCCCTGAGCTAACTGCTGCCAATCCTCCTCTTTTTGCTGAGGAAGACTGGCCCTGAGCTAACATCCGTGCCCATCTTCCTCTACTTTATACGTGGGATGCCTACCACGGCATGGCTTTTGCCAAGCGATGCCATGTCTGCACCCGGAATCCGAACCGGCGAACCTGGGCCGCAGAGAATCGGAACATGAGAACTTAACTGCTGGCCACTGGGCCGACCCTCAGGTATAGATATTTATTATTCAGGGGCAACCCTCAGATATGCAGGTAGAGCTTGACCTGCATGGGGCCTCCTCTCGTGTGAATTGACTACCCTCATTCTTAGCCATTGGTTGGCTCCATCTCAAACAATCTGGTCGAAAAAGCCCACATAGTCTGTCCCTGTGAGAAACTGGTTGTTTACGCTGTTTCTCTATCCCAAGAATTAGAGTGAATTAGAGTTTTTCACCCCGGGGGTTGGCTGCAAACAGTGAATTTGAAACCATAAAATATCAAGTATCAAAAGGCAAGTGGCTTTACTTATTCTGACTTGGAAACTCTTCTAGAACATACTTCCAAATGTAACCTGTTTTACTATGGTGGGATGGAAAATTTAACGCATAAATTTAAGGCTGATTTCAATATCTATTGTATATGTAAGAGAATGTTGAGTTTGACTTTTTCTGTTTCTCAAAATTGTGGCTGAAACCCAAAGGTGAAGACACAAGGCATTAAGTATTCCTAAGCCATTAATAGATGCCAGGGCTTACTAAATGCCATTTGTCCTTACTGCCACCACTAGTTACCATCTCCATTTCACACCTGCCTCACTTCCCCCTGCTGTCCTGGAACTTGAGGGAGGGAGAACTCACAATTTACGGCTGGAGGTTCCTCCCTCCCCTGTCCTTGCAGGAGGAGACAAGGGTGCTTTGCGATCCACGGAGTGAGGCAAGTCAGCTTCAATAAAATCCTCATGAAGACTGGGGATGTCTTGAAAATGGGGAGACTCACACCCTGTTCCTCTGGATATTTACTTAGCTAAAGAATCTGGAGACTAATTCTGTTGCTAAAAGTATGAATGCTTTTGAAGGATATCAGAATATGTCACCCCAAAATATGCCACTTTGGCATATGGATTATTTTGAGCTAAGGCTATTTAGAATCAACAGACGCAGGAAGAAGTCTCTGCCCTCCCCTTATCTGCCTAAAAGCAGGGCATAAATTTCCCTTTGAGGAAGTTGCCCCCCACCACTCCCTGCCACTGTGAGAAGAGCAAAGCTTATCACTGAAGCTAGGAAGTTGATGCCAAGATAAGTTTGAATAAACAATCTTACTAAAATATTTCTTATCTTTCATTAGTTCCCCCATACATTTCCTAGTCATTTCCCTACAATTTATCATCCCTTGAAGCCCAAATCCTCTTTCCTTTGTTAAGAGAACTCCCCTAGGGGCTGGCCTGGCGGTGCAGCTGTTCAATTTGCAGCCCAGGGTTCGCCGGTTCAGATCCCAGGTGCAGACCTATGCACTCCTTGTCAAGCCATGCTGTGGCAGGCGTCCCACATATAAAGTGGAAGAAGATGGGCACGGATGTTAGCTCAGGGCTAATCTTTCTCAAAAAAAAAAAAATACAAAAAACAAAAAGCAAACAAACAAAAGAACTTCCCTAGTCTAAGCACTTCTTTAAGTTTCACTTTTCTGTGAACTCCCGTGCACATAAATATTAATGAGAATTGTGCATCTTTTCTCCTGTTAAATCTGTCTTTTGTTAAGTTTAATTCACAGTTTAATTCACAGGTCCCCAGATACTTAACCTAAGTGGGTAGAGGAAAGATGTTTTCCTCCCTCACACTAGTCTTTTCAGTTTTCCTCCCTCACCGTGGGAATGAAGAGGAAAATGCTTGACTGTGTCTCCTGATGTTTAAAGACATGTCATGGTGAGTTTGAAGGAGATAAGTTGCCCCTTGGAGGGGCCCTTGGAGACTGGGAGGATTTCAGACACAGAGAGGTCCAGCATGAAACTTCACAGGTACACCACTTATGTAGAGGCTGTCACACAAGGAAACTAGAAGTAAAGCAGGGACCCTCCCAACCAACATTGCGGAGACAATCACACAAGAAGAATTTTGTTGGGGCTGGCCCGGTGGCTAAGTGGTTAAGTTTGCGTACTCCGCTTCGGTGGTCCAGGGTTTCACTGGTTTGGATCCTGGGTGCGGACATGGCACTGCGCATCAGGCCATGCTGAGGCAGCCTCCCACATCATACAACCAGAAGGATCTACAACCGGAATATACATCTATGTACTGGCGGTCTTTGGGAAGAAGAAGGGGGGAAAAAAGATTGGCAATAGATGTTAGCTCAGGTGCCAATCTTTGAAAGAAAAAAAAAAAGAATTTTGTTGCCTCCATTCCCATTCCCTTTTTGTCCCCAAATCAGAGTAGCAAATATCTGCGACAAGGAAGAAAAGAAGATGTCTCAGAGACAAACCACATCCGCTTTTCCACTTCGACATGAAAGTGTGCATGGAGCAGAGGAGAAGGTAAGAGAAGACAAGAGCTTTGAGTCAAGTGTGAGAGTCAAGTTGAAAAACAATAAATAGCATCATGTCCTAATTACTAGAAAAAAGATTGTTCTAGTAACTGAAAATGACTGTGGAATCAATTTAAGACATTGTTAAGGCAGCAATCACTCAGCTGGAGAAGCAAATTTGATCCACTATTGCTTCAATACTGCTGGGCATAGTTGGAAGAAAAAAGTCATTTTGTAGTTAAACAACAAATTAACACTCCTCAAGCAGCAGGTATAAGCGAATTATTTCCCCCAGCAAGTTTCCATGTAATTTTCTTTATGGGCAACGCTTTGATTGCTTTTTACGTTATCTAGACCACGGCTGTAGAACAGAGCTTTCTGTGATGAAAATGTTGCATAGATGTGCAGTCCAATGTGGCATCCGGTAGATGTATGTGGCCACTGAGCATTTGATACGTGGCTTATGAGGCTGAGGAACTGAACTTTAATTTTAGATAATTTTGATTTAAATTTAAATAGTATTGTATGGCTAATAGCTAAAGTATTAAACAGCGCTGGTCTAGACTCTTGAAAAAAATTGCGATAGAGGCAAAGCTGAAGATAAGGAAAGCTTTATGTTAATAAAATGTTTTTCTTTTCCTGTGAATTTATTTATTCTCTTTTAAAAGGGTGGGATAGAGGCATCAATGTGTACTAACTTGGCAATGACATATTTTAACTCAATTTAAAGAAAATCTTTACAGTTGTAAAAACAAGTCATATGTTTAATGGTTCATTTGTTAACTTAAGTGTTGAAAGAATGAAATACTTGGACTCAACTCTGCTAAAAACTGAGCCATAGAAATCTTTATTTAGAGATTATTTCCCCGTGGGTTATTTTTCCTGAAATATTCGCTTTGACCTTAAAGTAAGGTTAAAAGTCATCCTTTCTCCCTTAAATTTGTTCTCTTCCTCAATATTGCCATCTTTTAGTTTGACTGTTTATATCAAAGAATGGCTGAATTAAAGAGCTCAGAAAGCTGAGATGGAGCAGGGACATTTCCAGTGCATAGCAATTCTTCATGATACTCCTGCTAGAATCAAGATGGATAAGATGGTGTTGTAATCTATTCGAATGGAGACAAACTATTGGTTTAATATTGATTAATATTATTATTTCAATTAATTCGATGCATCACCTTTTATTATAGCAAATAGCAAAGCAAACAAGCTTCTCGAGACTGACGATGTGGTGGTGCTATCCTGGATTAGGAGGAGTCCTTCTTCCTGATTGCCTACTACTGTTAAGAGCACTAAAGTAAGCTTTCCTGGCTGATGAAGTCCAGCACACAATGAGTGAGTATGTTTACCCAACAACTTGGCGGTACATTTTGTAGTGAACTCATTCTGGTTGGCTCGACGGGAAGCATTGCTGCTCCAAATCAGTTATTGTCAGCAGGGGTCCCAACTGGCTGCCTGCAGGCCAAATTCTGCTGGGAGACTGCCTGCCACGCTATTTTTATATTGTTGAATGCGACTACGTTTAGATGAGCATCTCTCGTTTGCCTCTGTTCACGCAGAGCACCATGATACATTTAGTGACACCCGACGGCTTTTGAGTTGGCAACTTTCATTCCAATCAAACTACCCTGAGATTCCTCTGTGGTCCATGCAGCTCACAGACAATAATAGCAGCCCAATTGTCTACGTCTTGCTCTATGGGGCTCAACTTAGTGGTGATGGCTTTGAATGAATTCAAAGATTTGAGGTAAATGTCCACCCTGCTGTCAGCAATTCTGGAGTCCCCAACTATTTAGCTCCTGCCAACTTGTGAGTAAAGTGAGAGATGTTGGAAAGAAGCTGTATTTGGGGCAATTATGATAAATTTCTCCGGGTTCCATCTTTGAAGCAAGTTAGCTCAAAAGCCATCTTCTTGGACTATGTTAGCCTTTCTCATAAAAATGTTTTTCCTGAAATCAAATGTAATATTGTGCCCTTGTCTTATAAAGAGGAAATGTTGGATGAAAAAATTTCATTAATCAATGTCTTTGTATAAAGATACATGGGAAATATTTCTTTATCCCTAGTGCCAGAAAAAAGTTTGACTCTCTTGAATTGGCGTACTTCTTGTTATCAGACAGTGAGAATTTCGTCACCTATAATGTTTCCTTTTTACCTTGGCTGTCAGAATATTAAAATTAACTGAAAATTAACTCATGGCTCTTTCCTTACACACGTGCTCTCCTCTTTCGCCATGTGGTTTCTCATGTCTCTTTTACTCTTAATGCTTTTCCACATGTATGTATATAATATTGCTTGTAGCCAATTACAATGGCCTTTTGAAAGTATATGGCTTAAAAACTGCAAAGAAATCATTAATCATGAACCACAGCCATATTCAAATATGGCAAATGGCCTTTCACGATTCTATGACTCCATCTTACTCTTTCTCTCTTTTTCAAACAAAAAGGAAAATAATGGAAAATTTAGTGTTCTAAAATATAGATTTTCTTAAGGAAATAAAGAGATGCATATCACAGTCTAAGAGAAGGAAACTGTAAATACTTAGCACCAGATATATTCCTTAAGTGCTGTTTGTAATAAGGAAACATGGGCATATGTATCTGTATTTATAAAAACAGTGGCAATTAGTTAAATTAATGTGTATCCATGCAGTGGAATACTATGCAGCCATTTGAAACGATGCTGCTATACAAGTATATTCGTTAGATAAAAACAATATAGGCAGTGTTAGATTTTTTTTGGTTCACAAGGAAATATGGAACTATACATATCAAAGAGTTAATAGTAATTGCCTCGGAGGAGTTGGAATTATAAGTATTTAAAATGTAGTTTATTTTTGCTTATTTGTATTCTTTTTTACTTCTTCTATAATAATCATGCCTTACTTTACAATAAAAGATAATAGATCTCAAATAAAAAACCAGCCTGTGGTTTGGGATTTTATCGGCAGGAGTATTTGAAATAGTAGAGGAAAACCGGGCCCAGAGGGGGAACTTCAAAGGGAGTTTACAGATGAGCTCAGAGCGGGCCTTTGATCTTCAGTTTAGCATTCCCCTGAGCGCAATTTAACTCCTCTCACTTGGTGTCTGCTGATAAGAAGACAGGATTACAGACCCACTTGCTCAGTAGAGTAGCTTTGATTTAGCAGAGGTGGAAAGCAAGGGATTTTTATAGATTGGGTCCATAAGGGTTTATTATCAATGCTTACTGACATTTCTGAGAGGTTTTCAGAGAGACTATAGCATAAAATAGTTCAGCTAATGTCTGTAAGATCTACCCCTTTTTAAGATATAGGCATCTGTGGATTTAGAATGAGGGAACTTAATAGTATCTGAAAAAAAATCACTAGATGCCTAGCAGCATCGCAGGAGGAGCTGGTGTTGCCTGTTACAAGCTAGTTCAATCATAAGCTAGTCCTCCAAAGCTATATGGCAAAGTCTTTAATTCTTTTTTTCTTCCACCTGATTATTTTAAGGCATGGGAATTTTATAAACTCCCTGTTTCCGCTTCTCCATGTAACAATTTGCACTGAAACCTGAGGTTTTCACTTCTAGAGCAGAGTCATTTTAAAAAACAGGTCTTCTGTCCTTTTCCAGAAATGGCAGCTAATCCTGAGTCAATCTGCTGGAACTTAAAAGGTACAGTGTGCCTCGTGGTCTGCTGGGAAACAAGACATTGGGCTCATGCATGGTGTCTGACTGATGTGTAGGCGTGAAAATGCAGGTAGCCATTTGGAGAACTGCTCTGTTCATGGGCAGACTGGGAAAAAGGTTCTACTCAGACCTGTGGGGTACCATCTGTCTACAGGTTTATGTAGTCATCAGTCAGAAATTTAGGTGTAATGGTCTTTGCAGTAAAAACTTCACTTGGAATCAATCTCCAACTGCATCTGTTCCAACGTGACAGTTAAGTCTACCTTCTATGGCAGTTGGTATTACTGTGCCTGATCCTCTGCTCGGTAGTAAGAGAACTGAAGAGACTGTCTTAGATTTTTATTTCCTATAGTGCCTAGCACAGTGCTTTTCATCCTGTTCATATACAATAAGTGTTTATTATTTCCTATAGTGCCTAGCACAGTGCTTTTCATCCTGTTCATATACAATGTATTTATTAAATTGACTCTATTAATATTTTCTTCTCTTTATCCTAATGAATGACACCTGTCAGCTAAAAAAATCACTGGTTCAAAATCCTAAGGAAAAAAGACTATATAAATTTGATTGAATGATACTTCCTTGAGACAGCTCCTAAAGGTCCACACTGTAATCTGTGGTTGATGCCCTCCAATAAAAAGTCTAAACGAAGTACAGAAATCCCTTGTTAGTGAATAAGAGAAAGGCATATGACCCCATACTACTCAATGAGATATATAAGGATATAAGTCGGTTAGTGGTCTTGCAGAAGGAAAGTATTTCACATTTTTAAGAAGGAGGTGTACTAAGAGGGAGTTCATTTCATTCTTTGCATGTTATCTTATGTAGACGTGATGCTTGCAACTCCTGCAGCTACTTTGCTGCCCTGTGGAGCCAGCCTGAGGGCAAAGGCAAAACACTGAAGACAGCAGAGAGGTAAAAGTGAAGCCAGTCTAGATGACTTCACTGAGTCTCTACATCAAACAATGCCGTAGGCTCTGCTTCCTTGGGAATTCTCATCAAGTGACATCATATGTTTCCTTATTGTTTAAGCCAATTTGTATAAATTATTTTTTGTTAATTGTAGTTAAATGTACCCTCACTAATACAACCTCCACTAAGCTCTCAAGAAATTTTAGAGAATATATATGTTCTAAGCATATACAGGGATGAATAACAGAAACTTCCGCCTTTGAGAGCTTATGGGTGAAAAAATTATACCCTTTAAAAGAAATGAGCCAGTTTATTAAAGAGGCCCAGATGTGGCTGAAAGCCATCAATTTATTATTTCAACCCAGATGCTTCTATTTGTTTCTCCACCCTAGATGCTGGAGTGTAGAAAGAAAAGATTTGGGGTTGAATCCAGAGTTTGGGACTAGGAAGTTAAGTTGAATGGAAGGGAAAGTGGACTAAGGAACTGACAACACCAGTGCAGAAATAGTTGAGGTAATTTATCATACTGTCCAGGCTGGAAAAGAAAGTGAAGCCAGGAGAGGCCAGATGGGCGAAGAATTGGAAATGGCTAATCATTAGAGGATTTGGATGATGATATGAGCAGAAATAGTGGTAAAAAGGAATGAAATGATAGAAGCAGAGCAAGTCATCAACAGTCTTGAAACACAGGCTCAAAAATAATATGCTCTAGCATTTTATTTACTCATTGATACAAAACTATTTCTAGTGGATTACTCTTAGATCTTATAAGATCCACTCCCATAGTTTCAGTAGTTTTGAATACTTTTAGTGGTTATTGGAGACCATTGGCCAGCAAAATATTAGAAAATTTTATTTGTGCATTACAGTTGTGATTCTAAAAAAGAACTTTTCAGAAAGATATTTCAAGCCAAAAATTCCTTGGTTCCTCCTGATAGCTACCCTATTCAAAAAGGAAATGTCTCATATTATCCTGTCCAAGGATCATATCTTAATGTTTAATGAAATAGAGTTCTGAGTGCCTCATACCAAAAATAAAAATCCTAAATTGGTTAGATTTTCATGTCAGCTATAGGAAACATATATTCACACCTTTCCATTCTTTTTTTTTTATTGAGTTAATGATAGATTACAATCTTGTGAAATTTCAGTTGTACATTAATGTTTGTCATTCGTGTTGTAGGTGCACCACTTCACCCTTTGTGCCCACCCCCCACTCCACCTTTCCCCTGGTAGCCACTAATCTGTTCTCTTTGTCCACATTTTTAAATTCCTCATGAGTGGAGTCATACAGAGATTACACACCTTTCCATTCTTAATATTTGCTCCCAGGGCACTCAAATTTATCTTAAGGTAAATTGAGTACCAACTACCTAGAAATGAAAACAAAGGGTTGGATATTCATACCTATTTGACCTTAAGAAATTGTCGGCTAATACTGGAGAGGGTAAGTTATAATTTTTTCCCCCTATGAGTTTATCTCTGTTTCCATTTTAATAATGGATCTATTTAATATTTACTCTGGTCAAGGCATTTCTGTTAAGTTGATGTAAAGATACAAAACAAGAATCAGGACTAACTCTTACACCCCAGAACTTACTGTCTGGTACATTCATTGATTATAATGAATCCATATCGCTTATGTAGAGTTTTGCAAAGCACTTCATCATCTTCAAATACAAGGTAGCAATGGCGATAGTTTTAAAGGCAAAAGGACATTTTTAAAAATGTGCAACTCAAGTTTTGGAAGTTCTTGTTAGAGTTATGTTGTTGATGCTGTTAATTAAACTTAACAACAACTAATAATATTTGAGTAGGTAGCTTTCCTACAAAAAATGATATTTTTGTTTTTACCAAGTCTCTTCTTAAAAACTTCTGACAACGTGTGTGTTAACTCCACAGGAATTTAGAAATATTCTAAGTTACTGATGACAAGAAATGCATCAAGCATAAAAATATTTTTAAAGAGAAATAATATAAATCTCATACATTTTACATTTTCTGGTTGTAACTGTCTATTCTATGTGTCTCCAGAGTATTCTTTGACCTTTTGGTTTGATAAAATTTTCAAGCCAACTACTACATAGGCAGCAGTAAGGAAATGATGTGATTTCAAAGGTGTTAGCCAAACCTTTAACTTATGCAGGGTTTTTCTCTCCCAGCAATGTGATGCCAGAAATTCCCTTAACTTCACCTCTTTCTCTACATGAACAAATCATATCCGTGTTTCAAAACCAATTCAGATGTTACTCTCTCATAGACTTAATCTTAATCCCTTCAACTGAAAGTAACCTTTCTCTGCATTGTAGAGCCTACCTCTGCATTCTCAATGATATTGCTTTCAAGGGGGTGAATATTGGCTCTTGGGAAGGGCATGGTGAAAAAATCTTGGATATTACAGTGGTTTGTGGCCCTCCAAAGCCCAACTCTACCCCAAAAATCCTATTACTAAGTATTTAACTTCATGCGGGAGGAGGCAATTAAGAAAAAAGATGTCTAAAAAGGCTTAGAGATGTGATAATGAAAAGGTTGAGAAAGACTGCTCTACATTAAAAAGTATGCAACATTATCTATACTTTTTCCTCATTACTACAAGCTATATATCTCCAGTAGGCTAGAACTACTTTAGTGTGTGCGTAGAACTGTACTGTGCTCGTTGTTTACAATAAATAAAATGTATAAGCTCTTCCAAGGCAGGCTCTGTGGCTTATTCATAGTTATTATTTCCCATACGTGGCATATTTCCCATGTGCTCTTAAAAAACTCTTGACCTTGATTTCAACTTGAACTCCATGTCTTACAATCCTCAGTGTCTGGCTGTTCTTTTCCCTGTATAGTTACCAGAATAAATGGTTGTATGTTCCTTTGAGGAAGGATTGAAGGAATCATTACTACATATCTTTGCGAGGGTGTTGTAGGGCCCTTGCTTATGGGCTTCTAGCTTCTTCAGTCAGTGAGCTCCGGATATGAAAATTGGCTCATTGACTTTTAATTGGGACAGCTGCTCTCAGCTTTCTGATCATCCATCCTTAATTTTGATTGCGTAAATCTGTGCTGTCCAATAGGGTAGCCACAAATGGTTTTTAAATTTTGAGTGAATTTAAATTAAATAAACAACTACATTCTTCAGTTACACTAGCCACATTCGTAGAATTACTCATTTCCAGGATCTCTCATTTTGAGAATCTCGCCATTAAATTACTGGCAAAAAGTGAAAACTTGAACTTGCAAAACTGTGGGATTTCCCTGTTCATTCTCAAAGAAATTCATAACTTTCAGACGGCAAAGAAAAAATTTCTACCCTCTGCCCCAAATTGAGCCTGCCCTCTGGCAGCAAAGCTGCTGGTTATTAACTACCAATCTTGGGGAAGGAGCGAGCTGCTCTAGGCAAGGGTCTCCTGCCACAGGCTCCTGCTGTCCTAGCCGTTTGTCCAGCATAAATGTTTTTCAATTTGTTGTCTGCCATTTGGCAATTTACAATGCCCTAAATTAATTGTTTCTGATGCTTTCCCTCAGTTTTATATTATTCTTTGGGGAAAGAAATCCCTGACCTCTGCATACCCGCCAGATCAGAAGTCCCTCCAAGGATACATTTCTGCTTGATGCAGTGATTAACATGGAGTTAATTCTCAGTAAGTATTGGTTAATAATGCCATCCATACAATGCTATTAGGTATATAAAATGAAATCATGTCACTTTCCTGGCAAAACCTTTTAATCTTTACCTACTTATCTTTCCTAGAGTAGAATGCTATGTTTTTTCAATGGTCTTCCAGGCTCCATATCATCTGTGCCTGTCCCCACCCCCATTCGCCTCTGACCATATTTCCTGACTGAGTTTATTGCTCCCTCTGATCCAGGCACACTAGCCTCCATGGTGTTTCTCTAAATGCCAAACCCAGCTTCCCTGAGAGTCTTTTCACTTGCTGCTTCTCTGCCTGAAGACTTTTTCCCTGAGACATCTACACGGCTCCCTCTCTCCCTTCTCATCGGTGAGTCTTCTTGACTGCATAGTATGAAAGATAAATAACCCCGTTGCCCAGCACTCCCTTCCTTTGTTTCTCCATAGCACTTGTTACATCTGGCAAAATAGATATTCTTGGGCTGTCTACCTCAATCTAATGTCAGCTTTTTGAAGGAACTTTACTCCTGCTATCTCCTGATACCTAAAACATGCCCCGTACATATTTGTTGAATTAACTGAATGAATGGATATACATTGTACTTAGCAAGATGAACATAAACACAACAGAATTGAAAGGCAGAGCCACACAGAAAATAAGACTGAGCCTCTACTCCCCTTCCCCATAATTCCTTTCCAAGTAAAAATGCTTATATGGGGGATACTGGTTATAGTTGAAGAATTTCTCCCCTTGTCTCTCACAATCCACTATGAATGTGGATTGTCACGTAACGGAGTGAGGGAGAAGTGAGCTTGGAAAGAATAGTGAAAGATTTTGTCATGAGGAAAATCGTCTTGTCTATGTAAACCTCAGGAAAATCTTACGCATGTACCTTGAACTTGAGACATCCTCATTGCTTACTGTCATGTGCTATGAAGTCAATAAATACTCCCAAGTTTCTGCAATCCATAGCAGCCTCTGCTTAATTACCTGAAGGACCCACAGAGGCCATGGTTCCTGAGGGGAAGGGTTTGATAAGAATAATAATGCTAATAATAATAGCTAACATTTATTTGAATGTGCCAGGCACTGTTAGAAGCATTTTACATGCGTTACCTTATTTGATCCTTCTAACAACTCTATGATGCTATTGTTATGCCCATTTTCTTGATGAAGAAACTGAAGCACAGAGAAATTATTTAATTGGTAGTAGACCATGAAAATTAAGATCCAAAATGAATGGCACAAGAATTTAGTGCTACTGCACACAGAAGAGGTTGTTTGAACAATAATATCATTATCTTCTCTGTCCCCACCCCAGGAAAACTTGCATGGTACCATATACTACAGTCAACCAATGGTTCTCACAAGGGGCTGTTTTGCCTCCCATGGGATGTTTGGTTCCTTCTGGGGCTAAATTAATCTTTTAAAAAAGATAAATAGGGGGCTGGCCTGGTGGCGCAGTGGTTAAGTGTGCACGTTCCGCTTCGGTGGCTGGCGTTTGCTGTTTCAGATCCTGGGTGCTGACATGGCACTGCTTGGCACGCCATGCTGTGGTAGGTGTCCCACATATAAAGTAGAGGAAGATGGCCATGGATGTGAGCTCAGGGCCAGTCTTCCTCATCAAAAAGAGGAGGACTGGCAGCAGTTAGCTCAGGGCTAATCTCCCTCAAAAAGAAAAAGATAAATGGTATACAAGGGTATATCTCAAAAAAATGTAAAAAAAGAAAAGGTAAAAATTACAAGGGTATATTCTTTAAGCATTATGATTTATACAGATAGATTGCTATCACCTACTTTGAAATTTTGAAAGGTGATAGACAAACCACACCTTCAGGTAAAGTCTTTAATTTTGTCACTTTCTCCGTGGAATAAACAGGCTGCAGTGAAGTTCCTGAGTATAGATAATGAATATATCTCACTCTGAGACGTGCCAATTGTGCAAAGAAGAATGTTCTTAGTTGTTATTATGTTAACCATAACTTTAGTCTTTCATGTGTTGATACGCATTTTTTACATATTACATGAAATAGAAACACACTGACAATGCAAAAAGGAGCAGAGTCAACAGTTTTTGTCTTTTCACTTTCTCTTGCATCATTATTCTTCATTTTATTCTACCCTTTATTGTTGTTACCTCAGAAAGTGGGTGAAGTAAAGACAATGGGTTAAACAAAAATGAATCTCTTTTGTCTCTTTCTTGCAGCTCTGCTAAATTATATATTTTCCTAAGATGAGATAAATTGTGAAAAATGAAGTGTTGGGGTTTACTTTAGATTAGATCTTATTTTTTTCATTGTACTAAATCTGAGTTCTTAGCATTTGAAAGGTAGACATTGAACTGCCACAATTATGTAACTGTACATTTATGGCTACATTCACTAAGATTATTTGAAAAAAAATTCATGAGAAAGGCAAAATTAAACATCTACCTTAATTTTAACTTTTGTAAAAATAGTCAAATGATTATAGAAAAAAGTTTCTTTTTATATACCATGTATTAATAAATTAATGGGACATAATATATATTGTATACACACACACACACAATTTGGTTTTCAGAAAACTAAGTGTTATGAATTGTAATTTTTCTAAAAATACAATAAAATAAAAAAAATCCCTTTAAGAGGAAAATTTGCAGAATAAACTAGAAGTCATTGTACTTTTAGCACAGGAGTTCCTGCTTCTAAAAAGACAAACTCAGAAGACTTTCTTAAAAATCATCTCATATAGCTTCCTGGCCGCTAGCTAAAATGGAGCCAAACCTTATGGATAGAGTTAGGTTACCGCCTCCAATACCAAAATAAATGAAAGAACTGAGACACTTTCCACAAGCTTTAATGAGGGAGATTTTTTTCTATTATCTGCATATATCAGGTGTACATTTTTATCATCCTCAATTATCCAGGTGATGCTCTCCATTCTGTTTTATTTTTTTTTATTTTTTATTTTTTTATTAATGTTATGATGGATTACAAGCTTGTGAAATTTCAGTTGTACATTTTTGTTAGTCATGTTGTGGGTACACCACTTCCCCCTCCGTACCCTCCCCCCACCCCCCCTTTTCCCTGGTAACCACCGATCAGATCTCCTTCTCAATATACTAATTTCCACCTATGAGTGGAGTCATATAGAGTTCGTCTTTCTCTGACTGACTTATTTCGCTTAACATAATGCCCTCGAGGTCCATCCACGTTGTTGTGAATGGGCCAATTTCGTCTTTTTTTATGGCTGAGTAGTATTCCATTGTGTATATATACCACATCTTCTTTATCCAATCATCAGTTTCTGGGCATGTAGGCTGGTTCCACGTCTTGGCTATTGTAAATAATGCTGTGATGAACATAGGGGTGCAACGGACTCTTGAGATTTCTGATATCAGGTTCTTAGGATAGATACCCAGTAATGGGATGGCTGGGTCATAGGGTATTTCTATTTTTAACTTTTTGAGAAATCTCCATACTGTTTTCCATAGTGGCTGTACCAGTTTGCATTCCCACCAACAGTGTATGAGGGTTCCTTTTTCTCCACAACCTCTCCAACATTTGTCGTTCTTGGTTTTGGATGTTTTTGCCAATCTAACGGGGGTAAGGTGATATCTTAGTGTAGTTTTGATTTGCATTTCCCTGATGATTAGCGATGATGAACATCTTTTCATGTGTCTATTGGCCATATTCATATCTTCTTTTGAGAAATGTCTGTTCATGTCCTCTGCCCATTTTTTGATCGGGTTGTTTGTTTTTTTGTTGTTAAGCAGTGTGAGTTCTTTGTATATTATGGAGATTAACCCTTTGTCGGATAAGTGGCTTGTAAATATTTTTTCCCAATTAGTGAGCTGTGTTTTTGTTTCAATTCTGTTTTCCCTTGCCTTGAAGAAGCTCTTTAGTCTGATGAAGTCCCATTTGTTTATTCTTTCTATTGTTTCCCTCAACTGAGGAGTTACAGTGTCCGAAAAGATTCTTTTGAAACTGATGTCAAAGAGTGTACTGCCTATATTCTCTTCCAAAAGACTTATTGTCTCAGGCCTAATCTTTAGGTCTTTGATCCATTTTGAGTTTATTTTGGTGTGTGGTGAAAAAGAATGGTCAATTTTCAATCTTTTGCATGTGGCTGTCCAGTTTTCCCAGCACCATTTGTTGAAGAGACTTTCTTTTCTCCATTGTAGGCCCTCTGCTCTTTTGTCGAAGATTAGCTGTCCATAGATGTGTGGTTTTATCTCTGGGCTTTCAATTCTGTTCCATTGATCTGTGGACCTGTTTTTGTACCAGTACCATGCTGTTTTGATCACTGTAGCTTTGTAGTATGTTTTGAAATCGGGGATTGTGATTCTGCCGGCTTTGTTTTTCTTGCTCAAGATTGCTTTAGCAATTCGCGGTCTTTTGTTGCCCCATATGAATTTTAGGATTGTTTGTTCAATATCTGTGAAGAATGTTCTTGGGATTCTGATTGGGATAGCATTGAATCTGTATATTGCTTTAGGTAGTATGGACATTTTAACTATGTTTATTCTTCCAATCCATGTGCAAGGAATGTTTTTCCATCTCTTTATGTCATCGCCTATTTCTTTCAAGAAAGTCTTGTAGTTTTCATTGTATAGATCCTTCACTTCCTTGGTTAAGTTTATCCCAAGGTATTTTATTCTTTTCGTTGCGATTGTGAATGGGATAGAGTTCTTGAGTTCTTTTTCTGTTAGTTTATTGTTAGTGTATAGAAATGCTACTGATTTATGCACGTTAATTTTATACCCTGCTACTTTGCTGTAGTTGTTGATTATTTCTAATAGTTTTTCTGTGGATTCTTTGGGGTTTTCTATGTATAAGATCATGTCGTCTGCAAACAACGAGAGTTTTACTTCTTCGTTACCTATTTGGATTCCTTTTATTTCTTTTTCCTGCCGAATTGCTCTGGCCAGCACCTCCAGTACTATGTTGAATAGGAGTGGTGAAAGTGGGCACCCTTGTCTTGTTCCTGTCCTCAGAGGGATGGCTTTCAGCTTTTGTCCATTGAGTATGATGTTGGCTGTGGGTCTATCATATATGGCCTTTATTATGTTGAGGTACTTTCCTTCTATACCCATTTTACTGAGGGTTTTTATCATAAATGGGTGTTGGATCTTGTCGAATGCTTTCTCTGCGTCTATTGAGATGATCATGTGGTTTTTGTTTTTCATTTTGTTGATGTAGTGTATCACGTTGATTGACTTGCGGATGTTGAACCATCCCTGTGTCCCTGGTATAAATCCCACTTGATCATGGTGTATAATCTTTTTGATGTATTGCTGTAATCGGTTTGCCAAAATTTTGTTGAGGATTTTTGCATCTATGTTCATCAGTGATATCGGCCTGTAGTTCTCCTTCTTTGTGTTGTCCTTGTCAGGTTTGGGGATCAGAGTGATGCTGGCTTCATAGAATGTGTTAGGGAGTTCTCCATCTTTCTCAATTTTCTGGAACAGTTTGAGGAGAATAGGTATTAAGTCTTTTTTGAATGTTTGGTAAATTCTCCAGAGAAGCCGTCTGGTCCTGGACTCTTGTTTTTGGGGAGGTTTTTGATTACCGTTTCTATTTCCTTACTTGTGATTGGTCTATTCAGATTCTCCATTTCTTCCTGATTCAGTTTGGGGAGATTGTAGGAGTCTAGGAATTTGTCCATTTCTTCCAGGTTGTTCAATTTGTTGGCATATAGTTTTTCATAGTATTCTCTTATGATCTCTTGTATTTCATTGGTATCTGTTGTGATTTCTCCTCTGTCGTTCCTGATTTTATTAATTTGCGATTTCTCTCTTCTTTTCTTGGTGAGTCTGGCTAGGGGTTTGTCAATTTTGTTAATTCTTTCAAAGAACCAACTCTTTGTTTCATTGATCCTTTCTATTGTCTTTTTTTGTTTCAATATCGTTTATTTCTGCTCTTATTTTTATTATTTCCCTCCTTCTACTGACTCTGGGCTTTGTTTGTTCTTCTTTTTCTAGTTCTGTTAGGTGTCGTTTGAGGTTGCTTACGTGAGCTTTTTCTTGTTTAGTGTGGTGAGCCTGTATTGCGATGAATTTCCCTCTTAGGACTGCTTTTGCTGCATCCCAAATGATTTGGTATGTCGTGTTCTCATTTTCATTTGTCTCCAGATAATATTTGATTTCTTCTTTAATTTCTTCAATGATCCATTGTTTGTTGAGAAGCGTGTTGTTTAGTCTCCACATTTTTGCACCTTTCTCTGCTTTTTTCTTGTAGTTGATTTCTAGTTTAATAGCGTTATGATCAGAAAAGATGCTTGATATTATTTCAACTCTCTTGTATTTATTGATGTTTGCTTTGGTTCCCAAAATATGGTCAATCCTTGAGAATGTTCCATGTGCACTTGAGAAGAATGTGTAACCTGCTGTTTTTGGATGAAGTGTTCTATATATATCTATTAAGTCCATCTGGTCTAATTTTTCATTTAATTCTATTATTTCCTTGTTGATTTTCTGTCTGGATGTTCTGTCCATTGGTGTTAATGGTGTGTTGAGGTCCCCTACTATTATTGTATTGTTGTTGATGTCTTCTTTTAGTTCTATTAAGAGTTGCTTTACAAATTTTGGTGCTCCTGTGTTGGGTGCGTATATATTTATAAGTGTTATGTCTTCTTGGTGGAGAGTCCCTTTTATCATTATATACTGTCCCTCTTTATCTGTTTTGCTTTGAAATCTACCTTGTCTGATATTAGTATAGCGACACCTGCTTTCTTTTGTTCATTATTAGCTTGGAGTATTGTTCTCCATCCCTTCACTCTGAGTCTGTGTTTGTCTTTGGGGCTGAGGTGTGTTTTCTGGAGGCAGCATATTGTTGGATCTTGTTCTTAGATCCATCCTGCCACTCTGTGTCTTTTGATTGGGGAGTTCAGTCCATTTACATTTAGAGTGATTATTGAGACGTGGGGGCCTACCACTCCCATTTTGTGTCTTGTTTTCCGGTTTTCTTCAGTTTCCTTTGTTTCTCGTCCCATGGTTTAATCTGTTCTGATGTAGAGCTGCTACTCTCTGTTGTTGTCCTTCTACTTATCTCCTCTGCTCTTGGTTTTGTAGCCCCTTTCCTTTTTTGGATTTTTCAGGAATGAGGGTTTTCCTGAGGATTTCCTGAAGAGGAGGTTTTGTGGCAATGAACTCCCTTAATTTTTGTTTATCTGGGAAAGTTTTTATTTCTCCATCGTATTTGAAGGATATTTTTGCTGGGTAGAGAATTCTCGGCTGTAGATTTTTGTCCTTCAGATTTTTGAATATATCATTCCACTCTCTTCTAGCCTGTAAAGTTTCTGCTGAGAAATCTGCTGATAGCCTGATGGGGGTTCCTTTGTAGGTTAGTTTCTTTTGCCTGGCTGTCCTTAATATTTTCTCCTTGTCGTTGACTTTTGCTAGCTTCACTACTATATGCCGTGGAGTTGGTCTTCTTGCATTGATAAAGTTTGGAGATCTATTGGCTTCTGTCACCTGAAGATCCATCTCCCTCACCAGATTTGGGAAGTTCTCAGCCATTATTTCTTTGAATAGGTTTTCTGCCCCTTTCTCCTTCTCTTCTCCCTCTGGTATACCTATAATCCTTACGTTGCATCTCCTAATTGTGTCTGATAATTCTCGGAGAGTTTCTTCATATCTTTTAAGTCTTGCTTCTCTCTCCTCCTCTGCCTGCAACAATTCTATATTGCCATCTTCCAAATTGCTAATTCTTTCCTCCATATTATCGGCCCTACTGTTCAGAGCATCTAGATTTTTCTTAATCTCCTCTATTGTGTTCTTCATTTCCAATATTTCTGTTTGGTTCTTCTTTATCGTATCAAACTCTTTTGTGACATAGCTCCTGAACTCGTTGAGTTGTCGGTCAGAATTCTCTCTTAACTCATTGAGAATCTTAATGATGGCTGTTTTGAAGTCATCGTCATTTAGGTTATATATCTCATTTTCTTTGGGATTGTTTTCTGTGTATTTGTTGCTTTCTTTCTGTTCTGGAGATTTAATGTATTTTTTCATATTGCTTGATGTTGTTGATTTGTGCCTCCGCATGGAGATAGAGTTTAGTTGCTCCTTTCACTTGTTTCAGCTGCTGCGGTGGGGGGAGCAGCTGTTTATACTTCACCAACCAGGAACCCTGTCCGTAGTTGCTAACTGGGCCTGGGCCCCTCTTCGTAGCCACAGTGGCCCTTTGGATTCCCTCCTCTGCCGTGGGGGCCGTCACAGGGGGGCTTCAGGCTGCAGGTGCCTACTGTTGCAGCCCACCTAGATGTGCTCTCTCCTTGGGGTCTGCAACGGTGTTATGGGCTTTTCCAGCGGCCAGGGGTGGGATCACTTATATTTGTCGCTCCGTTGCTGTCGGCACCCACCGAATCTCTCTTGTCCTCTATGGGTCGCAGGAGAGCTATTGGCATCTTCTACAGTCTGTGGTTAGTACACCTAGCTATGCTGCTTTTGCCCTGGGGTCTTCCAGCCTTGTGGCTGGCGGCTGGGTGCCTTCTACTGGTGCTGTGCAGAGGCTTTCCCTAAGGCTGCTGTGAGCCTGTAGGGTTTCCCCCTAGGCTACTAAGCTGGGTCTCTGGAACTCTCTCCAGCCCCAGTTCTCTCTGAGATCTCCGGCAATGCCTAGCCTCACGGGGCGGGCAACGGCAGCTGGGGGTCGCCCCGCCCTCTGGGCTTCTCTCCGGGCCTCTCCCGGGAGCCCTGAATGCTGGGCGTTGCCCCTCTGCTAATGGCAGACAGAGAGTTTTGTCTGCTGCCTGGCGGAACTCCGGCGCTTCCCCTCCGGGTCGCAGGACCGGCCTTTGAAAGTTCCCCCCGCCCCGGTCCTCTCCGAGATCTCTGGCAATCCCTAGCCCCACGGGGCGGGCAACGGCAGCTGGGAGATCTCCGTGCCCTCCGTGTCTCTCTCTGGGACCCTCCGGGCGCCCCGAGCACCAGGCTGGGTCTCCCTGCCAATGGCGGGGAGAGACTCTCCCCGCGGGCTCAGGTGTGCAACTCCAAAGTTTCCCTCTGCGTTTAGGAGTAATTGCAGGGGGTTTAGGTAGGGTTCTGGTCACCTGTTTCCACCGTCGCTCCTCTGTTGTGTTCTCGCTCCTGCCCTAGATGTGTGTGGATCCTCTGGGGGCGTCCGTTGGAAGAAAGCCGCTTGCGGGTACTAGGCTTCCCGTCGGGGTCGGAGAGTTTTCACCTATTTCCACATCCTCCCGGAGGAAAGTCCATCCGCCTTCCGATGTATAGTCGCATGGGTGTCTCAGACGTCCTGAGATGCTGTCTGGATATCCTTTGTCAAGCGATAAGTGTCCAAATAATTGTAGACTCGAAGGGTGAGACACAAAGAGGACTACTCATGGCGCCATCTTGGCTCTTCTCCTTCCATTCTGTTTTATTCAGGTCGGTCAAACATATTGGATGTACTGAAAACAAAAGCAAAGAAGGCGCAACAAAAGTCCGTGTAATAAAAGAGGTATAAAGATAGATTCCATTATTGGAGTAGGCATTGTCTTAGTCCGTTTGTATTGTTATAACAAAATACCATAGACTGGGAGACTTAGATGACACATGCTTCTCACAGTTCTGGAGGCTGAGAAGTCCAAGATCAGGCACCAACAGATTTGCCCTCTGCTGAGAGCTCACTTCCTGGTGCATAGATGGCCCCTGTCTCACTGAGTCTCACATGGTGGAAGAGGTGAGGGAGCTCTCAGGCCTCTGTTAAAAGGCACTAATCTCCTTCATGAAGGCTCCACCCTCATGACCTAATCACCTCTCAGAGGCCCCATGCCCAAACACCATCACATTGGGTTGCAACACATTAATTTTGCAGGGACAAAAACGTTCAGCCTATAGCAGCATGTTTGAAGACCCTGGCACAGGGAAGGACTAGGAAAAGATAAAAATCTTCTTCTGAGCTCTCTGTCTTTTATCCTGACATAGTCACCAAACTGCATTTCAGACAACAGAATTGCAGCAGAAACAAACGTCTACAGCAGTGGTTAAGTAAACCTGGGGGCCTGATTGAATCATCTGGGAAGCTTTAAGAGATACCAGTGCCTGGGCCCTGTACCCAGTTATTTGAGTTTAATTTATCTGGGGTAGAGTCCAGGTATCAATATTTTTAAAAAGCGCCCTAGGTGATCCAAGGTTCAGTGATGTCCGAGTCTCCCTGGTCCACAGCTATGGAGATAATGAGATAGAATCCAAGCCAGGAATGACAGCTGCATGGGTCCAGACAAGTAGGCAGAGAGAAAACATGGATCAAAAACTAGGCAGATGTCCTGAGAGGCAGATACTTAATCATTTCTGACCAGCGCCCTTGATCCATCAGTCTCCTTTGCTTGGTTGTGAATCTGAGTCATGAAGGTCTGTGGATTTCTTTTTCCTTTCCTTTTTTTTATTTTTTGTGAGAAAGATTGGCCCTGAGCTAACGTCTGTGCTTATCTTCCTCTATTTTATGTGGGATGCCACCACAGCATGGCTTGATGAGTCGTGTGTATGTCCGTGCTCAAGATCCAAACTGGCAAATCCCAGCTGCTAAAGCTGAGTGTACGAGAACATAAGTACTACAGCACCGGGCTGGCCCCAGTCTGTGCATTTCTTACCAGTTAGTGAGGCACTATAGAAAAAATATAAAATTACTAGATTTATTTTTAAAGGGATGAAAATACACTGATATTTTTAAAATGTAACTTACCATAAGCTAAATGAAATATCAGTTCTGGATTTTTTTTAGATAATAAAGTATTTTTTCCTTTTGGCTCTTTAAAGTTAAAAATTTTTTTAAAGTAATGCATGCTCATTATTTATAATGAAAGTTTATATTAAAAAGAAAAAGTTTGCCCCTTGGCGTAACCCTGCGTGTCCTTCAGTCTCAGTGTCCAAAAGCAACAATTTTCAGCTCCTTTAGCTGTTTCTTCTGGTGTTTATTTCCATATTTCTCAATAGTATGTGCCTACCATTATTTTTATTGATGAGTTTTAGACTTCTTCAACTTCCTGTTTCGGCAGAGGAGGATTCAGCTGGGTGAGTGCACCCTCTCCCTCCTCCTGATGTAGCTACAGCAGCACATCTTTCGTTCCAGTTCTGGATGCTCAGTTCTTTAGTTGCCTCACCCTCAGGGTCCCTGCTGCTTGGGGCGCTGGTCAGGGTTGACTTAAATATCTGCCTCTCCGGAATCCAATAAGCCCCCTTTCCCACGCCCACAGGGATCATTTGGAGAGAAGCAGCTTTTTCTCATAAATGCTTAAAACAAAAAAAGGTTGAATAACTCTTCTTTCACTGCACAATGGAAATATTAAACACTTAAAAAAAATGCTCTCCTTAAGCTTTCATTTTTGGATACATTCCCACTCCCCGTGCACCCACCCCCAACCATTCTGAAGGGGGCTACCTTCTATGCCTCAAAAGTGACTTACTATTCTTGGCATCAGCCTCCAATTATTCCAAATCCTTCGGGGTGAGGCCACCTCCAGTGATTCCCAGGAGAATATCTGACACAATTCTAGCTAGAGAAGAGAAAAAGACAAAAATAAAACCCAAGTTTTATTTGTAGCTGGGCGTCTCACCACAACAGTAGATGACTTTCCTGGGTGAATATTAAAAGAGTACCCTTCATTTACAGCTACAGGTTCAGACAGGCTTGTTAAAAAACTAGTTTCATTACTTCAAAGAAACGCCTCTGTGCACTTTCCACACAGGCTTATGTAAGTGCAGAGCTGAGCAAAAGTTAATTAAGGTGATCAAACTATAAAAAATTCAGTGTGTTCGGCATCAAGAAACATGAATGTTTTAATTTAGAATATCTCCTTCTGTAGAGATGAGCTTGATTTGTTTCTCTGCTTGGACTACAGGTGCCTTCTCCTCTTCTCCTCCAGAACATTTTATTTTTCAATAATCTAAAGCTGTGTGTCATATTCTGGGTATGTGGCCCCAGGCTTTTATTAGGAGCATAGTCAATAGCACTCAGGGATAGAGTGCCACCTAGACCAGGAGAGACACCTGTGCCTTCTCTGATGTGGCTGCTTCTGGTTGAGTGTACTCCCTCTTGGCATTGCCTATTCAGACTTCAATAGCTTAATCTTCACCATGACAAGCATGGAAATTGGAATTAATTTGAATAAAGCTAATTCTCTCCTTTATGCCAGAGGACACACACTCCTCTTTTGCAAGGTGTGCGAGCATCCTTTGTCCTTATTTCCCCTCCACTGCCTTCTTCATCTCTCACACAGCAACCGCCTCCACAGTGGATGGAAATCTGGTATGGCAATGTCTTTCTAAGTCCTCCCAGGCAGAGCTAATTGTTCCATTCTTTTTTGTTTTTATGACATTTTGTCCACATCTCTGTAATAGCTCTTTTTAATACCACATTGTAATTTATTTCCTTACTTTCCCATTCCTCTAGACACTTGAGGTAAATGACCATTTCTTAAATGATTTTGTGTTCACTGTACCTAAGTCGGTGTCCGAGTAAAACAGAACCCAAAATAAGTGTTCATGGAACAAATGAACAAAAGAATTCTAAGATGGCGGCATTGAGAACATTCTATGATTTATACCACTCCTTCGTGGACTATATTGTTTGACCTACATTACATTTCGGGAGAGAGTAACTATCTGTGACTAAAAATAGCCACAGACTATCAGAGAGCTCAAGCCAGTGTTCAGCAATGTTTTTGAGGAATATTGTTCTTCCAGGGACCCAAGGCCCTTTTTCTGCAATTCAGAGGCTGAGAGAACAGAGTAATTGTGTAGGTATCTGCTCCTCTTTGCACTGGCAACATAGGAGACATCCTTTTCTTTGTATTTCCAATGACGTTCATCAGAGAAGTGAGGGAATTATCTTTTCCAGATTTGCCCTTGGCAACTAACCAAGTGAAACTTTTTTGCAGGGACAGAGCAAAAGGAAACAATAGATAGATACGGCTGGTTATAATAAGAAGAAAAGAGGATGTTTTCCAAATAGCCCATAAAATTTAGAGGATACATACTCCTCTACAGCCATCCAGCCTGAAAATTGAATAGTATTGAAAGTATTGATTTGTATAAATCAATATAAATATAATATAAATTTGTATAAGTAAAATGGCAGGTGGAAACTGGAAGCTGGGGTACCTTATACACACTGGGCATGTGAATTACAGTCATGCCTCGCTTAACAAAGGGGATATGTTCTGAGAAATGCATCTTTAGGTGATTTTGTCATTGTGTGAACATCATAGAGTGTACTTGCACAAACCTAGATGGTATAGCCTACTATACACCTAGGCTATATGGTTTAGCCTAATGCTTCTGGGCTAAAAACCTAAATGGCATGTTACTGTACTGAATGCTGTAGGCAACTGTAACACAGTGGTAGGTATTTGTGTATCTAGACATATCTAAACATAGAACAGGTACAGTAAAAATATGGTATAAAGAAACTAAAAACTGGTACACCTGTATAGGGCACTTACCATAATGGAGCTTGCAGGACTGGAAGTTGCTCTGGGTGAGTCAGCGAGTGAGTGGTGAGTGACTGTGAAGGCCCAGGACATTACTGTACGCTACTGTAGACCTCATAAACACTGTACTCTTAGGCTACACTAAATTTATAAAAAGTTTTTTTCTCCAATAATAAATTAACTTTAGCTGACTGTAACTGATACTTCATGAACTTTTTCATTTTTTTAAACTTTTTGACTCTTTTGGAATAACATTTAGCTTAAAACACAAACACATCATACGGTTGCACAAAAATATTTTCTTTCTTTCTATCTTTATTCTATAAGCTTTTGTCTATTTTTAAAATTTAAAATTCTTTTTAGTTTTTAAGCTTTTTTGTTAAAAACTGAAACGCAAACACACGTTAGCCTAGGCCTACACAGGGTCAGGATCATCAGTATCACTGTCTTCCACCTCCGTATCCTGTCTCACTGGAAGGTCTTCAGGGGCAATACTACACATGGAGCTGTCATCCCCTATGGATAACAATATCTTCTTCTGGAATATCTCTTGAAGGACCTGTTTGAGGCTCTTTAGAAAGTGTCAGTCTTTTCAGAAATGTGTCTACGGTGCTTTGCTTGGTTTGTTTTTTTTTCCTCATAGGTTTGCTTTTAAGCAAACAATGCACCATGAACAATCCTCTCCATTAATGAAAAGCTTTTGGTGTTAGGGTCCATGTTTTCAAACTTTGTAAGGATCTTGTTAAGTCTGAAAAAGCTTATGCTAAACCCTTCACTGTGAATTTCCTTGGAGGTTCTTCTTCTCCTCCTGCAGTTTCCTTTTCCTTGCCTCTTCTTCAGCTGTGCATTCCTATGCCAGTTTCAACAACTCCTCCCTATCATTTCCCCAGGAACCACCTCTAGGAGCTCCTCAATATCGTCCTCCTGCACTCAGGTTAGAGATGTTTGTCGTCTCAACCACAGCCTTGCTGATGTTTTGCACCGTCCTCATCCTTGGCAAATCCTTTGAAGTGATGGACAAACCTCTTGGGAATCTTCTTCCAGGTGCCATTCACACCTGCCTTGGTGACATCACCCCAAGCCCAAGCAAGGTTATTGATGCAGTCATAGATGTTGTAATCCTTCCAGAATTGCATCAGTGTCTTCTCAGTGTCTTCCTCAGTTGCGGCAATAACTTGGGCAAAGGCCTCCTCAGATAGCAGGCTTTAAAAGCTGCTATAACTCCTTGGCCCATTGGTTGGATCAAAGAGCTGGTGTTTGGAGGTAGAAACACCATTTTGATATTAGGATGAAGATCACAAATAAAAGGAGGATGTCTGAGAGCATTATCAACAATAAGCGAAATCTTGAAAGGTTTGTTATTCTCCAAACAGTACTTCTCCATTTCACTGGCATATCAATTCAGAAGGACATCATGAAAGAGATGCTGGGTCATCCATGACTTCTCCTTGCTCCTGTAGTACCCTGGCAGAGTGTCCTTACTGATATTCTTGAAGGTCCTTGGGTTCTCACTGTGCCAGATCAAAATGGGTTTCAATGTATAGCCTGCAACATTCGCTGAAGCAAGACTGGTTATCTTGTCCTTAAAAGCCTTGGAATCTGGCATTGATTGGCCTCCTTATGGATGAAAGTTCTTTCAGGCATCTGTTTCCAGAATAGGGAGATTTCATGCATGTTGAATATTTGTTTTGGCAAGTAATTTTCCTCCACAATTAGCTTATCTAGAGTTTCCAAAAATTGTTCAGCTCCTTCACATCAGCACTCACAGACACACCACTCATTTTCACATTATCTAATGAATAAAAATTCTTTTTTTTGACATTGCATATTTTTAATTTAATTTTTTTTCCAGTGGTGACTTTTTTAATAGACATTTTTTTAGAGCAGTTTTAGACTTACAGCAAAACTGAGCGGAAGGTACAAAGAGTTCCTTTGTACCTCCTGGTACCCCTCATACCACATCACAGCCTCCCCCACTATCAACATTCATATCTTTAGACTGTCTACATTAATTATTGATGTGATTTAATTTATTTTATTCTACTTTCTTTCTTTATTTCTTTTTTTTTTGCTGAGGAAGAGTCACCCTAAGCTAACATTCATTGCCAATCTTCCTCTGTTTTGTATGTGAGCCACCACCACAGCACGGCCACTGATAGAGTGGCATAGGTCTGTGCCTGTGAACCAAACCCAGGCTGCTGAAGTACACCTCCTGATCTTAACCACTAGGCCACAGAGGCTGGCCCATTTTATTTTATTTTTTAATTGATTATTTAATTTTTTATTGAAGTAACATTGATTTATAACATTATGTAGATTTCAGATCTGAACAGACATTTTTTCCAAAGAAGGTATACACATGGCAAACAGGCACATGAAAAGATGTTCAATATCACTAATTATCAGGGAAATGCAAATCAAAACTACAACGAGATATCACCTCACACTCATCAGAATGGCTATAATTAACAAGACAAGAAATAACAAGTGTTGGAGAGGATGTGGAGAGAAGGGAACCCTCATACACTGCTGGTGGGAATATAAACTGGTCCGTCCACTAAGGAAAACAGTATGGAGATTCCTCAAAAAAATTTAAGAATAGAGCTACCATATGATCCAGCTGTTCCACTGCTGGGTATTTATCCAAAGAACTTGAAAAAATGAATGCATAAAGATATATGCATCCTCATGTTCATTGCAGCTCTATTCACAGTAGCCAAGACTTGGAAACAACCTAAGTGTCCCCAAGAGATGAATGGATAAAGATGTGGTATATATACACACACAATGGAATACTACTTAGTTATAAAAAAAAGATGAAACCTTGCCATTTGCAACAACATAGATGGACCTTGAGAGCATTATGCTTAGTGAAATAAGTCAGATGGAGATAGTCAAATACTGTATGATCTCACTCATAAGTAGAAGGTAAAGACAACAATAACAAACAAACACACAGATACAGAAATTAGATGGATGGCTACCAGAGGGGAAGAGGGAGGGAGGAGGGCAAAAGAGGTGACAGGGCACATGTATATGGTGATGGATGGTAATTAGTCTTTGGGTGGTGAACATAATGCAGTCCACATAGAAATTGAAGTATAATGACGAATAACAATTCTTGAATCATTTAAACCACCCAGACATAGCAGTAAAATCAACATCATAGTTGGGTCCAGCCTTTTCTTTCAATATTGCAAACGAAGTTTGCTTTAGCCGTAATTGTCATGGTGCTGAGAGGGACAGTAGCAAGTGTCAGGTCTTCAATCCAGGTCATTAGAAGTTTCTCCGTGTTTGATATAGGCCCTTCTCAAATTTTTCTTAGTCTAGTTGCCTTCAGTGAAGCAGATTCTTTAACAGCTTTCATCACTTTGTTCTTTCTCTTCAAGATTGTAGCTTTGGTGGGATGGGACATGCCTGACTGGTGAGCAATAACCATCATTGATTTTCTACCTGTGTAGTCCTTAATCACTTTTAATTTTGTTTCCAGGTTAATCACTTTATGTGGCCTCTTACTGGACAACATTAACAGTGGATTTTGTATGCTTAGGGGTCATGATGAAGAAAACAACATGAGACTAAATCAAGCACAGGAGAAAATGATGCAATTAAGACACACAGTAAACATGAGATGTATGAGGCTGCTGCTGGTATAACACAGCATACTATTTTACAGTAAACTTTTTTTATATGTAGAAAGAATGCACTAAAATAATGATAAAAAAGTATAGTACAGTAAACACATAAACCAGTAAAGTAGCCATTTATTATCGTCATCAAGTATAATGTACTGTACATAATTGAATGTGCTATACTTTTACACAACTAGCAGTGCTGTAGGTTTGTTTACACCAGCATCACCACAAACACAGCAGTAATGCTTTGCGCTATGATGTTAGGATGGCTATGACGTCACTAGGTGATAGGAAAATTTCAGCTCTATTATAATCTTATGGAACCACACTTGTATATGTGGTCCGTCATTGACCAAAACATCATTTTACAGTGCATGATTGTACTAGTTTTTAGATTCTTTGCAACTAATATTTGTTTTATTGTTTAACCATCTGTATTAGTTTCCTAGACCTGCTCTAACAAAATAGCACAAATTTGGTGGCAGCAAAAATTTATTCTTTCACCGTTTTGGAGGTCAGAAGTCCAAAATTAAAGTGTTGGCAGGATTGATTCCTTCTGGAGGCTCGGAAGTAGAATGTATTCCCCACCTTCCGGCAGCTTCTGGCAATCCTTGATATCTCTTGGCTTGTAGACTCATCACACCCAGCTCTGCTCCATGTTCAAGTCAGCTTTCTCTCTGTGTGTTTGTGTCTCAACTCTCCCTCTCCTTTTCCTTATAAGGATACCGGTCACTGGATTTAGGGCCCGCTCTAAATCCAGGATGTCATTTTGAGACCTTTAACTTCATCAAATCTGCGAAGACTCTATTTCCAAATAAGGTCACATTCACAGATACCAGGGTTAGGAGCCGGACATATCTTTTGGGGAGATACAATTCAACTCACTACATCATCTATGGCTTTTAAAAATTTCTGCATTATATGAGAAAGCACATGTTAGATTTTATATATGTTAAGGATATGATTACAGAAGCAAAGTGAGAAGTTGATACAATTGTCTAGAAAATTCCAGAAAAATGCTCAATTTTGATTCATGTGGCTGAATATTTTAGGCCAAACATAATTTGAAAATCTGCATGATGCTCTTGGAAGATTCTTTTAGTCTTAAGAGATATGGAGTTGAGAAAAAGATAACATAATAACTAGGAGTAGGGTACACATCATTAGAGAACAGAAAGACAAGGCTTTTCAGGCTCAAAAACATTCTGAAGTTCTGGTGATATGTGAAAATGACTTGCAATGCTGCAAAATTACATGACCATGGATGTACTTTTTATTTGTTACAGTCTAGAATTTGTGCTTTTACCTGTAATTCAAATATTAATGGCAGTTAGTTGGTTAACATTTATTGAACTCTAGATCTTCAATTATGAGAGGATCAATAGAAGTCTTTTGCTCTTCTTTACCAGCTTCTGTTGGTCAGCGATGTTTATGTGATTGAGTAAGGTTTTGATGGCTTTGGTGTCAATTCCTTTTGACCATTTATTTGGCCTTTGATGGATCAGTATAGTGAATTTTCAATAACAATGGAGAATTGGATTTTCATTTTCTTAAACATAGCACTCTAATTTATGATACTTCTTCCAAACAGTGAATGACTTAATGAATTCTTCTAAAACACACTTTGCTTGGTTATGGAATAAATAAAGCAAATGTGTTTAACAAAATATACAGTTGAGTTCTCATGATTAAAAAGTGTTAGTTAAGGAAATTCTACAATAATGAGTCATTGTCTGAATAATTTGTTTTTATGACAGTGAAGAATAAGAAACCTTTTAAAATATTAAAGACCAAGGCAGTAAAAAGATCATGTTAAGCAGTTTTTGCCCTTTTTATTAACCAAAACACATGGAATATATAGCGCATTGTAAAAAAAAATCCGTGGTGCATTTGATGTCTTGGGTTTCTTAACTCATCTGGTCAATTTTGTACCAGAAAAGATTAGAAAAAGTGAATTCAGAGAAAGTGGAGTTGGAACAAATGTGTAGAGAAAGAAGGTAGAATCATTGGGGTGAGTATAAACAGAAAGATGGAGGGATTTGTGTGTGTGTGTGTAGGAAATGGATCATTGAATTGATTGTTGGCTAGAGATAAAAGTATAAATATCCTACCTTCTTACTGTTTCATTTTTTCTCCTCTCCAGCTTTTAACACATTCTGAAAAGTGTTCATATTAATTATTGAAAGCAATATTTATGTGATTAGACTGAATTAAATGTTATAATAATATGGCTAAATGGTATGGTAAGATTCAACTTTAGCAGAAAAGAGGTAAATTCTCTCATTACTTTTAAATATCTGGTTTGGAGAGGGAAAGACTACAGGAAAATGCAGTCTACTGTATCAGGAAAGATTGGTGTAAGGAACTTGAAAAATGATATCTCCCTAGCAGTTCTTCTTTACTGCATGTAGGGAAAGGAAAGTGTAATGAAGGGGACTGAAAACTCCATCTTTGTATTCGCACCTACACTTTTTCTCCATTAGGCAAGAACAAGTCCAAATAACTCTTGGTTAGGTTTCCAAAGAAGAGGTAAGATATAAAAAGGAAGCTTCGTTTATTAAGAAGTTGAACAGGGGCCGGCCCGGTGGTGCAGTGGTTAAGTGTGCACCTTCTGCTTTGGTGGCCCAGGGTTCGCCAGTTCAGATCCTGGGTGTGGACAAGGCACTGCTCAGCAAGCCATTCTGTGGCAGGCGTCCCACATATAGAGTAGAGGAAGATGGGCATGGACGTTAGTTCAGGGCCAGCCTTCCTCAGCAAAAAGAGGAGGATTGGCAGCAGATGTTAGCTCAGGGCTAATCTTCCTCAAAAAAAAAAAAGTAGAATAAAGGGAACACAATTCTTTATCATTACCATGGTGATTTATGATATAGAAACCAAAGAGCCCTAAGTTAAGCCAATTCTAGAAAGTGGAAAGAATTAGGAGGTTGGGCTCTAGTCCAACAACAACTTTCCCTAGTTCAGTGGGTGAATGCTGGCAAACTACCACATTTTTCTGAACCTCAGTTACCTCCTCAGTAAAATGAGGGGACTGCTGCAGATGAGAATATCATAATGTATGGCTGAATGAAAAGTACTAATAAAGTCAAAATTGTGCACTTAATTTGACCTTTAAGTAGAATAGTGATATCATTAGTGTTTTTAAATTACATTTAGGTTTTTGGAAATATTATCCATTGTTTACAATGGTGCTTGTGCAAGAGAAGATGAATTACCCAAAACTTATCACCATTGTTGGGAAAACAGCTAAAACTTCATGGTTCTCCTAGTTAAGGAAAAATTGATATATTTGACTACTTAACTATAAACAAAGTAAAAGAAAAATCACAAATGTTGAAAAACTATTTGCATCTTATATATTTCTTATATATAACAAAGGTACTAAAAACAGGAAAGAGAAAGACCAATGGTGACAGAAAAATGGGCAAAAGATATGAGAGGCTGTTCACAAGAAGTGAAAATGGAATTTAATTGTTCTCAAAGATATTTAAAGATGCTCAAACTCACTTATAATAGAAGAAACACAAATTAAAACTGTATAGAGATACTATTCTCACCTATCGGATTGGCAACAATCCAAATGTTTGGCATTATATTCTGTTGGCAAGGTTATTATGAAACAGGCACTCTCGTATAGTGCTTGTGGGAATCCAAAATTGTTATATACCCTAGGAAAAGAAGTTTGGCAATATTTTTCCAAATTACATATTCGTTTACTCTTTGATCCAGCATTCCAGCTTCTAGGAATATAATCCAAGAATACACTATCATAAATAGAAATGACATCAGCCAAAGATTATTCATTGTATTCGTGTATATAATATGTGTTGTATATGTATAATACAGTAAAGAATTACACATATATAATTACATATATACATAAATATATATAAATGCAATTACCTATTTATGTAATAGTAGAGAAAAAATAAAACACAGTCCAAATGGTATGGTACACCTCACAGTGGAATACTAGGTAGACATATAAAGGAATAAGGAAAATTCTCTACACACCAATATGATGTTATGTCCAATGTATTGTTAAATGAATAAAGGAAGGTGTAGAATGATATATACATGTGTGTGTGTATATATATATGATATGTCACCTTTTGTGCAGGAAAGGATGTGTGTGTATATTTGATTATTTGCAAAAGGAAATACTGAAAGGATAAGCTAAAATTAGCATAAATGGCCTATAGGGAGGGATGGAACACAGTAGATTAGGGAGAGTATGGAAATAAGACTTCTTTAACATATTTAGTTATACAGTTATTCAGGATTGTGTAAGTATGTACACATTCACAAAATAAATATTAAAAAAACAATATTTAAAAATTGAAAAAACACTAAAATAAATGTCTGAATGAATTGCAAGTTGTAGAAAAAACTGTTCAAATAAAAGGATTATTTCAAGTGACTTCAGAGCTTATTATTTTGATTATACATACAAAGTATATTCTATAGACATATGTTCTAAGGTCATATATTTTAAAGACATATAGAGATGCAAGTAATTCTTAAACTTCATTCTATAGACTTACTGTTAGTACTAATATTGGTAGAATTATTTAAAATAATTATAGGTGCCGGCCTGGTGGTACAGCAGTTAAGTGCACAAGTTCCACTTCTCAGCAGCCCTGGGGTTTGCTGATTCAGATCCTGGGTGTGGACATGGCACTGCTTGGCATGCCATGCTGTGGTAGTCGTCCCACATATAAAGTAGAGGAAGATGGGCATGGATGTTAGCTCAGGGCCAGGCTTCCTCAGCAAAAAGAGAAGGATTGGCAGTAGTTAGCTCAGGGCTAATCTTCCCCCCCCCCAAAAAAAATTAAAACTTTAAAAAAAATAATAAATAAAAATAAAATAAAATAAAATAATTATATAGAGTGACATCTACATCATCGTGGAGTGAGTTATTCCCTTAGTCTCTCCCCTTTAGGTTACAACTAAATGGACATTCATTAACCAAGAGGATTCCCTGCACAGCACCACAGGGCTTCTGAGAGATCATTGCAGCTATACACCAGAAGGTGAGTTGACTAGATCCCTAGGAGGCAATGGAAATAGGTGAGCACACTCCTCCCCCTTCCCAGTGGCAGTGAGCCAGGCCACAGATCCTCACACAGTGGCTGGTGTGACAGTCAGAGGAGGCAGGGACAGCTCAGCCTGTGCCAAGGCTTTAGAGTTGCAGCCCAGCCTGTGGGAGCACCAATTGTGCCACTGCAGCCTCGCTGGTGGGAATTCTCTACACTGAATGATGGTGGCTCAGCCCCTGAGGAGACACAATCCACTGAGCACAGCAGCCAGCAGGATCTACTGAGTGGCAGCTAAGCCCCCATGTAGCCTGCCTAGCATGAAGCTGCTCAGCTGGTCCCCTGCTGAGCACAGAGTCCCACCTATGGTGCCCAAACTGCCTGCCCAGTGCAGAGGCCCTGCCCACATGATTGCAACCTGCAGAGTGGCTGTCTGTCCAAACACAGAGTAGCTCAACCCACACAACTTCCAGCAGACAGTGTAAGATCAGAAAACACAGCTCCTACTCCCCCCACTAGCAGGAGCATGTAGCATCTGCAGCTTGATACTATCACGAACATGACGGCAAAGGATCAATTTGTCAAACACCCTGAAGAACTATACTAACACTTCAGAGCAGAAGGAAAATGACAAGTCTCTAGAAACCAATCATAAAATCACAGAAACTTACACTCTAAATGGCAGAGAATTCAAACAGTTGTCATAAAGAATCTCAAAGAGTTACAAGAAAGCTTAGAAAGACAGCCAGTGAGCTCAGGAATAAAATTAATGAGCAGAAGGAATATTTCACCAAAGAGATTGAGACTCCAAAAAAACAAAACCAAACAAAACTTTGGATGTGGAAAACACAATTAATGAAATAAAAAATTAAAAAATAGAGCTAATCTTACGGAGGAAAAAATTAGGGAATTAGAGGACAGAACTATAGAAATGCTACAGGTGGAGGAGGAGAGAAAACCAAGATTTTTAAAAAATGAAGAAACTCTTCAAGAAATATCCAACTCCATTAGGAAAAGCAATATAAGGATTATAGGTATTCCAGAGGAAGAAGGGTGGGAGAAAGGAGCAGAGAGCCCGTTTAAAAAAATAATAGCTTAGAACTTCCCAAACTTGGGGAAAGAACTGGACTTACAAGTACATGAAGCCAATAGAACTCCTATTTACATCAATGCAAAAAGACCCTCTCCAAGGCATATAAAATTAAAACTGGCAAAAGTGAGTGATAAAGCAAAAATATTAAGGGCAGCAAGGCAAAAGAAAAAGACCTATAAAGACACTTCTATCAAGCTTTCAGTGGATTTCTCAGCAGAAAACTTACAGGTTAGGAGAGAATGGAATGATATATTCAAAATACTGAAAGACAAAAGCTTTCAGCCAAGAATACTCTATCCAGTGAAACTATCCTTCAGATACAATGGAGAAATAAGAGCTTTCCTAGATAAACAAAACCTGAGGGAGTTCATTGCACTAGACTTCCCTTACAAGAAATTATGAAGGAAGCCTTCCTACCTGAAACAAAAAGGCAAAGATTTACAAAGCTTTAAGCAAGGAGGTAAATAGACAAAAATCAGAAAATTGCAGTTCTTCATCAGAAGAGGTTAGCAAACAATTATAACATAAAAGATAAAGGGAAGGAGCATCAAAAATAACTATAAACACTTCAATTAACAACACATAACTCACAACACAAAAAGAATAACTTATGACGATGACAAATCAGAGGGGGAAAAGGAAAGGAATGGAACCTTCTTAGGCTAATGGAGACAAGAGGTTATCAGAAAATGGATTATCACATCTATCAGGTCTTTTATACAAAACTCATGGTAACCACTAAGCAAATAATCAGAATAGAGCCAGAAATCATAAATAAAAAGAAAACTGAGAAAACTATCACAGAAAACCACCAAACTGAAATGACAGTCAGAAATACAAGGGAAGGCAAACAATGGAAACATACAACAACTGGAAGAGTTGTCATAAAGAGATAAAATGGCAGTATTAAGCTCTCATAGATCAATAATCACTCTAAATGTAAATGGGTTGAGTTCTCCAATCAAAAGACACAGCGTAGCTGGGTGGATTGAAAAACAGGATGCAACAATATGCTGACTCCAGGAAACACATCTCAGCTCTGAGGACAAACATAAGCTTAAAGTGAAGAGATAGAAGATGATACTCCAAGCAACTGGCAAGAAAAAGAAAGCATATTTATATCAGACACACCAGACTTCAAGATGAAAAAGACAATGAGAGACAAAGAGGATCAGTATGTAATGATAAAAGGGACATTCCACCAAGAGGACATGACAATTATGAATATATATGCACCTAACACAGGAGCACCAAAGTATATAAGGCGACTGTCAACAGACCTAAAGGGAGAAACTGACAGCAACACAATAAAAGTAAGGGATCTCAACAGCCCAATTGCATCAACGGATAGATCATCAAGACAGAAATCAACAGGGAAACAGTGGCCTTAAATGAAACATTAGAGCAGATGGACTTAACACACATATGTAGAACATTCCATTCAAAAACAGCAGAAAATTCATCCTTCTCAAGTGCACAGGGATAATTGTCAAAGATAGATCATATGTTGGGAAACAAGGCAAGCCTCAATGAATTTAAGATTGATGTCATCTCAAGCATCTTTTCTGACCACAATGCTATAAAACTAGAAATAAACTACAAGAAAAATGCTGGGAGAGTCACAAATATGTGGAGACTGAACACCCACTGGATAAATGAAGAAATCAAAGGAGAAATAAAAAAAATACTTAGAGACAAAGGAAAATGAAAATACAACATACCAACTCTGATAGGATGAAAGAAAAGTGGTTATAAGAGGGAAATTCATAGTAATACAGCCCTATCCCAACAAACAAACAAAAAATCTGAAATAAGTAATCAAACTACACCTGATAGAATTAGAAAAAGAAGAACAAACAAAGCCCAAAGTCAGTTGAAGGAGGGAAAAAATAAAAATTAGAGCAGGAATAAATAAAATAGAGACTGAAAAAAAAAAACAATAGAAAGGATCAAGGAAACTAAGAGTTGGTTATTTGAGAAGATAAACAAAATTGAAAAACCCTTAGCCAGACTTAGTAAGAAAAAAAGAAAGAAGGTTCAAATAAATAAAATGAATAAAATTAGAAATGACAGGAGAAATTACAATAGAAATACAAAGGTTATAAAAAAATACTATGAAAAATTATATGCCAAAAATTAGATAACCTAGAAGAAATGGATAAATTCTTAGACTCATACAACCTCCCAAAACTGAATCAAGCAGAAATAGAGAATCTGCGTAGACCAATCACAAGTAAAGAGATTGAAATAGTAATCAAAAATCTCCCAAAAAAGAAAAGTCCAAGACCATATGGTTTCTCTGGAGAATTATAGCAAACATTCAAAGAAGACTTAATACCTATCCTTCTCAAACTATTCCAAAAAATTGAAGAACACAGAACGCTTCCCAACTCATTCCATGAGGCCAACATCACCTTGATACCAAAACCAGGCAAAGACAATGCAAAGAAGGAAAATTACAGACCAATATTGCTGATGAACATAGATGTAAAAATCCTCAACAAAATATTGGCAAACAAAATGCAGCAACACATCAAAAGATGATATACCGTGATCAAGTGGATTTATATCATGGATGCAGGGATGGTTTAACATCCACAAATCAGTCAACTTGATATACCACATTAACAGAATTAGGAGTAAAAATCATACGATCATCTCAGTAGATACAGAGAAAGCATTTGACAAAATCCAACATCGACTTTTGATAAAAAAAACTCTCAATAAAATGAGTATAGAAGGAAAGTACCTCAACATAATAAAGGCCATATATGACAAACCCACAGCTAACATCCTACTTAACAGTGAACAGCTGAAAGACATCCCTCTGAAAACAGGAACAAGACAATGATGCCCACACTCTCCACTCCTATTTAATATAGTACTGGAGGTTTTGGCCAGAGCAATAAGGTAAGAAAAAGAAATAAAAGGTATCCAAATTGGAAAGGAAGAGGTGAAACTCTCACTGTTTTCAGATGACATGATTCTACATACAGAAAACTCTAAAGAATCCACCACAAAACTATTAGAAATAATCAACTACAGCAAAGTTTCAGAGTACAAAATCAACTTACAAAAATCAGTTGCATTTCTACACACTAGCAAAGTACATAGAACAACAAACTAGCAGAAAGAGAAGCAAGAGAATCAAGAACACAATTCCATTTACAATCAAACAAAAAGAGTAAAATATCTGGGAACAAACTTAACCAAGGAGGTGAAAGACCTATACACTGAAAAGAACAAGACATCATTGAAAGAAATTGAAGAAGACATAAAGAAACAGAAAGATATTCCATGCTCATGGATTGGAAGAATAAACATAGTTAAAATGTTCATATTACCTAAAGTAATCTACAGATTCAATGCAATCCCAATCAGAATCCCATTGACGTTCTTCATGGAAATAGAACAAAGAATCCTAAAATTCACATGGAACAAAAGACCCTGAATAGCCAAAGCAATCCTGAGGAAACCGAACAAAGCTGGAGGCATCACAATCCCTGACTTCACAATTGACTGCAAAGCTATAGCAATCAAAATAGCATGATATTGGCACCAAAACAGACACATGGATCAATGGAATAGAACTGAAAGCCCAGAAATAAATCGATACATCTATGGACAGCTAATCTTTGACAAAGGAGCCAAGAACATAAAATGGAGAAAGGAAAGTGTCTTCAATAAATGGTTTTGGTGTGCTGGCCTGGTGACATAGTGGTTAAGTTCATGCTTTACGCTTCAGAGGCCCATGCTTTGTGGGTTCGGATCCTGCGTGTGGATCTACACGCTACTCATTAAGCCATGCTCTGGCTACATCCCACATACGAAAATAGAGGAAGACTGGTATAGATGTTAGCTCAGGGGCAATCTTCCTCAAGCAAGAAGAGGAAGATTGGCAAGAGATGTTAGCTCAAGTCCAACCTTCCTCACCAAAAAAAAACCCCAATAATGGTGTTGGGAAAATTGGGCATCCATGTGAAAAGAATAAAAGTAGACTATTATCTTACACCATCCACAAAAATTAACTCAAAATGGATTAAAGACTTGAATGTAAGACCTGAAACCACAAAACTCCTAGAAGAAAATATAGGTAGTACACTCTTTGACATTGGTCTTAGCAGTATCTTTTTGAATACCATGTCTGCCTGGTCAGGGGAAACAAAAGAAAAAATAAACAGTTGAGACTACACTAAAAAGCTTCTGCAAGGAAAAGGAAACAATGAACAAAAAATGAAGAAAACCCACCAACTGGGAGAAAATATTTGCAAATCATATATCCTACAAGAGTTTATTTCCAAAATATATGAAAGAACACATACAACTCAACAACAAAAACACAAACAACCCAATCAAAAAATGGGCAGAGGATATGAACAGACATTTTTCCAAAGAAGATATACAGATGGCCAACAGGCACGTGAAAAGGTGTTCAACATCACTAACTATTAGGGAAATGCAAATCAAAGCTACAATGAGTTATCACCTCATGCCTGTCAGAATGGCTGTAATTACCAGGAGAAAAAAAATAATAAATGTTGGAGAGGATGTCGAGAAAAGGGAACCCTCATACATTGGTGGTGGAAATGCAAACAGTATGAAATGAAAACAGTATGGAGATTTCTCAAAAAATTAAAAATAGAAATACTATATGATCCAGCTATCCTACTACTGGGCGTTTATCCAAAGAACATGAAATCAGCAATTCAAAGAGATTTATGCACCCCTATAGTTATAGCAGCATTATTCACAATAGCCAAGATGTAGAAGCAACCCAAGTGCCCATCAACGAATGAATGCATAAGGAAGATGTGGTATATATACTCAATGGGATACTACTCAGCTATAAAAAAAGATAAAATCCTCCCAGGTGCAACAACGTGAATGGACCTTGAGGGTATGATGTTAAACAAAATAAGCCAGACAGAGAAAGACAAACATTGTATGACTTCTCTCATCTGTGGAAGATAAATAAACACACGGATAAAGAGAACAGATTAGTAGTTACCAGAGGGGAAGGGGATTGCAGGGGTGGTGACAGATAAAAATTAGACTGTTGGTGCTGAGCACCATCCAGTCTATACAGAGAGTGATAGATAATAATGTACAACTGAAACTACACAATGTTGTAAACCAGTATGATCTCAATAAAATAACTGAAAAAAAAAGAAAAAGAAAAAGCTTGTGCTGGCCGAGTCTGAAGGTGGCATGGGACAGCCCAATCTAAATTCCATTAGCCCCAGGATGTCCATCCACTAAGGAGCAATATTTCAAGTTACCAGCCCAATGCTGAGTAATGCAATAACATGATGGAGAAGTGCTTTGCAAATGGAGAGGCCCTGTGTTGGGGGCAGTTATTATTATGGCTCTTATTATTATTGGGTTGGTCTTTATAAAAGAGAGGTGCTAGGGACATAAATTGATTTTAATAAAGCCAATTCCCTCCCAAAATAATAATTATACATACATCGTGGGATAAAGCAAAAAGTATTTATGTTAATATTTCTAGGAACCAAGATATTCAGTGTTATAGAAAAAAGACATAGTACAAATTGGAAAAGGTTAAGGAAATTTTATAACGTTAAATTTAAATTGGAAATATGAGCACAAAATTTTTTTCTCTATAAATACATATTTCCAATCTCTGACCACATAAAAGACCTAGAAGCAATGATAACCTCACAGCCATTAGTTTCCCTAGCACTTACATTGTGTCTATAAATAAGATTTATTAGGAAATGAAATCAGATTTTTGGAGGAATGGCTGATTCTAACTCAGGGATGAGAAATGTCTAATATAATTCTGGGGCATCTTATAGCAAAAGGAAAGGATGTTTCAAAGACTAATAGAGTCACGTCAAAAAGGCACAGGAGCCAGTATGAAAAGGCTCCCATTTGCCAAAGATGGAACAATTTGAACATAAAATAAGTAATGACTGCAATTGATTCAAAGACAACGACTAGAAAACTCATAAATTCACAATAACACTAACAAAAAGAGCTAGCCTCTTCCAAAAGAAAATCCACCTCCCCTCCTAAAAAAACTCCCTTCATTGTCACCATTTGAAGTAACTAGGGCACCAGACTGTGAAAATTGATAACTAAAGGATAAGACTCTGGCATTCACCCTGCCTAGCACTCATCAGAATGTTCGAAGTTCTTCTTCACAGGATAATTCAAGCTGATAAAAGTGAAAGGCACCCCAGTTCCAATAATCTTTCATCCCACCTGGACCTCCAAGTATTTGATCCTATTGTGTCCCTCACCCTCATGATTTTTTCCATCCCCTCCACTCCTAGTTTAAAATCCAAGATCAATCAGAATAATTATGTTGCCTACACATGGACTTCCCTTGGCCTCTTTCTTAGGTTGTCATGAAACCACGGCTTAATTAAATTCAAATTTCCCCTACTTATGCATCCACATAGCTGAATAATGACTGGAGAAAAACTGTATAATCACTCTGACATCTCAATTTAAATTTGTGACCACAAACTTCAAGTAAGGTCTTAATTCTGCCTATCAATAGAGTACTCTTGTCTAGTCCACCGACTTTTGTATTAAGTGACTATTTCACACCTTCTCCTGTATTCTTATACGTCAGCATCTTCTTCATTAGCTGTATACTCTTCTGATTACCTTGCTTCCTTCTTAACTTGGAAACTGAAGCAGTTAAAGGAGAACATCTATAGACTCCTATTACCATATCGACTCATTTGCAATCTCTATCTCATTTTTACTAGATCTGGGGCCCCTGTTCTGGGGCTTCACACTTGAGTCCCTGTTTTAATCCTTCTCCAGCTCTATCCCTCTCCATGAAGTCAAAGGTCTGCAGGGCCAAATGGGCATGTCCACCCAAAAGGCTCATTTTATCTTCTAGACCATGCTCTGCACATCCAGGACCCTGGAATACCTTGTCTAACGTGCCCAGTTACAGATACTGTGATAACCCATTCCCATTCCCATTCCAGAATGGAATGTGTCCATTCTGAAGTGGGCAGACCACACTCTGTTATGTGTAGGTACCAGCCAAAGGCAACCCAAGGGATTCTCAAGGGGTAGCCACATGTGAGAATGTGTATGTGTTGTAGATGGATATGTGTGTGCAAGCCCTGGAGGAGCAGGAAGGAGCCAGGATTGGGAAGACAAGGTGAAGCAGGCAGGGATTCTCCATTTGTACTCCTGTGCTGAGCCTCTGTTATTTAATCAGGGACAATCACCCCTTGCAATTTTCTTTTTACTCTCTCATTTGTTAAATTTTCCCTTTCTATGGATCATTCCCATCAGTCCACAAAGGTTCCGTTAACACTCTCACCTTATGAAAAACGAAACAAAACTCTTCTCTTAATCCCCCTTCCCCAATAGCTACCGCCCCATTTCTTCGCTCTCCTTTCAGCAATCCCCTAGAAAGAATTGCTTGTACTCAATAACGCAATTCCTATACTTCTTCTTAACTGGAAAACAGGCAATTAAAGGAGAACTTCCATAGACTCCCAACACCATATCTAGTCATTCGCAATCTCTCTCCCTTTTCTAGCAGTACTGGGGTCCTTTTAGCTCTTAAACCCACTCAATCAGGCTTTTACCACCACCATTCCACCAACATGGATCCTGGCAAGGTCATGTCAAACCCCTACATTACTAAAGCCATGTGGTCACTTCTCAGTCCCCACCTTACTTGGTCCAGCTGATCAATTCTGCCTCTTTGATACACCTTGTTTGGCCTGAAGACATCTCACTCTTTTGGTTTTACTACTAATTCACAGGCTCAGTCTGCTCTGCTGGCTCCTCCTCTCCTCCCCGGCAGTTTAGTGTTGGTGTGCACCAGGGGTTAGCCTAACAGTCTCCTGTTATCAACATTTACACTAACTCCTTTGGTGTTTTATTTCATTCTCATGGGTTTAAACACTCTCTATATTCTGCTGACTACCTCAAAATATACATTGCCAGCCCAGGCCTCCTTTCCAAATTCCAGACTCATATATCCAATTCAATGCTACCTTTTCCCGTCTCATAGACATTTCAAACTCATGGGTGAAAAATTGAATTCTGGATTTTCAAACCTATTCCCCCTTTCCATCTCAGTTAATGTCTGGTCCATCCTTCTGGTTATTCAGACTCCAACCTCCCTGCTCCCCTGCCCCAAATCATCCTTGATTATTCTATTTCTCTCATAACCTACAGACAATATATTAGGAAAATCTTCTGCCCTATTTATCTGACCAATTTTCACCACCTCCACTGCTAGCAGCCTGGTCCTCTTCATTATTATTATTCTCTTGGATTTTTGCAATAGTCTCCTAAGTGGGCTCCCTGCTTCTGCCTTTACTCGCTTACAGTTCATTCTCAACACCAGAGCCAGAGTAGTTCTCCTAAAATGTAAGTCAAATCATCTCACTCCACTGCTCAAAATCCTCTGCTGTCTTTCCACTGCGCTCACAAAGAAAATCTTGCCAATGAACTGCAAGGCCTTGTGTGATCTGCTCTGTTAAAATTCGGTCTCCTCTCCTACTACCCTTTGCCTTACTCAGTCAGCTCCTGGCATTCTGTCCTCTCTGCCGTTCCTTGGACATGCCAGACATACTCCTACCTGCCTTAGCCTAGGTTGTCTTTAAATCAGAGCCTGAGATAAACGCTTGCATGCAAGTAGTTATTTTGGAAGTGCTTCCAGGGAGTAAGCGTGAAGAACAGGGGAAATGAAACAGGGAAGCAAAGAAAGCCAATACAAGTCAATACAAGGCTACTCCAAGGAGCTTTATGAAATGCATCTTGGAAATGTCTACCTGGAAGGCAAGGGGGATGGACTTAACCATTGAATCCATCCCCCAATGGTCAAGGGTGGTCCCAGAGGCATAAATCCCTTACACTTCTGAGTTGTACATGCATGAGTGTCAAGCTGCTTCCAGTTAGAGAAGTCCTAGGGCAGGAACTGAGAAGTATATGCAGGTAAAGCTGATGGAAGCCAGCGAGGGACCAATCACTTAGAAGCGGGCTTGGAGGATTCCTGTGCTTGAATCTACCCCAAGTGAGCTGCCACTTCCCTACTGCAAATAAAGCAAATAAAGCATGAAGACAGAGTACGTCAGTATACTTGAGCTGGTCTACCAACGAGGATGGCCTAAATACTGGCTTGCTCATATCTGAGGCCAGTAGAGGGCAAGCAGGTCATTTATTGCTGCCAACACCCTAAATCCAATAATTAGTCAGTCAACAATCCTACACATTAAGTGCTCCTTTGTGATCTCACTCCTGGGACCACAAGTGACCAAATGCCCACGCTTTGGGGTCTGTTTTGGCTCTACACACTGGTTGGCTTCCATCTCTCTCAATGGGCACGGAGTCTATAGCTCTCTTATGACTACCCTCCAAGATGATGGCTCTAGTCACCAAGTAGGAGTTAAAAACAACAGCTGGATTTCATAGAGTGAACATACAGTGCATTCAGTGGTCCATTCCACGCTGTGAGCAACTTTTGGAATATGGAAAATAATTAGAATACTTAAGACTGCCCTCAATCAGAACTCACTCAACTTTCTCACTTTTTGGGGGTTCAGTTTTCCCCTCAGTAAAACATAGACAGTGGACGGGTAATTCTAGCACCACTTCTACCCCAGAATTTGATGAATAGCTTTCCGGAGCTATGCTCTTTTAGATTTTATTAAAAGTCTTCTTTCTGAATGTGATCTCTTTAAGCTTATTAAGTCTAATTTTCCTTGAACTCTAAACCACTAGGTGTGTTATTTATCTTTTTTTTTTTATAATTGACTCTAAGTTATTGCTCATCTACAGAAAGGAAGCAAATGTTGTTAAGTAGTTGCCATAATATTGCTGTTACGCCAACTTTAAACTACTGAAAGATTTCAGGAAGGTGCTAGACAATAAAGGCAGAAAAGAAGAGTGGGAGGATCTTTTGGCTTTTTAGAGGATTTGATAGTGGAGTGTCAGTTATCCAGAAAGAGATGGTTAGATGAGGGGCATTTTCTAGCACACTTCAAACTCATTTAGGCAATTTTGAAAATGATTTTGTAGTCATATAGGACAGAACCATTCTTGAGCATATTTTTCTTTTTGGCAGGAAGTAAAATGCAGGATGTTTAAGGTTGTTGGGAAGTACTGCAAATGTGAACCATTGAAACCCTCTCTCGACAAAACAGATCAAGGGAGACAGTTAAAAAAATGGCCTTTGGGCTCATCAATGGACACTTGGACACAAACAACAATGCTTCAGTATTCTGAGCAGCATTTAGGACTGGGGCTTTCTTGTTCTTGGGTAGAAACTGATTTGGTAGAATCTGTCTGTCAGATGACTGATTGGTAATATTTTTTGAATCACTTAATGGAGGTGAAACAGATAAAATAAATTACCTTTTTCTATTTCCAAAATGTTACATAGCTTTAGAACCGTTCCGTCACCAAACGAAAATATGTGGCTGTGAAATTAGCCTACACTTGTCATACAAATCTGTATACATTCCCAGGCTCAGACTCCAAAGAAATTAAGCCAGGCCTCAAATAAATACTTACTGAAGTAAGTACAGTGATGGTTACTCCCTAACCTAGAAGATGAGTTTCCTGAAAATCTTTCTGGAAAGAGTTGAAGAATAAAGATATAGCAAACAAAAGTGTAGGAGCGTCCTATTAAGATGGATACTTTAAAAAGGCTTCCAGATATTTTTAAGTTCACAAAAATGGAATGATAAAAAAAAAACTATTAAAGAAAGCCACAATGGGGGCTGGCCCAGTGGCATAGTGGTTAAGTTTGCATGCTTGGCTTCAGTGGCTGTGGGTGCATGGGTTTTGATCCTGGGCGTGGACCTACATACTGCTTATCAAGTTATGTTGTGACGGTGTCCCACATACAAAACAGAGGAGGATTGGCACAGATGTTAACTCACGGACAATCTTCCTCAAGCCAAAGGAGGAAGATTGGTAACAGATGTTAGCTCAGGGCCAACCTTCCTTACCAAACAAAGAAAGCCACAATGGTATTTTATACATATAAATCAGCAATCATGGTGCTATGCAATTAAGGTTTCCAATAAGATTCTTTGATTGTTTGAAGTTTTTTAGGGTGTCTATCCCCCATTTCAATGAGATTGTTGTAAATTTCTTTTGCCTTGTTACAAATAATATGAATGATAAGAGACACTATTTTAGAGTTAGGTTCTCCTTGCAATTGTTTGATGCCTTTGTGACTTTAAGACATGAATTTCTTCCTTTTTCCTGCATTTCTGGGTTCATCGTAATCCCAGAGACAGAGTAGATTGGGGTCTCAAATGCATTGAGTAATTTTTACTTACCCTGCATAATGGTGATCCACCAACTTTATGGACAATAGACACTCATGGTTGTTTTGTTTCTCCATCTTTTGTACTTCATGCCAGAGGTCATATTGTCACTTATTTTCTATGATGTTGCAGTGTCCTTTCTCCACATAGACTGGCACGTGCAAGCCTGAGCCCAGGCTCAGTGTCCAAGTTTGTTTGTTGTTTTTGCTAATTATCTCCCAAAAGAGTGACTTGCAACTTATATAGCTACAATTAGCATAAATTAGAATGCAAATCCTCATATTCAATTGAAGGAAATACATTCAAAAGAATATGCATGTATGCTAGAGTGCCACGTAAACAGTTGTAGTTAGGATGGGCTTACTATAGATTGAAAAGTAATAAAGTCTTCATTCCTTTCAGAGCTGCACAGCTATAGGATCTTATGACCTGATTCTTGGCTTACTCTCCTCTCAATTGACTGGACAATGGATTCCTCTCTATCCTACAAGTTCTGCCATCATCCTGGAAAATACCATTGTTAACTTTTGCAGCCACAAACCTTAGATTCACTAAATTGTTAACGCCACACAAACCCATCTCCAATCCTCTTTAGTCTCCTACACCCATGAGTCTATCCTGGAACTTGTCAGCTGGAAGATATGTCCTGAACTCTAAAAAATAATAATTAGGGAAGTAGTTTTAATTTAAGAATGAAATTGGTATTTTAACCTTTTAGTGATATACTGAAATATTTACAGATGAAACGATATTATGTCAGGTATTTACTTTGAAATATTCTGTAAGGAGGGATTAATTGTATAGGATATATAGAATAAAAGATTGGCGAAGAGTTGATAGTTTTTCTACCTACTGATGAGCACAGGAACTCATTATACTATTCTTCCTATTTTTTTATGTGTAGAATTTTCCATTATAAAAATATTTTAAAAACATTTCGACATCTTCCTACCATTTTTCTCACTAAACCTATTTATTGGGGCTACCAGGCCATTTATCTGTCTGTTTTCCTCCAATCTCTTAGCCCCATCTAAACTTTACTTTTCCCCTTCTTATTTCAGTTGCACTGTCACTGTCTTTTCCTCTCCTGTACTCTGACTTTGAGCCACCGAAGTAAAATCACACAATATTTAACATAAAAATATTTATTGATTGCCTAGTATGTTCCAGCAGGAGGTGGAGCGTAAACAAGATTAATAAGGTTCCTGCTCTCAGGGAGCTTACATTCTAGTGGAAGGAAGGCAGACAGTAAGAAAAAATGAAATAAACAAATAAGAAAATATCAAGAGAGTGATAAAAGTCCTAAAGATGGCAAAACAAGCTGAGGTGACAGACAGTAACTTCAGAGGTTGTCTTTTGATCATGGAAGGTCTCTCTAAGGAATGACATTCTCAGCTGAGACCTGAATTCCAAGATGGAGTCAGCCAGGAGAATATCACAGGAGGAATGCTGTAGGGAGAGGAAACAGCTAGTGCAAAAGGCTTCAGGCAGGAACAAGCGTGGCGTGCTGCATGGCCAGTGATAGCATCAAGTGGCCAGAACGCTGTGCAGAAGGCCAAATACTAATTTGTGACTGTCAACCTAAGCTGGGCCCCAACACTCCTTGACAGTCAACTTTCCTTTTCCCATTCTCAGAAAGTATTTCAAATCTCCGCCTCCCTGAAGATCCCCACTCTTAATAAATGAACTTACCTCTACTTTACAGAGAATACAGTCTTTCATTCTGGAACTTCCTCAACTTACAAAATTATAACTATAATTACTGCATCCAAATCCACCCTTCTTTTCCATCCCCTCTCAGGGAAAGAGCTGGAACTCTTGCTCAGACTAAAATTCAACCAGTGTCCTGGACTTGTGCCCGCCCACTGCCTCTCGCTTTTTCAGATCTCTCTTCCCTCTTTGAATATTCTCTTTATACTCTCTGTGGATTCTTTTTTGCTTCCACATAAAAAAGCAGACTCAGGTTCCTTTTCTTAAACTCTTAAATGCTTTGTTGTCCTCCTCCATCTTCCATACAGGTGTCCTGAGTTACCATTCTTGTTCTGCATTTCCCAGCTCAGCTTTTTAAAAAAATAGATTTTATTTTTTAGGGTAGTTTTAGGTACACAGCAAAATTGAGTGGAAAGTATAGAGATTTCCCATAACCCCCTGGCCCCTAGAGATTCACAGCCTCCCCTACTATCAATATCGCCACCAAACTGGCACATTGCTTCCAATCAGTGAACCTACATTAACACATCATCATCATCCAAGGCCCATAGTTTACATAAGGTTCACTCTTGGTCTTGTACATTCTGTAGGTTCTGACAAATGTATAATGATATGTATCCAGCATTATAGTATCATACAGAATAGTTTCACTGCTCTAAAAATCCTCTGTGCTCTACTTATGCATCCTCTTTCTCCTCAACCCCTGATGACTAAAGAGCTTTTTCTTGTCTCCGTAGTTTTGCCTTTTACAGAATGTCATATAGTTGGAATCATAAAGTATGTTGCCTTTTCAGATTGGTTTCTTTCACTTAGTAACACACATTTAAGGTTCCTTCATGTCTTTTCATGGATTTATAGCTCATTTCTTTTTAGTGCTGAATAATATTCCATTGTCTGGATGTACCACAGCTTGTTGATCTATTCACCTACTGAAGGACATCTTGGTTGCTTCCAAGTTTTGGCAATTATGATAAAGCTGCTATAAACATCCATGTGCAGGTTTCCGTGTGGAAATAAGTTTTAAATTCCTTTGAGTAAATACCAAGGAGCATGATTACTGGATTGTATGGGTAAGAGTATGTTTAGTCTTGTAAGAAACAGCCAAACTGTCTTCCAAAGTGGCTGTAGTGTTTTGCATTCCCTCCAACAATGAATGACAGCTTCTGTTGCTCCACATCCTCAGCAGCATTTGGTGTTCTCAATGTTTCAGATTGTGGCCATTCTGATAGGTGTGTGGTGGCATCTCATTGATCTTTTAATTTGAATTTCCCTGATGGCATGCGATGTGGAACATCTTTTCATATGCTTATTTGCCATCTATGTATCTTCTTCAATGAAACGTCTTAAGACCTTTGGTCTATTTTCAAATTGGGTTGTTTGTTTTCTTATTGTGGAGTTAATTAAGAGTTCTTTGTATATTTTGGATAGCAGTCCTTTATCAAATGTGTCCTCTACAAACATTTTCTCCCAGTCTGTAGCTTGTCTTTTCATCCTCTTGACAGTGTCTTTTGCAGAGCAGAAAAATTTAATTTTAACGAAGTCCAACTTATCGATTATTTCTTTCATGGATCTTGCATTTGGTATTGAATACCAGCCTATCTTTTTAAAGGAGTGCTTCTTTCTCCAGATTGCCTCATCTTTCACGCCTTCCTTAAGTCAGTGCAAGGTAGTACCAGGCCCTACCACTCCACTGAAATTGCTCAGACAAGTGACAAAGCTTAACAATGATTTCTTTCCCCTCTAGGTGTCAAATTCAAAGGACCTTTTCAATATTTTCATACTTAACCTTTCTGTTTCATTTTGTCAGATTGGCCAAGCATTTTTGACACTCTGTCCTCCTTTGGCTGACACAGCAACCCTTTTGTTGTTGTTTTCTTACTTTTTGGCATCTCTTTCCTGGTGTCCTTCATAGACCCCTTTTCCTCTGTCTGCGCTTTATGTTGGTGTCCTCCCCTCTTCTTTTTTCACTTTATATCTTTTCATTATTTGCTTTGATCCACCCCCCTGGTTTTAGTTGCCACCTATTTGTTGAAGACTCAAAAATATGTGACTTTAGCCCACGTACCTGTCCTGAGATCTAGTTTTTTTTGTAATTAAATACCTAGCAAATATTCTAAGCAGAACTTCACTTCAAACTGAATGTGTACAAAGCAGAACTCACATCCATTTCAAACCTGCTCCTCTTCCCACGTTCCCTGTCTTGATGGAAACACCGCCTGAATTCAACCAAGCTACAATTCTGGCAGTCGGCTTCAATTCTCCCTCTCTCCTCCCTCATCTCACATACGCCCCTAGCACGTCCACCCCTAGCACATCCATCCCTAGCACGTCCACCCCTAGCACATCCATCCCTAGCACGTCCATCCCTAGCACGTCCATCCCTGTGAGTTTTACTTTCTTAATATCTCTTGAATTCTCCCGTTCACCACTAACAATATCTTATTACTATGCTATTTTCTTTGCAATTCTACCCATGATTTTCACTGTTGAATAACCTTTTTAAAAGTTATTTGATAACATAACTTACTGATTAAGGCACTTCAGTAGCTCCCCATCACTTTCAGGATTAAAATGCAAACTTCTAACAGGCATTCAAAGCTCTAATGACCTGGCCCTTGCCTACCTTTCTAGCTTGGTCTTCCTATCACCCCAACTTTCCCCCTATAGTCCAGTTTTAATATACTACTTGCAACTCTTTGAATATGTCCTGCACTTACAGTGATATTGCATAGTGCCTGGGACCTGGAGGGAGCATTATAAATAATTGTTGATGAATGGATGTTAGTAAAGTATCAAAAAAATATACCCTTTATCCCTTCTCCAGTTGGCTAATTCCTACCACTCCTTCAAGACTTGGTACAAGGTTCATCTCTTCCAGAGAGCCTTTTTCACTCTGCTTTGTTCTTTCATCCCCATTGTCTGAGGTAGTTAGAACAATGCCTCTGTCCTCCAAAATATGTCCTCATCCTAGTCCCTGGAACCTTTGAATATGTCACCTTACTTGGTGAAAGTGACTTTGCAGATGTGATTAAGTTTGAGGACCTTAGATCGGGAGATTATACTGGATTATCTGGGTGGGCCCAATATCATCATGAGTCCCTAAAAAAGAGAATCTTTCCTGGCTGTGGGCAGAAAGAGATGTAATGCCAGAGAAGGATCAGAGAGATGTGATGTTTCTGTCTTTGAAGATGGAGAAAGGAACACAAACCAAGGAATGGGGCTAGGTGATAGGAGCTGGAAAAGGCAAGGAAATGGATTTCCCTCTAGAGCTGCCAGAAAGGAATGCAGCCCTGTCGACACCTTGATTTTAGCCCAATTGCTCTTGGGTCGGACATTTAACCTACAGAATTCTAAGATAATAAATTTGTGTTGTTTAAAGCCACTAAGTTTGTGCTAATTTGTTGCAGCAGCCATAGGAAACTAATATATCCTCTCCGTTGAGTTATCTGCCTCTTCTCTGTATTTACTTAACAGTGTGTAGTTACCTATTCTACTACATTCAAATAATTTACATGTTGTCTACCTCATTAGGCTGTGTGAAAATCCAAAGACTTCTGTCTGGACTGAATGCAATAGGTTGCACGTAACAGGTAAGCAGAAAATAGATGAATTGATAACCATGACATATGTAAGAAGAAGGTGCTGATGTGAATTTTTGCAAAAGTATGTTATAAATACAAAGAGATGTATGCATTATCAGAGATCTAACATTATGTGAAACAGAGAAAGACATTCTTTTATTTTTATTGAAATTTATTTGACATATGAGAAAAAGATTCTTTTTTTTTTTTTGAGGAAGATTAGCCCTCAGCTAACATCTGCTGCCAATCCTCCTCTTTTTGCTGAGGAAGATTGGCCCTGAGCTAACATCCATGACCATCCTCCTCCACTTTATATACAAGACACCTGCCACAGCATGGCTTGAAAAAGTGGTGCGTAGGTCCACGCCTGGGATCCGAACCAGCGAACCTCAGGCCACTGAAGAGAAGCATGCGAATGCCTACACCACCAGGCCAGCCCCAGAGAAAGAGATTCTTAACAGCACCTACATTAAATGATATGAGAGGGGCCAGCCTGGTTGCGCAGTGGTTAGGTCCTCATGTTCTGCTTTGGCGGCTGGGGGTTCGCCAGTTCAGATCCCGGGTGAGGACATGGCACCAATTGGCAAGCCATGCTGTGGCAGGCTTCCCACATATAAAGTAGAGGAAGATGGGCACCGATGTTATCTCAGGGCTAATCTTCCTCAGCAAAAAGAGAGGAATTGGCAGCAGTTAGCTCAGGGCTAATCTTCCTCAAAAAAAAAAAATGATATGAGAAAAGATGAAGAGTACCTCCTTCCTTAAAAATTACTTAAATATTTACTTCAGTGACAGATGTCTAAAATTCCTACATCTGAAATACATCCTACTGGATTAATAGTTTTCAAAGAATCTCTTATAAATGTAAAAGTAGCCAAATGGTAATAATTTGGCAGTATTTTCACCTAAAATTACCAGATTACTTGCTGACCACTAACCGAGAGTAACTGCTCCTATTGCATCTTTGGAGATCAAACTCATGCCAGTGGGCTGTTTAAATTATTTTGATTCAAAATTCAGAAGGAAAGGTAGAAACTTCTAGAGAGTCAAATATGTCAGAGTACCACTATGTTTTAAGATGTGAAATCAAGGGAGAAGGGCCCTGAAAACAAATAAGGAAAAGTCACGTACTCTGTTCTCTCACATAAAATGGTGAATAATTCAACATCAAAATCAGTACTGAATATAATTCTATAATTATCTTGCCTCCAGTCTGCTCAACAGAATTTTCCTCCAACTGAACCTTCTTTCACTCAAATAGCTATGGGCTTTCTTTCCAGAAGACACTCATGCAATCCAATGCACTGACTCCTTGTTTTTTAATGCAATCACACAACGGAAAATCTACATCCAAAGTCCTGGTCCTCAGGGCCCTTCATCACCTGGCCCTTGCCGCTCTCTCTAGCCTCATCCCCTTTCAGCCCTTCAAATGCCCCACTTCTGCCGGGAGGCCTTCGAACACTCCATCTGCCTGGAGCACTCTCCATCTACACTAGCTAACTCTGACTTACCATCCTTTGGCTCCCAGCTCAATGGTCAGCTTGCTCAGTGAAGCGTTCTTTTCCCCTTCGAGGAAATCACAGCTCCTAGTTATAAGTTCTCAAAATTCCTGTTAGGTGTTCTCTCAAAACACTTGTCACGGTTTTTGATTACATATTTTATGATGTTTTGTTCTTCTGCCTCCTCTTTTAGATTGTATGGTCCATGAATGCAGAGGCCTTTACATTCTCAGCACGGCTGGGCAATGTTATCTTTGGTTTCACTTACCTCACTGCCTTGAGTCTGTATCCCTGGCTGCTTTGAACTCAGATACGCATCCACAATCTAAAGATGGTGGGCCTTCATCCTGGTAGCTCATTAGAATCATCAGAGTGGTTTTTATAAATGGGCCTCTCCTCAGATCAGTCAAATCAAAATCTCTAGGGCAGTGGTTCTCAAAGTGTACGATACTGTTGACCAGCACATCTGTTTCACATAGGAATTCATTAGAAATGCAAAATCTTGTCCCCTCCTCCCACCTCCTGAATCAGAAATGTCACCAACCCCACCAGTCACATGATGATTAAGTAGGAAAGAGGTGATGAACATAATTCTGGGATGTGTTAGTTGCTTCTTTTGAGGGTAACTAGTTGGAGACATGATTAGACCTAGAATGGAAATCTCAGAGGTCAGGGAAAACTATGTGTGAAGATGCAAGAACCCCAAAACAAACTTCAGTTTGTGGAACCCAGAGTTTCTCAAACTTAACTGACTCTAGAATTCATCTCTGCGTGTGCGTGGGTAACACCTACTGGCAACCACACAGCTAGTGCTCTAGGGAGCACACTTTGGGAAAGACTGCTCTCTATAATGGTCGGTTACTGCTCCTGTAGTAAATCACATTTCCAATCACTCCATTAATGGCTTTTCTGCTACTTTCTTCTTTTTTCCTTCCTATGTATCTGGGACTATATCGAGAGCATCCGGGAGCCTTGGTGAGAGGGGTTGTGCCACAGAAATTGGAGCCATTGCTCATACCACTGACTTGTGCCTTCAGTACCTGGTTGAGCCCCATCTAAAACATGCAGTCTCCATTTGGTGATAGATGGCTGCTGGCCACACCCAGTTTTGCGGCTCAGAGAGTCATGCACCTCCTGGTTCATGATGGGCATCTCAGGGAACTTGCTGTCTTAACAGAGGTTGGTTTTCAAAGTTCAAGTATTTCTAATGTTAATTCATTTCACTTAAAACAGAAAAAGAGCAAATGATGCCTTTTAAATGCACAACACCAAAGATGCCTGCAAAGTCTATTTCTCTAGTTTTTAATCATTTTATTATTTCACAGCATATTTAACCAAATGGAGAGTAGTAAAGCTCTCCAGCTTTACTATTAATATCCACCGTACCGTCCAATTAGTCTAGGCACTTCGTCTAGATTCATACATGCAGAGCAGCTTCTTTTCCACACTTGCTCAGCCAAGCAAGATAAGAGACTGTAATTATAGAGAAATGTATCTTTTTTAGAGTCAAAACGTTCCCTGCATATTGTTTTGGTTCAGAAAATAGATAACTACAAAGTAAGCCAAATTTACTTTTACCTTTGCCAAATCATTTATCAAAATTTCAAAGGCCTTGCTGAGCTAAAGACGGGCGTGAAAATAAACTTAATTTCTTATTAAAATATTATAGCTTACACCTAAAATAAACATATAAAAGTCATTGAATTGGAGGAAATTTTAGTACAAGTAAAATATGTTTTTTTTGGTCTAGTTACAGCTAAGATTATAGCAGAATACTCCCATAATTTTGTATCTCATTATACTTATTGCCAGGACTCCAGAGAAGATTAGGCAATTGTTTTTCCTTACTCATTACTTTTTTTTTTCTTTTTCTTTTTTTTTTTTTTAACTGATCACCAGTATCTCAAAGAAAGGACTTCCTGGGCAAAGCCAGCAAGAACAGAGTTCCAATTCTACTGATATGTAGATTCCAGCTGTCTCTTTTAAATACTTATTTGTTTACTTTCTTACATGTCTTAAGATGTTATTATAATAGATCGGAATTCATGCTTACTTGTCATAAGAATTGTAAAAGACTTTGACCTTCTTGTTACTAGAGGCCATACTTTTTATTTATTTATCACCAATCTTGAACCTAGACACATTATGCGACTTAGAATTTTTCTGAAAAGTTAGTCTAAACAAACACACTGTGTCTATCCAAAGGGAATTTGAATCATGTAAATTGACAACCAAATAATATATAATGCTGATGAAATTTTTATGAGAAATGTGAAATGTGTATTGTTTGAGCATAAATAACAAAGAATAATTTTAAGGATGGTCTGGCAAGCAACTTGCAAACTGTATTTACACTATTGCCACATGGCGGCGCCGCTTCAGCTGATAAACAGAAGCGTCCATCATTACGTAAGCATCCTGGGATCCGCGCTATTGTTTATGGAATGGGGACTTGTTTGAGGGACTGTGGTGACTGCTATGCTGCTATTTTACCATTTCCATCACATAAAAAGGCATCCAAATATTATTTAAAGGGTGGTATTTCTTTAGTGTTGAAAAACAAGCTTTAAAATCAGTAACTTTGGAAAGGAAGTTAGAGGTGATGAAATGCTATGAAGAATTTCTCATAATTGTCATTATATGTTGTGCATATTTTTTTGAGAGCTCTGCAAAATATCAGAGATAATATTTCAAAAATTAAAATGAGACATTAAAGTAAAAAAAAGAAAGCACATTTGTTGTAAATTATTGATTCTAGGTAGACATTTCCCACCACATTCTCAACTTGAGAAAATTAGGCTTAAATTATCAAAGTTTTGAAATATGCCAAGCCTTCAGCAACTTGGTGCTTGTGTAAAACGCTACTTTCTAATATCAAAAGAGTTTCATGTTTTAATTTAAAAGTTATGAAGTTGCTTTAAAAGTAGAAATTTGGGTATATGAAACTGAGGAGGGAAAATGTGGTTTGAGCAAACCAGTATTTAATATCTTTCTGCCTTCACAACTCTTGCGACTGTTTATTTTTCTGTTTCTAATATCTACTCTGATTTAAAAACAAAAGGACTCAGAGAATAGGACAGTGGACAAGAAGAGAGGGCAACTGAAGACACGAAATAAGAAAACTGCCAGCGCAGAGTGCTTTTGCAATGGACAGAACCTTAAAGAAACTAATAATATGACAGAGCTCCCTCCACTCTCTTTCATGTTCTCAACTTTTCCACTCTAAGCCATAACTATCCCACTAGCGTACCTCTTCTACCAGCTAGGTCCCCATTTACCAAGATTTTACCGTCAAGCCCCCTAAGGATGCTATTGTTGACATATTTCTTCATGGATATTTTAGCTATCACAGATGTAAGCATTTTCTCCCTACAATATAGTCTCATCCATATTCATTAGGGGCTGACACACAGGTCCTGTCTGACTACCATAGCACTTGCAAAATATGTGTGTAAGAGCCACTAATAAATTTCTGGAGATAAGTAATAAACATGATGATTTTAGTTCCTAGATTAATAATATACCCTATGAATGATAAAGAAGTGTTGAAATAAATTATGGCTCACATGTTGGATGCCCTTGGAAAGCTGATTTAATTTAATTCTGTGTAGCAGCAGGATCTCCTGGAGACATTTTCTATAAACATCTCTTATTTTTGCTTGGTTTGGATTCCCCCAAGAAATGAACCTTTGGAGGATCCAAACTAATCAAGCTGGAAAGAAGGAAAGGGAAGGAAGAAAAGCAAAAAAAAAAAAGAAAAAAAGAGGTTTGTGTTAATGAGCAGTCTATTGCTATGTGCAACTGGGGTTCAATTCCACGGGGAAACACTTTGAGAAGCTATATGGAGCACCCCCAAGCCTGTCCCACTGGAGGACAGTAAGGTTGGGGCGTTTTTCCACTGATTCTCATGCTCTATTGTTTGAAAATTGTCCTTATGATCTTAACTCTTCAGCCCTCCAGTACTTCCTGGTCCTGAAGGGTTGAAAAACAATCTCAACCATAGAAGAGAGACAGACCCTTGAGGTGAGAAGGCAACTTGCCAGGTACTGTGTGCCTCAGCTTCAGGTGCACTCAGGTGGGCTGAGGGGGAGGGCAGAGGCATCACCAGGGCTGAGGGGGAGGGCAGAGGCATCACCACCACCTAAGTAAACACAAAATGTTAAAGTCTTAATAAGTGGAGTTTGGTCACAGACACAACACTAGAAATAGTCTCATCCTTGTTCCTTGCATAGATTTTCTTTTAGACCGATTGTTCCCCCTGCCAGTTTTGCCTCAAGTGCATATAATGATTTCCCAAGGCATTTCTCAATTTTTCTAAGTATTTTGGTCTTAGAATTCCTCTTCAGGAGAAGAGGTTCCAAAATATATGCAATGTCAAGTCTTAAAAATATAAAATAGCAAGAGTTATTACTACAGTGACAATACAATGAATTTGTAAAGAATCTTTAGAGGAAAAGATGGGTGACAAAGTCAATTTTATGAAGCCAGCAACTCCTATAGACATGCATGTAATACACAAAATGAAATCTTTCAGAATGTGTTTATTTTTTATGTATTTATTTTTTTGAGGGAGATTAGCCCTGAGCTAACATCTGCTGCCAATACTCCTCTTTTTCCTGAGGAAGACTGGCCCTGAGCTAACACCCGTGCACATCTTCCTTTGCTTTTTTTTTTTTTATATGTGGGACACCTGCCACAGCAAGGCTTGTCGAGCGGTGCATAGGTCCGCAACCAGGATCCAAACTGGTTAACCCCAGGCCAGAACATGTGAACTTAACTGCTGTGCAACCGGGACCACCCAAGAATGTGCTTATTTTTAACATCTGGATTACTAAAGATTGACTTAATTTTTATTCTATGTGTTATGTGCCAATTTAATGAATCACAATGTGCATCGTTAAGGAAAGAGCAAAATACGGCAGTGAATAGAAAGTTGGTATCTTTATCATCTTAATGTAATACCGTCTTTATACAGCAACAATTCTTCTTGAATCTGAACTGTTTAATAGAAAAATAACCTCCTTGAAATCATTTGGCTACTCAAGATTCGGAGTTATTTATTATGAATAATAACACAAATTGACCTTTTAGATTTTTCTTCTGTTTTAACGTTCCTTTCCATTGAAAGGGGAAAAAAAAAGTACATTCTTGGCTATTTTCTCTGGTATAAGGAATAATCAATGGAGCTAGTGGAAGTTTTTTCTCTCACATTTATTCCATCTCGATAGCAGGACACTAAAATGACGGGTAACACACCGAGCCTAAATCTCTGTCTTCCCTCAGTGCATTGTTGCTGAAGCTGTTACTTGGTCAAACTTCTTGCCTCTATTTTTTTCCATGACTATTCACATGCATATTAATAATTAATTTTCCATACCACTGCCAGATTAAATTCCTTAACTATTTTTTTATTACATTATCATCAAATTTAAGAAGATGAATACAACATCAAGCCCTACATCATCTATGTGGTTTACCTTGCCTATCATCCAAACTATGCTTCGCTAAGATTCTGACCATTCTCTTTTCAGAGTTTTCACATAACAAGTTTATGTCTTCTTCTCTTTGCCTTCTGTCATTCTGCTTCTAAAATCTAAAGGGAACATTGTCTTCTTTTCTCTTAAGTTTCAGCTTAAGTTCTGTATTTTCATTGACAACTTTTGATAGCAGGCTACACAGATTTCTCCTCCTTCAATTACCTTCTTGTTTATTGTGTACTGTGTACACTCTGCAAGAAGTATCTTGTACTTTTCCTATTTGCTAATAGTTTAAGTGAAAAACTTCCGGAACAATGATCCTCAAATTATAATGTGCATGTCAGTTACTTGGGGAGCTTGCTAAAAAGGCAGATTCTAGAGTCCCCACAGATAATTCTGATGAAGGCCTGAGAACAACTTAGTTCATTCTACATGTAAAACTATAATTTGTTCATTCTTTTCAGGCTAAATAAAATACTGCGTTATCTTCTCATCCTCTCTGAGTTGGTTGCTTAGTTGATAAAGGCCTGTCTTGACTACTGCTGGACCAATAACTGAGCCTTGGCCTTGAGATGTTTTTAGAATCTCAGAAACATTGATAAGGAGTGAACACTGCCAGTTGCCAGATAAATTAGATGCCACTTTGGATTGTAGACAATGATGTCATTTTAGAGTTGACTATCCACTGTAAATAGCTTTCAATGGGTTTGTTGGGAAGTTTCTTCTTTCTCTCCCCTACTGTGTTACCACCATCTCTAGATGACAGTAAAGTTTTCCAGTTGTAGATGGGAGTAAATTCTTCTGACCCAAGATGGTGCCTGTGTTGTTGGCCCAAGATTCTATTTCATAAAAATAGCCCTCTAGGAAGATAGCTAAATCTAGGTGAAGGAAAATAATAAAATTTAAGAGTAAAATCTTTTGCACTCAAGGAACAGGAAAATAGAATAAAACTCTTTATAAAATTAAGCTTATTTTCCACTGAATAGACTCAAAGTAAACCTTCAATATTTGCTTTCAACTACTTGTCTATTTATGCTTTCTATTAGGAAAACTTGGTTAAAATATACGATGGCATATTTCTTTGAAATAACTGTTTCAGATGATCTGTTCTTCTGGCTTATGTTTACACTTTTAATTCTAGCTTGAATCAATCCTGTGTGCAAGTCATGAGAGGCATACAACTACCCTATAGTCTCTTTTTCTTCCATCTGATTTTCAATTCAGAATTTACAACTTAAAGTTTTTGTATCAAATTTTAAAAATTTTGATATACATTTTTCCAACTTCTTTTGTTCTCTGCTAGTAAAAAGGAGCACCATAGTTTAATGACTTAAGTTTTGCTTTTTTCCATTTCTCTTATTGCATGGCACTGTGGATTTTTTTTTTAATTTTTATTTTTTGTTGTTTTTTTTTCTGAGGAAAACTAGGCCTGAACTAACATCCGTGCCCATCTTCTTCTACTTGATACATGGGATGCCTGCCACAGCATGGCTTGCCAAGCGGTGCCACATCCACACCCAGGATCTGAACCAGTGAACCCCGGGCCAGCGAAGTGGAATGCACGTACTTAACCGCTGCGCCCCTGGGCCAGCGCCATGGCACTGTGCATTTTACTTTTATCCTAAGACATTTAAAAATTAACATTAAAAGATATATTCTAGGGGCCAGGCTGGTGGCATAGTGTTTAAGTTCGCGCACCTTTATTCAGTTGCCCTGGGTTCACCAGTTCAGATCCTGGGCATGGACTTACACACCGCTTATCAAACCATGCTTTGGCAGGCATGCCACACATAAAATAGAGGAAAGTGGGCACAGATGTTAGCTCAAAGCTAAGCTTCCTCAAAAAAATAAAAAGATATATCATTTCTATCTAGATGAGAGAAAGGAATCAGTGATAGATTTCAAGATGGAATTTATTTAAAGAAAGAAAAACACTATGGTCTGAGTCACTTAAAATATGCATAAACCTGCTACAAGTATAATATTGGAGTGAGAGAAGAGAGATGATGATTTATAATGTTTGTTTTAGGTATTGAATGCATATTGTAGCATTAGAGAAATAGGTTCAGTTCTATGCTTCATGAATAGTGGGGTAAGATGGGCAGAACAGTCTGACAGATAATAGTCATTGAGTCATTTATTCATGAAGTAGGAACTATATAGAAGGAGAGGAAAAGGAGAGTGAGAATGTGACTACTGGTTGTCAGAATACACAAAAGAAGAATTAACAATAAGATTTATATAAAAGAGGGCTAAGTCTATTCCAGCCCCTTAAGGGAAGGAGAAGTTAAGATGGGAAATGGAACAAGATCAAAAGAGAACTAAAAATGTAAACCTATTTAGCAACTGTGCCAAAGATCCAAGGAACATGGGGAATTTAACAAGATTGTCTAAGTAGATGTTATCTAATCAGTATGAAGTATAAAATTCTAAATGTCATTATTGTTAATATGTATTAGGAATTAGAATGATTTTTTGCAGGGCTATTGTACATTGTATGCTTTTATGGAAAGTTGAAAATAAGGCTTGATTTCTGTCCTTATGGGTTTATGTCAGTCTAGTTCAACAAAAGATGACAGAATTACAGTTGGGTTCCAGGCACTGCATTGGCATTAGAAACACAAAACAGTGCTGAGGAAAATTAAGGAAGATCTGAATAAACAGAGGGATATAATATCTTTATGGATCAAAGATTCAATATTAAGACGTCATTTCCCCCTCAAATGACCTATAGATTCAAGATAATTTCAATCAAAATCTCAGCAGACGTTTTTGTAGAAATTGACAAGCTAATTCTAAAATTTGTAATGACATGCAAAGGACCAGAATAGGTCAAACCACCTTGGAAAGAATAATGAAGTTGGAAGCCATATACTACCTATCTTCAAAACTTGTTATAAATCTATAATAATTAAGACACTGTAGTAATGGTTCAAAAATAGTTATAGAACAATATCAATGGAAAATAATAAAGAATCCAGAAATAGACTCACATATATATGGTTATTTGAGTTTTGACAAAGATGCCAAGGCAATTTCAGTGGAGAAAAATATAGTCTTTTTAACAAATGGTGCTGGAACAATTGGATATCCACGTGCAAATAATGAACTTTGGTTCACACCTAGCACAATATATAAAATTAACTCAAAATGGATTACAGACCTAAATACAAAACCTAAATCTATAAAATTTCTAGTAGGAAATTTTCTGATCTTAGATTTCTTGGATATGACACCAAAGATGTTGACCGAAGATTTCTCAGATACAACACCAAAGCACCATCCATAAAAGAACAAATTGATAAACTGGATTTGATCAAAAGTAAGAACTTCTGCTCTCCAAAAGACACTGTTAAGAGAATGAAAAGTGACAATAGACTGGGAAAAATATTTGCAATATACATATCTAGTAAGGTACTTCTACCCAGAATGTATAAAAATGCTTAATACTTAATAATAAGAAAGCAAGCAGTCCAATAGAACTAGTCAAAAGATTTAATAGATTCTTCATCAAAGATTTATGGATGGCAAGTAAGCATATGAAAAGATACTCAACATCATGTAAATTAAAACCACATTGAGATACCACTATACATCTACTAGAATTGCTATAATTAAAAAGACTACCCATATCATGTGTTGGCATGTGGAACAACTGTAACTCTCATAAACTCATGGTGGGCATGGAAAATGGTACAACCAGGTAGGAAAACAGTTTGGCAGCTTCTTAAAAAGTTAAACATATATTTACCTTAGAATCCAGCCATTCTACTTGTAAGCATTTACACGAGAGTAATGAAAGCATATTTCATATACATATTTGAACAAGAATATTCATAGCACTTTATTTATAATAGACATAAACTGGAAGCAGCCCAAATATTCATCAACAGGTGAACGAATAAACCAACTGTGGTATAGCCATACAGTGGAATAACACTCAGGAGTAAAAAGGAACGCACTACTGGTAGATGCAACAAATGGATGAAACTGAAGGTCATTATTTTGAGTAAAAGAATGCAGACAAAAAAGATTACATATTATATGATTCTATTTGTATAAAATTCTAGTAAGTGCAAACTAATCTATGACAGAAAGTGGATCATTGGTTGCCTGAGGATGGATGACAGGTCATTGGAGTGAAACAAGAGGGTGGTGTTACCCAAGAGGCACTAGGAACCTTTTGGAAGTGATGGATACATTATTTATGTTGATTATGCTGATGATTTCTCATGTGTATAAATATGTTAAAATGTACAAATTGTGCACTTTAAATACCTTATAAAGCTGATTTAAAACAAAGAAAAATATTAGAATCATCTTTGTTGTAAATAAGTATATTGTTTCTTGAATTATGAAGGATTACATTATAGCCAGACATTTTATATAATAAAAGCATTTTAAAGGAGACTTCCTCCCCGTCGTTTGTGTAAATGTTAGTATAGTCACCAAATTTGATCTCTAATTAAGAAGATATCTAGCTCTAGTTTTAAAAGACTTTACCTAGATACATATTTTTCCTTTGAATTTTGGAGAATAACAAAGGATTTCAGAGTGACAAAGGAGACTGGGTGGTGCTCTTATTCTGGGTTTCCACAAAACTGGCCAAATCCGTCAGAAAAAATTCAAATCCGTTTTCTATTATGACAACCAGAAGTCAGCCAACATGTAGCTATGACTCTTTTTGAGTCCTTGAGTAACTTAAAGAAATATACAGACTGTTTAGTGGGAACATTCGAAAAGATTTTATTTGTCTCATGAAAGCTCGTGTCGTGGGAGTCTGGCCAACTGTTAGTCCAATTCTGACTCAGAGAGAGAGAGAGGATGTCCCAAAGATTTTATAAGCTTCAAGATTTAAAAAGTCCCTTCCCATTACAACATCCCAACACAGAGTTCTGGCGTAGGAGTGGGTGGAAGAATACTTAGAGGAGAACAGCAAAGCTAAGTCATAGTGTCACAATCAGCTTTGCTGTAGCATCTCAGTCTGTAGATCCTATTTTCTCCAATTTAAATAATAATGGAGCAAAAAAGTTCTACAAACGAAAGAGATATGGGATGCCAGCATGGACTCTCTAAAATGATTAGCTTGAAAAATTGAAGAAACAAAGGAAATCTAATGCAAAGATGTTTGGCATTCCAGCCAAAGGAGAAGGAACAGGGCTGCCCAAGTCTTAAACTTATGGATGATTAATATCTCTAAATATTAGCAGGATCCTTAAATGAATACAATATATCATTACTCAATATTCGAACCAATTTATTGTGGAGATAATATGCTTTATTGGTTATATTGCGATCATGGGGAAATATTTTCCTCACTTTTAATGCTCTATGCCATACCTTTTGATTGGCAGATTGCTGTTGTCATACAGCAGGATGTTTTGAACTGTCTTAGCCCTCTGACAAATTATGATCTAAAGCGAGGTACATGAGAGTATGTACAGTATGCAAGAGACAAGGCAAAGGGAAAAGGTGCGGAAAAGTGAGAGAAATTAATAACACGCAGATAATGACTCAGTTAAAACAGCATTTGTCTGTGTAATAGGCTGACTAAGCAGGTGCTTAAAACATTTTGCAAAGCAGGGTCCCCAAAACCATTCTGGTAATCTAGAAAGAGGCTAACTAAATTTCCCCATACATATATGTTTTGTTTCATTTAAAAAATAATACATTTTTTTGCTTAACAGCATTTTTATTTTGAGCTACATGCACTAAGAAATCATAATCTTCCCAATGCTTATGTTTTCTAATGTTCTTAATCGAGTTAGAAGCTTGTCTTGCAGGGACTAATAGAAGAGGGGAAAAGAAAAAAATTGATAGAATCTAAAGCAATAAAGTTAAAATTGTTTTGTAGGGGTAATAGAAAGGGGGAAAAGAAAACGTTTATGTTGTTAATAGAAACTAAAGCAATAAAGTTAATGGTGGTAGAAGTCACTGGGACTTTTTGGCTCTGTAGTAGCTGATGACCTCAGTATTTCCAGCCCCATTAAGATCTTATGTTTGATTTTAATTCAATTAATTGAATTTGATTTATATTTGATTAAATAGTTTATTTCCTTAAAAAAGAAATACATTCACAATGAGCACAAATGGAAGACAGTGAAAAGCGAGAGTCCACTGTCCCTGGACCCTCAGTTCCCCCTCCTTGGGCAAATGGTGGGAGCTCTTTCTTTTGCAGTCTGGGAACTTTTACATTTTTATGCCTGAATCTAAATATTTTGGCTAAAGCAGATTTCTTCCTGATTGTTTTCATAAAGGATGTAAATGAAATCGTTGGTCATGGTGACCCTGTATATTGTGACATTTAAGCACACTTTATTTTCTGTTTCATAACAACAGGTGATGGAGACAATAAAAATTAAGTTGGACAAAATATTTTGTGTTGAATAAGAGTCGATTTCACGTGGACTATATCTTGCCCTGAATGTAAGCATTCTAGAATGAAGGCTGTTTTTTTCCTTTGAAGCAAATGCAGAGAAAGTATTTTCCATGATCCTTGTCCAGCTTGAAGCTGAATTTTTGGAGTTGTCTTTCTGTTGGGAGCACACATGTAAAGTGAAGACTGCTTGAGTCCTCCACACATATTTTTTATAAAGTCCTTTGTGCCATAATGCTTTACTGAAAATCATGAAAACAGTTAAAACCTGAAAGATTTGTAAGTTCATTGAAATTTTTATGCTCAATTAAACCAAACAATTACTAAGTTCCTGGGCCCAGTCCTTGGACTTCTTCCTTGACTCCAAATATCATCCACACCCTGATGACTCTGAAATTTATGCCTTTATTCCCAAACTTTCCAGAATCTCTTACATTTAACTATCAATACAGCATCTCTAGTTAGATGTCTAATGGACATTGTAAAACTACCATGTCCAAAAATTTTCCTAATTTCCTCCCCAAATTCCTCTCCCAATTTTCTCCATTTCAATTTGTGTCAACTTATTCATCTGGATGCTTAAATCACAAACTTTACGATCAATCAAACTTGACTACTTTTTCTTTTTCTTTATATTGAAAAGTCAATCCAGAAACAAAACTGAGCCTTCAAAACACTTCTCCAATCTGACCCGTTTTTACCACTTGTCGTGTAGCATTCTGGCTGTGCTCTCCACTGTCTGCCATTTGGATTGTTGCAATAGCTTAACTGGTTTCCATACTTCAACTCTTTTTTTTTTTTTTTAAAGATTTTATTTTTTCCTTTTTCTCCCCAAAGCCCCCCGCTACATAGTTGTATATTCTTCGTTGTGTGTCCATCTAGTTGTGGCACGTGGGACGCTGCCTCAGCGTGGCTTGACGAGCAGTGTCATGTCCGCGCCCAGGATCCGAACCAACGAAACACTGGGCCGCCTGCAGCAGAGCGCGCGAACTTAACCGCTCAACCACGGGGCCAGCCCCCCTACTTCAACTCTTCATCTCACAGTAAGTTCTTCATACAGCAGTGCCAGTCATAGCCCCTGCTCAGAACCTCCCATTCATCTCAGATGGCTTACAAGACCCTATAAGATCTGCCCTCCCACAAGATTTATGTCCTCATATCGCCCGCCATCTCTTTTCTCTTCCACACCTTCCTCCTTGCTGTTTCGTGAAGATGCTCGTTTCTGCTAAGAACCATTGCACTTGGTATTTCCTCTGCCTGGAAAGTTCTCCAGCAGATATCTACATAGATTTCTGCCTCACTTCTTTGAAATCTTTGTTCAAATGTCACTTTGTCACAGAGTCCTCCGTGAATACTCTATATAAAATGTCAACTTCTTGACACTGTCCTTCTCAGTCTCGCACATGTGGTTTGATTTTCAACAGAGCACTACTACCTGATGTGATTTTAAATCTCTTTGTTGTCTGTCTCCCCCTTCTAGGATGTAAGATAACTGAGACCAAAGCAGAGTCTTTGGTTTGGTCACTCACCTTTCTGTACGCAATGTGTTGGAGCCTAAATCACTCACTCTGTGGTGGTCTTGGGTTCAGCTAACCAATTTTACTAGTGGGACTCAGTAAACCATCATGGCACCAGACTTGCTCAGCTTTGCAAGACACATATAGGATATGATGAGAGGACAGGATCAAGTGTGTCATTAGCAGGAGTTCCTACAGCAGTCCAGGAAGCTCTTCTCTAGCCCTTCAAGTGATATCTTGGGTTTAGGGAAAGAGACCACATTGGTGGGTACAGGTACGACCCTTGATTAGAAAATCCATGTCCTATAATATTTGTTGTATTTGTCCCGGGAGAGTAACTGCTAGTAACCCACAAGAAAAAGTACACCCATTACAAGAGCAATGTCCTCAAGGAAACCTCAAAGCTATGACATCCCGTCAGATATTCATGGTTCACTCCTGTCCTCCCAGTGCTAGGATTGTTTCCAACCAGGCATCATTTGTGCCGTAAATAATGTTGATTGGCAACATAGCTGGCATTCGACATTTCCAGGAAAACTGTGTCAGATGGTTAACCAAAGTCATTTTCCCATGGAAAAGGAGGAAGGTTTTTTTTAAAAAAAGCAATTTTGTTGTACTGTAATGTATAATAGACACACAACACACATTTGCTGTATGAATAAATGAATGAATGAGCATGATATCACAGAGAAAAAATTCAAGACATGGATAAGAAAATTAAAGTCAAACTACAGTCTGGGAAAAAATATTTGCAAAACATATATCTGATAAAGGACTTATGTCCAGAATATATAAATAACCTTACAACTCAATAAAAAGAAGCCAAAAAAACCAATTTAAAAAATGGGGAAGAGGGGCTGGCCCCGTGGCCAAGTGGTTAGGTTCTCACACTCCACTTTGGCGGCCCAGGGTTTCACTGGTTCGAATCCTGGTCCCAGACATGGCACCACTCATCAGGCCATGCTGGGGTGGCATCCCACATGCCAAAACTAGAAGGACCCACAACTAAAAATATACAACTATGTACTGGGGGGTTTTGGGGAGAAAAAAGAAAAATAAAATCTTTAAAAAAAATTGGAAAGAGATTTGAACACAGTTTATCAAAGCTGAGATACAAATGGCAAAAAAAATATGAAAAGATGCTCAATATTATTAGCTATGCAAATTTAAACCACAATAAGATAATTCCACACAATCACTAAAATGACAAAAATTTAAAAACCTGGCAATTCTAAGTTTTAGCAAGTATGTGAAGAAACTGGAACTCTCATACATTGCTGATAGGAATGCAAAATGATACAGCCACTTTGCAACATACTTTGGCAGTTTCTTATAGAGTTAAAAATACATTTACCATATGGCCCAACAAGCTCACTCCTAGGTATTTACTTAAGTGATTGGAAAATATTTGGCCACACAAACACTTACATGCAATTGTGCATAGCAGCTTTATTCATAATATTCATCATAGCTCCGAAGTAGAAACTACCCAAATGTCTATCCACTGGTGAATGGATAAACAAATGTGATAAGTCCATGTAATAGAATACTACTCAGCGATAAAAAGCATCTAACTATGGATACATTTAACTACCTTCATGAATTTCAAAATATTATGCTAAGTGAAGGAAGCTAGATACAGAAGACTACATACTCTATGGTTTCATTTACATGACATTTTGGAAAAGGCATCATTGTAGTGATAGAAAACAGATGAGTAGTTCCTAGGGTTTTGGGGTGGTGGGAAGGGATTGACCATAAAGGGGTTCAGGGAGATTCTTTGTGGTGATAGTTTGTGGTGATGGAAATTTATTGTATGTACATACGCCACTATAAAGCAGACTTTAAGAAGGCATGGGGAATAAGATAATAAAAGAGCATGTTTCCTTAGTAGGTTATAATTTGTTTAGCAAATAATGATATTACAAAGTAAACTGTAGTGAACTTTACATAGATTCTTTAACCCCCTGGTCATAGGAATTTTGCTATAATGAACAAATTTGTCCAACAATTGCCTTTTCTGTTTGCTGTCCAACTAATTTTTACTCTTTAAACATAAAGACTATTGTATAGTGTAAAGGAAGAAAATGAGAGAAGCTGGATTCTTTGCATTTCTGTTTTCTGATGATCAAATGAGAGCCATCTTCAAAGAGGAAACGCTTATTTTTTCCTATGTGTTATGAACTGAGGAATACACTCTCACACAATTCCTTTAATTTTAAACTATTTGTGAGTACAGTTGATGTCATTTGTGAGTCCTAAAGGATGTAAGTAATTTTGATTTAATGATATACACTGTAGAAAGGGAGGCATTCAAATAGGTATTCAACAACCACAATGGAATTAAGATTTTCTCCATCTGTAAATTTAATTTTAATTTAATTTAATTTATTCTGTCTCACATCTGGTTCAGAAAGGAGATGCAATGAAAAGTTTTATTCTTTCCATCTTGAGCATATGGGTTTCTTACTTAAAATCAAATATTTACCATATAATAATATAGTAAAGAAAGGAAATGAGAGAAGGAGGAAGATTTGTCAGGCACAGGCAGTTGCACTGATAACTACTCTGTACTATACTAAATATGTTAGTTTGCCTCAGAGAAAACAGAAGTAAAATCTAATGCATAGTAAAAACACACTTAAACTTTTCCATCTAAATAATCATACATTATTTCTTAATTACTAAATCTAGAAGTGCACTTTTAATAAATGAAATCTCTATAAAATTTTTAAACATGTATTGAAGGATACCATAATAGAAAAAAGTACACCAATCATAAGTGTACAGATGGGTGAATTTTCAGAAACTAACCAAATTTGTAACCAGCACCAAGATCAAGAAACACAACACTACTGGTACCCAGACCTCCCTCCAAACCTCCCCCAGTCACTACACCCCTCCAGAGGGAAATTACTTTCCTTACTTCTCATAGCATAAATGGAATCACCTAATATGCACTCTTTTGTGTATGGCTTTTTTTACTCAATATTATGTCTTTATGATTCATTCTGATGTGTAGTTGTAGTTTGCTCCTTCTCATTGTGTTTATATTCCACTGTAGAAAAATAGCACATTCTGCTGTTGGTGGTCATTTGGGTAGTTTTTAGTTTCATGAAATTATGAACAGTACTGCTAAAAACATTCTTGTTCATATCTTTTGGTGAATAGATACCTAGATTTCTGTTGGGTATGTGTGGTAAGATTAGATTCACACTCTAAAGTTTTTATTAAACGGGTATATGTTCAATTTCAGTAAATATTGCCAAAGAGTTCTGAAAGTGATTGTGTCAATTTACATTCCTGCCAGCAGTGTAGAGGAATTCTGATTGCTCCATAGCCTTGCTAATAATTATTTTCTGTCTCAAAAATTTTAGACATTCTAGTGGATGGACTTTACTGAACTGTGGTTTTAATGTGTATTTTTTTGATGTCTAAAAATGTTGAGTCCATACGTTATATGCTTATTAGCCATTTAGATATCCTTTTTCATGAAATACGTCTTCAAAGTTTTTGTTCATTTTATCTTGATGTTCCTTTCCTTATCTTCTTTCTGTCACATACTGATTTCAGGAGTTCTGAATATGAGTTCTTTGTTGTATGTATGTATTATAATCTTATCCTACTTTCCAGAAGATTTTATGTATCAAATAATTGTCAGAAAACTTTATTTCTCATGTGTTGGAATATCATTCTATGGTTAAACAGCCCATTACATAACAGCTATTAGTTCAACTCTGATATTATAGTGTAAAAGCTGCCATTAAGTGTGGCTAGATTTGACCTACAGCTGGCCAGATTTAGCCCACAGACCAAGGCAAGATAGGGGAAAAAGACAAATAAGATGATAGATATAATCTCAAATATTTCAGTATTACATTAGCTGTAAATGGACCAAGCATTCCAATTAAAATTCTTTTTCTATTCAAGGGAAAACACACTAAAACTAAGGTTGTAAGATTATGTTAAAAAGAAATTAACATGTAATACACCTTAAATATAAGACCCACAAAAGTTGAAACCAAAAGGATAGAAAACCACTTCATGCAAACGCCAACGAAAAAGTTGCAGAACTATACTAAAAACAGACAATGTAGACTTTAAGACAAAAATTTTTACTAAAAATAGTGGGGCATTTCAAATTATCCAACAGGAATGTATAACACTTCTTCTAAATTTGAATACACAGTCTCTAAACATGTAAAATAAAACTGACAGAATCAAGAAAAATAATAGGCAAAACCAAGACCATAGAAGAATTTGACATACCTGTCTCAGTAACTGGTACAACAGAGAAAATACTCAATAGAACACGTAAAAATTTAGAACAATATGGTTAACTTTACTGTGTTTGTGTGTCTGTGTGTGCCTGTGTAAAACGTGTTGCTAGCACATAGCACTCAACACTTGTGTTATTCATATTTTATTCAAGTTCACATGGAAAGCAACAAAATCATATATATAGCTGGAGTGTAAAGGAAGTCACAGCAACTTTTCTAAGTGTTAAATCAAAGTATGTTCTCTGATCACAGTGGAATTAGGGTAGAAACAAATAACAAATATATAATCAGAAAATCCCTAAACAATAAGAATTAGAAAATAAGCAATACATTTTTTATTTAAAAATGTGTTTTTCTGTCTAAAAATTTGTGGAAGAATGGCATAAGGCCACTCACTGGTTGTTCCTACTCGTTAGCTGCAGACCAGTTGTCAGTGGCAAGCTGAACGCTCATTTTTAGGAGGGAACTGCTGCATGGATGCACAGGGCATCTACACTCCTTCAGACCAGTCTGTGACCCTGGGTTGAGTAGCAGTAAATTCAGAAGCTGGAGCGATCCCTTCATCCTGACATTCCTCCTTTGCCCCAGCATTTTCTGAAGTGGACTGCTCTTTTCAATCTCTTTAGGATCTCTGTAGTGGTAGAGATCAGGCATGACCTCTCACAGGTGCTCATGGGAGATAGTGCCACACATAAACAGAATTTTGCAGGCCAGCACCCACCACATCAGACCCAGTGAGTAAGCTCCCTTGTTGTTGCATGGGATGGCAATGTCCACATAGTGCAGAGGAGAGCCTTTGCTACGCAGAGTAATGGTAGGCAGGTTAACATAAGATGCCTCTGTGAAACGCTGGTGGTCAGCCCTGGGATCAGTGCTACCAGAAGTCACAGCTCGTGGAAGGCTGCCTGAACCTGGTTAATGAAGGTTCCAGGAGTCAAGGGACCAGCAGTAAGAGTGGCTCCAGTGACAGAAGCAAACTGTAGCACAACTCATTGACCAGTATTCCTGGAGGATATGACACCGACATCAGCCAGGTTTTCAATGGCAACAATGACATGAACTTCTAGCAGAAGCTTCTCCCAAGTTCTTTTCAGATGTATGATGTAGATGCCATCATTTTTCCTTTTGGGAATGTACTGTTCCGTTTGGAAGCTTTGGTTTGTGCCACTGAAGTGGCTTTCTGCAGAAAGAAATTTGAAGATATCCTCCTGCTTTATTTGTAGGACATCAAAGGCTCTGAACATTTTGAAATTTTTCCTTTAAGTGATGACAGTAACCCAGAACAATATCATATAGACCAGTCTCTGGATAGAGCAGAAAAAGGAGCAATACATTTCTAAAAATCCTGTGTGTCAAAGATGGAGTCACAATAAAAATTATGAAATATTTAAAAATAAAGGATAGTAAAAACACGACATTAGAACTTGTGGGACTCAGCTGAAGCAGTGGTCAGAAGGAAATTTATAGTCTTAAATGCGTATGTTAGAAGAAAAGAAAGTATGAAACCTTATTATATAGGCATCCATCTCAAGTGTTAGAATAAAAACAGCAAATTAAACTCAAAGAATACAGAAGGAAGGAAAAATATTAAGAAAAGAACAGAAATTAATGATATAAAAAACTAACATAAGCCAGAGAAAATCAGCACTAAAAATATTGATAAATATCTAGAAAACTGATTAAAAAACCAAACAAACCAGGGAAAATAAATATCATCAACATGAAGGTGCCACAGACATTAAAAAGGGCTATAATGTACAACTTTATGCCAATACATTTGAAAACGTAGATGAAATATATACAGGAGAAAATAGGAAATTGAAATAGTCTACTTTCTGTTAAAGAAATTTATACTGTAAGAAAACAGGAACAACAAAATCCTCCTCTCAAAGAAACCTTCAGGTTTAGAAGAACTCACTCATAAAATCTTCTGAACACTTAAGTAAGACTCATTGACATCTTAAGCAAAATATTTCCAAGAACAGAGAAAAAATGAAAACATCAAATTCATTTTATGAGGTCAGAGTAACACTGATACCAAACCCTATCCAGGACATTTCAAAAAAGAAAACATAAAGTCCAATTTGTTTCACATGCATAGATGCAGAAATTCTCAGAAAATAACCCAACAAATTTAGGTTTATTCTGGGAAGGAGTGCAATGTTGCCTTAACATATCAAATAACATAGTTTACCACATTAATTATCGAAAAGAGGGGAAAATACACTAATCTTGATAGATACACAAAAGGCAATTGATAAAATCCAATTCCTATTTTTGACTTATGAATAAATCCCTTAGGAAACTACGGTTCAAAGGGGATTTCCTTAATTTACAAAAACCTACAAGAAACAACACAATTAATGGTAAAATGATAAAAGCTTTCCCTCTACAATTGAGAAGGAAGGACAATGCCTAATATTACCATTTCTATTCAACACTTTACTGGAGATGCTAGCCAATGCCACCCTGTCAGCCTTAAGAGACTGGAGTATTTCAGGATCTAGCCATAGCTCTGATCTCTGATGTTACTCGGCCTGCATCTACGAGGAACAGCGCTCCTCTCCACTGCAGGGCTTCTGCTTACACTGACACTGGGCTGTCTACGTTTTTTCTTGCGAGATATTCTCTAGTTGAGTCTCTACTTCATGTCAGTTCACCGGTACTTCCACTAACTCATTCCCTCCATGTATTTCACAATAACACTCCATGAAGAAGATTTGTACCATTACATTGAAAAGCCTTGGCATTATCTTGAAAGGCAGAACATTTGCACCTCACACAACCCAGCAATTTCACTCCTAGGTATGCCATAGGGAAAATTTCGTACCTATGTACCAGGAGCAATAGGAAGAAGAAAGCTCATGGCAGCACAGACCGTGGTATTTTTTTTTTCTATTGTGAAAATTGATAGTTTTTAACACTAGAATTGATTAATAAATTGTGGAAGATTAACACAATAAAGCAAATAATCATGAAAATAAAGAAAATAACACAGAGCCACTTAGATGAATGGTGGATGCTTAGTGTTGAGTGAATATATACATTCACGACAAAAAGTTTTAAAAATTAAGGGTATAATAAGCACAAAATTTAGGACAGTGATTAGTGCTGATATGACAGGAAGCAGGGAAATAGGATGACGTGAAATACATGAGTAGAGGCAAGTAACATTTTATGTTTTGGTTGGGTGATGGCTTCATGGACTCTCATTATGTTACTGTTTTATAATGTGTGTACATTATGTGTACGTGTTCTTTATATATACCAAGTGACCAGGTCTTTTATTACAAATGATAATAAACAGGGAATTGCAGTGGACGGCAATGATTCCCTCGCTTTAGAGCACAAAGGCAACTACTTTACAAGGCTAATCAGGTGTGTTGTGTTATTTTACTTAAAAGATGGGGAGCATCTAAAATGCTTCAAACCTATTGGTTGCTTCTTACTTTCGCTGATGGTACAAAGGCACATACAAAAAGATAGAAAAAATTGGGGCCAGGCCTGGTGGCGCAGTGGTTAAGTTTGCACGCTCTGCTTCAGTGGCCCGGGTTAGCAGGTTCGGATCCTGGGGGTGGACCTGGCACCACTCATGAAACAACGTTGTGGTGGCATCCCACATAAAATAGAGGAAGATTGGCACAGGTGTTAGCTAAGTGACAATCTTCCTTAAGCAAAAAGAGAAGGATTGGCAACAGATGTTAGCTCAGGGCCAGTCTTCCTCACAAAAAAAAAACAAAAAAGGCAGAAAAAATTAGAAGACTTTATTGAGCTCTTGGCAGACCTCTCTCATCAGATTACCTCAGAGGCTACTGGTCACCCTCTGGATGGGCTCCCTCTGGGTCAGACATCCAACCCTGCTCCAGTCAGCTGGGATTCAGTCACATGTACTGAGCTGAAGAAGCCTGTGGATGTGGCAGGCATTCTGCAGCTTCTCTAGAAAGGAGAATATGTTTGGCTAGCAGCTTGTTTGGCCTCTCCAGTACTCGGTATGAGCTCAGCTAGCAAACAGTAAGGTACAAAGTTCTAAACAGACTGCCCTTTTCACCAGAGGGCAATTTGAATCTCAATATAATGTTTCTCGCATTTCAGAACTCTCACACACTTTCAAAACATTTCTTGTAAATATAAAAGTTTTCTGGCCTTAAAATTTTATAGTATCTGAAAGCTAGAGTTCACTGATGTAATATTTTTTTTCCTCAGACCATTCTGCATAATTTAATCCACAGCAGTGCTGGCACCTTGCCTTTGTCAAAATTCTACAACTCTGTCTGTAGGATTAAATGGCTCATATTGACTAAATAAGTTTGAGTCTAAACATTCATTTATTTAAAGTTTAATAGTTCGGGTCTGGCTCCCTGGCGTAGTGGTTAAGTTTGGTGTGCTTTGCTTCCGTAGCCTAGGTTGGTGGGTTAGGATCCCTAGCACAGACCTACCCCACTCATCAGTCATACTGTGGCAGTGACCCACATATACAGTGGAAGACGACTGGCATGGGTGTTACTCAGAGCTAATCTTCCTCAAGAAAAACAAATAAATAAAAAAAGGGTAAGCTTGGCCTAGGGCTAATCTTCCTCAGCAAAAATATATATAAATAAAATAAAATTTGACAGTTAGAATTTACTTTTTGTAGGCAAAGTAAAGCAGGAGAATCATTTGGTAGTACTTTTGCTTAGCAAATTATCTGTTGTATTACTGATTTTGCATTGACTAGAGAAAACATCTTCAAAACAAATAAAGGAAAGAAAATAATTCATTTTTATTATATTTATATTCCAATGTTCTTTATTATATGCACTGAATATTCTAGGGTTTGCAGGTTAGTAAAAGCACTGCAGATATTCAAGGAAAACGTGGGTGACTCAAATAAATAAATACTTGCTTGTTTCTCAAAGCTTATATATTGCAACTATTGTAGTGTAATTAAGAAGAAAGAAAAAGTCACATAAGTATTAAAAATGTCAAAATAGAGCTAAAATTTTAGGATTTTAAAATCTCAAGCTTCTCGTTAACTGGCAATTGGAATCAGCTATACTTATCACTTGGCAAAATATTTTAACCTTGACTGGCTTTGCCCAATGGTAAATAATTCATGATATTGCAGATGACTTAAAATATGCATGTGGATCATTGCTAAAAGATGTAGTCACTTTGAAACTTCACTGAAGATGTGCCTTTCAGCTTTTACCTGTAGAAGGGTTATAGTCTACCTTGAGAAGAAACACATAGCATATAAATATGATGCTAAGCTATGACCAGCTCTGCAAAACAGTGAACTGTTCCAGCTCAAGCATGCAGTATAGCTTCAGGTTAGAGTTCCACCACCAATGAAGCAAATCATTAGCTATGTAATTCAAACTCTGAAGTTGCACCCTGACTGAGGATGGGGGTAATTGAGACACTATGGATCTTCACTACGGATCTCATCAAGGATGCCTTAGGCTGTCCTGATGTGCTTGTATGCTAAATGGGGAAACTGAATAGCCATATATAACTACTGTGTTCAGGACCAAGGCAGCGTTATGGCCTCAAGAGACATTAGCACAGAAGAAAGAAAATTGGCAGCAAAGTTTCATCTGTCACACTCTGTATTGATCCTATGATTTTTTTGTGTGAAAGTTCAGGTCTTTTGATTTCTGTTTTTTGTGCCAAGTTTTGTGATTTTGTAAAATTAGCCAGGACATACAGATCTGTTACTTTTAGATTGAATCAGCATTGACAATAGTATCTGCATCATCAAAGTTTATACATATTTAGGTGAAAGGATCAACTTGACTTTCATGGTTCAACTTCTAAGGTAAATCATTCTAGGTTGGAATCTGTTAGTGACACTATGACCAATCCACCCACATTCATCTGCATTGCCTCTTACGACAACAGACAGAAGTTGGGTTAGCCCCAGGGATCCCATTATATCTCCCATCAACATAGTCTGGAGATGAGCCTGAGTCATTGCTATGTATTGTGCAATCTACATGCAGATGCACATGAGTGGACTCACTCTCGTCAGAACCAGACTGAAGCAATGTGTCAGGGATTATTTACCATTTTTTAAAAATCCCACTAAAGCAGAATGAATAACAGATTAAAGGCATTGCAAAGTCTGGTGGATCTTGATAAAATGGACCAAGTTGCTTAGGGTCTTTTAAACTAAAATGTTTATATATTGTAAAAAGAGTTAAAAAGTGATGGCACAAGGGATGGGAAAAGCCATAAAATCTATAAAAGTTAGTAAAGTCACCTTGAATGAAATCTCTGGCAGAGCAAACCCATAGAAGTCTAATGAGCTATGATTAAATAGCAAAGCCAAGAGTAGTGGGCATCTTGGGGCATATTTAACAGTAAGAAAAAAAGCAATAAGAATTTTCTTCCTTTGACTTACATTTAAATAGTAATGAAAGACCCAATGTGGAAGTCATACTTGCTCTTCCTTTTAAGTACTTACCAAATAACACCACAAAAAACCATCTTCCTGTTTGGAGGATGGTGCTGTTTGATAAGGATTAAAAAGGAGAGAGCAGGTATGACTTCCTCACCATTCATTCTACTGCTCTTGCCTACTTCTCCAGTTGCCAGTGCCGGAAAGAAAGATTGTGTAGTTTGAGAACAGAGAAGAAAACAAAAGCCAACTGGCTCATGTGGAATTGAATCCATGAATTAGACTCAAAACAAATCAGTGACCGCTGCCTTGGTAAAAGCATGATTCAATTCCTACTGAATTGCTTCATGATGCAGTTGAGTTAAGTGGAGGTGGAACAAAGTTAGTATAGACACTGCCCCTCCAACTGCACCACATTCTATGTGATTATTTGACTGGTAATTTTAAGGAGTGAAAGAGGACAAAACTAACATTTGCTGAGAAGCAGGTGTCTTGCACATTTTTTTTCTCTATTCTATGATGTAGCCAATAATATTCCCATCTTTATTAGTGGGGAAATTGAAATATAGAGAGCTAAAATAATTTGCTGAAGGTTATGCTTCTGGTCAATGACAAAGCTGGGATTTCAACGTGGATCTGTCTGTCTCCAAATATTTACATGTTGTTCTAGACTAAGAAAGCCCACCAGAATCATCTTTGGAGATTTAAGAAATACACATGGCTGATAATATCTTTTATGGATTTGGGAGGGGAGGGAGGGAGAAATTAATAGAATTTAAATATAGACTATGGATTAGATAAGAGTAATGTGTCAATTTAAAATGCCTAATTTTAGTAACTATACTGTGATTATATTAGATAATGCCTCATTTTTAGGAAATATATACTTAAATATGTCTATGAATATATAGATAGTCTATATCTACATGTATGTACAGATAGATAGATAGATAGGGACAATGATAAAATAAATGGGACAAAATGTAAATAATTGGTGACTCTGAGTGTGGCACATTGCATTTTGCAAAAATACTGACAATAATGCCTCTCATCCCATAGCTCTTTTACCCGTATGAGGGGGTCTATTTTCCCCCTCTGAATTTGGGTGGGCATGTCTATGGCAGAAATGATGCTATACACTTTTCCAGGCTAGATGATAACAAGCAATATAGCTGCTGCCTTGCATGCTCACTCTTGGAACCCAGTTGCCCTGCTCAGAGGAAGCTCAAGCTGCCCAAATAGAAGGCCATGTGGAGAGGCCCACATGGAAAAGAACTGAGATCCACAGCTCTCAGCCCTGGCTGAACACTGAGCTCATGGCAGCACTAATTTGCTAGCTAAAGGAGGAGCCATCTTAGAGTTAGATCCAATTGGGCTAGTGCCACTGCTGATGCTGTGTGGAACAGAGACAAGTCTTCCCTCTGAGCTCTGCCCAAGTTACAGGTCTGTGAGCTAAAAATAACTTATTTTAAGTTACTCGCTAACTTTTGGGATGTTTGTTATACAGCAATAGATAACCAAAACTCTGAATAAAGAGTATATGGCAGTTCTTTTTATTATTCTTGCAATTTTCTTCTAAGTTTAAAATGATATCAAGGGGCCAACCCTGTGGCCAAGTGGTTGAGTTCACAGGCTCCGCTTGGGTGGCCCAGGGCTTCACAGGTTCAGATCCTGAGTACAGATCAGCACTGCTCATCAAGCCATGCTGAGGCAGTGTCCCACATAGCAGAGCCAGAAGAACCTACAACTAGAATATACAACTATGTACTGGGGGCTTTGGGGAGGAGAAGAAAAACAAAAAAAGAAGATCGGCAACAGATGTTAGTTCAGGCGCCAATCTTGAAAAGACAAATAAATAAAATGATATCAAGTGAAAAGTTAGAAAAGTGCACATGCCCAGACCCTACCTTCAGAGATCTAATTTAGAGGATGTGGGCATGTGTGTTTTGAAATGACAAAACAAACCAAAACCAAACAAAAAGACTTCTTGGGAGATTCTGCTATACATCTTTATTTATAAATCTCCGGTCCACTTGAAAAGAAGCAAACTGATTATTACTGTAAAAGATTACATAAATTTCAATATTATGTCAAATGAGCTTAAGCTAGAATACTGTAAAATAGTCAATAAATTAATTATATATATTATATTTATATATGACCGGACTTTTTTAGTTGTCACCTGAGGCCTTTCTTTATGTGATATTCCCTTAATTATTTGAAGTTTGAGGCCATTTAATGTGACTTTGTAGGTTCTTTTTAGACTATGTCTTTTCTTGTATGGCTGCCAGGGTATGAATTTTTCTCCAATTCTATGTGTGAAATTGAGGTACTGACCACCTCTATGGTGACAGTTTCGAGAACATGGGTCATATTCTTGTTATAGACTCAGCCCCTAAGAAAGGTGATCAGCAATTTAGATCATAGCCAAACGACAGGTTAAATTTCGGGATTTACTTGGATTAATGTCAATACCTTAGTGGTTGGATTTCTTGAGCATACTATGATTGTCCTCCTAAGAAAGCAGTAAGAAGGAACAGGGGTTGTGTCTTTTTACATCAACGAAGGACTCCCATACAAGGGCTGAGATGGAGATACAAGGCCTTTTGCTGAAGAAACATATTTGGATCCCAGACAAGTGAACTGAAGCAGACGCCTAGCCTTGGCCTGGAACTGGAGCAAACACCTGAAGCAGGTGTAGGAGCCTCTTTGTATTGAGCAGGAAAACACATGAGAGTCGGGCAAGGTGGCTGTGGCTTTAGTGGACATGTTCACCCCAAGCCCCACACATTTCAGACCCTACCCATAGGTAGGGATGGGGGTCTTAATATGCCATCAGATTTGCTCTTCTCTATGGTAGGGTCCTCTATTATTTCCTCTCTTTACTAATGGCCAACAATCTATCCAGTAGTTCAAGCCAAAATCTGAGAGAAAACCTCAGATTTCTATTTTGTTCTTCACTTCCAGAGCAAATTTCCAAGTCCTTTGGTCTCACTTAAAAATATTATTTTATTCCTCCTCTCCTTGTCATCCTCACCCTCACTGACCTAGTTCAGCACGTGTGCTCTACACACATACTATTGCCATAGCTTCTGATTGGTCTCTTGGCCCCAAAGTATTGACACCCTCTAATTCACCCATTCCTCTTTCCTGACGGCCATGTTTAATATGTATGAACTATTATGTACTGCTCTTGATCAAAGTTTTTCAGTGTTGTCCATGGGCAGATTGAATTTCAAGTCTTTTTTAGGAATCATGTAGTCTTTCCCAATATGGCTCCTGCCTACCTTTCTAGTTTCATCTCTTGCCAATCCCTCTTTTGAACTTCATGCTTTGTCTCTACCAACCTACCTATATTCCTGAGTACACTATGGTCTCTCACACTCCTGCTTCCTTGGGCAAGCTCTTCTCTGCCAAGAATGCCTTCTCTCTATTTGCATTTTGTCTACCTGTCAATTATCTTTCGTTGTTTCAAAGTCTTAATCCAAACACCATCTTGTCTGTGCAAGCATTAGTGAGTTCCTGCACACGTTGAACTTATCTCCATTAGAGCAAACATTACATTCATTCAACATTCAACACGTGTTTATAGAGCTTGCACTGCATGCCTGGCAGTATTTTAGGCACTTGGGATAGATAATTAGATAAAAATAGCGAAAGTTTCTTCCCTTGAGGAGCTAAATTATACTGCAGTTGTTAATTTTTCCTCCGTCTCCTCATTGGTCCCTGTACAACTTGAGATCAGGGACTTTGTGTTAGTTTTCTGTATATCCTCTGCACCAAGCACTGTGTCTGCCCCACAAGAGGAACTGAACAACAATTTATGGCTACTTAATGTCATATAGGACAAGTTCAATCAAGGAGAAACATAGTAGATGTCAAAGAACAGACTCCTTTTCAAAATCCTTGTTTCAACTTTTCCTTTTAACCTGAACGTAATGAAGTAGTCCAATACCTTGTGCCCTAGAGCAATCTCTACATGATGTTTTTTCTTTCTTTCTTTACATTCATATTATTTTGTCTCATCTCCTGAGTAATTCAGGTATCATGCGACTATTTCTAGGAAGAAGTGTAACTTCTAAGCAGAGATGGTCCCAGGAAAACTGTGAGGGAACAAAGATTCCACCTCATCTGCCTTCAAACTCTCCTTTATCCCAGGTGAGCTCTCTTTTAGAGTCTCAGTATACCGTCTTCCTCCATGGCTAAACCTCTTTTCAGGAAAGGCTCTGACATCATGATATCTGGCGATTATCTACACTTCAGTGAGAATATGTGAATATATTAAAGCATATGACCTCTTCCACTGAATTTGTCTTGATTCTAGTGGACAAATGGAAAGCTGTGATTCTAAAAGAATTTAAACTAATGGGATGTATATTTTTGATGATAAAAATTCTCCCAACCTCCCTGAAACCATAAAAGATAAATGCTTACGCTTGCGTTTTTATGACCTACCTATTATTTGTTTTTAGTGGTCACCCTTGGCAATTTCAAATGTGAATTGGTGGCTGGTGGTACTTAAGAAGTAAGGAACTAGAAAAGTATGTTCTGTCCCAACCCTGAAATACACAGACATAGACACATGTAGATTGGAGGTTTAGATAGAGTCACCATGTAGCCACTTGGGGAAAGAGGCTGGGCAGTGGCCACAGAAATGGTTACTATAAAGCTTTCTTTCTACAAAGACATACACAGATTTAATCAGCTGAAATGATTCTAAATATCTTTAGAGCAGAAAGATTCTCTCCATGAACAAAACTATTGTGGGTTTATTGTTTTAGAGTTTTAGGCTGTAATGGTTCTATCCAGGGCAGAATTACTTGAAGGAAATGGCCATAAAACCCTTTCCGTTCTTTTATTTACTAATGCAGTTTTTGTCTCTTCAATTCACTGAACTGCACTTACAGCAGAACCCATTCTAGAGCTCCTACCATATAAAATAATAGCTATTAACATTCTACCTGTTGAGCTCCTGATATTGTTTTATTTTCTTTCTGTGTTGTGAATATTTTTACTTTTTGAATTCTCTGTTTTATTTGAAACAAGTACGCTGATTTCAAATACTGAAAAGTACGTAGAAATTTGTCTTTTCTTGGCTCAATGGACCCAATCTTGCTGAGAAAGTTGGGATAATGCCTGGAATTGATTCACCTGGTGCAATTGTCTTATAATTATTACATGAAGAGGATTATTTCAATATCCTGTGACTTTAAAAAGAATTTGAAACAAACATTTAATATGCAGTTATTCATTCAACCAGGATGTATTGAGCACCCACTATGTATGTGGTAGATTCTGGGTTAGCTTCTGGAACATTTGGTGGTAAGCAAAATAATCTTTTTCCTACCCTCATGGAGCTTATAGGGAGAAGGCAGATGTAAAAAAATCCTCACAAACAGATAAACAGCCACACGTTATAGTAAATGCTATAAGAAAATAGAAGTATAAAAAGATTGTAGTTGATTATTCGAACTTATATTGGGATCATATAAACACAACCAAGGAAATCTCTTACTTAAAACTCCCAGATAACTTCCTGTGCCATTTAAAATCAAGTTCAAAGGGCTTACTGACATGTGCCAAGCCCTGCATGGTTTTGCTGTAGCCCACCTACCCGACCTCCATTTGCAGCCACCATCTCCCTTGCTCACCTACTTTATTCACACGGGTCTTCTTTCTACTCCTCACTTTCCAAGCTCGTTTCTGCTTCAGAGCTTGTGCTCTTGTGGTTCTCTTTGCTTGAAATGCTCTTCCATTGGATTTTGTCACGGCTGGCTTCCTCTTGACAGTCAGGCCTCAGCACAATAGCATCTCCTCAGAAAGTCATTCCCTGATTATCCAGTTTAAATACCCCCTTACTTCCATCTGTCTTTTCACCATCACATTACCTGTTTGATCTTCTTCATTGATCTTAGAGCTATTTGACATTATTTTGTGTGTGTTCCTTTGTTTGCTTTTTCTTTTCTGTCTCTCTCACTAAAAGGGAGGCTCCATGAGACCAAGTGTGAGACCACAACACTGACCCCAGAACCTAGAATAGTTTGGCCTGTGAAAGTTTTTACTACTCTATCTAGAACGATCTCTGAGTCATATATACCAAGTGCAGCCAAGCCCAGTCCAGTGCTCTCTTGAAGTTTGCCATCCAGCTTGAATCAATAATCAGCTAGGGGATTCAGCTACTGATTTATATCTATTGAGAATTTCTTGGCCAATTACATAACGACATTTCAAGATGATAAAATTTAGTATAGAGTCACAGTACAGTTAAAGCATTTAGGAAAAAAAAATCTCTGAAACAAGCAGCAGAGTTACAGCTTGGTTGAGCTACACACTCAAATTGAACTTTTCAAAGAGAACACGTATTCTCACCCTAACACATCTGCAAATGGTCCATTTGAAGTTCTAGTGTGTTTTCCCCAGAATAGAGAAAGGAGTTGCTTCAAAATTTAATCCTTTTTTCTTTTTTTCGAGAAAGCTAACTGAGCTTTCTGCCAGTTAGCCTGAGCTAACTACTGCCAGTCCTCCTCTTTTTGCTGGGGAAGACTGGCCCTGAGCTAACATCTGTGTCCATCTTCCTCTACTTTATATATGCGACGCCTACCACAGCATGGTGTGCCAAGTGGTGCCATGTCCGCACCCAGGATCCGAACCGGCAAACCCCGGGCTGCTGAGAAGCGGAATGTGCGCACTTTACTACTGTGCCACTGGGCTGGCCCCTAATCTTAAGATACAAAAAATACTTTATTTGAAAAATTCCTGGTGTTCCACTCTCAATCAGGACACACTATTTCCTCTAAAAAAATTACTTAATTCTTTATGTAATGGTTGATGTTTATGTACGTAATGGTTGACAACTGCAAATATTTCATGGTTAGTTTCAGTGGTATTTGTGTTAGTGGTGGTTTCCTTAATTCAGTATTATGTCAGGGTGGCTAAATGACATTTTTCTAGGCTGTCATCACACCTCCAGTAGACCTGTAACTGGATGACGTCAAAGCAAGGCAACATTTTATAAAAGTAATCTCTCCAGTTCCGTGTTTTACTTGATCTTAGCACTGCATTTTTAATAGACTGAAGAAGAGATGGTGAGTTAACTTCTACAAAGTGTGAAAACAACAGTATAAAACCAACTCAGAATGGAAAATGAAGGAGAAAAAAGCCCTCTATAATTCAAAACCTTAATCTACAACCTGCTGCACACATATGACTAACTGGTAGAAGAGTCTTGAGCCCATGAGGGTCCAAACTTATTGACTTTTCCCTCTTCTTAAAGGAAAACTAGTAATGCCCACTTGATGTTATGTGGAGGGAGAGCTCCCACAGGTCTCTTTCCTTAGGTTTCTTTACTACAGAGACGTCTATGCCCAGCTGGGATGGCTGTCCATCTCTGCTTCAGACAACTCAAACAATGCCAGGGGAGAGTCTCAATGCAGTCCTATGAGGCAGGCCAGCGGCCCCTGAAATTAGCACCCTGACTCATCACACCGTGGTTGCTTGCTTTATCTTGATCAGCTGCCATTTGGGGGCTGGACGGACAAGACTTTGGGAAGATGAGGCAGGTTTGCATGATGCCAATTTGGAGTTGACTGAGGAGGATGGAGAAGAAGCCGATGTAGTGTGCTGAAGCACGACAAAATACTGAGAGAATTCTCCAGGTGAGAAATACATTTTCAAATTCTTAGGAATTCCAGCAACTGAACCTATTCTCATGAACTTTTGTTTATCAGAGAACTTAGTTATATTATAAATAAATTATTTTCCCTACCACAAGATAGCATAACATCTACATTCTAACTGCAAATGTGTTTGGCATAGACAGATATTTTATTCTTCCCCCAAAATAAGATTTTACCAGTAAGAACTGAGAGTGTATTAAGGGGAAATAAGGTTGAATGGGATTCCTTCTCCTACTTCTCCAGGTAGCATCCATCTCCTACCTACGAATTGACAAGATCAGCCAAAGAAAATGCACGATTGCTAACATTTCTGCTTCTCCAAATTGCCAGAGGGATAGAGACATTGCCTCTTATTTCTTCTTCAGTATATAGTTTCAATGTATTAAAATTACAAATAAAATATAACAATAGCAAAACCCCAAATTTTAAATATATACTTGAGCTTCAAAAAAAGGGGGATCATCAGGTAAATTAATGAAGAGGGAATTCAAACTAGTGTCAGTGAATTAGATAAGGACTTGACAAGATAATTGGGACTAGAAGTGGGCTCCATGTCTGCAGAGGGCTGGATCCGAAGTGGGCTCCATGTCTGCAGAGGGCTGGATCCCAACTCCTCACTTGTCAGGACACCAAGATGAAAAATTCCCTAAAACTTGATCCTAGACTTATAAAATCTACAGGGCCTTTGCAAGAAGAAAACTCAAAATTGCTCTGTAGGAATTCTCCTACAACCAGGGAATGTTGAACTATCTTGGAAAATAAGCTCCTTCCCACATATACCTAAAAATGACAGCCAACAAGTGGAAACAAGTGACATGAACAAGGGTCAGAGAATGCAATATGTGGGAGAGTTTGCATGCATGAATATTGTAGACATAAAAATATCTGAGAGACCATGGGGGACAATAACTAGGTAATATATATTAAAAACAAACAAACAAACAAACAGCAACAGGCAACTTTGGAAACAAACCAAAAGAGAAAATTTAAGAATAGTAAAATTTACAGAAACTGAAGTTTTAAAAATGCAACTGAAAGAGTGAACAGTGTAATCATTGAATTGAAAAATAATTAATTGAAAGATTGATGGAAAAAACAGAGAACAATTAAGCATGGAGAGATAAAGAGGTGAAAAATATGAAAGAGATGCCAAGATCCATAGATGATAAAAAAAAAAAGGCTCCATCAACATATGCTGATAACATTCCAGGAAAAAAAAAAAAAGAAAAGGGGACTAGAGCTAAGGGTGATATTAAAAGAGGTAATGGCTCAGAACTTCCTAGAATTGAAGACAGTTCTCAGGTTGAAGGAGTACACTAAGATCTAACAGGAAAGAAAAGATTGCACCTAGAAAAACCACAGCAAAATAGCAGAATGTCAAATAGGAAGAGAAAAACTTAATTTACCAAAGAGAAAGTGTAGCTAATAAAAGAAGGATGATTAGACTGGCGACAGATTTCTCAGTAGCTGCAATCAATGCTACAAAACAGTGAAATAATCGTTTCAATGTTCTGATGTAAAATCATTGCCAACCTAGATTTCTATACAGCTAAACTGTAACCTGAGAGTGAAGGCAAAATTAAGATATTTTCAGCCATATAAAGATTGAGAGGACATGTTTCCTAGGGATAAATTGGATTATTTTAGGTGTCCATCGGGTTTTGGTACTGACATTCTTATTTGGAAGTTAAGTATTGGGGCATAGACTCTGAAAAACAAGAGTGGATGGAGATAGGTTTGGTGGACTGATGCTGACCATCCACTACTCCCTCCTTTTAGTGTGCCTTCCAGAATATAGATGTTAAAGGAACATAAAACTTTGTTTCCCAGGCTCTCTGCAGTTAGATCCCAGCAGTGATTTAGGTTCAGTCAATCAATATTAGTAACCAGGCTCTGAAGTGTGGCCATAGTATGTACTGCAGTGCCTTACCCAGATCCTCTTTATTTAACTAATATGCCTGCGCTCCACTTCTATGGGTATTGCTACTAACAGCTCATAGCTGCCTCCCTCCTCTAAAGAAATACCCTGAGATGATGGTATCCAAATCACCTGGAAAGTCATGCACCATCCTCCAGGGGCAGTCCTCAGCCAATGTCTGAAGGTCGAGAGGGCGGAAAAGGCCAGTCTTCTGACATCGGGAGGGTGACTTGTGCTCTAGAGCTTTCCTGTGAGATCAGGCTGAAGCCAGTCTCCACCTAAAACTATACTCTCTCTTAGCCTTTTTCCCCTGCCCTAGGTTGCCTTCTTTCCTCCCCTCCTGAGAATCCTCACTCAATGACTCTTGAACAAGAATCCTCCTATCAGACTCTGCTTCTAGGGAACCACATCTAAGACAATCGGTGCCAGGAATGGACCCATGAAACAGACCATAAGGATAGGATTTACTTACTTTCAACTGGATTGCAAAAAGATCCCATTACTAGATTTTGGCATTAATGATAGGTGGAATATTGATAGCCCCTAGGATGCTGTATCAATAAGATTTGCGAAGACTTTTACCTGTGGTGAACTGGGATGGGATACAGATGAAAAAGGATGTACTAGAAAGTGTAATTTCTTAAGCATGTGAAGGGGTTGGGGGAAATTACTCTAAGGACTGTGGAATTGCATGTCTGCTGCTAACTGCTGATGATTTATTGACAAGAAGAAATGGAAGGCGTAGACATATTAATAACTTCAAGTTTAGTATAACAGTCAAAGAACCCTTTTGAGAATATTTTAAGAGAATTTCATTTTCTGCAACCAGAGGGCCAGGTAAACCATGATTTAGGCCTAGGACTCAATTATACAATCAGAGGAGGCTGAATTTTCAGCCCAGGTAAGTCTCCTTGCCAAAGTCAGGGCTCTATGAGGGGAGGAGTGGGACTCTGGGCTTGAGATGGGTATACCTGAGTGGATGCACTTGAGGACCTTGAATCTAGATTCCCTTGAACCCTCTGCAGAAGTGGTCCATTTCCTCATGTTTGTGAATAGAGGCTGCAAAATCAATGCTTGTCCTCAGCATCTGCTCTTATTTCTACCCTCGATCACCAAAACCATAACTAGAGTCAAATCTCAATAAGCTTGATGAGGGAAGTGATGGGCCTGCCAAAGAAGGAAAGATTATGGGCCAAATGAACTGCAGAACCTGGTTAGCTCATATTGGCAAAGCCAGGAGAACATGGATAAGAATGTGTCCTGGGGGCCCTGAGAGATAAGGGAGAGTTTGTCAATATGGGGCATTTTTCTGCGGCACAGGTTTTAACACTTTGGCATGAGCAGCTGTAACACCTTCTAGATGTGCTCCCAGAAGCCTGGAAAGCTACGACCTGCACTAAAAGAATCAAACAGGCAGAGCTGCTATCCCAGACTGGGGAGGAAGAGATAGGTTCAGAGAATTAGGAATGGTAACATTTTAGTCAGGAAGGACTGGCGGACACTGTGTGCACCAGGTGAATAAGAAATCCACTGATGAAGCTCCTTAGTTTTAACGGGAATGATAGAATCCCAGAAGAGTAGAGGTTAAGCAATAGCATTAAAACATCAGATGAAAATATATTTTAGCATTCCTTTGATAACTACCAACTATAGTATAAAAAAGTCAATTTGCCTATCAATTAAGATACAAAAATCTTAAACAAAATTTTAGTAACCTGAATCTCGTGATGTATGAGAAATTAGAATGTGTGGGGATATGTATTCCCAACCAAATTGAGTTTATCCCTAAAATAAAAGGTTAAACATTAGAAAATTAATTAATGTAAATTACTACACTAAGAGAATAAAGAAATAAAATCAGGTCACTATTTCTGATAAAGAATTGATGGGGCTGGTCTGTGGCCAAGTGGTTAAGTTTGCACACTCTGATTCAGCAGTCCAGGGTTTCGCTGGTTCAGATCCTGGGCACGGATGTGGTGCTGCTCATCAGGCCATGCTGAGGTGGTGTCCCACACAGCACAACTAGAAGGACCCACAACTAGAGTATACAACTATGTACTGGGGGGCTTTGGGGAGAAGAAGAAGAAAAAAAGATTGGCAACAGATGTTAGCTCAGGTGCCAATCTTTAAAAAAGAAAGAATTGATAAAATACAAAAACTATTCCTGATTAAAAAGAAAATCTCAAATTAAAATTAAATTAGGAATAAAGTAAAAGTCCTCAATCTGATAAAGGTCACTGCCAGTAATCTTATAGCGAATATCACAAATGATGGTGAAATATTGAAAGCATAGCTTTTAATAGCAGGAACAAGACAATAGTACCTGCTGTCATCACTTTATTGAATGTTGTGCTGGAATTCTTATCCTGTTCAATAAAGAAAAAAATAATAAAAGAAATAAGGATTGGGGGGCTGGCCCTGTGGCCGAGTGGTTGAGTTTGTGCGCTCCACTGCAGGCAGCCCAGTGTTTCGTTGGTTTGAATCCTGGGCGCGGACATGGCACTGCTCATCAAACCATGCTGAGGCAGCGTCTCACATGCCACAACTAGAAGGACCCACAAAGAAGAATATACAACTATGTACCAGGTGGCTTTGGGGAGAAAAAGGAAAAAAATAAAATCTTTAAAAAAAAAGAAATAAAGATTGGAAAGAATGAATGAAAATTGGTATTATTTACTGATGATATGACTGTGTAGTTAAAAAATCCAGAAAGAATTTATAGCTATATTTTAGAATTAATAGGAATGTTGATCCATGTTCCTGGATACAAAATAAATGTACCAAAAGCAATTTCATTTCTATATGCCAGCAACGAACAGATGGTTAGGTAAAGGCTACAACCCGATAGCAGGAAGAAAGTGGAAGCAGTCATAGGGAGGTCTGCAAACTTCCCCACGCAGCCCTCAGGGTCCTTTCTCAGTTGCACAGTATTCTTCATCTTCAGATTATGAACCACCAAGATATGTAGGGGCTATCCTGGTTCCAGGGGAGCCCAGGAACAAGCTTACAGAGAGGTCTTTTATATACCACTGGCTATAGAGCTAAAGCCAGGCTGCGGAATTGGTTAAACCAAGTGCTAACTATCAATCTGTAGAGCCTTAAATGAAGTAGGCAAGTTAGTTCCTCCAGAGAATTTCAAATTTTAAACGGCACCATGTAAATCACCAGCTAGAAAATCTAATCGCGTTTGGGTCAAGGGTGGTAGCAGACTTCCATGCATCCCCCCAGAGAAGCATAGTGCTGCCCCAGTCCAGCTGCAGAATCCACCTGTCCTTATACGTGTATGAAAATATCAGAAACAAAATTTCCTATACAATTCTAACCTTTGCTAATTCTGTGTGTTGGCTAGATGAACATATGCCATATTATTCTCTGACCTTGTCTGCATTTTTTAAACATTTCAAAGTAAAAAGATAATTGGCAGAATTTGTTGTGGTTGTTATTTGTATGTGTTGAGGTTTGTCTTTTTATATAGATATATGTAATAATTAATAACGAAAATATTTTATATATAATACAATGTATTATATGCTATGATATGATACAGATATAATTTAAAAAATATTATCATCATAAATAAATAATAAACCTGGTCAATTTTTGACTTTTTAATTATAGGCCAAGTACTATTAAATTAATAGACTTTCAAAGATTTCCCAACGTACAATTACTCCTCCTAATACATAACTATATTTTTCAGTATATGATACCCCACAGGGGTCATAGTTACTACCAAGATTTGTTATAATTTAGACTAGTCAATTAACTAGAAGAGTCAAAATTTCTTGATAAGAATGTTGAGATTGGCAATAGTTTCTACATTCCAGGAATATTTAAATTTCTCTCAAAGAAATTAAAATTTTCCTTAACAATTGTTCTGTTTTTATTATCTTAGGAGATCACAATGGTAGTGAATTGTTATTGTTTATTCTAATTCATTGTATTATAAAAATGTAATTCCATAATCTTCAGCTTAGATATTTGACTTTATATCTCAAGAGAAATTGCTTGATTCTTAACGAAGTTTTGTAGATGGTCTCAAACTTAAGACATCACCTCAATTTGGCCTAATCTATCCTTTAGAATATATTAAAGAGTGTCCTATTTTTTTTTTTTAAGTATCAGTGAAGTGTCTCTGGAGAGAAAAATTTCCCTAAACTTTTAAATAAATCCCCAGTCCTTCCAAAGCATCTTCCTATCAGTTCGTAAGGAAATTACCTTTCATAGTATTAGGTTAGGAGAATTCTGATAGTGGACCCAATTCTAGGAGAACTTGTACCTTTCTCAGGAAATTAGAGTTATATTTGGGGCGCTTGCTGCCATAGTACACTACTATTTTTTTTTAAGATAATGAAACAGTAAGTGAAGAGATTTGACCTGGTACATCAGTATTGGAGCAGCAGTGGGACACTGCTTGGACTCAGATTACCACTTAGCTCCTGAGACGAACTGTTGCTTCTCTTGCAAGCACAGGGTGGGGTTGTGTACCCACAAAACTGATACAGTGCCTTTTGCAGAGTAAAGAGACAACACTTGTGCTTTCTACCTGATACAGAGAAATAGGAGCAACGTTGATCTCTAGGTCGATGTGGTTGACCATCTATGGTTGGGACTTTATTTCATTTTGTGCCAAGAATGCAGTAACACTGTGAAAATAAAAAAGTATTATTTGTGATGTCTGGTTGGATATGTGTATTTTAATGAATTTTTAAAGCCATTGCCTTTTCTCTGTGTGGACAAGATTTCAGAGTTTGCCATGAATACAGATTCCTCTAAAAGTTGAACATAATTTTAGAACTTAAGAATTTCAACATATGGAAATAAGTTAGATATCTTCAATTTGTGAAACCTAGCTCCATTTGTGAAACCTAACTAATTTCACATCTAAATTGGTACACTGTTTTGACATCTTTCTCCTCCTTGATTGAATTAAAACTATTTTCTACTGAGCCTACAAATACCTGGGGGAATGGAAGTAGAGAGTTTGTACAATGGCTTCAAAAGTCTTGATTACAATGTGTGTTATAATTTAACAGTTATCCTGAAATGTAATAAATAAATCTGGGTTATGTGATAGAACATGAGAAACGCCAACGAAACATTTACTATTACTATTGCTTCACAATAAATACTGCATTGAAAATAAATAAGGTCCCTCTTTCCCCTAAAAACCACACCACCACCACCACCACCACCACTGCCAAAATAACAGAATGTGATCCTTTACTCTTACTGTCCCAGTGGAAACTGAAAGCAAAATATCCTTTATATTACCTTTCTTATGTTTCACTCCCTGAAAATGACTGGTTGCTTGTTCTTGTGAATTGTGTTCTATACATTTTCAGAATCTGTGGGACAAGAACTGACTTCCTTTTCAGGAAGGATTATTTCATACAGAATCCTCAGCATATAGTGTATTTCTTTAAATTCTATTTTAGATTAAAACAAAACTCATATGCTTCCCCTAAAAAAAGGCCACAAACACCATTCCAAAAGGAAGAACTAAAAATGTTCCAACTTTGTGAAACTTATGATATTCACACTTTTTAAATTAAAATGTTTAATTCCCATAAATCTGTCAAAGCTATGAAAGGTATAAATATACAGTGATTGCAATACATTCACTCTACTGATTTTGCCATAAAGAGTGGAAACTAACTTGGTATTCCCTTTCCAAACTGTTGATACTTATCATAGAATTATTCAACATAAAAATTTACCCAATATAAAATTATTCAGTGTATCTAGAGTAAATATTTCTATTGATACACACACACACACACACACACACACACACATTTCTTTGGGGGTGGGGATAGAAGGCCACGTCACACCTGAACTACTATGCAGGTTACACAGGTGCCTGCAATTGTGCATTAGTTGTTTCATAGATACAAATGTCCCTTTCCCCAGCAGTGACATATGCTGTCACTGTGAGGTGGATCTGGAAGGGAGCTAAGGGAGCTATGGGCAGAGTCATGTCAGGGTCTAATCCCAGAGTCCTGGCCCTCAAGCACAGAAGAGTGGAGGGACATGTTGTACCTCTATGTTAGGGTAAAATGTCAAGGCAGGTTTTTGGGTTTTTTCCCTCCCCGAAGCCCCAGTTCATAGTTGTATATCCTAGTTGTAGGTCATTCTAGCTCTTCCATGTGGGATGCTGCCACAGCACAGCCTGATGAGCGGTGCCAGGTCCGTGCCCAGGATCTGAACTGGTGAACCCCGAGCCACTGAAGCGGAGTGTGCAAACTCCACTGCTGGGTCACAGGGCCGGCTGATGCAGGTTTTACAGATTTGCAAATGAGTTGAAGATGGTAAGCTGCCCAGACCAAAATATCCCTGGAAACTAAAGCGCTTTTGTAAACACTGTGCACTCTTTATTTATTATCTTAAGAAAACCTGGACACTGGCCTCGAGCAGTTTTAATGATCAGATTTCAATAACGGTTTTGTGAGTCCTGGTCTTGCTAGTGGTGGATTTGGCTCGAACTCCAGCTTTGCCATTAATAGTTCATTATATCGGACACTAAATCCCTCTGAATTTCAGTTTCTTAGCTGCAAAATGAGAGGTTTAGACTAGGCTAGCTGATCTCTAAAGCTGCTTCTGCCTCTGTCAGTCTCATTTTCTAACTTCGTAGCAGCAGCCCACAGTGATACATGATTCTGCATGAGCTGCATTGGACACCTATCGCCATTCCTTTCTACTTCAGACTCTTTCCTCCCCATGCGTTCCATGCTCCTAAACTTTCCTGGTTTTCCTTGATGCCTTTACTCCTTCTCTATTTCATTCATACACTCCTTTTTCATTCTTACCCTTTAATTCTTTTGTTTCCCATAATTCATGCTATTATACTTCTTTTTTACTCTCTGTATAACTCTTCCTGGGTGATCTCATAAACTTCAGCCTATCACTAACTATGTTCTGTGGACTCCTCTAACTTTAAAAGAGTTTATCTAACTGCCTGCTGGACATCTTACTTCATGCTAGCTCAAATCAGCATGTCCAACACAAATTTACCACCTTCCATTCTAAATCTCCACCTGTTTGTTAATGTCACCGTCATTCACTAAGTCATTCCTGTATTTAGCCTCGATTCCTCCCTGTCCTTCTCCATGCTCATCCAATCAGTTAACTCTTGAGCATTTTACTTTTTCACTGCTTTCATATGAAAGAACTGCTCCACCCTCCTTCTGCTCTCCTCGTCCAGGGTCTTGCTCTACCATGCAGTTCTGACCATCTCTGTCTTGGGTTTGAAAGTCTTCATTGACTTTTCATCAGCTACAGTGTGGTACCCAGTTTGTAGCCTATAGACCCTTGGTGATATTTTTAAATTTTGGTTAATGTTTGCAGATTTATGCTGGCTGCAAGCTTTGATAAGCTGACCAATAACAGGTCTTGCACACACACACACACATATATATATTTATATGACTATTTTTCAAAAGTATGTAGATGCAGATTATGATTAGAAAGATGAATAATAATTTCCTAAATTTTAGTGAATTTGTAGTAACTTTGACATTGTGTATTTATTAATAAATACGAATAGTAAAAGTACAGTTACTATCATGTGGAAGCCCTAAATGCACCAATATTAAAAAAAGGATGCTGACATTTGAAAAAGTTGGTAACCTTTGACTAAATTCCAAGCTTCTTAAAAATGACTTACAGCTCCATGACCAGATGTTTATGGCTCCTAGCTACCTCTCTTGCCTCCTTTTCCTAACTACCTACCTGGTATTTTACAATCCAGGGACACTTCACTCTTTGTGGTTCCCATTATTCAACATGCCAGTTTTCTTTTATGAGTCTTTGCCACAATAAACCCTTTCTCTACTGCTTTTCTTTTTTTCCTCTGCTAAATCTTATTTTTCCTTGAGGATGCAACTCAAGGATTACTTTGTCCAGGAATTTTCCTTCATCTTATGGATGATCCCACCCCCAATTCTCTGTTCATATGTCTGTCTTCATACTCCCAAAATTGTATTATACTTAAATACTTAAGCATTTATTTCTCCCAGGGACCAGAAGCTCCTTGATATCTCTGCCATTACAGCCACTAGTTGGTGTCCCCAGACCTCCAGCACTTTGCCTGCCATCAATAAGCTTTCAATGTCAAGCCCCTCTAGGCTTTGTTGAAACATTATTACTTATCTCCAAGTACTATATTGTTTACACGGCTTTTGAAAAGATGATTTTAGTAGGAAACATTTTATTACAAACTGCTTTAAACCAATTTGGTCATTCAAAATTATGACGAGGATTACTGGGAAGATGGTGGTGTAGGAGGACTCTGAACTCACCTCTTCCCGTGGACACAATAAATTTACAACTACCCTTGGAACAATTACCCCTGTGAGAGAACTAGAAACTGGATAAAAAAGACCTCCACAAGGGATAGCTCTGACTGAGGTGGAAGAGGCAGCAATACCTCTCAGGAGAGGAAAAAGCCACATTCTAGCCTGTGCTTCATGGCTAGGAGCAATCTTACGCCACACAGGAGACTTGACCCACCTTCCAATGTCTGAAGTAATTGTGTGCTGCCATGCCTAAGGTGGGCCCCAACCAGCTGCAGTCCTGAGACAGCTAACATTCAGGCCAGAGGCCTACATCAATTGTGAGCCCCTGAACCTAGCAACCAGTTACACTGAGGTCCTACTCACTTAAAAGCAAAACAGCAGCAGGTATGTGCTATTAGACCTTGCAGCTAACTGTGCTAGGGATCCCAATAAAGTGGCTAAAGGGACCATAGCAGCTGCATGCAGCTGAGCCTTACAACTAGCTGGCCAGGGGGACAGCCTAGCCTTCCATGCACATGCAATAAGAGCAATCCTACCACAACAGAAGGACACATGTAGCCCACAGAAGGAACACTCCTGGAACATTTGGAACTGGCGATGAGAGGGAAGCACATTGTGGGGCCTCATAAGGCATCTCTTACACAAGGCAACATCTCCAATATCAAGAGACATAGCTGATCTACTTAGTACATTGACATAAGCAAAGAGAAATAGGTCAAATGAGGAGACAAAGGATTATGTTCCAAATAAGAGAACAGGAAAAATCCTCAAAAAAAGAACTAAATGAAACAGAGATAAACAGTCTACCTGATAAAGAGTACAAAATAATAGTTATAAAGATGTTCACTGGTCTTGGGAGGAGAATAGATGAACAGTGAGAACTTCAACAAAGAATTGGGAAATATAAAGAAGATCCAATCAGAACTGAAGAATACAATAATGGAAATGAAAAATTCACTAGAGGGAATGGATAACAGCGTAGATAAAATGGAAGAGTGAATCAGTAAATTGAACAAAAGAGTAGAGGGAATCACCCAAGCTGAACAGAAAAAAGAATTAAAAAGAACAAGGACAGTTTAAGGGACCTCTGGGACAACATCCAGGTACTAACATCCATATTATAGATGTTCTGGAAGGAGAAGAGGCAGAACAGAGGACAGAGACTCTAGTTGTAGAAATAATAGCTGAAAACTTTCCTAACCTAAGAAAGGGAACAGATATCCAGCTCCAGGAAGCAGAGAGAGCACCAAAACAAGATGAACCCAAATAAGCCTATACCAAGACACATTATAACTAAGATATCAAGAGTTAAAGATAAAGAGAGAATCCTAAAAGCTGCAAGAGAAAAGCCACAAGTTACGTACAAAGAAAACCCCATAAGGCTATCAGCTGACTTCTCATCAGAAACCTTACAGGTTGGAAGAAAGTAACATGATATATTTAAAGTGCTGAAAGGAAAAAAACTACCACGAATACTCTGTCTCACAAGGTTATCATTCAGAATGGAAGGAGAGAGAAAGAATTCTCCAGACAACCAAAAACTAAAGGAGTTTATCACCAGTAAACTAGCCCCACAAGAGATACTACAGGGACTTATTTAAGTGGAGAAGAAAAGACCACAAATAGGAATAAGAAAGTTATCCAAAAAGTGACAAAATTCCTGGTAAAGGGAAATAAACAGTAAAGGTAGCAAATCAACCACTTAAGAAGCTCACATGAAGATCAAAAGACAGAAGTATATATTCCCATGATAAGAGGATAATGGATACACACACAAAGAAGAGGTTAAATATGATATCAAAAACATAAATTGGGAAGAGGGGAGTAAAGAGTAGAGCTTTTAGCAAGAGGACAAACATAAGAGACCATGAACTTAATGTGGATTGCTATTTACATAGGTTGTTATATATGAACCTCATGGTAATCACCAGAGGTAAAAACCAGAAACTTTAATAAATACACAAAAAATTAAGAGAAAAGACCCCAAACATAATATAAAGAAAACCATAAAACCACAAGAGAAGAGAAGAGAAGAAAGGAACAGAGAAGAACTACTAAAATACCCAGAAAAAAAGGTAACAAAATGGCAATAAATACACACTTATCAATAGCTACTTTACATGTCAATGGACTAAATGCACCAATCAAAAGACATAGGGTGGCTGATTGGGTAAAAAAATAAGACCCATATATATGCTAATACAAGAGACACACTTCAGACCTACAGACACTCACAAACTGAAAGTGAAGGGATGGAAAAAGATAGTCCATGCAAACAGCAATGAAAGGAAATCTGGCATAGCAACATTTATACCAGACAAAAAGCCTTTAAAACAAAAACTATAGTAAGAAACAAAGAAGGGCATTACTAATGATAATGGGAACAATCCAACAAGAGGATATAACACTTGTTAATGTCTATGCACCCAACATAGGGACACCTAAATATGTAAAGCAATTATTAACAGATAGAAAAGGAGAAATAGGCAGTAACAGGAGAATAGTAGGGGACTTTATTTAATACTCCACTTACATCAATGGATAAATCATCCTAACAGAAGATCAATAAGGAAACATTAGCCCTAAATGACATTAGACTAGGTGGACTTGGTGGATATATACAGAACTTTCCAACCAAAAACCACAGAATACACATTCTTTTTGAATGAACAAAGAACATTGTCCAGGATCGATCATATATTAGGCCACAAAACAAGTCTCAATAAATTTAAGAAGATTGACATTACCAAGCATCTTTTCTGACCACAACAGTATGAAACTAGAAATCAACTACAAGAAGAATACTGGAAAAGCCACAAATATGTGGAGATTAAACACAATTCTACTGAACCATGATTGGTCAATGAAGAACTCAAAGGAGAAATAAAAAAATACCTGGAGACAAATGAAAATGAATATACAACATACCAAAATTTATGGGACACAGGAAAGGTGGTTCTAAGAGGGAAGTTTATAGCAATACACGCCTGCCTCAACAAACAAGAAAAATCTCAAATAAATAATCTAACAGTACACCTAAAGGAACTGGAAAAAGAACAAAGCCCAAAATCAGTAGAAGGAAGGAAATAATAAAAATCAAAGTGGAAATAAATGAAATAGAGATTAAAAAAAAAAAGAAAAAATCAATGAAACTAAGAGCTGGTTGTTTAAAAAGATAAACAAAATTGACAAACCTTTGGCTAGACTCACCAGGAAATAAAGAGAGAAGGCTTAAATAAATAAAATCAGAAATAAGAGGAGAAATTACAATGGCCACTTCATAAATACAAAAGATTATAAGACAATGCTACAAAAAGCTATATACCAACATGTTGCATAATCTAGAAGAAATTGATAAATTCTTAGAATCATACAACCTTCCAAAACTGGATCAAGAAGAAATAGAGAATTTGAATAGATCCATCACCAGTAAGGAGATAAAAACAGCAATTAAAAACTTCCCCAAAATAAAAATCCAGGACCAGATGGCTTCCTTGGTGAATTCTATCAACCATTCAAAGAAGACTTAATACTGATCCTTCTCAAACTCTTTCAAAAAATTGAAGAGGAGGAGAAGCTTCCTAACTTATTCTAAAAGGCTGACATTACCCTGATAGCAAAACCAGACAAGAACAACACAAAAAAAATAAAATTACAGGCCAATATCACTGATGAACATTGATACAAAAATCCTCAACAAAATACTGGCAAATTGAATACAACAATACACTAAAAAGATCATGCACCATGATCAAGTGGGATTTATTCCAGGGATGCAGGGATGGTTCAACATCTACAAATCAGTCAACGTGATAGACCACATTAACAAAATGAAGAATGAAAAATTACATGATCATCTCAATAGAGGTAGAGAAAGCATTTGACGAGATATAGCATCCATGTATGATAAAAACTCTGAAGGAAATGGGTATAGAAGGAAAGTACCTCAACATCATAAACGCCATATATAACAAACCCACAGCTAATATCATACTCAATGGAGGAAAACTGAAAGCTGTCCCTTTAAGAACAAGAACCAGACAAGGATGCCCACTTCCACCACTCTTATTTAATATAGTATTGGAAGTCCTAGCCAGAGCCATCAGGCAAGAAAAAGAAATAAAAGGGATCCAAATTGGAAAGGAAGAAGTGAAATTTTCACTATTTGCAGATGACATGATTTTATACATAGAAAACCCTAAAGAATCCACCAAAAACCTTTTGGAAATAATAAATGAATACAGTAAAGTTGCAGGATACAAAATCAACATATAAAAATCAGTTGAGTTTCTATACACTAACGCAGAAGTAGCAGAAAGAGAAATTAAGAATGCAATCCCATTTACAACTGCGACAAAAAGAATAAAATACTAGGAATACACTTAACCAAAGTGAGGAAAGATCTGTACACTGAAAACTATAAAACATTGTTGAAAGAGGTTGAAGAAGAAATGGAAAGATATTCTGTGCTCTTGGATTGGAAGAATTATCATAGTTGAAATGTCCATACTTCCTAAAGCAATCTACAGATTCAATGCAATCCCTATCAAAGTTCCAACAACATTTTTCATAGAAATAGAACAAGGAATTCTAAAACTTTTGTGGAACAACAAAAGACTCTGAATAGCCAAAGGAATCCTGAGACAAAAAAACAAAGTTGGAGGTATCACACTCCCTGATTTCAAAATATACTACAAATCTATAGTAATCAAAATAGCGTACTACTGGCACAAAAACAGACACACAGGTCGATGGAACAGAACTGAGAGCACAGAAATGAATCCACACATATGGACAGCTAATTTTTGTCAAGGGAACCAGGAACATAGATTGGAGAAAGGAGAGTCTCTTCAATAAATGGTGTTGGGAAAACTCGACAGCCACATGCAAAAGAATGAAAGTAGACCATTATCTTACACCATGCACAAAAATTAACTCAAAATGGATTAAAGACTTGCATGTAGGACTTGAAACCATAAACCTTCTAGAGGAAAACATACAGGGCTGGCCCGGTGGCGCAGGGGTTTGGTGCACACGTTCCACTTCGGCGGCCCAGGGTTCACCGGTTCAGATCCTGGGTGTGGACATGGCACCACTTGGCAAGCCATGCTGTGGTAGGCGTCCCAGATATAAAGTGGAGGAGGATGGGCCTGATGTTAGCTCAGGGCCAGTCTTCCTCAACAAAAAGAGGAGGATTGGCAGCAGTTAGCTCAGGGCTAATCTCCAACCCCCCCCCCCCACCAAAAAAAAAGGGAAACCTAGAAGAAAACATAGGCAGTACACTCTTCAACATCAGTCTTAACAGCATATTTTCAAATGCTAGGCAAGCGAAACAAAAGAAAAAATAAGCAAATGGAACTACATCAAGCTAAAAAGTTTCTGCACAGCAAAGGAAACCATTGACAAAACAAAAAGACAACCTAACAATTGGGAGAAGATATTTCCAAACCACATATCTGATAAGGAGTTAATATCCAAAAAATATAAAAAACTCATACATCTCAACAACAAAAAAACTAACAACCCAATTGAAAAATGGGCAAAAGATCAACAGACATTTTTCCCCAGAAGATATACAGATTCCAAAAAGCACATGAAAAGATGTTCAACATCGCTATTAGGGAAATGCAAATCAAAACTACAATGAGATATCACCTCACTCCCGTCAGAACGGCATAATTAACAAGACAGAAATAAGTGTTGGAGAGGATGTAGAGAGAAGGGAACTCTCACACACTGCTTGTTGGGATGTAAACTGGTGTGGCCACTTTGGGAAACAGTATGGAGATTGCCTCAAAAAATTAAGAAGAGTAGCATATGATCCATTTATTCCCCCGCTGGATACTTACCCAAAGAACATGAAAACACAAATGTGTAAAGATACATGCACCCCATGTTCACTGTAGTATTCTTTACAATAGCCAAGACTTGGAAACAACCTAAGTGCCCATCAAGGGACAAATGGGATAAAGAAGATGTGATATACATACACAATGGAATACCACTCAGCTATAAAAAAAGATTTAATGTTGCCATTTTTGACAACATGGATAAACCTTGAGGGTATTACACTAAGTAAAATAAGTCAGACAGAGAAAGTCAAATACCATATGATCTCACTCATAAATTAAAGATAAAAACCACCACCACAACAAACAAACACATAGATACAGAGATTAGATTGGTGGTTACCAGAGGTGAAGGGGGAAGGGAGGAGGCTGAAAGGGGTGACTGGGAACATGTGTATGGTGATGGATGGTAGACTTTGGATGGTGGACATGATGTAATCTACAGAGAAATTGAAATATAATGCTGTACACCTGAATTTTATATAATGTTATCAACCAATGATACCTCAATAAAAAACATTATGACATTACATCAGTAATGTTATATTGGTAACCTCTAGAACTTAATGGTCATTGAGGACTACAGTTGTCCATAATCTTTCTTACGTGTGGGGTATGACAACTTCTGTTTTCTCAGGTCACATTCTGTCACATGTATAAATATTTATTACCAAAACGGCAAAAAAAAAAAAAAAAAAGAGTAAAGAGTCTGTAAGCTTGATGAAGCCCCAGCTTACTGTCATTCTAGCCATACTGTCAAGCACTATAAATGAAAGTTTCATTTAAGACAGTTGCAGCAATATGCCGTCAGCTTCAGTCATCTAAACTTCGTCAGATCAGGTGTCTTAATCATTCAAAAACGGGTATACAAAAGACTTAGAAGAGTCCTCAGACCTACAGAATGACTCTTGAAGATACTGGCTATTAGCCTTGCTAACTACTTCTCCCTTCTTCCAAGTGTTGAGTACCTGTATACTGTTTTTAGTTGACTCACCTTTGAACACCGCTTATTTCACCAATGGGCAAATAACTCTTATAGTCCACAAGTTAAATAACAAAACCTTTAGTACTAGAGAAAAAGAGGGCTGAAACTTTTTGCAGTAGCTGTCTCTATAGTGTGGGGTTCTGATTACAATTTTTCAAATGCTAACTAACTACTCTGAGTCTAAATTAAAACTGATATGCTCGCACATTTATATCACATTGTCTATGTTAGTTATTTTAAAGTTTCATACAATAAAAGTTCCTTACAATAAAAGTTCCTTACAATAGATTATTATGAATGGCAACTACCAAAATCAGAATTAATTTTACCCTTTAATAAGCAAGTGTAGGGGAGGAAGGAATTTTCCTCTACCCTTCAGCTAAAGACAATTCAGCTATAGTCATGGAGGATGTTGGCTGGTAGTTGTTTGGGCCTTCAAAGGGGAGGAAGGCAATTCATATGGAGATGGAAAAGCAAATGTCGGTAAACAAATGTTTGCCATGCCTCGTAAAGACAACAGGACATGGAAAGGACTTTGACCAAATGGGCCTTGCTAGGTTCCTCCCTGCCTACCACACTTAGTTCATATTCCACTAGAGTTATCTGTGGGGATAGCTTCTTCCTGAAACAGGCCTTCTATCTTAAATTCTTTTAGGCAGTTAAGGGGAAGGTCAAAGTTTCTTCCTGAGTCTTTTGTTCTTAAAAACAATCAAGACAAAGAGACACATTTTAGGGTGGCAAATTCTCCTCCTCTACACAAGTCAAAAAGTAATCTTACAAAATATTATCCTTGCAGTTAGTGTTACATTAATACAGATTAGAAGTGGATGTGTTGTTCACATAAAATAAATCAAAATGTCATTTCTTTAACTCTGATGCCGAGTTGTTCTTAATGCCAGATATAATTTCCAGGTTTATGTCTAATAAAATTCGCTTTTTGTTATGAGAATGATCATCAGGACTCAATCTTTATGATCTCATGATTGTATCTGATGACTCTTAACCTGGAGCTGTGGTAAAAAAACAAAACAAATTATTTCATATTATTTTTAGAGATGACTTGAATTTCACCCTTCCAGAGACTGAAGGAGACTTTAAATGGAAAAACCTCAGATTTTTCCTTCCTATGCAGGGAAAAACCCAGTTCTCCCTACTACGCCTTTCTTTCCTGTGAGTCTGCTTTACTAGTCACACAAAACGCTTCACTTCTGGTCACCAAATGTGTTGTTTTTCCCCACAACAACAAGCAAGTCTCTGCAACACCAGCTGAGTGTGCTACAATTCAGCTTAATTCTGACACTATCAACCTGGAGATAGCATCACATTCCACAGGTTAAGGGCTCACTCCTACAAGACTGCTGGCCCACCCCTGACTTCAGATGCCCATAGTAAGCCCAGGTTGTTGCCTGTGCCTCTGACCAATCGGCTGTAGATTGGAGGTTTGAAACACTCCCTCTTCAGGTTTGATTGATTTGCCAGAGCAGCTTACAGAACTCAGGGAAACACTTACTTCTGCTTACCAGTTTATTAAAGATACGATAACGGATACAGATGAACAGCCAGATGAAGAGATACATAGGGCTAGGGCTAGGAGTGTCCTGAGCACAGGAGCTTCTGTCCCTGTGGAGTGGGATGTGTCATCCTCGTAGCGTGGATGTGTTCACCAACCTGGAAGCCCCTTGAACCCCCTCCTACTGGGATTTTATGGGGGCTTCCCCATGTAGGCACGATCAATTATTAACTCCATTTCTAGCCCCACTTCCCCTTCTGGAGGATGGGGCATGGAGCTGAAAATTCCAAACTTCTAATCATGGTTTGATCTTTCTGGTGACCAGCCCCGATCTGGGAGCCCAACCAGAATCTCCTCATTAGAACAAAAAAATGCTCCTAATGTTCCTATCACTTAGGAATTTACAAGAGTTTTAGGAACCTGTGTCAGGAACAGGGTCAAAGACCAAATATTAGAACGAGAAATGCTCCTAGTATACTTATGATTTAAGAAATTACAAGGGTTTTAGGAGCTCTGTGCCAGGTCTGCGGGCTGGGACCAATATATATATATATATATGTTTTCTATTATCTCACAGAGTCTCCATGAGTTCACACGTTCTCATCTTCCAAAGAACGGCAACGCAGGGGAGAATGCTTGACTGGGCTACGTTTATAACTTGACCCTATGATTTTACTCTCTTTGGTCAAAATATAATCTCCATTTTCTAGACATTTTTTAAAAAAGAGTTTTTCCTTCTGTCTAGACCAAACCACCCCATCTTCATAGCTGTAAATAGAAAATTGATCCTTAAATGGGCAGATCACATCCCCTTCTTCTAGAAACCATAACAGATCTCCTAAAGAGAATCTTTTCTTCCTTATGCTTCTTTCCATAGCTCCATTTTTTTGTCCCCATTATATTAGCATTAATTATGTATACATCGTTTGCCCTTCCTCATCTCCTTTCTCTAAATTTGAATTTCTGGAAAATAGAATTTATGTAATATTTGTACTGTCTTTTACACAGAGCCAGAGAACAGGCTTTGTCCACTAAAGGCGTTCCACAAAGGATTGGTGGGTGAAACTGATAGAAGAGGCATGCTGGTGTACATCAAAGAAAGAGCTGGTTCTCCCTCCATCAATGCAAGTGTGCAGGGGCCTTCTTTCTTCACTGCATGCGTAGCCACTTGGTCATTTCTTGCTGGCAAACCTCATTTTGAACCCAGGGCCCAGAATACCATGTGGCTCTGTAAATAGAAAACTTACAGTAAACATTTGTTGAATGTTTAAAAAATTAAACTCTGGTCTTTATTATTAGTTTTCATCTTTACCAGACATGTGAAACTATTCAAAAAATACTCTCTGGGGCCGGCCCAGTGGCACAATGGTTAAGTTTGCATTCTCCACTTCGGTGGCCCAGGATTTGCCAGTTGGGATCCCGGGCTCAGACCTATACACCACTTATCAAGCCATGCTGTGGCAGGTGTCTCACATATAAAATAGAAGAAGATGGGCACAGATGTTAGCTCAGTGCCAATCTTCCTCAGCAAAAAGAGGAGGATTGGTGGCGGATGTGAGCTCAGGGCTAATCTTCCTCAAAAAACCCCCACAAAACTTTCTTCCCTTGAATTTCAAATATAGCTATTGGAAATCTACAGAAATCCTGAATAAAATAATTTTAAGAATAAAACATAGTTAATATGTGAAAACCTATATTGGGGGCTGGATTAAAAGGTCTGAATTAATGAGATTTGGGATAACTTAGATTTTGATAGTGTCATGTTTGCAGAAAAGTTGGAAAGAAAGTGTATAGAAATCTATACACTCATTGCCCCAATTCCTCAACTATTAGCATTCCATCACTTTTGCCTTTGCCATTCTGTGAATGTATATATAAAATATCTTGTTCCTCATTAAAATTTCACCTTTGATGCTTCTTGCCTTGAATCAAGTCTTACGATGATGGCTGCAAAATAATCATTTTCTAATTCCACCATTCCTTCAATATTTATTAGTAGAGCTCTAAGATAGAGCTTTTCCTTATTTGTCTACTATTTGTATCAGTATGGATTCTTATTTTATTTGATGAGTTCTAATTCATTTATGCTTTTATTTAATTTGATTCTCAAATTTTATAAATTTGGCCAGTTAAATCCTCTTCACATGGTCTCACAAGAATTTCCTCATTCTCTAGCATAAGCTGATCTAGGTTCATCTTGTACTTTCCCTGCCCAGCCCCCAGATCAGCCATTTATTTAAGAGTACCTGGTTCCTATTAGTGGATAAGGATATTTAGAAAGTGTCTTGGGGTTATCATTGGTCAGTTCAAACGTGTTAATTTTATTTTAGAATTACTATGTATGATTAATCTCACATTTGCCCTCCTTGCACATTTCCCAATGTGAGATAACCTCTAAGAGAAACTTTTAAAGTATTCTATATAATTATTAATATTTAAAACAACCCATGAAATAAGATATGTTACATTTAAAAATCCTATTTTAAATCTCCCATTAGCTTAGTAATATACATTTTTTTGTGTGTTGCGATTTATCAAGGGAGAAAAACGGCACAGCTTATTTTTTTCCATCACTTAAAAAGTTCAGGTCATTCTGTATTTAGAAAATAAGTTAAAGTTACAAGGACAGTTAAATATAATTCTTTTTGGCTTCTAAAGTAATTGACAGCTCCAATTTATTCTACATTAATATGCACAAAACAATCTACCAACTTAATAAATCTTCAATAATTAAAAGTGACAGGTAAGATTTGCTTGTTCCATTTATATTTGTTGCTGAAACATCTATTTTCACAAGCATGTTTCTATGGGAGACTAATACTTTGAAACTTTTTAAAAGTATAATTATGCTAATGTGGTTCAAGGCATCTTTGACATCTGTGTAGACATACACGGGAGTAGATTAGCTTTTTGAGTGAGTATTTTTGGCAAAGGAAAATCTGAGGTTTTCCCAATATGCATTTTCAAATTTCACGAGCTTACTCCTGACTTTGATGATGGAAATACATGTGAAAATCTTGACTTCGTGCTCCTGTGACTGTCTTAACTAAGTGCAGGCCACTTGATTCTCCCTGACTTCTGCTCAGCCCAAGATTCCAGGACGATGCGGGGCTTCATGAGTCCTGGAGCAGGTCTCAGTGGGTCCTCATCGCATCTGCCTTCCTGCTGATGCAGCTCTGACCATATTCTCTAATAACTGGATTTCTTCCTTAAGAATAGAAACCCGCCAGGTCTGCTATCTGGATACTTCTCTTATCTCCAGTGCTGAATCTCTTCTTTAGTTCCTCTTCCATCACAAAACTAATATAACTTTCAATAAATTTAGACTAAACCATCATTTAAAAATATTTTGGCAGATTTCAGTGTGAAAAACTTATTATCTCTGAATTCTAGGGCAAATACGAAAGCTTTCACATGTAGAGGAAGAAAGACCTTTTCTTCTACCCTCCTAGGTTTGATAGCGAGGTCCATGAAATAAACTAAAAATAGGTATATTAACAGGAGAAAAGGCATACAAGTTCATTAACTTTTAATATTACATGGACGGGGTGTCACAGGAAAACAAATGTGAATATCCAAAAAAACAGTGAAATTTGGGAGTTTGTTTACCATTTTAATAGGGGAGGGGAGAAGGGATGTCGACCATTGAGTTCCTTCCGGACAACCTGTTTTTAGGCAGATGAGGGGAGTTCAGAGAAAGTGTCTATCTGCATCTGCTGTTTTTCAAATGCTTTCAGCTCAAAATAATCAATATACCAAAGTGGCATATTTTGGACTGGCGTGTCCTGAAATCCTTCACATACTATGAATATACATGAAAAAAAATCTATCATTAATGGTATGTTTTGGCTGGAGGGATTTAGATATAGTAGAGTCCAATTTCCTCACGTTAAGATTTGCAGATGAAGTGGAGATGCATCTTTATTCAATAACTCACCAACTCTTAATCTCTTTTGAATGAAATGTAAAGGAACCCACCCCCAAGGTCAACATCAAGATATGACTTGGCCTCCTCTCAAGCTGGTTGGTTTACAGTGTAACATTTCTCCTACTTAATCCACATTTTCTTCTCCATTGTTCTTCTCTGTTCACGTCTAATCAATAGCTAGTTAATTTCAATGACAGTTTTACTAATCTTGCTTACCAATAATTTTAGTCTTTTTCTGTATTTTGGAAACATTTGCTATTTTTTTTCTTAATTCTACCTCAATCTTCTAAACTTCGGAATAAGAAGCATTGTGGGGAAAGGGAGTTAGTTTAAGCTTTGCTTTCTTGCTTCTTTGATCGATTGCAATTGAGGTGATTTATAGATTAATTTAAAAAATTTAAATTAGGATAACTTCAACTCAACATATAAAAGATCTGAAGACAATATTCCCACCTTAAAAAAAAACTGAAGAGAGCTGAACACAAAATTCTGATAGCTATACCCCACTTTTTTGAAAATCTGATGAAAATCAAAATAAATCATGTTTGTTCTTTCTAATATCTATTTTTAGACCATATTAAATAAATCAAAATTTATGGAAATAAAACAATTGATGAGAATGTTTAAAATGGGAAAATATAGCAACTGCACACACTGTTATTGACAAAACATTTAAGATGTCAAATTATTACTGAAGTAATACAAAGGATTTGTAAAGAATTTGGCCTTAGAACAATGAAAAGGAGTAACATGCATTGTTCTAAAAGCCAAAAATTCAGCAGGATTTTAAGGATATTTTTGAAAACATTAAAGTTTAAAATGTAGCCTGTCTTTCAGCCTTATTCCTCCCCCCAAATAGTTGGCATATATTTGTCTCTAATTTCCAGCCAGAGGACAATTGCTTATCTTCAGACTTTGCCCCAGCTTCTACGTAATTATTGCCAAACATAATGAAGCCCAGCTCATTATCCATAATGTATTCTACTCTTTGTCAAGTGTTCCCATAGTGTATTGATAGTTTTATTGGCCTGTCTAAATGTTGACATACAGCTTGCTTTTCACTCAAATTACTGAGAATAAAATTTTTAAAATATAAGACTTCTTTCCACCTAACAGTGTCTTTTCTAACACTCTGCAAACATTAGAGCTACTTCTGTGAACAGTTTAGTATTTATCATCAGTGATGTTTTTGCAGAAACCAAATTACTTGGATCGGTTTGGTTATGTTAAAAAACAAAATTCAACTGAGTAAACTCAAAGGTCTAATTGGCTTTATTAAATGATTCATGAATCAGGCAGCATTCCATCAGGAAGTAGAAAGGAGCTCCCAGGGGCTTTACACGATGGCAGGAGCTGGGAGGGATAAGAAAGTTATTAGCATAAGGAAAGAAAGGGTTGTTTCAGGAGGCAAGGTCACCTTCCTTAGGGGGAGGGCAGAGGGGTTTTATTATGCAAATTACCTCACTAGTGCAGATCAAGAAATTTCAGACTGATTGGTTTAAAATGTCACTCCTGGGAGAGGCTAAAACTGCAATTAGGTTAGGTATGAAGTCTTGGTGGGGCTTAGCACAAGTGACTCCATTTTGGGCTTGTTTCTTTTTCACAGTTCTAATCATACAAAGTTAAAAGGAAAATAATCTTTTATATTACACTAAAAATCATATACTTTGCTGAAGTGAGCACTACACATTGCAGTGAATTTTAGATCAGTAGGCCACATTTCTAAACAAAAAGAGAGAAGTATAGGAAAGTATCATAAGGAAATATTGGGTAATAGTCTCTCCAATGTCCAATTACTTCTAATTAAAACTATACTAATTCTTTCAGACCAATGCAATGCTCTGAATCAAGATTCAGCAATTGGTGGCTCTGAATATCAGCAGAGAAGTGCTTTTCTCTGTCATCAACTGTCAGGACTCAGGAAGAGAAAAGAAAGAGAGATAATATATAGGGCTATAATCAAGAACAGTAGGTGGTGGAGGTAAGAAAAAAAGAATATAAAACCTAGAGGAGTTGGTTAGAATGTTACTGAAATTGCCTAAGAGGCTACAGAGAGGCGTGAATGGCATTGGCTTCTTGTCTTCAAATGAGTTGATACTTTTCTAACATGCAACGATTAATGTATTTCTATATGTGTCTAATAGTGTCTGCAAGTATTTTTGCCATAGGTAAAAATACAAATGCTGAAAAAATATGCATTTTCATTTTTCAAAAATCAACACGTTTATTAAACATCTATTATATTCTGTTAACCACAAAACGCATAAGAAGGACGGTCCCTGTCCTGAAAGTCTCCTAGTCTAGAAGTCTGTCATCTTCGCACACAACTAATCCATACTGTGGGTAAGTACCAGATTGGTGAAGGGAATGAAGCGTTGCTGGAAGGGCAATTAATTCCCTCTGTAGAGCCTGGGGAGCGTTTTCTTCAGAAAAAATATTCTATTTGCAATTGTCCTTGAAGACTGAATTGAATTATGCCAAATAGAAAGGAAACTCCAGGCCAAAGCAGCAGCCATAATAATAGTCTGTTGGTGTTGAAATATTGTTTTCTTTTCCTTTCATATACTCTAAACCAAGGTTCCAAATTCAAATGCCCACAGAATCTTCAAGGTAACATAACCAGGGACACCTACCCAAAGCATTTAAAAGTTTCGTTAAATTATACTTTGAAAAGAACATTATATCCGTACAATAAATGGAAAACTGTTATCATGTGTCATAAATAGAAAGTAACAGTAAAAATAAACATAAAGAAAACAAAAACAATTTAAGTAAATTTTATCTTCAAATAAAACAATAAAATGTAAATAACACTAAATCTAATCAATTTATAAAATGCATGCTAGAATAAGAATGGACTTATTTAAACTCTCACTAATAAAAGGCTATTCAGCTTAATGTTTCTTAATTTCACAGGAGAATTATACTCAACTCCGTTAGACAATTCCAGGTTTTAAAAATATTAACTAGCACAGAGAATCTAGGCTCACATTACAACCAAATTAAAATTCTTCGATGATTTTTATTTAAAAATTTTTTGTTTCAAGAAGCTTGCTGAAGAGTGGTCCATAATGCAATATTCTGAAATTATCAATTTATTTGCTGCTGCTTCTTTTTTTTTTGAGGAAGATTAGCCCTGAGCTAACATCTGCTGCCAATCCCCCTCCTTTTGCTGAGGAAGACTGGCACTGAGCTAACATCTGTGCCCATCTTCCTCTACTTTATGTGTGGGATGCCTACCACAGCATGGCTTGCCAAACTCTGTGTACGTTCACACCTGGGATCTGAACTGGCGAAACCCGGGCCACCGAAGCAGAACATGCGCACTTAACCACTGCACCACCAGGCCGGCCCCTGAAATTATCAATTTATTTGGTAATGTCCTGAAAGATGATAGAAAAAATTTTACCTTTCTACTCACTGCTGCCTTCCGAGTAAGGAAAAAATTTATAAAGATCTTTTATTGTCTTTTTAGTATTTCTTTATAATATTCAAAATGTTTTTAAGCAGTTCCTTATAGTCATTCATGACCAGGTCATTTAAAAACCAGAAAGAATCCACCAGAACATCATGAGGAAGTGTCCATAGTTCCTATTTTTTATCATCACATTCACTTTGTACTCCTCATAGGAAATTGACGCACTCTAAATTTTGGTTGGTCAACAGTGAAAATAGTTCTCCAAAATCTGTTGCTAGACCAAGGAAGTCCCAATCGAGCTTGTGACCTCTCAAGTGGAATGTTTTGTCCGGAAAATCTTGAATGTCTTAATACTTCAGCAGATCAGTGAGGACTTTCTGTGCAAAAAGCCAGGAAGGAACAATACTGTGTGTAGATACTGCCCATAACTATAAAAAGTAGAGGCCTATGTACAAACACGATTGACAATTCTAATAACACTATAAAGAAACTAAATATTTTTCTTACAATTTCATGGCTATTTGGGTGGTGAGGGCTATCCGTTATGGACTAGGCTAAGTAGCTTTGGTTTCCAGTGAAAAAGCTTGTATATGTGAATCAAGCCTCATTTTATCGTGGTTTTAGTATTATTTTCTATATACTATTCTACTTTCAAATAGTCGTGGTCAAAAGTTCAATTACTGAAAATTGCACATGTTCACATAATATGAATAAGGAGTATTACCACAATATATATTACCATTTTATATGTCTACTTGTATTTATATTATTTGTCTGTCTATTCATCTATGATCTATATTTTTAATATCTACATTTATTTATATTATGCATTTCTGGATCAAAGTAGATTATTATTACTTAGAGCAATAACTGCATCAAAACCCTTTGTACCAATTCTTTCCCTTTCTATGGCAATGTGGTAAGAGCTGGATGGGCAACCACATGTGCAAAGGAATTTTTTTCATTACAGGAAGGGAACCTCAAAATTAGGAATCTGAGAGCTTATATAGGAGAAGGACATCTGCCCCGTCTCTCTGGAGACACAAAGAGAAACCCAATCTTCCTAATGTAAACCAATTCCATTGGAGAAGAAAAGGGAAAGGTATCTAGGCTCTTGCCCATTAGAATAGAAATAAATACCTCCAGAGGGGAGATTAGTATTTCAGAGTTTATAATCGAGTCTTCATATATATATATATATGTTATTTATATGGAAATAAATGAAAGATTGGCATTTTTTCCAGAGAATCATAGAATGTTAAGTCTCTCTAGTTGTTTAGAAATTACCTTTGCTTACAAATAGCCTCAAGGGTTGCCCAGGTTGGGAGAACAGCGCCTCATCACGCCTCCTAATGAGTATTCTCCAATAACCATGCATGAAGAAGGACTTCATATTTCTGTCGGCGTGCATGGTTTCTTCTTTGCTGATTCTGATTTCCACTCAGGTCACATCTGTTTGCCACCCATCACTAGTGTGCTTGATTTAAACTGTGCAGATTTGGTCACACTCTGTTTTCTGTACCCTGGTCTAGTGTGTTCTGTCCAGTGACTGAGACATTCGCACCTAGAGTATTTGCACCTTGAGTATTGTACCTTGAGTAGTTCTGGTCTAGTGTGTTCCGTCCAGTGCCTGAGGCACTCGCACCTTGAGTATTTGCAGTAGGAGACTGAAGGCTACTCAGTCATGAGCTCTCCCAGCTACTTTCAAAGATCTCACTTCTTTTTTGAGGCTTATCCCTCTGCTGCTAAGTCCGCTGTCTTCTGTTCACAGAGTTTCTTGCCTCGATACCAGCCATTGGGTTTCTCATTAATTAATTAATACATCAAAGGCTAAAAGAAGAAAATGTTCTCGCTTATAAGACTGAAAAAGTTCAAAGGCATGGTTTGTGTGTAGGAGCAGGTGGCAAATGCGGTTAAAGCAGCTGCAGAGGTGGGTGCAAGTGGTAATGGAGACCATTATTAGCTACAGTTTGGGAGAACGTTTCCAGAGAAAACGCTAAGTATTTTTTACCTGTGACTTTGAAATTTAAAAAATGCCTTTCTCTTTGTGCTTCAGTCTTTTCCATAGCCCGCTCTTCTTTTCTCTTTTTCATATAAGTGGTGAAGGAGAAGAACGAAACTATTAAATGAATATTATGAATATAACTAATCTGATTTCTCTCCTGCTGCTCCTTCAAAACAAAACTCCTTTGAAACCCTCTTCCTCACATTCCTAATCCTGCAATCAGCGAAACTCTTTCAGTATGCTCTCAACACGGAGGAGGTTTGTCTGATAGGCTGCCTGAACAGCCAGCTGCAAGGCAATTTGGGTAGATTTAGTGGTAATTAACATCAGTTGAGAGAATATAATGAGATTGTAGACAGAATTTGACTTTTCTTTCTTTGACATAAAGTAGGGGTATGGGTGAAGATGAACCCATGGGGAGGGAAAAATCAATACGTTAACATTTATCAAATACTTACTAAATGCCAGGTAATATGAGGTAGGTTATTTTAGCCAAAGCTTGACCATGACACTGAGGAATGCACCAAAAACTATGAAGGAAGAGAAATAGGACTGCCTTCTGAGAACTAACCTACAAAATCAAATGTTTTTCCAAAAAGGGGTCTTAGGCCTGCAAGACTTGGTTATAAAATAATTGAACGTTAATATGCCTTTTTTATATATTATATCAATCTAAAGGGAAGCTGATTAGTAATGGAGGCTTAGAGAAAGACAGAAAGTGGAGGCAAATGTTGAGAATGCCCATCCAAGGATGAATCAGCAAGCTTCCAGACTGGCTGGAGTATTACGGAATATTATATTGTGAGGGATCAGAATTGGCCACCCCAAAATGTATCTCTTTGGCTTTATTATTTTTAAGAACAAAAGACTCTGAAAGAAACTTTTACCTCTCCCAAAATGAATAAAAGAATTTAAAAGAGAAGGGCCTGTTCCAGGAAGCAGCTAATTCCATGAGATAACTGGAATGTAATCTAAAACGTGTTTCTCAGGTCACATTGTTTGTTGTTGGCCCACTTACATTTCCATCTCCATGTAAATTGCCTTCTACCCCCTTGAAGTCCCAAACCACCACCCTCAACATCCTGCTTTGTCTTTAGCTGAAGATGGTATTTGAGCTGGCAGCTCGGCCATTTTGGTGAGTTACCCAGTTTCCTGGGTTTCTTTCATGTATACATGTTATAAAGCTTTGTTTGACTTTCTCGTGTTATTCTGTCTCATGTGAATTCAATTCTCATAGCCCAGCCAGAAGGACCTAGAGAGGGTAGAGGAATTCTCTTCCTCCCCTACAATGTCAATATGACAAAGATAGCTGTAGGAGAGGAAAGGCTTGTCCTCTACCTGCTTACATACTGTGGCTGAGCCTTAGAATTTAACTGACGAAAGACATTAATAGGAGAAAAGCATGCAAATTTTATCTGATGTTAATACTTTTACGTATACAATGAGGCTCTCACATATCAAAAATGAAGACCCAGAGAAAGTTTTTATACCATTTTAACAAAAAACAATAACTTGTGGAGATGTGACAACATGATGGAAAAAGTAGGTTGTGCTAGGACAGTAAATTGTGGGAAAGTGACTAGGAAATATACAGGAGAAACTAATAGAAGAGAAGGATCATTTTGGCAGATTTGTTTGTACAGATTCATCTTGGTGTCAACTCTCCATCTCCAGCGATAAGAATGTTTTTCTCTTCTTGGTACAGGGAGGGCACGTTTCTCACAGGAAATTTATGCCCCGCTTTTAGGTAGAAAAGAGAAGATCAGAGGGCCCTTCCTGCATATGCTGTTTCTCAATTGCCTTAGGCTCAAAAGAATCACTATTCCAAAGTGGCATATTTGGGGTGGTATGTTCTGATCCCTCTCATAGCCATACGGTGAAGAAAGATACATCCAGTTATGTTATACACCCAAATCAAATAACCAACTTGCCTTGTTCCGATTCCTCACTCAGCAGGAAGCTTCTGCTCAGTTGGCTTTCCATGTAGCTCACTATCAGGGACAGGATGTAGCAGAGTGGTTCACGTGATAGAGAGCTCTCATTAAAATGAATGTACAACAATTTGTTCTTGTCTTTTCTGTGTTTTGATAGCTCGATTCAGAATTGCTGAGGCCAGTCTACTATGGGGTCCCCACGATTTTTAATTTCTGAGCTTTCAGGATTGAAGTCCAGAGCCCAACTGGTAGAATCACTGAGATCAATGGCACTTGTGGACATCTGATGGGGCAGCTAGCACAAGCATTGACCTGGTGACACCCTCTTTACTTATTCATTTATATTTAATTTTTTATTGAGGTAACATTGGTTTATAACATTATATAAATTTCAGGTGTACATGATTATATTTTGACTTCTCTGTAGACCACATTGTGTTCACCACCAAAAGTCTAGTTGCCATTTGTCACCGTATAAATGTGCCCTTTTTCCCCTTCCACCCTCCCCCTCACCTACAGAAGTTCAAGGAGTGAATTAAATTTTCTTTTATTCATTCTTTTATTCATTCATTCCTTGAACTTCTATAGGTATTATTTTTCCATTTTACAAATGAAGAAGAAACTGAATCTTAGAAGGCATAATATTCCAAAGTTTACTCAGACAAGTGGCTCTGCTAGAATCTAACCCAGGTCTAAAAAAATTCCAGAGCCTGTGCTTCTCAGTCACTACATTGTACCCTTTCATGAGCCTAATGAGGTATCTCGAAGCAGTAAGCAGCCCAAAGTCACTACAAATTATTATTCCATGTGGCCAGCTTTGTCACACATGATTGTTGACCCTTCATCTAGAATAAGAAAACCTCAGTTGCTATATATTATAAAACAAACAAATAAAAGTAAATATCCATCAGAGAAAATAGAATATATAAAAATCCTAAACAATATAAACACAAGTGCTATGATTTCATGTGTGTTAAGCAGCAAAGATATACTCTTAGAATATTAATTTGACTACTTACGCTTACATTTTCTAGGGTAATAAAGTAAGTAAAGCCTTTCTCTTAAGTATACTTGATTAGAGCAATTAGAACATAATAATGAGCAGTTAACATTATAGCACGTTAGTTTACATCATAATTCTTTCATTTGTGTTATCTCCCTTGTTCCTGTAAATAACTATGTGCTGGGTAGGGCTGGCATTTTTTAATTTTCATTTTACATTGTGAAAACTGAGTTTTAGATTGTCAGAAATGGTTCTCAGACCCTTTAAAAAATCCTGGATGTGCATTCTGGCACAAGGCAGTCAGAAAAAATTGTTTTGCATTCTGACAGGTACATTATCTTTCTTCTATTGTGACTTTGACATGCTTCTGACATTACTTCATTATCCTAGCTGTCATTGCTTTTTGCTTTGTCCCTGCAACCTGATTAACCCTATCTGGGATTTGGCCTTTTTCTGAATTCATCCTTGTTGTAATGACTGCTGATACCATTTTGTCTTCTGCACTCCCAGCTTAAGCACTCATCCTCTGCCTCTTTGTGTGACAAGTCTCTGGAACTTTGTCATTCCCACTTCTGTTGTCTTCAGTACTCTGGCAAATAGCATGTTTTCATAATAGCTGAAGAAACCAAGGCTCAGAGAGGTTAATTAAATTATCTAGTACTACACTACTAGTAGGTGTCAGGATTGGAATTTTAATTTTTGCCTCTCTGACATCAAACTGTATATTCTTCCTATTAGCTGTACTACAAATTATAGTTATGTTCAAAGTCTTGAACGTGAGTATCTGCACGATGCTTTGTATTAATTCAAATAATGATGCTCCAGAGCCCAAGATAAACCTCACCTGTAACTTTTCCATGTTAAAGACAGAGAACAGTGGAGTTTAGTAAATTGTCAAAACGAGATTCTAAAGTGGACCCAAGGATCATTTACATTCTTACTTCTTGTTCCCCATCGACTAGTTGTTCCATCAACTAGAAGTCAGAATATCATCACAGCACGGATTATTTTAAAATTTACCTAACACAGTTGAATGAAGAACATGTCGCAGAGGCAGTCCCGCTCCTAAAGGAAGGTGTGATTACAGTGAAACAAGCTGTTTGCAAATAAGTCATGTTAATTTCCCCTGACACTTTAATATTTCCTTTTGTAAATCATTTAAATTTTGAAAATGTTAGCAGTACCACTTTTGCAATTATATATTAAAGAAAAGTAGATATCTCTTCAAATGTTTGTTCCATTCAAAACACGTTTGATCCCATCTGAGAACTTTGATTCCCTTTGTGATTGGCTTCCTATTGAGTCAAATTAGTGTAGATTAATTTTGTGCTTTTGAAAACTATAGATTAAAGTGTCAGTGAATACATTATTCTAATCACTAAACACACATTTCACAGAAGAAAGGCCACAGCTTTAATAAAACAATGCCTTGAGAGTAATGCTTTTAAATGTTTAACAAACACAACTTTCATAAATCACGCAGAGCAAAATTCCTGAGCAGGGCAGCTAACACAATGCCTCACCCAGGAGAACTAAACAAGGCCATTCTTTGGCCAAGCTTGGAAGTCTTTTAGATTTGTTTTTTGTGAAGACAAAGACTTTAGGAAGTGATTTGATGGCCAGCTCTGCTCCTGTGCGGGTTGACTGACTTTCTTGTAGTGAGTTTTCTCATTCATAAACAATTCTCGCTTTTAGCTGGGGGTTTGATGGTAAGCCTCTTAACTCTAAGTTGTGAAATAAAAGGTTTGCCCCTTATTAAAGGCATTTCAGGCAATAGTGTATTGTATTTGATTTGATTAAGTACAATAGATGTTACGTACCCATAGTGATTATATACCAACAGGTAAGTTAAAGCAGTGGTTAAAAGCACGGATTCTGGAGGGGGACTAGCTGGGCGTGAATTCTGTCTGGCACTTATTAACCATATGTCCCTAGGCAAGCTACCTCTTTGTGCCTCAGTTGTTTAATCTGTAAAATGGAGAAACTGACAGTACCTGTGTTATAGGTTTATTGTCACAATTGTGTATTAACATGTGAAAAGCATTTGGGACATAAACTGGTACATGGTAAGCACTCAGAAAGTGTTAGTTACTGTTATAGATGAATATGCTAGGTTAACATGGCCACTTGAATTGAAAAATCAACAAAAATGTATTGAGTACGTACTAGATATACTAAGCTGGCCTCACACTATGTAGTTTGCCCCTCGATCTTGTTTGTTTCCCTCTTGCTTATGGATTTAGTAGGCCAAGGATGAAGCCTAGGCTGACCCATTCCCTAAGATGAATAAATTGTTTGGAGCTGTGATGTCAAATACGACAACCACTAGCCACACGTGGCTATTAAAATTAAAATTTATATTAATTGACATGGAATAAAATTTAAAAATTCAGTTCCTCAGTCACACTAGCCACGTTTCGAGTGCTCAATAGCCACATTTGGCTGGTGTCTACCATACTGAATACTGCAGATACAGAATATTTCCTATTTTGCAGAAAGTTCTATTGCCTAGTGCCGATGGAGAGTTTGGTAGTGTTATCTCTTTTGTTCCATCTTAACATATAGCAAATATAAACACCTTCTAACTTACCAATGAGATGCATTCTGAAAGTTCATTTGCAAGTTGGTGGGAACTTTGAATAAAACTCCCTATGGACCAATTATATTAAGATTGTGGCAACATAAGGCATTTGAAGAGACAAACGACTAACAAACATAAGAAAATGTTCAAGCTTATTAGAAATGGAAATTATAACAATGAGCTTGGTTTTGATTATCCAACTGGAAAGATTAAAATAGTGGTCAGATACAATGCTGTTAAGTGTGTATTGAGGCAAATTCTTGTGGCTCTTTGGTCAAACTTATCTGTAAAACAATTTGGCAATACATATTAAAAGTCCTAAAATTGTTTGCACTCTTTAGCCCTGTAATTCCCCTTCTAGGACTTTAATATAAGAAGATAATCAGAGATGCCTCTAAGATTCAGTACAAAGGTGCCCATGACAGCATTAAGTATAGTAACACTTAGAAACAACCCAAATGTCTTACAACAGGGACAGGGTTAGGTCAATTATGACTTTGATATATTGGAACACTGTATATCCATTAAAATGTTTTTTGTAGCATGTTTTACAATGTAGGAAATACTCACATAGAAATAAATGAAAAAATGATATTTAATACCGCCTAATATAATTAAATAACTACAATATCCTTAGGACACACTTGAAAAGAAACTAAAATATTAATAGTGGTAATCTAAGTTTTATGAGATGGTGTGTGATTTCTTTTGTACATTCTTTTATGCTTTCAAGTTGTTTACAGTGTGCATGTATTCCTTCTATCATCAAGAAAAAAAAAGAGTACATCAAAACTATTTCCTACAGATTGTTGATAGTGAATCCTGATTTGCTAAGGCTTACTAGTTGGCCCGATGTAATTATCAAGAGTCCCCTTTTTAATTCTCAAAAGTATCCCAGTTCATGTGATAAATACCGAAAACTATCATTCACTTTAGGCTAGGTTATACTGCATTGCCAAATAATCCCAGAATCACAGTGGCTTACTCAAAAAAGTCTCTGTCTTACTTTGAGGTTTGGGGTGGCTTTGTTCCACAGCCTCTTCATTCGAGAACCACAGCTGAAGGGGCATCTTCTATGTGGAATGTTCTGTTCTTGGGGCAGAGTGAATAAGTGATTCTTTATTGAAGTAGGGAAGATATACATCATCTCACCTGCTTCTTTTCATATTGGCTTAGCTCAGTACATTCAATATTTCCCCAGGCCGATCATATCAACAGTATTTCTTTGGCTCTGATGGTTGGTCTCTCAGAGAAGCTCTAATCTCCCCATACAGTTAACTCACTGACAAACTATTTCTAGGAGTCTAGAGATAGCTCACATTTGCTCAAAGACAGTTCTCTTTGCCCTTTTAATTATTGCAGTAAGTTGTATTAGTGAGAAAATAATTGATGCCCCTCTCTACTGAACCACTTCCAGGCACCTCTCTACTCACCTGTCCCTGTGGAACAAATATACTGTTTCCCTACTGATATCAGGGCTGGCCACCACACTGGCACTGACCAGTGAAAGGTGAGTGGGAGTGAAAGTGATGCTGTCACTTTAGAACAGAAGTTTTATGCACCAGCACCTTGCTCTTCTTTCTCACTTTCACTCTGCCCCAAGAACAGAACATTCCACATAGAAGATGCCCCTTCAGCTGTGGTTCTCGAATGAAGAGGCTGTGGAACAAAGCCACCCCAAACCTCAAAGTAAGACAGAGACTTTTTTGAGTAAGCCACTGTGATTCTGGGATTATTTGGCAATGCAGTATAACCTAGCCTAAAGTGAATGATAGTTTTCGGTATTTTTCATTTTCTTTCTCTTCTATACTGGCTCTCTCTCGTGGTCAGCCTCTGATGCCATGAAAGGCACATACGGTTTTGAAAAGCCATTGATATGCTGGATCAGCTGATGCTGCAACACTGGAAATTGCTATAACAATGCAAATGTCTTGCCTCATATCTTCTGAGCCTGAAGTAGTGCTGTTGTAAAAGCTGAGCTGTAGTGGATACATACTGTTTTTGTCTGATGCGCCTCCTCCCTCCTTTGCGAAGTGGTCTTCCTTTCCTTCAATCATGTTGTTCTATTGGAGGTGCCACTTATGGATTCCTGCCTCTTCACATGGGAGTCAACACGTGACCTATGCCCACTCATTCACGGTATTCCATTCCCCTAGGCCCAGTGATTGGCTCAAGGGGGACATGTGGCTAAAGTCTTCTCTTTGGGGACTCAGTTTCTAGCTGATGTAGAAGATGCTTTTCTTACTAGCTGTTGGAGCTAGAATGGCAGGTAGCTGGAGCTGCTCGTGAAGTTTCACTACCATGTGGAGATTGCCTATATGTGGACAGGGAGGGTAAAACCAAGCCAGGATAAGTGCAGCTGAAAGAGAATCATAGAAAATTTAGGGGGACAAAGTGGAAAGGAGTAAGATGGCAGGAGAGAGGGAGAAAGAGAGACAGAGCATCCACCAGTTCTGAACTGAGTCATTCCTGAATACCACTCCACTTAATCTCTTCTTATTTATATAAACCAAGACATTTCTATTTCTCTCAAGCTGGTTTGTGTTGGGTTTTTGTTTCTTGAAATCGAAAGAGACCTAAATAATACATGAACCGTGCTGGGCAAAGCCACGCAGAAGCTGTAGTGTTGCTGCACATTTGCCAGTATCATTGACTCTACAAATGCCACAGAACCTGTGATTGGTTCAGCTGTAAAGCTGAGGACTATCCTGCTCCCCTCAGCTTTGTGTGGCACAGGTTCCAGAGAAGTGCTGCCCCTCCAGCGTCTGACTGGGATTTTAATAGAAAGACTCTTCGTTCTTACTTGGCCCCTTCTCTCCTTCAGGTTCAAGCATATGACTAGAGGAGCCGGATCAGAGGATGACTTGAGAGACAAGCTCCGTGTAGTATCCAATCCCAAACTCCCAAGCTATTAATCATAGCTCTTTTCCTTTTTAATTTTTAGCTAATTCCCTTTTGAACAGGACACTCATATTTCCTATTTTGTATTTTTCTTTCTCAAAGAGGGGCCTCATATTATTACCTTTACAGCTTCAACCAACAATCCTTTCTTAGGAAGAGTGAGAAACAGAGTGAGGGTAGCCACAGGGAAAGAAGGAAACATTTGCCACAGAAAAGCAAAGAAAAGTGCAGAAATGTCAGCTTTATTTCATCTGATCTAGACTCTTAATCCAGAGAAGCAGGCTGCTGAACAAAGTCAGAAAAACAAAGAGAATAATACCAGATGAAGAACTATGAGCTACATGCTTTCTCTCTGAGCCATGTCCATCTTTTGCTAGGGTATCTTCTCTCTCTGAAGGAGAAACAACAGAAGATGAAAGGAGATAACCCACTGGAACAGGAACACAGTAGACTTTAGGATTCTGAAAGTGATTACTGGAATTAAAACCGTAACTTACTAGCTCCAGCCTCTCTCCCACAATATTCTTGAGCTAACTGCATATTCAAATATAACAGCCTCGTTAACAATATGATATTCAGACAGGTTCAACATGAGACCTTTCCTTAGATGTTACAGAACAGCAGAAAAGAAGCACGACAAGTAAATGGCAAATGAAAAATTCACATAAGTGCAGTGATTTCTCCTATATGCAAGGGAATTAGACAATTCTTGGTTTCTAAATATCATTTCCCAGTAAAAGGAACTAGTCTCTTTGAAGAAAGGATTGATAAAGGTTTGGGTGAGAGGGGGAACCAGGTGAGTGAATGTACTAGAAAGCAAGGAAGTGCACAAAGACTGATGGAGGCATTGAGGGGCTCCTACTTCCCAACTTTGAGGAATTTAAATATCTAAAACAATGTTTACATGGATTTTAACACATGGAACAACAACAACAAAAAGTTTCCAAGTCCGTAGACAAGGAGAAAGGGAGGGAGAGGGAAGGTTTATTTTTACAGAGGAAGGCTCGATCAAAAATGTGCAATTCAGGGGACCGGCCCTGTGGCCGAGTGGTTAAGTTCGTGCACTCTGCTTTGGTGGCCCAGGATTTCGCCAGTTCGGATCCAGGGCGCGGACATGGCATCGCTCATCAGGCCATGCTGAGGCGGCATCCCACATGCCGCAACTAGAAGGACCCACAACTAAAAATACACAGCCATGTACTGGGGGCCTTTGGGGAGAAAAAGGAAAACCAAAATCTTTAAAAATTATATATATATACAATTAAAATGGGGCTGGCCCCATGGCCCAGAGATTAAGTTCTTGCACTCTGCTTCAGGGGCCAGGCGTTTTGCTGGTTCAGATCCTAGGCACGGACATGACACCGTTCATCAAGCCACACTGAGGCGGCATCCCACATAGCACAACCAGAGGGACCCACAACTAGAATATACAACTATGTACTGGGGGGGGCTTTGGGAAGGAAAAAAAAAAAGGAAGATTGGCAGCAGTTGTTAGCTCAGGTGGCAATCTTCAAAAAAAATAAATGCTATTAATGACAAAATTACAAAATCACCTTTTTTGCAATCACTGATATAATAATTTATTCAGGCAGGGATCATCGTCATTGCTCTAGCCATTGGGTGAAAGTTAGTTGTTGAATTGAATATTTATATATTCTCAAAGTATTTTTTTAATAATGTACAAATCTAATGAGGACCACCTTAATCAAATGATTAAACTCAGCATCCCTCTTGACATGACACAATGAGAAATATACAATGTTAACTACTTTATTCTGAGAAAAATGTCTAAACTCAACCTATTCATAAGGAAATATTCAAACAAATCAAAATTATAAGATATTTTATAAGACAACAGTCCCAGATTCTTTAATAAAAAAAAGTCATTATCATTTGAGACCAAAAAATTAGGAAAGGGAACAGATATAAATAAAAAGACACTAAAGAAACATGATAACTAAATTCAATGTGTGAGTCTTGAATCAATTCTGTATCAAAAAAGTGGTAAGCAGCTACAAAGGACATTATTTTAGCAATCTGGGTAATTTAAATATATCAGATATCTATTGCTATGCAACAAACCCAACCCCAGTGGCTTAAAAAATAATCTATTGTTTCTCAGGCTTCTATGGACTGGTTGGGTGGTTCTTCTGTTGATGTCGCCTGTACTCACTTGAGCAGCTGCAGGGACCGCTGGATGGCTGGGCGCCTCCTTTCACATGCTCTGTTATTCTCAAGGAGGCCAGTCTGGGCTTCCTCTGGTACAGCGGCCTTCCAGGAGGGCAGGACACCAAGTGCATAGGCTTATCTGGTCTCTGCTTGCCGCAGGTTCCCTTGTTGATGTTTCATGACTCTGGAGAGTGGGAGGAGAGGTTCATAGGGGCCATTAATGGGATAATCAACCACAGATATATATTAGACAATAGTTTTGGATCAATGTTAAATATTTTGGATGTGTTAATAATACTGTGGTCATGAAGGACAATATCTAATCTTAAGCAGTAAAGGCTGAAGCAGTTAAAGGTAATGTAATGTAATGACTTATGTCATGATTGGTGGAATTTGCTTTCAGGTACTTTAGGGAGAAAGGAAGGCAGGAGGGAGGGAAGAGAGGGAGAGAGAGAGGAGCAAAGAGAGCAAAGTGTTAACAATTATTAGAGTTAGATGAGAGTATACAGGTGTTTATATTACCATCCTTTCAAATTTTCAAACCTGGGTTTGTTGCACAAATTTTCAATAGGTTTGAAACTTTGCAAAATAAAACTTAGTGGAGTTTAAAAGAACCCCTGGTGACCTTGTAAAAAGCAAGCCCACCCCTTTTCGACCTTTGAGATCCTACACTCAGTAGGTCTCAGATCTGCTTGTGTAACAAAGACTAAGGTGACTCTATGAGTCCATGGTCCATACTTTTAGAAACACTACACTACACTAGAAAAACTAAAATGGGCAAATACACCTTCTAAATTACAAGGAGGACAGAAGGTCAGAAAATACAGATTATATATAGAGAGAGATGGAAAAAATGGAAGTTATTAAAAATGAAAAGATAACAAAATAAGATGGAAGAATGAAAACCAAATACAGTGTTTATAAGGATAGCTATAAATAGAATAAACTCATTTGTTAAATAAAAAGACTCTTACATTGGATCAAAAAGCAAAACTCAATTATGTGCTGCTTACAAGCAACTCATGAAAAGTTAAGTGAAAAAAAGGCATTCAAAAGACAAAGGGTGGATTTTATAAAGAAAAATTTTACCTTCTGTAATGAAGATATAACTGGAATAAATCTTTCTGAACTAAGTAATATAACATGAGAATTCAAGAAGTAAACCCACAGTAAATACAAAAGGAAATTAATAGAAAAACAATACTTTCAGGAAACATTAATGGACAGATTAAATTAAAAAATAAATATTTGGTTTAAAGGGTGTGAAAAAGACAATATAAGGTTGATTTAATACGTACATGCTGAATTTAATAACCTGAGAACAGTCATGGCATCTTATTTTCAAGCTTCCATTAATTTACAATTTACAATTGTAAATTGTAATTTACAGTCATTTATAGAATCGATTCTATCTTAGTGCATAAAAACTGCTTCAATAAATTTTAATAAATACAAAGAATATAGATTACATTAATTATATGAAAAACAAAAATTATAAAAATAAAATTTAAAAACTTTAGCCACCTGGAAATTTTTAAATGCTATCTTCATTATTCTTGTGTCAAGTAGGATATTGAAACAGTGCAGAATATCTAGAAAAATGAAAATTAAAACTATAGATATCAAAACTTGTGTGACTTGTCTACAACTATATTCATAGAAAAATTAATAGACTTAAGTACTTAGAAAAAGAAATAGAATAAAACATTGAATTAAGAATTTAACTCAGACTAAAAATAAGGAGGATTTAAATGATTGAAATACAAAAGTTAGATAAACAGTAGAATTGATAAATAAAACCAAGAATTAGTACTTTAAAACAATAATAATAAAATAGAAAAATACTCAGTAGCACAACCAAAACACTAAAAAAATGTGCAAGGATATTGAGTGCTCTTGAATAGGAAGAGTTAATATTTGAAAGATGTCAATTGTCCCTGAAGCAAATTTACAAATTCAGGGGCTGGCCTGGTGGTGCAGCAGTTAAGTTTGCATGCTCCGCTTTGGCAGCCCAGGGTTTGCCAGTTCAGATCCCGGATGTGGACCTACACACCACTTATCAAGTCATGCCTTGGCAGACATCCCACATATAAAACAGAGGAAGATGGGCACTGATATTAGCTCAGGACCAATCTTCCTAAGGAAAAAAAAAAAAGAAAAAAAGAGGATTGGCAGCAGATATTAACTCAGGGCTAATCTTCCTCAAAAAAAAAAAATTACAAATTCAGATGCTATCCAATCAAAATACCAACAGATGTGTTGTTGCTGTTGTGTTTGTCTGTTTGCTTCAATCTTGATAGACTTAATCCAAATTCATCTTGAAAAGTAAACATTTAAGAATAGCCTGGAATAACATGAAAGAGAAGAGTAATAATAGTGGGCAAGCTAAATAATTTTAAGATACATCATTAAGACACAGTAATTATGATCCTATGGTTCTGGTACAAAAAATGATTCTGTAATCCAGAGATCGATTCAAGTGCCTACAGGAATCTGGCATACATTTAAAACATTTCAGACACTGAAGAAAAGCAGAATTATTCAACAAATAGTACTGGAATAGCTTACGAGGCGTTTGAAAAAAGAATATAGGTAAATCTTCGCTCCTTACTCTAAAATTAACTCCATATGGATTAAAAATTTAAACATAAAACATAAAAGTAAAAGTGCTAGAAAAAATAATAGAGATTAAAAAAATTATTATTGAGAGTGTGACCAAAGTCTGTTAAAGGGAACATTGGATACACTTCACCATATAAGGATTAAATGTATGATAATCATCAACAAAAACAAAATAAAAAGTAAGCTGGGAAAAATATTTACCAAAAATTACACCACAGGCAAAGGGGTTAATTACTTTAATATACAAAGGGATCCTATGAATTATAATTTTAAATCCCAAAACTTCATAGAAAAAATTGTCAAGAGATATGCAAAAGAAGAAAAGTCATAAGAAAGGCAATACACGTAGAAACCAATTGATCCATTCTGCTCACAAATTCACACACACTTAGACACACTTACATGCTTAGATGCTGTTTTAATCACATCGCATTGGGAGATAATTAAGAAACTAATAAGCATTATTTTGGCAAGTATGGAGAATCTGTTAGCAGGGTTAAAATTTAGTCACAACTTTGGCAGAGCATTATGGCAATATCTACCAAAATTTAAAATGTGTATCTATCTCGTAATGCAATAATTGAACTAGGAATATGCCTTGTAAACATGTACACATAAGTGCATAAAAATACATATGCAAAGTTATTAATGGCAGCATTTTATTTATTTATTAACATACAGCAAATACCCTAAAGACCTCATGTGTATGTGTGTGTAAGAGAGAAATTGAGAGATTGGGAGAGAATCAATCAAGGTGCTATTTAATTTTCAGTGTTTTCATTGTTTTTAAAACAAACTTGTTTTATTGATAAACAAATCAACCTACTTAAACAAAATCTATGTCCATTCCAGGGAGAATTTAGATGGACATCCTAAGCTACACTTAAAAAAAGAACCACATTTAAATTCGGGCCGAGTGGTTAGGTTCACGCGCTCTGCTTCTGTGGCCCAGGGTTTCTCGGGTTCAAATCCTGGGCGCCGACATGGCACTGCTCATTAAGCCATGCTTGGGCGGCATCCCACATGCCACAACTGGAAGGACCCACAACTAGAAATATACAGCTATGTACCGGGGGCCTTTGGGGAGGAAAAAGGAAAAAAATAAAATCTTTAAAAAAAAAAAAAAAGAGAACCAGAATCTTGTTCTTTAAAGAACTTTTTAATGTAGTTTTAAACTCCGAGTGACATGAATAGCAATTTATGTTGATTAGCTTCTCTCTCTCTTGGGCAAGTAAACTGCGTAAGAGCCCTGCTGGATATCTCAGAGCCTTTTCTGAAAAGCTTGCCTGAATGAACAGTAAGTCAAACAGTTGGGGCTGCAGAACCCAGTAAAAATCACACAAAAGCTTAGGAAAATTACGTTTTCTTCCTTTGATTTATGATCTTGAAACATTTTTTCAGGAGGATAAATCAATCCCGCAAAGCATCGAAGTTAAGCAATAATTAGACATTTAGAATTTTTGCAACAGCCATAGAAAAGAGATCCACATGTACATAAAATAGCGCAGCATGGAGAGAGAGCCTGGTTTCTGCCAAAAAACCCCTCCTACATCAAAGTGCCCATACCAAGTTGTCTTCCCAAATTCCCCTCCCAATAAAATGCACAAAAATCTATTGGAATACATTGTGAGATTTAGTTTGATACATATTTTCGTAACACATATTTAAGAAATATGTCACATTTCCATATTAAAGTTGATGGTTTTATTACCAAGACAACGCATATAAGTGCTTTTAAATTTCACCTGAGGGTCTCAATAGAAAGCCTCACAATGAAGATAAGTGAAGAGACAGGACTCTAAATGATTTTTGTTGTGTAAATGAAGAGAAATGAAGATTCCGGAAAATATTTCAGCTTATGATTCGAGCATGTTAGACGTGTCCAACTTTCCTATCTCCGTGGAATTTGTTTCACGGTAATTTTCCACTAGTCATTTCAGAGCTAAAATAAACATCAGGCTCGTTTGCTGCCCCACTTTGACGTCAACCACTACCTTAGTGAAACATCATTCTGAACCCAGGAAACAGGAACTGAGGACCCAGCTTTCTCAAGCCAGTCTACCAGTGCTGGTATAACCCTTGGAATCCATATTCAGAGTCCATCCAATTATAGCAAATGATTACTTCATAGCCTACTGGGAAAACATTCCAGGCTCTCGGTTCCAAAAAGTTCTTCAAAAATAACAGGGCAAACAGTCCCAGGTCTCTGTGACCTACGATGTCTAGTGAAGCCGAAGAATTATTAGAGCATCTTAGAGAAACCTGAGGCCATTCGACCCAATGATTTAGTAATGATGTCTCTGTCATTGGGTCAGAGAATAATGTGGTCACTAGTTTAGTATTTATTCAGTAACATTCACCAGAGCTGGTAGCACTGGCTGTGAGAATTTTGTCCTGAATATTCTAAAGCAACACAGTCTTCTGTTTAAATAACTATAAAAAGGGATTTATTTTCTGATGTGTTCAACTTCTAGGAAATTAAAACGATAAGCTCCACATAATAAAGTCAAAAAGTAATGAATTACCCAATGACTAAAAAGCAGATGTCAGATTGGGAAGTAGACTGATACAAATGAGATGTGAGATAGATAATAGTTTTCTCTCTTAGTTCAGATTTTAAAAGTCTATAAATAGCAAAGTATAGTCATTTCAGAGGAAAGATACAGAGTAGGGGAAAAGAGAGAAAGCCCAAACTTTAAAAAGTTTACATTTTTTTTTAGCATAAAGACTATCCTAATTAAACCTACACTGGCCTCTGGTGGTCAAATTTGTAAATGTATTTATACAGATACATTGAATGAATGATTATTTAATATACATCACCAACTAAAGATTAGGCAACCAGATACCTCACTTTGACTGTTGCATTTTAACCAACTCACCCGACTGCATTTCCTCTAATTATTAAAGTTGAATAACTCCTCTTTGGAGAGGTCCCAATTCTTTGAAACTTTTCAACTCACTGCAGGGGCCATCAGCAGTAAGTTGTATCAGATGATCCTACTTATATACTTGGGATTTGGGTATTCATGCTTGTTACAACTTACGCAGAAATAACAGGAAAGCATATTTTTCTGGATTTCTTATACTGAATTTTAAGAAATTTCTTACACTACTGAATTATTTAATGCCTGATATTATCATACATGTTAAAATGAAAATTTTAGGAACACAGACATATTACCATTATAGAATATCAGGATTTATTTAGTTTTTTTTTTGAGGAAGATTAGCCCTCAGCTAACATCTGCTGCCGATCCTCCTCTTTTTGCTGAGGAAGACTGGCCCCTGAGCTAACATCCGTGCCCATCTTCCTCTACTTTATATGTGGGACGCCTGCCACAGCATGGCTTGCCAAGTGGTGCCATGTCCTCTCGGGATCCGAACTGGCTAACCTCGGGCCACCAAAGTGAAATGTGCATACTTAACCGCTGTGCCACCAGGCTGGCCCCTAATATCAGGACTTAGAATCTAGCAACCATTCCTAGCGCTTTTGGGGGGTTACTGTGTGTAAACGTTACACACATCTTACAGTACTGATCCTTAAGAGAAAAAAGGATCTGTAATTCATTACAGCTTTAAGAAATAGAACATTTTTATTCCAAGTTTACTTGGAATAATTTTTCTATCTAGAGAAAATCGAAGCCTGCATTCTAGCAAGGTTTTCTTGGTGTGTAGTTTTAACATCATCTTGGATAATTTTACAGGGGAGCCAATAGAATTTCTTTTCACTAATGTACACCTTGAGGCTCAAAAAATAATGCAGAAAAATGTATAAATAATTTTATTTGACTCCTCTTTTTATTCTAATCATAAAACATCCTTTTAACTAGGGGAGATATGACAGAAATTATGTTTTACTTTTGTTCTTCCTCATAATTAGAGGATTTAACATGGTTTTCTGTTATACTTCATAGTTTTTATCTACCATATTAATTGGATGTGAGCTATTATTAAAAGACAGTGAAATTGTAAATTGCCTTGAATTTTAACGTCTTAATTTTTTCTCAAATAAATTGTGTCTTTCAATGTGAAAACTAAGCACCAAATGAGGCCTTTAGGATTTGGTTTGTTTTAATTCATTCAGTAAACACATCTCATGTATGTATTTCATAAAAATATTGTGTTGGCTCCCTGAATCAGTGAGGGGAAACTACAGAGATAAATCAGAAATGTGCCTTGAGATCAAGATGCTTGTAGCTTTGAGGAGAGACGAGAAGCATCTGTGATAACGAGAGTAGAAGGTGGAAGGTGAGGAAATGGGTAAGTACTGGAGAAGTTTGAGATGGGAGGGCAGATGAGGTAAAGCTTCAGCAAAGAAATGACATCCAAGGGACTAGCCAGGTGGCGCAGCGGTTAAGTTTGCATGTTCTGCTTCAGCAGCCCAGGATTTGCTGGTTCGGATCCCAGGTGCAGCCTAGCACCGCTTGCAGGCCATGCTGTGGCAGGCGTCCCACATATAAAGTAGAGGAAGATGGGCACAGAGGTTAGCTCAGGGCCAGGAAGATGGGCATGGATGTTAGCTCAGGGCCAGTCTTCCTCAGCAAAAAAGAGGAGGATTGGCAGTAGTTAGCTCAGGGCTAATCTTCTTCCTCAAAAAAAAAAAAAAATGACATCTGAGCTGGGTATATAACCTGAAATATATGCTTCTTTTGAGGAGTTCGGCAGATGATAAGCTAGAAAGAGGAGCATATATACTTTTTTTAGAGTACATGCAAATCAAGATAAAATTACCATTTTAATAGATTAGAGGATAATGAAATAAAATGTCAATTCATTGAAAATTGCAACTGAAAAATGTTAAAACAAGGCAAATTAAATGAATGACATGCTATTTTTAGTCTACTGTATATTAACTTTTTAAAAGTGTTTTAAACTTTTTATTAGGGAAAATTTCAAACATTTATGATTGTGCAAATGATAGTATAACGAATCCTAAGTGCCATCAAACAGCTCCACGTTACCAGTGAATGTCTGAGTTTGATCACTAAAAGCCTCACCCACTTCACTCCACCCCTGGATCATTCTGTAACAAGTCCCAGACATCATTTCATTTCATTCATAAGTAGCTCAGTTTGAATTTCTAAAAAATAAGGACTCTGTAAATAAAATATCATTATCAAACCTAAACATATTTAGAGATAACTTCTTGTTTAGCCAGTTTTCAAATTTCCAATTGTTTATTGTTGAAATCAGGATTGAAATAAGGTCCAGATAGTGCTTTTGGTCCACATCTCAAAAGGTGTTTTCAATCTATAGACCCTTCTCTTTCTCTCATGTATGTACACCTACACACACATATGTGTGTATATATATATGCAGCTAAATACCCAATATCTAATATATATGTACACAAATATATGTGTATACACACACACACATTTGTTGAAGGAACCAGGTCATCATTTGTCCTGCAGTTTCCCACACTCGGTATTTTGCTGATTTTATCCCTGTGGTGTAAAGGACACAATTCTCTTTTCCCTAGTTTGTGTATATTGGTAATTAGAGAGTGTTAGAAGGGATATCTGAGGAATGGAGTTTGTGTTAGGTGTCTTTTGGGGGAGGGTTAAGGAAGTGAGGCTTCGCTCTGGATTGGACGCTGTCAGAAAGTGGGGGTAATTCTATGATCTGGTGTCCTTCTAAATCTAGGAGGCAGGATGATTAGAGAATGGCTCAAGCTGTACTTGGTAAAGCAGCAGCAGTCACTCATCTCAGCCACGAGAGGTATTTTGTGGTTTGGACAGTATTTATGGTTTGTCAGGTCACAGGGGGGCCTTGTCTAATGTTGATGTTCTGTGAAATTGTCTGTTCAACAGGAGAACACCAAAGGCCGAGCTGAGTACCAAGCCAGCTCCTGGATATCAGGGCTGCTTTTTTCAATATTCACCTACCTCGATCCAGCAATTCAACTCCTCAGTAGATGCCTAAGAAGAATGAATGCACATCCATATCCACAAATAGTCTTATACAGGAACGTTCATAGTAGCTGAAAACTGGAAATAATCTCATGTCTATGAACAGGAGAATGGATAAACAAATTGTGGCATAGTCATCAAACACAATGGAATATTACTCATTAATAAAAAGGAACGAACTATTGACACATACAACAAAATATTTGAGTCTCAAAAACATTATGTAGAGAGAAAAAAGCCAAACACTAAAGAAACATATTGGGTGATTTCATTATTTGTATTGTAAGGACAAGCAAAATTTGTGACAAGAGAAATAAGAACGGTGTGCCTGGAGCGGTTCGTGTGTGTGGTGGGCTGGGGTAGGCGGTGAGAACTGGGAAATTGACTGCGAAGAGTCTTGAGGGAAATTTCTTGGGTGACGGTAGCAATGCTTTAAACTTGATTTGTGCGATGATAACACAAATGTATAACTGAAAATTTCTCAAAGTGTGCATTTATTGTATGTAAATTGTGCTCAGTAAAGAAAACGTAATATTCAATTAAAAATTTCTATTTGGGGGGCTATTATTGTTGTCTCCCAACATCCATTCTAACCTTCACTTATTGTGTAGCAGCTGTGAAATTTGGGAGACAAAGATCACACATACCATGAGCTTTGGACCTAAGCCAATAGCAGAAAGCTCATCTTCCTTATTTCAATAATTCTTGGAAGATATAATCAAAATGGTTTGAGAAAGCAGTCTTCCGTTTCCCAGATGTGACCACAGATGTGCCCTAATTGCTTCTAAGGGAAACCAGAATGACTCTGAATCTGAGATCTGGAAAAGGAGTACTTCGATTGGACAGCACTGGGTCACGTGCTTACTTTAGCAGCCTCTGGGAGAAGAAGATGGCGCATGAAGATAGTTCTAAACAAACCAAACTCGCACCGAGTAGAATGGGCTCCAAGTAGAATGGCTCTCTACAGAAAAGACAGGAGTTTTCAACGGACAAAAGCTGAAAGCCATCCCTCTGAGGACAGAAACAAGACAAGGGTGCCCACTTTCACCACTCCTATTCAACATAGTACTGGAGGTGCTGGCCAGAGCAATTCGGCAGGAAAAAGAAATAAAAGGAATCCAAATAGGTAACGAAGAAGTAAAACTCTCGTTGTTTGCAGACGACATGATCTTATACATAGAAAACCCCAAAGAATCCACAGAAAAACTATTAGAAATAATCAACTACAGCAAAGTAGCAGGGTATAAAATTAACGTGCATAAATCAGTAGCATTTCTATACACTAACAATAAACTAACAGAAAAAGAACTCAAGAACTCTATCCCATTCACAATCGAAACGAAAAGAATAAAATACCTTGGGATAAACTTAACCAAGGAAGTGAAGGATCTATACAATGAAAACTACAAGACTTTCTTGAAAGAAATTGACGATGACATAAAGAGATGGAAAGACATTCCTTGCACATGGATTGGAAGAATAAACATAGTTAAAATGTCCATACTACCTAAAGCAATATACAGATTCAATGCTATCCCAATCAGAATCCCAAGAGCATTCTTCACAGAAATTGAACAAACAATCCTAAAATTCATATGGGGCAACAAAAGACCGCGAATTGCTAAAGCAATCCTGAGCAAGAAAAACAAAGCCGGCGGAATCACAATCCCTGATTTCAAAACATACTACAAAGCTACAGTGATCAAAACAGCATGGTACTGGTACAAAAACAGGTCCACAGATCAATGGAACAGAATTGAAAGCCCAGAGATAAAACCACACATCTATGGACAGCTAATCTTCGACAAAGGAGCAGAGGGCCTACAATGGAGAAAAGAAAGTCTCTTCAACAAATGGTGCTGGGAAAACTGGTCAGCCACATGCAAAAGATTGAAAATCGACCATTCTTTTTCACCACACACCAAAATAAACTCAAAATGGATCAAAGACCTAAAGATTAGGCCTGAGACAATAAGTCTTTTGGAAGAGAATATAGGCAGTACACTCTTTGACATCAGTTTCAAAAGAATCTTTTCGGACACTGTAACTCCTCAGTTGAGGGAAACAATAGAAAGAATAAACAAATGGGACTTCATCAGACTAAAGAGCTTCTTCAGGGCAAGGGAAAACAGGATTGAAACAAAAAAACAGCTCACTAATTGGGAAAAAATATTTACAAGCCACTTATCCGACAAAGGGTTAATCTCCATAATATACAAAGAACTCACACTGCTTAACAACAAAAAAACAAACAACCCGATCAAAAAATGGGCAGAGGACATGAACAGACATTTCTCAAAAGAAGATATGAATATGGCCAATAGACACATGAAAAGATGTTCATCATCGCTAATCATCAGGGAAATGCAAATCAAAACTACACTAAGATATCACCTTACCCCCGTTAGATTGGCAAAAACATCCAAAACCAAGAACGACAAATGTTGGAGAGGTTGTGGAGAAAGAGGAACCCTCATACACTGTTGGTGGGAATGCAAACTGGTACAGCCACTATGGAAAACAGTATGGAGATTTCTCAAAAAGTTAAAAATAGAAATACCCTATGACCCAGCCATCCCATTACTGGGTATCTATCCTAAGAACCTGATATCAGATATCTCAAGAGTCCGTTGCACCCCTATGTTCATCGCAGCATTATTTACAATAGCCAAGACGTGGAACCAGCCTACATGCCCAGAAACTGATGATTGGATAAAGAAGATGTGGTATATATACACAATGGAATACTACTCAGCCATAAAAAAAGACGAAATTGGCCCATTCACAACAACGTGGATGGACCTCGAGGGCATTATGTTAAGCGAAATAAGTCAGTCAGAGAAAGACGAACTCTATATGACTCCACTCATAGGTGGAAATTAGTATATTGAGAAGGAGATCTGATCGGTGGTTACCAGGGAAAAGGGGGGGTGGGGGGAGGGTACGGAGGGGGAAGTGGTGTACCCACAATATGACTAACAAAAATGTACAACTGAAATTTCAAAAGGTTGTAATCTATCATAACATTAATAAAAAAAAAAAAAAAAAGAAAAGACAGGAGTTTCTAATTAAAAGGAATGGCCAGATGCACCCTCTCCCCCCCAAACAGGGACCATACAAATATGCTATGTTGTACTTGGGAATGATGCTGTCAAAATTTGTTGATAGACATGAAAATATGTCCACAATATATTCAATAAAAAAGCACTTTTTCAAAATAGTATACACAGTATAATCTAGTTTTTGCAGTCTAAGCATATGTATATATCTAAGCAGAAAAATTTTGGAAGGATTATATCAATATTTTATAGTTGGTTAGATAACTTTTGATCAATAGTTTTAAAATTTTCTAACTTGAACTTCATTACTTTCATAATAAAAAATACTTTTTTTTTTTTTGAGGAAGACTAGCCCTGAGCTAACTACTGCCAGTCCTCCTCTTTTTGCTGAGGAAGCCTGGCCCTGAGCTAACATCCGTGCCCATCTTCCTCTACTTTACATGTGGGATGCCTGCCACAGCATGGCGTGCCAAGCAGTGCCATGTCCGTACCCGGCGGCCGAACAGGCGAACCCCAGGCCGCTGAGAAGCGGAACGTGCAAACTTAACCGCTGCGCCACAGGGCAGGCCCTGAAAAATACTTTTTAAAGAGAAAAATATTGCAATCAAGAGGTATCAAGTGATGTGCCCATGGTTTCATTGCTGGTAGTATGTAGGTGTCCCAAAGCAATACAATGATTTCTCTATTGTCTGCCGATTATGATGTATTTTCTATCACTATCGAAAATGTAACATTTCCTTTGAACCTGCTCTTCATTAAAATGTGCTGTTCCAATTTGCTTTCAGTCTCATCTCAGGTGCTAATCATTTTGGGGTGAGTACTCAGGCATGGGGCTTTAGACACCAAGCCCTCACAGTTTCTCAAAAAGAGTTCTTCTTGACTACCTTTTCTCTAGCACGTCACTGGAGTTACTAGTGAAAGTTCCACTCTGTTCACTGGGGCTCTAAGACAGAGATGAGGAATCTTCTCCATAGATATCTATACATCAGAAAGGAATGCAAAACTACTTAAGAACTGATTGCAAGATTAGACAAGGGCAACTATCCACTTGCTCTTTGCCCGCCTCCCTTCCTCACTACAAGACCTTGTTAGTAGTTGTTGCTGAAGAGGGATAACGTCAGTTCACATAAACCAGAGCTTCTCTTATCCATGTTCCATCAACCCGCAAATTTCACAAATCGCCTCAATAAGAGTAATCCTCAAGGCTCCCGCCAAATCTTTGTCTTACAATAGAATATTTTGAACCAAATATAAACATTGTTTTTGAAGATTGTCTTGACATGGTTTTATTCCTCTTAAAGTTTATGGAATTTTATTTTATCTCACAATAAACTATTTTATGTATTTTAAAAATTTGTCATGAATGAATTGACCACCCACCTCATAATGCTGTGCCCAGTTCAAGTAAATGACAATTTATTCTACTTCTTTGTCTTTCAAGAGCTATACGTCATGTTTCAGATCAGGTATGATCCAGAGGAAAACTTCCCAAGAATTGCACGTTCCTTTGTGTGCTTATAATCAACATGTTTCTACTAAAGTCTCAAACACATTATAAAACAATCTCCACAGAATAGTACTACCAAACAGTGTACTCAAGTGTTTAAACTCAAATTATTTTTATGGTTGAAGAGCTAAATACCATAAAATGGCTTACAATATGTGTGACGGTTAATTTTATGTGTCAACTGAACTGGGCCACAGGGTGTCCAGGTATTTGATTAAACACTATCCTAGGTGTGTCTGTGAGGGTGTTTCTGGATGAGATTAACATTTAAATCTGTGGACTGAGTAAAACAGATTGTCTTCCCCCATGTCTCCCCCCATGCCTCATCCAATCCATTGGAGGCCTGAATAGAACAAAAAGGCTGAGTGAGAGAGAACTCACTCTTCATCTGCCATCTTTGAGCTGGAAAGTGGGTCTTCTCCATCCTTTGGAGGACCTAGCCTCAGACTGGAACTTAGAGCACTGGCTCTCCTGGGTCTCAAGCCTTCAACTCACTTCCTCAGGCTTTTGTATTTGGATTATATCTACACCATTGAGCTCGCCTGGGTCTCCAGGTTGCCAATTGCAAACTTGGCACTTTTCAGCCTCCATAATCATGTGAGCCTATTATTTATAATAAATCTCTCTCTCTCTCTCTCTTCCTCTTCCTCTCTCTCTCTATAAAACTCCAGCATCAAATAAACAAATGATGAGTAAGTCACATCCCACATATTAAAGTTATGTTTTTTAATTTTATTTTTCACTTTCTTTTGGATTCTTAAAAAGACAGAGTATAGGCATACCTTGGCGATATTACAGGTTTGGTTCCAGACCACTGCAATAAAGCGAATGTTGCAATAAAGCAAGTCACACAAGGTTTTCTGGTTTCCGAGTGCATATAAAAGTTAAGTTTATACTATACTATAGTCTATTAAGCGTATAATAGCATTACGTCTAAAAAAAATAACATACATGCCTTAATTAAAAAACACTTTATTGCTAAAAAATGCTAACCATCTCTGAGCCTTCAGTGAGCCGTAATCTTTTTGCTGGTAGAGGGTCTTAAAAAAATGCAGTATTTGCAAAGCACAATAAAGTGAAGCACAATAAAACAAAGTATGTTTGTAATTGTCTGCCAGAGAGACACTTTGTCTTCAAGAGGGAAAAAATGATATGGGTTCCCACTTGAGGACTTCAGTTAAAAAACAATCGAGTTCATTCTGATGTCCTCTGTTTGCTAGAAGAATCTTACTGTCAACATCAAGAAACTTTTGAAAAAATCCTATTATTTTTCTTATCTGATTTTTGTCACAGCTTGTTCTGTACAGAGATGTCTGCCTACAATGCTTTACGCAATGGTCCAGGTTATCTGGTTCATTTCTTTCTTAAAAATAAAAAACAAACAGAAAATCCCTTGACACATTCTATTTTATTTCACAGAGGAAGAGAGGTATGCCCTGACCCATACTCTCTAAAGATGAAATGCTCAACTCTGTTGAGGCAAAAAACTACTTTCTGAGAATTTGCAACATGTAATTTTTCTGCTTATTCTATGTTTGCCTTGCAGTTTAGCCAACATCTCTATCTTAGCCGTAGTACTGCCAGTACTGAAAGTCATGGGTTGCTTCTGCACATCTTATTTTGTGCAGTGTCTTGTATGGTCCCTGGATTAGATACCTGTATTCATCTCCTAGAGAAGCCACAACAAGTTACCACAAACTTGATGGATTAAATAACAGAAATTTATTCTCTCACAGTTATAGAGGTTAAAAGTGTGAAATTAACGTCTTGGCAGGGTTGGTTCCTTCCAGAGGCACTGAGGGAAAAGCCCTTCAATGCTTGTCTCCTCGCTTATGGTGGCTTCCAGTAATCCTTGGCATTCCTTGACTTGTGGTTGCATCACACCAATCTCTGCCTCCATCTTCATGTGGCTTTTTCTCTGTGTCTCTGAGTGCATCAAACCTCCTTCTCCTTTCTCTTATGACAGCAGTCATTGGATTTAGAGTCCATCCTAAAACCAGGATGATCTCATCTTGAGATCCTTAATTTAATTACACCTGCAAAGACTTTATTTCCAAATAAGGTCACATTCATAGGTACTGGAAATTAGGACTTGGAAATATTTCTTGAGGGGCCATTATTCAATCTACTACAATGCCTAATTACTTTTTGATGCCTAATTATTGTTCATGAAAATGTGACAAAAAATAAGTTGAAATTAAAATGTAACAGAATGCTAATAAGAGAACTTCTGCTTTTGGCAAAGATGGAGTAATAGGAATCAGGTTAATCATTTTACCTTAAAGAAATTTAAAAAATGGGTAAAATATGTGAAACACTGGACCACAGGCAGCACAGGACAGTAATCCCTCTCAGAACAGGAAACAAATAAGTCGAGTCCTACAATTCTCCAATTTTACTGCCTAGAGAGAGTTCGCAGGCTGCAGTGCAGTAAGGAGGAACACAAACAGAGCCCATCAGTCTTCATGAGTAGAAGAGACAGACTTGAGAATTTGGGGAGGTTGAAGCAGGTAGAATATACAGGGTAAAGTACTAGAGTTGGGAGAGGGAGGAGAGGGAGGAGACAGAGAGAGTGAGAGAAAGACAGAAAGAAAGAAAGATCAATCTAGAGATCTAGGGATCCAGAGATATGTAGAGGGTTTCTCAATCTTCAGCTGACTAATGATCAGCACATACATGGGAGAAAATATTAGAGACTGGGCAAAGAACCATGGAAAAGGAGCAGGTGGAAAAAAATCCCCCAAATGACCTAGGTCTTGGAAGATTTCATATGCACCACAGCCAAAGTAATAAAAACAAAGACCAAAAACAAACAAAAAAAACCCCCCCAAAACATCATAATTTACGAGGCATCTGAGTACCAGAGTACTCAGAAGAGAAATACACAGTAATGGGATAAATAAGCCCTAAATATTGCTATGACTCTACCTAACAAAGCTGAAGAGCAAGTTGTGAAAGGATCAAACCATTTCTAAGAAACTATACTGGGTCCTAGAACAAAAGTCAAAAATAAATAAATAAATAACTAGCATTCAACCACAGAAAAGGTACAACGTCTGGCATCCAAACAAAAATTAGCTGGTATACAAAGAAGCAAGAATATAAAACCCATAATGAGGAGAAAAATCAATTTACAGAAACCTACCCAGAAATGACTTAGACGATATGATTAATAGACAAGGACATGAAAACAGCAGTTATAAATACCTTCACATGTTAAAGACAGTAGAGGAAAGCATAAGCATATTAAGACATACTGAAGATATAAAAAGGCCCAAATAAAACTTCTAGTAATGAACATGTGTAAGATGGAACATACACTGAACGGAATTAATAACAGATTCGACACTAAAGAAGAAAAAATTAGTGAACTTCAAGACAGGGCAATAGACATTATCCAAAATGAAACAGAGAGAAAGTAACTGAATAAAAAGTAAACAGGAAATCAGCAAGATATGGGAAAAATTCAAGCAGACTAACATATGTGTAATTGGAGTTCTAGAGGAAGGAGAAGGGAATAGAGAATAATAGCAAGCTAAAAACCTAAAGGAAACAGAATAAATAATAGAGAAGAACAGAAATCAATGAAATAGAAAAGAAAAATACAATAGAGAAAATTGAAGGAAATCTAGAACTAATTTGTTGAATAGATCAAGAAAATTGACAAACTTTTAGGTAGAATGTTCAGAAAAAGAAAGAGAAGAAACAAATTACTAATATCAGAGATGACAAAGTGGACATCATTATGGATGTTACAGATATGAAAGGGAGAAATAATATGAAAAATATTATGACAATAATTTCTATAATGAATATGAAATGAGAAAATTCCTTGAAACACATAAACTAGGAAAGCTCACTCAAGAAAAAATAGATAACTTGAATCACCCTATATTTGTTAAAGAAAATGAGGCCTAGACAGTTTCACTTTTGAATTCTACCAAAAATTTAAGAAAGAATATTATTTCCTAACAATTCATTTGAAGCCGTACTACTCTGACATTACAGACCAATATTACTCATTAACACAAAAGCAAAAATATTAAACAAAATTTTAGCAAATTAAGTCCAAGAATATACAGAAAGGCTAATAAACATGACCATGTAGTGTTTATCACAGGAATGCAGGATTGGTTTAACATTTGAAAATAAATCAACATAATTCACCAGACTAACAGAGAAAAAGAAAAATCATATGATCATCTCAATACATGCAAAAAAATTTTCACAAAATAGAACATCCTCTTGTGATGAAAATTCTCAGTAAAATACAAACAGAAGGTAATTTCCTCAACCTGATAAAAAGGATCTGGGGGGCCAGCTCTGTGGTTAAGTTCGCGTGCTCCGCTGTGGCGGCCCAGGGTTCAGATCCTGGGCGCAGACATGGCACTGCTCGTCGGGCCACGTTGAGGCGGCATCCCACAACCCACAACTAGAAGGACCTGCAACTAAGATATACAACTATGTACGGGGGCGGGGTGGGGGGGGGGGGTTTGGGAAATAAAGCAGAAAAAAAAAAGAAAAAGATTGGCAACAGTTGTTAGCCTAGGTGCCAATCCTTAAAAAAAAAAAAAAGAAGATTGGCAACAGTTGTTAGCCTAGGTGCCAATCTTTAAAAAAAAAGAAAAAAGCATCTGGGAAAAATGCTACAGCTTACATTATATTTAATGGTGAAAGATTGAATGCTTTCTCCCTAAGACTGGGAGTGAGACAAGTGCGTCCCCTTTTACCACTTCTATGCTAGATGCAGTGAAGGTCAGAGCCAGGGCAATAAAGCAATGAAAAGGGAGGAAAGGTATGTAGGTTGAAAAAGAAGTAGTAACACTCTTTATTTGCTAACATGATTCTCTATGTAGAAACCCCTAAGAAATCTGAAAGAAATCTATTAGAGCTAATAGTTGAGTTTAGCAAAGCTGCAAGATACAATCTGTGCTTTTTAAAAAGAAATACTATCAAAATAGAAATCTTTCTTACACTTCTTTTGGTTTCATTATGAGCAACGAGTTTGGCCTTATTTTATGGATTATCTTTTATGATCAGGTTACCTTACTATACTCCCTCACAGTCCCCTGTAATTTTTCTTTATAGCCCTGTAAGATTTTTATTTGATTTCTTTGGCATTTTCGGATTAAGCTCCATGGCTGCTTTATTGATGGATCCCAATGCCTACCCTAAGTCTCAGATGCAAAGAAACCACTCAATATATATTTAACGAATGAATAGTAAATTACTAAGGATCCATTTTAAAAGAATTATTGGCTAATAAATTTTGGACTATAACTTTAAGACATTCTTCAAAGTACATAGCAGAGTACATGTTTTTTTCTTACGTGCCATGCACTGACTACTAGGTTCTTGAGACATAAAGACGAATAAAACAGCTTCTGCTCTCAAGGAGTTCACAGTAATTTTAACTATCACATGCATATAAAGCCAAAGAAATTCCCAAATATTCCTGGAGAAAAAGGAGACAAAACAGTCTTCTCTGTTGGGAAAAATTATTTGAGGTAAGCTTCATAAAATCAAAACTTTGAGGTACATGTGAAAGATTTATGCATTCTTTAGTTACGTAAAGTATGAATGAGTTATAAACAGTGCTTACAAGTACCTTCTTGGTAAGAGAAGGAAAAAAACAGTCAATGTCTTAGCAGTACTTATTGGGTTCTTCAGGAAACCATGTGGAATGCTTTAAAAAATTAGGCTGTAGCTTATTACAGCCTGCTGTCTCCACTCAAAAAACTACTGTCACCTTCCTCTCCAGTTATTTCCAGTGATTTATTCCATTAGGTCTTGTAGGAAAATCTTCATTTGGAAATTGGGATTTTTGTTTGTTTATTTTCATGGGATTTTGTCAACATGAATTTTTTAGAGATTTTATTTCTGAAAAAGAAATAATTAGTCTGCAGAATCTGAAGTTAAAATAGACTTGGCCAGGGGCCAGGCCTGTGGCCAAGTGGTTGGGCTTGCACACTCCACTTTGGTGGCCGTGGGTTTCGCCAGTTCAGATCCTGGGTGTGGACCCAGTGCCACTCCTCAAGCCAACTGAGGCAGCATCCCACATAGCAGAACTAGAAGGACCTACAACTAGAATATACAACTATGTACTAGGAGGCTTTGGGGAGGGGGGGAGGAGGAGGGGAAGGAGAGGGGAATGGGGGAGGGGAGGAGGGGGAGGGGTGGAGGGGGAGGAGGAGGAGGAGAAGAAGAAGAAGAAAAGAAAGATCGCAACATATGTTAGCTCAGGCACCAAACTTAAAAAAAAGACTTGGCCATCAACCTCTTGGAGATGATTCAATATGTGGAAATTAAGAGCTTTGAGCCAAAAAAGAGAGACAATATGATGCCCAGTTAGTATTTTATTATTTTTTGCAGAAAAAGTTCCATTTAAATAGATTGGTTTTAAGCATTTCATTTTTTTCTCCTAAAACGTCTTCACAAAATCAAATGAATATCTGTTCTTTTATTTTCTCTCTCTTTCTCTAGGAGTGGAAGACAGAAAATTCTTTTTTATTTTTAATAGCCCAGTTCTTCAAAATATTTTAAATATTAAGGTATAGATAATGAATACAAAAAATTTAGAGCACAAGTGTGATAAGAATCATCAAGAGTATTTGTAAACCCTGCAAATTCACACTTTCCACCTGCAGAGATTATAATCCATGAGGCCACTGCAGGAAATCCAAGCACATACATTTTTCTCAACATGTAGAAAATGGAGGTGATCTAGTTTAAGCAGTTTAATATTTTACAACCCCTCAAAAGAGAACGTTATAGAATGGAGATGGACTCAAAGGGTAACTAAGAATTCTTCTTAATTAAACCATTAATTTAAAACATAGCAAATTTCTGGAACATGACACATCACACATTTAAATATAACAATTCCAAATGTTAATCATTTTTGCTTTAGTTGTTATTTTGAATACACACATATGCTTTCTTCCATGAGGGAATGAATTATAATTGCTTTAGATCAGTAAAAATTGTTTGAACATGCCTATAAGATAAAAGAAATCAAACACAGAAGGGTACATACTACATGAAATTTTAGAATAATCAAAGGTGATCTAGAAAGAGGGCAAACAGATCACTGGTGGCCTGGGGCAGGGGGGTTCATTACAAAGGTGCATAGGGATCTTTTTAGATTGCTAGAAATGTTCTACGTCTAGGTCATGGTGGTGATTACATGAGTGTACATATTTGCTGAAGCTCATAGAACTGTCCATTTAAAATGGGTGAATTTTATTGGATGTAGATTGTACCTCATTAAAGTTGATTAAAACAGGCTATAAGAAATGTGTGTGTGTGTTTTTTAATGAGGTCAAATTTCTAAAACAACTTTATCAGGTAGCTCACTGAATCTCCAGCATGACTAGCAAATTGGGCTTGGAGGCCACCTGGTCAGGAACAAACTTACATCCTAGCTGCAAGGGAGGCTAGGAAAGTGAGTTTCTGCCTTCTACCTTTAGGAGGTGGGAAGCTTAAGTTGCAAAATTTCTCAACTTTGTCTCCATCTTTGTCTTTTTTGCGTGTACATGCTTGTTTTGAAGTTTTCAAAAGTACTAAAAAGAATAAACAGGGCAGAAAGAGAAAGCAAGAATACAATCCCATTTACAGCCACAACAAATACAATAAAATACCTAGGAATAAATATAACCAAGGAGGTAAAAGACTTGTATGCTGAAAACTAAAAGACGTTGTTGAAAGAAATTGAAGAGGATATAAAGAAATGGAAAAATATTACATGCTCATGGATTGGAAGAATTAACAGACTTAAAATGTCCATATTACCTAACGCAATCTACAAATTGAATGCAATCCCAATCAGAATCCCAACGACATTTTTCAAGGAAATAGAAGATAGAATTCTAAAATTCATATGGAATAACAAAAGACTCCAAACAAAGTAATCCTGAGAAAAAAAGAACAAAACTGATGTATCACTCTTCCTGATTTCAAAATATACTACAAAGCTATAGTAATCAAAACAGCATGGTACTGGCACAAAAACAGACACACAGATCAATGGAACAGAATTAAGAGCCCAGAAATAAACCCACACATAGATGAACAGCTAATTTTCGACAAAGGAACTAAGAATGTACAATGGAGAAGGGAAAGTCTTTTCAATAAACAGTATTGGGAAAACTGGACAGCCACATGCAAAAGAATGAAAGCAGACCATTATCTTATGCCATGCACAAAAACTGATTCAAAATAGATTAAAAGACCTGAAACCATGAAACTCCTAGAAGAAAAATAGGCAGTACATGATTTGACATCAGTCTTAGTGGCATCTTTTCAAATACCATGCCTCACTAGGCAACAGAAACAAACGAAAAAATAAAAAGTGGGGCTACGTCAAACTAAAAAGCTTCTGTACAGAAAAGGAAACCATCAACCAAATGAAAAGACAACCTAACAACTGGGAGAAGATATTTGCAAATCATGTCCGATAAGGGATTAATATCCAAAATATATATAAGAACTCACACAACTCAACAACAACAAAACAAACAACCTGATCAAAAAGCAAACAGAGGATCTGAACAGAGATTTTTCCACAGAAGATATACAGATGGCCAACAGGTACATGAAAACATGTTCAACATTGCTAACTATCAGGGAAATGCAAATCAAAGCTACAAGGAGACATTATCTCATGCCTGTCAGAATGGCTTTTATTAAAAGAACAAGAAATAACAAGTGTTGGAGAGGCTGTGGAGCAAAAGGAACCATCATACACTGCTGGTAGGAATGAAAATTAATGTAGCCACTGGAAACCAGTATGGAGATTCCTCAAAAAAACTAAAAATAAAAATACCATATTATCCAGCTATTCCACTTCTGGGTATTTATCCAAAGAACAAGAAAACACTAATTTGAAAAGACATATGCACCCCTATGTTCACTGCTGTATTATTCACAATAGCCAAGACTTGGAAGCAACCTCAGTGCTCATCAATGGATGAATGGATAAAGATGTGGTGTACACACACACACACACACGCGCGTGTGCGCACGCACGTGCAATGGAATACCAAGCCATAAAAAAGATGACATCTTACCATTTGCAACCACGTAGATGGACCTTGAGGGTACAAGCATAAGCTAAGTGAAATAAGTCAGACAGAGAAAGACAATTACCATATGACTTCAGTCATATGTGGAAGATAAACAAATAAACACACAGATATGGAGAACAGATTGGTGGTTACTAGAGAGTAAGGGGGTTGAGGGGAGAGTGAAAGGTGTAAAGGGTCATAGTGTAATGGATGACAACTAGACTTTTGGTGGTGAATGTGATGCAGTCTATACAGAAGTCAAAATATAATGATGTACACCTGATATTTACATAATGCTATAAACGAATGCAACCTCAATTAAAAAAAAAAAAGAGGAAAATAACATTCATCCATATTCTCTTTATGCAGACTTAATTATTATAACATTTAGACACATGCTTCTGAGATTTTTTGCTGTTGATTCTTTAACACATATTAAAGAACATGTATATGAATTCATTGCCATAAAATTTAGTGTTAGAGCTTTCTCTCAAGATCACCTTGACCCCAGTGTCCCCACTCTGATCTCATTTATCCTCACTAGAAGCAAAGTTTTCTTGTATATGTTATTATTATGAGTTTGGTGTATATATTTTTCTAATCTTTTGCATATATATGCATTTGTAGAAAATACATATTACTTTGATTTTTTTCTTTTTTTTGAGGAAGATTAGCCCTCAGCTAACATCTGCTGCCAAACCTCCTCTTTTTGCTGAGGAAGCCTGGCCCTGAGCTAACATCCGTGCCCATCTTCCTCTACTTTCTATGTGGGACGCCTATCACAGCATGGCTTGCCAAGCAGTGCCATGTCTGCACCCGGGATCTGAACCGGCGAACCCCGGGCTGCCGAAGGGAATGTGTGCACTTACTGCTGCACCACCGGGTCGGCTCCTATTACTTTGATTTTTAAAATTGACCTAAATGATATCATACTGTGCACGCGGTTCCAGAACTCGCCTTTTTCACTCAATGTGTTTTTCAGGTCTACTAACACTAATACATCCGGGTCTAGTAGTTAGCAGCTCTGAGTATAAATAGACCAGTACAACAGGAATTAAAGAAGAAGTGATAGCTCAGGGGAAACGCTGTATTCTTAATTCTTTAAAAGTCATTACACATTTTTGTTCTGATAGTAGAAAATTCCCGTAAGCCGGATACCAGCCTCATTGGGCTGCTAATTCTCCACTTAGTGCCGTGCTGCCTCTGTACACAGAGGGCAGACTCTCTTCGGTAGGGATAAGGTGCCCTTCCAGATCAGGTGAGACAGAAAGCCAAGCCAGAAAAAGTTAAAAGAAACACAAGAATTTGGCCATGCTAGACAAGAAAAAATAAAACCTCAAAACCTCGAGAGATATAGGCATTAACTTCCTAAGGCAAGCCAAGAACGTGGAGATCTGGCAGATGCCCGTTCTGACTCACCTCTACGGGCTAAGCTGCTTGGTAACCATTTTGAGAAAGCTTGTTTTCCCCACACCGCTCGTACTAACAGGGACACTGGCATCGTCTGGTAACAGAAACTGCATAATGGTGAAACATTTTTTTTTTATTTTCCTTCTGCAGTTGCTTTACTTCACATTTAAAATTTTACACGTAATTGGGCAATCTCAACTGAAGAATAATTAATTGCTATCAATATGACATTTTAAAACATATTTAAGTGAGAAAAACAGCTTTTGTATCATGTCAATTTATTCAAAGTTATCAACCTAATTAATGCCATTTCCGGTTAAAATTAAAATGAGTCTTCGTAAGATGTTACAGTCAAAAGTTTATTTATATTAGCAATTCATCAAATAAACAGGGACTCTAGTACCATCTTTCAATCGCATTCATATAGAGGAACAGTAAGTGGTTGTTTGGATGGGGTAGTTGGAGGGCAATAGCTCTTACAAGGTATTCTCCTATCTGTAGACACATTTTCTTTCTCAAACAACACATAATAACTGCCAAGAATTATATAATATTTGCCAACTGCCAGACACTCATGAACATACTTTACAGATTTTAATTATTTGAACCTCACAGTAACCATGCGAGATAGATTCTAACATCATCTTCAGGTTACAGTGAGGAATCTGATACAGGGGCTCAGGGATTCACCCAATGTCACAGAAGCATGATGAAGCAGAGGTGGGTTGAAACCCATACGGGTTAGCTCCAGCATGCATACACTTAAGCAGAATGCTATTCCGTCTCTCCCGCACAGCCAGGTAACATACTATCAGGTGGGAGTGGGTGAAATGTACACTTCACTAAGGCTTCTATCATTCTGAGAGTTTGGGATCCAGTGTGATTAACGTTGTACTAGCAGTTCCACTTCAGTTTTCTTAAAGAAAGGAAACCAGTGTGTCTGTCATTTTCTTTTGCCTGGTGGAAACCACCAGTGAAAACAGGAAGAGAACCTCCAGCTAAAACAGGGACTTTAGAAAAGTATATTTCATAAAAAAAATCATAAATTATACATGCAAAGGAGTGTTTGGTCCCTTTAAATTCTCACTCTGATAAGCTAGAACCTCACTTCAAAAACTGTAGCATTTCTCTCAAATTTGGAAGGGTACATACATATATGTGCATGTATTCATGTGTGTGTACTTGTGTATGCATGTATGTGCATTATACACATATTCTCAATACTGGGAAACTTTTGTTCTCTGAGGATGGGTTTTAACTGGAGAGAATCAAAAGCATTTTGAGCTAAGACGGGCGGGTAATGTAAGGTTGGGCAACATTAATGTGAAGTAAAAATAAATTTGGGCTAAATATAATGAAATGGCCTTTTTAACATTCAGTTACCAACTCTGACATTTGCTTTTCTAGCAAAGGATCCAGATATGTTTGGGGTCTAATTCTATCATAAGGTCATTAGGTAAGTCTCCTCCTCTCTCCTCTCGCCCTCACTTTTCTGCCTCTCCTCATTAATGAGGGTAATTTGTTGGAAATTTGGACATATATAGAATTCTTTGTATGTGAACTCCACCTTGTTTTCTAGATTATGCAACACTAAGTACATACTGTGGTAAACGGAGCGCCCTCCGATGTAATGCTATAAGAATGTAGACATTTTAGTCACCTAGTAAAGTCCTACCTTCATAAATAGTTTATTAGAAGAATTTTTCATTTTTATATTTGACTGAAACTCAGTTTTCCTTTATTCTCACATTTATGGGATGAAAAAAATCATTTACCCACTCCAAGACAGGCTGAAATCCATTTGCTGTATGAAAATGAACTCTGTTCTCAGCACAGCTGTCTAGCGTCCAGCAGCGGTGTTCTCTTAACCACTGCTGCCATCTGCTGGTCGTGTGATTGTTAGAGTTTAGAAAAAGCAGTGCATAGCGCTCCACTCAAGATGATGCAAAATGCAAGTATCATTAAGAGGTAGTTTTGTAGACCCTGAATAATAAAAAAGAATAACCGTAATCAAGAAAATCTGAATCAAATACACAAAAACTACGGATTCTCAAGATTGCTAGGGACCTTACTAAGCATCGCTATAGTCAACTGTATGCTTTTTGCTCTCCCTCCAAGTAATCATCCAAGTTCTCATGAAAACCCACAATAACCTTACTCATTCACCCATTCAGTAAACACATGTGGGCTCCCACTATGCATCAACAAGTGCTAGGGTTAACATGGTGAGCAAAATGTGCCCTTATTCAGCTAATGGTATAATACGAAAGGCAGGAATAAAACAATTATAGAAAAGAATGTTACAAAGTGAGAGGAGTGTTAATAAAAAAAACAACCATGGTTGTTTCTGAGTGTGTTGCAAAGGAATCTTAATGAGCTGTTTTGGAGGGTGGGGAGTTGAGCTTCTGACTCTAAGTATCAACGAACTGGGTAGGGAAAGAGGGCAGCGGGTAGAGATGCCCGGCAGAAAAAATTTTATGTGCAAAGCTCTGCTGTAAGAGAAAGCATAATACTCGCCAGAGACTGAAAGGTCAGTGTGACCAGAGCATGAGAGTTAAATGGAGCAAGATGAGGTGGATGGGCTATGGGCCCAAGTATACAGGGATCTTATAGGCCATAGGTTCGACTTTCGAGATTTATTTTTCCAAGCAGTGGGAAGACAGTAAAGGAACAAGCACAGCTGGATGGGGTGAAGAGATCGGATTTGCATTTCATAAAACCCACACTTTTTTGCAGATGGTGAACAGATTGGAGTGGGCCAGAATGGATGCAAGCAGACCAATAAGGAGGTGACTAGAGTTTTGGGGAGTGATGACGAAGTGCAGATGGAGTTAGAGATCGATTTAAAGGGTGAGGAAGAAACAGAGAGACTAAGTTTGATTCGTCCAGCTATGCATGGGTGCACTGGTCCTAAAGATGGGAAACACTGAGAACCACCTCCCAATGTAGGCAGCCCATCTTTAGATTAATAAAGAAATACCTTCCTGTGTTAAGTAGAGATATTTTATTTCCTGTATGTTCTATCTCAGGGGTACAGATAGATCAATTCTAATCTCTCTCCCACAAGATAAACCTCAAATCTTGAAAAATAACTGTCTTATACCTCTGAAGCATCTTTTTTCCTGGTCAATATTTTAGCTCCTTTGATCATTTTTCATATGGAATGGTGTCAAGCTCCCTCAGTGTCCTGGCTGTTCCCCTCTGAGTGACTGCCAGGTTGCCTACATCCCTCTAAACACAGACCCCAATACTCTCAGGAAAATTTTGAACTTCACCAAGTAAAACAGGACTAGCATCTCTAATTTTAGATATATGGTTTAAAATTGCATTGAGATCGCCTGACAGTCAAATTATATAATACTATTATTAGCTCTTATTAAGAGTGATGCCAATTAACACATAGCCAAAACACCAAAAAATGGATATCCTCTTTTTTCAAGTTAATAAAGAATTGGGTTACAGTGGATTAACCAGCTTCTGTTTGATGAGCACAGAGAGGTCTTTGCAAGTTGAGTTTGGGCCAGTTCAACTGTATGATTCTCTGTGAGCATCAACACTATCAGAAGTCACTCTCCTCCACGTTCTCCAAGTGAGTGACAGCACCACAAAGCCTTGTCACGTATGGAGCAGCTTATTTACACACACACACACACACACACTCCCGCAATAAGGTTTTAAGGTTCCCTGACATCTTTTCCTTAGTTTTAAAGACCTGCAACCTTTAAGTGCCTACCTGGTGCAGAGTAGGCACTTAATAAATATTGGTTCAAAGAATGAATACATTCAGGTGATTTCCAAATGTGCTTTCTGAATTAGACAATTGATGGCATCACTGAAATAAGAAAAAACAATATATGGAGCCTCAATTATCAGCACTTTACAATTTAATTATGTGAATACTTTGCTAAGCTTTCTATGTTATTGTCTATGTAGACAGAAGAATAGTTCTCAGGAGTAAAATATTTTTCCCCTTTAAGAATCTGCCCAAACTGCCTAGTCTCCTAGAGAAAAAGATCTATTATATTTGGGCAATTGCAATAGGTTTCCTCTGTCAAAGGTGAATGTCAACTCTTAGAAAAATCATGTTAACACACTCCCCAAAGCCAAAAGGTTTTAACTTGGATTTTTGAAGCAGCTACTAAAATAATGAGTCATCTCATTCTTTATCTGGGAGTAGCTACTGACCTATAAATTGTTGGGGCAATAATCCCCCTGTGTTGGTATTACTGTGGACATACTGACTAAAGTTTGTTGCTAAAAATATAATGGCTATCTAGCTTAAAATAGCTAAATAAAAAATTCTAAAACAAATTTCCCAAAGAGGAAAGGATATGAGATATAAAAGATTGTCAGAAGCGCAGAGCCTCCAGCTGGAGCAATGATGGTATTAAAACGAAATAAAATCATTAAACTGTTTCACACACAAAGTGCGTGGACTCAGATTAAGTCCTTACTGCTAAAGGTCGTAGACTTTGTGTCTCTTATGTGTCTTTGAGGACTGCTTCAAGACACAACTGAGATGACCTAAAAGTCATAAAGATAAACGTTTTGCTTTTATTTTCCTCTAGGGTTTTATCTTGTTTCTAAGAAAAATAATTTTTAAAAAAATTCAGATAGGATTTTGGTTTCACTGTTCAGCTGATACCTCTTAAACTAGTTGGCATGTAAAGTACTTAAAACTTTCCTTTAAATCAGCTGTCCAGAGGCAAGTAGGCATCTGCACTGAATAAGTGTCACTGGACACGCCTTAAAATTTGTTTGTAGACAGATTTGTGAGGTTTTTTTTTAACTCTAGAAAGATCAATAAAACTCACTCTTTGCTTTCAGCTTGGCCCTCCCTCTCTTTATTTTTACATTCATACTTGGCCAAACTTGAGAACTCACTCTCAAAATTCCAGATAGACCACCACTGGGACTTTACAGGACTCTACTGAATGTAATTGGAGACGACCGCCTGGTAACAACCGTGAGTTGTTCCGTCAGGAATACGGTGAGTCTCCTCATTCGTTCTGATATTCTTGTGTGTCCTATGGTAAACTGCTGTAGTAAAGTAAAAGGTTTTATAAATCCAGCACATTCCTTGTTATTTTCTTATATTTTTATAGTTTTTGTAGGTATTAATAGCATTTATTTTTCTCTTTTTAATTGGTTATTTGTGGTATACTAGAAAGTGATTGATTTCATATTACTTTTATATTTCAGCACTTTACCAAATGATGTTATTGGATCTCAAGATCTTCAGCTGATTTTTTTTTCTTTTTTTTTTTGAGGAAGATCAGCCTTGAGCTAACATCTGCTGCCAATCCTCCTCTTGTTGCTGAGGAAGACTGGCCCTGAGCTAACATCCGTGCCCATCTTCCTTTACTTTATACGTGGGACACTTGCCACAGCATGGCTTGATAAGCAGTGCATATGTCCCCACCCAAGATTCGAACAGGCGAACCCCGGGCTGCCAAAGTGGAGCACACAAACTTAACCACTACGCTACCGGGCTGGTCCTGATTTTCTTAGACTTTTAAAGACAATAATGTCATATGCAAATGACAGTTTTCCTATCTATATCTATTCCTCTTATTTCTTAATTTTATCCTCCCACACTGGCTAAGATCTCCAGAAAATACTGAATAATAGCAGTGATGGAAAATTCTTTGACTTCCAAATTACAGAGAACTTTTTTTTTCAGCTTTATTGAGGTATAATTGATAGAGAACGCTTAGGTTTCACCTTAGTTATATATTTGCTAATGTTTTTTGATAGACATCTTGTATCAGTTAAAGCTTCCTCCTATTCGTAGTTTTACTAAGACACTGTCTTCTTAATTAAAAACTGGTTTTTAATTTTAATAAATGCCTTTTGGATATATATCATCTAGTTTTTCTGTTTATCTAATATATAATAAATTACATTAATTAATTTGCATATTATGAACCATCTTTGCATTCTTGAATTAAACCTTACTTGGTCGTGACATCATTCTTAAAAGTTCCTCCTCTATTTGGTCTGAGCTGTCTTTTGAAAGATACCTTTAAAAATTTATTTTTAAATGTCTTTTAGCATCTTTTTAGAGGACTCAGGAATTAACACTAGGCTCAACGGTTAGGGATTGTCTCTCTCAAGGGAGTTCTTGTCTCCAGGGAAGAGAATTTTTAATTCAGTATTGTTATGACTGTGGTAGTGACTAAAACAATTTTCAAATGCTTTATAATAAATCTATTCTTAGTTTGTGCTTCTTTATACCTATCATTGCAGATAAGGTATGGTCACTCACTTGCTTTTTTCTAAGGCGTCAGCACGTTATACTGCATAATACCCAATTCTTAAATAGAAATTATTATCCTTTGTGAGGCAGATGAAATATCTGCAAAGAGATTTCCAGTGTGTTTTGGGCATAAAATTATTATTTGTGGGGGACCAGCCTGGTGGCATAGTGGTTAAGTCCACACACTTGGCTTCAGCAGTGTGGGGTTCACGGGTTTGGATCCTGGGCATGGACCTACACACTGCTCATCAAGCCATGCTGTGGTGGCATCCCACATACAAACTAGAGGAAGACTGACACGGATGTTAGCTCAGGGTCAATCTTCCTCAAAAAAAAAAAAAAAATCTGAAAAAATTATTTGTGGAAAGCAACCCTATCTAAAATAAGTGAGAAACATGTGCATGGAAGTAACTTATGTGTCTATAAATATTTTAAGTTGTCTCATATATTTAAAAAAGAAAAAATTAAGATCATGATACAAATATCTTCTAAACAAATTTATTATTTATTTAACCTAAGAATCTTCCTTGTACTATCAAATTATGGCTTTCTAAATCAAAACATTTCATTTAACATGAATGAAACGATGTTTTAAATCTAAAACTGAATAATCATTTTAAGTATTAGCCAGGGATACAGTTCACTTTATGGTTCCCAGAAATTAGCCACATCAGCTCTTCTTAGAACCAGGAATTATTTGTTATTACAGCTGCATATTAAGACAGAAAATATTATGTCTATGCTGCCTTGACAGTGTCTCTGGATTTATATTGTTTTTAATAAAAATGATTACAAAATACTCTTCACACATATTCCTCAACTGAAGAATTTTTCTACAAATAGAGGTAAGTGGAAAAAATTCTAAAACAATTTTTAATGAAAATATACACACACACACCTTAGAACTATTTGATGAATGCAATTTTAAATCATCATCATTCACGCTTGAAAGGGAAGTGGTGGTTGCTACCTGTTACCATAACTGTTTTTCTATAAAGTTGCTGGTTTGATATGGAGGCCTCTGGAAGGCACGAGAACCAACAGAAAAATCTATTCCTAAATTCCATCTGCCTCAAGGATATTGTAATCTTTGAGATAAAAAACCTTTCATCTTGTTTATCTACCATATTTTACACTAAACAAAATTTCCTGCTATCCCATTTCATTGTATAATTTAACCAAAATCTCTTAAGGGAAAATAAAGTCAACTAAAGCATTTTTCCACTGGGAGTAGGGTGGAGAGAAACACGTTTCATAATTATCATATCTTTCACGTTTTCTTTCCTAGTTAGGGATGATAACATTTTGAATATCTGACCTGTCAACTCCATCCACATGTTTTCTGCCCTGGACTTAGGAGTCACAGTTTTCAGAAAAATAATACAAATGCAATATTAAATACTCTTCTTATCTGGATCTATACCTGTTTTCTAAATCCGTCCTTTCTTGCACATACCTGTATTTCCTTAAACATGAAGACACCCCACATTGCAGCTATAAATCCGGGACCCTTAAATAAAAATAAGAACTTGAATTAAATTGGTTATGACTATACTCTGAAAATTTAGCAAATTGAACAGCTGACTATGTACTTAAACAACTTTCTATCATAAACACAATATAACAATATCGTCAGGGAAAACGATTCATAATCTCAACCCTAACTCAACATTAAGTTAAATTAAGTAGCATTAGGTAAAAAACAAAGAATTTTTTTATGTAATGTTTTCATTTTTATTATAATATTTTGGGCCATATAATGCTTTTCTTTAGTATAATCTATTTATAATAAAATATTTTAATAAGCAGTTTTTTTTTCTAGTGAACTAGTCCCTTAGGATACTAGAAATGGGAGTAATAGGAAAAGTTGCAAATTTATAACTTTCTTTGGCATGAGATAATCTCATAACTGAAGAAATTTTAGTGTGTACTTTTGACCCTGACAAATAATGTCCATACAGAAGTGGCATGTACTTAAAAAATTTTTTTTAGCTGATACTACTGCACAGGAATCAACTATGTGTAACATTAAACTCTAGTGAATGTTGAAGGTAGTATTATGGGAAGATAGAAAAACCGTGTAAGGAAAAATAAACAGTGGGTTAGTGGCAAGAGACAAAGGCAGCAATGAAATAATACAGGACACAGGAAATGAGGAGAAATAAGACAGAAAAAAAGGATGGTTCTGCAGTTTGAAAACTTGAAGCTATTGAAGTTTGTTAATTTTTTTAGCTGAGAAGGGAAAAATCTGGCATTTGGATTAATCGTAGTCTTTGTGGAGAAGGTGTATTGTATCAGCATTTTTATGATTCCTTTTCAAGTCCTGCACAAACTCTGGAAGAGTTCAAATAATTCCAACATGTGTTTTCCCCCTCCATTTCTCCAAGTGTCTAAAAGGCTGGGTCAACAGTTTGACTCCAATCCTGGTATGTAAGCGTAGTGATAAAAATACATTACTCTCTGTTTATCAGCATGTGGAAAAGTCAGTATCAAAAGAGCCAGAGAAATAGGTCAAAGGAACTGTCTTTTATCAAAGACGTAAGGTCCTAAGCTTCCAAATTCAAACCAAACAAGAAGCATCTGGGTCCTCTAGGCAATTCTGTACTAACTTTGGGCAGGACAGGTGGAAACAATAGAAGAGAGGATAAAATATTAATGTTATCATGCCAATTGCTCAAGAATTTTATCCTCTTTAATCTGGAAATTTATTTCTCTTCAAACACAGTAGAAAACAATATCAAAAGGTATCACTGACCATTGAGCCTCTTTGGCTGATGATCTTCTTTTTTTTTTTTTTTTTTTCCTACTCAAACTATTTAGTCAGAATGATTTTATTTTATTTTTTTATTAATGTTATGATAGATTACAACCTTGTGAGATTTCAGTTGTACATTTTTGTTAGTCATGTTGTGGGTACACCACTTCCCCCTCCGTACCCTCCCCCCACCCCCCCTTTTCCCTGGTAACCACCGATCAGATCTCCTTCTCAATATACTAATTTCCACCTATGAGTGGAGTCATATAGAGTTCGTCTTTCTCTGACTGACTTATTTCGCTTAACATAATGCCCTCGAGGTCCATCCACGTTGTTGTGAATGGGCCAATTTCGTCTTTTTTTATGGCTGAGTAGTATTCCATTGTGTATATATACCACATCTTCTTTATCCAATCATCAGTTTCTGGGCATGTAGGCTGGTTCCACGTCTTGGCTATTGTAAATAATGCTGCAATGAACATAGGGGTGCAACGGACTCTTGAGATATCTGATATCAGGTTCTTAGGATAGATACCCAGTAATGGGATGGCTGGGTCATAGGGTATTTCTATTTTTAACTTTTTGAGAAATCTCCATACTGTTTTCCATAGTGGCTGTACCAGTTTGCATTCCCACCAACAGTGTATGAGGGTTCCTCTTTCTCCACAACCTCTCCAACATTTGTCGTTCTTGGTTTTGGATGTTTTTGCCAATCTAACGGGGGTAAGGTGATATCTTAGTGTAGTTTTGATTTGCATTTCCCTGATGATTAGCGATGATGAACATCTTTTCATGTGTCTATTGGCCATATTCATATCTTCTTTTGAGAAATGTCTGTTCATGTCCTCTGCCCATTTTTTGATCGGGTTGTTTGTTTTTTTGTTGTTAAGCAGTGTGAGTTCTTTGTATATTATGGAGATTAACCCTTTGTCGGATAAGTGGCTTGTAAATATTTTTTCCCAATTAGTGAGCTGTTTTTTTGTTTCAATCCTGTTTTCCCTTGCCCTGAAGAAGCTCTTTAGTCTGATGAAGTCCCATTTGTTTATTCTTTCTATTGTTTCCCTCAACTGAGGAGTTACAGTGTCCGAAAAGATTCTTTTGAAACTGATGTCAAAGAGTGTACTGCCTATATTCTCTTCCAAAAGACTTATTGTCTCAGGCCTAATCTTTAGGTCTTTGATCCATTTTGAGTTTATTTTGGTGTGTGGTGAAAAAGAATGGTCAATTTTCAATCTTTTGCATGTGGCTGTCCAGTTTTCCCAGCACCATTTGTTGAAGAGACTTTCTTTTCTCCATTGTAGGCCCTCTGCTCCTTTGTCGAAGATTAGCTGTCCATAGATGTGTGGTTTTATCTCTGGGCTTTCAATTCTGTTCCATTGATCTGTGGACCTGTTTTTGTACCAGTACCATGCTGTTTTGATCACTGTAGCTTTGTAGTATGTTTTGAAATCGGGGATTGTGATTCCGCCGGCTTTGTTTTTCTTGCTCAGGATTGCTTTAGCAATTCGTGGTCTTTTGTTCCCCCATATGAATTTTAGGATTGTTTGTTCAATTTCTGTGAAGAATGTTCTTGGGATTCTGATTGGGATAGCATTGAATCTGTATATTGCTTTAGGTAGTATGGACATTTTAACTATGTTTATTCTTCCAATCCATGTGCAAGGAATGTTTTTCCATCTCTTTATGTCATCGCCTATTTCTTTCAAGAAAGTCTTGTAGTTTTCATTGTATAGATCCTTCACTTCCTTGGTTAAGTTTATCCCAAGGTATTTTATTCTTTTCGTTGCGATTGTGAATGGGATAGAGTTCTTGAGTTCTTTTTCTGTTAGTTTATTGTTAGTGTATAGAAATGCTACTGATTTATGCACGTTAATTTTATACCCTGCTACTTTGCTGTAGTTGTTGATTATTTCTAATAGTTTTTCTGTGGATTCTTTGGGGTTTTCTATGTATAAGATCATGTCGTCTGCAAACAACGCGAGTTTTACTTCTTCGTTACCTATTTGGATTCCTTTTATTTTTTTTTCCTGCCGAATTGCTCTGGCCAGCACCTCCAGTACTATGTTGAATAGGAGTGGTGAAAGTGGGCACCCTTGTCTTGTTCCTGTCCTCAGAGGGATGGCTTTCAGCTTTTGTCCATTGAGTATGATGTTGGCTGTGGGTCTATCATATATGGCCTTTATTATGTTGAGGTACTTTCCTTCTATACCCATTTTACTGAGGGTTTTTATCATAAATGGGTGTTGGATCTTGTCGAATGCTTTCTCTGCGTCTATTGAGATGATCATGTGGTTTTTGTTTTTCATTTTGTTGATGTAGTGTATCACGTTGATTGACTTGCGGATGTTGAACCATCCCTGTGTCCCTGGTATAAATCCCACTTGATCCTGGTGTATAATCTTTTTCATGTATTGCTGTAATCGGTTTGCCAAAATTTTGTTGAGGATTTTTGCATCTATGTTCATCAGTGATATCGGCCTGTAGTTCTCCTTCTTTGTGTTGTCCTTGTCAGGTTTGGGGATCAGAGTGATGTTGGCTTCATAGAATGTGTTAGGGAGTTCTCCATCTTTCTCAATTTTCTGGAACAGTTTGAGGAGAATAGGTATTAAGTCTTCTTTGAATGTTTGGTAGAATTCTCCAGAGAAGCCGTCTGGTCCTGGACTCTTGTTTTTGGGGAGGTTTTTGATTACCGTTTCTATTTCCTTACTTGTGATTGGTCTATTCAGATTCTCCATTTCTTCCTGATTCAGTTTGGGGAGATTGTAGGAGTCTAGGAATTTGTCCATTTCTTCCAGGTTGTTCAATTTGTTGGCATATAGTTTCTCATAGTATTCTCTTATGATCTCTTGTATTTCATTGGTATCTGTTGTGATTTCTCCTCTGTCGTTCCTGATTTTATTAATTTGCGCTTTCTCTCTTCTTTTCTTGGTGAGTCTGGCTAGGGGTTTGTCAATTTTGTTAATTCTTTCGAAGAACCAACTCTTTGTTTCATTGATCCTTTCTATTGTCTTTTTTGTTTCAATATCGTTTATTTCTGCTCTTATTTTTATTATTTCCCTCCTTCTACTGACTCTGGGCTTTGTTTGTTCTTCTTTTTCTAGTTCCGTTAGGTGTCGTTTGAGGTTGCTTACGTGAGCTTTTTCTTGTTTAGTGAGGTGAGCCTGTATTGCAATGAATTTCCCTCTTCGGACTGCTTTTGCTGCATCCCAAATGATTTGGTATGTCGTGTTCTCATTTTCATTTGTCTCCAGATAATATTTGATTTCTTCTTTAATTTCTTCAATGATCCATTGTTTGTTGAGAAGCGTGTTGTTTAGTCTCCACATTTTTGCACCTTTCTCTGCTTTTTTCTTGTAGTTGATTTCTAGTTTAATAGCGTTATGATCAGAAAAGATGCTTGATATTATTTCAACTCTCTTGTATTTATTGATGTTTGCTTTGGTTCCCAAAATATGGTCAATCCTTGAGAATGTTCCATGTGCACTTGAGAAGAATGTGTAACCTGCTGTTTTTGGATGAAGTGTTCTATATATATCTATTAAGTCCATCTGGTCTAATTTTTCATTTAATTCTATTATTTCCTTGTTGATTTTCTGTCTGGATGTTCTGTCCATTGGTGTTAATGGTGTGTTGAGGTCCCCTACTATTATTGTATTGTTGTTGATGTCTTCTTTTAGTTCTATTAAGAATTGCTTTACAAATTTTGGTGCTCCTGTGTTGGGTGTGTATATATTTATAAGTGTTATGTCTTCTTGGTGGAGAGTCCCTTTTATCATTATATACTGTCCCTCTTTATCTTTCTTTATCTGTTTTGCTTTGAAATCTACCTTGTCTGATATTAGTATAGCGACACCTGCTTTCTTTTGTTCATTATTAGCTTGGAGTATTGTTCTCCATCCCTTCACTCTGAGTCTGTGTTTGTCTTTGGGGCTGAGGTGTGTTTTCTGGAGGCAGCATATTGTTGGATCTTGTTCTTTGATCCATCCTGCCACTCTGTGTCTTTTGATTGGGGAGTTCAGTCCATTTACATTTAGAGTGATTATTGAGACGTGGGGGCCTACCACTCCCATTTTGTGTCTTGTTTTCCGGTTTTCTTCAGTTTCCTTTGTTTCTCGTCCCATGGTTTAATCTGTTCTGATGTAGAGCTGCTACTCTCTGTTGTTGTCCTTCTACTTATCTCCTCTGCTCTTGGTTTTGTAGCCCCTTTCCTTTTTTGGATTTTTCAGGAATGAGGGTTTTCCTGAGGATTTCCTGAAGAGGAGGTTTTGTGGCAATGAACTCCCTTAATTTTTGTTTATCTGGGAAAGTTTTTATTTCTCCATCGTATTTGAAGGATATTTTTGCTGGGTAGAGAATTCTCGGCTGTAGATTTTTGTCCTTCAGATTTTTGAATATATCATTCCACTCTCTTCTAGCCTGTAAAGTTTCTGCTGAGAAATCTGCTGATAGCCTGATGGGGGTTCCTTTGTAGGTTAGTTTCTTTTGCCTGGCTGTCCTTAATATTTTCTCCTTGTCGTTGACTTTTGCTAGCTTCACTACTGTATGCCGTGGAGTTGGTCTTCTTGCATTGATAAAGTTTGGAGATCTATTGGCTTCTGTCACCTGAAGATCCATCTCCCTCACCAGATTTGGGAAGTTCTCAGCCATTATTTCTTTGAATAGGTTTTCTGCCCCTTTCTCCTTCTCTTTTCCCTCTGGTATACCTATAATCCTTACGTTGCATCTCCTAATTGTGTCTGATAATTCTCGGAGAGTTTCTTCATATCTTTTAAGTCTTGCTTCTCTCTCCTCCTCTGCCTGCAACAATTCTATATTGCCATCTTCCAAATTGCTAATTCTTTCCTCCATATTATCGGCCCTACTGTTCAGAGCATCTAGATTTTTCTTAATCTCCTCTATTGTGTTCTTCATTTCCAATATTTCTGTTTGGTTCTTCTTTATCGTATCAAACTCTTTTGTGACATAGCTCCTGAACTCGTTGAGTTGTCGGTCAGAATTCTCTCTTAACTCATTGAGAATCTTAATGATGGCTGTTTTGAAGTCATCGTCATTTAGGTTATATATCTCATTTTCTTTGGGATTGTTTTCTGTGTATTTGTTGCTTTCTTTCTGTTCTGGAGATTTAATGTATTTTTTCATATTGCTTGATGTTGTTGATTTGTGCCTCCGCATGGAGATAGAGTTTAGTTGCTCCTTTCACTTGTTTCAGCTGCTGCGGTGGGGGGAGCAGCTGTTTATACTTCACCAACCAGGAACCCTGTCCGTAGTTGCTAACTGGGCCTGGGCCCCTCTTCGTAGCCACAGTGGCCCTTTGGATTCCCTCCTCTGCCGTGGGGGCCGTCACAGGGGGGCTTCAGGCTGCAGGTGCCTACTGTTGCAGCCCACCTAGATGTGCTCTCTCCTTGGGGTCTGCAATGGTGTTATGGGCTTTTCCAGCGGCCAGGGGTGGGATCACTTATATTTGTCGCTCCGTTGCTGTCGGCACCCACCGAATCTCACTTGTCCTCTATGGGTCGCAGGAGAGCTATTGGCATCTTCTACAGTCTGTGGTTAGTACACCTAGCTATGCTGCTTTTGCCCTGGGGTCTTCCAGCCTTGTGGCTGGCGGCTGGGTGCCTTCTACTGGTGCTGTGCAGAGGCTTTCCCTAAGGCTGCTGTGAGCCTGTAGGGTTTCCCCCTAGGCTACTAAGCTGGGTCTCTGGAACTCTCTCCCGCCCCGGTCCTCTCCGAGATCTCTGGCAATCTCCAGCCCCACGGGGCGGGCAACGGCAGCTGGGGGTCGCCCCGCCCTCTGGGATTCTCTCCGGGCCTCTCCCGGAGCCGTGAATGCTCGGTGTGGCCCCTCTGCTAACGGCACACAGAGAGTTTTGTCTGCTGCCCGGGCAGAGCTCCGGCGCTTCCCCTCTGGGTCGCAGAACCGGCCTTTTGATGATGATCTTCTAAATATTAGTTTAGACATGGCCTAAGGGTTATTGTCAGGAGTGATGGGGTCGTAGGAAATGGTGTTTTGCTAAAAGTAATGCAAGCGTAAGTCAAAGTGTATGCAGATTCTTTAACTCAGGCAAAGGAGAGCCAAAGAGGAGGGACATTTTAGATAACAGACACAACTGTTGTGGCAATTGGGATTGTATATTTTCCTCTTGTAAATTAATATAAATTACACATTTGTAAATCAGCCTTTGAGAACAAGGTGAGCTTGAGCCATCTTGAGAAGCTGAACCTTCTGGATAAGCTGATTCAGCTTTGAGACTCATCAGGGCAGACCTGGAGCAGAGGTAACAAGCCCTTTCTCCTGCTACATGGGTTTTTGTTTTTTCTTTTGTTCCTTTTTTTGTTTTTTAATTGATTACTTGCCAATAAACAATATAGATGCTGCTTTCAAGGAACTCATAGTCTAGTCTCTAATGGATATGTAACAATGGAAATATACGTACCTGTGGAGCACAGCACTGCTGGGATTTGAAATGTACTGTTTTGAGAAAATCAGATTGACCATATTCATAACTGTTAAAGCTAGGGGATGGGTATGTATAAAATTTTCCATTAAAAAAAGTTAAAGTTAAAAAATCTAGCTCTATAAAGAAAATAAAGAAGAATATAAGATCCTTGAGGATAGGGACTAAGTCTTTTCTGCATGTGGATAATGTTGTCCTTGACCAGAGTAACAAAATGGAAACCAAGCAAGAACCTTGTAGCAATAAAGATAAAGCAATAAAGGGAATGCCCTCACCTCCCCGAAATACCTGTGCCTGCCAGGTAACAATCCCCAAGCACTAGAGGAAGCTACACCTGGTGCGTGAGAAGACTTTGCTTATATCATGGTGGTTCGAGAATAATCCTTCCAATGGGCAAGTCTCCAAAACCACAGTGACCATTCTCACCACCCTCAGCCCACATTCCACCTACCTTAGCAATTTATTTCCACTGAATTAGGCTTGAATGTTTTGCCTTAAGTCTTTACCATAACTTAATACAAAAAACAGTGGTAGGAAAACTGTATCTCTGTCTATAATAAAATTTTTGTGAAGAATATTATTTATTGTTGTTCAATGTCCCCTGTAAAAGGCTCCATATGGTAAATTCTATTAAGAATTTAGTGCTAGAAAATAATTGATATTTTCTGAGGAAATAATGTTACTCATTAAAAAGAATTAGCTACCGCATTGTATTACCCCCTTTTGTATGCACAAAGCAAAACTTAATGTTTAATCACCAAACTAAGCTTGGTGCTTTTCGCTTCCTTTCACATTTTTATCCTAGCTTTGATTTTCTATTTGTGTTTCTATTTCTATTTATTTGTCTTGTGTGACTTAATTCTATCTGTGTATCTTATATAAAATTGCTCCAAGCCCTTTTTGGACAACCCACATTTGTTCAAGAACATAACTTGATTAAAAGACAAAATCACTAACATGACAAAGTTTCAATTTGATGGGATTAATGAGTTGATCTATTTTAATAAACATTATTCCTCCTTGTGCAGTGGGATATAGCTGTCAAACAACATTTGCATCTCTAGTTGAGGAGCATATCATGCTGCAAACTTTTCTCTACAAATGTACTTTTAAGCATTTAACTGGTAAGCATTATACCTCATGGTCCATTATATTTCCTGGTGTTATATAGTGACTCCTAGCATTAAATATACTTGAAATGATGAGAAACAAACCCTTTTTGGAAAGAATTTGGGTTCTTTGCCATTCCAGTGACAAGGACTTAAACCTAAAATACTTCCTTATAACTTGCCTGATTTTGATACCAATTTCCCTCAGCAGAGATCAAGAACGTCAAAACGTGGGCTCTTTAAATTTAAAAAACCCTTTATTATTTGAATTTAGTTGTTCTTTAAAGTGAACTATTTTATGAACACAATAGAACTGTCAAAAATATACTGTTTGAAATCCAGAATTTATATTAAAATTTAAGGATGTTTTAAATTTTTACGCAATGTGTTTTAGACTAGACAATGTGCTTTTAAGAAGTTTTCTAGGTTTGCACAGGTGTGGTGCTAAAATGTTTTAGGCAAGTTTTGTTGATGATGATGACGGTTTAGGAAGCAGGGGATGCAGGTGAACGACCTAAGCTGTCTAGAGTAGACACGGGAGCCCACCATTAAAGCAACTAATTCCCGTGTGGGTGTCAGTCCCAGTGCCAGAATGAACTCGAAACAAACTCTAAATTGGATTCTGTACTGATGGCACAAGCAGCACTGTGCACTGGAAACTCTGTACTCAGAAGCCTTGAGAGTTCCACTGGCTGTGTCACTTCAGACAGCGCTCTCGGCCATTGCCTCAATTTCTCATCTTCAAAACGGGGACAATCCTATCAATTCTTGTCCTGCCTAAATCAAAGAAAACATTTTTGCTTTTCTCTTACCTAACTATGTGCTAATAAATGGCACCTAAAAAATCAGATGAAGCAAACTGTATTATGTATGCTACAATAGACGACATCATCCAGAGACAATACTTTGCTTTAGCACTTTCTGAAAGCCTTCCTTAAAAATACTGAAGTACCGGGGCTGGCCCAGTGACAGAGGGGTTGTTTGCACACTCTGCTTCGGTGGCGGCCCTGGGGTTCACGGGTTCAGATCCAGGCGTGGACCCACACAGTGCTCATCAAGCTATGCTATGGTGGCATCCCACATAAAAAGAGGAAAATTGGCACAGATGGTAGCTCAGGGCCAATCTTCCTTAACAAAAAGGAAAAAATACTTAAATACCATATGAGGAGAAGGCTGAAGTACTTTCTGTCTCACAAAGTTGTCATGAGATTCAAGTGTGATAATATACAAAATAGCATTTTTATATTTATAAACTGTTATATAGAGATGAATATTGTTATAAATAACAAATTATAATGTATCCAAATCGACATTAGACAAAACGGCCAAACAAAAACTGCAAGGATATTAAAGATTAACCAACCTGGTAAAATGAGGTTAGCAATGTTCCCTTAGCAATCAAGGACATAAGATTAGAGGGCATCAGTTTATCTACATGAATCTATTATATTAATTGTATTCCTTAAAAAATCAAACTCTATGATGGTCTGTAGTGATCTGCTAAGAACGCTTCAGAAAAATTATATTGACATTTGGAAAATAAAAATTTGGAAAAATACTCGAGCTACTTACAGCAGTGATTATCGGGAAACTGACCACAGCGCTGAGAGAGTGGTTAGCTATGAACCAACAGCAGGTGGCTGCTGCCCAGAGGACCCCTGACACGAATCCTGAAACACACACAGACACCCCACATTTACAAACCACGTGCCTCTCCTGAAAAGGTACACTCTAGGTAGAGCAGGAATATTCAAGGGCACATATTAACGCCTTCCTATCAATACTGTTGGCCAACATGCATTTTTGAGCTGTGTTTTATGACCATTTTGGAAACCACGTGATTTCTCTGATCTTGACTGCTATGGGTATAATTATTAATCCTTTCACTTTACTGACAGTAAATAAAGTACCCAAAGTAGTAATTGAGGCAAAGATTGGATAGTAGAGAGGGGCTTAGGGAAGACACACGATCTGAACATGCTCTGCAAACACCATTTACTCTAAATCATGAACACATAAAAATGTATAAATTCAGAATGATGCTTATAGCTAAGGAAAAAAAACTCCCAGAATTTGAATGAAAATACTAGCTAAAATTGTCAGGATACTTTAGTTAGGCATTGAGTAAATCTTCTACCGTTTTCTATACTGGTATAGTGGCACACTTTGGCTTAAATGAATCAGGCACTCAGAATGAACCTCTGACATATGCTTTATTTTGTTCTTTAAAAAATTTTACTTGTGGACCTATCTCCAAATTGACTTATAGCAAACTCATAAGTGAGAAATTAAATATATATTTTTACCATTAATGCCTAATGGATTAAGTCCAAAAGTGTGTGCATTTAACATATATGTGTTTTGAACTCTAAACAATTTCTCCTTACTTTTTGGAGAAAGTGTTTGTTTTCCCAAGTGACTGCAGATTCCTATTTGTTGATACTTTTTCTTTTTTTCAATAGAGTCCCAGGACTCTGACTTTTAATATCAATCCTTAGATAGTGAAGGAGAAATAATAAAGGCTGATGGTCAATAGACAAGATGTTTTGATACAGGAAATGTTCATCAATCGAGTTTTAGCTTCTGTAATAATGACCGGCATTTCATATCTAGTTTCATGCATTTTAAATCCTTCATATTTGGTGGTAAACTGGGCCAAAGTAATTCAGAGAATGAACACACACACACAGGTACACACACACACACTAAGGACGGCTTGGCTTCCAGAAAACTATTATTCAAGCTAAAGGAGTAGAGAATGATACTTCCAAGGAGTAAGAAGATTTTCTGTAGTACAGATTCTTACCTGGCAAGACTGCTTTAGGATATAGTTTAGGATTATTTTTCATGGCTATACTGTAGGCCAGAAAGTAGACCGTGCTTGTAAGAAAGATGCCGCTGAAGTGTGCAAAAACATAGTCTAAATCTGAAAACACAGATTATAAAATTCTCAAGTGTATTATTTTAATCATTTCAAATATATTTAAAGTTCTAAAAATAAACTTACCAAAATTAACCTCAAAAGTAAAGGAACCATCAATTATATTTTATCATCCTAGTTTTCTATATACTGATTATATAGAATTTTAATTAATAGATTTAAAACCTAGCAATATTAAGCAGCAAATTAGTTACTACAATCAAATCTAAAAGGCTGGTTTTCATGATTATCTTGGAAAACTAAACAAGAAACAATAAATATTATGTGAATATGATGTTAATATCTCCTTTTTAAGAATAGGTATTCAGACCTAATTTTGCTAATGGTTAAAACAATTGTAGCAAATCTCCAAGTGGGCTGTAGTGGGGTGTGTGTGAAAAAATTCGGGGAATGCTAATTTTATATAGCGTACAATCAATCTGGAGACCAGCATCTCTGCTGTAGATATCAGCTATACAGAAGGATATTCAGAAAATTATTCCAAAGAGGGTTTTTATTCAATTGTTTATTATAAACCTAATTACATGGAGGAGTTAATGAAACATGATGGTGGCCTAAATTCTGAGAAACCCCAACTCTACTGACTATTTAAGCAGACGGTGCTTTGGCCATACACATGGGTTCACTACAGGTTCTTGGCTGGGAAGGCCACATTGGACTCAGGCTTTCTCTCAACTAAAATTTTGACAGAGGTGACTGGCCAGGTTAAGGGAGGAAAGCTTGATGATCAAAGAGTTTGTCTATTCTTCTGAAATCTTAAATCCTACTTCTGAATCTCATAAGAGCAACACATTCCTCTATGGACCACCACAAAAGGCAGCATAACATAGTGGTTAAAAGCACAGACCACCTGGGTGGGAATCCTCAACCCACTACTTGCTAACTTTGAGACATAGTTCAATTATCTAATCTCTCTCTGCCTTAATTTGCTGAATTGCAAAAAAAGGATAATAATGGTATCCAGCTAGTAAGGTTGCTACGAGAGGCAACTGAGTCAGGACTGTAACGTGGTTAGAATGGTGCCTAGCACAGGCCATGTACCACTTAGGTTTTGTTAAATAAATGAAATAAAAAATTATGCCCCCCCTCCTCAGTATTATTCTTGAATTGACATAAAGTGTGTTCCTATCAGGCTGCATTTGAGTTGTCATGAGAAATATCCCTAAGCACTGATTGTCCTATTCATGTTAAGAGATTGTCGAGGACATTGTTTATTATGTCCTAGTACCAAGAACAACTGTACCCTTGAACAATTAGTTGTTTTCATCTGGAGTTCGCTGAATTGTGGGACTGATCTGATTCCCCTAGTGGCTATAAGAAATCTCAGAGCCGAATTTATGGCTAGTTTCCAGCAAGTGGTGCAATTTTTAGACTCATTCCTGGTTCTGTTTTATTTTTCACTCTTGTTTTTCCTTCTCTTTTAATTTATCCTATGTCATTCTCTTTTTATTAGTTTTTATCTTTTAAAAATGAAAAAAATACAAAAAGTATTTGTATAAAATCTTAAAAAAAAGACAAGTTAATAAAAGGTTTGAGTATTGTTCGTGGGGCTGAATATTAAAAGGAAGAAAGAAACTATGGTATCTACTCAAAGTCTATTCACTCATTTAAAGTTCAGATCCCAGCTTCTTCATCAATCTTTCCCTCGTGACTTTTGCCCTCCAAACTTCTCTTTTATCTGAACATAGATCACATCAATTTTCTGCACCATCCATTATTATCTATGATCTCATTCACTTATCATTTCATTGCTGTAAACCACGTTTGAATATAATCATAGGATCCCCAAGTAGACACTCTTTCATGTCGTCTTGAGCTTGTACTAGGCTATTGCACATAGTGTTGAGTTTATGCCTGAGAGATTAATTCTATCACTAGAAACTGAGATAATTAGAGACCATTATGTTGAGCCTTTCACTGCACTACTCTGTGCTTGAAAAATAATATTTGTTGACTGAATAGGCTATACTTTGAGCTTTAGGAGGGCTATACTTTGACCTTTTTCTTGATTTTAAAGTACAATGTACTGCACTTTAGCTTTTTTTTAGAAGAAGAGAAGAACACATATTTTCCCAGAGATGATCTTAACTGGAAAATAATCTCTAAATCTTACTATAAAGCCAGAAACCATGTTTTAAGATCCAAGTAGCAGAACTGAATCCTGACTAAAGTTGATTATATTTGTATGTTAAAGATCATGTGAAAATATTGAAACACTCCTTTATTACTTTTAGTCTTCTGTGACTTTCTAATTCACCACTTACAAGGAAAAGTAAGATCAAATCTATGCACCAATATTTACTACAGTCACATTCTTACACAAGTATCGAGTCTATTTAGAAATAACTTTTCACTCTCACCATACTGGCTTGCTCCTGCATATATACTGTCATTTCTTTTGCTGTGGTCCTTGATATAAATGATTGGCACAAACGTTGATCCATAGAGTATTCCAGATATCACTGCAAGACTGCAGCCCCTTAAAAAACAAATAAATCACTATTAATCTTGGTCCAAAGCAATATTTCTGACAAACACACAGATGCAGTGATAATGAAAGCATGCTTCCAAATGTAAATAACAAGCAATTATGCAGATATCACCCATCCATCTCAAGCTCTGTGACTGGCAGAAGTTAAAGAAACATCCTGCAGGGTCAAAGTGGTGTCAGGACTAAGAGTGAAACTTCAGTCCTCCACTGTCTAATTTTGGAAGTACATGATTTACAGAAGTTATAATGGATTAAGATTATAAATAGTCATTAGATAGATGAGAAAAGTGCCATCATATTATACAGTCTACATAAATAAACTTGGCTCTCTAATTAAATTATCAAGTATTTATGGACTGACACTATGCCCTATGCCTCTTTTTAAAACACTATCATATCTAGCACAGGGCTAGGGGAGAGCAAGCACTAGACACATGTTTGTTCAAAACAGCTCTTGAGATCCATAGACTAACCTATGTCTTAGTTGATGGTGGCATGGTCAAGAGGAAGTGCTGATTTAATAAAATCATCTGTACATTTCAGGGAAAACATTACTCTTTGTAAGAAGAAAATATTTCAGGGGCTGGCCCAGTGGCATAAGGTTAAGTTTGTGTGCTCGGCTTCAGCAGCCTGGGGTTCACAGGTTCAGATCCCCGGTGCAAATCTACACACCACTCATCAAGACACACTGTGGCAGCATCTCACATACAAAATAGAGGCAGATTGGCAAAGATGTCAGCTCAGTGACAATCCTCCTCAAGCAAAAAGAGGAAGATTAGTAACAGATGTTAGCTCAGGGCCAATCCTCACCAAAACAAGACAGAGAGAGAGAGAAAACATTTCATTTTAAGCACTTGGAGGCAAGTTGACTCCTCGGACTTGGGCCATATCTGTACGAAGCACAAGTAGTTCCAACGATTTTGGGGGGAGGTAATCAATATTTTGGAACTTAATACAAAGGATAATGGATGAAACAGGAAAGAGTTTTAGGGAAAAACCACTCCCTAACAAGCTTACAAACAAATCCTTAAAGTCTATTTTAATAGTGCTTTAAGGAATATGACACTGTAGGAACTCCCAGGGCCAACTTGGCAATGAGCTCTATTCATACTGAAAACCCCTGTGTCATGGTGAAGCCTAGACTTCACGGTCCTGGAGGATTATCCCAAACACAGACCAGACTAATAGTCCAGGCCCAGCTAACAGACAACTAAAAACGTTTTTAACAAACATTCCCTTAACAAAGGAGATGCTTTGTGAAAAAAGGTTTTGTTTGAGGCAAGCTACATACTATTACATATTTTCATATTTCTTTGCCAGTTCAAAAAAATGTGCCGCCACACCCTAAAATATAGCTGATAATAAAAAAAGCTGATGTTGAGCTTAACTCTCCCAGTCTTTATGAAGCCGGTGGGGGGGGGGAGGGTGGATAGGACCTACATGGAGACAAAATATTCTACTATATTTGACAATGAATATCTTTGGATTATAAAATTGTCTAACACACTAGTGGAGGGATTTCCAGTGGAGGGTGGGCATCCTGGACGGGCCTCACTGACAGCATGTTGGTCCCCATACTCTGTGGTCTATACTACTTCTTTTACTTTAGGCACAAAATTCCTGAAAAATGAGATTGCTTTTGTCAGCTACTTATTGGCTAGAGATAGTGCAGTGGCTTAGCAATTCCTTAAAGCACTGAGACCAGGGATCCTGTGCCTAAAAATTCAGCAGGGGACAAGAAAGTCTCTCCATCATGGAGCTAAGGAAGTCAAGCTTGGGTTACCATTTTCTTCTGGAACTCAGACGAGTATCACCTGACGCTGGCAGTCCTTGCTTTAACCAAATATGAAAGAGAACAACAGAAGCTCTTCTTACACTATGCGCTGTTGCAGTGTAGAAAGCTTATCCACCCAGGAGTAATCGCGGCTGGGATCTTGAGCCCTGTTGATCGCCTGTTGAAAACATTGGCACAAACCAAAACAAAACAGCATTGGATTGATAACCGCACTGGGGACAAGAAGATTTTCAGTGTTTTCCTTTTCTCTCTCAAACCTACTTTAAACTATGAACATGTTCTACTCGGCATTCTGATTCTGTGGCCGTCTCTAGACTCAAAGGTTTCTGATTCTGTTCCTCTTTCATTCAGAACGGTTTGCAGTTGGCAACTTCTCTCTTTAAATTTTTTCACAGTTTAATATATGGCTATTTTGACACACCTACCCAAACTAGCAAAGTTATTAACATGCGTTTCATTTGCATATTTTAATAATCTGTAGAGAAATTAGAACCAAGGAAAACTCAGACTCTTCTACCATGGAATGCCTAAGATCAATAGGCATTTTTTATTCAGATTTTTTTTTTTACTGAATTAGTTAAACATTTCCAGTCATGTTTCAAGATTAGGCTAGTATTCTGAGTCAGAAAAAATTATGTGCAAATTCATAATATTTCTACTGTTAAATGTAATCATCTCTATCATCTTTGTCTCTTAGCTGAAGTTTCCTTGATGTTATACTCTCACTGCTTTTGTAAGAAATAAGAAACTAGGTTTGAATTCTTTGTCATGTGCTAAGTCCAGTTTTCCTTTGGCAATAATGCTTTCTTTTACGATGGGGAACTCAGGATGTATGGTTCATACTAACCAATCATGTTGTTTGTGTATCTTTACACTTAGTTTGTGTATATCATTTCATCTTGCCTAGAAAAATCTAAGACAGTTGGCCTACTATGGACGTTTTACAAAGCTGCATTTATTTTAGTTTCTTTTTTTGTCCCTTTGTGTGAAGGGTAATTGGTTAGGAGGTATCTGGATCCAGACAGCTTCTCCCAGTCTCAATTCCTCCATTCTCTCTGAAACATTTCCCTGATTAGAGATGCCTATGGATTAATAAATCTCTTTTCTCTTACACTTGAGCTAATTATTATTTAACTTTGGTGTCAATTTAATGTTTCAGCCACCATAATTGATAAGAGTCTTGATAAGGGAAGAAGGAAGGGAAAAGAAAAAATTAATTTTGAAGTAAGGATCGAGGCAATACCTCCCAGGGAGGCAAACATCTCAGTGGGGGTGTGGGATGCTGGATTCAGAGGGCAGCTAGGGTCACTTGGCCCTTGGTGAGAAGAAGAGAGACTTAAAATAGGAAGGAGCAGACTCTGGGCTCACGGCCACGGGGTTTGCCATGAAGCCACTTTAGTATTTGTAGCCACTGGCCCTTGTGCTCTCTCCAGATCTCTTTTAAAGGTTGTCCCTATTTAATCTAGATTTACCATTCCAGACTAATTTAGGTTCTTCAAGGTCAAAACAGTGACTCCCTACATATTTCCTGTCTTTACCTTTGAGAAGAACAGGATATAGCAGAAAAGAGAAATAGGAAGAAATTCAAGTGCAATTCCTACTTCATTTGACTTGATTTACCCTTTCACTGGCTTCCTTTGATCTATTCCCATGCTCTCTCTGGGCCTACTTTAAAACCTCCTTCCTCCTCCTTTCCAAAGTAACTTTCAGACTTCTCTTCAGTATTTGGGGTTCCCCTACTGTAGAAATCCTAAGTCATTCCAAAATATGGCTCGTATGCATCTCCTAGCAGGGATCTACCGTTAGGAAAAATAAATAGACCTTCCCATTTGCTGAGAAACTTAACTTTGGAAGCATTGATTGACTGCTACCTAGACCCAGCCATAATAAATATGCTAAGATATTTCAGATGGTCCTGATTGAAAACAAAAACAACAAAAACACCACCTTCCCATCTGTTTCAAATCTATGCATTTTCCTTTTATGTTAATTTTATGTTTTAAAGCAAGCTGTCTCTCAAACGATACTCACATGCTCCGTTATTAATGGTGTGGTGTCCACAGAACACGTGTTATTTGGTATTTCACTTTTGATGAACAAAAATATGAAAGCACTGTAAAGAAAATAAATTTTAGTGATATTTATCATAACCCTGGTTCATATAAAGTTGCCTGAATTTTAAGAGAAAATGCAGCTTCAATCAAGTCCTAATGATAGGATGATTTCTTACAAACTGCCTCGTCAGTGGTCCTGCCATTTCTCCAGGACTGCCACTCTCATTGATGTCTCTCATTGTGCTTAATTGCAACAGTTAAAGCCAAACTCATAAGCTTTCCCCCCAAAACAGATCTTTCTCCTGATTTTCTTTTTTCAGTCAATGACCCCATCTTTCTTTTTATTCCTGCTTAGCCCTGAAATCACATGGTTAAAAAAATACAAACAAAAACTACATTGAAATAGTATTTCTCACCCATTATATTGACAAAACCCCAAAAGTTTAAGAACATCCTCAGCTGGACAAACTATAGGGGACATGCATCACTTATGTGAGTGCAGAACTGTATGACCCCCATGGAGGAGACTCTGGGGCCATCTACTGAAGCCACAGATGTGTCTACTCTTGACCTTACCAACCCTGCTCCATGCCCTATAACACAGGTACAACCACATTCAGGAGAGATGACCTTCAGAGTCACACAATGGAATATTATACAGTTGTAAAAAAGGAATAAGGATGCCTTCCGTGCTCACATATGGAAAGATCTCCAGAGTATATTTTAAGGATAAAAACACACACGCAAAAGCCTAATGACTTTTTCCCCTTTAACGTCTCTTTCATAAGGCACTGTCTATTCATGTCCAGTGTCTTTGTAACAAATGCCTCACTTACCATTGACTTTTGAACCATGCAAATATGTTAAAATGTGCTAAAATATTAAATGAATGACTTTGGTATACATTTGACATTCCTTTTTTAATACTTTTGCATGGTTTGAAAGTTAAAACAATCTAAGAAGTTTTCAAAGTATACACAAGGCTGAAATAATGTAGGTAGCTAAGTGCAGAATAGTGCATATGATATGCTATCTTTTGTATAAAAATTTAAAATTTCCTAGTTAGCTTCCTTGGTTTAGTCTCCTATTTGCTTTAAAAACTTGAATGGCTCCATATTCCCTTCCACAGGAAATTTAACTTTTCTTTTTGATTTGTACTGCTCTCTGCATTATGCTCCACCCAACCTATCTCAACATAATTCCCCTCATGGACTTTTCTTTCTGACTAGTCCCTGCTCTGAGCTCTCCTCCTTTCCCAAACTTTCACAACCGCCTGCTCTTGCTTATGTTTGTTCCTTAGCTGGACACACTATGTACTCTCCTCTTCTTACTCAAACTAAAGAAGAGTTGAAGGGCTGAATGTGAGAAGAGAAGTTTCCCCCAGGCCAGTCCCCGCCTAGTCTTCTCCTTCTCTGAATTTCCACAGCACTGAGAACAGTCATCACAACATCCAAACCATCTGCCACGAGTCCATGTAATCTTTTTTCTCTAAAGATTTTCTAATTCAATAGAAGATAGGACCCACATCTTATATCTCCTTCAAGGTCCTCTAGGTACTTAAGGCTCAGTAAAATTGAATGCATAAAACCTAATTACACTTGTATATCTTAATTAGTTAAATATGTGTGCACATGCATGCTTATATACATGTTAATTTGCAAAGCTAATATTAGAACCGCAATTGCATTTTCTTCTCAAAGTTACAATGAAAACTCTCTACTTTATGTAGACCAGTGTGTTTTTCTAATAATACAGGGTGATATGTCAGAAATATCTGAAGGATACAGATAAAGGTCCTTGAGTGTTTCTTCAAATAACTGTATAACCCTCCAACAAATCATTTAACTTCTCTGAGCCTCAACTTTTTTCATCTAGAAACATTGGAACATACCCACTTTACAGAGTTGTGATGAGAATAAATAATAACGCATACAAAATTCTCAGTGTACTTTTTAGCACACAGTCAAGTCTCAAAGCACGTTAGTAAACAGAGAGCTTTCACTACAAATTGGATGGGAGAGGGGGTGCTGAGTATGAGAAAGAAATCAGGACTAAGAAATCAGTGGTTGCAAGCCGTGTGACTAGTGCTAATCACAAAACAGGTAAGTCAGAAAGAATCTCAGCTCAATAGGTCAAGAGGGGATGTGAGAGCACTAAGTTATGACAAGGCAATGAATGGGATTTATGCCATGTATGTGAACATAAAACCAAAGAGATCACAAGGTCTTTGGGCTACAGACTTAAGGAATTTGGTACAGTGTGTCAAACACAAAGTTCCATGAAGTCTATGAATATTGTCAAAAGCATAGGAAACTTAAAAAAAAAATCAATGTTATACCCATGGGTGCTTCTGGACATTTTCAACCTATCCAGTTTTGCTAGATCTGCAACCCTAGACATCTTACTATTAGTAAAATTCGTGTGTGTGTGTTTACACTGACAATTGAACTCAACAAGCATTTACTGAGCATCTATTGTGTGTCAAGTACTGTGTAGCAAAGTCTGATGGGGATGGTGGGAGGGATGGTGTATAAAGAAAATAATGGACCTTGGCCTTCAGGTCCTCATAGTTCAAGGATAAAGAGCATGGTATGAATAATACAAAACTGACCAAGAGACCCTGAGAATTTCGATAATAGAAGAAGTATAAAATGCAATGGAAATTTAGGGGCAACTCACTCTAATTACAAAGAAGGAAATCAAGAAAAAAATCACATAGAATGGAAAATCTCAACTGATATTTAAGAATGGCCAAGGAGGCTGAGGAAAGGGCCTTTTGAGCTGAGGGAAGTGTCTGGGGCATGGTGTGATAAATAATCCTGGGTAAATGAATTGACAACACAAAGAGAAAGATGTATTAGGAAGAAGGGCTCAATCTGTAACTGTGGAGGGCATGCCAGATTAAGGAGACAGATTTATTCTGAATCCGATGGGAAGCCTTCAGAAGTTCTTAAACAAAAGAGTGATGATGTGATTTGATAGCAGATAGAAGTAAGTCATACTAGCAAAAGGAAAGAATGGAACTGGGGAAATTAGATGTGAGATTTTTACAATCATATACAGGTGGGTAGGTAGTGAGGGACCGAAGGAAAAGAAAAGAAGAACTTGTGAAAGATTCAGCAAGAATTTTACAGGATTAAATATAGGTGGGGCATACAAAGAAAAAAATTCAAGATGACTGAGGTTTTGAACTTGAATGACTGTGGCTAATACCTTCTATGGAGAGAAGAATCGCAGGAAGGGGAACCAATTTGCAGGGAAGGGTAAAATAGGAAAAGGAACTCTGACTGGGAAGTGTTGAAGGCAGCGAGGAAGAAACTAACAGTCTAGCGTTTGTGGAGAGCTGACCTTGTGCCTGACCCAGCAGGGTCCCTTTCCACATGTCATCTCACCTCAGATTGAATAGTGGGTACATATACAGAGATGTCTAACCTGGTCGGTAGTTAGAAGTATGGACTGTGGCTCTGAAGCAAGGTAATGGCTAGAAACAAAGATCTGGGTTTCCTCATAACACAGCTCTCCAGAGAAAGTAAGTGAAGTGAGAAGAGAAAGCAATGGAGAGCAGACTCAAGGATAATCCAGAGCGTGTTTCTTAACTGCAAAGGAAATCTGCCTTTTTATGAACTCCAACTCCTGGATCTTCATTAGAGCACATTTAAGAGAGTGTCTTGGACAGTGTTTCATGGTGTCAGTTCCACTCCCACCCTTATAAATTCTCTTCTGAACCATGGGGTCTAGAAGACTGAAAACTAAGTTTTCCCAAACTGTAGTGGCAGCTAGGTTTTCTCAATGGGAGGCATAAGATGAAAACGTGGGAGGAGCCATTGCATTTTGGTGGCGGCTCCCATAGTTTCATCAGCAGGGTAGCTCAGGACAGTGCCAGCGGTTATGGGGCTCCAGGGCTTTGGGTGCTGACCCCTTCCTCCTTTTGCTTCCCTGGCCCTCATAAGACTTTCGTAAACAATTTCCTGCGTTAAACCCTCTGCTGTTTAAAATACCTAGAGTGGTTTTGGTTGTAGATACTGACTGATGCTTCCCTTAGATATCACATCAGGAAAATGTAAGGCTAGAAATGACCTAACCAATCTTTTAAAAACTGAACTGTAAAGAGGATAGGGGCAACAATTTCAATTTTGAAAAGAAAAGCAACTTCCTAAAACAATATAACCATAGTCCAAGTTTCCTTATACTGACCATGAAACTCCAAGCTTATTCATGAATGCCCTTCAGAACAAATGGATTTAACTGAGTTAAAACAATGAAATGAAAGGTTCCAGAAATTCCTCTCCGTAAAGAAACATACAAGGGAGCTGGGTGCACTATAGGAAGAGATCATTGCATTTCCCCACCAAAGACCAAGCTCCAAACAAGCTGCACGATTCTGCGGTGCACTGACCAGGTCACCATAGAGTCGGACAACACACAACCGACAGGGGAAACAGTAATTGAACATGAAATACTTATGATTAAAAATGATTATCATAATGAAAATACGCAACATATAGAGCATTAGCCGTGTGCCTAGCACTATACAAAGCACTTAACATATTTTATTTCCCTTAATCCTCAAAATATCTTATGAGGCTGGTATAATTATTATTCCTACTTTATGCCCAGATGAAGAAACCCAAGCTTGGAGAAATTAAGTGATTTTCCTGGGGTCACACAGGTAGAAGTGGTAGAACATAAATAATTTGCAATTTTAGAGAATGTAACTTTCTAAAGAAAGGAGATACATGAAGAAAAACAATGCCTGATTGACTGGGTAAATTGGCCTTAAATTACAATTAAGTCAAAACTAAGGCATGCCACATTACAATTTTTGGGTGTAAAGAAATTGTGTTTGAGTGAGCTATTCAAAGCTAGAATGCTGTGTGAATTGTATAAAATACATAAAATTGCCTCTAACCAAAAATGTCAGGAATCTGCTATTTTAGAACAATCTATGTTATTTCTTCTCCAGTTGGCCTGGAACCACTCTCTATGGCAACATTTTAATGACAAAGAGATTGTTCATGAATGTGGCTGGGGAAAAGCCATCATTGCAGGACGAAGAGAAATATAGTGCTCTTTCCCTGAAGAATAAAAAAGTACTAAAATCTTTGCAGGCAGCGCTATCCATTATGTGAAGCACTGACAGGGAATATAAATGTAGTCTAGAGAGGAAAGGGGACTGAATTTAAGGTGACCTAATTCCTGTTAGAGTTTTATTGACTGAACCCTGCTGTACAGAGACTCAAAGTCATTTTCATCCTCATTCATTTAGTGCATACAACTAGGCACAGATAGAACCGAAAGCAGGTATTTAAATGAGTGTGTTTTCATAGGTGACGGAGTGGTTATCTAACCTGGTTAAGAAGAGTTGAGTGAGGTGACGGGAAAGTGGAAACTAGGCAGCAAAAAGTGAATAACAAGAGAGAATCAATGGCTATTTCAGGGGCATCAGGAAGCCAGCGTCACATCTATTTATGTACCATTTTTTAGATTGCAAAATACTTGAATGTGCCGTTTGATTCTAATTTATCAGCTACGTGTGATGATTTTCTAAATATTACAGATAATGAAAGCGAGCGGCAAAGCAGCTAAATGATTTTCCCAGGGTCTTAGAGTTTTTGAGAGCTAAAGCCGGGGTTCCTGACCCCAGAGCTGGCACTTCTTCTCCTCTAAAGCCAAGTCTGTCAATGTAAAGGAGGAATCTGAGGAAAAATCATGTCGATCTTATGAAATTCAGTTTAAAAAACATAAACACATCAGGATCTTTACAAAGCATTCTAAACGTTGGGAAGAAAAGCTCAATCGTTAGAAACGGCCGCGTACCTTAATACTGAGAGCCCAGCTCCAACGTAATTCAGCAGTGGTTTTGCTACTTCTTCTGCATCCATTCCAAACCAGCCAAACCTGGAAACGGAGAAAGTCCCACCAAAGTGGATACTGTCGAAACTGTGTTCATCACAGTGTTTAAGGACATAACCTCAGGGTCAGATTCCTGAGATGAACCCCAGATCCTTCACTTACTGACTGCGACTTGGATAGATTAACTTTCTTCACTGTGCCTCAATTTCTCATGTTTAAAATTTACCCTACAGGTTTCTTATGAAGCTTAAAGGAGATAGTAGATGCAAAAGTACTTGTGAACATTCCAGTCTTATTAAGACTAAGGAAGAAGGAAGAAAACATAGATTAAGTGGCAAATTGAATGCTAAAGAGTTGGCTGCAATTTTGTACAGTATTTGAAATAGACTTTTAAATAACTGCTTGGTTAAAGGTCCCTATTCTTTGGCCTCACCCTAAATTCCTTTCTTTCATGCCTTGACATCGTAGTGATTGTCACTAACCATCACCGTAAGGAGGCAAGAGAAAAGGAGGCAAGAAGAAAAAGAAAAAGAAAACAGTGCTGGTGGAAAGCAGGGAAGGAGTGGAAAAAGGACAGAAAGGAAAGGATGGGAGGTTAGCTTGTTTTGTTATTACTGAGGTTGTTGTAGTGCTTTGAGTGGGAAGAGGAGCCCAAAAAGTAAGGTAAGAGTAACCGCCTCCCTGCTACTCATTTTCCCAAACTCAGCTTGAATGTTCATCTTCATGCTGATCAAGGGCAGAGCAGTCTAACAGCACTTTCTGTGATGATGCGGCTCTCTGCAGCTGCACTATACGGTAGTGTAGCTTCTAGGCAGATACGGCTATTGAGCACTTGAAATGCGGCTAGCACAACTGAGGAACTGAATGTTTAATTTTATCAATTTTTCATTAATTTAAGTTTAAACATAAATGGCCACATGTGGTTTGCAGCACCCTTATTGGACAGCCCAGCTCTTGAGCTGAGGTGGGCAAACTCTTCCTTAAAGGGCCAGAGAGTAAATATTTTGGGCTCTGTGGGCCAGATGGTCTCTTACCACTACTCAGCTCAGCCATTATAGTGTAAAAGCAGCCACAGACGATACTTAAATGGATGGGTTTGGCTGTGTTCCAATAATACTTTACTTACAAAAATGGTTGGAAGCTGGGCCATGGTTTGCTGACCCTGACCACCAGCCTCTAGAGGGAAGAATATGTGCTTTAGAACTAGAAGACCTGAGTTTAAATCCTAGCTTATTAGCTCTGTGACTTTCAGCAAGTGACTCAACCCCTTTCTGTATCAGCGCTCTTGTAAAATAGCGCAAACCTCATATATTTGTGAAAAAGAGATGAGGATGCATATAACATGTCCAGCAAATTGTCACATAATAGAAAATGAAAATGAACATCAGTTCCATTCCTCTCTCCCTACTTCCATTCCCTAGAGATAATGCTTTACTATATCTTGATCAAATATCTAGATCAGATACTAGAACTTAGGGCAAATAATAATTAGAGGTAGCATATTTTATGCATCTGTCTTACCAGCTGTAATCTCTGTGAGGGTAAGAATCCTATGTTGTTTCTCTCAGCTAGCCCAACCCCCAGCACTTGCCTTACATAGAGTATGAGCATAGAGAATGTTAGTTGAAATTGTTTGCTTTGTGTTACCTTGAGCTTGCCCAGCCAGTTAAGGCATTGAATGATCCCCAGATTAAGATTCCAAGGCCTAAACCAATGGTTTTGATAATTGGGACAGCAGCAATGTTCCCTGTGGATGTCACATACAGAAGCAAGACATTATTTCCAATACAGAGAATACATTTATAAGTTAATTTTTATTTTAACTTCAACTGAAGGTTATGGGATTTGGAAAAATTTAGTAAAGCACAATTCCTCACTTTTTAAATAAAATAACCACATTTTTGGGCATTAAACTCATGAGTATGATGGCTAAAAGCACTTGGCTTAGGGCAAAATCCTACAAAGAAAAATGTTGAGTTAGCTCCTTGCCTAAATGCACCAATGCTCTTCATCCTTAGCATAGGTCTCTGTTCTATGACTTTTTGCAGAAGCTGTCAATGATAAAATTAGTAGTGACCATCCTCTTAGACTCGAACCAGGGCCAACCACTGGTAGAAGTCTTTGGCCCGATATGACCCCAGACTGTGGTTTTTCATGCTCACTGACTTCCCTTCTAGAGTTCCACATTCATGGCCTTGTGCTCTTGAGGGTCACTCAGGGCAAAACCATGATTGTTTTGTATGGTTCTTACTGCCCCAGCAGTCTCGCCTCAGTCCTGCAGTCTCCTCTTGAAAAGTTTACTCTCTTGGCTTCCAAGTTGCCTTCATCTCCTGTTTCCCTCCTGTTTCTCTCTTTAGCTCTTTCTCTGGCTGCTCTTTCTCATCATACCTTCTGGATTCAAGTGTCTCCTAAATATTTTCCCTAGAACACATTCCTTCTCTTGCTATATTCTTCTTTGGGCACTTGATACTTGATACTTGGAATTCTCTTTGCTAAAGAGAAGAAAGTTCTCCTGGGGTGCATTTATATTAATAGAAGGAAAGCATTCCTGATTGGCCAAGCAAAGGCATAAATTCTAGTTATGTAATTTCAGGAATTGGTAACACAAGTGAGGGAAGATTTCTGTTTGCTTTTGTTTTTCTGCCAGTGCTTTTGAAATGAGTTTGCTTACCTTTAAGGAGAAGTCCTAAAAATGCTATTAGTAGAGACTACTATTTAATGAATATTTTCTGAAGAACATGCTAGAGAAAGAAAGGCCAGAACACTTAAACTAGTATATGAGTTATGCTTAAACAGAGCGCAATTGAAACATGTTTGCTATATTAATTTTCTATCAGGAACTAAGATAGAAACTACTGAGAGGAAACAGTCAGGAAATGCACCAAAAACACTTACGGAGCATCTGAATAAGAGAAACTAAAGTGTTAATTTCTAGTAACTATGACTAAAGATTATTCAGAATTTGTGCTATTTCCTTCTATTATGAACCAGAATTATTTTGATTAAAGTATTAAATGATAAAAGAATAAATCATACCATACATTACCTGTTGCCCATATGCAGCCCCCAACCATCGCAAAAGGCCAAAATTTAGGGCAACGTAGTATCAGATTGACCACCAAGGCAACCAACCATATGGCAGCACAAAGTACCCACTGGAGAAACATTCCTAGAAATAAAAGAAATTGGCATCAGTTGATTGACATCAGATTACACATATTGATTTGAGAAAATTAATACTTGGGAATATCAATGCGATGTTATTATAGGAACGGTCACAATTTATTGAATGCCTATATGCCAGGCACTTTGCACATTTACTATAATTCCTACAAAATACTCTCCACCATAACTAATTCTAGTTTAAAGATAGAGAAAATGAATCCGAGATGAAGCAACTTGTCTAAACAGCTAACAGTTCACAGAACTGAAATTTAAACCCAAATTTGGAAATTTGACTCCCAAACTTTCTATATACAGTACATTCCCCTATGTAACATTGTATTTTTTCATCTATTAGACAAATCAAGAATTTTCTACCAAAGAGTATTGGCAAGACCAAGTCTTTTTTATTCAGATGCCACATCTAGTACTATCCCTCACAAAAACATGGCACTAGGAACTTGGGAATAGCGTAACGGTGATTTAAACCTTTGAGGATCATTTATGCACCTTTGGCATAAACACAAACTCATTTATGGCCACCTATAGACCCCATACAGTTAGAGTTGAACGCCTGCGATGAGCCAGACATCACAAACCTGAGGATTAGCCTTCTAGGTCGGGGTTATTCTCCTTTCTATGCTCTGGGAGCCATTTGCTAGTTATCTGAAGATCACATGGTGATGTGGGGAATAGCTGTACCTTTCTGAGCTTCTGTACCACCAAGGGTTTAGGGATTAACAGGACAAAGAAAAAGTCAACATTTGAAGAAATACTAAGGCAGTCATAACTCAATGTAGCACTTCTGACTCTAACTTTGGAAGATTTTAGCCTATTTCTATTCAATCTTATGGTGGAGGAGAGAAAAAAATGGCTGTTAACATCTGAGACAAAAAAGCGGGATCACTGAGATGAAAGGAAACTTCATTTACAAGTTCTTCATTTTACAAGTGAGAAACTGAGAACAAAACAGCTGGTAAGTCTTGCTCAGGATCGCACAGTTGCTGTGAAATAACTTCAAAGCGAAGCCCTCTACCCCTTAGCATGTTTTTTGTTCTTCTTTTATTAGTTTCCATTCCCGTCTTAACTCAAAAGGAAACAAGAAGAAAGGCTCTGGAGGAAAAAGATTTGTAATCCTATTGTCTAGGTCGTATCAAGATATAAGGAACTGGGGTGATAATGCATCTGCTTCCCAATAAGTGTTGACCACAACATCTCCGATTCCTTCTCCTGGCTCTAATATGAACGGTAGGTAGATAAAAAAAAAACTGTCGCTTCTCCTTACCTAAAATTCACATTACAGTCAGTACTACTATCATGTGACCACGTGCGTTCCTAAAAATCACTGCACTGTGCAAAACCATGCAATAAAGCCACAGAGCTCATGGGGAAAATGGGGCTAAGGGCACCACACAAGAAACTTCATCCACAAAGTATTAAAAAAAAGATAAGAACCTAACAAAAATGGTAGTACACTTTTATACTGGTTCAGTGGTTAAGAAATTCACAAGTGCTACAATAAATATGGCACTTGAACTTGAAAAAGACCTGAAATTGGGTTATGAAGTGGGCATTGGAACTGGTGCAGCTTGTGAGTTACTGTGAAGTTGGAGGATGGAGGGTTCTGACAGCTGACGTGGAAGGGTATGGTGCTGAGGGAGCTGGTGGATGTGTGAGGGGTGTTTGTGAGCCCATTTTGTGTATTACTATGCATCTTTATCCATCTGGGTGCAGTTTTCTGTGTTCACCTAGTGTTTTGTCAGAGTCAACACTGCAGTAAGCAAACACAAAATTCGTGTGATACTCAAATTGTTCTCTATTATATCAATCGTGTTGGAAATTTGTGCTTTCAAAACATCTGTTATTAGAACTAACTTCCTTCTTTTGTAAACATAACAGATACGGCTACAAAGGTTTCCTGACAGCATCCATCCTAGCTTCACCATGAAATACAATCTTAAGGTTATCCTATACTGACTAACTCTTGGATAAACTGGCATGGCCATTATTAAATGATTTATTCTAAGCTCTATTCATTTGGCATCAGGTTCAACAAAATTTACTTTTGCAGCCTTCATTATAAAAAGACCAAACAGGAGAATTTCATATTTAAAAATAATTTAAGGTTAACAATGAAAGAAAAATAATTACCATCACCGGTATCATATTTTTTAAGCGGTACATAGTTTGAGCCATACAAAAGGACAGCAACAGAAGAGGAGATGAAACCAATGGTCAAGTCTGTTCCATTAGCGCTCATGGTTCCAGCCCTGCCCGAGAGCGAACTGGTTCACTTTAGACTTGATGTACTTTTCAAGAGCTTCTGAAACGAAAGAAATAAAAATGAAACAATTAAGAAGTTGTGAACCTGTGAACGAATTTTGATTAATACATGCTATTTATTGTTTTTCAAAAGTGTGCTGATTCCTTCTTCCAGTAAAGAGTTAGGACATTATGAAATTATGTACTATGTTCACACTCCATGTTCATTCATTCACTTTTTCATTTATTTTATCAAGGAATGCTTTTTGATCACTAACCTATAATTAAAAAAAAAAACAGGGCTGGCCCGGTGGCGCAGCGGTTAAGTGAGCACGTTCCACTTTGGCAGCCAGGGTTTTGCCGGTTCAGATCCCAGGTGCAGACATGGCATCACTTGGCAAAAGCCATGCTGTGGCAGGCATCCCACATACAAAGTAGAGGAAGATGGGCACAGATGTTAGCTCAGGGCCAGTCTTCCTCAGCAAAAACAGGAGGATTGGCAGCAGATGTTAGCTCAGGGCTAAACTTCCCCCCAAAAAAAAAAAAATTTAAAAAACAAACTTTGTCTTTAGAGCTTAGAAACTTAACTGCTTCCAAGATCTGAATACAGTTTTTATTATACTATGAAAAAATTCTCCTGTGTACGGGGACTGGTATAATGAAAAGATCTATGGACTAGGACTCTGTTTACTTCAATTGGTTGTCACGACAATCACATGAGACAGCACGTGTGAAGAATTTCAGAATGATCAGTGCCTTACAAGCAAAGCTTCTGTTATATTTCAGACATAAGCTTAAAGACACCTTTAGGTTGTATTGCCGCTACATACTCAGGATCTCCTTGCGATAAAGGCACTCTTCTTCATCAGTAGTATCCTCACAGCGTGGATTAAATACTTCATGAAACCCTATATTTTTACGACTTTTTAAAAAACTGAACAGCTAGAAGAATCTCCTAAAGATCTCTTTGAGAATGGCCTAAATCTGCTTAAGATTTAGATTTTTGGAGAATCTCTTCAGGAATCTCCTACAGTATAAGATCAGCAGCGGCGTGTTGCGCAATAGCATTAGCCAGCCAGCAGAACAACGTGCTGTCAGCTATCTGTGCCATCTGGTTGCCACTAGCCACATATGGATAACTAAATTTTCATTAAAATTTAGTAAAAGAAAAACAAATCCAGTTCCTCAGCCACGCTAACCACATTTCAAATGCTCAATAGCCACATATAGCCGGTAGCTACCAAACTGGACAGTGCAGATTATAGAACGTTATCATCATTATAGAAAGTTCTATTGGACAACCCTGCAAAGGCTATTAAAAAGTTCTGGTTTCTCCATGAAGAAAAGGACCAATCCCACAAACAGTCAAGAACCAGCCATTTTTCATAAGACAACCTTTGGAAAAGGCTACTGAACACAATCCATCTTTTGTAGCTGTACAAACTACATGAGAAAAAAAATAACACAAAAGGGTCATTTGGTCACAGGAGGTAACCAGAGTCTGCCCACAATACCATCTTGAATTCATATTTTGCACATTGACCTTTGGGTTCACTTCACCGTTTAAGTCCTCTGGGATGGAATGGAGGATAATCCAGTCTTTTTATTTCCCTACAAATTTAATGCTATAGTGATAATTTCTTGTGGCTATGTATTGAATAAAATATATCTGTAATCACCTTTCCTTGTTATTCTATTTTACAGTGATAAATACTTACTTTAAAGGTGTGTCATTTTTCCATGTATTGCTTTTAAATGTGTTCTTACAGAGAACACAAATATACAACTACCTACAATATATGTTCTTTGGCGTTATTATGATTATTTAACTGAAAACAGGGATAACTTCAAAACTGCTCAATAAATTTTAGTAAGAAAAATTATTTGAAATTATGTGCGCTTTCTTTAAAAAAATCACAAACAGACAAGAAACACTGCCGGTAAGACAACATCCTCCATGGGAATGTAGTTGAGAAAGAGAGACTGAGGCATATTAAACACTAACAGTAACACTATTTCAATAAAATAATAGTTTAAGTGTTAAGCTGAAAGAAAGTTCTAGACCTGTAATGGCTCACAGGGGCTACTGCTCAAGGGTTAAGCAGGTAGATTGCTGCTAAGATATCCCAGTAGCAAAAAGTCCTAGGGGCAGGAGGTATCTGGGAAGGATATCACCAGACTAAAAAGACACAGGACGAGCTGTCAGCTAAGAAACCATTTTTTCCCCATTTTAATTAAAATAAGCAAAGTGAAACAAAATCTTTATAAGCACATTGATAAGAGAATGCCTAACCTTCAAAAGTAGCAAATTATTTTAGGGAAATAATGGCTGTATTAAAGAATATTGACAACCCCAAACCTCTCAGAGTTCACCCACTGAAAGAATAATTTGAAGTGCTAATCAGAGCACGAGAACTGCATTTTGACGGGTGAATGAACTTTAGTGTTAATTCACTTGAACTGCATTTTGACGGGTGAATGAACTTTAGTGTTAATTCACTTAAAGTTGTCACCTGCAGATAAATGAAGTTTATTGTACACAGCTCCGGCACATTTCAGAGAGCAAGTGATCTAATTTCAATGCAGATTGGCAATACTTACTATCTTTAAGGAAGAAGCTACCACTTTCTAAATCAATGAAATTTTTGTGGAAAAGAATATCATTATCATCACTCCCAATTCTTTCTAGTGCAAACCTGTGGAGTTAAACGAGTTGTCACGCTACTTTTAAATACAAGTAGTTTTTAATGCCTACTTTTGTGTCCACTGACATTTTATTAGACTATATTCATTCAATTTTATTTTAATACTTTTGCTTCATTTATCAGTCAATGTTTTCTCTGGAAATTTCTCCAAGCAATTTAAACTATGCAGACTTTTTTTGTGTTAGTGTTTGGTATATTCTGATCAATACTGCTCGTTCTACTTCAACTTAGATTTCAGTTTTCGTTTCATGCTAATTTCCTCCTATCTTCCTGGCAAGCTCTTCCGGTGTCTTGGCTAAAATTAGCACTGCTTGAACGTACTTATTCTGAGCCTTGATTTTCTGTTTAATCATGAGCACGTTTTGAAAAATCAGGAGACACTCCCCCCGCAAAGCTGCTTGGGCTTCCTTTTGAGTTGCTGTACTCACTGCGCTGCTGGCCGGCGGCTGAACCTCCCTCCTGCTCAGCATCGGAGCTATCTGCTTCCACCTCGCCGCTGCGGAGCGTGCATCCGGCTTATTCCCTCTGCCGCCCGGGCGGCCTGGACAGCCTTTACTTCCTGCCGGGACAATTACCTATGCACCGAGCGGGAGGAGAAGGGAGGGCTCTTGCACCCATGACCCGGAGCCATCATTCCCTCGGCTTGCCCGGGCGGCCTGGCCAGCCTTTACTTCCTGGGGGACAATTACCTACATACCTGGCGGATGAAAAAGAGAGGGCTCTAGCGAAGGAGACCAGGCGGTTTTGTCCAGGGCAGCAGGTTGAGAAACACCTTCCTTCAGCTGTTGTCCCGGAGCGCAAGGTCATGTGACCTGTGCCTCCGATGAGGAGTCCTTAGGCCCTTTGTTAACCAGTAAACTAGAAAGACTTTTGTGTATTTTAAGAGGTGATTATTGAGGGAACTCTGAGCATGTCACCTTCTCCAAACGTCACAGAGCTAACTATTGTTTATCCTGTTTATGGATAAAACAAAAGGCCGAGGAACTTCACACAGTTGAAAAGATTATCTAAAGTTGATTTTTAAATGTTTTTTACTATCAAGAAATTCATCTGAACCACTAACCTTACTAACGTCTCTTGTGACATAACGAGATTTTACTTGTAGTCACTAATCCTTTATAAATGCACGTAGATCATTCATCTGTATATTTATCTAATATGGACTACGCCATTTAAGAACATCTGTTCTAGTTGTCTCAAGCTTCACTACACATTACAATCGCTGGGGAAGGATTTTTTTGTTTTCTTCTGTTTTTCAAAATACTAATACCCACCCAGACCAACTGAAATAGAATCTCTGGGGATGTGGCTCAGGAATGTTTTCTTTTAAAAGCTTCCTCCAGGTGATTCTAATGTGCAGCCAGGCTTGAGAACCACGTTCTAGGTCAACAGTTGTCAAATTTTATTGCCGTTCCTAATCCCCTGGGGAATGGGTTAAAATGCGGATTCCTGACATTTAGATTTTAGGAAACATTGCTCTAGTCCCCCACCGCCTGATATGTAGCCACTAGCTGCATATGGCTACTTAGGTTTAAATTAGAATAAAAAATCCAGTCGTTCGTGGGACACTTTTCAAGTGCTCAGCAGCCACATGTGCAGATTATAGAACATTTCTGTCATTGCAGAAGGTTCTGTTGGACGGCACTCTTCCGGACTGTTAGCCCTAGGGGTGCAGCGATGAGCTTCACAGAGCCCTACATTAATGTAGCTTCCAGAATAGCAAGTGACACAGACATGAACAAATAAATTCAGAAAGGGGAAGCACTGGGTTCTGTCCTAGTCTAAGAGTTTAAGGAAGGCCCCTCTGAGGAAGTGACATTTCAGTGAGACGATCCAGTGGTTGGTAATGGTTGTGGAGTTACAAGAAAGAAAAACATAAAGACTGTCCAAAGACAAGATATCCTGGAAGGAAGTCCTGCTTCAAACATTACTCACATTCACAAACTAGAGCATGAGATAAGCAGACGGGAAGGGAAAGTGTGGCACTTAAAGAATTAAAGAAGCTAGGCTTTCCACTTAAGGGAAGAGATCAGTTTAGCAATTCAGAAAAATTTTGAAGAAGTAAGTTCCCCTTTCCACACATGGACTCTCACAGATACATACGTGAACTCTCTCTCCCAAGAATATAGGGCCTAATTCCTACCTAGAATTGTTTCACTTTGTGATTATAAGAGACTTCAGTGATCATGTGGTTTGCTCTTGCTTCAGATTTGCACTGAGAAACTGAGGCTCACATTGCTGATTCCTTAAAATCTAAAAGTGAGTTGGGGCTGAGTTAGACTTGAGGACATTTGATACGGAATATCCCAGTTCAATGCTTTTTACACTGTACCACAGAGCCAAACTAAATATACGTCATCCTCTGCTTAGACTAAAACTTTTCTTTCAAATTGTTTCATATTGTCCATGCAAAATAACCAATAGCCATTCTATAGATAAGAGAGATAAGGTGAGTTTTCCTTGAGCCGAACGGAGGATTATAACCTGGGAAGAACTTTTCCAGAAAGGAAGGAAGCTCTCTGGAGAAGCATGGTTTTCAGTACAGTCTTACATCTTTTTAGAACAAAAAACATACAGTAAACATGACCAGGGTAAGTAGTCATCAAAGTTTCCAAAGAGATATTCAGTTGCAAATTAGCAAGTCGACATGACCCTGATGTCCACAAGGGGACTGAGAGGGCATTACCAACAGAACATTACAAATAGGGCGTTACCAATAGGGCATAGGAGGGGAACTATGCATTCTTATCTTAAAAGAGTGCATTCTTTAATGGTTAAAGCAGATGTACAGTGTGTGTTTGATAAGCCAAAGTCAGGTTTTTTTAGCTCAAGCCAAATTAGTTTTCAATCAGATTTGTTACCCTGTATACCTCAGTGTGTGAAAATCTCGTTTGAATGATTGCACATGTCCCACCTTGGGATGAAGTTAAAATATCTAAGTCCATTCTGTTTTGAAAGACAGCCTTTCTCATTGAAGACATTTATATATATAGTATCTATATAAACATATAAAATATCTATCTATATATATGGGGGTTTTGTTGTGAGGAAGCTTTGCCCTGAGCTAACATCTGTTGCCAATATTCCTCTTTTTTTTTCCTTAAGGAAGATAGAGCCCTGAGCTACGGTCTGTGCCAGTCTTCCTCTATTTTGTATGTGGAATGCCTCCACAGCATGGCTGATGAGTGGAGTAGCTTGGAGCCCAGGATCCAAACCCACGAACCCAGGCTGCTGAAGCAGAATGCACGGAACCTTAACCACTCAGTCACAGGGCCAGCCCTAAGACATTTCAATATTTAAAAAGGCTATTCCTGCTTGACTATCGTTAAGCTCTGTTCAGTAAATTTAGTCAGGGCTTCTATTTGTGATATGACATCTTCCAGCCCCAAAGAAGGAAAAAATATAGCTGCTAGGTGGTCATACCAGTGGAACCCTGAACAAGCCCATCTATCCTCAAGGAGAGGAAGATTGGCAATAGTTGTTAGTTCAGAGTAAATCCTTTCCTGCATCCAAGGAAAACCCAGGGCAGTGTCCTAGCCATCTGGGCAAGTGTCAGGGACAGAGGTTTGTTCCACATAACCATTGAGTTCCAATAGGAGTCACCCAATAAATGCCTGGCCTTCAAGTCCAGTCTGTTACAAACCAATCACTTCAAGTATGATAGTATTCTGAAAACCTTAAATAGAACCATGATAAAATGGGTACATAGTTTAAGCATTACAAGGTTTTAAATGAGGAGATATAAGGTTGGGAATACATGCATGGTCCAGAGTCTTGGGACAGTTGTCTACAACAGATGCTGGCTTTTTCTCATCCTGGTTTAGAGGCATTTGTCTTGGTCAGTCAAAGTCAGGTGTCAGAAATAGGAACTGAAGTCCACTCAGGCAGAGGAGCCTTTTGTAATGAGTAATGTGAATCCATGAGTCTGCGCCCTTTAATTTTGCAGCGCTTGGACTGGTTAGAAGTTCCTTTTCTGGTTCTTTCCACTGGAGCTTCAAAAGAGTCTTTTATTTGACGCCTCTTCCGATAAACATATTCTCCAGGTTGTAGTCCGTGATCCTTAAGGCCTTCGTCTCCTGGGGGGTCTCTGTAAAAGGAATCAGCTACCAACCTTTCATTTCTTTTGTGCACCTCAGTAAGACCATGACAACAATGTCATATAGCTTCCTTAAGCAGAGTTGGTTCATACATTTTGCCAATTCCATAGGCTGTCCTGTTATTATTTCAAAAGGAGACAGCCAATATTTACCAAAAGGTGTAGATCTAAGATTGAGAAGTGCTAGTGGAAGAGCTTTTGGCCATGAGAGATTAAATGCTTCTGAAAGCTTTGCCAATTGAGTTTTGATTATACCGTTAGTTAAAATGTTGCATTATTGGCCAAATGTCACAAATAGATTTAATTATTTGTCCAGAGGAACGAGTTCCTGGTCACTAAGTAACTTGGTAGGAATTCCACAAACAGGAATTATCCTTTCCAATAATAATTTACCTACTATTAGAGCCATTGCTCTTCTGCAAGGAAAGGCCCCGACCCAATGTGAAAACATGGTGGCTTTTGAACAAAATTCAATTGCTGTGCTTCAAAATGTCCCTTACGGAGGGGAAGGTGACTTTGCAACCCATGAAGTGTTTTCCCAGGATAGTGTGTAGGATGTATGGTGCAACCAGCATATGCTTTACGAGCCACTGTGGAAGAAAGTTTCCAAAAACATTGTTTTCCCCATAAAATCATCCTTTCGGATGCCCAATGGGTTAATTGATGTATATTCTGGAGCAGTGTCAGTTGTGCCCCATAGGCACTATGGTTTGTTATTAGCCTGAACCACACCTGCATGGTGGTGTCATGCCACCCTTTTGTTGCCACCTTTTTTTTCCTTCTTCCATGGTGATTTCTTGAGCCTGTAGAAGGAAATCTTTTACTGGGTTAGCAGAGTTAATAGAAAGTGGTGGGCATTCTTGAGGCTGGACAGGATATCCGGTTTGATAATGTCTTTGCTTATCCTTTAAGTAAGATCCATCTGTAAATCAAATTAGATAATAGAATGCAGTCATGGTCATTTTCTTTCTGTGGTAGGGAAGCAAGGCATCAGGGTTAAGGTAGAGAATAATATTTACCTACACAATATAACCTAAGGAGGTTTATCCTCATTTACTTGACAATGCTTCCCATGAAATTTATCATACCAAACAAGCCTAATTAATTTAGTATCTCTGTCTTTATAGGAAGAGACAACATATGTCTTTGAGAAGTCCCAGGGACCACCTGAAAATACTTAGAGAAATCTTTAAATCAAAAAGAGACTTCAGAGGCTGGCCTGGTGGCGTAGTGGTTAAGTTCGTGCACTCTACTCTGACAGCCTGGGGTCCATAGGTTTGGATCCCGGGTGCAGACCTACATACTGCTCATCCAGCCATGCTGTGGCAGCATCCCACATACAAAATAGAGGAAGATTTGTACAGATGTTAGCTCAGGGCCACTCTTCCTCAAGCAAAAAGAGGAATATTGGCAACAGATGTTAGTTCAGAGATAGTCTTCCTCACCAAAAAAAAAAAAGGACTTCATTTAGGATTTGAACTTGGGGGAAACTTGTCAAAAATATCAAATGGTTTTAAGACACTTGGTCAAACAAGATCACGTTTGCTGATCTTGTGTCACTGTGAAACAATGGTCACTGTGAAATAATGCTTAGTTATAAATTTAACCAAAGTGACAACAGAAGATATTAAAGGCAAACAGTTTTAAAAAGTACCCTTAGTTCTTTTAATAGAGAGATTTCAGCCTTTTAGAACATAAGAAATTATTTTGACAAAACATAAATTATCTTTTAGGTAGATTTACTCAAAAATAAAGAAAAATCTTTTATAATCTCATTCTCAAGAGCAGACAAAAAGTCCAGGAAAATTATCCTTTTAAGAGAGAGAAAACCAAATTCTAATTTTCACCAGCTTACATTGATATTAAAGCTCATTTACTTAATTAAATTTATTCCAACTTGACCATGCACAAAATTCTTTCCTCAGGGTTCTTCTTCCATAAATCTTCTATAACTTTCTTTTTATTTTCAGTTTTTGTCCTATGTTTTTCCTCTTTCTCCCTTTAACAGAAAGCATTTCCACTCCATATATATAAATATATATAAATTCCATATAAATATATATATATTTTACTGAAAACACATTTTATTTTCCTTGCATATTAAGATATTTTGCTTATTATTTTAGTAGTTTTAATTACACATGTTAATTAGAATTTTTTAATCCTTAGAAACCTTAATTTCTAGTGAAAAATAAATAAATAAACAATTATGGGCTGTGTTTTACATTAGCATTCTGTGGCCTGGCAAGTTTATATATACTTTTCATAATTTCTAAAAATATATGCTATTCCATAATATGATCTTTCAATAAAGCATAAGATATGTTTACTAATAGATCCAAATATCTTTACTTTCTCTGTAATAAGAAGACAAACGTGGTAAACTTAGACTTTTTTAACAATTAATACTTCTGTATTTTATCTTGTTTGAAAACAATCTAGATATTCAATGAATATTCCATCATTTAATTTAACCTAGCAAAAATCTAAAGTTTTAAGTTACCAAAGAGAATTTAAAAGCTATTTTAAGTACACATGCCATAAAATTTTATTACTACTAAAAAATTTATCTGTGAACCCTTATCTCATTTATATCTACTTAAATTATTTCCTCTTAAAAATTATGTGCTGAGTACCCAGGAGAACTTCATGAGACATTAGACAAAATCAGCTATCATTCTAAGTTATTTTGCTGACAAATTTTGTAACAGAGATAACACCAGCTTATTTGACTAATAAACCCAAGTAGAATGAAGGTTGCATGTCTGCATCATATCCAATGCTGATAACTCAGAAGACGTGCTTATTTCAATCAGACCAACAAACTTAAATAAACTTTTATTTACCAAAGATTATTTCATATCACGTTAACTTGAAAGGCATTTGGCTTGTTTTCTATTACACTTAGAAATAATTTATGTAAGCACTTACTTCAAGCCAATTAAATAGAGCTCTTTTAGAAAGTATACCATCCAGAGGTAGAAAAATGTCACATATATAAAATACATGGAGTCACACACATAAACACACAGACAGATGCAACAAAGATTTTATAGCCTCCATTTAAAAAAAATTTCCTTATGTTTTTCGGGAAGGGTGCTTTCACAGCAGTCTATATCTCCAAAACCTTCTTTCCTCCTCTTTGTTTTCAGTCTTAGGAATCTGGGATGGTCTAGAAAGTAGCTCCCAGAGAGGTCATAAGTTTTTGAGATAAACAGGGGAGGTTAGTTACCTATCAAAGGACTGACATCCCCATCCAATTACTTTAACCTTAATTTGCTTCTTTCCCTCCGGGTACTTTGTTTTATCTTAATTTAAGGAAGAAGGCCTAAAAAATTCCTATCAGGCTTAGAATATCAGCTTCCAATTTAGCCAAATTTCTGATCATAAGTTACTAAATTCTTTCAAATATCTTGTCAGTTTTCAGCCAGGACAAATAGTAACTATTCCTGACAACATTAAACAACTCTCTTAATTTTTTAATTTTAGTATTCCCTTGACTGTTTAAGGGCAGCAGTTTCTCAGAAAGTCTCTCAGAGTCTCTTTAACTCTGGGAGGGGCTCATATTGGGTCCTTATTAGAAGGTAGATTATGGGTTGTCTGTAAAGCCATGACTTAATAAGTGGACTTCTTAAAAGATCTAATCTAATTGCAACGTTCTTTCTAATGGCCAATGTACAAGTTTTGGAGGCTCAAAGGAGCCCCAAAGTCGCCACTATAATTGTAAATTATACCAGGTTATCTTGCTCCAAAGATCCAACCATTTACAGTTATCCCCATTTTATTAGCCACTTGCAAGTATCTGCCTCCACTGTATGTATTGCACATGAAGCCAGCCAGAGTTCCAGAAGGAGGCTGCCCATCCAGGAGCTGGTCAGCCTTAGAAATGCGATTTTTCATTTTCCTTTAGTTTCATTTTACTACGAAGTACAATTTCTGAGGACTGTGTAGTGGGTCAGAAGTGTACTGCTTGTGAGCATCACTTTCAAAAGGCTGTAAACACTCTCTCATATGTCTCGGTTTCTTGTGCTAGCAGTCTAAAACTACCATGGGGGTTTGGGGCATGTGGATGACCAACCCTCATGTGTGCATCCCCAGGAGAGTCATCACTTACTCAAAGTGAAAGATAACAGTGGAATTCCCTATGGGACTGCTGCATGTGTTGAGGTTCAACCTGAGACACTCTCACTAGGTTCTCAGTTGCCTGAGAACACCTCATGGCTAGGAGGAGCTGGTGTCCCTTCTCTTTGGAACTGAATGAGTTTTCCGTCTCTCATTTTGCTATTAAACAGTTTGTTCAGACTTTATAGCCATAATTCTTTCCAGTTTAAAGACAAACTAAAAAGGTCAGCCTGCCCTATTCACTCCAAAGTTCCCCCTAGGATCCCCTGGCCTGGGAAATTCCCCTAGTTTTATCTTATTTGGGAATGGACTGGTACCCCCTTAATACACTTCATCTTAAGACTTGAAATAGCTCAAGAAAAAGTCAGGACCTACAACTTAAATAAGGAGGTCTGGGATTCAGGAGAACTCACTGGGGGCACCTGAGGAGTGCCATGAAGCCAGAGGGGCTCAGTGGGCCCATACGGTACCGAGCACCAGTTCAAAGTAGATTCCAGGTGGTCTCCAGTGAGTTTCTCTGAAATCTGGCCAACTATGCCAAGAATTGTCAATGCAAAATAACCAATAACCATTCTATAGATAAGAGAGATAAAGTGAGTTTTATTTGAGCCAAACTGAGGATTATCACCAGGGAAGGACTTTTCCAGAAAGGAAGGAAGCCTTATGGAGAAGCAGGGTTTTCAGTACACTTATACATTTTTAGAACAAAGAACATACATTAAACATACCCAGGATACATATTCATCAAAGTTTCAAAGAGGTGTTCAGCTGCAAATTAGCAGGTTGACATGACCCTGATGTCAGGAAAGGGACTAATATGGGTGATAACAGTAAGGCCTAGGAGGGGAAGTACGCATTCTTATCTTAAGAGAGTGTATTCTTTACCTTAATGGGTAAAGCGGATGTACAATGTCTGTTTGATAGGCCAAAGTCAGGTTTCTTTTAGTTCAAGCTGAATCAGTTTTGAATCAGGTTAGTTACCCCATATACCTCAATACGTGAAGATCTCTTGTCAATATGCATCAATGCCTAAACATAAAGATCTGTATTGGAAGAGTCTTGGCAGGCGCTAGAAGATCCTGGTTAGCTTCACTACTAGCCTTTGTCTCTGGAAAAGTCATTTAATCTCTCTAAACTTCGGTTTCCATGTGTGTAAAATGTCAGTAATATAGCTTATGGAAAAGTGAAATGAATGACAGCAATGTTATAAGGGACAGGAGGGAGGAATTGAGACTAGTCTATAATAAATTATCTATACCACCTGTGAAGAGGTATAGCGTTGTTTGAAAGTGGATTTAGATTAGTTGTAAATGTGTCCCGCAGACTCTGGGACAATTCTTGAAAAAAATTTAAAAAGAATATAACTGACATGCTAAGAGATGAGAGAAAGTAGAATCATATAGAATGCTTAATTGAAACCAGAGAAAGCAGAAAAAGAGAAGACAAAAAAGGAAATAAAGAACAGGGCAACAAATAAAAAAATGATATATAGTAGATATTAATCCAGCTCTATCAATAATCACTTTAAATGTGAACGGCCTAAATATACCAAATAAAAGATAAACTGACAGAGCAAATAAAACATAAGGCCCAAATATATGTTGTTCACGAGAAAGTCACTTTAGTTATAAAGACATAGGTTAAAAGGGATGGAGAAAGGTATACCATGCTAATGCTAATCAAAAGAAAGCTGGAATAACTGTTTTAATTTCAAACAAACTTCAGAACAAGGAAATTATCAGGGATAAAGAGGGGCATTACATAATGATAAAGGGGACGACTCTCCAAGAAGGCATGACAATCCCACGTATGCACCTCACAATAGAGTGTTAAAATCCATGAGACAAAAACAGATGAAACTGCAAGGAGAAATGGACACTAATCCACTGTTATAGTTGGGGTCTTCAAGATCCCTCAATTGGTAATTGACAGATCCAGCAGGAGGAAAATCAGTAAAGATATATCTGAACTGAATAGCACCATCATCATCTGGATCTAATTGACAGTTATGTAATATTTCATCCAGTCACAGGGGAGACTACACATTCTCCTTGAGCTCACATAGAACATCAACTAAGATGAACTATTCTGGGATAGTTAGCACTTCTTAACAAACTTAAAAGAATAGATATCATACAACGTATACTTTCAGACCACAAATGAAATTAAACTAGAAATAAATAACAGAAAGATAGCTGGAAAATCCAAAAATATTGGAAATTAAACAACACACCACAAAATAACTCATCAATCAAAGAAGAGCTCTCAAAACTTCAAACTCAATGAAAATGAAAATATTACCTATCAAATTTCTGGGATGCAGTGAAAGCAGTGCTTAGGGGAAAATTTATAGCATTGAATGAATATATTAGAAAAGAAAGAATTGAAATCAATAATCTAAGTGTCCACAATAGGAAACTAGAAGCTGAAGAGCAAATTAAATCCAACATAAGCAGAATAAAAAAAAAAAAGTAAAAAAGTCAATGAAATTGAAAACCAGAAATCGATGAAACAGAAACCTTCTTATTTAAAAAGATCAATAAAATTGATAAACCTCTAGGCAGACTAACTGAAAAAAAAAGACACAAATTACTATTAATGGAAATGAGAGAGATGCCATCACTACTGAGCCCATGGATGTTGAAAGTATAGTAAAGAAATATTATGAAAAATCCTATGTCCACACATTTGAAAACCTAGATAAAACAGACCAACTCTTTGAAAGACAAAATCCGCCAAAACTCACCCAAGGAGAAATAGACAATCTGAATAGGCCTATCTATTAAAGAAATTGTGTCAATAATTAATAGTCTTCCAAAGCAGAATGCATCAGGCCAAGGTGAGTTCACTGGTGAATTTTACCAAACATTTAAGGAGGAAATTATCTTAATTATCTACAATCTTTTCCAGAAAATAGAAACAGAGAAAGACTTCCTAACTCATTCTATGCAGCCAGTATTAGCCTAGTGCGAAAACCAGATAAAGATATTATAAGAAAAGAGAGCAACAGGAATGCTCATTCATTGCTACAGGGAATGTGAAACGGTCCGGTTAATTTGGAAGACTTTGGCAGTTTCTTACAAAGCTAAACATAGTCTCACCATATTTTCCAGCAATCATGCTCTTAGGTATTTACCCAAATGAATTGAAACTTATGTGAACACAAATGTTTATAGCATTTTTATTCATAATTGCTAAAAACATCCAAGGTATCTCTCAAGAGTTGAGGGGATAAACAAACTGTGGTACATCCATATAATGGAATACTATTTAAAAATAAAAAGAAATGAACTATCACATCACAAAAAGACAAGGAGGAACTTTAAATGCTTATTGCTAAGTGAAAAAAGCCAATCTGAAAAAGCTACATACTATATGATTCCAACTATATGACATTCTGGAAAAGGCAAAACTATGCACACTGTAAAAAGATCAGTGATTGCCAGAAGTTCAAGGGGAGGAGAGGAGGGGTGAATATATGGAGCACAGGGGACTGCAGGGGCAGTGAAATGATTCTGTGTGATACTGTGATGGTGGATACATGAGACTATACATGTGTCAGAACCCACAGAATTGTACAACCTAAAGAGTAAACACCAAGGTAAACTATAAACTTTAGTTCATAATAATGTATTAATATTGGTTCATCAATTGTGATTATGCAACACATCATTAATGTGTAATGATGCAAATTACTGTACCATGTTAATAACAGGGGAACTATGAGAGGGGAGAGAGGAGATATACGGGAACTCTGGCCTATCTGAGTAATTTTTCTATAAATCTAAAGCTGTTCTAAAAATAAAATCTACAAAAATATTATTTTAAGTTTGTGATTATTTTGTGGCAGTTAACACTATTTCCTCAGCTGGGTGAAGTACACCCACTACATCAAATACCTCATCATATTTAAACACGGTAAGATATATATATACATTTTTTTTGTTTGTCTTTTTTGGCCATTCACTAAATCAAGAGAAGTATTTATAAAGTGAGACATCTACTGTCAAGTACTATTTGTTCTTTTCTATGGAATCAAAACCAATATTTCCCAGATGTAATCTCTAAACAACTATCATTTTATGACCCTTCGAGGTATGTATGGATGTAGGAGCTTTAAAAAATCTAGACTACCCCTCGTTGCTAACTGATCATAGGGGATTCTGCAGGGTATGTACTTTTGCTCCCCATTTTGAGGATCTCTGTATACAAGGAGACATTATGAATTGTGTGAAGACAGAAAAAAATCTGCTGATTTATTAGGTAGTATAATCATGCCCTTTAGTGTTTAAAAGAACTCTTTCTGTGTTTTTTGGAAAAGAAGGAATCAGTTTAACACAAATAATTTTCAGGAAGGTTTTATTATATCATGGAAGCAAACAAAATTTTCCAAGAACAGCCTGATATTTGGAAAAATATGCTATGGTACTGAGAATTCATGATTTTATGTTGAAGTAAATGTTCATGTCCTGACCCAAAGCATATTTTTCATGTAAAATATCCTGCAATAAAGTTTACCTTGATGAATAATAAAACTACCTTTTATTGATTTTTTAAAATAAGAATTCGCAAAATATTAAAGCTTTGCTCCTTAAAAAGTTCAAAATTCTGGGGCTGGCCCAGTGGCGCAGAAAAGTTTGCACACTCTGCTTTGGTAGCCCTGGGTCCACAGGTTCAGATCCCAGGTGTGGCCCTACACACTGCTTGTCAAGCCATGCTGTGGCAGGTGTCCCATATATAAAGTAGAGAAAGATGGGCATGGATGTTAGCTCAGGGCCAGTCTTCCTCAGCAAAAAGAGGAGGATTGGCAGCAGATGTTAGCTCAGGGCTAATCTTCCTCAAAAAAAAAGTTCACAATTCTGTACATATAATATGCTGAACCAATGATAGTTTTAATCACCTATTCTGAGTTTAAGAAAACACTATTTATTTATTTTACTTATTTATATGAATTTCATAAAGTCTTCAAAACAGTGTAGAATGACAACAAACAATGAAATAATAGGAATAGAGGGTACAAAACAGGGAACTTATAAATAAGAGAAAAAGTCAAGATGAAACAAAACAAAAGGTAAAGCCTCTAAAGACCCATATAATTACTATAATTGACTTTCAATTTGGCCAGAGTTTCACAAGGAAAAAGGCAAACAGTTGGTTAGGATACTTTGCTGTTTAACTGCTATTTCTGCGAAACAGTTATTTAGGAAAGAAAAGCTTTTTCTAGCAGTAAATTTTAGAAGCAGCTTTATAAAGTTGGAGTGGGTCACAAAAGGTCTATGATTGAGACATTTTAAAGTTACTATTAATTAGGTATCCTTACATCCTTAACATTCATGTATTCATTTGACAAATCTTTATGGAGTGTGCACTATAACCCAGACACTGCTCTCAACATTGAGAATAGACAAAAATCTCTGCTCCAACTCAATGAGGGGAGCCAGATGATAAGCAACATATATAGGTATATTAAATAGTAATACCATCTAAGGAAAAAAACAGAGGGAGGGAGACTGGAGAGTGAGCATGGGTGTGGGTGTAAGTAGGGAAGCTGCATTTTTCTTTTTTTAAAGATTGGCACCTGAGCTAACAACTGTTGCCAATATATATATTTTTTCTGCTTTGTCTCCCCAAATGCCCCCAGTACATAGTTGTATATCCTAGTTGCAGGTCCTTTTAGTTGTGGCATGTGGGACACCACCTTAACATGGCCTGATGAGTGGTGCCATGTCCTCGCCCAGGTTCCAAACCCCCGAAACCCTGGGCCGCCGCAGCGGAGTGCGCGAACTTAACCACTCAGCAATGGGGCCGGCTCCCCGGGAAGCCGCGTTTTTGGAAGGTTGTCAGGATCTCACTCAAAGGGAGACATCTGATAAATTCTTGAAAGAGGTCGGGGGAGGGGCAAGAGAATGGTGAGTGCAGAGGTCCTGGGGCACATTCGAGGACTGATAAAGAGGTCACTGTAGCAGGAATTGAGGTGGTGAGGAGGAGAGGGGTAGAAGATGAAGTTACAGAAGTAAGAGGGTGAACAGAACATGAGGAGCCTTGTGGGCCATCAGGAGGACTTTGGCTTTTCCTCTGAGAAAATTTGGGAGTCACTGAAGTATTTTGATCACAGGAGCTATATTAGTTATCTATTGCTACACAACAAACTATCCCCAAATATAGCAGCTTAAAGAACACTCAACATTTATTATTCCTCACAGTTTCTGTGGGTTAGGAATTCGGGAGCATCTTGGGTAACAGTTCACATTCAGGGTCTCTCACAAAGTTGGAGTCAAACGTTGGTCTTTTCCTACCCCGATCAGCCTAAGACCACAAGGCACAAACCTGTAGATCAACTAAGTCAGGTTTACTGACTCGTGGGAATGTAGGGGACTGCACATCAAAGGAAGTGTGGGATGTTTGATCAAAGAAAGGAAAAGAGACAGTTATTATAGGATTTTGCAGAAGAGTGGGTTTAGGTGCAATGTAAATGAAGCAGTGTTTTGATGGGCTCAAAGCAAAGTAGGTCTTTGTGTAAAGGAGTCAATATCAGTTCTGGACTGTGAAATGGACCTGTGGTTCTGTTTTCTTGGAAACGAAGTTAAGTTGAGATAGAAACCAGTCTAAGGAGAGAGGGCCATCTGCAAGGCCCCTGGCCTAACAAGATAAGGCCCCTAACCAAGCTAGGAGAATCAGATAGAGGCCACCAAGATCCACATTCCATGCCTCTGGACTTTCCTGGGCTTATACATGCATCCTAGCACCCAGGAGTCCACTGAAGGTGACCCTAGCTCCATTAGCATAGTAAAAATCACAGCCGGGGTGGAGAGCTAGCATGCTAAGGATACATGCATCACATGTAGTAGATCCTACACAACAGCACAGGCGCAAACAGGACCCCACCTCTACATGCCATGACAGAATACACATCCCCTGCCCCAGCCTGATAAGAACCTCACAGTGTGGCTGTTAGGAGAGCAACTCACCTCTCTCTCTCTCTCTTTTCTTCCCTTTCTGTGATTGGCTCCCTTGTGCACAAACTAATAAACTTTCAATCTTCTCACTCTTGCTCATTGTCTCTCTTGATTTCCATCTTTGGCACCACAAGGACCCAATGCACCGGTAACAAAAACAGATGTCAAATGTTATGGCCAGAGATCCACTATGTGAAGCTGTGCACATGGACTGTGAATCAAGGCTGCGTCACTGTGTCACATGACTTAACTCCTCCAGGCAAGAGTGGGATGTTTTATTCTTACTGAAATAATTTCAAACAGAAATGTTTCTGATAGTCTATGATTTTAGAGAGGATTTCTCAGTAAGAAATCAGTAGACACTCCAAGAATTGGACTGTTATGGCATTTTATGGCTGCAGTGTGTTGATGGGGCTCAGGGCAGGTCGCTCCAAGATGTGCCACTCTGGTATGCAGACTATTTTGAGCTGAAGACAATAAAGGCTCAAAAGACTCAGGAAGAGCATCTGACCTTCCCACCTCAAACTGCCTGAAGGACTTTAACATAGAATGCCTGTTCCAGGAAGGAGCTCATAGCGTGTGATAGCTACAGTATGATGTAAAATAGGTGTGATAAAAGGACACCAAGAAACCCATTTTTTGGGCCTAGCAAAACCTGTTTAACAAACATTTGCACTCCATCTCTATGTAAATTGTCTTCCAGCCCTTTGAAGTCCCAGATCACTATGTCCTCCTTGTCTGTAGCTGAGGATACTTAAACAGGCAGAATCAGCCAGATGGCTGAGTTACTCAGTTTCCTCTGGGTTTCACCCATGCATACATGCTATTAAATTTGGTTTGATTTTCTCTTGCAAACCTGCCTCTTTGATTATTTGACCAGCCGTAAGAACCTTAAGGAAAAGCAGGGGGGATTTCTCCTACTTCCCTGACAGTGTATTTGAGGGAAATATTGTTTGCTGATAAATTTGCACCTGGCTTTATCTGCGATTCTGATTCTGGGCTGATGAATGGTGGGGAAGATTTTTACTTTCTTAGTCTATATTATTATAACTTAATATAGTCCAAAATATTGATGCATAAGTCACTGTACCTTCCTGGGAAATCTTGGTCAAGATGCTTAAGGAGTTTGTGTCTCGTTTTTAAAAATTTGTAATATAAAGAGATTGGAAGAAATGCTTGCCAGTCTAGGTATATAAATTAGACCTCTTTTATTATTAATGCCCGAATTACAATGCCTCCAGCAGTATGTTTACAAGACCTCAGCATGCAAGTGTCTTGCAATTATGTCTGCCGGTCTCCAAAGGGAGGCCTCACAGGTGCCCACACTCCCAGTGTGACATCTTCATATTCTTCCTTTCTGGTTCTGGCTTCCTCAGGCTAACGTCACTACCATCAAAGTAGTCTGAAGAAGCTCTCCTGTTGCTATGACTGATGGGTATATGGCACCATACCCATGTTCCCATAGCTGCAGCTCCCCGAGGGAGCAGAGCACTGTTGGATTCTATAAGAATCTCAGAGGAAGTCTCTCCTCACTGTGATGTCTTCTGGGTCTTGGAGCAGTTCTGTTCATGCTCAGTCTCTCAGTAAATCTGCTTCTGTCTTCTACGCCTCAAAACATATAACAAACAAAAGAAAACAAAATCAAAGAAACAAATCAACCAATAATAATAATAACAATAATTGTAATAAAAGAATTGAAGTCAATATTCTCAGAGATCTTTCTCTGATTCTACTTTACATGATGACTAATCAAACCACAACACTTAAGTTCAGCCCACAGATCACAACTTTGTTGAGAACAAAGACTTGCCTTAAATTTGGATAGTTAAAGGGCTTGTCTGCTGATTTTCTAAAAACAAGGGAACAGCACGTCTGGATAATTTAAAGTCCCCATCTTTAGAGACCAAAAATTTTTCATAGTGCCACATTTAATTAAAAGTTTTTACTTGATTTTACCCATCAAAAATTTAAAATCTCTCCAGTTCTATCTTAGCCAGGATATCCTATTGCATAAGAAATCTTTAACACTCCCTCCAAGGAGCACAAAGGAGCATACACGTATGCTCTCATACCTTGCTTTTTGGCATAAGTATGTGATTTTTCTTCAACAGCGTTTCTAGTCAGTGGATTCACAGGGTGAGTCAACATTATACCTGTGGTGGAAGGACAGAGGAGAAAGGTCATTGAGGGTGCTGATGAGAGCATTATTGATGAGATCTACTGAGGGCTTTTATTGGGGTGGAGAGATAAGTGAGGAAAGAAAGATATTGATGGGGCTCTAAAAGAATGCCTTCTGGATGGTGTACATTAACACTAATAACAACTAATAATTAATGATCCTCCACTATGGGCAGGGACTGCATGAAGGCCCTTATCTGCATTATCCCGTTCAATTCTCAGAACAGCTTAGTGAGTTATGTGTTGCCCTTATCTCCATTTTATGGTTGAGGACAATGAGCGAGGTTCAAAGAGTAACTTGCTCAGATTCACGTGGCTAATAAGTGGTAGTGCCAGTTCTTAAGGCAAAATCCATCTGATTTCAATGCTTGGGTGATTAACTCTTAATATACTTTCCAAAATATGATGAAATATATGCCTCATTCTGATCTCTTTAAATAGACCTGAAACACACATGCGAGTAAATCTCTGAAGCAAGTAAAAAAAAATCCATGAAGCATGTATCTATGTCTTGACATGCATGTTCAAAAATTCTCAAAGCCTCCTTCATCCACTGCCAATCAACTATGTCTTTACTTTTTTTGTTTCTGACTTTTGAGTCCTCTTAATTTGACTCTGTTTCCATTACCTTTATACTTTTCAAGTCTCATTTTCAAACTTGACATATTGATTTCTCCCATTAGGCTCTCACCTGGATATTATTCAATTTCATGGACCAAAACCACTCGTAAGAGACAGCTTTACAGTTGCCAAATAATCATAAGAAAAAGGTTAGATATATGTGAAAAAAAATGTCAACCATTAGCTACAGATCTGCTGTGGGAAGTTTATTAATGAAAATTTATAATGGATCCAGCAATCCCATTTCTGGGAATATTTCCAAAGGAAATGAAATCAGTATCTCAAAGAAATATCTGCACTGTCATGTTCATTGCAGCATAGCCAAGATAGGGAAACAACCTAAGTGTCCACTGACAGATGAATGGATAAAGAAAATGTGGTATATAATGCAATGTTACTATATGTATTATAATGGTATATTATTCATCCATAACAAAGAAGGAAATCCTGTCATTTGAGACAACATGGATGAACCTGGAGGACATTATGCTAAGTGAAATAAGCCAGTCGCAGAAGAATAAAACTGCATGATCTTCTTTATACATGGAATCTAAAAAGTCAAACTCATAGAAGCAGAGTGTAGAATGGCGATTGTCAGGGGTGAGGGGTGGGGGACATGGGGAGATGTTGGTCAAAGCATACAAACTATCAGCTATATGATGAGTAAGCTCTGGGGATCTCAAGTACAGCATGGTGACTAGATTTAATAATACTGTATTGAATATTTAAAATTCTGCTAAAAAAGTAGATTTTAAGTGTTCTTATCACACACAGGCAAAAGGGTAACTATGTGAGATGATGGATATGCTAATTAGCTTGATTGTGGTAATCATTTCATAATGTATATGGTCAGTATATCAAATCATCACGTACACCTTACATATGTACAATTTTTATTTCTCAATTATACCTCAATAAATCTGGAAAAAAATTGTAATGAAAATTGGACCCAGTAAGAGTCAACACTTAACACAGGCGACAAATCCAATATGAGGATAAAATATAGTTACTTTAGTTTTGTTTTTAGAAGATTTGGTCTTTCTCCCCACCTGCTGATAAGAAGCAAAAACATTAACTTTGATTTAAAACTTAGTCTGATTTGTTCATTTAAACAGAAGCTTTAATACTCAGCCTTTCTTGGCAAAATAAAAACCATAAATAGTGCTCAGTTTATCAATCCCCCAATGCTCGAATATCTCCCTCAGGTGTCCCTGTGTATAGAGGAAGGGGTATGGTTTATGGAACATTATGAACACGGAAGAGTCAGAGTCCTAAGGTGCTATGTCCATGCATCCTCTAGTTTCCAGGACAGTGTCCCACTTAATTTCTGTCTTTCCTGCTGGCATTCATGGCTAAAGTATAACTCTTGCCTTTTGCTCCCATCAATCCATGGAAACTGTCAAAATCACCAATGGCAGCCACATTGCTAAATCCAACAGTTAATTCTCTGTCATTATTTATGTGACCCTTCAGCAGCATCTGTCACAGTTGATTTTTCCCTTCTCTTTGATGTTTTTCACTCATATGGCTTCCAGAACACCACGTTCTCCCGGTTTTTCTCTTATACTCTGAAGGCTCCTTTATTAATCTGCTTGGTTGGTGTTTTGTGCGGGTCTCAGCCGATCGATAACCAGTGTTGTGGCTGGACTGGCCCTTGTAGTTCTTATTGTGATTGCAAGACACCCTCAGCAATAACCATCAGGAAACTTTGAAAAAAACAAGAGGTTTATTATTACAGGTCCTGGAAATTACATGGCACACCTGGGGCAACACAATGAGGTCTCGGGGGAGGGGAGGATGCGAAAGCACCGGCCTGGAGTTCTGCTTTTATTGAGGTGGAGGGTGGGGCCTAGGGTTTCTGGGACTCTCTCTATACTGGTGAATTTAAAACATAAGAGGAGGAATTTAAAGCACAGGAAGAGAAAGAAACAAGAGGCTGAAATGGTCAGTTTTCGAAATCAACCAAGATCTCTAAAATAAAGGAGCCTGAGGGTGGGAGGGTGGGGCCCTTTATCTAGTCCGGCTGGCAGCGTGTTTATCCGAGATAGCCATCTTTGAAGTGGATGCCTCTTTGAAGTGGATGCCTTCGCAATCAAAGCTTAAACCAGGCACTTGCATTACAAAAACAAAAGCCAGCCATCTGCGTTTGCACTAGAGATGGTTCCTCCTTTAATTCCTGACCTCTTAGTATTGGAATGCCCAGATTGCTCTTCTAAAATCCAGTTCCTAATATTTCTATAGTTTACTTGACATCGCCACTTAAATACCTGAGAGAAAACTCAAATTTACCCGAAACCTGCCCTACTCATACTAGTCCCCTTCTCAGTCAGTCCCGTTATTCCAATTGCCCAGATCAAAAATCTTGGGGTCCTGAGCTCTGCCAGTTCATGGTGATGAGGATTTTTAGGCTGCTTAATTTTAAAATGGCTTATGATGAGGATTTTTAGGCTGGTTAGTTTTAAAACTACAGATGAGATTCAGGCTCCAAGGAGTGGAATTTGTTTTGCCCCTTTGTTGGGAAACATTTACATTTCTAAGGGAAACCTCTATCTGTGAAGATGCCTCCCTCTCTGTGCCAGGAAGAAGGGGGAATGGTCTTATCTCTAGAAGCTCTTAATGGGGAAGGCAAGAACTTAAGTTGGTTGCTGTCTGGCAATCTCATGTAACTGGTTTAGGGTGGTGGCGTCTAACCTTTCTAACCTTTACTTAATCCGATTTGATTCTTGTCTAAAAGTCATGGGATCACCCAATGACCAGACCCCACCCGCACTGATACCATTTTAACTTTTTTTCATGTTCTTTCCTTTGTCTTGTAAAGAGATGAATCATATACCTATGCCTTATAAAATTAGCCCTAACCCTCAACTCGGGGCAGCAGCAGGAGCTCTGACTGCCCGTGGGTCCTGTCCCCATGCTATTCTATACTATTCTCTAAATAAAAGAGCACTACTGCCAGATCTTGAGAGTCTAAGAAATCTTTCTTTCGACTCCTCGGCTCACCGACCCCGCATCACCCCCAAACAGGGTGTTTCACATGTGATTGAAATGTCCCTCCCACAATAGTCACAAGATTGCCCTGTCAGCACAGTGCTTGCTGGACACAGCAGGTAGTGGTTCTGCTATCTCGGTGGGCGTAGCAGGAGGCAAGTCGATTGTCTGGAGCTGAGCGGTCACAGGTGAGCGCAGCAATCAGTTCCTAGCCTAAGGAAAGATGCTTAATCCTTAAGAAATGCCAACGTTGGGAGGGGGAGGGAAGTCAGTTACAGGAGGTTACCAGACTAGCACAATAAAATGCAGATTTTAAGTCCTTGCCTTTGGTATTGATTAAGAGTTTTTTAGAGAGAAGGTCATCTCCTTTCTTCTTCCTGGTACAGAGAGGGAGGCACCTTTTACAGATAGAGATTTACCTTACAAATGTAAATGTGTCCTAACAAAGGGCAAGTTCCATTCCTCAGAGCCTCCTTCCCTGTCCCAGTTTATCAAAAGCAATCAGCCTCAAATAATCCTGATGCCAAAGAGACATATCTTGGGGTGGCCAATTCCAGGTCCCCACAATGTCAACCTGGCCCAAGCTAAGCTAATTGTAGTATTTTAAAACCCTGATTATAATTCATTGATCTATTATATGACACAAGGTAGGTCGATTAGAATCTTTTCTGTAGTATTTTTGAATTTGGAAGCACAGAAAGTAAAACTGACTTTTACTCTCTGTGCTTCGAAGTTCAAAAATAGAGATAGAACCCAGTTCAGAAATAGAGATAGAACTAAGTTCAAAAATAGAGATAGAACCTAAGAGAAGTAAAATAGGGAGCTGTTGGTAGCCACATTTCCAACTATGTAAAGGAAAGTAGTCGGTAGTGAGAGAGAATGAAACCAATATACAGAGCAAAGTAGACGTGAAAGCTGGAGGGCTAGATTCTGGTGATATTGCAGTCCCTGGATCTAGTTTTTCCTGAGGCTCAGTTGTATCTCTAGCTTTTCGGCAGGTATTAACAGAAAATCTTATACTTTATTTTACAGAGACCCATTGCTAACTAGCCTAAGGGAGAAAAAAGGAACATATTTTCTCATGTGGTTGGGAAGGATATTGAAGTAAGTGACATGATCACAGAAATAACTGCATTGACCAGGCCTCTACTGATGCCCAGAACAGATGCTTCAGAACTGCTATGTCTTTCTTTTTATCCACTCTCATCTCGGCTTGTCTCAGCTTTTGAGCTGGTCTCAACTGGACTTCATGCAGTTAGACTTTTTCTAGGGGGCTGAGGAGGAGCGTTGCAAGTTGCTCCAGTCTTTCATCCTTCCTAGATGGTGACCCCAAAGACAAAAGCTCTAGGGGAAAAGTCTCTGCTAGCTTTAACGGCAAAGTCTCATGAAGGTCCCTGATTGGCTTAGCTGAGGTCTCATGACCACCTCTGAGTGATTCTGGCCAAAAGCGTGGGGAAATCAGACTGGCCAGACATGGCTCATATGGTACTTTTATGTCTGTGCATAGGTCAGAAATAGCTGTACTCAAAACGCAAAAACTGTTATTGGAAGGGATATTAAAATACGTTCTGAGAAAAGAACACTATAGCTACCATAGTCCACTATACCATCGTTGGTTTAATCCTTTCTCAGTTTCCATGCAGCAAGAAAAACCACTTTTTGCCTAAGCCAGTTATTTTCTCTCATTTGCAATCAAGAGTAATGATGAATACACACTTGCTTATCTTTTTCTTCTTAGATGTCTGTCTCCCTGATTGACACTGTTTACTGAATCACCCTAGTTGGACCTGCGGGAACTCTCTTCAATTTCTCCCTATCCTTCCCTCGCTATATCCAGAAGAACGGGAATTATTCTCAATTTCTCCCTATCCCTCTGTCTCCATATCCAATCAGATAACCTATGCTAGTTCTAAAGCTAAAATATTTCTAAAACTAACCTCACTATTCCATCCCTACTGACACTGCTTTGTTCATGCCTTCATTATCTTTTGCTTGATTTGCCTCTTTAATTAGTTTTCTTACTTCCAGTCTTATTTCTTTGTATTTTATCCTCCATCCTACTGTGAAGATAAAATGTTCATATCATTTCCTGGAATAAAATTTTCTTTTGGCACCCATTGCCAAGAAGTTAAAAACTTCTTGGTGATGTGTACAAGATTCTTTGTGAACTTTTGCTAAGGATGCCTAACACGTCCCTTGGTCTTCAGGTCTCAGCATCAGTTCCTTCTTCTGTATCCCATTTACATGGCTGCTGTGTTATCTGTGTCCTGTTTCTTTAAGGCATTGCTGTTCTGGGCCTAAAGTTTAATCTCATAGTTAGGAGTCTTTTATTTGTTCTTGGGACTCTGATATCCTGACTCCTCTGGCTTTGATTTTTACCAGGTTCCTCAATGTGGTATTATATATAAATCACTTAACGGAGCTTTTAAGAAGCATACATTTCCTTGACCCAGCCCAGACACACTGAGTCAGAGATATTTTTTTAAATGCCTCCCAGAGATTCAGAAGCAGATGGTTTGTAGAAGCAATCATTTGGCAAAACACTATGCTCGAGTATTTCTGCTATGCCTGCTGTCGTAGATCTGCTGTTATAGATCCCTGGCGCCTCTTTTCTACATTGACTGGATTTCTTCCTCTACTTCCTCCTGAAACTTCTGATTGACCGACCTGACTTTGAAGACTCTTCAGTTTTACATCCTAGTCATCTCTTCCCTGGACCCCTGTGCCATCAAATGAGAATCACTATTTCAACCATTTCACTCTCCTATAATTAGGTAGCCCCTTTGTTATTTCATATCCTTGGATTTGTTCTGTCTATTCTTGCCTTATTATCTATACTTCAATCACTAGTTCAAGTCTAAATTATTTTTCCCAACTGCTTAGGCTACATTTCCAACCATATTCTCCTTCTCATTTGGGAGCCCCAAACTACCATTGCTGGACGTTCACTAGCACTTGAAAATTATTGTAGAGTTTCCAGTTAGTCATATGCTACAGCTGAGGGCAGATTGTGTGCATCTCTTCCAAATTCCACATTCAATAAAATCACGTTTGAAATTGGCTATGGTTCAAATATTTACACCACAGAAATCAGCAAATATTCAGCAAAAATGACTTTTTTCCCTGAGGGACTGGTAAATATTTGCCAGCATATCACTATCTCCAGTGGAAGACCAAGCTGTGCGAGCCCTGGTGCCAATCTAGAGTAACCCCTGGAGGTAAGAAGTGTATACAATGGACTAATACCAGCTGAAAGCAAAGGTGGACTGAGCCTGGACAGGTGGGTACTTAGTGGTTTCTAGACCCCAAAAAAGTAGAAAACCAACTCATAACCCTGCTCCAAATATGTTCCACTCCTACACTGATCCATCTCAATTAATGGCAACAACATTCACTGGGACCTTGCACAAGTAATTTAAGCAATCTGTGCGTCAAGTTCCTCATCTATAAAATGGTAGTGCTAATAACGTCTATCTCATAGGGTTGTTATGAGAATTAAGTGGGTTGTGATTGGCAAAGTGCTTAGACTAGTGTCTGGCACAATGATTTACTGAAATAGTATGTAAGTATTTAATAACTGCTCAGATTGAAACCCTTAGAGTCAGGGTTGCTTCCATTCTTTCTCTCATACTCCATATCCAATCTTTCAGGAAATCCTTTTCCCTCGACTTTTAAAATATCTATCTGGATCTTCTCTTATCTTCCCACCTCCACTGCGACCACCGTAGATCAAGCCACCATCATCTCAGTCTGAATTATTTTGCAGCCTTGCAGAGGATTTTCCTGCTTTCACCCTCCCACCCCCCACATCCCCAAAGTCTGTTCCTAAAATAACAACCAGAGTGATCCTTTTCTGTTATTTTTAGAGAGTGTTCACTCCTCAGCTGAAAACCCTCTGGTGGTTCCCCATTTCCCTAGGAGTAAAAGCCAACGTCTTTACAATGGCCTACAAGGCCTTGGCCCTGCTCTGAGCTCTCCTCTGACATCTTCTTCTATGACACGTCCTCACTCAATCCAGCCTAGCCATCTGAGCCATTCTATAACGGAGTGAGATAGGAGAGTTTAGTAAGATTGTTAAAACAAGATGGGTGAGAAAGAAAGAATGGATGTACTGAACGCAAATGGGGCAGGTGTGGACGGTAGGGTTTAAGTAGTTCAGAGCAAACAGTAAGAGTCAAGTAGCATAGGAGCGGGTCAGGAATTTTGTCCAAAGCAAATCAAGTAAGAACAAGATCTGTACCTAGCCACTTGGAAATGGGCCTAGTATGAAGAAGGCAAGAAAACAGCCCTAACTAGTGCCCTACGGAGAACCTGGCAACCTGGAATGCCCCTGAATGCTAGGTAGAAATGGGCCAAGTGTGGTCTGGCTTTGTTGTCGAGGTATTCAGTGTTAGGAAGCCTCTGCATGTCTTGACAACAAAATATTTCCAAACCTGGTGGTATGTAGAACAAACTCCATTAATAATATTGACCTGCTTCTCTCCCAGAAAAATGACGGGAACTGAATGTTCTTTGGAAACAGCTGGGATGGGGCTAGGATGAGGGCAAGGGTCAACAGAGCAAACAACAAAACTGTGGCAACCACGGCACGTAGGAGAGCCAGCCTTGATCTAGCTCATGGATAATCTTCCTTTTTATTGAGAGACAGGGAAAGCATAGACCAAGAGCAGGTATGAGGAGAATCGTCTTTAAAACATCATCTTGATAGGGCCAGGATTGTAGCCAAACAAGCAGATAATCAAAAAGAAAATGAAACCAAATATAACTCTTTTGCTTGCCCAGTTAGAAACACTACACTAAGGGGCCGTCCTGGTGGCGAAGTGGTTAAGTTCGCATGTTCCGCCTCTGGCCCAGGGTTCACTGATTTGGATCCTGGGCATGGACCTATGCACCACTTATCAAGCCATGCTGTGGCAGGGGTCCCACCTATAAAATAGAGGAAGGTGGGCACCAGTGTTAGCTCAGGGTCAGTCTTCCTCAGCATAAAGAGAAGGATTGGTGGTGGATGTTAGCTCAGGGCTAATCTTCCTCAAAAAAGAAAAAACCAAAAAACACTAAGAAAAAGATCCCACGACGAAATCTACTGGGATCCCAGAACAAAATCAGGTGAGATCCTGACTGTTGTCTTACACCCCAGCCTTACCTTCTGCCCTTCTCTTTTTGCAGTACCCATCTCAGTCTATTGACCTGGTACCAGGCTGTATATGCACATCTTTGCTTTCTTTCTCATGCATGAGCTCATCGGTAGCTGCCTAGCTCTAAAATTCAATACCCCTTGTGATTACTTGGCTGTGGCTAGTCTGCTCACTACTTGCTTTGCTTAGGTCCCTATGCTTTAGGTACAGTTGACACAGTTGATTCTAGTATTGTAATCTTTCCCTCACTGCCCCTTTGTCACCTACATCTACCCCATCCTGGCTTATTCCAGACCATATCCTTGGATTAAGCCAGGTTACCCACAGAGATAGACTTTGTGCAAACATCTGACAATGGGATAGAAAATTCCATCATAGCACTCCCAGCCAGCAAATAAAAGATTCTGGAGTGCTGACAAGGTCAAAACTTAGTCTTATACTATGAAAATTTGTCCCAGCTGAGAGTTTAGGACCTGGTGATGAGTCGTTCCTACTCATATGTGGTTGATGCTACTGGTTCCCCACAGAGTTCCTCACATAGTGTACCCTTCCCCCCGCTGTTGAAAGTAGAGAAGCTAAAGCTTAGAACTACAACTTTTTCCAGAGAATTGCCCTGGGGAGCCGCCTCGCCCAGAGATGCTTGGGAATTTACACCACCCTCTGTCTATCAGTCTATCTGGATTAGACTTCAAATCTCACTTTTTGTGTAGGTGGAGTTGAGGGGAAGCATCATCCCCCACATAATCAGCATACACGGTTCTCTGAGAAAGGTTATGCGGCTGACTTTATACTGAATGAGCGGTGCCAATTAAAATGATCCTTCTTTCCACCTTTAAATGAAATCTACCTTGTTATTTGGATTTTTTAGTCAATTCAAGCATTAAAACCTTTCTCCAACTCTGATTAGGCATTATTTCCAGATGAGAGCTCTGATATATCTTCTTGGACAAGCTGTCAAACCCATACTTCATCAAGTATGCCTTTCCCCAGTATTGAATATCATCTTTTTGAGGTAATAGATCCTCAGACTTATAAAATAGAGGTAGGAGGTAGTATGTTAGTCCCTCTCATCAAATTGCAGTGATGTGAGGCTCTAGAGAGAGGTATTGGATTCTGTTTCCATGGCAACTGCTTCACTGCTCAAGGGGAAAACAGGACAGCAATTGAAGTCTGTGTTAATAGCAGCTCTAAAAATAATCCGTAATGTGTTGAAATCAAGTGAACAACCCAGGAAGAAATCGGTAAAAATTATAACCATGCAGGGTGGGATTGAACAATAAGGTATTGTGTAAATATTATTACACTTACAAGATGCTTTAAGAATTATAGGAGTGGTTGGTGACAAATATATTTCTGAGGAGAATCAATTATTATTTTATTTGTTCATTCATTCATGTGACTCTCGAATACTGATTATATGCCAGCCATGAGGTAAGACCTGAAGATACAGAGATAGGTCAGTACTGTCTCTCTCTTCCAGGCTGTCATGGTTTTATGGGAGCAATAGAAAAAAATCTACCATGCTTATAATGGATGTTTTGTTTGTCTACCCAACACCATCCTAACTGTTTCCACTGTGTAAAAGCCAGGAAATTAAGGATTTTTGTGGGGTTGATATCACATCCAGCTAAGGGACAATTCAAAATCATTTACTACATTTATTGGTCCAGCAACGAGCATGCAGCCAAGGTGTAAACCTATATGACATTCTTCTAGCTATAGTGATTGTCTTCTGCACAAAGCTCAGAAATCTTGTTTGGTGATTTCAAAATGCTTATAATCTTTTTTACCTAGACATGAAAGAGTGATCATGTAGGGTCCATTGCTTTAGGAAGACACGTTGAGGTCAGGAGGAAAGTCAGCCATTGGACAGGGTACCGCTAAGAGAATCACAAAGAAACATAGCTGGACGTGACTGAAGCGCACTGAGGTCTACTCTACCTCTGGATGTTTGAGTGACCCTAGCCAATAAAATGGCTTTTTGTGGAAGCTTGAGTTGGGTTTTCAGGTTTTCTGTTGCCTAAAACAAAAAAAAAGCATCCAACTAATTACAAATGACAACACCATGGAATAAGTGAAATAATGGAAATAAGCAGAGGGAATTATTAGATGTACAGAGGAAGACTAAATCAGAGGGAGAAAGAAGAGGTTACAACTAACTTAGTCTTGGAGAATAGAGTGCAGGAAAGATTAAAAAGCTTCCATATTGTGAGGCAGAGAATTCAGCTTTTCTGTTAGCATAGCTCCTGGTGGTCCAACTCTCTAGGATTGCTGGCTACTGCCAAATGTGCCTCTCTTCACCCAGGCTCTGTGCAGAGGTGGATGTATCATGAACCTAAAGAAACTTAAGCTCCAGTGCCCTTCACTTACACTGGCCCTTTGGGCTGGGGGTGAAAGCAGCAGCCCCAGTTGCACGGTAGTAACCGGGTTGGCCCAGCTGAAGATCACGCTTTAAAGTCCGGTGGTGTTTCTGGGCTGTGGGTGGGGTGGAAGAGGCCTAACAGCACCTTTTCTACATTTTGCTGACCTCAACTTAACAACTCCTGGAGGACCCCACCGACTATGGGACATTATCTTGGACACCCATGACTGATGCTCTTCACTGCATTTCTTCAGGCTTGCCTTGCATGTTCACAGCTCAAAAGCTGACCAGCAATTTGAGGGAAAGTTGAATGCATATTTTTGGGCACTTTCTCTGAGGTTCCCTTCTCTCCAATATTTCACTCCTCACGTCCCAGCTCCTTTGGCATTCCTGAACTCAGTATCTGTCTCAGACCTGTGAGACGGCTGCTCTCTTCTTGGGCTCTTTTCACCCTTGCCACAGTTTGAAAAATGCCCACAGGAGAATTCTGAGGTGAATGTGCAGTGTACCTTGTGTGCTTCCCTTTTCTAAGAATTCTAACTGCTCAGTATTGCTGGTGTTGGCTCTCCAACGCCTTCAAAGGATTGCTTATGTTTTCCCAACTTTTAAAGTTATTTTTGGTAGAAGATTTAGTTCCATATCAGCTAGCCTGTTTGTCCAGGGCCAAAAATTTATCCAATGAATTTTAATTTCAACAATTTCTTTGATCATTTCTAAATGTTATTTTAAAATTACTTTCAAATATGTACTCAATCATTTTGAATCCTTTCTTGTTGCATGCTTGCTTCATCTTCCTTTAAACATTATTTATATCTACTAAGTTTATATTTGGATTCTGATCATTCTAAAATTTCTCTGTCTCCCATTTTTTTTTCTTTGTATGCTTGGTGATTTCTCATATTCACCTCATATAAACTGATATCCATTTGTGGAAAATTTAAATTTGGGAATCTTTCCTTTTTAGAGAGCTTATAAGCAGTGGATCTATGTTTTTCCTTCTTTATCTCGGTCTAAAGTAAGAAGGCCGTGGAGAGGATCTAGCCTGACATAGCCTCAAGTAGAAATTATATGTTTTAATCTCGAATTGTGCTCTCTGTGGAAAACTTAAAAAGTAATAAAAATGTTAGTGATGAACTTAGATTAGCTAAGCTTCTCAGACATATAAAGATTTAGCAGCAGAAATTACATTCCCATCTTTTAAACTTTTTTTCATTTGTTTAAAAAATTTATGTATTTTAGAGGGAGAGTTATTCACCTGTTAGCTGAAATTCAACTAACTTTAAGGATTTTTTTTTCTTAAGGAAAATTAAAGTGTCTTTTTTTTCCCCAGGATCCAATAAATGAGTAAGTGAAAATAAGCTTTCGTTTGGTTTGAGATTTATGACAGATTGGCAGTTGAATTATTTATCAAACTGAAATGAATAATCTATAAAACTAATCAAACCAGTCTAGGACTGTCACTTGGCAGATGATAAATTTGGCCTGATTAGAATTTTCCTATTTGAGGCTGTGTGTACGAATTGAGACCAGATAGAATGGGAAGAACTGAGATCTGAAAGTAGACATGTCTGTGAGGTTTGGGCAGGTTCTAAGTTGTGGTAGATGGGAAAGAATGTGGAGAACTGATAGAGAAAGTTTTAGAAGGGGTCCAATCTAGAAGGTAGGCTCATATATGCTCCTTCACTGCTAGACCATTGTATATCCTTTTCACTGCTATACCCAAAGTGACTTGACAGTGCCTGTCACGTAGTCATTGCTCCAAAGATATTTTAAATGAAAAAATAAGAAGACTAATACAAGAGTCTAAAGATACGGAACAGATACCTCAGTCTCTGAGAAATTATTACAAATTTCTCCATATTAGGGAGATACCTGCCAGGAGAATTGGCTATCTAAAATGATCCAATAATTAGGTGACCTCACTCCTGAACAATATGTAAACAGGCATGATTAACTCTGAATCTCTTTTTGGCCATAATCAGTGAATATTTCTAAGGTCTATTTTTCCCCACCACAGTGTCCTGGTAACAACAAAGTTAATTTTTCTTTATATGGTAAAGGCCTTTATTTATTAATTCATCTAATCCTCACACCAACGCTATGAGGTGCTATTAATAAGAATAGTAAAACTAATATTAAACTAATATCATACTATTATCGTCAGTCGTTGTTCTGGTAATATCGCCAAAGGCATACGCGAAATGTGTCTAATCAGCTGGAAAGTGTCAAATCACCAGAGGGGAAATTCTTCCATGTGTGATCTATACTTAATATCTTGGATGACAAGCCCCCTGATTTCAATTACATTGCTAAGGCCCCACCTTACTAGAGCCTCACAGTGGCTAGCATAGACTAGTTCTAAATATCAAAGGCAAAACTGACCAAAGATTTGAATCCAAAGTAGCATGTAGAATATATTCCTGATTGTCCAAGTCCTTTGTCAAGCATAGAAGGAGATAGTGAAGCAAATTCTGGATAATTGGCTGCATTAGTAATTTAGTAAGACTGATGACTATTTCTTGAACCTGAAACTATGTATTGATCAATGCTTTATCCATGAGTGTTTTCTTATGGTCTCTTTAGAGGATGCTTAGTCATTCGCATCACCTTTGCAAGAAAAAGAGAGCAACTGAATGAGCCATTACCTCTTACTGTGTGTCAAGCACTGTGCTAAATGTTTTATGTAACACATAATTTAATTCTTAGAACAATCCTGTAAACTGGATATAATAATTCCAGTTTTTCAGATGAGGAAATTGAGCAAAATTAAACACGTGTCTTAGTTTGGGTTGCTATAACAAACTACCATAGACTGACTGGCTTAAACAACAAAGATTTATTTCTCACAGTTCTGGAGCTGAGAAGTCTGAAATCAGAGTGCCAGCATGGTTGGGTTCTGGTGAGAGCCCTCTCCCTGATTTGTAGATGGCTGTCTTCTTGCTGTGTCCTCGCATAGCAGAGGGAAAGAGAGAGAGAGAGAGGGGAAACAAGCTCTCTTTTGTCTCTTCTTACAAGGGCACTAATTCCATCAGGAGTGCTCCACCTTTGTGATCTAATTACTGCCCAAAGGCCCCATCTCCAAATACCATCACAGTGGTGATAAGTTTCAACAGATGAATTTTGTGAGGACACAAACATTCAGTCCATAGCAATGCTAAAAGCACCCAGCTGAGATGAGAATATTTTGTTTACAAATTCCTCAACTCAACTGAATTAAATGCAGATTTATTGTCATAAACTATATCGTCTGGCTATTTTTCTACCATAACTAATTAGTGCAACTATAAAACAAGGAGTGTTGTGAGCCAGCCTGATGGTCTAGTGGTTAAAGTTTGACCCTTACTGCTTTGGCAGCCTGGGTTGGCTTCCCAGTTGCAGAACCAACAGTCTATCAGTTGCCATGCTGTGGTGGCAGCTCACATAGAAGAATCAGAAGGACTTACAACTAGAATATATACAACCATGCACTGGGGCTTTGGAGAAGGAAAAAAAACCCCAAAGAGCATTGCCTTTGAGCTGGTGATTACCTCAGTCAAGGTTGTCTTCGCTCCTCAAAGAACTGCAAAATAATGTGCATTCTTAACCAAAGCGTTGGTGATTTCCTGTGGGAAAGTAATTGGGTGTGTTATATTTAGAGAAACAACATGTTCATTCTTACAAAATATTTAATTTTCTTCTGTGTGTTATATGGCTTTGTATCTGTTCATCCTTTTAATTTCAGAACCCCTTCCAGGCTTCTCACCAAAGCCTTTTGGCTTATAATTTTGGGCTATGCTACACATATGTGCTCATGGGAACCTGATGACAGCCTTTTGGAAAACTGTGATTTTACTATACAGGGCATCTTCATGGCTGCAGAACGGGTGGTGGCCTGTAGGGGATTTGATTTCTTTCTGCAATTTTCTTTAGTCCTGCCACGCTCAGCCCCCAGTGCTCCTGGCTTTCATTCTATGGGCTGTGAATTGTAGTCTCTCCAATTTCTCCTTTGTCCACTGTCTACATGCTATGATCTTGCAGTGAGAAAGGGATTAGAATCTGAGTAGGTGAGGGCGGCTGGCTGGGCACAGTATGTGACATTAACATAGTTTGTCTTTCCCAATCCAATGGATGAAATGTACAGGAAGAAATGGAACTCTCATAAAGAAGGAAAAGGTCCAAAACAACTTTATGTAAATTGCAAATTTTGTTTTGAATCTTCTTACAGCTTTTTACTTTATTCTATCTTTCCTCTTTTGGCACTTTTCTATCTTCTTCCTGGCCTGCCCCATTCTTTTTTGGGTTTCTCAACTAGGACCATGGTTCTCAAATGTTAGCATCAGATTACCTGGAGGGACTGTTACAACATAGATTACAAAGCCTCTCCTCCAGAGTTTCTGATTCACTAGGTCTGGTATGGGATTCAAAGATCTGCATTTGTCACAAATTCCCAGGTCAAACTGATGCTGCTGGGCCAGGGCCACACTTTGAGAACCACTGGTCTAGTGGTCGTGCTTTATCATCTTAATACTTTCATTCATTCCTTCATTCATTCACGGAATATTTATTGAGACATTCCTGAGCCAGGCAGTGCCTTAGACACTACATACAACCCACAGAACCCAGCTTTAATGAATGGCATTTAGTGGGTCATCCATATATGAAGTGACCGTACAACCTCCATTTCCCCAAGTCTCACCAGCCTATGGGTACCAAGCATTCTCTAGTGGGAGTGACTCAGATTGCTCTGACTCTTACCCTTTCCTGCATAAAAGAAGACCTCTGGCACCTCTCAGAAAAGCATTCACTTTTGTCACAGTGATGCCAGGGCTTGTCACTCATGTGTTTGTAACCCCGTCAGTTCTGGTTACCACATACCAGCCTCTCATGAATATTTTCTGTTTGTGCAGCTACTTAAGGGTGGCTCACTGCCAAGCCCATTGCTGCTCTGTTGCTGCTGCTGCCTTCCATGGGAACCAGGAGGTCCACCCCAGGGTGCTACCTACCAGTGCTCCCCAAATTGCCATCACCTGGAAGTGGTGGACAGAATGGGATGCCCCCTGACCCTGTGTCACATTGCCTTGCCTGGAAATCAAAGTAAGCTGCCGGGGCCTCAATATCTCACAGAATAACTCATGAAAATATCTCCATCCGTGTTCGCCTGTAGTTCTTTCCTGGGGCTTGAATCTATAGCGCTGGGGAGAAGGGAATAGGTGGATGGGCAGGGTCTATGATATTAACACATCCTGTCTTTTCTAATCGGGTTCTCTGTCAACTCAGAAAACATGCACGTGTAGCTTCCACACCCCGACAATCTACCAGATATGCTGCACATGTCTGAATCACAGTGGGGAACACAACCGGGTCTCAAAACTGCTAGATATAAATAAAAAAAGGACCCCACATTTCTATCTTCTTCCCCTGCACTTTTATGGTATTTATTTATAACCTCAATGTATTTCTAATGTGCCAAATTTAATCTAGTGTAGCCAGGGGGCCTTCTTTCCTTTAAATGTACTCTGCAGCTCATTTCTTTTACACAAACTATGCCTTAGGTGAGGAGAGAAGAGATAATTTGTAGCTCTGCACTAGTTTCCTGCAAGGAGCCGAAGAATCAGGACAGCTTTATCCAATCTTGACTCATCTACACAGGCCAAAAACCACTCGGGTTGGTCTATCCTAAGCCAAGAATGACCTCAGGCCAGCGTGTCCATCCGTGCCTCTGTGTGTGTGGCCTGGGAGGCGGAGGATTGAGGCCTTCAGCAGCCACGGCTGAAACAGAGAAGTTTAGTTGTCTAGATTATCCAAGGGCTTTTAAAAGGAACTCAAGTAGCCTCTGACTTACTAAATTCTTCTCTTGCTCCATGATGACTCCGTGCATGCTTGGGTTTTAGAACTATAAAACAATGCTGATCATTATAACATGCATAAATCATCTAATTATCCAGAAGTGAAATAACAACCATATAAATATCTGTTATTTCAAATATATGTCAAATTGGCTATCACACATTTTATCTGTTTCCTGTATTATGGTCTGTCTATGCAAACAGTGCTCAGTTTATGGTCATGTGGCAGAACCATCATAACACAAACAAAACTTTAAATAAATGGAACAAACATTTCTGAGGAAATGAGGCTAAATGGATTCTTGTAGGAGATTTCCTTACTGGGAAAAGGCAGGGGGCTCATGCTACTCTTTGCCAGCTATCATAGTAGATAGAGGGGGGAATACCCAACGTGATGAAATGCCAGGAACTTCATCCCCTGGAAATACACCTCCCTGGTGCTCTCTTGGTCACACGTGAGAGATTGAGCTGTGGCACTCAGTGTCACTTCATAGATTTGTGAGGCTAGCCTTGAGGAGACAGGTGGTTTTCCTTTAAAGTGCTTCTCCTCCACAAGTAGATGTGATGGTAAAGGTCAACAGGAAAGATGTCCTTAGGAGTGAGTACTCAAGTGTCAGGTAGAAGTGCACACATTTCTATAAAACATAATACAATAACTGTTAACTTGCATACAGTTTTAAAGACATACTATAGAGCACTATTTAAGGAACTACAAACTTCTTGGTATCAATTAAACACTTTTATGACAAAATCTCAAAGATTATAAGGCTAAGAGTTTTTCAGTGGCAGGACAGGCCTGTTTGAGACTGCCCAAGCCTGGTGTTAGAGTAGATAGTAAAAGTATCAGCAAATTCCGTATGACAAGCAGGACAGAGGTTGTACCCAAGACCCTAGGGTAAAGCCAGGATTATAGTTCCAGAAAGGCTATGGGTCCTAGAGGGAAGGAGGGTGGTGAGCAAGGGTTAGGGACCCAGGGGAGGGTATGGTCAGCACAGAGCCAGGACCAAAGTATCCATCTGTAGGTCTGTGATCTACATAACAAGCATGGGTCAACAACAGCAAGGAAAAGCTCAGTACTTAACTTTTCAGTGACTGGAGTCCTTACATAGTCCTCTTCTCTTTCCAAATGGCTCTCAGGAGGTGGGTGAGCTGGAGCCCACAGAAGCAGCCAATGGCTCTCCTGACAAGGGTAGGGAAATGAGAGCGCTGTGGGCTTGGAAATCCGGAGGCCTATTCACTGTGTAGGCCGGTCCCGGAGCTCTCCCAGGCTGATGGAGAAAGGCCTTTACCACACTTGGATCTTGCAATTGGAAGTCTCGAAGGATTTAAAGATTATGTCACTGCTAATGAAACCTAAGACTTACTGCTTCACTGTAAAAATGTGTTAATTTGCTTCCAAAGCCAGCCGTTTAACTTTTAGAAGAGCGAATTATAACCCTGTACATTAGAAGTTTTTCAGACTACAGATTGCTGGGCTCCACCTCAGACCAATTAAATCAGAATCCCTAGGGAGGTGGATGAGGCCTAGGCATCTAGGTATTTTTAAAAAATTTTCAGTGATTCCATTGTTCTTTAACTTTTTAATTTTCAAGTGATGGAATTATTGTGAACTCTTCACTGTAAATAAAAAAAGATGTAAAATATGTTTACTCTGCTACTCTTTCTATATAGAGGTACGGCCGATGCAATATATAAAGTAAATATTTGTTTACCTATCACCACTTTCAGTTTTGTTAAAGCATAAATTACATATATGGAAAAATGCACAAATCATAAACGTATAAACAAATTATCCCAAATAAACTTACTTTTGTAAATACCATCTAGGTCAAGAAATAGAACATTACCAGTTCCTGCTCATGTTGCTTTTCTGTGTCCATCCTGCATAAATGTATAAAAAAGATTCCTAGGTAATTTTTATCAGCCATACCATTGTCTTATCATCTACTTTTTCACTGTTATCCTCATAGACTTTTTTTTATTGGAGAGAAAATACTTTACATATGAGGATGATTATATCAGTCCCTCTGATCTAATAATATTAATAACAATAACAAATGTTTTGAGTGTTCTATGTGCCCTCACATGTTATACGTCAATGGTATATTGTGGCAACACACTTTCAAACCATTGCTCAATCAAGAAATTTACCTTTATTTTTCTAAAGCTAAATTAAACTTCTCTCTTGAGCCCCAAGATACCTCATGGTAGAAAACACTTTTCTGTTCAGTTTCAATAATGACCATGAGCAGCAGATGGCAACCGCTTCCCTGTTCTAAAAATGAGGGTCCCCCATGCCAAGAGAAGTAGGTTGCTGCACTGGGAAGCCTGAGGTTGCCGGGGCAAAGGAGGGTGACTGTCTATTGGACCCCTTGTGGCGATGCATAAAGGCCCAAGCGAGAAAGGCAGCCTGCTGGTCATCTTAAATGCTGCCCAAGAGAACAGCCTGAAGAAGCAAATGACCTCAACAGAACAGCGGGTGGCCAGATTCCCAGGGGCTGAGGAGACATCAACAATCAGCCAGAGAGTGATAATAGTGGTGTCTTTGAAGCAATTGCAAAATGCCCACCAGAGCATCAGCTTTATATACCTGCTAAGCCCAGAGAGTTTGTAAGTCAACTGACGAAAAGATCAATGGGGTAGCAAGAACATATCTATTGTTACTACTTAGCCCTCCCCATGACCCTTCAACTCTGGAACAGCCAGAGCCAGACTCAAAGAGGGGCGAGTGGGTGGATGAATGAGGAAGAGAAGGTCTAGACAGGAAAAAACAATCCCACATAGGTCTCCCCTCCCCCTTTTCGGTAGGTTTGGCTATGATTTTTGAGGGACAGTTAACTTCTAGAGAAAGGAAATGCTTTATATTTAAAAGAAATGTGAAAATTCGGACTATTATACAGAATCAAACACTTTGATTAGTTTATGTATGCGTGTATGTTTGATTAAAATGACTGGAGACATTTTAAAAAGCCTAAGTGTAACTAGCAAATGTCATGTCTGAGTTTTTTTTTTTTTTAAGATTTTATTTTTTTCCTTTTTCTCCCCAAAGGCCCCCAGTACATAGTTGTATATTCTTTGTTGTGGGTCCTTCTAGTTGTGGCATGTGGGACACTGCCTCAGCGTGGCTTGATGAGCAGTGCCATGTCTGCGCTCAGGATTCGAACCAACAAAACGCTGGGCCATCTGCAGCGGAGCGCACGAACTTAACCACTCGGCCACGGGGCCAGCCCCTCATGTCTGAGTTTTTATCCAAAGGAGTTGATAAGAACGACTAGGTTCCAGGGCAGGTTTGAAAAGGCAATGGAGAGAATGATTAAAATTGTGTTCTGATTACATCTGATGAGTGTTGTTTGTCCACTCTATTGGTTATGTCAATATATTGGCTACACCAATAATTCAATGAGCTTGTTTCTAATCGACCATGACAGCACCCCCTTGGTGCAATGGTGACTCCCTGTCAAACTGCCTGGGCCAGGAGAAGGGCCACTTAGGAGTTCAATAAGATGTTGGGAGGATAAAAACCCATTGCCTAGTGTTTCAAAGTATCATTCTGTCACCACTATCTCATTTAATCATCACAAGAAACCGGGGAAGTAAGAGCTATTGTTGTTCTCCTCTAAGATATGGAAGCTGAGGCTCGAGAGGTAAGGTTACCTGCCACGAGGGACCACAGTTAAGAAGTGAAGGAGGACAACTCAAAGCTAGGCTTTCTCCCTCTGGAACCCATTTCTAAATATCACACTCTTTAGCTTCCACTAATCCTTCTGGTGGCTATAAGAAGAGGCTATGTGGGGCCAGCCCTGTGGACGAGTGGTTAAGTTCGCCCACTCCGCTTAGGCAGCCCAGGGGTTCGCCGGTTTGAATCCTGGGCATGGCCATGGTACTGCTCATCAAGCCATGCTGAGGCGGCATCCCACATTCTAGAAGGACTCATCACTAAAAATACACAACTATGTCCTGGGGGGTTTTGGGGAGAAAAAGGAAAAATAAAATCTTTAAAAAAAAAAAAAAGAAGAAGAGGCAATGTGTTGGTCTTTTCCTAAAGAGACATTTTTTGCTGGGGGAAAAGAGGCAGTCAACCAAATTTACTAACTCACCCAACTCTTATCTCCTCCCTAAGCACGTCTCCACTACAAAGTTCCTTTAGAAACAACCAGCAGAGCCTTCTGCTTATTATAACTGGACCTCTGCCAAAGATTTACTTTCAATTTTTAAAGAGTTAGGTCAGTTATTCTTCTCAATATGTAAAAATAATATGATAGTTGTAATAAAACGGCTCTGTCATGGTTCCCTTTCAAGAAGTTAACATTTCCTATCTAGAAAATAATTCTGTGCTTCTGGCAGTGTGCTTTCAGAGTTTGGGAGCACAAAGAAAGTTGCTTTGATGTGTGAATTCTCACGAAGTTTAGCTAAAACCTGCAGGTACTTGTAGGCCACTGTCAATATTAGAATTGTTCCTTTCCCTTCCCGCATGTAGCAGAATTGTAAAGAGGAAGAGAGGTCTGAGTTTAAGAGGCTAAAGTAGCAGTGCTATTATAATTTTCGGCATTTATCACCTGGAAGTTCATTCTTTCCTTCTATATATATTCCCATACTTTGACCTTTTCTGCATTGTAAAATGTAGTATTACTAGGATTAGACATCATACTGTAATCTCTGACCGCAGAATCATAAACTTCTTTTCCAGTGGGGAAGACAGCCCCTGTCCCCTTCCTGCCTTCTGATCCTATTTGCCGTAGAAGCAGAAAGAATTAGCCTAAGCGAGATGGGGAGGTCATCAACCCCTGCCTCTGTGCCAGGACATGCAAACTACCTAAACCAATTACTAACCTGTTTTTAAAAAAACCTCCAATCAGAGAGAGTCCACGACTTCTTTTTGTGAACTGTTGCACCGTGCGACGGCATACTATAAATGTCTTTCTCTATGGATGTGCGCTCTTATCTCCCTGTTCTATTTTTTTCCTCATTTGCATTAACCCTTTCTTACCTTTTTATGAACTTCTAGGCCTTTTCTTCTTAGAAGTGGCGGGAGACAAATGCCACTTTGTGAACGGTCCAGAAGGTAAGGTGAGTAGTAGTCCCTGGAAAGCCTAGGGCTCTAAGCCCCAGGTCCGTGGGATGGCCCGCGGGGGGATGGGTTTCCTCATTTTATTAGGTATTTATTCGGCGGCTGCTAAGCAAACGCTCTCAGTCCTTTTTAACTTCATGAGACTGAGATTTCTGAGTCTATTTCCAAACAGGACACTAGAGGGCTCCCAGGGGTTAAAAATCAGTAGGAAATTATTTGAATGAAAACTGCTTCTGTACGGCATTTGTTTTTTCAGAATTTCAAGTTAAAGTTTATTTTTTAAACTATTTAAAAAACCCTTACCATCTTAAAAGTGGGTTATCCGCAGCCAGCTTCCAAGTAAGCATTTTGCTTTGCAATCAGTAGTTTTCAAGGGAGCTTTTAAAGCTGAGCTGAAATATTTGAAATGTGGAACCCTCTTGACCATGAAATATGTCCTACTTACATGCCTCAGACTTTAAAAGTTCTTTGCATTGGAATCAGGGATTACATTCTTCCCGGAGCCAAGCACGGGGCCAGCTGTGTAAGTAAGGTTGCTGTGAGTTCTTCCTCTCTTCTCTTAAATAATGTGAAAATAGAGCTACAGAGCCTTTTATTTTCTTTCAGCTGACTTTGGTGGAAAGAAAAGGAATAAAAAGCAGTCGGATCTGTGTTTTGTGTTTGTGCGTGTGTGTGTGTGCATGTGTCACTGAATAAATGTAACTGCTTCCAAATAGATACGGGCGTTTATGGCTTTATATTATAATAACCCAGTGTAAGATAATGGAATGGATTATGCAGAAAAAGTTGTACCGTTGGATTGAACGAATATGTTTCTGAATTTGAAAGTTAAAACTTGGTGCTTCTGCCCAATTGCTTTATGCAAGACTTTTAAAAATAAATATGAGATAGCTATAGATTTTTAAACACATCTATTACTCGTCTTATTTCTGAATTTCAAAAAGGAAAAGCCTGGGTTTGTCAAATTTTAATGTTTTTCCTTCAGAATCAAATTAAATGACTCTAGCTACAAGTTATAAAATATTCTTGGGCTTTTTGTGTCTTGTTTTCATTACTCTGCACTGAATATCAAATCTATACATTTATCTTGTTTCTGTGTTTTAAGCTTCACTTAGTGGTGGTGTTTATGAAAGGAAAGAGTTACTTCTTTTCTTTCCTCTTGCAGAGGAACTGAATTCGTCTTAGATTGTGACTCAGTTAACTGTGTTTCCATTCATTTCCAGAAACAAGCCCCAGTTCTCCTCGGGGAGGCTGATAGGAGTTTAAAAGGTTTGTTGCGGTGCGTCAGAAACTTTCCCAGCTCCACCACCGGCCCTTTACTTCCACCTCTACCCACTGGAGACCACTTAGACACTTAAGTGGAGGTGACAGCTGAATTCGGGAAATCATGCATCATGTCAGCAGGAGCCCACTGCAGACTTTAAACTCTGTTCAACATGTGGATGCGGCAGAGAAATGACCTGTCCAGACAAGCCAGGGCAACTCATAAACTGGTTCATTTGCTCCCTGTGCGTCCCACGGGTGTGTAAACTCTGGAGCAGCCGGCGCCCAAGGACCCGGAGGAACCTGTTGCTGGGCACTGCCTGTGCCATCTACCTGGGCTTCCTGGTAAGCCAGGTGGGGCGCGCCTCTCTCCAGCACAGACGGGCAGCAGAAAAGGGGCCGCGCCAGAGCCGCGACACCGCCGAGGCATCCTTTCCCGAGATACCCTTGGATGGTACTCTGGCCCCTCCTGAGTCCCAGGGCAACGGAACCACTCTGCAGCCCAATGTGGTGTACATTACCCTACGTTCCAAGCGCAGCAAGCCCGCCAATATCCGTGGCACAGTGAAACCCAAGCGCAGGAAGAAGTATGCAGTGGCATCTCTGGCCCCTGGACAGGAGGCTTTGGTTGGACCATCCATCCAGCAGCAGGAAGCTGCAAGGGCTGCTGATGCTGAAGTGCCTGGGTATGTCCAGGGAGGAAACTTGGCCAAGGTTGGGGAACGACCCTGGAGGTTGATACGAGGTCCTGGAGTTCGAGGTGGGCGCTCAGATTTCCAGCTGCCCAAGACCAGGGAGAGCAACATCAGAATCTACAGCGAGAGCGCCCCCTCGTGGCTGAGCAAAGAAGACATCCGCAGAATGCGTTTGTTGGCCGATGGTGCAGTGGCAAGCGTCCAGCCAGTGTTCTCTAAGAGCCGAGCGCGCTTGCTGGTGCTGGAGGGGACCGCTGCTGGCGCCGAGCCCGGCTGCGGCCCTCTCCCCTGTGGGCTGCTCAAGCAGCCTTTGGACATGAGTGAGGTGTTTGCCTTCCACCTGGACAGGATCCTGGGACTCAACAGGACCCTGCCTTCTGTGAGCAGGAAATCAGAGTTCATCCGAGGTAACAGCTTCACATGCTTCGTTATTTGCAGCTGTTGGGGATTCGGGTTGATTTTCCCTTTTCCCTCACTCTCTTTTTCTGAGTGATTTTCTCCACCCACGTTTCCCATTTGGACAGCAGCAGCAGCGTGTCTTTCCATACGCTTGGCATTCTTTATTTTCTCAGTTTGGGAGGATAGCAGAGTTCCAGGGAAAAGCTGTTCTCGACATGCAAGAGTAAGCCCACACTGTGTAATCTTTGCTCTCCATTTCCCTCACTGCACTTCCCAGTGGCTTATTAAATCTAATTAAAGCCAATGGCAATTTGCATGATGAGGAGGGTAAGCCAGGGTGGAGGCAGTGCTGACAGTCAGGCGTATTAGTAGACAGGTTACTACGGAAGTAAGTAGAATTTCATTCCTTAGAAGTTTTTAAAGGAAAGGGGGACTTGGGTTATCTTTCCTCAGCAGACGGAATGTTTTTAAGATGCCCAGAGCCAGACCATGTTAGATTCAACCCCTTAATTTTTTACAATGGATTTAATCCCTTTATTTTACAAAGGAAATGAGGCAAAAATAGGTGATTTCTTCAGTATATAAACTAACTAGCTGTACGGTTTCTTTAAGCCCATGACTATGGTTTATTGAGCCTAATTTCCAAGATTCTCTCAGGTGACAAACATTTTGCAGGTTCTAGGGTATGTAGCCAGTCACTTCCATTGCAGGCAAAGGGGCTGGTCTGTGGCAAACTCATGCCATATAAAGGATATTCTCTGAATCTTGAGGCTATTCCAAGGTTTGAGTACAAACTGGGTGGGTTGGTAGCTTGTGTTTGAAAGCAGAATGATCCCAGAAGTTGCCACTATGAATTTAGGCTGGCCCAACAGGCTAAAAAGGGCTCCAGAGAGATTATAAACTCAAGGGATATTCCTGTATTTCCTGTCACCATAAAACTTAGCATTTTAGTGAGAGTCTCACGGAGTCTGGACTGGAATAAATCAAAAGTCCTGGGAGTGTCTGAGAACTAAAGGGCATTTCCAATGGCTTTAGGATTGTAATTTAGTCTTAGAATGGGTTCTTCTTGCAGTACCTGTGATTTGCTTAGAAGATTTGGTGTTCCTTACTTATCCTGGTTCATGTCTAAGTGCTTCAGATTCACAGGTGTGTTTTGATGTCTCAAGGTCACAAAATAGTGCACTGTGATTATGCTGATGTGAGAGAGCCTCTCCAATATTTAATCGAATGTTGGTGAAAGCTAATTTTTATTGGGTGCTCACTGTTTGCTAAGCACTGTATTAATTGATCCATATAGTTCAAACATGCATTGACTCCTATGGTTCTCGAAACAATGCTATGAGGGAGGTACTGTTATTATTTCCATTCAGTAGATGAGAAAATTGAGGCTGAGTTAGGCAAAGTAGTTGGCCTCTACTCCCACAGCAACCATTAATGGCTCAACTGGGTTTTGAACCTAGGCCCAGCAAACTTTAGAACATAATCTCTTAACCACTGGGCTTCGGTGACTGTATTACTTATTATCCAAACTGGAACACCTGGAATGAAAGAAGATATTGTTGGGCATTGAGACAACAGGCATACACTGAGGCTGTCCTGGGCACAGCAGGGCATAGGGTCATCCTTGTCATGCTGTATTGCCCTTCATTTTCATGTCATAAAGGCCCCTGAGAAGAGAAGGTGAACTTTTGAATCTATCCTGAGGCATGGTACTATGATAGACCTCTGAGTTTCCCTGGGATGCTCCTGGATGGAAGTTGGGAGAATAAAGTAGTGGGTAGCCTGGGCTCTGGAGCTAGACTGCCTAGGTTTGAATTTATCAGCTATGTGAACTGGAAATGGTACAATCTCAGTACCAAGTTCACTGAGTCACTCACATAGCCTCCGAGCCTCACATATCGTTTCTTTATGTGATAGGAGTAGAACTAAAATCCAGGTGTCCTGACTGTTAAGCTTTTTGATACCACGATTCCTCTTAGATATTTAATTCTGTGCTGTTTATATCCTGCATCTTTGGGAATAAAGAGGGCAGTTGCATTCAATTTGAAGGAGGGTCTATTATCCCAGTATAGCCTGGTGTTCCTCAATCCTTTCAGAAGTAAGTGGTGATGGAAAGAAACCATTAAGACTGTATTAGTATGTCTCTTAATGTGATGAATTAAATACCTAAGATTATATCTCAAGCAATACCGGATCATTCTTTGATCCTTCTCTGATTTAGTTATTGAGAGTCATAAAATCAGGCCAATTTCCTCAGGAGCCTATAAAGAGATTTAAATATAGTTATGAGCACTCTACACAATATAATTCTACTCACGTACACTATTATATTGATGTAAAGTACATAAACAGATCAGTTCTGGTCATAGTAGGAAATATATAGACAGTCTTAGGTTCTCAGTATCTCTCTCCATCCACCTATTTCTAGTCTTTTCCTGACCTGTGTCTTTCTTCCCCCGACTCCCACAGAAGTGTGTATTTTCTTTCTAGGGACCTCTATTCTTCTCTTGGCCCAAGCTTACCTTTATTTGAGCCTCCTTGTCCACTTAAGGAGGTGATAGATCTTATCTAGTTACCCAGCACATATTTCTGGCTCATTCTATATCATTGCTCACTGAGTGATGTCAGCATCATGGCAGAGTGAACTTGCCTGGGACTCTCTCCCCTCCAACATACAACCAAAAGGGGCATCCGTACTCCAACAGAGGACAGTCTAACACAACACAAAGGTGTTGGAGACACGCAGCCATATGATGGAGGGTGGAGAGGCTGGAGCCCCCATCGGAGGAGCTAAAACAGGGTAACAGAGAACTTTGCTCCCTCCCCTAAAGACTGCAATCTGTGACCGTGGGAGGCTCCATGAGGGAAGGAATGGGGCAGGGGATGTTCATTCGTGGGAACATCAAGGACCCCAGAGGGCCATGCAGCCTAGAGGAAAGACCTCTACAGGGAGGAGAGCTTTTGCAGGGAGTGACCTCATCAAGCCAACACCCCAGGAGACCAGATATTGAGAGCAGAGTGAGAAAGCCTGGAGAGCACACAGGAGAAAGTACCCCTCCCCCACCCTCCTCGTGCCTACTTCACTGCTGGGAATCTCGGGTGAAGGCAGAGGGCTCAGAATACGTGGCTCTTGACTCCCACCCAGTGGTGATAGGTGGTAACTGCAACCAAATAATATCAGGATGCATAAGATCTGACCCACCTCCTCTAGCCATATCAAACACTATATCAAATCTCCAGACCAGAGAGAAAATGACAAGTACCCAGAATTAAGTCCTGAGGACACAGAAATATGTAATCTAAATGACAATGAATTCAAAATAGCTATCATCAAAAAACTCAACGAGGTAAAAGAGAATGTAGAGAAACAATTCAATGAGTTCAGGAGCTGCTTCACAAAAGAGATTGAAACTATAAAGAAGAATCAGTCAGAAATATTAGAGATGAAAGACACAATGGAAGAGATAAAACAAAACATGGATTCTCTGAACATTCAAGTGGACATCATAGAGGAACATATTAGCATAATGGAAGGTAGACATGTTGAAATGCTCCAGACAGAGGAGGAGAGAGAACTAAGACTAAAAAGAAAAGAAGAAAGTCTCCAAGAAATATCCAACTCAATTAGGAAATGCAAAATAAGAATTATAGGTATTCAAGAAGGAGAAGAGAAGGAGAATGGAGCAGAAAGCATGTTCAAAGAAATAATAGCAGAGAACTTTCCCAAACCTAGGGAAAGAGAGGGAAATCTGTGTGGAAGAAGCTTCCAGATATCCTAGATATGTCAGTGTAAAAAGACCTCCTGCAAGGCATATAGTAGTAAAACTGGCAAAAATGAATGACAAAGAAAGAATACTAAGGGCAGCAAGGCAAAAGAAAATAACTTACAAAGGAACGCCTATCCGGCTTTCAGGGGATTTCTCTGCGGAAACCTTACAAGCTAGGAGAGAATGGAATGACATATTCAAATCTTTAAAAAACAAAAATTTTTAGCCAAGAATACTCTAACCAGCAAGAATATCCTTCAGATATGAGGGAGAAATAAAAACTTTCCCAGACAAACAAAAGCTAAGGGAGTTTGTAGCCACAAGACCACCACCCCCCTACAAGAAATCCTCAAGAAGGCCCTCATACCTGAAAAAAAAAAGGGGGAGAAAGGAGAATCAGAATAGGATAGCAAATACTCAAGTATAGCGTTAAGCTAAAGGGAAAGAAAACACCAAAAACAAAGATAATCCTGTCATTTTAACCACAAACTCACAACACAAGTTGGAATAAGATGTGAGAAATACAATTTAGGAGGGGAGGAGGAAAGGGACTGAATCGGTTTAGACTAAGGAAATAAGAGGCCATCAGAAAATGGACTATCTTATACACGAGATTCTGAATACAAACCTCAGGGTAACCACTAAACAAAAAAGCAGAACAGAGACACAAATAATAAATAAGGAGAAAACAAAGAAACACATCATAAAAAAACTATATCATTGCTTTGTATTATAATTGCTTGTGTAATCACCTATGCCTTCCCACTAATCTCTAGGTCTGTGAAGGTAGAGATATTTCTTGTCTTGTTTGTCATTGCAATTCTAGATCCTAATGGAGAGTCTGGCACATAGTAGGTACTCAATAAATATTTTTGAATGAATGCAGGAATGCATTCTTGGCCTGTTCCATTGACTCTAAGCAGTAAATCTATATTTGCCTCCGGCTTCTAATACTCATGACAAGTACTACCATTTTTAGTCCTAAATCCTGGCTGGGATTTCTCCTGGAGGATCTTATAAAGAGCTCATTGTAGAGGTAATGAAAAAATGTCCTTGGCAGCCTCTGTATAATGCAAATAATAAGATTTATAAAGCTTGTTTCTGTGAGGCCCATCAATATGGTTTGCTGGTCTCGCACTATAATGTAATTTGATAATGAGTCTTCTGTAGGAGGAACAATAGGATTTAGCTTAGGCATGTATTTCTCTGATGATCTGGCTTGGTCTTAGACCAAGACCAATATCTGGGAGAGTGGCTAGCCAGCAAATCTTGTAAGTTATCTTCTCTAAATGTTGTTTCTGTTCTCTGACTTTTGATTAATGTTTGTGAAAATAAATTCATGCCTAGTACCAAGAACACAGCTAGTCTGTATTGTGAGTTGAATACAGGTGTTTGGCTTTTCTCAGTTAATCTTTCCAAGAAACCTATGCAGTATACATTTTATTTTTACCTCAATTTTGAGATGAAAGAAAGATAATAAGAAGACAGCTCAAGATTGTACAATGAGTTTGTTGTCTGGAAAGAATTCAAACCCTTGTCTTCTATCTTCCAAGTCTTTCCTTTTTTTAATCAATCTGTTCCCCTCAACAAATCCTTTAAGGGGCCTTAAGGTATGCCTTTTTTCTTCACCACCACAATCTATTAGTATATCTAGTTATTTAATATAACTAGAAACAGACAACTTACACACTGATGCACAGATACAGGCTATGGGAACCTCTTTTTTTCTCAAGGAGACAACAACCTTAACCATAGCAAGAGTAATGCTGGTGTTACCATATAGCAGGCACTGTTTTAAGTACTGTGCATGCATTGTCTCGCTAAATCCTCATACTACTTTTACAAGGTGGGTACTCTGTAAGAGACATTTTGTGGATGTGAAAATAGAGGCTCAGAATAATGAAGTACCTTGCTCAAAGTCATGTAAATTGCCTGGATGTAAAAAAGATATATGAGATGCAAAGGGAGACGTAAAAGAGAATCCAATGCTATGATTTGAATGATCTGCCTGCCCCCAGCCTCTCAGGTGAAGCTTTCTGTTGACTCAGTCCAAAGACAAAAGGTATCAATTATAAGGCTCATATTCAGGGTCTTTTTTTTTGAGGAAGATTAGCCCAGAGCTAACATCTGCCGCCAATCCTCCTCTTTTTGCTGAGGAAGACTGGCCCTGAGCTAACATCCATGCCCATCTTCCTCTGCTCTATATGTGGGACACCTACCGCAGCATGGCTTGAAAAGGGGTGCATAAGTCTGCACCCAGGAACTGAACTGGTGAACCCTGGGCCACCGAAGTGGAACATGTGAACTTAACCGCTGCACCACTGGGCAGGCCCTTAGAGTCTTTTAAATTAGTAAAATGGATGTTTGCGATTCAATCAGCACAGAGCTGTTAGTTCAGGTTAATCAGGGACAGGTTTGTATAAATTGATGAATTCTCCTTGAATACAAAAATATATAAGTGAAATTAGTGGACTTAACTGGCCTTTTACTGAATACCAGACTATTTTCTGACAGGTGTAACTCCAAAGATAACCCAGAAAATGAGAAGAGTGTGCTTGGGGAAGAGCAAGGTTATCATTAGGTAGGGAGTGCAGCAGTGTACCATATTACAAAATCCAGCAATTATCATGAAGCAGAGCCTCATCCTACGCATGTCTGCAGGAAATGCAAAAGTGAGTTGAAATACAGCATCAAAGGGCTGTTTAAAAAAAAATCCATTTCTGCAATCATGAAATCTTGTTCAATTTGAATCTATAAAGAGTCTAGTGTTATGTATCACACGCTGCCTACACTGCATTTGGTATCTTTTGTCTACTTCATCACTTAACACGTCCACACAGCAGATAGTATTGATACTTTAAATATGGGTGATGTTATGAAATTTGCCCAAGGACACATACATAGTGAGCAGTGGAACTGTAATTTGTACCCAATTCTGTCTGACACTAAAGCCTCCTCATGTTTCTTCTCTTAACCCATACCACTACCACCTCTCAAATATAACTTGGCGTAATTATGGGTTAGTGACAAAAATGTGCAAATTTTAGTATGGTGATTTCTGATTTACCACTATGCCAACATTTTTAAGTAATTTCTTCTTTCAATTCTACAATTTAACATTGAAAATATTTTTACTCAGGGGAAGAATTGACGTATCATTCTGAACACTGCTACAAGCGTTGTTTTTTTTTAAATGCAAGCCAATGTTACCAGATTTTCTTGTTTTTCCAAAAATAATCATATGGATGCAAATGTGGCTGAACATATTAGTGCGTTTTCTTCCAAACTATCCTTGCAAAAGTCATAAATCATTGCAAAGGTCACCAGATACTGGGTGGTGCTGACACATTTTGATAATTTTTTTAACAAAATATTTAAAAATATTTATCTAAGACAAGACAAAGCAGACTACGTCCATGTAAAAGTCAAGAGCACAGGAAAACCCAGCACCCCTCTGTGATCTTCAATTTAGCAACTTTGCCAAAGCTCCCCTCGCAGTCTGCACAGTAATGTGAATGAATCCCAAGGGACACCATTTTGGTAGCATTTAAGCATTGTACTATTTTTCATGCTGATGGAAGATGCATTATGTATGCTTTATTTTTAGGATGCTGTTTTATTGCCACAGAGCTGTCATACTGAATTAAGGTAGTCTAGTTCCAGGAATTCTGTGTGTCAAGGCTGCTTAGAAGACAAACTACAGGCACGCCACCAACTTCCATTTAAACTCATTGTAGATCCCACATTGCTCACGTTTTCCAACTGGTATTGCCTCGTCCATTATGAAGTAGGAGAAAGACATTGTGTATTTTCCACTCTTTCCGAGTCCACGCGAGCAGCCCTGTGAGTTGCTGGGTGATGGCGTGGTTGCCAGAGCAAGGGGCTGGCAGCTGCACATCTCGCGTGGCTTCAGGCTTTCTGGCAGGGACAGGGTCTTTTGTAGAGAGTTAGGAGAATGACCCAGATGACCCCACAACTTGGAAACACACTGACTTCAAAATCCTAGAAATCTTGGACATAGGTGCAAACTGTCTTCTAAGATATTTATTTAGGAGGGTAAGAATCTTGTTTTAGTTTTAAAAATCTAGATTGAAAGCACATTGTGTTCTTTATCAGAAAAGCCCTAAGGGTATTTCTTTAGCAATCAAATTGAGCTGGTCAGTTTAAGACTTTCACTCATCAGTGAACAAAAGTTTACTGAGCATCTGCTTCAAGCAGCACCCTGCTCTAGGGTCCTCTTGGTTGCTCTCTACATGCCTTCATAGACAAAGTGGGGGAATGGGGGAATGTTCTTTACTGTGCCTCTGAAACTTGTCCCCTGATGTCCTACATGACTGGGACAGAGGGGACACCGAATAGTTGCCGCGTTTCTCACAGCGTAAAACATGCATGTGCCTCAGTTCCATTCAGTCTATTCCCGTCTATGCTATCACACTGATCTTTTCTTCTTTTAAGAAATATTTATTGAGCACCTGCTCTGTGCCTGCCACTCTTCTAGTCATTGGGGACTACGTCAATGAACAACACGGTCAAGAATCCCTGCCCCACGGAGCTGACACTAGTGGGCTGTGTGAGAGTTAGTGGGCTGGGGGGAATCTTCTTATTGCCACTGATTTCAGGATTCGCTCAGCACCAGCCTGAGCCCAAGGTCATGACCTTTCCCTTAGAACTGAATCTGTTGCTGTGTCTGGGTTGGTCTACAGATAACACTTCTCCTGGTGCAGAAGGACTAGACGGCCCCCTCTAACCTCAGTTAATGGGCAAATATTGAAGTTTCAGTCGAATTCAGTTGTCATCGATTGCATTCACTTTGTGTGTGCATGGCACTGCTCTAAGCATAGGGAGGAAGCCGTACGGCCTTTAAGTCAAATAGCTTTGTAGTTAAGAGTGTGGACTGGCATATTAGTTTGCTAGGGCTGCCATCACAAAATACCAGACTGGGTGGCTTAAACATCAGGAATTTATTTTCTTACAGTTCTGGAGGCTAGAAGTCCAACATCAAGGTGTCAGCAGGTTTGGTTTTTCCTGAGGCCTCTGTCCTTGACTTGCAGGTGGCTGCCTTGTTGTTGTGCCCTTACGTGGCCCTTCCTCTGGGTGTGTACATCCCTAGTGTCCCTCTGTGTCTCTAATCTCCTCTTCTTATAAGGACACCCGGTATATTGGGTTAGGGCCCACCATAATGGCCTTATTTTATCTTAATTACTTCTTTAAAGGCCCAGCTCCAAATACCATCACAATCTGAGGTACTGAGGGTTAGAGCTTTAACATATGAATTTTGAGAGAACACAATTCACTTCATACCAACTGGCAATCTAGACTCCCTGAGTTTGAATCCTGGTTCTACCACTTAATAGCTGTGTAACCTGGGATAATTAACTAAATTGCTTTGTACCTTATTTCTTCATTAGTATAATAAGGAGGATGATAAAAATAATGTGGATGATAACAGTACTTATTTCATAGAGTTATGGTGAGAATTGATATGTATAAAATATGTCTAGCAGTGCCTAACACATAGTAACACTCAGTAATTGTTACCTATTGTTGTCATTCAGTTTCTAAGCTGATTCAGCTCTTTGTGATGTGTTTCCTTAGATTTTCTTAGTTTATCTAGATTGATGTTTACTTGAACTAAGTAAACAGGCTCCGAAAATTGCTATTTAAAGAAAGTGAGTGGAGTTGATAGTGGATAATACCCATCTCTCTCATTTGTGGAGTGCTAGGCACTTTACATTCATTATCTCACTAAATTTCACAATAGCCCCATACATCAGACATTCTTGGACAGATTTTCTGTGGGAAAAATAACAATAACATATGTCAGAGAATAACATATGTCCTCCAAAGGCCCAGAGGTCGTGTGTCATGGGGTTGGGCTGTAGACATGGATCAAGAGGACTCCATAGCCTTGTTCTTCATCCCTGCGGTGAACTGTCTCCATTATCTCTTCGCAGCATGTGTTAGCTCCAATGATTGTGATCTGGGGCTTTCCCAGTTAATCACACTTTCAGATGGTAACCCACTTTCCCCACTGCCTTTCTGTCTGATTCTCAAATGTATCCACGATCCCTTAACTGTTCCCCTTCTCATCACAGTGATTTGGGGTTGGAGGAGAGAGGCAGTGGTGTTCCCACCATCCCTATTTTCATCATTTTATTCTAGTGTCTCATGGAATTATAGAGACATGGGAGTGATTACTGAGTACAAGCTGTGTAGAATGAGGGCCTGGTAACCTCTGTACATCCTCACCTCTATTTCTCAAGTTTCTCTCTAATCTGTCTTGGTTCATTTAGAGTGGGGACGGTGAAATCACAGCCTACTAGGAGGTCACACCAACCAAACTTTTAGTTAGGGCCCATTGACTGTTCCTTAGAACCTAAGGGCTATAGATGAAAACTGGGGGATTTGGAAAAACTCATTCATTCATTCATTACAATTTTGGAATGTTTGCTTTGGTCCAGAAATGATATAAGGGGCTGGAAATCCAAAGATGATTAAGAAATAGTCCCTGCTCTCACAGAGCGCTCAGCTTGTAGGGCAGGCGACAGCTGAGCAAGCCTGCCATACGAGAAGGGTATGGTAAAGACCTCAATGGGAATGGTTTTTGGAGCCCCTGCAGGCACAGAGAAGGAGACTTTAGCCCAGAATGTGTGTGTAGGGCGGTAGGCGGGGGGACTGTAAAAACTTTTAGAAGAGATAATGTCAGAACTGGTTCTTAAAAGTCACTGTGGGTGGAGTGAGAGATGGGCTGGGTGTAGAAAGGGGAGAGAGAGAGATGTGTGCAAAACTTGTGAGCGCAGAGTGTGCTTAGCAAACTGCAAATAGTTCTGAAAAAAAGGAGATTAGGGTTTGTGGGGGCTGTTGTGGGGTATGGTTGAAGTGAGATAAAGCTGTGGTGAGTGGAGCTTGGTTAGTTTTATGTCATGTAAGGACATGGACTTTATCTTGCAGATAATGGGGAATCTTTGAAGGGTTTGAAGAGGGGGAGTTATGTAATGGGCTCTGCATTGCAGGAGGGTCGTTCTGGTTAGGAATTCGTGGTTCCTTTATCTACATTAATAAACACGAAATTGTCCGGGACCGGGTCATCCTGATGTGACCAAGACTTGGTTTGCAAAACGTGATTGTTTGTGGAGCCTGGCACAGTGACCACATCATCACCACCCTCTAAAGCCCGCTTTGATTCCTGTTTTTTAAACAGAATATTGGGACAGGAAGCGTCTGGGAGTTTCCATTTATGTAGCGGAAGTCCAGGGCAGACCTAGAAAGCAGAAGTTCCTGTCCATTAGTCAAAGGTTCGGAACAAAGAAGGACACTTTGTTTTTAAAATAGAACTGATGATTTCGATTGTTTAAGTGGCGTGTGATGGAGGAAGTCACAAGACATTCTCCTTTCCTGCTTCCTCAGCGTGATGCTCAGCTAACTCTTGAGGAAATATGGAAATTATTTTAACTCAGTCCAATGTAGAGAAAACAAGCTGTGAAGTAAAAAACAGATAAGTAAATACATTTTTTTTTTGTTTGAAGAAATGTATTTAAATCACCCAGGAATCTATTTCTAAGACAAGTCCCTATAGCTAGGACTTTGCTGGCTGTATAGAATTGATACAGAAAAGATCTTTGAATTCTGCCTTTCTACCACCTCCCCCCTTCTTAAATCATAAAAACCAAACATAGGTTTGGTTGTTTTTCATATTTGACAGTGCTGTGTTTCCAGTATCTCGGTGCATTCTCATACATCCCTGCCAGACAGATTTGGAAGTACTCTTCTCGCACCTGGGGGAACTCAGTGCCTCAGTCAGGGCAGCTAGAGATGTGGCTCAGGTCCTCTGGAGACCAGTGATGGGATCAAGAAGAGAATCAACACCTGTGAATCCTTTTTCTACCCCACCCCATATTCTCAGCTCCTTTCCAGCAAAGGTTCTTTTTCTTAACTGTGGCCTTTCACCACATAGCTATTTTGGGGCACAGTATTTCTTCATTTCTTGGCTTCATGCTGAGAACCCAGTCTTTATTTTAGTCCTTCATTTGTTCCCTTCAAAACATTTGTTCAACTGGCAAACATTTTATTTGATCATCATTATGTGTACACACTTGTCTGTTTCTGTGAAACTCCAAGCTCTCTAAGGCCTGGGTCTTGCCTGGGACTGGGATCTTGCAAGGCCTCCTTTTTCGGTATGCCTCTTTCTCAATTCTTTCTATCCAAAACATGGGAACCAAATAGGCCCAGATGTTGAGGGACAGTTGTAAATACTTGTTTTTTGAATAAGTGAATTAACTATATTTAAAACCCTGAGCAGAAGATAGATTTTATCTCATCCTTCAAATTTCCTCCTCTTTCAAGGCTGCACAGAATCTTGCATTCCCATTCTGCCCTCTCTCACAGTTACTAACTTGCTTGCAATCACCATCTCTAAACCAAGAGCTCTTACCTGCTTTTCACTTCAGTCTAAGACTTTTAATTGCTAACACCCTACTGTGATAGACACTCTCGAAAAATAGAGCAGATAGTACTTAGGGGATCATTAACAACCAGACACCTGCTACACTATCACTGGCGTTGCATCAGCATCAACCATTGCTTTTAGTGTTAGAGATCCGCATCATTAAGGTTTTTCTTTACTGCATTGGACATTTGTGATGGAATCTGATAGAATTTGTTTCCTATAACTAAGACGAGCCTCGAGTTTTGACTGGCCTTTGTTTTCTTTAATGGGTTTGTAGAGTTTTGTTTTTTTGTTTCTTGTTTTTTGGTGAGGAAGATTGGCCCTGAGCTAACACCTGTTGCCAATCTTCCTCTTTTTGCTTGAGGAAGAGTGGCCCTGACCTAACATCTGTGCACATCTTCCTCTGTTTTATACGTGGGTTGCTGCCACAGCATGGCTTGATGAGTGGTGTGTAGGTCTGCACGCAGGAACCAAACCCACGAACCCTAGGCCACTGAAATGGAGCATGCCGAACTTAACCACTATGGCCACCGGGCTGGCCCTGTAGAGTTATTTTTAGTGAAGGGCTCTGAGCTGAACTGTCGCTTTCCTTTTTGTCTTTTTTTTTTTATTGAGTTAATGATAGGTTACAATCTTGTGAAATTTCAGTTGTACATTAATGTTTGTCATTCGTCTTGTAGGTGCGCCACTTCACCCTTTGTGCCCACCCCCCATCCCACCTTTCCCCTCGTAGACACTAATCTGTTCTCTTTGTCCACATTTTTAAATTCCTCATATGAGTGGAGTCATACAGAGATTATCCTTCTCTAACTGACTTATTTCACTTAACGTAATTCCCTCAAGGTCCATCCATGTTATTGCAAATGGAATGATTTTGTTCTGTTTTGCAGCTGAGTAGTATTCCATTGTATATATGTACCACATCTTCTTTATCCAATCATCTGTTGATGGGCACTTAGGTTGCTTCCATGTCTTGGCTATTGTAAATAATGCTGCAATGAACATTGGGGTGCATAGGACTTTTGGAATTGTGACTTCAAGCTCTTTGGATAGATACCCAGTAGTGGAATGGCTGGATCGTATGGTAGTTCTATTGTTAATTTTTTGAGGAATCTCCATACTGTTTTCCATAGTGGCTGCACCAGTTTGCATTCCCACCAGCAGTGTATGAGGGTTCCTTTTTCTCCACAACCTCTCCAACATTTGTTACTATTAGTTTTAGATATTTTTGTCATTCTAATGGGTGTAAGGTGATATGTTAGTGTAGTTTTGATTTGCATTTCCCTGATGATCAGCGAAGATGAGCATCTTTTCATGTGCCTATTGGCCATTTGTATATCTTCTTTGCAGAAATGTCTGTTCATGTCTCCAGCCCATTTTTTGATTGGGTTGTTTGATTTTTGTTGTTGAGTTGTGAGAGTTCTTTATATATTATGGATATTAAGCCTTTGTCAGATATATGACTTGCAAATATTTTTTCCCAGTTAGTGGGTTGTTTTTTTGTTTCAATCCTGTTTTCATTTGCCTTGAAGAAGCTCTTTAGGCTGATGAAGTCCCATTTGTTTATTCTTTCTATTGTTTCCCTTCTCTGAGAAGACATGGTATCCGAAAAGATCCTTTTAATACTGATGTCAAAGAGTGTACTGCCTACGTTTTCTTCTAGAAGTCTTATGGTTTCAGGTCTCACCTTTAGGTCTTTGATCCATTTTGGGTTTATTTTGGTGAATGGTGAAAAAGAATGGTCAATTTTCATTCTTTTACATATGGCTTTCCAGTTTTCCCAGCACCATTTGTTGAAAAGACTTTCTTTTCTCCATTGTATGCCCTCAGCTCCTTTGTTGAAGATAAGCTGTCCATAGATGTGTGGTTTTATTTCTGGGCTTTCAATTCTGTTCCATTGATCTGTGCACCTGTTTTTGTACCAGTACCATGCTGTTTTGATTACTGTACCTTTGTAGTATGTTCTGAGGTCAGGGATTGTGATGCCTCTCATTTTGTTCTTTTTTCTCAGGGTTGCTTTAGCAATTTGGGGTCTTTTGTTGCCCCATATGAATTTTAGGATTCTTTGTTCTAATTCTGTAAAGAATGTCATTGGGATTCTGATTGGGATAGCGTCGAATCTGTAGATTGCTTTAGGTAGAATGGACATCTTAACTATGTTTATTCTTCCAGTCCATGTACATGGAATGTCTTTCCATCTCCTTATGTCGTCATACAATTCTCTCAGAAAGGCCTTGTAATTTTCATTATATAGGTCCTTCACTTCCTTAGTTAAATTTACCCCGAGGTATTTTGTTCTTTTTGTTGCGATTGTGAATGGTATTGTGTTCTTGATTTCTTTTTCTGTTAGTTTGTTATTAGAATATAGAAATGCTACTGATTTATGCAAATTGATTTTATACCCTGAAACTTTGCTGTAGTTGTTGATTACTTCTAAGAGTTTTCCAATGGATTCTTTGGGGTTTTCTATATATAAGATCATGTCGTCTGCATACAGCGAGAGTTTCACTTCTTCCCTCCCTATTTGGATTCCTTTTATTCCTTTTACTTGCCTGATTGCTCTGGTCAGGACCTCCAGTACTATGTTAAATAAGAGTGGTGATAGAGGGCATCCTTGTCTCTTTCCTGTTTTCAGGGGGATGGCACTTAGTTTTTGCCCATTGAGTATGATGTTGGCTGTGGGTTTCCTTTTTGTTTTGTTCACAAGAAATCTTGGAACTTGGCCCATGTGATAGGACTTTTGATTTCAGAGCTCAGGATGTTTTTACTTATTTTTGCTCAGTGACAAATGCAGACAGACACTCACAACTTCACCCAAAATGCTTAGCATTCACCTATAGTTCAACAAAACCAGTCAGCCAGCATTCAAAGTGAAAGGCATTTAATAAATTCAGGCAAAGGAGATTGTGCATAGCATTCATTCTTAGTGAATTTTCATGTTCATCTTCTCCAAAGAGTATCTTCTTGGTGCTTCTGAATAAAGAATGACTTGGGAGAACATCAAAATATAGGCGAAATATTCAGATTTTGGAAAAAAAAAGTTTTACTGGCAAATGTCCTTTTTAAAGACAGCTGTATAACATTTAATTCACACGAACACCCACGTATCTTTTAAAACCTGCTTTCTCACTACTCTGACAGTTAGAATTTTATCTCTTCACTGTTAAGATTTCTCTCGAGAGTACAGTACTGCATCATTTTGACAACCCTGAATGCAAAGAGATGAATGCCTCTCATCTCTGAAACACTTCAGGGTAAGTTGCTTTAACCAGTTTCCTGTTTTCAGAGCTATTTTTCTGTCATCCTTTCGGATCTATCAAAGTTCATTTAATTCTTTTAACAGCCATATTTTCTAAAAAGTGGAATTCTCCTCACAGAAGTGCTCATAACTCTGAGATCTGGAGCCATACTGACTACTATTATTATCTCAGGAGCCATATGGGCTGATACACAGCAAGAAGACCTGTGCGTCAAAAGGACCCACAGCCACTCTCGGCTCAGCCTGACAATTGCTGCTCACCCTGCTTTCTAGAAATCCCCCTCTCCTGCAGTGCACTGAGACCCAGCAGGGTAGGACAAAACGTCTTTAGGTGACAGTCAGCATTCAAAATATTTTGCTGAGGGAGCATGGATGGATGTGGAGAAAAACACAGAATATTAATTGAAAGCCAATTATTCCTATCAACTGAAAGCTTCCTTTGACAGTTTGAGAATAACTTTTTAAATAATAGTATAGAAAATGTATCCTGCAAAATGTGACGATCTAAGGTAGAGAAATGGTAAATGAAATACAGTATACTCATAGACAAGATCAGGGGTTGATAACTACAGTTTATGGGCCAAAGATGGCCCACTGCCTGTTTCTGTGTGGTCTGTGAACTGCAAAAGGTTTTTCCAATTTTAAATCGTTGAGAAAAGTCAAAAGAATAATCATATTACTATGACACGTAAAAATTATATGAAGTGCAAATTTCGGTGTCCCTAATAAAGTTTTAATGAAACACAGTCATGGCCATTTGTTGACTTATTGTCTTTAACTGCTTTCATGCTACAACAGAGTTGAGCACTTGCTGGTTGAATAGTTGTGGTGGAGGCCACATGGCTCTCCAAGCCTAAAATATTTACTATCTGCCGTTCACAAAGACCACCAGGCTAAATGATTATATCACAGTTAAGGCAACGCTATTTACAAATAATAAGAGAAATGTTTATGATATAATATTTTGTGAAATAATTATGATAAACTGTACATACAAGATGATCCCAAGTAGCTTATTTATTTTTGTGTGATTTTTGCTTCTTTCCTCTGGTGGAAATGTAACTTACATGAAAGCAAAAATACCAAAAAGCGTTAATTAATTAATTTAGTTTCAGGTCTAAAATAGTGCTTGGCATATGGTAGATGTTTAATAAACAAATAAAGGCCTGTTGAAGACTGATGAATTATTTGATTGTATAATGTATATATGTAATAGTAGTCAGAGCAAAGCCTTTGTGGAATGTGCATGTATGTCAGGCACCAGGTTGAGAACTCTAAGGGCATGATCCTATTTAATCCCAACAAAGTCCACTTGGAAGATGCATTATCACACCCATTTTGCAGAAGACAAAAACAAGGAGAGGTTGCATAACTTGTCTAATGTTATAAAGCTAAGAAGTAATGTGACCACAATTCAAAAGGTCTGTTGGATTCCAGAGTCTGAGCTCTAACCATAAGCTGTACTCCTTGAATTTCTTAAAAACAATTTACATTTTCAGGTGAGAAAGGAAGGGATGGGAAAATACCAGAGGTAAATATACAAAGAACAGAACCAATTACTGGGAGATGAGATTATGGGTGATTTTTGTTTTCTTAGCTCTACATCTTAATGTTTTTCCACATTTCCTAAAATGAGTAGATTTACTTTTAATTACTTTTAAAATAAGAAACAAATGTTTCTCAAGGAAAGGAATAACAGCCAGAAGGTTGTTAGCTGTTGAATTGTTTATGTAGATCATTTCCTTGTTTCTCTGAGGGCCTTTTGTGAATTGCTGAGGAAACTGCTGGCCTGTCTGTCTCCGGGATTGATTTGTGTTGTTGAAGTTCGGTGTTAGGTTTCAACTCCCTTTGAATACTTTCTAGCCCTGAGAATGCACACTGCTCTCTGTGTATAACTTTGGTCCAAATACACTGACAGACAGAGCTTGTTGGTGTTTATCTTTAGAAGTCTGAACTACATGTCTTCGAAAGCTGTGAAGCTGTGTTGTGTCTCCTACTCGCATTTGGTTACACTGGTCTATGCATGTCTCCCACTGCTTGATGGACTTTGACCTGGAATTTATTATTATTATTATTTTAATTGGCATAGTATTTGGAAGACATACATTTAAAATTATATTTATCTTATAGCTAAGAAGACAATTGGATCCAAGCAGCCTCAAGTCATTTAGTAACGTAAAAGGAAATAAAAAGGAGGGAGATAATATTAAAAATGAAGTTCTTTAGTTATAGTTCAGGTTTCTTTCTCTTTTTTCTCTCAATTGTACGTCAATGACTGTGGCATATTTTCCACAATCTAAAGGACTTTCCACATGCCCTGGCCTAAATTGCAAGGCGAAAAGTAGAAAGATTTTTCTTTTGGACAAAACTGGAATGCAGGTGATTAGATTGATTAAGTGAATACTATTAAAATTATTGAGATCACTGTAACCAAATTCAAGAGTGGTTAGAGAAGGTGATGGTTTCCTGCACTAAGGACCAGAGATAAGACTCTGCAAGAAGGCAAACACGCAAGGTGGTAAAATAAAAGTCTTTAACAAAAAGGAATTCAGTTATAGATTGAAAACCTCTCAGGTTATTTAAAAGGGCTTTAAAAAATTCCTGTGATGTGTCTAGACATTCCAGTCATAATTTCAGAGGCTTCTATTGTCCAGGCCTGTTAAGAATGAGGTAAGTGGGCTTTTTCAGATCTTTGTGATATAGTTGTTTTTTTTTTCAAGAGCATCATTCTGGTTTTTGAGTTATAAGCAAAGCTGCTCAGCATCATCTCTCAGTGACATTGGCAGAAATGAGAGCTTGGAAATGATATCATTGGTTTTAAGCTTAAAGTGTCATTTAATGTACCACATCATGATCTTCCCTGTTTAAGATGATTTCACTCGGGCTCATCATTTTTTATACAGTTTAGCAATGAAATTTCTAAACTATCAAGAGTGAGACGAAAGCAATTAGAGTGACAGATTTTTGAAAAATCACCTATGCACATGCAATTGAAGAAATGACATTTGCTTAAATACACTTTTTGAAGTTATATGTGAGTAAATGATCCGATGCCAAGAGCACCATTGTTTCTATCAGAAAAGAAAAAAAACCTCTTGCTTCTTTTTTCTTTCTTTGGAGATTATAGTGAGTGGTGTGAACCATACAATTTCACTTTTAAATTTGCGACTTCTAAAAATTCTTTTCCTTCCTACATCATAAAGTGGCCTCAGAAAATCAGACAGTTGTTATTACAAATAGAGAGCAGCTCTACTCAGACATTGAATAGACAATTATAAATGTCTGGATTCTTTCCTTTTTTGTGGTAGCTGCTTTTAGATGTGGGATAAAACCACATTAACCAGAAGGACGTGGTTATTGGCCTATTCCTGCCACATCTATAAAGTGTCTTGTTTAAAATAATTTTTCTTTCATCGTCTAACAATGACTTTCCGTTTTATGAGACTTCTATCAGGAAGCATCATTGAGGTATAAAAACATTAAAACTTCAAAAGACAAAGGGACCGTAAAATATCATCTAATCAAACTCTCACATTTGACAGGTGAGAGAATGAAGCTGTGGAAGAGTAAATGACTGATCAAGGGCGCACACTCAGTCAATAGCAGGCTAAAAGCATGTTTGTTTTTCGGATTTCGTAGATGGCCGCCCATGTCCTGTCATTCTCTGGGACTCGTCTTTATCTCCAACAAGTAATGAGACCCACTCTTCTATTAAGCTCACCTGGGGAACTTATCAGCAGTTACTGAAACAGAAGTGCTGGCAGAATGGCCGAGTACCCAAACCCGAATGGGGTTGTACTGAAATACATCACCATGAGTGGTCCAAGATGGCACTCTTTGATTTTTTGTTACAGGTAAGTTTACCAAATCAAGTAAGTGATTATCTAAGACTGACAATGAATTATATAAGTCTGACCCTAAGGAATTTTCTGTACCTTGAGTTTTTGTGAAGCCAGAGTTTAAGTTCTATAATGCTGTATTTGGCAAATATGGTACCACATTACAAAATTTTATATCCTTTTGGGAAATATTCAGAAATATCCCTCAGCCTTTTTATCAATTTCAGAAGAAGCGATTCTTCGGTGCTTTAATCCCACTCATCATAGATACAATTTATTGAGATAACCCATCAACAACTCTTCAAGGTGGATAGTCTTACCCCATTTGGGAGGTGAGTAAATTGAAGTTTGGTGGGGTTAAGGATCTCACCCAAATTCTTACAACTACTAAAAGCTGGAACTAGGATTCCCTGGGATCTATTGATGGTTAGAGTTTGTCTTCCTTCTGATCATTCCACACTGTGTTTCAATGGTCACTTGGCCGTATAGCTTACAGACACCATTCCCCTTGTTTTATTTCCAGTATTTTTTTGGAAATATTTCCTTAAGATTAGATATTTGGGAATAATAAATGTAGACCATCTACATAATTGAGTGACTTGACATTTTATAGGTTTCTTGTAACTCTTAGCTCCTTTTGATAAAGATCTCATGACTCTCTTCAGCCTCTCATTCTGATTACTGCCTTCCCCTTCCTCCATTTTAGAAAAACTGGTCTTCTGTTGTTGTTGTATTGTTAATTAGTATTTTGTGGAAATTTGGGACTATCTTAGGACATTCGCAAAACATTCTCCTCTTGCTAATTCTTTTTTTGTATGTGACATTTCAAGAAGGAACTAGAGAGGAACAAAAATGTAGAAAGAAAACTAGTTTAGTCTAGAGTCACAGTCTAGGAATTAGGAACTTTTAAGAAGGACAGAATGATTTATGATGTCAGTGCTGCAGAGCCACCAGTGAGAACTGAGCTGGAGAGCAGGCCATTTGGTTTGGCAAGAAGGCAGTAAAGAGTCACCAAATACTATTGAAGAGTCCAGCTATGAGGCTCAGGCTTCTTTTAAGCGTTGCATATGTATTATCTCATTATTCCATTAATTAACATACTAACTCTGTGACATAAGCACCTTCTCCTCATTTTACAGGTAGGGAAACTGAGGCATAAAGAGGCTATTATCAAGAACTGTGAAAGTTCTGAGATCTTACTCTTCTTTCAAGGTAGCAAGTTAGCCAGCCACATGTTCATAGATACTAGCAGAATGAAAGACTCCTGGGTCAGAGACAAGTGACTTCATTACTCACGGTACAGCAGGTAGCATGAGCTTCATATTCCTTAGCTTTTCAAGTTCCATTTCAATTCATTTCAATTTCTATTTCAATATACAAAGTGGCCCTGGAGAATGCTACATATAGTGGGTTTGTGTCACTGCCGAGGAACTCCAAGCTTGGGAAATCCCCAATCTGATAAGAGACTGCTAGCAAACCTGCCCAACGTTTGCCCCAGAAGAAGACATTATCTTTATTATCTTGGTCAGGAAACAAAGCTGCCTTCCACCCTAGAGGGAGACACTGTTTGTATCTTCCAAGGCTCTTTGTTATACTAAGGTCCTTGAAGAGATAGCACAGAACAAAACCTGATATAAGATGTGCAGAAATGCCTTGGAGAATTGTCTCTACCTAACTTGTTTGGTGTTATACAGCTAATAAGTTCCAAAATAGAGATTTCAGCATGTTTGGCTAACTCTGGATTCCATATTTTTAATCATTATTGAATAACAACTACCAAGTTATCCTTAGGTTAATGAAAGAAGTTGGTGTCATAAAATGTATTAGCAATAAAGTAGAGAATGGATAAAGATTTCTAGGGTTAAGTAGTAAAGGTACTCACTATGAGGCCAGATGTTTGGGGAGTGGTCAGCATGGATGTTGAAGTTCCTGAGGATGATGACTAGTGAGAAGATGGGGAGCAACCATGAACCTGGTAGTGAAGTCTATGAGAAAGATATGACCTTGAGTTTTTTAGCCGATGAACATAAGAGCTAACCTATAACTGAGAGGGCAAACCCTTTCAGAAATTGTCTCTAGTGATATTTGTTTTAATTATGGAATCTTCAACTAAATCTCAACCTACCCTCTGTCTTTATCATTCCCCTTTGTATTGAGGGGAGCTACAACTATCATTCAATCAGTGAAGATGTATTTATGCAATATCTGTGCATTATACTATAGAAAAAAAACATGGGGGTAGCAAAGTAGTATAAGGTAGTTGTCTCCACTGCCCACCCCAAGTTTGTTTTTTTTAAAATTATATTTATGTATTTATTTTAAAGAAGATTAGCCCTGAACTAACATCTGTGCCCATCCTCCTCAATTTTCTATGTGGAACACCTGCCACAGAATGGCTTGGTAAGTGATGTGTAGGTCCGTGCCTGGGATCCGAACTGGTGAACCCTGGGCCACCAAAGCAGAGACCATGAACTTAACTGCTATGCCACTGGGCCAGCCCAAGTTTGGTTTTTTTAAAAATTTATTTAGTTAGGAAAATATAGCGCATGAAACAAAAAGATAGATCCATGTAAGAATGGCTGGCTGAAATAATTTAAGTTCTTACTGTTATGAGGTCAAAAGAGGGAGAGCACTTTGCCATCAAGTAGATAGTGAAGGAGGAAGAGTTTGAGTAGGATTGTAGGCTGTAAATGATAGAGCGGATAGGGAAAAGCGTGAGGAAGAATACGGGGCTGTCAATCTTCATATGATATTTAGGGCATCCTAAATATACCATTTGTCTGAAGCACAGTTATTTAGGGGGGTAGTGATACTTCGTGCTATTGTTGAGAGGTACAATAGAACACGGAGGAAGAGAGCTGTTTTCACAAGATGTGTGTTCACTTTGTAACTTCTCTCTGTTCGTTACCCTGGCTGAGCAAGAGCAAATTCCAGCTGAGCCACCCTCTCCTTCTAAGTGCAACAGCAGCTTTTATCATCATTGCATCCATTGTCTGTGGTCTTGAGGACCAATCTGGGCACATGAAATCACTATTATAAATTTTCAACAAAGATAATATTTCAAATCGTTAAACTAAAACTGTAACAGTCATGTAACACTTGCTATCTGCCTGGCACTGTTCTAAGCACTTGATACTAAGCACTAAGATAAGTTATTTAATCCTCATGTCAACCATATGAAGGAGATATTCTTATTTCCATTTAGAGATGAGGAGATCAAGGCAACGAGAAATTAAGTAACTTGACCAGGATCACATAGCTGGAATGCAATAGAACTGGAGTCAAACTCAGGAGTTCTGGCTTAAGAGACTTCTGAGCAATGCTTCCTCCTATTCATTTTATGAGAGAATGGCACCATCATCATCCAATTTTCTAAGTCAAAAATTTGCGAATCATCTAGGTGCTTTGTGATACTTACCCTCCCATCCATACAGTGACAAAATCCTTGTTATCTCCCCGACCCATCTTCTTTAAGGTATAGCTTGTGCTCCTATCTTAGTTCAGGCTTTGTCATTTATTACCTGGATGACTCCCTCCAATCCACTCAAACTGTATGAGCCAAGATCACCTTTGGCTTGAGATATTGTGCATCAGTCTGCTGCTTACCTCTGCAGGAACTGATTCTAGGGGAGGTCGGTTCTATTTGTGGTCTACTCTCTTGCTCCTTCTGCCTGGGGAAGGGTTGAGGGGTTTCTCGTTCTTGATAATCCATGAGGGTGAGATCTCCGCAAGACTTTACTGGAACCTGTCCAAGTTATGACTCCAAGATTAGAGTTCCTCATTTTGGCTCTGGCTAAAGCACTGAATGTAAAAGTCAGAAATTAATCTGATTGTTAAGAGTCAATCTGGTTAGTATTTACCAAAGTATATCAATTGTATATACGAGGTTGGTGTTTTGAGAATGGAGTACCCTTTTCAGTCATCCAACACTTATTTACCTTCCATAGTGTAGTAGACAAAAGGCTAATTTCCCGTAGATGTTGCAGCATTTTACAATTTCAAGGTATGAAAGTGCCTATTTCCCTCTCTCTTGCCAACTTTTGGAAGTGGAAAACTAATTAATGTTTTTGCTGATTTTATGGAGAGTAACGGGGTTTTGTTTATATTTCCAGTTCTTTCATTATGAGTGAGCTTAAGGATATCATATTTTCAATTATTGATTATTTGTGTTTTATTTTCGGTGAATTGCCTGTTCAAATCATTGCCCCTTTTTATTGCATTTTGTATCCTTTTCCTTATTCTTATGTCAAAAACATTTTGTATATCATGAAAATTAACCTTTATCAATCCTATATGTCTCAAATATTTTTTCTTACTTTGTTGTTATTCTTTTGATTTTGCTCTTAGTAGATTTTACTATAGAGAAATTTTGTGGTTTTTTATAAGATCATATCTTTTTTGTGTGTATGTGAGGAAGATTGTTGTGGAGCAAACATCTGTTGCCAATCTTCCTCTTTTTGCTTGAGGAAGATTGTAACTGAGCTAACATCTGTGCCAATCTTCCTCTATTTTGTGTGGGATGCTGCCATAGCGTGGCTTGAGGAACAGTGTTAGGTCTGTGCCCAGCACCTGAACCTGCAAACCCCGGGCCACTGAAGCAGAGCCTGCAAACTTAACCACTATGCCTCCTGGCCAGACCCCTTTTTATAAGATCATATCTTTTTTTTAAAGATTGGCACCTGAGCTAACATCTGTTACCAATCCTTTTCTTCTTCTTCTTCTCCCCAAAGTCCCCCCAGTACATAGTTGTATATTCCAGTAGTAGGTCCTTCTAGTTGTGGCGTGTGGGATGCTGCCTCAGCATGGCCTGATGAGTGGTGCCATCTCCAAGCCCGGAATCCGAACCAGCGAAACCCTGGGCTGCTGAAATGGAGTGCACAAACTTAACCACTCAGCCCTGGGGCCGGCCCCTATAAGATCAGATATCAATGGATCTTTTTACTTGCTATATTTAACATCATACAATGTTTATAGAGAGATGTTTATTGAAAATGTTTATTGGACAAATAAATGAACAAACAGGCTATTTTTCATGAGTACCATATTAAATAATCTTTTATACAATAATCCTTTTCATCATTTATACTGAAATTTTTATTTTAAAGTCGAATATATGCCTTATTTGCAATGGTGTTTGGGAATGTCTTGGAATGTATTGGATGGATTTTGTGCACAATCTTAGAAAAGTTGTGCCTGAAGCGAGCTAAAATCACTTGCTCTATGATGCTACAGCAAGGGCAAGAGAATACAGAACCCAGTTGTTAATTTTCTGTACACAGCATTCTTTTTGTTCCACCCAATTAACAAATCTACATTCACAAAGACCATGCCATTTTACTGGGTCTGTAAAATGTGACAGAGGCACAAGTAACCTTTTATTCTTGAAGCGTGGGAGTATGAACTGCGTAGATAAAATTCACCTCCATTAGGATGACAAAGAGTAGTATTCTGGAGAGCATTTGAGTTTCCCAGATTTAGTCCAGTTTCTTTCAAAAGATTATATAAAATAGGAGGAGAAGATTTAGGATGTAGAAAACTTGCTTCTTGATCTCAGAGGTAGTCTGTGTGATGGTTAGGAGCTGAGATTCTGGAGCCAGCCTGCTAAATTTGAATCCCAACTGCCAATACTAATTTTTTGACATTGCAAAGTTCTTAACCTCCCTCTGCCTCAGTTTCCTCATCTGTAAAGTAGCAATAATAACATTGTTTATATAGAGGGCTCTTGAGAGGATTCAATACTTTTATACACTTAAAGGATTTAGAATAAAGCCTAGTATGTACTTAGTATTACATATTAATTAAGAAATTAATCATCCAGAAATAATAGTTGAGATAAGTATTAATATAAGAAGTAAAATATTTTATCATTTTTATTCATTAAACTGTAAGTCTTTCCCAAGTCATTTCATCTTTTCTACTCTTATGTGCTTTCATGTTTATATGATAGATCTTAGCCTATTGAGTTTTAATTGTTTTTGACTAGTCTGTCTTTTTTAATAAGCTTTGAATTTCTCAAGGGCGAGTCCCTGTCTTCTTTAACTTTGTAACCTTTCAATTAGCAGCAGAGTGTCTGAAAATGTCACAATTACTGAGGGTATTGTTTTTTGATCAAAGAAAACTACCCAGTTATATTAAAATATGATATCCAAAGTGTCAAATTAAAAATGTTAAAAGTGAAAGAAATAAAATATGCTTGCAATAAACAAAGTTTTGTTAAAGGAAGACAATTAGAAGTTTAAAGGAAATGAAAAATCAACTGAATAGAAAATATTTAATATTTTTACTATTTAATGGAGTTTTCTCTGCACTTATATTTTCTAAGAATAACTTTTTGTTTGATGAGAAATTAAGGAGGACATGATGGAGACCAACAGAGAGATGTCTTGGGAGATATTTGCTTCCATCATGAACAAGATAAGTTACACATATTTTTTCCACTTGCATTTTATAGACTTTTTTTGAGATCTTCTCTATTCCAGACATTTAGAAGGTTTAGTGCTGGTGATAAAAAGATGGATGAGACCATCTCTCTGCCCTCAAGAGTTACACAATCTAGAGCCAGCCCTGATGGTCTGGTGGTTAGGGTTTGGCACTCTCACTGCTTCGGTGGCCTGGGTTTGTTTTCTAGTATTGGAACCATACCACTCGTTTATCAGTTGCTGTACTGTGGTGGTGGCTCACATAGAAGAACTAGAAGGACTTGCAACTAAGATATACGACTATGCGCTGGGGCTTTGGGGAAAAACGAAAAAAGAAGTAAGATTGGGAACGGATGTTAGCTGAGGGAATATCTTTCCCTGCCAAAAAAACAAGAGTTACACAATCTTGTAGAAGAGACAGATAATCATATCAGAATACTTCAGGTGTCATAATTGAGTTAAGTTAAAATCCTATAGAAACAAATAAGATGCTATTAGTGCTGGTGGAATTGGAGGTAAGAATGTGGCCAGAGAATGTGACGTTTAGTCTAGAAACTGAGGAACCTGCAGAAATCAGGTGAGTACAAGAGCCAGGAAGAGAGCTTCAGAGAGAGGAATTCTATCCAAGGGCTGAAAGTGTGAAGAAGTTCAGAGTGGGAAAAATGATGCTTATGGACACTTCCTGTTCCACTGAGGTAGTTTTCTCCCAGATGGCTGTGAGTAATGAACTTAATGTTCATAAATTCAACAAGCAGCAACAATCTGAATTGGTAAGCCTTGTCTCCTGGAGTAGTCTCTCTTCAGTTAACTTTCCTAACTCTTACCTGGCTTCTAATGATCTAGTTCTTGAATATAGTGAATTTGATTAACAAATGTTAATCTTTGGCCTATTATCTCCTATTTTTCAATCTGTGCATCATTTTTTCCACTTAATGATGTGATATTAGTAAAAGTAAAAATTCCAACCAACTATCATCTAAATAAGAGGAAATACTACTTTTCACTAAAAGAATATTTGTTTCTGGAGGAATATTCTATCTGCTAGGCAAAGAAAGATTCTAACTGTGCCTCCATGATAGATTATAGGGGCCTTCCAAGCCTCCCCTCCTTTATTCCTGCTACTCAGTGATCAAGGGTCTCGCCTCCAACTTTTAGAGGTCACTGAGGAAAAACACAGGCAGGTGCTCTCACAGCAAGAGGCATAGCAATCCAGAGGACCGGATACTGGGATTTCAAATAGTTTGGGTCAGTTTTATTGTTTTGAAGGATTAGCATACTGCCAATCAAAATAGCCTCCAGCCATGTATTTATTGGTAAGTCCAAGAAAGCAAATGGCTTAGTTTCTTGTTCATTTGCTAGCAAACAACGAGTGATGATGTCAGATACTGTCTTGGCTTCAAGTAGCAAAGAAAGTCTAGGATTAGCTTTGAAAGTATTGGTTGGCATGCTGAATTATCTGGGATCTAGGGAGCAAAGATCGCCAAGAATCAGAGGGTTTAGAGAACAATATATTCCTACCTTTTATTGTTTGTTGAAAAATCTTCACAATTTCTTTTTATGGTGAGAATCATAGTGGTTCACTTGATTACAGAGAGTCACTTACTAAGGTAAAGGACACGGGGAGTGTCATGTGACATGCTAGGCATTAAAAATAACAAACTCCTAACTTCACAGTTATGACCATACTAAGCACTGAAATGTATTGTAGTTACTACGGAATTTTAATTGTATAAAACTAAGTTTGCCCTTTGTTATAAATGAAGTTCAGAAGTCTGACTGACAGTTTCAATTCTACATATGTTCATACTTTGTCACTAGGGGAAATTATTTTCGTCATTAATGATGCCACAATATGGGGCTTACCTTAAGGCCTCAGAAGATTTTCCAAATTATCTTGTGACACTACCGTGTTCTTCTTCTGAGTACTGCTTGCAACACATGACAAACTGACCAGAAAACTGGGTATTTATTGGGCACCTACAATGTCTTTATTGCTTTGTGTGTTTAGATGTGTCTTTACACATCTAACAAAAAGACAGGGGAACTGATGTAAAAGAAACATACGGATTGACTTCTGATATGAAAGAACACAGAGATTTTTGCAGAGAAAATGATATAAATGAAATGGATAAACCATGCCATGAAAGTATTTTTATTAAAGAAGGATTTGGGCTATCTTGATATTTCCAAGAAGACTTGGCTTCTATTTTTTATTCAATTATTTTATTATAAAACTTTAATATGGCTCTTTGTTTTTGTCATCACGATTGATGAGAGAGAACAAAGGACATCAGATTTATGCATAGGTAGCTAAATAATAATTTACTTTAAATAGCTAGCAAGTTGTCATTTCAGCCTTTCAGACTTGATGTCTAGAAGTAAATTTGTCGCATCACCCCCTGACAATTTGCCCTCTTGACTTACCTATTTCTGTTCATGACATTACTATTTTTAAAATCAGCCAGGTTTGAAATTTTCGAATCTTCCTTTGCTTAGTGCCTCATATTTGACTAGCACTAAACTCAGTAGCACTGACAATTCTCCACAATCACTCCAGGCATGTTTTCCTTTTCATTCCTATTAACGCTACACTAATCAGACTCTTATCAATATCCATCAAGATGTCATGTGACACTCCGAACTGGTTTTCTTGTCTTTAGTCTTCTCCAACTGCAGTTTATTGTGCAAATCATTGCTGAATGTATCTTTCCTGCTTCCCTTTTAATTGTGTTACTTCTTGCAGAAAAACTCTGAAGACTTCTATTTGATTGGAAAATGAATTTTAAATGACATAGTATATTAGAAAATTTATTGTGGAAAAGTTTAAACAGAACAGAAGTAGATAAAATATTATAATGAACCCTCATCCAAATATAATAATTAATCAACTCATGACCAGTCTTGTTTCATCTCTATTCCTATTTACTTCCTACGCCCATATTAATTTGAAGCAAATCTCAGACATCATATTCTTTCATCTATAAATATTTCAGTATGTATCACTAAAAGATAGAATACACAAGCACATAATCATTATCCCACCCAAAAGAAAAATTTGTAATAATTCCAGTCAAATATCCAGTCGTTGGTCAAATTTTTAATTGTCTCACAAATGTCTGCCTATTTATCATGTATCTATCTGTCTGTCTGCCTGTCATTTTTGCATAGATGGGGGAAACTGCAGGGACTACCTCCTGTTGTATTTGTTAACTACAGAGCTCTCAGTCTACAGAATTCAGGAAGCTAGTTGAGATTTTATCCTCAGATTTTTTTCCCCAAGGTCTTCATTCTTTTCATTGAGACATTAAAAAAAAATGCCGAAGAACAGAGACTAACGTAACAAATATCTTGTTGTCACCTTCTAGAATTATCTTGTCAATATTTCTTTTGCGTATTTGCTTTCAGTATTTACTTTAGAGATGTAAATACATTAAAAAGAAGTTAAAGTGGGGCCAGCCGGATGGAGCAGCGGTTAAGTTTGCACGTTCTGCTTCAGCAGCCCGGGGTCCACTGGTTCAGATCGTGGGCTTGGACCTATGCACCACTTATTAAGCCTTGCTCTGGCAGGCATCCCACATATAAAACAGAGGAAGATGGGCACGGATGTTAGCTCAGGGCCAATCTTCCTCAGCAAAAAGCGGAGGATTGGCAGCAGATGTTAGGTCAGTGCTAATCTTCCTCAAAAGAAAAAAAAAGTTAAAGTCCCTGTTGACCATCTCCTCATGTCCCTTACCTGCACTTTCTCCCAGAGGTGGTCACTCTGATGAGATTAGTATGCATCTTTTTAGCCAACTTAAAAATAATTTTACATGCATAATAAGTGAATATCTGTGTTTTTTTTTTAAACTTACATACTATAAATGCAATTGACCACATGCATTTTTCTGCAACTTGCTACTCCTGTTTTTAACAATTACTCCTACTTTTAACAATTAGAAAGAGGCAGGGTCTAACCAGGCTGTGGTTTTATGATGCCAGAAATAGGGGTGTACTGGGAGGTGGATATTAGGGTGGGTCTGTTCCTGAGAACATCGGTCTGCAAGGCAGCAGCCAAGAAATTTTCCCTAGATTGGAACCAGAGTCTTAATGTGACAAATACCACAGAACATTTATTTATTGCTTTTGGCCACTTTAACATCATATGAAAGGCTGTGCTTGGCATCGTAGGTGTTTTATTTAAATAGTTTGCTTTATAACCATTCATTCTAGTTTTCCTGTTAGCATAGCTTAGTACTTTTTATTTTACTTTATAAACAAAACCAGGAATTATGAGCATACAGGATAGTGTGGGATTTAACTAAATTCAACAAACTTGAACTGAGGAATTTCTATCTTCTGTCTAGACAATTCCTATCCAATCTGCGGGCCTCAGTCATCATTTGAGATTTTTGTCATTTGGCTCTTGAATCGGACGCAATGTCATTTCCATGCCTGGGAATTATTGTCCTCTTGTTTCTCAGTGCAGTTCTTTCCTAGCTGTCCTCTTGGTTGAGCCACACAAGGAATTCCACTTTGACTATTCATGACTAGCTCCTTTAGAATCAGCCGTTCCAAAAACAGTCTGGTCTAGGAAGTCTGTAAAATCTCTCCCTGCAGAAATTGACCTGCTGGATTGTACCTTCCCACTGAGAAGTTAAGCCTTCTCCAAAGCTCGGGGAGATTAGGACACAGACAGTAGAATTCTATTGGCCTATTCTTCAAAAGACAAATAGTTTCACTTTTTATGGCCCTGAAATGGAATGTACTTCTGCTGCTAAAGGTTCTCTACAAGAATATGACAGGATGGAGAAAGTATATACAAAAGTACTGACCTTTGAGTCTCTCTTTTGGGCTTTGACATCATTTCTCTAGTGGAGAAGTGACTTTTAGAGACCACATTCTCTCACTTCACAGAATTTAAGCTATTTGATTTTTCACAGAGGCAACTTTGAAGAGAAAGAGTTGTCTTGCTACACTGACCCTAGTTCATCACAGAGGCATGCTTTTAGCTACCTGGTCTCTACGGCAAGAACGTATTTCTCTGGATCCTGGCCTACTTCCTGTTAAGATTTCTCTGTGTCTCGAAGCATATCCCTCCTGTTAAGGAGCATACAGAGTCCTCAGATGTCTACTTCCAATTTAAAAGCCTTTTGAATTTCATATGTTCTTTCCACGTACTGTCTAGCATTTATTGTCAGAGATTTCTGACATTGATTATGCTAAAGCCCCATTTGCATAAAACATGGACTAGGAAGTTGGTTAACATGGGTCCTTAGGTCTTTGCTCTTGTTTCAGTCTAAATCAAAGGGAAAAATGTCTGATGAAATAAGTTATATTCCTAAACTTCATATTGCTAAGTGACAACCACTGAGCATTTCTGGGTCAATTCTAATTTAATTATTAATCAAAAGTGTAGTATTTAATTATACTATACATAAATAATTTATATATTATTTAATTATATATCACTTTTGCTTTTTTCAACCTTTGCTATGGAGTTTTTAGATGGTGCTGGAATGGATCAGTGCATACTTAGTATGATCCAACCCTAAATCTTGTTGTATACCTAGTTGGGCCAGAGAGGTCCAGGATTCGAGGCAGCCTGTGTAATTCCATAAATAACCTTTTGATTTTCAAAGATTGTTTAGTGCATTGTTTGAGCTAGCTTTTGAGATTGGCTCCCCCACTAATCCTACGGCCCTGAAACAAAGACAGTTTGAAACTAACCTTGAATAAGGTTGACTGAGGTTTGACTGAGGTTCAAACAGGAGGTCTAAGCATTGGACCTCTGGGTAAATCTGCCAGAAAGCCAATAAGAAAACCATGGAAAACTTAACACAGTAGTATTCCATAGGAACACCTGAGAAGGAAGGCAGATAGTCATCTGGCTCAATCATGTTTTTGTATGTAATTATTTTTCAAAGATTTATGGTTCATTTTGCCCAGTGATGTGAACTCAGAGAGGGTTAAGTGAGAGCTGGTTCATAAGGCCTCTTATTAGTTCCATGCTCTTCCCAACCATATTCAAGTTGCAATTTGTAGACACAAATAAATAAGAGAGATACAGAACTTCAAAAGATTATTACTATTTATGATCTAATTGATTGGAACTGTTTAGGGCAATGCCTTTTTTGTGGCCCTTTCAGGGGGTCCATGAGGTCAAAATTATTTCCTCAATAATACTGAGAGAGTTTTTGCTTTTTTCACTATGTTGCTATTTGCAATAGTGTGTGAAGCTGTTGGTGCCTCAGCATGAATCAAAGCTGGCACTAAATTGTACCAATAGTCTTGCTACTATTCATTGCCACTGTACTCACATGAAAAAAGCACATGGAAAAATGCCTGATTCACTTGAGAATGCTCTTGATAAAGCAAAAAAAATGATTAATTTTCTTAAGTGTCTACCTGTAAATATATATCTTTTTAACCTTATGTGTGACAAAATGGAAAGAATGCATAAAGAACTTCTATTGTGGGGCCGGCCCAGTGGCGCAGTGGTTAAGTTTGCACGTTCCACTTCTCGGTGGCCTGGCGTTCGCCAGTTTGGATCCCGGCTGCACACATGACACCCATTGGCAAAAGCCATGCTGTGGTAGGCATCCCACGTAGGAAGTAGAGGAAGATGGGCACGGATGTTAGCTCAGGGCCAGTCTTCCTCAGCAAAAAGAGGAGGATTGGCAGTAGATGTTAGCTCACAGCTAATCTTCCTCAAAAAAAAAAAAAAAAGGAAAGAATTTCGAATGCATTTCACACTTTAGTGCTTGTCTTGAGGAAAACTACTTATGCAATTGTTTGAAGTGTAAAGCAAACTAGCTGCTTTTTTCATTAAACTATTTTAACTTGAAAGAACAATTCTATTTCTCTTATTAGTTTTTAAGAAAGTTTAGCAATTTCTTTTAAAAATATGTTAACATGTAGTGAGTGTATCAGTATTACTTTTAAATGAATTAATATATAACTATTTACATTTTTTTTCAATTTTAGTTTCCACGTGGTAAAGAACTCACATAAATGAATACTTTTGGGAGGCTTCAATAATTTTAAGAGTGCCAACTGCTTCTGAAATAAGAAAGTGTGAGAACCGTGGCTCTAGGGTAATTTTTCTGAAATAAACTCCCCTTTGTATAGTACCTAGTAACTTCAAAGGTATTACATTTCTGTAATAATAAGATTCTGTGATTTGATTTTAAGATTCTGAGCTTTTCATAAGACAAAGGATAGGGGAAACCTTGGAGGTCTGGCCTATTAGAGGCCTTTTAGTAGTTAGCCCTCTGTATTAGACAGATTTCAATTGGTGAACTGAGAGGAGCTGGCATCCATTCCTTCGTTTCAACAAACATTTATTATGTTCTCTGTCAAATATGATATTGATCGATGTGGAAGATACACAGTGAATCATACTTAAAGGCGTTAGATTGTAGTCTCCGTGAAAGCAAGAATCTTATCTTTTCTATCTTAGGAGGCAGTGTGGTGAGTCGGACAGAAGTTGGTAGAAATCCACATTATTCCCTAGTTGTGCCTCCTGGGGCAGGTTATTTACCCTCTCTGAGTTTTTCCTTCATTTGCAATGTGGGAAAAACTGATTTGTATCCTTTTGGGTCGTTTTGATAATTGGAAACTTTATGATGTAAAGTGATTTAACAGTATCTTGGGATTTTGTATGCAAGCTGCATAAAGTACTTTATTCTATAGTAGTTTGCTAATCCAGGGAGCATAGAAACAAATCCATTTTCCAATAGGAAATTTTATATATACATGTAAAAATAATCTTTGAAAAAAGTTTATTTTAGTAAATTAGGATTTATGTATTTATTTTCTCTTTTTTTCCTTAGCTTTATTGAGGTATAATTGACAAAATGATTGTATATACTTAAAGTCTACAACATGATGATTTGATGTACATGTGCATCATGAAATATTTACCATAATCAAGCTAATTAACACATCCATCACCTCACATAGTTACTTGTGTGTGTGTGGTGAGAATGCTTAAGATCTACTCTGTTAGCAAATTTCAAATATATGATAAAGTATTATTAATTATAGTCTGATCCTTAGAACTTATTCATCCTGTAACTGAAAGTTCGTACCCTTGGACCAACGTCTGCCCATTTTCGCCACTCCCCAGCCCCTGACAACCACCATTCTACTCTCAAGAAGTATTTATTTTTAAATAATTACAAAATAATCAGTCTGTCAGAATTAATTAATTTTTTGTAAAGACAGCTGATTTACATTAGAAAAATGAGTTAAAATAGCTGTTAGATATGTTACATTAGGTTGTGTTAATCTTTGTTAAAGAACATAATACTCTTGTTAAAGATGGGAAGCAGACTTTATTTAGGACCGTCGTGATAGGTGTAGGGACCACTGCAATGGGATTTCACAGTGAGGGAGAGAGCTTGGGTTCAGCCCCTAGTGTAGCATGTGCCAGTGGGAATTTATAGCCAAGGTGCAGCATAGGGGTTGATGGATGGAAAATTACTAAGAGGAAACATCAAGGGTAAGGAGCATTCTGGGTAAACTGGCCTAACCAGATTCTTGCTGAAGACAGGCCAGGGTGATGAGACATCTCCTGGGGGATGGTGGCAGATGAGGAGCTTGATTAGATATGGAGAGTGATTAGTTATCAAAGATGTGGGGTTCTGGTTAAACTGACTTAGCAGGGTTCTTGCTAAAACTAGATTTTATAAGGAAGTGCGCAGATAGGCCTGGGAGAAGTTTCCGGAGCCTGATCAAGCAAAGAATCTTTGTCACCATAATCAGAATTGTGTTTTAGCAGTCAATTAATTTCTCTTTACTTATTTTTGTCAATTTTCTTATAATACTACATTATAGGAGAAAATACAATTGATAGCATTTCTATAGGAACACTAAAAATTAATATACAAGTCAAGCAAAGGAAAGGTTTTCAGTGACAATATTCCCTCAGATGTAAATGTACACAATTTTAAGCTTATTTACAACCCTATTTAATGTTAAATTGTTGAAAGTGGTGTTTTATTTTATTGAAAGCAAGCATTTAAAAAAATTTTACTTATACTGGTTATTTTATTCCTGCTTTAAATTTATTTGCTTAATATACATGCATTCTATAAATCAGAATGTCATAAAATGTAAAAATTCTTGCTTTTCTTAGTCTGAGTCCTCCTATAAAATCTTTACAGGAAGGTGGGTGTGCCTTTGGCAAAGTCTATTTTCATGCAGCTCTGCTTGTGCAAATTATAGAACGTGAATTTTCTTTCTCTAAAAATAGATTGTCACTTGCTTAGTGACTCTCTCTAGAGTCTTTCTGTGGCAGAATGATGATGACTTTTGGTACTTACTCAGAGGTACGGTATCTGGATTCTAAACATTGCATCTATAGAAATAGATCCAAATATATTTTAGCATTAAAATATTTTTACTTATACGTAAAGCAATATTGTTATGTCTTTATTTATGATTCAGAATTGTGGAAGAAACTAGAGATTCTGCATTGAGTTGGTTCCACTGATAGTTATTTTTAAATGTGGAATTTTGGAGTATCGATGGTGTGGATCAATGACTGCTCTTTACAGGGGTGGAGGCACAAGGGAGTCTGTGCCCATTGTTAGATGTATATGTTGCAAACTATTTTTACTTTTCTCGTTGTTCATCAAGTGCTCGGCTAGTCACATTTGCATGCATACTAATTTAACAGGCACCTGTTGCCATGGCAGCACAGCACAAAAATGAAATCTATTGTTTTATGAGGTGAGAATTCCCAAGTGATGCAGGCGCAGGCTGGTGAGAACACTTTTGCTTTCCCTTTGTATAGTTCCCTAGGTGAGAGGCTAGGTCTGTGTTAACAAGTACCATCAGGACTGTGGGATTTGTCTAAGGCTGTTCCCTATCATCTGGTCAACCTTCACATTCATTAGACTACAGAGATCCAGTCTAGCTCTACTGATAACATGGCAACCGTACACTGCTGTGCACTGTCCAAATTCATGTAAAGGATTTTCCAGTGTGAGTTATTAGCGATAAATAAATAAGTCCAGATATTTTTGTGTTTCTCTGTACCAAGGGTGGGGCCATTAATAGTAGCAATTCTCACTGTCTTTTTGCCTTTTTGAAATAAAATAATTGCTGAAAATGGGACCTTTTTTTCCTATGCATTTTCTAAAAATGAATAAGATGTCCAATGAGATAACTGGGATTCAGAGGAATCTTCCAGAAAACTGCTAATTATAGGAAAGAATGTCCTATTGTTATTTTTGTCACATCTGTTTGTTGTGTATTTATTAAATGCCTATTACGACCAAGGTGTTATGGCAGGCTCTTTGTGAGACATAAGAGTTCATGGTCCGTGGTTAGTGAAATTAAACCCACATAAAGAAGCCAACCAACAGCAAATGAGAAGCACAGGCAATTCCATTGTTTGTTCCCTTCCTATTTTTTTTTCCACTCCATTCACTAGGTGCTACTTTAAAAAGACTCATGTTTTGCTATACCACCATTATTTTGCTTATTTGATTCTTCGAACAGAAGACAGTGTTGTGGAGGAGCATTGTAAATAGCCCAATACGAAGTGAAAAGCAGCTTTCAGCAGAGTTCCTTCAATAATAAACATTTATCAAGTGCTTACTATGTGCCGGGCATTGGATAAGTTACTCCGATGAATTGTTCAGTTCCACTCATTACATGTTTTATTGCACAATTTAAACTTTCTCTCTAAAAATGCAATTTTCTTTGTAAAGGTGCAGTTTTTAAATGATAAAAACAAATAGCTTGAAAAAAGATGGTGAAAATCTTAAGATATTGACTTACCAAACCAGAAACATACATACACACACACGCACACTCACTCACTCAGACACTTAAAGAGGTGCAGGGAAACAGAGGTAGGAAAGTATAGAGTTATGTAATTTAACTAAAAGAAATGAGGAAATTGTTTGGATAAGGGAATTTCGAATCTATGTTAGAAAGAACACCTTCATTTGACTCTCTTCGTCTTCCAAGTACATTCTGCCTTGGCTCCCTTCCGTTTTTGTTCTTTGAACATTTCACCCGATGTCCCGCTTCCTTGCCTTTTGCCATACTTCCAGCTCTACATGAGAAGATGGTAGTGAACGTTGCAGACTTTCTAGCTTTCCCTTCTAGGTATAATACTCACATTCACCCTTTGCTCTGACAACCTGCCTTCACGCTCCCCTCCCATCGATGGTGCAGTCTTGGGCCGTGCTACTCAAAGCGCAGCTCCAGGGCCCATGCTAATTCATACCGCGTGAAGTACGAAAATTGCAAATAAGCATTTAAAAACTTTGATAGCAATTTGGTAATTTGTCTATTGAATCTAACAAAATATTTGACTGGTATTTTGTATTTTTAAAAATTTCATTTCTTTAGTAATAAATTATCTTATTCATTTATTTATTTTGACAAAGCAACAGATCACATGGGTTGTGGGGCCGGAGGAGAGACAAAACAAAAACACCTGGTCTTTCACTACAGACAGTTTGAGAAGCCTTGGTCTAAGATACTTTCAGTTTCTCTAAAGATATCTCTGATTTTCTACCTTCATACCTTTCCCTATTTTTTAGCTAATACTGCTTGTCTCTTAAAACCCAACCGTAGGGGTTGGACCAGTGGCGCACTGGTTAAATTTGCACATTCTGCATCAGCAGTCTGTGCTTCGCCTGTTCGGATCCCAGGTGCGGACATGGCACCACTTTGTAAGCCATGCTGTGGCAGGCGTCCCACATATAAAGTAGAGGAAGATGGGCACGGATGTTAGCTCAGGGCCAGTCTTCCTCAGCAAAAAGCGGAGGATTGGCAGCAGATGTTAGCTCAGGGCTAATCTTCCTCAAAAAACAAAAAACAAAAAACAAAAAACCCAACTGTAATATCTTCTCCTTCTTGAGTTTTTCCCTGAACTCCTCCACTGAAGTTCTTTGTATTTCTGTTGAAACGAATGTTTATGGAACCTGGTATCATTTAACATTCTACACAAATGCACCTGCTTTTTTTATAGTACCACCTTGGAGGCTGTTCCCGAGAGACATAGTCAGGATGGATAAGAGCATGGACTTGAAGTCATAGACATCTGGTTTAGAATCCTGAGTTCTGTCATTTATGAGCCGAGGGAACTTGGGTCAGTCAACTAGCTTCTTTGTGCCTCAGATTCCTCATTTGCCAAATGGAACTATTGGTAGCACCTATCTTTTCACATTGCTATGAGGATTAAATGAAATAATATGTGTAAAGTATTAAGAGTACAGTTCCTGGCACATAGTAAATAATCAATGAGTGCTATTATGTTCTTCATTATGAATATTAGCAGCACTTTTAGAATATTTTTTATTGCCTTTATTCAGGCGTTGCCTGAAATTAGTAATTCAATCACATTGTTTTGAGGAAAAAGGAGATATAAAGAAACTACTACAATTGCTTTGATAGATTCACTTTTTGAGGACACAGCTAGAATGGGTGTTGTACAAAAGAGTGAAAAGTCATGGGATTTCTGTCAGTTTCTAATGGGCTTTGGAGAGCTGGTCAGTGCAGCAGAAGCATCCTTGTTTGGGCTTTGTGAACATAACTTGAGTCACTCCTAAGACGCTTTTTCCTACGGGCAAAACTCACACTACAAAAAGGAAAATGGAATTTTAAAAAATACTTTAGAAGAAGGCAATATATCTAAAAATATCCCCACCACCAAAAAAATTTGGCTGGAACACCTGGATTTTTCTGAGTTTAATTTTAGTTAGGTAAACATTGAAAAGATATATTTTCCTAAAAGAGAAAAGAGTAATCTTATGGAAAATGATCGTTGGCAGTAATTTTCAGATTCAGATCAGTTTTGCAAAAGATTTTCCTTGTTTTGAGGAGTGAGAGATGTGAATTTGAACAAGCTGCAATAATGATGATCAACACTTATAATCATTTAACTGACAAAATTTACCCTCAAGTAATCTTTGTAGGATAATTATCTAAGAACATAGACACATAGATGTGAACTACAGTGCTTAATCATGTGATAGGTAAATGAAACGACTGTTTTAATATGCACTAAACAAGCATGTTAAAACCATGTTATGGATTCATAGCTATCTAGGATATGCTTTCTTAGGCTTTGAAAAATAGGTAAACTCTCTTAAAAGTAAGCAGAAGTATATTCAATGTAACTAAATTAAATGACAAAGAGAATGGTGCTGCATTTAAGGGAGTGGATTATGGTTTTGCAGTCAAATTATTTTTGGTATATTGAATGTGAATTCAAAAGGAAGACTGTAAACGAAATTCTGAGAAGAGCTAGGGAACAAGATTTAAGAGCTATTTAAGCCCTTGCTGGACAAGGGCAATAATGCAAAGACATAATTTACTGTAGTGGGAGAATAAGAAAAACAAAATCAAACCCAGATTATTTGAGGCCTTACAATCTGATTCTATATCTATAGGTGTACACACACACACTCAACACATGTTAACATACCCACCAAGAACACGAAGAGATCAGAATAAAAGGAGTAGTAAAAATTTTCTGGAAGAGAAGTTGAGCTGAACACACACAGTCGTTTTCAATAATAAGGTCTGTTAGACTTGAATGGCACAGCAGTCTGTCGGGGAAGTGGTGAAATCATCACAGACTGTTGAGTGACTCAAAATTAGATCAGACAAAACACTTTAAAAATATACTGTAGGAAACAATCTTATGTTGGGAAGGCAATAAAAAGATGACCTAAATTGATCTTTTCTATCTTCAACTTTTAATGCTGGCTTGTAGTTTAAAAATAGAGAAGTAAAATATTTACAGAGACACTGAGGGTTAGGGCCTAAACTTCGAAGTGCTTATTATTTAACCTTACTGTATATGATACTCATGGCTTTATTGTAGAAACAACAGAAATGTAGCTATACGTCTTAGTCCTTTCCCCACTACTATGAAATCAACAATGAAGAAAGAGCTTAGGGTTCAGAGCTCTATTTCAGAAGTGGTTGGTAGATTTGTCCTTTAAAGTTAAGTTCTAAATGCATTTATGCAACATAATCGACCCTGATGTTGTAGTCACGTTAAATAGGATTTAGTTTGTTTCTCACATGTAATGTCGTTATAACTAGATATAAACATACAATGATGATGGAAAAATGATATAGAGATTCTTTGAGAATTATTAGCTGATGTGTATTAAAAAAGGGAGATTAGATGAGAAGCAGCTTCTAGAAGAGTTATTTTTTATGTTCTCCCTGACCCCTTGATCTTAATTTAAATAACTGGCAATCAGATGCAATCTCTTTATTTTGTTTGGTTTCTCTTATATTCAAAAGCAGTCAGAGTACTACATAAAATGAATGAAATCGTTTGAGAAAGGGCTCAATAAATTTTTCTAGTGTTTTCTAAGTTATGCTTTTTTCATTTAACCTACGGCGACTTACCTTTGGGAAACTTTGCTATCCTCATGTCAAACACATGCACTTTAACTAGCAGTGGGAACTTACCGTTGCCTGGAGTCAGCCTGTGTGACCTTTTGGATAAACCATTGGTTAGACTCATGGTTCCATGGATCAGCTGCCTGGAACCGATCCTGACGGAGGCCTCCCTTATCTGTTGATTGTTTCTAGACCAGCAGTGTACCCTCTGAGCTGTCCAAATACTTGGTGGTTCACTGACCTTCCCTACCTCATGTGACTGGTTTTACATAAAATTCATAGAAAATTGGCTTATGCTAACTTCTCTTATAATCCCGGCTTCTCAAAGTTTGCTATTTGATACAAAGTCCACTTATGTGCAGAAAACAGAGAGGAAGTTCATTTGCCCAGTTCTTAAAGTGTGCCGAGGTAGTAAGGCAAAATTAAATGACCACTTCCTTTTCTTCTGGAAATAGAGGTGGTGGGGATGTTCTGGCTATGGACCACATTTGCCTTGGTGCCTAGCTCACTGATAGGTGGTGGAGGATGTTCAAAAAACATTTGTTGAATGATTGATCATTTCAAAGTAGGGTAAATTTTGGTGGTACTATTTCTGTATTCCTTTATTAGCAACTGGCCCCCCAGAGTGGCTAGCCTCACAGGATTTGCAAAAACACAGGAAGAGGAGAAAGGATGGGAATGTAGTGCTAAAAGAATAAAAGTGACAGTCTGTGTCTAGCCATCTTTTGAATCATGATCATATTTACAATCTTCTACCAGCCTTAAACTATTTACATGACTTATTGAGGGGGGGGGGGGAATCATGGAATTTTGGAGACAAACGCAACTGTGTCTAAATCTTAACTTCGCTACTTACTAATATTCCACCCAGAGCAGATTATTTAATCTCTTTGATGCTCAGTTTTCCTTTATTAAAATGGAGAAATTACCTTTTGCCTTGGAAACTTGTTTGGAGGTAAATCACTTCATAACATGTGTATGTGTGTGTCCCAACAGTGGTAATAACAGTTTTCATTTTTTGAGTATCTTCTAGATGCCTGGGTCGGGGCTGGAGGGTATACAAACATTTTTGTTGATCTTCCCACTAGCCGTGCAAGGTGAATACTTTCATGCCCATTATGCAGGTAACTAAATTGAGAGCCAGCATTGTAAAGGAATCTACACAAGGTTGAAGAGCTAAGTGTGAAAATGGAGATTTGACCTTAAATTTGTCTAACTCCTGAGCCCAGGCTCTAATTTACCCTGATTAAAAAATTTTATTTCTTTCCTTGCCCAAAAGAAATGGAAATAACCCAGTTCTCTCATAATTAATCTCTGTTTAACTTCTTCTCTAGGGAGTAGCTCAATTCCCCATAATAAACCCCAATAGGACCAATAGTTTTGTTAATTCTGCTCACTTCTTTAGAATCTAGTTGTGGGCTCCATACAGCTAGTGTTTTTAGTTATCATTATTGGATCTCATAACTTTTCGATAGATTTGTTCTATGTTATTTCAGATTAGATATCATACTGAAATCCAGAGAAGTTAGGAGTTGCATAAACTTGTAGAACCACTGAGATAACTCAGGTTTTCGATAACTCAACCTGAGAAAACAAGATATAGCCTTCTGGATATGTAACAGCACAAGTTTTCTATCTTTTGTCATGAACAGAGTCAGAGATTCTTCTGGCCTGTATCTACACGTGATATCAGTGGGAACCTTGAATATTAAGGGTGGAGATGTCTTGCCTGGCTGATCTAACTTTGGACCTGTTAGCAGAAGGCTGGAAATGCTTAAAACCATAGCTGAGTCAGAAGGATGTGAACCTTGGACTTATTCTGACAGTTGCCTTTAATTAAATGAGCTTGGCCCTATTAGAGTCTGGCAAGTCAGCTATTTAAAAAGTGCTAGTTCTTTAGAAATCTTCTAACTTTCCCAAGTTTTGTTTTTACTCAGCATCTTGGATTTTGTTTTTGTTTTCCATTTTCAGATTTATAATCGCTTAGATTCAAATTGCTGTGGATTCAGACCTCGAAAGGAGGATGCCTGTGTACAGAATGGACTGAGGCCCAAATGTGACAACCAAGATGCTGTGGCTCTAGCACACATTATCCAGCGAAAGCATGACCCACGGCATCTGGTCTTTATAGACAACAAGGGCTTCTTTGACAGAAGTGAAGATAACTTAAACTTCAAATTGCTAGAAGGCATCAAAGAGTAAGTTTTATGATATAGTAACATTTGCAGGACATCGTTTATATTAAATAATTAGTAACGTTTTGAGAAAACTCACACTTCATGTCTAGTCGAAAGGAATTGTGGATGTGGAAGCTGGGAATGGAGGCTCAGAAGAAGGAAACAAACCCACATGGAACAGAACAAGTGTGCAGCCAGGGTGTCACTATCACCGACCCATGCAACCTACAAAGCTCCCACTACATTCACATCCATCATGTTGCTTGGCCCTCTCTGTGAAAATCCATATGGATTGGGTTGGAAGCATGCAGGAAGAGTACTTTATTGAAATTGTCAGCATTTTGCTTCTCATATTTTCTTGCATAAAACCACACGTTGACACTTATAAGGATACCATTCTACCTATCTCTGGAATAGGAACTAGCAGAGCAGGAATAAACAGGTGACAGAGGCTCTGTTATTAGGTCATGGGACAGGGGAACTATCAGACATGCAGATAATGACATGGTAGGATGTCCAAAGGCATAATAAACTCGAGTGACTTTTATGAATGTGGTGGAAAATGAGAGGCAACCTGCCAAGTAGAACACGGTATCAAAGGACAGTGGCTGTTTAATCCAGGTAGGAGAGTTTTTTGAGCATTTGGAAATCCTTCCCGTAGACATAGATTATGGGAAAAAATATCTTGAGCTTACATCTCTTTGGAAATAAAGGAAACAAAAACACTTAATAGTGGCAGGAATCCCACTATAGGCTAGATGTCAGGCTCCACCTCATAGCTACTCTTCCTATTATTCTCACCTTGGTCAGAAATCAGAGGGACTATGAAGTTGGGCTATGTCTGAGACTTGATAATAGAGGAGTGCATTCATAAAAGAGTTAGCCAGCTGTGTGAAGCTAACTGACTTCTAGGCAGCATATGAGCAAGTCTAAAATTGAGGGTGGAACTCAGGTCTTCCAAAGCCAAGGCCAATAATTTTCCTGCAATAACTTGTGGTGTTCATGCTGGTACTACTACTCTTGTTAATAAGACTCTGAAGCAAATTTCAGTGGTTCTTTCCGGCACTATGAATTAGGTAATGAGGATTTTATGCACTTTCAACACTAGAGACCATATTCTTTCTATGCGAGTTTCATGAACTCCAATTTCATGAGTTTTTGCTGTGTCTTGCCCTGTTAAGACCCACTCCTCACGTCTCTTTGTGGATTGAAGATGAGATCTACAGCAGATCCTCTCTTTTATGTGTCTAAATTAAGGAAATTTTATGGGTAGGAAAATTTACATACCTAAGGCATGCCTTACTGAGCTGATATTACAGGGTCTTCTTAAATTCCTAAATTTCCTCTTAGAACTACGAGTGTCTAGAGAATACAGTCCATTCATTCCATACATTCAGATAAATATGAATCCTGTTTTATTTATGCTTTCAAAGATTTCACTTTAAGTGCATTTTGAGGAGTAATGAGTTTAAAGTGAAATCTTTGAATACGTAATTCACACATTGAAAAGCAAAAATGAAGACTTTACTACTGAGCCAGATTTATGCATAGAATATTCCTGTTAATCAATGTAATGCAAAGACAGGTAATTTTTTGATTTTCCTTTGTGAAAAAGATTTGTCACTAAAGAGATCATCTCAGTTTCATCTCATACATCCTGCCACAGCTAAATTAGTTGAAGGGCCATAGAATTTATGTCATAAATTATTAATACCTCATAGAGCAAAAATGCCTGCTTAATTACTACTATGGCTACTAAATTAAATAGTATATGTCTTCAGGGAACTCAGAGCATCTTAGCATTATTGAATTCCACACTTACTCAGACTCATTAAGCACATCCAGCTCTGTGGCCTTTGGTCTTTCCGCAGCATCAGAAGTGCTGGTGCACCTGGATCCCTGGTATTCATGCCCCCTGAGGGCCATCCCCAGCTCGCACCATTGAAATTTCAAAAATGTGCTTAGAAGGCCTGAAACTTCTGGCAAACTGTACTCTTCAAACAAGTCTATGTTCTTATTTTAGTTTTTAAGGGACAAATTAGTTTACTTGAAAATGGCTATTAAATACCTGTATTTTTACTATGCTTTCATCAGCATGTTAATGAAAGCTGAGAGAGGCCAAATTGGAGATTCAGCAAAACATTACTTATCATTTTGAACCAGAAATTTTACCAAGACCTTCAGATAATATGTGCGCTAGACCCGAGCTTTATACTTTCTAAATGAAGGGCAGAAAGCACAATACACTCTCTGAAGGCCATTCAGCAAGGATACTTCTAAACTAGCTTCAGGCTTTCTGGGGGGATGTTTCATTGTGGAATGCCCTGGCTCGAAAACTTGAGATTTGCTAAATTTATTTGAAAACAATTTAGTATTCCAGGTTAATAAAATGCCCCCAGATCCTCAGAATTCCTGAAGTATAACTGGAATCAAAGGCAATTCTTTATTTAATTGGGCATTTTGCAATGATTCCTTTCTCTTTTTACGATATATATTTTGGATTATTTTACATTAAATTCATTCATGCAACTTCTACTCAGGAAGAGTACTTTATTGAAATTGTCAGCATTTCGCTTCTCATATTTTCTTGCATAAAACCACACGTTGACACTTATAAGGATACCATTCTACCTGACAGATTAAAGTGGTTTCTATGGGTGAAATGGAGCTGAAGATTGAGGAAAGTATTTTTGCCAGACTGACAGAATCCTTTTTATTTCTATGCCTCTCTTTGCTTACATATAATGACCTTAAGTAAGATGTTAGTATGTCAAGCTCTCAATGACATAGAAAATTGAGCTCCCTTGAAACGTATTCTTCTACTATATTATTATGGAGAACTGTCAGCTTGACAATGACAAAAATGTTTTGATTCTCAAGGTACTATTTGATAGTGTGATTTATGCCAGATTAATGAAGGGCAGAATAATTGGGTACGGCATAATGTTTCCAAGCAATTACTAAGAATAAAATATCATCTTATCTTTTCAGGTTTCCCGAATCTGCAATTTCTGTTTTGAAGAGCCAGCACTTACGGCAGAAACTCCTTCAGTCTCTGTTTCTTGATAAAGTTTATTGGGAAAGTCAAGGGGGTAGACAAGGAATTGAAAAACTTATCGATGTAATAGAACAGAGAGCCAAAATCCTTCTTACCTACATCAATGCACACGGGGCCAAAGTGCTGCCTATGAATGAATAACAAAAGAATCTTCTGGCTAGGGTACTAGATATATTTATGCATTTTCGTTTTTGTTTTTAAATCAAGTATGCAAACCTCAAGCCATTCTAGGAATGAGGCATTGTAGATGAAATATATAAAATAAATGAATTTAACCAAGTATAGATGATAGGCCTGAGCACTATAAGCAGACTTTAAAAGCTTTTCAAAAACACACTCCTCCAAAAACATTTGCTTATATTTGTCTCTAACATCGTGTCACATGTCATGTGAGTCTTAACATCTGATTACAGAATGATTGCAATGAACATGCCAGCTAGCTTTGTTAAAATATTTGTCATGTCGTTTAATAGAACAGGGTAAACCAGAGGTAATGATTCCCTTAATAAACCATATTTTATGCCACATTGACTGGTTTGACCAAATACTAATGGGAATGGTTTTTGACGTTCTTCTGTTTCTGATTGTTAAAACAGAGCAGTCCCACACTACCCAGAGACAACTCTACATTGGAAAGCTGAGGCTCACGATCTGCAACAACATCAGAGCATACACTAATTCTAAACAGAGATGGTGGGTTATTTGCAAACCCATCAGTATATATTCTATTGTATCTATAAATGCAGCCATCTCTGTGATTCTGAGCGGCAAGAATCACCTTTTCCATTCCTTTTTAGAAATTTATTTTGTTGTCAGTATAGAAACCATCCAAATTTGACAATTTATACATTAGGTAGTTTTGCTCTCTCAATTTTGGCCCAATTTATGTCTAGTAGCTTAGAAATGAAGCAATTTTAAGGTATAAAGTTACCTATTTGAAACTGTACTTATAGAGTTATCTTTTTTCCAATAGATTTTTAAAAACAATTTTGTCATTTTTATGAAGGATGTATTATAACTTCTATACATTTTATTGATAATAGTAAAGTTCTTGAAATTTGTTTTGTGTAATTATATTTAAACCAATTTAATTGATATTGGCCAGATATTGACAATAGGACCAGATATTGAATGTGTTTAAATATATTTTTTGGCTTATTCCAATATGAGAAATATGAACAAAATAAATTAAAACCTGACTGTTGAGTTCTCCTCAATGAAAGTGCATGACTAGAACTAAAACAGCAAATTTGGGCAATATTAAGCCTCAAATAATTATCCCCAAACTCCCTCTACCAACTTTTTAATTAGGTGGAAGGATGAGGGCACATAGTATTCACGTGCTGTGTCTTCATGTCCTTGGAAGATACCCACGTCATCACGGATGATAGATGTTCTTATAGAAGTTTCAAATCTCAAACAACTCATTACCCTTCCACACCCACACATCCCACCCCTTATTTAAAAGCTGATATACTAACTCCTTTCCCGGAATGTTTAAAAATACCATTTAAAAATGTTCATAATACATATATCCTCTGTTTTCTTAGTTCTGTGTGTTATTGCTAAAGAGCACCCCATTTTCTGTGTTCTGATCAAGGCTAACTCAGTACCACTGTAACTTAGAACTATTAAGGACATTACAATAAAGGTGAAGTTTTTTAAAAAGAACGTATCTATAGATTCTAATTTATTAAGGTACATAGGGACAAAATGTCAAAATAACATGTTAAGTACAAGAGAAGATAGACCAAGGCGAAAGGGATTATTTGATTATCTAACTGTAACTTTTCTAGGCTCGAATTCAAGTACTACTTTTCAGCACCCTTATTTGCTGGGCTGACCCTTGGAGCGTTGGTCTTCAGACTGTTCTACTCTCTGTTCTCTCTGTTTGCCGCTCTGTGCCCTGAGTGCCTCCCTCTGGTCCCACACTTTCAGAATACTCTCTGGCTCTCCTTAGTCTCCAGGTTTACCTGCTATGTTTGGGCTTTTTAAGATCCCTTTTTCTCTCATTAATCAACGTATTAATGGAAAATTGGCCTGACAAAAGTTTTGAGACGCAGCTTCTACTTTGAGCCACTGACTTGAAGTGATTCTGTCAAGTTGCCTTATACCTTGTCTTATCAAGGTGGCATATTTGCATTATAATGTGCTTTTTATGGACTATACCATCTTTATCCAAATTTGTGATAGTGGTGGTGGGAATTCCAGGCTCCTTAGAAGCGAGGTTTAATTTTGTGTCTCAAGCTACACTGCTGTTGGCAGTTTGGTCCTCCCATATGTGGGTCTGACATTGTTTGTTTGCCTCCAGTTATTCGAAAATGCTTAATATTAAATAAAAGTTCCAGGAACACATGTTTATTTTAGCCACCTTTGCTTTTTAAGAATGTATTTTGTTTTATAACCAGTAAATAATTCATGCTGTATTGTTTTTGAATAATGGGTAGCTGAAGGCCAGGCATTTAATTCTAATAATAAGTATTGCTCCTCTTTTCTGTTACTGAAACAATGAGAATACTCTATGCCTTTCAAATGTACTCAGATTATGCTGTGGTTTGGTTCACATAAGCACATTATGTGGCTTATTTATAACTTGATAAATTTAAAATAGAGCAATTTACCTTGGCAGACATACAAAAGCTTACTCTTGTGTGATTTATTTTCTTTAAGCTGATGATATGAAAATAAACACATATCTTAAACTATAATAAAAATATTAGAAATGAAAGATGCGTGCTTTTTCTTTTGTAGATGGGTTACTTTTCAGAAGTTAAGTATGGAGGAATGTTTGCTACCTTTATCCATGATAAAAGAAACAGTTGAATAGTCAAGAATTTTATTGGATTGTGTTTGTGTATGCATATATTTGATATCATTATTAGTGATAATATGCCTCCTCTTGGTGCACATATCACATTGTTTTAGGCGGCATGCAAACTAGTTAACAGATACCATAAACTATAAGAGAATATTTAATTTTTGGCTTTCTTTTCTTTGGGGTGAGTCTTACAATTATGTTTAAAGTTTTCTTTATAGCATTCATATTTGTTAAGTTTATTAGGCACTCATGGAATTTGTCAAAATATAAAATATTAGACATTCTCAACATATGTGTAATCTCTGAACGTGTGTAGTAGCTTGTTTATTCCATTGCACCTTTAAATATACATTACATTGTATCTAATGAATAAAATAACCTAGATGTAGATTCATCTACACACTATCTTATGAAATCCTAATGTTTATCTCAGCACAAAACAAAGTAAGGCACATTTAGGGTACTAGTCTGAAAATATGATATAGAAATGGTACATGGGTCAAATAAAGACCTTCCTTCACAAACTAAATGGTATCATCAAGAATCAAGAACTTTTATTCATGAAACATAATTCAACTTATCAAAAGAATTATCTGACACTTGGAAATAGCCAGAGAGATTTATGAGTCTCCTTTCAGTGCAATGCTGGGCTTGACTGACTGCGTATTGACTGGGATCTTGAACAATGTTGTAGGGCAGAGGTTAACCTGTTGCTTTTTATCCCATAGAGATGCAAATAATGTCTGTCTGGTGGAAAAGACAACCCTAATGGTTTCATAGTTTATTACCCTGTTGGACATTAACCAGTTTTATATCTAGTCCAGCAATCTTATCCTAACATTGCCTATAAATATTTAGCTTTTGAAATACTCTTTGAATGCCTTCTCCATCTTACTGGTTCACCTTGTTTATTAGTTATTTGAATAAAATCTTTGACGTATGTTCATTTTACGTTTACATAGAAGTCACAGTTTTACCTTTTTGAAACTTTTGCTTTAATAAACTTTTGACTGCAGTGTCATGTGATTTTATTTGTTCAAGAGGCATGATTTTAAATTTTTGAAAATTTTGCTTTAGCAAACTGTCAAAACATAGTTACATGATTTAAGAACTGAATGGTACAATGTGATCAGCATCTTGTCCAACATCCTTAACTTCTGGATGGAGAAACTGAGGCTTAATGAGGTGAAGTTACTTGTCTAAATTTACAGAAATGGTTGATCTAGAATCTTCAGTGTTGGAACTGATTTTGAAAGTTAGAAAGCCAAAACTTTCTCAGAGATTTCATTGTCTATAGCAGTAAAATAGGAAACACTAGCTTAATAAACCCTGAAGGTCTTACATGAGCATATTCATGTGTACTAATAATTTTAGGGCACATTTTTGGTGAAGTGGCAGTGAGTGAAATAAGCAGGGAATTTTCTCATACTGTGAAACTTTTGATAATCACATTGCACAGTTGATCGAGACTCTACAATGTGTCATGCTATGTGCTAGGCAGTGTGGATGTACAAATTAATAAGTAACTTTTAGTCAGTTAATCATCACTTGAGACCTGTAATTAGACTTTAAGTTATGGCATTAGTAGAAAAAAGTTGAGGAAATCAATTCTTTGAGGAGTGTCCAGAAACAAACTCTTAGACTTCTAAAGAGGGAGGATTTTGTACTCACGGTGAGTTTCACTCTATCTTTAATCTATTGTTGACATTACTGCTTAAAGTGACAATTTGAAGTCATTTTTGTGGCTGGACAAAGAGACCTATTCATCTTAATATGTCCTGAGGACAACACTGTGTTCCAATATGGTGGTACAATAGTCAATGATCATAATGAAAACCCGGATTAATCAAAAACACTCTCACATAAGTAAGTTCTGGATCATTTTGAGAAGCTGATTAAAAGTACAGCCTGTCTACATAATTCTGCAAATAATTTCAAAGAGCTTTTGGATTCTGGGACAACCATTTATGGAACTCCCTCTCAGGTCTATGATCTCTCACGGTTAAGAACCCTTGCTGTACAGTGTATTTAAGAAGGTGGGAAGTAATATTATACACTTTAGAAAGATCTACACCTAATACGTTTTAAAAGTTTTGTTTTTATACAAAGGTGAAAACTTAGGTTCTGGGAAAAAATTATTTAAGTAATTTTTAAAAATGATTTAAGCTTAATTTAAAATTACTTAAACTTTATTTGAAGTATTTAATGAGATACCAAAAAAAATTGAGGGACCATTGTCTTTAGTAATACTTTACTATTTTCAGCTCATGCCGTCAGTCCCAAATTCACTATCATTCACTTAATCAACTAGAGAATGAAATCCTTTGAGTTTACTTTTACTAAATCCTTTAATTTTTTTAAAGATTGTCAGTTACCTGATTTTTTTGGTTCATCTATACAAAAGATCCCAGATAGTCACTTATTTTATAGCATATGAGGGTAGTTAAGTTAATGTATACAATTAAATGGAGTTATTTGATTTATTGCCAATGGTTTTCCGGGCATGAGCATAATGCTTGCTTTAATAAACAATTTTCTAAACAAATGAATTAACTTTTCCCGTCAGAAGAATTCAGAGTATCTACATGCATTCACCTTTTACGCCTCTTCTCATTCGGGCATTGCTGACTTAAGTCGAAATATGGCATCTTCCCTAATTTTTAAAGCTCTGTAGTCCCCTGAAATAAGGCTTTGCTGTCAGAAAGATCTGACTCAGAGGAGTTGCTGGCAGACCCTGTTTTGCAACCTAAAAATGCATGTGGTAAGTGAATGGAGTCACAGAAATCCTTTCTTACAGCATCATTGCATAGAGTTAAATTAGTTCAACTTTTTTTTTTTTAATCTTAGAAAGCTCTCTTTTCCCCTCATGATTCCAAAGTACATTTAGTTTGTTGATAAAAATATGCACAATTATGTGTACATTAGGAAATCTCTATGCATCATTTTTCTAAAAAAGTAGTCTATTTCTTACCAGGACTTGTCAAGATTTCTAAAGCTTTGCAGACAAAGAGCTAAAAAATAAAGAAAACCTCCCTTGTCAGTGGCTTTAATCACATGCTCCAGAATAGCTAGCTGTGCTATATTTCAAAAGACAAACTGGGCTGCAGAGAGTGGGACCAGCCACTAAATGAGACTGAAACAGCTGTGATTTTGCAAGATGTGCCAACATTTTCTTTAGCTCCGGGACACCAGACATTATTTGGCTCATAAAGTACCCTATGTTATTGGCTCAACTTCTGTTTAGGAGAACAAGAGATCTTGTTCTGTATCCTCATTTCAGGCCCTCAGGAGCATTGAAAATTAAGGCCAACATTTTTTTTTAAATCTCATAGTCCTTTTTTTTTTTCCCAAATAAACTATGATTCAGATATGCTTTGTAACTTTGTGAGACTACATTATGATTAAGCTTGCAAGACTCAGGTCTTTCTTAAGAGAATGATTAAATAAGTTACAGCATCTTTTAGGAGAGAGTCAATCTTCCCCTCTTTTAATCAGGTAACAAGTGATGGTTAAAATATAGAACTTGCCCAAGTGTTTTGGTGACTATTGTGGCAATGCTATTTTCTGCTAGTATGTGCATTTCCTTTGTCTTACTCTTCTTGTTGGTGGCAAGTAGAGATAATATGTTGTGTTTAAAGAGGAGTCACATGGCAGCATCCAAAGTAGCAAATTTCTAATTAAAGACACAAATTCCTAATTAAATTTTGACTTTAGCCCAGGCTACCTACTAGATGCCAGTAGTAACACCGTTTCAAGTTGTGACAACTGAAAACGTCTCTTGATATTGTATAATATTTCCTGGGAGGCAAAATCATTCTCTGGTTGAGAACCACCACTTTAGTCCATTGATAGAAAGTCCTCCATAAAGAGCAAAGCTGTCCATTTTTTTGTCCTCTCACATTCAGTTTATGAAGATTTTCTCTGTCAAATTCCTTGTACTGGAACATACTGCCACATTGTACGACATCTTTCAGAGCTCTAAGCAGTCTCATGGTTTGGGGAAAGGGATCGTTGAAATAAGCCACGGGAGTCAGGAGGAAGAAACATCTTGGGCTCTGGAATAAAATTTTTAAGTGAAGGATAAGTCTAGCAGCAGGTGACAAATGAAATATCAGGGCAAAAATTTTGGAATGGGTGGTGGTTGTAGGTAAAATTGCTTTGAAAATCTGTGCTTTACCTTTCTCCCTCCCAGGGCCCAGTAGCTGTATTCTTTGAGATAATGCCTGGAATATAAAGAAGCCATACTCTCATCAGGGCCCCAACATCCCTGTGGGTACCTCCTCTGACAGAGGGTCAAAAGAAGTGAAGGGTGTTTCCTCAAAAGCAGGAGGGGAAGAAGAGTAGCAAAGTGCACTAGAGTGGAATTGTTTGGCCTGATACAGTTGGCAGAAAATGGGCAGTGCAGAATCACAGTGGGAAATAGAAAAAAAGATGCAATATCAATAGGGTAGGCTAGGTATCGCTGCAGTAACAAAACGTCATCAAATCTCGGTGGCCCCGTGGCTGAGTGGTTAAGTTCTTGAGCTCTGCTTCAGGGGCCCAGGGTTTCGCCAGTTTGGATCCTGGGTGCAGACATGGCACCGCTCATCGGGCCATGCTGAGGGGGCATCCCGCATGCCACAACTAGAAGGACCCACAACTAGAAATGCACAGCTATGTGCCAGGGGGCTTTGGGGAGAAAAATGAGAAATAAAATCTTAAAAAAAAAATCTCAGTGGCTTAAAACAACAAATGTAGATTTCTCACAGTGTATGTCCATCACAGCTTGGCAGAAAGGCTTTGCTTTTTCATAAACACCTGGAGACCCAAGCTAATGGGTCAGCCTGGACATTTCCATTTCTGTGCCTGAGTGAAAAAAAGTTCTGAAGGGCTTGCACTTCCAGTCACAACTCACTGGACTAAAGCAGTCTGAAGAGTGGGGAAATTCGAACTATCCGGTGAATTGGTAATTAGGGGAGATGGTGTAAGCTACAGGTGAGGGCTCTGATGATATCTGAGGCAAATATAACCTAACTTTATTATTGTCTATCCAATAATCTTCTTCTTCTGGGGACAGCCCCCTCCCCTACCCCATCTCACTTCACCTCTGCCTAGGCTTCCAGGCCATAGCTGATAGGTTTAATGATGAACATATGACTTAAGCTGGGAAAATCACATTCTCTTTACTCAGCTCGTTCTCCCGTTACAATTGATTGGTTCAAAACTGAACACCTGCATAGCAGTTAAGCTTGTGTCTTCTGCTGTGACCTGGGGTTTGCTAGTTCAGATCCCAGGCACAGACCTACACACTGCTATCAAGCTATGCTGTGGCAGGTGTCCCACATATAAAGTAGAGGAAGATGGGGCACAGATGTTAGTTCAGGGCCACTCTTCAACAGCAAAAAGTGGAGGATTGATGGTGGATGTTAGCTCAGGGCTAATCTTCATCAAAAAAAAAAAAAAAAAAATTTGAACACCTAACCTGCGTAGGTCAACCAGAAAACTTGCCTAAGAATTTTAGAGCTGAAAGAGAGAAAAAGAAAGCAGGACCCAGGACTAAGTAATAAGGGGTAATATTCTAGAGATCTTTGACTTTGCTCTGTGTGAGCTAGAGAAAGTTAATTGCAGAGAAAGAGGAAAGATGATCCAACTCCACAGGGGAGCTAACGGGCGAGATGGAGAAGTCTGGTGCCTGTTGATTCCTTTGCATGAATTCCTCTGGAGAGCCCTTCCAATTCTTAGTTTGCTTGAAATGGCTCAGTATCCTTTTTTAATCTACCTTCTGCTTCAACTTAATCTAGGTTGATTGTCTTTTTGATACTTGCAACAAACAGGAAATCTATAATTGGTTTCTAAGGCAATTAGGTCTTTTTCTAATTTACCAATTTTAGGATGTATGTCATTTCTTCCTGTGACAGATAAAGATGTTCATGATCTTAAATTTTTCCCCCCACTTTTTTCCTAAACCAAACGACTTCTAAAATATTTATCATCATGCTTACATTGTTAATCTTCTTAATATTTACCTTCTGGCTTCCACTTTGTCACAGGTGTGTTAGTTCTATATTTGAATGGATTTCCTGCCCACCTTCAATTGCAGCTTCCTCATTCCTGAGGTTTTGTTTGTTTTTCCTCATTCATCTCTTTGCTGACTGGCTTCAGCATCAAATATTTCTTACAGGCTTACTCATGAGTTCCATATTCACTGAGTCTTGATGATTTGTAAATAGCATTCTATTTTATGTATATAAATAACAGCCTGGCGTTATAAAATTTGGATTCCATACTTTATTTTCAAAACAAAATAACCTTGGAAATTTGTAAACATTGTAATGCTGTCATTTGGCATTGAACATTGCAGATAAGATTTTCAGAGGCCAGCCTGCATTTTTTTCCCCTAATGTGTAGGTGATTTGCTTTTCTAGGATTGATGCAAATTGAATTCTTTCTTTATTCTTTAATAAATTCTCAGGATGTGTCTTAAAGTTGGTCATTCTGCACCAGATTTTCCTGGAACACAACATGGAATTGACGTATTTATATTTTTCTTTCATTTCAGGAAGATTTTACAATATATGCTTAATTTTTTTTTCTGTTTGTTCTGTTTTCAGGCACAGAGATATTTATTATGTGTGTGTGGAATCCACCTCTGAATCAATTGTGTTTTCCCTACTTGCTTACTTTTCTGTATTTTTTAATTCAAAAAATGTACCATTTTCTCAAGTGTTTTTATATTTCTGACTTTATTTCAGCAGCATCTATTCCACTTACTGCTTCTAGTCTTAATTTCTCTAATGATTTTATTTTCTTCAAATTTCTTTTTCGAAAGCTCAGATTTCACTTTTTGCTGCTTTATTAACTTTTTACGGATGTTTCATTTTGCATTCTTTTTATTTGAACTTGTTTTTCAAAGGGTTTTTAAAAACATTTCCTTGAGACTATAGGGAATAGTTTCTGAAACTATTCGAATTAAAATAAAATTAAAAATTAATTTCTTCAATCACATCAGCAACATCTCAAATGCTCAGTAGCCACGTGATACTGTATTATCATATCAGATAGGACAGACATAGAACATTCCCATCATTGTTGAAAAATCTATTGGGGGGCCGGCCCCGTGGCCGAGTGGTTGGGTTCATGCTCTCTGCTTTGGCAGCCTGGGGCTTCACCGGTTTGGATCCTGGGCGCAGACATGGCACCACTCGTCGGGCCACGTTGAGGTGGCATCCAACATGCCACAACTAGAAGGACCCACAACTAAGATACACAAGTATGTACTGGGGGGATTTGAAGAGAAAAAGCAATTTAAAAAAAAAGAAGATTGTCGACTGTTGTTAGCTCAGGTGACAATCTTTAAAAAAAAAAAAATCTATGGGCCAGTGTTGCTGTAGAGCAGAGGCCCCTGTGTATTTTTGTGTGTGGTGGAGTTTGTATTTTCTGTCCTCAGCAGAGCTTGCTGCTTCCCCCCTTTTCCTCTTATCTGCCAGGCAGCATATGTGGGTTAGGGTTTTGGTCTCCATCTTAGTTAGCTTAGGCTGCCATAACAAAATACCGTAGACTAAGCGGCTTTAGCAACAGAAATTTATTTTTCACAGTACTGGAGACTGGAAGTTCAAGGTCAAGATCCCAGGAGGGCCAGTGTCTGGGGAGTGCTCTCTCCTTAGGTTGCAGATGGCCACCATCTTACTGTGTCTTCACACGGCCTTTCTTTGGTGTATGCAGGTGGAGAGAGAGGAAGCAACCTCTCAGGTGTCTCATTTTATAAGGTCACTAATCCCACCATGAAGGCTCCACCCTCGTGACCTCATCTGACCCCTCTGAAGACCCCCATCTGTAAATACTGTCACACTGAAGTTAAGGCCTCAACATATGAATTTTGATGTGACACAAGTGAGATCACAGCACCAGTCCTCCAAAATTCATGTCCTTCTCACACACAAAATACATTAATTCCATGCAAATAGCCCAAAAGGTCTTAACTTGTTCCAATGTCAACTCTAAAGTCTAGAGCCCAAAGTCTCATCTAAATATCATCTAAATCACAGGTGGGAGAGACTTGAGGTACAGTTCGTCCCGAAGCAAAATTCCTCTCCAGCTGTGAACCTGTGAAACCAGACAAGTTATGAGCTTCCAAAACACAATGGTGGGGCAGGCATAGGATAAACATTCCCATTCCAAAAGGGAGAAATAGGAAAAAAGGAAGGGGTGACAGGTCCCAAGTAAGTTCAAAACACAGGAAGGAAAATTTCTCTGGCTCTTAAGCCTCGAGAAAAATCCTCTTTGGCTTGATGTCCCACCTCCTGGACTCATTGGGTAGCAGCATAACTCCCCCAGCTCCGTCCATTGGTCCTGCCCCTCTAGTTTGCCACCACCCCTGTGACTCTCTGCAAGGGTCTCACCTACATGACTTTCTGGAAGGATAGCTTCACTCCTGAGGCAGTGGATGGGGTCATCCTGGCTTGCTGAAACCAGGAGGAACCACTTATGCCCCCTGGGCCTGTGATGAAAGTATCAGCCCTGATGATCCCTGAATGACTTTCCCTTTTTCTAAGAAATAGTGCACACTCACAGCTGAATAGCTTTTTGGTCCCATCTTGTAGAATCGTGCAGTTATGGAGGCTGAGAAGTCCCATGATTTGTGGTCAGCAAGTTTGACAACCTTCCTTCATTCTGTTCTGATTCCTCTGCCCCTTTTACTTCAAACTGGCAATGTCTTTGCTGGTATAATTCCATTTTCTCTTTGTTAGGTCTCTTAGAATCTTATCCTTTATTTTCAAAGAAATCTACACAGTGCTTTCTGTTTTTTGGTGATAGACATTTTACAGCTTTATACTAGATTCATCATTCTTTCCCATATTTGCACCTTCTTTGTTCATTTCAGTGGTTTCCAAAGAATAATCTTATGCCTTTTTTTCCCTGCTGTGTTTTACTGAGAAGCTATTATAAGTTCTCAAGAAAGGAAGCCATGCGATAAAAGTGTTTGTTAGAGTGGATTGGAGTGTATGTTGGGAGAGAGGATGGGGAAGACATGGAGAAGAAATTTAAGAATCTCTAGAAATTACTTAGGCATAAGATAATCAAGGAATGAGATAGGACGGGTCTAATTTTGAAATATTTCTCATACATAATTGTGGGCCATTACATATTTTAAGATTCAAAGGGAATTAACTAACCATTCTGAGAAAAATATCCTTACTATGGGAAACAACTTGAAAAGATAATCTAGAAACATTATGTAAAACAGGCTGCTTCAGGCTTTCGATATATTTTCCTCAGCTGTATTCATCGCACCACTAGTCTTCTCTAAAGTTTGAGGCCTATCTAAACCAGAGAAGGTCGCCTCAGTTTGTATCATTGAGAAAGAATCAGAAGGATAGACAGGGACACACACACGTGCGTGCATGTACACACACACACACACCCCTCAATAATTCCAGATAAGGAACTAGATTTTTCTCTCTCTTTTCTCTTAATGAATAGTCTGGTTTGTTTTCACAGTTGATTATAAACCAAGTTATTTACCATTATCAGGATTGAGTGTCTGAACTCATGTTGGGGTGCCCCAAACCATGAGATTAAACCCATATCTCAGGATTTTCTGGCCCAATTAGCTCTCAGCTGGTCATATTTATAGAATGCATTTGCTAATTTGATTTCTCTAAGGCTTTACGTATTCAAAAATATAACAAATATTTACTGAGTGCCAGTTATGTGCCAGGCACTGCTTTAGGTCTTGGGATATAGCAGAGAAAAATAAGTGAGCATATTCATCTTTAGCAGCTTTCTTTCTTCAAAACTTTGATCGTTAAACTGTAAAAGTTGATATCTGTGTTTATGTGGTATAACGGAAATTAGAGACATTAGGCCAAATTTTTTCACATATAAGAAAGACTAATTTTATATAAAATTCCCTTAACCTTTCCTTTCTGTTCTCCAAATGGCCCTATTTATTTTTCGTCAAAATATTTCTTTTTTGTTTTTAATTTTTGTCAGATATATTTGCATACATAATGAGAATCTCTTGAGTAATATCTCAAATATCCTTCAAAATACTTCCAGCCAATGCCTTTTATTATCAGGAATTGTGTACTTTGTGCACTTAAAATTCTAATCTTCTTCCATTTTATCTTTGTTAGAAAAAACCATCCATATAAATCATGATGAAGACTACAGAAAGAAAGAGTTTGGATTTTTGCCAATCTTGTGGTGAACTTTCAAATCAAGGAAATGTTCTAAAATCAATATTTATATAACGTATTTGGCAAAATGTTCTGTCCTGAAAGACATGAATGACATCTTTTGAAGAGGAAGAGTAATGGGAAGCAGACAGCACCCAGTTCAAGGAGCCATCCTCCATAAGCCTACTTCCTTTTGTTGCAACATAATCCCCATCAAGGGCCAACATCCCAGATCTCTTCCTCCATTATTAGCCATCTTCTTTTCTTCTCTCTCCATTCTGTTTTTAAGTGCATTGCAAAGTTGCCACCTCCATTTTATTTTTTCTAGAAGCCTCTTCAGTGCAATTTCTGACTCTTGGAATCACTCTTCTACAATATACATCCATTTCATCTTTGTGAAATCTCTGGCAGTTCTTTCCCTTTTTCACTAATGCTGATTTATCCCCTCTTTTTCTGGGACACAGAGATACAGCCTTTGATATTCTGTTCTGTTCTCCAGTTTCCCTCACTTCCTCTAAGACTCTCCACTTTTTTCCCTATATCATTGCTCTCAAGAAATTAATAGCTTTGTTTCTACTGCCTAGGTAAATGATGGCTAAATTAGCCTGGCCCTTACTGAATAGCTCCGCAAATCTCTTGCTTGTCTTATCTTTCATTTCTTTAAAAGTTTCTTATATAAGTGTTGGACACCATTTAAGTCAACTGAAAGATCATGAGACAAAGCAAGAGGCAAATAATGGATAGAATGACAGAGTGGAGATTTGGTCATTATTTAGGCTCATTTGGTACAAGTTTTTCATTTAAATTTTGAAAATGATTACATATGAGTTCTAGAGAGTTGTGACATGAAACAACATGGTAGATCTCCTAATTTAATAATAACAGCTACCCATATTAGGTTTTTATTATGAAGTTGGCATGGTGCAATGTGCTTCAAAAATATTATCTCTTTTGGTCCTTATGACTCTGACAAACGAGAAAATGGAAGAACAGAGAAGTTGATAACTTGGCCAAGAACAAACAACCAGGAAGTGACCAGACTGAGATTCACGTCCAAATCTGCTTGACTTCACAACCTACGCTTATTACAATTAGACCACAGAGCCTTCCCAGCTCCACTCAGGGCTCTTGCCACTCCGTCACAGTGACTTCCTTCTCTGAGAGAATTTGTATTCCTTATACACACTGAGGATAAATTACAGAAACTATGGCTAGGCATTTAAGTGGAAAAATGGACTAGTAGACATCTGATGGAGATAAGCATAAGCCACTCAAGTTTGCAAACTCTCTCACATGTCTGGTTCTACTCACATATGTGAGATGGTAATCTTTATTGTTCCCCATTATCAGTACCTAATGTTTAAAAGTCTTATCATGTTGGGCCATGTTTTTGGGCTTCACAATTCATAGGAGACAAAGAAAATTTCAACTCTCCATTGCAATCTCAATCCATTTGTCATGATGCTGAGTTGTACAGAACTAGGGCACATGTAAAATAAATACCTCTTTCTGTTCCAAGCCTTGATGAGCATTTTTCTTGATGCATTTGGATTCCTCGGGTAAGAAAATCACAATGTAAAGCCACTCTTTACATTTGCTGTGAGTTTGAACAAAGAGCTGAGAGATTGCTTTGTGTGAAAGCCGGTCAAGTTCACAAGACAAAGGAGGGCAAAGCCCCCTTAAAATCACAGCATTCCACTTCATTTTACTTTGTGTTGTTATGTCGAAAATTGAATGTGCTGGTTTGCAAGTAGATATAATAGCCAGTAGCTTTGGTCAACTGATTAGTTAGTGTGTTTTAAAGCAAGAGATTGAAAAAACAAAGAACAGATTTAAACTCATATGAAATCAGCTCTGTGCTGGGAAAGAATTCTTACTTTCACTTAGAGTCATATAAAAAAGCTTATTTTCATGACCAAAATGTGAGACTTTATAACATTTTTATACCATTGCTTTTATTTGAAACATTTTTTTGGTATTCCTGCTGGCAGATGTATGAGGGACAACACTTAAAAATGGTACTAAGTCCCAAGTATATACTCAGCAATCCAGTATCTATTTGGTTGGCTTATACAAAGTTTTGGAACTTTTATATTGAGAATTTTGGAAGATTGAGAGGTAAAAATACACATATCTCCCTTTATAGGCACGCACAGTCTTTTAAGAACACTGGGACTCTCCATGCAGCCATCTCATTATGAGCATGAAACAGCATCAAAGCTTACAGCGGACAGGATATCTGAGAGCATGACACACAAGGCAAAATGAAATTCATGACTTCAGTCAAGTGTTTAGGGGGGAGATGAGGTAGTTTTTAGGACACCATGCTTTTTGTTATAAAGCCAAGATAGGCTTTCAAATCCATTCCACTGCCACAATGTACAAATGAGACAGAAAAGCTGTCTCCAAAGGACTGGCTAGTACAAAAACCATCTTACAACAGGCTATTGTCAGAAAACAAAGCTCCATAAATTTTATCTACCAAGACATGCCTTTATACAGCAATTGATTTCCTTTTATTAATGTATTTCCCTATGTCATTCCAAAAAGGACTTGAAGTACCTAGTTAAATTTCTGGTATATATTAACTAATTCCTTCAACAAATATTTTCTGAATGCCTACGCCATATTTCAGACTCAATAAGAAGTAGTGAACTAACCAGATATGGTTCTTGATTTTTTGAAGCTTACATTTAGGAAAGAATATGTACAATAAAGTTGAAAATTGAAATAAATGTTGTGAGAGATATCAGAGAAGACATGTTACAGATTGAGGCATGCATTAAGGTCTTCTGGAGGACAGAATATTTAAGCTGAGATCTGAAAATTGAGCAGCAATTACCCTGAGAATTGGAGGAAGAGCGTTCCAGGCAGAGGGAACAGCATGCCAAGAGTCTTGGAGGTGGAAAAAGCTTCAAGGTCTTCTAGGAAATAAGAGAAAGCTAACTTTTCTAAAGCCTGTATGTGAAGGAGTGGCACAAAAGATAGTTAAAGAGATCAGCAGGACCCCAATCATGAATACCTGACTTGAAGACCTTGCTAGAGAATTTAAATTTTATTGGAAGTGTAATGAGATCACCCTGATAGCTGGGTGGAAAATAAGCTGGAGAGAGGCAAGTTTGGACAGGTTACAAGACCGTTCAGTAGCCTTAGTGAGACATGACAGACTTTGACAGAGATAATGGAGATGAAAAGTCAAGTGATTTAAAACATATTTAGTGGGTAAAACCAACGAGATTAGCAATAAAGTTTTCGAGAATGACCACCTGGTTTCTAACTTGAGTAATCAGGTTCCTTGTGGCGACCTCTATTGAAATGCGAAAGATTGGAGAGAAATGAGTTTGGTGAAAACACACAAAAAAGAATATTCTGCCTAAAACATGTCAGTGGGCAATCAAGTGGAGATCTCAAGTGGAGATGAGAGAGACGGGCTAGGCATGGTCTCTCAAAAATGGCACTACTTACAATTTGAGCCAAGATAATGTCCTGGGGATTGTAGGATGTTTAGAAGCATCTCTGACCCCTGCCCACTAGACGCCAGTAGCACTCCCCTCTTGTCATGACAATCCAAAATATCTCCAGACATGGCCAAATGTCTTCCAGAGGACAAAGCCATCACTGATTGAGACTTTCCAGCTTAGAAATGTAATTTGGAAATTGTTGGAACATAAGTGACATTTAAAATCCATGAAAGTAGAAGAAATCATCCAGCAAAATGATGTGTCAATTTCAGCAAAATGACGTATCAAATAAATGCAGAAACTCTCTACATTTGAAATGCTTGATAAAATACAGCAATATCAAAAATTTAACACTGAGAACATAGAAAAGAAAGAAAATACTCAGACAATAGAGTAATAATCATTAAATAAAAGGAATGGCACTTAATAAACATGAAGCTGTGCTGCTGTAGCCCCAATACTGAGGTGGAGGGGTTCTTTACTACACGTAAAAATAGCCATGGGATTTGAATTTTAATAATTATGCATGGATTCTACAAGGCAAAGATTCATAGCTCTCTATGAAAAACTCTTTCATAAAGTCTGGATCATAGAGAGCTGAAGCTTCAGTGAAAGGTAAACATTAAATGTGTCAGGTGCCCTCCGAGGCAGCATTTGACGAGGAAGCTTGTGATTGTCTAGTGTCTGGGAAAAATGCTACTCTGAGCCTCAGCCGATGTCTCATTTCGGTTTGGAGTCTAACGGTAATATCTGAAAAGGCCAGAATCGCCCAGCTGAGACATTAATACAAAAGTTGGTCCTGTTTTAGCCTTGGGAGGCATAGAAGAATTAATGCAAAACTTCCCCGGAGGATCACCCTCCCAACCAGTCAGCACGCAAGACCCCAGCAACAAACAAGCCCCTCTCATGAAGTGCAAATTGAAAATTAATATATAAAGAACTCATTTACCATGAAACAAAGTTTACAGACACAACAAATAGGAGGCATTGCTTTAATTGTTTGAAACAATAAATAACCTGAAGCTGACTATAAATTAGTTATGTGGAAGTGATTAAAAATATTTACAAGGGGCCAGCCCAGTGGCACAGTGGGTAAGTTTGTGCACTCTGCTTTGGTGGCCTGGGGTTCGCTGGTTCAGATCCTGGGCATGGACTTACACACCGCTTGTCCAGCCATGCTGTGGCAGGTGTCCACATAGAAAGTAGAGGAAGATGGGCATGGATGTTAGCTCAGGGCTGATCCTCCTCAAAAACAAAAAATTTACAAAAATAAAAATATAAAAGATGAACTAGAGACCAGGAAGGCAAAGAGAAGATGGAATTCCTGAAATGACAATTATAATAAGCAAAATTACAAACACAATGGAAATCAAATAGTAGGCACTTGCTCTACAGAAATGGAAAGATAGAGTTGAGGAAATACCGCGGATTATAGATAGATAGATGTTGATGTTCAAAGAGAGCTTAAAGAAAACTTCTTTAAGGGAGATAGCACGAAAATGACCACTGCATACTTATTAGAAGTTCCAAAAGGATAGGCTAGAAAGAAGAGGAAGTGTCAATAACTGAAGAGACGATGCTTATGAGTCTCCAAAATCGATCAAACATGTAAATTCTCAAATTGGAGAAAAGCAAAACATAAATCTCAAGCAAGATAAATAACAAATTCAGCACAGGTACAGTTTAGGGAAACTGCTCAACACTGAAATTAAACAGAAAATATTTCAAAAAGAGAGATCATCTAAGTAAAAGGAATAGAAACAGATCAGAAGAGGATCTAAGACCAATTCTGGACGAACTTCAAGAACTAGAGAAGGGAAATAAAGTGTACGAGCATATTTTAGAGATTAATATCTGAATAAGTTTGTTCCTGCGTAGTTTTGATACTCACTACATACAAGTGGAAAGATAAAAAAAAAATTCCACCTATCTAAATATAACTTTTTCCTCTGGGCACATGGATCATCTATCTAACATGAGGACTAAAGCTATTCTGCAGAGAAGAAAGATACTGGTTTGATCTTGGAACCTTCTGTCTATTTCAACATAGAGCAAATCAAAGATCCTCAGCCTTGGGCCAAAAACTTTCACTTAGTGTTAAAGAAATGTAAATTGTCTTGAGTTTTACGTTTCCTTTACGGTATTAAAGTGATGAGGAATCAACTCTGTTTCATGAAAAAAATAATTTTCTGATTTTATTGAATAATGATAATCAAATATGGCATTTATGTTTATTTTTTATTTGAAATGTGTCCTAATATATTTTGTAAATATTGCATGAGTAGTTGAAATGGATATATTCTCTGAACCTTAGAAAATTTTGTATGTATCAGTTAATGTTATCTTCAAAAATTAAGAAAAAATACTCCCAATGACTTCTTTCTTTTTGAGGAAGATTAGCCCTGAGCTAACTGTGGCCAATCCTCCTCTTTTTGCTGAGGAAGACTGGCCCTGAGCTAACATCCATGCCCCTCTTCCTCTACTTTATACACTGGACGCCTACCACAGCATGGCGTGCCAAGCAGTGCCATGTCTGCACCCGGGCTCTGGACTGGTGAACACCGGGCCACCAAGAAGCAGAAGTGCAAACTTAACCACTGCGCCACCAGGCCGGACCCCCTCAATGACTTTTAAAATTTTGTTTTGTTCCCAAGGATGGACTGATAACGTTTAGTTAAAAATTTCTACTTTAAAATTACTATCAATTTTTCCTTTGGTCTTACATAGATTTTATTTTATGAACTTTTTTCTATGCCCTTGTATTTGTAACATAAATATCCTATTGTCATATTTCACCATATTCTTATTTTGAATATTTCTGTATTATTTGACTTTCGATGTATCTCCATAAGTAACAGATAACTAAATTTGGTTTTATGGTTCAATTTGAGAGCCTTTGCTTTTAAGTCAGTCAATTTTAGTCATTTTATTTTACTGTCAAGATCATTGTTCTTGGTATAACTTTAATTTTGTACTGTCTGGGTTTTTTTAGGATACACATTTCTATATTGTCATCTGCCAAGTAAACTATGTTCTATTTACTCATCTTAATAATAACTAGTTTTTGTAATTACCAGATTTTTTATCTAATAAAAGTAGCAGCTCAAGTGTATCTAGCATTTTCTATGTGTCAAATACTTTGCAAGGATTTTCCCTTTTAGACTCACAACAAGCTGTGAAGAACGTGCTGTTCTGATCCCTGATGTAGAGGTAAGAAGGCTGAGCCTGAGAGAAATTGGCAGCTCACCCAAGATCACAGGATAGAAAGGAGCAGAGCTGAGGTGTTTTTTTTTTATTTGTTTTTGTTTTTTAAAGATTTTCTTTTCCCTTTTTCTCCCTAAAGCCCCCCAGTACATAGTTGTATATTTTAGTTGTGAGTCCTTCTGGTTGTGCTATGTGGGGTGCCACCTCAGCGTGGCCTGATGAGTGGTGCCATGTCTGTACCCAGGATTCCAACCTGGGAAACCCTGGGCTGCTGCAGCAGAGCACGAGAACTTGACCATTGGGCTACGGGGCCGGCCCCCAGAGCTGAGTTTAAACCTAGAGTGTTGGACTCCAGACCACTGCTCTTCCCTGCGAGGCTAGGTTTCCTCCACCTATATTAACTCAATGAATTTTCATAATAACTCTATACGTGAGATGTTACTACCACATTTCACAGATGAAGAAGATGGCACCCAGAGCAGTTACATGTGCTGCTCAATTTCACCCAGCTGGTGAGCAGTGGGCCTGGGATTTCAATCCTTGAGGTCTGACTGGGAAGGTTAGAGGTTCTATGTTTTCTGAGGAAATGGCTGAGAAAGTGGATGTTTTAATTGTTTGGTAATTTGCCGAGGGACAGCAAAGTGTAGTAGATAATGATTCAACACTGGGGTGAGACAAAGCCTGACATGAAATCCCAGGTGGGCTACTTTCCTGCCCTGTGTCCTTGGCCAAGTTGCCAAACTCTACTGAAGCCCAGATTCTTCATCTGGGGATGAGAATGAAAATAGTAGTACCCACTTGATTGAATTGTTGGGAGGATTAAATGAGGTCGTGCATTTGATATGCCTACTGATACAGTGCCTGCTTTAGAGTAAGTGCTATGAATCGCTCTAGAAAAAATTTTCTGTTTAAAAATTCAAAACTATTTAAGTAATAGGAGGAATGGATAATGCTATTTTGCAAAAGAAGTGAAGACTCCGGAAGCAAAAGGAAAATATTTTTATACTCAAATACCTGAAGAAATTTGATGCAGAAGAGGGAAAATGATTATTCAAGGCTTTCCTCAAAACCAAAAACAGAACCTGTAGTTAGAAGTTATAGGGAGCTTAATTTCATCCCAATATAAGAAACTTTCTCACAATCAGAGCTATTCATAAATTCTCTGCTCCTGAGGAAGTTTGAGTAGAGGCTGCTGAATCCTGTGTTGGGTGGGGTGGGTCTGACTCTGGATTTTTAGATCAGCAGTTGCCAAACTTTGAAAATACAAACTCTTCTGGATGCTCACTGGGAAGGAAAACCTGAGACAACAGACAAATTAGGGGGATGAAAGAAGAACTAGAGAGAGAGAGAGAGAGAGAGATCAGAGTCATTATAGGGTGCTGTCTCTCAGCTTTTCATGAGAAACAGTGTCTTATTTTTGCATATTATTTATTAATTTAAAATATTTACTGAGTGTCTAATTTATAAATAACAGTTTACAAATCCCTGCCCTTGTGGAGCTTACATTTGAGTGGGAGAAAGCAGATGATAAAAACCCAAATAATTACATAGGAGGTTGAAAGATCGTTAGTGGAATGGAGAAAAAATTAAAGCAAGTTAAAGGAGATCAGGAATGCCATGGTGGGGGTTGTAATTTAAATTGAGTGATGTGGAAAGATCTCAATGAGAAGGTGACGTTTAGGAAATGCTTGAAAGCAGTGAGGGACTGAGTCACACATATATTTGGGAGAAGAGCATTCCAAACTGAGGGGGCATCATGGCAACGGTCCTGAGGTGATAGCTGTCTCATGTGTTCCAGGAAGAACAAGAAAACCTCCATGACCAGAGCAAAGGGAGGCATGGGAAGAGTTGCAAGCGATGGTATCAGAAAAGTAACAGAGGGATATACCAGGTAGGGATTTGTTGGTCATTGTAAGTACTTTGACTTTTACTCAGATTGAAGGACTTAATGGGTGACACCATCTAGCTTCCCTTTTAACAGGCTCACGCAGGTTGATGTGTGGAGAATACATTATAGGGGCAAGAGCAGGAGGGAGGCCAATGAGGAGGTTGTTGAGTGATCCAGGCGAGTCAAGACAATGGTTTGGACCATAGAGGAAGCAGTGGCAGTAAAGGGAGGTGGTCAGAGGCTGGCCGTATTTTGAAGGTGGAACTAACAGATTGCTTGTGGGTGTGAGAAATAGAAGAACAGATGTTGACCAACATGGGAAGACTGCAGGTTGGGCAGCAGTTGGGGATGGCAAGAGATTCCCTTTTGGAACTTTTGAGATTGAGGTGTTTGTTAGGCATGGTGGATCCTGACAGGGAGTAGTTAACAGTGTGGGTAGAAAACCAAGCTATTTTAGTGTTCCGGAATCCAAGAAAAAGGAAAAAACAAAACCTAGCAAAAAAAGGGAATGAGAAACTGTGTCTGAGGACTGAGAACTGGCCATTCATTAGTGACCTTAAAAAAAAGTTTCATTGGAATACTGGGGTGGAAGTCCAAGTGGAGTGATTTTTTAAAAATGTGAGGAGAAAAATTGGAGATAGTGAGTATATACCAAAATTTGGTCTAAGATAATGAGAAATGAATTTTGACATTCATATTACCTGGGAAATCTAATCTTCTTACTTTATTCTCTGGATTTTTCAATACTCCATGACCTTTTTCCTCTCTCTCTCCCTGCCCTAGCCCTAAGGGAAAATCTATACCTGACAAGGAAGAATAATTAATACACTGAAGATTTGTTTGCACATTATATGACCAAAACAATAAGAAAGTCAAGAGTGCCTTGAACTTGTCTGCTGTCATGTTTTACGGAATGATCCATTAGATAAGTTATATATGTTCAGATACGATACCTATCACCATGATACAGACATTTAACATTACGTATCATTATATTTAACAACTCAAATATAAATAATATTGATTAGTAATTTTCCTAATGAGACTTCTTAATCCAGAGTTTGATTCTGAAGGTTTTACGAATCTCTCAAAAAGCCTAACATGCTGATCTTCCAGTTTATTCTATGGTAGACTATCTTTATTTGGCAAAGAGTCAAACTTGAAAAATAATTCTCTTTTTTATTTCTGGCCTCAAAAACAGAAACTCTTGGAACTGTAATGAGAAAGGTCCTGCAATGGTGGGGATATTTTAGTGGAAATCCCAACAGAAAGCCTCAGGCTGCTCTCTTCTCATTAACTAGCATCTGTACACATCACAGATGATGGTAGGTTTCTGACTCGCATAACATGAAGACCATACTGTAAGCAAATTTTAGGTTATTGTGTCTTATATCCCTGATTCTAGCTCTGTGTTTAGTGGATGATCAAACACCCCAGAAGCACCATTGTGGTTTATGTTCTTCGTACTTCTTCCTGCCATCCCTTCCTTGACTTTTCTTATTCTGACTTCTCTGATGACTTTCTCTCAATCAAACGCCATGTATTCATTGATGACCTTCCAAGCCTGCATCTTCGCTGTTACCTGTCTAATCACCAAATAGCAATGTGATTGACAAAACAAAACACCAAAAAAAATCCCCTCAAGACTGGAGAAAATAGATGGAGGTTGGAGCTAAAAGAAATTAACAAATTCTGGGCAAAGAACCTATGGAATAAACTACGCACACTTGATGATTTCCGTGTCACAAGAGGTGATGAAATATCAGTGAGATACGGGGCTGAGATAGGAGGACAGTCACAAGCATTTGTCTATGGCACTGTGCTGGACAGATGCTGCCGAGATTACATGGATGAATAAAATAAAGTTTCTGCTGTTAAGAAGTCTAGGATCTAGTACTAGGTGGTAGCTTTGGAAAATAGAAATAAAATATCAGTGGTTCCCTAATAAAAGTAATTAGGGACTATGTATTACATGAGCCAAATAATTCATACAAGCAAAATATTAGTTAAAATTGGGTCAAAAATTTTACTTTATGAAATGCTTCCTGATTAAAGGTTTTCTTTCCTTTTCTTTTAAAAAAATATCTCCAGGGCCGGCCTGGTGGCGCAGCGGTTAAGTGCACACGTTCCGCTTCGGTGGCCCGGGGTTCACCGGTTCGGATCCCAGGTGCGGACATGGCACTGCATGGCAAGCCATGCTGTGGTAGGCATCCCACATATAAAGTAGAAGAAGATGGGCACGGATGTTAGCTCAGGGCCAGTCTTCTTCAGCGAAAAGAGGAGGAGTGGCATCAGTTAGCTCAGGGCTAATCTTCCTCAAAAAAAAAAAAAATCTCCATTCCATTTCTCCATTTCTCAGTCAAACTGGAGAAAATGAACTTACCCTTCATTCTGGGTGAATATGAGAAGTGAAACAATAACCACCTCCCGTATCTGCCCTGGGCCTGTGTGCTAGTGGACCCCTCCAATCCCCACACCTCTGGAGCTGAGGTAAAGGAAAAAAGCCAGCTGTGAAAACTAGAACTTCTCCTTGCCTCAGGGACCAATGGTAATGAAGCCGGTACCTGAGGTACTGTAGATATTCAATAAGAACATGAGTGCCTTTTGACCTTGTTAGGAATCTTGTCAATTTGCTGTTTTCTTGTTCAACTTGAGGGGTCACTCCAGGATTTGTGAGTTTGTTTTGCAGAAGAAAGAGAATGCCTTCCTGGAAGATCACCAGATGGCCGGCCCCAAGCAGCCATTGCAGATGGCCCAGGGGCTTATCGGGAGTGACCCCTTTGTTTCTCCAAAGCTCCTCCTGCCAAACCCCTTAGCTCTATAAAACCCACCTGCTTTTTGCTCTGGTGAAGGAGGATTTGAGTGAACCCATGTTTCTGCCTTCTCTTCTTGGCCAGCTTGAATGGGGCCTTTCTCAGTCTCCAAGGAGCAGTGTCTCAGTGCTGTGGGCACAAGCATTTGAGATTGAGGTTTGGTATCAGTAACAGTCACCTCTCGGAACCCTTAAATCTGGGTCAGGATATTTGTCTGCCTGAACTTACTGCAGGAAATAAAAAGTGTGCTTCCCTCCTGGTTAACTGACATGTTCCCATGTTCCCCATGTATACTCCTCTCCACCCCATCTCCCAGCACAGAGACTGGGTCTAAAGCCTGGAAATTAACCTGGAAATTCATAACCAAGCTGACATAAGCAATATCAGACGAGCATAAGAAAGCATCAGTAAGTGCTGAAATCACAAGCAACAGTTGGTCAGGAAGCATTTAGTTACCATTTTTACAGACCATTAGATCTCCAAATGCTTCTGCAGAATTACTTTTAATTAGAGCAAATGAATCACCTGGTAGATTTTAGCTCTGATCCTCGACAACCTTGACAGGGTCATTTTTTTTTTTTTTTTTTTTTTGCTGAGGATTAACCCATTCCCTAAATCCAGGCACACAGAAGAAATATTTAAATAAACTTGTAAAAGAGTCGCACTTGTGTGGCATTTCCTTTGATTTGTTGTGGCTGGATGAAACAAACATCATTCCTTTTAGTGATTACTCTCATAACAGCAAAGCTCTCCCATTTAATTCCAGCAATTTAATATTGGATGAATTTTTACTGTTGCTTGTTCCTCTGGGTAAATAGTCTGTTTGTATATTGGAATTTGGATTTAATCATATTTTAAAAAATTATTTTGGGGTCAGCCAGGTGGCATACTGGTTAAGTTCACATGCTGTGCGTCAGCAGACCAGGGTTCAGGGTTCACGGGTTCAGATCCTGGGCATGGACCTACACACTGCTCATCAAGCCATGCTATGATGGCGTCCCAGGACAACAGATGTTAGCTCAGGGCCATCTTCCTCACCAAAAACAAATTATTTTACCTCAGTGAATAGTAGGGAAAATTTTTGCAACATTTCACAAAGCTGGAAATAAGTGTGATGACATTAATCTAATTACAAAGCCGTTTGCCAAAATTTTGTAATTCCAGGTGAGGCACTTCTAATGCAAACAAATCATAATGAATGCCACGGGGCTGCCTGCTTTCCTCCTCTGCTGAATGTGCGCTACAGAATTCAGTGGAATTCAGTGACAGAATCATTGCTTCTTGCTGTCCTTGTTCATCCCTCATTTTCTGTAATTTTCTTCATTTGTCATTGACTGGATTTTTTCAGATACCTCTGACCTTGGAGTGCTTTTTTATTTCTTCTGGATAACAATGTGGACAAGCATCTGCTTCTGCAGTTGCTAATGCCAAAGTTATCTGCCAAGAACAGAACACAGGTTTCTTAACATTTTCCAAATAAATAACTCTTAAAAAAAAAGGATTTCATGGGAATGAGAATATTTTGCAGTTAAAAAATAATGGAAAACATGTTCAGTATTTTGGGAGATGAAAAATATTCCAAAGTTATACATTTGCTTCTTGGACGGGCACAGATTTCTGACCATCTCATTTTCCCTACTCGGAGATGTCTGTGTTTGATCTTAAAAATTTCAGTGATAGCCAGAACAATAATGTTTCAATAGTGCTTTCTCATTTAGATTGGTATTAAAAATCCCTGTAGGCAATAATACTACTTTATTTGTTCATGCTTCTTCATTTTAGTGCACCTCTTGAGTGCAGGTGCCTCCAGGTTACTCATACTTTGTACCGATGTGTGTACTATTGGGAGTGATGTGTTTCGGGGAGATGGATAAGGAGATAGCCCCTGTCTGCAGGTGACCAAAAAAAAGCATTGTGTGCAGCCAATGCTTAAAACTTCATTTATCATCTTCAAGAAGTGCCTATGGCCACTCCTTCCCACAAATTATGAAAGATCGAAAGAGCTTGGGGTGAGGGATATGAAGTCCCAGTGGACTGTTTGATTTCCTTTATGACTTATTCGTCACTTCATGACATCTTTGATGCTTATTTTTACCTCATTTCACCTATGGAAAATGTTAGGAGTCACACTATGTGTTCGCTAGTATCCTCTGTATCTTCTCTGATCACACATCTCCAGAGAAGGTTATGCAAACAATATACCAATATTTTACACTTTTAAATTCTACAGGAGCAAATGAGGCACTTTTTTAGAAACATTACCAGGAAAAAGAAAATTAACTCAGATTAAATTTCATTGGTTATGGTCAAACTCTCATCTTTTGTAACATTATTAGGAAATTTTATGAAAAGCCTCTTACCTATCTTAATACATAACTTCCCCTGCCGTCGTTACAAAATATTGTTTCAAAATATTATAAATAAAATTTATATAGGACAAGAAATCAAATGACTGGCTTTAACATGGTAATTAGGTATGGGTTTTGCATACTTCTAAAGTGAGTTATTCATAAATCTAATTGCAAATTTCCAAAGAAGTTTCTCTTATGTGGACATAATTTTTGTACTAAATGTATTTATGTAAGCTGCCTTAAATCATTTCCAAATTTCTTATTGTTAAGAAATAAACAAACAGGTTTTTCTCTTTTACCTCCACCTAAAATCATTTCATTCTTATAGTTAGATTTCAAGACATTGGACTGGACATGAATAATTTTAATGTTGAAAAAGCCATCCCCAAAATTAAATGAATATTTATTTTTCCCAATTCCTTAATGCAGTATTCAATCAATACCAGTTAATTTTAGTAAAATCACATTTGGAGAATATATTACAAGGAAATGTTTAATGCAAATCCAGCATTTTGATATAATAACACCAATCCATATCTTATACAAATGAATCAGTTCTATCTTTCTGCAGAACATGAGTTTCTAATTCTAGCGATGTTTTAAAGCAGAACTCTTAATTGTAAAGGGCTGGTTGAATCAATGCCATGCAATGAGTTCTTTGGGGTTGAGACTTTTACAAAGCTTCATCTCAAGATGAGAAGTGGATATGTTGAGGGGAAGATGCTGGGTTCTTTAGACTGGAAGTTTCCACAGAGACAATATTAAGAATAACTTAAAGTTTTCTATTGTAATATATTTGCCTTAATAACTTTCATAAAACTATATTCTGTTTTAAATACAATATAATTGTATTTAAAAATTTTTGGAAATGGAAAAAGGAAAAATAGTCATAGTTGCACTACTCTGATGTTAAACACTGCTAATACTTTGTTGCATTATTTTCCCACTATTTTATTCTCCAAATGCATTATTTAATGTAATTTTTTGAGGCAGATAGCAATAGATAACCTATGGAGTACTTACTACAACAAATACTTTATGTGCATTATCCCATTACATTTACACAAACACACTTGTGAGGCAGTACTATGTATTATCTCTGTTTTACAGACAAGAAAGTTGAGAAAGACTTATAACAGTTAATTAATATAGCTGGTAAATTGCAGTGTCTGGCCTTGAATCCAGGAAGCCTAACTACAGAGCTCTTGATTTGAATATCATGCTATATTGAGTCTCTGCAAAGTTATTTTCCGTGGAATTTACATAGATTGAAAATAAAATTATCTGGCTATTTCCAGAAAAAACTTGTCATGTTTCTCTATTAACAATGTGAGTTATGAGCTCCAAGCTACTTCGTGTAGATTGATCATATTGTTCAAATTTGTTGGCCTAATTCCTATCAAAATTATGTTTAGCAATATCTTTAAGGAATATTTGGCTTAGTAACTAAGTTGAAATATATTTTAACTGGAGTGCTTTACCTTTAATTTTTACTAAATTTTCCCTTCTCCTATATAGTTTCCCAATCCTCCCCTTTTCTTTAACTGTGGATGCAATAAATAAACATATTCAGTGCTGCAAAGATACTTGCATACTGTGAATATTTCCTCTTTGATTTTAAAAAAGGGATTGAGGCAAAATTAATCATGCTTCCTTTTAAATTTATCCCTGAAAGTATAAGGCCACAACAGTGCCTGAGATTTCTGATTGTACGGAAAATGAAAATGGGAGAATGGATGAGTGAATTGCAGTGACGAAGGCGTAACTTACAAAAGAGTCAATCTGAATTTTTATTGCCCACTTTCAAGGGCATAAATCATTATTTGATTAAGAATGTGGTTGTTCTACGTACAAACTATCTTTTTTGTATTCAGAGCTGGACGTTAGCAACTGCCCAAGCAAACCCTTCAGTGCTTTTTTGAGAAAATTAAAATGCTGAGAACTAGGAGAGTTGTGTGAAGAAAACTGACCTTGAGACGGTTAAGCAACTGCATAGAACCTGAAAGAAATCTTGGCTTTTCCTATAAGTTTATTTATTAAAGAGTGATAATGGCAAACAGTTGCCATATTGACATATTATAATGTACTTCTAGGTCCTTAGGGTAAAATGCAGAGGGGAGAATTCCTTTCCTGAAGACAAAATTGGGAGCCCTCTCTCCCACATTGGCTGTAATCAGGAGTGGAGAGCAAAGGAGAGCAAAAGCTGAAGCAATGCTACCTTGTATATATCTTTGTGAGTTACACAGGCATCATGGTATAGTCATGAATTGAAAATAAGAGCAAGTTAGGTATTAGGTACAACTGATACCTGGGGATATCTGGCACTGTCAATAACTAAAGGATTAACTTTAAGAAATAACTAACCACTCTGGGTCTTACTTTCCTCCTCTGAGCACAAGGAGAAGATTGGATTGGGCTGACGATCTCTTCTAATATCAGTTTATTGCATTTTTATTAGCCTCACGGTTCTTAGGATGGTGTTGAGGATGTAGGAGGCCATTAAACAACTGCTGATTAAGTGACTGTTGAAGCAGATCTAGAGGAATCTGGGAGTAACCAGATAATACAAGAGGAAAAAGGAATACAAGCTTCACACGGTTGATGAATAATACATAAATGGTATTGAGGAAATATACATTTCACATTTTAATGGCCACTGTGTGACTGGAACATATTCCTTGATTTCTCTCAGGGCTTTGATGTCTGAGGTGATGGTCTTCAAAGTAAAACTAAATCACTGAATTCTACAAGGTATCCAGATTGTTAACATGACTTAAATTCTTCAACAGTTAGAGTAGTATTATAGGTTGAATTGTGTCCCCAAAGATATATCGAAATCCCAACAATCAGTAGCTGTGAATTTGACCCTATTTGGAAACAGCGTTTGTAGCTTTAATCAAGTTAAGATGAGGTCATGGTGGATCTTAATCCGATACAACTGGTGTCCTTGTAAGAAGAGAGCAATTTGGACACAGAAGGAAATTCACAAGAAAAGGCCATGTGAAGATGGAAGCAGAGATTAGAGTGATATATCTATAAGCCAAGGACCACCAAGGATTGATGGCTATCACCAGAAACTAGGAGAGAAGCATGGAACAGATTCTTTCTCACATCCTTGAAAAGGAACCAACCACTCCAATACCTTGATTTCAGACTTCTAGCCCAGCCCCCCCCCCCCCAAACTTTGAGAGAATAAATTTCCGTTGTTTTAATCTACGCTGTTTGTGATCATTTTTTATGGCAGCCCTAGGAAACTAACATAGGTGGGCAACTTCTTCCAAGTCATTTTGTCTTGGATGATGGTCATAAAATACATCCAAGTAATAAAAAAGAGCTCTGATAATTAGCTAAGTAATTCTTTTCTTCCTATTTGAGGAAAACAGAGTTGTAAGAAATCTGAGGGTTGTGACCTTGAACTAAATGTTTCTACTGATCACTAGGGAGGGAGTCCTTTATTTCCTTCTTGGTTTAGAAGCTGTTCACAACAGCTGCCCCTGCCCGCAATGTCAATAATTTGAGAAATTTGCAAGACTATCTGCTTTCTGCTATTTTCATGAAAACAATTTCAAGTTTAATTACTTCAAGATTAGAAGATAGGAATCATGTTTAGTATTCCAGATTCAGGTATACATACACACAGACACACACACACATATGTGTGTTTATGAAGGCAAACAACAGCAAATCTCAACGAGCTATGATGAAGCTTCCCAGTGTGGCTGACTAGCTTTTGCAGCAACTATATGACACTATTTTCTATTATCCCAATATTTAATGGCAGTTTTATGTTCCCTGCCACCTCTTCCATGTTCACCTCCTCTCAACCAAATCCAGGGACATCTTTGGGGATCTAATCTGTCAAAATGGCTTAATAGTTCAAGACATGAAAGAAAGAAATATTAATTGATTAACTGAGTGTTATAAGCTTAAGTGCTAGCACAATATCAGATGCTTTTTTTTTTGAGGAAGATTAGCCCTGAGCTAACATCTACCTCCAATCTTCCTCTTTTTGCTGAGGAAGACTGGCCCTGAGCTAACATTCATGACCATCTTCCTCTACTTTATATGTGGGATGCCTACCACGGCATGACTTTTGCCAAGTAGTGCCATGCCCGCACCTGGGATCCGAACTGGTGAACCCCAGGCTGCCGAGAAGCGGAACGTGCACACTTAACCGCTGTGCCATCGGGCCAGGCCCCAGATGCTTTGAAGAAGTCAAGCAGATATTAAGGCATAGTCCCTGCCTTCCAGGAACTCAAAATGCACTGAAATTAGGATTGCAGACTCTGGAGTCAGATTGCCCTGGCTTTGATCCTACCTCCACTTTTATTGTTCCTAAACCACTGGGCAAATTACTCTATGATTCATTTCTTTATTCATATAATAATAAGGATAATGATAGTAGCTACTTCATATGTCAAAGGAGTTATTCATATTGAACCAAATGCTTGGCTTATAGTAAGTGTTTAATAAACATTGGCTATTGTTATGTTATTGATATTACTTATGAAATTGGCTCGAGAAAGAATATTAATAACAAAAAAATTAGAGAAGCCTCTTGAGAGTAAATGCAAAAAAGCATGGTTCAACCCTGAAATATATAGAATTCATTGCATGCCAGGCTTCACTATTTTAATCTTGGTAACTGAGGAAAAAAAATAAGTGTCTTGGGCCAACAGAGGAGGGCTTGCCAGTGAGTTGTGTAGAGAAAGCAGTCTGTCCAATTAATTTTTTTCATCAACTAGGTGGAAAAGAAATTTCTTCTCTTAAAACTTCATATTTGACTGAATGATTTTAAAGGGATTTCTGTGACTGTCATTCTTATTGCTTAAAAATGAATAGAATAGTAAAATCAGAGACACCAAATCTCAGCTGCAGCAGGCAGAATAATGGTCCTCTAAAGATATTCATGTCTTCATCTTTTGATCCTATGAATATTTTACCTTACATGGCAAAAGGGACTTTGCAGATGTGATCACTTTAAGGATTGGCGGTAGTTGAGAGTATACTGGGTTATCCACGTGAACACAATCTAATCATAGGAGTCCTTAGAAGCAGAGAATCTTTCTCTGCTGTTGTCAGAGGGAGGTGTGCCTAGGGAAGAAAGGGCAGAAAGATGCAAAGTTGCTGGCTTTGAAGATGGAGCAAGCAAGCCATGACCCAAGGAATGTGGGTGGTCTTTAGAAACTGGAAAAGGCAACATCATAAATCCTCTCCTAAAGCCTCCAGAAAGAAACGCAGCCCTGCCGACATCTTGATTTTAGCCCGCTGAGACCTGGGTCAGACTTCTGACCTAAGTAACAATCAATAACACCTTTGTGTTGTTTTAAGCCACTGAGTTTGTGGCAATTTGTAACAGCAGAAATAGAATGTTAATCTATCAGCTATTGCAAATCATCAAAACAAGCCAGGAAGAGGGCATTTTTCAGCCCTTCCCTGTTCTCTCTTTAACGGTCCTTTGATTTTTCCTTTGTTTCTTTAGTTGTTTTTTAAAAGGTGAGGGAGAATTTTTTCTTCTGCACAAGATATAGTAACAGGGACGGAAAATATGCTCCTGCTTGATAAAACCAAAAAAAGAAACACAGGAACAAAAAACAGACAGTATATAAAAACCGTCAAGACACTAGGCATCAGGCATTGAAGTATAGTGACCCCTGAAAGACACAAATAAAATGAGTCCTACCGTGTTCTCAGTTTACTGCCCCCAGGTTGCAGCACAAGGTGGGGGAACCTAGGCAGAACCGAATGGACTCCTTGAGCTGAGGAGTTGGATCTGAGGGTTGGTCTGGGGACACTAAGGAGGCTAGAGTCCTCAGGACAGAGTACTGGAGACAAGAGTATTGCCTAGAGATAGATCCCTGGAGATCTGAGGATCCCCTATGAGCATCCAACAGAGCACTGATCAATTCACACGTGAAGAAAAACTATCCAAGGCTGAGGAACAACCAACCAAGACGATTAGAGGGAACAGTGTCTGGCACTCACACAGGGCTGGAAATAGTTCCCAGATCTACTAGCCAGACTGGAAAAACTCATAATCCAAGAAAGGTCCTGCTGAGTACTAGGAAATTATTAGCCCTAGACCGAGCACCTCTGTAGATTTGCCTAAAAAATCAGAAGAGTGAGATCCAAAAAGCTTAAATTATTTCCCAGTACCTTAACTGCATCCCAGAAGAAAGCACCAAAGAAGGCAAAATTCATCATTTGTCATTAAATTGAAGATTACCAGGCAAGCAAAGAAGTAGGAAAATGATGCATAATGGAAAGAATAATCAGAAAATCAAAATTGACCCAAAACTGTCACAGAAAGTTAGAATTAGCACAAAAAGTCATTAAAACAGTTATAACTGTATCCCATATGTTCATTGTGTTGGTGAAGACATAGAAAAAGACCTAATTCAAACTTTTAGAGTTGAAAAGTACAATGCATCACAGGAAAAATATATCGACTGGAATTAACAGCAGAGGAGACATTGCAGAAGAAAAAATTAGTGAATTTGAAGGCATAGTAACAGAAACTATCCAAAATGGAAAGCAGAGAGAAAAAGAAATTTAAAAGTTAGAAGCATCAGTGAGTTGCAGGAAAATTTCAAGCAGTCTCATTACTTGTAATTCAAGTTTCTGATGAAGAGAAGTGGAAAGCCCAAAAAAATATTTGAAGAAGCATTGACCAAATTTTTTCTAAATTTGATGAAATCTTTTACCCCACAGACAGGGGTCACTTCATCAAAAGGATATAAGAATTCTAAATGTTTATGCCCATAGTAACAGAGCTTCAAAATACATAAAGCTAAACTGATACAACTGCAAGGAAAAATAGAAATAGCCTCAATGATAGAAATTTCAATACTCCTCTTTCAGCAAATGATAGAACAAGTAGAGATAAATCAACAAGGATAGAGTAGACAACACTATTAACCAACTTGATCTTTTTTTTTTCTGCTTTTTCTCCCCAAATCCCCCCAGTACATAGTTGTATATTCTAGTTGTGGGTCCTTCTAGTCGTGGCATGTGGGACATGCCTCAGTGTGGCCTGACGAGTGGTGCCATGTCCCCACCCAGGATCTGAACCAGTGAAACCCTGGGCCACCAAAGTGGAAGCACACGAACTTAACCACTTGGCCACGTGGCTGGCCCCAACTTGATATTTTTGACGTTTATAGAATACTCTTCTCAACAACAGAATGTTCATCCTTTTCAATCACACATAAAATGTTTACCAAGAGAAATCATATTCTCAGCAATAAAACAAGTCTTAATATATTTTAAATGATTCAAGCTAAAAAAGTGTTTCTCTAATCACCATAGAATTAAATCAGAAATCAAGAACAGAAAGATATCTGAAAAATCCCTAAATGTTGAAAAACCAAATAACATACCTGTAAATAAACCATGTGTCAAAGAAGAAATTAAAATGGAAGTTAGAAAGTATTTTGAACTGAATTAAAATGGAAACAAAATACTGAATTTTGCGTGATGCCATTAAAGCAGTAGTTAGGGGAAACTTCATGCAGTAAACACCTGCATTAGAAAAGAAAAAAATCTTAAATCAATGACCTCAGTTTCTACCTTAAGACATTAGAAAAAGAAGAAAAAATTAGGGCCAAAGTAAGTTAGAGAAATAATAAAGACCAAAGTGGACATCAATGAAATAGAAAACATTAAAATAGAGAAAATCAATAAAACCAAAAGTTGTTTGGGGCCGGCCCAGTGGCGCAGTGGTTAAGTTCGCACATTCCGCTTCTTGGTGGCCCGGGGTTTGCCGTTTCAGACATGGCACCGTGTGGGATGCCATGCTGTGGCAGGCATCCCACATATAAAGTAGAGGAAGATGGGCACTGATGTTAGCTCAGGGCCAGCTTCCTCAGCAAAAAGAGAAGGATTGGCAGCAGATGTTAGCTCAGGGCTAATCTTCCTCAAAAAAAAAAAAAGGTGTTTTCTTTGAGACCAATAAAACGGATGAAATTCTCACAATATTGATTAAGCAAAAAAGAGAGAAGACAAAAATTGCCAATCTCCGAAACGAGGTAACTGACATCACTGTAGACCCTATAGCTACTGAAAGAACATGAAGGAGATATTATAAAATACACTATGCTTACAAATTTGACAGCTTAGATGAAAGTGATGAATTCTTTGAGAGACACAAACTACTGAAGTTCACTCAAGAAGAAATAAACTAAATAGCCCTATATTCATTCAAATAGTAGAATTTGTAGCAAATTACTTTTCTGATGAAGCAAACTCCAGGCCCAAATGGTTTCAATGATGAACTGTATCACTACTTAAGGAAAAATATCATTCCACACAAGCCCACTCTTCTTCCATAAAATTGAAGAGAAGGGAATACTTCACAATTCCTTCTTTGAGGCAAATCATCGCTCTAAAACAATTACAAGAAAAAGATATTACAATGAAAGAAAATTACAGAACAGTGTATCCCTTAATAGCATAGCCAGAGCATTTCTAAATGAAATTTTAGCAAATCGAATTCAGTAATACATAAAGAAAATAACATATAATGATGAAGTTGGGTTTACTGCGGGAATGGAGGATCTATTTAATATTTGAACATCTGTCAATGCAATTAACCATATTAAAAACTACAAAAGAAAAACTGTATGATGATCTCCATAAATGCATGAATCTGACAAAGTCATCATCCATCCCTGATAAAAACTATCAGCAAACTAGGCAAAGAAGGGAATTCCTCACACTCATAAAGTCTTTTTCCCCGAAATCAGGAACAGAAGGATGTTGTTCTTACTAATTCTATTCAACATTATATGAGAAGTTTTGGCCAGTGGATCAGACAAGAAAAAGAAATAGTACTTAAATTAAAAAAGAAGAAGTAAAACTATCTTTATTCGCAGATGATATGATTATCTATGTAGAAAATTCAATGGAATCTACGAACAAATTACTACAACTAATAAATCCATCGATTGCTGAAAATAATCAATTGATTATTTTTCTATATTAGCAACAAATGATCAGAAATTCATATAAAAAGAGCCATTTGCAATGGCATCAGAACATATAAAATACCTAGGGGTAAATCCGACAAAAGATGTGAAAGACTAATTTACCGAAATCTACAAAACATTACTGAGAGAAATTAAAGATCTAAATAAATGGCAAAGATATATCCTGATACCTTGTTCATGTATGAGAGATTCAATATTGATTAGGTGTTAATTCTCCTCAAAATCATGAATAGATTCAGTGCAATCCCAACCAAAATCCCAGTAGATGCTTTTGCAAAAATTGACAAGCTGATTTTAAAATTCGTGTGAGTGCAAAAGATCTAGAATAACCAAAATAACTTTAAAAAGAACAAATTTGAAGGACAAATGTAACTTATTTAAAGACTTCCAATAAAGCTACATCAATCAAGCAGTGTGGTATTGCCATTATGACGGACAAATAGATTAATGAAAAGAATAGAGGGTCCATGAATAGACCCACACATCTATGGACAATGGAGTTTTGACAAAAGTGAAAGGATAAGGAGAAAGGATAGTCTTTTCCACAACTGGTGCTAGTACAATTGAATATACGTATGTAAAAACAAAAGCAAAGAACAGAATACTTTGATCCCTACTGTATCTCACCATATAAAAAATTAACTTAAAGTGGATTATAGACCTACATATCAAACTTAAAATGGCAATAATTCTAGATGTGAAAACAGGGTAAAATCTTTGTGATCTTGTGTTGGGCAAAAATATCTTAGATACATTACCAAAAGTGTAATCCACAAAGGAGTAAATTGATAAACTGGGCTTCATCAAAATTTTAAAAATCTCCTCCTCAAAAGATACTCTTAAAGAATGAAAAGACAAGCCATATACAGGCAGAAAATTCAAGCACTTGAATCCAGAATATATAACAAACCCTAAAAACTCAATAATTTAAGAAAAGAACCAACTGATAAAAAATAGGCAAAAGATCTGAAAAGACACCTTACAAAAGAAGATTTACAAATGGCAGATAAACATACAAGAAGATGCTCACTCATTAGTTATGAGGCAAATGAAAATTAAAACCACAACAAGATGTCACTACAAACTGCAAAAGTGACTGACATTTGACAGGCTCCCCATACCAAATGTGGGCAAGGATGTGGAGGAATTGGCACACCCATAATCCAATGGCAGGAATGTAAAATGATGCAATCATTTTGGAAAATGGTTTGGCAGTATTTTTAAAAGTTATGTGTATGACTATCCCATGATCCAGCTATTCCATTCTTAGGCATTTACCCAAGAGACTTGCACACAAATGTTCCTAGAAGCTTGATTAGTAATAGTAATTAGTAATAGTAATTAGTAATAACCAGAAAGTGGAAAAAATCCAAATGTCTGTCAATGCATGAATGGATAAAAAGGAGGTGGAATATCCATCAATAGAATACTACTAAGTAATAAAAAGTAATGAACTATTCACGCATGCATCAAAATGGATGAATTTCAAGACAACTATGCTGAGGGAAAGAAGTTGGATGGAAAAAGAGAATATACTTTATGATTCCATTTATATATACCTTTAGAAAATGCATACTAATCTATAGCAACATAAAACAAATCAATGGTTCCCTGAGCAGGGGAAAGGGAGAAAAGAATGACAAATCTGGGGGTGATGGATATGGTACACACATTGTTTTGATTGTGGTGATGGGCTTCAGAGTGTGGTCATATGTCACTCAGTATGGGCTGTGAGGATTAAATGCATTTATACATGGAAAGCTCTAAAAAGTGTGATAAAAAATAAGTGCTCGTAATTATTAAATATTAACAAAATGCCTGAATTAAATTATTTCCTGAATCAGATTTTATAAATTTCAACCCAATTTCTCACAGTTACAACCTTTCTTCCCATCTTCAGTGGTTTTGTTTTTTTGTCCTCTTCCTTTCATGAGGGCTTTTTTTTCAACTTCATTTTTTATTCTTATTTCTAACAATGCAGCCCTGTTGCTATGAAAGTCTACTGCTTTTGCTAACACTAAATTTTTTTGTCAGTGAAAGCAATGGATAGTGTGATAGTCTCTCACTTAAAAAATCAACCCAGTAAATATTTTTTGGATGAAGACATTTATCAAAAAACAGACTAAAAGAATGTGCCTGCTTTCAAGAAACTGTATTAAAGGTGTTTCATATTGACCAACTTTTATATTAAGAAACCCAACATTTAATATGTACTAAGTAACAATAGACTGAACTCACTGTCCTTTTAATTAATACAAATAGTTAGGGATAAAGAGAATCTTGATTATATTTAGCACTATAGAAGAATGACAGGGGAAAAGGTAACCTACTTCATGATTTTAAATCTTTGGGTTTTATTCGCTCGTGGCTAATGCAAGAAAGAATGAAATAAACTACTAGGTCGTATCTGCTCATAACTAGTATACCGGGACTTTTATAAAGAAATATAAAAAGCATTTAAGTTCTCTTAATTTATGCAGGGGTATTAGAGGTCAGATGGGCAATAAAAAGAATTGCACAGTGTGTCAACTCAAATAATCTGTCTTTTATGTTCTGCCTTTTCTTTTCATTATAGAAAGGAGATACAGGCTAGAGAAATCCAAAGCTGAAGCAAAATAATTGTAGCAATTCTCCCATCTAGGAAAGGCTATGTTGGTGGCACAAAATAGCCCAGCAATTTTCTTTCCACTAAATGAAAGAGAAGGGAAGTCTAAAGAGTAGTGCTGATTATCTAATGCACGTTAGGAGCAGCTCGAGTCGAATAGCATTTCATCAGCGCCCTGTAATAATACCTTTTATTCCTTGTGCATATAGCCAGACATTTAAGTAAAAACGTCTTCATGTAAATTTAGTTTCATAAACTATTTTGCAGGGAAGGTGTACTGAATGTATAAATACCATAGCAACAGTTTATGTTGGTTTTATTCAACCACAGCAGGTCATATTAAATATTTTAAAGGGAAGAAAGAGAATCAACAATTTTATCAATACAGTTTGCACTTTAAGAAATCTGGAAGTGTTATTTTGTACAGCAACTCATGAATGTTTCAGTATTTGTGGCCTAGTGCTTTAGAATATTGTGATTTATCATTTCTTTGTTGTGAATAAAATTACTTTTCTACGAAATTGCTTGCAGCCATTATATCCTGGTCTATAACCACTATTCTAGACAGTTTTGGCCTTATGTGAATTAAGAACCTATAAAAATTGTTTCCATTTTGGGCCTTCTGTGTCACCATGGAAACTATCCATGACTTAAATGTTTGTAAATGATTTGTGGTCCTGGATGAAGCAAACTTTCAATGAAATAAATCCCTTTATGTCCCATTTTTGTGTGTGTGATAATTTCAGAATTATTTCCCCTAACATTCAATGCTCAGTTTAGTTTAGTTAGTTTCAATTTCTTTAGTTGAGTTACCAGTGTGCTTCTAATTTTTGTTTTGCCTGTGGTACCTGCTCTTTGCAAATTCCTGTTTCTTCCTTCAGTTATGCAGTGTTAGTGAATGGCTGTCATGGCCTGCCTTGGAAGTGACCATTTTCCATCCAAAATTTCATCCAATGCAGAGTTGCAAATAGACAAATATGCTTTCAACATCACATCTGGCTAAGATGCTCTTCTCTTTCTAAAATAATTTTTGGAATGGAATTAATTTTCCTTCTATTCCCTTTATAGCAAAATTTTAATGAAGAAATGTTGGCAGACATTCTTATTTATGAGGCATAACCAAAGTATTTCAATCAAGAATTAAAAAATATTAACTTCTCTAACTCACACTACTTATCTTTATTAACATGTTGTTAACATATATAATCACTCATATATATATCTAGAATTTCAGGGGCCCGCCCCATGGCCGAGTGGCTAAGTTCCCGCGCTCCACTGCAGCAGCCCAGGGCTGCTGGGATGCCCAGTTGGGATCCTGGGTGCAGACATGGCACCGCTCATCAAGACATGCTGAGGCGGCATCCCACATGCCACAACTAGGAGGACCCACAACTAAAAGTATACAACTATGGACCGGGGGGCTTTGGGGAGAAAAAGGAAAAATAAAATCTTTAAAACAAAAAAAATAATTTCATCTGGGAATATAGGGGTATTCTAACACTTTTGATAATTTTAATTATTGTGTTTTAATTGCAAAGCTGTAACACTAATATTAGAGAATAGGTACACTAGAAATTTAATATTTAAATAAAAATTTAAAAACTTTATTCAGATAGAGCTCCAGTAATAAAGACTACATTACATGAAAATTGGTGCTAAATCTGGCTTAAATTAATAATTATTTAATGATTCTGAGAAAAAAATGCATATAACAAATTAATAGTTTATACCCTTAACTTAGGAAATGTTTTAAGTTATTTAAGGATAAAATCACTTTATTTTTGGATTTCAACAGAATAGTTTTTTATTCAGTAAGTGTATTAATTACAAATGAATTTTGTACATTTTAAAGCAACTTCAATGGTCACTTCTATGTAGTAACTCTTCCAACTATTTTTTGAGATAATACATGTACTAGAAACGAATGGAATTGAAATTTTTGAATGTTTACAACAATTCAGATATTTTTAAATAATTTTGAGATATAGCCTAGCATATAATTCACCTATTTAAAGTGTACAATTCCACGGTTTTTAATATATTCACAGAATTGTAGAACCATCATTACAATAATTTTTAGAACTTTTTAATCATTCCAAAATGAAACCATATGCCTATTAGCAATCACTCACCGTTTTACCTCACCCCCAGCTCTAGACAGAGGCAGTCACTAATTTACTTTCTGTCTGTATAGATTTGCCTTTTCTGGAACTTTCGTATAAATAGAATCATATAATACAGAATCTTTTGTGACTGGCTTCTTTCACTTAGCATAATGTTTTCAAGATTATCCATACTGTAGCATGTATAAATACTTCACTCCTTTTTATTGCTGAATAATACTCTATTGTATGCATATACCACAATTTAACTATCCATTTATCACTTGATAGACATTTGAGTTATTATCATTTTTGGCTATTACGAATAATGCTATTATGAAAATTCCTGACCAGTCTTTGTGTGGACCTGTGCTTTCATTTCCTGTAGACATGTGCCTAGGAGTTGAATTGCTCGTCATATGGTAACTCAGTATGTAACCTCCTGAAGAACTACTAGGCTGTTTCCCAAAGTGGCTGCACAATCTTACGTTCCCATAAAGACATACGAGAGTTCCAATTTCTCCACATCCTTGCCAATCCTTTTTTATTTTTAATTTTTTTGACGAAGATTAGCCCTGAGCTAATATCTGTGGCCAATCCTCCTCTTTTTGCTGAGGAAGACTGGCCCTGAGCTAACATCATCCGTGCCCATCTTCCTCCATTTCATACATGGGATGCCTACCACAGCATGGCTTGCCAAGCGGTGCCATGTCTGCACCCGGGATCCGAACCACGAACCCTGGGCTGCCGAAGAGGAACATGAGAACTTAACCGCTGCGCCACCAGGCCGGCCCTGCCAATTCTTGTTATAGTCTGTCTTTTGGATTATAGCATCCTAGTAGGGGGGTGGGGAGCAGACTCTCCCAGTTTTTATTTGTATTTCCCTGATGGCTAATGAGGTGAACACCTTTCCATGTATTTATTGGCCATTTGTATATCTTCTTTGGAGAAACGCCTGTTCAGATTCTTTGCCTGGCTTTTAATTGACTTATTTGTCATTTTATGGTCTCTATAGAGTTTTTTAATTAATAAAAGTAACCTCCCTAAAGCTATTTTTCAATTGGTGAGTTTTAACGAACTTAAAAAAATGTGATTTCCACCCTTAATGTAGAGCCTGTTTTACTTAGGCCTAATGTATAACATTGATTTTATATAAAAGTATTAATATAATTTTATACTTTATTTAAAAATCAATAGCTGCAAAATGATTTCATTAAGCAATAGTTTTAAAATAATCCCATCTTCTCCTTTGAAGATAACATTTCTTGGAAAGAAACACGTAGAGAATATTTCAGAAAGTAAGAACTGCGTATTGGTTAACAAACAGTAAGGCTTGATATAGTGAAAACTTTTACAGTTCCAAGAAGACTTTGGCATTTAGACAATGACAATACTGTTTGAGTAGAAGTCATTTTTTTAATGACGCCAACTTTTTCTTACCCTGCCTTGGTAATTTTCCCCTGAATGTCTGTGTAGGAAGATTAACAACGTTGTCAACACCAGCTACATGTCTGAATCCTAAAAGCTCGAAATTGGCTTGGTGTCATAGTAGGAAATAAAAATATTTTCTGCAAAACAGGAGTATTCTAGCATATTGATCCTACAGATTCCTGGAAATATTTGCCGATTTTTAATGTGGAAGCTGTTTGCAGAGTGGCAAAGTAAATTATAATTTATATGAAAATACTAAGAACATGGCTTAAAAGAAAGCAGCATTATCAATACATTTTTTGAGACTATTCTGAAAGAGTCTCCAAGAATAATATCACTTGTTATTTGTAAAAAAAAAAAAATTTAATTATATTCCTGGCATTTTTATCACTTATATGTATCTTTCACAATAAAAACACGCATTAAAAACATTTCAACCACACAGGTTAATATCTCCTTTTCTTTTTCAAAAAATTCATACTTAAAGGGTAAATGTTTTCTTACATTTTTTACCTGTAACTTTCTCGAGAGCAGAGACCCGTCCTGTTGACTACAGAACCTGGCATATAGTAAGGACAGTACTTAATATATGTTTATTGAATGAGTGCATTAAGGCCAGTTTTTAATTGGTGAGTTTTAATTGACTTTTATTGAAACTATTTCCACTCTTAATGTAGAGGCTGTTCTACGTAAGCCTAATATATAATGTTGATTTTATTTAAAGGTATCAATATAATTGTACACTTTATTTTTTTATTTTTATTCTTTGAGGAACATTGGCCCTGAGCTAACTACTGCCAATCCTCCTCTTTCTGCTGAAGAAGACTGGCCCTGAGCTAACATCCATGCCCATCTTCCTCTACTTTATAACGTGGGACGCCTACCACAGCATGGCTTTTGCCAAGCGGTTCCATGTCCCTGCCTGGGATCCCAGCCGGCAAACCCTGGGCTGCCAAGAAGCAGAACGTGGGAACTTAACTGCTGCGCCACTGGGCCACCCGGATTGTACACTTTATAAAATAAGCACCCCTTTCCCCCAACTGGGATACCTGGGGGAATTTGGTCTGCTTCAGCCCAAGAGGAATCAGAAGCTTTAAAGTGGTTTGGGAGGCCCAGAACAATCAGGGATGGAGGGAGGAGGAGCTCCAGGGGGAGGAGGACTATTTGGCAACGAGGGTAAAGAGATTGGCCTCCCGCTGCTGGGATGGCCCCAACTCCTGCAGTCTGAGAGGAAGGGAGCAGCCTGCAATCCCCGTGGGCAGGTCTGGGGCTGCCAGATGCTCCAGGCAGGGGGCTAGAGGGGGCTGACAAAGACTTGTCCTCCACGAGACGTCAGCGCTGTCCCCCAGTTTCTCTGCCAGGGTGTAGTGATCTCTGGATCACCTAGGATTTTCTTACCGATGGATTTTCCTGGCAGGGTTGCAGCTATTGGAGGAGCGGTCTTTGAGCTTTTTGCCATCTAACCTGTGAGTGCCAACTAGACCCAGTGTGGGTCACAGGTTACAGGCCAACTTCATAGGCAGCTTCTCAGCTGCATTTCCATCCAATTCCTTTCGAATTCTCCTTGGGAAAGAAAACGAAGAGGAAATACATTTTCCTTTTACATTATTTAGCCAATGATTTACAAAACAAGTAAACATTGATTACCATTGGTAAGAGTGGAGCCGACTATAAAGCACTTATCCTGCACATCATTCCTTTGTGATACTGAATATTTTTAGCAAATGTCGGATTAGCACTGCCGCAAAGCTGTGTAACAATGACTCTACGAGCCAGTGCCGACAAACAGCAAAAATGGAAGGCATTCAATTGGGAACAAATCAATTATTCCAACAATTGTCTTTTACTTGTAAGAATGCAAGCAATCCTTGGTACGAGTTAGTATCTTTAGAGTCCTAGTTATAACAAGCTTCTTTTAATTTTAGGCTCAATTAAGAAATTAAAATCATGTAGAAAGGAACAAGCATGACAACAGATCTCACTTTACCTCAATCATGAATGAATGTGTCACTTTTTCCTCCCTAGTGATACAGAAATGCTGTGGGTGAGATAATGAAATTTCTTCTGCATTAAAAAGAAAATTGAGGAAGAAAAATATGGAAGAGATGTTTTGGGAGAAAGGACCTTAGAGATGTAATCCAGTGATTACCCAACTGTTCTTATTCTGTAGATGAGGAAATTTAAGCCCAGGAATGTTCATTTCACAAGAATATGTGAGACATCAGGCAATAAATCGGAAAATAAATTACAGTAACAATGAACTATCTGCAGCAAAGCTACCAAAGAGAAAATGTGCAGAAAAAAAATAACCACTTGCTAAACATATGCCACAAATCCCTGGTCAAAAGACAGAGAACTTCACTCAACATTGCTAGTCTTTCTTGCTAAAGAATTATTAGCAAATTACCAGGGTTCCAAGTTCATCCTTGATGAAAAGTAGGTGTTAGGACTGGGGGAAAATCTTCCAGAAGCAAGGAGTAATAGATAATCTGTCAAGAAATAAAAATGACTCTGACCTTGATTGACTAATTTTTAACATCTTGCAAAATTTGCTTTATTACTCTCTCTCTCTCTCTCTCTCACACACACACACATATACACACATTATTACAATTTTTTTAATCGGAACCATTTTAGTGTAGGCTGCATATGCCATGCTCCTTTATCTGTTAACATTACAGTATGTATTTCCTAAGAACAAGGGTGTTCTCTTACATAACCACAGTACAGTTAGCAAATTCAGAAAAGTGAACGTTTTGATCTAATCTACATTTCCCCCGTATGTAACTAATTACATTAGTTTCTGATTTATTCTTTCTTTGTTTTTTCCAAAAATAAGCAGATCCATGGTATATGCTGTCTTATTTTCCTAAATAGGATTGTTTTGTACAATAAGTCCATTAAACATAAACAAATAAAACACAAAACCAAATTTGAAGTAAAAATATTTTTGTAGATTTTGAAATATTTTTATTTTTTCCTATGTCCCTGTCCTTCCTTCTTTTCCCACTGTTTGAAAGCCTTCTAGCACAAGCCAAAGCTTATTTTCCAAGGAAATGGTGCTGTGAGCAGTGAGGAATCGATGAGAGCTTCCAAACAGCAAATTAACATCATCAAACCTAAGATGTAGGAGGCTGGCTGTGGCAGTTGTGTGAAGGAGGTAATACAGTGGGGAGACTGGAGGTTGGATGACTATGTAAGGAGGTTATTGTGATTTTCTAGGTAAGAGACGTTGAAAGTCTGAATTAGGGTCATGGCTGGGGCAGGAGAAAATGGCGAGAGGCGGCCATCATCTGAATCTGGAGAATGAACAAGAAGAAGAAGGTAAAGATGCTGCTGAGCTTTAAAGCCTTGGAGGATATTGCTGCCATGATCTGAACTAGGAAACAGAGAAGGTATGGATTTAGGGGAAGGATGAATGGTTTGGTTATGAAACTGTTGAGTGTGAGCTATTGTGTTATATCCATGTAGAGAGGTGTAGGGCACAATGTGATAGCATAAAACCATGGAGAGAAAACACAGGGTACTATACAGCCTAGGTGTTGAGATAATGGTTTGCTTGACTATTTCATTTTATTGCTTCATGCAGAACCATCTTCTTTTCCTTGGGCCTACACAGCTAGGCCTGCCACGAACAAATGCTGATGCTTATAGGCTTCTTCTTGGTTAAACTAGTTGCCAAAGCTGAGGCATTATGGTCTTGGTTTTATGTTTCACATGCTTGAATAGAACAACCTAAATGTCTAGGCTTTAGAAAGTCAATGGTCTACCAAAGGCACTTTGTAATAATGCATCATGGTATCTGTAAAGAACTCTATTTTTTTTTTCATTTCCTCCCTATAAGACCTGAGTGATATCTGAAAATATAATATGTGGGAGTGAGCACAGTTCAGTGTCCAACTCCCACCCCTATTCACAGGGAAATACACACACACACACATGTTTTTCTGGAAAGAAATCAAACCTCTATTGTTGCTAAAATTCTTTCCATGGAGAATAGATTTTATTTTTCTCGCTTATAGTTTCCTATTGTACATGGAGAGGAAATGTTTTCTCTTGTTTCTTGCAAACAAACATTCATGGACAATGGAAAACCTTGTTTGAAACAGAAATGATTCTCTGTTCACTGAGAGAGAGGACAGCTTTTACCAGAATTGTCAATGCCCTGACTCTGCTCTCCCCTCCCTTCTCTATGGCCACCTTTAGTTATTCGAAGTGCAGTATTCTTGTCTCATCTGTGCCTAGGTAGGCCATGAATACCTAAGGAGTCACAACACAGGAGGTATCAGAGGGAAGAAGGATACTGAGTTAGGATTGGTAATAATCTCCCTTTTTAAGTACATTGATGAAGATCAGCATATTCTTCTGAGAGCCCTACTGTCTGTGCTTTGGCCAACACTAGAAGTGGAGTTGCCAAGAACTTGGAGGCCCCAGAAGCCTTGTGCTCATGTAGACATTCTCACACCAGCCCTGATCTCTTGCCTTCACCCTCTCTGAACTTTTTCCCTCCTATCTTGTAGCTTAACTTGGACTCTATTGATGACATAAGCTGTGATGCACCAGCATAGTTCATTATGACTATAATATTTGTTTTAATTCTTATGCTATATTCAACATTTACATTAGCTTGGTACCTGTGCATTCTCTTCTTTGGTCTTGTCTAGGAAGGGTTTATTATTTTCTGGACACTCATAGGAGAAACAGATGCTTTATAAGTAGTGAGGCACAGCATCTTTACTGTGACGTGGGAACTTTGATTATATTCATTCATAGGTATTCTGGCATTGTATGTGATGTGTACATACACATTTTATTTTATTATTTTATTTCCGTTGAACTGACCTATTTTCTGTTCTTGAACATGTTTTGAGCATTCCTACCTCTTCGTCTTTTTTGATTCTTCACCCCACCTCCTCTCCACATATCATGGGGGTAAATGCTCCAACTCTCTCCATTTATTTGTGGGTTTCTTAACTTTCAAGATCTAACTGAGATAAATTTTGCCATAACTTCCTACTTTTTAAACTCACAGTCATCCTTCCTTACTCAGAAATTGTATACTACTTATTGTCTGTTTATTGTTACTTATTTGACAACTGTAGTGCCTTATACTGTTAGTTTTCTTTTTCTATGTCTAAACCTTGACTTTCTAAATATGTCTTCTGCAAAATAATGACCAAAACCCTTGGGCTTTGGAGCTCAATAGACTTGGGCTTGAATTTTTGCTCTTCTGCTTACAGCTGTAAAATCTTGAAATTTCTTAAGCTCTTTTAAGCTTCTGTTTCCTCATTTGTAAAATGAGCACAATCATAGTAACCATAAGGTTTTCATGAGAATTAAATGAGACAATAGATGTAAAAGATTTAGAATAGTGATTAAGAATTGGACCCAATGTTTGCTCAAAACTAATTTTTGAGTGATCTTTTAAAGAAATTGCTAAATCTATAAATTAATCAATCAAATGGTCCTTTAGTGTTGGGTGAAGAATGACCACACACTAAGGTGATAACTTGGTTGAAAAGTTTATGCTACTTAACACTATTTCAAAGAAGAAATCTTTTTCATGAAGACTAATAATGACATTAATAAACATCGTTTCTGCTTTTAACATTATCATAGCTCCCTTTTAATTGTTAGGAGTAAATCTCCAAACAATGGCAAATTATCTTGCCTTTTCTCGGGACTGCACAATCAGGCGAGGTGGCGTGTATGTGTTGATGCCATTACTTCTTTGCCCAGGAGACAGTAGAGCTAAAATGTTGGACTTTTCTCCCACTAGGGGACTATAAGCCCCATATTTTTCAGAAAGGACCAATAGGACAGACTTATCAAATCTCCTTAAAATCATCATTAGATAAATTGGCTTAAAAGATCTCTTCTTGACTATGTTTCTACCGTTTCCACTCCTGGACTTTAAAGCTGTGCCCCAATCCAGCTATTCTGAATTGAGGCTCCTCTCCTCTCTTGGAAGATACCTCAATTTGTTCTCTTTAGATTCACACTTACAGTGTGCACTGTGCTGTGCACATCTTAAAACTATTAATTGTAGCGGAGTTCAGTAGACTATACATCCAATAAGAACGGAAGGACATTTGAGTTCTAATTTAGATTCTATGATTATTAATTTTCTAGTTTTGTATGCATCATTTAGCCCCTGGGAGTCCATCTCTGTATCTGCAAAGTGAACATATTTCGTCCTCCTCTAACCGCTTCAGAGAGTTTTGAAGGATAAAACACGTTAATAATGGTAAAGGTATTTGGAAATATTATGTTATGTAAATACGACTGAAATTTCTACCACTAATCAGTTATCTTGCAATAGTTTAGAATAGACAGGGTCTTAAATGCAATGTACTAAGCCATATGCTTATTCCTATATTTAAAAGATCTTTTCCCACAAAATATTAATCAATAAATGAGTTGTCTAAAATTCTCTCACTGTATCCCTTAACCATCTAGATATGTTCATTAGCAATACTGGGCATAGAGAAAACTTTTGTAACTGCACATTTATAGTGAAACTGGCAAACAGCCCTTGATGATTAAGCATCTAGGTTCTAAAGGTTTTTCCTTTTTGCAATTACTGATTACAGCTTCTGTCTGTTTAACCCACCCATTGATAACTGCGCTACTTAGGCAATATGCTATCTGACTTCCACTAGGCTCCTACAGATAACATCTCCCTGGAGCCTGGGTCACGATGGTAATGGGTGTGTGAGCTGTTTTTCAGGAATTAGAACTCTTTGCCCACCTCAGGCTGGTTGAGACCACCAACTCATCAACTGGGTCTGTGCAGATGTCCGATAGGTCACCTTTTGATGTCAGGAGGCTAAAAACTCCACCCTCAGGTCATGCTAACACCGCCATTTTGTGAACATGGGTCCTTTGAAGAGGCGTGGAGTCTGACTATACTTGCGCAGATCATCAATTACCTCGCCTCTCCTCACCTCCAATCACCTCTCTCTGCATTTCAGACCACCTTGCGCGCATCCCATAAATATCCCTGAGTCTCTATTTCAGGGAAGCAAATTTGAGGCTCATGCTCTTGCTTCGTCACGTGGCTGCCTTGTGAGTAAACTCTCTCAGCTGCAGTCTCGCCTGTCTCAGTGTTTGGCTTTCTGGGCCGCAGGCAAAAACGAACCTGGTTTGGAAACAACAGCAAAGAGATTGCTATTTGTTATAGACAGTGAAAGAAATAGGTGAAGAAATAGGAAGAGCAGAATAAAACTAGCATGTATTTGTGTCTATTATGTACCATTCACAAGCCTATTACCTGGACAATTTGTGTGTTGTGTTTAATCACAAAAGAGAGGACAGAATTAAAAGGGCTTATGAATCAAATTCAAAGTACAGAATCTGGACCTTGAGCTTTTGTTCACTTGTTTGATTTTTTTTAATTGTTTCTTCTTCTTAACTTGAGCAGTGAAAAAAGAAAGAGGGGATAGATTTAAGGTTCTTTCTCACTCATGACATTTAATGTTTTTCCCTGAAAAACTGAAATAGAGAATTTGTTAAGAGAGGAAAACAAAAAAAATGTGTTACATTTCCTACAGCTAGTACTAGTTCTTTGATCTCAGCATGCTATCTTTAAACATTCATTCATTCATTCATTCATTCATACAAGCACGGAGCAGTTAGAAATTGAATTGAATTGAATTTTATTGGCTCAAATCCAATTCAATGATTTATTTAATACATATCTCTTTAATCATGTTGAAAGTTTTTCCTTTCTACAAATTCCCTTTGGCTATTTTATTATATATTTACCATTCACATTATAATATTCTAATAATGGGACTATAATTCTATAGAATATTTGCTAAAACAATATGGTTTTCTTTGTGAAATCTTCACAATAGATCAGAAAATAAATTGTGAAATAAAAAAGTAAATTAATCCACCAGTTCTATTACTTATAACCCATGTGTATCTGAAGGGAGAGGAGGATTAATATGTGGTAATAAAATGAGGTCAAACAGTATCACAATGGATGCATTCATGGGTTCATGGCATCTCAGTCACCAAAGGCAACGACTGATGAGATTTGGGATTTGAATTATTATTTGCTCCTTACTATACTTTTAAGAATTATTTATCTCTATCAAATAGATCACTGGTAGGCAAACTACCATACACTGCAGGCTAAATCTGGCCCCTCTCCTGTTTCTGTAAATAAAATTTTATTGGAACGCAACCCTGCCCGTTCATTTACCTGTTGTCTGTGGCTGCCTCTGCATTACAATGGCAGAGTTGGGTACTTGTGACAGAGAACATGTGGTCTACAAAGCTGAAATATTTACTACCCTTCCCTTTAGAAAAAACCCTTGCTGATGCCTGAAATAAATTACACAGTTAAAAATCAAACAAGCAACACAACAGCTCACCTCATCTCCCTTCTATGTGAAAGAAAAATTGATGCTGGTTCGTTCCTGTTTGTTTATCTGGCTATATTTTAATTTTTGTTGTTTTTATTGTGTACCAAATTTGGGAATAACACTGTGTTTCAAAGTTATCTACCTAAGCATATGAGAATATTTCTTTGGGAGTATTTCCTTTGAAATATCACCAAAGTTAATAGTATTGTCCCCCTTAATTCTGTAAATGCCATATAAATCACATTACTAATTAGTATCCATGTTATCAATTATTTTCTCAATTATTAACTAAGGAAATATTTGAATATCTTTATTAACATCTTAAGAGTAAGTAAACTGTTCATTTCTTTCTTTCTTTCTTTTTTTTTTTTTTTTGAGGAAGATTAGCCCTGAGCTAACATCTGCCACAAATCCTCCTCTTTTTGCTGAGGGAGGCTGGCCCTGAGCTAACATCCGCACCCATCTTCCTCCACTTTATATGTGGTACACCTACCACAGCATGGCTTGCCAGGTGGTGCCATGTCTGCACCCAGGATCTGAACTGGCAAACGCTGGGCCACCAAAGCAGAATGTGCGCACTTAACTGCTGTGCCACCGGGCCAGACCCAACTGTTCATTTCTTTTAGCTGAATATTTAGTTAAGCTTTCTAATAATTTTAATTCTCTGGTAGCCAGATCTGGGGAAGTATAAGTCTGCATTAGAGTTGTTCTCAATTTTTGTTTTTTTATTCTCTCCTACTCCTGTACTCTTCCTTAAGAGCATAGTAGGGAATATTATTGTCCTTAACAAGACTGTGATACGATAAAAATAAGTCAATGTCCAATTCCTGAATAAGGCGATCTTTGAAGGCTCCACTAACTATAGATTCTGCTCTAGACATACCAACCGTATGTATGAAGTTTTTGTAGGATTGTTGCAAGATAGAATTAGCCCCTATCAGTTAAGTGAGGTGTATAGAGAGATTTAGGAAAGAAATTGTCCTCAATTTAACAATTCAGAGCTTTTTGAGTGCAGGTTGATGGAAGTCTGAGAGTGTACCAAAGAGCGATGAGTAGCGACATATTAGGGACAATTTAAGTGAATGGCTTTTGAGATTAAAGTGAGTATCTGAATGAAAGTACTCAAGGGAGAGAGAGGAATTGGAATTGCTTCGCACACTGGTAAGGCGCTTTTATATGAGGCTTCTCAGGTCATCTGCAGATCAATGCAGTCAGCATTGTCATGGGGAATTCTGTGAGCTCCTTAACGTTCAGAGATTCTAGGCTATTTAAAATAGAAAGTGCTGGTGTATGTCCTAAAAGGGATTATTTGCATCCTACTGATTAATCTGAATTCTAAATAAAATCCTGACTCGTCAAAGGCATATCTTTATTTCCAAAGATTGTAATATAGTAAATATTATAAAAGCATAGAGTAGCAGACATGGATAAAGGTTGCCGTGTTTGAATATAAAACAAATTTTAAGTAAAGCATGGGCACTTTTAGACTTTCCAACTTCATAGCAATCTGGCTTCCGTTATTTCCATCAAAACATCACAAGTATTGAAACTTTTTACTCTTGCCAATAATTTAGCCTATGACAGGCTCACTGCTGATTTCAAATTATTGACAGTTATTTTATTGGTGTAAGTTTTCTTTAACAATGCATTTCATTTATTTGTTTAATATTGGTAAGGCAAATAGAATATAAAATTTAAAGAAATGCTGTGCTGTAAAATGTCCATCTCTTCCCACTGCTGTCTGTCAGCTCTCTAGTCATCGTTCCTGGAAGCAATCATGGTTACCATTGTGGGGACCTGAAATTGGCCACCCCAAGATATGTCTCTTTGGCATCAGGATTATTTGAGGCTCATTGCTTTTGATAAACTGGGACAGGCAAGGAGGCTCTGAGGAATGGAACTTGCCCTTTGTTAGGACACGTTTACATTTGTAAGGTAAATCTCTATCTGTAAAAAGTGCCTCCCTCTCTGTACCAGGAAGAAGAAAGGCGATGACCTTCTCACCGGAAACTCCTAATCAATACCAAAGGCAAGGACTTAAATCTGCATTTTATTGTGCTAGTCTGGTAACCTCCTGTAACTGACTTCCCTCCCCCTCCCAATTTTGGCATTTCTTTAAGGATTAAGCATCTTTCCTTAGGCTAGGAACTGATTGCTGTGCTCACCTGTGACCGCCCAGCTCCAGACAATCGACTAGCCTCCTGCTACGCCCACCGAGATAGCAGACCACTACCTGCTGTGTCCATCAAGCACTGTGCTGACAGGGCAATCTTGTGACTATTGTGGGAGGGACATTTCAATCATATGTGAAACACCCTGTTTGGAGGTATATAACCACTCTGTGCACCCCACTTCTTCGGTGCCCTTTCTTCCTTCGGGAAGAAAGGCCCCGGGCCGTGGTTCCTCATAAAGCTTTGTTTAATTTTCTCTTGCTATTCTGTCTCATGTGAATTTAATTCGTTCTCCAGCCAGATGAACCCCCATTTGGGAAGAGGAAATGTCCTCCTCCCCTACACCATTTTCTTCCATGTAAGCATTTACTTATATGTTCTTTTTTTATAATGCAAATAGTACCATACTCTTCACACAGTTCAGACCTTTGCTATTTCACGTTAATAATATACATTTGAGATGGTTTTCTATCAACACTTCATTATTTTTCAAAGCTTCATAATATTCCATTGTATGTATGTGTCATAATATTTTTATGACTCATTCCAAAGTTTTACCTAATTTTCTGTTTTAGTTTTTGTACTTGTATGTGTCTGTGTAAGTATGTGTGTGTGTGTATGAGTGTGTGTTGGGGGGCTCAAACAGAGAGATGATGTTATTTCATTTAATCATGCTATTTAATCATACTATCCTATTGAACTGTGTACGTCTCCTCTTTGCTCTGTTTGTTCCCTTCCCTTTCCCTTGGTTACCTAGTGCATTTCCTCATTCCTCCTCCACCATAGGTATCACTCTAATGTGTGTTTTTCCTTGGCTATGTGTGTATTTTTGTAAACTGTAAAATATTGTTTAGTGTGTGTGCATTTAGAAATTATATTAATGGTATTATGATATGGCTCTATTCCATACTCCGTGGTTACTACTTCTGAATTGCTGCATGATATTTTTTAACATGTCTATTATTTTTTCCTAATTTATTTCCAAGAAATAGATGCAAAGGATGCTTTCAGCTTTCATGACCACAAATAATGCTGTAATAAATATAGGCACACATACCCCTGTTTGGACCTATACAGGAATGGTTCTGCATCCACATATAGCATTTCTGGGCCATACTCTGGCTTCCTAGGTCCTAGCAGTTTTCCACACATGAGCTTTGCCAGGTTAAACTTCCACCTGAAATGCACGGGGTTCTTATTTTCTCACATCCTTGTCACAGTTGGTATCATATAGCTTTCTAATTATTTTAATTTGTTGGATATAAAGTGGTAAACATCATTTCACTTTGCATTTCTCTGATGACTAGGGAGATTTGAATTATCTTCATGTGTCTTTCAGTCTATGGAGTTTCACTTCCTATTCATATATGTTGCCTATTTATCATCACTTGAGATCCAAGTGTTTTTCAAATTTGTAAGAGACTCTTACATTCAACATTGTCTTGTTTTTTTTTTTTCTTGCAATTTCTTTCCCTAGTCTTCTCTCAAACCTTCTTTGTAGAGCAAAAATCCTTAATTTTGATGTACTCACATCCATCAACACTTCGTCTTAAGCTAGATGCTTTCTTGTATATATATTTTTAAATTAACTTTAGAGTGTTACCTTTCATATCTTCATACACTTGCATCAAAATTTTACTTGTGCCAGGTGTGAAAAAGAATCCAAGTCTCTTTTTTCATAAGATTCTGGTTTTCTTAACACCGTTTCTTAAATAATTACTACTTTGCCCACCACTTTGTGATCCCATATGTAGCTGTGGGGGCCTGGAATTGGCCATCCCAAGATATGTCTCTTTGGCATGAGGATTGTTTGGGGCTGGTTACTTTTAATAAACTGCAGACAGGAAGGCAACTCTGAAGGGTGGAATTTCCTTGCCCTTTGTTAAGAGACATTTACATTGTAAAGGAAATCTCCATCTGTAAAGGTGTCTTCCTCTCTGTACCAGGAAGAAGGAGGGATGACCTTATCTCTAGAAACTCTTAATCAATGCCAAGGGCAAGGACTTAAATCTGCATTTGTTTACTGTACTTGTGTGGTAATCTCCCATGATCACTCCCCCTCCACCCCCAACATCCTCCTTTGTCTTTAGCTGAAGATGATATTTAAGGTGGTGGCTTCAGCCATTTTGGCGAGTTGCTCAGGTTGCCTGAGCCTCTCCCATGTACACATGTTATAAAGCTTTGTTTAATTTTCTCCTGTTATTCTGCCTCATGTGAATTTAATTTGCCAGAAGAACCCACAGTGGGTAGAAGAAATGTCTTCCTCCCCTACATAGCCATATTGATCTATCTAGTTATGTCAGTTTTTAAGGTTCTCTTTTTTCCATTTCGTAATTTGACTTGTGTTCATACCACACAGTTTTTATTTATTTATTAATTTATTTTTATTTATTGTTTTGAGGAAGATTAGTCCTGAGCTAACATCCACTGCCAACCCTCCTCTTTTTGCTGAGGAAGATTGGCCCTGAGCTAACATCTGTGCCCATCTTCCTCTATTTTATATGTGGGATGCCTGTCAGAGCATGGCTTGATGAGCCATGTATAGGTCCACACCTGGGATCTGAACTGGCGAACCCCAGGCTGGTGAAGCAGAGTGTGTAAACTTAACCACTATGTCATCAGGCTGGCCTCAACACAGTTTTTATTTTATTTTGATTTCACTAATTTTTTTCTATTATTTTTCTTTCAGTATGATTGATTTATGCTCTGCTCTTTATCATTTCCTCCCTTCTGCTTGCTTTGGGTTAACTTGCTTTTCTTTTTCTAGTTTCTTAAGGTGGAAGCTTAGATCAATGATTTGGGACACTCTTCTGTTCTAACACAAATACTTAATGCCAGTACAGCTATTCTTCAGTAGACTCTTCAGGCCATCATTTCTCACCACATTTATGTGTCTGAAAAAGCATTCAATTTTTGTTCTTGAGAAATATTTTCTCTACATATAGATATATGAGATGACAGATTTTTGGTTTTTCCTTCCAGAATTTTAACAAGGCCACTTGTTACCTTCTCACTTGTGTGGTTTCTGAGGAGAAGGTTGCTGTAATTTTTGTCTTTGTTCCTCTGTATGTGATGGATCTTTTATTCCTCTAGGTGCCTTTGAAATTTTCTTTTTATTTTTTTAAGCAGTTTGAATGTGATATGTCTATGTATATGAGATATATATATATATATATTTATTTATTTATCCTGCTTTGGGTTCTCTTAGCCTCTTGGATCTCAGTTTTGATGTCTTTTGTTATTTTTGGAAAATTTATGGTTATTCTCTTTTCAAATTTTTTTCTCTCTTGTGCTCTCTATTCTCCTTCTGAGTCTCCAATCACAAATATTTAGATGCTTTGATATTTTCCCACAGCTCTTCAATGCTCCGTTCTGTTTGCTTTCATTCTTTTTTTCTCTTTGGGTTTAAGTTTTGATGATTTCTGTTGACCTCTGTTCAAGTTCACTGATTCTCTCCTCAGCTGGGCCTGAGCCTGCTGACGGAGCTCCTCAACAGATCTTTACTTATGCCTAGGGTTGTCATTTTCTCCGCCAAAGGCATTTACTTCTCTTGAGACTAGGGAGCCGACAGGAAGCAGGGTTTCTGCCTTTCCCACCTTGGCAGCGAATCCCCGTCTCCAAGCCTTCACCTCAGGAGCCTGTTCTCTTCTCTCTCCACCGCCCCGCCCCCAGTCTTTCACTTGAGCACCCCTTGGAAGTTTATGGAAAAGAGTTTGTGGGTAAATGCAAATTCCTCTTTTGTCTGGGGCTATCAGCAGTTTTATATTGTTATGCTAGCCCATATCAGTCTTTAGCAACTTAATAAAATTTCAGATGATCTCTTCTCACCATCTCGTCTGATAGTCCTGTCTTCTAATGTTGTGCTGTGGGCGAGACAGTCCGTACTTGCCCTCTCTCTCCTGAGGGCCTGCCCCTTACTAGATTTCCAGGCTAGTTGATGTTACTCTGTGACATCGGCTCTTTGATAGGTTCAAGAAAATTTATGATTTTTGTAGTTATTTGTTTTTTTTCTTGTTAGAGTGGGGCAAACCTTTTTTTAGCTCTCCACAGTCTAGATGAGGGAAGACCCCTCTTATTAATTTTTAAACAGATTTTATTGTTTTTAGAACAGTTTTAGGTTTACAGCAAAGTTGAGGGGGAAGGTACAGAGGATTAATTTTAATTTATATGTTCCCAGAAAATAATGTATTTCATGCAAGTTCTTGTTGTCGTTGAGTAGAGTAATAAGCAAAATATTCTCTCATAATTCTATTAGTGTCTTCTCTATCCATGTTTATTTCCACAAAAACATTTCAATATTTTGTATTTATACTTCACTCTTTTTTTCCTGATTGAATTATTAATGGCTTACCTATTTTGTTGTATTTTAAAGAAAGCAATTCTTAGATTTACTTTTTATTTCATAATTTAATGATTTGTAATCTATTAAAGTCTATTTTTATATTTATTAATTCTTTCCATTTACTTGCTGCAGGCTTATTTATTTTTATAACCTCTCAAGATAAGTGCTTTAGCATTCATTTTATTACTTTATTCATTTTACTGTCTTCTGTGTTAATGTGATACTTAAAACTATGGATTTTCCTCTGAGCAGAGCTTTAGTCATATTCCATGTGTTTGTTCAAAGTTTGCTACTCCAGAGTGAAGTTGCATTTCTTTCAGAAGTTACTTCCTTATGCCAAATACACTTTTAATATTTGATTTTAATGATCCAAATTTAACTTTAAAATACTTTAGTTACTTTGGTGTGGCTCTATATAATTACTAAATAAAAATGTATCTACCTAACATAATAAGGTACCAAATATATACACGGGGAATATGCTTTTTTCCATCTTAAAGAATGAAAGATTTTTACTGCATGGAACAGCAATAATATAGAAATGAATTAATGAAGGTTCTATGTCTGCATGATTAATGTTCCCTTTTGCTGAACTGGTTTGCGTAACCATAGACGGAGAATAATGACTTCTATTCTAACCAACCTCTTAGAAATTTGAAAAATACAACTGGCTTGCTCCTGTTCCAGTCTACATGTATCCACAAGCTTGAGAATGATGTATTCTGCTGTGGTATAACAGAGAACTTCGTGGTGCCTGAAGGCTGTGTATGTCTATGGGTTCACAAAAAGATAGTTAAATTAAGTTTTAAGGGAATTCTGAGAATAAGCCCATTTTTCATGATACATAATCACTTTATTCACCTTGGTGATGGCCTGAGGATCTGGAAATTGATAGGCTTTTAAATTTTCTCTCCCTTGTATACTTAGTTGGCTAATTTGTAGTGTGATTTGGTTATGTATAGGTTTGAAATTAGGAAAGTAAGCCAGAGATATATAGGGCTATGTGACAACTGTTGTCTTTGTGTGAAAGCTATGCTGAAATTTCCACATTCAGTTTCATTGAGAGTATGGCAAGATTGTGTCGATCTATAAATCCCCATCATTTCCCACACTCCCTGTTTACTCCTTGCGTGACCCCAATATGAAGAGTTGATAGTAATAATAATACTAATGAAAGAGCTAACGTACTATTTGTTGTGTGCTGTATTCTTATAGGTGTTTTGCACTTATAACTCACTTAATCTTTACAATAAACTCATTTGGAAGATGCTATTATTGTGGTAGACATCCCAAAGTTGTCCAGTTTCTAATTCCCAGAACCTGTGAATAGGTGATATTACATATTATACTACATGGCAAGAGGGATAGTTTCAGATGGAATAAAGGGTGCTAATCAGCTCTTAAAATATGGAGATCATCCTGGAATATCCAGGTGGGCCCAATGTAATCACAAGTCTTCTTTGAATATGGAAGAGGGAGGCAGAAGGTGAGAGTCAGAGAGAGATTTGAAGATGCTCTGCTGCACACTTTGCAGACAGAGGGAGGGATGCAAGTCAAAGAACGCAGGCAGCCTCTGGAAGCTGTAAAGGCAAGGGACAGAGTCTCCTCTAGAGCCCCGGAAAGGACGCAACTCTGGTGACACCTTATTTTAGCCCAGCGAAATTCATTTTGGACTTCTGAACTCTAGACTTTTCTGATGATAAATTATGTTGTTATAAGCCATTAAGTTTGTGGTAATTTGTTCTGGCAGCAATAGGAAATGATCGCAATTATCATACTTATTTGGCAGTATTGGGATAAGAAACAGGGGTTAAGTAACTTGTCCCAGGTCACATAGGGATTCAGAGGCAAAATTAGGAATTGAATCTGAGTAGTCTGACTCCACGGACTATATTATTGTTATTGAAAAGCTAGGGTTCTTTTTTTTAAAATTTATTTTTTTATTGAGGCAACATTGGTTTATAACATTATATAAATTGCAGGTGTATATCATATTTCAACTTCTATATAGCCTACATCATGTTCACCACCAAAAGTCTAATTGCCGTCCATCACTGTACAAATATGTCCCTTTACCCCTTTCACCTTCCTTCCCCTCTGGTAACCACCAGTCTGTTCTCCATATCCGTTTGTTTGTTTATCTTCCATATATGGGTGAAGTTATACAGTAACTATCTTTCTCCATCTAACCTATTTGCCGTAGCATAATATCCTCAAGGTCCATCAATGTTACTGCAAATGGCAAGATTTCATCTTGTTTTTATGGCTGAGTAGTATTCCATTGTATGTATATACCGTATCTCTTTTATCTATTCATCCATCAATGGGCACTTAGATTGTTTCTAAGTCTTAGCTATTGTGAAATAGTGCTGCAATAAACATAGAGCCGCACGTATCTTTTTGAATTAGTGTTTCCGTGTGCTTTGGATGAATACTCAGAAATGAAATAGCTGGATCATATGATAGTTTTAGTTTTAAATTTTTGAGAAATCTGCATACTGTTTTCCATAGTGGCTGCATCAGTTTGCATTCCCACCAGCAGTGTATGAGAGTTCCTTTTTCTCCATAGCATCTCCAACACTTGTTATTTCTTATCTTCTCAATAATAGCCATTCTAACAAGCATGAGGTGATATCTCTTTGTCATTTTTGGTTTGCGTTTCCCTAATAATTAGTGATATGAAGCATCTTTTTTTTTTTTTTTTGAGGAAGATTAGCTCTGAGCTAACTACTGCCAATCCTCCTCTTTTTGCTGAGGAAGACTAGCCCTGAGCTAACATCCATGCCCATCTTCCTCTACTTTATACATGGGACACCTACCACAGCATGGCTTTTGCCAAGCGGTGCCATGTCTGCACCCGGGATCCGAACCAGTGAACCCCAGGCCACTGAGAAGTGGAATGTGAGAACTTAACCACTGCACCACCGGGCCAGCCTCTCAAGCATTTTTTTATGTGTCTGTTGTATCTTCTGTTTATCTTCTTTGGAAAAATGTCTGTTCAGATCGTCTATAAAGCCAGGCTTCTTAAGGTATCAATTACCTATAAAATTCATACTTTTTTAGTACATAATTTTACGAGTTTTGAGAAATGCATATAGTCATGTAACTAAAACCAAAAAGAGGATATAAGCATTTCCATTCCTCCAGTAAGTTCCCTTGTACCTTCTTTGTAGTCAGGACTTCTCTCCATCCCAAGTGGCTGGAAACCACTATTTTTTGTCTCTATGATTTTACCTCTTCTGGATTGACATAGCAATGGGATAATAGCTGTGTGAATAGCTAGACAATTCGTCTCCATATAAAAGAGTATAACACTGGACACAATTGTCAAAAACAATCATTTAAGGGCACTGGAAATTGACCAAAGGCAGACAACAATTGGAGAACTATTAATTTCCGAAAACTTGTGGGAGCTTTGAGGAAGGACAGCAGGAGTCTCTGGCCAGCTCCCTGGAACTGCTTACATCCCCAATCCCTGGGTGGATGGCTAGAACTCAAGTTTCACAAGTTGTGGCTGGGTGCACAAACCTCTGTCTGTGTTTGTTGCCAAAGGGGGCAGATGACTCAATTCAGAGTAGGATGCAAAAATCCCTGGTTTGCTTATTAACAGTGGTGATGGACTCATTTGAGAATGGGCAAGAAAAACTTTCCAGCCAGAAATTTCCTGGGGAGATTCTGAAAATGAGGGAGACATAGAAGTGTTGAGATAAGCTGTCCACCTGCCCAATGGCTGAGTGGGAACCTATGCATGTGCAGGAGAGGTCTAACAGAGCCCTGGGGAGACTTGAGAACAGGCTGCAGCTTTGAATCCATTTCTCATACCACATTCAGATAGCTTGGCAGAGGGTGGCAACCTTACGTGTTCAAGGCATTTGAGCAAAATCTCTGTCCAAAGCATTAGCTAAGCTCTTAATTAGGCAGATACAAGAGGTAACACCTAGGAAGCCAGGCTAAAAAATAAACATAAGAATGAAAAGCCTGAGCAGAGACATCAGTGACTATTTACCATGGAGCAAATAGATTCTGAAATTTAAATACAGATGAAGCGTTTTAAAAAGTTCAATAAACCTCAGAAAAATAAAAAAGAATCCAGAGTTGCTACAATAGGTAACCTAAAATAAACACTTTCAAACAAAAATTATGACATACAAAGGAATAGTAAAGTATGGCTCACACTCAGTTACTGAAACAGAAGTTGTCAGTAGAAACTGACTCTAAGTGGGTCCATTTGCTGGATTTAGCAAAGACCTACATGCAGCCATTATAAATATGTTCAAAAAAGTAAAGGAAACACTGTTCAAAGAATGAAAGTAAACTAGGATGACAAGGAGTTACTAAATAAAGAATATCAGTGGAGAAATGTAAACTATATAAAAGGAAATAAATTTCAGAGTCAAAAATTACAATAACTGGAATGAGGACAGCAACAATAGATTTGAGTTGGCAAAAGAAAGAATCACCATGAACATGAGTTAGATCAATAGAAAATAGCCAATACAAAGAACAGAATAGAGATTGAAGAGCAATGAAGAGAGTCTCAGAGACCTGTGGGACAATGCCATGCATTCCAACTAATTCCCATCTAACTAGGAGACAAGGATCAGAAAACATTTTTGAAGAAATAGTGGCTAAGAAGTTGCCAAATGTGATGAAAACTATAATCTCACAGATCCCAGAAACTCAATGAAACGTAAGGAAGATTAACACAAAAAGAACAACACCTATACACTGTCAAACTGCTGGAAGCCAAAGGCGAAGAGAGAATCTTAAAAGCAGCAAAGTAAAAATTATTTGCAATAATATGATTAACAACTAATTTCTTATCAGAAACAATGGGGACCAAAAAGGTAGTATGGAATGACATATTCAAAGTGTAAATAAAGTCAATGAAAAATTAAATATTAGATGTATGTGTATGTATTATATGTAAAGCTAAAAATCAACACAGAGAGTAATATGGTAAACTAAAAGTGTCTATCACAAAGAAAGGCAGTAAAAGAGGAACAAGAGTGACATCAGCAACATGGTGGAGTGAACTGTTCCCTTTACCTCTCCTCTTCTGAACTACCACTAAATGGACATTCACTGACCCATGGAGGACACCCATCCAGCACAACAAGACACCTGAGACAGCCACGCAGATATACATCTGAAGGTGGACGGGATGGGCTCCCTGGGAATTAGTGGATATACATGAGCACTCCCCTACCCTTCCTTGGTAGCCCTGTGTGTGCATGTGAAAACTTTCCAAGCCATCAGGAGAACCCATTGTGCTGTTGCAGTCCCAGTGAGTGGCCCAGGTTCTGACCTCGTAGAGAAGCCCCACCAAGCACAGTAGCTGGTGCGACCATAAGAAGAGGTGGTGGCAGATCTATATTTGCAAATTATATATTTACTGAGAGGTTAGTTTCAAAAATATCTAAAGAACACACAACTCAACAACAAAAAAACAAATAACCCAATTAAAAAATAGGCAGAGGATACGAACAGACATTTTTCCAAAGAAGATATACAGATGTTCAACAGGCACATGAAAAGATGTTCAACTTCACTAATTATTAGGGAAATGCAAATCAAAATCACAATGAGATATCACCTTCTATCTGTCAGAATGGCTATAATTACCAAGACAAAAAACCCCAAATGTTGGAGAGGATGTGGAGAAAAGGAAACACTCATACACTGCTGGTGGGAATCCAAACTGGTACAGCCACTATGGAAAACAGTATGGAGATTTCTCAAAATATTAAAAATAGAAATACCATATGGGCCAGCTATCCCACTACTGGGTATCTATCCAAAGAACTTGAAATCAACAACCCAAAGAGATTTATGCATCCCTATCTGCATTGTAGCATTATTCACAATAGCCGAGACATGGAAGCAACCCAAGTGCCCTTCTATGGATGAATGGATAAAGAAGATGTGATATATATATATATATATATATATATATATATATATATATACAGACACACACAATGGAATACTGCTAAGCCATAAAAAATGTAAAGTTGTGCCATTTGCAACAACATGGATGAACCTTGAAGGTACGATGTTAATTGAAATAAGCCAGACAGAGAAAGATAAATATCGCATGATTTCATGCATGTGTGGAAGATAAACAAACACATGGATGAAGAGAATAGATTAGTGGGTGCCAGAGGGGAAGGCGGTTGGGGGGTGGGCAAAAGGGCTAAAGGGTCACATATATATGGTGACGGATAAAAGCAGGACTATTGGTGGTGAGCACGATGTAGTCTATACAAAAACTGATAAATAATAATGTGTACCTGAAACTACACAATGTTAAAAACCATTATGATCTCAATAAAATATTATTAAAAAGAAAAAAAGAGGAACAAAAAATATATGAGATATAGAAAAAAATTGCAAAATTTAAATCCAACGCTAACAATAATTATTTTAAATGTAAATAGACTAAATACTCCAATCAAAAAGCTGAGATTGCCAAAATGAATAAAAAAGCAAGATCTAACCCTATAAGCGAAGTACTTTATTTATATCCAGAGAAATAAATAGCTGAAAGTAGAAAATGGAAAAAGGATATACCATTCAAACAGTGACTATAAATAACCTGAAGTAGCTATGTTAATATCAGACAAAGTAGACTTTAAGACAAGAAATATTATTAGAGACAGAGAGGGACTTTTCCTATTGATAAAGTGGCAAATATATCAAGAAGATTTGGCAACTCTAAATGCACTTAGAGTCCCTAAATAAACAAAATCTTACATAATTTTAAGAGAAATAGACAATTCAACAATTATAGTTGATTTCAGTACTCTTCTCACAATAATTAACAAGGCAACTAGAAAGAAAAAAGCAGTAAATATATGGAAGACCAGAATAACCCTATCACCCAACTTGCCCTGACATATGGAGAACTTTTCACCCAACAACAGCAGAATCCACATTCTTTTCAGTTCACATGACTCATTCTCCAGGATAGACCCTATCCTAGGACATGAAACAAGTTTCAACAGCTTCAAATGGATTGAAATCATACTAGGTATATTCTTCAACCACAACAGAAGTAAATTGGAGATAAACAACAGAAAGAAGTCTGTGGTTAGAGGAAAATTTATAACTTTCAGTAGAAGAGAAGAAAGGCACTTTCAGTAGAAGAGAAGAAAGATCTAAAATCAATAATCTCAGCTTCTACCTGAAGAAGCTAGGAAAACAAGAGCAGCAAATCCAATGCCAGTAAGAGGAAGATGGAAATCATAAAATCAGGGTGGAAATTAACGAAAGGGAAAAGAGAAACACATTAGAGAAAATCAATGAAACTAAAGGTTAGTTCTTTGTAAAGATCAACACAGTCAACGGATATTTTGCTAGCCTGATAAGAATAAAAGAGGAAGAGATAAAAGCTAGAGCAGAAAAAGGAAAGTCAAACATTAAATGTTGACCTTGATCTCTCTTCTGTCACATATAGATTGCAGATAGTGGAACTCCCAAGATAAATATGGAAATCCAAGATTCGAGGCCATTAGTGTCCCATGTTTTATTTGGAACACTAAGTGATGTTAGTAAAACAGATATTCTCTATGCTGTAATGACCTGGAAGCAGTAGAAAGAAAGGGCCTGATACAGACCCTCCCCTCCTGCAATGCCAAAGAGTTTCGGAAAAGCATCCAAACATTCTCCAGGCCACTAAGAAAGGTTTGGAACTTAGCTAAGAAATAATTAACAGGAGGATTCTGTAGGGTTTGATGAGGGACCTAAGAAGAATGTATTTCCTTTGAGAAAGACATTGACCATATATTCTCATTATTAGATTGCAAAGACAGGAATTGTATTTTAATCTATCAAATTCTATTTATTTTTCAGAGAGTCCTGTGATTTAGCAGGTAGACTATTTAACATTAGGCAAACAGATTCAAGCACAAGCTCTTGGGTCCTGGTGATGAGACCTTGGCAAGGCCACCTAACCTCTTTGGGTTTCCTCGTGTGTAAAATAGTATTAATCACTATCTACTTACACCAGATTCCACAAAACAATAAGGTTGTTCTGATGCTTAAGTGAAATGAAACATGTGACAGGTGCTTTGTAAATGTTCATAAGCACTGGGAAATAATATTTATCTTTCTATATATTAATTGCTGTTGTCCACTTGTGGGCATGGGGCCTTTCTGTAATTTTTCTACTTGACTTTTATTTTTCCTCTAGTTTGCAAATTCTTGAAAGTCTTTCAAGCTAGTACAGAAGTTTACAGGTTTATAGTTTCTCCGTAAAAAACAAATTAAACTGAGGGCTTGTTCATTTTGCCTAGTCCTGTAAAATTTTATTTTCTCATAAGTTTCTGCTAGACCTAACACATTAGATTAAGTCCACCCTTTTCTGCAATTTGTACGTTGGTCTTTCCACAGTTACACTGATGGACTTTTCTCTTCTTTACCTCCTCAAACCCTGCTTTCAGGTAATTCATACTAGAATACTAGAATACTAGAATAAAAATGCTTGAAAATGGCTTTAGGTGAGAGCTCTGCTAGGAGTGTGGGTGGGATGGGGAGAGGGTTTAGTATTTAGCAGAGATCAAAGTTTCAACACATGCTTTATCCAACTCCCAAATATTCTGATTCGGTAATTCAGGGTGAAGCCTGGACATATGTACTTTTAAATAGAGTATTTTAAAACACTGAAGGACACCCTTGCTTAAAACCTTTGATCTGAAGGATAAAGCATTCTGGAATGTCAGGTGTCGGTCAGCACATGTAGAAGGTTTGGAAGAGCATCCTGGTCTGCCTGGCATCCTTGACTCACACCACAGACATGATTACTTACCGCCCTTACAGTCCACGCCACAGAGAGCACTCTGACATGTGGTGGGCTCTGAAATAACACAGGCAGACTCATGTCATCACTGCTATCCTGAGAAAGAGAAGCACAGTATAGCAAAACTTCTATTATATATTCTTTGTCCTCCATCTATATTTTTATTTATCTTGGTAAAATTGTTAATGTTGACAAGCAGTAAATTATTTATAAAATATAATTCAATGTAAGCTATATTTTCATCATTCATTAAATTACACTTTAACCTGTTAATTCATCCTCAGAACTTAGATTTGACAGATATATGAATGAATTACTTCATTCACATTTATAGGCGTTCATGTTTATAACAATCAGGTTCTTATGAGGTCTTTACATAAACACATTTTGTTCCTGAACAAATTATTGGAAATAGCAGCACATTAATTTATTGCAATTATACTTCAGATGAAAAATTTGTGTAATGGGAAAGCATTTATTTAAAAATATTTTAATTTTCCATAGGACTTGAAGACAACTCTTAGGGAAGAGTTACCATATACAAGTCATATACACTTTCACTCTATAAATCAGCAGCCAAATGCGTCATATTTTCATATTCTTTTGTTGATGTAAAGTTCATATGATATTATAAAGCCTTGACTCTCAATATCCTAGCTATTGAGGATGGCAGGGTTGACTTTGCCCGAAGATGAGAGCAGAGGTTGTTTCTTTAAGCAAAGCATGATACCACTTTTTAAGTCTCCAGGTGATTCTGATGTTCACCTAGGTTTGAGAAGCAAAATAATTTAAAGTATATATAATCTATTAGATAAGGATTTTTGTTTTTTACTAATGAACTTAGTAGTGTCAGTTAGCCTTTATAAAATGCACATTTATTAACTGGCTTCTACATGCCAGGCACTATTCCAGATATTTTGGTGCCCATTATTTCAATAAATTCTTTTCACAGATGCAACTTAGTGGATTACCAAAACAAACAAACAATATTAGCCTCTCTTGTTTGGTAGGAATGCAATGCAGCGTCATGATGCTTCAGTCGAAAGAAATAACTTCAACAGCTACTGTTTTAAAATGAAACAGGCCTTGTCAGCATTCCTTTTCTGGAATATCACCAAAGCTGTTTTGTTCTTGGTTTGGGAAGTAGTGAGGAAAGGAGGTGAGGAGAGGACAGAGTTATTCTCTTTTCTTACTATAGACCTTCTATTCTGTGCTGTATGATGCCAACAGAAATAACTGAGAATATCCAAAGTTCCTCAGAAGGTTGAGTGGTTCAGTTTCGCAACGTCGTGAGGAAATGGGGCCCCCTTCCAGGTCCCAGATGCCTGAAATGCAAAAGTGTTGAGTCACCTTAAAGTTCTCCCCCTCCCAACGCTCTTTAACGCAGCTTTCATGAGACCATCTCAGGGATGGGCTCGGGGACGAGTTTTCTTTTAAAGTTCCCTACAAAGTGTCCATGATGCCTTTGGTGCCAGGGTATTCAGGAAAAATTTCTGCTGAAGAGTTTTTTTTTAAACTTATAGCAGAACAGGGACAAAATTATACATAATATGTCAAACTTAAAATTCCTGCTTTCTTTCTCGGAGCCAAAACCTCAGAGTAGCATTGCAAAACTTCCTCTTGAATCCCAAGGCCTTTGGGGGAGTTGATTCATTGAGCTTTCACAGTAAGGGAGGGAACTCTTTCCCAAGAGACAGTGTGAGAACCAGAGTTGAAAAAGCTGGAACTCAATTTTGTGTCTGTTCTTACTCACTTTTCTGAGATTTAAAAAAGGACAGCTTAGAGGTTAAGAGAAAAAGAAAAAAGAACTCCTTTGCTTTCTTGTGCATTATAAAATGAAAGATCTAATATAAAGAAGAAACTTAAAAGGTTGTTCCAAATACCTACTTAGAGAGTTAAAGTGTTACATATTTTTTGTTTGTTTAATTTCTAATGATGTATAGAGGACCGAAGAGGTTAAATGGATTATCCCAAATTACATATCTAGCCAACTGCATTCTAATTCTTGAGAATTATTTAGAACTTAAACAGCTGTCTTTTTAGATTTTGACAGCTATGTAACAGAGTTTTCTAGTGCGATATCCATTTCCTTCTTAGCCTCATGCTGATACTGAAGGGTTTTATCTTTTTCTGAAAGAACAAAGTGCTGGCATCTCTCAGTCTTTCTTCTCCAGCTGTCTCCACAGTACAATATCTATGATTTTTAGACAGCAAACACCAAATTCCCTCTCTTATATTTTTGGTCTGAGCTAGATTATTTTAAAGTGAAAGATGAGGTTCATACTAACATTCAGAGTATCTTTGTTACTCCCAAATTAAATTGCTTTTATGTACAAAAGCATATTTATTCTATTTTGGTATATTATTATTTTTTAATTGTCAACTGATAGCCCCTTTTTCATTAACAGACTGGTGTATATGTTGCCTGAGAGTGGGTCCAATTTGATCCAAGTGGAGAAGAGCAAAGGGGTAGCATTTACCTAGGCAAAAAGAAAAGGATTCACTGATGTCATTTATTGTTAATCCAGGAGATGGTTTATTTAGTGATTAAAAGAAGTAAATACTGAAAAAAGTCAATATGTTGCATCATTATTCACAATACCCAAGACTTGGAAGCAACCTAGATGCCCACCCATCAAGGGGCAAATGGATAAAGAAGATGTGGTGTATATACACAACGGAATACTACTCAGCCATAAAAAAGATGAAATCTGGCCATTTGTGACAACATGGATGGACCTTGAGGGTATCAGAGGGTGAAAGTAAAATATCGTATGATCTCACTCATAAGTAGAAGATAAAACAACAATAAACAAATATGTAGAGACAGAGATTGGATTGTTGGTTATCAGATGGGAAGTGGGGTGGGAGGAAGGCAAAAGGAGTGATTAGGCACATGCGTATGGTGATGGATTGTAATTAGTCTTTGGGTGATGAACATGATGTAATCTACACAGAAATCAAAATATAATGATGTACACTCAAATTTTGTATAATGTTATAAACCAATGTTGCTGCAATAAACAAAAAAATTTTTAAGTTAATGTTAATATCCTAAATCCTAATTTACTTCTAAATATATCTGTGAAGGTGAATTGATCTTGACTTGCATTAAAATAAATGTTTTAAAAATAGCAATAGATAGTACACTGAACATCAAAGTTAAATTTTTCCCCCTTTGCATCTCTGATAATAGATTTGTCTTTGACTGGTCTATTTTTTTTTTTTTTTTTTTGAGGAAGTTTCCTGAGTTAACTGCTGCCAGTCCTCCTCTTTTTGCTGAAGAAGACTGGCCCTGAGCTAACATCTGTACCCATCTTCCTCTACTTTATATGTGGGACGCCTACCAGCATGGCTTGCCATGCGGTGCCATGTCTGCACCCGGAATCTGAACTGGTGAACCCTGGGCCACTGATGCTGAACGTGCGCACTTAACTGCTGCGCCACTGGGCCAGCCCTGGTCTGTTTTTTAAAATAGTTTTTTTTTTTGTCTCTTCTTCCTCACTTTGATTTATCTGTGATTTAATAAGAAAAGCCAATTTACAAACCAAAAACTCTTGATTTGATCTATCGCTATCTTTAGAAAACTTTAGAATCTTTATTAAAAGTCATTCTAGATAGGAACAATTTATTCTTTTCATGTCATTAAGTTTTAATAAAGTTATTCTTTCAGACTCTGCAGATACATTCAGGAAATAAATACTTTTAGAAAAATAATGATTTCAAAAGGGATTAATTTAATCAGGGCTTAAATTGAACAAATCTCAAATAGGACTTTTTTCATGGACAGAGGTAAAGGAAACAAAACTTGCTTATTTAGTTGATGCTGTCAAGAAGAAGATCTGGTTTCACTCATTTAAAACAAAAAAGGCAAAGCCAAGGCAGATGGTGATATTATAGGTGGAGGTCTCCCAAACACTTCAGGCTCAGATTCAGTAGCTGGGCATTTTACTGAAGTATCTTTGTTTGTGTTGAGTTGTATAAAAGATTGCCTACTTTGTGGGCACAGTTAATCTTAAACTCTTTAATAAATAATAATTTTAAAGACAGTAAATTATCTGTTTCTCCACACTGTAATTCAGATATATAATTGACAGTACAACCGTTTCTTTAAATGAAAACCACTAGTTTTAAACCTGAGATTATAAAATGAGATGTTAAATTTATCACTAAATTTCCTGGGTTCTAGTTAGAGTGTGTCACGTATACAATTTATTAATACAAAACAGTGCTTGAATCGCCATGATAGTCTGTGGATTTCAGCAGCTCAAAGTGTGAAATGTAGGTATGTGATAGACATTTAAAAGGATTCTTTTGAATAATTACCTATATGACATCACAAGATAGTAAGTAAAACTCCTCAATGAGACCTCAATAAAGAAGGATTAACTTTGGGGAACAAATAAAATCTTGAGTAAAGAAAATTTACAGAACAATTTTTTTTCTAAGTAATTTTCAGATCATTCTTTTGGAATGACCATGTTTGTGGAATATTAAAAAGCCAAGGAAATATTCTGTGTGCTCTTCAAATGCACTCTTTGTTTTGTTGAAACCAATCCCAACTGTATCTCAGAAAACTAAAAATACTTTTGTCATCAAATTTCATATGTACATGAACTGAGTTTGATTTCCTTAAACCAAGCAAATTTCTTACCCAGAGGTTAACTTTTGCTGTGGACTTGTAGACTATGACTGGAAATTGGTTGACATAGGGATCTTACAGAATTCAAATCTTGTTAACTTTAATATCTAATATATTTTTAATACATTTAAAATATATTTAACTTCAATATGTTTTGATGGGAAATGGATCAGACTCCATGGCTTGTTGCTGACACCAGAGATGCAATCTTTGGAAGGTTAAATTCTTGAGCATTTCGTGTCACTTGCGGGGGGAGGGAGTGACATATCCTAGAAGAGAAAACAGCTCAAAGCACATCAGCTTCCAGAACTTGAGATCAATAGAAATGTTTCAATTACTTTATATGCACATATGTCACAAATGATAGTTTAATGGATGCTGTATAACAATCAACCACAGTATCTCAATGACTGAAAACATCAAGGGTTTAGTTTTTGCTCATTCTATACGCGCTTCAAGAATTCGTTTTGGGCTCTATGCCACATCGTCCTCATTCAGGGATGCCAGGCGTCAGAGTGTCTACCGTTCAGGGAAGAGATCACAGTGCCCTGGTTTCTCTTTCTACCTGCTAATGACACATGGTCTTTCTCCTCCTATATCATTGGCTGACACAAGTCACATGATTATGCCTAACTTCAAGAGGCAGTTAAACACAATTTTACCACATGACTGAAAGGGGAGAACAAGAAATGGTAACAATCATGTTAATGAAAACTACTGATTATGACTGCCTAGACTATTGATCACAAATATTGAGCTTATTATTCTCCATCCTGCATAAAAATGTACTCTCTTCCTTTTGTGGGGAAATAAAACTCTCTGTACTTCTGAGCGTTACCGTAAAAAGTCCTAGCTTTCTGGGACAGGGTAATGTAAAGGATGCAAAGATAGGAAATGTTTGTTTTCAGTTTTCCTGGAAGCATTTTGCTCTTTACATCTCATGAGAATTAGGTATGTGGCCATTTGGACTAGGTCCCTAGGTTAAGCCCAAGGTGACAGAAAGACGTGAGAACTCTCTTTCTAGGTATTTACATTCCAAAATCTGTGAAGTCCAGGCCTTGGCAACATCTCTAGGTCACAAAAGCAGGAGACGTCCAGTGTTTATCTGGCCCTTGGGAAGATATATTTACATTCCAGAAGTTTAGGGTGGGAATCCGGGATCCTTGCTATTCTCCTCTCAAAGGAGCAAAAGTTACTATTTTCTCCTTTTCCTTTCAAGAGGGGAGGCAGATAGCAGTCTCTCTACCATGCATAAATAGAGAAATTCCATTGTTCTCCATTCCTTTGGAGATGCAGACTTTGAAGTTATACAGAGTAGGACATTTTACCTGACTTTCCTCGTGTCACCCCTGGGGTAAGAATCAGAGTGTGAGGGACCTCAGTGTCATTATTTGCTTTTAATCAATGAAGATCAATATTAAAAATCCAGCACTTCTCTAAGGGAAGCCATCCAAGAGCTGGACCCAGTCACGGCAGCAAGCTCAGGTCTCTGGTGATGTGTGATAGTCTTCATCTCCGGGGTGATTCTGGGGTTCTCTCCATGAAGTCCAGCTGTGGCACCTCTTGATACAGAGATTTGTGAACATAAAAAATTATTTGCTTTGCATATATTCAATATACAGTAACTGATAAGGTTCAGGACAAACACAGTAAGCACTTGTGGCGGGAAATGGGAAGAACGGCGGTCACACAGCTATCTTGTCCACACAGTGATGACGTCCTTCTGGGCAACTTATTGAGAACCCTCTGCCCTTCCACTCCTCGCACACTCACTTGTCTTGTGGTCTGCATGTTACTGCTTGCCATACCTACTGCTCCACTCTGTGGGCAAAGTGTGGTGTCTGCAGAATGGGCTTCTATACCCTCTGGAGCTACAGGCTTCCACATGTGTGGCTGGACACATTTAACAATTAATTGAATATGTGTGATTAAAGCTCAATCAGGAACTACTCACTGAAGCTACTCTGAGCAAAGATTCATAATTGGGATGCAGCATCCATGGAATTACCCATCTTCTCAAAAATGTCTAATTTTTCACTGTTTGAATCTTTCACTCAGCCTGCACTATACTGCCTGGAATTTACCATTTCTATTGGGGACATGATTTTTTGGTATTAGTAATAAAAATACAATAATTCTCATTTCTACATACAAGCACACATAGTGCCAATCTGAAAAATGTAACAGATTTCTAATATCTTCTTAAGGATCACATGAAAAATGAGGATGAAATAAATTTCAAATATACAGCCAAATTGAAAGGAAATACAACTCTTGAAAACTAATTTAAAAAGTTTAAATCAAGTTTTATTCTGATTGAAAATTCCAAGTTAAGTCATAGTGCTACCCACCCCAAATTTTCTTTTGAATGAAGCACTTCACGTACTTGCATGCATAGTGCATACATATATTTGAACAGTATCTCAATAATCATACAATGTTCATTCGTAAAAGGGTATAATGTTTTTTGGTTCGATACAGCATTACTTAAACTCAGCAGTCACATGAAATGCTCACTGATAAGACAACAAATCTTATATTTAAGGTTTAATCTCAAACGGAAATAGAAGGTGTGAACACAAAAGTCAAGTGAAATTTCTTTTTCCTTCCCTCATTCCTGTCTCCATATGTTCCTCCTTTCTTTCCTTCCTTTCATTTGTTTATGTAAGAAAAATTTTTTATTCTTATGCATTTATTCTCTCAACAAATATCCACTGAGTACTTGCTATGCAGCCTTTCTATTATATAATATTCTATAGTTGTAAAAATATTTTATACCTATTGAATTGCTGTGTTTTCATGGAGTTCAAAAATCCAAATGATATACACAAAGCTAAGCATTTAGATATCTAGTCATCACCCCTGTCCCTGGCCACCTTGTAGTGACTGAACTCCTTTAGGGAACAATATTTTATTATGTTCTTGTGTAACCTTCCAGTGTTTTTCTACGTAAATATATCGGCAAACGTAAGCACATGTTACTACCTCGCTATACAAAAGATATGCACCATTATAGAGCTTGAATATATATTTTTTCACTTAACTATGTATCCTGGAGAATTTTCCATATCAGGGTATAGAAACCTTCAGTCTTTCTTTTTTCACATCTTCACATCTGTAACTATACCCTAATTTATTCAATCGTGCCCTTTAGATGGATGTGACTAGTTGTCACTAGATCTTTTGCTAACAAAAAAGTACTGTAAGAAAATAACCTTCCATGTACATCATTTTAAGTGTTCCTGCAGGATAAATTCTCATAAGAAGAATTGCTGGATAAAAGGGTAAATGAATTTTAAATTTTGTCAAATTGCACTCCACAAGGTCATGGCATTTTGTGCTCCAAGGGATGAACGAAAATGCTTTTTTTCATGTAACTTTAACAACAGAGTGTATTGTCAGACATTTTGGGTTTTGACCAACACGCTAGGTAAAAATATTATCATATTTCAATTAACATTTCATTTATGATGAATGAAGTTGCACATTTTTTATTTCTCAGGGGTATTTTTATTTGATTTTCAATAAATTGTTTCTGTCTTTGCTTATTTTTCTGTTCATTTGTTGACTTTTTTCCTTCTTGATTTCTAGGTATTTACATATTTGGCAGATTCCTCTTTGCCTACAACCAAGTTCTCTTTATTTTCAGGTTTGCCACTTGTGTCTGTCTTTTTGATTATAGTATCTTTGTGATTCTTTTTTCTTATAGTGGCATTTAAAAAAGTCTCACTGATAATTTCATCAATCTTGCTTTTAATGACCTCTGCACTTTGTCTTGATTAGAAAGGCCTTCCTTCTTCACTCTAATATTATAAAAAAAAAATCCCCATTTTCTTTTATACCTTTATGGTTTCATGCTTTGAAGTTTTTTCCTTTTTGTTCCGTTTATAACTCATCTTGGATTTTCCAATTGTACAATATCATCTGCAAAGAGTGTTAATATTTACTTTATTCTTTATACTTTTAAACTTCTAATAAAAAATGTTTTATACTATGATTGCAATGGCTAATACCTCAAGAGCACCTTGTTCATTAGTCATGGTAATAGTGAACATTCTAGTCTTATTCCTGGCTCCAGCGTTGTTTCCCCATTTGGTATGCTAGTTTCTGGGCTTGATGTGTGAGTGGGTGAGCACAAGTGTGTATCCATGTGTGTTAGTGAATATTTCACCAATTTTGATTTTTTGAGGGTTTTTTTTTCTTTGTAAATAAAAAATTAGTATAGAATTTATCAAATGCCATTTCAACACGCAGGAAAATGATCATGTGATTTTTCACCTTAGATCTATAAAGAGAATTAAATATAATAAAAGATTTTCTAATATTCAACCATCTTTTTACGGCCAGAACAAATCTCACTTGTTCTTCATGCATTGTTATTTTAATATGCTCCTAGATGGGATCGCTACGATTTTATTTAAGATTTTCTTAAATATTGAAAATTAACAATTGTTTTTGCTTATTTGTTTGCAATCTTTTTTTATGTTTTAATATCAATGTAACACACTATTGAAACAAGTTGCGATCTTAGTTTTCAATGTGCTGTAGAATAGTTTAGTTTGAATTATTTGTTCTGCAGTTTAGAAAAATTCTCTGTGAAACTGTCAAGGCCTAGTGTTTTTTACTTTGGGAGATGGCTCTTTCATATCTAACTTGTAGATTGAATTTTTTGGCGGGGGGATTTATATAGATTCTATGGCCAACTTTGGTAAATTATATTTTCGCGGAAAATACTTATTTCATTCAAGTTTTAAATTTGTTATGCTTAGAATAAGAGAAGTAGTCTTCTAATATTTTGAAATTACTCTGCTCCTTTACTTATCTCATTCCTGGGATCTTTTATGTGCACATAGGTTTCTTCTATTTTTTCTTAATTATAGTAGCTAAGGTTTTGATCTATTTTATTGATTTAAAAAATAACAAGGTTTGATTTTTACTACTTGTATTGTTTTATTTTAATTAATTTTATTGTTAGTTCTTATCTGTTTCCTTTTTTGGTGCTCTAACTCATTTATTTCTGCTTTTATGTCCATATCTATTCATTTCTTCTTCTTTTTTATGTTCTATATACAAAATATGTGGTATCTTCCTTATCATTACTTTCTGGACAATTTGAATTTTTGGTTTACATTTCTTTGATCTAAAAGTTTTTTGTGACAAGATTTTAACTTTCAAAATTTAAACAAATAAAATTATTTCCAAATGAAAGGGCTTTTTGTCTCTTAGTTTGTATTTGATTTCGGAACTCATATTATTATCAGGAAATACTTTTTGTATTATTTCTACATTTTTGGTTTTATGAGATCTTTTTATGATTTAAAATATAATCTTTTTTAGGCATATGCCACAGGTCCTTGTGCCTATTATCAGGGAACATATTTGCATGTATGCATTAGACCTACTTTTAAAAAATATATTGTTTAATTCTTCATTATTCTTACTTAACTTTTTATTTGTGTAATCTGTCTTTGATTGCTTAGTGAAGTTTTTAAAATAATGTGTTATATAATAAATCTCATTCCATTTTACAAAATTGAAATGATTATGATCATATGATTTTCACATTTTAGTATCTTTCTCTCCCATTTCTTAACATAGTTGCAATATCATGCAGATGTTAACTGGAGGATTTCCAGATAGTGTTTTAACTTAACCACAATTTGTTAAAAATCAAAGGTCAAAAGACTGTCCTGTTGTCAAGAGGGCAGATTCTGGACATGCAATTCCTCACACAATGTCACATTTGTGATTTCAACACCGATTCTTGCTTCATCAACATCCTCCTCTCTCCAATGGAAGCTTATAAAAAATTTAGCAATTCTTTTGTTATTCCTTTAAAATGAACATAATAGTTCAAGATGATGAAAGTTACTGCCATAGAGCTCTATTTATATAGAATGTGACTCCTGTCTACTTAGGGTCAAATTCCTTACATTCCAAAGACATGTGTGGCACTCTTTCCCCACAAAAGAATGCTTTTCCACAATTCATCAAATTTCATTGTACTTGTGTAAGTGGGCACATCTATTATGCACAGTGAGGGCTCAGAAAGATGAAGGGGATGTCAGAGAAAAACGATGACTCCTGACCTCATACAAGATGTATGTATTTTACTCAAGTTAAGGATGGAAATTAAAAAATATGCCTAGAGGTCATGGTGAAAGAAGAACGCAAGAAATGCTCTTTGTATGGTTTTTTTCTATGCCTGATCTTGTGCTTATGTAGAAATATTGGAGAGTGACTCTTGCTTATTTGAAGCAAACATTTGATTTTGAAAAATGAACATAGAATTTAAAAATACTTAAGAAAGTTTTTTAAAACTTTGTGCTTACAAAGGAATAATTTAAAACCCTTTAGAAACTCAATATAAAAATATGAAAAGGACATAAAAATTCACAGAAGGGAAGTATATCTGGCCTATGATCATATAGAAATCTCTTATAACCTGGAAATGGTGCATCATGTCCCTGTATAACATTACTGAAGTTCTTTTTTAAATAACAATGTTTAGTGACGGTAAGAGTATGGTGCAAAGGGCATTATGATAGTCTTCTCGTCAGATTCTGCATTGGTGCAACCCATTGGTGAAGAAATTTGGATATGACTGTAAGGGCAAAATACCATGACCCAGTAAAGCACTTCTTGTATCCAAAGGAAATACTTAGAGATTAGTATGAATCCTTACATACAAGTATAATCTTTGAAATATTATTTATGAAAAAATATGCTACCCTCTCTCTGGACGCAAACTCAATGTTTGACACTAGGGAAAAAAGTTCAATAAATTGCAGCGTATTGAGAATATGGGAGATTATATAGCCATGTGAAATTAATATTTTTGAAGAAAATTTAACAGCATGGAAAAGACAGCATAACACTGTGTAAAATAACAGCTAGAAGCATACTTCTATTTGCTTGTTTATCTCTATATATCGACACAAAGCATCCAGCAATATTTTAAGGAACACACTTAATCCACATGCATAAGAACTGACATTACTGGAAATAAAACTCTAAAATGTGAACAGTAGATATTACTAGATGATAAGATTGCATGATTTTAGTTTTCTCTTTATATTTTAAGTATTTCCACAGTTTCTCACTAAGTACATGTAAGAAAAAATTTTAACTGTGGATTTTTATTGGGGGAGGTTTTAAACTTCCTATTTATCTCTAATTTTTTTTTTTTTTTTTGAGGAAGATTAGCCCTGAGCTAACATCCACGGCCAATCCTCCTCTTTTTTTTTGCTGAGGAAAACTGGCCCTGAGCTAACATCTGTGCCCATCTTCCTCTACTTTGTATGCGGGACACCTGCCACAGCATGGCTTGTCAAGTGGTGCCATGTCCGCATCCAGGATCTGAACTGGTGAACCCCCTGCCGCCAAAGCTGAATGTGTGCACTTTGCTGCACTACCGGGCCGGCCCCATATTTATCTCTAATTTTAATTTATCACCAATCATTTTTACAAGATTATCAAATGAGCCAATAATCATTTTATTGCATTCAATTTTATAATACAGAGTTTCAATGATCAGTTACAGATTCAAGCATCTAGCTTTTCATTTCTTCCCTACTTTCCCAGGGATTAGATCCAAACTTTATTCTAAAGCACTTGCATCACGTGTGAAGTTGGAAAGAAGAAAGACTCAGTGTCCCTCCATAAAGTTTAAGTAGCCATATTGCCGAAAAATGGAGAATAAAGAAAAAGTGTAAATATAATAGTAAGTAATAATCACAAAAAAACAATATTAGGTACATTTGTTGCAATGAAGTATAAACAGAGAAGGATTTAATCTTCAAATGCACTTTTTATTAAAAATATAAATTGAAAATTAAGTGGAGATCGGTATTGTTATAGAATTGTCTAACCAAAATGTTAATGTGGTGAGAATTTTCTCCTGAGTTTACTAGAAACAATATGGTCTGAAGATTTGTTAGCGCTGGTCCTTGTGCCATCTCAATTTGAGGCGTACTAGTGTAGTATAATAGTGCTTTATTAGCCACACGTGTTTGGACAGATTGATTACTTCAGGACAACACAGGAGATCTCGTGGTCACAAGTCGACACAGCCTTAAACCGTTAACTCACCTGGGAGCCATCTGTGTAATGACGTGGGAATGACGGATCAGCGAAGTCAGGCCCCTCTGCCTAAGTGATTTTGGATCTGCTATAAAGATTGGGGAGGTAGGGGGCAATGTACCAAATAGTTTTGTGGATATAGCACACACGTGCCTGATTTGATCCTTCTCTAGAAAATATTGGGAAATCTAGAAGACCATCCCGCCAGCTGGATCTCGGTACACTATGTTCACTTCAATCTCCTTCAACTCTACGATTTCAGACAGTCATAGGTTAATGTTTGTTTAGCCATAATATTTAAATTAAAAAAACATTTTTTCAAAGTTAAAAATATATATGCACTTGTAAGAATAGTAGTAAAGATGCATATTTATTCATTTGCCTCTATTTTAACACTTAGGAGGTGTTATTTCTGGCATATCTGTGTGATTCCTTTTTTCTCAGAAGGAAGTACTGGGTACTGACTGGTATTCTTTAACACAAAACTTTTAGTCAACCAGATTATAATTATAAGAAATTATAATTATAATTTTCTTATATATGTGAAATATTATGCAAAAAGGAGCAGTAATTTAAAAATATTATTATCAAATAAGGATTGAAAGGGCAATATTCCCTTAAAACTGACATCTGAGAACTGTCAAATTTAAAGACATCTTTGAATCCAGTGCATTTCCTGAATTACCCAGATTGGTTTTACATGACTGAAACCAAGTTCGCATTCACTTATTCTTCCAACTCCTTGTGGATTTATCTGATTTGGAACAGAAATAGTGCTAAAAATATTCATCTGATTTACTTATTATTTAACACACAACATTAATGCTGTATTAGCTTCTGTACAAAGCAAATTATAATATTCCTCCAAAGTCTGCATTTGAGACCATCTTTGGTTAGTCTAGGAATTGAGATAATTGGATGTTTCTAAGTTGTTTCATTTATCATGCAAGAATATAGCCATAGAATTTCAAGAAGACAATAGTCAGCCCTGTATGAATTCTTCATCATCTTAACATTTGCAATCTCCAAAAATATTATTTTCCTTCCTAAGCATAATTCTTGCCATTCCAAAATTCAGTATTTTAGACTGTAATAAAGAATCTGACTTCATTATTGATGTTTGCTGACAACTTTCAAGCCCCATTAATCACCCTCCCCTTTTGCCCTCCATCTGGGCAAGCTGACATGAGAGTCCAGATTCTTCCTCCTTTGGCACCAACAGGAAATTTGAACCACACAAGCCCTGGGCTGCCCACGGGAGGCCTCACCCCAGCCCCACTGCCTAATTACGATAAAAGCTAAGCCAGTCTCTTTTCCCTGCTGTCTCTCAAGCCATCCTCAGACCTGCTTGGCAGCCTGCACTGCTCTCCCCGGAAAGCCTCGTTATGTGAGTGATAAACTTTACCATACCCTCTTCATGTGTGTGTAGTGACAAACCATCTCTACATCTGAACCAAATTTTGGGTGGAGATCCATCCTGCCTTTGTGGATTGATCACAGCACAGATTCAGTGGGTTATACTCAGCTATAAAAATAATCAATCCCAGAAATAATTCTAATTCCTCTTTCATAAAACAAACGTTTAAGTATTTTACATTCATAATTGCTTCTCTGATTCCTTCTTCTTCAATCTGCTTAGGTCCAGTTTGTTTTGTCATTCTCAGGGTCTGATACACAATTTATTGCTGAGCATTTGAACTAAGCTTCCAATTTTCCTTGTTCAGAGAATAATTCTTAAGGTTTCTTTATCTTTTATATAACTTTACCCTCCAAGTGTTAGCTCATTCTAGGTGTTAGCCTTGCCACGGCTGGAAATTCATCTTCTGCATTGATCTGTCTGTTTGCTTGGTAATACATTACGATCGATGGCTTACCTTTTGTCTGCCATTCTTTACTTCCTGGATTGGTGTACTTCCCAGAAATCACAGTTGATTCTCTGTACTCCCACCTACCACATCTTACTCTGAGGGGGTGATTTAGTGCCAGGTCCAAGGCCCTCTTAGCTTGCCCCACAGAGCTGGTAAATTGGGTCATATGCTAAACTGTGGCATCATGCAGAGCCCCATATGAATCTGGACTGGACCTCAATTTATGATATGAACCTAGACCTACAAATTCCCAGTCCAAGAGGCAGGATTAACAGACAGAGCTGAAATGCAGGAGGAAACGCCTTTCTCTTTTCTTAGCTCTTCCACTAGAGAATTAAGCAGTTTGTATGACTCCTGGAAACAAGCCTAGGCTTTGTGGCCACAAGATGCTTGTTTGCAGTCATGGAAGTGAGACCTTGAAACTTCCTCTCCTACTTTGAAATCTAGTCTTGTCAAGTCCAGATTGCTCTAGGGATAGCAGTCTATAAGCATTTTATCAGCTACCATTTTACAACCCTCATCAGCTCATAAACTGTTTCTCTTCTGCAGCATGATCTATGGACCACAGGCACCAAATGAGATTCGCTCCGTGAGGATCCATATTTCTTACACATTCGCAGCCTTCATGTTACCCAGAAGCCTAGTTTAGACACTCTTCACCCCAGTTCTCTCCATCTGGGAAGGATCTGCGTAAACTTGAGGAACTCCTAGAATCACAATTAAGATTCATCTCTCAGGTCCAGAGATGTAAAACTATTGTCTTCCTTTTAGGTCTCACTGTTGAGTCAACTGATTGGGTCTTTCTTGGGAAACCTTCAATGCCTGTTTCCTTGAGTCTTCCCCTCTAGGGCTGCTCAGAGTCCCTAGATAGGCCCGAGTTAAGTTCTGGGAAATTAAATCTTCCTGGAAAGTGAAGCCCTGGCTTCAATGTTCTAAGAAGCTAGTTGGAGAAAAATAGGGTCTCATAATTTGTCACTCAGTTTTCCTGTGTTCACTTAACCCCCTTACTTTTGATATGTGCTCATCCTCTCAAGTGATTTCTCCCAATTTACAGACCCTCTGTCTTTCCTTGTCCATATAAACATTTAGTCTTCCTGGGCTTGGGGATGGATTGTCCTCTGGTGGGGTAGAATGGAAAGGGGATCTAGGTATCTAAGTACTTATTAAACAGCCTTCAGTGCATCTTCTTTATTTCAATACTCCCTTTACCCCATTTTACAAAGGTCTTAGGTCCTAACAGTACCCTAGCCTTATGAAGATTTTTGAAGTGAGAATTGAGTTGGTTTCCTAGGGTGTAACAAATAAGAATCTGTGATCCATATGTCTTCTAGATTCCAGAAAACATTGCTGATGTCTTCTTCACTTGTCCATATTCTTTGGTGTATGCTTTTTTTTTTCCCGAGGAAGATTGGCCCTGAGCTTACATCCACTCCCAATCCTCCTCTTTTGCTGAGGAAGATTGGCCCTGACCCAACATCTGTGCCCATCTTCCTCTATTTTATATGTGGGACGCCTGCCACAGCATGGCTTGATAAGGGGTGCTAGGTCCACACCCAGGATCTGAACTGGCGAACCCTGGGCTGCCGGAGCAGAGCACGTGAACTTAATTGCTATGCCACTGGGCTGGCCCCAGTGTATACTTTTTTTAAAAAAAACATTTTAATTGTAGTCTTAATATAGTTTCAGGACGGGCCAAAATTAGATGTTTATGTTTAGTCTTTACCTGGCCATCTACCTCTTTGGCTGCTATTCCTAGAACATATTCTAATCTGGAGTCCACAAGAATATCCAAGGCTAATAAAGATTCATCACAACCCAAGATTATAGTGATCCCAGAGACTTACTCATGTTTGATGGAGAATGTAGGCGGCTACCACAAACCAAATATTAATCTTGGAACAAGGAATTGCCATTTATGATTCCCATCAAAGAGCTCATGAGAAAGTTCACAATTCTGAATTGGAGTACACTCGCAAAATCACTTATTATTTTTGGTAGCTTTGGAATCAACTATAGGGTAGTTGTTATGGACTGAAAGTTTGTGTCCTCCCCAAATTCATGTATTGAAACCCTAACACACCCAATGTTATCACATGTGGAGGTGGGGCCTTTGGGAGGTAATTAGGGTTAGATTAGGTGATGAGGGTGGGATCCTCATGATGGGATCAGTGGCTTTATAAGAAGAAGAAAGAGAAATCTCTCTTTCTCTCTCTTTGTGTGCACATACTGAGGAAAGGCCTTGCGAGGACACAGTGAGAAGGCAGCTGCCTGCAAGCTAGGAAGAGAGCTCTCACCTAGAACCAAATCCACTGGAAGCTTGATCTTGAACTTTTTGGTCCCCAGCACAGTGAAAAGTAAATTTCTGTTCTTTAATCTACAACATGATGGTTTGATATATGTATACATTGTGAAATAATTTCTCCTATAGAATTAATTAACACATCCATCTATGTCACATATTTATCTGGGTTTTTTTTTTGGTGTTAACATTTAAGTTCTAATCTCTTAGCAAATTTCAATTATACAATACAGTGCTATTAACTAGAGTCACCATGTTATACATTAGATTCTCAGACTTTATTCATCTTATAACTGAAAGTTTGTATTCTTTCACATACTTTTACTATTTTCCCCACCCTCTGGCCCCCGGCAACCACTTTTCTACTTTCTGTTTCTATGAGTTCGACTTTCTTTTTAGATTCCACATATAAGCAACACCATGAGGTATTTGTCTTTCTCTCTCTGGCTTATATTTCACTTACAATAATGCCCTCCAGGTTTATCAATCCATGTAGTCACAAATGACAGAATTCCCTTCTTTTTTAAGGCTGAATGATATTCCGTTATACATATAACATCTCACATTTTATCTATCACACTTATGTTGTTTCCATTCCTTGGCTATTGTGAGTAATGCTGCTATGAACATGGGAGCACAGATATCTCTTTGAGATAATGATTTTGTTTCATTTGGGTATATACCCAGAAGTGGAGAAAAAGAATCCTAAAATTTATATGGAACCACAAACGATCCTGAATAGCCAAAGAAATCTTGAGAAAGAAGAACAAGGCTGGAGGTGTCACACTTCTTGATTTCAAACTATATTCCAAAGCTATATTAATTAAAAGAAGATAGCATTGGCATAAAAACAGACAAATAGATCAATTGAACAGAATGGAACAGAATAGAGAGCCCAAAAATAAACCATGCATATATGGTCAATTAATTTTTGATAAAGGAGCCAAGGGTATACAATGGGGAAAGGATAGTCTCTTTAATAAATGGTGTTAGAAAAACTGGACAGCAACATACAAATGAATGAAACTGGACCACTATCTTACACCATACACAAAAATTGACTCAAAAGGAATTAAAAGACTTGAATGGAAGACCTGAAACTATCAAACTCCACAAAGAAAACACAGGGGGTTTTCAAGCTCCTTGACATTGGTCTTGGCAATTATTTTCTGGATTTGACACCAAAAGCAAAGGCAACAAAAATAAAAATAAACAAGTAGGACTATATATAACTAAAAAACTTTTGCACAGCAAAGAAAACCATCAATAAAATGAAAAGGCAACCTATAATATGGGAGAAAATATTTGCAAACCACATATCTGATAAGGGGTTAATATCCAAAATATACAAGGAACTCATACAACTCAATAGCAAAAACCCAAATGACTCAATTGAAAAATGAGCAAAGGTCCTAAGTAGACATTTTTCCAAGGAAGGTATGCAAATGTCCAACAGGTACATGAAAAGGTGCTCAGCATCACTAATCATCAGGCAAATGTAAAGCAAAACCACAATGAGATATTACCTCACACCTGTTAGAATGGCTATTATCATAAAGACAAGGGATAGGGGCCAGCCCAGTAGGGTAGTGGTTAAGTTCATGTGCTCTGCTTTGGGGGCCCAGGGTTCACAGGTTCAGATCCTGGGCACAGACCTACACACTGCTCATCAAACTATGCTGTGGTGGCATCTCACATACAAAAAATAGAGTAAGAGTGACATAGATGTTAGCTCAGGGCTAATCTTCCTCACCACCAACAACAACAAAAAAAACCAAGACAAAGGACAACAAATACTGATGAGGATATGGAGAAAGGAAACCGTAGTACACTATTGGTGGGCATGTAATGTGGGAGAGCCACTAAGAAAAACAGTATGAAGGTTTCTCAAAATATTGAAAATAGAACTACCAGTTCGACTTGTGGCTACATACACAAAGAAGAGAGAATAAATAATTTTAATGAGGAGCTGATGAAATTGACCAAGCGAAATCTTTATCCGTAGTAAATATTGACCTTTGGATGAATGCTATGAGGACATTTACTACAAAAGAATGCGTATGCAACTATCATACCCCTAGTCATAGAGTTGTACTGAAGAGCTGTGTCATTTGAAAGAATAGCTGAAGGCAATGAGAGGCTGAAACCAGAGCAAAAGGAGTCACGGAGTAGGAGATAGAGCGAGTGTATCCAATGTAAACCATTCTGATAAGCAGTTTAGACTTGAAAGGAAACCAGGAAGAGAGCAGCTTAAATGAGAGGGGAACAGAGTAGGGGAGGATTATTTTTTCCAGAATAAGGAATGTAGTTTGTTTTTCAAAGGAAGAGAAAGAGCCAATAGAGAAGGGAGGTAGAAGGTGAAATAAGTGGACATAATTAAGAATGAAAACTCCCAGAGCAGACAGGAAGGGAGGGGACCCAAAGAACAGGGAGAGGGAGTAGCTTTGGACACAAGTAGGAATAGCATGACAGAGATAAACAAGGTTCAAGATAAACGATGTGGAGGAGAAGCAATTTGAAAGAATCTATATTTGACTATTTTTTTCTTTACATTGGAGACTTGGTTAGCTGTCAAGAGTGGGAAAACTGACATTTAGATTAAATAAAGTAAAAATAAAATTGTGACAACTGATATGGAATGTGAAAGTGAGATGAGTAAAGTTAAATAATATATTGGACGGCAGTCCTGATGGGTAAGCCAAGGGTCTGCTGTTTGGAGACCTGGCAAGCCCTTCCCCGGGCTAACCTGAACATTTTTCCATTTTTGGTGGGTCTGTTTCTGAGCTTCCACTTAAAAGTGCTATTGAGAAGTAGGGCTTTGTGATAAATAAGAATTCAGGGACTAAGCGGTCTTATGAGGGTGATTAGTTATGTGAATATTAAAGTAATTGTGGAGTGATGTAGTGTAATGAAAAGCAACTAGAATTTGAAATAGCTCTCTGTTTAAATGCTGGCTATGCTATTTGCAGTGTGGTCTTGAACGTGCTAAACAAACTCTCTGAAGCTCAATTTGCAGCTAACAATGAGAGGAACGATAGGATTAAATGAGATACTTTGTTATTTTTATTATCGTGTTATTGTCTTTATCATTCCTATAGTCTAATGAAAAATAAGCTTGCAGGGGATATAAATCGAACCTCTCAACGGGGGAAGTATGAAAGACATATTGTCAGAAGATCACGTGGGATGGGAGATACTGTTGTGACAGGTTGTGTCTTCAAAGATGGTCCCAACAGTATCTCCCATCCCACGTGATCTTCTGACAATATGTCTTTCATGCTCTTTCCATTGAGAGATTAGATTTGTGTCCCATGCGCTTGAAATGGAGAAGACTTCTGAGACCGTTTTGACTAACACAATTTGACAGAAGTGTTGTTCGATGCCTTCCAAGGCTAGGTCCTACAAGGAGATTGATCTTCCACCTTGCTCACTGAAACACTCACTCAGGAGTCCTGAGCTGCAATATGCGTAGCTCTATTGCCTTGTGGTCACCCTGCTGTAAGGAAGTCCAAACAATTCCATCCGAAGAGATCAGTCCGTGGAAAAGCTATGAGACATGAAGAGAGAGAGATGGTTGGCCAACTCCCAGCTGCTCTATTTTCACCTACAATCTGACTGCAACTTATGAGAGACTCTGAGCCACATCTGCCCAGCCAAGCTATTGATGGATTCCTAACAGATAGAAATCACGAGAATAATAGCATTATTATTGTTTTATGCCACTAAGTTTTCGGGAGACGTGTTTTACAGCACTAGTTACTGATATGATGGTTTTTCCAGCCTTGCTCAAATTTATTTCTTAAAAGATTTCCTCAATAAATGGAAAGATTATGTTTAGTTACATTGCATTTATTGTCTTAAGAATAAGATATTTAATTTCTAGAGGTGACATTATTTTCCTCCTTATATTTACTGCTAGAAATTCATTTTCTTTGATCTGTGAGAGTTATAATTCTCACTTCTTTTTCTCTATCTGATTTCCATTTCTTTTGGGAGAAATGAATCTGAATCTTATGAATGAGAGTGAAAGCAAGAGGATGAATGAACCATTACTTTCTGGATCAGTGCGGTTACTAGAATCAGCAATATCTTCCTTCAACATAAGGTTACTCGAAGTTACCTTTATACTATGCATAATGTATCCTCAAAGTATTTAGTATTTCTACCATTTGGAGATAATCGTGATTTTAGTTTTATTCTCTACTTCTGTAAATCTTATTATTTTGACCTAATTTTCATACATGGTTGAACCTTCATATATTTTGCAGTGTGGTTTCTCTGAACTTTAGCATGTTCAGTGACCTTTTCCATTTATGCTAATATCATCCTTATTTGCAATCTTACTTCATTTGACCAAACTTCTTGCAGGACATAATCTCTCTGGTTATTTATTTTATTTTTTTAAGATTTTATTTTTTCCTTTTTCTCCCCAAAGCCCCCCCGGTACATAGTTGTGTATTCTTCGTTGTGGGTTCCTCTAGTTGTGGCATGTGGGACGCTGCCTCAGCGTGGTCTGACGAGCAGTGCCATGTCCGCACCCAGGATTCGAACCGATGAAACACTGGGCCGCCTGCAGCGGAGCGCGCGAACTTAACCACTCGGCCACGGGGCCAGTCCCTAATCTCTCTGGTTATTTAATGAGCCAAATTATGATGATGACGATGGGGTGGATGATGTGGATTCTTCTCTTTCTCTTTCTTTTCTTCTGCTCTTTATTCTTTTTTTCTTTTCTGGTGAGGAAGATTGGCCCTGAGCTAACATAGGTTACCAATCTTCCTCTTTTTGCTTGAAGAAGATTGTCCCTGAATTAACATCTGTGACAATCTTCCTCTATTTTGTATGTGGGACACAGCCACAGCATGGCTGGATGAGCGGTGTGTAGGTCCTTGCCTGAGATCCGAACCTGTGAACTTCAGGCCACCAAAGCAGATCATGCGAACATAACCATTTTGCCACTGAGCCGGCTCCTCTTTGTTCCTTTTAACAGATTTCAACATAATTGTTTTCAAATTTTGTTTAGTGCCACAGGAGTTACTTATGATTAAAATATCTTTGCTCTCTTTGTATATTGTAAAATTCCATCTTAATTAGCCTTAGGAAATGTGTAACATCAAGGAACAAAAGAAAAGAAATTTTTTTTCGTTTCCCTTCTTAAATGTCCCTGGCTTCCTTATTGAAAGTGGTTCCAAGATAAACTTATGAAATGGTTGAAGTTTGCCTTTGGCATTCCCAGAATTTGCACACTTTCTCTTTCTCCTTTCTGGATATCAGCTTCTCTCTCTACCTTTTTCATGTCTCAGGACCCACATGTTCTCTTTCCTAACACCATAGAAAAGTTTACTCTTAAATCATTAATTCACCCTAAACTATAAATGACGATTAGTGGCATACATTTAACCCCTTCAGAAATACGTTCTTTTAAATGGTAAAACAGCTAAAGAAATAAAGACCTCATTGTAGCTTTACCAGTGGACGGTGAAAGCTTTTGGAAGTGGCATTAGCTCTCCTTAATGATCCTGAAATAACACTTGTAGGTGATCACTGGATTGAAGAATTGGTTTTTTCAAACTCACACTTATTAATTTTCTGACATTTACTTATATAAGATCATTTTTATTCATATTTGAGTCTAAATTGGTTTGTTCATCTCTACATAAAAGGCAGAATGTATCTGATATTTTCAAACTGTTGCTTTTCAACCTATGGGATTCTCTTAAATATGGAAAATGTTATTCATGTAAGCAATGGTGTAAAATATAGTTTAAGTCTTCAATGGTCTTCTTATGCCTTCCGTGAAAGTGGAAAGTCAGCATCAGTATGTACGATGCGGAGAAATGTGTTTCTTATACTGCACATAAAGGAGGTTATTTTAACTGTAGCCACCTCATACCTGGGGATCCCCTTGCAGAAGGCATATCTTAAACAGTACTCCATTTCCAGAGGGTTAGAGAGACTGAATAGCGCTGTGGAATGTGTTCTCTGTTCTTATGAATCCTGTTCTGTGAGCATTGTTTCATTTGGGTGCTGAGCATGTGTGAATAGTATGATTACAGTCTGGTTCAATGTTGCTGGAATCACAGTGGTTGTGATTCTGCTATGCTGACCTGTTGGAAGTCAGATATAAGTCAACGGAAATAGAATTTTGGCCATCTTTAGCCAGTTTTATCTGTTAGTTTAGTTAGTATTAACAATTTTTCCAGAATACTATTGAGGGCAAGATTATTTTTTTCATGTTTAATTCCAGCACGTGTGATAAGGCAGTTGCTGACAATTAGATGTTTATTGATAGAATGCATCTCCTTGTTTATTGCATTAAGCATTTGGTGACTCCAACAAGTGTTTTGACACAGTCTTGGCAGATTTTATGAACTTAAAAATAGTTGTTAAATATCATGTGTAATCATATATCTGGTTTTGAATCCCCATTCCACCATTTCTAGTTCCCTGACTTCTCTCTTTCTTAGTTTCCTCATTTGTATATTGGTGGTGATAATAATAGTTTCTACCCGTTAGTGTGGATTAAATGTTACTACAGGGAAAGCACTTAAGAAAGTGCCAGCATATATTAATAGTAAATGCTGCCTTTAGTCACCTACCCCTTATGGACATGCCCAAAGATAGCTCTTGGAGATACAAGCAAAATACAACTAGAGCAGTGGTTTTTAACCTTGGTTTTATATAGGAAAAACTGGAAGGCTATAAAAAATACTCATGCCTGGGTTCCCACTCTTCGTGTGTTTGATTTCGTTGGTTGGAGTTTGACCTGGGTGTAGGGATTTATAAAAACTCCCTAGTTAATCTTAAAGTACAGCCAAAGCTGAAGAAATACTGGACTAGATGCAGTAAATAAAGGCTTGTCTACCACTAAATCTTCTGGCTTTTCTTCAGAATATCTGGAAATCAGCAATAATATACCAAAACCACTCCACTTAGATTTACAACTCCTTTTATGCTAGATGAAATCCAGATAGATAATATCTTTGTAATCTTAACATTGTTCAAGCTTGCGTTAATGCCTCTTTGGCCCCGAGTATGTGGGTTGTTAAATTTGTTGTTGTACTGCTATCTTTGTGAGATATGCACATCCTGACTAATAATGAATTTTACACATGTACACACTTTAGAAGTGATGATTGCAGATCTTCAAACTTTCTTTGTAGGAACTTCTGCTTTGACTTGATATCAGGGAACAGAATGGCTAATAACTCTGAATAGGCATTTGTCTTGCTATAGGAATTCCTTAAGCATGACATCGGCAACTGACGAGATGAAAAATGGTTCTGTGATTCATTTCCAGTCTCAGGCTTATAGAACCACTTAAATATTTTGAAATGCCCTCCCACATCCTGTAATTGTACTAAATCAGAACTGAAAATATCTCAACAATCTGAGCTTGATCCAAGGGTTAAAATACCATACTCTTTATTTTCTTTCTCACAATACACTTAATGCTAAGAAATTAAAATTTACTAAGAAGTACTAAATATGATTAACAGGCAAATTTGAGCTTCAAACTTACTATCATACTCAGTTATAAATTATCTCTACGAGTTAAAAAAGAATGATGTGTACCACTCACAAGCCTCTAAATATCAAGTGCAAGAAATGGAAGAACATATCCATGTATTCTTGAAAGCATTTTCAACTCCAGACCATTTTGGGCCAGTCATTACAATCTCTGTGCTTTTAATTCCTTGTAAAGTTATTCTCAACCAAGGTTCTGACTAACTATGACTCATAGTCAGGGGACCCGGCCAGTGGAACTTCTCAGTGTGAAATGTTTCCTGTGGCATAAAGAGGCTTCTACCGTCCTTCAATATATGGACTTTGAAAGCAACATGGAGAAAAGTCAGATGGGAAACACATGTGGATCCCATTCAGAAAGCATGACTCTCTCCTTAGATTCAACATAAGCTTTATATCAAGAAAGAATGCAAGGTCATTAAAGAATAACAGAATCTCACTTGAAATATACAAACAATAGTGTAAGAGCCCACAAAAACAGTCCAGCTGAAACATTTTCCAGTTGTTCTTAGCAAAAAGCACGTAGTCTTGAAATTTTCACAGAACTGGTTCTACTCAAATGTCAGATTTTATTTTTAGACACAGCCTCATGATGGTAACAATCATTATGGATTTATTCACTCAACAAATATTGATAGAGTGCCTACTAGGTGACAAGCATCGTGATAGGAGTTGAGACTTAGGAGTGAACAAGACCAGCAAGTTCTCTGCCATCCTGGGATCCATTAGGAGGATTAGAGGAGCACCAAGAGGAAATGATTATTATTTATATCGTTATAAAGTCAGTATGGATAGGTCCACCAAAATCTAGAAGAATACACTCATATAGAACTTAACATGTGCAAGACATTGTTCTAAATGTTTGCAAAGATTAACTCATTTAATCTATGAGAATCTCTGAGGTGGATTCTATTAATATCCCTCTTCAATATGTGAGGAAAATGAAGCACAGAGAGGCTAAGTAACGTGCCTAGGGTCACCCAGCTAGCAAGTGTCAGAGCTGAGGTTCTCTTCTTTCCAGATCGTCTGGCTCCTGTTTAAATTTTGAGCTTATCTTGGGCTAGTGTTTCAAATTATTAGATATTCATTACATTTTTTAAGAAACAGCTTATTAGTTCAAGTAATTTTAATACAAGAAGCCTTTGGTGTTCATTATCTGAAGCAATAGTGTGAGTTAAGGAGAGAAAAGACAGCCAGAAAACTTAAATGAAAATCAATAAAGGGATAAGAAGAAAGTGTTACTTTATGTGCTGTGCCTTAATATTTAACATATTTTTAGTAGCATGTTTGATTTTTTTAAATATAAAAATAATTAGTACTCACTGTAGAAAAATTGGAAATATAGAAAAGTAAAAAGAAGAAAAAAAGTGATCCATAATCGCTCATTATCCAAAGAAAGTGTTTTATTTCTCTCTGTTCTTTTTCTATATGTGCAATTTACATACACAATTATGATAATGTTGTAGTGATTATAAATCAAATTTGTATTCTAAACTCATTGCATCTATTACTATAACATAAACATAACTCAGGGCATAAAAAGTTATTTCTAAACCATATTTTCAAAAACAGCTCCTCATCCCATCTTTTGAGAAGAGAATTCTCTTCCATATGATCCTTTGATATCAATGTTATCCAGACACAATATTTACCTGAGCCAGCCTGGTGGTTTGGGAGTTTATGTGTCCTTCTTGTCTCTAACATGTCTGGAAGGATGGTCCAGAAAAACCCAAGTTATTGTTCAAAAACTATATAAACTCTCTGTATCTAGGGAGCAGTCCAAATCTCTCCAAATAAGTGAACACCTTCCTAAAGAGGGAATCTCAATGGAATTGGGTGCATATTTGTCCTTTGTAATATTATGATGCTACTTTCCAATTTCTGAACCCAGTGTCAGCTCCTGAACAAGTGAGGTAAATGTGTCCAATCGCAAGTATTTTGATTCCCAGGGCATGCCCCCCTGAAGCTTCATGTTCATTTGTTTCAACAGTCTTTAATATCACAGCACATGATTTATTTGGTATGATTCCAATGTATTGTTGGAGAAAATAAATAATGATGCACTGTATATAATTATCTGGGAGACTAGGCCTTTGACAGGGGAATTACCCGTTTAAAGATGGATGGCAAATGCTGCCAGTCACCAGAGAATGTCTGAAAGCATTGGCTTGTTCCCAGATGATTCTTTAAAGAAAGCTTCTGGAGAACAAGTGATTATAGAGGTCACGTAGCTTACATTCCAGATTTGCTAGCAAAGCAAGGTTCTTGTGTATTACTGTGTATTCTATTTCTTAGGTCAAGGAGAGAGAGAAGTAAAAAAATAGTGAGAAAAGAAAAGCAATTGCTCCAAAACCCACCACCACCACCACCAACAACAAAAACAAAACCCCCAAATCAAGCTGCAATAGCAGAACAGATGAATTTGAAGGGAGAGAGCAAATGAGGAAAAAGGGAAGTGAAATGCAAGAAGTCTATATAGTGAGGAGTATGAAGAAATTCTACTCATTGATATTAACTGAATAAATTGCCTACCCTGGTCTACCATGTGGTTCAGAGGATTGAAGGCTGAATTTGAGGTATTTCCCTTAGAGATTGCGCAAATTTGAAATATAGCGTATCTTTATTTTCTTGTCTTGGAACAAAAGAACAGAATACTAAAAAACTCCATTTACCTATTAAGGCCTTTATCAGGCTGAAATGTGTATTAGACAACGTTATAGAAATTGTTTAAAAAATAGTAATAAGGCCCTTTATTTGTTTTACGGTGAATGTATCTTTTTGTGATATTCTCCTATCTTTCACCCTTTATATCTCTTTATGACTAGTACACTTATCATGAGTTTAAAAGAAGCAGCTATTTACAAATATCAAATGGAAAGTCCTGTAATAATGAACAGTTACTAAGTGATTACAATGTGTTCAACACCAATCTAAGAGCATAATGTGAATTTTCTCATTTTATCCTTATGAAAATTCTGTGAGTCAGGTGGTGGTGGTATACAATTTTACTGCTGGGGAAACTGAGCAACAAAGAGGTAAGTTAGTACTGGTGAATAGTCTGATTCCAGAAATTATCCTTTTTTTTTTTTTGAGGAACATTAGCCCTGAGCTAACATCTGCAACCAATCCTCCTGTTTTTGCTGAGGAAGACTGGCCCTGAGCCAACATCCGTGCCCATCTTCCTTTACTTTATACGTGGGACGCCCACCACAGCATGGCTTGCAAAGCAGTGACATGTCTGCATCTGGGATCCGATGAACCCCAGGCCAGCGAAGCATAATGTGCGCATTTAACCCCTGTGCCACTTGGCCGGCCCCCAGAAATTATCCTCTTAACAAGCATATTAAGTAAAAGAAAAACAAGCTGGAAATAAATTGTTTTTTAAGCGTATTTTATGATTTCATTTAGTACTTCCAACATTGACTCAACTAATATTTATTAAATGCCTTCTAAGTTCAAGGTACGGTGCTATACTGGTGTTATGATGAATGATACGCAAAGTGTCTGCCACATGGAACGTATAACCCGGAGAGATCACAAAAGACAAATCATTTATCAATGTTCCATGCATTGCAAACACAGGTCTGGGTCCTCTGGGTCCACCTTAAATTTTACAACATAACTATTACTATAAGGCTAAATACCTTAAAAATAATACATTAGGTTTATGAGGATTTTATTCTAACCTTAACTTTGCTAAAAATGTTGACTGTGTGATTAGGCAAGTTGCAACTACTTTTTACATCAAATATCTCTTCTACAAAATGATGATAATACCTACCACAGGCGCTGGGGAAAATGATGACCTAAGCTTTTAGTAGAGTTCTCAGCTCTGTGGTAGGGCAAAGAAGAGAAACACAAACTTCCTTTGTCCACCTTGAATAATTATTACATAGGAGCGTTTAATCCTTGATCTCAAGGTAATAATGGGGAGCTACCTGAATGGGTCTGCTTTGCAAGTTTACAGGTTTAAGCAGATACAGAGGATCAGGAATAGCAGGCATGCTGTGAAATAAAACATCGCTCTAGGAGTACCTGTTTTCCTAAGGATGTCGAGATAATGGGTTGAAACCATGGAGACTGAGGGAGGCATTCGAGAAGCCGTTTCCGCATTGTACCACAGGTGAAAAGATGAAGGTGAAGAGTGAGGGTGTTGGGCCATAAGCAGGTTACAAATAAACTAAAATGTGGACTGAAGGATCAGTGACAACCACAGCTCTGGAAGGAGGGTTTCCTAAGCCAAAGAGTTTTTCCTAGCATATCAGTAGAGCATCTTGTTTTTACGCTGAAAATGGGAGTCTACATTAAAGTTGCTTAGTGGTGTTCACGTGCTTGTGATTTTCTGAAGCTCATGATCAGGTGTACTTGGAATGGCTTAATTGTTGTAGTTTACAGCAGAAAATAATTAATATCATCATGGTGGTTCGTAGAGATCTTACAAGGTCCTTAAAATACGTGCTGGTATTTTTTATCACTTTATTTGTATCTTTTTCTTTTTCTTTCCTCTATGCTTTTTTGGAAATAACTGAGAGATGGCAAACTATGCCTTAAATTCATAGCTCTTACTTTTCATATCCCTCCTACATGTTTTTCCGTATAATTATCCCCTGGTTGAACAGGATTTTCCTCCTTTGAAATGTCTGTGTTAAAAGCTGAATCTGTAAATGGCCACAACTTCTACAACTATAATTTATGGAAGGAGAGAATATATTCGTGTGTTTAATTGTAAATAGACGGCAGTTACTTTTTTGTTTGTTCGTAACATAAAAATAATGACTGCAATAAACAAAAACTCTTTTTTTTCCTGGACAAGAGCAAAGCAGCAGTGATGTGCGTCAAGATGTGGCTCACAGGCAGGCAGCGTCAACACCACCTACCAATGGTTAAAACGCAAATTCACAGTCCTTTTTCCGGATCCACTAAGTTAGAAACTCGATAGGTAGAGCCCAGGAAGGTATATTTTAACCGGCTCTTCAGGTGACTTTAACACAAACTAAAGTTTGAGAAGTACTACTTCATATCACCGCCACTCACATTCTCTTGGGCCGAACCCAGTAATATCATTCCAGCTGGATGCAAGGTGGTGCGGGCAGCCGGTTCCTGGAGCAACTCTATTCTTCCATACGCAGAAATACCCGACTTTACCCAGAATCCTTGGCAAACAACTAGCCATCTCTAGCTAGCACCAATCCTTCAGAAGAAAAGTTATATTAAGAGCATGTAAGTTTAAAAAGATACCGGAAATAGTGGGTTTGCCCAGCAGTCAACCCCTGTTCCTTCATTTTCATTGCTTTAAATCTACAATATAGTGACAATTTTATTTCATATTGTGGGCACTGTGGGAAAATCTTTTTAACCAAAACGCTTGATGGAGGAAAAGTTTCAATGAAGAGGATGTGTCCTGAAACCAGGAGACCTGAATTTCTTTTTTATTTCTGTCAATTGCTGAGTGACATTGGAAAAGTTACAACTTCTTTTAAGAAATTCATGTGAAAATAAAGGTTTAAACACGGAGGTTACTTTGAGGGTTGACTTTCTAATGTTAATAGTTTGTGGTTACAATGAAATTCAATAATTGAGTGAATATGTACTAGGTTGTTTATTTTCTGTTTTGCAAAGGTAGTTCCCAAGAATTAAAAAATTTAGCCTAGTGATAGGGGAATTAATGGCATAAAGAACTGAAAACAATACATATGTGATATTGTCGTCCTTTCATAAATTTCATATGTTTCGACTTAAAAGAAATTTTTTACCTGTCAAAATAAATTATTTACAATTTAGGACTATTCCTAGTGATATTATGGGGTGGATCATATAGCATTATTAATTACACATTTTCAGTTTTTGTTCATTACTGAGGATACAGTAATAAATAGCAATAATAAATACTTATTCTAGGTAAGGGGATACAATAATAAACAGTATTTATTATTCAAACAACATTCTGGAGGCAAAGTACCTGGAACTATACTTATCACAGAGTAGCATGAAATACATATTTGTTAAATGAATGAAATACAGTGTTAAAAATGTTAAGGCTGGTAGTTTAGATATGATTCCACAAATATCTCCGTAATCATCCCCTACGGAGCTGTGGCCGACAACTTTACATGACTTATATGTCTATCAAAAATGTCATCTGTGGCAACCACCAGTGTAACTAAAGGAAAATAGAAAGAGCTAGCTGAGAGCGGTTATCTCTGAAAAGTGTTATCAGTGAGTCAAGCGGGCACTGACTTTGGGATTTTAAAACCTTCTGCATGTATTAAATTAAAAAATAAAGAAGACTAATTTGTAAAAGAAAAAATAGCAAAAGGAGAAGGATTCTGTTTGTGCTTGCGAAAAAGCAAGATCAATAAAATATATTGACAGGAAAAACAAGCATCAATTAAAATATTTAAAAATATGGCTGCAGTTAAAGAATAAAGTGAAAATATTTTAGAGTGTCTTTTAAAAGGAAGAAATAGCTAAGATAAATATAGTTTTTTGTTATTCGCCCTAACCTTTGTCAACCCAACCTGAATAACACTTCCTAGCCATCTTTGGCTTATTTTTAGGGGTTGGGTATCTTCCTTCTCTGCTTCATAGCCACAGCAGTCTTTCTCCTCTTCTGAGCCCTTAAATGAATGACAAAGTGTTTAGTTTGTTAGCGCAAAGACAGCCTTTTTTAGATTAAATTAGGGCCAAATCGGGTGATGTATATTACTGGGTCTCACATGAGGCATTGTTTTTCTTGTTGCTAGAATCTAAAGAGAGAACAACCATCCAACAGCAGTGTGGGGGTGGTGCTGCCCTGGGAAGCGCCCCCCGAATTGTAGGGGACCATTTGCTCCTGGTGGCTGCTCTCCTCTATTAACTCCTTGGCCCTGTTTTAGTGTTTTCGATTTGCAACAACTGTTATTAGCTCCTTTCAGACTGAAAAATTCCTCAGGGACTGGAAAATGCCTATCAAGAGGATGCTTCTAATGCTTTCTGAAAGAAGGTGCACTAAAAATTCACAAATAAGCAATTGTCTTTTATTTCCTCCTGCTAATGGTAACTTGCACAATACTATAGATTTAAAAGATGTCCTATAAGGTGTTTTTTTTTTTTTCCTAAAGTGACTGAAGGACATGTTTCATTTTAAAGGATAGAGAAGACCCATTTAAGCAAATTTGAATGAGGAGCTTGTATGAAAATTTAATTCCTTCTTTTACAAAAGCCAAATCAAACCATTTGTTTCTTTTTGACCACTATCCATTGAGAACATTATTTCTCTTCCTATCTCTTTTCTTAATTTTAGTATCAAATATCCTTAGAATTTGGTTTCCCCATTTTTGGAATAGATACCATGGGTCCTTGAATTTCCTCTCTCTTTGCTCATATTTCGTGTGTTCTTTGTTCTCATTCTCCTGCTCTTCCAAATGCTATTAAGTGGCAGAAAATGAGTTATTTAAGGGAATCAAAATAAAATTTATCAGCATATTTTTCAAGATATCGCATGTACTCTTAATATTTGTTTGATTTTTTCCAGAGAATTTTTACTTTAATATAATATAAACCATGGAGCTAGTTGGAAGTACATTCTAAAGTCCGTTTATTCCTTTATCCTAATGTTAACTGAGAAAATTTCCAACAGAAAAAATAAATTTTTTATTACCTACTAAGATCAAGAAATCTTACAGCAACCTTGCGAAACTCAGCATGATAATCTGACTTGCTGTGCCACTTTGATTTATGTCAGAAAAAAGAAAAAAAGAACCCATCCTTCAACTCTTAAGAATTTCTTCTCATTGATTGGTTAGAGAATAAAAATTTTCCAGGAATATATTAGACAAAAAAGCAAGTTATGAAGCTATAACACTAATTACCAATGGTAAGAAGGCAACAACATTCATATGGAAAAATCTCTGTCTTGCTCCAAGTATCTTAAAGATTACTTCAGTGTTTCTCAAGAATTATACAGGACAATCATGTTAAATTTATATTTGTCCATACGTATACATGATCGGACAGTTTAAACACCAGCTTTATATCTAATAAATTGTAATACATGAAAAAGACAGGTCTCTTCTCTTCAACATTCTAACCAATTAAACAGATGCTAACTATGAAATAAAGTATGCAGTTCACAGTGTGCATGAAAGCTTTCCAGGTTTTCATTCTCTTAAGGAAATTGAGAAGGATCATAAATCTGTAAACAGAGTGCCCTCAAACCAAATTAATCCTCTCCAAAGATTGAGAATAATATTCTTAAAGGATGTGACCCTAGTTGAGCTTAAGAATTAATTAAAAAATAGAAAATAAAAATAAAATTTGAAAAGAAAATGATACTTACCAGGCTGATATTTCTTATTTCTTTCTCAAATAGTTGTTATATGTTAGTATCTTAGCATTCTCAAACTGAAGATATGCATTTTTCATTGTCACTTACCTTGTAAAATTTGACAATTTATTAATGTTATTTGAGATTACCAAAACCAAAACCCCAAATTTTAAAACAATATTTAAACCGTTGATTATAGCGGCTTTGCAGACTTTAATAACAATAAATGAATATTTTAAATTCTATCTGGTGACAGCTATGACCAATGGTTATATTTTCTAAAATTTATTGCTTTTCTTGAAATAATTGATGCAATTTCTTATGCTTAATTTTTATAAGGATAGAATCGCTTATAATGGAGAAATGAATAGTTGGCATTTATTCTCTAAGAGTTTATCGATGGTTCCAGACTTCGTTTCCACTTGGTCATTTGCTCACATAACCATGGTAACAGCTGCCATATAAACAAACCTCATGCAGCATTTTTTGAGGGTTGTTAAAAGAGTTTATATTTTTCAAGAATTTTCTACTGTATTACATGAGGTTTCATTTAGAGATTCCCAATGCTGCATCATTTAAGACCCCCATATTCACTCTTCTCCCTCAAGACAGATGTCAGCCAGCATGTCCCTTGAGAAAACTGAACCTTACCACCACCGGAATGCTGTGTTTCGTTTATACTCTCCTTGTGCCTGTAAAAGCTTCTATCAAAACATCTACAGTGATTTATGGAATCTATCCATCTCTATCTTGCATATTTTTTTCCAGTTTTATTGAGATAAAATTGACATCCATCACTGTATAAGTTTAAGGTTCTATCTTGCTTATTAACTTACTCTATCTATTTCCTTCACATGGACTCCTGTGCCCCATGTCTTGAGGGTTTAGGTCTTATTCACCTCCACACATCCAGGTCCTTGACCCAAACCTAGCACATCTAGTCACTCATTTAACAACCATGTGTTAAGCGCCTACTCAGAGTTAGATGAAAGTAGTGGTTAAGAATTCATTAGTTGTGTGATTATGGGCACTTACTTTACTAATCTTTACCCTCATTTTCTCGTTTGTGAAATGAGTTCAATATAGCATGTATCTTACAAAGTTGTGAGGATTAAATTGTCAATACAAGTGAAGTGCACAAGTAAGTTATGCGCAAAATGCATAAGTGTAGGTTATTATTACTACTACTGCTAGTCCTGCACTATTCTGGGTTCTGGTGATACAGTGGAAAGCAAAAACAGCAAGAGTGGAGAGAGACAGATTGAAACAAGTAGCAGATAATTCAGATATATTCTGATTGTAATTAAGGTTACAAAGACAATGAAACAGGGCAATGAATTTCTTAGGAGTAAGGGTCTAATTTAGATAGGGTAATCAAGAAAGGTCATTCTGAAGAGGTGAAATCTGAGTTGATATCTGAGTTATGAAAAGAAACCAGCTACAGAAAATCTGAATTGGAAACAAGATTTATACATATAAAAAATAGAAGTTCAATGTGTGTGCAGCTTAATAAATGTTTATTTGAATGAATTATTGGAAGATTGAATGCATTGTCATATTTTAACATATTCAAATGCAAACCCAAAAAAAGACTTCTGCATTTATTCAGACATTTTTTTTATATATGCTACAGTCAAATGCTGTCATCTACTAAAATTAAAAATACTATTTTTTTTTCAATTTCTGAATCTGGCCAATGTAAATTAGTGCAGAATAATAATAATTTCCTGGATATTTTTAAAGTAATATTGGCTAAGGCTTATTGCATGTTTTCCAAAAAAGGTTCTAAGCTCATACCAATAAAGTTAATTCTCAAAACAAACTTCTGAGTGTAACCACCCCTATAGTGTGGATCATGAGGCACAAAGACGTTAAGTAACTTGACCAAGGTCTCAAAGAGAGTAGTTTTGGAGCCTGGAATGAATCTTACCAACTTGTTCTTAACGACAGCATAAACTTATCCCCTTGGCAAATTTAGACAAAACTTCCTCTTTTGATTTTATAAATTAGATTGGTTATTATTTAATTTGGTTTTATGTGTGCTTACTTTTATGGACATACTGTTTCCTAATTTCCCTACAGACGAGATCATTGTCATATATTTAGAATCATATTGTGCCACACGTGAGGATTGGTTCCTATGGTACAAAGGATTCTCTGAGAGCTTTCAGAATCCCCAACATGGATAAAGGATAGGGCACAAGCCCTTGCAGTGAGGCAGACGAACGTGCCCTCTGGGTTGTCAAGTGGCGGGAATGCAGCTGACAAACTGAGCCATTGTTCTATTTCTCTGCTGTGTCAAGTTCAAAACTGATGAACCGAAAACGGGACTCATCAATTTCAAAAGAAAAAAGTTCTCTGCTTTTCTTCTTGGTCTCCAAGGATAAATATTTCTTGTGGTACCTCTGACATGGCTATATGGCCATGTAGGTCAGCAGTAAATAGATGAGATTGATGGATGAAAATGGCAAAATGACTGAACAGACCTCACCCAAAGCCCACAGTGGCAGGTCCTGAGAAGGCCAATGAATCTCTCTGTAGTCTTTGGTTAATAGTCAAGCTGAGGCTTTTTCTGCCCAAACAAACAAATATATATCTAGAACAACTAGTATTGATTCTCATCTGGGAGACATATCAGGCAAGGGTAGCTGCATGAGAATTGAAAGGCATGAAGAAGAGGCATAGTGAAGACAAAGAGACAAATGTGTAACTTTTAGAGAAAGAGAAGAATACAGAGCCAGATGGAGATACTATGACAGTTGCTTATGAGTAGAGAATTCTATTTATTTATTTTTTAATTGAGGTAACATTGGTTTATAGCATTATATAGATTTCAGGTATATATCATTATAATTTGACTTCTGTGTACACTACATGATGTTCACCCCAAAAGTCTAGTTTCCATCCATCACTGTACAAATAACCCGCTTTCCTCATTTTGTCCTCTCCCTGCCCCTCTTCCCCTTGGGTAACCACCAATCTGTTCTACGTATTTGTTTGTTTATCTTCCATGTATGGGTGAAATCATATGGTGTTTGTCTTTCTCAATCTGACATTTCACTTAGCGTAATACCCTTAATGTCCATCCATATTGTTGCAAATGGTAAGATTTCATCTTTTTTATGGCTGAGTAGTATTCCATTGTGCATATATATGCCACATTTTCTTTATCCATTCATCTGTTGATGGGTACTAAGGTTGTTTCCATGTCTTGGCTATTGTAAAGAATGCTGCAATGAACATAGGGGTGCATATATCTTTTCAGATTAATGTTTTCTTATTATTTGGATAAATACCCAGAAGTAGAATGGCTAGATCATATGATAGTTCCATTCTTAATTTTTTGAGAAATATCCATACTGTTTTCCATAGTGGCTGCACCAATTTACATTGCCACCAGCAGTGTGCGAGCGTTCTCGTTTTGCAGAGCTTGTTTTTGAGGGGAGGGGTGGGAACGTATGTGGTACTCAAGTTTTGTTGTTTTTTTCTTTCTAGGATATCAGTGGCTTTTCCCCCAATATAAGAATTTTTTGAGTAGAGTACATTATTTGTAAATTTGGGGCAATAATGGCAAAATAACAAAGCAGCAGCAACATCAATAAGGTATTTGCTAGTCTGCATGGTGGCTAAAATAGATAGCATTTGTAAAAATGTCTTGCCCAAAGTAAGTACTCACCGTTGATAAATACTGCTGTGATTGATGTTAGCTGAGGGCCTGTCATAAATGCCAAGTATTTGTTGAGTCTCATCAGGCTTTTTATTTTTTTTATGTGCCATCTATTCATGTTCTCTAATATAGTCATAACAAACTTGTAAACAAAGTCAGTTTTTCATCTTATAGACAATGGAATTGAGGTTTAGAGAAATTAAATTAATTGAACTAAGTTATGTAAGCAGGAGGTCAGAAATCAGACCCAAATTAGTCTGTGTCCAGGGCCTAAGGTCATTCTTTTACATTGCATTGTAAATATTTAATGTACAAAGAGTGAGATTCTAATTGATAGAAAGGCAGAAAATGGAGCAAATGATGGAAACTAAAATATTAATAGGTTAAAACTCCATTTTCTATTAATCCACTCTTTTCCGTCTTTTGATATTATTTCTGTCCTGAACGTGAGTAAGCAGTCTCTCTTGGATGCTGATATCCACAAGCTTTTCAGTTTTCTCTGTAAGACTTGAGAGATTTGAGTTGTTTCCATAAATTGTAGGAAACATTAAGACTTTAAGAGTAATCCTTTATATTACCTTTCACAGTCAAAAATTATGATAATTTATTAAAAAATGAGAAACCATTGAAAAAGAAAACAACTTGTGTTATTAGTACCTAACTCATAAGATTTTGAAAGACAATGATTATCCTTAAAGATTATTATGAGATTTATAGACTCATTTTCCACAATAACCACTGTTTGCTATTTAATTCAGATATTCTTGAATTCTGTTATAAAATAAGACACTTCCAGCAATTGTCAAGACATAAAAGGCTTCGTGCTATGTTTTTCATGGTATGAGTTTTCCAGAATTAATGAGGAAGTGTGAACTTCTTGGTTTGTTGTTCTGATACAGCTGAGGGAAAATGCTGTAATACAATGAATAGGCATTCAGCCAGCAGGCCACTTCCTAATAAAAACAGTTGACATTGTGTCATAAACATATGAAAAATCGCTTATAAAACACCAATCTGGAACTTGTTGAACTAAAGGAAACAGAGGATATGATATTTTTTTGTAACATCCCAACTTAAAAATAAATGTTCTCTGTTTTGGTCACCGGGATAACACTCAAAATAGTCTTGATAATCACAGTGTGTAGTTGTGTCATTTTTTTCCCCGAGCATTAGATAAGATAACACACCACATAAAATAAGGCGTTTAAAACATAAACCTTAACAATAGAGTGTTGTCAGCCTTAAAATACTCTTGTTTATGGACATTTGGAAAAGTATTATTTTCAGCCAACTCAAGTATTTCCTGAAATGAGAGTAAATGAAAAGAAAAGCAAAAATTCTGGAGAGACTCAACAAAGACAAGAGCACAAAATGTGAACATAATTAGGAGTCCACACTCATTGAATCTCTACTCTGTGCAAAAATATTACAAATAAGCATGGTGATATTCAAGAATTATAACTTTCCTACTCAGAAAAGAAGTGGTATACTTTAAAAAATGATTTTACAAAAAAATATACTTTTTGGAAATGATGGTGTAAGAGTTACTGCCAGGATCTTGTTACAAGTTATTTTAAATCTTGTATAGTAATTTTGTGTAGAAAGCCAAAACATGTAATAGGGTGAGAAAAACTGAAACTCATCAACTGGTGGACAAAACTTTGTGTTATATTTAAGAGACACACACAAGAAATAGACCAGGCATTTTAGTTGTCATCTTAGAAATGATAGTGGCTTTGGAAACACATTAATCCATTTAGAATGTTGGGGACGGCTTGTACAAAGGAGGGAACAGATAGGTAAGCCTTAAGGGATAAATAGAAGTTTTCCAGGCAGAAAAGGAAGATGGACATTCCAGTCAGAATTCTGCAAAGAGCCAAATCTTCAAAATGTGTCTTTGTCATGCTTTGTATGTCTATGGTATCAAATTGTGGATTGGGGAGAGAGGAATAAATTGAAAAGGTTAGTTGGGATTTATTTTCCTGTTAAAAGTGAAAGCAAATTCAATCTAAAGTACATTTAACTGAAAAGATAATTAATTAGCTTATGTTATTGAAAAATCTAGGGTTAGATAAATGTAAGCTTTCAGTCTCTCCTCAATTCAGGGCCTCTCTCAGTGAGCAGGACTGTTTCTTTCTCTGTACTGTTGAGCTCAGCTTCTTCTCTGTTAGGTTCATATTTAGCCAGACGCTCTCCTCATCAAGGGGTGGGCTTTCTACCCTATGTCCTTCCCAGTTCAGATCTGGAGCAAACGAGAGCAAATCTCTCTTTGGTCATTCCCAGGCTTGACCTATAATTCATTCTGATGGGTCATTTTGGCCAGTTGCCCATACCTGATCCAACACTGCAGTGTACTATTCTGAGGCTAGAGCCCCACTTGAATAACATTGGTGGCATGGGTCATGAAAGTTTAAAAACAACAAAGGTCTACCACAGTCCATCCCTTTGCCCACCTAACATCCAAACACTACCTTATTCTTAAATTCCTTATTCCCATTTACTATATCCAGCTCCAAGTGTCTGTCTCTGGTTAATATCAGTTCCTATCCATCAGGTCTGGATGTAGCTCCTCATGGTCCAGCAAACCAACAGAAAGTTTAACTCCACACAATAACTTATCATATGCAAAACACAATGATGGAGAATGAAATATTGGCAACAAACCTTCTAGTAGATGGGACAAGTGGGAAATACAACACAGCAGACAAGGGTCCATACCATATATAACATCTGGCTCATAAAAAACAGTAAGGATTCTTTTCTCTGGTGCTAAAAGGAGTTCTTTTGTCAGCAGACCTGAATCAGTTGCCTGGTTTTGATCTTCTGGGTGGTTTCCCTTATTTTTTGTCTTCATTGGTCATATTGGAGATGTGTGTGTGGAGTATGCCCCATTCCTGCCTGTTGTGACAGGATTAGGAATTTGAGATATAGCACAGTGACTGTAATTGTAGCCTGTTGTTTTCCAGTGTTCGTGGGACAACTTTCTTAAAATTTAAGTAGACTTTCAATCTGTGTGTTCCAGACAATTCCATGGGCTAGTACCAAAGGCCGGAAATTTCCTTAAGCCAGTCTTTGAACTAGAACTGGGCCCCATATTTTTCTCTTAATACCCTCTAGCCATATCAGCGTGTCCAACCCCCTCATCCAAATTGTCTAAACCTTCCTTCAGGTTGGGGCAATTTAGCACATAGACTGGGGTGGAGATACAACCACTCTGACTCTTGTTCCCAGGTACACGTATGTGGCAACTTCAAGGCAAGGGAATCATCCTCCTTTCTAAGTAGTTTAAAATAGGAGTTTCTTTGGCGGAGTCTGATGAAATGGCTTCTCACAGGTTTTAATATTATTTCCTGCTATTGTTCCTATTTCCCTGCTTTTGTTGGCAATAACTTTAGTTTGGAGGAGCGAATTCAGCTTTCTAATCTTTCAAATTTCTCAGTGACCTTGAATAAATCTCAGGCAAGAAAGATGTTTCTTAGTAAAGCCACATTTTTTTTTCTTTCTGCACTCAGATGAATCAACTTCAACATAAGCTTGTATTTTTCTTATAGGACTTATAGAGAACCATAAGAACAGGAACCATACTCCAAAAATCTTAAATTTTTCATATCAAGGCCAGAAGTGAGTGCTGTTACCTCAGTGAGGATAAGTTCTGAACACCAAGCTAAAACAGGCATAAATTTACCTATTTCAAACCTCTGTAACCAAATTGCCAATATTATCATCTTCAGCACAGAGGTGTGAGAACACTCCTTGATTCTGCCAATGTTGAATTTGGTGTCTGTCATTTGCAATGTTCCATTTTTAGTGCCAGCTTTTGTAATTATTTTTCTTTTCTTTTTTTTTGGTGAGGAAGATTGGCCTTGAGCTAACACCTGTGCCAGTCTTCCTCTATTTTGTATGTGGGACACCATCACAGCATAGCTTTGATGAGTGCGGTGAGTCTGTGCCCAGAATCCAAACCTATGAACCTTGGGCCACTGAAGCAGAGTGCGCCAAACTTAACCACTATGCCACTGGGCCAGCCCCTCGCTTTTGTATTTTCTAATGGCAAGTGAGAGAAAACACCATCCAAAGGACTTTATCACAAATGAAGTACTTTGACTCATATAGCTGAAAAGTCCAGGACTTGCTTGATCTTGGAGCCTGTTAACAGGGTCAAGTTTCCCTTCATTCACATTTTACATTCATGTCTTCTGTGTTGACTCCTTTTTCAGATACTGTGCTGGTTTGTATTGTGGTATTTTTGCTAAGCTGGAACCATGGTTCCCTTCTCTCCATGATTCTGGCTTGCCACAAGTGAAATTTAGTAAGATTTGGAAAGAGGAAGCGAAGCTGCAGGCATTAAGCTTTGAAAGTCTGTGTAGGATGCCAAGTGGTGTAGCCTTCACATACTGAGCTGCTGTTTTACCCTGTTGATATGAGACAGCCATGTGGCCTGTAACTCTTCTATCACCTGCTGTACCTTGTCCTTCAGCTCCTCTGGGTCCAGGTAAAGCACGTGTGTGGCACTATTGTGATATGAAGGTTGAAGCGGGGGAGAGACAGGCTCAGGTTCCACTCTGTCCTCATGTGTTCTAGTTTTTCTTTGTAAGTCCCTATATGAATTCATGGGTTCCACTTTGCTCTCAATTTCCCCCCTTTTCAGGCCTACTTTTACTTCTTGATTGTCAATTTCAAGGCTATTACCAGACACGGAGGGGACGTCTTTCCATGGATTTCTTCAGTAGCCATCACAATTAGATAAAGTCTTATCTTAGTAATAAATCACTTATTCCATATTGCTCATTGTTGTTCTATTTCCTTGGTCAAACCTTAACTAACACAGATAGGTTCTTTTTGTATTTGCAATATGACAAGAGTAACTGCAACTGACATCCTCCCAAGTTCAAGTCTAGTGGAAAAAGTTTGTGTCTTTTTTGAGTCCAAGGATTCCTTCTTATTGGATCAACTTGGGTCATCTGGTAATTTTCTATCATCTCTGTGACCAGGAAGAGAAAATTGTGCTTGTGGGCTAAGACTGGTTCAGATGTGCCCCCTAAAATTAATCACTGTTGTCTAAGAAATGCATTGAGGGCCAACCGTGAATCACATGATCCTATTCTAAAAAAGTGGGTATCCTGAGTGAGAAGCAGGTGATTTCCAAAAGAGTTCAAGATGTTGCTACCTGAGAGAGAGGAAACACAAAGTATTCATTCCAGGGTGGACTATAATCTGTGGAGGTGTTGAAAGTCCAGACCTATTTTATAGTAATGGAGCATCATTGAAGATTTCTAAAAGTAAAGGACTGATATGGCCCAGTAGACTTCTAACTCCCCAATTCTGAGAACCATGTTTCATTTGGTTTTGTTTTCTTTATCCTAGCATTGTGCCTGCAACATAGTTTGCTCAAAAAATGATCAGATTGTTGAATAATATGATCTATGTTTTTGAAAGATGGTCAGATATGATATGGAATATAGATAAGTGGGAAGTAATTGAGACAGAATTATGGACTCACCTAGATAGAAGATACAGATGAAAAGAGAAGGACAGCAGGCTGGAATTCTGGGTTACACCAATGTTTATGCACAAAGGAAGAAGTGAAGATAAAGCAGATTGAGAAACAACAGTAAAAACGCATAAAGAAAACTGGAGTAAGTCCTTTCCGTGACTTCGTTTGGCTAGTATATGGACTAGCACTGAGGAAAATTGAATGTTTATACGCTTAAACAATTTTTGAATGCATTCATGGTAGTGCACGGTTCTGAAGAAGTAAATGAGAAACAGATTTTTTTATAGGAAGGAAATATGTTTGCATTGATAACCAAACATAACAGGACATTATTTTATTTAAAAATACAAACAACTTTATAAAAACAGAAAATGAGTAAAAAGTAATCTCTTCTTAGGGAAAAAGTTACACAAAGATTTGACAATTTATCCAAGTTTATCATAGGATGTCCACATGAGTCTAATTTTCAGTAAGTACCGTAACATTCTGGGATACTCCAACTTTGTTACTTATTGGTAACACTCAAATGTCTCCTAACAAGAAACACACACATCGTAAGTAAATTTGCTATTCTTCTGTAGTCACTTCTGACTTTTAGAATTCATCTTTCTAAATTAGTTCCTGAGTATTCATTTAACCGAGGCCACCGCCTAAACGGAGAACATCAGGGAAATTCAGGCCTGGTGGTTTGTATTGCAGCCTCTCAGGAAGATAGCACGAAGTTGTGTAATGTCTTTGTATTGTCTATTTCTTATGGATCTAGTGAGCTATTTTCTCATGGCTTGACTCTATAATTATATACATTTAAAAACATATCATGTCATGATTGGTCTAGGAATTTCAACCATAAAATTGGTACTTGTCAAGTATCAATTATAAAATTCAAAGCATTATACAGATATTAGCAGTATTGTTTTGTTCTCAGAACATCAGCACGTATGCATAATAATTATTGCCATGCCATATATATTTTAAATCCCTTTAGCAAGAAAATGCCTTCCTCGGTGATGATAGAACTTTATCTAGCCTTTGTTCTTTCTGCCCAAGGTATTATAACTTACCAATTCCCAGAGATTTTTTTATTTCTTTGAATAAATTTTTGTAAACAACAACAACAAAAAAGCCAACAACGTACCAAAAAACCCACCATGATAAAACACAGTTCAAAGAAAAGGTAAACTGCTAGTTAGAGATTATAAACTAGCAGTTAGAGACTGTCCGTGAACTGAGATAACCTCAGTGAGATACTTCAGTACCAAAGATATCAAAGGAATTCCAGCAGCTCTCAGGCTCTTCTTCACCTAAGATTGCCGGCTCAGTTCCTCTAACATACGTGTAAAAGTAAAACTCTGCTGCTTTGTAAGATAAAGTTCAAAAAGTGAGCAGTTCGTCAAGCAAAAGCAGTGAACAAGAAATTCAAACTCTTATCGACCTGACTTTGAGGTAAAAAAGCCGTTAAAATTTATAATTATAAACTATCAGAAAAATAATAAAAATGAGAACCCTACATTACAAAACTGATAGAATTGGTTCAAAGCCAAATTCAGATGTGATTCCATGATTAAACCATAACACAAAAATGAACTAAGCCATCAACTTAGAATGGTCAGAAAAAATTATAAAGCTACACCCTCCCCCCTGAAAAAAGGAAGGGAAGAAGAAAAAGGAAGAAAGGAAAGAGCTAAAATAAGTGAATTAAAAAAATAGAAAAAAATAGGAGAATTGCAAAGGAAATGTAGGAATTGATTCTTTGGGAAAAATTGGAAATTTAAATTTCTGGAAACTGTAATCATGAAAAACATTTTCGTGAGAGAGAAGGAACACAACATATAAGTAGGAGATTATAAGATTGAACTGTGTACTCCTCAATGCCAATACATTTGAAAAAGTCTATAAAATACGTGATTTTGTGTAAGATAATAAGCTCCTAAAAGTATACCAAGAAATAGGAAATGAAATGAAAAAAATACATATTGAAATATTATTTCCACATAAAGCTCTAAATAAAAACAGATGACATTATGAGTTTACAAGGAACAGATTTAACATTTTCAAGCCAAATCATGTGTCAAGAGTATAGAAAATGATGGAAAGTTACCCAATTCAGTCTTTGAAGGTAATATTGTTCTGAAAGTATAGAGCAACCATTTTTATGATTGTAAAAATGAAAATTCAAAATAAAACCCTAGCAAATTGCATAAAACAGACTATTAAGAAAATGACACTATTTTCACGTAATTTTATTCCATGAGAGGATCGTTAAATACGAGAAACATACAATATAGCACAGATGTATGCCCAATAAGAAAAGAAGAGCTCATTCCAAAGGGGGCCAAAAATATACTTCATAACACTCAATACCTACTTCTTGTCAAAGCTCGTAGAAAATTCGGAATAGAGAAATCCTTCTTTGAGTCCAGTCTTTTTCTCCAGTCTACTCCAGCTACCTACTTTTGTGGTTCTACCCTATGCTCTGTTGTCACCAAACTCTCTTATTTCAAACATCCCACTGTGGTCTTATATCTTATCCTTCTGGTTCAATTTCTTGGCTTCTGTTTGAATTAATGCAGGTCTTTAATCCATTTATCCTACCACTGCATCATTTTTCACCTCCCCCCATCTACCTTTCAGCCTCATTTAGATTGCAGGGTGAATCATCACACTCACTCCCTCATAGCAGATCCATCTCCTTTGTTACTCTCTCCTTGCGATAATTGTCAATATCCTCACCCCAATTAACCCGACTGCCTACCTACACCATACTTGCAACGGAATAGCTGAACGTGGAAAAAGGGTAACTCATTTAACTCTTAAGTTGACCACAAGCCTCAAAACACACTTAACCTTGTCTGATACTCCCATGCAATTTCTCACTGAGAGGAGTATGTTTCCCTTGATCTTCTTGCCTCAAAGTTCTCCCACCACCACCAGCAAGCCTCACTCTCAGAAGATGATTTAGTTTTATAATTGGTGCCTTAATTAGATGCAGGGTGTCAGAACCTCTTCTTTTACCCACCTAAAAATGTAAAACCTTGGCTGTGTTTGTATTCATAACATTGCATTCCACCTGCTAAAATGGGAGAAGAGTCCCCACTCCCACCAGGCCAACTTCTCCTCCAGAGTCTTGTCACCTTCATACACACCGATCCAACTACTTGCTTCATTCTACCTGTTAAAATGGAAGCTCCAAGCACAGGTGGACTCTTCTGTTCACCTCAATGTAATCCCTGGGGCCTTCTCAAGGCCTCCTCTACCTGCTCCCACGTGAACCATCAGTCTCTCCACCTCCAATGGCTTCATTCCGATGTGTATACAATGAGACCCTCAGAGTGTCTCCTATTTGTTTTTAAATAGTAACCACAGTCACAACAAAAACAACAAAACTTTGACCCCATATTAATTTAGTTGCTCTGTATCCTTCTTAGTAAACTACAAATAATTGTCCTCACTCACTGCCATCATTTCTTTACCTCACATTCACGTTTTTTTACCTCCTCCAAACATTTTTTAATACAATGTTTTTTAAGAAGGCAATGCAAGACTGTGGCACAAAATTCAAGCAGTACAAAATATGAAACAGTAAAAAGTAAACAACTTTTCTATCATTGATCTCCGGTACTCAGGTTTCTCTTTCTTAAAGTGATTTTTTGTTTGTTTTCTTTGCATGAATTACAGCAAATTTTGCTTTTAAATTTAACAATTTATTAAAAAGTCTTTCATGGAAGTGTATATAGGTATGCTTCATTCCTTGTAACAACTTCATAGCTTACTGTAACATAAATACCACTCTGAAAATCTTTGTAATGATATTTTGATGGCATATGTTTATATGACAAACTCTTAAAAGTGGAATTATCAAATAGAGGATATGCTTATTTACAATTTTCATAGATGTTATGAAATTGCCTTCCAGAGGGTTATACCTCTTTATGCTCATACCAACATTGTATGAGAGTGTTTCCCGACACCCTCGTTAATACAGTGTATTAAGAGAATTTTGCTTTTTGTCAAAAGCATTAATTGAAAACTTGATATCCAAATGTAATTTTTAGAAATTATTTTATTTCAGCTTTCTTGAGGTATCATTGCTATACAAAGAACTGCACATATTTAATGTGTATAAGTTGATGAGTTTGGACATACGGAAATACTCATGATACCATCCCCACAACCAAGGTGATAGACATACTCAACACCTCCTAAAGTTTCCTTGTATCTCCCCTTTTTTTTGTGGTAGTAACAGTTAACATAAGATTGACCCTTTTAATGAATTTTGGAGTGGACAACACTGTGTCGTTAACTATAGGTGCCATGTCCTACAGCACACAGGAGTTGTTCAATGCGTATAAAGTTTCAGTTATACAGTTAGAATGTAAATTTTAATTTACTTCCATTTTGTTATGATTGAGGCTGATCATACCTTCCATATTTAAAAGGTTTTTAATATCTCTTTTTCTGTGAATTCATGTCTTTACACATATTTTTAAGTTGGGTTGTTGATAATTTTTCCGTTGATTTGTATAGGCAGTGCACATAAAAAGAATATTAGCATATGTGTTACTAAAATATTTAAGTTACTGAGTTACTAAATTTGTAATTTGTTGCTTTTTATTTTTCTTGCCATGGAGAATCTTTTAGTTCTGACAAACTCAAATTATTCAATGTTTTCTTTAATAGACTCAGCACCTTGCCTGGAAAGGTTTTGCACCATGCTTAGAAAGACATTTTTAAATCAAGAATATGAAAGAATTTTCTAGTGTTTTCCTTTCATATTTATGGTTGAATTTTTTTGCTTTGAAAACATTGATTTTTCTGAAGCTTATTTAGCGTAAGGATTGAGAGAGGTACTCTAGCTCATTTATTTTCTTCAAATGCTTTCCAAGGATCCCAGCACCATTTAATCAACACCCACCCTGGTCGCTGATTTAGAATGCCACATTCACCAGTGACCAACAGTCCACGTATATTTAGGACTATGTCTCTTTTCTCTGTTCTGTTGACTATTTGTGGCCAGTACTAATACTTACTGTTGTTTTATAACGTTTTTTAGTATCTTGTGTGCCTAATCTATGCTTATTATTCTTCGCTTCAGATTTTCCTGGATACTGTTGCAAGTTTATTTTTTTCTATATGGGCTTTAGAATCATCTTGCAAAATTCCAGAACAAATTTATTAGCATCAAGTTAAATGAATAAATTATTTTAGGTAAAATTAATATGTTTATGATGAGTCATTTTGTCAAAGAACAACCACAAGAGAAATTTCATCTTGTTTAATTTTGCTGTTATAACTTGAGTAGTTTTACTTAATATTTTATTAATATAGATTTTGTGGGGTTCTTGTTAGACTCATTCATAATTTGAGGCTATCTGGAATTTAAAAAATTATACTTTATGGCTGCTTATTGTTCCAATTACTGTTTCACCCAAGAGTGGCTTTTATCCCTACCAGTAACTGAAATGTTTTTGTCAAGATAACCCTGGCCTCTCTTTGCAGAAGCCAGTGGTCATTTCTCTTTCTTTCTTTTGATTTTCAGCAGCATTTGACCATAGACCCTATCTGTCCTCTTTGACAATCTTTCTTCTCATGGCCTCTTTTACATGACATTCTGCAGATTTTTTAAACCTAACTCACTAGGAGCCTTTTCTCTGTGTGCTTTGCTGTCGCTTCCTCCGTGCCTGACTTTCAAATGTTGTAATGTCCTTGGGTCTTTTTCTCTTCTTTAGCTACACTCTCTCCCTATGTGACTTCATTCAACCTGCCACACACTCTCTTGTATATTGTATTCAAGATCATCGTTAGAGACTTTTAGATATTTAAGACTATTATCTATCAAATTATGTTTTCCTGGAAAAAAATTGCCCATAAACCTCTGAAAGAAGATACATACAACCTTCTTTAAAAAATTCTCAGAAGGGATAACTGATTCCCTCAGACATTACCTGAGCTGCAAGTTTCACATTTGAGATAGTATAACTGGCAAATGGTGCAGAACTTGACTTTGACTCTAGCAAAGCCATAAATAATACAGCTTCTACACTGAATGCCCAGAAAACTGGTTGGAATTCATTAGCAAAGATTGTGGAAAAGTTGCATCATCTTCACTCTGCTCTTACTTAGCTAAGATTGATCCCACAGGAAAAACTTCTTGCTGCAACTCTGTGCTGCGAGACAAATACATAAACCGGTGACTAAGGTAAGAAAAAAAAAGGTTATCTGACTTTCTAAAACAAACACAGGTGGATTTATTGCCTGGGGTTTCTAATCTAGAACCCTGGCTTCAAGATTTGTGTTAAGGATTAATGATCATTTGGTGTTGAATAATTGCTTATGTTGCAGTTGGCACATGTATTCGGTCCTGAGTTTCAGATGCTGCTGTATGGCAATTGTCACGTTACAGTGTTCAACAACTTGTCCTGGAACAGAAAGAGCAGGTGACTATAGACTACGATAGTGTGACTATAGACTGTCTTCTGTAGGAAAACCTCCTGATCAGGAAAATCTCACTTGGCCCAAAGGGAAATCTGAGAAAAAGTAGTCCCTGACATCAGGACTGGCCCAGTGCTGTCAGGTAGGCTGGTAAGACGAGCTGGCTTGATACTTGTGATTAGATCTTGTGTTTTTCTTTTGATCACAGACAGTTTCACAGAACATCAACATCAGACATGGCCACTCTGTGACCAGGATAAATCAAGCCAAGAGCAAGACCACTTATAATCATGTCTCAACAGAGACAGACCATAAACACTATCCAAGCTACAAAATCCCAAACCATTCCCTTGTCTTGGCTAAGAGGAGTGCCTGCTGCTTCTTTTCCACTTAACAGTTAGTTTCGATCTAGTCTTCCCTCCTTCTAGATAAGAGTTATTGGGATAAACAATCATAGAACTACGCCTGCTTCCTGCCAGCATCTAATCCACAGCAAAGCTCCATTTCTTCAAAACCTCGCAAAAATCATCTAACAGGAACCGAAATTCTTTAATTGTTTTAGGGATAAAAATTAAAAACTAGGAGACATAAGGGGTTAGAAATTCTTCATGTGTTTAGTTTATATTTATGTACTTATTAAGAAAAGTTAGTGCAGGGCCAGCCCCGGTGGGCTAGTGGTTAAGTTCAGCATGTTCCATTTTGGTAGCCATGTTCCAGGTTTGGTTCCCAGGCGAGGACCTACACTGCTCTGTTAGTGGCCATGCTGTGCTGGTGGCTCACACACTAAAAAATAGAGGAAGATTGGCATGGATGATAACTCGGGGCAAATCTTACTCAACAAAAAAAAATTAAATGAATAAATGCAGTCATCTCATGTTCAATAGAAGAAAGGGAAATGATAGCATTTTAAATGGAAATAAGCATAAGGTGCTGAGATCATTTACTGTTGTGTTGATTGAGTAAACTAAATGTAGGAGAAAGACAAAATTGGTGCACGGCATGGGTTTGAACTCAAGATTTCAGTACTAATTTTCAGTATGAACAGAATTTCCATCACCTAACGTTCCACTGCTTCATGACATTTTATATTGGTGTTTTGTAGAGTTATTCAATTTTTCTTGTGTTTATTTCTTTTTATACTACCTATATTTACGTTACTGAAGTCCAGTACCTCATCATGTATTTTCTTTATCCTATTTTATACCTAGCCTGGGGACTTTTTACATTGATTCATTTTAATATTATTTACTGATTCATTTTAATATCTTTTACAGATTATGTTAAATTTAGTCAAAATCAGTAACTTTTTGGATATATCATGAATTAAATAGACACATATGATACCAAATGATCAAAATGAAAGGGAAACAAAGCCTGTTCGGTTAAATATTTAAAATAACAGAAAGGAAAAGCTTTTTACAGTGTACCAATTAAAAGCCATCTATCATTAAGAATACGATTTCATGCAAATTGAAAATCAAGCAAGGCAGAAAAACATGTATTTGGAAGTCCAGGATCCACGAGGAGACAAGTACCTTTATCCTTTTTTATATTTAGTGAAAGATTGGCTTATTTGCCCTCATCCCTTTCCTGAGTAACAGCTCCTTCCCTTTCCACACTCACGCTGTTTTAATTAATCTCTACCAGTTGCAACGGTGTGATTTTCTTGGGATAGGAATGAACTGTCTTGCTCTGTAAACACATTCTGTGGGTGCGTGGACACATGAGGAGTGGAATGAACAAATGAAAGGTCTTTCCTAACTCTACTCGTTTACCAAGGACAAACAGAGGATGAAAGCGTCTTTGTTTTCGTTTCCATCTTTTCTTCAGAGGAAATGCCCAACCACGACTGTTCATTGTTTATAAAAGTCTAAGGAATTTGTGTTTTTCAGAATTCATGGTTGTTTTTTTGAAAGGGAAATGTGAGAAAAAAGGAATGTAGCTAAGAGACAGAAATACTGTATTTGGGCTGTATTGTTGGGTTTAAATCTGCAAATCTCCAATACGATTTCATTCTTCTCTGTGTTGCTTCTGACAAAAATTTGGGCAATATTTGCCTCATCAATTTTTGTCATGACCCCTGCCTGGTCTGCTTGTTTTTCTCTAGGCTTTCCTCCAGTGCTAAGAAATATGGTAAACCGACATTATATATATTTTAATTTTCTCACCTTAAATCCTTTGATGCAATCCCCAACCATAATTCTTGTTTTGAATCAACACTCTGTCTCAACACAGGAATACTGGGCACTGAGTTCTTTTTGTTTCAACAAATATTTATTAAGAGTATACTATAAATGCAAAAGTTATGGTAATCTCGTATGCCGCATTCTGGCAGTTGGACCGTATTCTGTAGTTTAACGGAGATCGTTGTAGTATTTGAGCAATGAAGTGAAATAATGGTATTACTATTAGCATTCTGATAGCAATATAGATAATGTTTTTGAGGGGACTGTTAAAAAGTTGCTGGAGGTGACAATCAAGTCTTTTCAAAATGAGGAAAGATTGAGGAAATATTTACAAAATAAAAACAGTAGGCTTGGTGATTGTTTATTCGGAGACAATTGGAAGAGAAAGCAGTCAAGAATGACTTTCAGTTATTCAGCTTGGATGAGGAGGTGAAGCTGACACCACAGTCTGAAGCAGAGAGAATCAGAGGAGGAGCAGGTTCAGACGGGCTAATGATGAGCTCCCTGTTGAGCACACTGCCCTTGAGGTACTTCAAAGTACTTGAACCCTGGTGGAAATGTGCAACAGCCATTTAGTTAGAAAAATGCAGGCTGAAAAGTAGATTTGGGAGTCCTAGCATTTAGGTGAAAATGTCAAGTTTTGCAGTCATGATGAAAATGGGTTTTCATGCACCATGCCCTCTTTTTCTCTGTGTTCTATTTCATGTCTTATTTAAGAAGCTTTCAAACCAATATTATTGTTTCCCTCATGCTGATAAATGGGAAGCCTGTAATGATATCCAGAGGTCTTTATTTTTGAATTTTTATGTGTTTCTCGGTTTCTAAATGGATCAACCACTTCTAAGCCTCAAACACATCTACTTGTTTGATAAGTACTCTTTGTTTTCCTTTAATTTCTAAGTTCCATGGAAACAAACTACAGTATTGTCAGGATGTTCAATAGGCACGAAGTAAAGTCAACATTACACAGTCAAGGATAATGTTAGAAGGGTGACGTTATAAAAGGAACACAATTTTATTTTGTCAGTAGACAACTCTAGTATTCTGTTATTTTATGTTTTATTTCCAAAGAAACTCCTACAAAATTTGATGTTTTGGGGGGGCTGTTAAAACCTACTAGAGTAAATACTGATATAATGCTAAAAACTAGGACTTCCAATGTATTTTTAATATGAATTTCAAAATGCAGAATAAGAGTAGGATATATCATGCTGAAGCAAAATTTGTTATAAATTCAGAATCCTCTTCCAATGTTAAAAGAATGGATGTTCATTTAATAAACTGGTGAATATGTATGTACAACAAATTGAGAATTAATAGAGGAAGAAGTAGATTATGATTAAATTTTCTTATTAATTTATTTAAAAATAAAAAAATTTTAAGTATTTTCTAGTAGTAGTAATAGACACTGACGTTATGTTATATAACATTTTTGCCTTTATAAACATTTTTTTTCTTAAAGACCCAGAAAAATAACTCCATATTTAAAAAGGTACCAATCTGTTTCATTTTTGTTGCTCTAAATGGGGAAACAAAATTCATTAGGAAACATCTGGTCTCTCTGAAGAAGCTGTAATCCCACAGAAATTCTCAACTGACCTATTTTATAACTATTTCTCTAAAATATTGGAACTATCATAATTGTTGGGAAATTACCCATGAAAGTGTAGTTTTTCATCTCTTGAGAATTTTCCTTGTTCACTGATAACCAAATGAAAGAGGAGTCAACTTTCCAAATGATGACAGGGTAGTGTAGCTTTTTATTCCGAGATGATGTCAGAGCCAAGACTAAGATTCACAGACATATTTGGGGAAAGCACTGGTCCTTTGGTATCTCTAGAATTTTCAGCCTTGTCTTAGCCTGGATTAGGAATCAGCATTTGAATTCATGTCTTTTCTCTGATCTTTGCTGCCCTCTAGTGACTCATGTTACACTTCTTTTTCTGTTTAAATCTCCTTAATCTATATCTAATTAATGCTGTATTTATTGTGTTGAGCTAAACATTTATGGGAGGCTAATGTTTTAAGATTTCCAATGTACAGGTAAGACATTAACCTTTCCTTAAGGTTAACTCCAGAGGTCTCAAAGAATAAATTGGCTGAATCGCCATAACTGACAATATCGTTAAAAAGAGAAGTATTATTTCAAGTTATTAAAATAGCAGAAGTTAAAGTGTAATTTGGCATACTATTTTGGGGGAAATATAAGAGTACTTAATAGAGTCATACACAACTTTCACATCTTATGCCAAGTAATGCCATATTAGATAAAATTAGTACCTAAGAAGGCAACCGAAAAGTAGAAACTAAAATATAAGCAAGTATTTTTACAAAGGTATTAGTAAACTTGATATAAATAATAGTACAAAATTAGGAATTAAGAATATATCATATGGTCAAAATTGAGAAATTCTTATAAAAGTATGCACGTGGGTATGTATATATGCATATCTTTCTATATGTGTGTGTATCCATATAAATATCTCCCTCTATGTGTGTGTATATATTGACATATATAAATATATATACTAAAATTGTGTGTCATCATGTTGCCATTAAAAATAAAAAATATACAGATTATTTAATCACATGATACTCTCAATTGTATAGAATATAGAATTTAGAGTATAAAATAATGTAGTTAGTATGTAAAAATGAAGAACAATAAAATTCAGAAAGAGGTTTTACCACTTGTAAATAAAAAGTGAATTTGCATTTTTGCAAGTTTACTGGTTTGTTTTTACGGTGAATAATTATGCATGAAAAATAAGTTAAAGGAAGTGCCTGTGCGTGTACGATAGGCCTTAGTGAAATGTTGTCAAATATTCTTTCCCTTTCCCCTTGCTTGGGTCACAGCTGAGGCTTATAGATTTAGAGCGCTGAGCTGAATAACCACCTGGCTGTTATGAAAAATTCATGGTCTCAGGCAAGATTTCAATCACTGCCACAATTCTAAAGGTGAAAAATAAAAAGTCCACCTTTATTCACGTGGATGCCCCAAATGGTAACATCTATACCAGGATGCCTACAGTGATTTAGTGAAAAAGAGGAAAAAAGCTTATCTTTGGTGAATTCTAAAACACTTTAATTTAGTCTATTATCAAAATTGTCCTATTTGTTTAAGTTCAGAGGTCATTACTGAATTCATAACACCACCACACTCTTCATACTGTTCTAAAGCCAAATGGATGAATAGCTGAAACAATCCTGTTCTAATTTTTGAAACTCGTACCTCCACTATTCTAGTTTTCTCTTTTGGAAATCTTCATCTATGATTCATTGCTGCCTCCTTGTCTTCTTGCCTGAGAGTGGGCATTCTCTAAAGTTTCGTCCTCTGTCATTCCGTTTCTATCTCTACATTCTGACTTTCTCAAACCTCAAGAATTAAATGATCTTCACGTCGACACCTCTACAATCAGCCTGTGCAGCCCTTACTGCTTTTCTCAATTCCCAGTCTATTTCTAGTCCTGTACACGAGTCATTTGCTTGTTTCACTGTCACCTCCAAGGCAAATGTCAAATTAAGTTCCTCTCAAACAAAGTAGGAGGATGTTAGAGATCATGGAGTTCAATCCCTTCCTTTTAAGATAGAGAAACTGAGGCTGTAGAAGTAAGTTTACTCCACCAAGCTCACAAATTAATTGGTGTTGGAACGAGGATCAGAAATCACCCTCTGACTGCCAACCAGTGTAGTACATGTCCTCCCAAACCAAGCTCCTCATTTTCCTGCTAATTTCAGATCTCCTCTTCATAGGCTTCTTTCCTAAATTCTCTTCAGTCATACAGGCTTGAAATCATAGGGGCATTTTAAAATTTCTCCTTCTTTGCTCCAGAATCTAGTCATTCTGTTTCATTCCATTGATCCATTGATTCTTCTTTGCAATAACATCTGTATCTGTTTCTCTCTCTCTCTCTTTTTTTTTTTTTTTGGTGAGGAAGATTGGCCCTGAGCTACCATCTGTTGCCAATCTGCCTTTTCTTCCTCTCCCCAAAGTCCCTGTACATAGTTCTATATCCTAGTTGTAGGTCATACTAATTCTTCTGTGTGCGATGCTGCCACAGCATGGTCTGATGAGTGGTGTGTAGGTCTGCGCCCAGGATCTGAACCTTCAAAATAGCTGTTAAGCTGTCTGTGTACTTGTTACCATGATTCATCCACAAACACTTGGAGAGAAGAGTGATTCCTTCCTCAGCACATTAAACACATCAGAAAATGTCCCAATTTTGTTTTATTCTTCGAGACTTCCTTCACTTCTGTACTACTCCTCTCTAGACAGATCACTCTCTAGAGGTGCTGCACAACTGTCAACATTCCCAGCTCTCAGAATTCCAGGTTTCCTGATTCTTGGTTATTCTTTCATTTTAATGAGGTTCATCTTGCTGTAGTTTCTTTAGAAGAAATGTATAGGAGATAATTCTTTTAGAAATTGCCTTGAACAGCTTTTATTCTACCTTTCTCATTTGATTGTTAGTTTGTCTGGGTTGAAAATCTAGATTGAAAATTATTTTTCATGGCATATTGAAGGCATAGTTCCTTTTTCTTTCATCTTCAAAGTTGCTGTTGAGAAGTCTGGTACCAATCCGATTGCCTATTTTTCTCTGGATCTCACTGCTGTGAAATTCTACACCACTGTGCTTTGCTGTGAAAATCTTTTCCTTCATTGTGGTAGACACTAATCAACCCTTTTGATCTGTAAATCCAGACATTTCAGTCCTGGGTGTTTTCTTATTTCTTTCCTTATGATTTCCTCTCTTTCAATTTCTTCTTTGTCTCTTTCTATGACACTGTTATTTGACTATTTGAATTTTAGGATTAAACCTCTAAAATTTTATCTATTCTTACTTATTTTCCATTTCTGCTTTTTAGTTATGCCTTCTGGAAGATTCCTTCATCTTTATATTCCAACTTTTCTATTTAATTTTGTTTCTGCTACTGCATTTCTAAGAGTTTTATTGTTTGAATGCCTCTCTTCCAGTTTAACATGATCTCCTCAGTATTCTAATTTTGTGGATATATGGTATACTTTTATCTCTTTAAGGTTATTGATTATAGGGTTTCTTTAAATGCTTTCCCGTATTTCCTGCACTGTCCCCGTTCTTCTGCATTGCTCGTTCTCTCTATCCTCTTTATTTCTACTTAGTGGCATGGCTTTCTTAATCTTTGGCTGTTATTTGATGTTTAAGAGTAGAGACCAAGAAATAGATCAGAAGCTGTGGAGGCTGGTGTTTCAGGGCTGGCGGACTAGGGGGCTTTCCTGTAGGGTAATTAGAGAGGAATCCAGTTGTTTTTACTGAGGGCATTCCCTCTCCCCAACTCTCAAGTGTTTTTTTCTTGACCTCTGAGGCTTCAAAGAGATGAACGCTCTAGCCTTCCACCTGTGAAGTAGGCCTGGTTGTTAAAGCTGTAGAAAAGTGAGGAAAGGATTGTATGAGTTTCATAGTTTGGGGTGTAGACCTCCATGGAAGTCCCCTGATTGTCTCCTACCCCAAGGCTTCTCACCCTTGACTATGTCTGGTGTCTCTGGGTTCCAAGTCTTTCTAGAGAATAATCTTCAGTTTTCTATTGAGTGGGGACAATTTTAGGATCTGACTTGTTCTCAGATAGAATTTGAGGGAATGCAAAGGTATAAATGCTTCTTAAGGAGAGTTTCAGCCACTCTTCACGCTGTCTGCCTGCTCTACACCTCAGCCTTCAGAGCCACCTGGCGCCTCTAACTCGTGGGTCTTTCCTGGATTCCAGAACACGAATCCGCTAGCCTGTTAACTCCTCACTCCAGCACCTTGCAGACGCTAGCTTTCTTCTTCCTCTGGTCTTCATTTTCTGCTTTATATCTTCTCATTTTTCCTTTACATCTCAATTTTGTTGTCCTCATTTCTGATTTTTCTTTTGTAATTTTATGCATTTTAAAAATCTCTGTGCTGGGGGCTGGCCCCGTGGCCGAGAGGTTAAGTTTGTGTGCTCCGCTGCAGGCGGCCCAGTGTTTTGTTGGGTCGAATCCTGGGCACGGACCTGGCACTGCTCATCAAACCACGCTGAGGCAGCGTCCCACATGCCACAACTAGAAGGACCCACAACGAAGAACATACAACTATGTACTGGGCGGGGGGGCGGGGGGGGGGGCTTTGGGGAGAAAAAGGAAAAAATAAAATCTTTAAAAAAAAAAATCTCTGTGCTGAATTTTTGTGGAATGTAAGGAGAAGTGAGAATTAATTCTACATGATTCACCAAAATTCAGTTCCTCCCTTTTTTATCCCATTGCCATTGCCTTAACCACACCTTAATCCCTTAAGGCTGGGATAATCAAATTCGTCCCTCAAGCTCTTTTCTTCAACTAATAAGTCCTGTTAATCGCCACCAAAGAAATAGCCCTAAGACTGATTATATCATTTGTCTGCTCAAAAAATTCCAGATATTTTCAAATGACTAAAAAAGTAAATTTCCAACCCATCCATAATCTACCTAAATTTCCAGGCTTATCTTCTACCATGCTTCAATACGAATACTTTCCTCACAGAAACTGGTTTACTCATTGTCTTTGGAAAATGTACATCTGTCTTCTCACTGTTTTGGGAAAGACGTTATCCTTTCTCTTCATTAATCTTACTTATTTTTCTCATCTCCTCCAAGAAGTCTTCTCTGATCCTGCCAGTAGAAAAAAAATTCTTTATGCCAGCTTTACACTCTTTTCCTTTCGTTATAACATCTGTCATGCTTAGTTTTTATATTTTTATATTTCTCCGCTAGACTTTAAGTTACATTGAAGGCAAAGATTTTGACATATTTATTGATGTATATCCATTTTCAATAAATAATGAGTATCTATTGTGTGCCAGGTCCTGTGCTAAAGTTCTTCAGGCTTTCTTTAGGTAAAGACAAAGGTATGTAGGCAGTCATTTCAGAAAGAATGAAAGCTGAGAGTGGGATCCCAGGGGTCAGTTGGAGTTTAGAAAGCGAACTCCAGTTTCCAAGAGGATGGATGAAAGCAAGCCTCATCTCAAGCCTTATGGAAATGAAAATATGATAAGGACCAATTCTATGAATGGTATCCACAAATGGATGAAGAATAAGGACATCATCTCCTTGTCAGTCAAAAGCCAAGAGGTCAGAGCCGGACTAAGAGCAAGATGACCTGAAACAGAATTTAATTGAGTTGCTTAAGGGAGTCTTCATATGCCTTTATCTCAGACAGAGTTGATCCTGAAGCTTAAAGAGTTGTTGAGCCTGTGTGCCAAGTGGTCCAGCATTTGCAAAAGGAAGCGATTATAAGTTAATGAAACACTCAGAGCTGGGAAAGACGAGATTTCTCTAAACTTCTCAGGAAGCTTTTTACTCCAGAATGTGGATGTCACTGTCATTCCAGGAAGAGTTGTACATTCTTCTCTTAATGATTTTCAAGGACAGATTCCATATACTTAAGTATATCCCATATACTTAAAAAGGTCACTTCTGCTATTTGTGAGTTTTTAAGTTAAATTTATAAGGAAAAGAAATTCTTCCATACGTCTAATCACAATAGTCTTGCTTTATTGATTCTAATTATGAAGACAGTTGGAGGGGCCGGCCTGGTGATGTAGTGGTTAAGTTCACACACTCTGCTTCGGCAGCCTGGAGTTCAGGGGTTTGGATCCCAGATGTGCACTTACACATGGCTCGTGGAGCTGTGCTGTGGCAGTGTCCCATATACAAAAAATAGAGGAAGATTGACACAGATGTTAGCTCAGGGATAGGCTTCCTCACCAAAAATAAAGACATTTGGATTTTTATATTATTCAACCTCATATTGACTATGATTTTGTAAAGTTATACTCTTTTATGCCTTAAAAACTCCAACTGTGTATAATTGCAGGAGTGCAGGGACCACAGTTACTCCTCTCTGATGCTCCACCATATTTAATGTTTTGGAAATGCTAAGCTGAAGTATAGTGGGAAAAACAATACTTTTAGCATCAGAATATACAGGTTTGTGTATCAGTCATCTTATCTACTAACTGTGTGACTTTAGTCAACTCCCTCTCCTCTTAGGGTCTCAGTTTTCTCATTTGTTAATACAAGGTAGTTTTCCTTGCAAATTTGGTGATTGTGTGGATAAGATAAGAAGTATGTGAAAATACTTTGTGATCACAGAAACACTTTAACCACAGAGCTTTCAGGTATTAATTGAAATGAACAAATGAATAAGTGCCTTCCGATTGAGTCCTGGGAGTTATTTTTCCCCACAACTCTATAGAAGACACTTTTCTGTTTTCTTATTGATAATGTCATATGAGGCAATAATTAAAGAAAGGTTGAAAGATTATCCTTACCACAGGATTTCCGATCATCTCCCTGACAATAGGCCTGAAAATGTTCTTATTTTCAGTTTTTTATACCAAGTGTTTGAGTCTTCAGGAGGCACCTGTTACCACTAAAAAAAAAAAAAAGCAACATGTGGGAGGTGACTTAATAATTCATGAACAACAATTTACATATTCATGCAGGTTGATGTATCAGCAGAGAGTAGAACCTACAGAAAGAAGTCCTAAGAAAGAGATGAGAGTGAAAGACCTCTGCTTCTCCATAGTAACAACACACTGTGACTCTGAGTATAAACAAGAAATGTATTTTGAATACATGGATTGCTTTTACTCCCTCCGTTGCCTAGTCTTCTTCACAACTTCATTTTTTTATTTTTTTGAGGAAGATTAGCCCTGAGCTAACATCTACCGCCAATCCTCCTCTTTTTTGCTGAGGAAGACTGGCCCTGAGCTAACATCCATGCCCATCTTCCTCTACTTTATATGCGGGATGCCTACCACAGCATGGCTTGACAAGCGGTGTGTAGGTCTGCACTCGGGATCTGAACTGGTGAACCCTGGGCCGTGGAAGCAGAACACGCGAACTTAACTGCTGCACCACTGGGCCGGTACCCACAACTTCAATTTTAAGGAATAACTAGGTATTCTCCCCCTCTCCATCTTTTCATTGCATTGACTGCTATAGATCAATATAATAGTTAAGGCTCCTTTGCAAACGTGATGAAAATTGTTATTTACTGCCTACAAATCCTGGGCAAACCCTCTGAAGAACCAAGTGGAGTAGAAATTTTCCTAATTTTGTCCTGTAATGATGTGCAATAATGATTAAACTACCTCTTGATGAATTAAACCAAAAAGTCTACCAAAATTGAGTAAACATGAAGACTTCATGATTCTATGTAATTTATTATTGATGCTATATAATTTATTATTTTTGAAAGATGCATAAGACCCTCACAATTTTCAATACTTTGAGGGTATGAACCTAGCAAATAAAATCATAGTCATTGAATTCTGACCTGCTATTTTGCTCACACTCTCAGGATACATTCAATGAATGAAGTACATAATATGTTTCATCTCTAGTATGTAATTACTTTTAATATACAAGTCAGCTATCATTTAGTAAGCACCTGTTAAGTGTAAAATATTCTGCTAGGAAACCTGTTTGTGTAGCTGTGTGTATGTGCATGGGAGACAAGTAGGGGTAGGGGAATGCATAGATTTCTTTTTCAAATATTTTTTCAGTGCTGACCATATGCTTGACCTTCTACTGAATACCCAGGCCATCAGTTAATAAGATCCCTACTCTGATGCAGCTCACATTTTAGTGGAGAGACTGACAATAAGCGATAAAAGTAAGTATAGCATGCTAGATGGTGATGAGAGCTATGGAGACAAACAAAGCAGGCAAGGAGATGGGGAGTGCAGAGTGAGAGTAACAATTGCAATTCCAAACAGAGTGGACAAGGAAAGCTTCTCTGAGAAGGTGACATAAGATTAAAAACCTAAGAGGTGAAGGAGCCAACCATGAGGATATCTGGCAGACTAGATGGTAGGTACAAAGGCCCTGAGGCCAGAGCATGCCCCAGATTCATGGTACAGAAAAATGGGCAATACAGCTGACATAGAGTTGGGGAGAAGGAAAGTAACAAGAATAATATCAAAGAGAAAAGGAGAGAGTAGATCATGTGGTCCTATAGACCACTATAAGGACTTTAACTTTCATTCTGGATGACATGGAAAGACAGTGGAGGCTTTAAGCAGAGGAGAGACATAATCTGACTAATTTTTAACAAGAAAATGAAGTGGGAGCTTGTGGATGTTTTCTTCTGATTGATTCACTTTAAAGTTTTTTAAAAACCAAGAAGAGGAACATGTAGAAGCAGGAGATGATGATTTATGCTACTATTAATAATTCAGTCAAGAGTTGATATTGGGTTGGACCAAAGTGGTAGTGAAGGTGGTAAGACATGGTCAGGTTTTGTAACAGATGAAGGTATACCTTATAGAATTTCCCAATGAAATAGATGTGGAGTGTGAAAGAGGGAAATTAAGAATAACTCTAGGCGGGGCTGGCCCTGTGGCCGAGTGGTTAAGTTCGTGCGCTCCGCTGCAGGCGGCCCAGTGTTTCGTTGGTTCGAATCCTGGGCGCGGACATGGCACTGCTCATCAAACCACGCTGAGGCAGCATCCCACATGCCACAACTAGAAGGACCCACAACGAAGAATATACAACTATGTACTGGGGGGCTTTGGGGAGAAAAAGGAAAAAAAAAATAAAAAAGAATATCTTTAAAAAAAAAAAAAAAAAGAATAACTCTAGGCTTCTGGGCCTGAGCAACTGAAATGATGAGGTTGCCTTTAATAGCAATGAAGAAGGACATGAATGTATCAAACTTTAAGACAAAGATTAGGAGGCTGATTTTGAACATGTTGAGATGGTGACTAGACTTCCAAGTGGAATGGAGAGCAGGCAGTTGGATGTATGAAGCTGGAGCTGAGGAGAGAGGTCTGAGCCAGAGTTATACTGGAAATACCATAATTGAGAATTGTATATTTGTGTAATGTTTAAGACTGGATGATATCACGAAAGGACGGAGTGTACTTAGAAAAGAGAAAAGGCTTGTCTCTTTTTCCTAGACTTAAGGCTTTCCAACGTTGAGAGTTTGAGAAGGTAGAGAGATTAGCAAAGGAGACTGAGATGGAGAAGTCAGTGTGGGAGGAGGAAAATCAGTGTGGCATCCTGGAGGAGTTTCCACGAGGTCGAGTCATCAACTGTGCCAAATGCTTTTGATGGGTCATGTAAGATGCAGACTGAGTATTGACTTGGATTTAGCAATGAGGGCTCTTTGGTAACATTTTCAAGAGTAATTTTGATTGAGAGGGGAGGGTAAGAGTCTGATTGGTGTGGGTTCAAGAGAGCCTAAGAAGGGAGGAATTAAGAAGAAAGAAGTAACAGTATATTTTTATGTTGATGAAAATTATCCAACAGAAAGAGAAAGAAATGGAGAGGAGAGGAGGATTGCCAATGTCATATCCTTGAGTCAGTTGTAGAGATGCTGGGATCTCACGCAGAATTTAGCATTTACAAGAAGCTTATAAAATTCTTTTCTCAAAATATGAGAGATGGGGGCTGGCCCTATGGCATAGTTAAGTTTGACGTACTCTGCTTCGGTGGCCCAGGTTTGCAGTTTTGGATCCTGGGTGCAGACTCACTCCACTCATCAGCCGTGCTGTGGTGGCAACCCACTTATAAAGTGGAGAAAGATTGGCACAGATGTTAGCACAGTGTTAATCTTCCTCAAGAAAAAAGAGGAGGATTGGTATAGAAGTTAGTGCAGGGCTAATCTTCCTCACCTAAAAAAAAGAGAGGTGGAGGGTTAGATATGCCCAGTTGCAATTAGGTGGGAAGATGTGGAGGTAGGAGTGTGTGGAAGTTCTCTTCTGACTGTTTATATTTTCTCAGTAACATAGGAAGCATGGTAGTAACTTCATGCTCTCAGGGAGTTTAAAACATGGTGAAGGACACAGAGGAATGTACTGAATCCAGGCTGAATATGATCAGGGCTAACACACATGTATCTGCTGTGTCAAATAAACAGGACTCAAGGGATATTATCATAAACCAACTTTATTTTTGTTTTCCTTTAAATTTATTCTATGGGACTAGTCTTGCCTTCTACTGGACAAAATTAGGGTGTCACCATGTCTTCTAGTCATTTTCATTAATAAAAATCCCTCAATGAATAATTAATATGTCCAGAGTAATAATTAAAACTTTAATCTTTATTCAAAGGTAAACTGACTCCACTTTACCAGTTAAGGCAAATTACAACTTGGCTTCCTTTAGTGAGAAAGAGGCCATAATTGGGCTTCTTTCTTTTTATATTTTCAATCTTTCTCCCCCCAACACACATAGAAACTGCCGTTTCTAATCCCTCCAGTATTTGCCAGTGGGTGAGGATAGCATGGGAGACAGAGGAAAGAGCAGGAAACGTCTCAGTTAGTTAAAACGACCGTGAGCTGGCATTATGTAGAGTGGGCCTGTGAGATGTTTAAAGCTCACTTTACCTCTCTTGGGAAACTTGTAGTTCTCTGGTGTGTGTGATGTATTCTTCTGGCTAACTACAGATGTCTCACAAGGAAAGTGGGAATCAATGTCTTGTGGCTTCAGCTGAAGCTGACTAAATTAGTTCCATTTCAGCATCCTATTGCATAAATGGCAAATCAAATGTTATTGGTGCATAAAGGAGAAAGAGAGGGAGGGAGAGAGAGGGGTAATTTTTACCTGGGAACAAGAGGTTGAAAGGAAGGGTCCTTTGAGCTGAGTGATAGGATTTAATTGTACTGATGCTCTTAGAGATTGGCACTTGCACATCTTACGTCTCTGAGAAAGCAGCAGCTGATGGCTTCTCATAAGATGCCATGTGTTCTACCATCTATCTTCAATACCTTGGGTACACATGAGTGAACCAGAGGTCAGGTTTCTAAACAAAGGGCACTGCCTGTGAGGTTGCCATTTATGAGTTCTCTGTCCCATACAGTTTCTCTATATGGGATTCTGACTATCACAAATCAAATTCACATTCAAAGAATTACAATAAGGATTTTCAGAATGAGTCAACAAACAGTATGGAGAGAAGAAGAAAGGAGACAGAAAGGTATTGAGTAGAAGTCACAGGACAAAATGAGCCATGAGCAATTAGGTATCATAAAACAGAGAGAGCAGAGAGATGTGGGAAGGAGCTCATTGAAAAGAATGTAACAACAGAAGATTCAGAGTGGCTGAATCATCAAAGTCATGAAACACTAGACCTTAGAACCATATCTACAAGATGACCGTGGGTTTACAGTTGCACAGACATCTTTTTGATGACTAAGAGAACCTCAAGTTAAATACACAGTAACTTAAGATAATCACATAGCCAAAGCTAAGCAAATGGTCTCTCACTCCCCATTCCACATTGAGCTCTTCCATCATTCTGTTCATCCCAGGGAAAACCACCAGTTTTCTAAGTTTAAACTCATGGACTTTTTGTTCCTCTTTCTCCTATCCCATCCAACCTATCAGTGCTAACTCTGCCCAAGTCTCATAACCCCTTCGCCACTCCTTCTCTACTACCACTCTTTTAAACCACAATAGCTTTCCACCTGAAGCATTACTAGAACTTCTGCTTCTACTCTCATCCTTACCCACTCCCAATTCATTCTCCATTCAGTAGCCAAGTGATCTTTATGAAAATGTAAGTTATGTTATTTTATTCATTTTCAAAAACCCTCTAAAGGCTTCCAATCATACTTGGAATAAAATCCACACTCCTTGCCCTCACCACACAGCCTTGGCCTGTCTTACTTTGGACCTCTTTGACCAGCCACACTGGCCTACTGTTTGTCTCTAACTTGCCAAGAATATTTCTGCCACCAGGACTTTGCACACCCATTCCCTTTATCTGGATTGTTCTTCCTTTTAGTTTTAGCATGTCTGGATCCATCTTGACATTTAGTTTTCAACTTAAATGTCACCCCTCAGAGTTTCCTTCACTCACACCCAGTCTTAAGAAACCACTCATTGTCTGGCATATCACCATGGCATGATGGGCATTTTTGTTTTGTTTTGTTCACTTTCTTTTTCTGTTTTTGTGATTTATTTATTTTTGGTTGCTGGCTAATAGAAGGAGAGTCCCATGAAAGAGTCCTTGTCTGCCTTCGTCATCATTGTAGCCCTGGCACTCAGAACAGGGACAGGCACATGCTAGATTCCCCATAAATCTTTGCTGTTCAAATGCATTTCAGCTCTCTATGAGGTTTCCTTCTAAACCATGGTTTATATATTTTTCATGAGACCTGGCTCTGTGACACTTTAGAATATTTGTTATCTTTTTCACTTTCCGTTGACACTTAGAGTAAATTTCCATTAATTGAGATAAGCTGAGTATGCCCGTGTTCCCTGCATCTTTAAGTTGTCCAAATATGCTATACTTTCTCTGACCAAGGAGCCGTTGCATGAACAGATTTCTCCACCCAGCTCCCCGCTCTCAATCCCTTTTGATGTCATTAGCTTCAATGAGTGTGTCCTTTTTCAGCTTAGATGTTATTTTTCCCATAAATCTTTACTGAACCCTCAGAGCTGGGTTAGGTCCTACGATTATGAATTCCCACCACTATGAGCCCCTACATTGTAGCATTTGCCACTCCATCATGTAACTGTCTATCTTATTTTGTTTTCCGACACATAGAGTAGAATGTAAGCTATTTTATATAGTTTGTATTGCAATTTCAGTTTTGCGGTACAACATTCCACTGAAGAAAAACGCTCTCAACACCTCTAATAATTTCCTCTCTTTTAGGCTGCTAGAAATGCTAACAGTAGTAGGCTCTTTTCTGAAGATTTGGTAAGAGCCATTGAAGGCCACATGTGAAAAAGCAAGAGGACTCTCTGGGAGGGCTGAGACCTTATCAAAGCTATTCACAACTGCTTCTGCATTTCCTACTGCATACCAGAGATTCATTTAAAATTATTCAGAGAATGAATAGATCCAAATGTATCTGTGTCAGATGGAGCGCATGTGAGCATTTGTAGAAGGTAGAGTAGGAAACCAATCTGTAAGAAAGCAACATTGTGAGGAATGACCGAAGATGTGGAATTACTGAGAGAAGGTGTTAGAGAATTGTATTCCGTGTCAAGTCTCCCACCCACTCCACAAACAATACAAACAAACAGAACGAAAACTCAAAGTGATGACTCTTCTCTAACAGGCAAGACGGACTGCTAATAGTTGATGAAACTACTAGATAATCTAAACCAAATTAATGCCAATGCCATCATTTCTAGTCATTTGCACCTCAAATTAGTGAGATTTGTGTTTTATATTACTTATCACTTCCATAGTATATATGGTTCAGAATTCCCAGCAACCACGCTTTCTTTCTTGTCCCCTGTCAATTCACTGGTCCTAGAAGGCTTTGAGCGTTTCTGCCACCAAACACAGGGCTCAACATGCAGCACTCTTTCTCCGTACCTGACTCTGACCTTTGGCGTGGATCTGATCACCAAGTTACTTTTGCATTTTCCTCTAGAGCCAGCTCTTGTGTCCTTTGCTCCTGTTTCCTCCTCTCCCTGTGGAGGATGTATATTCTGCTTTGATCAAGCCCAAGTCTGGGTCTCTGCCGACAGACTCCTCGTTGTCAAACTGCTCTCTTGATTGGGCTTCTGATTACGGCCTAGACCTGGATTTGCCGTTTTGATGCTAATATCAGCTAGCCAGGAAATTCCATTTCCCCTTGCTAAATTACTCTGAAGCTGGGTGTCATTTAAGGATGGGTTTGGCTGCAAGTCACTGAAAAGTCTCAAAGCAGATTAAATAGAAATCATTTTAATTTTTTTCCCCGAATAACAAGAAGCCTGGAAATGGGCTGTGCCTGATTCTGCTTCGGGACTCAGTGTGTCACAGCCAGTGTTTCTGGGCCTTTCCATACGTTCGAGAATGGCTGCCTCAGCTCTAGATATCAAGGCAGGAAGAAACACGAAAGTGTTTAGAAATAATTACTGCTTGCCTTGTTTGCCATTTGTTGTCCGTATTATTATTTTATAGTTTGAAAAAATAAATATAATATTTAAAGACAACTGAATATTTGTACATTAAATAGAAGTTTTATTAGATAGCTGTTTGCATAAAAACGTATTACTTCTTTAATATAATGCTATAAAATGTGTTCTCATTTACAGATAGACAGGTCTTATTTTCACTTAGTCTCCAAATCTTGATTTTTTAACCCAGGAGAGAATGTGTTTTAAAAATTCCTTTCCAGGGCTAAGAGTATAATGAGTGTAAGAACGATTTGTCCTAATAACAAATTAAAACCAGTTAAGATGAAAAATTTGAGAGACATCTTAAACAAATTTATGTCTCTTTTTGTTAAAAAAAAGTCAGTCCTGACACATACTCAATATTGGCACGCTCACCATTCTTGCCATTAATTTATTTATTGGATTTATGAAGAGCTTTCTCCTCCACTAACTCAATTTAATTTCATTCGGCTCTCTGGCTGTCATAGTTCATATTTGTCTATCTGAAGGCACAAAACCTGGTCAGGTTTGATTTCATAAGAACATAATTCTCTGTTTTCCTTACTCATACAAATATTAATAAGTGGAATATAATGAAGAGTTAATGTACTTGCAAACAATTCTGAACTCATATTCAAAGACTTTTACATTCTAACTAATTAATTGTTCCAAATAGCAAAATGAATTTGGATTGCAAACTATAGTATTTAGCCCTCTGATTTGCATTTTCTTCTTCTTCTTTTCTATTGTCTTCTTATATAGCAAATTTCATAGCTCCACACACACGTTAACAAAAATCTGCAAGGCAAAATACAAGATACGCTAATTGGTGATTTACTTCCTCTCTGTAGTTAAAAAATTATGCTTTACATTCTCTAAAAGGAAGGGGTGATACACGATTGGGTGGCCTAAATGAATGAAGCTGAGGCAGCCCATTCCTAGCATTCCATGGCTTACTTGAACAGTGCAGAGATTCTAGAAGTTTCCAATTAACAGTGGGAGCATAAGAAGCGCTGAGAGAATCAATGAAGAGGCAGAGGCTTGAGAGGGAATGAGGAGAAAGGAGCGTATGGGAAGCTTAGAAAAGGAAGCAAATGGCTGGAAGCATGGCCTCAGCCAGCAGATCACTCTCAGAGACCAGAAAGGGTCCAAACCATCAGAAGTCACGGGTTAAGACTACATGTGCCACCATGCAGCAGAGACCAGAGAAGATCCTGTTGATAATTGTGGGTTTGTGGTTCCCAGTGAAGGTGGCTTCCCAGTAAATGTTTCAGATTTAATACAAGTATGGCCTTCTCATTAACGGAGAGATGGTGGCAGTGTGGAGGGGATATCTCAGTAGGCAGGTATCTCTAAGAGGCAAAATATTTAGATTCTATTTTTCAAATGTTGCTCTAAACTCTCAGTTATCTGGGGGCACTTAACTTCTAGGAGCAGGTGACATGGTACTGAATGAGAAATGGTCCGCTTCTCGTGTAAACACCAAGTCAACTGAACTTAGACACATTGGTGCCATTACAGAAATATGGACCAGCTATAAAGGCTGGCTTGCTCTAGGCCCTGCCTACCCCCCTTACTCTCATCTTTTCAAACATGCCTGCTGCAAAGAAGGGCGTGAAGATGAAAATCTATAGTGCTTGTAATAGAGCACTGATTTATATAGATGAAAGTTTATGATGCTTATAATAGGATAGTGATTTATGTTACATACTGTTAAAGTGTGAATTCTAGGGTCTTTTCTCCTAAGGTAGCAGAATGTTTTCATAATGAGCATTTAAATATAGAACAGTAAAGAATGAATTAAACGACCATGGTTGGTGACAGTTGCTAATCTGTTTTTCTCTTTGTCTTAGTATTTTTTGCTACTTGTTAATTATGCCCAGAGGGGAAGAAAGGGAAAGCACTATGTTTGCTTTTAGAGGATTTAAGTAGCAAGACAGCAAGAGGATTAAACTGAGTCTCTCTTTGGTAATGTGGGGTGCATTTTTACCCTTTGGTCTTTCGATTACTTCTATGGAAATAATCAGCACAATATGATTTTCCTATAGAAGAGTGACTCATGGTCTTTAAAAATATCATTCAGGGCACTGCATTCTCTTTGTCCAACCTAATGTCTAGATTTAATATGTCAAATGAAATTTTCGTGGGGAAGAATTTGAAATTACTAAAGGAATTTTGTAACTGATTGCAGATTTTAAATATCCACACTCCACAAGTCCTCCTTTCACTAAACACAAGTAGTTGTCTGTTGAAGGAAAGAGGGAAGAAGGAGAGGGAAAGAAGAACGGAGAGAGGGAGAAAGGAGGAAGAAAAATGGAAAGTCAAGAATCACGCACGTGATAAAATGATCCAAATACTTTTAAATGTTTCAGGCAGGAAGCATAAAAAATTTGGCTAAATACAGAGACTATGTTTTCTCGCGGTGAGACAAAATCACTGTGATAACTCAGCATGAATATCCCTAGTCTCTCAGTGAAGCGTAAAATGGTGTCTTTTGCTTTCCAGATGGTGGGAGCCTCCAAACATTTAGTTCTGAACCACCAGAGGGCAGTCGAGTACCGGGAAGAAAACAGTCTTTAACAAAGAACATTCTCTCTCCACCCCGTATTCCCCGATAAGTCACACACTATTAAAAAAAGAAAGATAGAAGACACAGGGAGATCAGGATAGAAGAAAATACGCTATGGTGCAAAGAGACACTTCATTTAAGTATTGAAATAGAGGAAAAAAGGAAGGACTGTTTCAACTTAGCCTGAAAAGAATTGAAATGGAAATTCTCACATTTTATAGAATGAATTATCGAACTGCAACAATTTATTTAAGTTGAGAATTATAAGGACTTTCCTCCCATTTTTTAGGTAAATGCTCAACTCTACAAAATGGAGTTTTGAAAGTAAGAAAATGTCTGAGAATATATAAGTAGTGAAATGGGTTGCAATCACAGATTTGCAATCACATAGCTCCCATATTTTGAACTCTTCCTTCTGGTACTTTATATTAATAATAAGAGTCTAGGTATAGGACTTACATAATTGAAGCCTTTTTTCCCCTTGTGCCTTTTCCCCCTGATGAATAGTTTAAAGACCTAATTATTTTCCTCTAGATTGAGCAGGCCACTAACAGGGACTGAGTTTCTACTGTTTCAAGTAATTTTATTTTAATTCACCACATAAACCAAAATGAGATTACACAGCTTAACAGAAATGCTTTATTTCCCTTTTTGCTTTTTTTTCAAGGTACAATACATTTTTGTGACTGATAGGTTTTGCTGTATCATCTTTAAAATTCAGAAATGTCTCAGTTTCTAAATGTATTCTCAGTATCAAGGCATCTGTTTTTTAGTACAGCATATGTTTGAGAGATTTATAAAGATGAAATTTTGTTAGGGTTTGGAAAGGAGTCTGGTAAAAAGACTTGTAGTGTTAAGGAGAAATATCAGTTCCTATCATTGATGTTTAAGATGTTTATATGTTTGCATTTTTTATTCAACCAGTACTTAAAACTTAAGATATTGCTGGGTACTACTGAAAACAAAGTGTTAATAGATTTCTCAGAGTATGTTTCAAATTTACAAAGAAATAAGAATAGAAAGGAATTTGACTATATATAGTCCTTGCTCTAAGTAATAGCTGTCTTTTTCAAAAGACGTCTGTCAATTGATTTTTTTCTAAATGGAATCATATTTTTTTATTGACTCATATAAATATTTCAGAGATGCTTTATCTTTATTATTTGTCAGTGATTTCTAACATTTAGCCTTGAGGTTTTTGTGCCTGTGTAAACAATCTAAAAACTCTCCTATGTACCAAACAGTTACTATTTAATAAAAGAATTCTGGAAAATGACTTTCAAAGTAAAAATCATTTGGCAATATGAAAAAAATAATCCCAATATATCTCTTTTGTAAAATGTAGGCTTCCATTCTTAATTTTCTGGAAACAATGTCTACCTTTGTTTTTTGTACTTTTCAGTTAAGGATCACACTGACTGAATAAATCTAAGGTATGACTAAATATAAAAGGAAGTCTTAATTACAATAGCACATACAATACCCTCATTCTCCCTTTAAAGAATGCTTAAGAGCTATATTTTCCAAGACTTAATTTTCTGAACAATGTCATAGTTCTCTTCTGTTTAAATGGGGGAAATTTCTGAGGTGAAAAATTTCCTGGGCTGTCCATTCAATGACTGTCAGCTGGATTCTGTTCTATTCTACTCTTTTTCGCTAGTAGGGAGGAAATTTATTGTTGAAATAATTTTACCAGGACAACAAAGGCTGTTTTTCAATAGTACATTTTCTAGGACCAAGATGTTTGGGGTTTGGAAGAGAAATCTTCAAACTTTAGTGTATTTGTTCTAAATTTGTAAAACAGCAACCTATTACCTAAAAAAGGGAAAGCTGAGTTTCAAAGCTATTGGGCAAAACAGAAATGTTTGAGGTCTAGTTATTCACTGATGCTTGTCCCTCCAAAGAATTTGAAATATCCAAACACTGGATATGACAAATTAATTGAAATATACAGAAGGAATGTAATAGTCAAGTCACATCTATATTTAAAGTCACCTCTAGAGAAAATTGCCTTAAATATACAGCTTGTACAATTTTCAAGTGTCAATCTAACTTTTTTTTGAAACATGAAACAAATTTTATGAATTTAAAATTTCAGCCTAGTAGTGTATGTATACTATATTCAGATTAAAAAATGTCAGGTATTGAATAGAATCATTGTATGATTAAAGCTGAACCAATTATAAATTAGTAGTCTTCTTGTTCCCTTTACCTAGATGGCCTCAAAGATGGTACGAGTGAGTGTGTGTGTGTTGGAAGTAGGGCTCTCTACAAAATTGGCTCAGAGGAAGATGAGCAATAATGTATATATTCATGTGATAGGTCAATAGTTATATATGATTTTTTTACCACTGTGCTAATATTATTTCTACAAGTAAAAATCATATGGACACATATTATACAACACTGTGTTTATACAATTCAAGAAGTTTTATTGTGCTCCTTTGTACTGAGGGAGTACAAACATTTTAAAATACATTTGTATTGTGTAAGAGTTTCAGTTTCATTGGGAGCATGCAATACACACAAACTAAGAGAAAAGGCAAGAAAGAAGAAGTAATGATTACATCTATTGAAGTAGGCATTGTTCTAAGGGCTTTATAAGTGCTGACTTCTTTAACAGCTTTCTAAGATACTGATATTATCATCATTTTGCAAACGAGTAAACTGTGGAACAGAGAGATTGATTAAATTATCCAAGATAACACAGCTACTTAGTAGAGAAGCCAGAGGTCAAACCTAGACACTTTGTCCCCGTGGCTTGTGCTCTTCATCATAGTACCACACTGCCTCTTTCTGTGTGATTAAATGCCAGAAGGAGTGGTACTAACACTCAAGGTCATGGGCTTGCGTCAAGGTAGCAGTAGTAATATTCATTATCAAAATATGGTTAATCGATTGATTTAATATTTGAGTGAACAATTCATAGTGCCTTTCTTTCATGCCCACTCCTGCCCCAACTTTAATTGGCATTAAGTTAAATAAATTGCTTGGAATTTATGGGTTTTTTCGTTGAAGCTAATTTAAAAATTCTGAGTTTTCTCATATCTACCCATTTTGAGAAGGACTTAACATTGCCTGGCATTTTAACTAGATAGACTAGAAAGACAATTATTATTATAGTTGTAAAAAAGGGGGAAAGCCTTTCAGCTTTCACTGAGTGAAAAATAGTGAAGAAAAACCATCTTGATTTTTGTCTACCTATTAATCAAAAAAAAGGTAAAGGTAGACGTTTTTTGACTTTTTAAGTCACTGTCTAAAGATAACATGATAGTGGCTTTTTCATTGCTCAAGTGAATTTTGTGCATGTCAAAGGTTAATGATGAAATCGCACTCATTCAAAAACTTCCATCAACAATATGAAGTATTGTTTGGTGTGGTTATTTGGTATAGTTATATAAAAAGAAAGCTTGATGTAGTTGTTTGTTAGCATATATTGCTTTCATGTAAGTCATTTTTGTGCAGTAACAGTCAATTTGCTTCGGTTATATGTTGAATAATTGGATGAAAAATAGGATTAGTACAACCAGTTGAGGGTCAGTAAGTGAAGCCATGGGTAAGATTTTTTTTCTTGTTTCATGCCATGAATATTTTACATAAAATTAAGTACTGAGGAAGCATTTTTTCTTATAAGTTACTTTTATTTCTCAGAAATCCAGTTTTTTTTCTTTTTGGTTGATAGGCAGCTTAGAGATGGATTTGCCTTGCAACCATAGAATGATATAGCATAACAAGTTACTTTCACCTGCTCTCTGTCCTGGCTCTCTGTTATTTTGTTTAGCATGCCGGTTGGTTTACTTCTTTTTTTCTCTAACAGGTATATTTTCCAGGCTTCACCAGTATAGTCAGGGTGCAAATGAGGATGAGTACAACACTTAGCCCTGCTCACTGATATTTTTTAAGCTCTAATTCAAGCTCCCATTGGGGCTTGAAGACAAAAACCTCGAGGTGATGCAAAAAACATAGTTTGTTCCTTTTCTTTATCCCTCAGAGCCTCTTTCTTTCATGGGCCTGGAGGAGTCACAGTTATGAAATCTGGTTACTTCCTAAATATTTTAATCTTCAAGCTTTGCAGTGGAGAGAGGAGGAGTAGATGAGTCTCAAAGTCCCTGATTTTTTTTCACAGACATTCATCTGTCTCTTAAGAACATGTCATCAACCCCAGAACTCCCTCCAGCATTTCCATTGTGAAAATAAAATCTCAACTTCCACCTTGTGCCTCACCTCTCATTACTAACCTTCGAGACTATAGATATGATTTTATGAAGGGGTTTTTATTGTCACTCATCCACTTCTATGGAATCTGAGTGCCAGGCAACATCTGACACTAATGCCTCAGTGGTGGGGTTTGCTGTTTGCGAGCTCTACAATGACATCTCTGGAAGCAGCTAATCCACCACTGAGTCCTGTTCAATGGACTTCTTTTCCAAGTGCTGAGACCAAACCTTAAAAAAGCTGAATTCAATGGAACTCCCACCAACAGACTCAGCTGCCACAGGCCATCATCGTGACACTGACATTTACCCAGGTGATAGTCTTCTCTTCTTCTATTTCCCCATATTTAAATATTTAATAACATATTAGCTGAGCTTCTGTTATTCAGTGAGTTATTGTGTCCCATTGTAGTTGTGAATCACATACACACACACAGTCCTGTCCTTGTAAAGCTTATGTTGAAGAGAGGAGATAGAAAATTAAACAAATAAGTAACAAGGTAAGCATCAGTTTTAAAAAGTGCTAGCAAAGAAACTTACAGGTGTTCTATAGAGAATAGCTGGAGGGCTGGGGCTGGCTAAGTCTCTATGAGAGTTCAGTGAGTATATCCAGCCTCATGACCTGTCCAAAGTACATATGTCTATTTTATGATTACAGTCATGCGCTGCATAACGCTGTTTCGGTCAACAACGGACTGCATATACAATGTTGGTCCCATAAGATTAGTACTATACAGCCTGGGTGTGTAGTAGGCTACACCACCTGGATTGTTGTAAGTACACTCGACAACGACAGAATCACCTAATGACGCATTTCTCAGAACATAACCCTATCATTAAGCAATGCATGATTTTATTTGCTTGCATAATAGCTCTCAGGTAAACTCAAAACTTTTATGAAAGTAGAAAGATAGAAATAATAAGTAGCAGAAATTGCTAGCTAGCAAAACTAGTGATATACATGAGTATGAGTTTTGGGACCATAAAAAAACATAACTTGTAAACCCGTTTCTACTTCACTGTAGATAATCTCAATTATATGACAAGCAGGTGCCTGGTATTAAAATCCTGCAAATCCTATATCTAGAATGTTTTCTCATAGTAAATCTTCTAGAGTTCCCCTGATCTATAGAAAGAGAAAGGAACTGAAGTGAACTATGAAATGGTGCAAAGGGGATTTGTGCAAGCTCATTCCAAATGCCAATAAATATGCCTTGAACGATGCTGAGATTTCAGATGAAGAACATATATTGAATGTGCTTTAGGATCATTAGGCAGAGAAAACATTGGATTGCTGTGGCTGCAGTATGGGGATTTACCAGGCTTCTTCATACTCAATTAGAAGTTTCTAGAGCACAGAAAGTACTCAAATCTCCCACAAAGGCTGAAAAGGAGAACAAAGAACATAAAGTCAAACTCTTACCATGTTTAGCTAAGTCATTAATTTTAACTGCATTGTAATCTGAGGTCTGTTATGAAAAGACTGAAGAAGTCAGACAGAAGCAGTAAAACAGTATGAACTAGTTGGAAAGTAGGATTCCTGTCACACACAGGGGGCTAACTGGAATGAATATAGTTGAAGAAGTCTTGGCTACTTCTGGAAAAGTATGACAAGCATAAAAAACATAAACATTATTGTTTGGCAGTATATTGTGTATGATGAACTGTATTGGATAATAAAATAACTAGCCTCATATGGATTTAAGAATATGCATTCTTCAGTTATGCTGCATTGTAAAAATGAAACAATTTCCAGTGATGGAGTTAGACTGGAAGACTTTATTGACTTTTACATAGGACTCAAAGACTTTATAGACTCAAAGTCTTGTATTAGTCATCAAGAAAATATAATTATTTGTATAGAGTAGCATCTTCATTCAAAAGAAACTGAAAAAACTCTCTGGTTTGCTTTATGGAAAGTCTGTGATAGTAGAGGGAAGAAAAGTATGCAATGAAAGTATGCAAAGAAAAGTATGAAATGGCCATCAATCCATTTCATGTTCCTTTACATTTTCTCCTCCTGGCATCTGGCCACCAGGTAATGGCTTTTATCTCCTTTTTATCCAGGCATTCAAAGGTTCTATTGCTAGCTTAACAATAGTTTATCTATAAACATGATTTTGAGAATGACAGTCCACTGTAAGACATAGCCTTACAAATGATCAAAAAGAAAAGGAATAGTCTTCCTATTATTTACATAAAGGAATAGATAAAATAATAATTTATTCACCTGATACTCACCTGATAGGAAAATATACAGACAAAGGTAAATTATGCCCTTGGTAACCAACTGAGCACATTTCCCAATGAGTTAACATAACCATAAAGCAAGATTGGTCCTGAGTTAAGTTATAAAATAAGTAAACTATAGGAGTGTTTCTCCATATTAGTTACCTATTGCTGCATACCACATTACCACCAGCTTGTTGGCTAAAAGCAGTGCACATTTATTATCTCAGAATTTCTGAGGGATAGGAATCTGAGGGATGGGTTAGCTGGGTCTTCTGCTTCAGGGTTTCTCACAAGGTCGTGATCAAGATGTTGACCAGTGTTGAGGTCTCATCTGAAGCCTTGACGGGGGAAGGATCTGCTGCCAAGCTTCCTCTATGGTTGTTGATAGGATTCAGCTTCCCAAAGATAGTGAGACTGAGGGCCTGAATTCCTGATGGTTGTTAGCTGGAGACCACTTTCAGTTCCTTGTTATGTGGGCCTCTCCAAAATGGCAGCTTGCCTTATCAAACCAGTAAGAGAGAAAGCCTGCTGGCAAGACAGAAGTCCCTATCTTATGTAACCTAATCACAGACATAATATCCCTCCATCTTTGCCATAATCTATTGGTTAGGAGCAGGTCATAAGGTCCCACTTACACTCAAGTGGAGGATATTACACAAGGGTATGAATGCCAGGAGGTGAGAGGTATCATTGGGGGATATCCTGGAAGATATATTCTTCAATCCCTTCTCTGCATTCACCACTTTTCCGCTTCCTTATTTGTTTATATGCTGGATCCTCATGAGAAAAAAAAACTGGCCACATAATCCCTATTAATAAATGAATAATTCTGTTTTGTCTGTTTTTAAAAATGTATGATTTACCTAATTCTACAAAGAATATGAGGTGACTGATAATACCTGCAGTAACAAAACCATGGAAAATATAAAGTAGAATGGATTAATAAGATGACATGGAAGAAAGTGGAATGAATTTTTATTCAATATGTAAGTTTTCATACAGGTGTTATTATTGCCCTGAAAATTTGGCTTTCATCGTCCATGAAGTTTTAAAGCAGTAAGAAAAAATGACTACTTATATAGTTCTCCATGTCTTTGAATAAAATGTATACCATTCTTCAAGGGAAAGAAAATTTTTTCTAAATTAATGTGTTTTTGTTTGATTTAGGTTTTTTCTTTTTTTTTTTTTTGAGGAAGATTAGCCCTAAGCTAACATCCACCACCAATCTTCCTCTTTTTGCTGAGGAAGACTGGCCCTGAGCTAACATCTGTGCCCATCTTCCTCTACTTTATATGTGGGAAGCCTGCCACAGCATGGCTTGACAAGCAGTGCGTAGGTCCGCCCCCTGGATCCAAACCAGCGAACCCCAGGCCACCTTCAGCTGCCCGTGCAAACTTAACTGCTGTGCCACTGGGCTGGCCCCTGTTGGATTTAGTTTTTAAGGAGACTTTATGTGAAGCAATCCTGGAGAAGTGATCTAAAATTCTTCAGCAAATGAAGATATCAGTTCTAATAGGCTATTTTTGGTATTTTTTCCTGATGAAATCCAGAACCTACCTTGAAAGGTAACTTACTGGGTGGTAATTCTGTAGGGGCCAATATAATAGGGTTCAGGGGCTGGCCCCGTGGCCGAGTGGTTAAGTTCGTGCACTCCGCAGCAGGCGGCCCAGTGTTTCGTTAGTTCGAATCCTGGGCGCGGACATGGCACTGCTCATCAGACCACGCTGAGGCAGCATCCCACATGCCACAACTAGAAGAACCCACAACGAAGAATACACAACTATGTACCGGGGGTCTTTGGGGAGAAAAAGGAAAAAATAAAATCTTTAAAAAAAAAAATATAATAGGGTTCAGTTAAGCAAGTTTTTCACAGCTCAGCTGGAGCGCTGAAAATCATTGAGTCTACATAGATTCTAAGTCTTCTGAAGAACTCCAATACATATTACTATTGCTAGCTGGATTTTGATAATATTTCAGCAGTGTACAATTGGATATTTTACTCTCTCAACTAGGCTTGGTGTCCAGGTCTCTGGTGTGACAGTTAAAGGTGAATTCATTTGTTTTAGGGATGACATAAAGGTGGTAAAGTTGACATTCTTTGAGGAAATAGAAGAAATAACGTCATACCTTAATTTGTTTCCCCTAATAGGAATTGCCTGGAAAAGGCAATGAATAAGCTGAACAAATTAATCTCCAATCACAAATGGTGAAATTTTAGGTATGATAATGTATGACTGGAATCTGTTATTTAATGGCTATATATGGAAGAGAATGAGTATTCAGGTGCCTTCCAGGCCATAAACCCTTTTATGAAGGCTTTTCTACTCACAAAGATTCTTTTACTTGAGGGCAATTTGACAGAATCAACTATATTCTGATCTATTATATTTGTGGCTCTAGGGGAAATAGAGGGGACAGAAAAAGAAATAAAGCAGTATTTGCTTCTTAGACACTAAAAATATTGATACTAATGGAATAGGAAAAGGATGATAGCGGGTAATATTTGAGCCCTCATTCCAAAAGTGGAATTCATTTCAATATAATTGATAAGTATTTTTGTCTTTGACTTAGTTAAACTCTATTTAATATTCACTCAAGGTAGAAAGGTCAAAATTGTGTAGTCTTCTAAAAGAGCTGCAGATAAGGTGACATTGTGCATCTTTTATACTATTAAAGAGAAAATAAAATTAGTAACAGGACTTCAGGAGGCTGAAATATCCATGTGTTATTTTTACATATAATCTGAATTTATGTAGAAAATGGATGAACAGGACTAATTTGTGTGTTTATTTACTTGATTTTGCTTAAATTAGGATATTTCTCTTTGTTTTTAAACATATTGTCAGCATCATGAATTTTACCAATAAATATTTGCTGAGTATATCCTATGTGAAGATTACTACTATATGCCCTGGAATTCATTATTACTTCAATAAACAGAATCTAGTTGGACAATCAGGCTGTTAATACACATTATATATTTATTATATATTCTATTATATATGCATAATACATACTAGTTAATAATAAATGTCAAACAAGTTATGATATTGTAAGTGCTATTGAATGTGATGATGAGAATTGAATGGAAATAAAGTCACTGTGGATTGAGGTGGCCAGGGTCTCATTAGTTCATGGAAAAGCTATCTAGACACAATGCATATCATAAATAGACCATTAAAATTACATGGGAAATAGGAGTAGAGTTAGGAAGAGATAGAATCCATCTGCCCTGTCTCCTGCCTGTTCCCTAAAGTTATGGTTTTATGGGAGTGAGTTTTATGTATATGAATGGTGTTATGACGTAGTTTAAAAATTGTTTCTCCATTACTAAAAGCCACTTATCATACTAAAAGAGTGTCTTTCTATGAGAGGAAAGATAAAACTTCTCTAGAAACATCATGTATTCTCTTTTGATATGAATCAAGATTGCGCAATAGAAACCAATCGTGGATTAAGGCTGAATCAGGGAACAATCATTTACAGCTTACTTATATTTTTGCTACACTGCTTGAATTTTGGAATAAAGATGGATGCTTAAAGAAATCTTTCAGGCAGCAGCTTTTACTGACAGAATGTGAATTGATTTCGTGACTACTGTGCTGTCAAATGATACAGGGATCAATGTTTCTGGATTTTGAGGAGCGTATAAGGCCTGGGAACCCAAATACAAACACAGGAAACAATAGAAGCACACATAAAGAACAGTCGAGTGGGATAGTAAAGTGGGGTATTTCTGGCTGGTTAAGACGAATATCACAAGGCCATGGTTGATCTTCCCAAAACAAAGAACAGTAGAACTTGCAGGAAAGCATCCAAATTGGGCCCTTCTGACATCTAATCGTTTAAAAATACATTGACTGTTTGTTATGTCCATAGTGTTGGCAAAAACCTTCTATTATCTGATTCTTAATAGCATTAATTTAACATTTGTATAGTACTTTAAATATCGTAAATAACTTTAAAATTTTATGTTACTTAATTCTCATAAGAATCCTTTGAAGTAAGTGTGCATTTTTTGATCATCATCATCAAATTAAAAATGAAATAGGGGCCGGCTCCATGGCTGAGTGGTTAAGTTTGTGCACTCTGCTTTGGAGGCCCAGGGTTTTGCTGGTTCAGATCCTGAGCACGGACCTAGGATCACTCATCAAGCCATGCTGAGGTGGCGTCCCACACAGCACAACCAGAAGGACCTACAACTAGAATATACAACTACGTACTGGGGGGCGTTGGGGAGAAGAAGAAAAAAAAAAAGATCGGCAGCAGATGTTGGCTCAGGTGCCAATCTTTAAGAAAAAAAAGTAATGAAAGTAAAAGTTGAATAAATGATTGGCAAATGCCTTTCTTTTTCAGAAAAATTATGTTTTGTTTTATCTTTGTTTATTTCTGGAAGGAAATCTGCTTACATTTGTTATTTCAAGGTGGTTGTGCTGGGTAGAAATTAGTGCTTGCTTTGTCTTTCCCCAAGGTATACTTTTCTTTCCTACCCAACTTTTGGCTCATCAGGCCATGTCAGGTTGATTCTACTTGGCTGAAAGGTGTTGATGAGCAAGTCCTCATCACCTCATTAGTCTCTAGTCAAATATTGTTTGCTTAGGAGGTAAGTAGCTACTGTCAGCCCCCTGTCAGAATAAGAGAGAATAAAAAGTTGCAGCTGTTTACCTAATGCCATTCTGGACTCAGCAGGGAGAATAAAAATAAATGTTCTCATTTTAAATCGCCCCAGGAAAAAGCCCAGAGCATTATTAACCTGGTACTATATTTTCATTTAGTCACTACTATTAAAATCTCAGGTCCTTGCAAAACATGATTCAATAGATCATACTGGTTTCTCATAGAAATAGTGTCAAATTATAAACCTTCAAGATTGGCTCAATATACTTTAATAAACTGAACACTGCTCTTGATATCATAAAGATGAAAAGTACTGATTCATGAGAAAATAGCAAAATAACTTTGTATGTAAAACCTGGTTAAGCAACAATTAAAAGGAAAATATATTTTATTCAACTTCATATGCCTTTTGAGTCTTGTATGACAATATGAGAGGAAAATAAAGAAACAGAAGCCTAAGGCATGTCAGAGTTCATGCTGGAATGTTTTGAATCCTCACTAAATAATTCAGTAGATTCATGAGACTATGGATAGCATGCATGACTTTAAAGGAAAATAAGTATTTCATCTAGGGCAAAGTAAAATATCCACAAGTAGTAAGTTTCATCATCTTTCTAACAAATCTTACCCTTCTTGATCCCAATTGTTTTATTAGTGCAGGTGAAACCATATACTTGATTTCAGGAATTTTGAGTACCATTCCTATCGTATGTTTTGTTTACGGGAGCTTTTCTTTTTTTTCTAACATCTCAATTTATGTTTTGCTTTTGAGTAGATCAAACTCTCCCACTTTGCCAATTAATCCTTGAGATTGTCGTAGATAACGGTTCTCAACCATTCAAAAGAAAAAACTTAATTTGCTTGTTCATGGTTAGAACCCATTTTGTTTTCTAAATACTTGCCTAAATACAGATCCATGGACCCTTGTTGGATCTGTGGAGCTTCTTTTTCCTATCAGCCTTCCTCTGGATGTATTTAGGAACAAGAGTTTAATATTTTTAAATTCAAATGACAAATTCTGATGCTTAGCGCAGTTATGATGGGAAAGTAATGAGGGAACACAGCCAGTCTGGCTCTTGTTCCCACAGCAGGGAAGATGAAGGGAAAAGAAAAGTACCTATACATATACAGTTCCACCTCACTTCTACCTAGGTGTCATTAAATATTAATGCCATTTATTGCTGAATATAGACACTCTATAGAAGCCATTACTGAGAGTTAATTAAGTGACACTGAAAGCTGATCAGAAGGATTAATACAGATTAAGGGCTGAATGGTTGGAATCTACATATCTTATCAAAGAAGAAATGTTTTCTCCAGAGCTTTAAAATTGCATTGAAAATCAATGCATAAGGAAGAGAGAGAAGCTGGTGAATGATTTTTGATAATTATCCCCAAAGTGATAGACTTTGGCCTTTGGCCCATGTAGCTCAATTCATATGATCTCACTCATAAGTAGAAGATAAAAACAATGACAAACAAACACATAGCATTGCAGATTGGATTGGTGGTTACCATAGGGGAAGGGGGGAGAGGGGAGGGCAAAAGGGGTGATTAGGCTCACATGTGAGGGGATGGACTATAATTAGTTTTCGGGTGGTGAACATGATGTAATCTACACAGAATTCGAAATATATTATGATGTACATCCGAAAATAAATAAATAAATTTTTAAAAAATATAGCTGATTTAATTGCTCAGCTGAAGTTGTCTGCTCATTAGGCCTTACCTTGACAATGCATCTATGAGTGACTTCCAAGGTTCTAGACCTCGCAACCTCCACACTTAAAAATTCTCTTTCCTTGCTCACCTCAGTGCTCTTCTCTGGAAGGATAGTGTTAGCCAGTGCGAGAGATCTGGCAGATAGAAAAGGAAATGGAATGTGATTTCGAAACTGGTTATAAGCTGCCAAAGCTGTGCCCTGAGCGAAGGCCAGCTTTTCCATAGATGAAAGGTAGTTCAGTATTGGCTCTCAGCCTACTTCCCTGCAGGCCGAAACTGCCAATTGAGCTGTTTTTGTTTAAAACAGGATATCAGGCTAATTTTATCTTTTTTTTTCTTGTGCTACTTCTTTGTCCAGCTCAGCAATGTGATGTTCCTATTTCTGCTTAAGACTGCATTTCTGAGTGAGGAAACGATGGTCTTATCAACAGGACAAAACGTTCAGTGGGAAACACAGGAAAAGTCATTCTAATCTGGTTGTCCTGCAGTATCTCTTGTGTCCTTCCATAGACATAAAAATTTTAGCAGGGCACATGGCCTTCAAGAATAAAGATGACATTTTCCATTCCCTCTTGCTACCTAGGTGAGGCCTGATGACTGGGTTCTAGCCAATGGGGTATAAGTGGAAGTGATCTGTGACAGCTTCTAGAAGCACCCTGAGAAACACCTGGAGGACACTTTTTGCCCTTGGTCTCCCCTCTTTCCATCCTGTGGTTTGGAATGAGGAGGCTCAGGGCAAACTGTCCCAAAAAGTGCCATTTGGGCGTGTGGATTATGTCAAGCTGAAGACAATCAGGGCCCAGCAGATTCAGGAAGAGCTTTTTACCTCCTCCTTCACTGCCTGAAAGAGTTTAGAGAGGGGGTGGGTACCAGGAAGAGAGCTATTACTGGAGGTAACATTTTCTATCAGAGAGACTTCTGTGCATGGCATGACAAATATTTGTTTACCAAACATTTGCTCTTCTTATCTTCCTGTGAATTGTCTTGCTCTTCTTTGAAGCCCCAGACCCCTTCCCCAGACCCTCCTTTTTTTTTTTTTTTTTTTTTTTTAGCTCAGGATGATATATAAGCCTCCATTGCCTGAGTGCCTGAGAGCCCCATGTCTTTGTGGGGCTCCCATATGTATGTAATTAAATTAGTTTTTTCTCCTGTTAATGTGTCTTATGTTAATTTAATTATTAGGCCTGACAAAGAACCCAGAAGGGAAGAAGGGAAAATTTTTCCTCCCCACTGGGAACATGGATGTGATGGCTGGAGTCCCATCTTGGTCTATGTTCCTGTGGGCCAAACCTAGAAATAAGGGAAGAGAAAGTTATAAGGAGTCTGGGCATTTGAGGTCTTTGTAGAGCTCCTTTGTTGGCTTTGTAGGATGACAAAGGGCTTTGCAGGCTGCCTTGCCTGCCCTGAAATTATCAAAATCCAGATTTAGACACATGAGGGGGAATTAAAATTCTAACTTAAGGCTATTGTATTTTGAATTTTCTGTTATTCACAGCTGAAACTAATCTTAATTAATACTTTAAGATTGTTTTGTTTGAAAGTCATTGTTTCTTTTAAAAATTGTTTTATTTAAGAAGTTTTGTTTTACAGTGGTTAATACTTTAGAACAGTTTTGCTTTTTATTTGTGTCCTCCAATTGGTCAGACATGAATAAATGAAGCATGCTCTAAATACACATAGACTTTTTAAATTTACAGTTTGAAAGTCTATTATAAAGACATTATGGAGCTTTAAAGAATGTTCTTGAAATACGTATATTTTCAAAGGCGGATTTGTTTAAATAGGACACAAATCTAGCTTCTGTGTTGTAATCTAATGCAATTATACATGCCTGACAATGGTCCTTACAAAATTGCTAGCAATAAGAATTTAAATAATACTATTTAATTCAATTAAACATTTTTATTTAAGGTAGGAATTTTTATTTGTAATCCTAAAATTCTCTGACATAGATAACAGTATTTACGTTACCAGAGGCCAAACAAAAGTTTTAAATAGCTTGCATGAAATACAAACTAGAAAGATCTGTATTTTACTATGTTAGTTTGACTAATTTAGTTTCAATCAATAAGCGCCACTTCCAGCAAACAAAGGTGGGTGCATGGACCGAATATTTGTGTCCCCCTAAAATTCATATGTTGAAACTCTAACCCCCAGTATGATGGTATTTGGAGATGGGCCCTTTGGGAGGTATTTAGAGTAAGAATAGGTGATGAGGCATCAGGGTGGGGTCTTTGTGATGGGATTAGTGGCCTTGTAAGAAGAGGAAGAGAGAGAGATCTCTCTCTTTTGTACATACACACACCAAGGGAAAGGCCATGAGAGTGTATAGTAAGAAGGTGACCATCTTCAAACCAGGAAGAGAGTGCTCACCAGAAACCCACCATGCTGGCACCCTGATCTCAGACTTCTAGCCTCTGGAACTGTGAGAAAATAAATGTCTATTGCTTTAGCCATCTAGTTTATTGTATTTTGTTATGGAAGCCTGAGCTAAGACAGTGGGTTGATAATAACACACATAGCCATTACGTGTTAATGTGAATGATGAGTCATTTCAGCGGGACGTTTGTCTTTGCTCCACCATTTCTTGTTGGCAAAGTGTAGTCCATGCTACTTGCTGAATTTTTCTCTTTCTGTAGTCAGGGGTTTTACAGGCAATAATTGGGCTGTACCCATTTTGTATAGTACCATTACTATCAAGTACCCTTGTTTAAGACCTTCTCAGACACTGATTTTTCTGTGACACCTGAGTTACCGTGTACTATAATTCATTTCTCTAAAAATCCTTCTAAGTTCTTTCTCCCATAACTTTAGTCATGTCCACCTTAGTCATCCAAGATGATTGTAATTCTTCAGCCAGTCCTCTCCAGTCTTTCCAGTATATCTCTGCTGTTGTCTCCTTTTTCTCTCCAACCCTTTCCTTAACTTTGAAGTATCCTTTAGAAACCAATAAAAAGGAACAAATGTAGCTCCCGCCTCCTTCAAGATATTCTTCATTTAAAAACTCTGTAGAAATTCATGAGAATGCTTTGAGTTTTTAATGAGCTTTTATGGCTGTGACCTACAAACTCCAATTAAATGTCAACCAGAAAAGAAAGGTGACGATCTCATAAGGGATCATTTTCCTGGTATGGCTTAATTATGATGTTTTATTCATTGTATCACTTTACCTGGGTATATTTATACCTTAATATTGGAAAATTAGCTGATTATACCAATGTCATTTTCAAATTACAGACTATTGTTACAATTTGGTGACACTGACATTTTACAGACATATTTTCCAAATGGTAACAAACCACCAGAGGGTCATGCTATATGAGTGGTTGATGACAAAGAGGATTCAGTTGGTATCTCAAGAGTATTCTTATTTTTGGCCACAATATCAAGATATTGTTAATGAGATGCACTGTTCAGACTTGCACATGCTTCACTGACTGTGTCGCTTTAGGCATGAATTCAATTTTCAAAAGATAGCATAATATAGGAGTCATGCTACCCTGCTGTGACTTTGGACAACTCTTAAGTCAGCTAAATAAACCAACTAAAAATGATTCTGTTGCAGTTTACATGAATTTTAAAGGATATTTAGAGGAGACAAGTTAAAATGTCAGTTTCCTAGTCTATTTTCCTTTTGATAAAATGCTTTTTGATGAACTATCACATGGACTCCTAAGTAGGACTTTTACAATTTTCTGCAGCTTTTTGACCCAGATCTTTCAATGTGAGAATGACTAGATATATGTGTTTATGAGTCTTGAAAACAAATGGAACTAGATTAACATTTTCTGAGTATCTTACAGAGGAATCTTTACATTTTTGGCAAATTCAAATTAATCATCTTTTATACAAAAATATTTTTATGTTAAATTAATTGTTTTAAATAATGCTTTTGAGCTTACAACTATCAATCAACACGAGACAATTAAATTTGCAATAGTATTAAACAATGTTTTTCAGAATCAATTTCCAAAGGAAAATTTGACCTAAAAAAACCCCTCAGACAGCCAAGATACCTTGTCATAAAAGATCAAATAAGGAACATTCAAAAATCTAAAAAATAGGGGCTGGCCCCGTGGCCGAGTAGTTAAGTTCACGTGCTCTGCTTTGGTGGCCCAGGATTTCACTGGTTCGGATCCTGGGCGTGGACATGGCACTGCTTGTCAGGCCATGTTGAGGAAGTGTCCCACATGCCACAACTAGAAGGAACCACAACTAAAATATATGACTATGTACTGGGGGAATTTGGGGAGGAAAAGCAGAAAAAAAAACCTAAAAAATAAATTCAATTAAAGCAAGGTTGAGCACATAAATGTCTCTGATCCTGCTATACCCATTCTTCTCTGAATCTTTGCAGATGTTTTCAAGCCCATTTTATGGAATGAAGTGTGGCTTGACTGTCTTTGACTCTACTTGCCTAATTTAGTAAACCTTATGTTTGTAGTAAAATAAAAAACATGTGAAAGAACACACACACTCTAATGATTTAGTTGTTGTTCTTCAATTACTAGCCCCTAGCATTTTGATTCAATGAGTCTAAATAAGGAGAGTCAAGGGAAGGCTGAGAGTCTTAAAGTTGTAGCTAAAACTCACTATCCCTTTCTAAATCAAATATGATTTCATAATTGTATTACTCATGAAATTTCATGATTACTTCTTGTTACTAATTGTTTGACAATTTCAGACTTCCTGTTGTATGTTAATTACAATAAATTTTCACTTGGACTCTGAGAGTTAGATTTTTAGGATCCACATATCATGGTCAAGGAGGAGGAGATTTGGATGTGATATTCACTGGGTCATCATGTGATCCCAGTATTAAATATAAAACATTTTCTTTCATGTGGACATTTTCACTGACTCATAGTAGTTTTAATATTTTCAAAAATGTACTTTGCATTTTTTAACATAGTTAATCTGAAAAAACACTTAATCATCATATCTCCCACATCCCTAGAATGAAAATAAAATAGAGAGACTAAGTTATTATAACAGAAGTGAGATTTTGTTCAATGAATATCCATTCAATCACACATTCATTTATTTAACATAGTTATTGAGTACTCACTATGGGCCAGGCAGTACAGATTTCGGCTTTTCCTTAGTAACCTTTTAAACATCGATCTTAGATCTTTAAATTATCTAGTGTAATTCTGAGCACGGAATAGGTTCATGATAAATAGTAGGACAAAAATCCCTCCACAGACAGAACGATGTCCAATAGCCAAGTCTTCATGCCTACACTTTATGTTTATGAACTAACAATTGAGAAAATAAGAGAGGTTAATGATATTCCACTGAATATCTAGTTGTTTAAATGAAATACATTTCTATGAATGTCTGAATTTAGTATTATTTCTGAAAATTCTGGTTATTTGATTCTACATGAACATACTTTAATAATTTTTAAAAATACAGCTTTTGTATCATGGAAGATATTTTGAATTGTTTTGTGATTAGTCTTGTAGTTTGTTATGAAAAATAAATAGAAAGAAATAGGAAAATTGAGGAGTTTTTCTTTGAAGATGGTTTTCTGCTCTTGAAAACAAAACTAAGTCCATATTTAAATTTAGGGTCCAGATAATTAGTCTGTTTTTACTCTTAGTCATGAACATATTATGAGTCAAATGGTAACTTTACTTTGCACTGGCGACATGACACAGCCAAGTCATTAAGCTTGTCTTCCTCAGTAAGAAAAGTGGAACTAAAAATAATTAGATATCCCCACTTCCCACACACGTTACATACACATATACACTTCCTCTGCTTGGCTCTAAGCAGGTTATAAGCAAAGGAAAGATAAGCTCAAGCCTCAGAAGAGGGACCAGAGAGGGAAAAGTTGGCTTTACTCTGGACAGGAGCTTTGTGTTGTTAAAAGAGCTGAGCCTTGAGGTCAGATTGGGGCTGGTCTTGTTGGCATGTTACACACATCCTGTTAAGATGAAGTTTGGAGGCTCAACATCACTCCTCTGTTCACCTGGGAACAAGAGCAATGAAGACTCTGGTAAGACTGTGATTGTCCAGGGTGAACCTAAAGATTGTCTTTTTTAGTGGCATCTATCTCAATGGGAAGGATGCCCGGACGTATGAAAGTTTTGTACCCTGGCTGACTCAGTGTTTTTTCATTTTTATTTTTTCCTCTTTGTGCATACATACAGTGAATAGCTCACTTAACTTTTCAGACCCGTGCATTAAATACTGCTCAATTCTATGAACTGTGCAAATGACTAAAGTTAGATCAGGACTCAATGCACATCATAATCCACATGGAAATCTAGCCAAGTAATCACATCAAAGCCCTTTTGTGCTTATTTCTATGTAACCAAAGTAGGGACCATTTCTGTAGAATATCCTAGATGATCTTTCTTTTCAAGTAAAGTAAATTTCGAAAAAAACAAAAAAGGAGGGGAGTATGAGACAGCTTTGATTTTTTTCCCCATCTCTCTGCCCTTTTCTTGTTAATTGTGGCATTCTAATCTAGTTTTAATCTTTGCAAATGTGACCATAATTTCCACAGCTCATAAAGCACCTTTATGGTGGTACGTAGTTGAAAATATGGTTCTAGTCCTTAAAAATACTAACAAAACCCTTTTAATAGTCCAATTCTGTTAATATATAATATAGAATCCTCTTATTTTCCAAGCAAATATTATGCATTAGACTGCTCTGATGTCTTAAAATATAATTTACTATAAATTGAACTAGCTAGATTCAGAGAAAAGCAAAAGGGGAATTTTTCAACGATTATTTTTATGCTTTGGAAAAATAAAAAAAAATGCCCATCCATATATAGATTGTTTACTTTACATTTCTCTTACACAAATCCATGTATGAATAATTTAAAAAAAACATTGGTTTTGTTATGGTTGATTGCTGGTTGTTTAAATGGCCAATTTGAGTAAGTAAATAGTTTACTCAATATGCTGTGACATCATCCTCAACACAAGGTTCTAAATACATTTTGCCATAGTTGATCTGGTTGGACCCACTGACAATAATGTTAATTGAAAAATTGGCATATATCCAAAAGAAAATTATGGTTAACTAGACTAAAAAGAAAAATTCACATAAATATTACAAACACGATCTTTTTGTTCACTTTGAAACAAACACATTTTTTGAAATGCAGGAATATTAAACTCCACATCATAAAATAACATTATTGAATTGTGCTTTGACAAAAAATCTTGATATATTATAGCCTTTATTTAACTCAGGAATCAACAAACCTTTTTTTAAAGGATCAGGCACTAAATATTTTAGACCTAGAGGATCATACAGTCTCTGTCACAACTACTCAACTCTGTCCTTACAGCTCAAAAGCAGCCATAGACAATATGTAAATGAATTGGTGTAGCTGTGTTCCAACAAAGCTTTACTTTTGGACACTGAAACTTGAATTTTGTATAATTTTCACATGTCACAAATAATATTATTTTTATTTTTTTCAACCACTGAAAGATGCAAAATCCACTTTTAGCTCTTAAGCTGTACAAAAACAGGCAGTAGGCAGATTTGCCTCTTGAGCCATAATTTTCTGACTCCTGACATAAATTCTATGCTAACTTTTTTTTTTTGCTGAAGAAGATTCGCCCTGAGCTAACAGCTGCTGCCAATCGTCCTCTTTCTGTATGTGAGCCACTACCGCAGCACAGCCGGTAATAGATGAGTGGCATAGATCCATGCCCAGGAACCAACTTGGGCCACCAAAGCAGAGTGCACCAAACTTAACCACTAGGCTGCCAGGGCTGGTCCTATATGCTAACTTTAATCAGTTCTTCTCACAATGACATAGTCTCTGGAAACTTGTTAGTTTTCTTTTAATTTTTTCCAAAGCCACATGATTGATTTCATATCATATTCAAAAGTAGATCTATATCATATAGTACAAAAACCATGTAACATGAAAGTTTTACAAAGTATCCTACCAGATTTCTTAATAGAAAAGGACTATTTATATTTCCTATGGTGTTCTTTTCTCCTAGCATTTTTTTTTTTTTTGAAATTAGGTGAGGCCCTGACTGATTTGGCACCATTGTAATGTATGGTTGTTTTAGTCTCAAGGAACAGTAATGAGACACACAAATCAGTGAACAGACCTTGAAAGGTCAACACTACACAATTTAAGGAAAAGAAAGTTGGTTTTCCTTGGTAAAGAAACTAATATAAATTATAATTAAATAATTTGAAAATTAGTTTTCTACGTTTTACAACTTTTTTTCAAGTGATACTAATAGTTTCTAATAATGAAATTTATTTCTCAACATCTGGTTAAAATCAAGGAGAAAATAAATCCATCTATTGGAAATGAAAATTAAAACTTTCAAGTGCTTACTGCTCAAAATAATTATCCAGTAGTGTTAGGAAATTTAATATCCCAAATAGAAGTTTCTGTGGGTATAATATTAGTACTTATAAGTTAATTTCCTTATTTTTCATCCACTCAAGTCAGTGTGGGAGGTGAGCCCTCCAAGTAAGATGACTATAATTCAGATTGAATCTAATCTTGGAAAGGTTACAGACCTGGGCCCTCCAGTGGTTTCTACAGATTTTCACCAGGTGAAAAATCTGTTCAGGCATTTGTTCCTGCACAAGGTCATAAACTGTAAACAATTTACTCTACATGTTAATTTAGATTATTTTAGTATAATTCTAGAAGTTAGACTCTAATAATTTTTAGTGCTGAATGACTCAGACAGACAAAATATTAGTGTGGATGGCTAGAAGTAGGAAGCAATGTAGTTTTTAATTTAGTGAACCAATCGTTCATCCTGATTATCTCAGGTCATTAAAATCTCTTTGAGGGGCCAGCCCCATGGCCGAGGGGTTAAGGTGGTGCGCTTTGCTTTGGCAGCCCAGGGTTTTGGCAGTTTGGATCATGGGCCTGGACCTAGCATCGCTCCGCAAGCCATGCTGGTGCCCATCCCACATAGCACAACCAGAAGGACCTACAACTAGAATGGACAACTATGTACTGGGGGGCTTTGGGGAGAAGAAGAAAATGAAGAAGGAGAAAAGAAGATTGGCAACAGATGTTAGCTCGGGTGCCAGTCTTAAAAAAATAAAATAAAATGGCTCCACTAAAGTCAATTTAACAAAAAAAAAAGCTGTTTGGACATAGACATACACTCTTATACTTGACAGCACATGTTTATTAAAAAAATGAGTGAAACCACCCCAGGTTCAGTTTGGTTGTCTGCTATGGACTGAATTGTCTCCTCTTCAAATTCACATGGTGAAGCCTTAATTCCCAATGTGATGGCATTTGGAGATGAAGCCTTTGAGAGGTAATTAGGTTTAGATGACGTCATGAGAATGAGGCCCTTGTGATAGGATTGGCGCCCTTATAAAGAGAGACAACAGAGAGCTTGCTCTCTCTCTCTCTTTTTATGCGAACACACAGCAAGAAGGTGGTCATCTGCAAGCCAGGAAGATGGCTCTCACCAGAGACCAGCCATACTGGTACCCTGATCTTGGACTTCCCAGCCTCTGGAGGCTTGAGAAAATAATTTCTGTTGTTTAAGTCACCCAGTGTGTGATATTTTGCTATGGCAGCCTGAGTAGGCTCATAGATTATCTCTTTCAGATTTTACAGGTAAAAAATAGATTTAGTTATAAATTTCAACATAATTCAAGAAAAGCAATTGCAGGACTCTGAGAGTCCTTATTTATTCCCATTTGGTGCCTGTCTGCAGTTTAGGCTAATGGGAGGGAGTACCTCAAAACAAGTTCTTCTGTCCAGTACAATTTGTTCACACAGATGCAGGGTATACATGAGGAGATGAAAAACCAATACACTGCACACTTTTTTCACTGAAATTTGTGTACATATAAATAAAATTATTTGTTTTTTATTTTGTTCTCAAATGACATTGATACCTGCTTTAATTTTCCACTTTACTTTCACTATGATCTGTGATGTAAGAAATAGTGAAATGCATAATTATGCTACTCTGTCTATATCACTAAAAATTAATGTATTCATATAGGTTATAGAAAATGATTATGCTTTTTGGGGGGAACTTAAGCAAATTTTAAAATAACTGCTTTTGTCAGAAATAATAAACTGGCAATTTCGCTAAGTACCTGGCTTTAGGAAAAGATATGATTTCTGGTTCTATTAAAATGGCATTTGAAATTCAAAAGATCACTTTAGTTTAGCAGAAATTTATGGGATATTTACTATTGGCAGTGCACTGGATAAATAATGTTATTGTCTGTTTGAATTCCATATAGGATTTTATTTTTTAAAAAATATCGATAGGTTATACATATGGCTTTTGTTTGTTTTTTAGGAGAAGTAGGTTTGGAAGGAAATGGAAATTATCAAAACTGATCCTGGTTTTCTCAGAGTGAACATATTGTGAAGTTATTTTTATGGATTATTTTAGATACTCTAAGCTAAGTTAACTGATGATATAATGTTTCAAAAATTATTACTAATATTTAATGGTGTGAGAAAATGACCTGACATTGTTAAGTGAAAAATGGTGAAAGAACACGCAGCTATTTTTATATTCACATTTTCTAGACTGAATATGTGTGATTGTTCTATTCAGCAATCCCACCAATAAATATTATTAAAAATGGATCGTTTAGGCAATCCTCATCATGGACAAGTTGTGTGGGAGCTGGAGTATATTTTCCCCCTGAAATAATATTATTCACGGTGTGTGGTTTTCAGGACTTTCATAAAGCCTATATAACCCATACTTTCTATACTATTCACACTCTAGACTAGCCCTTTCCAAAATAACTTTCTGCAGTGATGGAAATGTCCATATATCTATGCTATCCAATGAAATGTGGCTAGTACAACTGGGGAATTTAATTTTAATTAAAATTTAAATATGAAAACTGTAGTAGTTTTCAGAGTACTGTTTTCCACTAGCCCTGAGATATCTATTGGAATTTCTTCACCCAAATCATTAATTTTGCCAAGAGCAGTTCAAAAACATCAAACCAATGTTAATTTAGTACAACAAACCAGGAGGAGACTCAATAAACAACATTTTTAAACTTGTGTGATTAGAGGACGTTTCCTAGACTTAAATCAATACTCTAGTATTAAAGAGTTTGACTTTAAATATTTTAATATAGTTATTTACTTATTTTGTAGTTATTATCCTGGCCTCATAAAAGAACTGAGGAGATCCTAACACATTAAATGATCTCATTTTTCTTATATTTTGAATTCAACCCATAACCCTTTTTAGAAGGTGCATTAGATTGTGCATTTCTTAATTAAGCAAGGACATGCTATTAATATGGCATGTATGACTTTGGCTACATAATGTTATTAGTGTTGGTGCAAATATATAGAGATATTTAGTGCAAAATATTATACATTATGTTGACCATGTACCCTGGTGCATGTTGTTTGAATTGCCATTTATATCAATTATATTTAAAGGAAATTAATTGATTAATTTATCCCACAACTTAGTATGGAGACAGTTTTACTAGCAAAGCTAAGGATTTATAGCACCCAGAGTACCAAATTAGAGAAGGAAAGGAAAGAGAAGCTGCTTAGGAAGTGAGAGAAGATGGTCAGACAGCTGGGAAGGAAACACAAGTGCCCAGATCTCCTCAGTGCTAGTTGAAAGGAGAATATATTTCACTCAAATTGTGTGTGGGAAGGCATTTATAGTAATTCAATCTGGTGCCAGTTTATCTTCGGGAAGAGTGTAGAGGAACATGAGATGACGTGATAAGGAAAAGGTTGAGTCAGGATTTCCTTTTCCCCCACATATTTAAACTCTGTGGAAATTCCCTCCAAATCCAATGGTGTGTCATGAAGGCCAGAAATTAAAGAAGCCTTGATTTATTATCTAATCTCCAAATACACAGTACTTTCCAGATGAAAAGAGAGATCTATTAATCAGTTTCAGAAGGCTAAATCAACTTTTTTGGTAACAGAACTTAGTGTGAAATTTTTGTGTTATCAGATATGTGCAATTACATGAATGGTTTTGAGATGCTATATAAAATATTTTTCCTGAATTGTCAAATATGAGCAAAGTGAAAAAGTCTTAAGATGATTTTCAAAATTCTTTGCACCCTGTAAGTGCCAATCAACTGATGTTTCTGAGCACAGAGCAATAAATCAACTCGATTCAGGAAACATGAATGAAATTAAATTCAGTTGGCATATTTTGATTTTCTGAGAATGATTTATCATTCTTTTCTATTTTTAATATAGGAATATGTATAGAGCATGGAAGAGAAATTAGACATTTAAAAAATCTCATATTCAAATCTCTCTGTATGTATCTATAATAATGATAGATAATACAATTTTCACATCTGGCAATTTATTATAGACTTTTTTTTTCTTATTGACTGGCTACTAAGTTATTTCCCTAACACACTCTCAGGAAAATCTTCATGGGGAGAAGACACATTTTAGATAGCACTCTAACTAACTGATTTGTGCTTAAAAAAACAAAACAAAAGACCTGACCACCTTAATTTAGTTCATTTTGTCATCGAATTGTATCATCTTTTCTTGCATGAAATATGGCATACACATTTTTCTCTTTTGGTCTTGGCCAGCGCCTGCCTGAATTAGTGCACGCACTTTCCCGATCAGGCTCATCACCTCCATTGCCACCTCAACAAGGCAAATCCTGATTGACGTTAAGATCTAAGAGTTGGGTTCTAGAAAAAAGTAAGCCTCATTCTCCTACAGGCTTTCTTAAAAATTGTCATTTTTAGTCCATTCATTTCATTCTTTTATTATTTTCTCAGAACCAGAGTATGACTTTCAGGTATTTTAAACAGGAATTTGGAGAAGACAACTTAAAAACCCAAAAGAGAGATGAATAATATCTATCAACTATCATTTACTTCATTTGGATATTTTCCATGAAGTAATTAATTAACTGACTTTAGAAAGTGTAGTACAAGCAAAAAACATCCTATACTCGGTGGCACAGTCACCCTCAAGTCTGCAGATCTTGGGCTAATCCCACACTGAGATGCCAGTCATTGGCAAGATTTTCCTCCTTTTCAAGGTCCTGTTTAACTGAAGACGTTGTACATGTTCCTCCTTTCCTGATTACTGCCTAAACTTGAGCTCAGTGATCACTGAGACCCTTATCTCCTGTGTTTTCCCTCCATTTGAACGGTCACTGCTGCCTTTCTTCTTCTCCATCATTTGCCTTGACTCATTTCACCCTGCGGTATAAACTTGTATCTTGAACCCATGGTCCTACAGCTGTCTGTGCTGTCATTATTCACATAGGGTTTTCTCAGCTAGGCTCTCCACATATCTAGAGCCAAGTAAAATCTTTTCATAATCATAAAAATCAAATGATCTTGTCTTCATGTAGATATGACTGATGAATATAAAAATTTAAAAGTTTACCTCTAACATATGCATTTTGTCTCTACAGTTATTTAGTTCTTATTTCACATTAGAATCTCTTGTGAGAGTAAATGAAAAAGCACTTCCACATTGTAAATTTAAAATGGAGCCTCAATAATGAGAGGAAGGAAAATCTCATCATCTTAGAAATAGTGAACATAGGGTACAGTCGTCAAACTAATTAAAACCCAAGTGGAATGAAGAGACGCTGGAAGGATACTTCGAAAGCTGGGAACAGTCGTTTCCTAGTGGAATGTTGGGAAGGGAACCAGGCAGAGAGGGTCAAGGATGGCAGAGGGATTTTACCATGTATGTGATTATATTGTCTGGATTTGGAACCATATGAATGTATTAACTATTCAAAAAATTGAAAGGCAATAAAAAAAGCATAAACTGTCTGACAAGACATGATCTTCTCTTTCCTTAGCCTGCTGTTTCTTCTGTTTGCAACTGTAATATTGTGAAACATTAGGATGTCAGTTTCTGTGTCTTGATCAATGGTGACAATGGGACTGCTCTAAGTCATAACCTTAGTGATATTAGAAAAGTGTCAACTTTGCCTACAACACAGAAGAGAGTTTGAATGGTCAGATGTAGGAGCCTCAAGTCAGGGCATTGTTATAAGAAGTGAAGGGAATAGAGAAATAGTCTCAATTTAACAGCTGTGAGTTCTAGAGAGAGAGGAAGAAACCATGAAAGTGTTGTCTAATGATATGTACAGAAGCTTCTAGAACTTGTATCTTAAATGTTAGATCTAGTCCCCCAACCAGCCCCCAAAAGGCACTAACACTTCAATTCTATCTCCAGTGCTTTAAAACAAGTCCATGTTTAATGGGCCAAGTCTGGCCTGCCATCTGTTTTTGTAAACAAACTTTTATTATAACACAGCTAAGCTCACTTGTATACATATTATCTATGGCTATGTTTGCAATAATATGGCAGAATTGAGTAATTGTGATAGAGACCATACAGTCTTCAAAGCCTAAAATATTTACTGACTGGCCCACTACAGAAAAAAATTTGCCCCACTCCTGCTCTGAAAGAATAAAATTTTTCTGCATAGCATGGCATCACCAAGCAGTTGATATCATTAACTGCTGGGCACAGACTAAACATTTCCACATAGGCTTCCATTCCTATAATCTGGAAGTGTTGTCCTACACACAAGAAAGAGGAAAGAAAAGAAAGAAGGGAGGTGGAGAGAAATGAAGGAAGAGGGAACAGAAGAGCGTTGTGTTGGTCCAGGTTACCAAAGAAACAGTCTCTGAGATGGAGATTTGGTTGCTAAGAGTTCACTGATGAATGCTGTCAGGAACACTAGTGAGGCAGTGAGAAGAGCAAGATTGGGCAAATGTAGAAGCTGAACTGCAATGCATGGCCTCCCTTCCTGCCACTATGTCTACTCTATGATATGCCCATTGTGCCAGCATTGGAGCTGCCATCATATAGGCTGGGTGATGACAACTGGCCCAGTCATTCTATCTACTTGGTTGTTTAACACCTCTTCAGTGGTGGATGCCCTCTGGTCGGTGATATAAGATCTCCACACTTCATGTCCGCTTGCATACGTCCATTCTTATGCGTCTTCCATATTTCCTTGTCTCAATATTCTAATCTTCTCCTACCAGGAGCCTGTCCAACTAGCCAAACCATTAACCACTAACTTGGGGCCAATATATATTTTTCCTGCAGGCTATTTTCTTTTTCAAAGTGAATGATTAGATGAAATAATAAAAGCTCTGCCTATTGAAAGATTTCTTTTCACTGTTGTCTTTCAGGGTCACCCTGGGGGAAGGAGACCATAGTGCTACCACAGTCCATTTTTGATTTGTACTCACTTACCAAGCCAACTCATTTCTTAATCCAAATAAGACTTTTAGGCTTTCCATCATTTAGTTTTAAGGACATCCAATTGGCCATGAGTGTGAGCTGAGGGAGAGGCACTGGTGCACTGAATGGAGATAGAAGGGGCTTTGGGTCACTTGCTCATGCAGCTTTCTTGCACTTTACGGCTTGTATCTCTTCCCATTTGTACAACTTCTGCTGGATCTGCCTGACCATAAGACTTTATAAGTTTGGTAGAATCTAGTTGCTAGGGGACCGGTCCGACTGCATGATCTCTCGATATCTCATGGTACGGTGCTCTGTTTCTACTAAGACCCAGAAGCAGGCCAAGACTTGACTTTTAGAACGATGTGTAATTCTCTGCTGTAGATCTCCTGGCCTTGCTAAGGAATCCTAGGTGTCTACATTGTGATTCTCCTCTTGGGGTTTGCCATAATCTCTACATGACATCTTTTCTATCACAGACACATAAAGCCATATTTTCTTCCATGTCTTCTGACCAAGCAGTAGGGCAACTTGCGACACAACCTGGTCTTGCTAAAGAGACCTTTCCTATTCTGAGCTCACTGAAATGTAACAGTCTTCCATATGACTCAGTCAACGGGTCAGAAACGGAAGACTACCAGGCATTGTGCTTTCTTTCTCAAGGTAGAAGTGGCATATGCAATAATTTGTCCTTTACTGTGCAATGAATGTTTGGGTACGTCCCAGACCACTGGACCCCTAAAACTTCACTGATGTGGTGTGTCTTTGTATCATCACATGTTTCATCTCCCAGCCTCTGAAGTGCTTGTGTCTTATCAAGGCCTTTAATGTTTAGCCCCTTCTTGCTCATCCAATCTGATTGGCATGATATAGCGGACCAATGTAATATTCTCAAGAATGTCCAGATATAGGGCAGAATATGTTTCCATATGTATTTTTTTCATTCAAATAATGTTTTTATTTTTAATTTGCAAAATAGGTAATAAATTATAAAAATGACATCTGTTCTAATGTTTTAATTTTTTTGTAGTTTAGTTGAATTGTAATAAGATAGAAAAATATTTTGCATAGAGCCTATTGAATCCAATAGGAACTGTAGCTAAAGAGTGCCATCCTTGGACTCTGTAAAAAGGGCTCCTTCCCTGAGCCCTACATTGTGGAGGTTCACTGGCCACAACCTACTCCAGAGGCTGAGGAGTCTGCGTGGCCATAGTGATGTGCCCACACGGATATCACCATCCCCATCCCCCAGATCATGCTGTAGCTTCTGGGATCTTGGAATTTCCTACCCAAACAGCCCTGAACACATTTCCAGACTCTTTGTGGACTCCGTCTCTGATTCTCTCTTCCTAGGCTTTGCTCTTCTTTGTCTTTTGAGAGGATTAAAAATTAAGCATTTTCTTTAACATAGAATTGTTTAAAACAGAAAAAAAAATACTTAAGGAGGTATTTTATTTGATCTCCAGTTTGGCGGGGGGGGGGGGCATGTGGCGCTGTTTCTATGAAACTGTAGTGAAGAAGCTTATTCCAATTTTTCAGTTTCAGAAGAAGTTTCCCTTCTCCTTGCTTAGGGACAGCGTGACACAGTGCTTGACCGCATGTCTGGGTTCCGGATGCCCCTGCGCACTCCTCAACGTTTTCCCAGGGCAAGTTAATACCTATTCTGCCCCTGTTCCTTTGAAATAGAGACAGAAGCATGTTAGAGCCGGTGTGTGTTGATTGATATGGATAATTTACATATAAATAATATATAAGATGCGCTACATACTTAATTTATATAAATTATGGTCATTCTCATTGTTTAGAGATTTAAATATTGTTTTATAATTACATAGTGATTATCAAACATTGAGAGCTCCTATTTGGGTTGCTTTGAATAGTTTCTCTCGCAGAAGCATGCACAAGAACATTAATAAATATACTTCAATGTTGATGATGCTGATGCTGATTGAGGAAGATATGCTTCAGCATTTTTTGCATCCTCTTCTGGAAGGTGTAATTATAGCAGACAAAGAGCTCTCTTTGAAAGAATGTGATGTATTGCTTGTAACTTGCAACAAAACTATGTAATTATTCTCACAGTTATTTAAATGTAAGGATTTGTTCCCTTGAAGCCTGAAAACCCATCTGTGCCTGAGTCTCATTTCCCTGATGTTAAATGCCATAGCGCCCAATATTGGCATCTTTTAAACTGCAGAAGCAATATTCAAATTATAGCAGTTTGCATTAGCTAGAAACTTAAAGCCATCATTTATATTCCTTGAGTTTTTCTAAGCTTGTTTCCCGAACTCCCCCATGTACATCCAACAAACTCACCTTGTCCATTTTGTGAGACTGCCTTTATTCCCTGATTAGTCTCACTTCCTGAGATCTAACTCTTAAAATTACCTGGAGATCTCTTGGTGTGAGTTGTAAGCACAAGGTGAACAACATCAAGGCATAATATGGCAACCATACTTTATTCATTTTCTTCCTCTCAGAACAAGTTTTAATATCTGGGCCCTAAACAAAACAAATCGAACAAAGAACTCTAGTCTCACTATAAGACACTTCAGGACAGATGTTTTTCATAAAAGAAACCAAGATCCAAATTTTTCCTTTAGTCTCTTCCGTGAAGATTATCAGTAAATTAAAGCTAAGGCTAATGGTAACCGTAGATGGCTACATGGTGGTCCAAGCGTGGTGACGGGGAAAAGTGAGAAGTTGGAATGATCGTCAATCTGTGCTGCTTTTAGTTTCCGTCATTTTCCCTGCTCTTAGCATCCAAAATATAGTTTCCTACTATCATTTGGAAAGAAAATAGCAACTACTCCACCAAGATGCTTGTAATTTCTCAAGCAAGATGTCCCATTTCCTCCTTATTTGCTCCCAACTCTGCATGAGATTTTTAGAATATGTTCACTTATATCTCCTACCCTCCCTGCCTTTTCTCCTGAGGGGAGCTTTAGAAAGTTAATATATCCGCCCCACCATTGACCCCAGTCCTTTCTTTCCTTAAATGGTTCCAAACTGTTAGTTCTATAACATCATTAGAATTTCCACTATACTATATTTTATCTGTGTCAAGGATTTTATTTAAATTTGTGTTGACCATCCAAGATAGTCTATTTTGTCCTTTTAATTAATTTATTTATTTTTTCCTTTTTCTCCCCAAAGCTCTTCTAGTTGTGGCATGTGGGACGCCGCCTCAGCGTGGTCTGATGAGCAGTGCCATGTCTGCGCCCAGGATTTGAACCAACGAAACACTGAGCCGCCTGCAGCAGAGTGCGCGAACTTAACCACTCGGCCACGAGGCCAGCCCCTATTTTGTCCTTTTAAGATTACTTATCTGTATTTATTCATTACAAGCAAAAACTGGGCAAGACTTTGAAATGTACTGGGTACCCTGACAAGCTCTTCCATCTGGGTTATCTCTGTCTTTGTCTCTGAGTAGGCTGTTTCATAACTCTGCAGAGAGAGATGTTCATTTGTAGAAAACTGAGAGGAATGCAAATAATTTCTTTCCATAGAAATGCAAATTGTGTCTGATGGAATGCAATTAGATATTGCCCTGAGAACATTAACGAGTTTTGCCACTCTCTCATCTCTCTGTAAATTCATTTCAGCATCCCTGTTTTAACTATAAACGTGTGTTACTTTGAGTTCCCTCTTTAACTATGTGGCATTTTTCTGTTTTCCTCATTAATTAATTAAACAGTAATAATTATTAATTGAATAAAACTTTGACATGTTCATTTTAAATTTGTGTGAAATTGATGGTTTTGCCTTTTTTTTGGAAAATAATTTTTTATGATCCTTTCCCAACGCTTTGACCTGGTTCTCTAGAAACTTACCCAGCCCATCAGAGAAAAATCCTACTCCAGTCCTCTCCACTGGAATCCACCAGAGGCCACACCTTTTCCTGTGCTCGACTGCTCATAGGCCCCAATAGCAGCTTTAATCAGGAGTAGCAGACAGTTGGAGTTGGGAGTCAGAAGAGGGGAGCTAACTTCAGATTGCCTATATCCCAGAATCCTCTCCTCTTTCATTAGTCTTAATAGGCACTCCTGGGTCCTTGATTATTTGTATTTCAAAAGGAGATGATTTCCCACAAGGAAAGTGTATCTGGTTAATATCTTCAAACCTGTTGACCAATCTTTACTTTAAAAGAAAATTGAATCAATTTTGGGACTGGGGGATTTGTACATAGAACACAGAGCTGAAAGGAACCTTAAGATTTTATAGAGCCAGAGTCCGTGTCCAGATGTATTTACGTGTCTTGTGTAAAAATTATTGTCATTATTTAAACATGTCTTGTCCAGTCTCAATTTTTAACTTTCCTTGCTAGAACTCTTTTTCTCTCGTTTGTTTTCTCTTTTTTAACCTATGTTTTTCTTTACACTTCTTAAATGGTTCACCGTGCAGATTTGATCACTGAGGAAAAGCACCTCACGAAGTTACATATTTTTGGAAAAAACATGCTTTTAAAAACAAATTTTCAGAAATAATATTTATTATGTAACATGTGATTTATCTTTTAAAAAGGCCCTATATCATCTAATGCTTATGTACCTTATTTTATTTTTTTATTCACCTATATTCTGAAAATTTCTAAAATGTTATGTAATATTTCCAGTTAGTCAAACTCTATATCAGATTCCTTTCCTAGCTTTGAAATAAAAAGTAACCAAGGACTAAAGACTTCAGGGACTAAATTTATAACTGCTTTCAAAGCAAACTTTACATAGGATTAGGTTTTATGCTATGGGTCATGTCTCTTTGACTCACTATGTCTTGTCAACCCTCTCAGGTTGCAAGTTTAATGAAGGCAGATTCTATCATTTTAGTTCCTTAGAATTATACAGACTGAGTTTTGATTCCTCTCTGTAGCACATAAGAGCTGTGCCCTCTGCTCTGTGAACTAGGACAAGACAATCTAACACTTTTAAATATATAACATGGATAAGAATAAGTGGATTGCACAATTACTGTGAAAAGTCACAGATAATATACAATGTCTGGCATTAATATTGGCTCTTATTACTGTACTGACTTACATGGTAGGTGCTAGATAAAAGATGGAATGAAAGAATCTTGGACTGGCATCTAAAATTTTATAAACTAATATTTGGAACTCTATCGTTCCTTGTCTTCGACAGTCATTAGTGTGACTAGGACACATCAACTTGAAATCATTTAAAGGACACAGTTCTTATACTTTGTGTAACTGGCCATCTGAACCAATATAAATAAAACATACTGTTGCTGATGCATACTTTAGACTTTTATGCTGACACTAATTTGGCTCTACAATTGTTTTTTTTTTAAAGATTGGCACCCCAGCTAACAGCTGTTGCCGATCTTTTTTTCCCCCCTCTGCTTTTTCTCCCCAAATTCCCCCAATACATAGTTATATATTTTAGTTGTGGGTCCTTCTAATTGTGGCATGTGGGACGCTGCCTCAATGTGGCCTCATGAGCAATGCCATGTCTGTGCCCAGGATCCGAACCAGTGAAACCCTGGGCCCCTGAAGTGGAGCTCACGAACTTAACCACTCGGCCACTGGGCCGGACCCTGACTCCACAATTTTAAAGCTATATTTAATGGTTAAATAACTTCCATCATTGTGTGTCAATGTCACTAGAAAACTGATAAAATCTACAATTTCTAGGTTATTGATTGGAATGCTCTTTCTTGTGTAATTATAAATTCCCTGTATGAGATTTCTTTGGAAAACTTAAGATTTCAGTTGTCTTGTGTGATCCATGCTACCATTTAAGTTCTCAATATCCCTTTGCCCTGCTTAGTAATAGAAACCTGACTTTTTTTCAGTATAGTAACGTGAAGTTAAAAATGTTAAAAAAAATCCATTTGCACAAATATCAGTAATCTGTTGCTGAAACAAAATGTTCTGTGAGGAAAAGCTATTAAATAAGACAAATTTAAATGCATTACATTAAAAAACCCAACTAATACCTTAAATGTAATTAAGACACAGTAAAATGCCTATCCATCCATTTGTATATATGAGTGTATGGGTGCATGTAACAAACTATCATGGTGGGATGTAAAATGTTTGGAACATCATCCCATTCAAAAATAAATGCTGTGAAGAAACAGCTTTTTTTAATACACTAACATGGAATCTTTCAGATCAAGAATATGTGATACACACCTTTTAGATTCTGGGATCCATTTATTAATTTTCAGTGTATTTATTAAAATGTCTGCACATGATTCCTACAGTCTCCAAACTGTATTTGCGTTTTAAATCAAAATTATTCCCATACATTTTTGGTATATAAATTTTAAAAAATAAATACTTTAGCTTAAAAAACATATTGAGAGATATATACATCCAATGAAGCCTGCATATTAAAATCCTGCATTCTAAGAGCTTTGTGACTGAAGTGATACACATGACAATGTTACCTGAAAAGACATGCTAGAGGGGGTGCCCGTAGCTCTTCCTCTGGTCTTCCTTACAGCTAAGAGTGGCCACCTGACTCAGTCCTGGCTGATATGACGTAAGTGGAAGTTTACCAGGTAAGTTTCCAGAAAAGTTATTGTCATCATCATCATAAAGACATGAAATGACTAGGGACATGTCTTTTGGCCTTGACCTTTTCTCTTCTTTTTCTTGGGAATGCCTTGATGTCTAAATGTGGAGCAATCACACGGCAATCAGAAGACAAAGATGGCAGAGCAGGGAGAGAGAAGGTCTTTAGCTTCCTCCGCAGTGATGTTATTTTGACATTTAAATCTGAATGTCCTTATACATGAGATAATAATAACTGTTTTTGTCTGTGGTACTGTATTTTGCCTTGTATTCCATAAAATCAAATGAAATTCTAGTTAACAAGGATTGATTTCTCCTATTCTATACTGTTATTTCGTGTGCTTTGTGGCCTTGAAAGTTCTAACAGGTGGACTTAACTCTTTCTATATTCTTCACCAATGAGGTATTTTCCTTATTAAGGAACATCTTCAACACAGGAGGTTTGTGGTAGGAAAGTTTGGAGTAGGAAGCACGCAGGGAGAGTTGTCTACCCAGATGGACAGGACATCAGTGAAATCTGGCAATTAGCTGGTGACAGTGTTAGAGTCAGCTTGGTCTCTTATTTCACTGTAGACCTTTCTTCAGATGCCCTCTCTTACCACACAGATGGAAAACAGACATCATGTTTCAATGTTTTCAACTATTGTAACAAACCTGTATTGTTTAGGGCAACTCTTTCTGCTTTAACAAATAGCTTGACACTATAATAAGAATATCTAACAGTGTTTTCTGTTAACAAAAGGAATTTATTTACAGTCTCAAGCAGGTGTTTCTGGTTAGCAGGTGACTCTCCTCCATTTAGTGATTTGTACGGAGATGTTTCTTTCATCTAATGGCTTCGCTATTCCACAGACCTGTGATGTCATTTGCCGCCAGCCAAAACGGAAAGAGAGCAGGAAGAAAGAACGTTTGTTTCTTCCAAGCTTTGGAAAGAAAATGATGCATATCACTTCCACTCACACTCCATGTGAGGACTCATAAAAGCGAGGGTGCTGGGAAATGTAGTTCCTGGCTTGACAACTACTTTCCAAGCAAAAATTCTCTGCCATAGAAGGCAAGGCACAGGTGTTGGTAGACATCCAGCAGACTGTAACACAATCAAAATTAACTGTGGTGAGCAATATTAGACCAAAATTATTTTTTATAGTGGTCCTTTAAATTATGACAATCTGATTTTCAGGTGAAAATAAGCACTGACAATGAGAATGGCTTCCATATATATGACACGATCTTTTCTACTGTAACTTTGTAATAAATTATTGCTCTACAGAATAATTAGTTTCACTTGTCAATGCATGATTGTTTTCTTCATAACTTTTATGCAGCAGAAACACTTAGGGTCACAGTCAAACTGGTAAATAAATGACAGACAGATAATTGATCCATTTTTCTAGCTAATTTTATCTATTCTGAGGGTGGCTGGTTGTATGAATCTAAAGGCAGAATCAAACTCCAGATACATTTTGTAAAAAACAAAAGCATTTAAAATAGGTGTCAAGGAGACCTTAAAGGTAGAAATATTCAATGTTTGTCCAAGTCTATTGATGTTGGTTTTCCTGGTCAAGTAATATATTGTCATTGTTGTAATTTTAGCGTATTTCACAATATCACATGAAGAACGTCATGGATTAACTTTTGGCCATTTTTTGCGTGAATGAAGTCTTGATGTTGTTACTCCACATATTTCTTCTTTAAGGAATAGCTCTTCCCCATCCCACAAAGGATATGTCTTCTTACTATGTCAATTCTTATGGCCTTAGTGGAATTTTAAAATTCTGGGGAAACTGAAAATTGTGTTTGGAACAAGTACATCCATTTTAAAACTCTAAAACACAAATAAGGAGAACACATTTCCTCTTTTTCCTCCTTTAATGTCCCCTATGTTCCTTCTGTTTTGAATGTTTTAAATCCATTATTTAATTCTACTTTGTGTTCTCATAAATTTTATGATAATATTCTGTCTTTAGATGCGCAACCGCTTATCTTACTGTTGTGTCAACCTATTGATTGCAAGAATCCAATGGGGAAATGCATTACTTGTATATGAGAAATGGAAAGCAATTTTGATTTTTTTAAACAGAATTTTAAGTCTCCCTTATTTATATGCGAGTCTTCCTATCCATCTCTAACGATAGAGGAATTCTTTTTGGCCAACAGAGGTACTTTGTTATTCTAGTGAAGGACATGCTTACGTTGTGATTATTGAACTTGTGTCAAACAAATAAAATGAAAAATATATGCAATTGAGATTCTGAAGCAGTTGGGGATTTGTTAGCAGGCTATCCTTTGAGTATGGCTGAATTTAAGTACCTAAGGTTTATACATAAAGAGGGATAACAACAAAATAATGTAAAAATATTTCATTCTTAGTGAAATCTGTATGTGGAGAAATAAAAAAACAACAACATGAAGGTTATATGAATGCTTTTGATGCCCTTGACATTTTGCCAAATACCAAGAGTATCAAGAACATTAGAACAAATGCTGTCCTTGTTTTCGAAGTTTTAACAATATGATTGAAGCAGTAGTGTTAACTCTGAAGTGGGGACTAAAGACAAATCTTTTTTCTTTTTTTTTAAGAAAGATTAGCCCTGAGCTAACATCTCCTGCCAATCCTCCTCTTTTTGCTGAGGAAGACTGGCCTTGAGCTAACATCCGTGCCCATCTTCTTCTACTTTATATGTGAGATGCCTACCACAGCATGGCTTGCCAAGCAGTGCCATGTCCACACCCGGGATCCAAACTGGCGAAAACTGGGCCCCTGAAGTGGAAGGTGCACACTTAACCATTGCACCATTGGGCCAGCCCCAAGACAAATCTTTTTTCAAACAAACTCTCCACTAACAGGATTTACCAGATAAGGTCATAACTTTAGTCAAAGTTTCCCTCCCATCTTATGTCACCAAACATTGCCTTAGGCCTCTACAAAATATATGCCCTTGAATTCAAGCAGCATTTTTTCGTCGAAGATGCTAAATGAAATATATTGGCAAGGTATATGAAACATCAGTTTCACTGTGTGCTCTGCAAAGAGACAGCAGGCTTTCCCCAAATTACAGATCATTTAAAATACACATAGAATATCAACCCAGGTTTTCTCTCCATGTGAGGACAGTTGGTCTTCTAGAGTCCTGCACAGTATGAGCTAAAGAGGTGTTGAAAGTATGGGGACATTTTTTGTTTTTATGTTTGTCCTCTAAATAAGGAAGGTTTTTTTAGCCTTTGTTTTTCAAATGAGAGAATTAAAGCCTGGGAGATTTTGGTAAGTTGTGAAAGGACACTGAGCTAGTAGGCAGTAGGTCCTTAGATATGACTCTATCCAAAGCCCAGGTCCGATTTGCCTCTTTGAGGTGAAGCTCTCTGTTTTCCTACCCAAAAGATTAGGCAGGGAGCCTTGGAACTGATCAATGCTCTCTTTTCTAACCATGGTGCCAACTAAAAATGAATTTCTTTTAAGAAGCTCGTTGGAAAAATGCAGATCACTTACTCTGAATTTATATTTTGGATGTTGGGGCTTCAAGTGTGAATGACTTGCATCTTTAGTCATAGAATCTTAGAGATTAGCCTTCATCCGGTAACTTCTATCCAGTATAAAAGCACCCTCTACGACTTCATTGATTATTTTTCTCTTTTAAACACTTTTAGAAATATTGTCTACACTAAGCAGCCCTTTCTAGTCTCATTTTAGAAAATAATTCTTTTACCTTGAGCAAGTTCTACTTTCTTATAAATTTCCATGTTTTTTTAAGGTAAATCAATGAAGTGAGTAACTTAAAGAACAAAACTTTTGGGTCAGATGGCCATGGATGCCCCTCCTAGCTTGCAAAACAACTTACACAAAATTACATTTAATACTTCGAGAACAAGTTGTCCAGATGGCCCTCCTTCAAGGAATGCAGACTGAAGGGGACTGATCATCTTTCCCACATGGCACCCAAAGCCATTCTAAGGGTCATATTCTTCCAGTCAACCAGAAGTTGAGAAGATCATGGTCATAAAAGAGCATGTGTGGGGCATTTTTATCGGCCATGTCTGGAAGTAAAAGTAAATTCTAGATATTTGAGCCTCGCTGAATGCTGATTTATGTCTCATACGATTCCTGAGAAGAGTAGGCTCTATTTGGATTCCCTTTGTCTGTGTCACAGTACCAAAGTTGTCTCAAAGCCAGTAATTTAAGGCAGTTATAAGACAACTTATTTGTTTCCCTTCTCTCAAGGATCACAGGCCTGCACTGCCTGGAAACAGTTACTCCTCATTTTGTGCAGTAAAAGTTCATTGGCTAAAACTTAGTCATGCGGCTACATCTAATAACAGAAGAGGCTGGGAAATAGAATCTAGATGTGTAAACAGAAAAGAAGGCAGGAACATGGAGTTTGGTAGTCAGCTCACCATATCTGCCATAAAGAAATATTATTGCCTTTTCTTTTTTTAAAGCATATTTAGTTACAAAATTCACACAAAAATATAATCTCCTTATGAATAATCAAAACATTGCAGATAAATGTTAAACTTCTCTTTGATCACTACCACAATTTCTTCCAGTCATCCCCCAGATGTAACTGCAGTAAGGAGTTTGTCAATTCTTGCAGACTCCATTCTCTTTAATCTGAGAGACACAATCATTCTGGAAATCTAGGTCAAAGGACGTATGGAGTACTTGTCTAATAATCACAATTATGTAGTGCTTACTACATGCATCCTCTCTTCTAAGAGTGTGGCACATTTTAACTCATTTAATCATAACAACCAATCTGTGAGGTAGGTACCATTATCACCATCCTTATTTTACTGAGGAACAAACTGAGGCACAGGAAGCTTAATAAACTGTTCAAGCTTATAAAATTAATACCTTGTAGATCTGATACTGAGTGGCATGTACTGTTTTCCTCCAGAGTCTGTGTGCTTTACCAGTACACCTCACTGCCTCTGACAGAAATGATGGAGACTGAATTCCAGACACAAGCGAGTAATAAGGGTTAGAATTATCCTCCCACTGTCAACAAATAGAAAACTGCACAAAATGAGGAGTTACTTTTCCAGGCAGTGCAGGTCTGTGATCCTTGAGAGAAGGGAAACAAATAAGTTGTCTTATAACTGCCTTAAATTACTGGCTTTGAGACAACTTTGGTACTGTGACACAGGCAAAGGGAATCCAAATAGAGCCTACTCTTCTCAGGAATCGTATGAGACATAGATCAGAGTTCAGAGAGGCTCAAACATCTAGAATTTGTGGGGCAGAGTACCAAGGAGAGGAAGCTACCAATAGCAAGAGTTCCAGGAATCTGCATAGAAAGTTCTGTTGAGTCTTTGAGTACCAATCTATGCATGTGTAGAGTACAACTTCAAAAGATGTTTCCAAGGAAAGAACAATTATGAGGGCCCACTGAATAGAAAATCGTCAAGAGCTCTCATAGGAACAAGAATCATTACTGTTTCCACCAGCTAGAATGGAGAGGCATTGTTGGATAATGTGGAGTTTTCAGCACAGATCCCCAAGAGGACCTGCCTTATTGGGGCTAAACAAGCTGAAAAGAAAACTGGAGATGTGTCCTTTAAATACATTTAAAAAATTAATTCAAAGATAAAACAAAGTAACATGTTGAATATAAACCCAATGATATCAGATCTCACTTTAAATCTGAATATAATAAATACTGAAATTAAAAGAAAAAAACAACCAACCAAAATACAAACCTCTAAGAGATAAAAACAGATCTTAAGCCACTTCGTTGCCTGTTGAAGCAAAGCCTAAAACTCTTTAAAAGAATAAACAAAATCTAGCACTCAGTAGCATAAAATTTACAAGATCAAATATGCAATCCAAAAGTTCCTAGACTTGCAAAGAAGTAGGAACACATGACCCATAATTGTAAGAAAACATTCAGTCTATAGAAACAGACACAGAAATGACAGAGACAATGTAATGTATAATTAAGAATATTAAAACTGATGCTCTAAATATACTCAATATGCTCAAAGACTTATGGGAAAAAACAAACAGAAGAAGAATTAAAAATATAAAAAAGAAACAAATAGAATTTTTGAGTTAAAAAGCACCATCTGAAATAAAAACTTGACTGGATGAAATCAACAGCTAATTGAATACTGCAGAAGAAGAGATTCTTATGCTTGAAGACATAGAAATAGAAACCATCCAAAATTAACATGACAAAGAAAAATAATAACTAAAAGTAAATTAACAGAGCCTTAGTGCCCTCTGGGAAAATATAAAGCAATCTAATATAAATATAATTTGAGTTCTGGGAGGAAAAGTTGTGGGAAAAATTACTTGAAGAAATAATACACAAATGGTATCCAAATTTGATGAAAACTATAAAACTACTGATTCAAAAGCTTGATTCATTACAAGCAGGATAAACAAAAATAAGACAATACCAAGGCATGTCAAAATCAATTTGCTAAATACAAATGATGATGAAAAATCTTAAAATCAGCCAGAGAAAAGGACATATTGCTACACATAGAGGAGTAAATATAAACATATGAGATTTCCCATCAGGATCTATGCAACCTAGGAAACAGGAAGATGGATCTTTAAGCTACTGAAAAAAAAACTTCAAAAATCTGTCAATTTAGATATATATAGTGAACATATCTTCCAAAAAATTAAAGATAAATAAAGACATTTTCAGAGAAATAAAAGTTAAGAGAATTCATTATTAGCACATCTTCACTACAAAAAATGTTAAAGCAAGTTCTTCAGTCATACAGAACATGAGACCGGACAGAAATCTGGATCTACACAAAGAAATGTAGAGCCCCCAAAATAATTAAAATAAAGATGAATATAAAAGGCATTCTTTGGTATCACCTCACTCCGGTCAGAATGGCTATAATTAACAAGACAGGAAACAACAAATGTTGGAGAGGATGTGGAGAGATGGGAACCCTTGTACACTGCTGGTGGGAGTGCAAACTGGTGCAGCCACTATGGAAAGCAGTATGAAGTATCCTCGGAAAATTAAGGATAGATCTACCATATGATCCAGGTATTCCACTGCTGGGTATTTATCCAAAGAACTTGAAAACGCAAAGGCATAAAGATACATGCACCTCTATGTTCATTGCAGCCTTATACACAATAGCCAAGGCTTGGAAGCAACCTAGGTGCCCATCAAGGGATGAATGCATAAAGAAGATGTGGTATTTGTACACAATGGAATACTACTCAGCCATAAAAAATGATGAAATCCGGCCATTTGTGACAACATGGACGGACCTTGAGGTATTATGCTGAGTGAAATAAGTCAGAGGGAGAAAGTCAAATACCGTATGATCTCACTCATAAGTAGAAAATAAAAGCAATGACAAACAAACACATAGCAATGGAGAATGGATTAGTGGTTGCCATGCGGGGGGGTGGGGAGGGCAAAAGGGGTGATTAGGCTCACATGTAAGGGATTGGACTATAATTAGTTTTTGGGTGGTGAATATGATGTAATCTATACAGAATTTGATATGTATTATGAACGTACACCCGAAAGGTATATAATGTTATAATCCAAGGTTACTGCAATTAAAAAAAAATAAATACAATTAAAAAATAAAAAAACTATTATCAGTAATAAGGCACAAATAGCTATGGATATGATGTATATTATTTATATATATGCTAAGTTAAATTCGTCGCTTCCTTTTAGGACTTGCATTTTTCCCCCCTTCTTTTGCAATTATTTCATTTTACCTCGATGGCTACCATAGTAGATCTGAGAGAAGGACAGTGAAAGCAGAGCAGTCCGCTAGAAATTGCTCCTGTCCCAGAATTCCTACTTATCAAGTCTGGACCTCCCTCTCATCAGCTGGGAGACGGGGCTGGTGAGGACTGGGCTGTGGACCGCGGGACTGGGAATCACGCTCTTAAACAGCTTTATTGAGGTATAATCGACAAATAAAAATTGTATATATTTAAGGTGTAGAAAAATAAATAAAAAAATAAAAGGCATTCTTTATTATTTTTATATCCTCATTAAGATTGTAGATTGTCAAAAGTAAAAATAGTAGTCATGCATTTTGAGGTTATAATGTACATAAAAGTAAAATTTATAATGAAAACAACATAAAATGCAAATTAAAACCCTATTATTATACTATTTCACATGCACTCAAATAGCTAAAGTTAAAAATACTGACTTAAGAATACACCAAAGATGATGGAATGTACGAGATTACCTGTACAGGATTAGGTGGCTACATTATATAAGATTTTTTAATGCCCGAAGACCAGTCTAAGCCGTTCTTGGACTCCTGACTTACAGAAATTGTGAGAAAATAAATGCGTGTTGTTTCAAGCTGCTAAATTTGTTGTCATCTTGTTATACAGTGATAGATAACTAATATAAACTTGGGACCAAGAAGCAAGTCACAGATCATGTCCTCACTCAACTGGAGTGCTCATCCACTGCCAGTGAGAATGTAAAATGGTACAGCCACTTTGGGAAACATTCTACTCTTAGTCATTTTCTAAAGAGAAATGAAAAAGTATATCCACACAAGGTCTTGTACACAACCAATTGTCCACTAACAGTTGAAAGATGGATAAACACACTGTGGCACATCTTGTGGAATACCACCCAGCAATAAAATGGAATGGACTACCAATACCTGTAATAAAAGCATTATACCACGCAAAAGAAGCCGTTACAAAATGTATGATTCCATTTATATAAAGCTCTTGGGAAAAAATTAATCTTTTTGTACTAGAAAACAGTTCAGTGGTTGCCTAGAGCCTGGAGTGGAGCTTGTAGTCTAGAAAGGAACAGAAGGAAACATTTTGAGGTGATAAAATATTATATTATCTTGACAATGTGGCGGTTAAACCATTGTGACCATTTTTCAAAATCTGTCAAAGTGTACTTTAAAAATGGGTGTATTTCATATGTGTAAATTATACGTAAACAAATTTAATATTAAAAGGAAGGAAAAACTGGGGAAAGAGTCAGAAGGCTTCTATGATAGTTTTTGTGTTGTTACTTTTAGAATTTGTTGTTGCTGTTAGTGCCATTGAGATGGTTCAGTCCAGCTCCCGGTGACCCTCTGTGCAGCAGAATGGAACCCTGCCCAATCTTTCTGCACCATCCTCTCACCTTCCAGCACTATATTAGCCAATGCTCCACTGCTATTCATAGGGTTTTCATGGCCAATTTTTTCAGAATTCGGTGACCGGGTCCTTCTTCCTAATCTGTCTTAGTCTGGATGCTCCACTGAAACCTGTCCACCATGGGTGACCCTGTTGGCATTTGAAATGCTGGTGGCACAGCTTTCAGCATCACAGCAACACGAAGCCACCACAGTATAACAACTGACAGATGGGTGGTGAGGTTCCCTGACCAAGAAACAAACCTGGGTTGTGGCAGTGAGAGAGCTGAATCTTAACCACTAGACCACCAAGGCTGGCTACTCTTAGAATAAACTTGGGAAATTTCTCAACCACTGAGCCTCAGGGTCCTTGTCAATAGAATGAGCATAATAAGAACGTTCTTGTCCAGTGTATAAGATTAACTAATATGCATGATCTGAGGTAACTTAAATTGTAAATTTTTGTAAAAACATAGTTTTTATTACTTCTTCCCTCCTTTGCCTGGTCCCCAAACCACTCTTACAACTTCTAAAGTGAGTCAAGAAGGTATTCTCCTAGAGAAAAAGCAAATTTGGTTTCTCTACATTTGTTAACATCCTCTGAAACAATTTTACACATACAGACAAAGCTGTGAAATTTGAGATTCATAATGATCAAACATATGTTTGAGAATAAGAAACATGGACTTTAAGGTCAGTTGATTTACTCAGCTTTTAAATTCCAGCCTTTATATGCTGCACTGATTTACAGCAGGTTTAGCAGAAAGAGGAAGCAGCAGCCGGATATTATGAGGAGAGATGCGCATCTCTATAGAAAGGAGCTCGGGTCCTTCACAACCAGTCCTAATTTTTTATTGCTAAAGGTCGGCCTAACATATCATGTAGAAAGGGTTATGGTAGCCTTTTTATAGTTAAAATGGGTCACGTTTGGTCAAAGGCCTCTGGAACTTCTATAAAGTTTCCAGATGTCTTGGCGATAACTTGCAAATAACCATAATTTTTGCTAACCCTAACCTAATTTTGTCAGTCTAGACACTGGGATAAAATAATATTCATAGACTCTTCTAAACCGCTTCCTCTGTTCTGTCAGATGTGTGCGCACTGTCTCTTCTTTGCCAGGTTTTGAGTTTGATGGTTTCCAGGAACTACTCTCTAAGAGTGAGATCATCCCTTAACAGTGACTGCCAGAGGAAGGTGAGAGACATATGGTGGCCTGGCACTTACTCTTTCCAATTCTATATTAGGGGACTATGTAGGAAATGTCTGCATTTCTAAATATATGTCTAGTGAAATGAAGCTAATAAATCTCTTTTATTTCTTTAAATGACCCATTATTAGGATTTTGTCAAAATATCAATAAAACAAAAATAACTATAAAACTCTTAACTCTTTGCATTATCGAATATTACATGAAAATGATTATAGCAAAGAAATTGTGAATATAGAGACAAGAAAAGTAGAATTTATAATATAGGATTTGAAATAATGGATATTTCATAGCATATCCTGAAACCAACAGACAGAACTTAAAGAGCCCAGGGAGTATGTGAGGCTGAGCATCTTTTACCTGTGTTCTTCTTGCACTTTATTCCTTCTCTTGATCTTGCATCCATTGTCTTCTTTTTGTTTTTGTTTTTGCTTTTGTTTTTGAGAAAGATTGGCTATGAGCTAACATCTGTTGCCAATCTTCCTCTTTTTGCTTGGGGGAGATTGTCCTTGAGCTAACATCTGTGCCAATCTTCCTCTATTTTGTATGTGGGACACTGCCACAGCATGGCTTGATGAGCAGTGTGTAGGTTTGTGCCTGGGATCCGAATCCATGCACCCTGGGCCACCAAAGCAGAGTGTGTGAACTTAACCACTACACCACTGGGCTGGCCACATAAGTCTTCTTGATGGAAAAAGTCATGATGGAGGACAATTAGAAGTTCTATTGTAGAGAAAGCAAATGAGAAAAATGTATGGAGAAATTACTCTGAAATTTAGGTATATGAGGTCAGATGTGGGTAGTATGGTATAATAGAAGCAAAAAACCTACAGTAGAAGGGAAAAGATCTGATTTCTAATTTTAAGTGTATACTAACTAGCTTGTTGACATTTGGTTTGGCTTGACGATAGAGATGATACTTAACAGCTTTGAAACCTATATCATAGAGATTTGTAAATGACAAATCTCATGTCTGTAAATCTATCTTGAAGAGATAGGATCTATATCTGTATCAAATTAGGATACATATTTTATATGTATATATAATTAAGATATTTTAGAATATATATTTTATATATGTGTAATTAATATCAGAGAAATCTCAAGGGCTCCTAAAAGTAAATATTAAAAAAAACCTTGTCAAATCTATGCCTTAGTATGACCTCTTTTGGTGAGTGACTTCACCATCCATCTAGTCATCCAAGCCCAAAATAAGGAAATCCTGTCCAATGTGTTACCCACTTTTTAAATCCACTCTAACAGTATTTTGACACAGCTGCCTTGAGAATCTGATAGATCAGCATGCAGAGTTAGGCAACATTGCCTTCCTTGAAGGTTCTTAAGCTAATCTGGAACAATTGGTCTTTTAAATTTTGTAGCATATTAATTGACATAAAAAGCAAAACACAAGCTAAGCCCACTCATGTATTTGGGACTCAGAGCCTAATGAAAAAGAATTCGAACATCATACACTCTGGATTTCAGACCTGTTTGACAGATGGGGAGAGCCTAATGGAAGTTGAGTCGAGGGGAGAAATGAGGATCTCTGAAAGAAGGTTAACACGAATAAGTTAAAACCTTGGTAAGGTGTGTTACAGTGAGAGGCAGACCAGAATGTTGCAAGGAGTCATAGACCCAGATATAATGTGAAAAGTGCTTAACATATTCCTCGCTCAACCAACCTTCTCACTCCTTACAGGAGGCAGAACGTAGACCGAATAGAACCACGGCGTTCAACAATGCTGAAGGAAGTGATGCAAAAGGCGGGAGCTTTAGGTTAATTGAGATGCTATCACCTTCAAGTCTTGAAAGGGAAAGTTACCCCTACCCAAGACTGTAAAATTGATAGGTTACATTTAACTTACATAGTTAGTTACCATTTGCACTCTTGAACCTCTGGATTTGAGGTGAGTATATTTGGGAATACTACTTCCTGTAAGCCAACAGAATCCCACTGGCAAATGAGGACTAGGGCACAGCAATTGCCTTTAAGTATCTCTTGACTACTCACTCTCATTTTTTATCTCTACTGACGTTGCTATAGTTCAAATACTTATCTCAAATGGATTTTTTTCAAAAGATTCCTAACTGATGTAATGTCCTTCAATCTTGTCCACTCCAAATCATTCTCTACTCTGCTACCAGAATTATCTTTATAACTTGAAGTTCTGACCAGGTTACTTTAATGCTTTAATTACTTCAGTGGTACCCCAGGCTTACAAAATAAAATGAAATTCCTTTCCAAGAGCCATAAAAACTTGTCTACCCATGACTCTTGCAATTCTCTCTTGAATTGAATATATATACACAAACATTATATAATATATATGTAAGAGTATATATAAATATACGAATATATGTGTGTGTATACATATACATACCTATATATGTATACATGCATAGTCATTTTACAAATACATTCTGAGTACCCACTATATTTTTCATTACAGGAACTTACATTTCTGTGGCAAGATGAATAATAAACAAACCCTCCCCTAAAAAAATCAAATTAGGGGCCAGCTCGATGGCACAGCAGTTAAGTTTGAGTGCTCTGCTTCTGAGACCTGGGATTTGCCAGTTCCGATCCCGGGCGTGGACCTACACACAGTCTCTCAAGCCATGCTGTGGCAGGTGTCCCACACGTAAAGTAGAGGAAGATGGGCATGAATGTTAGCTCAGGGCTAATCTTCCTCAAAAAAAAAATCAAATTAAAAAGATGAAGATGGTGATATGTTCTGAGGAAAATAAAAGGGTATGGAATGGAGTAACTAAAGTGTGGAGAGGGAACAGGAGTTACTTCAGATAGAACGGTGAGGGGAGCTTCCAGAGGAAGTGATGTCTGAGCTAAGACTTGAAGTAACCCATTTATACAAAGAGCTGGGGTATGAGAAGTCCTAGAAGAGAGAAGGACAAGTGTAAAACCCCTAAAACGGCAAAGGCCAGAGTGACTGGAACAGAGCTGGGAGTGGATGGAGAGGATTGGTTTAAGGTAAAATTTTTAAAAAGCCAGAAGGGCCAGATAGTGTATACTACTAACTTTTCTATTAGCAAAAACAGCAATAACAATAATAACAATGTACGCAATGTACCAAACAGTATTTCAAACAAACATTAACTTATTTAATCCTAACAATATGACAAAGGTACTATTATTAATCACTATTTTGCAAATGAGGACACTGAGCAAAGAGAAAACAAATAGCCTGCTCAACATCATGTAGAAAAATTATAGCTCTTAAGTGGTGAACTCTGTTACTAGCACAAGCAGTCTGGCTTTAGAATCTAACCACCATTCTATGGTATGTGTAGGAATTTGTAAAACTGAATAAGTATTTTGTTTCTAAGTACAATGAGAAGCTAATGCAAAGTATTAAGCAAGGAAGGTATCTTGAAGATAGAGACAAGAGAGTTGTTGACCAGTGAGAAGTAGAGATTATGAAATAAGGCTATCAAGGAAGACTGCTAATTTTGGCTCATTGAATGTGTGGATGGTGATCCCATTAACACCAGATGAGAGGGAAGTAAGTTGGGGAGCATAGGAATAGAGGATTTTTGCTTGGGAAATGTTATGCTTGGCATGCCTATTGGTTATACAAGTGGAGAGTTTGAGAGGACTGTTGAAAATAAATATTCAGTGCTCAGGCTGAGGTTGGGACTGAAGATATAAATTTGGGCATCATCAGTATATGGATAACACGTAAAGCTAAGTAATGAAGTAAATGAATTCATTGCCTTGAGAAAGAACATAGTCGTAATTCTGATTTACTTGTTATATCCCAAACATTCCATGATCTCCCCATGCCTTTGGACCTTTGCAAGCAGTTAGATAATATTTTTCTCTGAAAAAATACATCTAATCTTTCATATCTTATCTCAAGCCCTCCCTCTTCAGCAAAGCTTTTCCTGATTACTTATGAAGAGTTAGGGACTGATGGAAACATTCTAGCCATCCATCTATCCATCCATCCATCCATTCAACAGGCTTATGTTGGGTAAAGTTGACTAACCTATGCTGGAGAGTTTGCTAAGCATTTGGGGATGCCACAGTAAATACTAAGTACCCATCTTTTGGAACTTTGTTGTCTACATATATTGTCTAGAGCTACATTTTTCAAACTTTGAGTTTTAACATAGTGGATCATTAAAACAATTTAATAGGTCTTGATCAGCATGAAGAAAAGAAATAGAAAAAATAAAGTAGAAAATATCAGAGTGCATCAATGTATAACAGTAAGTATTGCTTTGTGAATCATTTTTTCCCCTGACATATATATCTACTATATTGATACATAATGTGTATCTTTTTATTATGGAGAATGTTTTAAAAAGTTTGGAAGACATTGTACTAGACCTTTCACCACCTTGCTTATATGTCTCTCTCCCCACTTAACTCTGTGCAAGAAGGAACTAGATGTTTATACAGACCTTTTTACGTTTGGATCTTCAGATTATAGCTCCTGAGGTGGATCAGATAAGCAATAAAAGTTTGTGGGAAAGATGGTGGGAGGGAGAAAAGTCACAGAAAGTGGGACATTTGAAGCAGGCAGCACAAAAGCATCAGTGAAAGTCGGCTTCCGCAGACATGAGTGGTTAGCCAAGCACGGGGATTCCATGCATTATGATGGGAAGATAAGTACAGAGTAACTCCAGAAATAGATATATCATAGTAACTGACTGTACCACAGAATGAAAGAACCCCTAGGTATCAAATTAAATGGAAGTCTTTTTAATGTCTTGTCCTGTATTGGTTGCTATAAAAGAATGGATTTTTGTCTTATAATACCAATTCCATTTTTGTTTAGAAAAACAAATAAATATTAAATAGTTGTTACTTTCTTGATCTTTAATTAATTGACATCAAATTTTATCTTCTGGGCCAATGTGTACCTTGATTTGTAGATAACTTTTACAGCCTTGGTAATTAACATTCTTGGGATAAAGAAGTCTCCTTTTAAGTGGAATACTTGATCTCAGAAAATGGAAAAGACTGTGGTTACTTTAGGACAAGGACATTCTGTTGCCAGAAAGAATGGTAAAAGCTTTAATCTTTAGTCTTTGTGTTCAATTCTTTCGTTAAGTAGGAATTTCAAGTAACAGGCCATAAATATGCATTTTTAAAATTTAATCTTTTTTTACATAAAATATTTATTTCTTACATCCTTTGAACTGGAACTGTGTTTGTTCATGTATGTTTAAATTTAAAACACCATCTTGACCATAATCTGAAGCTATAGAAAAATATTTGTAGACCACTTTGTTTAGCCTAGTGACTATTGTCTTAATAACTTGTATAACAAAATGTACTCATTACTTTCACAGTATTCATAGAAAAGAAGCAAGAGTAAAAAAAAGGTTTTTTTTTTAAAGATTTTATTTTTCCTTTTCCTCCCAAAGTCCCCCAGTACATAGCTGTATATTTTTAGTTGTGGGTCCTTCTAGTTGTGGCACGTAGGATGCCACCTCAACATGGCTCCACAAGTAGTGCCATGTCGAGTCCAGGGTTGGAACCAGGGAAACCCTGGGCTCCTGAAGCGCAGTGCATGAATTTAACCACTCGGTCACGGGGCCAGCCCCAAAAGGTCTTAAATATATGAGAGGCTTGATAATGTTTTGATTGAAGGAGGGAAGAAAAGGAGGGAGAAAAAGGGGGTGAGAGAGAAAGAAAACTAAAGAAAGAGGAGTTAGAGTGAGAGCAATGAAGGGAAATTTATTTGACATCTACATCTCGTCATAAGATTAGCTTCCCACCTCTTCAAAAACAACAGCAATAAGAATAGCAAAGTTTTACCTAGAATCAGAAATAGAAAAAAAACTTTCAAAAAGCATGGTCGTGCTCCAACAGGGTTCATTCCTAAGAAGTAAATTCCAGCATGTTAAAACTTTTTCTATCTAATTATAGAACAAAATAATTATTCTTTAAAAATTTGACTATAGGCATGGCAAGCACAGCAGCAGTGACAATGTGGCATATTCATGCAATCAGGATGTGGAAGTACTGGGGAAAGAAACTGTAGTCCCATAGATTCTCTTGCAGAAGAGAAATATTTTCTTTTGGCTAAAAATCTGTATGGCTGCGAGGGGGACTAAGTGAACCGCATGCCTGAGATGAAGTGGGGATGGGAGGCTTCAAATATACGAAAACTAAAATGAATGCCCACTTCCCTACTCCTCCCACCCCCCCATTTTCTATATGGTTCTATAATGGATTTGGCACATTGATTGGCACACAGGTAGCACTCAGTAAACGTTAGATATTACATTGAATGGATTGAAGTTGAGGTCTTGGTGCAACACCTTAGAAGGTGGAGAGCGAGACATGAGTGTGGTAGGCAGAATGGTGGTCTCCCAAAGATGTTCACATTCCTAGTCCTAGGGTTAGGATCCTTAGGACCTGGGATATGTTTTCTTTCATGGTAAAGGAGAATTAAGTTTGTATGTGGAGTTACGGTTGCTAGTCAGTTTAATTTAAATTAGAGAGATTGTCCTGGATTAATTGATGGGCCCAATGTAATCACAAGGGTCCCTAAAAGTGTAAAAAGGAGGCAAGAGAGGAGGTCAGAGGGATGCATTGTGAGAAAGACTCAATGCCCCTTTATGCACCTTTGCTCCCTTTACAGATGGAGAATCAGGAGTCCAGGAGTGTGGGCAGCCCCTAGAAGCTGGAAAAGGCACGTGCATGGATTCTCCTTTAGAAACTCTGGAAAGCAACATGGCCCTGGGAGACCTTGATTTTAGCACGTGAGACCTGCGTCAGACTTTTGACCTACGGAACTGTAGGATAACACACTTTGTGTGGATTTAAGCCAGGAAATCTGTGATAAATTGTTACAGCAACAATAGAAAACTAATACAATGAGTAAGTAAGTTTACAGGAATCTGCAAAAGTGATCTTACTAGTGACATTCAGGCAAAGTGTAAACAGATCTCAGAGAGGATTGTGGATATCTCATTTAAAGTTTTACATTCCTAAAGCTATGGCAAAACTTAACAAAATTCAATTCATGTGTGTTCAATCTATTGTAAGGGTTAAAAACCTGTCTTTAAACTAGCTGCCACCTGTCATCCACTCCTCTGTCCCCTCCTCCACTATTTCTGCCCTTACTACCACCACCACAGCTGTATACGCATATGTGAATACACACACATTTACCATACACAAACACAAACACACACACACACATACTTATTTATGGCTTTCCAATTGTATGTCCATCAGGCACTCTTAAAATTTTTTTGCATTTGACTACACTTGTGAGATATCACAACATTAACAAATTCTATTTCTTGAAATCTCTCTTTCACATCCAAAATACCATGCTTACCACTTTTTTCTCTTCCTCTCTCACCACTCCTTATTATTTTTCATCTTCCTTAAAATTTTTATTGTTGCAAATAACAGAGGCTTCCTCACAATAATTCAAGTACTATGGGCAGGGTATGCTTCAAAAATATAGGAAGCAATAAGGGATGTAGAAAATCACGGAAATCCTAGGACAGCAAATGTGGGAACTCCAGGTCTAATGGACACTAAAACTGAAAGATCCAGAACCTTACAAATAGGAGTTTATGGATCTCCTTTATAAGGTTCCTCCATTTACAAGGAGGTACTCTCAACCTCTGATTCTTTTGGTGTATTGTCTAACTTCTCTCATGATCACTTAAAAAAAAACTTTATTTTTAGAGCAGTGTTAGATTCATAGAAAAATTGAGCAGAAGATACAGAGATTTCCCATATATTCCCCACTCCCACACATGCATATCCTCCCCTATTATCAGCAGCCCCAACCAGAGTGGTAAATTTCTTACAATTGATGAACCCATGTTTATGCATTATTATTACCCAGAGACCATAGCTGACATTAGGGTTCACTCTTGGTGTTCTACATTCTATGGGTTTGGACAAATGTATAATGACATGTATGTACCATTATAGCATCATCCAGTGTCTTTGAGAGAGCAGAAATTTTCAATTTTAATGAAGTCTGGTTTATCAATTTTTTCTTTTATGAATTGTACCTTTGCTATTGCATCTAAAATGCCATCTGTAAATCTAAGGTCATCTAGATTATCTCTTATGTTATCTTCTAGGAGTTTTACAGTTTTATGTTTTACATTTAGTTCTGTGATCCATTTTGAGTTAATTTTTGTGAATGGTGTAAGGTCTTTGTCCAGATTCATGTTTTTGTATGTGATTGTCCCATTGCTCTGGCACCATTTGTTAAAAAGACTGTTTTTTGCTACATTAGATTGCATTTGCTCCTTTGTCAAAGATCAGTTGACTATATTTGTGTGGGTCTGTTTCTGGGCTCTCTGTTCTGTCCCATTGATCTAATTGTCTATTCTTGCATTAATACTATACTATCTTGATTACTGTAGCTTTATAGTACATCTTGAAGTCAAGTACTGTCAGTTCTCCAGCTTTGCTTTTCTCTTTCAATATTGTGTAGGCTCTTTTGGGTCTTTTGCCTCTCATTATAAACTTTAGAATCAGTTTATCCACAAAATAACTTGCTGGGATTTTGACTGGGATTGCATTGAGTCTATAGATCAGTTTAGGAAGAAGTGACATCTTGACAACATTGAGTCTTCCTACCCAAGAGCACGGAATGTCTCTCCATTTATTTAGCTCTTCTTTGTTTGTGTTCATAAGAGATTTGTAGTTTTCCTCATATAGATCTTGTACATTGTTAGGTTTATACCTAAATATTCCATTTTTGGGGGTGCTATTGTAACTAATACTGTTTTTAATTTCCATTTCCACTTATTCCTTACTGATACCTAAGAGAGTGATTGACTTTTGTATGTTAACATTGAATCCTGCAATCCTGCTATAATTGCTTATTAATACCAGGAGGTTTTTTTTGTTGACTCTGGTTTTCCACATAGATGGCCATGCCATCTGCAAACAGAAACAGTTTTATTTCTTCCTTCATAATCTATATACCTTTTATTTCCTTTTCTTGTGTGTTAGCTAGGACTGTCAGTATGATGTTGAAAATCAGTGGTGAGAGGAGACATCTTTGCCTTGTTCCTGACCTTAGTGGGAAGTTTCTAGTTTCAAACCATTAAGTATGATGTTAGCTGTACATTTTTGTAGATATCCTTTATCAAGTTTAGGAAGTTACCCTCTATTTCTAGTTTACTGAGAGTTTTGTCATGAATGGGTGTTGGATTCTGTCAAATGGTTTTTCCACATTTATTGATGTGATCATATGATTTTTTTATTAGTCTGTTGATGTGATGGATTACACTAATTTGCTTTCAAATGTTGCTCTAGCCTGCATACCTCAGACAATCCCACTTGGTTGTGGTGTATAATTCTTCTTATACATTGTTGGATTTGATTTGCTAATATTTTTTGAGGAGTTTTCGTCTATGTTCATGAGAGATTTTGGTTTTCTTTCCTTGTGATGTCTTTATCTGGTTTTTCTATTAGGGTAATGCTGTCCTCATAAAATGAGTTAGGAAGTATTCTCTCTGCTTCTATCTTCTGAAAGAAATTATAGAGAATTGGTAAAACTTCTTCCTTAAATGTTTGGCAGAATTTGACAGTGAACTCATTTGAGCCTGGTGCTTTCTGTTTTGGAAAGTTATTCATTATTGATTAAATTTCTGTAATAGATATAGGCCTGTTCAGATTGTCTATTTCTTCTATACGAGTTTTGGCAGATTGTGTCTTTAAAGGAACTGGTCCATCCTCTCTGGGTTATCAAATTTGTGGGCATGGAATTATTCATAGTATTTTTATATTTCTGTTATTGTCTTTTGATGTATACTGATGTCCCCTCTTTATTTCTGATATTAGTAAGTTGTGTCCTCTCTTTTTCCTTAGTTACCCTGGCTAGAGCCTTAATGATTTTATTGACCTTTCTAAGAATTAGCTTTTGATTTTATTGACTTTCTCCATTGATTTCTTATTTTAAATTTCATTCATTTCTGCTCAAGTTTAATTTTTTTCTTCTGCTTACTTTGAATTTAGTTTTCCCTTCTTTTTCTAATTTCCTAAGTGGAAGCTAACATGAATGTTTTTATATCTTTCTTCTTTTCTAATGTATGCAATTCATGCTATAAATTTCCCTCTGCTTTCACTGCATCCCACTAATTTCGATAAGTTGTGTTTTCATTTTCACTCACTTCAAAACATTTTCAAATTTCTCTAGAGATTTCTTCTTTGACTCATGTATTATTTAGAAGTATGTTGTTTAATCTCTAAGTATTTTGGGATTTTCCAGCTATGTTTCCATTATTGATTTCTACTTTAATTCCATTTTGGACTGAGAGTAGAATTATGTGATTTCCATTCTTTTAAGTTTTTTAAGGGATACTTAATGGCCCAGAATATGGTCTATCTTGGTGAATGTTCCATGTGAGCTTAAGAAGAATGTGTACTCTGCTGTTCTCGGATGAAGTACTCTATAGATGTCCATTATGTCTAGTTAACTGAAGGTGTCGTTGAGTTCAGCTACATCCTTACTGATTTTCTGCCTCCTGGATCTGTCCTTTTCCGAGAGAGAGGTGTTGAAGTCTCCAACTGTGACAGTGGATTCATCTATCTTAACTTGCAATTCCATCAGTTTTTGCCTCACATATTTTGATGCTCTGTTGCTAGGCACATGCACTTTAAGGATTGCTATGTCTTTTCTTTTTTTGGTGAAGAAGATTGAGCTAACCTCTGTTGCCAATCTTCCTTCTTCTGCTTGAGGAATATTGTTTCTGAGCTAACATCTGTGCCAGGCTTCCTCTATTTTGTATGTGGGACACCACCACAGTATGGCTTGATGAGCAGTGTATAGGTCCGCATGTGGGATCTGAACTCGCAAACGCAGAATGGGTGAACTTAACCACTACGTCACCAGGCTGGCCCCTGCTATGTCTTTTTTAGAGAATTGACCCATTTATCATTATGTAATGTTACTCTTTATCCCTGATAACTTCCCTTGGTTTGAAGCTGCTCTGTCTGAAATTAATAATAGCTACTCTTGCTTTCTTTTGATTAATGTTATCATGGCATATCTTTCTCTATTTACTGTTAATCTATATATGTCTTTATATTTAAAGTGGGTTTCTTGTAGACAACATATAGTTGGGTCTTGTTTTTGATTCACTCTGATAATCTCTGTCTTTTAATTGATGTGCTTAAAACATTGAGTTCATAGTGATTATTGGTATAGATGGATTAACATCTACGGTATTTATTACTTTTTCTATTTTTTGCCCTTGTTCTTTGTTCCTATTTTTGTCTTCCCTTCTTTTTCTGCTTTTTTATAGTTTTAGTTATATGATTCTATCTCTCTCCTTTCTTAATGTGTCAGTTACAATTCTTTTTTTTTTTTTTGTATGATCTTTTTTTTTTTGGTGAGAAAGATTGGCCCTGAGCTAATGTCTGTTGCCAGTCTTCCTCTTTTTTTTTCTCCAAAGCCCCAGGCCATAGTTGTATATCCTAGTTGTAAGCCATTCCAGTTCTTCTATGTGGGATGCCACTATAACATGGCTTGATAAGAGCTGCATAGTTCTGTTCCCAGGATCCAAATCAGTGAACCCCGGACTGCCAAAGCGGAGCACAGGAACTTAATCCACTCGGCCATGGGGCTGGCCCCTCTTTTTCTTTTCTTCCTTTTTTAATGGTTGCCTTAGAGTTTGCAGTATATATTTACAACTAATCCAAGTCTACATTTTAATAACTTTGTACTACTTCACAGGTTGTGTGAGTATAGTATAATAAAATAATGCTAATTTATCCTTCCCATCCCTTGTATCTTTGCTGTCATTTGTTTCACTTACGCATAAGCATACATATGTACATAAGCATACATATATATCAAATATATTGTTATTATTTTGAACAAACTCTACTCTGTTAGATCAATTAGGAATAAAAAATTAAAAGCCTTTTTTTCTACCTTCACTTATTTCTTATCAGATGCTCTTCCTTTCTTTATGTAGGTCAATTCTGACCTATATCATTTTCCTTCTTTCTAAAGAACTTCTTTCAACACTCCTTGCAAAGCAGGTCTACTGGCAAAAATCTCTTTCAATTTTTGCTTGTCTTTCTTTCCCCTTCATTTTTAAAGGATAGTTAAACTGGATACAGAATTCTGGGTTGCTGGGTTTTTCTCTCAATACTTCAAATATTTCCCTCCAGTCTCTTCTTGCTTGCTTGGTTTTTGAGGAAAAGTTGAATGGAATTCTTTTCTTTGCTTCTCTATAAGTAAGGTGGTTTTTTCTCTTTGGCTTCTTTCAGGATTTTTCTTTATCTTTGATTTGCTGTAGTTTGAAATTACATATTTTTTGTCATTTATCTTGCTTGATGTTCTCTGAGCTTCCTGGATCTGTGGTTTGGTGTCTGACTTTTTTGAAGAAGAAGGTTAGCCCTGAGCTAACATCTGCTGCCAATCCTCCTCTTTTTCCTGAGGAAGATGGGCCCTGAGCTAACATCAGTGCCCATCATCTTCTACTTTATATGTGGGATGCCTGCCACAGCATTGCTTGACAAGTGGTGCGTAGGTGCACATCTGGGATCCAAACTGGCAAACCCCAGGCTACCAAAGCAGAATGTGAGAATTTAACCTCTGTGCCGCCAGGCTGGCCCCTGGTTTCTAACTTTTTTTGAGGGAGATTCTCAGTCTCTCTTGTTTCAAATATTTCTTTTTTTTTTTTTTCTCTCTTTTAGTCCTCTAGACTTTCTGTTATACATACACTAAACCTTTTGCAGTTGTCCCACAATTCTTGGACACTCTGATTTTTTTTCAGTCTTTTTTCTCTTTGCTTTTCAGTTTTAGCAGTTTCTATTGAGATATCCTCAAACTCAGAGAGTCTTTCCTCAGCTGTCCAGTGTCATAATGAGCCTTCAAAGGCATTCTTCATTCCTGTTACTGTATTTTTGCTCTTCTGCATTTTTTTTTGGGGTTCTTTCTTAGGATTTCCACCTCTCTTCTTACATTGACCATCTGTTCTCACATGCTGTCTGCTTTATTCATCTCAATCATTGTCATTTTAAATTCCTAGTATGATAATTCTAACGTCCCAGTCATAGCTGAGTCTCATTCTGATGCTTGCTCTGTTTCCTTAAACTGTGTTTTTTGCCTTTTAGTGTGTATTATAATTTTTCCTCGATTGCCGGACTTGATGTCCTAGGTAAAAGGAACTGCTGTTCTGTGGTGGTAATGCAGGGGAGGAGAAGTGTTCTGTAGTCATATGACTAAGTTTCAGTCTTCTAGTGAGCCTGTACCTCTGGGCTGTGAACTTCACACATGCTTCTTAGTATTCCTCCTACCCCCACCTTAGCTGGGCCGGTATATCTAGAGTGGGCTGGAGTTTGGTATTTCCCTTCCCCCAGGGCAGTTAGGCTCCGATAAAGCCCCAGCAGGTGAGGATCTGGTTAATTAGTTTCTACTGTGCGCTGATCTTTTAAGAGGAATCGAGTGCTCTGGCATATTTCAAAATGCTTTCTTTTTCTTCTCCTGCTTTTGGAAGTCCAAAGGGGTTTTTCTCTGTGAGAACCTAGTTAAGCTTCTGGAGATAAAATTGACAAAAGTATAGGAGACCCCAATGACTGGGTCCCCCTGTAGTTTTATCTCTCAAGACTTGTCCATGTTGAGTCTCCAGCGTTTCACCACTTATAGTTCAGGTGTCCTTGTCTCTGCACTGGTTCCCACAGAAGTTTGTATTTGCAAGTCTCTGCTCTGGTAAGTTGTGATTCTCTGTATCATCCTATTGATATCTCCAATTTTGGAGGCAGCAATTTGCCCTGTGACCTCACTTTGACAAACCTAGGAAGAGTTGTTGAGTTTTCAGTTTGTTCAGCTTTTCACTTGTTCTTAGAATGGAGTAGTGACTTCCAGCTTCTAACATGCCAGATGGGAAACTGGAAGTCCTCACGACCACTTTTTCTACTCTACTTTCTTTATTGCCTAGCTTCCGATGACTTTCAAGTTTGACATGCTCTAGTTATAAGCTCAGTCATGACCTCTTATTCATTTCAGAGCTATTTATTTACCACCCACCTTATGCCATGCATTAGGAACTAGGGTAAAATGATTATTGAGATAGAAAACATCTCAAGCCTCTCAGAACTTATTGTTTTGAAAGGATAATTCCAAAAAACTAAGGACACATATTTAATGCTTAATGAAGATGCCTTTTTTTTTTTTTTGAGGAAGATTAGCCCTGAGCTAACATCCACCACTAATCCTTCTCTTTTTGCTGAGGAGATTGGCCCTGAGCTAACATCTGTGCCCATCTTCCTCTACTTTACATGTGGGATGCTTGCTGCCACAGCATGGCTTGATAAGTGGTGCATAGGTCCATGCCCAGGATCTGAACCTGTGAACTCTGGGCTGCCAAAACTAAGCGTGCAAACTTAACTGCTACACCACCTGGCTGGCCCATAATGATGATGCTTTTTGAGCAGGAGGGTTGATGATGGTGACATTTACTGAGCTGATATGGGGAAGATTTTCAGAGCAAGATGTTTGAGGGTAAAAATGGTTTGATTCTTGACACGCTAATTTTGAAATGCCTATTTGACGTGCAAGGGGGAAATCAAATAGGCATTTGGAAACATAGATACCAGCTGCTTGATAGGCTCCATATTTCTCAATTCAAATTTCCAAGCAAGAGCTTTTTTCTTAAATCTTCTTAACAGTCCCATTATCAGCCCATGTTCCAGCCACCTTTGGGTCAGTTCCGCACCATGACTAACATTATCCACAGTTTTTTATTTCATTCTACAGGACGTAATATTTTCTTTAGAGACAGACATATCTAGGTTCAAATATTGCTGCCTTCAGGAATTTAAATGTATTTTAGATCTCTAAGCTCAGTTTACTCACCTTCAAAAATGTCTACTAATACCTACTTTACAAAGATTTCACGAGAATTAAATGTGGTAAGTATATGGAACTGCCTAACCCAAATAATAGAATTTTGTTCACATTAAAGGACTAATTTAATCACACACATTATCATTTTAATATTTTTAATTTTTACCTCTATAATGAGAATGTCTTGTTGTAGCTGTAAGATTTTTGGGATTTGATTAACTAGGATATATATTAATTCAGGAGAGCTAAATGGTTCTGGAATCCTAATAGAACTGTATATCTAACACAGAAGAAAAAGTTCACTAACATGATTTTCAAGTTATTTATATATGCTAGATACAGTCTTTGGTCAAGCCACTGCTCTGTTGGAAAACCTAATAGACTATTATTATTAGTAGTAATAGTATTGGCTGATCTTTCCTTTTTTCCTTTTCTCTGCTCTAAGTTACATTTCAGTTTCATTTTATAAATTTAATTTTCTCCCTTTGGACATATTTAGCTCCCACTATGGAACATTAACTTTAAACAGGGCAATAAATAGACTAAAAAAGGTTGGTATTCATCAATTCCAGAAGTTACATGCTAACTAGACTCTATGTGCTATAAAAGCTTTCCTGTAGTTTTTACTTTCTAGTCCTGAGGTTTGGGTCTTGGTTTCCATGAATTTCCAAGTCCAATGCTTTAGTTTACCCCATTGATTAATGGGATCCCACTATGCTTCCAGTCAAATGCCTTTTGCATAAATTAGCCAGACTGACTACAGAGTGTCATAACTGATACAAAATGTTATTGTAAATATCTTAAAAGTGTAAAACCCTTTGAGACCTGAGACTCGACAGAATGCATATAAAGTTCCTTGGTGCTAAAAGTTGAGCAGAAATTTCTTATTTGAGGGGTGCTAGGATTCAAGGTGTTGAGAGACAAAAATCTATACAGGAAAGATAAGGAAACAAAAGAGGGAAGTTCAGAGAGTCATCAAATTAAACTGAGCCACAGATAGATGTCAAAGCCAGGAGAATGGTGGTAGGAATTTGGGTCCAAGAAGAGTCAGGGCCAACAATATAGGCATGGAGGGGAGGAAGAGTTGAAATGGGAATCCAGGAATGTAGATTAGAAGTTTTGGCACCTAAGGTCTATAAACTGAATGGGAATGGGTCCAGGATAGCTTTGCCTATCTAAAAGTGTTTGGGAAAACAGTGTCTGTTGAGAAGTGGAAACTAGATCTTTCTTTCACTTAGCTTTATTGGTAGATAGACTCTCTTCCCCTACGCCTTTACCCGGGAGGTTCTTTGCGCGAGGACAGGTTGGGTTTACTTCTCTTTCTTGTGACAAACCTTTCTTCTCCCTGCCTCAAGGTATATATTTTGCGTTTTCCTGCACATTTGACTTCATTTTAACTGGTGTTATAATGCTTTTTCATGCCATAACCCCAGTTTTCGATGTAACTTTCTGTTACACCTATATTATTTCAATCTCTAGCTATAAATGTTTTTGACCACAAAACCATTTTCTTTTTTAATACTAGAAAATATCCTTTACTACTTTTGTAAGGTACATTTGGGTGTAATAAAGTGTCATGTCATAGTGCTGGTTTCAAAGAAAATTTCAATTAAATTTAAGGAACTCCTATTTGGGTTGCCCCCCCGAAGGGATGTTTTATTTATTTATAAGACTGAGGTGCTGGTGGACCCTCTCCATGCAGGTGGTATAAAAACATGCAGTAACGTTTAAGGTTGTTTTTCTCCGGGGAAATTTAAAAATAAAGATGGGTCTTTCTGAGGACTTCTGGACAGGTTGATATTAATAAGATATTTTATGATATTTTGCATTATACGACATAGGAGTTTTAACAAATGACACCAGGAATCATTTCTTATACTTTGCAAGGGGATTTTTTTTTCAAGTTCTTCCTTGTACTCACTGGCAAAAATAAAACACAATGTTACTTATAATGCATTTCCAGATACTTTAAGTCTATCTGTGATTTAACTACAAATGCATACATTTGGCATAAAATCTCTTCCTTTGAATGTAACAGAATCTAGCAAAATGCAGCATTTAATGTAATTATGTATATGGATTCTCAAATAAGAATTATATAAATAAAAACTGATGCAGGAATCTTTAAAAAATCCATGTAACCTTCTACAATTCCATGAAGAGTTTTCTGAAGCCTGCATGACACCTTTTTTTTTTGGTAATACACAAGTAAATTTAAGCTATTTGGAGCCTATGGAGATGATATCGGAAGACATCTGCAGAGTGTCAGCAGTTTTGAAAGAGGTAGGATATGAATTGTATTTAGAAAGAAAAGCTTGATAGAGATCTTTTGCACTGCTGTATAGAATTGTTTCAGAGAAATATTATCTTTTGTTTGCTGTTAGGCTTTGTCAGACCTGAATCGAAAAAGCATATTGATTTGTTGTCAGTAAGTTGCATATGCTGGATGGATCTGTTTATCCCACTATTGTATGAAGCTTATTTCGTTCCACTAGCTTAGGGCAGATAGTAGTACAAAAGAAGCTCAGATTTGCCTCCACCCCACCCCTACCAAGTAATTCCTTCATCCATTCTGAATTTGATTCATAAATAAAGGACAGAAGAAATCATCTCATAAATCTGGGTACTGGCTTTCACATTTGTGATGTGATATATCCTGAAAATTATTTTCTTTCTTTACTTCTACTATTAATGCAAGACAGAGAATATTGTTTAGTCTGTCTTAGGAGATGAGATATTAGTCACATTTAATTTATTAGCTGCTAATTTTACTTTCTTTACTCTATCCTTGATTACCTAAAGAGCCCAGAATGGAAGCTGACTTATGGAATCTCTGCAGTACGGGTTGAACATCTGCAACCCATGCAATATTTGAAATTCATCAAGGAAATTGCTTACTTAACGAAGATAATGCTTTATATTTATCCCATTAGGTTAAGTTGAATATTTATGCCTTTATGTTATAAGATGCACACTGTGTTTTGTCATATGGGAAACAAGAAGAGCCAGTGGGCAAAGAGAAATATTTTCTTGAGTTTTGAGCTCAGATGGAAATACAGGGAAATCACAGTGCTTACTACAGAGGGAAAGAAGTGTTCCAGTGGAGAAAGAGAATGAACAGGAAGAAATTTAGTGTTGTAACCCTGGGTTTAAGGAAGTATGCACCTACCAGGAGAGCAGCAACAATGTCCACTGCCTCCCATCCTCCCACTCCCTCTCTCCCTACCTCTCTCCCCTCCCTACCTCCTCCCCCTCCAACTACTACTGCTTCTTCAGAGAAAGAGAGAGATGGGGAGAGAAAGAGGGAAGATTTCTTTGAGTATTTTACTGGGTGATTAACCGTATGTGCACAGATATGTTTATTCAATTCAAGAGTTGCATGTATGTATAAATAGCAAGAAAATTTGCCTGGAATTGTATGACTCTCCCTTACTTCACTCATTGTGAGCTTCTCTAAGGATCTGGGTTCTTCATTTAGACCCAGATGTCTATAATTCTCCTTTGTAAAGATGTAACCAACTGTGACTGATTCTCCTCGTTGACAATCTGAAATTCTTCATGTTGTATACATTTCTTTTTTTTTTTTAAAGATTTTTTAAAAATTTCTTCCTTTTTCTCCCCAAAGCCCCTCGGTACATAGTTGTGTATTTTTAGTTGTGGGTACTTCTAGTTGTGGCATGTGGGATGCCGCCTCAGCATGGCTTGATGAGCAGTGCCATGTCTGTGCCAGGATTTGAACCAACGAAACTCTGAGCCGCTGCAGTGGAGCGCACGAACTTAACCACTCAGCCACGGGGCTGGCCCTGCATACATTTCTAAAATTTTTTTCTCATCAAAATTTTCCTATGATTTCCTTTACACATGTTATGAATTCTGATAGGTAATACACTCAAATAAAATCTTGAACTATAGTGTTGATGTTTGAGAGTCTTTGAACTCCAAATGTCCATTTTAAAAATGATGGCACCATTATCCCAGTTCTTCTGAGCTACACCCCCATGGAACATCTTTTATTCCACCTACACGCTTACCCTCCTTGCAAAAAGTAAGCATTAAAGAAATTTTTGTCAAATAGTATTAAATTTATTTTTTCTTTTTGATTTTCAAAACTTCTTTCAGATTTACTCCTTATTAACAGAGTGCCTATCTATGCACTAGGCACTGTTCTAGGCACTGGAATATAGAGGTAAACAAAATTTTCACTCTTTAAGCTTATGTGTGTTTGTGTTGGGGGTCAGACAAAACTATGTCAACAAATAACGAATAAGATAGTTTTCAATACTGGTAAGTGTCAAGAAAGAAACCTGGGCAATTTCCAGACCGCGACTGAGTCGGAGGGAGGCTAATTCAATGGCATATTCAATGAAGGTTTGTTTGAGGAGCTGTTATATAAGCTAAGACCTGACTCATGCAAAGGAGCTGAGTATGTGAAAATCTGTGGGAGAAGCGTTCATCTAAAATGAAGGGTGAATGCAGGAACCTTATAGAAGGAATAAGTCCTTTGTGTCTGAGGAATATAAAGGAGGCCAGTGCGGATGGCACATAGGAAAGAGAGGGCAGAGGGGCAAGCAGTGGGTCATAGGGCCTGTACAGGTAAGATCATATTTGATCTTGTGGGCCCTACCTGATTTCATTTAAGGAGTTTTCCCCGATTCTAGGTGAGCTGGATTCCTTTGTTTGGTTTAAGTCAAGGAGTGACAGGATCGAACTTAATACCAGTACTTGGGCTCCTCTGTGAAGAATGGATACCAATAAGAAAGCTTTATTCAGTGAGTCCCCAGTTGCAAGCAGGAACTTGCTTTGGCTGGTTTAAACAGAAAGTCGTTTTTGCTCAGCATGTTGGTTAGCCTGGAGAGTCACCAGGTAGGTTCGAGACACAGACAGAAACACAGCTAGAATTCCATCACCTATCTGGTTGATAGAGCCACAGTTTCGGCTTCACTCAGCGCCGAACACCTGGAGGCCCCTCAGTTTCCAGACTCTGCGTGTTCACTGCTCCCCAAAGGATGTTCTGCTCGCTCCACTTTTATGGGTCCCTGGCTTCAGACTCAAGGTGCTAGGCAGTTGTCTCTGGTTTGCTGAGGTTCTGCAAGAAGAAAAATTTGGAAATATGTGTCTTGGGATTTCAGCTTCTACAGCAGGAAGCAAAATTTGCATGGCACACTCTTTAAATATGAGAAAGGGTTCATATACTGGATAGCTAATAAGGTGACAAATATTTGCCACAGAGGCTAGTGCAGTGATCCAGGTGAATGACCGTTTCATCTTGGACTAGCACGGTAGCAGTAAAGAGAGAAGTCTTGACATTCTAAACTATTTGGAGATAGAGTCCGCAGGCATTTCTTTTGGCATGGATGTAGGGGATGGGGAGAGAAAGGAAGAATCAAGTGTAATTCCTAGGTTTGGGCGTTGAGAACCCAGGTAGTAACATTAACTGAAAATGGGAAGCCAGGGCTGAAGTACACACATATTTGGTCAGAAAATCAAGGTACTCTTGATTATTTTATGTTTGAGACAGCCATTAGCTATTTAAATGGTGATGCCAAGTTTAATTAATTCTAAAGCTTAGGGGCAAAGTCAAGGGCAGAGATATAAACGTAGTCTCATAGGCTGTATTTAGTCCATTTTTCCAATAAGGCATTATGTTTATTGCACCACTCTAGACTTTTAAAAATTTACTTTAATAGCACCAATTATCTTTTTACTTAATGACTTAAAATAACTCTGCAAAACAGCATGCAATATGAAGTGAGACCTCATCTGCTGAGCTTTCATGGTACCCTATAGTATGACAGAGGTTGGCATATTCATACTCGTCCTTATTTTCCCTTGCTTCCCAGCACGCAGATAACCACTCTTCAGATTAAGCCAGCTATCTTACTGGTTATCCCATAAGCATTGTGAATCTCTGATTCCTACTTTTTTTGTTGTTGTTATTCTCCCAACTTGGAAACATAATAGCAGAATGTTTATCAGAATTTAGGAGTATGACGGACCAGAAGTGACTCCTGGGCTACCCCAGTTATTGCCTCCACGATCTAAGGATTCATTAAACTTCTCCAGTTCTCATCTGTAAAATGAAGACCTATTCCATCGGGATAATAAGATATTACCTATTCCATGGGGATGTGGTAAGAAATAAATGAGAGAATGTTGATGTACTTGTTAGTCCTTTCCTTCCCTTTCCAAATGCAAAAAATTTATCCTTCAAGAAAAAGTCCCTCCTTCAAGTCCGAGCTTGTGAAGCTCCTTGCAGGATTCTTCAGCCTAGTCAAGGCTGTAATTAAACCAACAGCAACACCTACAAAGACGTGTTGCAAAAAGGGTATCGTGAAGATCCAAGCACAAAACACAAAGGACAGTCAGCCCGCTGAGCCTGAGGCTGGAGGCTGAGTCCAAGTGTTTTCCTTTGTGGCTTCGTAGACTGTGATGTCATGAAGGCTCATCCCTGCCTCTCTGTGCATCTAGGCCACCTTTCTAACTTCCCTATGCCCACCCAATTTCTTTGCTCATGAAGGACTTTTCTGCTCCCCTAACTTGCAATTGCATATGCCTCTGGCTTGTTTTGATTTATCCCCACCATAGCTCCATAAGAGTTAACAGGTCACAGGAATTGTGACCATTAATTTATATTTCTATGACCTTCATTTAAATTTTCTAGGGAAAAAATGTTTGGCCTAACCTCCATGCTTCTCCTTGGGGCAGATATTCAGCTGTAGCCTGGGTGTAAAATGAAGCAGTACAGTGTTAGGCCTATAACTTTCTCGAAGCTGTAGGCAGGACAATTTAAGCTCAAAGGGTTTTTGGGTACAGCGAGCAAAGTAATTTGTACTCAGGGGTAATTTGTTGATAAGGAGGAGAAGGCCACTCAAACTAACTGAGGGAATAGGGATTTAGTGGAAAGGATACAAAGGAACCATAAAAGTGCAGGGCATAAAATGTCCTGGGTCACGCAGGAATTGGAAAATTGTTAGGCAAATTGCATCTCTCTGTCTCAACCTGATTTTGCACATCTTTATTTTTCTCCCTGCAGACTGGTTTTATTTACTTATTGAATAATATTAATTGCTCATTCAACATAGGCAAATAATTCAGCCGGGAACCATTCTAGGTTTTCTCTACTTATTCATGGGTTCAAATCTCCCTCATTTTGTCTTACCGTGGTTCTCTCTCTATTGATTTAGTAATCATAACACTGCAGTTTCCAGGGCTCAGTCATTGCATCTCTTTGCTTTCTCTACACTCATTCTCTTCCCGATCTCATCCAGTCTCAAAGCTATAAATTCTCTATATATTCTAACAACTCCAAATTTATGTTTCCTTTGAACTCCAGACTCATATATCCAGCAGTCCACTTTATATCTCAACTTGAATTTCTAATTGGTAGCTCAAACTTAACATGTCTAAAATATTACTCCTGATTTCACCCCCCCTTTCCAAACCTGTTCTGATCACAGTCTATCTCATGTCAGTTGACAGCAACTTCATTTTTCCAGTTGCTCAGGCCAAAGCCCCCAGTACTATCTCTGTCTACTTTCTTTGTCTCTGACCTCATATGAAGTCAGCAAGTTGTATCGGCTCTACCTGTAAAATAGATCCAGGAGTCCACTACTCTCATCACCTCCATCGCTAGCAGGTCCCTGTCATTTCTCACCTGAATCATTGCAATAGACTTCTAGTTTCCCTCCTTCACCTCTGGATCCTTCCATAGTCTATTCTCGATAGATTTCCTAGGGAGATCTTTGTAACAAATAATTCAGACTGTTGACTCTTCTGCTCAAAACTCTCCTTTGGCATCCCTTTCATGCAGAATAGAAGCCAATGCTCTTACAATGCTCTATAAGGCTCACAAGATCTATCCCTTTCACCTTTACTTCCTTTTGTTTTTTTCTTGTTTTTCCTTTAGAAAAAGCAAAAGTTTATTTTTAAAATTTTTTTGGATGTAATATTGGTTTATAACATTATGTAAATTTCAGATGTACATCATTATATTTCAGCTTCTGTATAGAATACATCATGCTCACCACCAAAAGTCTAGTTGCCATCCATGACCATACACATGTGCCCCTTTACTCCTTGCGCCCTCTCCCAACCCCCTTTCCCTCTGGGAGCCACCAATCTGTTGTCTGTATCTATGTGTTTGTTTGTTGTTCTTGTTTTATCTTTCACACATAAGTGAAATCATATGGTCTTTGGCTTTCTCTATCTGACTTATTTCCCTTAGCATAATGTCCTCAAGGTCTTCTGGCTTTATATCTTACCATTCCCCCTGGTTCTTCTTGTTCTTCTCTTGCTTCACTGACCTCTTTGCTGTTCTTTAACAAGCTAGACAAGACTGTGCTTCAGGGCATTTACATTTACTTTCCTCCTGCCTGAAAATTCCTTTCCCAAGATGTTTACATTCTTCTCTCCTTCAAGCTTTCACTTAAATATTGCCCTTTCTGTGAGGCCTTCCCTTCCCACCTTATTAACATTGTACCCTCTCCACCCTGAGCTCTCTGTCTCTGCCCCCTACTTTATTTCACTCCAAAATACTTATCAGGGTTTGACACACTATCTGTCTTGTTTATTGATTGATTGATTCTCTTTGCCACCAGTAGAAGGTAAACTACACAAATGCAGATTTTGGAGTGATCCGTTCACTGCTGTGTCCTCACTATCTAGAAAGATGCCTGGCATTTGGTAGTGATAATGAACCTCTAAATCTCAAGTTCTTGTGTATGATGTGCAATAAGGCAATCACTGAGACACTGGTGCTTGGAGATGGAGAAAGTTTTATTCGAATTGGCCAAAGCGAGAAGGCAGGAGGATAGGTTCTCTCACATCACTGTTAACAAAAGAGGAAAGCAGGGTTTTTTAATAGAGCTAAGGGTCTTGGATGGAGGAGTTTCAGAGAAACAAAAAGGAAGTCCATGTTTCTTTCACTCCCAATAAGCCCTTGGGCAACCAGACTTCTGGACATCAAAGGCAGCTGGGGGCTGGTTATCTGCTGGTCATAACTTCCTTAAAGGCATTCTTTTTCTTCTGCAAAATAAGCTCATAAATCCTTGTGACCCTTGAGTCAGCCCTCAGGTTAAACAAGAAAACAGGATATTAACAAGATTAACTTCTTTTCATCTTTGTTGGTAGTGGGAACAAGGTCGAAGCGTAATCATGTTCTTATTGAATATTTACAGTAACCCTCAGGTACCCTGCTTCAGTAGGCACTCAACAATATATTGAATTAATGAGTGCATTTATGAATGAATGGGGAAATGGCAATTTCTCATATTTTTGTTTGGTTGCTATCTGGGGTATTCATGGAGGAGAGATAATCTTTCTTGTATGTCTGAAATACATGAGAGATTTTATATTTTCTGATTGTTTTGTATAGTCTACACTATATAGTGTATGATATTATCTCCATTTTATTAATGAGGAGACTGAAATTCAGAGAGTAAAAGCAACATGCCCAAAGTAGAGTTGTAATGTGAACCCAATCTCTCTCTGTAATCTGTGCTCCTTCTATTAATACATGCTGCTAGAATTATGATTTCTATATTCATCCTTGTACATAACATTTCTGTTTCTCAAGTGATAATTAGCACTTCCCTTCTCTTTTCCTTGCAAAAATAGCCTTAGAAAAAATACCTATAGATTTTACTTCCTTTTTTGGTAAACAATTAGAAGAAAAATATTCTCATACAAGATAGCAGATTTTTAGGTAGAGATTCTCCTATCTGTTACTATTGCATTCCTTCTTTGACAGTCCTGGTAGCGCTTTACGCTTTTACCCAGACGTTTCTCATCACTCCCTGCCCATTTCATTTCTCCACAGCCTGCCTTTCTTCCCATCTGATCCATTTCCTGCTTAAAATATGTCTATTTTTGGGTTATGTCATGAAAAATTATTTTTCTCCAATGTTTCTGAGAATATTAATTGTAGGTTTTCTGAAAATTTCATCTGCCTCCCACCCCACGTTGTCTCTCTTTCCTCTGAGATCGTTAGTGTTTTTTTCTGTTTGGTTTCTATCTTTAATGTTACAAAGTTTTCTCTGTTCTTCATTGGTTGTACATTCATATCAAAGAGTGAATGAAAGTTTTAAAAGCATAAGCTGGGCTTAACATTAAGGCATATCAAAGGGAAACCCACTTCCAACTGTGAATATCTTTAAGTCTTTTATCTTGGTCTCTCCATTTTCTTCATTTAGGCTCTTGCCTGGTTGTGGCTTCTGCAAGCTAGTGTGTGGAGGAGGCTGGAAATCTCGTCAATCAGTTTGTAGACTTCCCTTAATTCCTGGTTTTCAGTATAGCACAGCAGCTCTCCTTGAACTTGCCTCTGTGTCTGTAGGATTAATTCCTTCATGTACAGAAAGGGCAGTGGTCTTAACCAGCCCTCCTTAACCACTTTCAGCTTACCCCTACCCCCAACAGCCTACTAGTCCCACCCCTTTCAAAAGTACATGACCCCAATTTCTGAGTCTTTCTGAGATTCTGTGGCTCAAACCAGATTCATTCTTACAGTATTCTTCCCAGGCAGACACACAAAGCAGAACTTTCTATATTCTTCGAAGTCATTTACAACTCAGAGTGATAGAGCAAATAGAGTTTAGGTGTCCAAATTCTGGAGATAAACTTCCTTGGTTCAAACTCTGACTCTGCCACTTATTAAGTGTAACGTCTTGGGTAAATCCTTCAACCTTTCAGGGCCTTGCTCACCTGTAATTTGTGAATAATAATTGTACCTTTTCCATAGGGCTATTACAACAATGAAAGCATTTATAAAAGTGCCTGGCATATAATAGATGCTTGATAAGTGTTTGGATTTATTATACACTTTCAATCTTTCCAAAATCTGGTTATCTTTCAGCTGCTGTTGCCCGCCCCTCCCATTCTTTCATCTTTATGGATTTAAGTAGCTGCCCCTGTTCCTTTATTATCCACTTAATAATGTTTTTGGAGGAAGTTGATATAAATGCACATGTTTAATACTTTATAATTAATTCTATCTCAATAATGGAACTCTATTATCTATTTCCCTCTTATGTATCAGTATGGTAACTGAATATGTATTTTGGTAATCTGCCTGGTACTTCCATGCCTCTAGGAGATGGCTTGCTTTCCAGTCCCCTTTTCAGGGGCCAGAGTCCTATTACTGAACCCCAGCCGGAATACTGGTGGACAAGCATCTCTGATTGCAGCCACCTGCTTGCTTAGATTGTCCAAGTCCCCTGTGTCTAGAGTCACCTTCATCATGTCCAATCTAAGGGGACACTTCTACTTTTACATGTTGGAATTTTCAATGCCTGTGGTTTGTCCTCAGATCTACAAATCTCTATGTTTTTCTTGTAGGATAGGGCCAAATTCCTTGTTTTTGCACCTTTAGGATTCATCCCATTTTCTAACGGGACCGTGCCTAGGTGTGTACCAAAATATGCCACAACTTCCTTTTTGATCTTTCCTTTCTTTCTATTTCCAAATTCTATGAAATTTGAAATAGCACTTTTAGTAATACGTTTTTAAAATATGACTTAATAGCAGTAGGAAGACAGATGTATTTATGTTATATCCACTAGAAATAAGTTCGGGCTAAACACACAGGAAAGAATCAGCAATGCATTATTGTGTAGGGAGATGTGATTATCTTTCTCATTACTATAATAAGGGGCATTTTTATTTTTTATTGTATAGTAACAAAACATTCCAATTTCACCCTAGTTGCACATTAGGCTTCATATTCAAAAATGAGAAACAGTGGTAGGTTTTATTCATAGTTTACTATAGTGAAAATGATTTTGTGAAAATGTCATTTTCAAAATCACTCTCCTCCACCACTACTGTCATTACTATCAAATTAAGAAATATACAAGTATTTATTTAGAAGTCTCTGTTAACTTAAAAGTTTTAAGATTGTTCTATATTTACTATTCCCGAGACTTAGCCATTTGCAGTTCCCTCCCATGGGTGAGACTTAGCCATTTTCAAGTGGACAAAAATAACCTCAAATTTACAAAACGCATTGAAAATATTTAGTAATGTAAGCTACTGAGTGCTAGAGAGAGGCAGAAATTAGGGTGTATACTAATTTTCACAAGTCAGAAGTATTATAAACAATGGAGGCTACTAGATCTGGAATAGGAACAGCCATTTGCTAAATTGGTATATACTAATTAATACAACTGCATTTTTTTTTTTGTTCACTCTTGCTTACAAGTGTGTATACACTTGTGCCAATTTATTCTGTCTGTGAGGGGCCTGGAATGTTATTCACTGCAGAGACCAGCAGGCTTTCCTTTGTAGAGCTTGAATAAAGCAGAAACCAACTTCTGGGAACACATCTCATGGAAGGGAGGAGGGAATAAATGAAAGACAGAAGGAACGAAGGAAGCGAGGGAGGGAAACTTACCAGAACTAGTTCTCATTCCGATGTCCATCCCTGACCTCAAGCATGAATTCACTGTTGAGTACAGACAGTCAATTTGTTAATGTCATGTGTACTCACGTCGACTACAGTGTTAAAAAGATTGCCATCTAAACATGGGAATCATACAGGAAGTCAAATAGGCCAAGTATTAGCTTCCAATTTGAGTTTCTACTCATTATCGGCTTTGTAAATGCTCAACCAAAATTACAGGGAAGGGTTTGTAGAGACTTAGTATTTTCTAATAATTTAAAAGTAAAAATAAATGTATTAAAATGAAGGTAGGGATCTATCATGTTTTAATTTTGTTATCTGACTGATATCAGAGAGACATATATGATCTTTTTATCATGTCTAACTCAGTTATCTTCGTGAATTCACATACTATACTCCATCCTACTGTAGCAACTCAACAGCACTATAGTTTCATTGGTATAGTAATCATTTTCTGAGAAAATTAAGAGCTCAAAACCAGAAAATACAAATATTCTTATATTATTCTCCTATATGTTTTTGTTTGCTCGTTCAGGAACTTGTCTCTTTCAGCTCTAGAGAAAAACATAACTTCTTTAATAAATAATTATTTGCAAAGCATTTGATAGGAAACCATTTTGAGTTAGCGAACCTTGTAAATTTATGAGTTTATGGATGTTTTCTATTCTGTTAATAAACTTCGTCTTATTGAAAAATGGCACTCTTCAAAATTTTTAAAAAAATCTTACATCAAAATAGTAGATCAGTCTCTCCCTTTCACACATGCCAGGCTCAAGTGTTCTATAGCTTCAAGGTAAAGATGTCCCTCTCTGAGCCTAGCAGGTCTGCGCAGCCGGCTACAGATTATACCAGAGTGAGTTAGTTCCGGCATTTTGTCAAAATGACTACGGCTTCCCTGCAAATTTGTAAAGTGCGGTCGATAGAAGGAGACACCTTTAATTTGTTTTTACTTCTAAGACTCAGAAGAGACAAGGCAAAGAGCCATAAATGTTTTTCCTATTTTCAAGATTGATTTGAATGCCATAAAATATGTAGAGTGCAGAGTTGTTTAGAGCATGGTGACCTTGGAGGCAAGTGAGGCTGACTTCCATCCCTAGGTGAGTTTTACAGTTCCACTCATAGAAGCTGTGCACCCGAATGTATTCCTAACTCTAGTTCAGGTTGAAAATTCGTGGCCCACAGGTCAGATCTAACTTTCAGATGTGTCTCTTTGGGGCTACATTTTTAAATGTTTATTGTTGCTAAGGTGCAACAGAAAAATCTCGATTTCTAATTTTTCTTAAAAAATCAGGTCTGTCCGAGCTCACATGCATTTGCCCCACATGGGACCAGTTGACCAGAGCAGAAGAGTTGCTGCTGGCTTTGGATGGCTGTCCGTACCACCCCCCTCCTTTCTCAGCCCATGCTTCTTGTTTCTGTTAACCTACCTGAGCACATAGCCATTTAAGTTTGTAAACCTTGCTTTAGATTTGGGGCAGCTGCTAACCTGTGTAGCACCCATTTATGATTTAGAAAAGGTGATCCCTACTGCCCCATCAGGATGTAAAGTGGATTTCAGTCTACTCTCACTCCTTCAGCCGAGTGGTCTTGTGTAGTAGACAAGCCAAACAAGCTTATCCAGAAGATACAGCCAGGGTCAACCTTATCTAGAAAAGTGGGGGCTCTTCATCAATTTGGAGGTCTAGTGAGCATAGCTGAGTCAGCACAAGCCAATCATCATTGCTTAGGAGAAAAGACAAAAAAACCCCAAAACCCCAAGCAGGAAGTCTACTGCTTTGTTTTACAGGGACAGTAAGATTACTGAACCATAAAAGGCACATTTAATTCACAGAGTATAAGTAAAGCTTTCATAAAGATTTTCCTCAATGGTAACTTTTTTAAAAAGTTCAAATCCATTTCCTTATTTTATAAATGTGATTTTTTTTACAAATGACTAACCTCAGGAGTGCTGTGGAGTGACTCACGATGATGGATCATGCTTCATTTTTAAAACAAGCACTCTGTGGACACATTTGAAAACCAAATTCATAAAGAAAGTTTATTTTGTCGTGTGTGGGCATTTATAAATATCGCAGCTAGGAAAGGAGAAAAAGGGAATTAGCTTTTCCAGTTGTTAGGCATTGCTCGGAAGGCCCTCCACGGGCAGTGGCATCGCGATGACGCTCTGCTATACCTTCACAGCTCTGCCGCAACAGCTGCTTGAATAAAGAGGTTTGAGACAGGCTTGAGGCAGAATGCTTTGCTTACTGATGGTTCCACGCAAAAGCCTGATATTGATCTGGCATCTGAAAGGGCATCTGTAAATGCTCAAGAGGATGTTCTGTGAAGGATAAATTGGTAGAGTTATTTCGAAAGAAAAGAATGAAGTTCAGTTTTCTGTAGTGACTAATCCATAAATGCTTTTACAGGGAAAAGCTTAGTATTCAGGTGCCTATAGAGGCACTGGGCAAAGTTCCTCATGTACCGGGGCCGGGGATCTAGGCCAGCTATTTACAAGATCCTTTAGCTTGTCAGCTGCACAGCGTGAGAAATATTTGCAAGCCAAGGTAATTCCTGCAGCAAACATTCAAGACTGCTGAGAAGGAGCAGCCTGTGTTTTGTTGAGTGTGTATTATTCTGAGTGACCCCGGATCAGGTTTGCCTAAGATCATATGCAAGGAGAAGGGAGAAAATTTAGGCAGAAAAAATCCATCAGATTGATGGTGGTTCTTTACTGAACCCAGGGTCAGACAATCAGATAGATGAATGTTGTTCAAATTTTTCTGGTTGGTTGTTTTTGCTAGTTTTATTAGCCTAGACTACTCAGAAGTAAACCCAACAAATTGGCAGTCAAGCTACTCGGTCGGCCTCCCAGTGAACCATTCCAGTGGCTCACTGAGCCTCTAAGATGGAGGATGAAGCCTGGGGAAGGTGTCCTGAGTAGTTTTCCATTTTAACACACCTCCCACACTCCCAGTTCAATATTTCATCGATTGGGGTTGACAAGCAAAGTTGTCTGAAAAATGCAGCCTGATAGTCACATATTATTTGTCAAGGTAATAACTCCCTTAGGGTTTTTCAAAAAGAATCCTTCCAATCTGACATCTAAAAACACTGCAAGTTTCAGCCTGTCTACTACCCCCTGTTGCACAGACCAGTATCCAAATGCTATACCATATGCTAACATCCCACAAACACAAGACAGAATAGAGATGCATCTGACACCATTTGAGCTCTCTCTCTTCAAACAGTCCTGGATGTCTCAGGCCAGAAAAAAGAGAATTAATTTTCTGTTAAATCAAGCATTCTTATTGACCCAGCTTGACTCACATTGCACAAACATATCAGTAGCGATGGAACTTTCTGCAGTAGTCAGAAGATATTTAACTACCCAGAGAAAAATCACTACTTGTTGTTTGTCCATCACTTAAAATATTTCCTGGGTTTGGCTAACTATGTTTGGATGCTATCTTATAGTTAGAAACATATATTTTAAAAACATACCTATTCCCCAGGTGAGAATAATAGTTATCCCTGGAAAAGTAAATGATTACAACATTCTTTGAAAGGACAAACCTATGAATTAAATTCATTTCTGGGTTCCCACATGTACCCTTAGTGTAGCTCATCTTTGATACAGCTCATCATTTTTCTCTGTGTCCACATCGTATATAAATGAAAATTCTGAAGTTCAACATCAAAAGATAGATATCTCAGAGTCTCCACCTACCCCTCTCCATTTGCTTGATTCATGGATTTATAACACCATCCTAGCTTGGATTTTTCAAATCCATTTTTGCGTCTTGTACATCAAAGTCTTCATTCTCCAATATGTTCTCTAACTTTTCCTGCATGATTTTTCCATACTCCTTTCTTTTATATATCACTTAGTTCAAGCTCCTGTTAACTCATGATTGGATTACTAAACTCTTTTAAATGTGTTTCTCACTTTCTGGGTTTTTATCTTTGATAGTCTATTTTTACCATAGCCTAAGATGTACAACCATTGTAGTGATTCAAGGTATCCTAGTGCTTTGCTATTGGATACTTGTCATTGATCAGATCAAATATAAGTACCTATCCTCAGATTTCAAGTCATTTTAGCCTACTGTTTTACTTTTTTGGGCGGGGGGAGATTAGCTCTGAGCTAACATCTGCTGCCAATCCTTCTCTTTTTGCTGAGGAAGACTGGCCCTGAGCTAACATCCGTGCCCATCTTCCTCTACTTTATATGTGGGATGCCTGCCACAGCATGGCTTTCCAAGCAGTGCCATGTCTGCACCCAGGATCTGAACCGGTGAACGCCGGGCTGCTGCAGCAGAACGTGCGAACTTAACTGCTGTGCCACCCGGCGGACCCCACTGTTTTACTTTTTAACTACATTTGTTTGCTTTTGGATTGGTTGTCATGACTTCCCCTCCAGGTAAGCTAACACTTCATTCCATTCATGTGCAGCTCCTGCTGAAACTATGCTTAAGTTTTCTTCTATGCCACAGAAAGTCTAGAAACTATAATTGTTTTTCCACTTTTCTGTCTCTCATTTCCCTTCCCTGTCTTTCCCCTGGCTCTCTCAATGAATATTTAATGGTGGTGCTTTACACAGAGAACATTAAGAACAAGCTTGCAATGGGTGGATAAAGACAGGGAACAAGAAATTTATAAACCAAAATACTTTTAGGCTATGTCCTGTCACAAATAGCATATGATTTTGCACTCTGTTCCCCCCACACCATCTGCCACAGTTAGAGTCTCAGTTTGCTACTCTAAGGTTTCATTCTTTTGTAGTTTCTCTTAAGAATCAGTGGTCAAAACAGTTCTCAATTCAAAATCATGCTATTCCTACAGTGAATGATATATTTTAAGGAAACGGTACCACATCCATAATAATTTTTAGTTTAAAGGTGATTAAAAGAAGATCATGTTTTGGAGGAGAAGTTGAAAGATTATTTCATGTAATTTCCCTGGGTCATGAACAGAGAGAATCCAACTGCTGCTTGCATGGAAGTAGCTTCCAGCCAAGGTGTGCATGTGTGTTTGGGGACAGGGTTAGAATTTAGTTGCTATTCAGAGAGGTTATCCAGCCACAAATGTAAGGAATGTGCCACTGGAGCATTTGCAAAGGATGCATGAAAACCTCAGGAGGAAACGTCCACCTGAAGGGGGCTGGCGAGGACACCAAAGAAGAGGCTTGTGCTGGGTTTAAAGGACGAGTGGAGACTCAGTCAGAAGCGATGGTGGGCATTTCCAGGAAGGGAAGATGTGTCCCAAAGCAAAGTGGCAGGAACAAGTGAAGGATGCCTAGGGAACTGCAAGTTGCAGGATGAAAGGACCAATGAGTTTAAGGAGGAAAGTCACTTAATCAGATTAGAGTTTTAGAAAAATCAATCTAGCAGCAAAGTAGAATGGATGAGTGAGTCTTCAAATACACGTCTGAAGAATATTGGTATAGTCGCAGCAGCTCGAATCGCGTAACAGTGATTTAATTACCAGGAAAATTGGTAGTTTCTCAACTATAAGACTTTCTCTCATATTTTCTTTTCATTTAAAAAAAGTCTCTCTTTTATTTGCCTACAAATACCACAGATAACAAAAACAAATAAAACAGGTAGTATTGATTTGACAAAAACAAATAACTATATTAACTGAAGCATCCATTCATGCTTAGTTTTAACTTTGGTTTTTGCAACCATACTGTGTGGTTGTGGGTTTTTTTTAAGTTTAATTGACATATAACATTATATTGGTTTCGGGTATACAACATAATGATTCAATATTTGCATATATTGCAAAATGATCTGTGGTTGATCTTTTATATTTTATGATATAAAATATTATATTTTCTATTATTAAAAATTACTCATTTTACATGCTGAAATAAATCTCTAAATGTGTCATGATATCCACAGAATAAAAATAACATTCAAAGTCCCTCTGCCCAATTCCACTGCTGCTTTGTCTCACAGCCTCTTGGCTTTCCTGCTTTCAGCTCTGGTCACAGCAGGCAGTTCCATGAGGGGTTCAAGTCACTTCACACTGACGGTGTCTCAGCCCAGGGTTCACATGTCTTTAGTTTTCTGTCGTGTCGAGGAAATAACAACCCTGAGGACAATTTCAAGAAGAGGAGTGTATCAATCGAATTGCCTTCCCACTGATTCTGAGGTGGTTCATTTTTAGAGCATTCTGTAGGCTCCCCATTAGGTCCCAGACAGATGAGCTCCCATTTCATCAGTGACCCCCTTGATAATGACACAACGTTGGTCTTATCCTTCTTCCTGTACTCCTGATCTCTGGGGATTTCCTCCCATATAAACAATCTGAACACAAATTTTTTCTCAGGCTCCACTTGTGAGGTTAAACCTTCTCCCTTAATGATGATCTCTCCTCTTCAATGTGTTTGAGGACCACTGGGGGACAGAAATAGTTCTAGAGGGGCAAGAAGAGCTTTTTGGAGGCTATTGTCATCATCAGGGCAAATACGATCAAGATATTGGTCCTAACTAATGTAATAGTGGCTGGGATAGAGCACATGCACTGGTTATTGTAAGAAAAATAATGTCTTCTACGTATATAGTGCTTTGTCATACTCAAAAATTGTAAACATTTTAGTGTTATGTTTTGTTTTTATAAATCTTTTTCTTCTATGATTCCATTTGCATAAAGTCTAAAACAGATCAAACTAACTTCTGGTGTTGGTAGTCTGGTTAATGATGACCTTTAGAAAGCAGGAGGTGACATAATGATTGGGGGGGGACATAGGTCAAATCTCACTTTAATATCACTATATTTATGTAGTATGCAGGGCAGGGATTATTTTCATACTGTAAATGAAGAGATTGAGTTACACAAAGTATAAATGATTTTTTAAGATCAGATAGCAAGGGAGGGACAAACTTGACTAAGACTTTGCTCCAGATTCTAATAAAGAAATATATATTTTTCTAAGAACCTACTGAAACTAAGCTACTTTCTAATTGCTTTGCTGAACTATATGCATCACAGACTTTGAAAGAGGTCACTGAATAATACCAACTTCCCCATTCAAGCTCTGAACCAAATGAGATAGGATAGAGAATTGACAGATTTAGACCAAAATATTTCCTTTATTTATGATAAAGCCAAAATTCATGAATGGGGGCTTGTTTAACTTCGGAACTAGAAAAATCTACCCACTTAGGCCGAGATGTACCCCAGCTAGTCACTATGGAAGGGAAAGAGGAAGGGGCTGAGCATCACGTGCCAAGATTCTCCTTCAAAACTCATTAAAAAAGACACTGCCTCCAGAGAAGAAAGAGCAAAAGAGCAGAGTGACACCAGCGGTCTTATGCTAAATGGGAGAACACGAGGAACAGGGAATAAAGTGTTCCCCTAAATAATGTAAACACTCACGAACTCATTCATCAACAGCGCGTACAGAGTGACCACCGTGTTTAAGGTACAGGGGGATATGGTGATAAGCAAGACAGAATGTTCCCCGCCTCCTGCTGCTGCTTAGAATCTGAAAAAGTAAAGTGTCTCCAGTATACAGTCAAAAATTGCTAGTTTTTGATAAATTAAAGCAGACATTGGTAAAGTGAGAATCATCTAATATGAATGTATTAAAAGCTTCAGAGTGAGTTGCATGAAGATGCATATGTACTGCTTTTTATTGTATTATGCTGTTATAAGAGGTAATTTACTATCTGACTCAAATATCAAATAATCTAATATGTGAGTGGTCCTCTCTTTTGCCTACAGAGAAATATTTACCACCCACTTCAAACCTCTGCAGCCATGCTTTTCACTTCATAGTGGAACAGACATCTCTCTGACTATAGCCTGGATCTCATTCTCTCCCAGTGGTAGAAGCATTGTTTATCAACCCACCCCTCTTTCCCTTTTGATAAAGAGACACATTTAAACTTTTCCCATCTTAAATAAACAAGCCAAACACACACACATACCCATACACACATATACACACACAAAGTTATTGACCCCACGTGCCTCTTTCTTGTTCCCTTTGCAGGAAGCTTCTAACAAGAGAGGTTAGTTTAAAAGCACACATTTCTACTTCATCAATTCTGGCTTGTTTCACTATCCAACAGGTACACAATTTACATCCTAATCTTACCATTGCTTCTTTTGTTTATTGTCCCTTACCATTGCTTCACAGTCACACTGAGTAATGACTGGCTTCCCCCAAATTCCATGCTGGATCATACCTCTGTACCTTTGTATATGCAGTTCCCTCTCCATGAAAAGTCCTCATCCTCTTCTCCACCGTGAGGAGTCCTTACCTTTTAAAAAAAGACAGCCTAAGCTTCATCAACAGGCTTACTTTCCTTTTTCAGCTGAGTGTCTGGCTCATATTTTGTACCCCTTTAAACCTCTCTGGATATCTCTGTGATTTCTATTCTTTCAGATTTGTTAACATGTGTTTTATGTTCCAGAGTGTGATCTATCTTGGTGAATGCTCCATGTGAGCTTGAGAAGAATGTGTATTTTGCTGTGATTGGATGAAGTAGTCTATACATGTCCACTTTATCCAGTTGCTTGATGGTGTTGTTGAGTTCAGCTATGTCCTTACTGATTTACTGTCTGCTGGATCTGTTCCTTTCTGAGAGAGGGATGTTGAAGTCTCCAGTGTGACAGTGGATTCATCTATTTCTCCTTGCAGTTCTATCAGTTTTTCCTCATGTATTTTGATGCTCTGTTGTGCGGCTCATGCATGTTAAGGATTTTTATGTCTTCTTGGAGGATCGACCTTATGGTTGTGCAATGCACCTCTTTATCCCTGATAATTTTGCTTGCTTTGAAGACTCCTCTTCAAAATTAATGTAATTTAATATAGCTACTCTTGCTTTCTTCTGATTAATGTTAGCATGATATATATTTCTCCATCCATTTACTTTTAGTCTATATGTGTCTTTATATTTAAAATGGGTTTCTTGTAGACAACATATAATTGGGTCTTGCTTTTTGATTCACTCTGATAATCTGTCTTTTAATTCATGCATTTAGACCATTGACATTAAAAAGTGATTCTTAATATACTTAGAGTAATATCTACCACGTTTGTTACTGTTTTCTATTTGTTACTCTTTTTCTTTGTTCCTATTTTTGTCTTCCACTCTTTTTCTGCTTTTTGTGGTTTTAATTCAGCATTTTATATGATTCCATTTTCTCTCCCCTCTTAGCTTTATCAGTTATAGTTTCTTTTTAGTGGTTGTCTTAGAGTTTGCAATAGACATTTATAACTAATCCAAGACCACTTTCAAATAACATTGTATCAAGTGTTATGACAAATAATGCTATAATAAGTGTGAGTACCTTATAATAACAAAATAATGCTGATTTCAGCCTCATCCCTTGTGTCATTGTTGTCATTCATTTTCACTTATACCTAAGCATACATATACACATAAGCGTATGTAATTGAATATATTATTGCTATTATTATTTTGAACAAACTGTTACATGTTATTAAGATTAAAAAAATTGAACTTATTTTACCTTCACTTACTCTTTCTCAGATGCTCTTTCTTTCTTTATGTAGATGTGAGTTTCTGACCTATATTATTTTCCTTCCCTCTAGGGAACTTCTTTTAACGTTGTTTGCAAGGCAGGGCTACTGGCAACAAACTCCTTCAATTTTTGTTTGAGAAAGTCTTTATTTCCTCGTCACTTCTAAAGGATAATTACATTGGATACAGAATTCTAGGTTGCTCAGTTTTTCTCTCAGTACTTTAAAGATTTCACTCCATTTTCTTCTTGCATGGTTCCTGAGAAAAAGTTGGATGTAATTCTTATCTTTTCGTCTTTAGAGGTAAGATATTTTTTCCCTCTGGCCTCTTTCAAGAGTTTTCTTGATCTTTGATTCTTTGTAGTTTGGAAAACGATATGTCCAGGTGTAGTTTATTTGATATTTGTCTGGCTCAGTATTCCCTGAGTTTCCTGGATCTGTAGTTTGGTGTCTGACTTTATTTGGGGGAAATTCTGTTATTATTTTTCAAACATTTCTTCTGTTCCTTTCTCTCTTTCTTCCTCTGGAATTCCCATTATGTGTATGTTACACCTTTTGTAGTTGTCCCACTTCTTGGATATTCTGTTCTTTTCAGTCTTTTTTTCCTTTGCTCTTCAGTTTTGGCAGTTTCTACTGAGACATCCTCAAGATCAGAAATTCTTCCCTCAGCCATGCTCATCAAAGGCAGTCTTGTTTTTTGTTATAGTGTTTTTGATCTCTAGCATTTCTTTCTTTTATTTTTTTCCTGCTTTATCTCCCCAACCCCCCCCCCCCCCCACACACACACACACAGTTGTATATCTTAGTTGCAGGTCCTTCTAGTTGTGGGATGTGGGACGCCGCTTCAACGTGGCCTGACAAGCCGTGTGCACGAACTTAACCACTCGGCCACAGAGCGGGCCCTGATCTCTAGCATTTCTTATTGGCTCTTTCTTAGGATTTAGATCTCTCTGCTTACATTGCTGTCTCTTTTTGTATGCTGTCTACTCTATCCATTAGAGCTTTTAGCATATTAAGCATTGTTATTTTAAATTCCTGGTCTGATAATTCCAACATCCCTGCCGTATCTGAGTCTGGTTCTGTGGCTTGCTACATCCCTTCAAATTGTGGGTTTTTTTCTTTTGATAGGCCTTATAATTTTTTTCTTGATGTATTTGATAAAGGGAACTGCTATAAGTAGACCTTTGGCAATGTGGTGGTGAGGTGTGGGGGAGGGGAAGTATTCTATAGTCCTACGAATAGGTCTTGGTCTTCCAGGCAGCCTATGCCTCTGGACTGTGGACTTCACAAGTGTTTCCCAGCCTTTTTTCCCACTGCCTTAGGTGGGACAGGATGGCTCGAGCTGGTTGGAGTTGAATATTTTCCTTCCTTTAGGCCAGTTAGGCTCTGATGAAACCTCAACAAGTTAGGCTCTGGCTAGCTAGTTTCTCCTGAGGGAAAGTCTTATTAAGAACAGAGTGCCCTGGCACATTTCAAAATGGTTCCTTTTCCTCTCTTCCTGCTGGAAGCATGAGAGGACTTTTCTCTGATATTTCATGTGAAATCTGGTTGAACTTTTGGAGGTAAAACTCACAAAATTGTGGTAAACCCCCTATGACTCAGTCCCTGTGGAGTTTTTAATTCTCTGACTTGTCCATACTGAGCCTCTAGCAATTCATCAGTTACAATGCAGCTTTCCTACTCTGTCACTGGTTCCAGTGGCTATTTCTACTTGTGAGTCTCTGCTCCAGTAAGCTGTGACTTCTTGTATTCAACGGTCTGTCTCTCTAATCTTGGGGGCCTCAGTTTGCCCTGTGTCCTTCCCTCTATTATATGTCCTGGAAGAGTTGTTGATTTTTCAATCCATTCAGCTTTTTACTTGTAGTTAGGGTGGAATGGTGACTTCCAAGCTCCTTACATGCATAACCAGAAACCAGAAGTAATGGCTATCTCTATAATTGCACATATACTCCATTATAAGTACTACTTATTTATCTCTTTACCTTCCCAGGATGTGAGCTCCCTAAACGCACAGACCTGTGTCATTGCCTCCTATCCCCAAATCCTAGCTCAGTGCCTTTCTCGGAAGAGGCTCAAATAAATGTGGAATGAATGAAGAAATAATTACAAAAAATATATTGCAAGACTGTTTATATGATGTTTTCTCAGCTATAATATACAGCTGTGGTGGTTGTAGAACAAATATATTTGGTTTGAGAAACTGATCAATCTGTTAACCTAGACAGAATACTTTTAAATGAAGTAAAGAGGAGCTTCTGTATCAGGCGATAGAGACTCTACATGACTAACACACAGTGTGTTCTATCCATTTTCATTGCTCACAAGTGATGGTGAAGCAAATGATAGATAGATAGATAGATAGATAGATAGACAGATAGAAGAGAAGTATGAACAGAAAAAGAAAGGGCAGAAAGAGAGATGGAGACAGAGTAAATGTATTTAAGGTTGGAATAAAGCTGTTGTTTCCTTCAGAAATAGCATATAGAAAGCATGGGAAGATTTGATACACATGAAGAAATACAATTTAGGAGATAAAGATTATGAAGCAAAGAAGACAAAGTCTTAGGATCTATTGAAAATGAAACTGCAGTGAGATGTTATAAATGTCTTGCGGGAAAATGAAGAAAAATAAACACATTTTCTAAAATAACAATCAATTCAGTAGACAAAACATTCTTTGCACAATATACTCAAGAATTCTTTTTTAAAAATAATGTTGTGCTATGGGGAAATGAACAATTCTTTTGATGACACCTGTAGTCATTTCTCAGCTCCATCACTTACTAATTGACTAATTGTATCACTTCACGCATGTTATTTCTTTCTCCCTAGACTTCAGTTATTATCTATTCAATGAAGAGAGTTCCAACTTTGAAAACTGATTTCTAGATGTAGCAATATATGTGCTAATTGATACTCAGTAAATTGCAGTTACTATTGGTATAGCATTAGAACATTGCATCCTATATCTACTCCCTCTAGCATTAACACACTCACACAAATATGTGAATGATTCCTATCTATTCATGTCTCCAGTTTTGTCCTCTGCCTGAGGTCCAAGTCCGTATTACCAACTACCTCATAATTACACAGTCATCAGGAAATGAGCATGCCCAGAAGAAAACTTGTATTACCCTCTGCCGTTTGAAACATCAAGGTCAAAGCTGGATTCATGTTATCAGTGAATCAGATCTGAGCGTATGTGAGTGGGAGACTAAAAACTAGAGTGAAAAAAGAGACAGAAGCATTGTGTGAACAATTAATAATTGAGGTACAAGTTGAGCTGGAGAATGAAGGTGTAGAATTTTGGCTGTGAAAGAGGTGGGAGTGTCTGGACTTGTTTGTGACGTGCGCATTGGCAAGTTAAGCAAAGCACAGGCATGGAAAAGGCCATTAGCTAAAGCGGTGGCTTTTTATTAATCCACATTGCTATTTAAGCAAATTGCTGTTTGCAATTCTCTTTATTTAAGAACATCTTAATATCAAGTATTAAGTGTTTTGAATGTTAACACAAAAGGAACATCTGGTAACCCTCTGCTAACCACTCTTGCTTGCGTTAATTGCCTGGCTGGGGTCTCCAGGGCAGTGTTGATAGAGGTGGTCATGGTAGCATTCTTGGCCTACTTCTGGCTCAAAAGGAATACTTTTAATATCACATTTAGAGGATATTTATTGCAGTGATTTTGTTATGTGTCTCTAACCTTTATCAGGCCAACTATTGTCTTTTTAGAAACCACTTACTAGTTAAAAACTCACCTATCTGCACTAGAACAAGGTAGCAGGAAAAGCAAGGTTTTTCAATAACACAAGCTTTTTTCAATAGCAGAGTGGAATGAACGTTAAGTATTATTGAAATACGTATGTAATCGTTGCTTAAGAGAATAAAATGAGATGAATTCATGATTCATCTGCAAAATATAAACTAGTAAGAGAAATGGTTTTGGTTTAAAAAGGCTGAAAATTTTTGATGAGAAAAAGCATAATCCCCTGAAATGAAATATTTTGCAATTCTAATTAGAATTCTATCACAGTAAATCCTTAAGTTGCTGTTTTCATATCAGCACATACATTTCAGACTTACAAATATATTCAGAATAATTCCTCAAGGAAGCCTACTCTCTTCATTCTGAATAAAGCTTTTATATTTATGACCCCAAATTACTTAAATATTAATTAAATCTAATATTGAATATACCAACATCATAGGGTCATTCTTGAGAAAAGTCACTATATTTTTATTTGGTTCAGTTAAATTCAATTTTATATTGTTAATTCCTGTCTGAAATTTATACTCATTCTTGGAAAAACTTTACATACTAAATATAATTTAGTATTTATTTAAATAACTATTTAAAGTAATTTAAATTGAGATTTAATATTAATATAAGAAAATAAAATTAGTATATTTAGCAATTAGGAAATGCTATCATAAGAAAGTAATAAAGAGAATGGACTTCACAGGTTTGGTTCCTGACTCTGACACTTCTTTGCTGTGTGACCTTGGGTAAATTACTTAACCTCTTTGTGCATCAGTTTTGTTTTCTGTAAAATGGAGATAATAATAATGTCCCACTCAAAGAGAGATATTAAGAGAATTTTAGTGTGTTAACATAGCAAAAAGTCTTAGAACATTCCAGACACATGGCAAACATTCTGTAAATTTTGGCTATCGTTATTATCATCATCATTGCCATAATTTCATGAATAGGTGACAAATTATGATTCTTATAGTATCTCGAATGTAGTTCTTATTGAAGTTTTAATAAACTATCACATATGGTTCCCATAGAAATGACAATTTGAATTTGTTGCCTACAGTGAGTAAAATTTCAAGCTTATGATATTATTATTTGTTACAGTTAAAAATAAAACAAGAGAGGCACATGGGACAAGAGCTTTTCCTAACAAGACTAGAACGGTATCTATTGTCTTTACCAGCTATGATTTCTATAAGCTATCGAAGGTGAGTACGCTCGTATTTCTATATGCTTCATAACTGACAACCCTATTATCTAGGCTGTGTTACTCTTCTTTTGGGAAGAATGCTCAAGTTCCCATTGCCATAACAACAGGCTACTCTCTCTAAAACAAGATATGCTCTGAGTCAAAGTAAAATTGTTTCCATGGTAACTGCTACATATTTAAGTACAGCAGCTTGGTTTTTAATCAGTAAAATTGTCCTTTGTCAAAAAGCAACCACATATTGTTACTAATATAATTATATGTATTTTGAGGGTATGGTAAAGGAATTAAGCAGAATAGGTTCTCACAAAAATAAAACTAAAACTGATTATCTCTTTTTAATATTTACAGTTTTCTTCATGAAACAAAAATCTCCTTCATACATACATGTGCTGATCCATAGCATATCTCTATATTGAATATAAAATGTTTTTATTTCTTATGTTTTGACCACGTTTAAATAAATTCCTCATCACTGAAAATGAAAATGTGCATGATCAAAATCTGTTTCATTCTTTAATTCTCTTTCATAAGCAAAATGTCTACCCATGTTAAAGATGCCTCAAGTGTTATACTAATTTCTTTAATCCTTTTTGTTTCAGATAATCTCTTAATCAAATAAGTGAAATAAATCCTTTTTTTTTTTTTTTTTTTGGTGAGGAAAATTTGCCCTGAGCTAACACCTGTTGCCAATCTTCCTCTATTTTTTTGTATGTGGGCTGCTGCCACAGCATGGCTTGATGAGTGGTGTGGAGGTCTGCACCTGGGATTGGAAACTGTGAACCCTGGGCCACTGAAGCAGAGCCTGCAAACTTAACCACTACATCACTGGGCTAGCCCCCAAAAATCTTTTTTTTTCTGTCAAGTAAAGCAGATTTAGAATTGATCTGATTTCATTCCCATTTCCTTACTTTCTGATGGTTCTTCTTTATGTGGGGATGAAAGGAGTGAAACTCTGGCTAACATTCTGGGGTTTGAAACGGGGAGTAGCTGCCATATTGACATTATTTACCAAGTAGAAAAACGTGGAGAACAGTTTCATTTAAGTGTTCAGGTGAACTCTAATTTCTTCTTTACCATTGTGGCAAAGGCCATATTGTTTGTATTTAGATAGAACTGGGTTCAAATCCTGCCCTGTGGTCTTTTAGCTGTTACTTTGGGCTTAAATTTTCTCATTCGTGGAGTTAGAATGCTTACATGATAAATTATTGTGAGAATTAGGTGAGATAATGCATGTAGAATGCTCAATACGTGTCTTATCTCACCTAACAATGCCTAGTACACAGAATGCACTCCACTGCTACTAGCAGCTATCATTATTATCATTTTCATGAATCCGAATTGAATACTAACAGAGAGTCTATGAAAAAGTTACTGGTGTTGGTATATATATGGCTTCTCCATGTTAAGTTTTGTTTCTTTTTGAAATATTATTTTTATGATATAACTAAATATCTATATAAAATATAATTATATAATATATGCCATCTCATATAAAAATAGTTTTTCAGCATTCTAACACCACAGTTAAAATACTTGATGTAATTTAAGATTATTTTAATTACCCATTTGTTGTTTCATTTTAAGACGAATGAATCCGTGTTTTACTTTTCTCTCACAATTCCAAAGGCACCCAGCAGATCAGATAACTTTAGGCTGAGATATATCTCAGATTTTCTAGGACAGCCTTGCATTTAAATATCCCATTTCATTGTTCCCATAGGTATAGCTGTACCTGTCAGGCACGGTGTCCTGATTTCTGGGTAAAAAATATTGTCACTATAAGTGCGAGACTTGTACTGTCCCTGACTTTGGCAGCGGCAGGTAATTCTGTCGATTCCAGGTCTCAGAGTGCAGATGGTACCTCAGCAGGGTCATTGTGCTGCCACAAAACCCACTGACAAAGTCCCATGATACCATCCTACCTGACAAGAAGCTTCAGAGGACAGCAGGTGACTCTTGTTCATCTTTTTATTTGTTTCCATGAAAAGTGCAAAAAGGGCAGGTTGTCAACAACCTAAATAATTGATGGCCAAATCTCTGTTATAGGGTTCAGTTTTAACACCTATCAGGTCTGGGACTGAAAGGTATTTCAGCGATTGCAGTATAAAAGAACACAAAAGGTGACCCTCTCTCTGCTAAATGCTGCGTGTCCTGAGAGAAGAATAAATAATCAGAACAGTCAGTCCAGAGAGGTCATCTAGTTGAAATTCAAATTCCTCCTCTGACAGCCCGTGGTGAGAGAGACACCAAGAAGGGTTGAGAGCATGTTCCTCTCTTGGGATGCTGAGCCCCTAACTTTAAAGGAGTCTTCAGTCCCTCGCCTCTCTTCCCACTCTTCTGATTGTGAAAAATTATTTGAGATTTCATGAAGAAATTATCTATGCATCAATGATTTCAAGAAGTTTGAGGGAAGATGAGGCAAAGGACAGACAAGATCAAAAGTGCTTGAAATTCTATCATAGAAAAGAAGGAATTTGTTCTTGGAAGAGAAGGGAGAAAGAGTGCAAAAGATTAGAAAAGTTATGGTTCTTGGGTAGGCATACATAGAGAGCAGGAGAGATTAAAGGAGAACATGTGGAATAAGTTTCTCAGTCGGTAAAACCAGTTACCTGGTGTATGAGTTTGGCAGGGCTGCAATAATGAACCACCACAAACTACAAGCCTTAAAACAGTGGAAATTTATTGTCTCTCAGTCCGTGAGGCTAGAAGTCTGAAATCAAGGTGTCAGCAGGGCCACGCTCTCTGAAATTTCTATGAAAGGATCTATACCCGCCTCTTCTTAGCTTCTCAGGATTGATGGCAATCCTTGGCGTTTCTTGGCTTGTAGAGGCGTCACCCCAATCTCTGCCTCTGTCTTCACGTGGCCTTCACCTGTGTGTCGATCTCAGCGCTGCTTCTTTTCTTACAAGGACCTCAGTCATTTGGCTTAGGGCTGCCCTCATCCGGTCTGACCTCATCGTAACTGGTTACAACTACAATGACCATATTTCCAACTAAGGTCACATCCTGAGCTTTCGAAACAGTCATGAATTTTGAGGGGACATTATCCAACCCAGTACATCTGCTTTTCTTTTCCCCACCCCCGCATCTTATCCCCTATGGCCTAATTTTGTGAAGAGGGATATTTGCAGAGTACAAGTCAAAGGCCAGGACTCAGGATTGCGTCAGAGAGTGACCTGGAGAGAGAAGGATGCCATGAAAATATATAACCACAATTTGATTATGTAATTGTGGACTGGCTGGCAGACTTGGAAGAGAAACAATAATAAATACAATTACCTCCAACAAGCTTGAGTCAATTTCATGAGACACATGATGAGTGGAAGCAACACTGGCTTGAAGTAGAGAGATTTAATTTAGGATTCTGATTGGCAAATTGCTTTCCTAAGAATTTTCATGGATAAATAAAATTAACCTCTTTTAATTACTGTGAATATAAAATGAAATAACATTCGTGCATGGCATCTAGCCAAGCAATTCCCAGAGTAGTTATTTTTCCCGTCTTTTTATATGGGCATGTTGATGCATTGACCTGGTCCAGTGTCAGAGGTCACTGCCCCTTGTGAGTTGAGATGGAAATAAGACCTGTCTCTTCTAGCCACAGAGTAAGATTGAAACAGAAAGAACTCTTGTAATTTTTCATTCTCTTTTTCTTTATAAAAAATGTCTCTTTATTTAGGAAAAAAAATTTATAGACTAATCTTTTAAGATGAATTTGACTAAAAATGTTTGATAAAGCCTGTATAGACTGTATTTGATTAACCAAATAGCTCACTGCCTTGCAAGGATGTAAACAGCTGATATTCAGTTTGAGCACATAGTCTCCTTTCCGTCTGCTTGTCTATGAGCAGGTGTTTATAACTGAGGGTCTGCCCTAAGCCTTAGAATTTAGTTGCATTAAAACGCAGCTTCTTCAAATATCCTTTGATCCCTATTACTCACACTGAATTCCAGAAGCCAAGGATCTGTTCTGCATGGAACTGCTCTGCTATTATCAAACTGCTGAGTGGGAGGCTAGAGCAGTACATGTAAGTAAATCTGGTAAACAGTGTTTAAAATTAGTATGTGATAACTACAATGTTTTTTTCCTTCTTCATGGCTTCCCTTGGGCATTAATTAAATACAGCATTTTCAAGCATTCTCTCTAGCAGAATCATTTCCTCCTATGTATTAAAATATTCAGATGGTGAGTGCAACACACAGCAATATTCAATTCTGATGACTATTTCTGAAATAGCAGGGAACTGGGTCTACCCAGTCTGTAATAGATACTGGTAAAATTGAAATCCTTTTCCATTAACATGCAGATGAGTCAAGTCTGAGAATTACTTCATTTGTTGGAGGTCTTTTTTTTCTAACGGGGAGTCAAAATTAGGGCATGTTGGTACTACCCCTAGAAAATTTTTTTTCTCTCCCTCCTTCCTTCCTCCTTCTCTCTCTCCCTCTCTCCTTTCCTTCCTTCCTCCCTTCTCCCTGGCTTCTTTCCTTTCTTCTTTCCCTCTTTCTTTATTCCCTTCCTTCCTTCCTCCCTTCCTCTCTCTCTTTCTCTTTCTTGAATGTAGATAGTTGAATTCTGCAGCTAAATTGATGGTTTGTGCCTTATTTTTCTATCATGTATGAGAATGGATAGCAATAACTAAAAATAATCTAAAATATATGCATATTAGATTTGAGAAGAAAAACCTGCCTCATTTTTATTACTATAAAGAACATTTTGTTTTATAAAAAGACATTGCTTTTAATAGTAACATTTAACTGTTTCCTTGTATTGACTTTACATCTGCCTGGAAATATGTTGTTTAATTAATGTGTATTTCACAAATAACATGTTTTTATGCAAGCAAATTTTACGGCAATCAATCCTTGGCCTAGAATTCTGTTTTTGTGGGTTTTTTAAAAAATAACATTTTGAAGTTTTCATGCTTAAAAGCACATAAACAAAAAATATTATTTTGATGAGTACCTAATATCTCTCAGACACACTCTTACATCTAGAAACAAATTCTAAATGGTTGGTTTTATCTATTCATCCACTTATTCTTTTAAAAAACACTTAGTGACTCTGTGATGTGCAAAATTCTCTGACACACTGCTTCCTCTTGCAGAGGCTGCAAAGATATAGTTTCCTGTCTTCATGGATTTTAAACCTGTTAGTGGATAAAATGTACTATATTATCTATAATTCAAGTATGAAAGTGTCCACAATCGAAAGATGTAAACACATAAACAGTTAAAGAAGTTCAGATGAGGTTTCTAGAATATGGATATTTAACACAAATATTAGGAAAAAGAGAATTTTTTAAAAAAACTCTGAGGCAAATGAGAGATTTGTAACAATGATAAAGAGCCATAAATCTTCATGACCTAAACATACAAAATAATTAGAAGACTAGGTTTCAGTTAATGACTAACTGAGTGTGTTTGGGAGTTCTCGCTATGGCTTCTGCATTGTTTTGGAGAATGGAAATGGGTGCTAAGTTACTGAGTTGTATTCTTTTACACTGATTATGAAAATATCTTTTGAAAAGCAATGAAGTGAGGGTAAATCTGAAATAATGTTTTTTCTGCATAGTAGTTTAGTCTGCCAATTTAAAAAAGATTTATTCATGGGATAATAAATCTCTCTTAAGAATCCATCTAAGTCAAAAAACTAACAATCTTTTTCTGATATCATTCGTATGTCTGTAGGAAATTGATTCTGGTAGCAAGAGGCATCTAGTATAGAAAATGTTCCAAAAATCAGGAAAATACTCTGATTGTCTTGGGATCCACATTGGAGTACAATTCTAGTGATTCTAAGTGGACCACAGTAAAATGACACCTCTTCTGAAAGAGTCACACAAAACCACACCAACTCTTAGAGTCACCAACAGATAAGCATAGGTCATTTTCCATGCTATGACAATCTCAGAGGAAAAATATTTATAACCTTTCTATCTCTTTCCTGTTACTATCCTCACATATCCACTTATGAAGCCATATTTTTTCACCATGAATGAGACAATCACTTATGCACGTTTCGTATGTTGGCCATAATAAGAGCAATTCCCAGAGTTAGAATGAATCCTTGATTTAGGCATAAGTGGCCCCATGTTGCCTTTAGTTGCTATCCATTGGTAAGGATATGGCGTGGCAATAATGGCAATTTGAGTTTCAATAGTGGTTTTGCTATTTATAGATGTTTTCTCATTGGATTCCCTCAACTGTAAGATGTAAGTGAGGCAAAGTGTTTTGTATATCATACCTGTAGAAACGTGAAAAAATTTTCAACGAGCTGCCCGTGCTTAATATCCAACCAGTAACAGAGATGGATTTGAAACAAGATCTTACCTCTCCAAGTACTGGCCTTTCTCCGTGACATGACTCTGTTCTATATGCTTTTCCTCTAATTCATGGCATATTGTAATTATTGTAGATATTATTTATGAATATTTTAAAATATTTTGAGTCAATACAAAGAATTAGGCCAATGTATATGAATAAAAAATAACCCATAGCTAAAATTATCTCATTGGAAAAGTTGCCGATGCCAATGTCAATGCCTGGGTTGTTCTTTTTTTTTTTTTTTGAGGAAGATTAGCCCTGAGCTAACATTTGCTGCCAATCGTCCTCTTTTTCCTGAGGAAGACTGGCCTTGAGCTAACATCTGCACCCATCTTCCTCTAATTTTTTTATGTGTGGAGCGCCTACCACAGCATGGCTTGCCAAGCGGTGCCATGTCCACACCCTGGATCCAAACCCGTGAACCCTGGGCCACTGAAGCTGAACGTGCACACTTAACCACTGTGCCACCCGGCTGGCCCTGGGTTGTTCTTTTGGTTACAAAATAGCGATATTTCTGTTATTGATGAAAATAATATGGCTGTTTCACTTTGCATAGGCTCGGAGTTATTCCCAACAGTAATGACCAGACTTAACACTTGCTTCTTCTGTACAACATATAGTTAAACAAGATTCCCCATTTTCCAGTTATGTTCCGATAATGAAACTTGGGGAGTTAACTAGTATTAGATGACTTGTCCAAGGTCATTCTGCAGGTAAGATGAGATTAAAAAAAGCCCTGGAACTTCTGCTTCATTGCCTGAGTCCCTGGATCATAACATTTTCCTTCTAATTCCCAGTTAATTATTTAACTGGGCAAAGAGCTGTGCTTTTGAATGAAAGATTATGCTGATTTGTGATGCTAAGCATTTGTAATTAAGGCACATATCATTGCCAGTATATCTTCAGATAAAGATTATTTTAATTGGACCAATGAAACAATTAAACCTTGATTTTACTAAATGCAGTGTATACACTGGCTATTTGAAAGTTAATATAAAAAGAATCCCCAATACTTGGGTTTCCAGCTTTCCATATGCATAGTTATAATATTTTGAACTAAGCTACTTGGCAAAATATTTCATTGGAAACATTTCTTCTTCGTAATGAAGATAGGAAGGTAGATTATGTTCTTAATGAAAAACAATTAGGCTGATGTGTTTGGATGGCATTCATTAAACTAGATTAGTTACACAATCGTACCTTATAGGATCTACTTAAACATTAGAAGAAGTTTTAAGCTATGTTACAGGACTCAATATAATAAAAAGATTTAAGACACCTGTTACTTGCAGCATACTGTGAATGTTTTAGAATCAAATACAAATATTTTTGCTTGAGTAGCATTTGGACTTATTTTAATTAGAAAGACATCTCCATTTAATTCCTTTTTTGGCATGAGAGAAAAAAATTATGTTGGGAGAGGTGTTCATTTCAAGCATGCAATTATTATTTGATATGTTCTGTACCAAAAGAAAATGTATATATTTCTTTTTATGGGAAAACTATAATGTTTGATTTATCCATTCGTTTCTAAATATCAGTAAATATTTGTCCGATATCGGATATATCCAGGAGATATTTAATCCACATGATCCCACTCACAGTGAATAATCAATAAATAAAAAGTATTTATTTAATGAAATGGTATGGGGGAAAAAAGGACTAACTTACACTTTGAAAACATAAGCATTTGAATCTTAACTGAGGGATTACTGGGAATCTTGATGGCCCATGATACTTTTTGTCTTAAACTCAGGGCACAGTTATAGAGAAGAAAATTAAAGGGAAAGTCAAGGTGTTACAAGGTGTTAAGTCAGACTTAGAGTGCAAAAGTGGAAATAGATCGTGGGGCAAATCATGGTGAAATCCCCCCAAATGAGCAGTATAATAATCAAAATTAAGAATCAAGGTCTGTTTTAAATGTTATTAAGTTTTGGGTTTTTTGTTTTTTTTCGACTTCTATTAGCCCCTATAACTGCCCTTCATGTGATAGCATGGAAATATTAACCAAGGCTTGGGTCCTGCAAAATTCCCAGTGTGATAGTAATGCATACTAGGAAACATGTGCAGAGAATAAAGCCCGTAATACTGTCAGAGTTTTATTTACATAAATTAAAGATCCAAATTAGCATCAGAGAATAAAAAGGTCATTATATTAAAATGAAAATCTTCTATCACCGTTGAAGCTGGTATCTCCCATTTAGTTTTAATTAAATATATACTTGCAATGGGTTTAATAACTTACTGAATTTTCTGACCAATCCAATCAATAAATTAAGTGAATGCATAGGAGAAAACAGTCAAATTTGCTTCCAGCATTATATGAATAAGAATATAGACGATTGAATAAATTTCTCATATTTTAGTATGTGGCTTGGTTATATTCAGATGCTTTTTCATGTCCTAAATATGATTGTAGGCCGATCACAGATAAGCAGGTCAATAGCAGGTCTGGCTCAGCACATATTATCTTAGAGCTTCCAGTGTTCCATAGTAAAGGACTTTCTTTGTATATGTATATATTTACATTTTATGTATATTTTTATATATCTTTTTATATATATATATATATATATAGGAAGGTTGGGATGAATCTTTTGAGAAATTACAGAATCATTATTTCAAAGGAATCCTAAAATCCATTCATTTATTTACCAAGTATTTATTGAGAGACTATTACACGCAAGACAACATGGTGGATGCTGAGTATATGGCAGTAAACAAGATAAATATATTTTTTGCCTTCAAAGAATTTTTATTGTATCTGAAAGGATGAACATCAACGTATAGGAAACTTGGCATAGAGTCCTATGAGTATATGAAGCAACTAAAAATAGACCCTATTCTTGGTTGGGAAGTCAGGAAATGATTCTATGAACAAGTAAATTTTTTAGATTGACACTTGGAAGATAAATAGAAAATGGCTATGGAAAACATGGGAAAAGATTTCTAAGTAAAGAAAAAAGCAAGATGGAGAGTGGTGTGTATTCAAGGACTTAAAATAGTATGATTGGTTGGAACAAAGAGAATATAAGATAGAATTAAGTAAAGAGCTAAGATGTTTACATTATAAAGGATACATAGTGAAAGAAAATTTAGTAACTCAGGAGTTTTATATATCATAATATGAATATGTAATAATAGATATACATGTTAATGTATGTAATGAATAGATATACATGTTAACTACAATGGTTAGGTATTATTTATTTAATTGACATTTTGAAATATGAGACTAACAGTAATTTAATTTGTTCTGTCAGATCTTCGTCGCTTAAATTCCTAGCCCCCTACAACTGAAAGCAATCATTAAATTATGTCTTGACTTTCTATCATATTTTCTAAGATCCTTCAAGCTATTTCCATCCAGTCAAAATTTCTCTTGAAGTTTTTGAAAGTGTAGCTGAAAACTTTAACAGCCAAATAAATATATAGTGATATGGCGAGCAGGGAAGAAATAAATCGAAGCCACTTTCACCCATTCAGTCACCCGCTGGAAGATGAATTATAGGTATGAAAGCAAAAGAAATATGTGTTGCACCATTGGGTGATAAAAAAGAAATATGAAGGTAACAGAGTAACTGGTCTTAGGACTATTTTATAATGGCTACCTTTTCTCTAACAATTTTTCCCCTTTGTTCTTCTCCCTGTCAATCGTGCTGGGCAACTGCATTACACTCACAAATAAATATATAACCCAAGGGAGTCTAACAGAGGATTGTAGGCTAAAATAAAGAGTCAACACATTATGTAAGTTCCTGAATGTCATTATTCTCCCCATTATCGCGATGGCAAATTATTTTCTTTTAGAATAATTACGAGTTAGCAGTTCTTCACTGTGCTCACTGTTTGCTGCTGAACACCAACTGCAGAGGGCCGAGCTGAGCCCTGTCTCTGTGGAAGAGGAGAGGGATAAGAATGTAAATGAGGCAAAAAGAGGACACCTTGGCGATGTGACAGCGGTGGGGATTAGCACTGAACACAAACCAGAGCTCCCCAAGAAATAAGCACAATGACTTTAACGTAGCACGTTTGTCACTGGGGAGCTGTCCCACTGCTGGGCCTCAGACACTGATGAAGCAATAGCATTGGAAGTGACACAACTAAAGACAATGGCTGAAATGTGTGTTTTGCACATGTTCCACGTGGCTTTTTTTGTGGGAAGGTAATCCCTTAAAGTATCATTGAGCGTAGACCCTGTGAATCCTTTTGATTTTTAGTCTGTTATTTTAAAATAAAAGTTAGTTAGATGTTAGAGTACAATGGAAAGCAGAATTTTTTTCACTAAAGTGAGGTGACAGGTCTGGGACAAGCTGCTCAATATAAGACAAAGGAGTTGTATTATTTATTAGAACACTGGACAAGTGCATTGGACTATTACCAAGTAAAGGTATTATACTTACCCTTCCATGGTAAGCAATGGTAAAACTTGACAAGATTTATGAAGCAACTCCTTTTAGGCATGAGAAAACGGACAGCATAGGGATATGATCCTTGAGAAAAGGAAACTCTAAGAGGCAAGATCCACAGTCACCCCAGCTTTTTGCCTGGAGTACTTTTCAAACACTGACACAGGGCAGTAGGCCGAGACAGAGAGCAGTAGACTTTCTGGGAAGAGAAAGCAGAGATCAGATGTCAGAGTCGCTGAGGTGTCTGGATTTATGGGGCAAGGTACCAAAGTTAGCTCTGCAAGAAAAGGAGCCCAGAAATCTGCAAAGGTGTTTTCTTGAGTCTTTGGCCAAACACTAAATGTATAAACCCAGGGTGAGACTTCATGAGACCTGGAAGAAGAAAAATTCTCCAGAGGGCTCTGAGCTGAACAGAGATCTCAGAAGTCACGGAGTGCTGGAAGACACCAGCCAGAAGGGAGACATCTTGGGTAACATTTCCAGTGTCCAATGAGACCCCAGAAAGACCAAACCTTAGGAGTAGACCGCTGTAGCCTTAGGGAAGGGCTAATCTAGACTTGTCCTTACAAAACTTAAATCTAAACCCTGTTGTTTTTCTCATTATATATATATTTTATTTTCACAAAAAAAGTTATAGAAAGTTTGCTCGAGTGCGTTCTTACTAGTTAAATCATAATTCACTTTATCGTTAATTAACTTACATACAAAGATAGTTCTTTCCTGATTTTACTTTTAAACAAGACAAAACAAACACCCTACTTTCAGCAGATAAAAACCAATTAACATGTGAACATCAAAGACATCATTTTAGTAGAAGTGGAAATCAATCACTGTACTTTTCCTTGAGGTCTTCAAAGAACTATCTTTCAATCCTGATTTGTCTATGTGACTGAATAATCACGAGCAACTTTTTTCAGATTTGATATAAATATAAGTAAAAAGTCATCAGTAAATTAACTGACTGCTAGAACAAAACTCAACAGTCTCTAATGGAAAAGAGCGGACTCCCGCTAGTGATATCGACCCTGATATCAGTTTCCCCACATTAAACCCAGCATATATGGGGTTAAAACCAAAACACTCATTCCCTGCTTTTTTTCAGATTTGATATAAATATAAGTAAAAAGTCATCAGTAAATTCACTGACTGCTAGAACAAAACTGAACATTCTCTAATGGAAAAGAGTGGACTCCCGCTAGAGTAGAATCCACAAGTCTATCATACAATAAAAAATAACAGACACAAATAGAAACAAGAAGATGTGATCTATAACTAGGAGAAAAATACAGTTGATAGAAATAAACCCAGAGATGACAAAGATGTTGAAGTAGCTATTATAAAAATTGCAATAATTTAAGGAAAAGATGGGCATAATGATCAAAGAAATGAGGATGTCATTAGAGCAATAGATACAATAAAAAAAGAACCAAGTGTAAATTCTAAAAACTACAAAACAACATTATATGATTTTTTAAATCATCAGATAGGCTTAACAGAAGTTTGGACATTGCAGAAGGAAAGATCAGGTAACTTGAAGACTGATTAATAGAAACTATTGAAACTGCAACACTGAGAAAAAAGAAATGAAGAACCTCAGTAACTTGTAGAACAATATCAAGTGGTCTACTATTAAATAATTGCAGTCTCAGAAGGAGGTGGAAGAGAAGTTGAGAAAAAAAATTATGTGAAGATATGATTGCCAAAATCTTTTCAAATTTCATGGAAAATATGTTCAATATTGCCCAAAGAGGATTAAAAAAACAAAAAAAGAATGCTTAGCTATATCTTAGTCAAACTGTTGGAAATCGAAAGTAAAGAGAATTGCATTAAAAAGAATAAAATACTTAAGAATAAATTTAGTGAAAGACCGTACATTGATGAAAGAAATTGAAGAAGACACAAATAAATGGAAAGATATTCCATGTTCATGGACTGGAGGAATTAATATTATTCAAATGTCCATACTACCAAAGTGATCTACAGATTCAAACCAATCTCTATCAACATTCCAATGATGTTTTTCACAGAAATAGAACAAAAAATCCTAAAATTTGTATGAAACCACAAAAGATGCCAAAAACCTAAAGTAATCTTGAGCAAGAAGAACAAAACTGGAGGCATCCTGCTTTCTGATTTCAAATTATATTACAAAGTTATAGTAATCAAAACAGTATGGTCTTGGCATGAGAACAGACACATATATCAGTGGAAGAGAATGGGAACCCAGATATAAATCCATGCATATATGGCCAGTTAATTTATGACAAAGGAGCCAAGAATATACAACAGGGAAAGGACAGTCTCTTCAATAAACAGTGTTGGGAAGACAGACCACTCTGTCTTACACCATATCCCAAAATCAACTAAAAGTGGTTTAAAGGTTTGAATGTAATACCTGAAAACATAAAACCCTTAGAAGAAAACATAGGAAAAAAGCTCCTTGACATCAGTCTTGGTAATGATTTTTTGGATTTGACAACAAAAGCAAAAACAAAAGTAAAAATAGGCAAGTGAGACTACATCAAAGTAAAAAGGTTCTGCATAGCAGAGGAAGCCAACAACAAAATGAAAAGGCAACCTACTGACTAGGAGACGATATTTGCAAATCATGTTTTTGATAAGGGATTAATATCCAAAATATATTTAAAAACCTCATACAACTCAATAGCAAAACACATAATAACTCCATTACAAAATGGATAAAGGCCCTGAAAAGACATTTTTCCAAAGACATACAAATGGCCACCAAGTACACAAAAAGGTGCTCAACATCATGAATCATGAGGAAAACACAAATCAAAACCACAATGAGATATTACCTCATACTCATTGTGATGGCTTTTATCCTGAAGTCAAAAGATAACCAGCGTTGGTGAGGATGTGGAGAAAAGGGAACCCTTACACTGTTGGTGTAAATTGGCAAATTGGTACAGCCATTATGGAAAACAGTATGGAGTTTCCTCAATAACTTAGGAATGGAACTGCCATATGATCCAGCAATCTCACTTATGGTATATATTTTAAAAAATCAAATCAGGATCTCAAAGAGATACATGCACTCGCATATTTATTACAGCATTATTCACAAGAGCAAAGATATGGAAACAACCTAAGTGTTTATCATGCACGGATAAAGAAAATGTGGTATATGTAGAGAGTGGAATACTATGCAGCCATAAAAAAGAAGTAAATCTTGCCATTTACAACAACATGGATAAACCTGGAGGACATTATGCTACGTGAAATAAGCCAGAAACCAAAATACAAATACTATGTGATATTATTTATATGTAGACTATGAGAGAATTGCATTCTTAGTAAGAGAGAGTAGCATGGCAGTTATCAGGGATTGGGACATGGGGAGAATGTTGGCTACAGAGTAAACATAATTTTCAGTTATAAGATGAGCAATTCTGGAGACCTAATGTACAACATGGTGGCTATAGTTAATACTTTATTGTGTGTTTGAAATTTGATAAAGGAGTAAATCTTATGAGTTCTTACCACACACACACACACAAGATAGATTGTGATAAACCTTTCACATTGTATACGTATACCAAAAGATCATGTTGTATATGCTAGATATATACAATTTTTATTTGTCAATCATATCTCCATAAAGCTGGACAAGAATATATACAAAGACACTCATAGATTAAAAGTAAAAGATTGGAAAATGTATATACCATGCACCTCATTCATAAGGCAACTGGAGTAGCTATATTAATATCAGATAAAACAGATTTCAAGAGAAGAACTATTACCAGATATAAAGAGTGACATTTTATAGTGGTAAAATTTCATCATGAAGACATAAGAGCATTGAAGAAAGGCTGAGAAGTACTTCAATAATACAAGAGAGGAAAAACAGGGTATTTTGCTTCTCTTTTGATTTCAATATCCAGGATCATTTCTCAGAGTACCTATACTTATAATTGCATATCGGTTTTAGTAATTGCCATGGCTTTATATTAGAATTTTTGTGATTGTGGCAGACACTTTGGTTGTCTGCGTAATAGTCATTTCCTCATTCTTTCTTGCTCTCCAACCCTAATTTTGTTTGGATTGTAGGATAGCCTATCCCAGAGAATAAATCATGATTAGTTTAAGTGAGTCAGAGCAGTCCATTTCCATTTTTCTACTGAAGGAATAGATAAGGGCCTTGTGTTTCTTTTCTGGGAAATAGGATATAAGAAAGAATCTGCTTTAAAACTTGTCTTTACATATAAGAGAGCTGTCTTTAGAGAAACCTTTTTTGTCCTATGCCTTTCATTCCTATGTGGGGCGCTTTTGTGTGAAGACATGTTGTTTACAATTGCAGCAGGAATTTTGAGGCCTTGAGTGAAGTAATCGTTAAATCTTTAAGTGCAAGAAAAGGATATAGAGTCTTCAGTGAAAGAATGAAACCTTAGATGACCTATCTCCAGACATTTTGTGATACAAGATTATTAAATGGCGTCCTTGTTTAAGTAACCAATCCTTGGGAATACTGTTACTTTCAGCAAAGAACGTAAAGGTTGATATTTAAGAATAGCACTATCAGGGCTGCACAAAATATCCAGTTATATTTTGGGCTATGTACTCAGTATGAAGAGCCTAGGGAAATAATATATCTACGTCTTTCATACTCCATTCCTCCCAAATTGAAAAATCTATTAAAGATAATGTTTTTACTTGAATTTTTATTCATGCATAACATCTTATCCACTAAATATTCTTGCTATTATATTTTTACAAACAATGTCATATACTCATCGAAATAGCTACAAAAACTTTGCTGGTATTTTTGCCTTTTATTTTATTTTTATGGTGAGGAACATTCGCCCTGGGCTAGCACCTGTGTCAATCTTCCTGTATTTTTTGTATGTGAGATGCCTCCACAGTGTGGCTGATGAGTGGAGTATGTTCTCTCCTGGTACCTAGGCCTGTGAACCCGGGCTGGTGAAGTAGTGTGCAGAACGTTAACCACTTGGCCACAGGGCTGGCCCCGATGTTTATGCCTTTTATAGTATACTATTTTCAGGATAATTTTGGCTTTTTGTATTATCTAGTATATTATATTAGGATTTTTCTAATGGACTGAAAAAAACAAGTTATTTGAGTCAACTGAACTAAGATGTGACTTGTTAGAGACTAATGGCATAATGTATGCCTAATAGTGCTCTCCTTTTCCTTCCTTCTAACTGATCCTCAAATAGTAGATCTGTGACTATAAGCTCAACTGCCTTTCCTTGGGAATGTTTCCTTGTTACCTTAAATAAATAATTTATATTTCAACTACTATCAGCAACCACTATCTCTATTATTCTGTACCATTATAAACTCTATGCTCAGTTATTTCCAATGAATTTTTAAAAAACTGAAAATGAACAATCTACTTTCATCTTTCTTTCCTTTTTAAATTTATCTTTTTGAACAATCTGTTTTACACTGATAAAAATATACCATAAATAGAAAAGTCTCAAACTCCATATTTATTTATTTCTTCTTTCATTCATTCATTGATTTTTTTGTTAATTTATTTGACAAATATTATTGAATGCTTACTATATTTAATGTCCAATGAAAACATTATAGACATAGAAGTGATTTCACATATATCATAGTTTATTTCTATGAAGTAAACACAGAAAATAAATTAAGACAGTTACAATTTGTAAATAAGTTAATAAGTTAGGTTAGTTAGTTGTTAGTAATTTAAATGCTGTAAAAGCAGTGTGTGCATGGCATTATATTAACACCAAGGTGACAAATAGAAATGACAAGCAATAGGGTATATTGGAGTCTATGAGGAAGCCATTTGGTGTAAACTTAATTCGGCCTGACCTTGTCTTTCCAAAAGGGCCTGACTGAGGCCATTGAGCATGCATTGTATATCTGCTTTAGATATTCCCTATGGCAAGAACAAAGGCCCTTGAGATAAAGGTGCAACTTCCAGCTCCCAACGTTAGCATTTCCTTAAGGATTAAGCATCTTTCCTTAGGCTAGGAACTGATTGCTCTGCTCACCTGTGACCAGCCAGCTGGAGACAATAGACTTGCCTCCTGCTACTGCCGCCAAGATAGCAGACCCACTACCTGCTGTGTCCATCAAGCGCTGTGCCAACAGGGCAATCTTGTGATTATTGTGGGAGGGACATTTCAATCATATGTGAAATATCCTGTATGGGGGTATATAATCACTCTGTATACCTCACTTCTTTGGTGCCCTTTCTTCCTTGGGGAAGAAAGGCCCCGGGCCATGGTCCTCAGATTTTAGCTCAGAATAAACTCACCCAAATTTTCATTTATAGATTGGTTATGGATTATTTTCATTGACAAAGGAGTGGCATCTAATTTAGTGTTTCTGATGTTGAGAGTGGGTAAGATATAAAGTATTGCTTCCAGTGACATTTTGCCTTTATTTTGTAAAGAATTAATTAGTGGAAAAATGGCCAAAGGTTGTATTAGATTGTTACTGTCCCATAGAATGGTGTCTGTAATGATGAAAATGTTCTATATTTACACCGTCTAAAACAGTAGCCACTAGCAACAGATGGCTAATAAGCACTTTCATTGTGACTAGTGAGGCTGAGGAACTGAATATTTAGCTTTAATTAATTTAAATTTATATAGACACATGGGACTAATAGCTATCATGTTGCAAAGTGAAACTCTAGAAAAGGAACAAAAGCATAGAAGGGGGCATGTAAGTTTGAGCTCTATTGATATAAGTATGAACTGATAAGATGCTTTGGGAAAAGAGGGTCATTCTTCAAATTATAAAGCATCATAAAACTATGCAAGAGAGTTTGCAATTTCCAGCCCTAAGGGCAATGGGTTCTTGGAAGTCTTTTAAGAAGGAAATGGTAAAAGCCAATTTACATTTCAAAACACCATTATGACCACAGAGGAGGGAAGGAGTAAAGCCTGAAGACTGGAAGACTGGAGACAGTCAGCACTTAGAAGATTAATCCACAGGGTTCATTATGAGGGTAGGAACTAAAACAGAGGCAGTTAAACAGAGAGACAGGGAGGAACAGGATATACTCAATTGATATTTGAGAGGTAAAATTGATCAGACTAGGGATGTGAATTGTCAGAGAGAGGACATCATTAAGGGTGACCCAGGTTTGGTTCAGATGAAGATGTGTTTAATTTTACATAGATAGAGGTGAAATGGATCTGAACTTTAGAAGAGGGTTGACCTCTTACATCGACAATTACGTCTCTTTCTACTTGGCTAGCTCTGATAAATGGTGGAGTGCCCCAGGACTCAGTACTGCTCTTCTCCCTGTGCTTTTTAATCTGTAATCTTGTCTGTCACATGACTTTATAAGCTCATGATTCTGAAATGTGTACTTCCACCCTTTTAACTCCACTGATCTTCAAACCCACATGCTTGCTGTCTACTTGATATTCTATTTGGATGTCTAATATGCACTGCACATTTAATGTAGCAAATAAAATTCTTGATGACTACCACCTCACCATATTCCTCCAGGCAACATCGTTTCTCCAGGTGCTCAAACTCAAAACCTGGGACTCATCCTTGATTCCTCCTGTTTCTTAATCTTCTATATCCAGGCTATTAGCAAGACATTTCAGCTCTGTTTAAAATTAGATTCAGTATCCTCCCATTTTTCTGTATCCTTACTGATACTTCCCAATTCCAAGTAAACATTGGTTCTTAACTGAATTATCATCATATTCTCCTACAAGGACTTCTGGTTCTTCCTCTTACCCCTATATATTTTATGCTTCAGCAAGCAGGCAAATGTAATGTTGTCAAAACAAATCTAATCATGAACATTTACATGGACAAAAACTTCCTTCAGCTTCCCATTACACACTCAGAATGAATTCCCATCTCTACGTATTTCATCTACTACTCTCCCTCCTTTATCTACCAGCTCCAGCTTCTTTAGCTTTCCCTCTGTTTCTCAACATATGAACTTCGTTGTTCCCTTAAGGCCTTTGTGCTTGCTGATTGCCTTACCTGAATGCTTGGGCTCCCAATGTTTTCTTGGTCAGGAACTATTTGTCATGAAAGTATCAGCTCAGCATGACCTTTTCTGGTAGAGTGGCTAGTCTGCTCTAATAACTGTGACGTACAGTGTGTTGCTTTATTTACTTCACAGCACCTATAATATAAAATCATCACAGTCATCTGTTTACTTATTTATTTGCTCTTTCTTCACACTAGCATGTAACAGGTATGATATTAAAGAAACTGGTCTCTCTCATTTACCATTATTTCCAGCAGACAGAATAGTCCCTGGTGCCTGATGCAATAAATACTTAGTGAATGAAATAGTGGACTGCCATAGAAGTGAGAAGAAAAGATGCATGGGACCCTAATACAAAGGTATTTCCGTATTTGAGTGGAGATTAGGGGAAAGTAAGAAGAATCAGGAGAAGGCAATATAAGGACAATCCATCTTTATGCTCCAATACATACATGCAGCAGGGTTTGGCACGTGGTATGATACATGTATTAGTGCGTGTACTGGAAAGAAGGAGTTCAACAATAATAGTATCAGGTGAGTAGGTGCCATTATTCGAGTATCATACCTTCACAATACCATGAAGTACTGTTTTCATGTGCACTTTACTGATGAGGAAAATAAGCTCAGAAATGTAAGTGACTTGCTCAAAGTTGTATACACAATGAATGGCAGAACTGGAATTTTGACCCAAGTTGTCTGACTGCGAAGTGTTTAATCCTTTCACTATAGCCCTTTCTGACATTTTTCATAAAACTAAGGGCTTACCAACAGACTTTAGATTTGACTATTTGGGGGTATAGGAGTCTTCAGAGAAGGTGGTTTTGTCAAAGTGGTGATAATGCCTTCCTTATCAAGCTTGGTTGAGAAATGAAGGAAAATCGCCTGGGAAAGTTTGGCTGTACAGGGATGGGAGACTCAGCATGGTACTCAGGGAGATAGCAAGTTGTTGTTGTCATTGTTGATTTCATTTGCTTTTTCTTTTGAGATCAGAAGGCCTTGGGCATATTAAATTCTTAGGAGGAAGTCAGAATAAAGAGGAAGAAGGGAAGGTTTAGAGTACACCAGAGAGGGGATAATTGATGGAACACGATCATATAAAAGTAGAGAAGTGATATTAATAACACAGTTCCATAACTAGTTTTTGGTAGAAAGAAAGAATGCCCCTCCATGGAAACAAGAGAAGGATGTAAGGACAGGCATAGTGCAGTTACCAACTCATGAAAACAAGGAGATAAGAATACTGAAGTCGTAACAAAAAGAAACGTGGTGCAGGTGATGCTCTGTGAGGAATAGATAACAGTGGGGAAAAAGAGTGTGTCTAGGAAGGGGAGTAGAGATTGGAGTAAACAAATTCCTCAAGGACTGGAAGCCATAAGCCGGGCATAATGGGAACATTTAGGGAGGAAACTGAATAAATATGAGTTTATTGCTACCAAGACAGGTCCAGATGAAGATTTTTGGCATTTTGAAGATCATGAGCCTGAGGTTATTTCCAGGAAAATTTCAGCTGTTTTTTGTGATAGAGAATCAACTAAGTAGCATGATTTTGATGAATTTATCACAGTCTAGAGTGTTAGCCTTCTAGATTTAGAAACACTCTCCCCTATAAGAGAAAAGACAACCCTAACAATTAGTACACTTGTGTACCAAGATTCTGCCTCTCTTTTCACTAGTCATGACCAAAAATGGCAACTGTGCTTTTCTTCTCTCTGCTTCCATATATTCTTCAGGTAAGTTAGGGAATGGTGATCACTCAAGAATCTATTTTTCTGTTCCAAGAAATAACAAATCTTGTTTCAATAAAAATTGATGCAACTAATTTAGCTCTCGGAGGAGTCCTGTTTCCCTTGTTTTCAAGTCTTGAGGAATGTTTTACTATTAACTCTATGAACTATAAGAATTGATCTAGAGGGCGACTGAATATATAGATTTTGAATTCAGGACAGGGAAGTAATGAAAAGAAGGGTTTGGGAGTTATACCTAGGCCAATTGTCCCCAAACCCGTGCCATTCCAAGAATCATCTGAATATCTTTAAAAACATATAGATTCCAGGATCTTGTCGCCAGACATTGTAATTCAGTGGATCTGGGTCAGGAACTGAGAATTTATATGTTTGTATAATCAATAGGTGTTTCTAATAAAGTAATATAGTTGTGGAGGTCATTTTTAGAGATTGTGTTGGAACTCATGGATGTGTACTGAGCGAGAAGAGGACTGAAGACAGAATCTTGTGGAATTCAAATATTTGTCAAGAGATGAATCAATGTTGCTCAAATGTGTAGACTTGGCTGTGAAGACAGAGAGGAAAAATGGACAAGAGACAAAATGATACCCAAGATCAAGAGAGGGCTGGCTATTATTATTGAAGATTAGAAGGGGGAATGTTTACATATTAAGGGGATTTGGACCTTGTAGAGAGAGAGAGATTCACTGTAGAGGAAGAAAATGAATGATTTATGCTAAAAAGGTCTAGAGGGTGTTTGGAGAGGGGAGATACCTGAGGGCTGATTTTTACTCAGTGGCTGTGCCTGCAAGTATAGGTGTTAACTATTTACCCTTGCAGAAACTCTACAAGGTAAATGTTATTCTTCCCATTAACTAATGAGAAACCAGATGTTCAAAATCCTTAAATAAACTGCCCACGTTTAAGCAACTAATAAATAATATAGACAGGAATTAGATATGGATTTGGCTGACTTTTCCTTTCCCTGCTCTTTCATTTCTGAACAATGTTAAGAATGAGGAGAATGAAGGAAGGTAAGGTATATTTGGGAAGAGGGACTAAAATGTCATGAAAAATGGCATTTTTGATAGAAAAGTTATAGCACATATTTTTTTGATATAATTTGCATTCAACCCACATGAAAGCCGTAGAAATTCATTCCATTTGAAAATTAATTATTTCTGTCCTCAATATCGCCTTTGACAAGGTAAGAAACAGTCAGCTTCATTCTAATTTGCTTCAAGTAGTGGTAATTAGAGAGGGTGTGAAGAACAGCTCTCCACTCACTTCTCTCTAATTATTATAAGACACAAAATAAAACTCTCAGAAAAGCAAGTGCTTTGAGTCCATCACCCCCATCACTCTGCAGATATAAAGTAACACATTGTCTCTCTCTCTCTTTTAGTTTCATTTAAAGAGAAATACATTACTGAGAAGCAGATTTTTATGAGAAATCATTTTTGAAGGCTTCTGAAGGTTAAAATATGGAGCAGATTAAAACTCTCTGAAGATTTTTCACAAGTTTTACTATCATATATCTTCTCCATCTTGTGTTATTAGAATGGCATTATGTATAACAATGTTCATTCCTGATGAATTTAATTTGGTTTCTATTCGGTAGTCGAGCTTATTGAGATAAGCTTGAATCTGGATTGTTCTCCCTATTATTTTTGTGCCCAATTTTAGGTCATGTGCAAATATGAGGAGCGTGTCTTGAATACCTTTCTCCTTTTCATTGCGCCAGCACAGGAAAAGGTCAAGCTCTATGACACTTTACTAGACTTCTCTTCATGATGACCAGGTGTCAATAGCAGTTCTTACTGGGGTCGGTTGCACGAGTTCCAGTTCACAGCAGTGAGATTATCTACTATTTTATCCAAACTTAAGTGGTAGAAGAGTCATAACATGTTTCCCTAGTTTTCTTGTGACTAACTAATCTCTAGAATTGACGAAAATCCATGAGTAAGAGCTGAAGAGGCAGAGAATAGAGTTGGGATGAGGAGAAGCTGGAAACCTGGCTATAGACTCCAATACATATGATCTTACACAACAACGTAGTTTCGGAAGGACTATTACATTTTGTTCTGGAATTAGGTAACTATGGTAAGCAGAATAAAGGTCTTCCAAGGATTTTGGTGCACTAATCCTTGGTATCTGTGAATATGTTATCTTACATAACAAAAGAGACTTTGAAGATATACATAGGTTTATGTCCCTTAAAGTAGGGAAGTTATCCTGGATTATTGGTGTGGGCTCAATCTAATCCATGAGACTTTAAAAGCAGAGAAGAATCTTCAGCAAGAAGAAGAAAGTAGAAGAGAGATATGGCAAAAAGGGAATTCTGAGCATAAAAAGGATTTGACACACCATTGCTGGCTCTGAGATGTAGTGGCTCACTTGCAAGGATGGGAGAGAAGCTTCTCCTAGGAGCTAAGGGAGGTCCTAGTTGACATCCTGCAAGGAACTGGGGACCTCAGTCCTACAACCAAAAGAATTGAATTTTGCCAACAACCTGAATGAACCAGGGAGCAGATTCTCCTACAGACCCTCTCCATAAGAACCTAGCAGGCAATACTTTGATTCCAGACTTGTGAAACCCAAAGCAGAGGAACCAGCAGAGTCAACACAGACTCTGACCTACAGAACTGTGAGAAAATAAATGCATGTGGTTTAAAGCCACTAAATTTTGTAATTTGTGTGAGAACAATAGAAAATTCATACAGTCATTAATATCTTAACAATTTTGATGTCAAATTTGGTTGATTTTGTGTAAACAAAATGACAACAGTGATTTCTTGAAGTAAAACTCTTCCTTAATCACCTCAAAATTTATTGATTGTTATTTTTACATTACACGTTTAGTAATCTATTCTAAATTTTTACCTGTGATCCACATTAAATATGCACAATATTTGCCAGTCTTTAGTTTTATGGGAAAATATTTTCACTTATATTATCTCAAATTGCTATAGAAATTGAGGAACAGGAATGGAGTATTTTGGTTAATCATGCTCAGAACAGTTTCATAAATACCAAGTCACAGTTAAAAGAGTTCTTCATTTAATGTCAGGATGTCTGCATTCTTCAGTGACTTTGACTCACATCAACTGGTGTCCTTGAGCAACTCTCTTATCTCTCAGGATGTCAGTTGCATTGTCTGTAAAACAAGAGAATTCGTAAAAGTGATCTGCAAAATCTTCGCCAGCACTGAGAGTCTGTGGTTCTTTCTGGGAAGGGAGCAATGAGGGTCAGGTGGAGACTGATGATGGGAGATGGAAAGGGGGAAACTGCTCCTGCTTCATCTTTTGCAGAGAGTTGTTAAGAGCATGAAAATCATAACAAAAATATTTTCCCTCTCTATCTGCAGGTGTTTTCCATCTGGGATTGGATTTTAATTCATTTGAACTAGCCAGTTGCTCACTTGCTGTCCCATTGTCTTTTCCCCGGCTCCGGGTCCCTCCATATGTTGTTTATTCCACCTTTCTGATTTGAAAAATGGTAAACATTTGCTTAGAAGGACCAAAGCGAATATAAGTTTGGATATTGTCCCCCTGCAGTTATCTATTAACATTTCACTTTATTCCCAGATCAGTGAAATCTCCCCTTTATTTTTCTATCTCTACGTTGTTTTAAAAAATTTTTCAGGACATTTTCTTACATTTCTAAAAACTTTTTGGTTTATTCTGGTGATAACCTAGCTGAACCAGGCACAGTAGTCAATAATACTTTTGGTTGGAGGGATATTTCCTGTCTGTTTTTAAAGTATGCCCAGTTCTACTTTATCATCAAATACGTGTAGCTACAAATGGGGCTTGCATCCTATTTATGCTGTGAAAAAATGATCAGTGTGTTAAGCAAATATAAATAAATTAAATTATCTCAAATGCCTGAATCATTTCAAATTCTGAAAAACTGAACTATTACAGAATTTTATCAATTAAATTAATATATTTTGTGCAGTATAATAGGTTGCCCACAGGATATGGGAAACTTTATTGGCCTCATTTTATTACGCAGCTGCTTAAGGCTGAGATATCATGTTGCATAAAGTGTGTATATTAGCATAAATAGGGACCTAGGGGGTTGGATTTTTTTCCCTAAATCTGGATTATGGCAGCCCTGCCTTTAACTTGCTATTTTTTTCTCTGGATATTGTTTCTTGTGAATGTGTGTATAAGTTCAGATTAAATATTTAGTGTGTTTCTCCTACAGCCTGATCTCTGTTGTGCTGTGGGGCCTTAGGGAGCAGCCTTGAGGACACCAGGCTGCCATGAGGTTCCCTTGGCTGCAGGTACCATCTCCTTCTTCATTCCGAGCAGTTGACCTTGGCTTTTCTTTGACATACACCTTCCTTAACTTCCTGCTAGAAAACCTTGCACGAACCCTAAAATCTCTTATCTGTATGTGGAAATGCATCCCTTCTACACATAGCAAATCCCCCACCCATGCTTTGGAACCTTCCCTGCTCCTGTCTCCCACCCCTCTTGCTATTAATTATCTATCCTTTCCCCAGGTTTTCCTTTTCTGCCTCTCATTTGGATCTTTCCCAGACATTCAAACATGCTCAAATTTCTCACATCTTGAAAATTCCTTTCATTCCAGCTACTTCTTATTTTTTTCCTTCTTATTTCCAAAATCCCCCATATTGGTCAGAGTGTGCATTTCTCTTTCCTCATTTCCTAACGCTTCCTCAGTCCCCTTCATTATGACTACTAATAGCACCAGTTACTTTTAAGAAGCTAACTGCTTTGGAAATTTTCCAGAACTCCTTTACTTGACCTCTCCGTGGCATGGGACACTGTTGACAACACATTCGTTATTGAAAATCTCTTCCCTTTTTTCCAACACTGTATTCCCTGGTTTTCTCCTGTCTAACCGGCTGTTTTGTCTCCTTTGATGGCTAATGTTATTCTAGTAATCAAATGTTGAAGTTTCTCAAAGCTGATTTCTAAGCCCTTTGTGCTTTTCTTCCTTTGTACTCTCCCCACCTAAGACTTCTGTGAGATGGGCAGCATGTCCACATGGATGCTTCAAAGGTATGTCAAACTCAGCGTGTCCATGACCAAACCCATAATCTTCCCTCCCACCTCTGGTCCTTGACTGGTTTTCTGCCTCAGACAATCACAACACATGCCATCCAGTTAGGCAAGGCAGAAATAGGAATTATTTTTAGTGCATTCGTTGTCCTACCTGCTCACACCTGTTCTGTGTCAAATCCATCATTGAATCCCGTGGGTTTTTCTCTCCTAAATATTACTTTGAATTTGCTGCTTTCTATACTTCTACCAACTGCATCCTAGCCCAAGCCACCATCCTCTCTCCTGGACCACTACTTTGGCCTCCTGACAGGAGCCCGTGCATTCATCCTGCCCGCCTTCCAATTCTTTTACATATTTTGGCCAGGGTACATTTTCAAAATATACATCTTGGCCACTTTTGATTATAAAACTCTTTAATCACTTTTCACTGCAGAGTAAAAAATTCTACAATTTTAAATATAGTTAAAACAAAACTTCTCTGAAAGGCCTAGTACTTGCTGACTACTTATTCAGGTCTTATCTCACATGGTTCTACCTGCCCATTCTCTTGGCACCAGTCCTATTGTCCGTCTTTTAACTTCTGGAATGTTAAACACCAACTTTTTCCAACAACATCAACAGTATTTCTGAGCATGTTTCCTCTGACTGTTCCCTTCTTTCCCCCCATAGGTAACTCCTACTTACCCTTCAGCTCTGAGATCAAAATATCTTCCTCACTGTGCTTTCACAGAAACAAATTTTTTGTACTTTTTGTTCTTTCCCCTCATTTGGTGTGGCGCCTATCTCAGTTTATATTTAGACATTCATGAATGTGATCCTGGGATAATTTTCCAATCCCACTGTATGGTCAGGGCCATAAAAGTTGAAAATATACCAATTTTTGCTTATAACTGATTCTTTTGTTTCTAGGTACTCGATAAGTGATTCTTTCATAACGAATGAATGATTCTTGTCATTCTTAAGCTACAATCAAAACGCAAGCTTCTCCACACCTGTGCAGAACCCTCACTGACAATTCTAAACTCTCTTACCCACCATCCTCCCAGCACTAACCTGCTCACCCACCTTTGTCAATTTTTCCTCATTAGGTTTACATTTCCAATGAATATTCCTAAACTCTTAACCTCTTCACAAAAAATCCTATTTGTCTATTGATATTTCTCATATAGCTAGAGGCTAGAATCTGCTATGGATAATTTTAATAGAGTTAAGAGAGTCAGTTCTAAAATATTGATTTTCTGGGCCTCTGTAAAATTCTCTTCTCTTTTGATTAATGATAACCAACTACATCACCTTCCAGTCTTTCCCATTGTTGTCATCTGTTGCTCTCCAGGTCATTCCCCAACATTTTTCAAAGACTTTGCATTCCATTAATTTACACATTCGTTGAAAATAGTTACTGAGTTCTTACCATGTTCTGGACTCTCAGATGGTACTGTTAAACATCACCTAAACGGCTCCAGCTGTTAGGTGGCAGTGACGTGTGGTAGAGGGAACCATATGGTCAACAAACAAGAAAATCAATTAATGGGTGATTTTCAGATAGTCAAAGACTAAGAGGAAATAATGCAAGGTGATTTGACAGAGACTGAGGGAGGTGTGTAGTTTAGATTATTTAGATGGTCTGGTACACAGAATATCCTTGAGGCGAACAACTTTCATAGTTGTTACTGTGGAAGCAGTGAAGTTTAAAAGCCTGAGTCCAAACGGCTGACTCTCCAGATAACTTTAAGGAGTGGGGCTAGGGCTGTGATAGGTGTGCTTCAGGACACAGAGCTTCTGGTGTTACAATTCTGTCCTATATTTCTTGTTGTCTTCTCTCCTGGTCCCCAACCACCACACACCCACAGACACACAAACCAGATGAATTAACCCTTTCTTGTATCTTTGCCTCTTTGAAATGATCTAATCCATGGGGGAAGGAGTGGACTCAAAAGCCAAGCTCAGAAACTGTTTAGTTCCAAGCTCCATGGGCTCAGGACAGACAACGATCTGACAGGAGCAACGTGGCACTCTAGAAACTCTTCCCTCTCTATCCTGTTTCCAATCTGCCTGCCTGACTTTTTTCTGCTTCGGGCACCCCCCTCCTCACCCCATACATGGGAGGAATACCACCACCTCCTGGATCCCCACAAGTTTGTTATAGAGTATGGTGTGTGTGTGTGTATGTCTGTGTGTGTATGTTCTCCACGTGTATGTGGCTGAGAGGTCTATGATTCTTTATTCCCCTTTTGTTTCTCTGACATCTCTAGGGTTGAATTCAGAGTGACAGTCACCAGTCTGTATCTAGTTCACTTTCTAGTTTTGAAAGAAAAGTCTACCAGTTACCTAACTATAAAAGAAAAAGACCCTTAGTTCTATTTTTACTTGACCTCACTGTAAGATTTGATTCTGTTGACCGCTCTACCACTTATTGGAACTCTCCCTTCTTAAAGATTCCACTACACCATTCTCTTCTGATCAATGGTGCTTCCTATGTGTTTCTAGATAAAATTCAATGTCATAAACATAGTACATGAGACCGTATTGGTCCTCTTTACCCTGGCAGACTCATCATTCACCATTGCACTGGTACCCATGGCACAACCCTGCCTGAGTCATTAGTTGCCAATATCTACGCTGTGTGAGTCTCCTTCTTGTCTATCTTGTTTAGATGGGTGCTGTTTCCTCTGCTTGGAATATCTCTCTTCCCCACCTCTCTCTCCCTTTCCAATCTCCTCAGTAAACTCTTTTCTAGGAAAAAAAAAAAAGACAAAAGAGAAAACAAAACAGCATTTGTATTTACTGGTGTCGTCCAGCATGTTGGAACCCCCTCCTCTGTTTCCATATTTTGACTTCATCACTTTTCCTATTGCCCTAGTGTTTGGTTTACATCTCTCCTCGTGACTCTGTGACTAAACTATGAGTTCTTGTGTGGCATTGGCTTTGTTCCTTCAATAATTTCAAGTATATACTAGTTAGTTAAGAAATATTTGTTACATTAATACATTTGAAGAAAAATAAATATTTGCCATGAACAAGGTTCTCATACAAATAGACAATAGGTATATTGATAAAATAATTTTCATAGAAAAATTAATGTGGTTTCTTTTTGGTGGTGGTGGTTGTTGTTAAATTTCCACTTTGCAGACAACAATATTGCCAGCTTTCTATTGGATTAGAGCAGTAAGTTTTGGATTTTCCAGAGGCGTAGATATTGATAGATCAACAAAATTAGGTATTATTGGAAGGCATTTGTTTATTTTTATGAAAAATGTTTGCTACATAAATGGATTATATATTGGTATATTTTAGATACTATTTCAGTACTTTAAAATTCGATGAAGTTTGAGTATATTTGTATAATTTGACAAAACAGGAGAATCGACATAAAAATGAACATATCTGAGTTTCAGCTACCTCTTCCTCTTCTGGAAATCTCAAAAGTAATTTAGAGGAAGATAATCAAGGGGCCTATAACACCACAGAGGAGGTCATTCATTTCTACACAACAGAACTACTTGTCAAGTGCCTTTGTGTTTGAAAAATGAAGTTGATGAAAAGAAAGTCTTTCCTGGAAGTAAACTGTAAAACCAGAACATTCCTTCTCACTCTACCAAAGTAAATGAAATTGTACTGCTATAGGGGAGAGTAAAGGAGGTTTAAAGTCGAAACAAACAAAAAATCACTTAAATTAATTTAAATCCTTTCCCTCTACTTGACATAATAATATTGTTCATTATTTTTCTTAAAATTTACGAGATAGTAATGCCTGCCAGTACCATTCTAAGAGGCTTTGCATGCATTTTTTTAAATTTCCCTTTAATTAATCCCAGGAGAATTATCTGCAGTTTAGAATTGATTCATGGTTAATCAGTGATATTTTCTAATAGACATTTACTTTGATTAAAAGGTGAAAAAAAATATTAACCTGGGATAATTCTCACTTCATCTAATACACGCTCTCATCCTGTTAGTGAACCTAGCTATTTCGAATCCATAAAACTACTCCCACTTCAATTTCTATTACTTTTCAGCATATCTGACAATTAATATTCTTTTTTACTGCTACCTACTGTTGAACTAATTTTTTGGCTGTTATATTTGTCAGTCTCATTCTATTTTTATCCCTCTGGAGAGCAGCTCATTGGTCTTTCATCTAACAAGCTTCGTGTTCCTCAGTACAGTCTCGATGGAGCTGATGTGAAGACTGATACGAAAGCGAACTCATTTAAAATCTGTATCCTGTTGCAAAGCAATGGTTATTTCTAGAATTTTAAAGCTCATCATTTTCAAATTCTTGCCCCAAATGGATAACAATTCTATGTTTCTTTAATGCTGATAATGAAGGACTGGGCATGTTACTAAATCATATTGTAGATTTTGCATTAGAAATGAAGTCTCATAAATCCTGTTTGTCTAATTTATCTGAGGTGCTTTCCTGCTCAGCTTCAGTTAATATCATTAACTTCTTATCTAATTATAATGCAAGCAATCTGACTGCCAGAATCAATTCTGTGTCAGCATTTTCTTTGTAAACCTCTAATCTCAAAGGTTTTTAATAAATCAACCAAAATATGATATCCAGTGATATACCTTAGAATGCAAATTCTCACACCAAAAGTGAGTTGCATGGTTGTTCTTTTAGAAATATAAATATGCCTTTATTATGGTTGTTTAAATACCTCAAGATAAGCTTATATTTGAGAAACACAATTATTTTTACAGTGAATATTTCTCCTGAGAGATTTTCTTTTTTATTTCTGAAAGACATCATCAGTTATTTCTACCATGATATAAACCTTCTTTTTCACAGTGCTCCCTAAGTCTCTTCATATCTCCCATGTCTTTTCATTAGAAGTCATTTGCAAATATTTGGGGGTATTTCTAAATGTAAAGTTTGATAAGACCACAAGTAAAATTGCCGTATCCAAAAGTGCAGGTTTGATTTATTAGTTGGTCTAATGTTACCCATGCACAATTTTGAACATATTGTGAGCTGTATAAATTGCCCATTTAAACTTCACACCAAATATTTAAAATCCTCTATTTTTATTGAGATATATTTAACAAGACAATGCACAAATCCTAACTGGTCATTACAAGGGGCTTTGACATGGCGTATACCCTATGAACACCTCTTATAACATGATTGAGAACATTTCTAACTCTCAGAAAGTCTCCTGATGCCTCTTTCCAGCCGATTCTATTCTCCAGTGCCCCTTACACCGTTATCTAATTTCTCTCACTTCAGTTTGCTTTTACATTTCATATAAACAAAATATATAGTAAGCACTCTTTTGTTTCTAGCTTTTTTCACTCAATAAGTTATCGTGCTTATCATTCTTTTTATCGCTGAATAATATGCCATTGTATATATATAACCCTTCTCTTGGATGCCTGAATCTCAGACTAGATGTATGATCAACTTTATAAATAAACATCAAACAGTTCTCCGAAGGGGGTGAACCATTTTATACTCCCAACAACGTGGAAGTATTCTGACCAATAGTTGATTTTGTCAGTCTTTTTGACTTTAGTCATTCTAGCTGGTGTGAAGTTGTGTCTTACTGTGGTTACAATTTATTTTTCTCTGGTAACTAATGACATTGAATATCTTTTCATGTATTGATTGTCCATTCATAGATCTGCCGATGTAAAGTGTATATTCAAGTCTTTTGCTTACTTTTTGCCACATTCGTTTTAAAATTATTAATTTGTAAGTGTTCTCTATATGTTCTGGAAACAAGTGCTTTGTTAGACACAGGAGCTGGAATATTTTTCCCAGTTTGTGGCTTGCATGTTATTTTCTTGTTGGTATCTTTTGATGAGCGGTGCAGAAATTCTTAAATTTTAAAGATTTCTAATTTATCAACTTTGTTTTCTTTTGGAATTTGTGTTGTGTTGTTGTTCTTTGTCCTAGAACTCTTTATCTTCCCTTAGGTTGTGAAAATATTGCTTTCTTCTGGAAGTTTTACAGTTTTATGCTTCGGTCCAAGATCCCTCTTGATCTAAGTTTTGGGTATGGAATGACAGGAGCGTCAAGGCTCGTTTACCTCAGTCCATACCCAAAAATTAGGTCAAGATTTGACATCTGTGAAGGTTAATTTTATGTGTCAACTTGACTACATTATAGTGCCATTATTTGTCAAACACTAGTCTAGATATCGTTTTGATAGGTATTTGTGGAATGTGGTTAACATTTAAAATTAGTTGACTTTAGAAGTAAGGCAGATTATTCTTCATAATGTGGGTGGGCCTTATCCAATCATTTGGAGGTTTGATGAGGAAAGACTGAGGTTTCCCAAAGAAGGAATTCTGTCTCAAGATTGCAACCCAGATTCTGCCTGAGTTTCTAGCCTGCTGGCTTTCCCTGGATTCTAGACTTGCCACCCCTTGCAATTTGTGAGTCAATTACCTATAATAATTCTCTCTCTCTTTCTCTGTCTCTCTCACTCTTTATATATTCTATTCTGTTTGTCCAGAGAACCCTGACTAATGCATCTTACCAATATTGTCTTCTGGCCCATGAAGATATTATATATCTCCATTTATTTAGATCTTCTTTAATTTCTTTCATAATGTTTGATAGTATTGTTTGATGTCTTACATATTTTGTTACTTATTTTTAAGCATTTGATTATATGTTTTTGTACTCAGAATTGTTTTTTGAGTTTGATTTTTTAATTGTGAGTTGAACTATAGAGAAATACAAATGATTTTATGTAGTGACCTTTTATCCTTTGCCATACTATTTTCAGTTATTAGTTCTAGTAATTTGTATATTCTTTTGGATTTTCTGTGCACACTATTTGTCTGTAAATAACAAGAGTTTTACTCTTCCGCCCCACACTTTATGCTTTTTATTTCATTGTCTTGCTTTATTCTACCCATTAAGGTTTTTCCATTTATATTCATGAATTATTTAGTTCTGTATCTTTTTTTGAGCAATACTTTTCTCTGGTTTTAGTATTAGCATAAGGATGCACTAATAAAAGTACTTCTCTACTTTGCTATTTAAAAAGAACTGATACTATTTTTCCTTAGGTGTTTGTAAAATTCACTGAAAAAGCCATTACGGCCTATAGTGTTCTTTGTTAGAAAATGTTTTTGTTCATATTTAAAAACTCTAATAAATATAGAGTTATTTAGATTTTTTAAATTGTTAGAAGTTTTTAAATTAACGTTTTTCAAGGAAATTTTCTCTTTTATTTAAGTAGTTAATTTTGTTAAGATAAAATTGCTCAAAATATTCTTTTATTAACTTTTTCATGTCTGTCTCCCTCTTACTATTGATTATTATTGCTAGGGGTTTGTCAGTATTTTTAAATCTTTTCAAAGAACCAGTCTTTGTTGATTTTTCCCTATTTTTATCTATTTTCTATTTCATTCATTTCACATTTATGTTTATTATTTCATTTATTCTGCTTGCAATATGTTGCTCTTTTTATCTTCTTAAGATGGAAGCTTAAATCATTGATTTTACTGTTTTCAAAAAACATTTTCTAATATAGCATATGAAGCTATAAATTTTACTGTAAAACCAGCATTGGCTTCATTTTACAGTTTTTAATATATTATTCCTTTATTGTTATTCAGTTCAAAATATTTTCAAGTTTTACTCGTGATTTCTTTCTATTTCCTTTTTTTTTAACCTGTGTGTTATTCACAGTGTGGTGTTAGTCTCCAATTCTGGGGGAATTCTTTTTTAGAGATCTTCATCTTACTGATTTCTAATTTCATACTGTTATGGTCAGAGGACATAATCTGTGTGATTTCAATTATTTTAATTTTATTGAGATGTATTTTATGTCTAATATCTGATCTATATTGTTAAACATTCTATGTAAACTTGAAAAAAAATTTATTTACCAGATTTTTGGTTGTAATATTCTATACATATAAGTTAGATCAACTTGGTTACTAATGTTCAATTTTTCTTTATCTTTTCTGCATTTTGTCTGATTATACTATCGATTTCTGAGAAAGAAGTATGAAAATGTTCTATTATCAATGTAGATTCTTTTAAATTTCTCCCTGAAGTTTTCTCAAATTTTGCTTCATGTAATTTGAAGCTCTGTTGTCTGGTATATGCATACTTACTATTCTTGATGAATTGATCTTTTTTATCATTAAAATATGCTTTCCTTTATTTCTTTGTCTTGAAGTCTATTTTGCCTTATGTTATCACAACAACATGAATTTTCTTAAACTAAAATTTTTCATTGTATGTCTTTTCCCATGCCTTTACTTCTAGTTTTCTATCTTTTTAATTAAAACGTGATTCTTGTGAATATCATATACTCGAACCTTGCTTTTTTTAAATCTAGTTTGACAATCTTCTGCATTTAAATGGAGAGTTTAGTCCACTTATCTTTAATGTAGTTTTTGATATGATTGAGTTTAAGCCTCCCGTCATATTTGTTTTGTAATTATCCCACTTTTTTAATGTTCCTCCATTTCTGCCTTATTCCAGTAAGTTTTTAAAAATTAAAAATATTTCATCTCCTACACTAGTGTTTTTGACTATGCCTCTTCATCTTAGTTTTTATTGGTTGCTCTAGAGTACAGTGTAAAAACCTTATGCAATTCCATTTATTGCCCAGCCCCAAACCCTTGTTTTCGTTTGCATACATTTTACTATTATATAGGCTAAAATCTCACAATAATTTTTTATTTTTACTAGAATAGTCAATAGTCTCAATTGTTTTTAAAGACATCTAACAAAAAAGATCATGATATACCATATATACTATATGTTTATAAAACATATATTTATTTATAAATATTTATATGTGTATATAAAACCTTTTATATTTACTTTATTTAATTATTGTTGACAGTAATTTGACTATACTTTTTGACAACCTTGATGGACTTTTAATACTTTATTAAAATAATAAACATCTACTTTATGCAAAAGCTTTTAAGAAAATGGTGTTCAATATTAAACTGCTTTTGTAAAAGATTAAAAATGATATTCTTATTTATAAATAAGTATATTTGTCAGTATGCCCACTTTCATTTTTATTGTGTAGTCATTTCTGCCTGTTTGCTGCTTGTGAGGCCAATGTTGATAGTTGGTTTTTCAATGTACATTCCAAACTCCTTTCCTGCAGAGACTGGAAAGCTTAAAGCTACATTTCTTAGACTCTCTTGTGGCTAAAGTTCTTGCTGAGACTTAGATTCTGCTACTCTGAGGTACACTGGATAGATTTGGATTTGGAACTGAGTCATATGGGGCAAGATGCAGGATCTGGGGATCCATTTTGTTGCTGTGAAACACAGTAGAAGTATCATTGTCCTGGAGTAGGCAGGTATGAAGCCAACTTCCAAATTTAGCAGGCCGCTTCCAGTTCCAGTGGCCACTGGATCAGGACAGGAGCAATACTGTTCTGAAGCCAATAGCTTCTCAATTCAATAGCTGTCACATGTAGCTGCTTTCTTGGCAGCAAAGTTTGACATTGCAAGGTATTCTTGATAACTCATTTTGTGTTCTACATCTTTAGCCCTTCTAAAGAATCTGTAACCATTTACTACTTCCTCAAGATGGCTAGAATGGATTCTATTCTATTTAGCAAAGTCCTGACTATTGCAGACAGTTTGGGATTTCTTTTACACACAACCAGCTAGTAGTTAGACAGAACTAACAAAATTATACTGAACCTGAATACTTTGGAGACATTTCTAAAATGCTGACCATGAGAGGAATAAAAGTAAAAAAGAAAACAAAGAATTTTAAATTTGGTGGAAATGACATGAATTAGACCTGTTGCTTTACATAGTAACAGATTTATATAACATTTTATGTAAAAAATCGTAAGAAATAAGAAAAATTAGGAAAGTTGAATACTTTCGTTTTCATTGCTGAAACATCTTTCCTTAATTGGATATGTCAAATACCTATTTTGAGCTTGAGAGATTGAATAAAATATTTTACCTGTTGAGTTGATATGGAGAAAAAAAGGAAAGAGAATGGGACCTGCCTGCTGGTGTGGTAGTTAAGTTTGTGTGCTCTGCCTCGGCCTCCTGGGGTTCGCTGGTTTGGATTCCTGGTGCAGATCCAGCATCACTCATCAGGCCACACTGTGGCGGCATCCCACATAAAATAGAGGAAGATGATTGGCACAGATGTTAGCTCAGCAACAATCTTCCTCAAGCGAAAAGAGGAAGATTGACAACAGATGTTAGCTCAGGACCAAACTTTGTCACAAAAAAAAAAACGTTAAATTTCAGTGTTAAATGTTAAGCTATTCAAATGATTCAAATGCAGTTAGAGACCAGACAAGCCTGAAGCCTGAACATACTGAGTGATTCTCCTGGGGCACTGACATTCTCTCTATGCAGTATCACCATAAACACCAGAAATGGGCTATGGTTCTTTTTCACTGGTTATTTGCTCAGTAGGATCCAGATCATAAGGGATATGTAGGTTGTCAGAAATTTATGGGGACTCGGGAAGCCTCTCCTCTCTCTGTTTTCTCTTGCTTTATATAAAACTCTCTATAAATTGTCACATCATTTGCCATGATCTGTGTATGTTGGTCTCTTTTTACCATTCATATTACTGTCTCATTGTGTCAACCCAGCAGATGGATATATTTCAAATGGGCAAACTGTTAAAATTCTTTTCCAGTTGTAAGATAAGAAATTTAAATTTAATATTTCTCAAAATTTATCAGTTTTATATGTCTACTGCCGTTTTTCTCTACTATTAACTTCTGTTAAATATGTGCATCCTATTTGCACTTTCTGCTTCCTACTTTGAATAAATTTGTACTCAGTTCCAATCATGTCTCACTGGGGTCATTAACATTTATGATTATCTTTAGTATTCTACATTTCTTCAGTTATAACTGAACATTATATTATGCATTAGAGATTATTTTCCCTTTATTATGCAGGTTTTTATTATTCAGTTATACTTTTTTTTCTTTTATCTATTCATAGGTTTAATATTTTTAGAGTTGCAGTCCTATATTCATATTGGTTTCTATTATGTGCACGTCTTTAAAATTGTTGATCTATTTCCTGCTTTTAGGTTTGGGGTAGCATTGAAAATGGATACGCAACTCTTGACTTTGCTTGAAGAATTCTACCAGCTGTGTCCAGACTTTAGATTCTTTCTCTCTCCCCAGATGCTATGGACTGAATATTTGTGTCCCCCTCAAATTTTTATGTTGAAACCTAATGGCTGAGTCACATGATGGTGTTAGGAGATGGGGCCTTTGGGAGCTGATTAGGTCATTATAGTGGAGTCCTCATTAATGGGATTGGTGTCCTTGTAAAAGAGGGTCTAAGGAGCTCCCTAGCCCCTACAGCCCTGTGACATTACAGTGAAAAGACGGCCGTCTAGGAAGTGGGTCTTCACCAGACACTGAATCTGTGGGCGCTATGATCTTGGATTCCTCAGTCTCCAGAAATGTGAGAATTAAACGTCTGTTGTTATAATCTACCCAGTTGATGGTATTTTGTTATCATGGCCTGAACAGACTAAGATACCAGACAACCTAGAGTCTTTCGGCTGTACGGTGGGGACTGGGTCAGACTGATTTCTAAGGTGCACCTCTTCAGGTACACTACGGTTCCTAAGAATTTTCATATTGATGCATGCTGATGTTGTTCATTCGTTTTAATGGTTATATGTTATTCCATTTAATGAATATTCAAAAATAGAATTTCCTATCCAATATTGGTGTTTAAATTTCTTATTTTTACCAACAAAACTTTGATGAATACTTTTGTATATGTCTGAACAGCATGAGCAGGACTTTTCTCTATAGTATACACATAGAAGTAGAATTGCTGAGGGCCAGCCCCATGGCTGAGTGGTTAAGTTTCCCTGCTCCACTTTGGCAGCATGGGGTTCACCAGTTCAGATCCTGGGTGCAGACCCACACACCACTCATCAAGCCATGCTGTGGTGGCATCCCACATAGAAGATCTGGAATGACGTACAACTAGAAATACAACTAAGTGGTCGGACTTTGGAGAGGAAAAAAAATAGGAAGATTGGCAACAGATGTTAGCTCAGGGCCAATCTTCTTCACATGCACACAAAAAAGCATACCTTAAAAGAAAAGAAAAGAAGTAGAATTGCCAGGTTGTAAAGTATGTGTCTTCAATTTTACTAGGTTGTGACGATTTCTCTTTTAAAATGCTTATACCACTTTACACTCACATGAGCAACATGTGTGTTTCTGTTTCCCTCTTGTTCTCACTAGTACTTGGTATTAGAGTTTACAATCTGAAGGGTTTCGTCAATCCCAATTTTGTTTTAATTTGTATTTCTTCACGGCAATTGATAATCTTTTTATGTCTATTGACAATTCAAACATTTCTATAAAATGACTACTCAAGCATTTTGCCCTTTTTTCTATTATTCTTTTTTCTTATTAATTTGATGAAATTCTTTATATATTTTAGATATTATCTCTTTGTTAGCGTCTTTTTTTCCTACTGCAAATATCTTTTCAAAATCTGTGGCTTAGCACTATGCTTTGTTTTTGATATCTTCTATAATACAGACATTTTTATTACAAAATAATGTGGTTTATGATTTGTAGATTATATATCTCAATAAGGAAATCATTTTCTGTCCCAAATTCATACAGACATGGTTTTTTTCCTAAGCATTTTAAAGTTTAGCTTTGCAAACTTTAATCCACATGGAAATTATTATATTGATACATGATATGAAAAAATGATCTGGTTTTACTTGTTTTTAAAACAGATAACCATCATCTGCCTCTGACCATGTACTGCATAATACCTCTTTTTCCTACTGATTTTAGTGCCACTTCTGTTATATTCCAAGTGTGGATGTTTTCTATATGTATAGATAGATCCTTTTTCAATTTGCTAATATTTTGTTTAAGATATTTGCACCTAAGTTTATAAGCCTGATTGGCGTGTCGTTTTTTTAAACTAAAACTGTTCTTGTCTGTTTGCTTCTTTTTTGTTGTGATGGCTACAGATCTAGACATGATTTTAGATCGAAGAGATAAGGACCAAACTTTAGGAATGGCTGGGCGGTGATCTGGAGCAGAACCAGCCACTGCCCTGACCTGCCTGAACTTTACATGAAAAAGCAGTAAAGTTCTACTTTACTTGAGCCCTGGTTGGGGAACCTTTTTTATTTTTGGCTAAAGACCGAACCCTAGATGATACTTAGATATATTCCATATTTTCTTGAGTTGACCTTGGTATTTTGTATTTTTATGTAAAACTTATATGTATTTTTAAAGTTTCCAATTCATTGCAATGAGGTTGTTCATAACAATCTCTTACATGCTGTTTTGCGTACCTTATTTTATTTGTGCCTTTTTCTTTTTTTCCTTAGTCAGTTTTGGTTTAGTATTTGTCTTTCTAATAACTTTTATTGATCACTTTTATTGATTCTTTGTTACAGAAGGGATCATTGCTGATTTCTACTCTCAGGAATAGATTCTGTAGCATAGGAAGCTTTATTATTATAGGTGTAAAGCCACATAATCCAGAATTCTTTTAAGGAGCGAACCATTGATAACTTGCTCTATTTCTTGTGTAGTTATTAGACTTGAGTTTTCCACAGCTTTGATTTGGGTAATTGATCCATTTTCAAAAAACATATGGAATTTTGTATTTATTAACTATAATTATAAATATTATTCTCAGTATAAAAATCCTCTCTATTGTTATAGTCCCATTCTCATTTCCAATTTTGTTTTCATTTTGATTATCGTTTTTACTATGTGTCCTAGAGATTGGTCTGTTTTCCTGGTTTTCAAAAATTGGTTCTAGCTTTTATTGACATAATGTTTTTTGACATCACCTCATTAATTTTTCAATCACTTTATAACCTCATTTATTTTTTGTCCTATTTGTTGTTACTATTATTATTGTTATCATTATGTAACCTCTTCAAAGGCTGAAATATTTTCCTAAGTGTTTAGATTGTTAGAGGAGTATAAGGAAGGGACAAATTTTCTACAGACTTTCCCAGAGAGAAAGGTTTTCATCATTCTCTAATAAGTGTCCTTCTCTTATCTAAGGCATTAAATGGAGTCCTAAAATATTCAGATGTTTGCTTCATTACATTATCTGGTAACAAATATCTGGTAAACTCTTGTCTAGTCACAGAAAGAAAACATGGCTTCTGAACATGTTCAGTTAATTTGTAAATATAATGCATTTTAAATTTACAAAGAGAAAACTGGTTTTGGTATATTTGATAAATTTTAAATGTCTCCATTTTCAAGTCCCTTTTTAGAAACGAGTTTGGCTTCGTTAGCAATGTGGTAGTCATAACGATAGAAGTGTAAGATTTGAATGACATTTGTGAGAATCATTCATTTTCTGCCAGACTCTTAATAATCCGTGCTTATTTTCAGTGGCCAATTATCTCCACCTCAGAGTCCTACAGCAATGATGTACTTATTCTCAAGGCACAGGCGTCACTTTCAGTCGATCATACTAATGAGATTTGACATGGTGGCGAGCAGCCTTTGCTCGTGTTGGCAGAGATAGCCCTGCTGATTAAATATCCTTCAGAGGCACTCCATAAATTAAGCCACACATTGGCGCTACTGATCATTGCAGGTCTTGTTCTCTCTCACTAATTCTGTGATACTGGGGAAGTCAAAGACATTTTGCAGTTTTCAATTTCCTTATTTCTCTGATACAAAATTTAGAGAAGAATATGAAAATCGTATATAATACACTTGACATTACATTATCATTTAAAAATTCAAGCTTTTCTCCGTGATCTAGTGAGCATTTATCACGTGTTCGATGAACTGGCATCTTTTGAGCACCTTTCCAAGGGGATATAATGAGTCACCTGTTCTCAAGTTAGATGCTAGAACTTCAGGCTTTCTCTCAGCCTTTCTCTTGTCTACATGACCTTGGCTCTGTCAATCAAAAGTTGTGTGAGACTTTCGATTTGGAAGTGAGCAATGGGGGAAGTGGGTACAGCGCAGAATCTATCTTTCGGTGGGGATAGTTGTAGAGTTTCGGGAACCCTGTATCCAAACTCAAAGATGTGAGCTGCAATTCTTGTGCTCAGCAGCAGTGGCAGTGATGTTCTCACTGAAGCAGCCTCCAGGTCGTGGTTGGTATGCTGGTACAAGCTGCTCCGACTAACTCTCTAGTCTTCTTAGAGATCCTCTGAGCTTCCTAATACCCTTTCATCATTTATTAAATGTTATTTAGAATGGATTCTCATCTCTGCAGCAAAGAACTCTGAACTTGCAATCTCTCACAATTGCGAACCATATTCCAGACATTCTAATTTTCTTTCTGTCTTGTCAAAATCGCCATTTTGTCCCCACACCAGGGCTCTTCCTTTGATGTGCCTTCTGCCTCAAATACAGATATTCTCAGAGTTGACTCTTTTCATCTTCAGACCTCTGCTCTAGAACCAGCCTTTCAAAGAAGCCATCCTCACCATTCCTTTCTTCTCCTATCCAGTGATCTCAATCACATCCCTCGTTAAGATGATTTGTTTGTTTATGTATTTTCATGTCTTCCTCACAGCATGAGGACAGGACACTGTTTTGTTTACTGAAGTATTCTCAGAATCTGGAATAGAGCCTGGCAAATAGTTGACATTCACTCTTTATGAATGAATGAATGAATATACCTAATGTATTGTTTCACTTTCAAGAGCTTTTTGAGGATAGTATTAAGAATCATAGATCTGTATTTTGGCCGAGTAGGGGAAAGAATTAAGAAACTCCAAGGAGAATTGAGCTAGAGATATAAAAAGAGAACATGGAGTAAAGTAAGTATTTTTCAAAAGGAAAAATGGTTAAAGCAAAGAATAAAACCAAAATATAGTAATTTGAGAAGCTTATCAAATGTACATTCTTAGCAACTGTGTTCTCAAAGCCTCATAAGGAACTGCAAGGGATAAAAGAAAATCTAAGCTGTCCCTGCCATTTTAATGCTGTGGAATAGTTAGGGAAGAAGAAGGAAAGTTTATGGAAATGGAAAAGGAAAAGATAGAAAAACGTGACTCATGCAGTCCTGACGTTGTTGGAAGTGAGCTTCCCTAGGAACTTACATTGCTCTGAGGGAAAAATCTGAACATCTACTTTGGGAGTAAGTTCTTAACAAACAGAAATCATTGCTTAGGATTTGTGTTCTAAAGTTCATTCAGTTCATTCTTATAAAACAGATGATGAAACACTAATAATTTTTGAAAGAAAATGAATCTCTGTAAGCTTTAATATGTAATAGCAGAATATTAGTTAATTCCTAATCCGGACCAATTTACAAAGTATACCTCTTCAATCACCTTTCTAATTAGTGGGTAGACATCTTGAAACGCTATGATCATTCAGATTTTAATCATCAGACAGTGCTGTCTACGGTTACTCCATATGTTCCAACCAAAAAAAGTGAACAGTTATGCCAAGGAAGCAACTATAGTTTTGATGATCAAGCTAATTGAATAACTGGACATGATTCAGTTCTATGACTTATCCAGTCAGAACATAATTATGGTCTCATTTTCCACTGTCCCATGAGCATTTCTCTTCTCTCCAAAAAATTTTAGTGTGTAATATAAATAAGTAAAGCTTCCCTCTCAAGGAGAAGTACAGATTACATTTTATTTCACTTAAAAGATATTCAGGAGCCAGCCTGGTGGTGTGGTGGTTAAGTCCACATGCTCTACTGTGGTGGCCTGGAGTTTGCTGGTTTGGATCCTGGGTGGGGACCTACACACCACTCATCAAGCCATGCTGTGGTGGCATCCCACATAGAAGAATTGGAAAGACTTACATGTGGGATATACAACTATGTACTGAGGCTTTGGGAAGGAAAAAAAGAAAGGAAGATTGGCAACAGATGTTATCTCAGGGCCAATCTTCCTCAGCAAAAAGCCAAAAAAAAGATATTCAGAAATAATTATAATATGCTATGAATACATGCATATATAATAGAATTTATACAGCATGTCATAATAATAAGAGTGGGCATTTAATGAGCTTATATTTTGTGCAGGGAACTCTTACCAGGGCTTTACATATATTGACATATTTAATCCTCACAACCAACTTATGAGATAGGTTCTTTATTATTCCCATGTTATACATGAAAAAAGTAATTTTTAGGAAGATCAAATGACTTGTTCAAGTTTAAACAATGAATGAGTGGCAGGGCCAGGATTTTCACCCAGGAATCCTGCCACCAAGTCTGTATCCTTAACCACGGGGCAATAGTTCCTCAGTAGTGGGAACAATCAGGGTTTGAGTTAACCCAACTCAAATTTAGGATCAAATTCCGGTGCCGACTGTTACTTGGAGAATATTCCTCAACCTCTCTCAAATTTAAAATCTTCAACTGTAATAAATAATTGGATAATAAATAAGTAAATAAATGAAAATACAAAACCAATCCAGAATAATACCTACTTTAAAGGGTTGTCATGTTGCTTAAAAGTAGCGTCACACATAAAAGCACCTGGCATATTGATCAGGACATACTATGTCCTTGGTTATCGGTAGTACTTTTCTTCCTGTGTCAGAAAAGTTTATGTCTAAACCAGAAACACTTTTTCTTGGTATTTTCTCCGTTTTGCAATTTGAACGGGAGGCAGCCACTGTGGGGGACATCACCCCCTCTCCTGTTCCTGACACACACCAGAGGGGGTGTGATTGTTGGGCTAATGCACGCAGTGGGAATTGTTTCGTCTTATTCTAGGAGCCTTAACAGCATCCCTTCCAATGTTGTGATTTGCCTCTGTCATTGTGAGTGTTTAATTCTTTTCCTCTTGGCTGATTTTTAAATGTACTATTTAAAAAGAAGAGCCCCACCTGCTGGGTGCCCCTGCTCTCACTGTTATTGCTGTGGCTGTAATTACCTGTCTCCAAAAGGCCAAGAAAATGGCATCTTTCCTTCTTTCTTTCTTTTTCCTTCCTCCTTTCTTTATTCCTTCCTATTTTCCTTCTGTCTTTTTTCTTTCTTTCAGTTTTTCTTTGCACAGAATTTTCTTTTAATTTATTGATTTCAGGCTTCTAGATGATGTCAATAAATTTTCAAATATAAAAGCAAAACTCTTAAAGAACTATCATTTTATCATTTTCAAAAATGCCCAGAAAGCCTCCAGTTGTGGATTCTTTAGTTTTACAAATAAAATCATTTGAAACCTCCCCATAGTGATGTTTTCCTTTTTGATTCATAGTATTGGAAGTAATCTGTAGAACTGAAACTATTTCTCAAAATCAAGATTTATAATACTCCTGAAAAATGACTTTGAAGCATTAGATTTGATAACCCTATAGTCTTAGATTTTCATTTTTTTCCAGATACTACTGATTACCGTAGCTTACTTCCATTTTTATACTCAAATGTAGATCGTGTAATTAAAAATACTATTTGCAGCTGACCATATTACTGAGATCAGAAAGTGAGGCCATTTAAATAAATCTAACGTTAACAAAGACTGGCCTGTGTGGGTTCTAGTGTGATATAAAGTAGTGTATCTCGTATTTCCTATCATTTCTAGTGAGATGTCTGAGGCTTGAATTGTCTAGAAATAGCAGCAGGTGGAGTCAGTGTCTCCTATTTGGTGTGATATAAGGAAGACCAAGAAACCATTCCTGACGCTTTTCTACTGTTACCTTACATTCTTGCATTTATTTCCCTTTATTACCCTTCCTTAACCAACCAAGAGACATATATTTGTATTGACAAATAAGTTGTTGATGTACAAATAGGATTAAATAAGTTACTAGCCAAGTATGGCATGTTATGAGTAGTTTTGGTGAGAAAATATTATTTCTTAATACATAGATGATAACATATACTCCAGTGAAAAAGAGGAGACTTAGGAGCAAGTGGAGATTTTGGAGCCCAAGATGCTATATTGTGAAAAGAGCTCATAGAACCAGAAAAATGATGAGAATCCTGGGGTGTTGAAGAGACGATGGGGCAACAAGTGGCAGGAGAACGGCTTAAAAGGAGAATTAGTTGAATATGTGTCTGAGTTTATTCCTAGGCTGTCTATTCTATTTCATGCATTCATTTTTGTATCTTTTGGCCAGTACACATGTCAGAATACTGTAGAGTAAAATAAGTCCTGAAATCAGGTGATGCAAGTCCCCTAACAGATACTTACATTGTCAATGATCTGATCAGGTGTTTTGCCTCCTTCTTACCGGACCTTTGCCTTTTTGCTGTTGATTTGTCTTAGTTCTATATATATATTCTGGACAAAAATTCTTTGTTAGTTATAGAAATTGCAAATATCTTATTCTTACTCCTTGGCTTGTGAATTCATGTTTTTAAATGATACTTTCAGATAAGGAGAATATTTTCTTTGACAAAGTCCAATTTCTCAATTTTGTTCTTTTCTGGTTAGTGCTTTTTGTGTCTACCTAGGAAATCTTTGCTTCACTTAATGGCTTGAAGATATTTTCCTAGGCTTCTTTTAGATGCTTTGTTGTTTCAGCTTTTACATTTAGGCCTAGGATCTATCCTGAATAAGGTATTTACTGAGGAGAAATGAAAACATATGTCAACATAAAATCATTAACAAGAATATGCATAGCAACCTTATTCATAATAACCATATAGTGGAAACCAAATTACCACGAAGAAGAAATAGATAAACAAATTATATCTTATTCACACAATGGAATACTACCGAGCAATAAAAAGAAATGAACTCCTGACATACTCACAACTGGGATGGCTCTCATAAGCATTATCTGTACAAAAGAAGCCAGACACAAAAGAATACATTCCTATGATTCCACGTACATAAAGTACAAGAACAAACAATAATTGTAAGGTAATAGAAATCATAAACTGGTTAACTCTGGTCCTGAGGTGGTGATAAGACAGGTTCTTCCTGACTGGTAATGAACAGGAGGAACTTTCTGAGATCATGGAAATTTTCTATATCTTGTCTCTGGTGGTGGTTACACTGTATAAATGATCAAAACCTATAAAAATGGACACCTGAAATCTGTACATTTTACGTACCTTGTCCATCAATAGTGTTTTTTAAAAAAATGGGATTAGAAGGACATTAAAAGGAATAAAGAAATTTTATCAATGACAATCTAATGTTAACAGTCATTTCATAAATAATGTAAATGTGCCTCTTGAAGCTGTACTGTCTTCAAACTGTGGCTGTGATCAGGGCCATGGCAACATACACAGAATGTGTTGTGATAGGAGCAGCTCTGCTTTGACTTGATGTAATGCACAAGTAGCCATTTCACAAAGTCAATATTTCTTGCATGCTTATTTTCTTTTAAACTCTTTGCAGATATTATTTCAATTACTTGATCATTAGAAGTCAGCAGTAAATTTTATTGTCAACCAAGCATGCTACTTCTCTTTTTCCCTTGCTAATGAGGTCCATAATATGAATCTATGACTTTAAAAAGGTAAAAATTAATCAAAAGCCCACACCTGCATGGGGAGATGATAAAGAAGAAAAATATTCCTAAATTAGCATAGTGTTAATGTCAGATTGTTTTAATGCCCAGGACTAGCTCCAGACGAGAGTTCTTTGTTTTTATTTTTAGTTTTATTTTATTGAGGCCAGAATGGTTTGTAACATTATGAAATTTCAGGTATACATTATTATTAGTTTCTGTATATATACTGCATTATGCCCACCACAAATAGTCTAATTTTTATCTGTCACCATATATATGTGCTCTTTACCCCTTTTGCCCACCCTCCAACCATCTTTCCCTTTGGTGACCACTAATCTGTTCTCTTTGTCCATGTGTTTGTTTACCTTCCACATATGAGTGAGATCATGCAGTGTTTGTCTTTCTCTGTCTGGCTTATTTTGCTTAACATCATACCTTCAAGCTCCATCCATGTTTTTGCAAATAGGACAATTTTGTCTTATGGCTGAGTAGTATTCCATTGTCTATATACCACATCTTCTTTATCCATTCATCAGTTGATGGGCATTTGGGTTGCTTCCACGTCTTGGCTATTACGGGTAATGCTGCAATGAACATGGGGTACATAAATCTCTTTGTATTGTTGATTTCATGTTCTTTGGATAAATACCCAGTAGTGGGATAGCTGGCTCGTATGGTATTTCTATTTTTAATTTTTTGAGAAATCTCCATACTGTTTTTTTTAGTGGTTGCCCCAGTTTGCATTCCCACCAGCAACGTATGAGGGTTCCCTTTTCTCCACATCCTCTCCAACCCTACTTATTTCTCTTCTTGTTAATTATAGCTATTCTGATGGGTGTGAGGTGATATCTCATTGTAGTTTTGATTTGCATTTCCTTAATAATTAGTGAAGTTGAACACCTTTTCATGTACCTGTTGTCCATCTGTATATCTTCTTTGGAAAAATGTCTGGTCATATCCTCTGCCCATTTTTTGATTGGGTTGTTTGTCTTTTTGTTGCTGAGTTGTATAAGTTCTTTATATATTTTGGAAATTAACCACTCATTGGATGTATGATTTGCAAATAGTCTCCCGGTTAGTGAGTTGTCTTTTTTCTCTTTTTTTTGAGGAAAATTAGCCCTGGGCTAACTACTTCCAGTCCTCCTCTTTTTGCTGAGGAAGCCTGGCCTTGAGCTAACATCCGTGCCCATCTTCCTCTACTTTATGTGTGGGACGCCTACCACAGCATGGCGTGGCAAGCGGCACCATGTCCACACGCGGGATCCGAACTGGTGAACCCCGGGCCGCCAAGAAGCTGAATGTGAGAACTCAACCGCTGTGCCACCGGGCCGGCCCCGGTGAGTTGTCTTTTCATTTTGTTTGTGGTTTCCTTTGCCTTGCAGAAGCTTTTTAGTCTGATGTAGTCTCTTTTGTTAATTTTGTCTTTTGTTTCCCTTGCCTTAGTAGACATAATATTTGAAAAGATGCTGCCATGAACAATGTCAAAGAGTGTACTGCTTATATTTTCTTCTAGGAGTTTTATGGTTTCATGTCTTATATTCAAGTCTTTAATACATTTTGAGTTAATTTTGCGTGCATCTTGCAAGATAATGGTCTACTTTCATTCTTTTGCATGTGGCTGTCCAGTTTTTCCAACACCATCTATTGAGGAGAATTTCCTTTCTCCATTGTGTGTTCTTCACTCCTTTGTTGAAGATTAACTGTCCATAGATGTGTGGTTTTATTTATGGGCTTTCACTTCTGTTCCCTTGGTCTGTGTGTCTGTTTTTGTGCCAGTACCGTGCTGTTTTGATTACTATATCTTTGTGGTGTATTTTGAAGTGAGGTTTTGTGATGCCTCCAGCTTTCTTCTTTTTTTCTCAGGATTGCTTTTGCTATTCAAGGTCTTTTGCTGTTCCGTATATATTTTAGGATTCTTTGTTCTATGTCATTGGGATTCTGATTGGGGTTGCATTGAATCTGTAGATTGCTTTGGGTAATATGGACATTTTAACTATGTTTATTCTTCCAACCCATAAGCATGGAATGTCTTTCCATTCTTTTATGTCTTCTTCAATTTATTTCAATAACATCTTATAGTTTTCAGTGGATAGGTCTTTCATATCTCTGATTAAATTTATTCCTAGATGGGCCGGCTCCGTGGCTGAATGGTTAAGTTTGCGTGCTCCGCTGCGGCGGCCCAGGGTTCGGATCCTGGGCACGGACATGGCACCACTCATCAGGCCACGTTGAGGTGGCTTCCCACATCCCACAACTAGAAGGACCTGCAACTAAGATATACAACTATGTACGGGGTGGAGGGGGGTGGGGGTTGGGGAGATAAAGCAGAAAAAAAAAAAAAAGATTGGCAACAGTTTTTAGCCCAGGTGCCAATCTTTACAGAAAAAAAAAATTATTCCTAGATATTTTATTATTTTTCTTGCAATTGTAAATGGGATTGTATTCTTGATATCTCTTTCTACTAGGTCATTGTTAGTGTATAGAATTGCAACTGGTTTTTGTAAGTTGGTTTTGTACCCTACTACTTTGCTGTAGTTGTCGATTATTTCTAACAGTTTTCTGATGGATTCTTTAGGGTTTTCTATATATACAATCAGATTCTCTGCCAACAGCAAGAGTTTCATTTCTTCCTTTCCAATTTTGATTCCCTTTATTTCCTTTTCTTGCCTAATTGCTTTGGCCAAAACCTCTAGTACTGTGTTGAATAGGAGTGGCAATAGTGGGCACCCTTGTCTTGTTCCTGTTCTGAGGGATAGCTTTTAGTTTTTCACCATTGAGTATGATGTTGGCTGTGGGTTTGTCATATATGGCCTTTATTATGTTGAGGTATTTTCCTTCTATACTGATTTTATTGAGAGTTTTTATCATAAATGGATGGTTGATCTTGTCAAATGCTTTCTCTGTGTCTATTGAGATGATCATGTGATTTTTATTCCTCATTCTCTTAATGTGGTGTATCACATTGATTGATTTGCAGATATTTGAACCATCCCTGTGTCCCTGGTATAAATCCCACTTGATCATGGTGCAAATCCTTTTAATGTGTTGCTGTATTCTGTTTGCCAGTATTTTGTTGAGGATTTTTACATCTATGTTCATCAGCGATATTGGTCTGTAATTCTTCTTCTTTGTGTTGTCCTTGTCTGGTTTTGGTATCAGGGTAATGCTGGCCTCATAGAATGAGTTAGGAAGCATTCTGTCTTGTTCAATTTTTTTGGAATAGTTTGAGAAGAATAGGTGTTAAATATTCTTTGAATGTTTGGTAGAATTCCCCAGAGAAGCCATCTGGTCCTGGACTTTTGTTTTTTGGGAGGTTTCTATTACTGTTTCAATCTCTTTACTTATGATTGGTCTATTCAGATTCTCTATTTCTTCTTGATTCAGTTTTGGGAGGTTGTGTGAGTCTAAGAATTTATCTATTTCTTTTAGATTGTCCAATTTGTTGGCATATAGTCTTTCACAGTACTCTCTTATAATCCTTTGTATTTCTGTGGTATCAGTTGTAATTTCTCCTCTTTCATTTCTAATTTTATTTATTTGAGCCTTCTCTCTTTTTTTCTTAGGGAGTCTGGCAAGGGTTTGCCAGTTTTATTTATCTTCTCAAAGAATCAGCTCTTAGTTTCCTTGATCTGTTTGACTGTTTTTTTTTTTTAGTCTTTATTTCATTTGTTTCTGCTTTAATTTTTATTATTTCCCTCCAATTGCTGATGTTAGGCTTTGTTCTTCTTTTTCTAGTTCCGTTAGGTGTAGTTTAAGATTACTTATTTGAGATTTTTCTTGTTTGTTGAGGTGGGCCTGTATTGCTATGAATTTCCCTCTTATAACTGCTTTTGCTGCATCCCCTAAGAGTTGATATGTTTACTTTTCATTTGTCTCTAGGTATTTTTTAATTTCTCTTTTGATTTCTGCATTGATCCAATGGTTGTTCAGTATCATGTTGTTTAGTCTCCACATATTTGTGACTTTCTCATCTTTGTTCTTGTAATTGATTTCTAGTTTCATAGCATTGTGGTCAGAAAAGTGCTTGATATGATTTCAATCTTCTTAAATTTATGGAGGCTTGCCTTGTTTGCTAACATATGGTCTACCTTTGAGAATGTTACATGTACATTTGAGAAGACTGTGTATTCTGCTGTTTTGGATGGAATGCTTTCTATATATCTATTAAGTCCATTTCATCAAGTGTTTCATTTAAATCCACTCTTTCCTTGTTGATTTTAATCTGCATGATCTATCCATTGATGTAAGTGGGATGTGGACGTCCCCTAGTATTATTGTGTTTCTGTTAATTTCTCCCCTTAGGTCTGTTAATAGTTGTTTTATATACTGTGGTACCCTGTATTAGTAAGTGTTAAGTCTTCTTGGTGAAACGTCCCTTTCACCATTATATATTGACTCTTGTCTCTCATTGTCTTTTTTATTTTGAAGTCTGTTTTGCCTGATATAAATATACCAACACCTGCTTTCTTTTGTTTGCCATTTGCTTGGAGTATTGTCTGCCATCTCTTCACTCTGAGCCTATGGTTGCCTTTAGAGCTGAGATGTATTTCCTGGAGGCAGAATATTGTTGGGTCTTGCTTTTTAATCCATCCAGCTACTCTTTGTCTTTTGATTGGAAAGTTCAATCTACTTATATTTAGAGGGCTTATTGATATATGATGGCTTAATACTGCCATCTTATGTCTTATTTTCTTGTTGTTCTATGTTTCCATTGTTTCTCTTCCTTGCATTTCTGACTGCCATTTTATGGGTGGAGGTTTTCTCAGTTTTCTCTGTTTTCATGAATTGTGGCTCTGCTCTGATTTTTTGTTTATTGGTTACCTTGAGGTTTCTATAAAAGATCTCATAGCTGAGATAGTCCATTTTCTGATAGCCTCTTATCTCCGTTAGCCTAAGTAGGTTCCATCCCTTTTCTCTTCCCCTTCTGAATCATTATTGTTACAAATTATTCTGTTGTGTGTTGTGAGTGTGTGACTAAGTTGAAGTGTTATTGTTACTTTTGACACTTTCCTTCCCTTTAACTTTTAGTTTATAATTAAGTATTTCCTTCCCTGTTCTGAAATAAAGCTGCAGTTTTCTGATTTTGTCTGTCTATTTATATCTCCTTGCTCAAAGTATTGTAGACCTTTGCCTTTTTGTGTCAAGTATGGGGACATCCTTGATAATTTCTTGTAAGGGAGATCTAGTGGCCTTGAACTTCCTTGACTTTTGTTATCTGGGAAAGCTTTTGTTTCTCCATGGTATCTGAAGGACAGTTTCACTGAATAGAGTATTCTTGGCTGAAAGTTTTTCTCTTTTAATATTTTGAATATATCATTACATTCTCTCCTAGCCTGCAGGGTTTCTGCTGAGAAACATGCTGAAAACCTGATGGGGCTCTTTTGTAGATTATTTTCTTCTGCCTTGCTGCCCTTAATATTTTTTCTTTGTCATTGACTTTAGCCAATTTTACTATTATATGCCTTGGAGAAGGTCTTTTATCCTTGATGTAATTATGGGTTCTATTTCTTAATGTATTTGTGAGTCTCATTTCTTCCACAGGTTTGGGAAATTCTTAGCTATTATTTCTCTGAACAAGCTCTCTGCCTCTTTCTCCCTCTCTTCTCCCTCTGGAATACCTATAATCCTTATGTTGCCTTTCCTAGTTGAGTGAGATATTTCTCAAAGAGGTTCTTCATTTTTAAAAAATCTTAGTTCTCTGTTGTCCTCCTCTTGAAGTATTTCTATATTTCTATCCTCTAAATCACTAATTCTGTCCCCATAACATCAGCTTTATTTGTTAAGGATTCTAGATTATTTTTTATTTCATTAATTATTTTCTTCATGTCTAGAATTTCTACTTTTTTTGTTTTGGTAGTTTCAATATCTTTAGTGAAGTATTCCTTCTTCTCATTAATTTTATTCCTGAGCTAATTGAACTGTCTTTCTGAGTTTTGTGTACTCATTGAGTTTCTCTATGACAGCTATTTGGAATTCTCTGTCATTTAGATTGTAAATTTCTGTTATTTCAGGGTTGGTTTCTGGAGAATTATTATCATTCTCCTTCTGCTCTGAATTGTTGCTGTAGTTTCATACAGTGTTTGATGAACTAATCTTTTGCTGGGGCATTTGTGGTAGTATCAGGTTGCAGGTTCCACCTGCTACTGCTGGAGGGAAGCAAGAGCTGTGTTTCTGATCCCACGCTGTGTGCTGGAAGTTGTGGGGTATTATGGACACTTGTGCCAGCCAGGAGAGTGTTCACCTGGGTACTTAGATCTGCGATGCCTCTCTTATGGTTGTACCAGCCACTGTGCTTGGTGGGTGGAGCTTCTTCATGGGGTCTGAGCCTAGGCCACTCCTTGAGACTGCAGCAGCACTGTGTGCTCTCCCACAAGATAGGAAACTGATCACACAGGGGCTCAGGGCTGCCACTGCCACTGCCTAATCCTACAGTCACACCGAGATGCACTCTCCCCTTTGACACTGCAACAGTACTATGACCATTCATGCCAGCTGGGAAATCATTCATCCAGCCTTGCAGATCTACCACCACCTCTTCCTATGGTTGTCCCAGCCACTGTGCTTGGTGGGTGGGTCCTCCCCATGGGACCCAAACTTGAGCCAGTGCCTGCAGCGGCAGTGGCACTGTGGGCTCTCCCACCGGACAGGAAAGTGATTACCTGGGGCTCAGGGTTGCCATCACTTGTTCCCACAGATGTGCCGAGGTGCACTCCCACCCTTGGGGCCACAGCAGTACTATGGGCATTTGTGCCGCTGGGAGAGTGGTTGTGCACATGCACAGGGCTGCCAGCAGGCCAGAGAATCCTTATCTACCTCCACTACATCCCAATGTTTTACTTCTCACAGTTAAATTGTGTGGGGAGCACATTTATTTTTTCACCTAATATAAGATGAAACTGAGATACAAATGTTAAGTAACGTCTGTGAAACCACATAGCTTATAAATAAAAGATTCAGTGTTAGAGTCAATGCAGTTTGATGTCAAAGCCTGAACCCTTGATCTCCACGCTCTGTGTCTCTTTCATATGCCCCTTCATCATTATACTACTTGCCTCTAAAACATATGGGCTTAATATGTAAATTGCTCCTTATTATACTGGCATTTCTTCAAAAATGCACTCTCTTAACCCACAGAAATAAAAAGTGACACTCAGCCACTGACTAGCTAGTAGAGGAGGTGGTTTTACTCATTATCCAGTCCCTTTACTACAAATTATTCATAGGTAGCCATTAATTCAAAAAGTATTAAGCTCTTACTCTATACTGGAAACCTAAGTTTACCCTGAAAGTTCAGATACAATAGAAGGACACTCCTGGGAAATAGTCTCAAATTTCAGGTGAGGTAACATTCTCTAATGCCCCTTTGGTAGTGCTGCTTCTCTCCTGGAAACAGCTCAGTTTTGTCACCTTAAAAATTGGTGCAGTCAGGGGCTGGCCCCGTGGCCGAGTGGTTAAGTTTGTGCCCTCAGCTGCAGGCAGCCCAGTGTTTCGTTGGTTCGAATCCTGGGCACGGACATAGCACTGCTCATCAAGCCATGCTGAGGCAGCATCCCACATGCCACAACTAGAAGGACCCACAACGAAGAATATACAACTATGTACTGGGGGGCTTTGGGGAGAAAAAGGAAAAAAATAAAATCTTTAAAAAAAAAATTGGTGCAGTCAATCCCATCTTCCACCAATTAGAATTCCAAGCCATGAAGACTGCAAAACAGAGTCACCTCCGGCTTAGAATGGGATGTGAAATGAAAAGGTCAAAGTACTTTCTACACTTATTCTGATGTGTATTAGTTTCCCATTGCTGCTATAGGAAATTACCACAAATTAAGTAACTAAAGAAAAATAATTTATTATCTTACAGTTCTGGAGCACCAAAGTCTGAAATGGGTTTCACTAGGTTAAAATCAAGGTGTTTTTGGCAAGCTGCATTCTTTCTGGAGTCTTTGGGAGACAATTTGTTTCCTTACCTTTTCCAGCTTCTAGAGACTGCCTGCACTCTTTGCTCGTGGCCTCTTCTCCCTTTAAAACCCAGCAGCATCTTCAAGTTTCTCTCTGACTCTAACCTTTCTGCACCCCTTTCATTTATAAGGACCACTGTGACTTCATTGGATTCACCTGGATAATTCAGGCTAATCTCCCCATCTCAAGATCCCTAATTTCATCACATGTGCAAAATCCTTTTTGCCATGGAAGGTAACATATTTATAGGTTCTAAGGATTAGTATATGGAAATGTTGGAGGGGAACATTTCTCGCTTACCACATTATATGAAAATTTTCTTACACTTGTGTATTTCAGAAAAACTATCTAGATTGGAAATGTAGTATCCATAAAGTTATATATTTAATAGCCATATGTTATTTTCTAAAATAAATTAATTTTTAAACTCCCCCAGAAATGTCTCAGAAGGAAAAAATGTTCTGAAAACATTCTTAATTGGCACAGAAATTATTCCACAGAATATCTAGTAATAGACATATATTTTAAATACCCCTCTTCTCTCTCTTCCTCTTCTTCTCCCTCTCCCTTCCTCTCTGGCCCTCTCTTTCAGTCCTAACTCTCTTTCACACACACACACACACACACACACACACACACATACACGTGCATGCACTCACGGCCAAATCTTCACTACTCACTACTAACAGCAAATACTCAATGATAAAGAAAATACCTAGTTCAGAAATATATTCTTGCTTGCTCTTAAATAGAAAGCACTCAAACAAAGAGAAAAATATTTAAAATATCCAGGGATTGCGTGAGGGGTGTGAAATATCCCTCCCAAGGGAAATAATTTCATGGTTTAAGGTAAGTTTATGACAGGAATTTGATGGGTTGCCTCACTCCTCTGGTGGCTTTGGGGCATATTGCAATGTGCTGGACTTGGCAGATGAGTCAGAAAGCAACATTCATATGGAACTCGCTTCTGAGAGGAAAAAATATCCCTCTTTAAGGGGTGCTTTGGAAGAGTTTCCTGAGCTATAACCTTGGTAGATGTTGAATTCAGGATCATTAACCACCCAAGACAAACACAGTCCATGGGAGGTAGTGTTCTTTTCATGTGTGGGTTGCAAATGGGACTAGTTGTTTACAATAGTGGCAGTTAAATAAGAACAAAGCTAAGTAGTGATGAGTCAACTATGCAAGCCTCCTTCTCTAGAATGCAAGGACAAATGAAACAACAGCACTTTCCAAGTTTGAAAAGTACTCAAAATACACATTTATACAATTCAAAAAATTGCAGATGAATTAGATGATTAGCAGATAGCATGATAGAATTAGATTTCCGAATCTACTCCTTAGTAGTTAAGTGACTTTACTTAATAAATTACTTAACTTCACTGTGCTTCAGTTTCTTTACTTTTAAAATGAGGATAAAAACATTTGCCTGGCCTACATTCCAGTGATGTTGTGAGGATTCCAATAACCTGAAAGATTACTTGGGAAAGCACTTGGTATAGTCTCATGTAATAAAATCCTGTACCAACTTTAATAAATATTCATACTTATAAAGCATTTATTACAATGCCTGACACGGGTTTAATAATTATTACCAAATGTTAATTCAAGACACAAAATAGGTAGAAACAAATGAAGCTGCAGATCTTTAGTCTTTTCTGTTAACTAAAAAAATTGGTATCCATTGACAGTGTGCAATTCAATGAGTTAGGACAGCGATATCCACTTGTAAAATCACTCTCCTAAGATAAAGAACATTTCTATTACTCTTAAAATTTCCCATGCCTCTTAGTAGTATCACTGTAGATTAGTTCGAAACTTTTAGAATTTCATATAAATGGAATCATAAAGTATACACTCTTGTGTTGCCCCTTTCACTCAGCGTCACATTTCTATCTTCTTTCATTCAGCACGATGTTGTTGCATGTTTCAGTAGTTTGTTCCCTTTTGTAGCTGCATGGTATTCCATCGCACTGAATATTATATTATGCTTATCCATTTTCCTGTTGATCAACATTTGAGTTGCTTTCAGTTTTGGGGTGTTATAAATACAGTTGTTGTGATCATTTTTATATGTCTTTGTGTGAACAGAAGTCTTTGTTTCTCTTGGATAAATACCTAGGTGTGAAATTAATGGGTCATGTATAAATGTATGTTTATGTTTATAGGAAACTACCATACTATTTTGCAAAGTGGTTGTATCATTTTACTTCCCCATCAACAATGTAATTGTTCCCTATAATGGACAACACTCATTCTCATAATTTTTAATTGTAGCCATTTGTGTATGTCTTACCTGAGATAAACTTCAGATCATGACTATGTATCATCCTTTTTATACATGACTAGATTCTATTTGTGAATAGTTTTTAAAGAATTTTTGCAGATATGCTCAAGAGGGATATTGGCCTGTAGTTTTCTTTTCGTATAATGTCATTTTCTTTTTTTATCAGATAGAGAAGCATAGAAAGAATATTCATAAAAATAAAAAGGATCCAGTATTGTGCAATATACTATCATAAAATTACCACATTGCAAAAAGTTTCTATGCACCTTTCTCACTAGATTTAACAGACCTCAAGATTAGAATTCTCTTACTCCTCTCATAGCTTAATTGAGTGCCATATTGCTAATTTGTAGATTAGGTTATTGTTTGGTAAATATAAACTTCTACCTCCTCTGTGTAAAGGCTATACATTCCTGTCCTTTGTTGTTGGGCTTGGTCATGTGATTTGCCTTGATCAGCAGAATATGGAAGAGGTTATGGGGCTGTAGGTCAGTTTTAAGTCTAGGCTTTAAGAAGCATTGCATTTTTCTTCATTGTGTTTCAGTTTCTTTACTTTTAAAATGAGGATAAAAACATTTGCTTAGCCTACATTTCAGTGATGTTATAAGGATTACAATAACCTGAAAGACTCCTTGGGAAAGTACTTGGTGTACTCATTTGAATGTTTTCAACCTCTGCCTTGGAAGAAGAACATGCATTAGATAGCTGTTACTCCTCTAGCCTGAGTGCAAAATGAGACACAGAGAATAGACCCGAATTTGACTTGCATCCAAAAGCAGAGCTATCCCAGATAACATGAAGACTTGTGAATAAAGAATAAGATTTATTGCTGAATGCCACTAATATTTTTGTGGTTGCTTATGTGAAGAAAAGCTGACATATACTTACATACATTTAAAAATTAATGGATATAGAGATGAGGGTTCTGCTTATGGTTATGGCTGAGTAGCTCCCATTGAAACAACTCTCCCACAGATAACTTCAAGCTGAGAACCATATATAAAAAGAACAATTGACTAAAGTACTGGAGAGTAAACAAAAGCAAGAAGATACTGGAGGTGGGAGGATCAAAACTTGAAATAAAGCAATAGCATATTTTAAACTTTTTGGATTTTTTTTAGGGCTTTCGGGTTAAGATTAGACCACAGTCAGTGCCACCTGGAGTGACTAGAATACAGATACAGAGAACTAGAAAAGAGAGTGAAAGGCAACTATTACACCTGGTAAATGAAAAGATTATCTCAGAAGGAAAGAGCTAGAGGAGAGATCCTCAGTTTCTTTGCTTGAGTGCTACCCAAATCTACGATTGATCCCTGAACTCTACATGTGCAGAGCATTAAGAAGCTCACCTAGTAAAAGAATTGAATTGAGATTTCACAGTCTGGGCTTGAGAATGGCTAAGTTAACTATTTGCTAACACCAAAAATCAATACTCTTCAGAAGAATATAAAGGAATCCAGAATCTCTAAAACATATCATTCATAGGTTTTAGGTAGAATAAAAATCACTAAACATATGAAGAGACTGAAAAAATCTGACCCAATATCAAGAGAAGAGGTGATCAATGGAGATTGACCCAGATATTGAAATTAGCACACAAGAATTTTAAAGCAGCTGTTTTAACTAACTGTATTCAAGGACATAAAGTAAAATATGCTCATAATAAATGAAAAGATATGATATCTTAGTCAAGAAATAGAATGTTTTAAAAAGAACTGAATGAAAATTCTAGAACTGAAAGTATAATATCTGAATATATGCACACACACTGGCTGGGTTTATTAACAATTTGGAATTTAGAAAAGAAACAGTGAAATTGAAGACTAGTGAACAGAGATTAGAAAAGACAGAAAAGTAATGAAAGAGATATGAAAAGAACCTAAGAAACTAGTGGGACACTACCATCAACTCTAGCACATGTGTAATTAGGATACTGAAAAAAGGAGAATGAGAAGAAAATAATATTTGAAAAAAGGATGGGTGAAAATTTTCCTAATTTGGTGAAAGACATAAATATTTATAATTTAAAAGTTCAGCAAACCACAAGTAGGGTAATAGCAAAGAAAACCACATCATATTTAAATTGCTGAAAACCAAAGACAATGAGAAAATTGTGATAACAACCATAGAAAATGGTATATTAGACTCAGGGGAACCATTACTTGAAATATCATTGACTTTGCATCAGAAACAATGGAGGCCAGAAGACAGCGAAAAATAACTTTAAAATACGGAAACAAAAACATCTGTCAAGCCAGAATTCTATATCCAGCAAAAATATCTCAAGAATGAAGGCATGATGACAATGCTTTTAGATAAAAGAAAACGAAGAAATTTGTGACCAGCAGACATACACTAAAGAAATGCAAAAGGAAGTAATTTAGACTGAAGGAGAATTATAAAAGATAGAAACTTGGAGAAAGAGTGAAGAACATCGGAAATGATTATTTAAGAAGCTTATATAGAACCACAACAATAAAAGCAATGAATAAAAAAGTCCCAATTTTAAAAAATGTTTTTAATTAAAAAAATTTTTTTTAAGTGCAGTAGAAGATTTAACCTTGGATTGAATGATGAATGATATTCCCTGAACTGAGAAAATATGAAGACATGGAGAAAAATATGTGAAAATAAAAACAGAATGACAGACCCTAATTTAAAGTTAAAATGTAGCTATCAAGACAAACATAGTGATTCTCATTATTGATAGAAATTGTGTTCTGTAAGATCACCACAAACACTGAACTTAGGAAATATAGAACCTTTGCTCCCAGGAGAAATACAGAACTAGGTTCCTGCAAACCTCTGGTCACAAAATTTTCATCAACCAATCAATATATAATCTTTTATTATGTTTGCTTCTGTTTAAAGACACCTTATTTAATATGTGTTTCTCATGAATAATTCATTACACAGCTTTTGAATGATTTACAGCCAGGGACTTTGGCGGCCATTTGCATTATACAGGTTCATTTGCCAATGTCCTTGTAAAATAACCCAGTCTCCCGTCTCATCAGCATTGAAAGCCTACTCTTCCACATAATCCTTTTAAACTTAGCAGGTAATTTAAAAATTTTCCACAGCCTCTTGATCTGCAGGATTCTCCTTTGAAGCATGTGAGTCAGACTGTAGTAGCCAAGAAGGCTTTAACGTTTTCCTGACTCTGGGTAATGTGACCATAAATTTCTTTGCATTTCAGCTTCACAACAATACTGTTTACCATGCTTTTTTTAAAAATGGGTTTTCATCTCATGAACCCATAAATTTAGCTGCTTTTACATGTTTTCTATAGCATTATTATGAACTATAGATATTACCTGAGCACTTTCCAGAGTGATCTCATGTACAGACTGGCAAATTTCCTCTTCTTTTTTATTGGTTGTAGTGTATTGTTGATTCATTACCATTGGACTCGCAGCCAACAACACTGTAGCTCATGCCTTGATGAATCTTCTCTAACACACATATTTTCCCCATAAGGCACACTATGGCCTTTTCATGCTTAGGAACTCTAGACAGTGCTTCAGCGCTATGATGGGGGTCATTTTAAACAGCTCAATCACCAACAAAAAGCATAAGAATTGAAAATCATGGCAATAGACCATGAAAAGGACACTTCTTTATAGCAGGAGAGCTGAAACAAGAAGGTAGAGCGTCAACTTGTTAAAGCCTATTTGAGAATGTCAGTGACACGTTTTTACCCACTCTGCATTTGTCCACAAATGACTGAAAGTGTATTGATTTGCAGGTTCCAAATAAATTTTCAAAGAAGGTGAATTCATGATTATGGTATCCCGGAATAATGAGGAAGATTGACAGTTCTTGCATTTGCTTCTCAGAAACTTCTCTCCTTGTTGACAAACCTATATTGGAAGACAATTTGTAATCCAAATTGGTGAGGAAAAGCAAAGTGAATTATTTAGATGAATTCATGGGTAGTGGGATAGCTAATAGATTCTGGAACATTCTTTATAATCATGGAGTTTGAAATGGAAGAAGGAGAATGAAAAGAAGAATGGTAGCTAATATTTGTCAAGTAGGTACAATGTGTGAAGCACTGTTCTAAGTGCTTGACCCTTAATTGCACAAGAAATCCATCATAATGCTTATTTTACAGATCAGGAAGCTGAAACACGGAAAGTTTTAGTAATATTATATTTAAATAAATTGCATCAAGTTATTTTTTTCCTTAGGATAGAGATAGTTCCTAATATGCACTGTTCTACTTCTTCCTCATTTTGAAGTTAAAACTATCAACTTTTTGAATATTATTATCCTCAAAATAAGAAAACAAAAGTACGTATGTTATACACACATACTTACGTAGTAGTCACTCAGGCATTTAAACAGGGCTTTCAAAATTCAGGTTTGATTGTTTATTTTGTGGTGCAGTTTTGCAGTACCCTCTCTTTTCCAGAAATTTTAGCTAAATCTGCCTGTATGAAGAATGTTTGTGGGAAATCGAGGAAGCAAGGATGTGCCGTAGATATAATTCAGGGTGGAGAGAGAAGACGATACATGAGAAAGATTAAGGATTCAGCAGGAATAGTAAATTAGAGGAAGAGAAAAACCTGAGGAGGAAAGTCCTTGAGATCTTGTGATGAAATGGGTTTCCAGGTCAATCGATGGACTAGTTTTCATTAACAAATATCACAACATACTAGGCATACTCTTTTTTAAAAAGTGCTTTTTTGAACTTAGTGATATTTTCCTGAACTCCAAGAAACACTAAATATAATCATTTCTGTAATATATATGCAAGTTTATAGGTGAAAAATTATTTGTTTCAATTCACAATTGATTACTTGTGAGGTAGAGTTTTTTGTGTTTAATATGTTCATCAGCCATTTATGGAAAAGATCCTAATAAGTCATGCCTACACATAAATATAATAAAAAGCTTAGGATTGGAAGAAATCTTAGCTAGATAATTTCTCAAATATAAGGCCAATCATATAAATGATAGTTTTTACACTTTTGATTCAGTTAGGAGCAAAAAGATACATACCCAGGATTAAGTTAAAGAAGGATTCTCAGTGTACACCGGTCATTCTCAAACTAGGACACCCATTACAACCACCTGGAAGACTTTTAATAAATGCTGACACCAGGTTTCATGTTCAGAAATTCTAGCATGTGACCTAGGTGTTGTTTTTGACAAAATAGAAATGGCAAGCAATAGGATATATTGGAGTCTGTGAGGAAGCCATTTGGTGTAAACCTAATTCGGCCTGACTTTGTCTTTCCAAAAGGGCCTGACCGCGGCCATTGAGCATGCATTGTATATCTGCTTTAGATATTCACTATGGCAAGAACAAAGGCCCTTGAGATAAAGGTGAAACTTCCCTCCCCCTCCCAACATTGGCATTTCCTTAAGGATTAAGCATCTTTCCTTAGGCTAGGAACTGATTGCTGCGCTAACCTGTGACCAGCCAGCTGGAGACAATAGACTTGCCTCCTGCTACTGCCGCCAAGATAGCAGACCCACTACCTGCTGTGTCCATCAAGCGCTGTGCCAACAGGGCAATCTTGTGACTATTGTGGGAGGGACATTTCAATCATATGTGAAACGTCCTGTATGGGGGTATATAACCTCTCTGTATACCTCACTTCTTTGGTGCCCTTTCTTCCTTGGGGAAGAAAGGCCCCGGGCCATGGTCCTCAGATTTCAGCTCAGAATAAACTCACCCAAGTTTTCATTTATAGATTGGTTATGGGTTATTTTCGTCGACATTTTAAAAGCTTCTCAGGTACTTTTAATGTCCCATGAAAGTTGACAACTTCTGTTCCAGACTATATCTGTAGTCAACCAATACAAAATTTAGTTTATTATTTATCAATATCATCTAGAACACCCTTCTTGGTCTTTATTCTACAATTTTCTTGAGTATAGTGACAAGTATATCACTTTTATTGTAATTAATTACTGCATTAAATTACACCTTTTGTTGATATTTCAGACTGCTTATTTCTACTTTTCATGTGGGAGAAGCATCCTTAGAACCACAAGCATTTGCCTCCATCTCCTCCTTGGGCCCCTTAAGAGAATGGAGCTCTTTAACCATCATGGAGTTACAGGGTCGTAAACTGAGTTGACCATTTTCTAGTTGTGCTCAATGTTAAGAGCTCAGAGAAAGGAGTTAGTGTGGACTTCTAAGCTCCCTCTCAACCAATATTGAACATTTGCTTCCTTTTTATTTTTAGCGATCACCTAGAAAGTCATTTTTCTCTCTTTAAGTGGAGTATATTAACACATTCCATAACCAAGTGCAAATGATATTTTTTAAAAATTTCAGGACTTGATTACACCTGCATCTTCAGCGGCATGAATAATTTGCAAGTGACTGCCCAGAATAACTTCCTAACTTCAAGATCAGTCTATTAAACTATATGAAAAGTAGAGCACTGTACTTTTCAATCCATTTGTGTAACTTCTCAAGGGAAAATAAAATACTGCAGTAAAAGGGGCTGTTACATTTCTGTTACTTAATCCATTACTTGCCTTCAGCACTGTCACCTAGATTCTAATTAGGACTTTTGCAGGGTTCTGATTCTTGGAGACAGATTCTTTTATTTTTCTCTGGCCTGTTCAGTATCATCAACAAGGTATGAAGGATGGTTCTGTCCTCCTGTCAGACCTACTTTGCTGTCACATCTTTAGAAATAATATTTTGCTTTTGTCATTTATACTCTACTGGTACTGCTGCTAGTTATGCACCTTGGGATGTTTGTGTTATTAATGGGTGTGGTTCACGCTGGTTTCCCACTGTATCCAGTTAACGTTACAATTTTTCCTTTAAAAAGGGAAAAACAATTTCTCTTGTCATGTGGTTTCTAAGTGTGGCTGATAGGAGTTTACGATACTGGAAAAGAAAAATAAATATGCATTAATATAATAGTTTGTGGTTCTGTTTGACAAGATGAAATTGTGCATTAAGGCAGAGTCTCAGTCAATCATAAATTGTATTCTCAGAGGCTGTAATATGTGAATGTAAAAATGGTGATTCTATTTCTGTTCAAACCACTTACTTGGTTTTCAAGAGTGAATAAAATACTATTTATATATTTTATGCAGCTATGGTAAATATAACAATATCTAAAGTGGTGACTGATGTGGATTAAGGCTGCCCCAGCTAGAGAAGCCCAAGGTGACCTGGCCTACATGCCAAACTATATGACCCAGTGGACTTTTTTTATGGTATGAATTAGGACTGCCCCAGGGAGAGAAGCCCGGGGCATCCTCACCTGCATGCCGATCTATATGGCCAGATTCGTATCTAAAGTTATATGACCGCACAATAACCAGACCCCATCTGCACTGAAATCATTTAATGACTTTTTACATCATCTTTTTCTTTTTCTTTTTTTTCCAGTAAAAATAAGTCACGTACCCATGCCTTATAAAATTAGCCCTAACCCTCAACTCGGGGCAGCAGCAGGAGCTCTGACTGCCTGTGGGTCTTGTCCCCACACACTAGCTCTGCCTGCCCATGGGCCCTGTCCCCATGCCAGCGGGGGCAGCAGAAGCGGCAGCAGCAGGAGCTCTGACTGCCCGTGGGTCTTGTCCCCACACACCAGCTCTGCCTGCCCATGGGTCCTGTCCCCATGCCAGCGGGGGCAGCAGCAGGAGCTCTGACTGCCCGTGGGTCTTGTCCCCACACACCAGCTCTGCCTGTCCATGGGCCCTGTCCCCATGCCAGCGGGGGCAGCAGAAGCGGCGGCAGCAGAAGCTCTGACTGCCCATGGGTCCTGTCCCCATGCTATTCCACACTATTCTCTAAATAAAAGAGCACTACTGCCAGATCTTGAGAGTCTAAGAAATCTTTCTTTCGACTCCTTGGCTCACCAATCCCGCATCAGTGACAGTTCAATTTTCATATTCAAAGTAATCTAAACCATCAAGAAGAAAACCTATAAATTTGTAACATAAATAAAAAAATATCACTTGGGGAATTTTATCTAAATCAGTAAAAAACATTATTTATATGAAAAAGCTAGGTTTACATCAACTATCTACCTTCTCTTACCACCACCACCATCACCAAAGTGGAAAAAAAAGAGGTTGTTATCACACCCAAAATATTTTATGACATTTTTCACATTGTAAAAGTTAGGGCACATGTTCAAATTAGGCAATTGCAATGAGAGAGACTTGAAGACTCTCTCCAATATTATTTATCAACCTATTTTTAGAAATTACGCATTCCTTGATAAGTCGTCACATCATTGGGTTTCTGAGGTTATTACTTGCTACGTTTCATTTAGACTATGCTTCCCTGTATGGACTCTCTTTATGTTAAGTAACATGGAATTGGTGGCTATAATTAAAATTTGCTCTGGATGCAGCCTCATGTAGAGGGCTAGAAGAGCGGGTATTACAGGAGTCTGCTGCTGTCTCTTGTACCTCTAGAGCTTCTAGTCCCTAATGTTTTGTCAGAGTCAATACATAATGTTGTTTTTCAAAGACAGGGCCAAGGAAAAACACATCGGCTTAGACTTTCTTTTTGTTTTTGCTTCCCATTCTGAATGATTTGAGAGCCCCTTTGCAGAGTATTTTTATAACCTTCTATCTTTCAAAACATGACCCCCATACTGTCAAAGTTTTCAAAACCTGGGGTGATAATTTCTACAATTTTCAGAAATCTCTGAAAAATTCCCTGAGAAATATATCACTTGCTCAATGCTGAAACAAAACTCACTTAGAACAAGTACATTGTTAGAGGATTTTGAAAATAAAAGTGATGCACTTCCCTAAACTACTTGTACCTCTTCCATCCCACAAAAATGCCTCAAAAATGTTAAAATCTTAACGATATATATAAAGACTAGAGCCCTTTTAAAAATAGGATCTTGCGAACTGAATGGAGCTTGTGTATCAGTTATATTATAACATATTTTCTCAGCAGGGATTCTAATAATTTTTTAAATACAAAGTAAACAGTTTATGTCATTTTCCACCAAAAAACAAAGTTCAAATCCATTGATTGAGTAGTGTTTCATTTTAAGGAACCATAATCCTATGACTCACAGATATTTTATTCTCTTTATCCAGAATGTTAAATATATCATTATTTTATATTGAAGGGAAATGCTTTCAGTTTATCCACTTGTTTCTATGATTTAAGTCAAAGCAGAGAATACTTCTGCTAAGATGACTCTCCGTCTGCTCCCATGTGCTTTAAAAATTCCATAACCACTCTTCAATTACAGGAAAGTTCCAGTGAAAAGAAAAGTTCATCTACTATAGGGGGTAAGAAGTACTCTTGGTCCCTGATACTTTCTTTCTTAAACTTAAAATAACACTGTCTTGCACAGAAAATGGTTAAATTTTAAAAAATTTACTGAAAGGCAGAAAAATAAGGGAGAGGCATTCAATTTCATATAGAATAGAAATAACACCTTGCTGATTCATTTAGTATAGCACCTAACCCAACAAAGCATGCTGATTGCTGATAATTTATTGATGTTGGCAATGCTATTCTAACAATTAAAACTTTTTTCATTCGCTCAAAATATTTACATTATGTTTCTCTCCCAAGAAAATGCTATCACATTATGCCAGTAATGAAAATTGTGGACCATAGGTTATTATTAGAAATAGCTATGTTTCCGTTTAGCTATACAATTTTGGCTCAAGTAGTGAAGAGATAAACGACTAAGTGTATCAAAAGAATAATCCTGACAAACCAACGAACATGGGCAGCCTGTAACTCAGGCAGCCTCTGAGATTCCACCCCTTTACATAGGACATTTCCCAAGACTGGGACATTTTAATGGCATTATAAAGCTAGGCAACCCTCTAACATGAACCTGAGACTTACTAACATTGAAACACTAATATTGTAATCTTGTGCATCCAATGTTACTCCTGGGGCATATTGACTTGGAGGAACCAGATTTTGTGCTTCTATACCACCTCTTCCTATTTTTCTTAAAGAATAAGTGGATTGTGAACCCAGCAGGCTGAGATTTTTTGTGTCTCTTCCACTAGATATAATAATAGCTGATTAATAGTTCTTACTAGGTATCTTCTATAAGGTGCCCACCACTGTGCTAAGTTCTTTATTCACCATGACACTTAATCCTCAAAACATCCTGATATATCCTCAGTGCCTAGAACAGCACCTGTCACTAACGTGGCACTCAGTAAACATTCAGTAATGAAGGTGCACGTCTGTGAAGGAGTGACTATAACCCCACTTTACAGATGAGGCCACTGAGGCTAAGCAAACGGAGTAACCTGCTCAGATTCATTCTACCTGCAAGAAGCAGAGGAAGAATTTGAAGACAAGTCTATCTGATTGACTCCAAAGTTCATGCTTTGATTCTCTATGCACGCAGCTTCACCTCAACTCTCTGAGCCCAGTTTATTATTAGGAAAATAAAACTACTTACCAAGTGATCGTTAAGGTCCTTTCTAAATTAAATATAAACATATTTAAGAAATCCATGAGCAACCTTTGAAAGATTACCATCAACCACAGACTTGAGAAGTGGATATGGAAACTCAGAGTTGATCTGTTACCTTGGAAAAGTTGGCAGTTCTGCTGGATTTGGGGCTGAGTGTAGAAAGTGAACCTCAGGTCTTTCCTGCTGTGGATCTGTATACTTTCTTATCTGCTGTTCTGATATCCAACCAACTCTGAAAACCAAAACTTCTTAAACTCACTTGGCAGCAAAATCTGGCCTGTCTTGAACTTATTTGGCTGCAAGTACTAACCTAAACTGATGGAAGACCATTTCCAGTCTTTATTTATCACACTTGTGACTATTCTTTTGCTTTGCTGCCAAAATATTAATGTATTTGGCTATGAGGTACTCCATCCACTCCTTAAGGTGAGGGGGGCTAGAATGTTAACGCGTCATGCAATTTGTGCAGAGTATGCCTGTCTATAAATCTACAAAAAACTCTGAATTAGAAAGCATAACTGGCCAAAAGGTTTTGGGCTAAGGGACAGTGGGCTTGCTCGGGTTCCACTGACTAAAGCTGTAGTCATTGGAGAAAGAGAGAGCTTAGGACGAACAAGCTTGATGTTTTAAGGGTGCTGATCTCAAGACATCAAGGCACCCACTATGGAATTGGATTTCCTTATTTGCATAAAGGAAGATCACCAGAAATCGTAAAATAATTCAGACAGAAATACTACTAGCCAGAAAGGTATGCCCTTCATGATATATTCTGGCATTTTAGAAGGCAGAAATACAAGGTGGAGTCCTTGACAGTGACAAGTTCATTGTAGCAACTGCTAAAAGAGTAAAACTAAAGTAACCCCAGACCATTCAATATACACCCAGCTGTTCTTTGGCACATGTACACTTTGTTTCTAACTTTTACCTGTATTTTCCCCCATCCCTGTCCCAGTTTTAGAGCAATCAGAGCATTTCAAGGTAGTATAATAAAAAGAGAGGGTAAAAAACCACCTTGTACTTAAGTACTGTGTCCTGGTTTTGTTTTTAACTGACATTATCCTGTTGAGTATTCACATAAGACAAGTAGAGAAGCAAGGAAAGGGGTTGCCATAGTGCCATTTAACAGATCGTAAAAACTCATGGTTTTGGAAAGTAAATGACAAGTCATTGTGGCACCAGCATTTAGTGACAGCTGAGAGACTAGACTCTAGAATCTAGATTCTTAGCTAAGTGCATTTTCCACTGTATGACTGACTCTGCAACTTAACTTTCATCATTTGACTAAGCCTACCCTTAGGATATTTCTCTTTTCAAATAGACGTTATATAAAAACCATGCCTGATATTCCACAAATATCATGGCAACAAATATGAGAAAAATTATATAAAATGATAGTGCAGTATGACTCACAAGATTTCCTGATTACTTCCCAACATGTTTTTCCTAGTCTATTCAAGATCCAGGTAAAGTGCTGAAATCATACTGCTAAAATTCCTGTGTATCTTCTTTGAGAATTTGGAGACCGGCCAAGCATTCATTTAGATAGCGCTGGAACTAACGCTGTACTTTATAAAGTGGGTCACAGCATACTCCTGAGATATCTTAAATATGCTGTGGGCTTTTACTAGTGTGAGCAGAGCTGCTTCTTGTACACTGACTGACTTCAGTGGTCCCTCGTGAGACTTCACATGGGAATTCATGCAGCTGTCAGACTCCTCGGCAATTACATGCCTGCGCTTCAGGGTCCCTAATATTTAGCTCCTTTTAATCTTCCTTTATAAATTATTCGTCTCCCTTCTTATTCATTTTTGCTGATAACACAGATATGCAGCAATTTCTGTATTTTTTGATCAGGCTATGCTTTGGCTGAATTATGTCCTCTCCAAATCCATATATTGCAGCCCTGACCCCCAGTGTGATGGTGCTTGGAGATGGGGCCTATGGAAGGTAATCACGTTTAGATGGGATTATGAGGATGTGGCTTTCAAGATACGATTAATGCTCTTATAAGGAGAGACACTAGACAGCTTGCTCTCTTTCTTCCTCTGCACCATGTGAGAAGGTGGTCGGTCATATTCAAGCCAGGAAGAGGGTCCTCAGCAGAGACCAAACATACTGCTGCCCTGATCCTAGACTTCCCAGCCTCCAGAACTGTGAGAAAATAAATTTCTATTGTTCCAGCCACCCAGTTTATGGTATTTTATTATGGCAACTTGAGTCGACTAAAACAGGGTACTTACAGCATATAACTGCCATGTCACTGGAGTCACTGACAGTAATTCATGTCTCTATACTCTTTGAAACTGGAAATATGTTAGACTAACTTATTTGTTAAGTACTTAACCCTAGTTTAATGGTATATATTTCCTAGATATAATAAGAAAATAACATGTGGTGGGTTGAAAATGAGCATATTACGAACTTAGATGTACAAGAAATTTATCTGAGTCTACAGTCTTCTAGTTAGAGTCATGTTGTAGACGCATGGCTTTTGGATTCTTTCAAGTTATGTGGTCCCTTTGGGGATAGACATTCAGTCAATTAAAAGTCAAACTTCCTCTCCAGTTGTCTTTCTCCTCCTGTACTTCCTAGGATGACATCTGGATTGGGTACCTCACTGTATCCTCATTGCCATCGAGAGGGGATCCTTCAATCTGCTTTTGAGGAGATCGATGCCCTTGTTTTTTTTTTTGCCTTGTTCCTGAGTTCCTTGCATACATTTGCTGCCAATGTCTATGGCAGGTGGACTTATGCATCTCCTCTTGATATGGTCAAGGTCAGTTGGTGACTCCCTGCTACTTGATCCCTTTCAGTTTTCCCTGCATCTTCGCCACATCCATCCATGGTTCATGCACCTCCCTCACACAATAATCTCATTGCAGACTTCTGGCTCTCAATTCCACAGGCGGCCTCCTGAAGGCACAGGCCAAGCCTACCTTCATTTTACTTGATGTGACAGGCTACTGATTAAACCCTTACAAAGAGATACTGAGAGGGGGGATAATTTCAAAGGGTCTGGCTAAGGTATATTTAAAATATGGTTTGATGATAGCCACACATAGTTTTCATAATGCTGAAACACACAATGGAGACTCTAATGCAGTGAAGTACTTAGTGAATATGTAAAATTTAGGAACTTCAACGTGGACACATGTTTTATTAGATATTAGTGAATATTTTTCCCTTTATCAAATGACTGTTACAACAAACCTCAAGAATAAAATATCATCAGAAACATTTGTTTTGGTACCCTCTTGTCAACTGTGTTTAATAAGCCCTGAGCAATTCTAAAGAAGCTAAACTAATCTTACCTTTCTAGCAACATAAGCTGAAGTGTTTCTTTTTTTTCTTTTACACGTGTCTTTATTGTAAACATTGTATAGGCATGGAGAGCAGTGTGGCAATTAATGTTGAACAGTGGAGGTGAGATAAAAAGGTCAGATATCTCTGTAACACAAAAAGAGACTATCATAAACTGGAAAAATATGCAAAAATTTAGGCTGTAAAATATATCTAGTTATCAGTACAATATGTACTCACTAAAGGTGTCCATGGACAATGGCTAGAAAATGAATGGAAAAAAATACCTTTCATTCAATTTTATGTGGAATTGTAGACAAATTTCCTTGAGTTTCCATTAATAGCATCTGCAATGAGGTAATAATTTTCTTCTTTTTTTTTTGGTCTTGTGTTTCATAGATGCAAAGTAGATAAGAGATGAAGTCTTTCATTTTTGAGTTACATTGTTCCAATGGATCCACTTTACTCTGAAAGGCATGAAAAAAATATCTCTAGAGTCTTAAAATAACCCTTTGTTTATGAGTTTTTCCTAAATATGAAGATAGTAATCATTGAAACAATGTCTAGGTTTGTTAACGTGAGGCCAATGTCTTCAGTTGTGTTTGTGCTCTAATTTCCTTTTCTTGGTTTCCAGTAATTTGTTCCCTATCTATAATATTAAACTACAAATTCCCTCTCTCAATAATATTTTGAGTGATCTTCATTTTTCATATCTCTTTTAGTTTGATTTTGATCAATATTATACCTGTTGAAAGTATCTACTTACAACAACGCAATAGCAACAGCAAAAAAGATTTACTAAAAAGAAAATACTAGAACTGGCACAAATGCTAATATTGTCCAGTCAATCTTTGGAGATTAGGAAACTAAAACTCTGAGATATTAACTGAATGATCCCTTGTCAATCAGATACTAGAAGAAAGAGGATTAGAACTAGGTAACTAGGTTAACTCTTGGTCCAATGCTGTTGCTTCATAATCTGAAGATCACTTTTAAATGTAAACTTACAGTTATGAACAAATCTTTTTCATAATAATATTCCCATGTTTTAGATGTGAAAATTACTATGCATTATGAATCATCCCATTCATTGGGTACTGAGTATGTATTATATTTTAGACATTGTGCAGAGCGCTTGTCGTAGATCAGTTCATTTACTTCTCAGAGCAACCCAATAATAGTATTATTGCTATTATTATTTCTATTTGATAGACGATGAATCAGAGGCACAGATAGGTAAAGTAACCTGTCCAAAGTTACATCGTTGGTGAGTGACATGGCAGAATTTGAACCCAGACTGCTGGCCTCCAGAGCATGTTGACTGTGTGACATTCTCTTGAGAGGTTCAAGTTAGGCACAGCTGCCCTGCTTCTTTGCTTTGATCCTAGAAACACTGGGAATTCTATAATTTACCCTTTCCCTTTTCTATGCTGCTTGTTAAATAAACATAGAGCCATGCTGTGACTCAAATTTACCAAATTAAACTATTTTCTGGAATTATTTTTCCATGCTAAACTCCTGGCTCTATATGGTTTTCCTGCTTTTACCTCCCACTGCCTCTTTTTTCCCCATATTCTTGTTTTAATATATTTTATCTTGTATTGTATGCATCTCTACATGCATCTTTATGTATGTATGTACATATGGACTTATGTATACATGTATTGTTTGCATCTTTACAAATCAATTTATAATCTTATTGGAACAAAGAAGGCATAAATAAATAAAAAACAATTAAATAAACAAACAAAACTAATCAATCTCAAGTCATTTTACCAGAAAACTAGAATTATGCAGGTTAATTATTCTTGTATTTATTTATTTATTTTTAAAGATTGGCACCTGAGCTAACATCTGTGGCCAACCTTTTTTTTTTTTCTCTTCTTCTTCTCCCCAAAGACCCCCCTCAGGACATAGTTCTATATTCTAGTTGCAGGTCCTTCTAGTTGTGCTATGTGAGACGCTGCCTCAGCATGGCCTGATGAGTGGTGCCAGGTCTGCGCCCAGGATCTGAACCAGCAAAACCCTGGGCCACCGAATCAGAGCTTGGGACCCTAAACACTCAGCCACCGGGCTGGCCCCTAATTATTCTTCAATGTGATGTTAACCATGAGCCATACAGTTGCAAATATTGAAAAGTCCCAATTATATCCAATTCAGAGTTCTACAAGATGGAAAATATAAATAGGGCTAACTGCAAGATGAACAGGGCTGTCAAGGATCGTTTGTAGAGGTTCACTCTAGCAGACATAAGCTTGATATTTACTGTCTCAGAGCAGCATGAATTAGTGAGACATCACTTTTTGATGACTTCTCTGTTTTTTGACTGCAAGAACTCATACCTGAACCCAAATGAAAAACACTGGTTAATTCAGGTAAAAACAAACCATTGAAATTGCTCGTTGTGTTGTCTAGAGAGAACTACGTCAAATGAACACTGTATTTTCTTTTTTCAGATCTCTTGTGGGAATTGCCTTAATTTCTACTCTGAAGAATTTGAAACCACTGGCAAATATGCTTATAAATATAGAATAGCAGATCAAAATATTACAAATGTCACTATACCAGTACAGTAAAAAGAAATCCTATGCTTTATTATAAATAAACAACTTATGATATATTTCGAACATTACCTATAGAGATTTATTTTGAGAAGAAACTAACTTTTCAATATTTCAGTTACCAAAATGATGCTAAAGATGGATTTTTATAAAGTGCATTGTTCTATCCATTTTTTTCGTGCTAAGATCTGTCTAAAATAACAAGATGAGTAATAAACCTTTCATGGTGAAATTAGCTTCTCTAGACTCCTGTTATGAGATGGCAAGGGTAAATTTAATCTTCATTTGAGCAATTGATATATTTTTAGAACTACTGGGTAAATTTGGAAATTTAGCCGTATTCAGTAGACTAAAATATTTTACTAGTGTTTGTTTTTTAAATTGTGTAAACTGAAAAGCAAATTTAAACCTTACAATCCCAGGTTTCTGTGTAGAGATAGAAATGGTTTTAATCCAAATTCTAATAAAAATTATTTATAAAGGACGATTTAACTCTAGCTTGGAAAACAAATATTCTCCAGTTTGAAGAATAACAGGTTAATTAAATTAAAATCAATTAAGTCAGACAACATTATATATTTGCTAGTACTTCAATTTTGGTCAGGAGAAGAATGAATATGCCTTCGTATTCAAATGCCACCAGCGCGTTTAAGTTCATAGCTGTGCTGTGGAGAGAGAAGGAATAGAAGTAGCTTCCTGCGCTGTTCACATTTAGCAGAGAATTCAGTAACTCCCAGAGCAGGCAGGAGTAGGGACTCGCTGTCAAACACAGTTGCCCAGTTCTGTGCAGCAGATATTTTTTTAATATTCCACTTTGGAACACTAAAAGGTTGAAATACGTAAAATAGGCAAACATCGCCAATTATAAGTTACACTGAGAACGTAGAAGCTAAACAGGTTCTGTTTAGCATTCCAGCATTACTAGTTGAACTCATTCACTAAAAATAGGATCTTTATTAAGAACTGCATCAGAATTTATTAATCAAGCCAAGTTTCCAAACATAGTACTTATTTCTCATCAGTGAGAAAATTTTGCTCATCTTTTCACCCTTATTAATTGGACATTGTGCCTTCTCACTGAGATTGTGCCAACAGACTCCAGGAGTCTTCTAGACAGTGAGTAGAGGCCAATTATGCAGTTAAACCTTTAGCAGTGCTAGCCCAGGAGCATGCTTAAAAATATTACAATAGAGACATTCTGACAGTTATAACTTTAGGGCAATTTGGGAACTATTTTCAACTCAGATCCAATCTGAAAATTAGCCTTCTCACCAAAAAATTAAATTTTAGAAATCTCTTCCCACCAGCAGAACGTGGGTCAATAAACAGAGGCAGCAGAGAGAGGACACAGAAGGACAGGCAGAAAGAGCCAGATATACAAAAAAGCGAGGTCGCAGTGGGCTATTGATGATAGCTCAGTGCAAATACCATTTACAAATGTTGTAGCACATACAGCATAATTGTTTGCCTGGCACTTGTCACCCTTTATTTACTCTTTGTTTTTTTTTAGGAAGATTAGCCCTGAACTAACTGCTGCCAATCCTCCTCTTTTTGCTGAGGAAGACTGGCCCTGAGCTAACATCTGTGCCCATCTTCCTCTACTTTATATGTGGGACACCTGCCACAGCATGGCTTGACAAGTGGTGCATAGGTCCACACCCAGGATCCAAACTGGTGAACCTGGGGCCACTGAAGCAGAACCTGTGAACTTAATTGCTGCACCACTGGGCCAGCCCCACTAATTTTTTAAAGGGACACAAAACAGTGTTAAAAAGTACTGTAGGGGCCAGCCCTATGGTATAGTGGTTAAGTTAAGTGCGCTCAGATTTTGGTGGTCTGGGTTTGCAGATTTAGATCCCAGGCTTGGACCTACAGCACTCGCATCAGCGATGCTATGGCGGCAACCTACACACAAATCAGAGGAAGATTGGCTCAGTGGACAATCTTCCTCAGCAAAAAAATGTACTGCAAAATACTTAATATTGAATCTTTCAATATTATAAAGAAATATGTGACATACATCTTGAGAAGCCTTAATGCGTGCAGCTTGGGGGCTGTGTAACCTGTGAACTTTTTAGAACTTCTTGCCCAGGCTCAGCCTGAATTATAGTAAGGGGAAGACAGGATGAATATGCAATTTTTTAGTCTTCTATCTGTAACTATCCAACAGTCTTCTTGGTAGTAACTGTCTCTCCTCCTTCATACACACTTAGGCTGAATTTGTCTATACACCAAACCTGCACTGAGGAGGAGCAATGGCTCTGTGGAGTGAGCAGTGTAGACGTAAGAGTAACTAGGTAATCCTCTAGTGGTTTCATTCCTCAGAAACAGAGGGAGCAGCCCTCTCCTCTTCTTTCGGCCTCAGATGGGAGATGGGAGAAGAGGGCTATAATGTTCTAGACATTAAGGCAAGAAACAAACAAATGCAAAGGGAAATTGTGCTCTTTTTGCTTAATTAGCCTCAAATCTCTTGGTCATTGTGGGTAGCCATGTGATAAATGTATGACAGTAAACGGAAAACCTTGGGAACTGGAGCAGCGTACAGCATCAGCTGTTACTAACCTGATGAACTTTTCACTTGAAACCTTTGAAAGTACTATTACCATAAAGTGAAGCATGGGGAAAAAAAATTCCTGTAGAGACATTTTTAGGATTTTAAAGTGTATAAAGATGGGCAACATTAACTAATGATTTGATGCTCTTAAATTTTTCATGCTTAAGAATTTTTAATGAATTATAACACAATTAGATTGGCACACACACCCAGTTACTTTTTAAAGTAGATAAAATGTGTGCTCCTGAAAATTTTTTTAAAACTATATTTTAAAGATACTTTGTTCTCTTGATGAACTCTATGGAAATCACTTTGGTGGGGTACTCATACTCCTGTTAATTTGGTTTCTTTTCAACCTCTAAGTCTTATTTTGTTGTTTATTTACATAGGGCTAGCACTTGTATAAACAAAATATATTCTAACTATACTATATATAGGATCTGAGGAACAATAAATCTGGTTCAAAAATTCCTGGAAGATTTCTGCTTCTGGACATGATAGAGTAATTGGGACTAGATTTGCCATTCTTACATAAGTATCTATAAAACCAAACATAATAGAGGCCATATCTGTGCCCAAATATGGGATAACAGGCAGCATGAACTATGACCCCTGAGACAAGGGAAACAAATAAGTCCTACAATTGCCCCAGCCTTCTGCCTGGGGGCACTCTCCAGATCACAGGGCAGGAAGGGAAAGCAAAGTAGAGCATCAGGGTCTCACTGAGTGAAAGAGACAGAGGGCAGAGCTCAGGGAGGCTGAGGTGGCTGTAATTCAGAAGACATAATACCAGACAGAAGGGAGCTATGCAGAGATAGAGCTCCCAAGATCTGTATAAGGGTCCCTTTGAGCGTGTTGCTAAATACTAAGCAAAACCTGTGTGAGGCTTAACTCCTTGAGGTCAGACAGAGAGTATTCAGGGATCTGTAAGGTGAACAATTCCCAGAGTTCATTCAGGTGTGGAAGATAATGGAGTCTGACCACACAGACTTTAAGAGTCCTCATTGAACATAGGGAACATTCTGGATATCCCTAACAACAGTGACGCCCCTGTAGTAGGGGTATGCTACTATCCTAAGATGTTCCAATGACCTATACCTCCTGGGACTCATGATGTCCTCCTCTTAAGTGTGCATGGGACATAGTGACTTGCCTATAATTAATAGAATACAGCAGAAGTAATGAGATGTTACTTCTGAGATTAGATTAGAAGATGCTGGCTTGCAATTTACTTGCCTTCTCTCTTGCTGGCTTCCTCTGATAGAAGCCAGTGCTGTATTGTGAGCTGCATTATGGATAGGACCATGTGGCAAGGAACTGAGGGAGATCTCTAGCCAATAATTCATGAGCAACCAAATCTTGTGAACCACCACTTTTGTGAGCTGGGAAGAGGATCCTCCCACAGTCAAAGCATTGAGATGACGGCAGCCCTGGGTGACACCTTGTTACAAGCTGAAGAGAGACAGTGAACCAGAGGAACTTATGCCTAGATTCCTGTCCAATAGACGTTATAGGATAATAAATGTGTGTTTTTTTTAAGCATCTATGCTTTGGGATAATTTTTTATGTAGCAATAGATAACCACCTGGAAGTGGGAGCTACCATAATAAATCTCTAAATATGGATAATTAATATAAGGGCTAAACTAGCCTTGGAGTAAAAGCTACTACAGATCTGTTAGCAGAACTTAAAACAAGCCTGAAAAGGATCAGGCTGATCAGCAATAACTTAAAAACCAGCAGATTAAAGTCCAACTTTCCTTAAAGAAAGACAACCACGTAAACCACGTAAAATTCACAAGACCTGTGCTCAACTTCCAATCAAAAATCACTAACAATGTAAAAACAAAGGAAAATGTGACCCATAAAAGGGAGAAAATTCAATGAATGAAAACAAACTCCCAAATACAGCAATAATAAATAGATAGGACTTTAAAACAACTATGGTAAATATACTTAAGTATTTAAAGGGAAACATGAATCTCATGATGAGAGAAATTTAAGATACGTGTGAGAGAACTAAATGGAGCATCTAGAGCTTTATATATCTCATGCACTATTGAAATTAAAATTTACTGGTTGGTTTTAACAGCAGACTAGACACTGCAAAAGAGATCTATGAACTTGAAGACATGGAAATAAAATTTTTCTAAAGTGACTCCCCTAGAGAAAAATATAAAAAAGACTAAAAATGTATAAACAGTGCCTCTGAGACCTGTTATGAGGCCTCGTATCTCAATTGGCTGTCAGCAATACAAAACAGTGAAACGTGTTACTGGAGTCCCAGAAAGAGGGTTTAGGGGGAGGAAGCAGATAAAAGGTAAAGAGATGGTGGCCAAGAATTTTCCAAATTTCATAAATGCCACATATATTCAGTTGCTTGAAGATCAGTGAGTCCCAATTGGCTAACCACGAAGGAAAAAATACCTAGGCACATCATAATCAACTTGTTAAGTTGCAATTAATGAAAATATCTTACACGAGTCAGAGCAAATGACAAATTATTTACAGAATGGTAAAGACAAGCCAGAAAATAATGAAATGTCATCTTCAAAGTGCTGAGGGAAAAATCTATCAACCTAAAATTCTATACTCAGCAAAAACATACTTCAAAAATAAAGGCAAAATAAGGATTTTTCAAACAAACAAAAGCAGAATTTGCCACCAGCTGGCTTGCACTATGGGAAGTATTAAAGAGCTTTAGTTCTTCAGGAACAGGAAGAACAGTGACATCAGATGGAAATTTGGATTTACTGAAAGTCAGCATGTTGAGAATGGTAAAGATGTGAGTAAATATAATGTTGCATTAACATGATTTTCTTATTTTCAATTTCTATGAAAGATAAATGATTCTTTAAAACAAAAATAATAAAAAATTTATTGTGGAGTTTGTAACATACGTATAACATACGTTATAAATCCTGTGTATGAAAATGAAAACATGAAGGATGGGTGGGGGAGGTGAATGTAATTATATTGTTGTTAAGATTTTTTTACATTTTACCTGAAGTGATGTAACAATAACTGAAGGCAAAGTGTAGTAAGTTAAAGACGCATTCAGAAACCCTGGAACAACAGTTAAAAATGAAATAGAAAGTTTATTGCTATAACCGAGAAAATAAAATGGAATAAAAAAATCAATTAGAAGTCAAAATAAGGAGAAAAGAGGAAAAACAGTAGAGGTACAAAGACAAAACACATAATGAAGTGATATATTTTAACTCAGCAATATCTATAATTAGATTAAAGGAAATGATATAAAGACTCCAATTAAAGGGAGAGATTATCTCACTGGATAAGATAGCTAGACCCAATTATATGACCTACAAGAAATGCATTTCAAATTCAAGACACAGATAGGCTTTATAATAAATACAAAATAAATATAAATATATCTCCATACATAATATACCACTAATAGTAAGAAAACATGCATAACTATATTAATATCAATTAATGTATTAATAAAAACTTTAAGACAAGGAATTATATTTGGAAACAAAGATATTTCAAAATGGTAAAGTGGGAAATTAATTAAGAAGATACTACAACCCTAAAGGTGGTGCCCCAACTAACAGACCTTCGAAATGCGTGAAGCCAAAGCTGACTGAACTGAAAAGCAAAATAGAAAAATCCACAATTGTGTGTGGACCTTTCAACTCTTCTCTCTCAGTAACTGATAAAGAAGACTTGATCAACAGTGTTAACCAATGTAAGTTAGTTGCTATTTGTGGAACAGTCTATTCAACAAGAGCAGAATAAACATTCTTCTCAATAGCATAGGGACCATTCATCAAGATGGGTCCTACACTGAGTTATAAGTCATGTCTTAATAAATTTAAAAGGACTAAGACTATAAAGATTATATTTTGCATGTAACAGAACTGAAATTTAAATTGACAGCAGAAACTTATCTAGAAAATTCCCAAATACTCGAACATTAATCAAAACAATTCTAAAAACTCATGAGTCAAGGGAGATTCACAAAGGTATTAGAAAATATTTTGTTTTGAGTAAAAATAAAAACATAACGTCAAAATTTGGGAGATACAACTTGTACAATGCTTAGATGAATATTTAAGGCTTTAAATGATTATATTAGAAAAAAGGAAAGGCCTAAAATAATCTACAGTAACACCTAAAGAAGCAAGGAAAAGAAAAGACAACAAATTCAAATTAATAGAAGGAAGAAAATAAAGATAAGTGCAGAAATCAATGAAATAGAACACAAGTAAATAAGAAAAAGCAATAAAAACAAAGAATTTTTCCAAAGATCAGAAATGAATAAACTTCTGGCTAGACTGATAGAAAACAAAAGAGTGAAGGCACAAATTATCAGTATCAGGAATGAAAAAGAGAACTCCAGATTTTACAGAATTATCAAGACATATAAAATAATATTATGAACAGTTTTGTGCCCCTAAATTTGACAATTACATAAAATGTACAAATTATTGCAAAAACAGAAATTACCAGAACTGATTAATCTCTAGTTTATTAATACATCATAAATAATATGTTCTGTATTTTATTGTGTCATGGAAAAATAATGAAAAGTTAAAATCTTTTTTGGCGTTGATACCTATAATTAATTGTCATACCGCTGCATTAATATTTTAAGACTATATTTAAAGCTTCCTAGAAGAATAACGTGTATGCTCTTATAAACATAATTGATTTTTAACATCATTATTTATTAGGGAATATAAAGTACAAACATTATGAGATACCAATACAGAGCCAGGAGAATGGTTGCAATTAGAAAGACTGACAACACCATGTATTGGAGAGGACACAGAACACTAGCAATTCTCGTGCATTGCTGGTAGAAGGTAACATGGTACAATCACTGTGGAAAACAATTTGGCGACATATGCTTACCATACAATCCAGCCATTCCACTCCTCGGTATTTACCCAAGTGAAGCGACAACATATATTTGCATATACGTTCCAGGAGAGAACTGGAAACCAACAGGTGAATAGATTAACTGTTTTATTCATATTAACCCCAAAAAGGAAACAAGCCAAATATCCATCAATAAGTGAATGGATAACAAAACTGTGGTACATGTAATGAAATGCTACTCATGGATAAAAAGAGAATAAATTACTGATACACACGACATGCATAAATCTCAAAAAAATTATGCTAAGAGAAAGGAGGCTGACACAAAAGAGTACATAGTGTATAAACTCATTTATATGAAATTGTGTAACACGTAAAACTAATCTATAACGGCAGAAAGAAGAGGATACTTACCTGGAGCCAGGATTGTAGGCTGGGGATATTTACTGCTGAAGGGCACAAGAGAAATGTTTTTGTCTTTCTGTGTGTGTGTGTGTGTGAGGAAGATTGGCCCTGAGCTAACATCTGTTGCCAGTCTTCCTCTTTTCGCTTGAGGAAGATTGTCACTGAGCTAATATATGTGCCAATCGTCCTCTACTTTATGTGGGACCTCACCTCAGCGTGGCTTGATGAGAGGTGCTAGGACCATGCCTGGTATCCAAGCCTGTGAACCCTGGGCCACCGAACTGGAGCGCAGGAACTTAACCACTATGCCACCAGGTTGGCCCCGGAAATGTTCTATATCTTGATTGAAGTGTATCCAGTGTCAAAACCCATCCACTTGTACACCTAAAATGCATACATTTTCTTGTGTATAAAGAATTCCTCAATCGAATGGAGTGGAAAGTTTCTTTTAAAAAAGGAAACACATTCCTGGAAGATTTTCTCATTGTTCAAATGTTTTAATATATTAAAAAATGTTATAAACTTTAATAACAAAGAATATGAAATCTACATTCTAGAAACATCACAATGCCTAACTCCATTTGAGTTTACACTATATTCGATGTGAACGTCAGTAGGTTTCTTTTGCCATCGTCAAACTCCACATAGAAAATTGAAAATTTGATGAACATGACTTCCTCTTCTGCCCAAAAAGAAGCAAGGAATAAAGGAAATAAAAGGAAAGGAGTGAGATAAAAAGAGTGAAAAAAAGAAATAAAGTTGTATTCTATAGTTACATTATCTACCATAGATGATAGATGCTCAAAAATCCCTGAATTTGGGGGAGACAAGAAAAGAGATCACTGCTTGGGTCAGAGACCTGCAGTAAAATATCGATTTTCAAATTGTGTTATGTTACCTGGGGCCCTTACTTGGAAATGCCTGTATTGGTCTCCTATAGCCCTTTGGGATATAGTCTCCAAAGATAGAATGGCTTACTCAGAGGAAAAAGAGTCACATGTAGCATATCCAGCCTTATGGGGAAATTTGGGGCCGAGTTCTCCCAATGGCTTACACATGTGGTGTGTAGATAGAGGTGATATAGAGGGATTTGCAAAGAAATATGGAAACTTCTATTTATATCCATTTTATCTAAAGTTTTCAGGTAAGCTTTTTAATAATTAGTGTGCTGATTGAGAATTTTAATTTTTTTGCAAATATGAATGGCTTTAGGTGTGTCGACCCTGTAACCACCACTTCCAGAAAGATTATACCTTTCTGCTTATCATATGTTCTTTACCTGCCTAGGCTCTGCAAGTATTTAACTTTCACTGTGAGGACACAGTAATGATTGTGCCATTGAGGGGAACAGATTTTCTAGCCTCAAAAGAAAGAAGGAATTTTTTTTTTCCAGAGGCAAAGACTTTTAAGTAGAGCAATCACTCAAAAAGCAAACACAGCTCTTTGATGCAGGACTGCCAGATGAGGGCGCACACCCATGGTTCTAATTTGATGGAGGCATCTCCCGCATGATTTTTAAATTCTTCCCATGGAAGGAAGTAGATCCTTTAGCTTCCTGGGTGAGGAGGTGTACCTTTTTGCCCCTGATGAATGAGGACTGGCTTGTACAGGGACTTACTGCACAAGAAAACAAGAAGAATAATCTCTTTCTCTAAAATTACAAATTTTTTTCCAAAAATGGGACAAGTCCCAAAAGTACGTTTTAAAATGATAGTGAATTATTAGGTTATAATTGTACAAATCTGTACAAAATGTCATGCCCTACCTTTGTTTACTTTGAATTGCAATCAAAGTTCTTAAGAGCATCAGCATCCTGACTTGGGAGTTTCCAGAAAGAAATCACTGAGTAGAATCAGAAAAGCATATTTCTGTGTTCAATGGCTGTTTACTTAAATACACATTGCAGTTTTCCCTCCGAGTGGTTTTCCCTCATTGCCTATATTTGCATAATGTTTATTGCCATGAAGGTTATTTAAGAGCAAAGAAAATTTGAAGTTTGGAGTGTGCTCTTTAATCAAGGCTGTGGTTTCTGCATCTGGAATCATTTGGTTATTCAGAAAAGTCTGATTTGTGTCTGATTTTTTATAACTTTTTACCAATAAGTTATTTCCAAAAAATGAACGCAGGTTTTGGAATAATAGTGCTTTTAATTTTCACTTTCAATACTAAGTATATATGCATTTTTAGACCATTGCTTATTTGAACCCATGATAGTTACATAATCGGAATGTGATTTTCTGCAGATTTTCAACAGTATGCTGTCATCTTTTCAAGCAGAGGAAGTAAGAGATTTGGAGTTATGAATAAAAGACATTTTATTCCTGGCTCTTCATTTACTCTTTGGAAAATCTTAGGCATATATATATAGTTTCCTTTTACATCTATAATCCAAAATGCAAATAGAGCAATAATATTGTTCATCAGACATGAAAGAGATTTATCTGGCATTATTTTGATTCTCTGAAAATAAAAACACCATGCAGGGTTTTAAATAGACCTCTGTGGTTTCTAATCTATTCTTATGTATATAGAGAATTCAGCTGTTGTTTCTTTTTAAATATTTTCATTTGTTTTTATTTGAAAGGATGCAAAATCTTACATTATATTGCCTCAATAATAAAGTTCTAAAATTAAAATTATATACATTTACCTAAATATACTTCATCAAGTTTGTTTCCTGAATCCGGGGATTGGAGTAATTCTCTCCACAATTCTCACAATTGTTCATCAAATTCTCTTTCTCTGCATAAGGGAATGCAGCTTCCATTTGTTATGCAGTATTCAAACTGGTGCCAACGACTGCAGAGTCTGTCAGAAAGGAAGCCGATTGACCATATTTTAAGAAGAATGTTTCCTTTCTATAAATGATAAAAAGATTAGTGATTATAAGTAACAATTTTAACCTTTATTTTTCAGTTTCAGAATTCTCCAGTCTATATCTGGTAAATTTCCTTTAGTTTTCTTGTTGACTGTGGCCTTCATGAAATGTTTCAGTAGAGATCATAGTCATATTCTATAAGGTTTTTGTTTGGTATCTGTTTACTTTGTTCAAAATGGATAGAGAGGGGGCCAGCCCTGTGGTGTCGTGGTTCAGTTCACATGCTCTGCTTTGACAGCCCAGGGTTTGCAGGTTCGGATCCTTGGCACAGACCTAGCACTGCTCGTCAGGCCATGCTGTGGTGGCACCCCACATAAAATAGAGGAAGACTGGCACAGATGTTAGCTCAGCAACAATCTTCCTCAAGCAAAAAGGGGAAGATTGGCAACAGATGTTAGCTCAGGGCCAATCTTCCTTACACACATACAAAAAAAAATGGACGTAGAAAATAAAAATTTATCATCCATATGATTTCTTACTTCCAAAGCTAAGAATTCTTTTTGAATCCAAAATCTGTGAATACACACACACAATTTCCCGTATTTGTGTCATATGGGAATTATATTCCTGAGCTACCAAGCCACCCCAAATTCAACTGCCATATAAAGTCTTTCCTACTTTCAGCTAAATTAGTCAATCAGCAAATATTTATTCTAGGCACATACATATTCAAGGTTTTAAGTTGGGCTTAAAGAGTATACTTACTTTGACTTTAAGTCAACAAATACAATTTTCTACTAAAAATATACTTCTCTATAAAAATATAATCTCAAAATAGCAAATAAACAGTCTAGGATAGGAGACTCTTAAAAGCTATCTCTGTAAACTACAGTAAATCTCTTTTCTTTTGGAAAGGAGATCAACTCAGAAACTCAACTTTGCAATGAATAGATACAGTATAAATATAGTCTTTATTTAAATTTTATGACAAGCGGTAAGTAGATATTTTCTAACCTCCTTACGTTAGTGCTTTGCAGTCACTATCAATAATTTTTTTACTCAAATATTTTCATTAACTACATTTGGAAATTGAGGCCCATGTTTTCAAATTAAAATTTTAACTAAAGTTTTATTGATGGAGTTGAGAATTTTATTTCCAAAATTGTCCTCGTTGGATAGAAAGGCTTTTGATAAGCAGATAATGGAGGAAAGACTCTCCCTTGAACAAACCAACCACTCTAAACTCTGTTACCTTCTCCAGAATGGGAGAAGAGTTATCGTATAGATTCCTGCTGATCCTCACGGCTGTCTAGGAGTTCAGTCCTTTACAATCCTGATGCTGAAATAGTTTTACATGAAGTAAGAAAGAAAATGGCTTCACAGAACTTGGAGTAGAGTGTGACTCAGAATAGGTGTTCTATATGTGACAATAGTTGTTGACAAATATGACTATGCAAATATCAACTACACACCTATGTATACTTTTTCTTCCCTTCTGCCAAAGCCCGTTTGTGAAATCCAGTTCATTGGGCCCAACTCCTTCTGTTTCATTTTCAAGAGTGATTTCTGTCTCAGGACCCACATCCTATGCCATTAAAATTTGATTCCGTCGCGTACGCCTTTCCAGTTTCTCAGCCATATCTATAGCTATGTGAAGCCCTGATGGGAATAGAATTCGCTGATTTTGTCCTTGATTGTCTTTTGCTTGACTGTTTTAAAAATTAGCAGAGCTTCATCTTCCTATTTTTAGTAATGATAATGTGTTTTCATTAGTCCAGTTGAAATCCTCTTTGGTATATTGTACGGCTATAAATCAGAGTCAAGCCTAATCTTGTCTTTGAAATATATCTGAACTTTGGCTTATTACCATAATTTACAAAGTAAACCATCGTTCTCAACTCTTACTGCTCTTTAGAATCACCTGGGAAGCTTTTAAAGCTCCTGATGCCTCAGTCCCCACCATTTCTGGAGCTGGGGCTGGACATATTTTAAATTTCCCAGGTGATATAAATACAAAGCCAGAGGCAGGAAGCAGTGGAATGATAAACTAACTAGTCAATCTATTGTGGGCAGGATACCAATCATTGGAATGCCATTCATCTTCTGTAATGCGATTGTTTAAGTTCGAAAGATCACTATCACATTTATTGTTCATCTACCAAACTGTGCTCAGGACGGAAGAGGCAAAGATAAACATGGCATGGCTTCTAGCAGCAGAGAAAGAAAATTCTCAATGTTTCTGCAGAAATAATAGAAATAATGTTTTCTGCTTTCATTTCACCTCAAATACACACTCATACCCAACTTCATTTTTTGTATTTACTTGTGTGTGAATTCTAAGGGCAAGCAACATTATTTCAGATAATTTGTAGCATTTTGAGAGATGTTTATCATTCAGTATTTTAACAACAGTATTTTATCTGAACTGTTTTATGGTTGACAAGTACAGTTTTATGGTTCGTGAGAATGAAACCGAGAAACTACTGGATTCTAGCCTCACCTGTAGTGATTAGATGGAGCAAGCAACTATAGTTGACAGCAGAGCCTTTCCAAAGATGTTAGAAATCATCTTCCCAAGAGTCGAGTAACAAAATGGAACTTTGGTTAGATTCTCTGAAAACTGCTTTCAACACTGAAGTTCTGTGATTCTAAGAACTTGTTATGTGTGGTCTAGACTTGACTATCCAATATGGTAATCACTAGCCACCAGTAGATGCTTAAGTCAATTAAAATGAAATACAACTTAAAAATCAGTTTCTCGGCTGAACTTGCCAGAATTCAAGTGCTCATTAGGCACATGTGGCTAGTGGCTCTATATATATTGGATTATGTAGAATTATAGAACATTTCCATCATTACAAAAAGCTCTATTGAACAGTGCTGGCCTACACAGATTGTTTTTTTTTTTGAAGAACTAAGTAAAATGAGTAGCAGAGCAAGAGAAAAATTCAAATGGAAGACTCAATAATCCACTTCATATTACACCATATCCAAGAAGGAGTATATGATCAATGTAAGTCTTGACACTCTTTTTTTTCTTTGTTTTTTGCTGAGGAAGATTAGCCCTGAGCTAGCATCTGTACCAATCTTCCTTCACTTTCTATGTGGGTTGCCACCACAGCATTGCTGATGAGTGGTATAGGTCCGCACCTGGGATCTGAACCCATGAACCCAGGCTGCCAAAGTGGAGCATGCTGAACTTAACCACTACATCACAGGGCCAGCCTTTGACATATTTTTCAACTGCTGTAATTTATATTCCTTCTGGTGGAATTTCCTAGAACATATTTTCTATATTTACTACTTTTAACCATGAAGTAATCATTCAAAAATGCCAAAATCTGCTAATATAAAGGAGGCATATACCTTTTCAATTTACCTGTATTATCTAGACCTTACTATTGTTGGTTTCAATTTTATTAAAAACATTTGCCAAAATATTGATAGTGAGGCCAGAAGTGCTGGCTCAGGAGGTAACAAACTGCTTTTGCTAGGTCAGACCCATAAAGAAGAGGCTATAGTAATCATTTACAATATATTTACTTTGTACCTGAAGTTTCTGTTTAGTCTGTATACAGGCATTTGATATATGGTTGCTCTAACATCAGAAGCAGCACCCTTGTCTGCAGAGTTGCTCACAGCTGGACATCAGGTCAGGACCTGGACAATGGTAAATAGCAGGGCATGTCTGATAAAGAGTGAGCGATGACTGTTCAATTAGAAGATCCATAAGTCACTTCCCATACACATAAATGGTTACAAATGAGGAATTCGTGGTTGTTTATCTTATTTTTCAGCAGATTTGAACCAAAACAAAATCAATGGATACATGCTGAACTAAAAGAGACTGAATTTAAAATGAGACGATAGTGACATCCATCAGGTAATCCTTCTCAATAAAGCACACGCCCACTCTTAGGTCTGTAGGTAGTTGATTATCTGTAGCGGAGGCTGTGGGTCTACCTATCCTTTTTTATTCAGCCACACTGTTAGGAAGGTGCTGACCATGGGTATAAAAATGTAAATGCAAAAGCAATTGATCATTTTCATCCCTAATTCCTGTGATTCTAGCATCCCACTGAAAAGGCCAAGAGATTAAAAACTAGATGAATCACTCTTCAGTCTTTCCTCTACAATAAAAGCATCTGGGAGGCAGTGGGTGTAAGTACCACTTTAAAAGAAGGAGCGTGAGTGGGGAAGCAATATAATTTCACTGAAAATGAAGCCGTCTTTGGAGTTGCACCTGTCAACAGAATCTGTTTTAAAATGTGCTTGCAGACAAAGTTTAATGGTTTATCCAGTACCAAGAGAAGTGTTATTAACAGTGGATAATGGAAAATAATCTCTGAAAGTATTTGCTCTTCTACTTGAAATGCACTTTATGCAGCATCCAACCAGAGGGGGCATTTTAGAATTCTCATGCCCTCATAATTTAATTATGTTGTTATTTACAGAGTTTATCAAAAGACTTTGTGATGTATTCAGAATGTTTTACAGGAAAAGAGATTTTGATTTGTTGTAGTTTATTTGCAGTAAGGAAAAAGTTTACATTACAAATACACTTCTCTACATAGAGGGAAGAACAAGCAGATAGGGGTACAGACGGAATAGTGTAGCTATCAGTCAAGCTAGTCTCAATTGTGCGATAACAAAAAATGACCCGTAGATCTCACTGGCATATAACAATAAACATTTAGTTTATCACTATTTGGGGCCCTACTCAGTGTCTCCATCACCTGTGACCTAGAATGTAGGAACAGCCCCACTGGGGACACTGCTAGGCTCAAGAGAAAGGGGAAAATAAGAAGGTGGAGAACCATGTGATGGCTTGTAAATCTTCTCTTTGGAAATGGCACATGTCAGTTTCCATCGTCCATTTGCCAAAGCTAGTCACATAACTAAGTCTAAAGTCACTAGGTTGGGAAGGGATAGTCCCCCATAGCAAGGGCCCCTGCAAGAGGAGCAGTAGATATTTTGAATAGATAATACCACCTACCACACTGGTCAATAGCTCAACTGCTGGAGTCATAGAAACCTGAATTCAAATTCCAGATCAGCAACTAACTGTGTGACAGGTACGTCGCGCTCTCTAGGTCTCAGTTTTTATTCTATTCTATGATACTTTTATTTATTTATTTATTTTTAAAGATTGGCACCTGAACTGACATCTATTGTCAATCTTCTTTTTTTTTTTTCCTACCTTCTTCTTCTCCCCAGCCCCCCACTACATAGTTGTATATTCTAGTTGTAGGTCCTTCTGGTTGTTCTATGTGGGATGCCTCCTCAGCATGGCCTGATGTGTGGTGCTAGGTCTGTGCTCAGGATCTGAACCAGTGAAACCCTGGGCCGCAGAAATGGAGTGCGCAAACTTAGCCACTCAGCCACGGCGCCAGCCCCTATGGTACTTTTTTAATAGAGCTATTATAATATTTAAACAAGATAATACGTATAAAAACTTTGCATAGTACCAGACAGTTATAAAGACCCAGTGTTAGCTATTATTATAGTCAAGCTCTGTTTAAAGTTTTTTTTGATGCTTTTGGTTTCTTTAGCATTATAATAAAATTCTGTAAAATATTTGAAAGAAAATAGTAGTTCTAAATTTTCCCAAGTGGCTAATGGAAACTAATAGAAGCTGTTAGTTCTAAATATTCACTAGCAATTCACATAATATGTCTTTACTTTTCATATTATAGCAAGGACAGGGGAAAGGATTTGGAAAGAGAGAGCATGGAATGTCTGTTTTTATAACAAAATCAGAAGAAAATTTCTGGTTAATTAATTATAATAAATTATAAATAGCTTGTGATCACACACCTTTATTTCACACTTCTATAAGAATTTTGTGATTGAGTTTCTTCTATTCTACACTTAAGTTGAGAGAATGTTTTAGATTTTTGCTTCCAATCCAAGTTTTTTCCTTATCACACTGAATTAATAATGCTGATTATTAATAAAACAATATTTAATAAATAATTCCAAGGGAAAACATATGATAAAGGAACCCAGAGAGTGCACCTGGAAGTTTTGTTAAATGTCAGAGAATTAGTTCTAGAAATTACTTTAGCATAGCAAATGGTAAACTTTTAATGATCAATATTCATAAGATCTCTCTACCTGAATTTGACTAACTCAAACACCTGAAAAGTCTTTGTCTGAAATATTAAAGATTATAATAACAATAAAGGTGAAAGAGAATGGACTATTTTTAAAAACCAAAGGGCATTATTCTCACATTTAAAATTCATAAGCAAAATTTTCATAAAAAACTGCATTTCTTTTGGCTGACATTTGAGTTGGAGTTGGCCTCATCTCAAGGTCACTGACTAAATGTTTAATGTAACAAAGTTTCAAATCAAAATCAAATACTAATAAATACTAATAAATTAATACTAATAAATAATAAATAAATACTAATAAATAAATCAAAATACAATACTAATGAATACAATGATCTTCCTTAAAATAAGCTTTTATTGTTCCCTTGAACCCCTTCACAAACAAAGCAGCAATTAAACAAAATAAAGAAAGTTTTAGTTTAGGTTTTAGAAAAGCAGGTATTTAAAAACATAATCTTTCAAAACAGAGCTAATTCACACTCAAAAAAGAAAAAACACCAATGTGACAGTCTTATTCAAAGCATTACCATTCAGTCACTCAAGCTTTGAGAAACATACACCAAAAGATTTAGGATGTCGTGAAACCTATTAGGTGTGAATTCATCTCTTCTACTGTATGGCATACCTCTTCCCTATGACACACCTCCCTCACATTTTTTCCCTGGCACCTCAATTTGAATGTGATCACTTTCCAGAACGTAGTTCTGACTCTTGCAGCAGTAAAATTGTGTGGTGCAAATGCCTGTGCGAAGGCCCCCAGACCTGGATTTTCCTCCTTCCTCCTCTGCCCTGGACGCCCCTCCCTTTATCTCTCTATTCTTACTTCATAGTTGTTCTGCTTTTCTCTTTTATTCCTATCTGTGTCTCTTTTCTATGTATTTTTGTCTATGAGAAATGAAGTGAGGTTGGAAAGGCCTGTTGATATAGAAACGGTAAGATGGGGGAATTGTCAGTAATAGTCATGCAGACACTTGAAAAAAGGACAGAAGTGATCTCTTCACTCAGTGGAGTGTGTAACCAGCACAGCACCATGAGCTTGACTTCATTCAGCCTTCCTTTACTGCATGGTCGTGGGTAGCTTTTAACATTTACTTTTTAATGCCTACTTTCTCCCCAAATATAAACATAAATAAATAAGTAAAATAACAAAAGAGGGATCAAACACCAATTCTTCTGACTTAGTAAATATCAAATTCTGTGCTAGGATCTGGCCACACAAATGTGAATAAAGCACAGCCTTATACTCAGAGAACTCTTACTGCATCAAGAAAGACAAACATGAACACAACTACGGTGAACACACTGACTGTTGTAAGAGAGGCATGAACATGTCAGGGATCAGAATTGGCCACCTCAAAATATGTCTCTTTGCCTTGATTATTTTCAAGAACAAAAGACTCTGAAAGAAATTTTGGCCTCCCCCATAACTGCCTAAAAGAAATTTAAGATAAAAAGCTTCTCTCCAGGACAGCCCATCACCATAAATAACTCTGAGTATAGGATCCTTGCTAAACCCACTCTTATCAAAGTTCTGTTTACCAAATATTTGCTTTTCCATTTCCATGTGAATTGCCTTCCTCTCCTTTGCAGTCCCCGAACCACTACCCCCTACATCTTCCTTTCTCTTTAACTGAAGATGATATTTAAGCTGGCAGCTTGGCCATTCTGATGAGCTACCCAGTTTTCCTGGGTTTCTCCCATGTATGTATGTTATAAAGTTTTGTTTGATTTTCTCCTGTTATTCTGTCTCATGGTCAATTTAATTCATAGACCAGCCAGAAAGACCTAGAATGGGTAGAGGAATTCTCTTCCTCCCCTACAAACAGGATCATGAGAACATGTAAGAGAAATGGATCATTCATTTTTATAATATTCATGTAGCATTTTGTAATAATATATGTGAAGCTTAATGTGTCCTTCCTTGGAAGGTCTGATCTTGTAAGCCTTGCATTAGATGTTAAAATAGTTTTCTATTTAGAAATAAAATAATTTCTGTCCTTGTAGATCCTATATTTTAGTAGAAAAAATATGGACAAAGGAAAAACCAGATACTTAGATATATAGTGTGTTAGATGGTACCAAAAGCAATGGAAAAAATAAACCAAGGAAGGTGGCTAAGGAATGCCTATTATATACATAAGGAATTGCATTTCAGGCAGAGGGAACAGCAAGTAGAAAGGCTCTGAGGCAGAAGCAGCAAGCTGATGCAGACAAGAACAGCAAGGTCAGTATGCCTGGAGCAGAGGAAATAATTGAGAACAGTAGGAGATATGTCAGAGAGCTAAGGGGTAGCCGGATTGGAGACAGCTTTACAGACCGTGGTAAAAAATTTGACTATAACTTTAAGAAAGATGGGAAGCCACTCAGAGATTTTGGCCATGGGTTTAACATAATCTGACAGCTATGATTAGGATAACTTCAGTTGCCCTGTGGAGGATAGACTGAAGGGTGGACAAGGGGAGAAGCAAGTAGAGAGCAAGAGGTTATTGCAATAATCCTGATGAGAGATGATGGTGGCTTGGATCATGGTGGAAAGAGTACAAGTATGGAACAGGTCTTACATTCTGGATATATTTGAAAGTTATTAATGTCCAATCAAATTAAGATTTTGATGATATACTTCTCTATTTGGCATATAAATATAGTAATAGTTGATTTAATTAAGTCAATAAACACTGTCAATCTTAACAGATATTTAAATACTTTTAATGAATAAACTGGGGTGATAGCATGTGAAACAACTGAATGCTCCACATTAAGTCTGTTCTATGTATTTGTAGGAAATGTCTCTAATATTCTGGCTTCAGAGAGCGGGCATGGTAGCCAGTGGGAAGGTGAGTATATTTGGCAAGCATCAAAATCATCTATGCTTATAACAGACTGCTGTCTACATTTACATGACTACTCTTTAATGATACTTCATATAACATGCCTTCACTTACCACTATTTTTTCTCTATTTTTACACTTATTATAGTCAGAACGTTATTTGTACAATAAAAACACAAAGTTATTTTTATTTTGAAAAAGACTTGAAATAAATACTAAAAAATTTGTAAACAATGATTGTTAGGGTATTATATATAATGATGTGGATCAAGGCTGCCCCAGGGAGAGAAGCCTGAGGCGTCCTGGCCTACATGCTGATCTATGTGACCCAATTCATATCTAAAGTCATACGACCACACAGTAACCAGACCCCACCTGCACAGACACCATCTTAATGACTTTTTTATGTGATCTTTCCTTTGTCTTGTAAAAAAATAACTCAAATACCTATGCCTTATAAATTTAGCGCTACCCTCAACCCATTGCAGCTCTTCACTGCCCATGGGTTCTGTCCCCATGCTATTCTCTGAATAAAAGAGCACTACCATCAGATCTTGAGAGTCCAAGAAATCTTTCTTTTGATTCCTTAGCTCACCAAGCCCACATCATAATAAAAATACATTACTTATAAAGCAACATGAGTTGTTTTCTTTTTCCTATTTTTAAAATATTCTTATTTATATATGTATTTATATATAGTTTTTAATAGATGACATCACCAAAGTACTACACATATGTAGAAAACAGAAGAGAGAACTCTAAAGGACTCCAATGTTTAAGAGCCAGATAGGCAGTGACAAATAAAGGAGAAAAAGAAAAAAACAACCAGGAGGAATGAGGAAAACCAAAGAGTATGTCTTCTGGGAAATACAGGAAGAGTTTCACAAGGATAGAGTAATCAATCATGACAAAATTGCTTATAGATCATGGAAACTGAGGTCTGAAGAATTGAACACTGAATTGGGGAATTAAAAGATCATTGGTGACACTGATAACAGTTTCCTAGTAAGAGTGGAAGTAAAGCCTGATTGAGAGAGTTCAAAGGGAAAGGATTTGATGAGGATTTTAGGCTGCTTAATTTTAAAATGGCTTATGATGAGGATTTTTAGGCTGGTTAGTTTTAAAACTACAGATGAGATTCATGCTCCAAGGAGTGGAATTTGTTTGCCCCTTTGTTGGGAAACATTTACATTTCTAAGGGAAACCTCTATCTGTGAAGATGCCTCCCTCTCTGTGCCAGGAAGAAGGGGGAATGGTCTTATCACTAGAAGCTCTTAATGGGGAAGGCAAGAACTTAAGTTGGTTGCTGTCTGGCAATCTCATGTAACTGGTTTAGGGTGGTGGCGTCTAACCTTTCTAACCTTTACTTAATCCGATTTAATTCTTGTCTAAAAGTCATGGGATCACCCAATGACCAGACCCCACCCGCACTGACACCATTTTAACTTTTTTTCATGTTCTTTCCTTTGTCTTGTAAAGAGATGAATCATATACCTATGCCTTAAATTTAGCCCTAACCCTCAACTGAGGGCAACAGCAGAAGCTCTGACTGCCCGTGGGTCCTGTCCGCATGCCAGCGGGGGCAGCAGCAGCTGCTCTGCCTGCCCATGGGCCCTGTCCCCATGCCAGCAGGGGCAACAGAAGCGGCAGCAGCGGAAGCTCTGACTGCCCATGGGTCCTGTCCCCATGCTACACTATTCTCTAAATAAAAGAGCACTACTGCCAGATCTTAAGAGTCTAAGAAATCTTTCTTTCGACTCCTCGGCTCACCGACCCCGCATCAGATTCAGCAATTATAGACAAATATTTTAGGAAATCTTCCTTTGAACCCTAAGGAAATAAAAGGATGGAAGGCAGAGTGAACTCACTTTTTAAGATGAGAGAAATCAGAGCCTTGTTCATATGCTAATGAAGAGATTGAGGGTGTGAGAAAGATAAGAGATCATTGTGAGAGCTAAGTCTTTGAGCAGATGAGACAAGATGTGATCTGGTTGAGGGAAAGGGTTGACCTAGGCTATTGATCCACAGCAACAGGAGCAAAAGATGTCACAGATGCGGGAACATGAGCAGAGGCATTTATTAGAACTTGTTTTGAAGTTTTCTTCAGATTGCTTCAGGAAATAGAATGCAAGTTCATCTGCTGTGAGAGAGAATAAACAAAGAGGTTTTGAAAGTCTAAAGAAAAAGAAAGTATAAAATAGTCATGAGGAAAAGCAGGATAATGAAAGGACCAAGGATATACCATAGTCTCTTTGAGATCAGTGACCTTGAATTCAAAGTGAGGTCAACCAGCTGCGTGAATAGTTCTTCCCAACCACTTTCAGGTGTGCAGGTTGAGAGTTGAATTTGTGGGGTGTCGGAATTGGCCACTCCAAGATGCCTCTCTTTGGCATGAGGATTATTTTGGACTGGTTACATATAAATTAAAACTGCACACATGAGAGAAACTCTGCAAAGTGGAATTTACTTACCCTTTGTTAAGAGACGTTTAGATTTGTAAAGAAAATCTCCATCTGTAAAGCTGTCTCCCTCTCTGTATCAGGAAGAAGGCGGGATGACCTTATCTCTAGAAACTCTTAATCAGTCCAGAAGGCAAGCACTTAAATCTGCATAATAATCTTACTCTAGTTTACTGCACTCATCTGGTAATCTCCCATAACTGACTCCCCCCATCCCCAACATCCTCCTTTGTCTTTAGCTGAGGGTGGTATTTAAGGTAAGAGCTTCTGCCACTTCGGTGAGTTGCTCAGTTTGCCTGAGGCTCTTCCATGTATACATGTTATAAAGCTTTGTTTAATTTTCTCCTGTTATTCTGTCTCATGTGAATTTAATTTGTTTTCTGGCCAGAAGGATCCAGAGCAGGTAGAGAAAATGTCTTCCTCCCTTACAAATTCAACAGGGTCTATTTGGTCCAAGTGAAAATGGAGAAAGAAGAGACAGCCTGAAGGTAGAACACACACATACAGGAAACACAGTGATTGTCCCAAGGAACTTGAAAAATACTTGAAGTAGTAACACCTACGCTTGTAAAATATAACAAAATATGAAAATACATAAATGTGAAATTAAGGAACTTAAGAGTAATTACATAATGAGTTTTGAATGGAATTCAGTGAAGGGAGAAACCCTATGGTTTGTGTTCAGACGCCTTCCTGGTGGAGGACAGACTTGATTTGGATCTTCATTTTACTGATCCCCCAAAGCATTTTTCCCCCTTATTCGAAAAATCTGTAAAGTATCCCCCCATTTAGAAATTTGACTTATTACAGCTATAATTTCAGGAATATCTTGCTTTAAGAAGGTTTTTATTAAAAAATTTCAAATATATGCAAAAGTAGAAAAAATAGCAAAATAAAACCCCAGGTTCAGATACAACAATTACCAACTCAGAGCCTCTTGTGTTTGTCTTTAACACTCCATCTTTAATTCTGACATTTCTGAAATATTTTGATCCCATTTCCCTCACCATGAAAAAAAAATGAACACCTGCAAGTATAGATAAGTATAAATGTATGATTTATTTACATAACAATGACTATCTATTTACAGAATATAATTATATACAAATTATGAAGATATAATCATATTTATTATAAAAATGTTATACAAATAATATAAAAATAACATAATATATAAATAAGCTGTATTAGTTATATAATTCATTTATAAATCAGCTACATGAACTTCTGTAGTAATATACTTATAAATTATATAGTATATATAAATGAGACAAAAATTTCATATAAGATAAATAAAAGACATTTTAAATTATTACATTTCTTTTTATTAGTTATTCCCAAACCTCTTTGCTCTTACTAAATATTATTGAAAATATTTCAGTATATTGAAAAACAAATTTTAACCTGTGTTTTTGAATAATATTTTGAAGTTTTGGCTAGAAGTTCAGTATATTTCAATATTGGAGTTTAAAGGGATGGCTGGCATAGCTGAGAAAGATATATAGATCTACTTGGAGAAGTTCATAAGTGGCCATATTTGATAATTACATATTTTTTTATTCTAATAATGAAGGATGTTTAATTGAAATATAGCTATTAAATTTTTATCCTAACCACTGTTTATAGGTTATTCCTGAATTGTTTGGGAGGTGCTATATTTTTATATTTTAAGCAAATGGCTCAAAGCTCAATGATACTGTCCATTTGCAGAATTTGAAACTGATTAGAAATATCTATTTCCATGTTGTAATGTGCAAATATTAAAGTTTATGTAAATGATTTACTTTTGCAATAAAATCTCATATTAGAAGAAACTAGCAAATACCCAAATTCAAAGGAGTGTCTTTCGAAGTGAAGTTACTTTCATATTTATTATTAAAATATCATTTGTAACTTAAGGGTTCAGTGGAGGTCGAATTTCTTTAAAAAATCTGCTAGGTAGAACACTGCTGATAGCAACTTTTTACCACCAAAAATTCAGTATATTTGGAACATTTATCTTTTTAAAAGAAAAATGCTTAATTTATCTTTAAGCTTCACAACTCTTTAAAGTACTTTGCCATGACATAAACAGTGAACTTCTGAAAGTTATAAAAGTAAATCAGGGTCACTTCCCTTCTCATGTCATTGTCTTGCAAAAACTTTAGCATTTAAACCAATTTAAAAAGACATACATAAACAATTATAATTTAACTTTTGCAAAAAAGCAAATAAAGAAGAGCTGCTACCACTGTCAACCTCTTCACCTAACAAAATTCCCTCTCTTCCCTCAGCATCTCTCCCTTAGGACACCTCATCTGCTGATCTACAGGTTGAGTGAGGGCACTAAGGTTAATCTGCATATTAAATATTAATGTAGCTTGATTTTAAATCATTTTGATAGAAAATAGATACTCAATATTTTTTTTACACCAATTAATCATCTTGTGCATCCTCTGGTACTCACAACCTACTTTGGAGACCATTGCTTTAAATATATGGAGGGAGGCATGCTGCTATTCCAAGAGAAAGTAATGTTGAATCTTAGTCTGTTAGTGATAGTTCCTTTGCTTTTCAGTTAAAGAAATCAGATTTAGCTAGCATAAGCAAATTTATTACAGCAGAAATTCTAGTGCCTCATAGAAGTCACGGAAGAGTTTTTCAAATAAAACTCAAGGATGGGGCCCAGAGTGGATGATTGTGGACCTTTTTTTATCACAATCCTATTAATGCTACTTCAGTACCCACAGAATCTAGTCCCAATAACGCTGTTCAGAAATCCATGTTCCTGAGAAGAGGACTGTGATTGCCCAACTTGGACGTTGTGTGTTTGCCTGGCCCAGTCTTTTATGGACAGAGAGAAGGGTCATAAGGCAGAAATATAACTGTTTGTAGTTTAATAGGGGACATGGAGAGCTGACCTCAGAGAAAAGGAGCTGATCAGTCAAGCCAAATTATGTCCTCTATATCACAGAATGGACTTGGGAACACATGGGAGGGAAAGAGTGAGTGATGTAGTCTGACAAGAGAGTAGTGTTCATGTAACTGAATAATAGAGAACAATCAAGACTTATAGATTAGGGCTAAATTTAGTGAGGTTAAAGACCAGATATGGGAAAGTAGAATTTATGTTACAGGCATAAGAAGACATTGGAAAGTACCTGTTTGGGGAGTAGTGTGATTATAGCAGTCAGAATCTTATTAGGAAACAGTTGAAGAGACTATTTAGAAAACTATGGGCAGAATTAAGGGAAAACCACTCTGAGAGTAGCAATATTAGACCTGGAAAGGCAGGATGGGAAAGCAATTGCCAGAATTTGAAGAGAGTTGAAGGTATTGGAGACTGTCATCCTACGAGAGTTGTGTCCTTACTTTAGAGAAATACAGCTACCACCAAAACACAGCCCAACAGGGTGGTGCCCAGGGTAAAAGGTATACTCACCTCTCTGTCCTCTTACTTCCTGATCTCCTGTTGATGATTCTCATGGGTGAACTCAAAGAAAAGCCAGAGAACATGATTACTGGTTGATGCTGTTCTGCAGAGGTTAACTTCTCTGGGCACAGAGAAGAGTGCAGACTGGGTAAAATGAATTCAAAGAGGCAAAGACAGAATATCCCAGCCAAATGATCAAAGTACTATTTTAGAAAGATAACGTTTTAACATTGACTAAGGAGTACTGTAGAAGAGAGATTATAATTAGAGAGAAATTGAGTATTTCATTAGCCTGGGAAAAAAGAATAAGAGTTTTCACTTGTATTACTGAACTAGGTTCCTTTTTTCCCATTGCATGATATGCCAATCACTGAGATGATGAGTTTTCAGCAGAGAACGGGTTTATCCATAGGTAGCTAAGTAAGGAGATGGGAGAACAAATCTTAAATCCGTCTCCCCCAAAATAGGGATTAGGGATACTTATGGGGTCAGGGTGGTCTGAGCTGTGGAAATAGGTGATTGGAAGCAAGGAGAAGAGAGGAATTGATGGTCCATGCAAGCATAGCCAATCTTCATGGCTTTTCATAGGATGCATGTTCACAAAATTGTGGCGTTAACAGATCTGAGAGTTGAGTTTTTGACTTCTGATGTCAGGAAGTTGCCTGTTGGACACCTGCACAGGTCCAGTTGGTGGGTTAGTAGTCTCCACCAGCCTGAACCAGACCAAGGTCAACTCTTAGTTCCTGCAAAACAATTCAAGCGTATTACCATGGTGACCCAAGCATCAGAGAGATGTTATCTATGAGGAACCTGGTGGACGTTACATAATATATTGCATATCTATGCAACTTTTAAAAATAAGCAACACAGCTAACAATGGGTGGGCAAACAAATAAAGACTACAATTAATAACCGGAAAAAGTAACGTGAGTTACTAGCTACCTAATCATTAATGGCTGTCTACCAGTTTCACTTGGATGATAGGATTGGAAGAGAATAGAATTTACAAGACACATGACAACTCAGAATGTGTCGCCCCAAAATGTGCCACTTTGGTATGTGGATTACTTTGAGCTGAAGTCAATCAAGGCCCAAAAGACTCAGGAAGAGTTTTTTACTTCCCCCTTTGCTGCCTAAAAGAATTTGGACAGAGGGCCTGGTCCAGGAAGAGAACTATCACCAGAGATAACTACAAAGAGTATGGGCTAGGTGTGCTAAGCTAGGGGAAATCTGGCAGGGCCTATTTGTTCAAAGTCTTCTCTGTGTCCCATTTCTCTGAATAGCATAGCAAACACTTGTTTACCAAATCTTTGCTCTTCCCATCTTTTTGTAAATTGTCTTCCTCCCCTGTGAACTTCCAGACCCCACTCCCTTGTCGTTAGCTCAGGATGACATAGAAGCCTCAGTTGCCTGACTGTTGGGGAGCCTCTCATGTCTTTGTGAGGCTCCTGTACAAATGAAATTAAATTTGTTTTTCTCCTGTTAATCTGTCTTACATCAACTTAATTATTAGACCAGCCAAAAAAATCTAGAAATGTATAGAAAAATTTTTTCCTTCCCTACACACTTAAAGAAGAAAATAATAATAAAGATGACTTAGTAGCTGATTGGATATGGAGAAAGTCATAAAGACAAAAGTCCAGAAAACTCTCTTTAAATTATTTGTCCTCAAGTACTACCCACAGACAGGGATAAAGTAGAAACGGATATAGTCAGTATATGTGTGATGGGGGAGAGGGTGGCAAGAGCCCAATTAGGTGGCAGCCAAAATCATTTCCAGTTTTACAATTTAGTCAATAAGGGAAATGCTGTTTGATGATTCAGGGTCTCTTGTACTGACTTGTCAATAACAAAGTGTACAATGCAGCTAATCAGTCTAGGACTGACCCTGGCTTTAATCTTCCCTGGCCCAGCTCTTTGGGTTTACATCCAGTCTGATTCCATTTATAAAATGCATTGTGGTATTTTATACAAATGAGAATTCATTTTCCTTGAAGAATGGTAGTGGTACCACTAAGAGAATAAATAACATAAAATAGATATCTTTCCTCATCTTGTAGATTGTTTAAATCTTCCTTTCTTTCTTTTTTCAAAATCATTTTAACTACAAGATTGTTTTCCTAACTAAATTTTGATTACACCATTTCAGAACGTTATTCTTGCTCTTATATTCAACGTATCTTAAGTGTGACATACTGTATCAAGGAGATTTATACTTAAGGGGTGTGGAATGGATAGGGATGGTGGTGGTGGTTTTAGACTCTTGAGTATAATGATACTTTGTCCAATACCCTAATGTCTTTTTCTCTATTCTCAGAAGGAACTTTTAGACATCTCTAGCAATTAAGTCCAGTTAAAAATGTTTTCTTTTTCTTATAATAATTCCAAGAGAATTGAGTTTATTTTTGAACTTTTACTTAGACTTTGTACAATTGAACCCACAAGGTGAAGTTATCTTTCAAAACCAGGTAGGCAGCGGCTAGGAGGAATGTGAAGCCATCATCACACGGCATTGTTTAATGTCACTAGGACTGTGCGGGAGGGAGAGCCCTTTTCATTTTTCTTGGACTTTGAAATGTGGTCTAAGTTTCATTGATGTCTCCCTTACAAAAACATCATTAAACCAAAATTAAAGACTCCATACCTTCCAATAATAGCTGGATGGTTCAGAATAACATATTGCCAGCTGAAAAGTACCTCCGAATAGCTCGTGGCACTGTTGGAAGTCTTGTTCTCCAACCCCATTAAGTTTATGCATTGGAGCACACTGACAGTGGCAGCTGCCTGACAGATCCCATTGTGCTCAAGGACTAGAAAGAGATAAGGTTAATGAGACTTCGTATTGATGTTGAACCATTTAGAGTAGAGCAGGGCTATGTAAGCACTGCCTTACAGGTTCTCCAGTGATTTTAAATTGTTAATAAGCTCACAATGGTGCTTAAGAGGAAAGGGTCTAATTTTAATAAAAATAACACCCTTACAGAGAATGTCCTTTTTATATTCAAACTTTTAATGCTATCAATCATTAACCTGACTTGGTAAGGTTCTGGGAGTAGTTTTGTTTTCCAGTATGAAAAGTTTGAGAAAATGCTGACTCTTGTATAGAGGCATATTTTTTTCCTCCAGAGATTGGAGGACATCTGTATGCGAGGTCTGCTCATTACCTGTTGTTAGTGCACAGAAATTATCCTTCCTAATTTTCTGGGATGAAGCCAACCAGTCCAGCTTCACGTTTTCCATTACCCCTAAAGGGACAATGTTCAGAATGTTAGAAAGTATTGGGTTTGGGGAGACTGGTTGTCTCAGGTCCTCTGCTAGGAGTTTGACACTGATTATTTCATTTAGATCTTACATAAACATTTTAATTTTGTGATTGTCCACCCTGCCTGCATGTACACCAAATGCATATGTTTAGCTTTTTAAAAATTGCAAATATCTGGGTCTCATCCTTTGAGATTCAGCAGGTCCAGGGATCTCTGTTGGCACTTGTGATGTTGGTATAATATTTTGCATTATGTAGATGAGAAAAATAATGCTCACAAAGGTACACTGAGCTGTTTTAAGCCACATTGCTAGGAGAAGAGTTAAAATTTATCCCAAGCCTGTATGGTTTCAAAGCCCATGTGGTTCCACCACACACTGATTCTCTCCTCTGCTACCAACTCCTTCTGACCCAAGGCCAGCTCAAGGGAAGTTCAACTGGCTTTGTGTCAGGGGTCTGACATTTAGAAGGTATATAAACTTTAAATTATGATTGTAAGTAAGTGTGCAACTTTGCAATTGCACAGTTCCAAGGTGATAGCATATGCTCTCCTCCACCGTCACTCCAGAAGTAGCAATAAGTAAGCTCCGTTCTAGTTGGTGTTAATAAAAGCCTTTCTGAAGGACTCCCTCACTCAGGGACTCCTCTAGGTGTTCTGCATGTATTACATATTTTCCCTCTGCAGCCACCCTACAAGGTAGTCACTAAATTTGTCTCCATTTCTCAGTTGGAGACACTGGGGTCTTCGAAATTTAAGAAATTCCCCCAAATCACAGCTAGTAGGGGAAGATCTGGCATTCAAACTCAGTCTGTCTTTTTCTGGAGCCCAAGGTTATAACTGCTACCCCAAGAACTTGGCAATCTTTCTGGAAAGGGCCATATAAAAAATATTTTAGGCTTCGTCAGCACATGCTCTCCGTCACAACTAGGTACCTCTGCCATTATAGTACAAAAGCAGAGACAATATATAAATGAATGAGTATGACAGTGTTCCAATAGTACAATGAATAACATAAATTTGATTGTCATAATTTACGTATCACAAAATACTGTTCTTATTTTGATTTTTTTCAACTATTTAAAAAGGCAATAACTATTCTTAGCTCAAGCCTTTACAAATACAGGCAGCAGGCAAGATGTGACTTGTGGGCCAAAGTTTGCCAATACCTGGACTGTTGTTTATTGCCATTTCTCATCAGTAAGGTGTGGAGGACTATTGTGTGTTGAAAGGAACATTCACTTCTCCTTTTGCTTTGTTTAACACTCAATTTATTAAGCTCATAAATCATTAGGCAAAGTCCCTATACATTTATATACTACTTAAATTTCTAATGAATAAACATATGCATTTAGAAATCCAATATTCTAACCATTTAAAACTTACTTAAACCCGAGGCAAGTTCTGAATGTCAATAAAAATAAGAATCTAATACAGGAGATCTTTCAAATGCTTCAACCTTTTAAATCAAATAGACACAACACAGTTCAATGATTACAAATATTGTTACATTGACACTTAAACCATTATAAGGATATTGATACTCTGGATTTGTGGATTTGCAAAACTAGCATTTGTCTTCATCCTCTTGGATAGCATAACCTTAACAGCACTCCTCAAATGATAATAGTCTCTCAAGATAAGATATCAAGTTCTAGTTTATTGACTGATTCTTGGTGTGAAGATAAGACCTGGTTTTACCCCAGGGGTAAAATTCAATTTCAGATCTACACTAGTTGACATGGCTCCCTCCTTTTAGTACAGATTCATGTGCTGTTTCACAAGACTTTCTAAACCCATTCCTTTTCTTGCACCTCCCCTTTTTGCTCCCTCATCCATCAAATTTTGGCCACAGACGCATCAGATAGTTATTTACTTCCCTTTATCTTGTTAATACCTCATTATAATTGAGAGTCATACAGAGATTTCCCCTCCCAGGATGGCTGAGTCTGGAGTCAGCTCTGTCTTACGGCTATTTGGTTAAACTACTGTCTTGCAGTCCACCATTAAAAGCTGGTTCTACCTAATTATTTTGTGTGACCATTTCTGCTGACCACTCTTCTAGTTTATAATATGGTTCTTAGTTTTCTGGTTCAGCTTGGCTCACTCGTGACTCTTGTCAACTCTTCTCCATCACATAGTTAGCAAACAAATATCTAATATCATGCGTATTCTTAATAAAAACAAACAAAACTCTGAGATAAGCACACTCATATATGTCAATCCACTCACACATTAAAACTCATTTTAAAATATGCATTAAACTTGCTCTTCCTTTGCGTGCAACTACATTTCTTTCCATTTGTGTAGTTTTTCCCCTTTGGAGTATGTTTATAGCCTGAAGTTGTTTTAGTTGATCAGGCTTTCTCAATCTCATCACTATTAGCATTTTGGACTGTAAAATCTCTTTTGTAGAGGAGTTGTTCTGGGAAATGTAGGATGTTTAGCAATACCCCAGGCCTCTATCCATTAGATGCCAGTAGCATTTCCCTATTGTGATAACCAAAAATGTCTTCAGACTTTGCTAATGTCTCCCAGGGGGCAAAATTGTCCCTGGTTAAAAACCATTGGAATCAACCATCATCATCATCATTATTATTATTTTTGGTGAGGAAGATTGGCTCTGAGCTAACATCTGTTGCCAATCTTCCTCTATTTTGTATGTGGGACACTGCCACAGTATGTCTTGATGAGCGGTGTGTAGGTCTGTGCCCAGGATCCAAATCCATGAACCCTAGGATACCGAAGTGGAGCACATGAACTTAACCACTATGCCGCAGGGCCGGCCCCGAACCATCATTATTTTGTGATGACAATTGTAGCCATTTTATTTGGCTCCATTATCCTTTTAGTAAAATCACAGGCATTTTTGAAATTATACCTGCTTTTTGATATTCTATCTTCATATTTCCCAGCCTTTCTCCCTTAGTGAGTCCCTAGTACGGGTGCTAAAATATACATCAGATTTTAGGAGTGACTTGGTTGAACCCATTGCCGTGAGGCCACTTGGATGCCTAAGCTGGAAAATATATTTAAAATCATAAGTGCATAATGACATTTTAAAAATTGATACATCTTTTGGCTTTTTATTATATCATAAAATTTTTAACTTACTTTTTTTCTATATATTCAGTTCTATTTTAACCCCTTCTAAACCATAATTGTGCTATCCTTTCCCATATGCCTCCATTCTTTAGTCAATCAGCAAACAACAGGAATAATTGACTGCCAGATGGCCTAGGATCTAACTATGAAGCACATCCTGATTGGAGCAAGGGTTCTCAGCCTTGGCTCTGTATTTTAGGAGGGCAGGTGGGTGAAGCACAGGCTTCCGTATTCAAAAAATGCTGCCCATCTATCAACCAGAGTTATTTCTGATGTACAAATAATTTTCAGGCAGCTTATTTAGCACTGCTTGCCATTGGAAGCAAACTTGCTGATTAATGTTCTGCATAACCTTGTTTCCTTCAGCTTCATTATAAGTAAAATAGAGACAAAAATAACCGCCTATATCTCAGGGTTTTCAACGTGGCTCGTAACTGTGAACATGTCACTCCTTAATCAAAAAAGTCTTTTATGGTACCACATTACTCATTGCAGTTGAGTCAATCTTTTGTGTATGTAAGAATTAGATGAAATATTTTTTAAAAAATATGTTTGCCGGGGTCTCTACCTCTCAAAATGCTAATTGAGCTGATTTGAAGACGAAATTTCTGGTAAATGCTCCAGGCGTATTTAATGCAGGGGGTCTGGGATTTGAGAAACACAGAAAAATAGAAACATTGATTGCAAATAACATATAAATAACTTAACCTGGCATTTAAGAAGCTCCATGATCTGTGTCCATCCTATATGTCTAATTCTATCAGAGACAGAAGACAAGTTGACTTAGGTCTTACTGGAACAGTAAGCTCTAACTCATGCTAAGGGTTCTTTGCTCAATAATAGCAGTGATATGCCACAACCAGAGGGACCCACAACTAAAGTATACAACTACGAACTGGGGGAATTCAGGGAGAAAAAGCAGAAAAAAAATAATAATAGCAGTGAGGGTTAGATGAACCTGAGCAGAACCTAGGTGACAGCTTTCCCTTTAAAAAAGATGGTGATATTAAAGGCGAAACCATGCCTAGCAGATCAGAACATGGTCAGTGTTACCCTCCAGGAATAATTGGCATCACTACTTTCCTCCTTTCGTTAACACTTAAAAAATATAGCATGTAAAGAGAAAAGTGCATGAAACATAAATGTATGGCTCAATGAATTTTCACAAAAGAAACACCAATGTAACATCTACCCAGTTCAACATGTTGACCTTTCACATCATCTCAGAAACCATCTCAGAAGCCCTTTTAATCAGTACTGCCTCCCTTCCCCTCAAAAGTAACCACTACCCTGGCTGTTATGATATTTAAATCCTTGTTATATCCTTTATAGCTGTACCACGTAGTCAGGCATTCCTAAATACTATAGTTGAATTTCTTTTGTTTTTGAAATTTATATAAATTAATTTATATAGTATGTGTCCAGCTTTTTCTCAACATGTTTGTAAGATTTGTTTATATTCTTGTTATAGTTCAGTTCTTTTCTTTCTGTCTTTTTTTTTTTTTTTTTGAGGAAGATTAGCCCTGAGCTAACATCTGCTGCCAATCCTCCTCTTTCTGCTGAGGAAGACTGGCCCTGAGTTAACATCCGTGCCCATCCTCCTCCACTTTATATGTGGGACACCTGCCACAGCATGGCTTGACACGTGGTGTGCAGGTCAGCACCTGGGATCCAAATGGGCAAACCTCGGCTGCTGAGGTGGAGTGTGCGAATTTAACCCTACGCCACTGGGCCAGCCCCTAGTTCAATTATTTTCAATGCTATATTGTATTCTATGAGCCAGCCCTGGTGGTCTAGTGGTTAAGATTCAGTACTCTCACCATCGAGGCCTGGGTTTGTTTCCCAGTGAGGGAACCACAACACCCATTGTCACGCTATGGCGGCTGTGTGTTGCTGTGATGCTGAAAGCTACGTCATCAATATTTCAAATACCAACAGAGTCAACCATGATGGACAGATTTCAGCAGATTTTCCAGACTGAGACAGGCTAGGAAGAAGCACCTGGCCACCTACTTCTGAGAAAACTGACCGTGAAAACCCTATGAATAGCAGCAGGGCATTGATAGAGCACGAGAAGGTGAGGAGGGCGCAAAAAGACCAGACAAGGTTCCGCTCCGCTGTACGCCTGTAGCTAGGAGTCAGAATCGACTTGACAGCACTAACAACAACAAGTGGTGTTCCATAATATAAATATTCCACATTTAATTATGACTTTTACTGTTAATGGACAATAGTTTTTGGTACCCCTCCCCAAGTTCCTGGCTATTACCAATAACAATGCCATGAACATTCTTAAACTTGTGTCTTGCTGTACAACTCTACACATTCCTCTTTTGTATATATCTTGAGGTGGAAATGCTGTATCATGTGGGAGGTTTATTTCCAACCTCAGTAGATAATTCCAAACTATTTTCCAAAGTGGTTTTACTAATTTACACTCCTACCAGCAGTTTATTAGATTTTTCAATTTTCCATCGCTCCACGTCCTCACTGCACTTGATATTGACAGTCATATTCTATTTTAGCTACACTGGATTTTAATTTGCCTTCTCCTGGTATTAATGCACTTGAGAATCATTCATAAGTTTGTGGCCATTGGAATATGGCCTGTATCCATGGTGTACAATAATGACAAACATCAATTGTTTAAATCTTTTCTCCATTTGTCTTGTTACTTCTTTTTCTTATTGATTTGTAGGAGGTCTTCACATTGTCTGAATTTCAACCATTTGTGAATTATATGTTGTAACCATCTTTGTCCAGTCTTTGGTTCATCTTTTCACTTGCTTAATGATGTCTTTTGAAAAATGAAATTTCTTAATTTTAGTGTAGTCCAGTTTAGCGCCATTTTTTTTCCTTTATGGCTAATGCTTTCCGTGTCTTAATACATCTTTCCCTAAACCAAATCATGACTATATCCTCCTATAATATCTTCCAGAAGCTTTACCATCTTGTCTTTCAAATTTAGGTCAATAATGTACCTGGATTGATTTTGTGTATGGCTTATATCAAGTTTCAATGTTTTTCCTTACGGATTTCCATTTAGCTCAGCACCATTTCTCTCTTTTTTTGGTCATATCTTTCCTTAAATCAGTGTCCCTAAGTATGTGTTTACTTTTCTAGACTATTCTATTCATTAGTCTTTTTGTTCATCCTTGAACCAACACTACCTTTTCTTTATTGGAGTAGTTTTATTATAAGGCCTTATTTCTGGTGGAGCAAATTATTCACCTTTTCTTCATTGAAAGTGCCTTGACTATTTGTAATTTCATATAAATTTTAGAGTCTGCTTATTCATTTCTACCAATAACAAGTCTGCTGAGATTTTTTACTGGTATTGCATTGAATCATAGATCAGTGAAGGAAAAATTGAAACCTTTATAATTTTGTCTTCTAACCCATGGACATGAAATAGATGTCTGTTTGTTTAGATCTTCTTTGATTTCTGTTAACAATGCCTCATTGTTTTCTTTGTAGAGATCTTGTATATCTTCCATGGGGTTTATTTTTTGGCATTTAATAATTTTGAGGCTATTGTTAAATTATTTTAGATTTCACTTAATTTCTAAAATTATATTTACTGTTTGCTTCTCTTATATAGAAGTAAAACTGATTTTTGTATTATAAGATGGTAACCAGCAAATTTGCTAAACTTACTTATTAACTGTAATAATTTTTGTGTGTTTTATTTTTGATTTTCTTAAACACAATCATATTAGGGAATCATGAGAGTTTTATTTCTTTGTAGCTAATTGTTACATTTTTTTTCTTTTTCTTGCACAATCATACCAGCTAGGACCTTCAAAGTGATGAGGCATAGAAATAGTGACAGCAGCCATCCTTTTCTCGTCTCTGATTACAGATGGAAAGCTTTCAATGTTCACCATTAAGTATGATGAATGAAGAAGGTTTCGTGGCAGATAACTTTTGTGAAATTAACAAATTTACCTTCTATTTCTAGTTTACAAAGCATTTTTTTATCATGAATGAATACCAAAGGTCAACTTGATTCTCTCTTCTTCAAGAAGCTCTTTTTGAAGTCTCTAATTCTTTTTTCTTGCCCTCATTATTTATACCTACATATGTATCAATATTTTTTATCTTATTCTCATGTTTAAAGTGTGTCAGCCCTCTCTTACTATGAAACATTCATGCACTTTAACACTGGAAATCATGTCTTACTTTTTAAGAATACACTGAATCTCTTAGCAGAGTGTTAAAAACATATCAGGACCCATTAATTACTGATAAACTCCTAAAAAATAGCTTTTAATATATTCTGGGTTAATGACTGAAATTCTGTGTATTTATTTTAGATTTTCCCCATTTTAAAGTGATAATACAAGCAATATAACCACACTTATGACTTTACATTACTTACCATAATAATAGGCATATTTTTTTCTTTCAGATTGCTGTTAACAGGGTAGCAATGACAATTTTATAAAACATGTTTCTCTAAATGTAGAGGTATATTGCTGTCATAGTCAAAGTTTTTGGATGGATTCAGACTTATTTGATAAATTGTGGATCCTTTAAAGCAGCCAAGGAAAGTGAATGGTCCTGCTGAGCTTACAAACACCAGGAGAGAAGCAGAATTCTGGGCAGCTGGGCTAAGGATGAGTCACAAGGCCTATGTTTTAGAGGACTCAATGGCTCCTGATATAAGAACATGAAGTGTAAGGTTAAGCCTTAGTCACTGAAACTGTGTTTCCCAAACCCCCAATTCCAAATGCTCCTGAGAGTCTCTACGTTAAGGAGATGATTGTTTTATACAAGATGAATTGAACCATTAAAATCTCAGCAGCTCCATTTTGGGAACTCCCAAGCAGTCTTGAGAAGCAGAACAAATTTATCTTCAGGCCAGAAAAGGAGAAATTTATTGGAGTTTAGCATTTTGAATGAGATCTATAGATGTGCATGTAGCAACCACAGGCAGCTACATCTCCTGGCAGCCTAGTAACCACAGGCAGAGAAGAGAAGCCCCACGCATTCAGACATCAGCTATGATTATAGATAAGATCCTTTCTTCCTTTAGGCACTCCTGGGAGGAATAACAGGAGTGTGCATCAAAGGAAAACCAGGCTCCGTGCTAATTAAGCAGGTGGGTAAGAGCATTGAAATCTGAAGCACTCTGCAAAGAGACCTAGATACTGCGTGTTGAGGAATCTTCAATTATTCCTATTCCACTTTGTGGAGTGTTTTCATCACGATTACATCGTTTGATTCTCTCCACTTACTCGAGAAGCAGGAAGGGGTACATAATGTTATTCCCATTTTACAGGTGAGGAAACAAACCCAGACACGTGGTTTTCTTTAGCTAACACAGCTAATAAATTATAAATCTTGAATAAGAATCTAGATTTTGTTAATTCTTAGAGTAGTGTTTTCTCCCATTATTTAAATGGACTGTGATCTTGGGAAAGTTACTTTGCCACTCTATGCCTCAATTCCTTTTCGGTATTATGGGCATTATAATATTACTTATAATCCTTAGATGGGTGACAAAAATCAAATGAGACTTTATGTATACATGTGTGCATTTGTGTGAGTGCATGATGCTTAGTATAGTGCCATCTTGCAATTAGTTAGCAGTATCCATTACATAGTAAGAGTATGTAATAAAGAAACTGGTTCCTTTACAGCACGTAGACGAATGTCTTTACTAAAGTCATGTGCCCTAATAATAGCCAGTATTTATTGGGCATTTAAAATATGTCAGGGATTTTTCTAAGAGCTTTATGACAATTAGCTCATTTTATTTTTAGAACAACCTTTGAAGTTCGTCCTATTTTAATATTCACAATACAATTGAGGAAATGAGGAAGAGAGTAGTTCACCCAAGGTGGTTTGCCCAAGGTTAGTGGTGAAGCTGGGAGTCAAACCCAGGCAGGCTGGTCTAAAGCCTGTGCACTTGACCTGTTCTGTCTCTCCTTGCTTGGTATGGACGTGTACGCATCATTTTCTACTATTGTATGTGGCTTAAAACAATTAGATAAATATATTTGGCTATATTTTGATCTGTGGACTGTAGTTCTATGTTTTATGTATATTTTAAAGATATAAACCTTGAAAATTCTATGGACAATTTACAAGCATGATGTTCAAGACATTCTTAGTTTGAATAATCAAATGTTAATATCTATTTCTAATGCTTCATCATCCTAGTCAAAGATATCTTTAACAAGTGGCAATACATGTGGAATTATTACATCATAATACTGGGTCAACCTCTAGAGCTGTGTTTCTTGGGTACATTACCTTGTAATCTAGGTATTTTTCCACTTTCATCAATATTTTTATAAGCTAGAATCAAGCTGAAATGGACAGCAGGAGCACATTGGATTAGGGAAATTAATCACAAAAGGGAGGCTTAAAATTTAAGGACTAATTATAGACAATACCTTTTTAAAAATGTGTGACTATATAAATAGGATGATGGTTAAAATGATAACAGTTCCATGTGGTACCTATGAAAATAGATTTCATTGTTTCGTGTCTCTTACTTTTTAGCACCAGCTGTTGGAATACCTATTTGTTTTTCCCCAAAGAATCACAGAATGCTCTTAAAGCACCAGACCTGAGGCAAACATCCTCTTAGTCTTGGCCTAGGAGAAGCTGCATGCCACCTGTTCTTGTGGAAGCTTGCTGAAATATATCTTCCCTTTGCCTGTCTTATAAAACTCCAGGATACTTTATGAAGTGGACAAGTGTTGATCTGTAGTTTACAGTTTCTCAGATTTCCCCTGGAGGAAGCCGAGAGAAACAGCCAGATGAGAGCATGGGCATATGGTCTATAGCTTGTGGAAATGGTCCAATTACTCCGCAGTTCATTTGTGTAGTTTATGTTTTAAATGATGATGACAATATGGTAATGGGGTAGGAGAAGGTACAGAGACATGTTTAAGATAACTATTGAATTTAGGTTGTTTATTAAATGGAAATGTTTAACAACCTATTTTCCACGAATGCTAAATTTTATTTAGAAGTATTAGGTCATATATAAACTTTGAAAATAACCAAGGAATTGTTACTCACGAAGATTTAAAATTAAATATGAATGATGCCTTCATGTCTGGCAAACCAGCAAACAGTGTAGGGCTTACAACATAATAAGCAATATTAATTTATTTTACAGGAAAAAGAAAAATCCTTTCTCTGGATTCAACTAGTAGATCAGATATAAGGTTCCATGAATCTAAAATTGGCTGCCAGAGTCATCTGTTTCTACCACATCTTCTGGCTGAAATCACTGCTATATTGGGTGCCGTGACAATATGTTTGTTTCAGTGATAAGGCAACATACATTTCCCTATGGCTCCTTGGCTGTGCAGTCTCCCTTTTCTGAGTCCTCACAGGTGAGGGAAGCTCTTTCTGCTCTGTAGTTATCTATCACATCTAGATCCCCCATTCTACTGCCTCACCCCACCCCCAAAAGAAGGGCATCTCTGGATCAATGAGGAGTTAGTTTCTGTCTGTGAAGGATGCACAATGAGTTAGAATATAAAATTCGCGTGATATTTTACTATGACATATGGAAAACCTGTAACACTGTTGACTTTTATCAGAGTCCTGTGAGCCTGGAAAACAGTGAAGGGTAAGAAATCTCCCTACCTTTTTGTGTTCTACCCTACAGCTTACTGCACAGAACCACTCTTCCCCTATAACTTAGATAAGACTCACAATGCCCCTTGTTTCCCTGTGATACGGTCAGCTACAGATACTCCAATTCCTATTCTTTGCCTCATAAATGATTAGATGAACTGCTGTCCCTACTGGTCTTTGGAACAAAATGCTCGTTAAGAAAGCTCTATTAAGCTTGTCTCCTTCCCCCAGGTCGCTAACTTTTGGCCTGCCTTCAGCCTGAGCCAGCATACGGCCCTTCTTAGGAACCCCACCGGAGTATAGTCTGACCTCAGGATAAAACATTCTCTACCTACTATCCTGTCACACTATCCTGTCATCCCACTTCCCCTCACTCTGCTCTTTCTAGCTTCTTCACTATTCTCTATAAGATGAAAGCCCTTTTTAATTGACCACTAAGATGTTGGGTCACCCTAAGATCAGAGCTTTCTCTCTATTGCAACAGTCTCTTTCCCCCGCCTTGCGATTATCCTTTTGAATAAAGTCTCTTCTTACTAAGTCTGGATTTGTTCTTTATTTGACATATGCTTATTTTCTAGAACCATGGTTAGAGGCCAGTAGTTTACTTATTCTGTTTTTTTAAGAAAAAGTCCTAATTTGCTGCAACGTTTATTCGTGAGAACACTTATGCTTTGTTAAATTCCTCATTTTTCAGGTTGGCAGCAGTGTTTAAAAAGTGAATTAGATGAATTTTCTATTGTGTTGCAGTCATCCTCCTTAGCTTTTAGCTAATGACCTCATCTGGACAAAGTAGATATTTCCATTTCTTTTCAGTAATAATTGGAAGTATAACTAGTGTTGTCTCATGACCCTCTGGAAATTCTCCAGGATACTTCAAAGGAGATGACTTTGTAGAAGTGATAAGCAATGAAACAAAGAAATTTTAAAGTAATGGCTTTGATTCCTTAGTGACATGATTGTTTTTAGAGTTTCTCTGACATATGACCCCCTGTAGAATTAACAGTAATGCAGAAAAATGGCCGCTTTGTAAGAAGAAAATTAGATCTTCGCAATTCAGAGTAATTGAAAGAAATAGAGCTAGTACAACTACATTGAAGTAGTAAGAGTATATGGTGTGTGTGTCCGGAACTCAAACCTTACTTTAGCTAATAGTATTGCTCTTCTATGTGTCTAAATCTTTTATCAGACATTCTATATGAACTTAAATCTATTTAGGTGAACTTCATCTCCACTCTTGTCCCTGCTTGTGAAAGTATAGAGAGCAGAGCCATCTTATCAAGAATCAACACATCAATAAAGAAAATTCAAAGGGCTTGGATTCTCAGAAAATCAGTTATGCTAATCAGCACAGACTATAAAAGAATATTCTGTTTTATCATTTTAAAAAACTTTGGACTACTTTTCGGTTGTCCCATCTACAATTAGCATGGGTCTTGTGGCGCACAGCAATGTTGCTGTGTTTTGCTGAGAAAGATTCGCCCTGAGCTAACGTCTGTGTCAGTCTTCCTTTATTTTGTATATGGGTTGCCACCACAGCATGGCTGCCTACAAGTGGTGTAGATCCATGCCTGGGAACCAAACCCAGGCCACTGAAGTGGAGTGCACCAAACTTAACCACTAGGCCACAGGACTGGCCCTTCTCAGTGTTTCTCGTATAAACTTGACCCCAGCACTCCTGAGTCAGAAAGCTTTTTGGTGTGTTCCAATGATCCATATTTTCAAGTCTTCATAGATTATTCTTATGCATTCAAGTTAGTGAACCACGGATAGAACATCATAGCATTAACAGAATATTAGAGAGGCAAAGAAACATATAGTTTGCTTTGCACAGAATCTCGTGAAATTTATTGATCTTCTCTCCAGAACAATGCACACAGGAACCTACACATGATTTTGCATAAAATTCTGGGATATTCTGAGATCTCTTCAAGGGTGAAGCCAACGTATAGTTTGTTAACAAAAGGTCCTTTGTTCTCAAGTTAAAAGAATCTATTTCAGTCTATCCTATATTCTTTCTATAGATGAGAAAACAGTAGCCTAGAGTGTTAATATTTTGACTAAGGTCACACATTCAGACTTTCACATTTTCAATTTTTGACAGTTTAAAAGTCAAATTTAACTAGGTCCTAGGCAAGCAGATGAAGTGATTTTCAAATAATTTATTTGAGTATAACTTTTTCTCTAATGCAAATATAAAAATCACAGTCAGTAAATTCAGTTTGTGAATTCAATTTGAAAATAAATTTTTTTCCCTACACATCATTCTTATTTATGGAGCTATTTACTACTAACTTTGAAGCCATTAGAATTAATTCTGCCAGTTACATTTTATTTTAGTCTCAATACAAAGTGCATTGACTCGTATTGATGAAGATTTCATTTTCTATTCTGGATGTGGTAGGAATTAGCCTATCCTGCTAAATTCAGTTTTATGGAATTAGAAAGCAAAAATGGATATTATAATTCCATGCATTTCTTTATAATCATAGTTTTTGCCCTATCATCCTCAAATATCTATTCCTCTAAATTTTTTTTCTTTTTAAAGAATTCATTTTATGAAAAGCATTGGCACTTTAAGACATGTATTGATAAATATCCTCTTAGTCCTGTTAATGAAACTTGGTTCTAAAAATCCAGGAGGAAGAAAGAATGGAATGACTTATCTAAATGAGGAAAATGTATGAACAGATCTGGAATAACTTTCAAAGGAGGAAGCCAATGTGGGGAACATCAATGAATTACAAAAAGCACTAGTTAATTTCTAATAAGAAGAGAGACATGAGGAGAGAGGGGGACAGAAAGGGAAAGAGAAAAGGCAAATTGGACAAATAGAATAGAGAACAAAGTAGACACTTCAATCTTCACTGCACTGCAGTTTCTTCTCTCATTATTTGGTTGGGAGATCCTCATATGCCCGCATTCTCCCATAAATTACTTTAAATTATGTTCCAAATTTAAATTATGCTAAATATTGGTAGTAACTGTGTACACCTGTGCTGCACTGTTGGTTGCTCCTGCTCCGATGTTCTTTATAAGCATTTACAGCTTTAATGAGGCTGTTTATTTGTAATTGGTCCCTACAGGAACCTGCTGCTGCATTTCATCCAATTTGAGTTATTTTCGGTTATTCTCTGAAGATGTCATTTGAAATAAAATATATGAAGTTGCTTATGATCTGGGAGAAAGATATAAGACATTTTAAAATGACAGATAAATGACCATCCCACTCTCATCCTGCCTTCACGATTCCACACGATTTCTCACAACACTACTCTTTCCCTTAATTGGCTTCCCTCAAGCAATTTTCCAGAACAAAAGAGGGAGTGTCGGCTCTGGCTCGGCTCCGAGTCGAGACTAAGTTTATACCTTTTCTCCTTAACTTCCTTGACATTTGATCTTGGGCAAGTCAATTTCTCTGTGCCTCCATTTAGTTTTCTGTTAAAGAGGAAAAAGGTTACTTCTAATCTCATGTGACTGTTGTGAGGGTGCAATATAAGCGAGGTTAACAAAGCTTTGTATTTTGGAAATGGACATACAAGCATATTCTGAAACCCAAGCATATTTTAGTTTTTCAAGGGTGCTCAGTATTTCTTGCCTTTTTTGAGGGCACAGAACCTCTTGTTCAATTGGACAAAAGTTATGGACTCTGATATCTTTAGTCTTTGTCTTTCTCTTTCGTATTCGCTCCGATTAGCACACGTCCGTCTTTGGGGCCAGTGATCAGATTTTCATTCGTGTTTGTTCTGGTATGGGACTCTAATGTAGTTCTCTCAAATGGCTGTCTTGATTCTTAATTTATTTCCCTGGCTCTCACTTTTTAGACAATAATACCTTTTAATCTCATCATTGTGGTCTTACTTTTTTGAATTTGTGTTCTCATTTTCTTCTCTTTTCATTTTCTTCTGATCATTCCATTATGTTTTCTTCCAAAATGAGCTCCCTATTTTGTTTCTTTCTATTTTCTATATTTCTTTCTTTCTTCTTTCATTTCTCTTTCTCTACCATCAATTCTTTCCTCCTTTCTTTCTCTCCAGCTATAGTCTTTGTTGCACATACCATGTTGCTGTGCAGTACCACTTGTCATTTGCTCATGTTCAGGGTAGCCCGCCCTTCTACTTACTCTATCTTGAAACCAATTTTCCTTGGCATCAAGTGATTCCCACCTTATCTGAGACTGTTTGTCTTCCCTCTGAGCTCCAGTCAGAGGGGTGTTTTATCCTGTTTCTGCAGTCTGAGCATGTGGGAGAATCTCAGTTGGAACTTCTGTTCTTTCTTCTAAGATCCTGGCAAATGTCCTCTACCAGGATTTAAGGCAACTATTTCTATAAGAAGAATAACTTTGGGCTTCTAATCATTAGCACATTTCTGCAAGGAATACTGGAAAATGTCAAAATTTGACACTTTTCTTGCTTCTGCTGAAATCCTCTGTCTTAGTAAAATCTCCTACTCTCAATAAGTTTTTTTCTCATTTTTCCCCAGAGTACCTTCTGTTTCCTTAGTCTGTTTCCTTCCAAATTCAAGTGTAATAGTGGAAGTGCTCACGTTTGTGTCACTCAGTCGCTCATTCTCTTTCTTGGTGTTAATTCTGTGTGTTTGTGCATGTGAGTGTGTGTTTGGAGCATAGTATAGAGGCTTGGTTAAGGTACCAGAATCTTTATTTATTTATATGGAATCAAATTCTATCCTTTCCATCTTGGTTACCACTTTGAATTCCTCTCTTTCATGATTTGTTGCTTTATACTCATTTTATTAGGCATTGGGAGCAATAATTCTGTGATTTGAGTTCCCTCCACCATCTTTCTTATTCTCCAGTGTATCTCTTACTCTTTTGTGTATGAACTCAATGATGACAAGTGGGAAATCTATATTCGTTTTATAACTTCTCTAGTATAATTCTGTGGCTTCCTCTGACCTCGTATAGAGCTATCTAGCTATAGAAACAGAGAAAGTTAGTATTGTGCCTGCATGTTCTTTTGTTGATGTCATTTCATACCCTCCTTCTAAGCACTGTGATAATATATTCCACAAAGGTAGAAGGTCTGATATTGATGGGGTTTTGTAAAGAATATCTTTTACACCACGTGATACAAACTAGGTGAAAGTTGAATGCAAAGATAGGGAAAAGAGATGAATATCTTCTCCTTTACAATTGGGAAAGATGAATTATTAAGGGAAATCATCTGAAAGAGAAAGAAAAACTAAGCTTGTCAGTAAATCAAGCATGTTGTTTTATCTATTAATCTGACTAATATGGAAACAAAATAATCTAGATAAATATGTATAAACAATGCAGGCAGTCTAGAAAGAGGGATCTTTTGGCATCTGAAATCTGTTTCCTCGCCACATTTGATTTGCATTATCATTTAAGGTCAAGTGAGCTGGGTTCTCTAATATTTAAAGTAAATGGTAAAAGAAAATTGTCAATATCTCAGCATGGAATGGCTCCTGGCTATAGTGCTTATTTTACCTTCTGACATGATTAGATACCTTCATTGTATTCTTTGCAATCTCCTTCTTTCGATTTACTAAGAAATGTTGAGTCCATAAGAGAAAAATGTCATTTCTTCAAAACAAAACTTCCGTGCAGGTGTTTCTTTTTTTTTAAATGTCAGATTGACAAGTGCTATAAAATAATAAAGTTCTCATTCATTATACATCCTTTCTCCTTCTCTGAATAACAATGGATTGATGCGATGAAGGAAGGATATAATAGCTCCAGAGCAGATGCATTTAACATTGTTCTCTGAAGCGTGACTATGTAGTTGAGAAAAATACTTCACTTTCCAAAAATATGATTGGGAAAGGGCAGTATTTTACACAGAGTGCAATTAAGCAGCAAGAATGGTTCTTAAGTGACATTTTTATACTAAATGAATCCTTTAACCCTCTTTACCAAATCCACTTATTGATAAAAATCTCTATAACATCATTTCATCGTGTGAAATGTTTCAACCTGAGATTTTTTAATTTACTGTAATGCATACATAGAGTGGCTGCTCATGTCTCTGCTTGACAGCTGAACATGAAGGCTTCCTCCATGGTAGATGATAATATTTACGGCAGCAAGAGGAATGGAGGGAATACATTTTACCACTATTTTTAAATATCCAAAATACTGAGGAAAAAGACTTTGGGAGATTTGTTTGTTTGTTATCCAGATTTCACCCCCATTGTCAATCAATTTCTTATATGCAGACATTGAACTTTTATTAAAGTTCCTTTTTTCTCCAAGAGTGTGAAAAGAATAGATACTTTGCCTATTTATGTAATCAAGCATGAAAATATTTTCCTTTACAATAAAAATAACGCATTTCATTATACTTTTGAGGAAAGAGAGGGCTTAGGACAGCAATTTTATGGAATATTTGAGGAAGTGGCACATTAGGAAGGAATAATTCAGTAGTGTTTGGGAGTACTATCTTTGTGCAAGGCTAAAGGCTATTTGAAAAGCTGTATATTCAGGTTAATCAAGTGTTCTTCCACGGGAGGAAGATGGATGCAGGATGCTTGTCAGTGCCCTGAGGAAAATCTCACAGGTGTGTACCCCCTTCCTATTTCCTTGAGGAAATGGACAATTAGTATTGGAACTCATAAGATACTGTACCTATTTCTCCTTCCTTTCTCCTCTTCTACTCAGCCTCATGAGGGAGGAATCTATCTATCTATCTATCTACTTCTAATGGTACTCTGGAAACCGTATTTTTAAAGTCCTCGCCTTAATTGTGGTTAGTAAATACTGCCCAGATTTTATCAGCAGCAACTTGTTCACTTGGGCATTCTATTTTTATTCTCAGTGGACGGTTTTCATTACACTGTGTGATCTGGCATTTCATGTTTTCCATTATCATCAGAAATTCATTATGTGGGTAGAGTCAAAATAAATTAATTCTGATGGCATAGAAATGGGAAAATTTGGGGAGTTGAAGGCAGTACAAATAAGAAAACTATATATATTTCTGGAAAATTTTATTTCTTATTTATATTGTATCCAATCTAATCTTTTAAAACTTCTTCCTTCCCCCTCTTTAATTATTAATGACATACAAAATGCTTATTATGTGCCAGGCACTGTTCTAAGTAGTTTGTAACGGTAACTCATTTAATCCTTATAATAAACAGATGAGACAGGTATTATTATTGCTATCCCAATCCAATGAAGACACTCAGGCACAGAGAAATTAAGTTACTTAATTGGACAGCTTGAATATCTCCAGAAAGCAGAGCCCAAGACATGAGCCTGTACGCACATAGTTTATGAAGGTACCAAATTCAGGAAACAAGAGTAAAGAATGAAGAGAATGAAACAAGAAAGAGGGAGAGCCAAAATAAAAATTTATTGCTGAGTTGGCGACCACCGTGGGCTTCAGATGCTAGACTCCACCAGGACTTTCTGAGAAGCTGTGTAATTGCCTGCCTAGGGGAGAAATGGAAGATGTATCCATTAGCTCCATTCTCCTATTCCTTGAGATTTGACCCTTAGAGCATATACTGCCCACACTCCTGTAGTGTTTGTTTATGAAAGCCAAGCATCCTTTTGAGGTATCCCATGCCTCCACATCAGAGAAGTCCTGATGTTTACATATGGTACACAGAAGTAAGCTGAAGTCTGCTCAGAATTGTTCACATAGCCATGGCTGGAATCAGAGGATATAAGTCAGCGGAAAAGTAAGATTCACATGGTCCATTCTTGCTTCACTTGGATCTGCCCACAATGTGCCTAAGTCATTCAGCCAGTCTTCCATATTTAATGCAGGAGAATTAGGGCAAGAAGCTATTGTCCTTGCTGCTCTAACGAGTTCCAAGGTTACATTTAATATTCTTTATTTCCTTCTTCTACTACCACTCATTCTATATTTTCCTCACATTTGGGTGTCACTTCAACTGGGATGATGTTAGCCTGATTGGTTGACCCATACTTCAACACAAGGGTTTTGAGGCATTAGTAACCTTGTACTTACTTGGCTAAGATTGAATACAATTGACCAATCACTATTATAATGGGGCATGGGAGCTTCAAAAGATGTCTTAGCGGACCCCAGAATTCCAGACACACTATTCTCTGCCTCCTTTGCTAACAACATCCCTAAATTTTGTGTTATTTTTCCCATGCATTACATATATATTTTTTATATTTCTATGTTAATAAACATATATACTAACAAACATTTCATTGTTCTATGAATTTTAAGACTTTAATCTTTTCTCATGATTATATTGGGGTTATGGATTTGGGACTGGGGTTATGGAATACCATAGAGATAAAATACTTTCCTCATTTCATCCTATCAGGGGCTATATGATTTCAACTCGACTTCTCCCTAACGATGTTATTGTTAATCATTTGGTTGAGGTGGTATCTGCCTGGGTTCTCCACTATAAAGGTACTGTTTTTCACCTTCCATACTCTATTCATTGGAAGTAAGTCACTAAAAGTCTAGACCACACTTAAGGATGGAAAAATTAAGTTCTCTTCTAATACCGTCATTTTCCTGTGATAAAAATCGATGGTGATCCACACACAACTCAGTACAAGCAACCGATTTATGACCCAGACATTTCATGAATGAAGTTTTGAGTTACTCCGTCACACAAGGAATCAGTCATTTGAGATGCTGGCTGATGGCAAAAGGAATATGGAATTATTAGGAAAAGAAAGTTTAAATGCCTGTTACTACCACGTGATTAGTTACATTTTTATGAGTGCTTCTTGCTTGTTTTGAAAATAATATATTTGTATATTTGGGTTTGTGTTATATAGACATATATATAAAATTTATTGGTATTATGTTAAAGGATATCAAAGAGGGACTGAGACTCAGCCAGAAGAGGAATAAACATCACCCAAAGAGGGACAAGGTGACGTATGAAACTTTGTATTATTTTATGGTGAAAGTTAGCTGTTTTCAATTGTAGAAGAGATTGTTGCAAAGATGAAAGCACAATTGTGTATTTATTTGCAAATTAAATATGTTCTAAAGAGTGATGTATGGATGCCATTTGTAAAGAAGAGGACTGTGGTGAATCCATACTTTGTCAGTGTAGCTAAGCTAGAACTATCTTTCCCAGAATTCTTTTCTGTCTATGGTTCCAGGTTAGCACTGGCTGCAAGAAAACTTTGCATGAGATTTGGAAGGCAGAATTGAAGCAGCTGGTAGGTCCTAGGCCCCACTACAGCTCTGCTATGTTGCTGGTGACTTATTGGCTCACTTTGTTGGTGTGGGATAGCATTCCGGCCCTTTGCTTCTCCAGCTTTTAACAGATCTCCTCTTTACTTTTTCAAGGTTGTCCTTGAAGCTATTGCTGTTTGGTTACCCTTTGTCCTTGCCTTCCCCTGGTTTGTGTCCAGCTGTTCTAATCAACTATTGTCCTATTGACATACAGCAGTTTCAGGCCATTACTAGACTCAGAGGCAACAGCCCTTCATTCATTTCTGCGCCAGCTCTCCTTTGAGGTCCCTTATTAGTGACTTTTCTTTGGTCATGTGACTCTATTTTATGTTCTTGGCTCCCCCCACAGTAGTGTAAGATCCAGTTATTGTAATACATTTCTTATCTCATAGCACTCATATTGGGTCTGTTTCCATGGTTGACTCTAATATAAGTACCTTCTTATTCTATCTTCCAAGTCTCTCAATCTCATTTGCATATCTGTCCTTTTATCTCATGTGATGCATGCTGTATAATTTTCTCAGCTCTATCTTGGAGTTCACTAATTCTGTATTTGCTGTTAGATAATCCCCAATTTTACATTTTCTTCATCTTTTTTTTACTTTTTAGTTTCAGAAATTGCTTTGTTCTTCCTCCAAGTTGTCTTTTCTTATATTTTGTTTTCTTTTCCTTGTTTTATGTTCCTTCTTGTTAGGCTTTTAATAATTTTACATGTACTATCGTATAATTTCTTTCAGATGGTCAACTATTTTCTGAAGATTTCTGGAGGATCTTTATCTGCTCTTTGTTGTGTCAATTCACCCTGCTTTGTGGTAAAATCTTGTGAATTTTGTAATTTTGAAATATGAATCTTCTTCATGAGTATTTTTCATGGAAAATTGTGTTTGACTTGGGATAAGATTATGTTCTTTTGCAGTGTGGTTTTTATTTTTTTGTCAAGCACTCCATTGGTTTCACACATAAAGAGGATCATTTTATATTAATTTTTTGCTTTTAATTTCCAGAATGTGAAAGTAGTCTAAAATCTAACCTCATACTCTGTGAAGGGAGTGCTTCTACTCAGGGGAGACTACTCCCCCTAAACTCAATATACACCTTGATGCAGGTAAGCAATTTCATTATCTCTCCGGACTTCTGGGGGAATTTTTATTGGCACATACTGACTAGCATCATCACTAACTTTTATCATCAATACAAATTATCTTACATATTTTACTAGGGGAATTTGAATAAGTAATTACTTTTGTCAATCATGGACTAAATTCAATAATGGGAAGCAAAATATTTTTAGTATTAGATACTAGCTGATTCTATATGATTTAACTATTAGTCTATGTTAAATTTAGCTCTTACCATAAACACTAAAATTTTATAAAGTTTAAGACCTGTTAGCATTTTGATATGGATACTGTTACATTTTAATGTATTTTATTTATTATTCTTTGATATGTTTTTAGCTAAAACATGAATCCATTTGTACTTGAGCTTAGTGTTAGTCTTGATAAATTACTTAGTATTTCTGAGAAATTGCCACTTGAGAATAATAAATAAATAATAAATAATAAATCCAAATATGGAAAACTAATTGATTTGAGGCGTAAATGCTAATGAAAAAGTTTACGACTGCATAATTATATTGAACGAAGCAGAGATTTCATAAACCAAAAACATTTTAACTCAATGAGAAAGCTTAATTTAAAATGAATTTGCTCATTGTTTTTTTCAAAAAATGTACTGATTACTTAATAATTAATATATGTCAGGCAGAGTGTTGGATGCTTGGAATTCACTGGTGAACAAAATCTCTCTCTTACTCTTATGACTCACACTAGTGGAAAAGCTAGGCACTAATAGTGTAATGACAGAAAAAATGTAAAATTACAGCTGAGTGATAAATTGGCAATGAAATAAACACAGGAGCTATGGGAGTGTATGATAAGAAGGTAGGACCTAAACTGTGGGGTCATGGAGAACTTCTCTGAAGAGGTGATGCTGCAGGTGATATTTAAAAGTGTTAACTAGGAGAAAAAGGGAGGCAATGGGAGGGTGAAATTCTGGAAGATGGAATATCATGTGCAATTGATGCATCTTTAGTTTTAGGGAATTAAAAAAAAAAGGGCAATGTAGCTAAAGCCTCCTGAGAGTAAAGAGACTATGATGCATGATGAGATTGGAAATACGTGGGGATGTACCACGCAGGTTTTTGAGGCTATACTGAGAGTAATGGTGTTTAACCATTAGATTAAAGGACCTGTTAGGAGCGATAGAAAGTTTTATGGGTGGGCGTGAGGGAGGGAAATTTTAAGAAAGTCTTCTACTTTATATTGACTAATCTTTTCACCTGCAGTGTGTAATCTCCTGTTAATCCTATCTCAAATATTTTTATTTCAGATATTGTATTTTTCATATCTAAGTGTTCAGTTTGGATCTTTTAAAAAAAACCATCCTTCTGGGGCTGGCCCCATGGCCGAGTGGTTAAGTTTGCAGGCCCTGCTTCAGCAGCCCAGGGTTCAGATCCTGGGCGCGGACATAGCACCGCTCATTAGGCCATGTTGAGACGGTGTCCCACATGCCACAACTAGAAGGGCCCACAACTAAAATATACAACTATGTACTGGGGGAATTTGGGGAGAAAAAAGCAGGAAAAAAATGGAAGATTGGCAACAGTTGTTAGCTCAGGTGCCAACCTTTAAAAAAAAAATCTTTCATGTTCTTCCTTATCATCCTCATTCTTTCCTCTACCTTTTTTATCGTATCGAGTATTTACAATAGCTTTTTTTACTTCATCATCTTCTAGACATACTACTTGTATTGTTTCTGAGTATTTTCATTGATTGATTTTTTTTTCCTCGTTAGTGGCCTTATTTCTACTTTTTACATGCCTAGTGATTTTTATTGAATACCAGACATTGTGGATTTTACTTTGTTGGTGGCTGGAACTTTTGCATTCCTTTATAAATTTGGATTCTTTTCTGGGACACAGTTACATTACCTAGAAACAATGTTATGATCTCTTGAAGACTTGGGTTTAATCATTGTTAGGCAGATCCAGGACAACATTTAGTCTAGGATTAGTCTGGCCCCACTTTTGAGGCAATAATCTTCTGTGGACTCAACTTAATGCCTGTGTGTTAGGAGATTTTTCCACTCTGGCTCATGTGAACAGGAACCTGGTCTTTTGCAATTTCTGGATTTTTTTCTGCCTGATCATCTGGTGGTCTTTCCGTGGGCTTGTGAGTTTCATCTTTGGAAATTCTTTTCAGATAGTAAATGTGGGCAATCATATGACTCATTTATTTGTTTCACTTTCCCTCCAGGATCATTGTCTTGCTCTATCTAGTGAAAAGTGAGGTTTCATATGTCTGATGATTTTTTTTTAGTTGTTTAAAGTGGGAAGGTAAATTCAATTCCTCTTACTCCATCACAGCCTGAAGAAGTGGCAAGTAGATTTTAGATACTAAATCTTGCTGCTATATATACCTAGGCGATTTTAAAATTTGTTTCTTTTCTACTTCCTCTAATAGAATGTAATCTTCATGAGGGCAGGGACTTTGTACTGCCGTATCCCTAGAAACTTTAATAAAGTTTAGCATATAGTAGGTTCTCAGTGAGTAAAATTGAATCTATTTTTCATGTGAGTTACAAATACATACGGACATTTATTTTTGTCTTATACAAAATTTTAAACTTTCAGCCAAATGAATATTTCCACTGATTTCGCTTTTCAAATTTATTCTGCACTGAAGCTACATCATTCAAAATATATAAATTATAAGAAGTTGTCAGATTAGTTAATTCCAAAATATTATCTCAAATAACTTTCACTTGAGTGTCCTTATCCTCTTCATATTTCTCAAAAAATTCAATAAAATTTTGCCTACTGAGCTATAGTTACAGGTATATCAAATTAACCATGCTCATGAACTTTGATATCTATTTCTCTGAGTGGAGACTGGGAATTTTTGCTGTCTTTGATTTTCTGTTCTTAGTTTCATTGACATGGCTAAAACTGCCTGGCTTAAACATGTCTCAATTTGGTATTACTGCTTCACTTCAATAGCTGAATTCATACATATCCACATAAAATAACATGCAGAGTGAAATCTGTGTTTCTCATTGTTCTAGGAAATTGCCAAATGAGAAAAGCTATTTTTATTGTTGATTAGAATACTGGAGTTAACTAGAAGATTTAAAAATTAGAGGAATGCTTCCTTTTATATGGATTGTGGAGGGGAAGAAAAACAACCAAATCAAATCTCCACAGGAAGTAATTATGTCATTCACTAGGGAAAATAGCCTGATAAAGAATTTTATGATCAGTAACGTATTCTCTTGAATGAATATATTTGTATATTTTTTGTGGTAATTGAATGAGATCCTCTTATATTTCATTGAATATATTCTTGTTAGTACATAGTTTTTTCCTGACAAGGGAAAAATGACCAAATTTGACATTAGACAATGGGAATTTTGCCCTGATCTTCAAATATTTCATTTCTGATATAGACAAAATAAGAAAATATCTATGACCTCTTTTTGAAATTTTAATGAATAATAATCATTCTTAAAACTTTGAGAAAGTGCATTATTTTGGCCCTCCTGGTAAAAAAAAGAAAGAAAATCTTTCTTCCCTCTTTAGAGGTTAATAATTGGAATATTTTTTTCTAGGCTTATTAATGCCTGCATAGACTAACTCCAAGTCAAGAAAGAAAATAAATAATTCTATATCATCACAGATAAATCCAGGTTTCATGAAAGTCACATAAAATAAGTTCATGGATAAAGAGGGATGATTTGTTCAAGGTTACTGAGTTAAAGGCGATATAAAAGTATTTCCTACGTACTTTAAGTTCTTTATTATGTTTTAAACTATGTGTATTCTCTTGAATTGAGAAAAATTCTTATTGGGACTTAAAGACATGTCAAATAGTCAACATTAAAAATGCAAGCACTGACATATACCACACCTAGAAACATCATGTCATTGAGTTTGGGCCCAATATAGGTTTAAAACAAATTTATATACTTTCTAAGTGACCATATAGTTTCACATGGTAAACTATTTGATCCTTTTCTTGTCAATTTGAAAATTTGGATTTGGACGTATAAGTAACAATGGTGCCAAAATTATTGATATCTGTTTCCTATTAAACTGTATACTTCTTGATAAAAAAAAACTGATAGACACTTCTGTGTTTTACTGTAAGAATATCATATGCCTTCTTAAAGCATAAATATTCAAGCGTTTTAATTATCAAATATTCATAGTATGAAATAGAATGTGAATGATGTCTTACCCTACATGGCAAACATTTTTGGATGATATATTTTTTAGTAATAAATCTAAACCACACACAATAAATTAAGGCATCCTTCTGAGAAATACATTTTTAAAGTAATAATTCTGTCAAAAGCGTACAATTCTTTTGACCTGAGGTTATGCTTCCATTGCAGCAACTTTTCAATTGAAGACATAATTTTTAGCATGTGTTTAAAGTAAAGCACATAGACCTCCTTTTTAAAACAAAATATTTTCAGCATTCAGAATAACATATAAAATAATGTATCCTCCATCAAGTTTTGCTGAATATTAACTTCAGATTTCATGTGTATATATTCATAAACTCATATAGCATGCTTTTGAGATTTTTAACTTTTAACTGAACACTGTCATGTCATATATCTTTTTTGGAACTTGCTTTGTTTCCTTTACGTGTTTTTAGAATATGTAATGTTAGTATATGCCATTCCATGTCATTCATTGAAACTTCAGGATAGTAACACTGCAGGTTACTTTTCTCTGACCTTGAACTTCATATAACTGGAATCATACAGTATGCACTATTCTGTGTCTAGCTTCTTCCACTCAACTTTCTGTTTGTGAGATTCATCCGCATTGTTGCGAGTAGCTGTAGTTTTTATTGATATGACAGCTTTGGAGTCAGGCAATGACTGAGGGTGTATTTGTATGGAGATTTGGGGGCTCCCTTCTATGCAGCCTCCTTATGTTCGGTCCTTTGCCCCTCACTTTTCAGCTGCTTTGCCTCCCAGGTCTCTGGTCTCTGACTTCCCTGCCCAATGAGACCACAGCTTCTTCTTGGGTTCTAGACTCCTGCAAGAAGAGCTTAGAAATGGCCTCAAGACAGGATTTATGTGGATTTTACCTCCTATACTTCTCCTTTCTCAAGAATAGTCTTTTAGATACTTCTTTCATTTTACCAATTCCTTTAGACAATTTTCTTTTATTTTGTCCCACTTTAATAACTGTTTTTGCAAGAAAGTTATTCTGATACCAGCTGTTCTATCATGCCTCAATTACAGAAAATCCTTTCTGTATAGGTTTAGGATATACTGTAGGTAAATTTATTTATCTTTTCCTTTCACATTTTTTGTGTCTTTTTAAGGAAATTTAATCTAACTATGCAGTCACAACGACATTTTACTATTTTTTCTCGTATGATTTTTTAAAAACTTTGCTTTTTGATTTCAAATCTATGATTGACCTGGAATTGATTTTTGTATATGTTTTCTATGTGGATGCTTTTTTTTTCATGTAGCTAAACAATTGTTTAAGCAAACTTTTATTACATAATGCAGAGAACTATTTATACAATTGTGCTTAAATACAAATAGGAAATATGATATATTTAATAGAGTAAGTCTTTATAAATATTCATTTACATTACATTTGTTGAGATGCTTATTATGCCAGTCATCGTGCAGACTACAATAGAGAATGCAATTTTGCATTTTGTGGATGAATTGTGCTAATTGGGAACACTCAAATTCTAAAGCAAAGCCATATGGCTGAGGTTCACCTCCTCAAAGACATTCTTAATTAATCAAAAAGTCACTTTGGCTGTATTTGCACAATGCCTCTGTATTAGGATTCTCTAGAGAAGCAGAACCAATAGGGAGATCTATTCCATCTCTATCTAATTATCTATCTATCTAGAGAAAGAGAGAGAGATGTATTACAAGGAATTGGACCATGTGATAATGGAGATGGGACAAGTCCCAAGGTCTGCAGAGTAAGTCAGCAAGCTGGAGACCCAGGATAGCCAATGTTTTAGTTCCAGTGCAAGTCCACAGGCCTGAGACCCAGGAAAGCAGTGGGGTAGCTCCCATCTGAAGCTTGGCAGGCTCAAGACCTAAGAAGAGTTGATGTCTTAGTTTGAGTCTGAAGGTAAGAAAAAAGCCAACGTCTCAGTTTGAATGCAGGTAGGCAGGAAAGAATTTTTCCTTATTCAGGGGATGATCAGTCTTTTTGTTCTCTTCAGGACTTTGATGATTGGATGAGGCCCACCCACATCAGGGAGGGTAATCTGCTTTACTCAGTTTGCCAATTTAACTGTTAATCTCATTCAAAAACACCTTCACAGAAATACCCAGAATACTGTTTGACCAAATATCTGGATACCCTGTGAAGCAGTCAAGTTTATGCATAAAAGTAACCATCTCAGCCTCCAAGTAAAGGTGGGTGGTAACCATCAGTCACGGTAATTTGTTTCCTGCCCATTTTTATTTGCCATAATAAGCAGCAAAGAATCATTACATAAGTGCCATTAATTCATCTGAAAACATTTTTTGAGCCCCATTAGGTCCCAAGCTTTGTGATAGATACTGGAAAGTCACAAAATACTCTGTGATATTAAAGAGACAGTCATGGGATATGATTAGCTATGACTAGGCCAGGAAGGAACTTTCAAGCAGAGGGAATGGCCTGCCAACATCTCTCAGGTAGGCGAAGAGTTTGATCATTCAAGAAACAAAAAGAAAACCAACATGGTGAGTCATAGTATAAATCAAGTAAAGATCTGGGTCCACATTCTAAGGAAAGTGAGAAGAGATTGACAGCTTTGAAGCAAGAGAGTAACCCCTACAATTTTCATTTTTGAAAGATCCTTCTGTCCTCTATGTGGAAAATAGATGAGATAGAAATAGGGTCAAAATTGGAGGACTCAAGTAGAGTTAGAAAAGACTGTGGTGTTCTGGACAACAGCAGAGATATAGGGAACTGAATACATATACAAACAGAGAAAGAATTAATAACAATTGATTTGATTTAGTGTAAGCGAAAGAAAGGTGGCAATAATGATTCTTATGCTTTTGATCTAAGGAATTGTTCAAGGAATTCTAAGGAATTACCATTTGCTGAGGTGTAGAACCCTACAGTAGAAACAGGTAAAAATAAGAGAGCTCAAGAAGGTGATATAATGAAAAAGTTCCAATTCGCTGTGAGACATCCAAGTATAAGCTCCTTGGGGTGGATCGAAATATATAAATCTAATACTCAGTAGAGTGGTTTTGGCTCTGTGCTTATATATATGGGTGAGTAATATTCAATGTTATGGGAATAAATGAGATAACCCAGGAAGAGAATGTATAGTTCAATGAGAAGGGTAGATGGACTGAGCCCTCAGAAATATCAATATGTTATTTCAGATAAGGTCAGATAAACTCTATAGGAGCTGAGAAGAAGCCATCAGATAAGTCATAGGAAAACCACCTGAATGTGGAGCAAAAAAGGCAAAATGAAGACAGTGTTTGTAGCAGGAGGGAAAAACAATAACGATGATGATAATTGCAACAAATTAGCTAAAATGTATTACTTTCTGTTACAGGTACTTTGTTATGAACTTTATAGGTATTACCTGATTTAATCCTCACAAAATCATGTGCGATTGGTTTTATTATTGTCACTATTTTAGATATGGTGTGAGCTTCAAGAAGTTAAGCATCTTACCCAAAGTCAACAGGAAGTCTGACTTTGCAATGCTAATACTTATGTATTCAACTATGCTAACTCTCAAATATGAGGAATGGTCATATTATGTAGAAACTTTTCATTTGTTACTGACAAAGACAAAAATCTAAGAAAATAGGAGATTCACTTGGAAATATGTATATTATAGTTTTAATTATGGTGGTATCTAGGGCCTTAAAAGAACAATGCAAAGCAAAAAATAGAATCCTATCCCTTTCTGTCTTTTCTTCCACTCTCCATGGCAGTGACACACAAAGTAATAAGTAAGTTTACAGACAGAGACAAAAGTCAGAAGACAAGTTAATGAAGATTTCAACCCAAATAAAGAAGTAAACTGAGGCAAACTCAAATTACCTGAAATTGAGTTTCTTCAGGAATAGCAGAGGAATTGCAATTCAGGAAACATATGCTATAGCAAGCTTCAGGCAAGTCTCTTTAGAATTTGGGGTGGGCTGTATTTTTGGGCAAGAAGCACAAAGAGTGTGGAGTCCATCCAGAGTCCAAGCAGTAAGTTCATTGGCTTGAGGATGGTGAGAGATTCTTGTGGGTGTTCATTGGTCAGGAGGTAAGTCTTGGTCTTCTGCAAGTCAAGTGTTTACGGGAAATCAGTCTTTCAGTTCCTAAATTCTATTCTTCTGAGAGCACATGCATGAAATTCTCCATTTCATATCCTCCAGTTCCATTTTAGACTGAAATCCTTTCACAAAGGTCTTATTGAAGCATTTGCCCTCTATTATTTGCTCCATTCTCTAGGTTTACATTCTCTTTTCCTTAAGTCTGTGGAAAAGGAATTGCCTCCTGCCTGACCACTAAATCAAAGTTCTTGGAATTAGTGCTGATGTCACTCAGTTTATGTGTCAACCCAAAAACCAATTACTGATGCCAAGGATATTATAATTATATACTCTGATTAGTCAGATCCTGGCTACATGTCTTCCTTGAGAATTGAGTTACCCCCCATTCAGCTCCATATAGACTAAGAAAGGCAGAGGGTGCTATCACCGAGAATACATGGTAAATTGTCAACTATCCTGTGTCTGAAACTTCAAGTCAGATGGAAATGGAAATGTGTCTATCAAATTTAGCATCAGTGAGTTTACTCTTGTTCTTAGAGCACTTTTAGTGAAGCAGTAAATGTGGGAGATAAACTGTAGGCGGATGAAGTATTAATGGAAGGTGAAGGAGATGCATGTGTAGACAAAGAAAAATGTATGTTTGACTGAAGCAGAGGAGAGAAATCAAACATCCCTTTGTATTTGTTGATCACTTTTGTATGGAAATCAATGGCCAATAATGAAGACGTAATGATCTGATACCTTGCTGATCATCTCAAAACTCAAAATAAAATGCCCTGAAACTCTAATTTGAACAATAAACACACTTCTCTTACAACCACACACACACCAAACACACAATTTTAGCATAAATCATTCTAATTGTTTAAAATATGCCCTTGGATGGCTCTTGTCATTTTCATTTTTAGTTTCTTTTATATACTAATATATTTTACTCATTTCATCCCTTAGCTTATCACACGTGCCCAGTATTTCCCCATCTTCATTCCATCCTCTGTAGTAGAAGAGCCCTACAGTTGGCCTTTTTGATTGTAACGCAGGTACGTGACATTAAGCTTTTGATTGTTGAGCCATTCACTTCAAAGACAGCTATCTCTAAAAACTTATTGCCAGCTACATGACTAGATAAACAGTCAGGCCACCGCACTCCTGAAGTTGCCCTTTGTTTTAGAGATCTCTGTGTGACTTAGATAACTGGCCATTTGATGGCTTATTTTGCCCTTCCCATGCTTTAATTTCCTCTTTTATGTCTTACACAAATAAAGAGCAAACCCTTGAAATGCTAAGCACGCCACCCTCCACTCAATAAAGGCAGAAGCCCAGGTCCCTGTGCTCTCTCTCTTGCTACCTGTGACCTTGCTATGTGGCCCCAGCATGGCATGTACCCACCAGGCTTTGTAAGTATTAAGGCTTGCGTTTTTTTTTCAAAATTCCTTGATGGTTGTTGTAGAGGTGTGTCTTGCAATCATAATAGGAACCACAAGGGCCCATCCAGTCACAGCTTTGGCTCGAAAAGGAGACATGCCTTTGGGGGCTCCTGGTGGGCACAGGTGAGTGCTTCCTGGCATTTCTAGCCTATAGCATCACTATTGACAGGCAGAGACTGGCACAAAACAATCCTCCCACCACCTGGTTAATATTTGTTATTCTAGAATCTCTCTTCACTGTCATCTTGATATTTCCAACATGTGTCTCAATTGTTGGAGTCCCTATTTAGTTGGTTCCATGTCCTCTTGATTTTGGCTATTGAATCACTTTAAGAGCAAATCCTCCAGAACCTTCTTTCAGGTGAGTACATGGGAAAGATAATTCTTTCAGACTTTGCTTGTCTAAAAATCTCTTTATTCTACTCTTACACTTTATTTATAGTTTGGCTGACAATGAAATTCAAGATTGAAAATAATTTTCCTTCAGTTTTTGAGAGTTTTACTCTAGGATCTTATAGCTTCTTGGAAGCCTGAAGCCTTGTTGCCTTTTTGAGTGTTGATCCTTTGCACGTGAACATGAGTTTTCTTTCCCCCTTAATTTTTGCAATTTAATGAAACTTCTCTTGGTCTTCCATGTTCTAAAGTTTCACATAATATGCCTCAGTATAGGTCTATTTTTATCCACACTGCTGGACACTCTGTTGGCCACTTCAATCTAGAAGGTTACCTCTCAGTTATATTAAATTTTATTGAATAACTTCTTTGATAATCTCCTTGTCCTTCAATTATTTTTGCATTCCGCACTCATTCTTAATCAAAATAATATTTTTTTCCAAAATATTTTGGCCAAACCAGCAATAGGAAGTAGGCCAAATAGTTTCATTTTCATATAACTTTGAGATTCTTATGCAGTGAAAGAGATGAGTGATGTTTGTTCTTAATGCAAAACAAGCAGGCATCTCTACTACCCTACGCCCTTCCTTCCCTTACAAAGGTGAGAATGGAGTAAGATATCAATCAGAAACTCTGCAGGTATTCTACAAACAACACTAAAAACATCCTGGAACAAGTGATAAGATAGTTAGGAAAATAAGATAACCTTTTATAGTGAATTTGTTGTCAGTCGGTAGACTCTGGGAGTTATGTAGAAGGAACACTGGCTCTCAGCAAATATAAAAAAAGAAAATCAGTTTGAATCAATTGTCTTAATTGGATAGAATTACCAGAATTATGTGTAAATTCACTTTACTGCCATTGAGTAAATGAGACAGCTCATCTGGTATAGTGGATAAGATAATCTACAACTTATCAGTAACAAAGCCAGACTTGCTCTTCAGAATGTTTTGTGTGGTTTTTGAAGTCTGTCCAATAAGTAAAACTAAGTAAAATCATGAATCACTTAATGATGGGGATACATTCTGAAAAATATGTCATTAGGTGATTTTGTTGTTGTGCAAACATGATAGACTGTACTTACACAAACCTGGATGGTATAGCCTACTACACACTTAGGCTGTATGGTACTAATCTGATGGGACCACCATCATATGTGGTCCATCGTTGACTGAAACGTCATTATGTGGCGCATGACTATAATTATGAATATAGTGCTTTTTTTGATTTGGTTAACTGAAGAAGAGTCCTCAACTTTCTCTTTAAAATTACTGAAGCAAAGCATTTTGCTTTTTTATGCAAAAAAAGCACATTTTGTTATGCACATAAAGAGTACAACATGAGATCACTGAGTAGTGGTCATCCAGGGAAGCTCTTATTGGCATATTCAAATAAAAAATGACTGTGAAATTCCTCAAAAAGATCTGGAAGGCATGGAATCTAGTTTTCTTACACATTCTCAGGAATTCAGTATGAAACTACTCTTGTAGATTCCAATCAGGAGAATGATGTACAAGCTTTAAGATGGCACATCCAAAGCAAATTTCTTAGAAAAAATTGTGTTGTACATCCATGGGCAGAGGAAGAGGATCCAAGCCTTTTCACTGAGGCTGCTTTGGAAATAGAATGTTAAATATTAACACAGGATTTAGCCCAATTAACGGTTTTTCTCCTCTTGTTTTTGAGAGTTTTCTCCATGGCACTGAGAAGTGTATTTTATGCTCTCGCTATATCACATTGCATGTCTGTTCAAAAATTTTGATAATCAAACAAGTTTCTGATTAATTTTGTAATCATTTAAAGGCTAACATTTTATTTGAAGAATTCAGAGCAGCTAGTGTCTGTGTCTCTTTTTTTCAGGTCATCATACAGCCTTATTAAATTGCCTTTAACTTAGAGTTTAAAATACTACAGATTTAGGTCAGAACTTCAAGAGTTTTCAGTGTAGTCTCCATTACTGAACTGATACAGTATTATTTATGAGTTATTTATGTGTATGTGTGTTTTAATTACTTGCAGTAAAGATTCTTTTAGTAGTTTTTAATTTTTAGATTTCAACTTTTATCAAATTGGGCTTCTCATACTTGCATCTGAATTTACTATATCAAGAGCAGTAATCTCTGAACTGCCTAAAAAACATGCTTAAAGGCAGAAGTTTATTCACAACCAATAATTTTTATTTCTGGCTCTAATTTTTGCTACTGTCTTCTGATTTAATGTTATTGCAACCCTGGAATGTATGTCTGTGGCTCTGGCCATCATGAGTCTCAGATATAAGAAGTGACAGCCTCTCATGGCCCCGCAAATGTTTACAGAAAAGTGAGAACTAGAACACAATTTTATTGATTTTCACTTATTCTATCTAATTAATATTCATCTATGTCATTATTGTGATAAGGCTCTGATCAAAGTCATATCTGTTATTGGGACTAATTGATAGTTTTTCCATGACTCATGCAACCAATTAGTAATTCTCAACCCTCATAACTTCCAGGCCATGCTCTATGGCATGGTCCTGACTCCTGAATGCACACTGGAGTCACTTGGACACCATTTAAAATAATATGATCATTCAGATTCTGTCCCTGGAGATGGTTTAATTAGTCTATAGTACTTAAGCATTGACATTTTCTAAAAAGCTCTCTTAGGAAATCTAATATGTAGCCAGGGTTAAGAATCTCTGTTCTGTGTTATGCAACACTGTGGTTTCAACTGTGTACATTTTCAGACACTCAAAAATTTATAAATTTAGAATCAAGAAGAAAAAGTTTGGAAATAAGCTTAGAATTCATTAATTTATTCTCCTCTTCAGACAGGAATCTGTCTTATTACATTTTTGGTGGGTAATCATACAGTGTTGGTAAAGTTTCATTACCAGTATTTTTTTTTTTTAAAGATTGGCCCTGAGCTAACATCTGTTGCCAATCTTCTTTTTTTCTTCTTCTTCTCCCCAAAGCCTCCTAGTACATAGCTGTATATTCTAGTTGTAGGTCCTTCTGGGTGTGCTATGTGGGACACTGTCTCAGTGTGGCCTGATGAGGGGTGCCATGTCCACGTCCAGGATCCAAACCAGCGAAACCCTGGGCCGCTGAAGCAGAGTGCGAACTTAACCACTCAGCCACGGGGTCGACCCCTACCAGTATATTTCTGACAACACTCAACTTCTTTCTTAGTCTAAGCAGAAACATCCTTCCTTTTCTCTCAGAATTACCTTTGTAGTTCTGTTTTTTCGAGAAGCTTGGGATTGGATAGTTTTACTGATAGTTTTTTCTTACATCTTCGTAATTTCCCTGTGAATACTAATGGCTTTATCCACTGAATATCAATGTTAAATATTTTTTCAGTGGATGCACATTTTAATTGTTTGATTGTTATTTATAAAAGATCTGCCTGTCCCTTTTTGAATTTAAACAGGTCTGAGTGTTCTGCTCTTCAAATTGTAGAGGACAACAAATTTCCCTTTACCAGGATTCTAGTTCCAAAGGTTTATAACTGGTTGTAAGTTGTGGTTTCATTCAACTGAATTGGAAAATCAAAAGCCTATGTTTAAGTTCTAGCTCTGCCATTGATAAACGAAAATGGAGCTCAGCGAGTACACATTATATACTCAGTACACTGGTATCAGCAGAGTATGCGGAAGCATAATAATAGAAATGACAACTTACATTTGTATAGCATATTATCGAGAACTGTAAGTTCCTTACCTTGAAAGAGGTCTAAATGAGTTGTAGAGATAAGAATACAAGAAAAAATAGTGAATGATACAAGGCAAACTGTATAATAATTTCCATGATAGACTATGAGTTCTGTAAGAGTTGAATACATAGGGAAATTAATAAAGATAAGTATTTATGAAAGCTTTCATGAAAGAGGAGAGCTTGAAAATGACTTGAACTTTGTCTTGAAATATTTAAATAGAGAATATGAAGCATAAGGAACGAGTTCGATGTAAGGAAGATGGCATAAGGAGGGGTGTGTGTGTGTGTGTGTGTGTGTGTAGAGAGAGAAAGGGGAGAGAAGGAGGGTAGATGGAGAGAGAAACACAGATAGATGAAAGATTGGGGAGAGAGATTCTAAATGTAGGGAAAATGTGTTGACCCTAGGAAGAAGTGAAGCTGAGTAAGTGGTGTGGGAACAATACAGCAGAATGATTAAGAGGACTAAGTTTGAAGTTAGGTTGATATGGGTTTAGTTTTTTGTTGTTGTACTTTTTTTTAATCGGCATATAACATTGTGTAAGTGTAAGGTATACAACATGTTGATTTGATATATTTACATATTTCAGTATGATTACCATGGGAGCATTAACTAACTTCTCTATCACGTCACGCAATTATCATTCCTCTTTTGATATGGGTTTAAATACTTACTCTACTTTTACTAACTATGACTGACCATGGGCAACTTATTTAATCTCTGTAAACTTAGGTTTCCATATTATTAAAATAGGAACGTTACTACATTTGCCACAGTCTCTGGTAGTAAATGAGATAATCCCTGTCAAACACTTAGCTCAGTGCTCAATAAATATTAGCTAAAACTTAAATGAAGTCAAGCAAAGAAATAATACATTTAATGTAGTTGGAAATTAGCTCTCCCTAAAGACTGCAAATCAGGCAACCATATTTGAGTTAATTTAGTCCAACAGTAGAACACAGAATAAAGACAGAGAATTTAGAGTTTGAGAGACCATCAAACTGAATATTTCAGCAATTCAGGCTTGAAGAGGTAGAGTACAACGCTAGTGGCAGTAGAAATAAAATGATAGGACAGCTGAAAGAGATTTAAAAGAAAGTTTGCAAGTCTTCCTGACTCATTAAGGCTGCATTGATTCTTTGGAGGCAGAGAAGCTTTGGTTACTGTTGAGTTTCAAAAGCCAGGAAGATACCAAACAAAAGTCTACCAATTGAAAATAATGGCTGGAGTTTGAATGGGAGAACAGGACTGAGCTCACAGATATGAAAACCATCAGTAATAAAAGAAAAGTTGAGTCATAAAATAGGATGAGCTTTCTGAGTAAGAAAATATAGTTGTTGAGCTTTCTGGAAAAAGCTTGTGATGGGCCACTCGATCTGTCTGATGGTTTTTGGTTTCCTCTCTATTGTAGGCCCCCAAGAATTATGTACCAGAACATTATTGATTATTGGTATTTCCATCCATTACTGTTTCCCTTTTTTTCCTCTTCTGGATATCCTTCTCTCCCATCATCTTTAGTTTCACATTTGCTGAACTGACATAGGGAGTTTCTCTTAAGCAGAGATGGAAACTATCAACTATATCTTTTTTGCATTTTTCTCATTTTATCACTTAATCAAGTGATCTTTTCAGAGTAAAAATGAACATAAGTCAAGTCAAAGACAGAATTGGACATCATGCTGCTGCTTTTAGTATTCAATTCTAAAAGTATGTTAGCACATGTTGAAATTCTATGGCTTAGTCCTTATATGAATATATGAGTGTCAATTATACGTTCATTTCTTTTCACTGACTTATATTATCTAATCCATTAATGTATCATTTTGGTTCCTCCTGTAATGAGAAAATGGACAGAAAAAAATTCCATGCATAGCTTTTTCCCCAAAGAAATAATTTGGCCTCTGATGATGGTTAAAAGGATAGTTTACCTTTGTTGGTATGCCATTACCTAAGACATGGACCTTTTCTCTTCATCTTCATGCCTTGAGTCTGTGGTTGTGTTTGAAGAATAAAACCACTGGATTTCCAGGCTGCAATCTGTACTTTCCAGCTCAGCAGAGTCTCCAAAGGTATGTTACTGCTCCTCACAGTTTGCCTTTTCCATTCTGCATAATTGAACTTGTTCTATGCTATCTTATTCCTTTGGCTCAGAGGATATTGGTGGCAGAAGTAGAAAACAGTGAGAGAATCTGCTTTTTCACCTTGTCCTAGGTGGGCCTTCTGGAAGTATATACTTGATGGTAAATTAATGTTTATGTAGTTACAAGGAGAAGGAAGTAGCAACAAAGATGACTAGCAGATGGTATACTTCAAAGGCTACGTGGTTGTTAAGCCAATTTAATGGTTGTTACTTGGGCGCTGGGCCAGATAGAAAGTCTGCATGGTCATTTTTATTACCGAAGTGATGAGAATCACAACCTGTCTGATTCATAGTTGACTTCTCCCATGCACAGCCTATATTATCGTGCACCCTGAGTGGTATACAACAGATGCAAATGTGGAGTCATTATGGAAATGAACCTTCACTCTTATTAACTCACACAAGGTGTTTATGAGGGTCATCACGCCTTTCATTTGGCACCTATGTGAGGTCTGCCTCTTTCAGAGATGGTGCTAATTCATTTTCAGCAGTGATTTTTACTTTATTCACAGTCTGCTCTTCTGAAAACCTCCCAAATGAATGTGAGAAAAACAGACATAGTTTCTTAAAGATTTAGTAAATGACAAATGGGAATAGAATCATTTCTCATGTGCATAACAGAAAGGGTGTCCATTGTACATATACACTCTTGTTATTATTCAGGATAACTATTATGGTATCATTTACATAATTTAGTAGTCATTATGTATATGTAGATATAAACCCAATAAATTTACATTTATAAATAGCATTTTAAGTTTTTCTATTTTGGAGAAAAATATAGTTTGGCTTGACCTATGCCTGCTTCAGCTAGGAAAAGCTAACAATCTAATCCTGCTTCAAGTGAAAATGCATGTGTCTAAGAGACTTTTAAAAAATAAATGATAATTAGATAAGTAAATTGATTTATCAGAATAAGTAATCAGCACTTGCCTATCTGCTCATTACTGGTGGAGATTAATTTCTAAACTTCAAAGGATATGGAAACAGGACATTTTCAAAAATCAAAAGAAAACGAGGCTACTTTATTTTGAGCAAATACATTTTAAAGGCATATTTTTCCTTTTGACTTAGATATTCTTATGAAATGTAGGACATTGGTAAGGCATGAAAAAATGAGGAGTTGTGAGCACAGTAATAAGGAAACATCAGTTTAGATTCTTCTAATGATGTCGAGGGAATTTTTCAGTTGCCAGTATAATTTTAAATGCTGCTTTTTACAAATTTTATTTTCAGGCATTAACTTTGATATTCATGCATGAGAAAATGATAAACAACTCTCATTATTTTTATAATTCCACTAGGAAAAAAAGGAGTATTTTTATTATAGTGTTCTTTACTGTGAATAATGAATTCTTCCTTCTTATAAGATAAAATGCCATAGTTTCTATCTTTAAGAGAGAGAAATGTGTGTTTCATAGTCTTTTTGTAAACAATAATAATTTCAAGCCTCATCAAATGCTGTTTCAAATCCCTGACAAAACTATACTCTTACCATCTTTGTAGTAATCATTCTATATTCATTTGTTAACATTCATTTCTAGCATTTTCACAGTGTATGATGTCAATAATAAATCATTCATTCATTGTATTGCTTTGTGGAAGGGAAAGATGAAGTGATGAAGATAGTAATGATGGAATTTATAGTTACACATAAGATCTCAGTTGATTCAAACATTAATCAGTAGTTTAAGATGAAATTGGATTAATAAAAGCATAAAATTCATAAAATAGTTTAAAAAAATTCAGCATTGAATATTTCAGTTTCAAATTTTTGTAGACTTTATCTAAGGTTGTTCATATTTCATTAAGTTAAAAATGTATTTGCCAATTTCAACACCCACTAATTATGAATTTTTTGATCACTAGAAAAATGTACAGATTTAGCCTACTTTTCTATTAAAAGATAGAAATTAAGGTAGATGTGGTTCACTTCTATAAAAGTTATCTTGTCATGAAAACACGTTTTTTTAATACTTCCAGCAATTGATATTTTCTATCTAACTCTCCTTCATTAATTAATTAATTCTAGAAGCAAGTTTTTGGTCCCCTACCATGTACTAGTTCTAAAAAGAACTTCCTGGTTAGCCAGGACACCAGCAGGCGGTTTTTCTTGGGTAGGTCTCATTTGTAAAATGCAAATGTATCATTTTACTTGCACTAATCTGAATTAGCTATTTCCACACCCAAATACATGGAATATTTTGCAACTCAGTTTATTTTTGAGTTTACAAAGATATCACACTATTTTAAGTTAGACATTAGCAAGGTTCTTTTGAGATTTTTAATTTTGTCAATAAAATATTTGAGGCTGTAGTCAATGTCCTAAAACCCTGGGGCTTCACTGTCCGTTTGTCCTAGCGTTAGAATGAACTAGAAATGATTTTCTGAGTTAGACTGGAGTCAGGCTCATATTTGTTGCCTTGGCCCACTTCCATCTGAAATTTGGGTAACCACATATCTTGTCAGAGATTCTTCTCAGCCTTCTGTATCTACATAAGATAATAACTTTTCGCCAGAATCGCAACTTTCGCTAAACTGTGAAAGTGTCTCTCTTTAATCATTAAAATATAATATTTATATCCCATATACTATTTTACAGCACAAAAACTCAAGTTCATTTCTGTTCAATATCTATCAGGTTTTATTATAAGAAACAGAACAGGTAATGTGAGATTCAAATTCGCTCAAGGTCAGTATTTTTCAATCCATAGGTCACAAGCCATTTGTGGGTCAGGGAATTAATTGAGTAGTTCCTGGCCTACTTTTAAATATTGAATGATATCAGAACAGAATAGAAAATGTCAGAGTCCATCTGGCACAGTAAGCATATAGACGGTTTCATTATATATATGTGAGTGTGTTTTTAATTTATATATACCAATATATATTTTACTGTGATTTGTAAAATATATTTTATCTTTATGTTCAGCTATAACATCATTGAGTGATATACTTGGACTGTATAATTCTGGCACTGTGTAGAAATTATTCTTACTGAATTCTGCTTTGGAATTGTGTTATCGGTTTACGACAAAGGGCATTATAAAGCAAGAACTGCATGAAATCCATTGTTTGTTTCATGAAGGAAGCAGTGGATGCTCCTGTTCCCTGAGCACTCGGACCGTAGCCACTACTTTACAAAAATCTATAGGAGAAATTTATTTTTTTTCTCTCTGCTAGCAATAATTCCTCTGACAAATTTACTAATTGTCTTGTATATATATATATATATATATATATATATATATATATAAAACATGAGACTCTTGGAACAAAGTTTATAGACTTTTTTCTAACAAGTAGACAGGATCTTATGGCTTACATATTACGCATTAACTTAACATTGATTTCATTTTACCTTTTGAACATTTATTTTAGTTTTTCTCTGTTTATTCATTTATTTTCTAAAATCTTGGCTTATGGTTAGAATTTTAAGAATTACGCATGTAATAAATATGTCTGTACATAGATATATCCACAAATCAATCATGAAGAATAAAAACGGTGCTTTACCTGTTTCTTATGTAGTTATTATAATAACCAGCTAATGGTGGGACCAATAATTTCATGTATGGCCTTGAATACAAATTATGACAAACTAGATGACCTCAATGTGTTGGCCAGGAAATTATTTTTACACACCTAGATTCAATCTTTAAAGGAATAATAAATATCTTATTTTATAAAATGTATTCAACATACAAAAATATTATCATTTAGTATTTAAAATATGTTTAGCATAAATATTAAGATTGTAGATTCTCGATCCTAAACCATGGAATTCACTTATTCTCTGTCACTTCCTAGCTATGTCACCTAGAGCTTCGCATTAACCCCACCGTGGCTGAATACCTTATTCTCAAAGTGGGGCCAACAACAGAACCTATCTGTTAGAGTCATTCAGAGGATTAAAGTATTGAATACATGCAGCGTTGAGAACACTATTTGGCTCATAGAAATAGCTGTAAAGTGTTAGCAATTATTTCCATCCTATCTCTGTCCACAGCTATAGTGCCTTTCATAAAAACAATTTTTTTCAATTCTCTGTCTTTTCTTTTACAATTCTCAGATCCTCCTTTTACATTTCAGTGATAATGCCTTTCAAGAAGTTCAGAAAACCCTGCCGTTTAGTTCAGTACATTGGTTTCCTTAACCCTCTTTTTCTTGTTTTAGGGAACTTCAATGGAGCATTGCTTTTGTTGGAGAAAAGAGAGAGTCTTGGGTAAGTGAGACAAAGAAACGATAAGAACGATTTCCAGCTGGGAAGAAGATGAGCTTGCTCTGTGCGGTCTGTGCACTTTGATGTGAGCACTTGTCTTTATCTTCTGCTTTTAAACTGAAGAAACGTCTTATACTTAATAATTCGATTGATAGATCTTTCTTTTTTGCCCAAGATAGTACTCATAGTACAGTGCAGGTGTGTATGTGTGTTTTCCAGTTTTCACTAACACTGAATATTAGAATTCATACTTTTATAGCATTCGATGGAATGAATATGATGTCCTCTCTAAAAGTTTACTCTCTCTCCTACCTGTTTACTTTCACTCTCTCTTCCGATTTTCTCTCCCTTCCAATTTTCTTATTCCATTTTCTATGTTTAATATCAAGATAATAATGATGTTGTTCATCCTATCACACAACTCTCCCCTATAATATTGTGAGTGTATACATTAGCTACGGCCTTGTTTCAGGGACTCATTGTTGCCCTGAAGAATCCAGCCAGTAAGCACAGTTCTCACCCTTTGTGAAGGAGAAATCAGAAAATTATGAGATCAATTTAAGATGCTGTCTTTGAAAGAGACTAAAGCCAAAGTATATAATAGGCAGTATGTGCTAAAAATGTCCAGGAGAGGCTGTTCAATTCCTCAGACTGTTCCCCTGAGAAAAACAGAGCTATTTGTAGATCCCTAGATGTGAAATATTCTTTTATTGGAAGTCTATATCTACTTTTCTGTCTACTGGTCTTTCAAGTATTAGTTCAAACACTGCTTTCCTTGTCTAAGCAGACTTGACGACTCGAGGCAGAGTTAGTCTCTTCCTCCTCTGCGATACCATGCTGGGCACCACTGCAGCAGTGTTATCCAGTATTCGAGAGAGTCGTTGGCCTGCCTCCTCCCTGGCCTAAATTTCCATAAGAACAGAGTTTCTGACTTTTCATCATTGTAATCAAAACTTCTATTAAAGTACTTGTAATATAGTGGGGCTGTTGAATTGGCTGAATTAGTGAATTAAATATGAGTAGAATAAATGTAGATCTTCCAACCTTTCTAACTGAAGCCAATAAATATTAGTGGCTGGTGGAGAAAAAATAGCATTGGAGTTTTTTTGACCTTTTTACGTGATTCACTCTTTGGAGTAACATATAACAATAAATAAAATTAGGGAACTTGGTTCTATGTATCAAGTTTTTAAAGATTTTATTTTTTTCCTTTTTCTCCCCAAAGCTCCGTGGTGCGTAGTTGTATTATATTCTTTGTTGTGGGTCCTTCTAGTTGTGGCATGTGGGACGCTGCCTCAGCGTGGTTTGATGAGCAGTGCCATGTCCGTGCCCAGGATTCGAACCAACGAAACACTGGGCCGCCAGCAGTGGAGCGCACGAACTTAACCACTCGGCCACGGGGCCAGCCTCTATGTATCAAGTTTTCATACAAATTTTTGAAATTCAAATGGAAAATGAACTGGCTTGGACTGAATAAAGCTCATGGGCACTTACTACTAGTGCAGTAATTTACCAAAGGTTTTGCCTGATTGAATTAAAAACTAGATAATAATTACAAGTTGCTGGATGGCTGCCATACAGTGTATATAGTGCAGGCTTTTCTATTAAATGTTCCACAAACTGTTCAGAGAGGACTTGAAACAAAGTAGCAAATAAATTTGGGAAATGTCTACATTTTCTTGTCTTGCAGACTCACTATTTACATTAGCTTATTAAAGCCTCTGAGAAGTCTTACAATAAAGAGGCATATAACTTTTAAAATATATTTCTTAAATGTCTTTGACCATATTAACATCCAAGGGGTTAGTGTTTCAAGAAAAATACTTCTGAGAACACTGATGTGGTGAACAGTTTGTGTCACTTTTATGTACATCCTGAGGAAGGAAAATAGAGGATTCTTAAGAGGAATATGACACTCTCTTGCAAGTTCTATTCCTCATATTAGAAAACATTAAAATTGAACTTTTAACACAAACATTACCCATAGGAGTTGTTGTCCTAGAGTTCGGCATCTGGGAAAGTAAATAGAAAAGCAGTTCGGAAACTATGAGACCAATAAAAGGGGAAATGGGAAGGATGAATCTAACGGTGATTGGTTTCAAGGAGGTAATCATTAAATAAAATGAAACAGAACTGCAGGAAAAAAGAACCAGGCATAAAGGGTGGAATCAGCTTGAACTGAAAGATATACACCCTTTGCTCCGAGTGTAAATAACAGAGGACGGATTCTGTAACTCTGCCTGATTGTCTTCCTCATCTATTTTTCCAATCAGCAGATGCAGAGTCATTTCCTTAACCTTACACCTTGAAAGATAGGAAGTCTGAGAGGCGTATTAAAGCATCACAAATAAGAGATGTTTTCACAAGTTTTGAGTCTAAGCATCCAGCTATTTTTGAGAACAGATTGATGGTCTTTGTTCATCAGGTCTGCCAGATGGAAGTCCTAAGGACTGAATTCTCTCATTGTGGTGTATATTTTGGGAAAACGTGATCTCTTAAGTGCTATGGAAGGTTTGCAATCTCAGTGTGTACTATTCTAAAGTTGTATATATTTTTTACTACAGTCTATATAACATGCTAAACCTCTTTAAAGCACAAATGGAAATTTATTTCCCTGAAGTTGTTTTCCAAAAGCCCAAAGGGGAATTTTGCTTTCATGGATAACTAATACTAATTGTTGGAAAGTATTGTTAAATTCTAACATTTATAAAGAGTTATCACAATGTAACAAGTAGAATAGAATTGGGAAACAACATCTAAGATATCTGTAGTTGATCATTATGAAATTCTATTATTAAAAATAAAATCAACCAACCAACCAACAAAAAAGCTTCTAGCAGCTTCCAAGGAGAAGAATCAGAATGCCTGATGTCCTGGAAACTCTAGCCAGAATCTGTTGTCACTTAATAATGGCTTATCAGGAATAAATAGATTAGGAGTTCATTTATACATTCATTAATTCATTCAAAAACTGTTTATTAAGTAACTCTGTGATGATCATCAGGCTAAGCACAGAGAATATAATAGTTAACCTGACGGACATGGTTCCAGAATTCAAGAATCTTACAATCTAATGGGGAATGTAGAAAAGAGGGCAGGAAGATAAATTTTGTAGAATATATTGAATGATAATCATACGAAATATTTTCTATTGGAGGAGGATGTGGGTCAGAGAAGGACTTTCAGAGAAATTGATGTCTAATTTACAAACCAAGGGCATGAGTAGATGCTAGAAAGATTAGGACAAGAAGAGAAGATGGATTAAAGCAGAGAAAAGAAAATCATGCTAAAGCCCTGAAGGTAAGGGAAATCAGAGTGTAACAGATGGGAGCTTTCAAGATTGAAAACAGCAGATAGAGTAGTACTAAGTTATTGCAGTGTTCCAGTAGAAAGGTGAGTTTGGTTAACCTATGGGAGACGCAGAAAAGCCTGAATGAGTAGATGGGTTTGAAACATATTTAATAATAGTGATAATAGGTATAAAATAACTAATCTTTATTGAGTACTGCCTGTTAGGCATAGTAGTAGATGCTTTTCACACATTATTGTATTTATTCCTCCCAAATTTCTATAAAGTAGATAATCCTTTTATTAAGACAACTTTTTAGACCAGTTTAAGGTTCACAGCAAAACTGAGAAGAAAGTACAGAGATTACCCCTTGTTCCCACACATACATAGCCTCTCCCATTATCGACGTTCTCCACCAGAGTGGTGCATTTCTTACAATCGATGGACCTGCATTGTCACCCAAAGTCCAAAGATACATTATACTTTACTCTTGGTGTTGTACATTCTATGGGTTTGGACAAATGTATAATGATGTGTAAGCAACATTATAGTATAATACAGAGTCCTTTAACTGCCCCCACAATCCTCTGTGCTCCAACTGTTCACTCTTCCCGCTGTACCAATCCGTGACAGCTACTGATTTTTTACTGTCTCCAATTTTGCCTCTTCAAGAATGTCATATGTTGAAATCACACAATATGTAGCCTTTTTTAGATTGGCTTCTTTCACTCAGTAATATGCATTTAGGGATTCTCTGTGCCTTTTCATGGGTTGGATAGCTCATTTCTTTTCAGTGCTGAATAATATTCCATTGTCTGGGTGTACCACTGTTTATCCATTCACCTACTGAAAGACATGTTATCTTGGTTGCTTCCAAGTGTTGGCAATTATGAATAAAGCTACCATCAATATCCATGGGCAAGTTTTTACGTGGACATAAGTTTTAAACCCCTTTGGGTAAATACCAAGAAGCACATTTGCTGGACCTTATGTTAAGAGTATGTTTTGTTTTGTACAAAACTGCCAAACTGTCTTCCAAAGTGACTGTACTATTTCTCATTTCTACCACCAGTGAAGGAGAGTTCTTCTTGTTCCACATCTGCACCAGCATTTGCTGTTATCACTTTTCTGGATTTTGGCCAATCTAATAGGCATGTAGTGGTATCTCATTTTAATTTGCATTTCTCTGATGACATGTGATGTGAAGCGTCTTTTCATGTGCTTATTGCCATCAATATATCTACTTTGGTGAGGTCTCTGTTAAGGTCTTTGGCGCATTTTTTGTGAGTTGTTTGTTTTCTTATTGCTGAATTTTAAGAGTTCTTTGTACATTTTGTACAACAGTTCTTCATCAGATGTGTCTTTTATAAATGTGTTATAACAGTCTGTGGCTTGTCTTCTCATTCTCTTGACACTGTATTTTGCAGAGCAGAAATTTTTAATTTTAATACCGTCCAGCTTATCAATTATTTCTTTCATGGATTGTGCACTTGATATCATATCTAAAAAGTCATCATCATGCCCAAGGTCGTTTGGTTTTCTTTTGTGTTATCTTCTAGGAGTTTTATAGTTTGATATTTTACATTTAGGTCTGTAATCCATTTTGAGTTAATTTTTGTGAAGGGTGTTAATTTTTGTGAAGGATGTAGACTAATTCTTTTGTATGTGGATATCCAGTTGTTGCACCACCATTTGTTGAAAAGGCTATCTTTTGTTCCATTGTATGCTTTCGCTCCTTTGTCAAAGATCAGTTGACTGTATTGATGTGGGTCTATTTCTGGGCTCTCTATTCTGTTCCATTGATCTATTTGTCTATTCTCTCACTAATATCACACTATATTGATTACTATAGCTTTATAGTAAGTCGATATTGGGTGGCATCAGTCCTCCAACTTTCTTCTTCTCCTTCAGTATTGCATTAGCTATTCTGGGTCTTTTGCCTCTCCATGTAAACTTTAAGATAAGTTGGCCAATATCCACAAAATAACTTGCAGAGATTTTGATTGGGGTTGCACTGAATCTATATATTAAGAAGGGAAGAACTGACGTTTGACAGTATCGAGTCTTGATATCCATTCTTCTTTGATTCAAGTAGATATTTTTAAATGACAAATTTTATTTTAAAGTTATTTTTTAAAGACATTTAAAAATAGGGAATGTAAGTCTCAGAGAAAATCAAGGTCAGGGATTTAACTACAGATTGTCTGATTCTAAAGCCCATTCACTTCTCCACTGGTTTAGGAGAGAAGCAATTAATTTGATACAGGCAGTGGAGGAGGAGAAGGGCTAAGGTATTGTGCTTAGTTTTCTTGTTTGTGTAGCTAGGTGGATAATACCAGTAAATAAGATACAGAACATGGGAAGAATAGTAGGTTGGAGAAACATAATGAGTTTAAGGACAAGTACTTCGTATGTCAAACATTCTCAGGATATACAAGTATAGATACAATATCTAAACAACATCTATACAATATAGATAGAAGTATGCAAGTATAAATTTTTATTTGATAGTTGAAAAATACATCTGGAGTTCAGAAGAGAGAATGTAGCTGTAAATGTAGACTTGGGAATGGTTAGTATAAATAGCAGAGGAAAATCAGGATTTATTTCCATTGTTGAACCCAAAATACTGGCATCATGTAAAAACAGTGACGAGGTTGGAAATGTGCTTTGACTGATCGTAGCTAGAAGGAATCGGCGTATGTTGTACCTCCAAGTGTTCTCACCAGGGTCTGTCATTCAAAAGCATGGTTTTACAAAACACAAGAGATGTCCATTTATACATTTATTAATTCATTTAATCGTTCATTCATCTACGACACACATAAACTGGTATAGTAAGCTAATTCAAATGCACAATTCATTCAGAAATCCTACCACAGAGGATTATATGGTGCAAGAATATATTTCCATGATAATTTCTTATTTGTTATTATTTTGTATTGAGGTAATATTGGTTTATAACATTATATAAATTTCAGATGTACATCATATATTTTGATTTCTGTGTAGACTGCACCATGTTCACCACCCACAGACTGATTCCCATCCATCACTGTACACAGGTGCCTTTTACCCCTTTCATCCTCCTCCCTCCTCCCTTCTCCTCTTGTAAGCATTAATCTAAATTGTATATCTATACATTTATTTGTTATTTTTATCTTCCACTTATGAATGAAATCATAGGTATTTGACTTTGTCTGCCTTATTTCTCTTAGCATAATATCCTCAAGGTCCATCCATGTTGTCCTTTGCTTTCAGATCCAGAACAAATGAGTTTACTTCTTTTCTGAGACTAGCTCCTTTATAATCATTGTTTGGGGAGCAAAGTGACTCAATGAATCTATATACATTGACAAATAGGCTAGCATGATTCAAAAGGAAACTAAGCCTGGTTGATATCATAGAGGACCAATTGATTAGCTATCCACATGCAAAAAGCACTTTCCCAAAAAAGGGACATCTCTGAGGGTTACGTGTAGATTCCAAAATGCCACACACACGCAAATATCATGCCAGTGGTAGACCCTCAGAAAATGTTTGAACTTCTGTTAAAACGGAGGGAGCAAATACACTCTGTTGTTTTTTTTAGGTCTTGTTGGTATTGCAGAATTTTTCCATAGCTATTATCAGCTGTTATCATTTATTTGTCTTCTAATCTTTTGTATGTTCATAAATAGAACAATAATTTAAGAATACCCTAAATTACAAAGGACATAGTTAAATAATTCAACCAACTTTCCTGTTGTAGTTTGGATGACAATTTTTCTCTACTGACAGTTTAGTTTCTTTTACATATTCAAACTTTATATTATTGAATTACAGAAGATCTGAATATGATATTTGACTACTTTTATCCACTACCAATGTCAATGTAATTATTTTTCTTGCTGATATAGATGAAGATTTTGTTCAGACTGCATGCACCGTTAATTACATGCTTAATACCATTATGCAAACACACATATCACATGTCCTATGTGAGAGTTGAACACATTCATAACATTATTCTTGAATAAGTTGAACACGCCAAATTAGGATTGCCTATAGATTTTGAACTTGCTCTTCCAAATTGACTGGGAACAAAATATATTTGGTTACTGAAAGCTGCCAAGAATATTTCCTTGAATTAAAAAAAAATCTTTAAATTGTAACAATAATCTTAAATCACCATTGCTAGCGTGAACACATTATTCTATTTGCTTTGGTAATAGTGCTGGGGAAGAGCTCTTATTCAACGGTTCTTCCATGTGGAGGGTTGTCTATTAAAACAAAAATCTTGGCCTCTCTCTACCCTCTCACTCATTCATCTATTAGCTGACTGGTAAGGTTGAAAAGAGGAAGTGGTCATGAGTAGCTTAATTCCTTCCTCTTTTTTCATCTTAGTAGTACATGCACAAGAAGCATCCTTCTGTGCTGCTTTTCTGTACTTTATGGTTTATAAGAAAAACAGAACATAGAGCAGGTCCCTTGAGTGCAGACTCCCAAAAACAAAAAGACAGGAAGGAGCTGGCCTACTCATGACCAATCAGTCTAATAATGGGGTACAATCAGAATTAGGAAACTCATTTTGTCTTAATACTCAAGCCACATGCCAAGATATCTGTTTCAATGGTAATGAAGATGAGATTTTGTCCTAAATATGCTGTTTTTTTTCATTTCTCAGTTCAGAAATTGGGTAGAAAAAAAGTGTTATATATTGAGGTTTCTCAAGTTTTACAATGATTAGAAAAAATAAATTCAATGAGAATATATGAGCATTTGTGCTATATTCATCACTGCCCTAAATACTGTGCGGGAGAAAACAAAGTATCATATTTCTTAAGAAACTTATAATTTGGGGAAATAAAGCTAACATGTGTGAAGCAAATACAGATTGAGGGGTTACGAATGCAATAAGAATTTAGAGCAAAGAGGTAGTTTGAACTGGAGCAATTTCGTATAATTTTATAGCGGTGAGTTAGATAAGGCTAGCATAGATAGAGGGCAGAAGGAACATGTTTCGGATTGGAAGAAATTATAGGATCCCAGTTAAGGAGCAGGGAAGACTACAGCTGATTATTCTGGGGAGATGGACACCCTCTCTCTGATGGCAATGGAATCAAGCTTTAACTCTTGGCCAAAGATGGTTATCAAAATAAAGAACTATGTTTTTTTAGGAACATGAAGTGAATGCACAGTTTATATATATTTTATAATCTCCCCTTGGCTCTGAATTCGATTCACTGCTGTGATATGATTAATCATGTTTCTACATTATTCAGTTGCATTTTTATTTTGTGTTGCTTGACGGTAAATATTCTATCTTCACAACACCTTTTCAAAAAGACATTTACCTAGGGCTCTTTTCTAAAATGAGACTAGGGTGAAATCCTAAGATGACAAAATACAACATGTGAAAAAGATTACTATGTGTGCATTACTACCAATAGACTTAATGGGGTGTATTTCCCTGTCACGGAAACGTATGATAGCACTGAAGAAAGGGAAGCCTTCGACATTATGGTAGTGTTGTTATTTTCAAACTGGAACAAATTCATTCTAATGTGTACACCTTATTGTTTGTTGCACTTACTGGTCCTGCACAATACTTCTATTTAAGTGAATTTAATTTCGATCACTCCAGGCATTAGCACGTGTATGATGAAGTGTTATCACAGATGACAAGATGGTGATAAATATGAAATTAAAGCAAGCTTCTAATTTTGTTGACAGTTTTCTATTATGCTTCCTTGGCTCACGGCACTGCAAGCTCCTAGAACAAGTGGCAGCCTAGTTAATTATTAGCATCATGGGCTAATTTGCTTTGACAGAACACCGTGTGTGCTCATTAGATGCAGTGACTTCTTCATCCCTTTAATCTTACTTACTCCCTTTTATGATTCTTGTCTACCAAACCTGAGGACTATACAACAACAGAAAGCAAGACTTAATAGCCAGGCCTAACGTTATATAAATCATCTGGAGATTTTTTCTCATTAAAAATTTGGCAAACATAAATAATTTCAATAAATGACACTGAGATTATCTGCATTTATAAATCATAAATTGACATACTATACATTTAATTACCCACAAACAGTATGTTGATGATGAGACTATTAATTAGCGTACATATTATCATCATTTTTACTAAAACTGAATTGTTTACACTACATTGTATGGGCCATTCTTCACAATACTTAGACAAAAACTCAAGTATTTGTTATAAAATGTAAGAATATGAACTCTTTTACATTTTATATCTACTTCTTTTTTCAGGACTCATAATTTACTTTTGGTTTTACTTTGGCCTTATTAATTCTTTGATCAAGTAGTTTAGTAGCTCTCCTTGGACCTTTAGGGATTGCAATTACCTCGTGCGTTTCTTAAGGCAATCCACTGTAGCTGTGGACACGTCCAGGGTTAGTTTCAGACAAACCCGGCTCTGAATCCTGGCTGTATTACTTAACTATTTAACCACTGCAAGTTACTTAAGCTCTAAGAAGGCCTAATATTCTTCAACAAGAGTATTATAAGAAGCAATTCTCTCAAAGCCATAACATCTATAAGATAATCACTGTCCAACACTTTGCATTTTTGGATATTTTTAAATAAATGATAATTGTATACCTGAGAGAGAGAAAATTTTTAAGGAATAGTTTTGGTTGTTAGTAAACGAAAATCAGGAAAAGAATAGGAAAAACAAGTATCAGAATATATTTTTGTCTCAATTAAAAGAACCCAAAATTAGGCACATCAGTGCTGGGGCATCAAGAAAAGGACAATGAAGACACAAATAACCATTTTCAAAGGGGAAAAAATGCTTTCATTCATTTATTTATCTTTTAAGGAAGATTAGCCCTGAGCTAACATCTTCCTCCAATCCTCCTCTTTTTGCTGAGGAAGATTGGCCCTGAGAGAACATCTGTGCCTATCTTCCTCTATTTTGTATGTGGGACACCTTCCACAGCATGGCTTGACAAACAGTGTGCATGTCCACACCTGGATCCGAACTGACGAATGTGCGACCTTAACCGCTGCGCCACCAGGCAAGCCCAAAAAAATGCTTTTATTTTAAGAGCTGAGACAATAAAGCTAATAAGATGATGTTATAAAAATTATGTCAATATATTGATAATTTAAATGAAGTAGAACAAATTACAAGAAAAATAAAGAATATAAAAATGACTCAAAAAAATAGAAAAATTTAATAGTCTCATTATTAAAATATTGATTCAGTAACCAAAATCTGATCATCATGAGAACTTATGGCTCATTTTTCTCCAGTGGTAAGTTCTAACAAATATTTGAGAAATAAATAATTTCAATTAAAAAATTGTTAAAGAGTAAAGGAAAAAGACCATTTCCTAACGTATTTTATGAAGGTAGACTTTTTTATGATAGTAGAATCTGACAATAACTATGTAAGCACGGGAAACTACAGACCATCCTCAGTAGTAAGCATATATATAAAAGCCCTAAGCAATATATTAGAAAACTGAACACATAAAGACATAAATTTTTTAAATGACCAATTTTAGTTTGTCCAAGTAATGTGAGATGGTTTAATATTAGGAGAGCAATCATTTGACATTATATGAATTGGTAAAAGAGCAAAGCAATGTTTATGATTATCTTACTAGAGGCAGAAAAAGCTTTTGGTAAAATTAAATATCCGTAAATGATAAAACTATTAAACTATAAAAAGAAAAGAATTTCCCTTCTCTAATAAAAAATAGCAAAAACAACTTATAACAAATATCACATTCAATGGGAAAATGTTCAAATGTATCCCTTTGAGATCTGGAACAAAACAAAGATGCCATTTATTGTCATTTGTGTCTAATTATATACTGGAGGTCTTAGCCAGAGTAGAAAGGAAACAAAAAGAAACAAAAGGCTTAGCTGAAAGTCATTATTCTAAGAAGGTAATATATGAAACACCTAGAAATAAATTTAAGAAAACTTTGCATAACTCAAAGAAAAGATTTATAAAAATATATTGAGATGCATTAAATAATTCTTAATAAATTGAGAGATATCTTGCTCGTGGATTGGAAGTCTCAATATTATACAGACATCAGATCTCCTCAAATTTATTTACAAATTCAAATCAATCTCAGTAAATTCCAGTAGGCTTTTTTATCCTCCACAGTGGAACTAGACAAATTCATTTAAAAATTTATTGAAAAGTAAAAAATTCTGAAAATAGGCCTAGTGTTCTTGAAAAAGTAGAACAAGTTAGAAAGATGCGCCTTATAATAATTAAGACAATTAGGAAAAAATTAAATAGATGAATGGAACAAAATTGAGAGTCACTGCACAAAAGAGAACTCAAGTGGTCAACAAACATGAGTTAAAATTCTCAATTTCATTAATCATCAAGGAAATTACAAATTACAAACATATTGAGATGCTATTACACACCTGCCTGACAGACAGAATTTTTCAAATCAGACACTACCAAGACTTGGTGAGTTTTTGTAGTAAGACTTGGAGAGTTTCTGGAACTCTCATACACTGTTGATAAGAAAAAATTGGTACAACCATGTTCAGAAACCAGTTTGGCATTATATAGTAAAGTTGCATATGCTCATATTTTAAAATGCAACAATTTCACTCCAATTAAATCTAGGGAAATTCTTGCTGCTATGGACTGAATGTTTGTGTCCCCCTAAAACTCATATGTTGAAGCTCTAATCCCCAGTGTGATGGTATTTAGAGGTAGGGCCTTTGGAAGGTAAAGGTCATGACAGGGAAGCCTCATGAATGAGATTAGTGTCCATGTAGGAAGAGAAGGAGACTAGAGCTCTCCCTCTTTCTCTGCCATATGAGGACACAAGGAGAAGATGGTTATCTGCAAACCAGCAAGAGGGCACTCACCAAAACCTGACCATGCTAACAGGCTTCCAGCCTCCAGAACTGTGAGAAACAAATTTTCATAGTTTAAGCCAACTTGTCTATGATATTTTTGTTATAGCAGCCTGAGCTAAGACACTCACATACAATGCGCATAGCAGCACTGTGTATTAAAATCCCAAATGGAAACAGCCCAGATATTTGTTAAGATTAGCACAAATAAAATTGTCGTATAGTCATAAATGGTATACCACAATTCAGTAAATATGAGGGAACAACAGCTATGTGCAATCACCTGAATGAATTTCAATAACCACACGGGTTAGAAGGAAGCAAATCGTAGAACAATAGGTACAATATAATTCCATTTATGTATGATTCAAAAACAGACAAAATTACATACATAAATGTATGTATGTACACATGTGGGGAGGGTGTGTATGCAGTAAAATTGCTTGAAATAGTAAGGGCATGATTTTTCCCAAGTATGTGTATGCGCACATATGCATGCGTATATGTGTGTATGTGTATTTGTACCTATCTATGTACCTATGTATATACACATCTATGCATACACAGATATTATCTTCAGAAAAGGATGTGTGATTAAGACGTATACAAATGGTACTTTTAAGCTGCTAGCAAGGTTTTGTTTTTTTAAATATGTTTTAAATACATTAAGCATTAACTTTGTTATTATTCACATTTACATGCTTTTCTGTATCTATATAAATTGCGTGCATTAATCTGTATGCATGTTTCACTGAGTTTGCTTGTTTGTTTTGAAGAAAGAAACCTCCGGGCCTTAATTGCTGCTTCTCTACAGTCTGTTTTTAGCATAGTCCTGAAGGTCTTCGTTTTATTCCATCCCAGCCTACAACAACAGAGAAACTAATTTTTTTAATGTTTGGGATAAGAGCCAGACAATCACATTCTAAAAGTTATAGATAAAAACACAGAATTACAAAATTAAGCAGATACAAGTAATCACCAAAGTACAACAGTCTGGGAGAATTTTGTGTAGACACAGATAGCCTTCGAACTTTCAACATTTCTTTTGGGGACAAGCAATCTTCATACTTGCAAAAGTACTGACAGCAATCAGGAGTCATTCAATAATGACTCCACGATGCTGATCACACTTTGTTTAACAAGGTCAGGAAACATAACGTATTTTAATAAAATATCCACAATATCTTTAAAATGAAAAGAAAAAGCTTTAGTGCTTTATGAGGTAACCTTAGGTTATCTGAACAATGTAAGCTCATGAATACACAGATAGGAAGGCTCTTGGCTACCCCAGCACCACTCTCACTCTGTAGAAGAGGAAATTAAGACCCAGATGAGTACTGACATCCCACCGTCATTGTGCAAATTGAGGCAAAACGAGTTTTAGATATCAAATCTCAATTCCCTGGATTTGCACCATCTCTTACGTTTTATTCCCCCAAATTGTACATACAGGATATGTTATTAGAGTCATACTTACCATCCTTAAATATTAATGGCAGAAGTAAAAAAAACGCTATGCTGATATTAATGAGCGCTTACAATGTGCTGGCTACTGTCATGCGCATTGTAGAAACATTCACTCATTTAATATTTATAGAAACTTCATAAATTAGTGCATCAGTTATTGATGGCTGTGAAGCAAACCAGCCCCTAAACAGGGAAGCTTAAAACTCGTAATCGTTTTCTTTGCCAATGGTTTTTTGATTTAGCAGCTTGAGCTGATCTCACTGGGTGAATGGAGGTAAGTATGTTGATTTAGTGCTTTCGCAGAGCCTGCTTTGTTTAAAATGGCCTCATCCATACACCTGGTAGTTGGTGCTGGCTGTGAGCTGAGCCTTGTGACTCCAGTAGTGGGCCTGGAATTCTTCACATGGCAGTGGTGTTCCAAGACGGCGAGCTCTAACTCACAAACTCTATTTATTTTTCGTTCTTGTGTATGATGAAGGCAAATGGGTCCCTATCAAATTACTTGGTTTTACTAGTATGCTTAGGATCAGAAACCTGTTTTTTAGAAAATTAGCTTTCTTTAATCTTTTTGTTTGTGTTTTTAATAACTATGTCCCTTTAATCTTTGAGTTTTGTAAGGATAATCTGGAATATGTCAAACTGTCTCAATTTGGTTGAGTGAAAATTTGAAACAAAATGTTTTGTTTGTAATTAAGAACATTGCTTTGGGGCCGGCCTGGTGGTGCAGCGGTTAGCTACACATGTTCCGCTTTGGTGCCTGGGGTTGGCTGGTTCAGATCCCGGGTGAGGACACGGCACCAAGTGACAAGCCATGCTGTGGTAGGTGTCCCACATATAAAGTGGAGGAAGATGGGCACGGGTGTTAGCTCAGGGCCAGTCTTCCTCAGCAAAAAGAGGAGGATTACCAGATGTTAGCTCAGGGCTAACCTTCCTCAAAAAAAAAAAAAGAAACAAGAACATTGCTTTGTTTCTTTTCTTTCAGAAGGAGGAAGGAGTAAGCGTATTTTTGTGGCCTTTGTGCTGGTGTCACAGTAAAAAGCAAATGAAACCAAAGGGAGAGAGAAACACACTGGGTGAGTGGCAGGGTAAGCTGCTTCACTTCCAGAATCTTCACTTTCAGAATCTCCTCTCCATCTAAAATTAGGTTCAAATCATAGAATTATTTTGCTTTATTTTAGTAAGCATAATTATTGTCATTTAGTCAGGAAAACTTTTTTTTGGTAAAAATTTCTGACACAAATATTATAACCCAAAGTAGAAGTACATCAAGATAATTCTCAGCATAAATTTTAGCCACTAGACTGAATGAGTGATATGTCAGTTTAATAGACTAATTGTAATCAATCAAGCCACTTTGTTGGGTAATTTTTAATCCAATCGTCTTTTCAATTTTAATTAGTATGGACCAGGCTATAGCAAGACATAAATTGTTTCTGAAATTTGCTTTTATCACAAATGATCACATAAAATTGTTTAGTAGTTATGTCAAGACGATGTAAAAATTAGTTAGTTTTAATGATTGTAAAAGTGGGGTAGAACTTATAACTGCAGTGAAATGAAGACAGTGAGATGTAACAACTTTGTACTGTAATGTTTGATACACATGAGTTAGAGTAATGGAAACATTTTGGTAAATATTCTAAAATAGTAAATGATGACATAAAACATTCTATTCCTGTAAGAAAGGGATTCTTCAGTCTTTTTAATTTATCCTTTGCTTTTGTACTTTTGTAATTTTGCTCATTCCTTATCATCTCAACAATACGATTGGTTCCTTTCTTTCTCTGCACCTACTCTTCAGAAACTTTTTTCACATCCATGAAATCTCCTAGAATCACTAACTCTGTAGTAAAGTTTCCTTTTCTTTTCTCTTTCTTTTTATTTTTTTTGAGGAAGATTAGCCCTGAGCTAACTACTGCCAATCCTCCTCTTTTTGCGAGGAAGACTGGCCCGGAGCTAACATCCATGCCCATCTTCCTCTACGTTATACATGGGACGCCCACCACAGCATGGCTTGCCAAGCAGTGCCATGTCCACACCTGGGCTCTGAACTGGCAAACCCCAGGCCGCCAAGAATCGGAACCTGCGAACTTAACCACTGCGCCACCGGGCAGGCCCCACGGTTTCCTTTTCTTGAGTGTATTGTGTTCATCAATTTTTTTCCTATTCCAAATTCTTATATAACTAACACAAAGCCAAATGGGTATCACGGTATCAGCTCTATTAATAAGAAAGATGGATTTCTGAATTTAGGTTGAACCTAAGGGCTACCTACTCATCCTTCCCTCAACTGAATGTGCCCATTCAGTCACAGGTGCCACTGATGGAGTCCTTGGGATGGAATTTGAGGAGGAGACTACCTGGCTTGCTTATCACTTGGTGCTAGGAGGCAGAGAAGAGCTCTAGTCTTTGTCAGTGCACAGCAAACAGCAACAGAGAACGCAAGCCAGGAAACCAGGCTTCAGCTGTGCACACCTGTGCTTCTCTCCCAGTCTCACCACTCATCTGGTCACATATTTTAGCACAAAATATATATTGAGTATCTTTTGCATGCCTGGCACTGTTCTAAGTGCAGGAGATACAGCAGTGAACAAAACAGACTAGGTCCTTGCTCTCATAAACTTTACAGCATACTATGTGTCAGAGACAATAAAGAAAGAAAGGTGCTAGTCATCAGGAAGACGGTCTGAACAGAGCTATCAGGGAAGTAAATTACAGTGATGAGGTAGCATGGAGGAATAATCTAGACTAGGTGGTCATGGCAGAGTTTTCTGAAGAGATGACATTTAAGCTAAAATCTAGAGGACATCTTGGAGCCAGCCATGCAGAGATCAGAGGAAAAAGAATTTCAAAGTTAGGGCAAAGCTAATTCAAAGATCCTAAGGTAAGAACAACAGTATATGTGAATGTTACTGACAGAGGAGTCCTGGGACTCGGCGTGGCAGGCTTGATAGATAGGGTAAGGCATTTGGATTTTTTTGTATGTGAGAGGAAGAAGTGGGAGGGTTTTTATTAGGGGGTAAAATTTATGATACTTACATACTAAAAAATGATCATTCAGCCTGCCTTGGGAGGAATAGATTTTAGGACTGTGTGGCTACGGCAAGCAGGAACGTAAGTTTGCTGCTATTGTAACATTCTAGAATAAGGATGATTGTGAAATGGTCTATAGTGGCGTTGTTGGAAGTGGAGAGAAGTTGGTTCTAATCCCAAAGTAAAAAGCTACTCCAAGGATGGAGAAAAGGGCAAACCTTCTCCCTTAGACTTCTTAAAAAGCTGGACACTTGGCTGCTGCTTAATAAAATATTGCTGGTCAATTGATACATAGTGGCCAAGAAAAAAAAGGGCATGTATCCATTTCCTCTTTTACCTCAATTTTAAATTGAAGCTATACATGTGAAAACGTCAGACCAATACTCTAAAGAAGATATTGAGATAACGTTCTATTGGTGTATTAGAAATTTTGAAGAATTTCCAAAATACAGGAAAAGTTGGTTGGATAAGATTGAAGAAGAAACCAGAGCAGAGAAAACTGCTGTTAAGGATGCTTGAAATATAAATCCACTGCTGAATTAAAAAGTTTCCACTACAGAATCCCAGGGGAATGTCAAGTACAAAGAAAAATTTCAGGAGAAGGTGGGAGCCATTGGGGCAATCATAAGAGCAATTAACTGAAAGACCACATTCTGAGTAGCTGAGTCCATTAGGACATTACTCTGTAAGTAGTATAAGAGGTGTAGCAGGGCACTTTCTCAAAGGCTACAGCCCTAAGAATAACTTTCTGAGTAGAACAATCTGCTCAGGTAGAACTCCGACCTCACAGTTGGTACTTGCAAAAGATGCCAGCAGAGCCTGGGATGCTTAGAAACCTTCATAGAAGAAAAGTAAGTAAATGTCAATAGCAAATTGGCCCAAAGCAAATCTGCAAATTCAACTTCTGAAGTGGGAGTTCTATCCCAGGAGACAGCCAGTGCAGGTGCTTTGGCTTGGAAAGTAGAGGCAAGCATAAGATCGTACATTTGCAGGTGAATTGAGTCAAACATCCAAGCAAGTTATCTGCACACCCTCCCCAGCCACAGGCCTGTTTATAACAATATCCCCATGCAAACACCCTCACACACGCACACACAAGGAGTAGGATTTTGAAGACAGGACCTGCTTTCATGTACAGGCAAACAGGTATTCTCATTTGAATTGGGGAAATATGCAATCTTTTCTCAACTTTTGGTAAGCCAAGAATTACTGATGATTTGAGAAGAATCACCATGAGGAGGGAGCTACTCCCATTATAAAATTACATTGATAATATTTGTATTTATTTGTTAAAACTCTTGTTATATCAGTGAATTTTAGCATCTATTGGTGTTTAAAAATGGTACATATTTTCCTCACACATCGTTTATATTTTTACTTTGTTTATGGTGTATAGAAAGTTTTATATTTTTATGTACACATGCATTTCCTTTTTTATTTATACTTTATGCATATAGCATTATGTTAAGAAAATCTTTGTCCATATATTAATATAAAAATCATATTTCCATATCGTATGTTCCATATTATATGTATCTCTTGCATTTTAATCCATAATTCATAGAGTGTTAATTATTTTTTGTATTATGTGAAACAAAGCTCTAGCTTTCTTGAAAAGGTTAACATATTAGTACAATGAAATCTGTTGATTAACTTCTTTCTTGGTCACCAATGTTTCATTTAACATATATTGAATTCTCCTTTCTGAATCTACACTTTATTCTATTCATTTATTCTTCAAATTTTTTTAGAACCACTTTGATATCTGAATGATTATATTAATCTTAAATTAGTCTATACAGGCGTATCTCGGAGATATTGTGGGTTCAGTTCCAGGACACTGCTATAAAGTGAATATCACAATAAAGCCAGTCACACAAATGTTTTGGTTTCCCAGTGCATATAAAACTTATGTTTATGTTATACTGTAATCTATTTAGTGTGAATTCTAAAAACAAATAATGTACATACCTTAATTAAAAAATACTTCATTGTTAAAAAATGCTAACCATCATCTAAGACTTCAGCAAGTTGCAATCTTTTTGCTGGTGGAGGGTCTTGCCTCAGTGTTGATGGCTCACGACTGATCAGGGTGGTGGTTACCGAAGGATGATATGGCTGTGGCAATTTCTTAAAATAAGACAATGATGAAGTTTGCCTCATCAATTGACTCTTCCTTTCATGAACGATTTCACTCTAGCATGCGATACAGCGTTTTGCCCACAGTAGAACTTCTTTCAAAATTGAAGTCAATCCTCTCAAACCCTGCCACTGCTTGATCAACTTAGTTTATGTACAGTTCTAAATCTTGTTGTCATTTCAACAATCTTCACCAGAAGCAGACTCCACCTCAAGAAACCACTTTCTTTGCTCATTCAAAAAGAAGCAGCTCCTCATTCATTAAAGTTTTATCAGGAGATTACAGCAATCAGTCACATCTTCAGGCTCCACTTCTAACTCTAGTTCTCTTGCTATTTCTACCACATCTGCAGTTAATTCCTCCATTGAAATCTTGAATCTCTCAAAATCATCCATAGGGGTTAGAACTAGCTTATTCTAAACTTTTGTTAATGTGGTACTTTGGCCTCTTCCCATGAATCACGAATGTTCTTAATGGCATCTAGAATGGTGAATCCTTTCAAAAAGGTTTTCAATTTGCTTTGCTCAGATCCATCAGAGGAATCACTATCAATGGCAGCTAAAGGCTTGCAAAATGTATTTCTTAAAAATAAGGCTTGAAAGTTGAAATTACTCCTTGATTCATGGCTGCAGAATGGATGTTGTGTTAGCAGGTGTAGAATCAACATTCACTTCATTGTACACCTCCATCAGAGCTCTTGGGTGACCAGGTGCATTGTCAGTGAGCAGTAACATTTTTAAAGGAATCTTTTTTCTGAGCAGTAGGTCTCAATAGTGGGCTTAAAATATTCAGTGAGCTATGTTGTAAACAGATGTGCTGTCATCCAGGCTTTGTTGTTCCATTTCTAGAGCATAGAAGAAGTAGATTTAGCATAATTCTTAAGGGCCCTAGGATTTTTGGAATGGTAAATGAGCATTGGCTTCAACTTAAAGTCACCAGCTGCATTAGCCCCTAACGAGAGAGTCAGCCTGTCCTTTGAAGCTCTGCAGCCAGGCATTGACTTCTCCTCTCCAGCTATGAAAGTCCTAGACGATATCTCCTTCCAATAGAAGGCTGTTTCGTCTACATCTGTTGTTTAATGTAGCCACCTTCATTAATGATCTTAGCTAGGTCTTCAGGATAACTTACCACAGCTTCTACATCAGCACTTGCTGACCTTGCACTTTTATGTTATGGAGATGGCTTCTTTCCTTAAACCTCATGAACCAACCTCTGCTAGTTTCACACTTTTCTTCTGCAGCTTCCTCACCTCTCTCAGCCTTCAGAGAATTGAAGAGAGTTAGCACCTTGCTCTGGATTAGGCTTTGGCTTAAGAGAATCTTGTGGCTGGTTGATCTTTTATCCAGACCATTAAAGCTTTCTCCATATCAGCAATAAGCCTTTTTCACTTCATTATTATTCCTGTGTTCACTGGCAGAGTGCTTTTAATTTCCCTCAAGAACTCTTCCTTTGCCTTCACAACCTGGCTAACTGTTTGACACAAGTGGCCTAGCTTTTAGCTTCTCTGCTTCCCACATGCCTGTCTCACTAAACTCAATCATTTCGAGCTTTTGATTTAAAGTTAGAAATGTGCAACTCTTCCTTTCACTTGCTACTTAGAGGCCATTCTAGGGGTATTAATTGGCCCAGTTTCAATATTGTGTCTCAGGATAAGGGAGGGCCTGCGGAGGAGAAGAGAGAAGAAATGGCTGAGCAGCGGAACAGTCGGAACGCACACATTTATCCTTTGTTTGCCCTCTTATGTGGGCACAGTTTGTGGGGCCTCAAGACAATTACAACAGTAACATCAAAGATCACTGATCACAGATCACCATAGCAAATGTAATAATTTTGAAAAAGTTTGAAATGCTGCAAGAATTACCAAAATGTGACACAGAGACATGAGGTGAGCAAATGCTGTTGGAAAAATGGTGCCAAGAGACTTGCTCAACACAGGGTTACCTTAAACCTTCAATTTGTAAAAACTGTAATATCTGCAAAGCACAATAAAGCAAAGGCAATAAAAGAAGGTATGCCTATATTATCAAACTCTGTCATTTGTGTTACTGTTTTGTTTTCATTGTTTGGTTTATTGGATTTACTGTATAGATAAACATGTTATTTGCAAATAATGATTTATTATTAAAATTCTATCTCTTACGTGTTGAACAAATAAGATGCTTCTTCACAAAATGTTTAATAATAAATACTTTTAAAATCCAATTTTTTTCTTGATATTAATGTAAATGTTTCTATTATTTTAGCAGTAGATATGATATATAGTTTTATATAAAGAAAAAGTTACCTATTATAGTATACTGAAATAAATTTCCAGGCCCAAGATGGAGCCACTCCTGCCTGAGTGCCAGGTCAGCAAATTGGAACTTAAATAACTTTCATGTCCCTGTAAATGTTCTGACTGATCAGAAACATAATACATCCAGTCAGCCAATCTCCAAAAGCCAAGCCAACTCTGGGCCTTCTCCCCCAAACAAGGGTGACCATGTGGCCCCAGTCAGTCAGACAATTTCTACTTTTCTCTTCCTTCTTCTTTATTCTTTATCCTAGAAAAGCTTTCTGCCTCTGCCCCATTTTACAGTTCTCCGAAAGCGACTGTCCACTTCATGAAGTGCTAAAGTTTGTTTGTATCACCTAAATTGTCTTCTTTTGATGAGGAAGATTGGCCCTGAGCTAATATCTGTTCCTAATCTTCCTCTTTTTGTTTGAGGAAGATTGTCCCTGAGCTAATGTCTGTGCCAATCTTCCTCTATTTTTGCATGTGGAATGCCAACACAACGTGGCTTGATGAGAGGTATGTAGGTCCTTGCTTGGGATCCGAACCTGTGAACCCTGGGCTGCCAAAGCAGAGCACGCAAACTTAACCACTACACCACTGAGCAGGCCCCTGTATCACCTCAATTGTATTCTTTAATCACTTTTTAACAAGTATCTTAAGAGAGTTCTGGTTTATTTATTTATTTTTGAGCAGTAAATTTTCTCTTCATCATTTGATCAAAAGACATTTTGGATTCTCTTGAGGTTATCATATATTTTTCCCTTTAAATAATTATTATAATAAATTACATAAATGAATTTCCTAGTATGAAATCATTTACATGCTAAAGTAAACTCCATTTGGTCATAGTATATTAGTCTTTAAAAATACAGATGGATTCTGTTTGCTAATATTTTATTTAAGATTTATGCATCTATAGGCTAAAGTTGATCTAAAGTGCTATTTTCAAAGATATATTTCTTGGAACACTGACTTTCTGTAGTAGCTTTTAAGTTTTAAAAAGTGATCTTTTTTTTTCAGCTTAGTTCAGGAAATTCGAAGATACTTATAGGAAGGAATAAATAGTATGTTATAGATGTCTGATTATGACAAGGGAGTAAGATAAAAGGATCTGAAGTCTCTTCACATGCAAACACCCCTGACAGCTGAACAAAATAAAACCATAATTTAAAAATAAGTCTGTGCTTTAAAAAGTGAAACACTGATGAGAAATTTATCCTCAAAAATATTAACATGTACTATAAAGCCAGAGAAATGACAATGATGTGAAATGGAAAAGACCAAGACAGATGCACAAATGAAGTGTCCCAAAGCAGACTCGTGAATTTCTGTGAATGAAAAAGACGCTTGTATGTATGGGTATTTGATAAATTATAAAAGGAGAGCAGCGAAATTTGGAGAAAAGACAGATTATTTAATAAACGATGTGAAGTAAGCTGCTACACTATAACATGGAGAAATAATTGGTATCAGCTTCAATAAATTCAAGGACTATATGTGAAAGCTCAAATAAAAATACTAATAGGAGAAATATCAAATAACAGCTTTATAAGCTATGTATGGACAACAACAATGTAATCAATGCCCCCAAAACATGTCAAAATGTAGATTTCAGAAATACTAAAAGTAATAGAATAGAAAAAATACGAGAAAAATATCAATAAAAATAAAGCTTATATAAATATTTTAATACTAAGTAATCAAAATTGACTTTAAGCCAAATAGGGTTATCAGGAGTAAAGAGGATGATTACATAAAGGAGAAAGTTCACTAGGAACATATAATAGTTTTGAACTTGCTTGCAGCTAATACCTTTCGGGCAATATCCCAAAAAAATATACAATGAACAATATGAATGGCACAATTATAAACTATATCTCATAAACATAAATTTCTTCACATAATGTTTCAGTACACATGGATATTTACTAAAATTGTAAATAGGATTAAGAGATGCAGAAAAAATAGATAAAACACTAACAATAGGAGACTGACATACCACTCTCAGTAAAAGACAGATTAAACAGACAAAAACTAAATATGGATACAGAAGACTTACACAACACAATCAGCTAGATGAATCTTTGCATAAACGTAGAAACTTACACCCTAATACTAGAGAACACAACTTTCTCCCATCCACATGGGACATTCGCAACATTGGTTACATAGTAAGCATAGAAATATTACAAGCTACTTCCAACCATAATGAGTCTAAATAGAAAGTATAAACAAATTTTTAAAAGGCCCTCAACATGGAAATTACAAGGTCTCTATTAAACAACTCTGAATGAGAGGGGAAAATGCAAATTGAAATTACAGAATTTCTAAAAAACAATGAAAAAATATTACATATAAGAATCTGTAGGCTATATTAAAAGCAATGAAGAGAGAAAAATTCATAGCCATAAACACTTATATCAATAAAATGAAGGAACAAAAATGTACAAATTAATTTTCCAATTCAATACGATATGTGGGAAAAAAAAGACAAAGAAATACAATAGAGTCCAGGGAAGAAATAAAATTTAAAGTAGAAATTCATGAGATAAATATTAAAGAGTATATTTAAGTATTAAATTAAAATTCATTCCTTTGAAAAAAATTAACAAAATATATGTATGAGCTAGGGTTCTCAAGAGAAACAGAACCAATAGGATATATTTTTATAGAGAGTGAGATTTATTTTAAGGAATTGCCTCAAGCAGTTGTGGGGACTTGCAAGTCTGCAATCTGCAGGGCAGGCTGGCAGGCTGGATAGTCAGGCAAGAGTTCACGTTGCATCTTATGTCCAAAGGTGGGGAACTCAGGCAGAATCTCTATGTTTCAGTCTGGAGGCAGAATTCCTTCTTCTTCATGGTACCTCAGTCTTTGCTCTTAAGGCCTTCAATTGACTGGATGACACACATCTACATTATGAAGGGTAATCTACTTTACTCAGAATCTACTGATTTAAATATTAAACACGTCTAAAAAAAATGCCTTCACAGCAACATCTAGACTGGTGGTTGATCAAAGCACTAGGCACCATAACATGGCTAAGTGAAGAGATAAAATCAACCATCACAATAGATAGACATATCATTAACTTGATCAAATCAAAATTATACAAGATAATACGTCACAAGGCACATAACTAGGAGAAGGAATTAGGAAACAAAAAAAGATGACTGGAGTTTTTTCTTTTTTTTTTTAAAGATTGGCGCCTGGGCTAACAACTGTTGCCAGTCTTTTTTTTTTTTTTTTTCTGCTTTATCTCCCCAAACCCTCCCTGTGCATAGTTGTATACCTTAGTTGCAGGACCTTCTAGTTGTGGGATGTGGGACGCCGCCTCAACGTGGCCTGACGAGCGGTGCCATGTCCGCACCCAGGATCTGAACCCTGGGCCGCCGCAGCGGAGAGTGTGAACTTAACCACTCGGCCACGGATCCGGCCCCCGACTGGAGATTTGAAAACTGGAAATTGCAAATTATGAAAATAAATTTGGAAAGCTAGATTAAATGAATAATTTCTTAAGAAAGTATGAATTTCCAAAACTGATCCCATGAGAGAGTTTATAGATCTAGCCTCTGGAATCTGCCTATCACATATAACTGCCAATTTGGCAATTCTATACTGACATATTCCGCTTTTTCCTCCTAGAAATAACCGGAAATACTACCTTATGATATCTCTATGGCACTAAATAAAATTGTGAAGTAGACTTTGTTTTTCGTGCCCAAATTCCCCTATCCATCTACCCTTTCACTTCCCTCAGTGGAGCCCTTCCTACTCTCAAGATCCTTCATGTTTAATGGTATCACTTGAGTTTTGTTTTTATTATAACTATTTAAAAAACATTTTAATTGGGGCCGGCCCAGTGGCATAGCGATTAAGTTCATACTCTCCATTTCTATGGCCTGGGGTGGGGGGGTTCACCGGTTCAGATCCCAGGTGTGGACCTACGCAGCATTTGTCAAGCCATGCTGTGGCAGGCATCTCACATATAAAACAGAAGAAGATGGGCACGGATCTTAGCTCAGGGCTAAGCTTCCTCAGCAAAAGAAAAAGACGATTGGCAGTGGATGTCAGCTCAGGGCTAATCTTGCTCAAAAAAATTTTAAAAATAAAATATTTTGATAAAAAAATGAGGCTCTGCCATTGAAATTCTGATGTTAAGGCATAAGGAGGCCATTGGGAGACTGCATCTGTCATCCTGTCCTAGACCGTATCACAGTGACTATTTCTCACCACCACGTCCCTCTGGTCTTGATCTATAAGTGAAAACGTGAACCATAAGATAATGAAGGGAAAGTACCAGCCTGGGACTTCTAAAATGCTGCAGAATGGGATTTCAGTCCTCAAAAATGGGAAGTAGGCCTTCATTTCTAATCTTTCATTTTAAATTCTGTAACATATGTAAAATTAAAATTCTGGGTTGGAGGAGAATATGTACCTTTTCATTTATATTCACATATTATAAATCGTTTATGGAAGCTTCAAATTCCACTGCTTATATGGATTTTTTTCAGAGACGAATACATGTTAAAAGATGATTGAACTATTTAATAATAAAATTTCCATGCAATGCATATTTTTTTTTATTACTTTACTCAATAAAGACAAACTTTTAAGAGCATTAGCTCCTGTATTATTATAGATTGTTTGCAAAAATGGAAACATAAAAATATAATTCTCTATTTTTATTGGGTGGCAGTCAGATAATCTAAATCTAAAGTGCTCAGTGGGTTTTTCCTCAACTCTTTGGCATGAGATGCATGTATTTGTGTTCCATAAGGCTAATAAAATCTTTAATTATATGACATGTCTGCATGATTTAGTTTTTAATCATATTACAATATTCAAATATCACTAAATAATAAGCTACAAAAGGAATTATTTGCCTCCTCCGATAATTTATATATAGAATATTTCTTGTCCTCAAGCTGTTCTCTTTCAGACAAGCTTAATTGAGAAATAAAGCAGGATATTGAAGAATCCATAGAAAACTGTGGAATTTTATAGCCCATAGATTATAACATGAAAAATAACCTAATCCATCTCTAAAACCTGCCTATTTTATATTTGAAATATCTGACAATCTTAAATTCTTTTTCGTCTTCAACACCACCACTGTAGTTCATTTATCTACTTATCCATCTTAACTTACTTATCATTTAGACTGCTATTAACTTTTTCCTGCCTCTTGTATCTCCACAAGTCGACTAGAGTAAACACTAGAATGTAAATGTGATCGTGCCATCCCTCCTCCATTGTACTGGCTGTTGTTTGCTGCTCCTCACCCTTTTTCCCACCCATCCAGAGCCTGGAAAATCCTGGATGCCCTTGCCAGCAGGGTTCCAGATATTGCTTAGGGTCTACCATAATGATGCAATCTTACAGGATGAGAGAATAGCAGAAGACATAATTTTTATGATAGAGGCAATAGGTAAGTGCATCTTAGCGTGCATGAGCTTTTGCAGTGATTAGCTGGACCTTATTTTCCTTTATTAGGGCCGTGAGGCAGATGAGACATTGACTCTAGCTTCCCAAATTTTCCTGAAGTCTTTGTTATGTCTGACTTTGTTATCTTTGCAGTACAGCTGGAGAAGGGCGACTGAAAGCTAGTGGTGGTCCTTTTTGGATTTTACTTCTTCAGATTTCCCAACAGATTTATTAGTCCCATTCTCTTTTATGAAATCTCTTCTGCTTGAAATATAGACTGTTTTCTATTTTCCTGACTTAACTTGACTAATATATCCACTCCTTAAATTTTTTGGTGGCTTTCTCCTGTTCTATGGATGAAGAACAAAATACTCTATAAGGTTCTGGTCCAGCATCTGTACCAGTCATCCCTGTTTGGGGATTCTATAGCTGCTTAAGTCTTCAAAAAGGCAACGAACTCAGTTCCAGTTTTCTAACATCTGGTAATGATCAGCATACATAACCCTTCCAGTGCTGAAATAAATCACTACTTTTTAACATCTTCACTTTCAGCTCAATCTTTACAAACTCTTTTAATAATGCTGCCAGAATTTTCTTCTTAACCGTCCCCTGATGAGAACATTCAATGATTTCCTAATGTCTATCAAAGAAAGCACAAACTTGGTCTTCAAAGTGAAATCACTGCTCTACATTCTCCCCTATATGCATTATGTACATATGTGTATGATGCTTGTTGCTTTCGTAAAACACTACTATTACAAACCTCTATGCATCTAAGATATCTCTTCCCCCCAAAGCTCCTCCAAAGTCAATCAGTCAAAATTGTATCCATTTCTCGAGACTTCTCAACTGTGATTGAAACTTTTCTAATGCTTGCAACCAGATATATATTCTCCTTGATTTAATTACATTTGAAATTTGGTTTCTGAGTATTGTGATCCTTGTACTGAGAGTCCTGGGTTGACTATTCTTGTCAAAGAGCACAACATAAGGGAAGTTATTATCCTTTGTCCTGAGAAAATATTCTGATGTTACAGCAAAAATCTACTATCTAGGGCAAAAATCTGCAATCTGATTTTAAGAAGTAAGATGTAAAGTAACTTCACTAATCATTTATTTCCAAGACTGTCAAAGATAAAAGATTGGTGGAGAAAAGATATGCCAGTCTTTGCGGAAGTACCAGGACACTCTCTGCAAAACGTTGGGATCCAAGTCTCTCATTTCTAAGTGTCTTCATATCTTATCAAGAAAAATCGCATGAAATGCAATAATTAATTGAAGGCACAGCAGAGTACCAGTCTTAAGTGAAGTTCATTGTTATTTGCATAAAACATTAACACTTATAAATTGAATTATAAAAGCTTTCAAATTATATAACATTAATTCTGAAAACAGCTCTATAAGATATATATATATATTTTTGTCTGTTTGTTTGCTTTAGATAAAATGTCTGAGATCTGGAATACTTCAATGTCTTGTCTAAGGTCAAACATTGTTGAGAATTAAGCCAAATTCTTCTCATTCATTTTTGGTTCACAATATAGTCTTATAAATTGGTTGACTGATTGAACACAATACCCATTGGATAAAGTATTGTACAATTTAAAGATTTTTAAAATTTCCTTTATATTTTTTCTATAGTAGTGAGAATGGCGCAAGTGATCCATTTCCTATGAAGACACACTTTGCTACTATAGTCGAATGTGGCATTGTGATCCAAATATATGGGTTGCAGCTCCAGCAGTAGTATACATCTGTTCCACATTTATAAAATGAAATACTGAGATTCAAACAGATTCAATCATACAGGCTTTTGTGAGTGGGAAAAAAACTCTATTTCTGTCACTACCAAGAAAATAATGAAGCTAAGCTCACTAAAATTCCAGTAATGGAGTCAAACTCTAGGTGCTCTGTATAATCAAATTCATAAGCCAAATGAAGTAATATTATGAAAATAATAAGCGAATAAACTATATACTCAATGAGCTGCATAAAGTCTTGAAATTTTCCTACGGTTTTACAGTAACACTTCAATTGAACATTTTTGGCTTTGTAGTTTACCATTATCAACCAGTGAAGTGGCTGCTTTATTATACTTTGCGTCGGGCTGAGTGTGAAAGGAAAATGAGGTTTGTGAGGGAGACAGCTTTATTTCTATATAGTTGTTGGCAAAAATAGAAAGCGGAGGATAGAAAATTACTAGTTAGGTACTGTACATCCTGTTTGTGAAAAAGGTCTTTTTTCAAATGAATGTCAATGACAATTCTCTTTTTTCCCTAATTTTCTAGCACACAGTCTCAATATATTCTGATGTTCATTTTAACAAAAGAAATATTAAAAGTATAATAGTTTTTCAATAAAAATCCTTCTATGTACTGGTACCTCTAAACACATATATATGTATTCCTTTTTTCTTTGCTTAAATTATACTTCTTCATGATGAGCATCAAGCACTGATCTAGTTTGCATTATTTTCCTTGCTTGGGGCCACCAGAGTCATTTAAAAGAGATCGCAACTTGTTTCTTTTGTCTGATCTTCATCATTCTTTTAGGTGGCTGACTCCATTTTATGCTGCACAAATTTCTTAATAAAATGCCCTTTGCTTTACACTTTACCATTATATTTTATTGTGCTCTAAGAAAAATAGGCTTATATACTATACAAATATATTATAAGGTCAATTCCCCACAGTGGTAAAATATTTTTAGAATATGACTCACGGAAGAGGCTTACACTAAACAACTAGCTTTATTGATCCTGGGTGGCTATATAGCGTGATGCCTGTATTCTCAGTTACTTGGTTAAAAAGAGATTGTATAGTGATGCAAACTCATGATAGAAAATCTACTGCTGTTTCATGTGATGCATAGGAGGATACACAAATTTATTTGAAAAGTCGGATATCCCTTTGTACCTAGATAGAAAGCAGATGAGCCATAAAACAATGTGAAACATCTATAAAACCTAAGAGCATCATTTTAAAAAAAGCTATCAATGATTATGTTTTCCTATGTTTTATTTCCCTACAGGCATGCAATTAATGTTTGCTTTCAAGAATAATCTTCAAATTAAATACTAGTCTGAGGCTAAACACACACACACAATTCTTAAAATAAATAAAAACATACACACACACCCCCCACACTAATATAGAGTGCATTCCCAGGAAAAATGCCATCTCCTCTCTGTAAATCCTCATTTGGCTCAATCAAAAATGAAATAAAGGTGGAAATTTCCATAAGTATTGGCTATTAGGAAAATAGTCTTATTTAGATACATGAAAATACACTTTCCCCAAAACTGTTTTCTGAATATATTGAATTAAAATGGCAAGTACTAAAATAAGGAGAAAAAAAGGTGTTGGGTGCACAAATTTATGGAGTAGACATGTCCTTAAGAACTTATAAAAAAACGACCAAAGCATTTTTACAACATCCACCAATGTCCCAGACTCCCTTTCCCTAGTGTGCCTAAGCAAAGACCAGTGACAATGCCGAGCGCCAGAATCATGAGAGGAATACCAAAGCGTTTTCCTCCAATGTTGAGAGGACTTAATCCTCCCTAAAAGTCCAATTCATATGTCTCAACATAAAAATATGCAATGAAACTGGGGTGTCTAATGCCAAAATTGATAAATATTTTGTTTTCCATTGGCTATGTGCTTATTCCACACACCATGATCTATTTCTTTTGTCCACGTGACTAAAAGTTAAAGAGACTGGTAGAGACAGCAGGGCAGAGAGAGGCGACTGCATGAAGCAGTCTGTCTGCTCACCATTTGGCAGAGTGAGGGTGGTTAGTTCCCCCCCCCGGGTTAAATGGCCATGAAAACTAGCTGAGCGTGAGATGTCTTGCTGGTCCCCTACCTAAGAGCATCAAGCAGCAGGAGATTGTGTGGTGGGCTGCCAAAGGTAGGAGCTGGGAAAGGGGGCAGAATACGAGCTGAAGTGAATTTGCCTCATTAAGGAACTGTGCTGTGAGGAAGCTACTTAGAGTTTGCCCCAAAAGAACTCCTACATGGGAGCTGACATGTGGACACCTGCCATACATGGGCCTGGACAGGTAGCCAGGTTAGGTCGGAGCCCAGTTAATATATACTAGTTATGCAATATGCACATGTCCTTTTTATATCTCCCGTCCCTCCTGCTGCATCTGAACCACAGCAGCTAAGAACTTCTTTCTTTTACATATTGGGTTTCAATGCATGCTTTTGTTTTGAGAAAGCTGCCATAGATACATTTTTAAAAATACATCAAAAATTACAGAATTCATTTTCTGTAAGCAACCAGCTCCAAAATTACATAATTCCATACAGTTAGAAATCACACAGAGTTGGGGGATATGTGTAAGAATTCCACAATTTAGACAGAGAAAGAAGTTTGATTGTTAAAAGGGGAGACTCACCTCTAAATTTCTCACTAAAGTTACGCTAATGTCTGGGCCTACTGCCCTGTCACAGTCACATAGCACATGTGGTGGTGTGTATAGGCATACATATATGTATATGCAGCATAAATCTACAATATTATATAACTATATGCATGTTGTGTTATGACTCAGAGAAGGGGTGAAAGTTTAGCAAAAATACCAATTTTACTTTTTATTTACAAAAATTGTTTTTAAAGATTGGCACCTGAACTAGAAACTGTTGCCAATCTTTTTTTTTCTTTCATTCTGCTTTTTTTCCCCAAATCCCCCCAGTACATAATTGTATATTTTAGTTGTAGGTCCTTCTAGTTGTGGCATGTGGGACGCCACCTCGGCATGGCCTAATGAGTGGTGCCATGGCTGTGCCCAGGATCCGAACCAGGGAAATCTTGTGCTGCCAAAGCAGAGCACGCCAACTTAACCACTCAGCCATGGGGCCGGCCCCTAGACAAAAATTATTTTTAAAAATTAGATTTATTCCTTTAATTGGTGAATGCCAGCTACAAAAGAATTGTGTGAAATATAGGCCTTCTAGGAATTACAGAGATTTATGAAATAAAAGCTTTTGCTTACTAATAAATATTCTTGGGCCAAGTCTCAGCCCAGTCACAGCTCTTTACATTTACACTTATGTTTGCATCTCAGCTCTGTCAAAGCGTTCTATGCATATGTTTTGCATATACTGAACATGTAAGTAGGGACAGAGATCCTAAAGGTAGACCAAGATGTCTATAATCATAGAGACACAAAATATGAAACTTTACAGTTTGAGCAGAGACAGATCACTGATTAGTTGTTTGGCTTTTAAAGAGTATGGCACAAATATATTCCATTTTCCTATCTGTGCATATTATTTGAATTGATTTTTGTTCCATGTGGTTTATAGCAATATGTCCAACACTTAAAGTGTCCAGAAAGTCAGCCTATGGAATGGGAGAAAATAAGTGCAAACTGTATATCAGATAAGGGGTTAATCTTGAAAATATATAAAAATTTCTACAATTCAATAGCAAAAATCTAATAACCTGATTAAAAAAGGGGCTAACAACTTGAATAGACATTTCTGTGAAGAAGGCATACAAATTTCCAAAGAGTTTATAAACATATGCTCAATGTTGCTAACAAGATAGAAATGCAATTCAAAGCCACAAAGACATCACCTCACATCTGTCAGGATGGTTATTATCAAAAAAACAAAGACAATTAGTGTTGATGAGGAACCTCTGTACACTGTTGGTAGGAATACAAAATGGTGCCGCTGCTATGGATAACAATATGAAGATACATCAAAAGGTTAAAAATAGAAATACCATATGATCCAGCAATCCTACTTCTGGGTATTTATCTGACAGAATTGAAATCAGGATCTCGAACAGATATTAGTTCTCCAATGGTCATTGCAGCACTATTCACAATATCCAGGATGTGAAACAACCTAAATGTCCATCGATAGATAATGGATAAAGCGAATGTGATAGACACACACAATAGAACATTATTCAGCCTTAATAAAGAAGAGAATTATGCAATGTGTGACAACATAGATGGACCAGAGGACATTATACTAAGTGAAATAAAGACTGTCACAGAAGAACAAACACTGAATGATTCCACTTATATGAGGCATCAAGTCAAATGCATAGAATCAGAGAGTAAAATGGTAGTTGCCAATGGCTGGAGAGAGGGAAAAATGGAGAGTTGCTATCATGGATGTAAACCCTCAAATATATAAGATGAATACGTTATAGAGATCTGTTATACAGAAATGTCCCTATAGTTAACAATACTGAATGGCACACTTAAAAATTTGTTAAGAGAGTACATCTCATGTTGTGTCCTTACCACATAAAATAAAATATTTTTTAAGAAGTGCCCAGAAATGCATGGGGGTGGTTTTTTTTCTATTTTATTTTTTATTGAGGTTATGATAGTTTACAACCTTGTGAAATTTCAGTTGTGCATCATTATTTTTCAGTTGTATTGTAGGTTCACCACTTCACCCTTTGTGCCCACCCCTCACCCCTGCCTTTCCACTGGTAACCACTAATCTGTTCTCTTTGTCCATATGTTTAACTTCCACATATGAGTGGAGTCATACAGAGATTGTCTTTCTCTATCTGGCTTATTTCGCTTAACATAATACCCTCAAGATCCATCCATGTTGTTGTGAATGGGACGATTTTATCCTATTTTTATGGCTGAGTAGTATTCCATTGTACATATATACCATATCTTCTTTATCCAATCATCAGTCGATAGGCACTTAGGTTGCTTTCACGTCGTGGCTATTGTGAATAATGCTGCAATGACCATAGTGGTGCATGGGTCTCTTGGAGTTGCTGATTTCAAGTTCTTTGGGTAAATACCCAGTAGTGGGATGGCTGGGTCATATGGTATTTCTATTTTTAATTTTTTGAGAAATTTCCATGCTGTTTTCCATAGTGGCTGCACCAGTTTGCATTCCCACCAGCAATGTATGAGGGTTCTTTTTTCTCCACAACAACCTCTCCAACATTTGTTATTTTTTGTTTTGGTTATTTTAGCCATTCTAATGGGTGTAAGGTGATATCTTAGCGTAGTTTTGATTTGCATTTCCCTGATGATCAGTCACGATGAGCATCTTTTCATGTGCCTATTGGCCATCCATGTATCTTCTTTGGAGAAATGTTTGTTCATGTCCCTGCCCATTTTTTGATCGGATTGTTTGATTTTTTGTTGTTGAGTTGTGTGAGTTCTTTATATATTATGGAGATTTACCCTTTGTCGGATATATGATTTGCAAACATTTTTTCCCACTTGGTGGGTTGTGTTTTTGTTTCAATCCTGTTTTCCTTTGCCTTGTAGAAGCTCTTTAGTCTGATGAAGTCCCATTTGTTTATTCTTTCTATTGTTTCCCTTGTCTGAGAAGACATGGTGTCTGAAAAGATCCTTTTAAGACTGATGTCAAAGAGTCTACTTCCTATATTTTCTCCTAGAAGTCTTACGGTTTCAGGTCTTACCTTTAAGTCTTTGATCCATTTTGAGTTTATTTTTGTGAATGGTGAAAAGGAATGCTCGATTTTCATTCTTTTACATGTGGCTTTCCAGTTTTCCCAACACCATTTGTTGAAGAGACTTTCTTTTCTCCATTGTATGTTCTCAGCTTCTTTATCAAAGATTAGCTGTCCATAGATGTGTGGTTTTATTTCTGGGCATTCAATTCTGTTCCATTGATCTGTGTGCCTGCCTTTGTACCAGTACCATGCTGTTTTGATTACTGTAGCTTTCTAGTATATTTTGAAGTCAGGGGTTGTAATGCCTCTAGCTTTGTTCTTTTTTCTCAGGATTGTTTTAGCAATTTGGGGTCTTTTGTTGCCCCATATGAATTTTAGGATTCTTTGTTCTATTTCTGTGAAGAATGTCATTGGGATTCTGACTAGGATTGTGTTGAATCTGTAGATTGCTTTAGGTGGTATGGACATTTTAATGATGTTTATTCTTCCAATCCATGTGCATAGAATGTCTTTTCATCCCTTTATGTCATCATCACTTTCTTTCGGGAAAGTCTTGTAGTTTCATTGTATAGGTCTTTCACTTCCTTGGTTAAATTTATTCCAAGATATTTTATTCTTTTTGTTGTGATTGTGCATGGGATTGTGTTCTTGAGTTCTCTTTCTGTTAGTTCATTATTAGAATATAGAAGTGATAATGATTTATGTAAGTTGATTTTGTATCCTGAAACTTTGCTGTAGTTGTTGATTACTTCTAGTAGCTTTCCAATGCATTTTTAGGGTTTTCTATATATAGGATCATGTTGTCTGCAAACAGCTAGGGTTTCACTTCTTTATTGCCTATTTGGATTCCTTTTATTTCTTTTTCCTGCCTAATTGCTCTGGCCAAAGCTTCCAGTACTATGTTGAATAAGAGTGGTGAGAGTGGGCACCCTTGTTCCTGTTCTCATTCCTGTTCTCAAAGGGATGGCTTTCAGTTTTTCCCCACTGAGGATGATGGTGGCTATGGGTTTGTCATATATGGCCTTTATTATGTTGAGGTACATTCATCCTATACCTATTTTCTTGAGAATTTTTATCATAAATGGATGTTGGATCTTGTCGAATGCTTTCTCTGTGTCTATTGAGATGATCATGTGGTTTTTGTTTCTCATTTTGTTAATGTGGTGTATCATGTTGATTGACTTGTGGAAGTTCAACCATCCCTATGTCTTCAGTATAAATCCCACTTAATTATGGTGTATGATCTTTTTAATGTATTGCTGTATTCGGTTTGCCAATATTTTGTTGAAGATTTTTGCATCTATGTTCATCAGTGATATTGGCCTGTAGTTTTCCTTCTTTGTGTTGTCCTTGTCTGGTTTTGGGATCAGGGTGATGTTGGCTTCATAGAATGTGTTAGGAAGTGCTCCTTCTTCCTTAATTTTCTGGAATAGTTTGAGAAGGATAGGTATTAAATCTTCTTCGAATGTTTGGTAGAATACTCCAGAGAAGCCGTCTGGTCCTGCGCTGTCATTTTTGGAGATTTTTTTTATTACTGTTTCAATCTCTTTACTTGTGATTGGTCTATTCAGAGTCTCTAATTCTTCCTGATTCAGTTTTGGGAGGGTGTAAGAGTCTAAGAACTTATCCATTTCTTCTAGGTTGTCCAATTTGTGGGCATATAGTTTTTCCTAGTATTCTCTTATAATCTTTCGTATTTCTGTGGTATCCATTGTGATTTCTCCTCTTTCACTTCTAATTTATTTGAATCTTCTCTCTTTTTTTCTTAGTGATCCTGGCTAACGGTTTGTCAATTTTTTTGTTTTCTCAAAGAACAGCTCTTTGTTTCATTGATCCTTTCTATTGTCACCTTTGTTTCAGCATGGGGTGTTTTGAGAGAAAGAAAAACATTCTCATTATGCAGAGATTTACAATTGCATCTTCAAAATAAAAATGACAATATCTGGCTTTTTACAGTAGAGAAATAATTTATAAATAAATGTAGGTATTGTAAAAAATTGTTAACTCTTTGGATTATAGATTACTATAGCAGTCTTTATTAAGGATTGACTATAAAAAATTTCTTTCATGAAATCTGAGGTTCCAGTGGTCACCTGAATCTGAAGAAAAGCTAAGTCTATTTGCAGATGACATGCTATACATGACAGCACTAGGAAAAACCTAAAGAACCAATTTTTTAAAAAAAATGAAGCAATGAAAGAATTTAGTAACATAGCAAGATATAAAATTAACATGCATAAGTCAATAGCCTTCATATAATAACTGCTTAGAAGATACAACAGAAGGAAAATCTTTTTAAAAAATCAACAGAAATATAAAATGATTCATAATAATCTTAACAAGAACTGTTCAAAATCACTTAAATTTACAGAAAAGTATTTTAAACTTATAGAAAAGTTGTAAAAGTAGCACATTTATCTTTTTCCCAGCCCCTTGCAATGTTAATATTATTGCTTAACTGTAATACAATTATCAGAACCAGGAAATTAGCACTGGTACAATATTATTAGCTAAAGACTATTCAAATCTCCTCAGATTTCCCACTGATGTCCTTTTATGGTTCCAGATTCTCATTCAGACTCCTACATTGTATTTAGTTTTTATTTCCCCTTTGTTTCTGGCAGTCTGTTATAGTTCCCAAGTCTTTGTCTTTCACAATTTTGACATCTTTGAAGAGTACTGGTCAGCTATTTTACTGAATATATCTCAATTTGGGTTTGTCTGGTGTTTTCCTATGATTGGACTGAGGTTATGCACTTTTTACAGTAGACAGAAATAGTCTTGTGTCCTCGGTGTACCATATTATCAGGTTCTTGATGTCAACATCTTATTTTTGATGATATTGACCTTGATCACCTGGCTTTCTCCACTGTAAAGTTTCTGCCAGCTGTAGAAAAAGACTCTTCTTGTAAAGTTTTTATCTTTCCCCCCGAACTCAATGCACATCTTGGAGGAGAGTCTTGTTCTTCTCAAATGTTCACTTACAGGTTTTAGCATCCATCAGTGGATCTTGTAAATGGTGTTGAGCAACTCTATAACAATTTGGAAAAATACAAAAATTGAGGAAGAAAATACCAAAAAACCTTAGAAAAATGGGCAAAACCATGATAAACAATTCACATAAAAGTATAAAAATGTCCTATCTTTAAACAGAATAAGAGAAATGCAAATTAACTCTCTGATATACTATTTATCGCTCATCATATTGGCAAAAAAGTCAAAGGCTTCACATTGCTCTGTTGATGAGGTTCTGTGGAAATAACCTTTTTCAAATTACTGACAGTGAAAATTTCAAGGTGTTATAACATCTATGAGTCATAGTTATGTCACACGGTAGACTTTGTGATGTAAAAAGTCTACTTTTCACAGATGCAAAGTCACGAAGAAGATTTTGCAGCTGTAAAATTAGATTGAAGTAATTATTTGCAAGATTCATTGTTAAGTATAAGAATAACATAATGAAGGGCAAAAGATTAAATATAGCCTGTTATGTTTCATGTAAAGAAGAGAGAGAAATGAAAACAAACTAAAATGTATCTATCTGTATCTAGGAGGCATAGGGAGGATAAACCAGAAAGCAATAAAATCCGTTACTTTCTGAGGGCCCCAAGGAGAGCAGCGTTCAGGTATGGGGGAAGAAATGGCACCACTTTGGGTATACTTTGTTACAGAAAAATGCTAGGTACTTTGAATATTATAAAATTTTATCCTTTATGGTTTTTTTACCTTAGTTTTTCGATGTTTGAAAGTATGTTCATATTCTACATATTAAAAAAACAATAAACCATAAAGGGTGTTGGCAAGTAACTAAGACTGAATGCCAACACAAACAGGTGAAACAAGCAGCATTTCAGAAGCTAAAGAAACGTAAATCGCTAGTGCGAGTAACTTAAACACAGTATTTTCACCGCATTGTGTAAGTCCGGAGAGAAAAATAAAACAGAAGCGCAAACAAGTCATGAACTCTTTTTCACGGTTTGGTTTTGCATAGTGATATGAAAGTAGCAGTTCTGAAACTATTTTGTGTGAGATTAAGCAAATAAAAAATGATATCCACATTGTTGGAAACCAGAGATTTCATTATAAAAAAAAAGGAAATAGGAAGAAAGAAGGTAGTTAAAGAATAACCCTGAAAAATTTGGATTGGAACTGGAAAGTCAATATGAACTCATGATTTCTAATGTCATATATGCATTTCTAACTCTTCCTGTGTACAAAGAAAAGCAGAGTATTAAAGTAAAAAAAAAGAAAAGCTAAGAGTCAAAACGCCTATGGTCTCATTTTTGCCATTTACTAGTTCTTTAGCTATGAGTAAGCCAATAACTTCTCATAGCTTTATTTTGTCATCTGTAAAACTGGAAGTCACAAATCTTTGAAAACACACGGATATTCCAAAGCAATAACATGTAATGGTGATCTTTCTGTAGAGACGTAAGTCCATACTGTTATAAAATAAAGAGATTAAGTCGAAGGAGACTGTCTGTTCTAAAGCTTTTTACTAGAGTTTGTCCTCTGGCCACAGGCCCCTCCTTCTAATAAATTGAGGTGTGGGCAATGATCAATCAGAAACATACATCATCACTGGTGCACCAGAGGAGCCCACCAAAACTGATACCACAGCAGCACGTTGTTTAAAATCTTACCACTCTCAGTACAGAACGGCAAATAAAACAAGCCTTGGGAAATAACGTTCTTAAATTTTTTGCCTATTTTCCTACCGTTATGGACTGAATGCGTCTCCTCAAAATTCATATTTTGAATCTCTAACTCCCAACGTGATGGTATTAGGAGGTGGGCCTTTGGGGGATAATTAGGTTTAGATGAGGTCATGAGGGTAAGGCTTCATGATGGGATTAGAGCCCTTAACATAAGAGGGCAGGGAGCTTAGTTCTCTTTGGTGTGGAAGGGCATATCCAGAAGGCAGCCATCTGCAAGCCAAGAAGAGAGTCCTCGCCAGACCTCACCCATGCTGGCATCCTGATCTCGGACTTCCAGCCTCCAGAACTGTGAGAAATAAATTTCTGTTATTTAAGCCAGTCAGTCTATGGTATTTTGTTATCGCAGCCTGAGCTGACCAAAACTCCTACTAAAGAACTCATACGCAGTTTCTTTTATCTGCATTTCTCACAAATTTGAAATAATGTCTTAAACATATTATTTGCACTTTATAAAATCACGTTTGAATAGCTTGATTGAAATGATAAGCCATATAAAAATAACTGTCTCTATGACTAATTTTTAAACCATAGGGTTTTTTTAAATAATGCTGTCTTTATGTTCCCACAGGTACAATTGAAAATATCTCTTCCATTATGTAAGTCAAAAATAATGAGATCTCTTGACGAATTAGTGGCACTTGGGAAATTTTACAATCTATTAAGTCAAAAGATCTTGTGTGTAAGTGAAATTGATTCTCTTTGAAATAGTAATGTCTATTTGAACCTGCACTTATAAAATACTGATATAGTGCTTCTTCCACGAAAGGAACTGTTCTTTTATTCCACAAATCAACCATATGCTACTACTCTGGATCTCCTGTGGCTTTTGAGACATGACTTCTCACCCAGTGTCTTAGCAAACCGCCTTTCCAGTGCGTGTTAAATCAATCACGGGAGAAATATTGTGATGACCATGGTAGTCACTATATAACCTCCACATGTAGAAAGTGCAATTCCACTTTATTATCACAATTCTTCTAACACTGAGGTGTCAAGTTTTGGGGTTTTTTTTAATAACTTCTTTTTACTGGAGATACCACCTATAGTTAAGATTGAGGCCGGTGTGTGTTTTAGCGAAAAGTAAAGAGAGGAGTATATGTGTGCATGTGCCCCCATGTGTATTTCTTAGAGTAGATACGTTATATTTAGGATAAATCATTTTGAAACATTTAGAATAATAACACTTTATTGATCATAAGCTCCTACTAGATGAAAAAAATGGTGCAAATAAACACTTATTTCATGATATCCAATTGCAGTAAGCTAAAAAATATTTGAATATATAGTGATTGTCATTATATTATGAAGGAAATCCATTCTTATGAATGGGAATGTCTCAAAGGATTTTTATTTGACCATATAGCTATTGAGAGAATTTTCCTGACATCTCATATTCTATTTCTTTTTTATTCTCAAGTTTAGAGAGAAGTTCCCTATTACACCAAACGCATATGGCCAGGGAAATGACAAGGCCATGCAGGAGAAGGCAGGCTTGTTTTCCAGAGATATTACACCAGTGAGACTCTGAAACTAGAACCATCATAAGAAAGGATGAAACCTGGGGCTGAAAGAGGGTTTTATGAGAAAATCTGCATCTTGAAACATGGGACCACGAGGGCTTCCTCTGCCTTGATCTCTGAAATTAGATAAGGTCATGGCCTTTACCCAGGCAGGGGCCTGTATGTATGAACTGATTTAGACATATAAAGGCCTAGACTGCTTACCCCCAAGTCAAGATGAGTCCGAAAGCAATCTCAATCTCCAGGTTCAGACTACTAATTGTCAACCAAAAAGAGTCTCTGAAACACAGTGGGCCTGGATGGAGAACTTTAAAAGTTTCTCTCCCACCACAGTTCCGGGAGAGTTTAGGTTGAAAATCAGGCCCAGAATCTTTTATTTTTATCTCCTCTTTAAAAAGGAATGCTTAATCCAAAGTCATAAAGATATTTTCTTATTTCTTATTTTTCTAGAAGCTTTATTGTTTACCTATCACATTTAGGTCTATGATCCATTTAAAATCAATGTGTAAGAGGTACAGATTCTGGGTTCATTTCTGTTCATATGGATATCCTATTCGACTAGTACTGAAGAAATCATTGAATCTCCACTTCACTCTACTGTGTTTTATTTACGTTTATTAAAAAATGTTAAACACATCTATAAGCCAGGTATTAGCATTTTTTGTCCAAATAAGCAAGCTTTGGATCACGTGGGGAAGAAGGCACATAGCCAGTAAGGAGACAAGGAATCGCTCCAAGATCTTTGGACTGCCAAATCCATATTTTCCTACCTTGACTGATTTCTGTGGTACTCTAGTATTACCTCAAAAACACAGATATATTTGTTAAATTAATAACGAAATGAGGAGTATGCTGTAGATATAAGGAATTTTCTGCATGATCTGAAAAGAAACAGTGTCTCTGAGAACTCGTTTCTGTTGCGGAATGGGAGCATGCCTTGGAATGGTGTATGTCAGAAGTGTGTGTGCGTGTGTGCATATGTGTATGTCTTAAAGGATAATGGTGATACACATTTCAAGATAGAGTGAGGAGATTCTCTTGAGATTAAAGTGGCATTTCAGTAGTAAATTTTTTATAGAAATAGAAGCATAGTCTTAGATGAAAAGAAAGTAAAAGTAGGGGTAAGATTATCTTAGTTATATGATAGTACTTATATATTATTGAAGAACGACCAATAGTGGATAGGAAAAGGATAACGTTCTTTTCACTGCAGCACAAACACACAGAAAAATAAAGTCTAGTTAATACATCATTTGGGAATGTAGCCACGATGCAGCAAAAACCAGAGGGAGTCTTTTATACGGAACTTAACGGAGATTACAAAAATATTTGTTAAAAATGCTTGAACGTGCATTGAGAACCAACAGTCACTGTACGTATTTCACTAACCAATAAAATTTTGTAATAACAAGAGTTTTTTAAAGAGCCCTATCACTTCAGTTTCATCGTGTTCACATGTCAGCCTTCAGGTTCTCTTTACGTTGACGGGACTCTGCACCCAGAGAGGCTAAGGAATCTACTCTGGATCCTCAGCTATTGCTGATCTTCATCCCTGGCTCACTTTGTTCTTGTTTCAAAAACTGTAGCAACGTTTTCCTGACATCTCTTAGTGTTTGCAGACTTTTCATATTGTGAATTAAACTGATTTTTCAAAATTCACCTCAAGAAACAAGTTTTTAGCCCATTGATTTTCTATATTCTTCACTAAATGTGGTGTTCCTGCTTGAGGTGTTAACCCCAAGAACCACATGGTCAGTTTTTGTGGCCCAGTAGCATCTTTCTCGCCTAGAATCTGACTCTGCATCTTGCGCTGTTGGCAATACCAGCATTTTCTCTGCTGTAATGATTAGAGGTAATATTCCACTCTCTCTCTCAGAAAGAACCCCTTCTGATTGGAGTCTAAGCTAAAAGTGTATTCTCTGTTGTACAACTGAACAGTACTTTCTGCATAACACTTTATTTGTTATGAGACTCAGGTATATATTTGATGTTAATTAATGTTTATTGGTCAGTAGATAGATTTTAGAATTTATAAGATTTAACTTGTTTTTATATTTTCAACTCTCTCATCTCAATAATACTAATAATAGCAACAGTAATAAAAAAAAAATGTGTTCTTCGTAATGTCTCCAAGTGCAATGGGATATGTATTTCCAAAGTTTTATATTATTAAACCAATGCTCAGGGACAGTCATGATCATGTTGCAACCTCATTTCAATGCTTTGGTTTCTTTATTGTCACCTTCTCTGAAGAACCCTAAGCACTAAAGTAGAAACAACCAGATAGCTAAGGGTATATTGAAGAAAGGTACTTTGGGCTAACAGAGTTGTGGCTACCCAGTGGGCTTGTAAAACATACACTCAGGTAATAATGTCAGCATTCAAGGAAATGAAAGTGTCATGGAGAATATGAAGGCAAATGGATGTCAGCTGGCGTGTAATACTGATGGGAAAATTAAAAGAGAAAAGTCCAATTCAAAGGAGAATAAACCTAAGTGATCCAAATAAAAATCCAATTAAAGAAATGCTTACTAGAGATAAAATGTGCTCCATAGAAAGATAACTACACTTCCTTTGGTTCTGGAAAAAAATGCTAATTGCTAATGCTTACAACTTGGGGCCAGTGACTAGATGGAACTTCCTGAATAAACACACACATAAAGAAAAATAACTTACTGCATCACATCAAGAAAGTTATCCAAAGTATGTGTTTACCTTTCAAAGTACTTAGAATTATGATATGTTCTCCTAATCACTCCAGATAATAGTTAAAATCAATATAGAACTAAGAAAAGGACATAAAGTCATTCCTTACATACCAAGTCACTCAAAATTAGGCCAGGTCAGTTTCTTTCTTTCTTTCTTTTTTAAGATTGGCCCTGAGCTAACCTCTGTTGCCAATCTTCCTCTTTTTTGTTTTTCTCCCCAAAGCTCCAGTACGCAGTTGTATATCGTACTTGCAGGTCATTCTAGTTCTTCTATGTGGGATGCCACCACAGCATGGCTTGATGAGCAGTGCATAGGTCTGCGCCCAGGATGTGAACTGGTGAACCCGGGCCACTGAAGTGGAGTGCAAGAACTTAACCACTCGGCCATGGGGCTGGTTCCCTCTTTCCTTTTTTCTTCAATGTGGTAAAGTATATTTGACCTCTATATGTAATTACAATCTGAAAATTCAAATTTGACTTTAGTTCAAACTGTCTAAAAACATGTATCTAGATCTTTCCATATTTAAACATTTTTTTTAGACCAAAATGAAAGACAATTGAAGAGAAATTAGGGAGACATAGGATAAAGGAAAGTTGTTTGGCTTGAGATCCTCTGAAAAGATGTGGTGCAGATGTATCTCTATAGATATGCAGAAATTTCCTTTTCTAAGAAGCGAAAAGGAAAGAGTCAGAAGAAAAAGGTATTTTCTAGGGAGTAATCAGGTTCAAAAATGACACGTGACATAGAAGAATGTTTTCTGAGATTAAAATACCTGTCTATGAAGGAGTATTTGTTATCCAGGGAGCCAGAACTAGGCAAAGCTCTATGACAGTCACATTTCCAGAAATTGAGCTTTCATATATATTTACCTCTAGAAGTAGACGTTTTCTTCTTGTGTGATTTTGTAGTTAGAAATAAAAGAAGGCATGCTATATGAGATTATAGCTAATTAGAATGTAGGGGAGAACAGGGAGAAATTCCACCATCTTTTTCTATTCTACTAACGCAGTTTCCAACGTCATGAGGTCTGGGTAAGAATTCCTATAATTGACCAACACTGGGGTTCATATCATTATATAAATAAAAAATATCCAAAAATGATGAGAAAGAAAATAGTATGTGAAGAGGAAGATACTATAACAAATGGCTGAAATCTAGTGTTCACCTTCCCAATTACTTTCATTTGAAAATGGGTCACTAAAGTATTAAGGTGCACCTGGGGCTGTGGCTTTCCTTGCTCCCCTCCCCAACATACCTGTAAGGTTCTTACTTCTCATATACAGGTTAGCCTCTTCTCCAGACTTTAGTTCAGAAAGTCATTGAGAAATAAATGAAAGCTAGAAAGGACAATTTATTTTAATCCTCTCATGTTACAATCGAGGAAACTTGAGTTCCACATAGCATATGTAACCAGCAGAAAATTAATGGCCAAACCTATACTAGAATATTGAATTTTTGCAAACATGTTGCCTTTTGTATACCTTTGCTTTTAAAATGTGTATAAATGGTTCTCAGCTCATTATTATCACCTTATTTTTTCTGTCTCTCAATTTTAACAATCCTTACACGTATTTATTCATGACAAACAATTGCTTGGGGCTTTCTATATGGTTAGAAAATAATGATAAATCAGGTCTATAATTAATCAGACTTTCTCTTTATTCATTGAAAAACAAAAATTTTAATGGTACCTAGTCATCTACTAGTGAAACTTTCAAGTTTTAGTTCACTTAAGATTTAACGCATACATGCACAGCATTAGAAATTGAAACAGTAGGGTTTCTAAAGGTCAAATGCAGTGTTTAAAGCACTTTGAATTTCCTTCCGTATATTTTCATACATTGTGTGTATCTATGCTAATTGATTCTCAAGAGTTTTTATTTATGCAAGGAACAACGACCTGGATATATGGAATAGCAAAACATCTGTATTGAATTGTGAAGTGTGGTTAAGAATATGGGCTCTGGAGACTCTTAATGGCTGTGAGATCTTGGATGGGTTAACCTAACCTCTTAGTTTTCTCATTTGAAAAATGGGAAAATAGTTCCTCTCTTGTCAGTTTGTTATAAGTATTAGAAATCTTTACACAGATGATGCACTGAGCATGGTGGCAAGCACAATAAACTCTACAAAGTTGTTTGCTATTGATATTATTATTACCACCATTAATATGTTTTTAGGCTTTAAGACTGATATTCCAGACTTATTACAGGTTATATTTTACATTCTTACATTTGTTTTACAATTTTCTCTGACTGTTATATTATTTTGCTATATTATATTCATATTATAAGTAATTTTATACTCCATTTGGAATATGGTAGATTATACATAAAAATGAAATAAATCCCCCACGAACAAAAATACAGAAAACAGTGGGTCAGAGCTTAGCATGGCACCTTGCACATGCAAAAGTGACCATGCTCAACTGGCGACATGGACTTTGGTCTAAAACATGTCAAGGCATATCACCAAAACTCTACAATAATATTATCTAAATACACACAAGTAGGCATTAAAGAAACAGGAATCCTTTTTGCAAATCTTAGTTCTTTCCTGGATATTTAGGAATCTATACTAAGGGCAAACAGAATTTCTTATACTATTGCATTTAAACAAGACAAATGTCCATAGTGAAAGGAGCAATTTACTTTGGGTGGGGAGGTTAAAAAAAAAGGACAATTCTTAAATTTTACTATTGTCTCTCTTATTCATTTTATTCTATATTTTAGCTTAATTGTTGGCTTTAATGTATGCTTAAATATGGTGAAAAATAATTGGTTCAACTTGTATAATCTTAAAAATAAATTTATGGGACTTCATCAGACTAAAGAGCTTCTTCAAGGCAAGGGAAAACAGGATTGAAACAAAAAAACAGCCCACTAATTGGGAAAAATATTTACAAGTTACTTATCTGACAAAGGGTTAATCTCCATAATATATAAAGAACTCACACAGCTCAAAAACAAAAAATCAAACAACCCAATCAAAAAATGGGCAGGGGACATGAACAGACATTTCTCCACAGAAGATATAAGGATGGCCAATAGACACATGAAAAGATGCTCATCATCACTAAACATCAGGGAAATGCAAATCAAAACTACACTAAGATATCACCTTACACTTGTTAGAATGGCAAAAATATCCAAAACCAAGAGTGACAAACATTGGAGAGGTTGTGGAGAAAAAGGAACCCTCATACACTGCTGGTGGGAATGCAAACTGGTGCAGCCACTATCAAAAACAGTATGGCGATTTCTCAAAAAGTTGAAAATAGAAATACCTTATGACCCAGCCATCCCACTACTGGGTATCTATCCTAAGAACCTGAAATCAGCAATTCCAAGAGTCCCATGCACCCCTATGTTCATTGCAGCATTATTTACAATAGCCAAGACGTGGAACCAACCTAAGTGCCCAGCAACTGATGATTGGATAAAGAAGATGTGGTATATATATATATATACAATGGAATACTACTCAGCCATAAAAAAGGACAAAATCGTCCTATTCACAACAACATGGATGGACCTTGAGGGTATTATGTTAAGTGAAATAAGCCAGACAGAGAAAGACGAACTCTGTATGACTCCACTCATCGGTGGAAGTTAACATATAGACAAGGAGAACTGATCGGGGGTCACCAGGGGAAAAGGGCAGATGGGGAGAGGGCACAAAGGGTGAAGTGGTGTACCCACAACATGACTAACAATAATGTACAACTGAAATTTCACAGGGTTGTTAACTATCATAATCTTTATAAAAAATAATAAATAAATAAATTTAAACATATGAACTAACGAGTGGTGTAACTAAAAGGATAAACCAGAACATTTTCCATCATGTGGAAGATTCTAAAACAACCATTTTAGTAAATAAGTCAAGCAGACAAAAAATAAAAGACTAAAAATAATATGCAAGTTGATAAACATAATTAATAAGCTCGATTTACCAGACACAGGTAGAAATATGTGCAACAATCATATAACATATTTTTCTTAAGCACACACAAAATATTTTTATCAAAGTTACATGAACTAAGGTATAAAGCAAATTCTAAAGAATTAGTATAACAGGGACCATGGACTAGGATCATGAGACAATTCAGTTCCATATCAATAACGATGACAACAAAACTAAAATTGTCCTGTACAAGCTTGCAATAAATTCAACACCCCTTAATAACAGAAAAAAAAATGCCCATAAAATTAAAAGGGAGTATCCAACTAAGGAAGCCAACCAATAAGCAATAGAAGAGAAAAAACCTAATGGCAAAATGTTAAAAACATTCTATTGAATGTCAGGAACAAGACAAGTATGCTTATTATATAAATATATAAATAATATATATACTCCATTACAAATATATTACTTATTGTATTGGAGTCCTAGCCATGACAAAAAAAGTCAAAACACAAAAACAAGATATCTAAGTATTGGAAAAGAAGAAATATAACTCTGATTATTTACAGTGATATGGTTGCTTACATAGAAAATCCTAAATATTCTACAAATAAAGTATCAGAATTAATATGAGAGTTTAAAATGAGACAAGTTATATAAAAATTGGCTGTATTTCTATACAGCAGCAACAAAGAGAAAATATTTAAGTGAAATATACAATGTAAATAGCATAACATTGTGAAATCATCTAGGAATAAGAATCATGCTTAAGAAATGGTGTAAGATATATTTAAAGATCATTATAGAACTATATTGAAACCCATGCTCAAAACCTAAATGAAGGAGAGAAACACACCATATTCATGGCTATCATAAGTAGGTCAGTTTATTTCAAATTGATTTATAAATAAAATGTTATTTAATTAAAATTCTGACATTAGTTGTTTGGGACTTGTTCAGACTGATATAAAATTTATGTGGTAAAGCAAAGGGCTCAGAATATACAAAATATTCATGAAGAATGGCATATGGGAGAGACTTGCCTGCTAGATATGAAGGCTTGGTATAATGCTATAGTAATGCAGAGTAGATGCTATTGACGTAAGGATTAAAAGAGAGAAACTGAACAGAGGAGTGAGCATAGAAATATTTCTGCATAAGTATGAATACTTCATTTGTCACACAGGTGGTATTGCAGTTCAGTGAGAAAAAGATATAGTTTTCTTTAAACAGTGCTCTGATAACTGACTATACTTATTAAAAATAAACAAACAAAATATTTCACACCATAAACAAAAATTCAATTTCAGGTAAATTAAACACTTCCATGTGGAAAAAGAAAAAATATTCAGGAATTTTATTTAGCAATATACTTAAGGTCCTAGCAAATGCCTGGCACATAATTGATGCTCAAGAAATTACCTGAATAAATATGGGACTATATGAAACCAGAGTAAAGAATGATTTTATAAAACACTTGTGTCTATAATAAACCATAAAGAAAATGATTGATAAATTCTGATAACTTAAAGTAAAAATTTCTGTTCATCAAAAGACATCATTAAGGGCCCAGCCTGGTGGTGTAGTGGTTAAATTTACGTGCTCTGCTTTGGTGCCAAAGGGGTTCACAGGTTCTGATCCTGGGTGGGGATCTACACACCACTCATCAAGCCATGCTGTGGCAGAGTCCCACAGACAAAATAGAGGAAGATTGGCATAGATGTTAGTTCAGGGACAATCTTCCTCAAGCAAAAAGACGAGGATTGGCAATGGATGTTAGCTCAGAGCCAATCTTCCTTACTTACCAAAAAAACAAACAAAAAAGAAACCATTAAAAAGTATAAAAACAGGGGCTGGCCCTGTGGCCGAGTGGTTAAGTTCGCACGCTCTGCTGCAGGCAGCCCAGTGTTTCATTGGTCCGAATCCTGGGCGCGGACATGGCACTGCTCATCAAACCATGCTGAGGCAGCGTCCCACATGCCACAACTAGGACCCACAAGGAAGAATATACAACTATGTACTGGGGGGCTTTGGGGAGAAAAAGGAAAAAATAAAATCTTTAAAAAAAAGTATAAAAACATAAACTACAAACTGAGAGAAGATATTTGCATTGAATATAAATTAAAATATTAGTATTTTGAATATATAATAAACACTTACAAATCAATAAGAAAATGACAAACCATTCAATTAGAATAAACAAAAGACATAAAGGAGCATTCTTGTGCAGAGACAATAGAAATCACTAGTAAACATACAAACAGCACGTAAGGCAATTGTATTAGTAATATTTTATTTTTTTTAAGCAGTAGGTGGAAGCATGGGTGTTTAAATTATCAATCATATTTCATTTATCTTCCATATAAACATCTAATGTAGATAGGTATAATTTTTTGCAGTCTGAGATATAATGAAAAAAAATAAAATTAACAATGAAAAGCAATGTCTGGGTAGGAACTCTTTAAAAAGATAATAATTATGAGTTAATAATAACATTAAAAACAATGATAGCTAGGAGGGGATGTGGCCCGGAATACTGGGAGGATTGGGCCCGGGCAGCGGCAGGCAGGTGCTGGCGATGAGACCTCGCCTTGCTGCTCGCCTGCAGCGGAGCCTGCACGCGACGGCAGCTCGGCTCTCTGGCTCATTCTCGTCGTGGTGGGACAGGCGGGTCAAGGCGACCACACCTATGACATCTACTCACGGCTGCGTCATGGATGTGATTAATGACAGCGTCACCAGCCTAGTTACCGCGCAGCTGCCGTTCCTGCATCTGGAGAACGATAAGAAGCCCATCTACATGCACATCAACAGCCCTGGCAGCGTGGTGATGTCGGGCCTGGCCATCTACCCCTAGATGCAGTACATCCTGAGCCCCACCTGCACGTGGTGCCTGGGCCAGGCCGCCAGCATGGACTCCCTCTTTCGCTGCCTGCACCCTGCACATGCTCCACTCGCTCTCCAACTCACGCACCTTGATCCGCCAGACCTCCGGGGTCGCCCTGGGCCAAGCCACGAACTTCGGCCTCCAGGCAGAGGAGATCATGGGACCGAAGAAGCAGCTCTACAACACCTAGGCCAAGCACACCAAGCAGAGCCAGTAGGTCACTGAGTCGGCCGTGGAGAGGGACTGCTCCATGAGCCCCTTGGAGGCCTAGAGTTGGGCATCTTAGGGTTCTGGTATACCCACCCCAGAACGGCAAGGACGAGCTTGAGCTGGTGCAGAGGGAGCCCGTGGTGGGGGCAGCCCCGGAACCTACCCCAGCAAGCGCCTGAGAGCCAGACCTCAGCTATTGGACGAAAGGGGAGGGGCCAGGTGCCCGCCGGACGCTGCCGCTGCAGCCCTGCTCACCCCTCACTGCTGAGCCTGGAGGAGCCCTTTGAGGAACTCTGGATTTGGGGGTGCCTCTGAGGGCGGGTATCCTAGCTGAGACACTGTGCTTTTAAATTAAATCTTCGTTGTCTTTGCAAAAAAAAAAAAAAATAATAATAGCTAAAATTTGAATGCTTCTTATTTATCTGACATTTGCCTGATAAATTTATATATATTTTACATAATTTTTGCATAATTATCACATATGTGTTAATAGGTCACATCCTCTGTCTAATAAAATGAAGATTTTAATAGGTAGACTCTATCAAACAATGGACATAATTAAAGGAATAAGAAATATACCTTGCTCCAACTTTTTGGAATCAAGATAGAAAAACACAAATAAAAATGGCTGGTGGTGCACATTACCTCAGTGAATTTCAAGGGCATTTTCTCACACAAATAAATTCTCTCAATTCTGCAGAGCGGAAGTACTAAAAACAATCATTCATTCTTCCCTTCAATATCGGACATCTGCTAAGGGCCAGAATCTGTTCGAACACATAACAAGCTCTCCAGGAGTTTACATTTAATTACAACGAGCGGATTTCATTTTTTCACTGTTACCAAGATATTATTCTCCATCGCATATTCCCTTCTATAATAAATTTTGTTGGGACCAATTTTAGACATTGCACAACTGTTCCAAGAAGCAAAACTGCAGGCACAAAAGAATTAGGTCAAAAGATCTGCTTTACTACAGCTCGTTTGCTTAACCAGAGCTCCCGAAACCACAGCACTTTTTCCCATCCAAGGCCCTGGAAATTCACTCAGGATTCTTTCTGCGCCATGTCACAAACAACAGTTGTTCAGTCAATCCCCTTCTCTAGTCTTTCTGTAGTAGCTTCTGCCTATGTCACACGGCCATGTTTTTTTGTTTAAATCACATTTTGGTCTAGATGATTGACCATTTTTTTACCCTGTTGAATACTGTATAGTTTATAATTTTGACATTTAAAATGCTTCTCCTTAGGAACCCTATCAACCAGCAGGGTGAATTTGAGCCACATGTGCATACAATGTGGTGGATATCAAGGTCTGTCGCAGGGAAGGTTGGATTCATTTTTTCTGCCTATCGACACCACTTGCAGCTCGTCTGAGCTAGTATCACCATTTCTGGACCCCTGCAAGCTAGAAATGCTGAACAATTTATCTGCGCTCTGTGTTGATGCAGCAGATGGCTAGCTGGTTGCTTTTGCACAGAAGAAATAAGTGGAAGCAGCACACTGAATGGTCTATAAATAAACAGTACATTAGCACCCTTTTTCCAAGTACTGTATGTAGACTTTTTATTCTAATATGGAAGTAGATCCTGTCACAGGTTTTCTGTTATGAATGCAAATTTAAGTCATAGTCATGGTAAAAATAAGATGATTAGGACAAGAACTCATGCCTGCTCTTTCCTCTTTAGCGCTAAGCTGCTCTGGGTCTTTGTTAGACGAATGAGAGACCTGCTCAGCTGGAAGGAATGAACCTCACTAGGTTACTTTGTTAATTTCTCTGACTAGAACAATCCAGTCCCTTGGAAGAAATAACAGGTGTTGTTCTCACGTGTTGACAAATGTCCATGATAATCTGTTATAATGACTCAGTGGCCTCGGGTCAATGTTTAAACTTCCCAGAATGATTAAAGACTTTTGTATGAAATACTGTGGTGGGAGGGGGCACAAACGATCAGGAATGCAGACAGTAAATTATAACCATAAACGCTTCCTTGAAATAAGATTTTTTGAGTCTCTTGAGGAATTAGAACAGCAGCTAAACTGTTCACTGAACTGATTTAAGACTTACAGCAAACCTTCTCCCCCCAAAAATTGTTTGTTTGTCACTAATTCTGATAATGGTGACAGGTGTTGAGAAAACCTCTTATTGGCATGTGGTACCCACATTTTCCACATGGTTATACTACTTTAAAGATTGCACTTATATTTAGAACTGCTTCCTAAGCAGAGTTTAATGCTCAAGTTATAGACAATATTCATAGGTACAGATAGATATTAGCACCTGTGTGTGTGAATGTGTGTATTCTCTGCATTCGCAATGGGTCTTTTAGAAAAGTTCTAAAATGTAAAATTGCAAGCTAATGAATGAAAAGTAAAAATGAGTAAGCTGGTGGCAATAGTGATCACATTTGTAAAGAAGGCAAATACTTTTGAAATAATGTGAAATTGTAAGGTTTATTTGAAAGATAGTGACCTGTGCCATCATTAGTGTGTCAGCCTGTGATTTGGCCAAGCAGGAAATCTACCACTAGTTAAGTTTTAGAATAAATTGTAAATTAATATTTTTGGAGAAAAAAGAGAAAAAAACACAACAGACATGAGAATTAGTGTGATTACTCCTCAGTGATTTTTTTTGTTCACAAAGCTCATCTTGATTTTGTGTATTTTCTTGCTGATATGAATCATGGTAGATGGAGGAAAATTTCTCAGTGGAGAATGATTCTGATAGGTATAGTGCAAGAAAATCAAGATTTGGCCTCATTAATAATGTGCCAGTGTAAGTAGCAATTGTCAAGAGCCTTCATCGGTGAAGGTGATGACCCAAACTTGTTGGGAACTGATACATAATAAAACTTTCCATAATGCAAGTGAAAAAAGTGAGCATTGGAGCTTCCCATAACAAAGAAGGAAACCAGGCATTTGTGGGTGGGAGAGCTATATCTGACAGTGTTATTATTTAATTTACACATCTATTCCATGTATTTCTCCATGTTCCACACCCCAGGACATTTGCACATTCTCTTCTTTTTGCCTCCAATACTCTCCTCTACCTGCACCAGTTTACTCACCTCATAGACTTCACCAATACAGTTGCAGATCATTGTATTCTCCATGCTAGTTGCATATTAAAGTCTTTGTACAGATATGTTTGAATTAATAATTACATTCTAATTACTGGGGACCAAAAATAATCCAGATAGGATCCCTGCCTTGAGAAGCTTAGAGAATGAGACACTTGAAGTGAACTTCCACTAAGGATTGCTTTCTTAGATTGAAACAGTCTTCTTTTGTACACAGATTTTTGGTTTGTGAGTCTGATAAAAGCATTTAAAAGGATTCTTCATGTACAGGACACCCTCCTGGGTGTAGAAGAAAGAGAAGCTAGACTATTTTCCCAGCCAATGTCATTACAGTATCTCCAGTGGAACCTCATCTGGAAGGAAGAAACAGGATGAGAGCGGCCACAGCATCTTGTACAATCTCCCCATGAGTGGGAAGGAGGGCTGCCCCAGGATATGGCGCCTCTGCCTGCCCTTCAGCAAAGCTCAGCTATTGGATTATAGGATCCTTTTAGTAGCACTCAGACCCGTCCTATTAATTCCTCATGTTTTACAGAATGGAAATTAAATAAAATTAACCCATGATAAAGAATAAAAAATGAGGGGAGAAAGGATAAAATTTTGCAATCAAAGTCTACCACTCATTTTTCTAGGAAAAACATTGTAACGTTAGCAGAATTCTAGATAGCAAAAATCCCATTTCTGTCTGTTCACTATGAACAGGAAAGAATTAAATGGTGATAATAAATAAATTTGAAATAAATATTTCAAAGAAAGAATATCAAAATTAATTTCAATTTTAAAATCCCATTTCCTTATGTCAATTGTAGATAATTGTTGATATATGAATATTAATCTATATGCCAATAAATAAAATTATAATGAAAGTGCTTTGGTAAAAAATCACAAAATGAAAATTTTTAAATGTGAGTCATTATTAGTATGGTAATTAAGTACAGACTCTGAAGTCAGATTGCCTGGTTTAAATCTTGGCTCTGCCACTTACTGTATGAACTTTGGGGGCGTTACTTAATTGCTGTATGCCTCAGTTTCCTAATCTGTAAAAATGGGAAACTATTAAATGAGCTAATTGGTGAAAATTGTTTTAAAGAATATTTGCCCTCATTAAAGGTAAGCTATCATTATTATTAAAATATGTAAATTATCTCTATTATTATTATTAACCACAGGATAGTAAAACAGCAGTCGAATAACACTATCTGATTCTCCATTGTATTTCATTTCCTTGCTATTGTTAAAATCGTTTAATGTTACTCTGTGCCTTCTGGATAACGTTTATCTTCCTGAGTAGGCCATGCAAAGAATCTCATGATCTTGCTGCAACTTGCAGTTTTCAAATGACCCAGTCACGATCTTTCTTGCTCCAGGTCTTTGCTCACCTTTTTTTCTGTCCTTGATGTCCTTTTGCTCACCATTCTTAGCCCCCTCCTCTATCTCCACCAAGAACCCCCTGTAGCACTTTTGTTTGCTTTTGTAGCCAAATAGTCTTTAATACTGTGAAACGTCCAACATGTAATTAAAATAAAATCTCAGCTATCTAAATAGATATATTTATCAAAGATTTACTCTTATTCAACTTTTTGGTTGCATGTTTCTTTTTCCATATTTTAAGTTAAAAGTTGAGTCAAAGTTTACAATTTTTTTTGGGGGGGGGACAGTTGTAATAGATCAAATATTGTAACGCTCAATAAATGCCTGACAAATCAGGTTAACAGAACTTAATATAAATAAATAAATATGTATATACATACACACATGTATGTACATATATATATACAAGGGACTTTTAAAAGAGAATTTTTAAGCAAAGGTAAACTTTTTGCCTTAGGACATAGTTCATGCTGGTCTCTGTGCCTCTTGAGTTGATGCATTATTTTGGTGCAGTGTAAGAGTTTATTTCATCCTGAGTTACCCTGTAGCATATTCTTAACCCTATCCTAACATTATATTGAAATCATCTCTTTGTGAGGCTGGCTCTTCCACTAGAATGTAAGAATTTTGAGGGTAAGGATTATGTTTTCTTTTTCCCTCTTATGCCTTCTGAACCTAGCCCAATAACTTCACATTTTAAGTGTTCAATATATTTAATAAATGAATAATTAAGGTTTTCAACTGATAGAAGCACACTGGAAATAAAGTTTGTCATCTTTTTTGAGAGAGACACTCTCCATTATGTCTAGACCACTGGTTCTCAGGCATGGGTGCGCATTAGAACTTCCAGAAAGCATTTTAAAAAATACCAATGCTCAGGGCCCAGTATTTTAATCATCCGAATCCCTGAGAGGTGGTGCCCAGACATGCACATCTTTAAAGGTCCCGGGTAATTCTGTTGAAACACCTTAGTCAAGAACTCCGGTCTAGAACAACAGATTTTCAGTATGCCATTCACAAGAATATTTGTAAACAAGTCTAAAATCCTCTAATCTGAATCCTTACCTCTAGTAGTATGCCTTTAAAAAATTCTGATTAATAACAAGTATTTAAAAGGTTGTGAAATTGTAGGTATTATTAATCAATTTTCCAGTCATTTTATGGAGCTTTTCCCCTACAGCCGTGGAAATTATTTTTTGTTTCCGTCAGGTAACCTGGATGAGTTGAGCACAACTGTGCCTGCAGGGTTTTATTTAGCTGCAGAATTAGGTTGTGAAGATGTCAGTCCTTGGATGTCCTAACTTCCATTTGGGTCATGGTAAAAAAGTCCTGGGTGAATAATAAATTTGAAAATTTATGTAAAATTTTCCTCTCCTGAATGTTTGATATGCATCCCAACTTCCCAACTAAGACTCCAGTCACTGAAACATGATTGGTAAGGTCAAAGTTAGAAATGTCAGCTAGACCATTAATTATGTTTATGTTATAACAATATTTTGCATTATACAAATATTTAAGTCAACATAGCAGAATTCATTTTTAATCCTTGAGATTTTAAAGATATTAGAGTCATAGACTTTGGTTTAATTTGTTTTTAAATACCATATCTATTTCTAGAAGACTTAATTCATGTCAGCATTTTGATAGAAAAATACTGCTATTACATAAATTCTTATATTGTGGAATTTTTGTCCTCATTTTCTTTCTTTCTTTCTTTTTGGGTTTTTTTTTTTTTTTTTTGGTGAGGAAGATTCACCCTGAGCTAATATCTGTTGGCAATCCTCCTCTTTTTTTGCTTGAGGAAGAAGAGCCTTAAGCTAACATCTGTCTCAGTCTTCCTCTATTTTTTGTATGTAGGATGCCTGCACAGCATGGCTGAGTGGAGTAGGTCCATGCCTGAGATCCAAATCTGCAAACCCAGGCTGTTGAAGTGGAGTGCACAGAACTTTAACTACTCAGCCATGGGGCTGGCTCTCTTTATCCTCATTGTTTTACTGTTTATAAAAGCTTGAATGTCCTACAAAATAAAACCAATGAAGCTATTGTAATAGCTTCGATGTCCTTTATTTTTGGAATTTGTTCATTTATTGATCAATATCAAATTTTCCCATGTTTTCTATACTCAGCTGCAAAGTTGAACTAAATTTAATTTTTTAAAGTGTCACAAAACTTGGGTGAATAATGTAAATATTAGAAAACGAATTGTGATAATCTAGTTTTATTATAAAAATGAGATTTTTCTAAAGGTAGACCAGAAAACTCTTCTAAAATTGAAAGATAAAAGTAACTTTGGGACCAAATGTCCTGAGAAAACTGGAAAAGTTAAAAAAAAAAGTTAAACGATTCTCACCATTTCAGTGCTAAAACTTACTACTTGTATGGGGGATCAGAATTGGCCACCCCTAAATGTGTCTCTTTGGCTTGATTATTTTTAAGGACAGAAGACTCTGAAAGAAACTTTGATGTTCTCCCTAACTGCCTAAAAGAAATTAAGATAGAAGGCCTGTCCCCAGAACAGGCACCACCGTAGATACGTCTGGGTATAGTAGACCGAGAGGATCCTTGCTAAGCCCATTTTTATCAAAGCTCTCTCTCTCTGGTTACATTGTCTGTAGATGGCCGAGCAAACATTTGTTTATCAAACATTTGCTTTTCTGTCTCCATGTAAATTGTCTTCCCCCTCTTTGAAATCCCAAACCACCACCCCCAACATCCTCCTTTGTCTTTAGCTGAAGATGGTATTTAAGGTGGCAGCTTCGGCCATTCTGGCGAGTTACTCAGCTTTCCTGGGTTCCTCTCATGTATACATGTTATTAAACTTTGTTTGATTTTCTCCTATTATTCTGTCTCATGTCAATTTAGTACTTAGACCAACCCAAAAGACCTAGAGGGTGGAGTAATGATTATTCCTCCCCTATACCTGTTAGAGAACAATAGGCTTCCCACAAGACTAGCCAAAAAGTCAGGAGGCAAGTCTGTGGAATAGAAAAGATTTATTCATTTTTGCCAGCAAAGATGGAGGGTGGTGGACTAGTGTCCTTAAAGTCTATCCTCCAGAACAAAGACTATAGGCCAGTTATATAGGGGCTGGTCTCTGGGTGGGGCAGACATCTGGTCTTTGTTCTTGATAATCTTTTGTTTTTCTTCCCTTGTGACTGATGTTCCTGTTTTCAAGAGACTGGATATGCATCAGATACTGGAGCAATGCCCTATACCCTGATTTAGTTTAAAGATAATAAGACCAAAAGCTTTAATATGTATAGTAAATATGACTCTTTAGGTGAGTGGCCTCAACACTTCCAACTTAGATACCACTATTTTGTTTATAAATGTTTAACGCATTAAAAAAAAGGAAGAAGGAAGAATATAGGGGATTTCAATCAGCCAAGCTGTCAGTCAGTCTGTCAGCTATACACTAAGTTACTTCTTTTTTTAATGTTGTCTTCTGGGTTTGAGTACTATTGCTATTGTTGAATCCTAATGCCCAGTTTTCAAATTGTGCTTTGGCTTCAGAAGACACGAACACTAACAAGTCCATTCATATTTATATTCACATCATACTATATAGTCTCTGAAGGAAGTGTGCTAGTGAAGGGCTGATTGAGCAAGCAACAGTTTGAATATAATAATTGAAATTGTGTGAAAACTTATTTTAATTAAGTTTTCTTCACCTTGTATAATATTAGAGGACTTTTCTCTGTATAATTTTATCATTTAACAGTTGGTGAGGGCCAACCTACACACATTTTTCTCATAGGCTTCAGAATCTGTACTAGGTTCCAAGTTATATTTCAGGACTGCATGACTGAGCTCAGGAAAACTTGAACTTAACTAACGGTATGACTTTGCAGTATTCTCAAAATATATTATGCAGTCAAACCACCTGGGTATGTTGTTAAATAAATATTCTGATTCAGTAATTCTAGAGTGTAGATGAGATTCTGCAATCCTAACAAGCTCAAGTGATGTCAATGCTACAGGTCCATGGACCACCCTTTGAGCAGCAAAGAGCAGACTATCAGGAGATTTGCAATAGCCTGAATTTTTCAGTCCCAGTGCTTCATTACACAGATGAATGTCTTTTTTTTAGATGGTAAATTTGTTAATAAGCAGACAACGTTCACATTCTGTATACATTTTCTTCTATGACATCTACCAAGTAAGAAAACATCTTTAGAAAAATCTTTGAAGTAATGGAGAAAGAAGAAGACCCTTACCATTTACATGTAATTGATTAACTGGTGACAAGGATGACTATTCCTAGTTAATTCCAAACATAATATAATTGCACTGCTTTTAACAAAGGTTGTGACTCTGCCTCTACCACCATAACCTTCAAGATATTTATTTCAAGATATTATAACCTTCGAGATATTTGGCAATCAACAATAAGTTCCAAGTCGTAGTTAGACAGCATGAGTGATAAAACTTGGGTTTTGGGATAGATATTGTACTGTTAAGTCATATAACTAAGCCACATGATCCAGGGTGGGTGGATTTTAAATCTCTAATCATTTCAAACTTTTATATCAAATACATGTATGAAAAATTCCTGCAAAATTCTTTTGACATTTTCCTGTAAAACAAACGCATCATATGAGATGATAATCTTCTGTCTTTTCACTAAACATTATCAGAAGGCCATTTTAAGGGAAAAAACCCTGTTCCCCCCCGCACCCCCCCGTGTCGGGAAAAACCCAGTTCTTCCCACTGTGTTTGTCTTCTGTGAGTCTTTACTCTCACACGGAACACTTAACTGACACTTCTGGTTACCAAATTTGTGGGTTCCACCCCCCCAACAACAAGCAAGTCTCTGAAACCATCTGGGTGTCCTACAATTTCACTATCTACTCAGAGATACATAGCACAAGGTCTGGGAGGATCTTGAGCACAGGAGCTTCTGTCCCCATGCAGCTGGGGTGCATCATCTTCCTGGTGTGGATGCATTTGCCAGCTTGAAGGCTCTCTGAATCTCGTACTATTGGGATTTTATGGAGGCTTCCTCGTGTAGGCATGATCTATTATTAACTCCATTGCTCTCCCCTCTCTGGAGGATGAGGGGCGGAGCTGAAAATTCTAGGCTTCAAATCATGGCTTGGTCTTTCCAGTAACCAGCCCCCATCCAGGAGCCCACTCAGAGTCACCTCATTAGAATAAAAGATGCTCCTAGTCTTATTATGTCTTAGGAATTTGCAAAGGTTTTAGGAGCCCTGTGTTACGGACAGGGTCAAAGACAAATATTAGAACAAAAGATGCTTCTAGTGTTCTTATCACTTAGGAAATTACCAGAGTTTTAGGATCTCTGTGCCAGGAACCAGAGACTGAGGCCAAAATATATTTTTTCTATTATCTCACAGCTACTACAGCTGTGTAGTTTTCCTCTAATTATAAAACTCTGATTTCATTCAAAGAGTAAGTGTTCTCTCCTAGTACATGGATGATAAATAACAAGTTCCTTTGTTTTCAGCTTTATTGGAGTATAATTGACAAATAGGAATTGCATATACTTAAGATATACAACTGGATGTATTGATATACAGATACATTGTAAAATGATCACCACAATCAAGTTAATTAACATATTCATCAATTCACATACTTATCATTTTCTTTCGTTTTGTGTATGTGCCGTAAAAACACTTAAGATTTATCTTCTTAGCAAACTTCAAGTATACAATACAGTATTGTTAACTATAGTCATTATGCTGTCTATTAGATCTCCAGAACATATTCCTCTTGCATAAAAGAAACTTTGTATTCTTTGACCAATATCTTCCCATTTACCTCTCCCTTCAGCCCTTGGCAACCACCATTTCACTCTCTGCTTCTATGAATATGACTAGTTCAGATTCCACATATAAGTGAGATCATGCAGTATTTATTTTTCTGTGTCTGGCTTTTTTTACTTAACATAATGTTCTCCAGTTTCATCCATGTTATTGCAAATGGCATAGTTACCTTATTGTTAAGACTGAATAATATTCCATTATATATATACCACATTCTCTTTATCCATTCATTAGCTGATGGACTTGGCTGGTATGAATAATGCTGCAATGAACATAGGAATGCAGAAATCTCTTTGAGATCCACAAATTTACAGTCAACTGATCTTCCAAGAACAAACAGTGTGAAGGATACTCTCTTCAATAAATAATGCTGGAGAAACTGGATATTTACACGTAGAAAAATGAAATAGGACCCTTTATCTCACACGTATACAAAAATCAACTAAAAATGGATGAAAGACTTAAATGTAAGATCTAAAATTGTAAAACTACTAGAAGAAAACTTAGTGGGAAATCTCCTTGACATTGATCATGGCAATGATTTTTTGGATATGACCCCAAATGTACAGACAATAAGAGTAAAAATATACAAGCGGAATTGCATCAAACTAAAAAGCTTTTGCACAGCAGAGGAAACAGTCAACAGAGTGAAAGGCAACCTATAAAATGGGAGAAAATATTTGCAAACCACATATCTGATAAGGGGTTAATATCCAAAATATGTGAGAAACTTACACAATTCAATATCAAAAAAGCAAATAATTAAAAATGAACAAAGGACCTGAATACACGTTTTTCTAAAGGAGACATAAAAATGGCCAACAGGTCATATGAAAAGGTGTTAACATCACTAATCATCAGGAACATGTAAACCAAAATTAGAATGAGATATCATCTCAGATCTGTGAGAATGGCCATTAGCAAAAAGACAAAAATAAACACGTTGGCAAGGATGTGGAGAAAAGAGAACCCTCAGACACTGTTAGCAGGAAAGTGAATTGGTGCAGTCACTATGGAAAATAGTATGGAGATTCCTCAGAAAATCAAAAATAGAACTAACATTTGAGACAGCAATCCTACCTCTGCATATATATCCAAAGGAAATAATGTTACTTTTAACATTTGTATTCATTTTCCTTATTCTGTTTTAATTAAGGATAATGCCGTAAAGTAGACTCTAAAATAATTTACATAATAAATGCTGATTATCTTATATATATTTTTTCTGTGTGTTTTCCAAAGAAAAAGATATATGAATGGGTGTGCAATTCCCTCTTTGACATAATTTTGTTGTTTTTTTCCCCTAAGTGTCCTGAGTACGTTTACCCTCTTCTTTTCTCTTTCATATGTTTTCGTTACACTGCTTCTGTTTAACAAAGATTTACCAAATAAGTACGTGAACATGAATTGATAGGGAAGCAAAACAATAAAATACTAACTTGAATATGCAACAAAAAAAATTAATCACATTTACCTCAGTTTAAAACCAGTAATTGGAGATCAAGAACTAATACTTTCACATTAAAGTTATGATTATTTGATAAGTAGGATTAAAATTGAGTAAGATTCAAATGATTTGATTGCTAGTAAATGGGATAATATTTTTAAACAATTTAAAGATTTCGGTACTAACATCAACTATAAGCAATGAAATAATGCTTATGAAACCAAAACTATAAATCTGAAGTATTTAGGATAGAAATATAAATGTAATACAAACAGACTCTGGAGTAACAAATGAGCAGTATTTAGATTTGGGGCAAAATTTAGAAATAGCCTATCTTCAAATAATAAGACAAAATGTTTAGATGGCCCCAGACCCATTATGGAAGAAAAACATCTATTTTTGTAGCAATTGTTGCTGCTTTTCTAGCCTTTTAAACAGTCATAAAGTGCAGATTATCCCAAAATCCCTGGGGAAATGCACATCTTTCCCTGGCTTTGGCTGTTAAAAATAGATAAATATTGTCATATCTTAAAGAAGCAATATTTTTGTATTTAAAGTTTAGAGAAAGGTCAAAATTCCAATATTTTGAAGGTAGACATGTCTCTCCATAGTAGTAATTAACTTCTAAGAGTTGTCTTATTAATTATTTTACAATGTGTGTTTTCCCTCTGCTTTAACAGATTTGGAATATGCAGCTTAGCTGACTTCCTGACGCATCACAGCTAGAGTGGCAAGATACGGACTGAACCGTGGTCTGTCTCTGACACCCACTGTCATAGCTCTTTCCCTATAAATCAAAAGAGAGGAATTTATTGATAAAAAAGAGGAGCAGTGGTACATTGAGTATCTGTCATGTTCTAGTCCCTGTGAGAGCAAAAACTTTTTTCATCATTACTTCTTTCATTGCAGCGCTGTATGTTATGAACTCTCTATTAAAGCAATTATCATCTGGTGCAAACTTACTTAACATTTTTAACTGTCTTTGTCTGTGACGTTAAGTTTTAAAATAAGTTTTATGAAATCTATGCATCGAATCTTCTGAGAACAAATGAGACAATATATTTAAAATATTTATTAAAGAATCTGGCACACCACAAGCCTTTAATAAATGTTGGTTATAAAATTACAATTCCAGTATTGTTATGATTATTATTTAATTCTTACAATAGTAATGAGGGTAGATATAATGCCTATTTTTGTTAACAAAGAGCTGAGGTTCACCTTTTAAGTAAATTTTCCAGAATTCTCAGAGCACAAGGGAAAAGTCAGGATCTCAACAGAAATCCATCTAATATCAGTTCCCTACATGCACTGGGCATAAAGGTTAATGAAAAACTCCAAACCCTACAAGTTGTATATCTTTGATTTAAAACTTCTTCTCTTTTTTTCAAATAACTTTACATAAAACACTGTATTTACTTTATTTTTCACTTCTAGCCCCTAAATACTTACACAGGTGTATGTATTTGATTAGGAAAATAAAATGAATCTAGAGATACATTATAAGTGGGTGTCATCAACTTTCTGTATAGCAAAGATATATGTGTTGCAGTTTAGAGAAACTTGTAGATATTCTGATAAATGCATTGTGAATAAATCGCCAATTTTTAGAAGTAAATATCTTTGAAGGTTTTAACTTGGCAAGCGCTTTTGAAATGATTTTGTGTATTCTACAAATACATTTTTGGAAAGTCTTAATAATTTTTAAAGAGTATTTATAGCCTCCTTGAAAATAGAAGTACTAGAAATTATATGATAAAGGTTTCATGTGACTTCTATGTTTATTTGCTATATCAAAGATATTAAAATAGGTGCAAATATTATTATTTGATTTATTCATTCTCATTTGTTTTAATATTTGTATAGTGTATAGTTAGTACCAAACAAATAAGTGCATTACTAATAGTACAATTTAATCTTTGCAATTTTGCTGGTGATTGTTAAGATTTAAAGTGATATTAACATAGAGAGAAGTTGATGTGTGATGGAATGAATATGTACTAATTTTATATTCGTAAGCCATGCTTATGTAGCTGACTCTAATACCCAGAGAATTTGAGAAATTCATATATCAATCTAGATAATTCAAAGCAAAAGAAATTTTGCAAGTCATTGAGCTCTGTCTCCTTTTTCTATGAACACTTCGCCAAGAGATACTGAAAATATATTCAATCGAACATTATTCCACAGACAATATAAGAATTCTACATGGCAGGACTAAATGTATATTTTTGTGATCTTTCCATACATTTTGTCTTCTAGGCTTAAATTTAGTTCCTTGTTTTGTTTCGTATCATTTTGTTTTACAGTTTCTTATTTGTCCTTACTGAATAAAAGAAACCTCCTCTTCAAGTGAAATGTCCAGGGCTAGTCTGGGATTTCTATCTGGACTATAATTATGATTGTTTTTAAGTGCCAAGGATGGAAATATAAAATTCAGCATCTTTCCCACTGTACAATATTCCCATTATTTGAGTAAAGACTATAGCTCTAAAGAGTTATGATAAATATCTTTTTGGATTTTCATCAGCTCAAACTGCATTGTCTCTGCTTTTGTCACCTGAACACCTGCTACAGACATAGTGACAACAGAAGCTAGCTAAAAGCACACCGCACATTTCAAATTGAAGATATTTTTCATCATGAATGGAAACTGAGGGGGCTTGTATCCGAGAGATGCTTTCTGAATTTTTGTTCTTTTATGAAGACCCTTCCAATAACACTCATATGGGGAAAATACTTATTGGCTGGATTTTTTTTATGATGATACTAATGTTGGACTTCACGCAAACAATATACTTAATCTAATCTAGTTTACGGTTACTGTTCCCCAGAGAAAAGAGAATTGATGATAGAGTCAGATCTGAATATTTGCAGAAAATAGGACTGGCCAGCAGCAAGGAGGCAGCAGATGAGGAGACCTTTTAAAGTTGGTTTCCAAGGGAACATAGGAGAGGAAGGGACGAGCTGGAATGAGTTACTGCCTTCTCTATTTTCCTCCCACTCCCACTGCCACAAGTGGATAGAGGAATAGCCAATAAAAGAAGTAAAATAATTTTTTATTGAGTAATAACTATAGCCCAGGACTTGTGATAAGTGCTTTACATTTATTATATCATTTAATATTTTCTAATGAAATTTATTTTGAGGGAGAGGAAGGCAGATTTTTCCCAAGTAGATCAGGACAGGGTAATTAATTTAGAGAAAGGAAACTAGAAGACAGATACCTGTTACCTTGAAGTAGGGCAAAGTTTAGGATTCTACCCAAGCGGAATTCATCCCCTTGGGTTACCAAGTTACCTGTTCAAGTTGGTAGTTCTAAGGTTCAGGAACTGACCCTGGGGGAGAAAACAGGATCAAAACATACGTTCCTCCCTTTCTTCCGCCTTCTGTCTCTCATTCTGTCTGATCTGTCTTACATTTCTCCTGCCCTGAGCTGTTGATGTCTTAGAGACCCCCCAAGATGCGTAGATTGGGTAGTTTGTTTTCACCCTAAGAATTGTCTGTAAGGATAAGCACTAGTTAGTATGTACTAAAATATTAACTAAAATCTGTCAGAACATTTTTCAGTTAATTCTTATAAAACGTTCATGCAGAAATCTGGCCCTCTCAGAAAAAAGAAGGCAAACCAAAATGCTTGGCTCAAGAATCCTAATAAAACATCAGCTACAGTATTCAAATAGGTCAAACTAGCAAATCACAAATCCGAAACTTTGGATAACAATACAGAATAATGAAGCTTAATGTCAGTTACTCGTTTGGCTTCATAAAGATTTTTTAGATAAGAAAAAGTAAATTTAATACTTTTAAAAGTCTCAAGTATTAAAAGAAGAAAATTTGGAAGGGACTTGAATCCCTGGGGAATACTGACAGTGTTTTATATCTGTCACAGAAGCTCACTCATTAAAATTATGAAAATGACAACATGAATGTAATGGATTTTGACATCTGGTGCATCGCACTGAAAAAATGTTTCTAAGCAGAATGTCTGAATAATCACTCTTAACTATGACTTTTTTTTTTTTCCTTTTTCTCCCCAAAGCCCCCCGGTACATAGTTGTATATTCTTCATTGTGGGTCCTTCTAGTTGTGGCATGTGGGACGCTGCCTCAGCATGGTCTGATGAGCAGTGCCATGTCCGCGCCCAGGATTCGAACCAACGAAACACTGGGCCTCCTGCAGCAGAGCGCGGGAACTTAACCACTCAGCCATGGGGCCAGCCCCTTACCTATGACTTTTATGTTATAAAAGTGTCATATAAAGTATTAGAAAAGAAAACTATTATATTTTTCCTCTAGATATATAAAAATTTAAATTCTCAGGGTTTCTTTTCCAGTTCTTTTCTTAGACATTCAAAATATTTTTTGAATGCCAGCTGTTTAGTATTCACAACTAATAAAACAAGTGCCCTGGCTTCAAGGAAATTATATTTTTAGCATTTTATTTCTCTCATTGGCAAAATATAAGGTTTTGAGATGAAGTATAAAGTTGCTTCTTTTGATCTGACAGCATTTCCCAGATTGGAATCCAAATATACCCAAGGTTCTAAGAATGTCTACTCTGAATACATAGGATTCCATTGGCAGCAAAGACAGACTATGATGGCACCAGGCAAAACAAAATTGGTTTCAAGGAGAGATGATTAAATTTAATTATGATGGCAAATTATTTCTTCATCATTCATTTGTGGATTCGAAATTCAGTTATTTTAAGTCAAATCTACAATGTCATTGAGAAGTGAAACATATTTGGGAAATTGACACTTAATATCTCCTAGAAATTTGACCTTGATGCTAAAGATTACCTGCAGATGATGTGTGAAGTTTCTTGCAAATTATTGCATGAAACAAATATCCATGTAATAGTACCCTCAAATCTACAGTGAAATATTTTCTTAACCTCTTTAATAATCTTGTGCTAACATTTAATTCTTTAAATCATTTTATCTGAGTAGGAAAAATGTAAGTATAGCTGTATATATACATTTATATGTCTACCCAGTCTCTCCCTCCATACACACACACACACACACACTCAGACACACTTATGTATAGTGCCAAATGCATGTTAGATACTGTATTAGCTATAGGAAACATAAAAATATATATGACATATGAATCTGCATTGTTTTTTCACATAACTTCAAAATTAAGAAAAAAATCAGATCTATTAAAATGCATGGCAAAGATCTTTGCATGCAAACACGACATAGTAGCTGAGTCAGTTGTACCTTCCCACTGTGAAGCACTATTTAGGCTAGACAAGCTTTAAAAACAATGCTAGTAGTTTTTGGACAGCAACCAATATGGGCCTATAATGCTTGAGAAAAGAACACGTAAAATGAGCCTTGTATTTACACAGACTTTATCTCTGACAGTATTTTCCAAACCATGGCACAAGGAATGAGATTGATAGTCTCAGTGAGTAGAAGAGAGAGTGACACGAGTGTGAAGATTCCAAGGCAGCTGGGATTGGGGGGCAGGATGCCAGTGAGAAAGGAGCTATAAAAGTGCTCCCAAAATCTATGCAAAAATTCTCCTCAAGTCTTTAGCCAGCTTCTACAATGCACATACACACAGTGAGGTTTTAAAAGATGTAGCTGAAAAAACCCTAAAAGCAGAGATTTCAAGAAAATTTTGAATTTTAAGCATATCGAGAATACATCTATCTTTCAGATGGGAACCCTGAAAGGGTACTCCCTAAGAATTACAGCTATGCACTAGGAGAAAAAAACCATTCTGTAGAAGTAAGGGAAACTAAATGAATGCGGTTTAATGAGGCTTAGAACCAAGACTCAATAGGATCTACACAATTTGACTGATAGTCCTCCGCAGAAGAAGACTTCTTCACTCAGACTCTCCACAGCCTTTCATGTGCAATATTGGACACAACAGAAAAAAATTGTTAAACATACTAAGAACTAAGAAAAGGTGACTGATATTTGAGAGATAAATGAATCAACAGAGGCAGACTCAAGGATGATCCAGATATTAGAGTTAGCAATCAACGACTCCCAAATAGCTAAAGAAATAGATGGTTAAAAATAGATTAAAACATAAAGTATTTCAAAAGTTGAGTCAATTCAATAAAAATAATCAAGTTAATATTCTAGGGCTGCATAATACAATATCTGAAAATCAGAATTAACTGAATATGTTTCATAGCTCACTGGACACAGCAAAAAATAGACTCAGTGAACTCAGAGAGAGGTTAGGAAAAAAATATCCAAACTAATACAAAGGGAGAAAAAGAGGAAAAAAAGATACACGTAAATATCAGAATTCAGGTGTAACACGTGAACATGCTTAAGAAATGTTATAGGACATGTACAGTTATAATACAAAAAGAGGAGAGAGAAAGAACTGGAAGACAAATGTACATCTAAGGAAATAGTAGGCAAGACTATTGAAAATCTAGTGAAAGACATCAAGCTACAGATCAAAGAATCTCAGGAAATGCCAAGCTAGTCCACTAAGAACTTGTCCACTTTATATAGGGCCTCTTGTTTAAAAATAGTATAGGCAGCTGGGAAACATTGTGGTAGCATTGTAAAGTACTTAGTGAGTCCTATTTTTGACTTTATCACTAAAAATAGAATTGTACAACAATCCTTCAAATGATCATAGAGGTCACAATGTTTGTGTATACCACTGGCTATCTAGCCCCCAAAGGTGTCAATTAACAGACCCAAAGGTAACTTACCTTTGGCATAAAAGTGGTGATACTCCTCTAGTAAACTCTGATTAATATGATTGACTACTTTTCTCCCGGTTTCCAAACAGTTCAATGGATATTTTAGTACATAGTTTTATTGTATCTTTTATATATGAGGTATATAAAAGTTTTAGATATTCAAAACTTTCTATTCAATACAAAAGTCATGCACCTGAGATGGAATGGCATAAAAAAGCACTGGAGCATGGAGTCCTACTTGAAAAATTACCTCTAATGTATTTACAAACTTTACCACCTTTAGTTAACAAGGATATGTGTACCCCAATGCCTTTCAAAAAATTATAATAAAGGAATTAAGATACTACCTAACACAGAAAATTAAAATAAAATATGAAGAGTCATATGTGGATTCCGTAGAGTTGTACTGTCTAACATGATGGCCACTAGCCAAATGTGGCTACTGTGCGCTCAAAATCGGTATTTTTACCATTTTCTGTCTGCCTGGAAAGAATATATCCCCTACGGTTTTTACCTACAGTGGTCATTTAATCCAAAGATTATTTGGTCAAAATATCATTACTGCTTCTTTTATCTGTTTGTTACATTCAAAAATCCCACAAATATTTTGGGTTTGTCGTTTTTCTTGTAATTTTGGCAATTTTTGCTTCATATATTTTGAGGCCTCCATAATAATTGTATATAAATTTAGAAGTCCTACATCTTTCTGCTAAATAAAACCTTTTTATCCATATTAAATGACCCTTATATAACTACTAATGCTTTTATAACTACTAATACTAATGTTTTTGGTTTGTCTTGAAGTCTATATTGTCTGATAAGAATATATTGATGGCTTTGTGGATGAGACTCCAAAGATAATGGAAACAAAAATAAAAATAAACAAATGGGACTATGTCAAACTGAAAAGCTTCTGCATAGCAAGGAAACCATGATCAAAACAAAAAGGCAGCCTACTGAATGGGAGAAGATATTTGCAAATCATACATCTGACAAGGGATTAATATCTAAAATACATAAAGAACTAATACAACTCAACAACAAAAAAAACCAAACAAGTCAATTAAAAAACAGGCAGAGGATCTGAATAGACATTTTTCCAAAGAAGACATTCAGATGGTCAACAGGCACATGAAAAGATGTTCAACATCACTAACTAGTAGGGAAATTCAAATCAATACCACAATGAGATATTGCCTCATGCCTGTCAGAATGGCTATTATCAAAAAGGAGAGGGTGTGGAGAGAAGGGAAACCTTGTTCACTGCTGGTGGCAGTGCAAACTGGTGCAGCCACTGTGGAAAGCAGTATGGAGTATCCTCAGAAAATTAAGGATAGATCTACCATATGATCCAGCTATCCCACTGCTGGGTATTTATCCAAAGAACTTAAAAGCACAAAGGCATAAAGATACTTGCACCCCTATGTTCATTGCGGCATTATACACAATAGCCAAGACACGGAAGCAACCTAGGTGCCCATCAAGGGACGAATGGATAAAGAAGATGTGGTATTTATACACGATGGACTACTACTCAGCCATAAGAAATGACAATATCTGGCCATTTGTGACAACATGGATGGACCTTGAGGGTATTATGCTGAGTGAAATAAGTCAGAGGGAGAAAGTCAAATACCATATTATCTCACTCATAAATACAAGATAAAAACGACAAAAAAAAACACACACACATAGCATTGGAGATTGGACTGGTGGTTACCTTCGGGGAAGGGAGGAGGGGGGAGGGCAAAAGGGGTGATTAGGCTCACATGTGAGGGGATGGACTATAATTAGTGTCCGGGGGGTGAACATGATGTAATGTACACAGAATTCGAAATATGATGTACATCCAAAAAAAATAAAAATTAAAAGAAAACAACAAAAAGACAAAATAACAAGTGTCGGAAAGGATGTGGAGAAAAGGGAAGCCTCATACATTGCTGGTGGGAATGTAAATTGGTGCTGCCACTGTGGAAAACGGTATGGATACTCCTCAAAAAACTAAGAATAGAGCTAGCATATGACTCAGCTCTTCCACTTCTGGGCATTTATACAAAGAACATGAAAACACTAATTTGAAAAGATGTATGCACCCCTATGTTCATTGAAGCATTATTTACAATAGCCATGATGTGGAAACAACTTGTGTCCATTGATGGATGAATGGGTAAAGAAGATGTGATATGTATATATACAAGGGAATGCTACCCAGCTATAAAAAAGAACGAAATCTTGCCATTTGCAACAACATGGATGGACTTTGAGGTTATTATGCTAAGTGAAATAAGTCAGACAGAGAAAGACAGATACTGTATGATTTCAATCAAATGTGGAATCAAAAAAAAAAACCAAAGGAACAAACAAAAACAAACTCATAGATAAAAAGAACAGATTAGTGGTTACTAGAGGAGAAGGGAGTTGTGAAGTGGTGGTGAAATGCGTGAAGGGGGTCAATTGTATGGTGATGGATAGTGACTAGATTATCACTTTGTAGTGTATACAGATGTCGAATTATAATGCTGTACACCTGAAATTTATATATTACTGTATATATATATAGACACTTCCTTCCTTTTGGTTGTGGTTAAATGGTACACTTTTATCTGTTCTTTTCCTTTGAACCTTCTGTAAACTCATGTTTCCCATGTCACTTATGAGCAGTCAACAGCTATTCTTACATAGTGTTTGTCTTTAACTAGATAATTTAGTTCATGAATATTTAACATAAGTGCCAATTTTTTTGAGATTCATATCTGCTATTTCACTACATACTTTCCCTTTGCTTACATATTCCATATGGGGTTTCTTTTTTACCTTTTATTTCTTTCATTGGGGTTATTTATCATTTCATTTTTAAATGTTTATCTTTAATCTATTATTTTTTATCTTTGCAAAAGATTGAGATCTTTTCTAATATTTCATTAGTAATGCATTAGTAGCTGCCCTAGAAATTACAACATGCCTCTTTGACTTATCAAAATGTGTCAGTTGGTACTTTTCCTGACAGAAGGACCTCAGAATACTTCAAATTTCTTTAGTCTTTTCTTTTTTTATGTGGTATCTTTTATAAAACATTTCTATCATATAACTTCATGAGATATCTTACACAGACAATATTCATTTATATTTACTCACATATTTTCCTCCTTTCATTTTTCTTCTTTCTTTCATTTCTTTACTTATTTACAGTCTTACATCTTGAACAATTTCTCCTTTGCCTGATAAAAGCATCTTTTAGCATTTTGTTTAGTGTGGTTCTCCTGATAGTGAATTCTCTCAGTTTTTGCCTGTCAGAAAATATTTTTATTGATATTATCCTTGAAAAATATTCTGCAGGGAATAGAAGACTAAGGGCATACTCATTTTCTTTTATACCGTTAAAAATATGGTATTGAGATGTCATACGTTATAATATTGAGATAATTGTGCTTTCCAGAAGTTAATGTTTATATTTCCTTTGGTTGCTTTTGAGATTTTTCTATGTTGGTTTTCCTGTAGAGTCATTGTAATATGTCTTTGTGTTGATTTCCTTTTCTTTATCCTCTTGGATTTGTTAGCTTGTTAATTCTATGGCTTGTTTTTCTTCAGTTTGGGGTAATTCTCTGATATTATCTCTTCAACTTTGTTCTATCACAATTTCTCTCTCTTCTCCTTCCAAGATCCAATTAAACACATAGTAGAAGTCCTCATTTTCTTCTGTATAAATTTTTCTTACCTTCCATGTTTCACTCATTTGGTTTACCTTTGTTATTTTGGATAGTTTCTTCTGATCTATATTCCAGTTCATTCATTTTCTTTTTACTTGTGTCTGATATGCTCTTAAACCATCAATATAAAATATAACATTTGTTTTTATATTTTCCAGTTTTATTATTTCTATTCAGGTATTTTTCAACTGTAAAAATACTTTATACGTTTTATTTATTTCCTGAAAGAGAAAGCTTCACATTTTTATATCCATGAGTTTTTTAGTCTGCATCTGGTGATTCCATTATTTGGAGGGAATATAGTCTGTTTCTGCTAACTATTATTTACTTTGGTTCTCCTTCATGTCTTCATATATCATCATATATCTAGATTATTTTTTATTGTGTTCTAGACTTTATATTAAAAAGTCATTATTTTAAAAAGCAATTCAGGCCTAGAATGATGTTATCATCTTCCTGAGAGGATTTATATTCTTTCTGCCAGATGCCTAAAGAAACTATAAATCTGGCATCATCTTAGTCGAGACTAATCTTGAGATTTACTAGGCCACTCAGATGATTCCAATCGGGGCTGTGATATAGCAAGGGATGGTGTATTTCTAGTTTACCCTTTCTCTCAGGGCAGAGCTTTTGAGGTTTCCAATCTACATCCTGGGAGGCCAACTAGGGCTTCACTTTGGGCAGAATATGGGCCTCCATTTGCTTTTCCTCTAACCAAGTGAGGTTATGAAAAGTGTTGTTCAGCCTCTCAACTATCTCTTCTGGATCAACAAACAGACCCAGTGCAAAAATTGTACTTATAGTCAATTTACTCGACATCTCCGTGCCTCAATTTTCTCCTTTATAAAATGAGATAAATATTAGGACATAGCTCCTAAGATTGTAGTAAGGATTAAATGAGTCAACAATACATAAAACACGCAGTATCTGGCACATGGCAAGAGCTTAAATTTTTATCTATCAATATTATTTATAATGTTAGCTCCTCAGAAGTAATTTTGGTAGTCCCAGTTTACTACTGCTGCCTGGACAGCTGCCAACATAAATCAGACTGATTTATCAGTTTTATTCTACAAATATTTATTGAACAATTTTATGGATTAAAGTGCTTGTCAAGATAGACATGGGAAGCACGTACCCTGATGGATTTTACAGACTAGCGATAAAGATGAATATACAGAGTACTGAGGGCAATGGAGGAATTATCAGTCAAGGCATTCAAACATTTCTTGAGTAAGAGACTTCTGAGAAGCTTGTTTTCTTGATGCCATCCAAATAAATGTGAACTTTATATTTCAAATCTCAGTTGTTTCTGGGGGAAAAGTTACTATTTACAATGAAATAATGAAATTTTGGTGGTAAGGCTTAAATCAATTGCAGTTGACTATCAGGCACAGGCTAAAATAACCAACGTTGGAATAGAAGAGTTTTTTGTTTTGTTTTGCATTTTCTTTCTGCTCCATTTTGCTGAGTATGAAAGTTCTTTGGTTAATATACAGTTAAGTTAGATAGGAGAGTAAATACCAACTCAATCATTAGTTCAGATAACTAGTTATATTTGAAAGCCTTATATTAATACATTGTCACATTAAAATAAAGAGTAGTCCCGAGAGGACAGAAAATTGTCATGATTAAGGGTGATTTGGATGAAATGTTAACTGATTAGAACCAGATCATATTATATGCTGATATTAGGCACGGAATAATTTTTCATCCTGAGATGTTTTATTCTTCAGAACTATTATCCACTGAATATTTTAGTCCTACTTTACATGCTATATTACCAACATGATGAATATTCCAATCGTCTCCATGCAGATTGTTTCTTCAATCCCTGTGGAGAGGAAATCAACATTCTTTGTTAGGAGAGCTCTGAGTATCCACTTCAATTTTACAGTTAAATGAACTAACATGAATGTTTATGTCACCTGTATGAGAATCAGGAAAAAATTATTAATGTATTCTATTAAATTGTACATTTATTAAGGTTTCTGAAATTGTGATTTTAAAGTCGTTAACTTGTGAGATGTTGAAGGGCCCCTACAATTCAGTCCCTTCCGATCTTGGAAAGTGAGTGCGTACATTTCCCTTCTGCCTTCTGAGGAATCTGTATCCCGAGTAAATGAGATCTAAGATTTTTCACCACACCAGCAGGGACATAACAATGTTGAAGTGATGGGAGCTGCTCCACCCAGAGTGCAGGCAATAAGGAGGGAAATTGTCTAAAGAGAATTCAAAAACATAATAAAGTCAACCCAAATCAGTCTGCTTTTTATTATCACCATGTATTGGCAATTCTAAATAATGTCATTACTAGTATTTTCCATACCCAAATGTTTTTGTTAGGATAAGCTCTAAATAATTGTTGTGATTGTTGCTATATTGTCCCATAACACTTAATAGCATTCTTTGCACATTGCTTGTGACTAATAGTTTTCATTAAATAAAAACATACAAGATCAAGTGAATAAAATAATTTTCTCCACGTCTACTATGTGTTATTTACACTACAAAACACACAAAATAAAAGGAATTCTATTGAAAGGAAAAACAGACTCTAGAGGCAGGAAATACTATTTGGACAATACTAATTACTATTTTTAAAATATTGTGAGCAAGATCGATTCTTTGGTAACTTTTATCTATACTTTTATGAAAATACACAAAAAACGTCAAAACTTCTATACCTTAAGGTACCACTAGAAACTATACCTCAGGCTGATAATAACCAATAAGTAAAGTTCTTTGGGAAACTTTATGAATGACCCTCCCTGTTCCACCTTCTAAGTTAAATTTTTTCTTTTTTGTAGTAAGATTAGCCCTGAACTAACATCTGCTGCCAATCCTCCTCTTTTTGCTGAGGAAGGCTAGCCCTGAGCTAACATCCGTGCCCATCTTCCTCCACTTTATATGTGGGACACCTACCACAGCATGTCTTGCCAGGCGTGCCATGTCCACACCCTGGATCTGAACTGGCAAACCCCGGGCCACCCAGGCAGAACGTGTGAACTTAACCGCTGCACCACCAGGCCAACCCCTACCTTCAATGTTTATAAAGAAGTTGATTTTTAATGCTTTTTGTTATTCAATTCATCCTCTTAAACCCTTTCTTAATTGGATGTTCTAAAGGAGTTTGTTTTATTGAAAGAATAGATTAGTGTGCAACTAACGTAAGCATCGGTAGCTCTGCATGCTTTTACACTTTAAATCAATGCCACTCATTACCTCCCACAAATAGTAATGATTTTTTATGAGCTTTGTATTAATGAAAATTTATAATAGTTATTTACAGTACTGGCTAATCAGAGTAATTAGAAGAATAAGATTAAGTTCTGAGGCTGCAAGGAATAAAATAATATTAAGCACCAGTACTTAAAATTTAGAAATAACTGGCTTCTTAGTGAGAAATGTTATACTGATGTAGAAATGGAGACACATTTTTCAATGTGCTTCTAACATCACTAAGAAGGGTTAACTTTTGTGAGCAATGGTTTTATGTCAGAGATTGTTTCAATTGCTTTATTTGATTATCTTTTTTAATTCTTGTTAACAACTCCACGAAATGGGAACATCGCAATTCTCATTTTACGGAGTAAATGAAAATGATAGGAAGTGAAGAATTTGCCCAAGGCAATACAGTCTCGTGTAGCTGATACAAATTCAGTTAGTCTGACACCAAAACTAAGTATGTTCTGAAACCATTCTGTAATAAATATGACCTCAAAGTTTAACTGCTGACATACGTCAGTGAATAGAATTTAGTTTGTTAGTATTTGTATTATAGTTATTCATCATGGGAAAAATAGTCATTCAAAGCACTGGATAGAAATCATTAATTCAATTTCAATACTTCTAATTGTGACATATTGAAATTAGAAATCAAGATACAGTCATGCACCACATAACAACGTTTTAGTCAACAATGGACCGCATATACGATGATGATCCCATAAGATTAGTCCCATATAGCCTAGAAACGTAGTAGGCTATACCATCTAGTTTGCTGTAAGTGTATCCCATGATGTTTGTACAATGATAAAAATCACTTAATGATACATTTCTCAGAATGTATCCCTGTCATCACGTGGCACATGACTGTATATTGGTCTTACAGGTAGCTGAAGACATTGGTAATTGCCCAAGACCACATTTCCTGATATTTTCTCCAAAAATAAAATAGAACAAAAAGAACAAATAAAACATCCACACACAGGCATGTACACATGAACACAAGCATGCCCTCAGTGTAATGTGAGGACAAAGAATGTGCAAACTTCAAAATAACTATAATTTAAAAAACATCACACCAAATTCCATCAAGCAGCCTCTCACATACCTATCTTGCCACATACCTTTGCATAGAACAAGGACAGAGTAAGAAAAATAGCAGAAAGGAAGAAGAAGCTAACAACAGGCCACTGGTTGATAAGACATCACAGATACAAAGAGTAAGTCTACCATAAACGTGAAAACACAAAAATAAGTCCCAGGAGAACAGAGTACAGAAGACAAAGAAGAAACTGAAGGGTACATGTGATTTGAAACATCAGTCTTTGAAAAGCATAGCTTCTCAGAGAGTAAAAAGAAAGAAGAGGCACTCATTGGCAAATGGGTGGTAAAGAGGTAATGAAGTGAAAAGAAAAGTTTAAGTTTCAACAAGATGAAAAGAGAATGAAAAAATCAGATAACACAACACCCGTCACCACCACCAAAAATACCAAACTCAAGAAGTTGACTTTGCCACATTACAGAAGAGGGTTTCATTGGACAAGGAATCCTGGAAACAACTCAAATTCAAAAAAAAAACACAAACAGAAAAGAACTTAATAAATATCTGCAAAGGTATAATAAATTTTTAAAAAATGAAATTCAACACTCTTCAACTAAGGAATCCCACTACCCTGCCCCCCAAAAAACAATGATAAAGTAGAATAAACAAAACACAAAAAACTGCGGGACACTCTATTTATCTGAAGACTAAAAAAACAAAAATACTTGAGCCAGAAATGCAAAAATTAAAAGACAAAAGAATTAAAACTAAGATATGAAGAAGAATGAAGTGCAATAAAAAGACAAAATTATCTCAGAAATAATATTAAAGTGTATGGTGGCCAAGGAATAATGGACGCAGATGAAAATCTAACAAGATTGTTGAAGAAATGCAAGAAAAAACCCGAGAATGAAATTGTGATAAAGGAAAGACAAAAGTGGGAAAGAACAAAAGTGGGGGAAATACAAGACAAGCAAAGAAGGAATAATATTTGTATAACTGCAGTTCCATGAAGAAGAACAAAACAATTTAACGTTTAAAACTATAATCCAGGAAAACTTTGCAGTAATAAAAGAAGACCTGAATATAACTATTGAAAGGGTCCACTGAGTAAATGAGTAATTAACCCAAAACTATCAATTCTGAGACATAATCTAGAAAAATTGCTTGACTTCAACAATGAAGAATAAATCTTCAACACTTCCGTGTATGTGTGTTTGGGTGTGCACGTCTGCGTATACATGCATTTGTAATATAAGACTAAGAAATGATGGGAACAAGAGTAGAATTCTAATGTATGAATATTATATATGGTAACAATGTAGAAATATTGCAATTAAAAATAGAACAGGAGAGAAGAAAAGAAGAAAGTGAAAGAATCTCATTGATTGTTGTGGTAAAGGCAGTAGGTGTGAATTAAAGGACAACATTAAAAATTGAGAAATTAAATTGTCAAATGTTAAATAATAAAACAGAGGACTAAGAAGAACATTAAAAATCATGTAAATACTAGAGTAAAAATACTAGAGTAAAAAAAACAACAAGTAGATACCATGTAAATACAACAAAATACAAATCTTAAATATCAAAACAGTTAAGTAAAAAAAAATCTACATCTTATAAAAAAATAGCAAATACAACACAGAGTTGAGAACACATACTAAAAGAAAAAGCTTTTCAATTTAGCTCACAATGCAGCACTCAATATTATGCTGTGTACTAAAAATATACTTAAATGAATTCTGAAAGGCTAAAAATAAAGAGAAGGACAGAGATATATGACCAAATGGAACAATAAGAAAGCAGGTAGTATAGTGATCCTGAGGAGAAATCAATCCAAAAAATATATTAAACATGACAAAGAAAGGCATATTTTAACATTAAAAGTCTCAATTCACAATGAAGATATAACACAAAAACTACAAGAAGGAGAGTTGGCTTTTCTTTTTGTAACTCAATTGCCCAACTCAAGCTTTGATTACTGAGGCAACCACTTCAAAGATGACCATCTCCAATAAACACATTACCACCACACAACTAGATGAAGAGTTAGGCCAGCTCACCTCCTGAGTCTCCTTTGTTTTAGAGATCTTGGTTGAGTTCTATAACTGACCATTTGGGTCACTTGCTTTTTTCTCTTTCTGAGCTTTAAATTCCCGCTCTTATGTTTTGAACTCAACAATAAAGAGTGAGTCCAGAAACCCTAGGCCCCACTCTCAACCAAATAAAAGCAGAACCCCAGTCCGGTGCTGGCTTTCTCTCTCTACCTGTGACCTTGCTGTGTGGCCCCAGGTATGCCATGTGCTTTCCAGGACTTGTGAGTAATAAACCTTTTTTTTTTCCCCCAAGGTTTCCTAACAGTTGTTGCTGAGGGCGGCTTGCAATCATAATAAGAACCACAGGCTGGTCCAGCCACAATAGTGGTTTTCAATCAGCTGAGAATGGCACAAAACAAAGATGTAAGCAATATACTTAATATGATGGATTTTGTGGATGTCTATCAAACTTTACACTCTGATAATTAAAAAGATACCTTCTTCATAAGCACTCATGTGACATTTACAAAATTTATCATATTTTAGGTCAGACACACACAAAAATGGAGTTCCATAAAGTAGGTTTATTAAAAATAACAATCTCTCATCAAAATACAATAAAATAAATTATTAACAAGACTGGAAGTCATTAACCAAATCAAAAGCAAAAATGAAATTTAAAAGCCTAATATTAAACAACTCAGGTAAAAAGGGAAATAAGACTGAATCATGTGTATTTATGGTATATATCCAGGCAATGATCAGAGGAAAATTCATGGCACTAAATAATCTTTTTAGTAAAAATGAAGGCGTCAAAATAAACTCAAAATTTTTAGAAACTTTAAATTAAAATTTTAATTTTTAATAAATTTAATATAATTATGAGCTCAAAAACAGGAAAAGAGATAAGTAAATCAAAAGAAAGCAAAATGGAGGAAATAATATAGATAAAAGCCAGAATTAATGAAGTAGAGAATAGAAAAATAATAGATATAATTAATACATTAAAATCCTCTTTTGGGTTTTGGTTTAAGTTAGCCAACTAGATAAATTACCACATAATTTGATCACGAAAAAATTGGGAAAGCCCAAACACAAAAATGAGAAATGTCAAAGGGGAAATGACCATTGAAAGAGAATATATTTTTAAAAATCATCAGAGGCTACTTCAAAACACACTGCAAATAACTTAGAATGAATGATTAAATAGAAATCACCATTTGGCAAACACCACAATAATTGTTTCAGGCAAGAGTCATCGATGGACACCGAACTTCATGGGTTAAGCAGGATGAAAAACAGGATATTTACATAGTTTCAAATATTTCTGCAGTACATCTTTATTAATTGCAAAGGGAATAATATAACTTTATACTGGAGAAACTTGGACCATACCCCTTACACAAAGTGGTGAAAATTAACACCTGAAATGAAACAAATCATCGTGTTGCTATGATTAATGGAGAAAGGGGAAGCATCACTTCTGCTGTGTCCTTGTCAGAAGTACATAACCTGAATTTGGTCGTGATGAAACATCAAAGAGTAAACTGATGGACATTCTGCAAAATATCTGTCAGAACTTATAAAACTAAGATGGTTACGAAAGACAAAGAATAAGAAACTATCCTAAATTAAAAGGAAACATACAACTAAATGCAGCGTTATCCTGGATTAGATTCCTATCTAGAAAACGAACATTAGAAGGACAATTGATGAAATTCAAGTAAAATCTGTAGAACTAGTTTATAGAATTCTTTCATTGTTAATTTCCTGGTTTCGATAACCGAACTGTGATTATGGAAGACATTAATATTTGGCTAATCTGGGGGCAGGTATATGGAGACCTTTTGTAATATTTTTTGAAAATTCATTGTCTTTGATTTTATTTCAAAACAAAAAGCTAAAAACTAAAAACATAATGAATAAAATAAATGTAAGCAAAATAATCTTTGCTAAATTTTTAGAATCTGGAATCTTATAAAAACAATAGATTAATTTTGGACTTGGGCAAGCCAACTTTTTGTAGATAAACTAAAGAATCAGACAACTTAACTATAAGGTAAACATAAATATTGATTTTTTCAAAGAAACTACTTTGATTTCTGGGATATAATTCCAGAGGAAAATATAATTTTTTAAAGAGAATGTGTTAATAGATAGATAAATAGAATGCAATAACTTGACATAAGCATAAAGTTCTGTTAGGAGATATAAAAATAATTCACTTGAGAGAAAAACGAAAATTGATGAGCTACATTTTAAGGACCTTTAAATAAAGACTGGATTTTTTTTGTCAGTTAATTAGCCAATGGGAGTTTAGATCATCCATTTTTATCTACATGCTTATTTTATGTTGTTGTTTTAAAAATACATTTGTATATGATTCGAATATACCCACGCGTGTAATAGTTTTGCTTTATTAAGGATAAAAACTTCAGTTCTCACCAAAATATTGCTTCAAGCTTTCTTTTCGGTAATTTATGGGGAAAGAATGGACAATTTGAGGACATGACAAAAAGTTTTAATTACTCATTTGCCTATAAACGAAACGCATAAAAGATGAGAAGGAATATTTTCTTTGGGGCAGCTGTATCCTATGAATTTTTACCTAGTCATTGTGAATTTAAGAAAATATACAGTTCTAAAACAATGAACAAAGTGAACTGCCAACTTAAGTAGCAAAGCATCTTAAATCTATATTTTAAATGTATATTTTAAAAAGTGTTAAGAAAAGGCTATCTCTAGCGGATCAATTCCTGTATGCCAGCTTTAAGCCAGTTAACTATACTGGAAAACAGCCCTCATTTCATTTATACTGACAACCCACCTGTGGGTAATTGAGTTTAGCTTCCACTGTTTCTCCTAAGATTTAGAGGATTTTAAAACTGAGCATTATAGTGTGATATTAAAGTTGATGCCATGCAATTCCATACACATAAAATGTAGTCAGAGGATTTAAAAGTAAATCACTTGAGATAAAATGAAGATGATTTTTAAATAAATCTAAGAACCGTGAACTTACAGTAAAATCCAAGGTGCGCAAGACAAACTATGAGCACATAAAGTTCATCTATAAGGCCAAGCTATGAAAATAGGCAGCATGGAAATCAATATTTCTTGTGGAATTAAGAGATATCGCCCATGGGTGGTAAACATCCTGGGTAAACGAACATGACGACAGACCACAAAATATATTAAATGCACCAGTAATACTACGCACGTAACCAGAGCAGCATCTACCTGCACATTTAAAAAGAGAACAATTATCGTCATGAGATAACTACCATCAGGACTGAGGCTGGAGAACACCCACCAAGAGTCAAGCAAAACACATCAGATTTTAACTTGAACATGGAGAAAAATAGTCACATTTTTCTTAGTAAATATAAGACAATTTCAACCCAAAACTTCAAGAAAATTACCATTTCAATCAACTATCTATTAGAAAAATTGAAATAATCTCGTGCTAATAATCCCACGGAAGCTTTAATTATATTTTTTACATGTTTTCAGAAATACAGAATTATAAAGGGATATACTTTTAAGAATTCCTTTCTATCCGAGGGTAAATTTTTTTAAATATATGAGGAAAGAAAGCAACAATATTTATGAGTATAATACTGGGAGAGAACAGCAGTTACGTGGGTCATTTTTCAAAATTAATTTTTTATATGGTAAAGCTGAAATAAATTACCCAGCTTTCTTTAGCATGTTGTCACTCTTAGTAGGGTGAACATATCTGTATTTCTTGAGTTGCTTGCTGTCCCAGTATAGTTACAAAAAATGCCTCTTTTTGTTCTCAAAATGTTGCAGTTTAGACAACAGGTTAATTATGTGATCTCCATACTATAACCTATGTAGTGGAGGATACTGTAACTCATCAGGGTTAAAGAATTGCCAATTAATTGACAGACACTCTGTGATCATTCTCATTAGCCCACCTGCATGTTTAAGGCAAGTGCAATACATTTTACCTTATGTCCCCTAAGGAAAAGAAGCCCATTTATTGGAGAAATAAAAAGATAATTCCTTTATTCCATTGAGAATCTTGTTACTTACATTACAGTCAGCCAACTAGCAGTACTGGCATCACCTGGAAACTTGTTAGAAATACAGAAGATGAGGCCATCTTAGACTTGCTGATCCTGCATTTTAACAAGATTCAAAGTGATTCAGATGCGTATTTTAATTTGAAAGGCACTGGTTTACAGAGTCTCTAGAAAAGAAACTGCCTGAATCCAAGCTTAGTTCCCCTCTGGATGCAAATGGACTACTGACAACACCAAATTAATGGCTCCTTCTGCATCATGGTTGGGCAGTGTTGGTACCCATCATTTCCAAGCCAATCAATGGAGAATATTTATTTTCAAGATGAATTCCTAACGAGATCAACAAAGAACATACAACTGCCTGCAATAGCCCTAGGGCCTCTTCCAGCTCCTGTGATCAGAGTTGTCATCTCCCTCAAAACAACTGTATAAGAAACTAGGATGAGGAAGAGTGTTAGGGTGGATCTCATTGGCTTCTTTCCCCAAAGACTCATGCATGAGTGGGAGTGCTCTAACTTATGGCGGATCAGAGTGTTTCTTATTTAGGCAAGCATAATTTATGAACTAGATTATCCTTTTGGATGGGTAGGATTAAATTCAAAACATGTTTTATTTTTGTTCGTGGTACATTTTGAGCTAGAGCCACTGTTTAAGTGTACCATAGGAATCTATTTCCATCATCATTTCCCAGGATGGATCCGGAATGGGTTTGTAGGGGTCAAGTTCAGTAGATGGGGCATGAAAATTGTTATCTGCAAAGGAATATTTGCATAAAAAGCCTTAAACTGGATTCACTCTTTTCTTTCCAATTCTGTAAAATAATCATAATAGCAGATTTAAGAAATGATCTTAATAACAGTAAATTTGCAAGCTACTGTTGTTGCTAGCTACTTTTTGGATCTTTCGTTTTTTCAGGCTTCAAATATGGAGTAGCTATCTATAAAGAGGCCTTAAAATGCCTCTTATTATCACCACATGCAGAGAAATCATTCAAAAGAGTGACAAGTCTAAATGAAGGAATTAATAGCCAGAGAGGACAAAATACTTTCTTTCATCAAATGCACATAGAAAAGCAGCTAATAGAGAATGTAGACCCAGCATTTGCAGAAACAATAGAAAGAAGCAATACTTTTCTTTTTTTGCCAAAAACTCATCACAACACCTTAAGAAAAGATATGAGCAAAGAACGAATATAGGTTGAGGTCCTGCAAAGATGATCTTTTCCAGTGGGTAAGAGTTATTACAGTTCCTTAATAAACAGGACCTGAGCACTATTATTTAAGTTGTATATGTGTATAAAATTGTAAAGTTCTGGTAATCTTTTTGAATCTAGGTGTGATAGTCATCAAGTCCTGGGCTGGAGTTGCTAGTGAATATTTGATCATCTTTATCTGATTAGCATCAAGTTTCAGGTATTGAGAAGGAAAGAAAACCTCTAAGTAGCTTGCCTTAGAGAATTCAGACTGAAGAAAGTTTATTTCCTTCTGAGGGCCCCATATATCACATTAAATTATTGGAAGCATTGTATTATGCAAATTGGAAAAATCTGCCAATATCAGAATCAAGGCTGTCAATATCAGAATCAATATTATAGTGCATTCTTTCCCAGTTAAAACATCTTCCCTTGTTCTCTTTCGTCAGTTTTTCAAAAGGAAGGTGAAGGTGGTAAAATCTATGGAAGAAAAAGAAGAGGAAGACATGAATTATGTGAGGATATTGGGAATGAGAAAAGCGATATTTAATGCTTAAAATAACATAAATATCAAAACAACAATTAATCTAAATAATGAGGCTGAGAGACTGATTTATTTCAAGCTACAGACACCATACGAAAAGTCAGATATGAATGTTTCCCATCTCATCTACTTTGACTCCTTTAAAGGAACTTTGATGATTTCTCTAGTAGAATTCTGTGCTTTAAGAATCAGCCATGTGTTGAAGCAGTGTAAGTTCCCTCTGGTAGACTAAGAGGGATTATATTTCTATTAAAAAAAAAAAAGAAGAAGAAAAGCAGGACAACTGAATTCTAGGTCAACTTGGACTGCAATGTAGGTTACTAAGAATTTCGCTAGCAGTGTGAGCTATAAATAACAAGCCTGGCAGAGAGAGTCAGGGCCTGAGGTCTAAGAATTCCCCTTCTTTTGTTGCACCGCTTTGGGAGACGTCCCTGTCCCACTTCTATTCCCTTTCCTGTATCTTTTACTCACAATCATTTTTCCCTACATACCTCTCCCTCCCCCTATTTCTTCTCATGGTGAATACTTTTGTCTCCTCTTACACCTTATGTTTGGTGCCAGTTTCATGCTGGCATGTGTCCTCCAGTCCCATCCTGTACTCCACTTTCAGTCAAAAATATATTTTTGTAACCCCAATAGGAAAATGTATACGCGTAAATGCAAAGAATCAATAGCTTCTACCCTCCTCAAAGCTTAATCCATTCCTTGGTTTCTAAAATGTGGACTGAACTCTATGAAGGGCTAACTAGAAATATGGGATAATAAGAAAAGATCACAGCCAACAGAGAGAAAGATTTCAATATCAATTGATGAAAGTGCATTAAGTTTTTCATTTTAAGGAGACATAATGATTCTATAAAGCTATCAAATAACATTTAATAAGCTAGTTTTTTCTAGACACTACATTATCTCCCTGTATATCTAAAATGTTAATAACCTTAAAAATGAAATCAAACATTATTTTTGCCTTTTTCTTAAAAAAATATTAGAAGTTATCTTTTTCAATTTCTTTTATTATATTCAGATGTCTATTACTTCACTTCAAACTTGCTGTTTAGTGATTTGAAGGATCTCCTCTCTTTTAAAACCCCTTCTTTCCAAAGATATAATCAAGCTTATCAATATATTAGTATGTTCTTTTTAAAGTACAATATCTTTTGGAATTTAATATGATAAATGTCAGTTTGGTATTTTATAAATATTAAAGATACAAAATCATTAATTTTGACACATTTTTTAATTTAAATCCCTTGTGTAATTTATTATTAGACTAGAGATGATATTTATGAATTATAAATATATTCTTTTCATATTAGCATTTTATTTTTCAAGCATATTTTGAATTAGAGTCATATAATATTCACCTTCCTCCTTATTTATATTGGAGAAAACAGATTCAATAATCAATTTCCCTATCCTTGAGGAGTTCACTGTGCAGAGGACAGATGACATAAAATACAGCATGAGTGCTATACCATTTTAAACCATGGTTCAATCCGACACAGAGGAAGACAGAAGTCAGCTGCAGAAAACAATCATGGACGACTTCTTGAAGGAGGCAATATTTGTCCTGGGTCTGGTTAGATGGGTTCAAATATTAAGAGTGTTGAGAGCCAGAGGGTATTCTAGGCAGAAGGACAAGCATGATTAGATGCATGGAAGTATGAAATGATACAATATTTGGAAGGGAAAAGCAGGAGTTTTTTGTAAGTACGTTTTTTGTGAAATATATTTGGATTTTGTTTGAGGATGCAACTAAAGAGAAGAGATGAACTTTCTGTATCTTACTAAGGACCTTTTCTCATAGAAAAGGGAATGTCAGTAAAGATATCTGAGGAGAGAGATACAAAATTTTTTTAAAAAAAAGATATCCGAGGGAGCATTTTGAAGAACTGATCAGACTGAGAGGGCAGACAGTGCAATCACGAGATGGCTGCAAAATCCCGTGAAGGATGAAGGCTTCAAAGGGGAGGAAGTGATGTAAGAGGCCAGGGGGAAGAGTGAGGCTATCAACCTGACGGCTGACGTATTACATATTGTGAGAGAGGAATGTGACACTGAGTTGACGATAAGGATAGTAATCATAGTTGAGAACACAGGAAGAGGAGCAAGTGAGAGAAGTACTTTTTGGAGAACTTGGCTACCCCAGATACCTCAACTCCATTGACAGGTGTCAAGGGGAGCTCTCAGAATAAGGCGGCCCTTCCCTTGAGAGTGATCAAGAGAAAGTTTCAAGCACTAGAACTAAGACGATATTCCCCTACTTCTTCACTTTCATCAGCAAGATCAAAAGGGAGCCCCAGATACCCTATCATCCTATAACTCAACCACACATCATAGCCATCCCCGTCCGTCTTGAATCAACCAGGATCAAGTTCGTTATGCCCTTCATGTCTCTTTTTATGTCAGTCACAAGAGAACGCTTGACACCCAGGTCACTCCTCACCTTCTGTGCACTGAGTTCCTTAACACTCTGGACATTGCCTATGTGGTTCCTTTCCACTGTGACCCCAATTGCTGAAATTATCTATGCTGTAGAGAATTCACGTTCCATCATGAGTAAAATCTATTTTGCAAATGTGTCTTGAGGGTTTCTTTCATTTTCTTACTCTAATAGGAATGTGGTTCTCCTCTAAAGACACCGCTTCTCCTGTTGTCTTCTCAACTGCTATTTTTTTCTCCTACAGCCCTCACACTATTGTCACTTTCAGATCAATTCTTTTCTTTCCCCATAAAGCACCTCCTCCAGCTTTGAATCTCATGTCATCCAGCAGAATTTATCATCCACCACCGCTTTTTGTTGCTGTCATCTACCAAGCCTCATTTTCTGGGCAATTTTTGTTTCTGGTTCACTGTCACTCGTTCCAACATTCTTTGAGATTTCAACATCCTCTAGATGATTTTTCTAATAGCCTGGTTCTTAGTCCAATAACTCTTCTGCTCCAAAGATCATGTCCCTCACATTACCTCCACCATTCCCTTCCATGTCATGCTCATTACCAATAACCGCAATACTTCCTAATCTCAGTTTCACAAATGTTCCCCACACAGCTCACTCATTATAGTCTATCAATTTCAGTAACACTTCTATCTCATGAGAACATCCAGTCTGCTGATCCTATTAGCATTTCACTATCATTCATACAATTTGCATCCTCTTCCCTACCTCCTTAGCTTAAATCCATGACCAGTAAGTCTAATTAATCATTTGCATTCACCCTCAACTATCCTGAATTTCTCTTGTTTTGTTAATATTTTTTTGGCAACACCTCAAATCTAAGTCCAAATTTCCATCTCATCTCTGTTGTACCTGAATGTCTATAAAGAAAAACCCAACCATACTTACTCTCCTTGCTTTGAATTCATGATCATGATGTGGCAATTTTCTCTTAATGATGGATAACAATCATACTACCTTTCCCTAACCTGTTTACTTTCACATCCTCTTAGATATCTATTTCACACATTTTCCTGTTGCCTTGAACCTCTAAAACCTCCTCTCCATCCTCATTCTCAAAAAATAATCTTGCTTTCTATTTCATGAAAAAATTGAAGCAGTCAGGAAAGAACTTCCACAAACTCCCAAATCTACTTATCTGCCAGTATGTCTATGCCCTAGCTTCACATCTGATTTCACCACGTGTACATAATCTATTCCTCCATCCCCTTGTACAACGACCTTACAGTATCATCCCCTCAGCAAGTCTCTCCTGCATCATCAATTATTCTCACTGTCCTGGACCATCTCCACAAACATGCTGGCATTTCTCCCATTTTTGCTTTTTGTTCTTTCTGTCGAACCAACTTCTCCTGCCTCTTTGCCACTTTGCCAAACAAAAGTCAAAACAAAACACAACCTTAAAAATGTACTATACTTACTCTCCCTAATTCCTCCTCTTTTATTTTCTCTCAAACTCACTTCAACCAGACTTGTGCTCTTTCCTTCCACCAAAAGTGTTATCATCAACTCCTCCTGTCACTGTCAGTGTTTGAGTGATAAGTTCTATCCTATTGCTCATCAGTTTTGGACACAGTTAATCGCTTCCTTCTCTTTGGTATACCTCTTTTACATTGCTTCTAGGACGCCAAATGCCCTTGGCTTCTGTACTACCTCTCCTGAAGGTTCTTTCCATTGATCTTTGCTAGGCCCTTCATTCTTCCTTACCTCTTAATGTTAGAATAACCAAGGCTTCAAGATCTCGTCAAATCACATGGCTGTAATTGCCATCTTTTTGTTAATGATGTCCAGACAGCCCTCTCAGGCTTGAATTTACAACTGCCTGTGTGGCTCTCTAGTGGATGTTTTAAAGTCATCCCAAACTTAATATGCAATCTCCTAAACTCCTCATCTCCTTCCCCCTGCATTTGTTTCACCAGAAGTCTTTTCCAGCCTAGTCTCAGTGGCCAATATGTTTTACCTGAATTAATGCAATTCTTTCCTAAATTATCTCTTTGCTTTCACCTTCATCTCCTAGAGTGTCCTCACAACACTGCAGCCAGAGGCTTTTAAAGTAAAAATCAGGTCATATCAGTTCTGTGATCAAAGCCCTGCAGTACTTCCCTTTCCCTCTGGGTAAGTGTCAAACTCTGACAATGACTTTAGGACCCTACACCATTTGCCCCTTAATTATTTCATCTGTTAGTATCCCTCATGTTCTTCAATATTCTTCTGTGCGTTAGCCTTCTTGCTGTTCTTAGAACATACCAGACCTTCTTTTGTATTAGTCTCTGTGCAATGGCTATGCTCTTTACCTGGATGCTCTTCCCACACATATCTGCATGGTCACCTCCCTAATGGCCCTCAAGGGTTTATTCAAGTATTAAATTCTCACTGAGACCTAACTTTACAATGCCTATTAAAATTACACCTCCTACTCCTAGCAATATTCTTATTCCCTTTGTTCTGCATTTTATTTTGTTTTCCTAACCATACATGGCCTTCTAACACACTACTTACTTATTATATTTATGATATTAGTGACTTTCTGTCTTTTCTTCCTTAGAACATAAGCCTCATTAAAGCAGGAATTTTTGACTGTTCACTGATAAAGTCCAAGAACTTATAACAACAACAAGAACAAGAAAAATCTTAGCATTTGGTATTTGATCAAAAAACACTACTTGAATGAATAGACAGATTTCAATACAAACATTTAGGACTCTATGTAAAACAATATGACAAAAAATATTTATTAGAAGTCAAACTAAGTCTTTTCTATTGAAATACAAATTCTAAACTATTTATAGATATTTTAAAATGATTTTTGGTAATGTTCTAACCAAATCAAGAACAGCTTCTGGTACCTTACTTTTAAAGCAAAATGAAAGAATGTATATAAATATTTGGTTGCAATATTGAGGTCTAAATAGAAACATTCTAAAAGTTAAGTGAAGATATTTTGTGGGACTCTAGTCTTTCAATTGTATATGCACCACTAAGAAATGTGTCAAAGTTAACCTTAATATTAAATATATGAATAAATTTGAACATTTAAAAAATATGGAAATAGTTGCCAGTCAGAAATATTACAAGTCAAAGGAGGACTCTGTCCTTCTGTCAATTACTTCTCTAAAAGTAAAACTACTGCCAGGAGTCTAAGCAAGACAGAGGGGAGTGCGCGTGCCTAAGGCCTCCAGTCTGAGCTGGAAAAATAGAGGGAATAGTGGGAAAAGGACAGGGAGGAGAAACTCTAGCTGAAACTGCAGCCTTCCCCAATTCAAGTTTAATGTTAGCAAGAGAATCCGAGCTCTGTGAAGAAGCATAACATCAATTTTAACAAATAGCTTTGACCTTTCCTCATCAATAAATCTATGTGATTTTATTGTTTTTAAACTATTTTGAATATATTATTTTTACATGTTCAGGTGACCTTTGTAGAATAATAAACTTGTTTCTAACTACTGGATATAATTTTAACTAAATAAGTTTATATTCAAACAATTTGAAGATGTATAAACTAGTATTTTTCAATTGCTATTTGCTATATGCAACATATCTTCCTATTATTCTGGCTAAAACAAATTTTACTCTAAGTAATTACTTCTTAACATAATGTTATTTTTATGCCATATATTAAATTAGGTAAAAGCTAGCTAAATTATTAATTTACATTTTGAACACAATTACTCTTTAATAACCACAGCAAAGATCAATATTCTTTCATTTAATACATTTATGGAGCACGTATTACTTGCAGGACATTATTTTGGGTACTGTTTGGAATATGAAAGCCACATAGTATATGGCATTGAATTCAGTTTTGTAGAGGAAATGAAATACATATAAATATTTATTAAAACAAAAAGGTTATCTGGGGTATGAGCCAAAGAAGAGAGATTAGTTATGTACTATGGATGTTGTCAGGAGAAAAGCAGTGCTTCTGGCTAAGGAAACCAGAAAGGATTCACACCTATGGTGTTCCAGAGACATGCTAAACATGCATTTTCTTATTTTACATAAAAACATTTCTAAAAAAGGTAAATGTTAGACCTATTTTATTACTAACAGTTTTTTAAAAATAATCAGTTCTTGGGCTGGCCCCGTGGCCGAGTGGTTAAGTTCGCGCACTCCGCTGTAGGCGGCCCAGTGTTTCGTTGGTTTGAATCCTGGGCACGGACGTGGCACTGCTCATCAAACCACGCTGAGGCAGCATCCCATAAGCCACAACTAGAAGGACCCACAACGAAGAATATACAACTATGTACCAGGGGGCTTTGGGGAGAAAAAGGAAAAAAATTAAAAAAAAAAAATCAGTTCTTAGTCCTAATCTTCTTCGCTAATAAGTGGGATATGTTGAATTCCAAAAGAGATGTCTCATTTCAAATGCCACATTCTTTCACCTATTACAGTTTGTGGAGAAGGTACTATTTAAATTGATTATGAAAGAAGAGTGAAAATTTAACGTGAAGAATGGAAAAAAGAGAGGGAGTTTCTGGTTCGGGGAGGGCATGAGCAGATCTGAAGTCAGGAAATTTTAGGAATGGTGGGAATAGTAATGGATGTTTTTCTCTAGTTGGATGTAAGATATATGAAGAGAGGTGGAGCGATAGATCTTTGAAAAGTTGATTTGTGCCTGGATCATAAATCCCTTTGCATACTGGGATGAGGACTGTCCTTGATTCCAGAGGTAACTGGAAGTTCTTGCAAGTTTTTGATTAGATAAAAGGAAATCTGTGGAACTGTACTAAAGAGTACAGCAGAGAAAATGGAGGTAGGTAGATCCTGAAAGAGACATAATTAGGACATGAACCAGAGTAACAGGAATGCAGTGGTGGGGAGCAAAGAGCAGAATTTCAAAGGCACAGATAGTTTCAAATAGAGAATACGGCATATTATTGGACCTTTGTCAGATACTGCAGAAAATGAAAATTGAGAGTTAATGAATGGTTTAAATCTAGATTACTAGGAGGTATCAAAAAATGTTAATAGCTGAGCTCCTGAAAAGAAAAAAAATGAATAAATTTTTAAAAAACATACACTCTGTTTATAAGAGAGATTTGTTGGATGAAATAATGCTTAAGGCTTACAAATAAATATTTGGAAAAGATAATGAGGGAATTGCCAAAAACACATGAAAAAGACATAAAAAGAAAGTGAGATAAAAATATTAAAATTATAAACCATAAAATCTTTTCAAAATGTACACGTGAAAGTTGTGAGAATTTCAAATACAAATTTCCAAAGATATACTTTAATGGGTAGTGTCCTCCTCTGTTCTCAATTTTGAACATCATGTTAACTACCAACACAACAAAACTATGACAAATGTCTCCTCAGAAAACCTGATTTTCAAACACAGTCAACTATTGATCATTTAAGAATAAATAGGACAGCTGGAAAATTAACCCTAGTTTACCTAGAATAATATATTTGAACTGTGTAAAGAAATCAAAATAGCTTCCAGTCAGTAAAATTACTGTTCTTTTTCCTGTCAAGTCATTTATATCAGCAGAGTGTTGTAAACTGAATTCTTAACCTGGGGTCAGGAAACCTCACTCTTACCTCAGCTCTGGCTTTAATTAGCTGGTTATAATGATCATGCCAATTTCTTTGCAGTTTCTTTCCTTTATTTTTAAAACTTGGAGAAGTTGAAATAAAAAGGTTAAATATCAATATAATACTTTCCGGAAAAGAGGTTAAAACTATCTTAAAACTTTTCCAACTAATTAGTAAAGTTCAAGAGGGTACTTACAGATAAGAAATTCAGAAAGTATCTGTTTTATTTCTCAAATAAAAATGAATATCCCAATTTGGTTATCAAAGGAAAATTCTTCGCATAATGGGCAATTCATTCTCATTGATGCATGTAGCTAGTTATTTCTTTTTTTCACTTAATATTATGTTCTTACGATCAACCATGTTGATGGATATAACTATAGATCATTCACATTTTCTGCTGCATGTTATTCAATTAATGAATATACCATAACGTATCCATTATCAAATTGATACACTTGGTAGGCATTTGAATTGCTTCCAGTTTTGACACTATACATATTTCTGCATTAACCATGAATGTATCTTCTGACCATTTGCAAGAACCTCTTTGGATTTTTTTTTTCCTTTTTCTCGCAAAGTCCCCCCAGTACATAGTTGTGTATTTTTAGTTGTGGGTCCTTCTAGTTGTGGCATGTGGGATGCCGCCTCAGCATGGCTTGACAAGCAGTCCCATGTCTGCAACCAGGATCCAAACCTGTAAAACCCTGGGCCACAGAAGTAGAGTGGGCGAACCTAACCACTCGGCCACGGGGCCAGCGCCTGCAAGAACCTCTTTGAATGTGTACCTAGCTGTTGAATCATATGGTATGAATCACTTTCAATTTTTCTAAATAATGTCAACCAATTTTCCATAATATTTCTACAAATTTACAAACCAGTAAAAAAGTAAAAGTAAACATATCTTTGCTCCACATCCTTATATTTGTCAGACTTTTTAATATCTGCCAGCACAGTGGTTAAATGATGTCTCCTTCTGGTATTAAAATTTCCAATTTTCTAATTCCTAATGAGCTTGAGAATTTTTCCTGGCAACCTATTTGCTTGCTCAAGTACTTTGCCCATTTTTCTACTGTATTTTTTTCTTTGTTATTTATAAGATACACATACACACATCTATTTAGGGCTTCTTCAATGTTTTCCTATATTTTGGAATTTTGTCCATTAAGATATTGTATATATTTTGTTAGATTAAGTCCTCAGTATTTAAAAAATTTCGTTGCTAGTATAAATAGTGTCTTTTTAAAAATTATATTCTTGAGGCTGCCCCGTGGCTGAGTGGTTAAAGTTCCACATGCTTTGCTTCGGCAACAGGGGTTTACAGATTCAGATCCCGAGTGTGGACCTGCTCCACTCATCAGCCATGCTGTGGAGGTGTCCCACATACAAAGTGGAGGAAGACTGGCACAGATGTTAGCTCAGGGCTAATCTTCCTCAAGCAGGAAAAGAAAAAAACAGGAAGATTGGCAATGGATGTGAGCTTAAGGTGAATCTTCCTCATGAAAAAAAAGAAAATTACATTCTCTTGTTTTCTGGTGGATGAAATGTAACTAAACTGAACTTGTACATTGTATCCGAAACCTTTGCTATGCTCTCTAATGAATCTTAATTATTTATCTAGATTTTCATTTAGATTTCTATCAAAATTACTATACCATGTTAAAATAACAATTTGATGTATTTTTCAGTATTTTAATATTTACTAAGTTCATTGTGTGATTAAACCTAACTTGGCCATGATGTATTATTTTTCAATAAATTGTTACATTTCGTAGCTAATGTTTTGCTTAGGATTTTTGCATCTGTGTTTATCATTGAGCTTTATTTGTGGTGCTTTTATCTCCATATTTTTGACTGATTTTGATATCGATGCGATACTAGTCTCATAAAATAAGCTGGAGATTGTTCAGTTTTTACTTGGAATAACGTGTGTGGTATACCAATTTATCTAATCTTTAATTGCGTTTAGAACCTCCTGGTAAATAGGTAATGCCATTTGTGGGTTTTTCATTTGTGGGAAGATTTTTAAACTACTGATTCCATTATTCTAATAGTTATCTACTTCAGGTTTCATGTTTCTTCTTCAGTTAATTTCGGTAATGGAATTGTCCATTTCATCTAAGTTTCAAAATGCATTGACATCAGGTTATTAATATCTTCTTATCACATTTACCTGTGTAACATCTGGCATTATGTCCTTTCTTCATTCCCAACAAAGTTTATTTATACTATCACTTATTTTTCTCCGATGATCTCTGCCAGAGTTTGATCTAGTTTATTTTACACTTAAGAATAAAATTTAGCTAATAGGATTATAAGTATTATATGTTTGCTTTATAACTTATTATTCTCTGTACTTTTATTCTTCCTTCTTTTTAATTTCTTACTTTTTATTCACTAATCTTCAGTCTTTTTCTTTTCATATTAAACCTATACATTTCCTTTTAGCACTACCTTAACTGCATCTCACAAGAATTGATATGGAGTACTTTTATTTGTCAGCTCTAAAAGTGTCCTCATTTCTATTATGATTTTATATTCAATAAGAAATTATTTCGTAGTATATTTACTTTTTAAATTAGGTAGGATATTTTTTGACTCTCTTATTATTTAATCAGCCTAAGTATATGGTTATCAGTAAACATCATCTGAAGGATATCAGTCTTGAAATTTGGTAAGATTTATTCGATGTTACAAAATCCATCTTGAAGAAGCTCTCAGATTGCTTGAAGAGAAGGAGCAGGCTTTCATGTTGCAGGCAATATTTTATATATGTTCTATCAATCAATTTTATATTTCGTGAATTCTATTCTTCTATTTATTACTTCCTTTCTGCTGCTTACGTAGTGTATAAATTGTTCCTTGTTCTCTAGGTTCTTGTGGAGGAAGTTCAGATCACTGACTCCAGGCCTTTCTTCTCTTCTAATACAGGCATTTCATGCTCTAAACTTCCCTCTAATAAACATTTTAGCTACATTGCACAAATTTTGATTTGTTGTGTTTGTGTTTTTATTCTGTTCAAAATGCTTTCTAATTTTTCTTTTCATGTTGTCTTTGACCTCTAAGTTATTTAGAAGTATGCTTTCTAGTTTATAAATATTTGGAGATTCTTTTTTAGTTTTCTTTCTCTTATTGATTTTTATTCCAGTTAATTTGGTCAAAAAAGATTCTTTGTATGATTTGAATCCTTAAAACTTTTTTCATGGAAAAGATATATTCTGTCTTGTTATATATTCCATCTTCACTTTAAGAAGACGCATTCTGATTTTTTCGAGTGGATTGTTCCGTAAATGTCAATTAGGTCAATTTTGATAATTGGTCAAGTCTTATATGTGATTACTGAATTTCTAAATAGTTTTTCTTTAAACTATTAAGAGCAAGGTGTCAAAAATCTCAGATTATAACTGTGGCTATGCCTATATTTCCTTATAGTTCCATAAAGTTTGCTTCATTTATTTTGAGACTGCTATAAATTACATACACCTTTAGGATTATTATGTCCTCTTGATGAATTGATCCCTGTATTAGTTGTCTATTGCTACAAAACAGATGACTCCAGAATTTAGCAGCTTAAAAAACAAAAATTGGTTATTTCATAAGCATGTGAGTCAAAAATCTGTGCATCTCCTAGTTGGATGCCTCGGTCTCAAGATCCCTTATGAATTTTCAATCAAACCTTAATACAACTACCCCAGTGGTCTCTTGTGAAGGCTTGACTGATAGAAAACCCATTTCAAAGCTTACGCACATGATCATAGGCAGGTGTTGGCCTTACACTAGATGAGCCTTCCCACAGGAATGCCTCATGACATAGCTTCTGGTTTCTCCATGGATAAGTGAGCAAGAATCTGAAACATGAGCAATTATCTTTTTAACTCCTAATCACAGAAGCCACATTACTTCACTCTGCCATGTTCTATTTTATAGAATCAAGTCAGTAAGTCCAGCCCACACTCAGAGCGAGGTCGTTACATAAAGGCATATATACTAGGTGATGAGATGATTGAAGGCCATCTTAGTGGCTGCCAAGCTTGGTCTTTAAAGTAATCACAACATAAGTCGATGCCCTTGGGGAAGAAAATAGCCGGCAATCATTAGTTTAGCTCAGAAGATCACTTTCCTCACTACAATTTTAATTCATCTGGTCTTTGTGGCTTCTCCAGACTTCTGATGTCTTCAAAATATCATTTTTGTAATGTATCTATGTTTTCTAGTTTTTCTGCTAAGAACAATATCCGCTATTACCTGCTACATCCTATCTGGAAGTGAAATGTTTGATCTTAGTTAATATATTCTTCATTTCTAAAGGTTCAAATTGGTTCCTTTTCAAAACTCTTTGTTCATTTTTATAGTATCTCTTTCCTTAATTATATTTTCAATTTCCTCATATTTCTGAAAATATATTCTGAAAATTCTATTGATAATATCTTCTGAAAGTGTTAGGGGAAATACATAGTTAATGCTTCACTTTACCTGTGAAGAAATTCATAATCCTCAGAGATTAAATATTAAATGAAAGCAGACATCCATAAAAGTATATAAACTCTAAAGCTGGCTTTTTCTTAAAAACAGATCAAAATTTATGTTTTAATAGCTTTCATTCTATTGTATCAATTACAAGGAAGTAGAAAATATATGTAAGAAAAGAGTGTGTGAAAAGTGGATTGAATGAGTGGGAAAATATTTCTTCTAATCATAAAACAAAATATTCAGAGATACAGTGTCTTTCATATGCCACCTCTTCTTAAGAGGAGCATTCTGATCATTCATGGAACAAAATATTTTGATTTTGTAATTAAGACCCTCTACCCTCTACATTGTAGCCTCTGTCTACCTATTCCATTTTTCTAGTTGGTTCCTCTGTTGTACCTAGTGCTGTAATATCAATGTTTATATTTTTACACACTCCATGTTATTCTATATCGCAATACCTTTGCTTGCTGTTTCTTCAGTCTATTTCCTTCTTCCTATTTCTCATGCATAATTTATACTGTGTATGTGACTGCTTATCATTTATTCCAACCTCTCTCTAATATGCCTCCTTGAATTGTGGAAGGTAGAAAGTTAAAACAATCTTTCCCTAACTCCCTTGCTTTCTCATGTAAGTCTGGTAATCATCTAAGTCTTGAGTTCAGAACTTAATAACTGGGGAGAGCAGGAGAGGCAGAATGTAAAACATTGATTTTGTTACACCACAAAGGCAGATTCAGTTTCCTGATTCGGGCAGCTTCCTGACTGTAGCAGAACAGTATATTTCGAGAGCGAATACCTGTGGTGATAATTTCTCAGATCAGCAGATGGCTTCCTGAAAATGGCAGGTAGAGCAATTTGATTCACAGCCCAATCCTGTAGTGTGGTTTTGGGAAATTTTTCTGGAAGCTCAGACTACAGTCCATTTCATCAGTACTCCCAATGATTAAATGTCATTTAATGGTCCATTACAAATCCCTTTCTCTTTGAACAATCCAGAGAGTATTACATTCTCTGGATAATAACCCTGATTGGCATACCCATGCTTTAAAATTTGGCTCACGTAATATCTCATCTCACTCAATATTTCAACAAATTATATGATTAGCTTTTATGTAAGTCCTTCACAGAAAGCCATGCTGTTTTAACAGTGCATTAATTTCTGTCATTGCGCTTATATATTGTATTGACGTTATATCTTTTCAAATCTGTTTCCCCATTCGACTCTAAACTCCTTGAAAGTATACTCCGTTTCAGATTCATACTGGGAAAGCAGTTTAAATAAACATAGGTTGACTCTCACTATGGTAAAAGTCCTGGTCCGCGGCATTGCCTTTGCTTTCTCTCTTTTTTAGTCCTTTATATTTTGTTAATGGACTATCAAACACTAACGCTAACCCTTCTTTCAGTTCATTTCTTCAAATTTATTTTTTCTTTAACTATGTATTCAAACTTATAGGACAAAACCATTTAAAATAACTATTTTATACAGAACTTTCCTGCCTGTATTTATAGTCAATTTCCTCCCTAATATTTAAAAGTCATTGTGTTGATAGAAAAGCCACTAACTGAAATTATCATATTGAGTATCAGATATGTTGCTGAATTATCTGATTTATCGTATAAGTGCTATGTAAGTTTTTATTCACTTTATTCACAAATCCCTTATAAGTTATATATAACTTTATATATGTAGGTTATATATATACATATTTAGATATGTTATATAAACTATAAGTAAGTTGCACTATTCACATTTTAAAGATGAGGAAACTGAAGTTTCTGGAGCTTAAATAATTTTAAGTCAATACGCAGTAAGAGCTTAGGAGAGAATTTAGAACTGTCGGCCAACTACAAAATCAGCGTTCTCAATAACGATCAAAACTTCTTATACAGACGGACCTCCGGAATTTCTACAGATGGACCTCAGAGACTACCACAGGGGGAGAGGAGCTGAAATGGGTGGCTAATCACTCCTCCCCATCCCCTGGTTCAAACAGCTATATTTTTTATCTATTTTATATTTTGGGTCTTGACAAAGACTCCCTCCTTGACCACACTTTAGTCAGGCTCCTCTGAATCCTGTTCTCAGTGAGGCCTTGACATTTGGACTTCTGTGTTTGTTTTTGCATTGTCCAATTTTAGCAAAAATCCTACTAAGTTATGATTTTTTTTTAGTACATATTCCCCCATTCTCCATATCTGATCACCGTTAGATATCTGATCAGGTTCCTCATCCCCCACTCTTGGTATCTCATCACCCTGGTCTGCCTTCAGCAAGAACCCTGTCAAGTCAGTTTAGCGAGTTCCTCCTTACCCCTAAAGTTTTCTCTTAGTAATTTTCTATCCACTGACCCCCTCCCTGCTTCTTGACTATACATTCCCACTTGTCCACACTGTATTCAGAATTGAGCCCAGAGCTGTACTGAGGTCTCTTTTCCCCTATTGACATAGTTCCTGTATAAAATCTGTCTTTACCAATTTATCTACTGTCAGGCTCTGATTTTCTTCAACAGTCTCCACTTAAGATGTCATAGAAGGAAAGCATCATATAGCTAAAACTTCTAATCTATTGATGTTTGTTACATATGCAATATTTCTTAATGTAGAGTATTCCTAAAAATAATTGTCTTGTATATTAGCTGCCTGTAATATTTGTAGCCTTTGATTATTGACTTTAGAGTCAATAGTCTTGGATTTTTTTAATAACATAATCATAAGTAATTGAGATCCAAAAAGTAATGTGCTACCTTGATTTTTTTTCTTGTGGAAAATGCTTTAAGATAGTCCACTAGGGAAAAGGGGCAGGCAGCCAGGTGTGAGAAGCTTTCCATTTGCCAATCAAGCTTAGCCATTGGGGTTATTAACATAACAGATCTCAGAGCTTTGGACATCTGCTTGTTAAAGGGTAGCCTTTATTGCTGATTCCCTTGGAAAATACCTCGACAAGTGACTGCTACTTTTATGACTGTTGTTATGTGGTACACATATTATTAAGAATTATATAAGCCATTAAGAGGCATAACATGACATTACTGAATTACTCTTGAGCATTTTACTTTGAGGATGATTTGCTTAGTATTTTCTATTACATTTTGCTCTGAAGATCATCACATATAAACATTTATGAACTACCTAAATTGAGGAAGCAGAATTTATACATAGGCCTTTTATTTAAGATTATAGTTAGTTTGATGTAGTTCTATATTAGCCCACAAAGTCAACATCAGACTCATTATCTATTGATGAATTATTTTAGGATGTGTATCCTTAGTCTGTAATGAATATTCTATAATGGAAAATTTGAGGCAGGAAGGAGGAGTATAAGCTGTAAATTTTGTCCAGGGATCTAACTTTCAGACTTGGGTCTGCTTATACTAGTGTCGTGAATTGGTAAGTTGGTCAAGCTCTGCAATGTGCTGAAGAGATTTCAAAAGGGCAGACTACCATTCAAAAGAACAAAAAAGCACATGTACCATTGAGAAATTATTTGATTGTTTACTACTCTCAACCAACCTACATCAAGTAAGCAAGTAATTCTTCAGTGTTTGTCATGGTGGAGATTGTCAATGGCTCTAAAATATTTCTGTTACTAGTTGCATCTCTGTTTACCCAACACAGTTTAAGTCATTTCATGATGCTCTGAACCAGCGCAAAGACTAGTTAAAAAATCAGATTCCTTTGGTTAGGATGATATTCATTAGGACCTTAGGTTGCAAAACACTAACTCAAGACTAATATGGTAGATCTTTTCATTTAAGTCCAGTTTGGAAGATAAATCAAGGATTCAAAGTATCTTAACATGGCTGGTAGTTATCCGACAGTGATGCCAGAATTTGCGATCCATACAACTGAAAGACTAGCAAAGATTTAATAGATTAAAAATAATCTGCTTTCTGGTTTATCATAAGATTTTCAATTCCTTTGAGAACTGAATGGAATTTCATTGGCACTACATTGCTTTTGACATGTACTATTTTAGCCACAAAACAAATGTTATCTCAATTAACACACTGGATGGTATCTATTCATGTCTCTATTTTGTAGATGAATAAAATGTCTCATGAATTAAGATTTTTATCTCATAGATCCCAAACACCAAAAATAAGCAAACTCCAATGGGTTTCATGAAACTTGGAATTAGGTTTACCCTGTTTTGTCTCACAGAAGATCATAGATATCTCCCTGTTTCTCTTTTTCTTCTGAATTTTCATGATAAATAAAAGCACAGTATGATGGTTATGCTGACAGCTCCAGAACCAGACCATGTGGGTTCCAATCCTTGCCCTTCTACATACTAGAAATGTGATCTTAATACAGTGATGTAAATATTCCATGCCTAAATTTCTTTATCTGTGAAATGGAGAAAATTCCAATCAAATAATGGTAGTTGGGAGTGTTCAATGAGTTAATAGAGTTCACACAGTAAAGCACTTAGAGACATATAAATTAAAATTGTAGATAACAGAGAACCTGATTGATTTACTTTGCTCAATAAGAGGTTAGAGGTGGACGATGATGCTATCAAAGATCCATTCTCTTTCTAACTTTTTTGCTCCCCCATTCTTTGTATGTGATTTCTGTTATTATCATTGCAGGATGAATATTGTATATCAGTACAGATGTCTGCATGTCTGACTTTATTCATAAGAAGAAGAGAGGAAGGCAAACAACAAAAGGAAATCCTCTACAGAGACTAAAGTTTATATCTCATCAGCAAGAACAGATTTAAATGTGTAGCCTAGGTGCTGAGAAGCTGGGTAATAAATATTTTAGTTTTATAGCTTCTATGAGAGAGAAAGACAAATGAATATGTGATATTTAGACTAAGTGTTGAATAAGTCAATTGACAAAATATGCTACAGGTACATAGTAAGAATTAAAAAAATGTTAGTAAATAGAGTCATGTCTTCTCCCTGCCCATCTCTTTGCATTAGATTGCTAAACTTATTCATCAGGTCCTAGTCCAGAGTTTATTTGAATTTTTGATTCAGTTAATTAGCTCAGTCTTTCCTAATTCCAATCCAAATTTCTAAGAGAGCAATATGACAGCTCTGTGGTTGTCAAACTTCTTTTCCTAAACTGGATATGTTAAGCCAGGTTTGTAGAATATGGTTCTAATGCTGTTGCTAAACCAGCCATGTATGTTGGGATTGGCCTTGGTTGGTGGCGGGGGCAGGGGGATACCTGTAATCAAGGCTATATGTCTCCCACAATCCATATAAAATTGAGTATAATTTCTGTTGATAATTTCTAAGATATCAGAGAACAAGTAAATCTAGTTTAACATGCCTGGTATAGCACAGAAGGGGTAAGATAAAAGAGCCATTAGAGTGTTTGTTAATATTATTTCTTCAATATAATCATAAAACTTTTTCTCAGACTCTAATAGATAGTGCATTAACTATATGTGAAAAAGTATATTACTACAAGCTTATTGAGCTTATGCAAAAAGTAGTTCCTTGAAACGTTACCTATAGATTTAATTTGTGCAAAATATTTCATGGTAATTAGATGCCTCTCTAAAAATCTATGCTTTCTCAATGATAAATAACTCATATACCTAAAAGCATATTATTAATAATTAGTAGTATTGGAGGAATCTGACCACACATTTCAAAATCTAATCTAATATGTATAAGGAAATTTCCATTATATTTCACTAGTTTTATAATCATTAAAGAATAATATCACTCACATATCCAATATATATCATTTTCTTAAATAGCTAATTAAACATAATCATTTTGCCAATACTTATTGAGTATTCCTAATATGCCAGATACCTTTTCCAATGATATCACTAGGGAGGACTTCTGACATATTGGAAATACTCAATAAATGTTAGCAAAACTTTTATTATTTATTGTTTAAGGAAATCGTATATAGGATATGAGGATGACATTACATATTTTATGGATATATGTGTATTATGGATATATGTGTACATATGTGTATATATATATATATGTACATATGTACACATATATATATACACACATTTGGTCCTCCTGACAGCTCTGTGGATGCATAAAATTATTATACCTATTCTATGGTTATAATTCATCCAAGGTAACACATCTAGAAAGTGATGGATCCAGTTTTAAATCCAGAGGGTCTAGCTTCACAGTTATCATTCTAAAATGCAATGCTCTATAATCTATAAATGTTTTTCTTTTAAATTTAAATGATTGCATAATTATTAATAATGCCACCAGTGAGATTTTAGAAAAAGCTCTAAATCTTGTCCATTTCCAGCATTTTATTGCAAGCCTTTTGAGAAAGGAATTATGTTGTATCCGTGCTTTGTGATGTCTAGCTGAGTATTTGACACATAACTTCTGTTGTTGAATGTTTTTCTTTAATTATTAATAGCCATGTCAAAGAAAGTACAATGTAGATAATATGGATAAAAGTGAAAATATGTATCTCTAAAAGAATGTATAATGAAAAAGCTTTTAGAAATATGTTTAGTCATCTGTTTCTGTACCTACTATAGACAAAAATTACAAGATGACAATAATGTTTCGGATATTTCAGTTTAGTAATGATCAAAAGCAGATTTAGTGTGTAGGTGTGTATGAGTGTGTTGGCAAGGGTAAGAAGTAGATGAGACATGGTTTGTGATGTAACAATCTATTTGCAAATGCAAAATGAGAAATATAAAAATTAGTTATAACTACAATGCGAAGCCAGGAGGACAGTCATTAGCGATATGAACTAATGGCTAGGCTGGGGAAACAAGCAGGGCTATGGTTCATAGTGAGTGTGTGTTACTATGTTTTACACTTCTTTTTTTTAAATTATGGTTTAAAGTTACAGTGGCAGAAATTGTTAACTATTCAATAAATGTTATATCCTTTCTCTTAACTAACAGAATCTAAATTTTGTTCAAGGTCCACATGCCACGTTTCTGAGTATAATTGAACCCCAAATAAAAATAGGTCTCTGTTAGTAAGAAAGAATATGAGAATGGATATAGTAAGAGCACAGAGGACATGTAGGGCAGTGAAAATACTCTGTATGATGCTATAACAGTGGATACATATCATTATACATTTGTCCAAATTCAGAGAATATACAACACCAAGAGTGAACCCTAGTGTAGACTATGGAGTTTGGGTAATAATGATGTGTTAATGTGGGTTCATCAGTTATAAAAAATGTATCAGCATGGTGGGGAATGTTGATAATGAGAGTGGCTATATATGTGTGGGAGCAGAGGATATATGGGAAATCTACCTTCCTCTCAATTTTGCTGTGAACCTAAAACTGCTCAAAAAAATAAAATCTTAAAAAAATTGTAGTAACCACAATGGTATGAAAGTTTAAGCTTAAATTTATGAGCTGAGCTGCTAATATGCTAAATACAAGCCAAAAGAAAACAAAATCCCATTGGCCATTTTGGAGGATTCTAGGTCAGAATTTGGCAACTATGACCCATAGGGTCTAATCTGTCCCAATGCCTGATTTTGTAAATGAAGTTTTATCGAAACAAAGCATGCCCATTTGTTTGCATATTGTCTATGGCTGCAATTCTCATTACAACACTACAATTGAGAAGCTGTGACAGAAACTGTATGGCTTGCAAAGCCTAAAATATTTACTATCTGGCCCTTGTCATGAAAAGTTTTTTGATCCTTTTTCTAAGTAGTCAAGTCATTATTTTGAAAACTAACATATAAAAGGAAAGAATCGAGCAATTATCCTGCCCTTCCTTCACGAAGGCTACCTCAAATTTACCAAATGTTGAGGGGACAGTTTCTTTAGAGATGTGTTTTAGCTTATAAATGAAAATGGAATGATAATATTAGAATATCACTATTTTTCTACTTCCAATGGAATAATGCATCAAATGATATAATGATCATCAGAGGCTAACACCATTGAAAAAGACACAACCAGACCTCCTGTGCTTTCTGATAGAATTTAAAGCATCATCTGTGAAGTAGACTTGCAAAAAATCAACCCTAAATCTGATCAAAATTCTAGATTTAACTACCATTTACAAGAAAAACTGCAAGAGAAGGAACATATGAAGCCACACCAAGTGGACTCAATTGGCAATATCAAGAGTATGGGAGTCTCTGTAGGAAAAACAACCTAGTTTTAAAAACGATGAAAATGTAAGAAAAAATAATAGAGGAATATTAAAAAATCATTATTTAAAATGTTAGATGGGAACGTGAAACTGTAGCTAAGTTAAAAAAGAGAATTTTTGTATTTTAGAGACATGTTAAAATGTGTAGATAAACTAAAATGATGCTGATGTTTGAAATTTGCTTCAAGATGACTCAGAGAAAGAATGAAGAGAAGAGGGCACCAGATAAAGCGATACTGAGATTTGCTGATGTGGGATAATTATATGATGGTTCTTTATACTATTTTCTCTATGTTTACAATTTCCCATAATTAAAAGTTAAACAAAGAGAGAATAGGAAGAAATTAAGTCAAACCGGGACCTATAGAAAGAAGCTTTTTTAGGAATTGTTGGTTAACATTTCATTCTTATATGATGTCTGTAGAACATGGAATTTCGCTTTGGACCAAGGGTTAAGTCAATAATGAAAGGGAAACTGGCCAACATGGCTGTGAGAGAGTCAAAAAACTTATTTACAAATGTAACACTGCCCAGTTATAGTCAGTTCCAAATATCTGTCATTTACTCTACCCATCTGTTTAGTTTTTACATCCAATATTCTCCACATTAGAGTAAGGCAGAATTTCTGTTCTAAAAAGTATTTGGCATATGATGATAAAATGACTCAGTGTGGATGACTTAGGGTGCCTGATGGAAGTATGGACCTGGATCAGCTAGTAATTGCATTAACTGATGTTCACGTAGGGTCAACATAACACTTCCTTAAATAATACAAAGATTTATTTTTCTCTTGTGAAATTCAGAAGTACACTGTCTAAGGATACAGTGGCTGTGCCACTGTTATCACTATTGTCCCAAACTACATCATCTTTCTCATCCAACCATCAAGTCTGTACACTGAGCAGGAGGAAAAAAATGTTTCCCAGCTTAGCAGCCCCCATGTTCACGAAATTTTCTTGAGGTCCCAGGCAATCATCTCAATTTCCATTGCTGTGCCCATCCTGATCTGCAAAGCAATCAAAAACAAGGTAGTTTATTAACTCAGAAGATTCCCACTTGGAATAATACAGAAGTTTACTTATTGAAAACGAGGGAATGTATATTGACTAGGCTACTGATCTCTGAGCCACGAAAACTCAGGCTACACTCTGATGTGAGATATCCACCTTATGTTTTGGCTACTGCCAGCAAACTATCTAAATCAGTACTTAGAACAGAGAACTTTCTACTTGCATATCTTTCCAACATCAATACTGATAGAAACTATGAGAGACAGAGGCAACGCTTTTTGGAAGTGTAAAGATACAGAATTGTATGAAATATTTTAATACATGAGAATATGGGAGAAATAACTTTTATTCTAAAGAATGTAAGTGTGACTTAGTAACTGAGTGTCTCTGAGATGGATTTAACCTCATCATAATGCCCTTTCAGGAAAAATCGTCCAAAACTTGGAAATGTGTAAAAAAAAAAATGTTACTGAATGTCCTTTCACCGGAATGTTGTCTGTCTAGTGGAGCCTCAAAGAATTAGCTGATGCTCTAAGAGCTGTACACTTCTGAATGTCTTTGCATCACTTAATGATTTTGAAGAGCTAGAATTCAAGTTGTAGCAAACTGGCTACAGTGCAAATGTTACCCGTCCATAGCAAGGCGAATGATTCCTGTTCTTGGCAATGCAAATGAAATTTGTCTGGTAGAGAATATAAACCCCTATAACTCATGTTCTCATTGAAACTAGTTTTGACATCTGATTGATTTCCTCATTAATTAATGAGTTAAATAAAACCTTTGACAGGTTGTCATTTTATATTTGAATGACAGCTATGATTTTACCTTTTTGAAAATCAGTCTTCAACAGTTTTGGAGATGCCACCAAGATGCTAAAATGGACTGGCTTGATAGATCCAAGTTAAGCGTGTTGCTGGAGAAGTGCAACCAATCGACACATCTTATCTTGGTTCCCAGAGTGAATCCTGAGTGTCAATAGAACTTTAACTATAATGGTCCTGAGTTTCTCTAGTATTCTCTCCTCTCAACAAAATTTTTCAGATTAATTACAAAATATTTTTCAAGTTATTATGTTCCATGCTCGAACAATTTCAGTATTTTCCAGTGAAGATACTTCTGTTTTCTTCCAGGAAGCACATTCGAACATTGTAAAGAGTGCTAGGTTAACATGTAAAGCTGGGTCCATTTACATAACATTTTCAAGGGGCTAGAAACAAACTTCAAAGGAGAAATTTGAATTCTTTTCATTTATCACAATATCCAAAAGAATAACCAAATATATCATTAGTTTATCTCTGTATTTCCTCTTAAGGTGTATTATTTTTCATAACAATTGGAGGAATTATTTCTTGTACCAGGCATGAGAAAATACTGAGGACAACCTCTTACAGAGTTTATTTACACATTCTGGTTGCCTTATGTGTATGGCAGTAGGGTTGGAGATGGCTAAAAGGAGTTTAATTTTTCTATTTGTGTCTATATGTTTCAGGCTAGTAAAGGTATGATGTGAACCAGTGATTTTAAAAGAAAAAGAAAAACTTTAAAAAAAAAAAACCCTGCAGTGAAATGTTTAACATTAGCCAACTTCTGAATATTTCATTTATACTTACTCAAACATCTTAAACCACATTATCATAAGTAATTCATAGACCTTTTCTAAAATATGAAGGAGTTATGAGGCAACTTTTCACATTTGGAGAAAAGTAAAGAAAATGCATTCTTAAAAGTAGTATGCTTTATTTTGCCAACCACGTCTTTACAAACGTTAAGTAAGATTATACATTACTCAGGACACTGTAGTCATTATCCGGTTTTGTTTTCCTGAAGAAAAAACTTTTGTGCCAGAGTTGATAGTTGTCATGATGCCTTTTGTCCCATGTATTTAAATTATCCATGTTACTTCCCCAGCTCTTACCTAGCCTGAGAACAGAGTTAGGAAACATAGGGTGTACAGGGCATGTTCTGTTTAACCCTGAAGATCTGTTTTCCACCATTCTCCAACCTCCTTTCTGCCTTACAGGCTGGTCTGTGGACCAAATAAGGGGCTCTCTTGACCTCTCACTTCCAGTTGGGTTTGGCCAATGGGATGGCCCAGCAGGAGACTGAAATTATGGAGTAACATTGGGTATTTATTCCTCTGGCTCCCTTCATGCACAGGCAAGCTATGTCCATTGGCGAGGCGGGGGGGTTTCTTCATTTCAATTGGCTCTTTCTGTAGCATTCTGTCTTTCAAGGTATAGTGCCCACTTTTTGCTCTTTTCATTTGTACCTGGGGTGGGAACTGCTCTGCTGTTCCAGACCATGGATCTGTAATATCCTTTGTGGATTCCTAATGCCCTGTTTATACCTTTATATGTGGTTCTTTTAATAAATTATTCTCAAAGTATTTATATTTGAGCCTGACATCTGTTTCCTGCCAAGCTTGCCGAAGAAACAAATGAAAAGGAATCTCTAATTACAGCCTAAATATCTACAGGTAAGGTTTATTCAATCCACTTCTAGTCAGTGAGCATGTAGTGAGAGCTTTTGAAGCAATGGACTTCTTGGAAATGGAGGTGAGAATGCGGAGGTAGAAGGTGGAACAGCAAAACAGTGTCCGGTATGTACTCTCAAGAGAGCACAAAGAGCCCTTTACATTTCTCCTTTTGAACTGTGTACTTTTTCTACAACTCCCCTTCTATGTTTTCTTTAAGATATTTGCCTTCTTTTCTAAGATATAAAGTCTCTATTGGGAGATAATATGTCTTTTCATACCTTACAAACCATTGTGATGATGTTGGTATTGGTGCGTACTTGCTATATTATGGCTCTAAAAGATGTTCCTATCTTGTAAATGTGATGGTTCTGCACCCAAAACCTAAGGTTCACAGGTCACATTAATGTAAAACTGAGCCTTTCCTTCCAAATGTGCCTCTGCTCCTCCGCTGTCCTTGCCACCACCAGACGCCCTCACCCTGGGACCAGAGTGTGACTTGAAAATGTTTTTCTGGGCCGGCCTAGTGGCGCAGCAGGTAAGTGCACACATTCTGCTTTGGCGGCCTGGGGTTCGCCAGTTTGGATCCTGGGTGCGGACATGGCACCACTTGGCAAGCCATGCTGTGGTAGGCGTCCCACATATAAAGTGGAGGAAGATGGGCACGGATATTAGCTCAAGGCCAGTCTTCCTCAGCAAAAGGAGGAGGATTGGCAGCAGTTAGCTCAGGACTAATCTTCCTCAAAAAAAAAAAAGAAAGAAAATGTTTTTCTCCCTTCTGATTAGTGAATGGCTTCTCCTTCCCTAGTGTAATTCTTCATTTCTATTTGTTCAGAAGTTTAGACTAGCTATTACCAGAGCTTGAAGCAAAGTAAGTAAACAAAGAAATGAATAAATAAAATAACACATACATATTCAGAAATATTCATATTTCATACTCATTATGACATGACTCTCTAATCAGGCTTTTACCTTACTCTGATCAAGAGAAGTAAAAATGAATGTTTTAAAATAGGAATATCTATAAGTAAGGGAGATTTTTTCAGAATAGTTCATCCCTATTGGCAGGTAGAGGAGTGGGATTATAAGTAGAAACACTAAGAATATTTATTAATAAGTCTAGGAAAAATATAATCTCGTTATAGATTCTAAGAATTTAAAACTTTGACATCAGGGGCCGGCCCCATGGCCGAGTGGATTTCAGGTGCTCTGCTTTGGCGGCCCAGCGTTTTGATGGTTTGGATCCTGGGTGCAGACATGGCACCACTCATCAGGCCACGCTGAGGTTACGTCCCACATAGCACCACCAGAAGGACCCACAACTAGAATCCACAACTATGTACTGGGGGGCTTTGGGGAGAAGGAAAAGAAAAAAAAAAAAGATTGGCAACAGATGTTAGCTCAGGCGCCAATCTTTATAAAACAACATCAACACACTTTGACATTCATTCTTCATTTTAAAATACTCAGTTTTGAACCATGATGGCAATTCTTTCAACATGATAAAAACTTTTCTTATTAAGATTAATGTTGTACTTAATAGTGAAACATCTGAACACTTTTCTACAGTCAGAAACAAGAAATAACACCTATAACTGCTTTTATTTAACACTGTACTGAGATACTATTATCACTAATTATCTAAGATACTAAGATTAGCTTACCCAATTCGACAAGGAGAAAAAATAAGAACATGAAATTTAAAAATGAGATGACACCATTTGCAGATTATGTGATTATATATTGAGGAAAATAACCCTCAAAATATACAGTCATTTGGAATATAGTAGAGTATAATATTAACTTACATAAGTCAATTGTAGTCAAACATAAAAACTATAGGAAATACAATGGAAAAAGACTCAAAAAAGATAAAATTCCTAGGCGTACATAATGAGACATATGCAGCGCCATATTAAAAACTTTAAAACTATCCTGAAGGTAAATAAAAAAATGAAACAAATAGGGGCCAGCCTGGTTGCATAGTGGATGAGTTGGTGTGTTCCACTTCAGCGGCCCAGGTTTGCAGGTTTGGATCCCAGGTACAGACCTAGCGCCACTCGTCAAGCCACGCTGTGGCAACATCCCTTCATAAAATAGAGGAAGATTGGCACAGATGTTAGCTCAAGACCAATCTTCTTCTCATACACATAAATAAAAAACATACACAAGAAAGAAACCAATGGAAATAACAGGAAAACTAGTAATCCCTCATAAATAGATGGAGGATCCCAATTAATATACCATTTATTAACTACATGAATTAGTGCCAAATTTATATGGAATTTTTTAAAAATTAAAATTCTGGAGAAGAAAAGCAATACAGGAGACTTTTCCTAACATATTTAACAAAGCACGTGAACTGAGTTCTGAAAAATATGAAGAGACAGATCAATGCAATAACACAAAATTTTCAGGCAATGACTCTAACACAAGACTTTCAATCAATCTGAAGCAGACAGATGTATTAACCAACAAATGTGTTTTGAAACAACTGTGTTTAGCTCTGGAAAAAAAAAGCTGTTGTCGTATTTGCACAAAGATGAATTCCAAATGTGGTAATGATTTAAATATAGGAAGCCATAAAGTAGAGAAGAACACATGGGAGATTTCTTTCATGAGCTCAGAGTGGAAGACCTTTTTACATTTGACACAGATATTCAGAAGTCATGAACAAGACTGATAAATTTAATGCTGTGGACATGAAGAGCTACTATATAACAACAACAAAAAAATAACCAGTCAAAAAACAAGGACCAACTGGGAAAATACCATGACTAACATCATGTTCAAGTACTCCTAAAAGTATAAAGAAAGCCTACAAGGAGATAAGAAAGCCATTAGAAAAAACAGACAAAAGATAAGAAGACACCAGTCACAGAAAAAAAAAAGTGCTTTTAAGTATAGGAAAAGATGCAAAATCTCACTCATAAGAGAAATACAAATTAAAACTACAGTGTTATTCCATTTTAACCCATCAGACTGACCAACCCCTGAAAGTTTAATAACCCACAATATTGGTGAAATTGTGTGCAGAGCCAATGGATTATCGTCTTTCAGGATGTTGACTCATATTGGAGTGTTGTGAATGGCTGTTCACTATGCAACTCCGGTTGTGCAACAGGGAGGTCTTGAGGGGCAGGGCAGTTAGAGTGAGACTGGCATTCTCATACATTATTGTGGAAGTGTAAGGGGTACAGCCACTATGCAGGGCAACTTTACAGTTTCCAGAAAAATTTAATATGTATATGTTTTTGTGACAGCAATTCTTCTGGAGTTCCTTGTTCATATACACTAATGGATAAGCACAATAGCTTATGCACAAGCTTTTTAATTGTAGCATTATTTCTAATAGCAAAAGGTTAATGCTAGTCAAATGACATATGAGATTTCCCTACAAGAGATACCACTCAGCCACAAATAAAGGATCAGAAAGCTCTCTATGTCTTGATAAGAAAAAATGTCCCAATGTACTATTAAGGCAAAAAAAGCAGAAAAATGAGTAATATGTCACCGTTTGTGTAAAAAGGAAGAGAAAACAGAATATATATATATAAATATATATTACATGTGTAAGGTTTTCATGGCCAATTTTTTCCAGAAGTGAGTGGCCAGGTCCTTCTTCCTAGTCTGTCAGTCTGGAAGTTCTGCTGAGACCTGTCCACCATGGATGACTGTACTAGTATTTGAAATAGTAGCGGCATAGCTTTCAGCATCACAGCAACAGCAGCCTCCATTATATGAGAACGCACAGACAGGTGGTATGGTGCCCTGAGTGGGAAATAAACCCGGCTCTTGGTGATGAGAGTGCCAAATCTTAACCACTAGACCACCAAGGCTCTCTCTCTCTCTCTCTGTCTTTGTCTCTCTCTCTACATATATATACACATATATATGTGTGTGTGTGTGTGCATATATATGTATAATATCTATACTGGTTCATATATATGTACACAGAAAAAAAGCACTAACAGAAAGAAAAAAGTAAGTAATACTAGTGGGTGACCTGTTGGGTGGAGGTGCTAACTAAGCGGATTTGGACGGAGCGGGGAAAGTTGTCTTAGTGAATTTGGGCTGTCAGAACAGAACTCCACAGCCTGAGTGGATTAAACAACAAACATTTGTTTCTCCAAGTTCTGGGGCCTAGGAAGTCTAACATCAGGCTCTAGCGGATCTGCCATCTGTGAGGGCACCCTTCCTGTTTTCCAGATAGTCTTCTTCTTCTTGTATCCTCATGTGGCTGAAAGAGAGAGCTCTGGTCTCTCCTTCCATTTATAAGAGTGCCAAACCTATACGACATGACCTCATCCAAACCCAATTACCTCCCAAAGGTCCCCCTTCCAAACACCACCACACTGGGGATTAGGACCTCAACATATAAATTTTGGGGGACACAAACTTTCAGTCCATAGCAGAAGGGAACTTTGCACCTTTCAATATTTTTTGATGTTTAAAATTTGTGATTGTTTGTTACCTATCCAAAACTTTAAAATGCAAATATTTTCCAAGGATAATAGAGATGAGTGGTACCACATCAAGAATCAAAACCTGAATGAATAGGTGACAGAGAAGGGAAGCAAGAATTTCAACAAGGGACAATGGTATATCCCATTCTTTTGTAAACTAATGTTCCTGTTGAACTTGTTACCTGCTTTTAGCCACCATTTCAAAAGGGTTAGATTTCCTTTGTGGATAGCCATTTTCTCCTTCAAATCTTCATATTTCTCCAAAAGCCTGGAATTTTTATTAATAATTTAAATTATTCCAAAATTTGCATTTAAGTGATTCCATAGATTATGAGACCCAAATATCTATAATATTTTAAAGATGCAAAGATGTAGAAAATGCAAATTATGAGTGAATTATAAAAGAAAACACTCCCTCAGAAAGCAACACCCCAAAGGTAACAACAGACTGTTGTGTTCTCCATGAGCTGGAAGCCCCAGATGGCCCAGCATTCTGGAGAGGGTAGGTAGTGCTGAAGAGTAGGAGGTGATAGAAAGTGGTATTTTGGGGAATTTGAACCAAGGGAAAGCACTGAATCATTTGGCCCATGGCATTCCTTATGCATATGAGTATAAGTAGTTCTGTCTGCCATGAATACAGAGAGGACAAGAGAGAATTATTTATTTCCAGATTTTCTATGATAGATATGGTTAGTCACCGGGATTTCCCTCTCTTCTAAAATGAGAAATGCATTGAAATATGCACCACATACAAACTTGAAACTGCACATTGGAAAAAATGAAGAGTTTCAGGGTAAAATGTCTCCAGAAAGAATATCTGAGCTGGGAGACAAAAGGTATGCTAAGTTAGTTATTTCTGAAAAATTTATTGAAATCTCAGTCTTCTAATATCAAGTGAGAGTGTTGGATTCATAAACATAAAAATCTAGATGTCAATAAATTCTGAAATGTTTGAAAATAATTCTCTCCATAGTCATAGCCTCTAAGGTCATGAGACTAAGACCTTTGCCAGCAAAATCTTAGGAGACTTTGGGATGTATATATATAAACATATGTATATTTATATATATTTAAAATTTTACTACAATAGTCAAACAATGTCTTGGTTCAAGCCTTACTCAGAGAGAGCAATTTTATAAAAAATTTAATCAGCCGAATGTTTCCATTCTGCTGTCAATATTATCCTCCTTCCAATATAAAACAACAACTTCCAAAGACAGGTGGAGGTTAAGGGCACCCGTCACTGAGAATAAATCTGTCTGTAGCTGGAGCGTTTATTCTTTTTCATGAGAATATCCTTCCAAGTTTGCCCTTGAGAATTCCTCTTACTTTATGATCTTTAGGAAATTCCATTAAACAATGAAAATCTAGTTTTTATTAGACATTTTCTCACTGGGGTCATTACTCCATGTCTATAATAGGGCAGCAGGTGAACAAATCTCAAATTCATGATTTAATACAACTCTTTTCCTATGTTGTCTGTAGACTAGAAATTCTAATGTGGTTGACAAAACGTACACACTCCTGCTTATTGATCTAAATTTAAACTCATGACTGCTAACTTCCAGGGGTTCAAGAGTGCTACATTCAATTTTACTGTGTTTGCCTAGTCTTTGGCTACCCTCCCCCAACTTTTTTGCCCTTGGTTAGATCATTTCCATCATTATTCAAGTATGCTGTATCTGCATCTTAAATATCCTCCTATTATCACAGAAGAGTTTTCCAGGCATTGCCTAATGTCCTTATTACCTTTATAGCAAAATGTCTTGTAAGAGTTGTCAGTTTCCTGTCTTCATTTTATCTCCTTCTATTCTCTGACCAAATGCAATAAGACTTAGCCTCCACTGATACTTCTCTTATCCAGGTCACCCATTTTTCTATTACCAAATGCAAGGGTAATTTTTAGTCTTCCTACTCTATGTATCAAGCAGCATTTAATGGAGTTTATCATGTTTTATTTGTTAATGACTTTCTTCCTGTGTTCTCTAGAATATCACCCTCTCTTAACTCTCTTCTTACATTATTGGCTTCACTTTCCTCAACTTTCTATATCAGAAAAGATCAGGGCTCAGTCTTGGATCTCTATTCTAGTAAACTCGCTCTAAACATAATCTATGTCCCATGATTTTATATTCCACCTATTTCTGAGGACTAAAATTAAATCAACAACCTGGATTTCTACCTAAAACTTAAGACATAAACTTCTACAATACCACTGGATATCTAAGCGGTATTTAAAATTTTAAATGTAAGATGCACAAAACCAACTTCTTGGTTTTGATTCTCACTTGCTCATAAGGTAGTTTCTGTCTTGGTCTTCCTCATCTCAGTAAAGGGAAACTTCATTCTGCCATTTGCTTAGACCAAAATTGTTTGCAGTATCCTTGATTCTTTTCTCTCACATGCCACAGGTAATCCTCTAAGACACCAAAAATAGAGCACAAGAAGAGATGCAATGTCCTCAGAGCCTCTCACTGTCTCCTCCTTTGACTATAATGTTCTCCCCGATAGACACACAATTCACTCTGATATTTCCTTCAGGCTGCTGACCACATAATTCATTATCAGAGTTCTTTCCTGAATGATCTGTAGGTAACTACAGCTCTCTAATCTTTCTCCAGTGTCCTTAGACTCCTTACCTCCTAGCTTCTTTCCTTTCTAGAAAATATAGAATAAGAGTGAGACACTAGTGTGCACCAGAACATAAGCCCCAGGAGGAATAAGTAGACAATTTGGAGAGGTCTGGGTTTCTCTAGCCATTTGGATTTGGGGTTTTGAGACAATCTTACATAAATTTCAAAGTTCAGTGAAGACTCCATTAACATATGAGCAGCAGTTATAAAACACTTTTGACTTTTATGTCCGGTTTTACTTCCAATATACAAACCTGTATTCTGCCTTTCTTCTTTTCGATTTGAGTACCCCACATCCAATTTGAGTACCACTCAACCCACTTTTCTCTCTGCCTTGAGTTGCTTTCTTGTTTTGTCATTCCTTTATGCTTGGATTTTTTTCCTCTGCATTAGCAGTACCAAGCACGTGGTAGGCAGATTGAAATGAATTGCACTCTCTGAGAGTTAGACTTTGATAGTGTTTCAAGTAGATGAGGTTATAGAAAATGTCTGTGATTGTAAAACCCACGTGAAATATTCTTTCCAGAGACTATAAACTAGCTATTCACCTTGGCCAGACATCTTGTTTCTAGGCTCTTGGCACATTGGAAAGAAAGCACACATGGTTTAAAAATATCACTGCCATTAAGAGCACTGTTATCTTTCTGGTAGTAACAATGTAAGAAGAGAGATCACCCTGTCATCTGGATGATAAGTCTTCCCTAGAATAAAGGCACATCCTACACCAGATTTCTGGCTTGGATTGATATGTTTGTTACTCTTTCAACATAAAAATAGGAAATTAAGGTCTTTTTATTCTGAATTTTTTTTCTTTTTCTTTTTCTTTGTTTTATGGCAATACAGGCAGAAGTTAAGCTCCTGCAGATGATGCTGTGGGGTAAGTCTCTTGATTCCTTTGTAATGCAGCAAGAGTTTACAACCGTACCTCGTACTGGCAATTTATCAAACCACTTCCACAAATGCAGCGTTTACTTTAATGGATTAGTGCCCTGTGGTGAGCCAATCAAAACATAGCTACAGAACACTTTAATTTGCTTCAGATAAGTTTATTAAAACGGTGGCATGATCATTTCAAAGAGACAGACTCTGTGACCGTATTATATGACCATAATTTGTTCTGCCAAATACATGAATCATTTTAGGGATCACCACTGACCACATGTTCCATGTTGCTGCTTAAGAAAGCTGAAACTTTCTGACAAAGAAATAATTTTTATAGAAGCAATCTTTTCAAATACTGTAAAAGAATTATCTCCATACCTTACTTTGGGTAATTATATCAACTGAATAATGTATCATATTGAACCCAAATCAAATATAATATGCAAAAATACTGAACCCTTATACCAAAATGAGCACATACAGAAGGTCAGTGTTGCTGTTTTATGTCAATCACCACCTGTCCTAAAACAGGACCTATTTAATAATAGTTTATCTTTAAACTTTCTGTGGTAGAGAGTGGAAAAGAAGTTTTCCACTATCCCATTGATTTGCTAAAAGGAAAATTCAATTTAAGCAAAAGAATAAATTTAAACACTTAACCCCCTTTTGCTGAAATCTGTCTAGTGCAATGGTATCAAGCTAGGTACTAGTTAGTACTGAAGGGTCTATATTTAAGCTGTGCCGTGACAAGCATCCCACATACAAAATAGAGGAAGATTCGCACAGATGTTAACTTGGGGACAATCTTCCTCAAGCAAAAAGAGGAAGATTGGCAACAGATGTTAGCTCAGCCATTCGATGATCTGAAGTTGATAAATCTCCACAATCTTTTCAATGTCTCCTGATCTTTAAGAAAAGATAAGAGTGCAATAAACAAATTTCAAAATGTGACGAAAAGTTACAGTAAATTATTTAAGCCATGACACGAAGTAATGTCTAATTCTGGGCTTTGCTAAAGTGTCAATTTGGAGAGGAAATGTAAGCATCCAATTTTAGCTGCCTAATGTAATTTGAGTAAAATGATAGAACCACTGATTCAATACCATTACTAAATTAGTTTGTCCTTAATGTCCAGCATAGCACTCCATTTAATTATGCACTTATTAATGATACACTTAAAAACGTGTTTGTAGAAAGAATCCTCACACAATTTAGTTACAAACCACGATTTAACCTTACAGTCCAATATTACTTAACATGCATCCTGTGCTTATCCAGGCTGAACTGTTGCTGTTACACGAATACCCAGAGTGCATCCCTTCCGTTAGACCCTCCATTCCCTCATCTGACAGATATGTTCTCTATTAACCATCTCTCCCTAGAACGACCCTTCAAGCATCAACTCAAATTTCACCCACCGTAGAAGGATCATTGCAACTACAAGTGACTTTCCTGCTTCCACCCACTCACCCACTTCTGTTCACCACACCTTCCAGTCGGACAGCTACTAGTAGTGTCACCCTCTCCTCACTCAAATGTTTAAAGTCACCTCTCCTCATGTAAACTCCATGCTGGCCAATCATAGGCAGCTATGAGATTGTTTCCTAATGATTTGCTCCAGAGATCACTGCCGTCTTCCCCTCGCTAATTCCCAGATTCTGTGGCCACTAATCATATCTTCCTCCAGTTCTGAAGCTGGACTGTGTGCCCTCTGTTTGACACTTACTTCTCGTCTTCAGAAATTAGTATTTTTACCTGCTGCCTCTACTATTTAAATTTCAGTTTTTCCTGTTGACTTTTGCTCAGTTTACTCAAACTTCTTTTTTTTTTCATTTTGCCTCATTTTCCCTTACATTAGTTAGTTGATATGACATAAAATCATCTACATACTTAATATGAAATTTTATAGAAAAACATTTTTTTCCTAGCTTTACCTTTATATATATATATGTGTGTGTGTCTGTGTATTTAGAGTATCAATAGCAAAATATGTTATCATTTTTTTTTCTTTTTTGAGGGAGATTGGCCCTGAGCTAACCTCTGTTGCCAATCCTCCTCTTGTTTTCTTTTTCTCCCCAAAGCCCCAGTACATAGTTGTATATCCTAGTTGTAGGTCATTCTAGTTCTTCTATGTGGGATGCCACCACAGCATGGCTTGATGAGCAGTGTGTAGATCCACACCCAGGATCCGAACCAACAAACCCCAGGCCGCTGAAGTGGAGTGCGCGAACTTAACCACTCAGCCATGGGGCAAGCCTCATGTTGTATGATTTATAAATTAACAATGCTACTAATACTCTGGTCAGAAAAATGCCCGAGGCTTTATCTTTCTTTCTGCCAGTCCTCTGTGCTCACAGTTCAGTTGAAGGCTTTAATTAAAAATATGAGATAAAAATCTTTAGTCTTCAAGAACAACAAAGGAATTTCCAAGATTTTGTCACTTGAATAACCCAAAGTAGACTCTCTGATTTCTACAAAATCTTTTAAATTCTTTGTTTTCTCTCAAATCACTTATTACTTAGCAGTGATTTATTACTTATTTCTTATTAGTATTTATTAATTAAAAAATATCAAATTAACATAGGACATATTCTTAAAAATATTTTTTTATCTTGCATTTAAATTTTAGGAATTAAAAATATTCTTGTTCTTAATTTGTATATAATACTAGGCTAAATTTATAATGTGAAAAGAAACAATTGCTTTCTAACTATAGCCTAATAAATCAGTACATTGCAACAGCTGCTACAGGCAGTAAAGCACTGGTAATAAATATAATAGTCATGAAACAATATAATGACTTTAATTATGCCTCACTGTTCAAGGATATCATTTTTTTCACAGATCCAATTTTAAAAGAGAGTGATGATTGATACTCAAGGTAGTCAGCTGTCAGTCTGACAGTTTATTTAAAAAATAAAAAGCTTAATATTTACTGATATACAAAGATATTAAAAGCATATAACTGTTGCAATATTTGTTAAAATATTTAACTCTATACTGATTATAATTTAAACAATTATAAACTAAAAGTGAAATAGTCCTATATTTTGGCATCTAATTCTATTTCCTAGGTATATAATTTGTTCTAGAGTCTATGTTCTCTCTCTCTCTCTTTTTTGCTGGGGAAGATTCGCCCTGAGCTAACATGTGTGCCAGTCTTCCTCTATTTTGTATGTGGGGTGCTACCACATCACGGCTGCCAATGAGTGACATAGGTCCCATGTGGGAACTGAATCCAGGCCACCAAACTTAACCACTAGGCCATGGGGCTGGCCCCTATGTTCTCTTTTTAATGAGAATTTTCTAATATCTTAGTGATTTTTAAAGGAATGATTTTTCTCTAAGTAGTTTTAGGACTTTAAAAAATGATCAAGACCAATTTTTTTACTATTATTATTTTCACTCAGCTTGTCTCCAAAATGTATGCATCGCAACAGGCTTTGGATCAGACAGTCCTAGGTTCTTCTTTTGGCTTTGCTGCTTATTAGTCATGTAAACTCAGACAAATGTCTAAACTTCTCAAAGTTTTATTTTCTCACTTTATGAATGAAAGATAATAAAAGCACCAGCCTTATGGTATAGCTGAGGTTATTTTTAAAAATAAGCTTTGCAATGCATTTAGTACTGACACATAGGAATAGTCAAAAAGCATTAGTGCTGTTTTTTAAGTTGTCACAAGCATCTAATTATTTAATTGTCCCCTCAGTTCTTTAATGGCATGCTCTTCAGAAGCATGAGCTCTTGAGTGATACATTAGAAGGTTTAAAGAAGAATAATTTTGCCTTGTTTGGTGTTTTTCTCAGGGGAAAGGCAAGGACACTGAATGAGGTTTTTTGGAATTCTTTTTGCTTGAGGAAGATTAGCTCTGAGCTAACATCTGTGCCAATATTCCTCCACTTTATAGTGGGATGCCACCACAGCATGACTGACAAGTGGCTTAGGTCCATACCCGAGATCCAAACCCACGAATCTGGGCAGTCTAAGTGGAGCACATGGAACTTAATGACTACACCACGGGGGGCTGCCCCCCTAGATGAAGGTTTTTTAATATACTATCTAGAAGTGAGTAGTAAAACCCTCTCTCCTGATAGTACAACTCCTGGCAATACTGTTATAGCTAAGAACTGACTAATATCTGATCATTTAAATGACCTTTCAAGTTCTTGCCTCACTGTTCTGCCTTTTGCAATTTCCTTGTTTCTCGAATGATGACCTTCCCTACACCACCCATTGGTCAATGACTAAATGATAAAGCCATCTGTAGGCAATAAGGATCACAGAACCGACAACCGCTTCAGCAGATATTTCAATCATCTTAATAACTGAGTTACATTTGTAAAAAAAAAATGCATTTTTTTACCAAAAAGACAAAACAGAACCCTATATCTAATTTGAAAAGAAATTATAGAGAATATTTTTCTGTTAGTGACTTTATTCCCTGTACAAGTTGTCCAAAGAATAGTTTAAGTAATTTTTAATTCAACCTTATTTTTGCCCTAAATGTTAATTTATTTAAAATTGCTCAAATAATATATGAACACATGCTTGTTGTTAGAACAAAATCAAACAATATAGAAGTTACAGTACAAACCCACCTCTGCACCAAACCCCAACCCTCATCCCCCCCTCACACACCTCAGTCTCATAATGGCCCTTTGAGAGATAATTATGAACGACAGGTTTGAATGCTGCCTTCCAGGCTGTGCCCACACATTTCTGTTATCTATCTGCGCTGTTGTTGGGTGCAGAATTCCCACTTCATTGAAATGGGAGGATGTAAGAACTATATGAAAAAAGTTTTTAGGAAAGATTAAAAAGGAAAGAGAGCAGCAACAGACCACAAGGCAGTTTTCTACACGTTAATTAATTGATTCCTCACCACAGCCCTGGGAGGCACATGGTGTTATTCCCGGGTTCCACTAGAGTCAGGTAAAATTCAGGCTAAGAGACATCCTCAAGACACATTATTGGCAAAAGGCGGAGATGGAATGCAGCCAATTTCTTTCTGATTCCAATACTTCAACTTAGCTGTTTACGACGCTATTTCTCACTATTTTTTTTCTTTTGGATCTTTGATTTTTTTTTTTTTTGACAACAGGAAATTTCTTCTACGTATACATGAACACATACATATATGTGTACATGCTTACATACATGCATATGAATCTCAGAATACAAAGAAAATAGAAATTATATCTTTGCAGAATAGAGATAAGTAATCACAATAACTTTTTGAGATTATTGATTAAGACCATCTCCAGAGAACAGAGGGAAACAGGCCTTTTCTTAATATGTCAAAATCCAACTAATAAACAATTAAATACCTACCCATATTTATGAAAAATTTTGACTCAACAAATAGTTGACTGTAGGACATCATTACGGAGTGACTGTAGACAAGGCATTCAGCTTTCCATTTCAGTGTCTTGATGTTTTCAGAGCTGTGAGTACTCAGTCTTGGTAGAAACTTTCAGTTGAAGCTGATCGGTAAGTACCACTGGATACTTTCTCAATGAGACAAAGAAACAAGCTGATTCCAATATGTTTCTAGTCACAGTTTGGTCCTTCACATTCAGGGTCTCCCTCTGGCCAGTCTGTTCTGCTCCTGCAGAGCACCCTACAGCTTTGGGTATAGGCATTCAGGCTATTTCTTGGCACTGTCTTGGCACCTTAGTGAAAGGTGGTAGTTAGTCTTTCAGAGATGGAAATTGGATCGCTCGCTGAGCTTGAGCCTACAGCATACAGCTAAGAAGAGATGATCGTGTCCACTGCAAGTTTATAGCTCCAGAGCCCTTCTCCTATGTATCATCTTGTGTTCAACTCTATTAACAAACAGAATACATCACCTTTTGGTTAGCTCCTCTGTATGTTTCTAAATGAAATGGCCATTTATCAGGTATGAGACCTATCTGAATGTTTTCGGCAATGTTCTGGATTTGTGAAAAGTAAGAAAGATTCTCACAATTACCAAGAAAAAGGACAAAGGAACATTTAGGATAGATGAGTTAAAAACACATTTACCTTCATTAATATAAAGGTATTTTTCCACTTAATATACATATTAATGGTTTTTGAGGGCAGAGGAAACAGGATGAGAAAACAAAGGTAGAGGAAAATAATATTCAGAGAAATTTTGACTATGTAATACGAATTTAAAGTATACTTGAAACATATCTAAAATATAAACCTATATAATTTTGTCCTGCATAGTTTTCAGAATTATTGAAAATTCCAAGTATTTTAGCTTTTGACAAATAAAATTCAACTGAATACTAGAATATGTACAAACACACTTTGTGATTAATAAAAACTTGAGTCACCATCATTATTGTTTTTACTTCACAATCATTTGCTGCTGACAGAAACCAGTGAGAGTTCTTCTACTGATTAAACATATTATACATATTTCTAATGATTGGCTGCACTTAAATTATTTAATAAAAATATTTGAGAGTCTCAGTTGATAAAATGCTGAGTTCAAAATACAATATGTGATTTCTCATAACTAACACACTTTTTGCTTAAACTCTTTCTCTTATGAAATATTTAGTGGATTATTTCTTATTCACTTTTCTTTTGAAAAGCACACAATCTTTCATTTGGATAAGGCCTTATGGAAATGTCTAGAAGGAATAAATGCATAACATATCAAATGAAGTCCTGTAGGCAATGCGTAATTCATATCAAAAAGTAGAGCTTCATTTTAAAAATTCAGAGATTTATTTGTTGTTTCATAATGATATTCTTCTTTTCAGTTCAGTGAACCTGAGAATTATTTTTAAAACAATTTAGCACCTTTCTCTTCTGTTTTCTAATTACAGTACGCTTTTACTAAAAATTACAGTGAATTGATATTTTGCAGGTGCATATATACTCTCTGGAATGTGTACACATTCTCCCTAATCTAGCACATACTTTCCAGATCTGAATACATAAACAGGTGCACTTTAACAAGGAAAATAAGCACACACATTTTCCCAAGGCAGCAACTTGCTTCCCATCTTTTATTTCATTTCTACGTATGCCTAAATATGTTAAACATAACATTTTAGAAAATGAAACTAACGGTAACCTATGGTTAGGCTTGTAATTCTCCAATTGTTTGATCATTTTTGATTCCAGGACTTCTTCGACGCATCCATACAATTAATTAACTAGTAATCACTGGCACATGCTTCTTCTCTTCACCATTAAAATAGCTGGAACATGAAAAAACTAAAACAAACAAAACCATGGAGAATATATTTGCCTTATTACTTTATGACATGGGGCAGACCACTTTTTCACTTGGCTCACATTTTAAGCACCTTGTTACTGATCCATTTGCTCATTTCATTTTCTTGATGACACTTATTACCCTGATCACTTTATTTAAAGTTGCCACACTTCCATTCCATTCCTTGTATCTTGCTTTTCTTTTTCTTTTTGCCATAACACTTACCAACATTCTCATACCTCATTAGAGCAAAGATCTGTGTTTGGTACATTGATATATCCTAGTCGTCTAGAACAGTGCCTGGCATATAGCTCACTGTTACTAAATTTTTGCTGACTGAATGACTCTTCATTTTGCCAATGAGAAAACCAAGGCATAGAGAGATTAGAGGGTTTTCCAGGGTTATACAACTCGGAAGAGGATCCTGGTTCCAAAATCTCAGCCCCTACGCTGGAGCATCTTGTCCTTGTGAAGAGAAAACTTCACCTGTTTAAGCAGCCTGGCACTCCACTGCCCCAACTCCCCACTGGGGCACACAGAATTTTGCATTGTCATGGCACAATATTAAGAACAGATTGATTAGAAGAATGAGTATTAGCTTTGAGGAAAATCAGTTCTGATGAAAGTTTCTTTCTTAACAGAATAAACTGAGGTAAGTTTTCTTCGAAGTCTGCCTACCAGTGGCATACCTAGCATATTTCACAACTGGGCTGGATCATTCTTTCAACACCTGCCCCACCAAAATTTGTATCTTGAAGTCCTAACCGCCAATACCTCAGAATGTGACTGTGTATGGAGACAGGGCCTTTAAAGAGGTAAAGAAAAAAGAGGTCATAGGGTGGGCCCTTATCCAATATGACTGGCGGTCTTATCAAAAGAGGAGATTAGGATGTGATACACACATACCGAGGGGTGACCAAGTGTGGACACTGTGAGAAGGCAGCCAAAGAGAGAGGCCTTTACAAGAAACGAAATCTGCCGACACACTGAACTTGGACTTCTAGTCTCCAGAACTCTGGAAAAAAAATTCTATCGTTAAATCACCTCGTCAGCAGTCCTAGCAAGTCAATCATGAAATAAAGTAAATAATTTTAGCAAAAAAAGAAACAGAGAGAAAATTTTTTTCTGCAATTTGCATGTATAGGTGTGTGTGTACCAGTAAATAATTTTTTTTTAAAAAAGCAATGAATTAATACTTTTTCCAACATTAATATTCATTTTGAAAGAAAAGGGAGAGATACATGAAGAAATGTTTCCCAAAACACAGAATTCTACACGGTCCAGGGAATTTTTTGTACAAAGATTGCCAGAATTGAAGTAAAGTTCTGTCTCTTCTTCTTTAGAATCAGGGCGCTATTGTGGACTTCAAATCTACCATTTAAATATAGGAATGCTTAGTAGCACAGGGATTGGAGACACAAGCTCCACCCAAAAATAGTTCGACTGATTCAAAACTATTAGAAGCTTACTCTCAAAGCTAATGCATGTCGCCGATTTCATGTGTGTCTACATTATTGGACTTCAGACCAACAACAGATTTTTGGGGGGAGGACTATTTTATCACTCATATTATTTAAATTTGCCAGTGCATTGTGATGATAAAAAGGCCAGCTTTTAACTGATATTATAATTATTTTTAAGTTTTCTATAGATGTTGCAGCTCTAATTGCTGCATTGCCTCCTTCCCACCTCATTTATTTTATTTTTAATCATATCTTAATGTTTCTCCTCAACAGGAAACTTTCCTGTTTTCCATTCTGGAATAATTTTCAAATAAAATTTGCTTTGTTTGTCTACATAACATATGATGAATTTTACCAGCATAAAATGAGGATGCAGTGGCTTGAATATTGACAAAGTAAATGATTCCTTTTGGCTCTGTAGTAAGATGGCCTATTTTATCGTGAGTTATCTTTTCCCAAGAAATTTTGAAAATTCCGAAATGTCCTGTGCGGGGCATTCTCTCCTTCCCAGCTGCATGGGAAGTTGTCATCGCTGTTGCCTTCCTGTCTGTGTAGAAGATTCTCAGATGCCTCAGGTACCCCTCTTCCTGATGATACGACTTCTCAGAAATCACTTTGAAATAAGAGAAAGAAAGCTCTTTCATTCTGTGTAATGCTCAGCCAAAAGGCAGAGCGATTGAGAATGAGAGCAAAGCTGCATTGACAATAAAATGCTACAGTCCTTTATGTTTGTTTATTTAGTTGACAAATATTAATGTGCCAGGTATTACTCTAACTTAATAGTAATGTATTTAGTATCTGTGACAGCATGAGTGTGACAGTATGTGACAGTATGAGACAGATAGTATTCCTATTTCCATTGCACAAATGGGAACATTAAAGCACAGAGCTGTAAATTAGTTTGCCCAAGGTATACAGTTAATAGAGACCTAAGTCAAATCTGCAACCAAACCACCTGTCTCTAGAACTTGTGCTATTGGCCTCTGCAACTTTTCACAGGCACACAGCCATTTTTCCCAATTAGCCAAACGCTTCTCTAAAAGGTGAGTTGAGATAGTTTCTGAAATCATGCACAAATTCCCTCTGAACCTTTACAACTATCTATTTCCTGGTGCTGAGTCCAGCTCACTGTTCCCGACTCCCCATGTGCTACAATCTGCCCTCTTCTTTTTAGAGACATTTCTCTTCCATACTCTGTGTCTTTTCCTGTCATCTAGGCTCTACTAAGGTCACCCATGCCCATCACATGTAATACCTGCCTGACTATGAGTAGAGAAAGACAGACCATTATGGGATTGTGTGGGAATTTAGGTGAATAAGGCCTTAGAATACAGTTAGATATTTTTGAAAATAAATTTCTAAGATAGGAGGAAGTTACCAGATGTCTTTGGGAGATCAAGAATGTTGTTGGGGATCCTTTAGATCCAATGCAATAAGTGTTGGAATCTAATCGTGAATATCTCCAAGACTCATTTACTCCTTCAGTGTCTCCAAGAACACCAAATCTACGTGGTTTTTTTTTTCCCTTTCTTGACACCCCTGATATTAATCTGCTGCCACATAGGATTTCTTGGTCTCTTGATGGATCAATTTAAATGTATTTGTTTTATTTTCTATCGTCTCTCATTTTGAGAATAAAAGAAAAACAAACAAAAAACAAAAACCTTTTTCTCAGTAAGAGAATGAAAACACAAAAATACTAAAAGCCCGGGACAGAGTAGTTCGCAGTGAGGGAAAAGGTGGGATGTGAGAAAGTATCTAAGGTGGGAGAGGAAGTGTCATGCTCCCTAGGCCAACAGAGACACTTTAAAGTAGAGGGACATGCTCTGGTGTCAAGTGCCCACAGTCACAAAATAATGAAGAAATTTAAAAGTGCTGGGGATCAGAACAGGGAGACAGAACGGCTGTAAAGACTTACGCACACAATTAGAGCAGGGAGGAGTCGGAATAACAGTTTAGGTTCTTTTGTTTTTGTTTTTATGAAGTCTCTGCTGTGCTTCTTTAAAAATGTAGTTTATTAAATTCTGGGCAAATTGAATAGTTTTATGCAGCGTAGTTTAATAAATTTCTTAAAATACTTTATAATTCTTTGAGATAATACAAAGCGTCAGATTGACAAATCAGACTTACAGGAATCAGAGATCTTAACCAGTCCTAAATTCTATTAATAATGCAAAGAATATTGGCAATCACAAGGCCCAGGCAAAGACAGAGACACCTTGAGATCATCAACAAAGCTCTCCGTTTCTTTCTCCTTACAAGAGAATGTGCTTTGTTTCAGATTTAACCTATGAGGTTGTAAGCAATGCATGTGGGAGTGAAGGATACTTGAAGGGTATTGTGATGGTTTATTTTATGTGTCAATTTAACCAGGCCACAGGATACCCAGACATTTGGTCAAACATTATTCTGGGTGTGTCTGTGAAGGTGTTTATAGATGAGATTAACATCTGAATCCACAGACTGAGTAAAGCAGATTGCCCTCCCTAAGTGGGTGGGCCTCATCCAATCAGTTGAAGGCCTGAGTAGAAAAAAAAGGTGACATTCCAGGAGTAAAAGGGAATTTTTCCTGCCTGACTGCCTTTGAGCTGGGACGTTGGTTTTCTTCTGACTTGGACTGCAAACTATACCACTGGCTTTCTTGGTTTTCAGGCCTTTGGACTGGTACTACACCATCAGTTCTGAGTTTCCCTAACCGCAGATCTTGAGACTTCCCAACCTTCATAAGTGCATGAGCCAATTCCTTATGATAAGTATATGGTCATGCTTATATATACATACATAGATTTTTTTTTTCTTTTTTCATTCTCTTCCTAAGAGAAAAAGATTTTTTTCTTTTATTTCCAGAGAGAAAAGAGAAATTAAAACAAACATATTTAATTTAAACAAATTCTATATGTAATTTATATATAGGTACTTTAATCCATCCTATTGGTTCTGTTTCTCTAGGAAGGGAGTCAGATCAAAAATGGAACATCTCCCTTTTATACCCCACTTATTTGATGGCTTATCTGACATTTCCTAGTGAGCTATGACCATGAGTCTATAAATTTGAAGCTTATTGCTAGGTGTATCCTGCTAAAACTTTTTACTGATAAGATTTATCCATTACCTCCATTATCTCTTTTACAAATAAATACCACCATTATATTTACCAAGACATCTGGAGTATGTGTTTAAATGGGGATTTAACTGGGTCAGCTGTTTATTTCCGGGTGTGTCTGGTAAACGGAGAAAATAGGTCATAGGACTGGGGCTAACCTTTCTTTCCCAGTCTTTCATGACACTGGAAAGAGATGCACAAAATGGCACTCAGATCACAGAGGAGTACCATACACTGGTGGTGCTTCCAACTCAACCTTCTCTAACTTAAAGGGATAACGTGGCCCATCCCAGGTGAATTGAAATCAGTCCAATCGATTCTTAAGACCCCATTGACATGTGAACTCTGATTAGTCAGAGAAAAGAGCCCTCATGGCATTTGGAGAATTGCTCATAGAAAATAATGTTTCTTTCTGTGGTTGCAGAAGCATGTGAGGTACAAAAATGGAAACTTCACACAAGGGTCCTAAAGAATTAGAGACACCAAAAAAGTGCTGAAAACTGGGGGCATCTTTGCTTGGGGCAGATCTGGTACTTTCCATTCACATTTTACGCTCCTGAGAGCTGTGTGTACATATGAATAGAGAGATGAACCAATGCACTGCGTCTTTTCTCCAAAACAATACCCACAGGTGTGCACACACACACGCCTCTCACCACATTAATATAAGTAAGGATTAAGCAGAGTTACTACTCCTTACAAAGTGGGTAAGGAGTAAAATTTTCCAACTTCCTCCAATATGGTTTAATGATACAGACTCTCCCCAAATGTTTTAGTGTCAGATGTCAAATCTCTTGGCATCACAAGAAACAGAATCCCACATATCACTTTTGTCAGCCTATTTATTAGTGGGTAAGAAACTTATGTGAAGAAAGATTCTTCTTTTCAAGAAGGGTAATCTTTTATGACTCGCGGATTTCAGATAGTTACTTTCTAACTTCAAATTCTTGTTTATATTGTGAAAGAAACAGATGGTCTGCTTTCAAGGGCCTTGCAATACCTTTCATGATGTGGATGTGAGCATGGAAATGATGGAAATTTGGAGAAATAAAAGGTCCTGGTAGAGTGTAAAATATTTTACATGTTGCATCTTTTTAAAAAAATTTTGTTTTGTTTTTACAAAGTATTCACTTAAGATTCTCATCCATATAAAATGCCAATACTCAGAAACATATTTATAATAAGACGTATTTGACATAGAACTTTACCAGAATTCATATAATTGGACAAGTTCATGCAAAACTTACATTTCTAATGTTCCTTAAAACTAATACTAGAAACATCTACTTTGGTAAAAACATACTCTTCCTCTCATGTGCAAGTACAAATAAATGCTTATTCTTTTCCTTGAAGTAGGGAGTAAAATTTTAAGCTTTATAGACTTTCACCAAATATTTTAATATCAGTTTATATTTAGCAACACAAGACACTGAGTTCACTTATTATAGGAACATCAGTGAATAGAATACAAACTTTGGAGAGAACCATATTTGGTTGTCAGCCCAAAAATGTTCTTTCTCTAATTTTAGAAAATTTGCTTAATTTCTCTAATTCATTATTTCCTTGTAGCTCAAATAACTAACATATTTTTTATTGAAATAAATATATGAAAATTCATTTTCAATCATACATGTGATGTAATAAATACTAATAATTATTACTGTTATCAATAGTGTCCTCTATTTTAGTGGCTATATATATATTCTTTTGAGCAGCAAATAGTCCCCTATCAATATGTTAAAAATTTTTTCCAACATTCCATTTTAAAATTACAGGTTTTCAGGGGCCGGCCCGGTGGTGCAGTGGTTAAGTTCGAATGTTCTGCTTCTCCGCGGCCCGGGGTTCGCTGGTTCGGATCCCGGGTGCGAACATGGCACCGCTTGGCACTCCATGCTGTGGCAGGCATCCCACATATAAAGTAGACGAAGATGGGCACAGATGTTAGCTCAGAGCCAGTCTTCCTCAGCAAAAGGAGGATGACTGGCAGTAGTTAACTCAGGGCTAAACTTTCTCAAAAAAAAAAAAAATACATATATATATAGGTTTTCATGTCAGGGCATCTTCAGAAGACTTTCACTTATTATCAGTAAGCATTTATACTTGGCAAATCATATCAGTTCCATTTAAAAGTATTGCTCATAAGCTTCACAAAGCAGAGTAAACTCTATTTTAGAAATTAGAAATCTGATACTCCTGGGAATAGCGACTTGATGAACTCAAAACGTAACTAATCTTGTTAAACACATGTGCAAACTGTGTCTCCAATTTCAACCAAAGTCTGTGACTCTGAGCACATCAAAGAAAAGTGCCATATTTTCAAGAAGCCAGTATTTAAGAAAAAAATCTTATATTGTTCGAAAAGTATCACATGATTTTAAGGAATGTTGAAGAATTATATCTTCTTACTTATGTAATAATAATATTATATCACTCAAAAAATCCAGTTAACAACATTTTCTTCATGTACATTGAGGATTTCTTCAGGTGAAAAGATCTTTTGAGGAAAACACCTGTACCTGAATTGTTTCTCTCGTCTTTGACATATTCTAGAGAACAAAGAAAAACTCAAGTGAATGTGTTCATTCTAGCTCATTTATTAATAATTCTGAAATTACTTGTTTTATTGCATATACATAAATGTTTTGCTTTTAAAAATAACAAATAGGAATGAGATAAACCTCTTCTTCCATCAAATAATTTTAGATGCTTGCTTTATAGGAAACATTCATTAATAAAGTCAAAGTATTCAACCTAAGGAACACACTAAAATAATGTCGACTGTAAGTTTTCCAAAAGAACCATTAATAAAGTACAAAATGTACATAAGTAACATGTTTTTTATTTCATATGCTTTTCTGAAAATGGTAAACTTTTTTACTGACTATATCCATTGTTTAAGCATCAGAAAACTATCTCATTATTGGAAATAAATAATATTTGAGGGAAAGGACACTGAGCATCCATGTGATTCTGATATTAATATTATTAAAATTTACTTGCAAATTTTGAAATACTGAAGCAAGGTTCTCTAGCTAATGCCCAAAAGATGTAAAGTTCTTTGTCTATAAATTACTTTTAGAAATTCATTTGACATTGCTGACAGACTTTTTACTGGGATGCTTTGAAGAATAATATAATAACTGGGTTAAGATCTGCATAAATGAACCTCATACCTGCTCCATATGCTGCAGTTCTGAGTGGGCAAATACCAGGCTCAGCGGATTTCAAACACAAGCAGCTACATTTCCTTCATTAATCTGCAGTTTCTTTAGTTCATCATGAGAATTACCGTCTAAGATTCCATAATAAGTGAATGCAACAGACTTGCCTATAGTTCACGGTCTACTAGTTATGCACTGATGACTTTTTTAATTTTAATTTTTCTTTTTATAGCAGTAACATTGGATTATAACATTACATAACTTTCAGATGTACAGCACAACATATTTCTAATTCTGTGTAGATTACATCATGTTCACCACCCAAAGACTAATCATAATCCATCACCACACACATGTGCCTAATCACCCCTTTTGCCCTCCCCCCACCCCTTCCCCTCTGGTAACCACCAATCCAATCTCTGTCGCTATGTGTTTGCTTGTCGTTGTTTTTATCTTCTACTTATGAGTGAGATCATATGGTATTTGACTTTCTCCCTCTGACTAATTTCATTAAGCATAATACCCTAAGGACCTTCCACGTTGTCACAAATGGCTGGACTTCATCATTTATTTCGGCTGACTAGTATTCCATTGTGTATATATACCACATCTTCTTTATCCATTCCTCCCTTGACGGGCACCTAGGTTGCTTCCAAGTCTTGGCTATTGTGAATCATGCTGCAATGAACACAGGAGTGCATGTATCTTTATGCATTTGTGTTTTCAAGTTCTTTGGATAAATGCCCAGCAGTGGGATAGCTGGATCATATGGTATATCTATTCTTAATTTTCTGAGGAAACTCCATACTGTTTTCCATAGTGGCTGCACCAGTTTGCACTCCCACCATATGCACCGATGATTCAACACTTTGAATAAAAACAGAATGACTCAGTCTTCTTACATTTTGTAGACTGGAGCCATTTAACTTTATATCATGTCAAAAAGTATATGGTAGATCCAACTTTTGCTTAAATATTTATTGCTTTAACAGAAAGAAGAATGAAGAGACCATAAAGAATAAGATGAGACAGGACAATGGCTTTTTTTCCTATGTAAAAAGTTGAACATAATTGTAACACAAGAAAGATTATATTGATTGTATGTGACGGCTCTGTTGCATTCTATGTGATAGCTATAGATGTAACGAACTGAAGGTTTTATTTTTAATGTACATTTTTAATGTACATAGCCCTATTAATTGTTTATTGTTAACATAATTCAGTATTAGTGACTCAGTCCAAGAACAGAAAATACTTAGGAAACAAAGTAAAAGTTGCATCTGAAATTAAGGCTATTCTCCATGTAATTTTAAGGCCAAGTTTTTTAAACACACCTTCAGTAGAGTGGGTCTCCCTGGATGCACATTAGAATCACAAATGGCGTGAAGGTGTCTAAGTGCTGATTTATTAAATATACCAATAACTAAGTCTCATTTCAATTAAATCAGATCTTTGAAGGCTAAGCCCAGGTCTCAATTATTTATTAAAAGAAAAATCCCAAGTAATTTTAAAATGTGGTAAGAATTAACACACATTGCTTAGTGAATAAATTCCATTTTAGGCCAACTTGGTTATATTTGTAGAAAAGGTTGGAAATTAAAGCTGTTGTGGGTTGTCTTTACTGCTTCAGAATAGCGTCACTAGAAATTTTGAAAAGAACAACATTCTTAATTTTTTCTAGCAATATATTCTCCTACAGATGAAAGATTTGAATATCATGGAAAGCACAAAAAGGACAGATTCTTAAGATAAATCCTACAAAGACAATAAAGGATCCATTTACTCTCACTTTCTGTGTTTGAGTCATCCACACACCTTTTTACATTTGCAGGCTTGGGCTGTTACGGAATTAAATTTCTCAGGATGTAGAATAATAAATCCTCATCATAAAACTGTGACTTTAAAATCAAATTAATGTGGCCCAGTGTTCATTTTTCCTTTCTCCTCTCTTCTCTCCTTTTTCTTCTTTAGAAATAAATGTCTAATTCTAATAAATTGGCCATAGTAGGAAGGATTTATTGTAAAGGGGAAACTCATATGTATTAAAGGCCTGTTATGTTTTATGCACAGGTATTGTGCGAAGATATTCTTGTTAAAACACAGAGAATATCTGTAATTGGTATGAATTCACATGTGAGAGAAAACATTGCTTTAATATTCTCATGAGAGGAAAGAAAAGTCTCATGAGATAGGTGTATTATGAGACTCAAAGATTCTTTTGACAGCAGGACAAAATACACTGACACTGAACAAGGCTGAACTCTTTGTCACTACTTACAGCTCCAGATGAGAGAAAGCTTCCACACAAGGCCACACAGAGGTATTCATCCAGGGCAGGATATCAGCAAGCTAGAGCTATAGAAGGCAGCTTAGATAAGGCAAGCAGAGGAGGTTAGCTAAATTTCATGATCTTCTCGTGGGATGGCTAATTTGAATAGTTTCATAGGCTCTGGGGCAATGAGGCTGTCTCTACTGTCTGGTACCTGGCCCTGGAGAATGGGACCTCAATAAGGGAGGAGGCTGAGGTATATGCATAGAGGCCCTGAAGAGTGGAGCCTGATAAGGGAAGTGATTGGGGCGAGGGCTTAGCAAACTGCTTCTGAAGGGGATTTAAGAGTCTCTACCCATGACTTCAAAACTGGGTCAAGACAGTATTTGTGAACTATTACCAGGACAACCTCTTGATGTCCTGGTATAAGTGTTGAGCTCAGGTATTTGAGTGGCCTGAACAGTAGAGGAGACTTCCAGAGACTAGGGCGTGAGTTTCTCTAAACGACGGAAAAAACATTTTATGATAACAGCAAAAAGGAAGAAACCAAATAGAAACATGAGGAGTCACTGAAGGCCTGGCTCCCATTTGTTTAGTGTTAACCAGGAGAATAGGTCAATCACGGCAGGCACCTCCAGTAATATTTGGAATTATGGAAAGTACTAACTGTGTGGGTTATGTTTGTTATGATGACATGACAGAAACCTCCTTGATGAGCTAATAAATAATCAAGTGCCAAACCTATTGTCAAAAAACATTTTTGTCAGTTTTTCTGGCCTTGATTAGGCAGGTCTAATATTTGTTACACTTTAGAAGGATGAGATACTAGTGTCGGACATTTGAAGATTAGCATCAATGATTTTTGATTGCTGAGTTGGAGCGATGGTCCCTGTGGCAGTCCCAGCAATCCCAAAGTATCGTGAGACCCAATATCATATGTATGAACACAATATCAGTGTGCAGGGTAGAGGAAGAGTGATTAACATTTATCTAAGTGGGAATGCCAAGAGAGGCCAAAATGCATCAACATGGTTTGTGGTTTGGGAGCAGTACAAGGGCAAGGTATAGAAGATGAGCCCCCTTGTTTACACGGCCACAACACATAGCCCATGATGTTATCTTTAGATTAGAAAACGATACCTCACTTTAGGTAAATGGGAACTACTGCAAGAAGACTGTTTTTTGGTGGCATGTGGTGAGGGTGTAGAGTCCTCCATTAGTAGCTATGAGCCATGTAATGAGGAAATACGAATGCACTTGCCACTGGCCATAGGGATGTGCCCCAGATATGGGGGAGGTGGCAGTTTGGAAGAGATTTTAATTTCCCAATGTTTTCTATCTCTGGGACAGATATCAGCTGGATAAATGTGTAGTATGGGATATGTGGAAGCAAGCTGATGGTAAATCCAACAGTCACAGATAGTTAAGGCATGAGAGGCCAGTTAAGTTAACCATACGTATGCTATGTTGGAAGTCTGTGTAAATATCCAAGGGGATAGGGTGATGGGTTTTGATTTTATCTGGTGTGTAGTCTTTTGGAGGCCAAGAGAAATAGACACTGTTAGGATGAAAGAGACAGAGGTATTTTTAATCTAGTAAAATCGTGGCATCACAGATCAGTTTCTGATCAGTTGCCCATCATACCGACTTTCTGGGAGGTGAGGGGAAAACCTTACAGGTCCCCGGTGGCCCTCCTCATAGGCAGCCACGTCCCATTTCACCTCTCAGGGGTCATTAGCACTCAGTAGAGATCTTGTTGCCTCTCTGTGAGACAAGGCAGTCGGTCCTTCAGCGTGAAATATTAGATCCTGAGCGTGTTGATATGCAGTGGCACTTTGAGGAATTAGGTCACTTCTACAGGTGTTTGAGAGAGAAACTATTCATTCTTTTGTCTCCTTAGACTTAAAGGGCCATCCACGGGACTCCATGGGTGTGATCCATGACATCCTTGGGAATCTGGGAAGCACAAAGTTCACTGGCATTAGCAACAAAGGTATGCATGAGTATATGAGGTATGCTCATGAGGTATGCAGTAGCAAAGAAAATGAGTGAGGCTGCTATCCCCACCTGAAAAACATCTACAACCAAACCAGTGTACCATTTCTCTACTGTGGGGGAGCCCAATCAGTGTGATTCCTCCACCAGGGGTTGCCTGAAACACTTGGACAAGCCAGACAGAGCCTCCCAAATAGTGATAAAAACTAGCACTGAAGAAGTGTGGTCCCCTGGGATAGGCCTCAGCCAAACACAGGCTATAACCACAAACACATGGGAAGCTGCACCCTGGAAAGCATGGCTTAGTGGCCTATCACTCCAATTGCCCTAAGATGGGCCCCTATCTGGATGGTATTGAGCCCCCGGAGTTTATCCAGTTATCACTGTTCATTCTGGTTATTCAGATGCCAAGGAAATTCAGGTAGGAAGAGATGTGGCAGCCACCAGCACATAGCACCAGCTAAAGCCAAGCTCACCAACGAACAGTGATCTGGAACCATTAGCAAGCCAACAGCAATACCCCCAAAAAGCTCTCCAAGAATCAATAGTCATACTATGCTATCCTGCTCATCTTACTAAATGTTTTATAAGATTTAAAGATTCTTGGGCTGGCCCACGGCCTAGTGGTTAAAGTTCCATGTGCTTGCTTCTGCAGCCCAGGTTCACAGGTTCAGATCCTTGGTGTAGACCTTTCCATTCCATCAGCCATGCTGTGGAGGCATCCAACGTACAAAATGGAGGAAGATTGGCACAGATGTTAGCTCAAGGCTAATCTTCCTCAAGCAAAAAAAAAAAAAAAAGAGAGAAAAGGGGAAGATTAGCAACAGATGTTAGCTCAGGGCAAATCTTCCTCACCAAAAAAATGTTTTAAAAAATTTAAAGATTCTACTGATGGCAGGACACAGCACACTGACACTGAATGGGTGAAAGGCAGCAGGACTCTTTGTTACTTACAGCTCAAAACAAGAGTAGGCTGCCACACACGGCCACACAGAGGATTGCCCTTGGGAGAGGGTAAGGACAACCTGGAGGTGGAGAAAGCAGCTGATGTATGGCAGCTGGTTGGGATTAGCTAGGTTTTTTGGGCTCCCTTGTAGATTGGCGAATTTGAATAATTTCACTCCAGTACATAGAGTTGCCTGTTATCTGGCCCAGGAGTGTGGGAGCCAGATGGGGGGGTGGGGGGGTGGTTGGGTGAAAGCTGAGTGGCCCCACAGGGCAGGAGACTAATAAGGAAAGTGACTAGGGTGGGGATTTAGCAAACTGCCTGTGAGGAGGAATTGAGAATTTTTAGTCGTGACCTCAATACCAAGTCAGGGCAGTACCTGTGAAATATTACACTACAATAGATGCTCTTGATCTCATTATTCTGTCCACTTTAATATATCAGTGAAGGCTTCATTAGTACAGATTTGGAAAAAAATGCTATGTATTTTATTATTGATTTTTTAAAATCAATTTTTTCTTTTCAGGATTCAAAAAGATCCAGAAAGTAAATAACATGTGAGAAAACAAGAGGAGTATTTTTTTTCTAACCTTATTTGTTTGTTAAATACCAAAATAATAGGCAATTTTTCCTGTAAGTATCAGGGATCGTACCATGTCAGAATGTCAGTTTTTCTTAGTGTCATACCATGTTTACTCTTTGGATTGGTGTTAAATATTTTAGAAAAAGGAATTCTAAAGACGTTTAGTAGGTCTTTTCTTCCTTGAGAGTTAACTAGTCCTGGTCTGTTTGTTGGGGTCTGTCAGATCCAAAATTCATACAACTCTAATTTCCTTCTTTTAGGAATATTACTTTCTCTATTCTTTTAAGAATATTATAACATTCTATTTTAGGGTTGTAAATGGCCTTGGAAATTATATCTTACAATATTCTCATATTTACATGAGGAAACTATTGTATAGATTTCATCATCCCTTGATTCAAGTTATATGGCCTATTTATTATGTCACATGTTATAGCAGCCCTGTTTACAGTGACCAAAAGGTGCGACAATCCAAATATCCATCAAAGAATGAATGGGTGAACAAATGTGATATATACAGAAAATGAAAGAGTACTCAGCAATAAAAAGTACTTAAGTACGATATATGTGACAACAAAGATGAACCTCAAAAATATTATGCTAAGTGAAAAAAGTTTGATAAAATAAAAGGTCACATATTGTATGATTCCACTTACATGAAATGTCCAGAAGAAGAAAATACATAGAGACAGAAAGTGGATTAGTGGTTGCCTGGGGCTGGTGGTTGGAGTAGAGAGTGACTGTAAAAGAGGGCAGAATTTTTCTTTTTGAGGTAACGGAAGAGTTCTAAAATTAGATTAGGGAGATAGTCACACAACCCTGCAAATACACTAAAAACTGTTGAATTATACACCTAAAATAGTGTAGAATTTTATGCTATGTAAATTAAATCTTAACAAAGCTATTAAAAATTGTGGTCTACATCCAGATAAAAAGAAGTACACAAAATAAATGATGATCAAAATCGTAGTAGTGGTGAATTATAATAAACAATAATAAGCAAAAACAAGCATGATAGCTGCTACACTGGAACTTACAGTCCATTTAGGAAGACACATTTGTATCAGATATTAGCATAAATGAATCCAAAATTGCCACTGTGACACAAGGTTATGCCCAAGTGCATGACATCTTTGAAAACCCATGAGAAGGGCTCTGACTTAAGTCAGGGAAATCAACAAAATCAAGTGATATTTGTGCTGAGACCTAAAAGATGGGAAATAGCTAAGCAGAAAGGGAGAAGATGAGTATTCCAAACAGAGGGAACTAAAGTCCTGTGATGCATATTTGCAAGACCCAGAGGATGGGCCGAAATGGCTGCAGCGCAGAGACTGGAAGGAGATGAACCTGGAGAGTAAGGTAATATCCAGACCACAGTCTAACAAAGGTTTATCTTAGATTCAGTCTGAAACCACTGAAGCATTTTAAATAGAGGAGGTGACATTATCAGATTCGTCTTTTAAAAAGATCCTCATATCTGCAATGGAAAAATGGGTTTCAAGGGGGGCAGAGAGAGAAATGCTACCCAATTAGTGCTAACTGCTGTAGTTCAGGAGAGGAATGCCGTGCTACCTTCTACCAGGTGGAGAAGCGAAGAGGAGGGAAGTGGCCAGATGCATATCTCTTTAGGAAGTAGAATCAGTGGATCTTCTTCATGAAACTCAGACTTGACAGCGGAGGATTGACCAAAGGTAACCCCCAGATTTCTTGCTTGGGAAGCAGCTTGAGTCACATGGCATTTCCTGAGAGCTGGGACTGTGGAAGAGGATGAGGTTGGGCGAGGAGATTATAAATTTCATTTTTACTGTTCTTTGAATTTGGGGTACTTTTAGATTCTATTCTCTAGGTAGTATCTTGATTGTCAAAAACAATTTTGGAAATTTTTGAAGGAAAACCCAGATATTCCAGGCTTTACTTACTATTTGTATGAGAGTTGTGTCAACATAAGTTAGCAAAAGTCTACAAGACTCTCATTAGTACAGATTAAAGATTGTGCTTACAATGACAAGAAAATGAAGAATTTCATGAAGCATTTTTAAAAAGACAAATGATAGCAAAATAACAAAAACAAGTAGAGTATTGTACCACGTCTGTGTGGCCGCCCCTCTGTTCTTTCCTACTATTCGCATCACCTCTCTCTACCTGCCTCACTATTTAGGTTTCAAAAAAAATTAATTACTTGCAGTTTCCTGGAATGCACTATGTTGCTTCTTATCGAAGTGCTATTTTTTTTCTTTTTGACAATACTCTTCCAAAATCCTAACTTCCCCTGTGTTGTTGACTTGTATCCTGCGAGATTAACCACAGGCACACACTTTGTGGATATGAGTTAGACTCTTCTGATTTATTTTTCCATTGCACATCATGGCTGCTCTCTCACCATCTGGCGTTCAATAGATAGTTTTGTAATCGTCTGTTTGTATTTCTGTCAGCACCTTGAGTGTTACTCAGTTACCAATATTCTCAATATTTATTCTCAATACTTATCTTCTCAATATTTAGCATAATAGCTGTTACATAGTTGATATTTATCACCTTCTCCATGTGGAATCTATAAAATAACATTCCTCTCCACTACCTTGCTTTGAAGAGATTGAAAAGCAAAACTGAGATAAAGGCTAAGGCCAAAATATTACCTTTATTACCAAGAAAGTTCAAATTGTTGCATGCTTATATATGCGAGCAGATGGACCTACTAATGCCAAACTCCTAAATTGGACAGACACTCCAGTGCAGTCACAGGAAACAGGACTGAGGCAGAGCACTGTAAACTTGCAAGGTGAAGGAGATGCAGCAAGCCTGCCGTTACGCTAATGGAACTCCATTCACATAATGAAAAGACCGTGAGTGGAAAGACGCGTTCTATTAACAGGGCTCAACAATTGTGTGTTGAATAATTGGAAGCAAGACAGTGACACTTGCCTTGGAAAAAAGTGAAGACTTACAGGGGTCAGAAGAAAAAGGTTCCTGGAAATGAATTATATAAAGATACCATCACCATTTCATTCCAATAGGTACTATTAATTTAAAATATGTATTAATAAATTAAATATTAATTTCCTAAAATGACTTTCATTCCCCACGTAAATTGAATTTCTTCAGTGGTCACTCATGTATGGCAAATGTAACCTTCTGGCAAGCTTATGCTTAGAGTAATTATTCAATTTTAAGCTTCACTGTTTTATTTTGTGTCCCCTCCCCTCTTCCCAACAAGTGTCTTTGGTTTCTATGGACCAACAGGGAATTCCGTGAACAATAAATTAGTTACAAAAACCTACAATTATGAACGACGGCAAACTTTCTAGTTGCTTAGCAACAACGTAGTATGCTGAAGCTTAATTTTAGATCAGTTAACCCTGAAGGAAATGCAGAATTAATTTTTCATATTGCAATATCTTTAAAAGGTTACCAGTCCAGTCTAAAATGTTTTTTCCCTTTCAGTTATTCAATCTTTCATAACTTCTCTCAAGCATCAAATTATGTTTGTTACTTTACTATTTCTCAATATTTCTCAGTTAGAAAAAGTAAAAATTTTAGTTTAGATTGTAATTGACCAAAATGTGTGAGTAAAATCAACTCAGTTGTGAAGAAAATATTTTAAAATATGACGTTTTTCTACTGGTGCCCCTCACAACTGGAGAGGGTGTCAAGAAATAGTTCACGCAGGCCTATTCTCACGTTCCTCTCAGCGCAGCCGCAATTTAACATCCTACATGAACTTGTGTCCTGAAAAACCCTCCTCCATTCTTTTGGAGGCTGGAGAGAGATTACTCAGAAAACTATAAGGAGTTAGAGACATTTGGCCAAACCCACTATTTCGGCTGTCAAATCTACATCTACCAGAACAAATCCTTTTTTTCTTTCCTTTGAATGATAGTGACAAAAGAAAAGTTCCTACTTTCTTAGTTACTGACATCAAAACATAAAAATGAGATAAAACTATAACATATTAAACATTTGATTAGTTTTAATTTTTATAAAAGTGATAATCTGTAATGAAATTACTAAGGCATTTCTAAGATGGCGTTAGAAAACCTTTAAAATGTGGTTAAAAATGAATTCACATATCAGTATTCTCATTGTAAAGACTCACATACCCATACAGATAGTATATATATTTTAAAAAATGTAAAATAGCACTTTTGAAACACCTAAAATATGTTTTTTGGAAAGATTCCACCGAAAAGTGTCTGTGGTAGCATAATAGTTCGTGTGAATGTAAGTTCTAGATCAAGGTATGTTTTAATTTGAAAAAACTTTTTTTTAAATAAATTGTATAGGATTGTTATATGAAGGTGCCAAGAAAAAACAGAGGAATCGACTGCTACCTTAGATAATACCACAAAAAAAAAATTGAATTCCTGGTTAAAACACCACTAGGAAGCGTACTATGGGATTCTATCATAGACCCAAGGATCCATTGAAAGCGCAACTGTCACTCTCTAAGGGACTTCACGTGAAAAGAAGTCAATATCAAAGATAAGCTTCTAAATATCCAGCAAATTTTGTCTCCTGAGCATAACCATCTTTTTTACCCTTTGCGATGGGGTTTAGTTGTTCCTCAGAAAACTTTAGAGGCTAGAATAAACTATTGTGAAGAAGGATGTCCTTTTAAAGATGGAACTATGTGCTTTTCTCATATGGATTATAATGTTTAATCTGCCTTAGTTGAAATATGATCAGAGTTAGTTTTTGCTTATATTAACTTTTTTAAATTACAGTTTTATTCTTCTTCAGGAAAGCTTAGGGAATTAGTTTAAGTTATAAACTTGTTATAAAAGTAATACATGCTTGGGGCCAGCCTGGTGGCGTAGTGGTTAAGTTCACCTGCTCCACTTCAGTGTCCCAGGATTCGTGGGTTCGGATCCTGGTTGTGGACCACACTGTTCATCAAGCCATGCTGTGGCAGCATCCCACATGCAAGTTAGAGGAAGTTTGGCACAGATGTTAGGTGAGGGACAACATTCAAGCAAAAAGAGGAAGATTGGCAATAGATGTTAGCACAGGGCAAATCTTCCTCACCAAAAAAAAAGGTAATACATGCTTAACTTGGAAAATCATACCAACAAAAAGAAAAGGAAAAAAAAAGAAATCATTAACCACAAGCCTAACACACAGAGAAGGCCAGATAAACATTTTATTGAAAACCTTACTTGGTTTTCCTATACACAAATGTGTATATTTATATGTTACTTTGGATGACCATGTACAACTCCCTGTAAGTAATTTTCACTTAATAAAGCATGTGCATTTCTCTTTGTCAAAAAGCATTCTTGTTAAAAATAATATGCCATTTTGTAGTCATACAATTCACTATTTTTTTTTTTTTAAGATTTTTTTTTTATTTTTTCCTTTTTCTCCTCAAAGCCCCCCGGTACATAGTTGTATATTCTTCGATGTGGGTCCTTCTAGTTGTGGCATGTGGGACGCTGCCTCAGCGTGGTTTGATGAGCAGTGGCATGTCCGCGCCCAGGATTCGAACCAACGAAACACTGGGCCGCCTGCAGCGGAGCGCGCGAACTTAACCGCTCGGCCACGGGGCCAGCCCCACAATTCACTATTTTTGATACCAATGTTATTTCCAACATTTTATTATTTTAAATATCATTGCAGTAAACTTTCTTTTAGATTCTTCTTAGCCTACATTGCTATTGAATTCAATTATTTTAATTTTTTAACTCTTATTTTGAAATGTTTTTAGACCTAACAAAAAGTGAAAAGTAGTTCAGTTTTCCCATATATACACTTGACCCAGCTCCCCCTTATCTTAAATCCTAAATAACCATACAACAATATCAAAATCATAAAACTGACATTGAAATAATACTAACTAACCTCTAATCCTTATTCAAATTTCGCCATTTGAGTTGTTCTCTGTTTTCTCATGATTAGACTGAGCTTATGCATTTGGGGAAAGAAGACCACAGAAGTGACGCTGTGCCAATTTCAGTGCATATCAAAGAAACATGTTGTCAAAATGTTTTATTTCCAGTATTGTTGACTTTGATGACTTGGTTAAGATAGTGTCTGGAGTTTTCTCCACTTTGTCACTAATTTTCCCTTTCTCACTAGTAAGTGTCTTGTGTAGAAATATTTGACACGCTTCATATATGCTATTTCTCATCATACTTTCATCCACTAATTTTAGCATCGGTTGGTTCTTCTTGTCTGTAAAAATATACTTGAGCTGTTGGTCTAATGGTTAAATTTGATATTCCCATCATTCCTTTTACATTTATTAATTGGAATTCTACTGTAAGGAATAATTCCCCCTCTCTCTCCCTTATTCATTCAATTGTTTACTTATATCCATTATGGACTCATGGATATTTACTTTACACTATTTGTTATAATTCAATACTATCATTATTTATTTTGTTCCTAAAATTATTTTAGCATTTGGCCATTTAGAGTTTTTTTCTAGTGGCTTCTGTGTCCTTTCAATAACTCGTCATCATTACTCATCCTCAATGCCTCATCATCAATGCTTCCTTACTTTCTGAATCAGAATATTCCAGACTTATCTCATATTTTCTCTGCCCCAGCCCTAGTATCAATAATTTCTCCAAATCAAGATCTGAGGCTAAGAGTACTCATTGCTACTAGTGTGTCATTGCTTCTAGGTCTTGTCAGCAGCCTGAGGTAGGAAATGGAGCTGTGCTCACTAACGTCAACTTACCCATACCTCTATATTTCTGTGTCTATTAATCTGTATATATAACTAAAACCATAAATTCATACTGGTACCTCCAATTCCAATCCAACAGCACAGAATTCATTCTAGCCTTCTTTCTTTCCTTATCTGTAAATTCTTTCTCCAACTATGATAAATCTGGGTCTTATCCTCAATATATTTACATGTTTGTTCAATCTTAGCAAACACATAAAGTATTTCAGGATCACTAACCAAACTAAATGTGGGAGACACATTTACTAATTAGACTACGATATCCACGTGCAGTTCTTCTTGTCTTTAGCATGCTAGCACACAGTTAAAATATTGTTCTCCAAATTTACTTAGGGTAGTTCTTTTCCTCACCAGATTCTGGTGAAATCAATCAATCAATCAATCTACAGTGTGGTTATATTATTTATTTGTACTTCAGTTAAATTCATTTATTACTGTTTGTATTCTATTTTAGATTTCCCCCTTTTCTGTTGATTTCAATTATTTCTTTACTGTTTGAATATGTGAAACATTGACCATGGGTTTAAGTGTCAGAACTATGCAAAAAGATAGATTTAGAGAAGTGTAGTTACCATTCATTTCTGTAACTCCATTCTCATGTCTCCGTTTATTCCACTTCATTCCCTTCCACTCCTGTAAATAAACTCATTAGTGTCTGATTTATCTTTCTCATTTCTTTTGTGCAAATGGGAAGATACATGTCTATTTTCTTTTATCCCTTTCTTGTGTAAAGGATAGCATAGTAGAGTATTTTTTGCCATTTTTTTTCAGCTAACAATATATCCTGGAGTTTACTCCCTGGCAGATGGCAGACAGCTTCCTCATTCTCTTATACAGCTGCATATCACTTCACGGTCTAGATGTACCATAGGTGAGTCAATCACTCTCCCATGAATGGACGTTTAAGTCTTTTCTAATAGTTTGCAATTGCGTGCAGTGCTAGGATGAATAGCCTTGCGCATATGTATTTTTAAATTTTATTTTGGAGGTGTGATTTCAGGGTAGATACTTAGAAGTGACACTAGTAGATCACAAGCTGATTTTTTAATATAGATTTCCAGAAAGTTCCATGCTCCATTTCTGAGTCACCTATACATTTTGGCCTTTGACACCTATTAGCAAACACCAACCTTTCTGAAAGTTGTATGTCACTAAGCACAATATTGAATCAGTTAAATGGAGAAAAGAATACAGATTATAAGGAACTCTCTGCAGAAATTTTGTGTTAGGAAGAAATTTCAGGATTAAACTGGGTAGAAATGGGAATATAGAAGATCAAAACAGGAGAAATTTTTTTTTAATATAAGCAAGTAACATTACTAACACATCTGCGTAGTTTAGAGGGTTATTGGTAAGTACTTCCTGGTTCTCATATTTGCTGAGCTCATTAACTATTTTAGAAAAGAAGAAAGGGAGGGAGGAAAAGAGAGGCAGAGACAGAGAGAAGTACTTTTTATTTGACATTTTATCCAATCTAATGGTTAATTATTTCCCTTATAGAGCTGGGGCAACGTTTTTTTTCCTAATATTGATTATTAACTATATAATAAATATGTTAATATTTTCCAAACATTGAACTGTCAAGTTGTTAATTTGAATATATTAAAATACTCGTATGAATGGTATAAAAATTTTATGAGGAAAAATTGAGTTAAAAACATATTTTCTAACCAGAATATTGTGCGTTGATGAACACTTTTAATTAGAAGTAAATGTTTTTTTAAGTATGCTAGTGAGTTTAATAAACTTCATACATATACACATTATTATTTTCATACCACTAAATGGAACCAAATTTCCAAAAGCTAAAGGTTGGTTCTAAAATAGGAATTTGATTAATCAAATTATTTACCCATGAAATACCTTCCTTAATAAAATACACTTGAATTTTCATTTTTCATAATATACCTGTTTGTCTCCCAAGAGAGGGACTTGTAACTATCCTTCCTATTTTCATTAGAAGCTGATAATATTACTTCTATGAAGGAGTGAGGGAATCAGAAGCTTAATTCCTGGTATAATATACTTTAATAGCAGCACATGGATCTTATGTAAATGACTTGAACAAGGTTTTTTGTTCCCTTGTTTTCCTGCTTTATTTTGCTTTTTAAAAAAGAGACATTGAAGACTGTAGGGAGTTCTGGATATTGTTGTATTGGGGCATTTGGGAATGCAACACAAAGTAATTCTTTTTGGAAACCCAGCATGAGGTGGTACGTGCATACATTGATGCAGATTGTTTAAAACACTGCTGGGAAATTGAGGTTTTTATACCACTTATATGTGAAATTAAAAAAAAGACGAACTCATAGATACAGAGAACAGATCAGTAGTTGCCAGAGGTAGGGGGCTGGGGTGAGCGAAATGGGTAAAGGGGGGCAAAAGGTACAATTTTCCAGTTATAAAGTAAATAAGTCCTGGGGATGTAGCATGCAGCATGGTGACTATAGTTAATAATACTGTATTGCATATTTGAAAGTTGCTAAGACAGTAGATCTTAAAAGTTCTCATCATAAGAAAAAACAATTTTGTAACTGTGTGTAGTGATGGAAGTTAACTAGACAATAAGTGTGATGATCATTTTGCAATACATACAAATTTAGAATCGTTATATTGTGCATCTGACACTAACATAATGTCATATGTCAATTATACCTGAATAAGAAAAAAGAAATTATTTTAGAGAATTTGACTACTCCTTAGTGCAAAGAATGTTTTCTCTGTGTGAAAGCTGGAACATAGCAATGTAAGCTTCATATTGGCAAACGCCACCACTGGGGTGATTCCTCGACATCTGGTTTGTGCCCACAGAACCATCACCAGTTTCCTTATATAGACAAACCTACATCATAATCCATTTCAATCCATATTTTGCTGTCATTTAATTTCACTGCCAAAATATATCTCTACTCTGGATGAAAAGCTTTTTTTATATACTCTTTTGTAACAACTGTTTCCAAAGCATGATCCAGGACTCCCCAGGGATCTCCTTGACCTCACCAGGGGTTTGTGAATTCAAAACTATTTTTATAATAATAGTAAGACTTTTTTTGTCATTTTTACTCTCATTCTCTTTTTTGAAAATTGTTTTATTGAGGTTTGATTGGCATACCAAAAGCTGTGGATACTTACTGTACACAATTTGATGTTTACTCTCGTTCTCTTATGATTGCTCAATTGCGTTTGCCAGAGGCTGCATGAAATCTGATGACATCATTGCTCTAATGGCTATCGGAATGTGTGTTTACGAATTTTTGTGTTTTTAAAAGTTTTCTCAGTTTTACTTTTTAATCAGTAAATTTTGATAGATATAATTCATACAAACAAAAGCTTTTGGAGCCCTCAATAATTTTTAATTTTTTGGTCTCCTGTGACCAAAAGGTTTGAAAACCACTGATCGCAAATTTTCTTTGTAGCTTTCAAGAATTTTATTTGGTAACTAAGTAGTGTCCTAAGTACTAGAAAGCATATTGCTTATACCAGAACTTTCTCCTAAGGATGATGGCTTGCATCATGGCAGTAGGTTATTTACTACCGCAAACTCAACTCAGAAAGTGAACAAACATTTCCAAATAGATAGATGCTTACACACCTGTCCACAGTGTAAAGTTTTTCACAATTGACTCTTATTTAAGCATTTCTCCATCACAATGAAAATCTACCAATCTACTTTTTGCTTCCATTTTGGAAAAGTTCTTCCTCGTATTCTCATCTAGAAACCTTTTTTCCTCATGATATTTTAACATATTGTGATGAACAGGACCTGAAAATCTGCTAAAAGGATATGGATCTTTGTTTTATCTTCCTTCCTAATACTCATCATCAACATGTGGCTAATATGAAGAGAGTAAAACATTCCAGTTCTATGTAACAAAATTTCAATAATAAGAGCTCTTAGTCCTAGGGCAAGATATGCAGAAAATGCAAGATGTCCCAGTGGATACGGAATAATAAGAAATAAAGGCACCTTTCAGTTGAACAAGGAAGAAGAGAACGCAGGCCAAGACAATCTACAACATTAACTCTCTGTAGACTCCTGGTCCTTAAAGCGGGATGCTGAGTAGAAAGCACCTTGACACCACTTGAGAGCTCCTGCTTGAAAGTCTCCCCTAACATTTGAGATCGGTTCTCCTCCTAAAAAAAAACGTATTTCAGGCTAATTTAATTGATTTGACTAGTAAAACTGTATTTTTAAATACATTGCGTCTGTTTTTACTGGGTAAAAAGATTCTAAATTGTAGCAAATCAATTTTCCTCATATCCAGTATAGAGTTAATTCAAGAAATTTGTTCATTGGCTTACACAATAAATAGATTCCAAAGAATTCTTTTTGATTGGTGAGCTTGAAATAAAGAGTTGCCTAAACTGAAATTTTTCAATAAAATTTAGGGAGGCATCAAGCTCCAGCGATCACTACAAGAGTCAATTTGTTTAAGGGGAAGCAAGAGATCAAGGCTCTCGACATATCTTCTTCAAAATTTCCTTAAGTATAAAACACTATTTGAAGAATAAAGGTGACAGCTAAATAACAAACACCACCAAAACAATAATAATGATGATTGTGAAGTTTTAGTCACTAGCCTGCACCATCCAAAAGTGATGTATATCCTTCCCTCTTGGAGAAAGAATATTGGGTGAGATTATTTTTAGAGTCCTCCCAGGTCTGCAACTGTCTCATTATGCTCACAGCACAGGCTGGGAACAATAGCAACAAAGAAATTCTGAAGGATCCATTTGGTAACAGTTGAGGGGGAGGAAAGGCATTCATTGTTCTGTGACTGTGTTCTTCCCTGAAAATCTATTGTGTATTGAAGAAGAATAAATTGACTTCTTGTCTTCATCAAATCACATTGTTTGTTACATGTGTCTCTTTCGGTCTTCTAGAAACTTCCCTTTTCCAGTCTTTTTAATGGCAAACGCATCATGTCTGAGGGCTAGTTTGTTCTCTAGACTTTATTCTGGATGTGAAGAAAATCAGTGTGGCCATAACACATCCCCGATTTACCTTCCAAGTAATATTTTATAGACATATTTTTGGTGGCTGAAACTGTGAGCACTCGAGAGAAATACTGATTATTACAATACTAATAAAGCAAAGTATAAATGTAGAGAAGCTGCGTAATTATCTGAAAAAGTTAATGGGCTCATACTATGAACAGTTGTGAAGAATATTAGGCTAAAGAGTTTATCTATAGCTTGGTAGGCACTGGAGAACAATGAAAGATTTTCATCAGGATAATGTCATTTGGGGCTGCAATTTAAGGCAATTCAGTTGTCTCTCTCTATGGGTTGACTGGAGCACATATGAACAAGGCAGTTCTATCAGTCAGTTGTCTGTTACAACCATTTCAGCAAGAGTTACTAGGTCGTCATCCTTTATTCATTTAAACATTCATTTATTAATTCATTTATTAAACAGTCATTTGCTGAATAAGATCGAGCATGCCATATATTGTGAATAAAAGTAAATAAATAAGGTGAGTTGCACTCAAAGTGTTTACACTCTAATCATGATATTTAGTCTTGGACTTGTAACATTGGGATCCAGTCCAATTCTAACAAAGTGAAAAAATGAAGAGTATTCCTTTGAAACAAAGGCACAGATGTATAAAAGTCCCTGGTGTGGTACGGAAATGGTGAGAAGATGGCTCTTTGGAACTAATATAACAGTTGCACTTCAAGGTATTTGTGTATCATTTATTTTAATATCTCCAGTCACAAGCAGAGTAGACATCCAATAATAGTGCTGTGAATTAAATCAGATTAGAGAAAGTTAAATTAAATTAAATGGTAGGGACATATCTTTTTAAAGTGATTTTTATTTGCCCAGTAATTTTGTTCAGTGCTTAATATCATTTGTATAATTTAATCTTTAGAAAAGTCTTACAAAATAATTCACTTTCTCCTAGGATAGTAATTATATAAATACTTTTTTATGTTAACTATATAATATGTAGCAACTCAGCACGAAACTAAATTGCTACCTCTTCCAACTGCCATGGCTCACATAAAAAGGTATACATAACTCTTTTTCAGAAAGAGAGATAATATTACAATATCAATAATATGATTTATTTTGCATTTTAAATATGAGGCACTGTGCTAAGCATTTTATGTACATTACTTCATTTAATTCCTATGCCAATCCTAAAAATTAGGTTAAGGTATTATTATTCCATTAAAGAAAAGCAAGCAGGTTGAGATAGGTAAATCAAGTCACCTTACTCAAGGTCCTACAGTAATAGGGCCAGCATTCAAAATCAGGTCTATTTAACTCCAACTTTGCCTTCTATGATGATCTAACCATCTAACCATCAGTAGCACACAGATAGGAAGAAGGAGAGAGATTCAGTTTATGTTTGACATCTATTAAGCACTTGGCACTGTACTAAAATTTTCACATGGTTTCTACAAGCTACAGTGTCTATCAAATCCTTATTATTTCAAATCTTTATTTTCTATATACACTGATTTAGTAGTGTTTCAATATAGTACCAAGACACATGAGTAGATCTTAAAAGTTCTCATCATAAGAAAAAATTTTTAACTGTGTATGGTGATCAATATTAACTAGACTTGTTGTGGTGATCATTTCACAGTATATACAAATATCAAACCATTATGTTGTACACCTGAAACTAATATAACATTGTATGTCAATTATACCTCAATAAAAAGGCATGTGTCTCATTATAGTAAAATTCACAACTGATTTCCTAAACAGATTTTGTTTCTCAAAATCATTCCTGGAATTCTACATAAGGCTCCTTGATTACAATGTCAGTTGTGCCCACTGACTTGCAGAGGGAGCTCAATAAGCTCTGGCTCAGTTCAACCACTGCAAAATGAATGAATGAATGAATGAATGAGTGCTTGCTCAAATTTGTGGGTGGAATTCTTACTGTATGAATTGAGAGGTTAAAAATAAGCCTGAACTGGGGCCAGCTCTGTGGCCTAGTGGTTAAGTTCAGTGCACTCTGCCCTGGCTGCCTGGGCCCAGTTCCTGGGCACAGACCTCCACCACTTGGTGGCAGCCATGCCATGGCAGTGATCCTCATACAAAATAGAGGAAATTTGGCACAGATGTTAGCTCAGGGTGAATCTTCCCCAGGAAAAAAAAAAAAAAGCTGAACTTTTTTCATAATTTCTGGATTATTTTATTTTGGATTTATTATTCAATATAGACTATACCTCAGTCATTAAATAAAACAAAGATGTATTTCTCACTCATATCACAGAGTGATACAGGTTGGGACTTTCCTATGCTAATCTCCTCAAAGAGCGTATGTGAACCCATGCTGGTTCCCATTTTGAAATCTGCTTGCCCTTGTGGAGTCTTTGTTTCCACTACTCAAATGGAAGAAGGAGTGAGGATGAGCAAACGTCACATCAATTCTTAACTGCCTTAGAATGGAAGTAATACATCACTTCTGCTCATACTTCATTGAGATAATGAATCCTGAGACATAACATAGAGGCAAGAGGGCTAGAAATAATATAGGAGAATGTGGACATTTGATATGCAATAATAATCTCTGGCCAGTTTTCTTTGTTCTCTAAGGCCCTCTTCCTTTTCTGGTGCAGGAAGAGGCCCCTAGCCTCTGCCTTTTTGTAGCACCCTCCTCCAGTGCTCATCCGTCTACTCCAAGCATAAACTCTCTTAAAAGAAAATCGAAACTTAAGATGGACCTTGAGAAAGGAATCAAGAGGTAAGGTTGTTCTTAGTCTAGGCAAATGGATTTTTTGTGAGTGATAAGAGGTGGAATTAGATAACGATCTGAAGCCAAGTCTCAAACAACTAGTAGGTTCTTCATTTACCAGCCATATCCCCCTTATGCTCATCTCTCTCTGAACTCATCAGAAGTGTCTCTGCCAGTGTGGTTTATTGTTTGAGAAACTGAAGATATTGACGTCCAATTCCTGGTCACAGGAATCTGCTGATTCCCGCTAAAGTTCAAGCAGAAGATGATAACGCCTCACTCTGTGAATATTTTTCTTCAAACAGCTTCTACTCTTAGCCTTATCTTTCTTTAATATTAAAAGAGAAAGAAAGAAAAGCTAAACATCAGAAGAGAACAGACTTATGACCAAGAAAGCTATTTAATGACTCAGTTATTCTGTTGTTCCAGAAGTTGCTGATCACACATCTGACCACAGCCTCTGGGAACTAGTAATCAATGTAAATGCCTTGAGGATAGTAACTTAATCAAGTAATTAGATACATATATAAGAGAATTACTCCTCTATTCAAATATTATACAATATTTGAGTGATTTAAAAAAATTTTGTGTTCTCAAATTTGTTCCAAAGCTATGATAGAACCTCATCTTTAAGTAGTAACGTTATCTTGTTTTAGCATATCATGGATATACAACTCAACTTTAATCTCCGATCTCCTTTATCTCAGGAGAAAATGTATTTTTCTGCTTTTCTTCTTTAACAGTCCTCACTTTTGTATTATTCTAGTTGTGTCCTCACCATCCCTTGTTTGAGTACTCCAGTGACTTCAACTTTTCATAGTTTCCCCAAAAACATTTTTATCATCTATGACTTTGCCTTAGATCATACAGTTCAGGTTTTGAATGAGGTCAACCTGCCTCTTCCCTATCTTGGAAACTACTCTTCATTCTTTCATGCTCAGTTCTAATGACCCCTTATCTGTGAAGGTGTCCTTAACTTCCCAGCCAGTGCTAAACTTCTCACTCCAGGCTTCATAGAACCTTCCACACGACACCACTGTGTTAGAGTAATTTGAAGACACAAATTCTTTAAGAGCTGGTATCATGTTTTACTGTTTCTTTTGCCTTTTTTGCTAGTGCACTTTTCACTTGGGGGCCTGAAACTCAGAAGATATAGAATAATTGTTTACTGAATGAAAATACTTGTTTTGTATTACACTTTATATTGGATGAATTACTTTGGATTTGTGGCTAATTATTTTTCTATGTAGCCGCTCCATTAATCTTCTCTGTAAAGTTATCTCTGAGATTCTGAAAAGAAAGCAAGCAGCCTCCTTCTTCCACCTAATCCAAGGGGTAATGTTTTCATTTTCTATCATAAATATACACGCAATTAACATTAAATCCTCTTCAGGATGAAATAAGCATATTTATTTTGAATAATTATAATAGCTCTTTATTTGAAGCCCTTTCCTGTAAGCTATATGTGTTCCCATGACCTAATATAATGCACATACGGGTTGTAATATACACACACAAATACATGTATATCTTGATAACAATGTAACCAACAAATTACATATGTGCATATATATATGTATATATATGAGATTTTTTTGTTACATTTAGCTAAATTATTTAGGCAGCACCTCAAATTTTTAATTCATTTGGTACAAATAAGACACTGGAACAAGATCGAGCTGAGTGAAGAGAAAGAATAGGAGGTTGCAAGATATTATAATGAACTCATAAAAAATATTTCACCATACATGCTGGTGTTATTTTAATCGTATATAAGGAGCAGTATATACCCATTCCTTTTTCATTTATTAATGAAATGTCTTTTGAACTTTATATATGTTTGATATATTGTGTTGCATTTTGTTGTAAATTGAAAGGCTGTACTGATGGATTCTTCTCAGTTTCACCTACGTATTTGCACTCAAAGGTATTTATCTAGTGAATAATAAATACGTGGTAAAACTGTCACCTATGCAACTGTAAAACAAACCAGAACTAGATAACTACATAACTTGAAAGTTATATGATGAGATATGGTGAAGCGGGAGAGTACCTCCATTTTTAAGACTAGTGAAAGTTTCACGAAGGTGTATCGTTCAAAAGTTTAGATTTCTTTTGCAATAATCTCTCTCTTTGCCAGTCACTGTAATAGAATCAAGAAATACTGGATGAAGAAAACAGAAACTGTTTACACCATCGTGAATATCTCTAGAGGAGAACGCAATACTCGATTGTGGATATTACCTAAGTAGCTAATTACAAATGTGCAGAGAAGTATGGCATAAGTGAAAGTATAACATAGTCAAGCCCTAAAAGGTAGGACATAATCCCAGTGATCAGCACTGGAGGGAGATGTTCCGAGCAGAAGAAACCACCTAACAGAGTTACAGAGATGAGAAATCTTGGGGTAACCATGAGTAACTGGATTCATAGGCACTTCTTAGTAGATAATTTATGCCAAAACACAGGGCAAATCAAAGAAAGGAATAGGAAGTAAGGCTGCCTTGGTACGCACGTGTGTAAGGTGGTACACACTCATCTACTTAATAAAATAATTCATAGCATCAAGAACTGAATGCTTACATTTTCCATTACTCTAATAGATAAAACTTTATTTTTAGTCCCTTCAATGAGAGGGGTTAATCATTCAGTAGAGCCCAGAAGGCAGAACAAAGAATAATGAGAACTGGGGTGGGCCCGGTGGCCTAGTGTTTTAAGTTCACGCATTTGCTTCAGCAGCCTGGGGTTCACAGGTTCAGATCCAGGACGTGGACCTACACATCGCTCATCAAGGCATGCTGGGGTGGCATCCCACATACAAAAAAGATTGGCAACAGATGTTACCTCAAGGCCAATCTTACACATCAAAAAAACAAAAAGAAGAAGAAGAAGAAGATGAATGAGAAGAAAGTTATAACGAGGCAGATTGCAGGTCAAACTATAGAAAAATTACAGCAACTACAACTATACAAAATTGAAAGGTCTTATTTTAGTGGTAGTAATAATAGCCATCTTTTTATGGTGTTTTGCAGCTTACAAACCATTTTCACATGTTTTGTTTGGTATCAAGAACCAATTTGGTGACAGGCAGTATTCTCACTCTGCAAAAGTTAAAACTCAGTCGTTTACTTCATAAACTGTCAAGATTTTCAAGGTAGGTAATGTGCCAGAATACCTCCAAATCTCTATATTACTTATGAAAATGACTCTTACATAAGGATTTGTGGCTGGGATGATGCCATGAAGGACTTGGCAGAAGACATCGTTGTTCCCACAGCCTAGCAAATCATTTCAGGAATCGATCCTGTCAGGTAGATTTTCATTATTGCCTTTTATAGATCAGAGAATTAGAGAGATTAGTTAATTCTCTAAGTAATATCTAGCAGAGATGGAGTAAGGAATTAGTCACAGAGCTAATATTAAAGCTACAATAGAATTATTTCCTTGGCGCCGGTTTAATTCAAAAAAGAGCCAAGAAATCAATAGCTGAGAATTTTTTAGAAGAGACTTCACTATGAAATATAAGTTGAACATTCAGCTTCCTTTCAACTGAGAAATTAACAATTTTATGATCCTTGACATTTAGGGATAATCCCAATCCAAATGAACAGTTCGAGGTTTTTTTTCATTAATGTCTCTTATATTTATATCTCTTTTCTCTTGAGTTGAAAATATTTATTGCTACCAACATCAACAACTTCACTTATTTGCTTTTTTCTAGGCTTATCAAGCCTTATGAATAGCACAATGCCAAAATCATGACACCAATATTGTTTTTAAAGATTAAATAACTGAGTGAAATTTAAGGTATTTTACAGCTCTTTTTCCTTATAGGACATTCCATTTAGGACTTCTGTATTCAAAATCTTTTGGAATAATTCCATTTTTCTGTGTGATATGGTACCAATTTGATATACAGTTAGGTTCATTTGTTCCCATTTGTTTTTAATTTTGCAATGCGCTCCTCCCTCTTTAATTTAAGTTTTTGAATATGTGAAGTGTTTACAATGTAAATATATTGCTGGCAGGAATGTAAAATGGTATATGCCCTATGGAAAGGAATTGACAATATTAATATTGTGTATTTATCCTTTGCCTCCAGCAATCTTTCTCCAATGTTGGGGAAAGCTTTCTCAAAGATGCACTGCAAAAATTACTGCTGTGCATAAGCCTACTTGTTGTTCAATTATTTACAAGAGAAAAAGAACTTTAAAAATCAAATTAAAGTCAGTAGGGAGAAAGCTAAATAAAAGGAAGGCGTAGCTATATATGCGTTCCTTTTCCCTACAGCTTTGTCAATGAAACATGTTTTTAAAATTTTGGATTTTTGCCAAACTAATAGATGGATAATAGCAGCACGATACAGTTTTAATTTGCATTTTCTTTCAGAGTGAAGTTGAGCAGAATTCATAAGTTTAATGCTGTGTGTATTTGCTTTTCTTTGAACAATTTATTCCTATCTTTTGCCCATTTTCCTATTCAGTTGATTTTTCTTATCTCAATTTTTAGTAGCTCTTTATATATTCAAATAATAGCCCTTTGTCTATGAAATAAGAGCCAATATTTTCCCCTGTTTTTCTTCTATCTTTTGATGTTGCATTGGGTAATTTGGACATGCAAACATTTTATTTTTGTGTTCCTACAATGCAGTTGAGTTTAGCCCTCTTTTCTTATTGTGTCTAGATTTTGAGTCATAGTCACATGAGTTTTCCACACTCTACCAGATGTGAGACTGAGGCATCTTCTACCAAGAATCCCAGATGGCCCACAAATAACTTCAGACACCTGAGCTTTCCTGGCAGAGGATAGTGGGTCAGTAGAAGCTTCCACCTGAACCTTGGATTGGTGAGCAATAATAAATTTTAAATTAGTGTAAGCTTTTAGCATCAGTTTGTTATGCAGATAAAAGCTATTTAATACACTATCCGATGTTCCCAGTAAGATTTGTTTAAAAGTCTATTCTTTTTTGCATACTGATTTGCTATGTCATCTTTGTTATAGACTACATTTCATAAATACTTGGATCTATTTGGGATTTTCTATTCTGTTCTACTGATCTATCATCTGTATGTGCTCCATTTATACATTTTAAAATACAGAGGTTTTTAGCATGTTTTAATATCTATAATTGCTTTTTTGGAAAATTTCAAATAGCGGCAAAACTTCAATGGAGCTCCTATTTTTTTCCCCTTTTTTTTGTATGGAAGATTGGCTCTGAGCAAACATCTGTGCCAATCTTCCTCTCTCTTATTTGAGATACCACCATGACACGGCTTGATGAGCAGTGCTAGGTCCGTGCCTTGAAGTCGAATAGAGTTCCCATGTTTGATTGAATAAATTTATATTATCTATTGGAATTAAATGAGAATTAGAAGGCTTACCAATTTTATCATCAAAATTTGCAAAATATTCAAACAAATAATAGACGACTTATTTGAGAGGTTTGTTTAGTAAAAATATTTGTTGAAGATGTAAATTCTGAATGAAAGAAAAGAGAGATAGGACTTATAAAATTGTTGAAACTGAATGACGTGTTTTCTATTTAAAATGATAGAATCAATTATATCTGTCATTTAGCAGATGTAGTCTGAGACTCCCAGGTATTTCAGCACATATGGGAAGAATATTTTCTCAATGGAAAATATCTTAGTCTACAGAAAATAATTAATTGGATAGGCCAATTTACTAACTAGAACATGAAACTTTGAAAAATACCTCAAGCAGTATAAAACATTGAATACAATAAGAACATGCTGGAAAAAGAATCTTCAAAAAATACTAAGAATATAGTATAGAGACAGCTGTAGAGAATACATTGATTTAAGGAATACACAAACAATAATTATTTTGCTTCTGTTGTTTTTTTCAAGGTGTCAACTTTATGGAGATTTAATTTGCATGAAATAAAATACATCCCCAATTACAAAAAGACAATACTGGATGATTCCAATTATATGAGTACATAGAGTGAGTCAAATTCACAGAGATGGAAAGCAGAATGGTGCTCAGGGGCTGGGGTGAGGAAGGAAGGGAGAATTATTGTTTAACATGTACAGAATTTCAGTTTTGCAAGATGAAAAGAGTTCTGGAGATGGTTGGTGGTAATAATTGCAAAATGTGAATGTGCTCAACACCACTAAATTGTGTGTTTAAAATGCTTAAAATGGTAAAATTCTATATTATGTCATTGTACTACAATTTTTTTAAATTTAAGGAAAAAATAGGCTTATTTCGGTATATGGTTACATAAATTTTATCAATTGTTTATACTTGTGTATTCACTACTGCAATCAAGATATAAAATTTCTCATCACCTCGCAAAGCTAACTCCTGTTCCTATGCAATCAGTTCTCTCTCTCAGCCCCAGATAACCTCTGATCTGCTTTCTAAAGCAGATTATTCCAAGACATCATACAAGTGAAATCATATAGAATATATGCTTTTTGTCTGGCATCTTTCATTCAGCATAATGTTTTGAGACTCATTCATGTTTTTACATGTTACAGAAGTTCTTTTTTTTTAGCAAGAGTGGCCCTCAGCTAACATCTCTTGCCAATATTTCTTTTTTTTTCCCCTCCCCAAAGCCCCAGTACATAGTTGTATGTCCTAGTTGTAAGTCCTTCTAGCTTTTCTATGTGGGATGCCGCCACAGCATGGCCTGATGAGCAATGCATAGGTCTGGGCCCAGGAATCAAACTGGCGAACCCCAGGGTGCCGAAGTGGAACATGCGAACTTAATCACTCAGCCGCTGAGTTGGCCCCCAGAAGTTCTTTTTACTGCTTTTTATTTTAAGCTTTGGATTTACCACCTCCTGATGGATATTTTATAGATTTTTTTTCCAATTTGGGGATTTATGTATAAATCTATAAACAGAGAAGCAGAGTGTGAGTTTGTTAAAAAACTGGAGACGCAAAATTAGCTATTTACACACCTGTTTCCCCAGAAGGCATTTGATTAATATTAAGTTGCAGAAGTAGGTGGCTAAGAATCTAAGGAGAGAACCTTAGAGAAGTTAAGTAGATGTTTCAGGAATCCTCCCTGTGCTTAGGGGACAAGGATTAGCATTTAGGACCTACTGGGAGAAAGACCAGGTGAACATGCTAAATTTTCAATTTAAGAAGCTCCAAGCCCCGAGAAATAAGGCCCTAGAAACAAAGGCTAACCACAGACAGACTGATGTTTACTAAAATTGCAACCTGGCCTCAATTCAGCTAGGTCTATAATTGGATTCAGGGGATCTGCTCCTACTCTGCCTGCCTCGCAGAGAAGATATCAAACTTCTATAGAAGAAGGTATCATTTACAGCCTCAACGATACTGCATACACATGGCTGCCATTCAATGATAGCTGTATATAAAGGCGTGATAAGAAAAAGGGCCACTGGACCAAACACCAACAGTTAAAACAGACGAGAGACAGACACAAAAGGGATACAAATCCTGGAGAGAATAGACAACATCTTTAAATAACAAAAATTAGAAAGTTCAAGCAATAGAGGCAAGTTGGATAATACAGACTTTCCATAACTTTATGAGAGAGAGATTTTGACGAAATAAATTATGAACAAGAGAGAATTGATGAATGGGTAGATGAAAATAATAGAATATCCAAACTGAAACAAGAAACAGTAATGTAAAACATGTAAGACAGTATAAAATTTCGAATATATATGTAATGGGAGTTCTAGAAAGAAGGGAGAGAGAGAATGGAGCAAAAGAAATATTTGAGAAGATAACATTCATGGATTTTCCAAAACTAAGGGAAGACTTCAATCTCAGATTCAACAAGCTATGCAAAACTCATGTGGGATAAACACAATGTTGATATATCACAATAAAACTGCTGATAATCCCTAATTTGAAAAAAAATCATAAACGTAACATTAAAAACACATCATCAAAAAATAAAACACCCCTAACAGTTGGCTTTTTAGCAGAAAAAAAAAAGCCAAGAAACAATGGAATGACATCTTTAAAGCTGACAGAAATTATCTGAAATCTAGAATTCCATACTCTAAGATATCTTCACAATAATAAAGGGGAAATGAAGATAACAATGTTTACAGGCAAAGAAAATGGATAAAAGTTGTCCCTGGCAGTCTGGACTAAAAGATAAACTGTTGGATGCTTGTCAGATGGAAGAAAAATTATCCTAGAAAGAATCATGCAAATGCAAGAAGGAAAGAAGAGCAGTAGAGATGGGAAGTATATAGGTAAATACAAATAAATATGACTGTAAAACATTCTCTTGAGGTTTTAATATATGCAAAACTGAAATGTATGACAACTAAAATTCAAAAGGAAAATGAAGGGATAATGTAGGGCTCCTTGGTCCTGATGTTTTTGGGCGTCTTAGTTTTTTTTTTTGAGGAAGATTAGCCCTGAGCTAACATCCGCCACCAATCCTCCTCTTTTTTCTGAGGAAGACTGGCCCTGAGCTAACATCTGTGCCCATCTTCCTGTACTTTTTATGTAGGAGACGCCTGCCACAGCATGGCTTGACAAGTGGTGGACATAGGTCCACACCCGGGATCCAAACCAGCAAACCCTGCACCACTGGAACCTGAAAGCTTAACCACTGTGCCACCAGGCTGGCTCTAGGCGTCTTAGTTTTTTTATTGCTGCATAATTGATTACCCCAGAGCACAGTGCTTAAAACAATAATAAACATTTTTATCTGACATGGTTTCTGTGGGTCAGGAATTTGGTAATAGCTAAGCTGGGTGATTCTCATTTAGAGATTTTCATAAGATTGTAATCAAGATGAGACCAAGATTACAGTCATCTGAAGGCTTGACTGGGTCTGAAGGATCAAATGGCTGGCAAATTGGTGCTAGCTATCCATAGAAGACCTCCGTTTCCCCCTGTGGACCTCTCTATAGGGATACTTGGGTGTCCTCATGCAGAGTGGCTGACTTGCCCCAGACCAAGTGATCTAGGAGAGAGCAAGGCAGAAGCTGTAAGAAGCTGCATGTTGTAATCTCCCAGGTAACCACTAACAAATAGTAAATGAACGTATGACCAACAAGCTAATAGATGAAAAAATGGGGATAAGAAAGAAAGAATCTGATGCTGGTATGTAAATAGAAAGAAAATAGTAAGGTGTTAGAATAAATCCATTGCATCCATAATGACATTAAAGATATAACAATTAAATACACAAATTAAAAGATTAAAACTGACAGACTGGATTAAAAGGATTTACATGCTGCTTACAGAAGACACATCTTGAATATAAAGATATAGAAAGACTGAAATTGCAAAAATATAAAAATATAATATATACAAATGCTATAATATAATACAAAGTGTTTTTTTAAAATAAAAAGGATTACTAGACCAATTCTTTACCTGTATGCATACCACAAAACATTGTAAACTTATAAAAAACAAAAAAGATTTTAACTCAAATAGGAAATATTGAGAAAAATAGAAAAAAAAAACCCAGTAAGGATATATAACGTGCAAAACCAATTAGTGCACTTTAGCTAACATGTACATATATCTACAGGACCCGGGCTAGGGTGAACAGAAGAGAAACCTAGGGCACGAAGTTTTAACAGGCACACCTCATTAGAGCTGTTCCTCCATTTGTAGGATCCTGAAAGGGCCTGCTTGAATTTTGTGCCCTACACACTTCTCTTGCCTTACTCTAGAACGCACCCTCCATATATACAACATCTCCACAAAATGATCTGACAGAATGCACAGTATCTTTAAATGGATGGGGATATTTGCCACTGTTAATTTAGAAAGGGTCATAAAGGAAGGATTTAAATCAATCAGATAATATTCTCTGATCACAGAATAATTAATCTAGAAATCAATAACAAAAGAAAGCTGGAATATCTTCAAGAGTTTGGAAATTAAACCTGTATGTCTAAATAACCAGTATAACAAAGAGGAGAACACAATGTAAAATAGAAAATATTTTGAAGTAAATCAACCGAAGACATAATACATCAATCAAAGCAATTGGATTCAGCTAAAGTGATGCTTAGAGAGATTTATAGCTTTACTCTACCTTGAAAAAAAAGAAATGTTAAAAATCACTTGTGTAGGCTTCCATTTCAAGATGCTGTTAAAATAAGAGAAAACCAAATCTAAAAGCAGGAAATAATAAACACAATAATAAACATTGGATGAAGCAAGAGAGGCACTCTTTCGTCTCTTTGCATTGAAATAGGAAAGAGTACAGTATGGTACAGTGCAGTATAGTAGAGTAGAGAAAAATCAAGAGAACCCAAAGTCAATTTTTTGAAAAGACTGATAAAATTGATATATCATACCAAAAGTGATAAATGTCGCTGCTAATTCTATGGATTAACAAATTTTACACCAAAGAATTTGACTGTCAATCAATTTCTTAGAAAATACAACTTAGAAAAACTGATCCAAGAAAATAGAAATCTGAGTAATCCAATTTGTTGTAATGGAATTGAGTCCTTGCTAAGGACATTCCCACACAGAAAACTGCAGGCCCAGAGAGCATCAAGGGTACATTATTCCAAATATTTTATAAAGAAACAACACAAAACTTACACTAAACTTTTCAGAGCGAATACAAAAAGGAAATAATCTTTAACATTGTTTAGGCCAGTATAACCTTGATTCAAAAACCTGACAAGGACATTTGTAAGAACGAAAAATGGGGCCGGCCCAGTGGTGCAGCGGTTAAGTGCGCACGTTCTGCTTCTCCGCGCCCTGGGGTTCGCCGGTTCGGATCCCCTGTGTGGACATGGCACCACTTGGCAAAAGTCATGCTGTGGTAGGCGTCCCACGTATAAAGAAGAGGAAGATGGGCATGGATGTTAGCTCATGGCCAGTCTTCCTCAGCAAAAAGAGGAGGATTGGCAGTGGTTAGCTCAGGGCTAATCTTCCTCAAAAAAAAAATTAAAATTAAAATTAAATTAAATTTAAAAAAGAACAAAAAATGCACTTAAACTCTCATAACATATATGCAAAAATCTAGAACAGAATATTAATAAATTGAAGGTAGTAATATATAAAATGATAATACATGAGGACTAAATGGGAAATAAATTTAAGTAAAGAACTTCTGCTCATCAAAAGACACAGGAAGTGAATGAGGAAGCCAGCCACAGACTGGGAGATTTGTGTGATATACATTCCCGGAAGAGGACTTACATCCAGGATGCATAAAGAGACCAATAAGAAAGTGGCACACAATTCAGTGGAAAAATAAACAAAAATCTTAAACAGTTACTTTAAAAAATGCTATCCGACTGATCAAAAAGCCCATGAAAAGTTATTCATCTCAACTATCAAAAGGAAAACACAGTGTAACAGCATGACATGATACCCTATATACACAGAATGGCTGCAGTGAAAAGCAGACAATACCATGCGTTGACAAGGATGTGGAACTTCCTACACTGCGTACATTGACACAACTCCTCAAATGTTACTGTTTGGTACTATTTACTAAAGCATAGCTATATAAAGCAATTCCATTGTTAAGCACATAACGGAAAGGAATGCACATCTGCATGCACTGAAAGAACACTATATTGCAAGAATATTTATAGCAATACTTTTCAGAATAGCCAAAATTTTGAAACAATGCAAATGTTCATTAATAGGAGAAGGTATAAATAATAGTGATATATTCATGCTATGGAATATTATATAGCAGTGAGAAAAATAAATTATTGTTAGAGGCAACATGGATGGATCTAATAAACAATGTTGAGCAAGAAAAGCCATATATAAAGTAGTACATGATGGATGATTTCATGTATATAAAGATAAAATCAGGCAAAATTAACCGAGGATGTTAGAAGTCACGATAGAAGTTCCACTGGTCACTTGACACATTGGCTAAAGTAGTTTTAGACAATTGCATGGCCCTTGATTATCTACTTGGTGAGTAAGAAGTATTTGTGAGATAGTAAATACCACCCACTGCACATGAATAAATACCTCTGGAGAGGTAAAAATTTAATTACGCAAAATTAGAGAACAAGCGCACAGGTTACAAGTTTCCTCTGATTATCTGTGGTTTTGTGATTTGTTTATCTTGTTGCCTTCAGGATTGGGGTCCTGATTTAGAACCATCATACAAACTGGAAGTGTGTTACTTTTAACTCTGCTTTGTATGATATTTTTCAGCTCTATGCTGCTTGTCCAACCTCTGTAGAAATGACATACCCAATAGGGTGACACTGGCTCCGCGCTTCAAGATGATCTCCTGGATAAGATAGAGACTTTAGATGAAAGATGCCTGAGAGTTCTCCCTCCTATCCTTCCTTGTTACTCAGATGGGTCCTGAATTGTTTTCAGTTTGTACACTTTCCATCCAATGTGGGACATGACAACCAGAAAAGGTCCTTCCCGGCACTAAGGGACAAAACCACTACATGCAGAAAATTTGACTCTTGATCAACAATGCTTTCAAGAAAAGATCTTGTTCAAAGGGGAAAATACGAAAATAAATAAAGGAAAGCTCATTTAAAATGAAGTCAGGGGAGGTCTCACACACAATAGCACTCATCTCAACCTGCATAGTCTAGATGAAAAGAAAGAAAATTTCCACATCCCTCAGTAACGACAAGCTCCCCACCGCTTGACACCAATGAAAAACCATCACAACCTTGAACTCTCACTCTCCTCCAGAGAACTCTTGCTCAAAACAGACCTCCCCACCTCCCTCCTAAAAGCTAACAAGGGCTGAGCTTCCTTTGTCTCTTCAAAGTTGCCTGTGGCTCACCACAGTTTGCATTTCCTGAATTGCAATTTCTCTGCCATTCCCAAATAAACTCAGTCTGGTTTTATAATTTGTTAATTATTTTATTATTTATTTAAAGTGGACACCCACAAATATATATATATATGTTTCTTTGTCTATCAATCTGTGTGTGTGTGTTTAGCCATGAGTTTGTACTGATACCTCATAGTCCAATCCAAAGCATTCTTCTTCTCCTTATTTGTAGCTTTTTTCCTGCAGTGAGAAACCTGGCTTTCATCATTCACAATATATCTACTTATTTGTATTGAGTAGTTCCAGAAGTCTTCTTTCATACTCTCATGAAAAACAAATTCACTAACTATATTACAATACAGAGGTTTTTTTGTCTTTAGACTTATCATATGAAATCCACACACTGTTTACCAAAGTTATTTCAGTTAATTCTTTTGTCTCCTCTTTCAGTATGGTTATATTATTCATTTGTAATACAGTTAGGTTCAAATTTTGCTGTTTATATTCTATTTTTATTTCTCTCCACATCTAGGTTAATTCAATTATTTTGTGGGAGGTGAGAAGGTATGTGAAACATGATCTTGGTTCTAAGAATTTAAACTATATTTTAAAAAAGTTTTGCTGAAAGAATTTCCACCACCGTTCATTCCTACTGCCCCATTCGCTTTTCCTAATTCTTTCAAACCATTTCTCATCCATTCATCCCTCTATATGTAACCAACCTCATTTTTTTCTGCCTTTTTGTACATATGAAGAGATGCATGTACATTTTATCATATTTCTTTCTCTTCTTTTGAAGGTAGCATACTAAAAAGATACTCTTTTGCAATTTTCTTTTATCACTTAAAAATATATACTCTTAAAATCACACAACGTCATTTCATAGTGATCTTCATTATTTCATGTGGCTACATACTATGCCATCATGTGGATGTTCAAACATTTTTTATGTATGGATATTTGAATTGTTTCCAATATTTTTAAGCTTTATTCTACTAATATGATAGATTATTATAATACATTTCCTGAAACATATCCTTTGTCATCATAAAATATACTTTTTTAACTTCTTCAATTTTTTAATCTACTCAATTTATCAATATTTACCCATAATAAGCAAGTCATGTCATACTAACCTTACTCATATTTTTAATGGGCTGAGATGTGACATAGTCTCTCATGTACCTTTATGAGCAAAATGAAGAAATATGAGCGAAATAATAGTACAGTTAGTAATATTAATCACTAGTTGATTTACCCTACTCAATGAATACTGAATAATAAATCAATGTCAATAGGAAAGATAGTTTGAAGTCTATTCTTAATAATATCTTTTACCGTATTGTTATTAACATATTGAACAAGGACATGGATGGACTCTCCATCCAATTTTCTGATGACATTAAAAAGGGACAGATAGTTCACATGCTGATTGACAAATTAGTTACTTGACATTTTCTACAACAGAGTTATTGTTAATGAAAAAACTATTCTGATACTCACTAAAACAGTAAGAAAGACTTTATTCAAGATGATTGTGATAGATGTCAAGACTATCACAATGGGGGAGAGAGATTGGATTCAACTCCAAATACGGTAAAGACAACTGAGGATTTATAGCCAACGAGCTGAGTGAGGGGTTTAGTGGATGGAAAACTATTAAGAGGAGGCATCAAGAGTAAGACGATTTTTGCTAAACTGAATTAACAGGATTCTTGATGAAGGCAGGCCAGGGTGATTAGATGTTGAGGGTGAGGAATAAGGAACTTGATCAGATACCAAAGATGGGGATTTTCCTCTAAACTGGCTTAGCAAGATTCTTGCTAAAACTGAGCCATGTAGGCCCAGCAAAAATGGGGACAAGGTCAAGACCTAGTCAAGAAAATGGCTCAGAGGATCCTGACTAAATTTTGGTCAAAGTGAGAGTCTTTGTCACTATTATGGCTCCAATACATTTCACAGACTTAAATGATGACAGAAATAAAGTAGGAAAATTACACAAAACAATAAACATAGATTATTTCCTGTTTCACAGCAAAAGAAAAAAGTGTGTCTGTTCAGATCAATTATTTTTCTGACAGGTACCATGGGTAACAATAAATGGATTTGTTGCAAAAACAGAGTTTATATATGGATCAATAACAGCTATTCAATAACGATTCACTTTGGTGGCTAAAAGCACTAGCAGAGTTTACAGAAATGAGAAAGTGGGGTGTTCGTTTGCGTTCAGGGAGCAACTGAACTGTGCTGGCAGAAATAGAATATGGAGAGATCTGTTTCCTGTTTAGTGTCAGGTCTTTGTGTAAGATCCAAGAAAAGATGCAGGAGAATTTAAGACTATAAAAATGAACAGATTGAAAATGGGTAATAATTTTCATGGTGGGTGTTTCTCTGAAATAGAGAAATATACTTGCTTATAACTCAGCTGGGAGAAAAAGTGACTTTGAGGTATCTCATACTGGCTTACCTTTTGTGTTCATTGTAAAAGTAGGGGTAAGAAACACTGAGCATGGTGGGGTTTAGTGAGCAATTATTCATAATATACTAAAAGAAAAAGCAATTGAGTTAATTGGATTCAGGTCATTTGATTTCACATTGTTCTGCATATTGTCATTAATTAGTTAACAAGCTGCTTGAGGATTTAAATAAAATCTTACTCCAAGTCTATAGAAAATGAGAGATTTTAAAAACTCTTCTCAGTAAAATATCAGCTATTTGAAATTCTTAATTTAAACAAATGGAAATATCAATTGTCATGTCATTATTATGCCCAGATGCTGCATCATAGTACTTAATCCAAATCCTCCACTGGGCAGCAAATAAATAGATAAGCATAAAAGGACTCTGGGTAGTCTATCCATCAGAGTTCACTCAATAAAAGAGAAACCATTAAAAATATTTCAATAAGTAAAGGATTTAATACAGGCAACTAGATGTTTATAAATCCGTGGGACAGGTTTAAGCTTGAAGATCAGCGATAGTTGCTGCTAGCTCTCAGGTTCACTGCTGTCTTTCAGAGACTCAGGAAGTTATAGAAGCTACTAGCAATGCAGGAAACTATGAGCTACAACCTCTTCTGCCTCCTGTACCCGGGTCGACAGTTTCCAGAAAAAAGCTGAAAGGTCTTTGCGAATTATCATGTTTGCCAAAGGACACCTGGTTTGTTCAGTTTTGCCAAAAGAGTGGCTACTATTTTTATTCTTTCTTCCAGATCTCATGTAAGAGCTTCTACTTATAATCTGGTGCTCTTCTGTATGGCCTTGTGATACAGGGTTGGTTTTGGAGTGCCAAAACTAATCTGGCAATATAAAGATATTATATCCTGGATTCAGAGAAATAGGTAAAGATAGTTAAAATGTGAAAAGAAAAGTTTTTGTTATAAACAGTAGTCTACTGGGAATAATTCTAAATAATTTTCACAAACTTGGTCACCTAGTCTAGTGACTATAATATAATAAGTCTGAACCATATCAGAGTGTACATAATATTGCTAGTTAGCCTTGACAATTCTTATTTCATGTCATCTTTTTAATTATGTCTTGATGACAGAGATTTAAAGTATGTACATTTATTTGTTGTAGTCTCTAGATTGGTGCCTTAAAATTGGATATTTAATATATATTTATTGGATAATACATAAACTCTTGTTTAGTTAGGAAAGCTGTAGCAAAATAAGTCAACTACATACTTCCTTTCCCTTGTCATTTCTCTTTATGCTCCTCAGAGCTGACTTCCTCTGAAAGTAAAAAATATACGAGTATCATAATCCTTCATAAGATAATACATTGAAAATCAATGAAGTATGGAAAACCACAACTGATTCAAGATGTTTTAAAAAAAAACCTAGGAACCAGCAATCAAAGGGAAAAATTGGAAAAAGTTGTCAAAGTTTTATTCATCCTGCAAATAATAAATGACAATAACTAAATATTTTTAATGAGAATATTGTCCATTAAAAAAAGTCAAATTTCCTTTATTGTTGAAACAGATAAAAAATAGGAAAAAATTCTAAACCCCCAGATTAAACCTATCAGGTAGCTATGACCTAGCTGGATTTCATTTTAAGAAAGATAATGGTTTCAGAGATCTTCCAGATGGATTAACAGTGATGTGGCCGACAGAAAAGCTCCTGTAGTCTATGGTGGGGGCAGTGGAAGTTGAAAGAAGTTCAGCACACCAAAATGAGCCCAGAAAATCAGGACACTCAGATTACAAATCTTGTTCTACGATTTTTAGCTGTGGAAACATATACAAATTTTTTGTTTTTTGTTTTTCCTAAGAATCAGCTAAGAATCAGTTTTCTTCTTCACAAAATGCATAACAGTTTGCATCTGTACTAAAGAGGTATGATTTCTGACTACTTTGTTGCTACCATCCCCACAGTAATGTTGGTGATACTAATCGTTCAACTTCTCCACTCTTGATGTCTTCACACAAGATTAGCTATTTACAGTAAAACTTCAGAAGCAACCTAGTACTAATTGTTGTTTGGAAAAACCAATATATGAGATAAGGATGTTTCAATATAGTTCCTTCAAACTAAGATATCTCAGGATAAGTAGCAATTTTGCAAAGAAAAAAAAGTGATGCCATAAACGAACAACGATTTTTGTTTGAAAGCAACAATTTCAACATCTGGTAAGTAATTTGATACAGTGTTTATAAACACATGCATAGGTTTTGGAATTGAACACAAAGTGCTCTGAATGTTATCATAAAACACAAGAAAAAACAGCTTTCACATGCAAGTATGCAAACTCAGCTCTAATATTGGAGACTACTCTGAGAAGCCTTAATCTAGGTCATCGAGAGTGAAGACACTTAGAATGTCAACAAAGAGATGATGGGTTTAAGGTGGCAAAGTACATACATTTCTCCATTCTTCTCCACTCAGAACTCATCTAAACTTAATAAGTAAAACAAGACACAGAACACAAAAATATGAGACATTTGCAACCACAAAATAGAATGTATGAGAAAAAGTTGCCAAATGTGTGAAGCTTTAACAGGAGTGTGACAAGACGCCAAGAAAGGACACCCATGGCTACTGTGTGCAGACAGGCAGGCAATGAGCAGCTCCTCAATTGAGAATTCTTAGTTGGAAATAGAATAGGGTGAAGGTATTGTTGGTAGGCCTCACTGTGGGGTGTTTCGGTAATAGGAGAAGGACGGGTAGCAGAGTCAAATGGGGAAACAGATATGGCATCATTTTAGAACACCTTCTGTCAGCAAGGTGGCATGGAGAAGAAAGGATGAACCAGAAGCAGCAGTGCAGAGGCCAACTTCGGTCGTCTGGGAGGAAGAACAGTCTGAAGGACACTTCCATACACCGTGGTTTTCTATGCAATTCTCTGGGAACTCCCAAGACTTCCTGGGAGTGTCCAACACCACTTTTGTACTTCTTTCATATGAACTTCTTATAAGCAGTAGTCTCCAAAGCAACTTATCTCATTCAAAGATGAGTATATTTAAAAGGAGCTAACAGGGGATCTACATTTTTTAAAAGAGCATAAGAGTAAAAGGAAAAACACGTGGCAGACAAAGAATATTGACTAGGAAAATGTTGTCACGGAACAGATGAAAACTCTGAGCAAATGTATTCTTCAGAATTTAGACAAAATGCAATGATCCACTCATTATTTTTTAAAGATGAGCTCAGATTAGTAATCAGAAAAGATCAGTGAAAAAACAGGTGAAGCTGGCCTACCTCAGGAAATGAGAGAAAAAGAGAATCTTCGCAGAAATTAAAACCATATTGAAAAGTGCATAAAGGAGAAGATATGCTATTGAAAACACAGGAGAGATCGTAAAGGACAAATATGAGAAAAGAAAAACAAATTAAAATAGAAATAAACAAAGTTAAAAATAATTTGTAAGACCATGATAGATATTGAAGAGAAAAGACGTATAGAGACTCAGTGTCACCGAAGCAAAGACCTAAATGAAGAAAATAGAAGAAATGTTCAAAGAGAGAAAGAACACATTCTCGAAAATACTATTAACCTTGAAACTAAAATATAAATGGGAGATAGTTGAATGGGGGGAAAAATGATTTAGATAACCAACCAACATAAAGCCTAGCAAGATAAATGGACTTCAAAGATCAACTTTTAGACCTTCTGACCAACCACTTGCTAATAGAAAGAATAAAAAAAGCATGGCCTTAGGCTTCTCCACAGTGACATTCTATACTGAAAGACAACAAATGGCTACAGAGTCGCCTGAGAAATAATTTATGGCAAAAGAATTTTTAAATTTGATTTAATTTTTTTTTTTTTTGAGGAAGATTAACCCTGAGCTAACTACTGCCAATCCTCTTCTTTTTGCGGAGGAAGACTGGCCCTGAGCTAACATCCATGCCCATCTTCCTCTACTTTATACGTGGGACGCCTACCTCAGCATGGTGTGCCAAGCGGTGCCATGTCCGCCCCCAGGATCTGAACTGGCAAACCCCAGACCGCTGAGAAGCAGAACATACGAACTTAACTGCTGCACCACCAGGCCAGCCCTCAAAATAACTTTATATCCAAACAAATTTTAGTTTTATTATATATAACAATAACCTTTTTACTCAGAGTGAGGAAGTGTCCTCTAAGATCATTTGGAAGAGAGAGGATGAACTTCAGGTAACAAGAGCTGAAAGATGAAACTACCATACATGTGGGAGCATGAGCATTCAATTTATTTAACCATAGGGCCAAGTGTTTACAATCTGGTAACATTCAATGAGAAATGAACAATGAAAATTCTGAAATAATATAACCAAAGTGTTAAAAATAAGTAGGAGACAGTGTACATTTCTTTTATCATCAAGTGGTCAAGAAATATAATCTAAAGTTGGGATATTAAGACAAAGTTATTAAGAGAGAGGTATTAATTATATTTGAGTGTGTGGTGGCCAAGAAAATATGCCACTCTGGTCTCCTGCTCTGGGGAGCAACAGATGGCCCCAGTTGATATCCTTCTGTATCCTGCATTCTCTCTAAATTCATGCTTCCTGTAGGATGTTTCCAGCAAATAACAGAGCAAGCAGGGTAAAAATGCAGTCTCTCTCCTGCAAAATGTGAGGCTTTGTTAAGGGATGACTGTCTCAAAGTTTCCCCATTAGCCTGGTTGAAACATTGTTAGAACTGCTCTGCAGTCTCAGACACTTCCTGTTCAATCTTCCGTGCCCCTTTCCTTCCTAGGAGTCAGCCATACATTGTGAGCTGGAGGCTCCATCACCCTGCTTTCTCTTTCTCCCTTTTTTTCTTCACAAATATTTTCCTCCACAAATCTCATGCACTTCTCATGCCATTTTAGCACCTGTTTCTCAGATGATCTGAGCTAACACACAGAGTGAACACTAGAAGAACTAATAACAAATAAGAACAATTGCGTTTAAGTTACATGGTAGAGGGAAGAGGGGGAATTAAGCTTAAAGTGAGTAGAAATATATTAAATTGTCCTTGTGCCTAACGAGAATTCCATAGATAGTCTAAATAATGTAATATGAGTTACATTGTCATTGTTCAACTAAATTTATTGTAACTAAGATTTTTATTTCATTACAGGACAGACACATACGTGTGCATATAGGACTTCACACATACAGAAAGTAAGCTCAGACTATAAAGTGGCAAACATCAACAAAAGAGCCTCTAAAATAAACATAACAAAGAAAATACAGAAAAGACATAAAAAACATAAGGTAGGGGCTGGCCCCGTGGCCGAGTGGTTAAGTTCGCGCGCTCCGCTGCAGGCGGCCCAGTGTTTCGTTAGTTCGAATCCTGGGCGCGGACATGGCACTGCTCATCAGACCATGCTGAGGCAGCGTCCCACATGCCACAACTAGAAGAACCCACAACGAAGAATACACAACTATGTACCAGGGGGCTTTGGGGAGAAAAAAGGAAAAAATAAAATCTTAAAAAAAAAAAAAAAAAAAAAAATAAGGTAAAAATTTTTTACCCCGAACTAAACCCCAAAATACTTGTAATTCAATAAATATAAATGAAATAAACTTAGCTAAAATTCAGAGAGTCAGTTGGATTAGCTCTATGTCTGCGGTTAACTCACTCTCAGGTGCTGGGGCTAGGAGTTTTTTGAGGGGTATACATTTATCCTTCTTTTTTAAAATTAGTTAGATAATGCTCTATCTACTGCCTTGTCTTGTTTTAAGCAAAAATCTCTTGCACATATGAATTCCACCAAAGATTCTCCTTATTTCCTTATGAATATTTTATGTATATCTTCTAACTTTACTAGTAGAATTTGCTTGTTAATATCCTTTCTCTTTATAATTATTTAGGGCTATGAATTTTCCTTTGAGTACTACTTTAGTTGTATCCTGTAGATTTTAATATATGCAGTACTTGATAGTCCATATTCTAAGGATTCTTTGATTGTCCCTTAACATTTTTAAAAATTTTGTATTTCCAAGTGGAAGGGTTTATTTTTTTTCTCATCTTATTACTGAAGTTTTATTAAATTGTGAGCAAAGGATGTTATATGAACTGCTTTTACATTTTATAATGTCCATATATTAATATATGTACAACTATATTTTGCCAGTGTTATATGAGCAATGGGAAGAAAAACACTATATTTCAATTAGCTCCCCCTTATGAATTATGTTTTTTGGGGACATCTGTATACTTGAGGACTTTTTTCATCTTAACATTTCCTAGCTGAAAGGGAGCAAATGACTCTATGATGATTAGAGAGTGACCTGTCATATTGGGAAGTCCTTCCCATAACTGCCACCTTCAAAACCTCTCCTCTCTACATTGATAGGAAACCAGCAAAAATAAGAAAATATTTGCCATCAAAAAGCCACTACTTTCTGGGAAGTGACTGAAGTCAGGAAAACTGCCATGAATAAGATGCCAACAATATTACAAACTTGCTCCAGACAAAAACAGACAAAAGGCAGAAACAGCAAATACATGGTGTTCACCTCAATTTTGCCTCATAAATATTACACAAGTACTTCTAATTGTTTGAACCTACATCCTATCCAGGACACTATATGCTAGGGAGGTCTAAAAAATGTAGTTTTAGCTTATCATTTTCTGGTGGGCTAAAAGCAGTAGGACCACTTAAAGAAGAGTATAAACTTTGTTCTATGCCAATGCATCAAATCTGCCAGTGCCACTCCTGCATACATAAAGTTCTAATCAATAAAAGTAACACGAGTCTATCTAACATGATGCAACTACTCTAGTATCACGGAAAACATATTTATTTTCTCCCCAAAATGGGAAACTCACACTCCTAGTGGTCACTATATTCAAATCTCAGTGATAATTATTTCTCTACAAGATCAAACCCAACTACATTTTTCTTCTACCAATGGAACCAATTATGCCATTCAAAAATAGATTTTATATAAAATATCAGTAGAAAATCATCTGGGAAAAAGGAAATTGGGAAACGATAGATAGATAGATAGATGGATGGATAGGTAGATAGATAGATAGATAGATAGATAGATAGATAGATAGATAGATAATCAGAGCAAGGAAGAAGAGATATGTAACTATTCCAATGTTACTTCTGGAACTGTTGATGAGACTATAATTGTGCTTATGTCACTATCTCCTTTTCTGCATCACCTCATTTTATGTTCCACCGCACTCAACCACTTCAAGTGACCCAAAACTTCATTCTTGTCATGATTGCTGTGTTCTTTACAGTCAAAATAATTGATCAAACTGGACACTTCATAGGAAACAGTAGGTATCAAGTCTCTGGTCATATGTTTTCACAGGAAAAGTGGACACCATTATATACCAATCAAATTTCTACCCGCTGGGAGAAGTTACATGCCTGACTGTCCTCCAAACTTACTTCCTAAATGAGATTGTAGTGTAGCTCAGCCCACTTCTAGGATGTGTGATATAAAGTTGTCTCCCATCCTGGTCATCTGGTCTCAATGAACTTGCCAAGAGCCTAGGGATGAGAGCTGAGAAGAAGTGGCAATGCTGTGTGCGCACTACCACGGTGAGCTATGAACTCTGATGGAATAATGTTCCTGCAATAAAGGAGAGTTACTTATGCTACTTCCATGTGTTCTTCCTTCAAATTAATAAACTCTTTGCTCTAATCTAAATCGGCTTCTTATGCTAGATTACTCTTCATAAGTTCCTTTGAGTGTCTGGGCTACTATACAAGAATATTTCAAGATCTTTGATGTATGTCCTTCACAGGAAAATAAAATAATTATGAATTAAAATTTCTGTTCAGCCAATGGTCTCACATGAGTTGGAATACCATGAATCTATTTTAGAAATCCAATATCCTATGTAAATAAATAAAACTAAACTTTGTAATTTAAGCAGACTAGGCTACAGACTGCTATCTTGAATAAGTTCCAGCATGTGTTGTGGACAAGCCTGAAGTAACCCAACTTATCTTTCTAATCATTATTTCAGAAGAATTAGATGCCAGGTTGAAAGCACATGGTCTAAGATTTTCTTTTAAAAACATTTTTATAAAAGCTGTCAGAGATATGGCAGTATAAGAACGTTAAATCCATTTGTCATTTTACTATTTCATTAATTTACATTTAGTTTGATGTCAATAGGAATATTTTATTTGCAAAAGGATGCTAATAAATAAAACACAATATGACAAGCCTGTATATATAACGAGTTATTTTCTTAGAGTAACTGATATATTAGAGTGGTTCAGATGCTGATCTTTAAAAAGATAAAATATGTTTTAATAAAATTCAAATTGCTACAAACTCAGGTGGAAGACAACAAACATATTTCAAATAGCATATAATGAAAAACGTAATAGTGGCAGCAAACATTACAAATATGTAAACATATAGTTTTACTTTTCTCGTTGGCATTAATTAAATGTCATAACCTTTTATATAAATTAAGAGAAAGTGATACTAAAGGATAATGAATGGTCCTATATAATAATTAATTATTGTCCCATTTGTCTGTGCAGTGAAAAAAATTCACTCTTGCCAAAATAAATGCTTGAAATTTTATCACCATAAATTGTTTTTAGGATGTTATTAAGATTCAATATTTCACTAGATCTGAATGAAATAAGCAACCTCTGACTTTTAGAACTTAACACGATGCAATCGTGCAGAATGGAAGATTCACAAAAAATAATGGCTGGAAGAATAAGTGGATTTTTTTTCCGTTTAATGAATACTGAAAAGCGTGTTGCAAATACCCTAAGTCTTTTCTTACTATGTAAATCTTTCACATGAAACAAGGTTGCTGTCTGTGTAGGCTGGCATGCAATCGCGCCTTTCTTTGGTAGCAGCATCTGCATCCAAGTGCACACTAACAGTCTTTTTTTCCTTTTACAATGTCCTCTGGTGCTAATTGAAGATTTCTATGATGAGCTCTGAATGTGCAGGAAATGCCTAGTAGGAGTCCAGACATTTGCAAATGGAATTTCTGGCTAGCTTATTATTCACTGTCTATGCTAGCATTTGAGCTTTAATTTTACTAAGCTGAAATCCCCTCTGTACTAGTTTAAACCATTATTTGTCAGTTTTAAAATTGAGTGTATAATACGTGTAATCTGAAATAAGTGATTTTAACATATTTTGTTATAGACTCAATGGATGGCTTAAAATTGAAATATAATAAAAATAGAAGTCAGCAAAATGTCTATATCAGGAAAAAAGTTTCAAGGTCACAACATTAATTTATATTGAATTTCCATTACAATTACTAACATTTTGCATTTTAAATGATGTACTCTTCATTTTTAAAAAAAGTTCCCATTATTATTGAATGAATAAAACACCTAAACTGAAAGGACTATATTTTTAGAGCTAACAAGTATTATATTTTTCAGAACTGTCAAGTAATATCGCCTTTCATAATAAGCTGTAATGAGTTGCTAGTAAAACAAAGAGCTCCTACATCATTTAAAACCAAAAAGAATGTGCTTCTCTGTAAGAGACAGAGTAAGAACAAGGGTTTACTATTATCAAAAGCACAAGGACATCATGGGAGAGTAGGAACCAAGACTGGGATGGAGGAGAGCAGAAAAGATAAAGAACGAATACATGAAAAGTAGTGTAGGTACATTATAGTTTGTCAGATTAGTGCAAACTCACTCGCTGCTTTCTGGCTTCCCTTCCCACAGTTTATCATAAGTGATTTTTACTAAGCTACAGGATGTTCTGAGTAATGAATGTACTTTATTAATTACATACAACTCCACCAATCTACGAATGAATCTTCAATAAGTCAATCGATAAATTGACAAATCAGCAAATTAATAAATTGATCACTTACCGTGGGTAAGGTATTGCTGACTATGACAACGAATATCCATAAATAGACGTTGAAGGTAATGTGCAAAGAGGAATTCTCAGTAGTGGTGTCATAAGCCAAGTCTCCCCGAGTGATCACTTTGAGAGAGAACACATATTTGGATTTTTTTTTCTATTGTAGTAAGAATACTTAACCTGAGCTCTATCCTCTTAACAAATTTTAAGCTCACAATACAGTACATATTGTTAGCTTTGGCACAATGTTGTACAACAGATCTTTAGAACTTATTCATCTTGCATAACTGTAACTTTCTACCCATTGAACAGGAAAGGAGGGTGGTTTTTTGTTAAGGGCAATCTCTTTGGAGAAGTCACATGCATTTAAAAATAACCACACACGGAGTTTCCTCAAAAATTAAAAATAGAACTACCATATTACCCAGCAATTCCACTTCTGGAAACATATCCAAAGGAAATGAAAACACTATGTCAAAGAGATATCTGCATCCCCACGTTCACAGTAGCGTTATTTACAATAGCCAAGACGTGGAAACAACCTAAGTGTCCATCGATGGATGAGTGAATAAAGAAGTTGTGGTATATATATATATATACACACACAGTGGAATATTATTCAGCCATAAAAAAGAAGGAAAATCTGCCATTTATGACAACACGGATGGACCTTGGGAGCATTATGCTAAGTGAAATGTCAGACAGAGAAAAATAAATACTGTGTGATCTCACTTATATGTGGAATCTCAAAAAACAAGAAAACAAACAAAAAACCCAACCATACTCACAGAAAAAGAGACCAAATTTACGTTTGGGGGGGAGGGGATTGGATGAAGGTAGTCAAACGGTACAAACTTCTAGTTATAAGAAAAATAAGTACTAAGGATTTAATGATGACTATAGTTAACACTGCTGTATGGTATACTTCAAAGTTTTTAAGAGAGTAGATCCTGAGAATTCTCATCACAAGGAACAAAAATTTTCTTTCTTTTTCTTTTGCGATCTACGTGAGATGATGGCTGTTAAATAAACTCCTTGTGGTAGTCATTTCACAATATATGTAAGTCAAATCATTATGCTGTACACCTTAAACATGTACAGTGCTGTATGTCAATTATATCTCAATAAAACTAGAAAAAAATAAAAAAAAATTTAAAAATTAAAAAAATAACCACACACACACATAAAAGACTTCAAGATTAGTATATTGTATTGATGTCAATATGCCGGTTGTGACATTGTACTATGGTTTTACAAGGTGTTACCATTGGTGGAAACTCGGTAAAAGGGCCCACAAGATCTCTCTATTATTTCTTATAACCAAATGTGCATCTATAATCTCAATAAAAATTTTAATGAAAAAAATAAGTACATAAAATCTAAAACTCTCAGAATAATTTTTGAATTCTCCACTTTTCTGATACCACTATCTAAAGCCTGCTTGGTTTTATTTCTTAAATTTGTCTCAATACATTCCCTCCTATTGATTCTTGGCACCATTTTTCTAGTTAAGGTATTTGTCTTCCCTTGGTGATCTATGACAAAATGCCTCTACCCTGATTTCCTGGCTTATAGATCACTCATGCAAAATCCACACTCTGCACTGCTAATTGAGCATTCTTTCTTTGCTTAGAGATAATCAAGTAGCTCTCTTTCTTAAAGACTTGTTGGCTCTAGAAACGAGTGTGGCAAGTTTGTGCCACATTCACCGTTCCAGCACCTTTTCCTCTTGTTATTGGTCTCATTATAGTTATAAAACACTGATCTCAAGCAGAGATGTGAAAAAGATTAGAAAATGTTATTTGTGGCCTCCCGCTCTATGTCCTGGTTCCTAATTCCCTAGCTTACTAAGGCCCTAATTCAATGTCTGGCTACTCAGGGATTCATACAATAGCTGGGCAAAGTGACAGGACAAACAGCTGCTCATGTTAAATAATGTGTTAACAGTATTAATGAAAAATTCCAAGATGGCAGTAAACAAATTTCATATTTTTTCAATCATTTTATAATTTTATTAAATATACCTAAATCCACATTTGGCTGAGAAATATTTTCTAGTCTTAACAATATGTTTCTTAAAACCTGGCTTTAAAATTCTATGAAATGTAAATAAATTGTATCTATTTTACTAGTTGAAAAAAATAAATACTTTGTGGAATAGACAAAAAAAGGAAAAGTATGTTAACAAAGGAAAAGTAAATAGCATGAGGAGGATCAAAAGACTGGGTAAGTCCACTGAAAACATGACACCTTTTATACAATGTAGCTTGAAGAGAAATCACTGAGAGTAAGATAGTTAGGTTGAAGAAAAAGTCCTTTTATGAACAGAAACAAAAATCTTACCCTCTGAGAACAAAGGCCTGAATTTTTAAAGTAAGTTTGAAATATCTTCCAATGATAGAATAAGACACTCAGGAGGCTCAGTTCAAGCAAGAAGAGGTCTGTAATAACAAGGGTAGCCAGGTCCATTCTTCCATCATTCGACAGATATTCTCTGACGCCAAATAATAAATATCAGCAAATAAGATTTTATGGGTTTTCTTCATACAATGGAGGGGCATTTAGTTTCTAAACTTTCTCCCTTTTATACCCAAACTTACGTGACATTTTCCAGGAAGTCGGGTCTCAAAAATTCATAGATTCTGAGTTTATTAACTTTGAGCTGTCCTTAGGGGATTAGTCTGGGTCACCTGCTTTTTTTATTTCCCCAGGAACCATTGCTTAGTAATTGGGATAAAAATGGATCACAGATCAGTTGTTTTACCTGCTTCCTCGCCAACCATCAACTTCTAAAACAAAATTGTGAAACATGCGCAGTAGTTTAAATATTGTGTGTTAAAAAATAATAATAAACGCTATAACTTCACAATCAGATTTTCATATATAAATGGAGATTTTGGTTTTTGAGTTTTCAGTTTTTGGTTTTTTTTACCCAAGATAAAATGCACGCTGGGGGAAAATATTCACTTTAGTAAACTTTGAACGTTCATTTTAAGGTTCAAAGAACAAAGGACCAGGTGGAGCAGTACAGTAGCGCCCTCCAATCCAATCAGGGTAGAAGCTGCAGAGCTCCTCCAGACGGGAAGGTGCAGCCGGGCCTGTGAAGGCGCCTAAGAAATGAGCTTCTTGCCTATGTGCGTCCCTGTGGCTATGTGATTCTGCTTTCATTTTTCTCACTGCTGTTGTCTCGATGGAAACAAATACAATAAACCAAAACCTCTGCTGCCACAGTCTGTGAAGGATCTTCAGTATTCTTCAATAAAATACATCAGAGAATCCTTAACCGCTGCTAACTGAGGAGGAACTTGCACATCTGACTCAAACTGTAAATAGTTCTTTTTGGCCAAAATACTAAGGCCTGTAAAACACTTTCCCTCCAGGGTAGCAGAGTCTGGAGAAAGCCTAAAACCATGTGTGTAACCAAAGAGACCAAAAGACCAAGACACCAAAGAGAAGTTTCTACCTGGCAGAAACAAACCATCTATATTTGATTGACGATTATATTAGGTCCCCAGCAGGTACACAAAGTATGGGAATGGGAACAGGAGTAGCTAGAATTAAAGTTCAAGTTCCTGCTTTGTGCAATTGCAAGAGAGAGACTAAGAATAGCCACCGATTCATACAAAAACCTCAATACTATGAAGCATTGCTGAAAAGGATCCAAACAATGAATAAGCTTATGATAAAAGAAGAAAAGATAAAATCAGGACTAAGAGAGTAATTTTGCTTTGCCACAAACAGCTTGTGGTTTTGTAATATATACCCAGGTACTCACCTGGACATAAATTTATGCTCACTTTTGACAGTAAGCGTAAGTCGTGAGTTTAGTCACTTTCAGTTAATCATTTTACTTTCATTCACAAAGTCTTCAGTTATAGGACACTTCATAAATTCTTTAAAAAGGTACCTGGATGGAGACATGTCAACAGGACGGAGAAGCTAAACTCTTAGAGCAGCCAGTGGCCAATGTTGCAACAACCTGAGCAACCAAATAAATAATATAGTGTTGGATTAAGCAATGTTAGTATTTTATACTCACCAGTAGTACTGGTATGTCAGTGTACTACTGGTGAGGATAAAATAAATACCCACGAGTCAATAATGATATAAATAAATAATTGACTATGTTAATCTACGGGGTAGAAGACGCAAATCTCTCATACGGAAGAATTCCAAATAATTTATGTAGATGCTCCCCCTTAAGGAGGTGGAATATAACTCACTACCCTTTGGGAGAGGGTTATGCTTAAGGACTTGCTTCCAAAGAGTACAGACGGAAATGGGGGAGAGACTTTACAGCGGAGAAACCTGACAAACATTAACTGGAGCCAGGTGATCAAGGTCAGCATCATTAGTGATATGTCACGTTGATAGCACACTCCCTTAATATGATGTATCGAGAATGGCACTTTGCCTCTGTAGTCTTTCTCCCCAATACCTGTATCTCCAGTCTTATAACATGAGACAAACTTTATACAAACCCATAATGAAAGATACTACAAAACACCTGACCAGTACTTCTCAAGACTGTCAAGGCCATCAAGAACAGGGAAAGTCTGAGAAACTGTCACAGACCAGTGGAGGTTAAAGATAAATGATGACTAAATGTAACGTCATATTCTGGATGGAGTCCTGGGATAGAAAAAGTACATTAGGGGAAAACTAGTGAAATACAAATAAACAGTGGTGTTTAATTAGTGGTAATGTACCACGATTGGTTCCATAATTGTGGCAAATGTACTATAGTAATTTAAATGTTAGCAATAGGGGAAACTGAGTGTGGGATATGTGGGAGTGCTCTACACTATCTTTGCAACTTTTCTATAGATCTAAATATATTCTAAAATCAAATGTTAATTTTAAAAAGTGCATATCCACTCACGTGCAAGGGATTTGTATTGTAGAGATCCAAATGACAATTACAGCTAAGATATTCACTCTTTAATAAGCAGTCTTTATAAGAAACAGCCCTTAAAGATTACCTTCTTGCCAATTTGATCTTCTGTGTGTATACTCTGCATTGCAATAATGTATCATTAAATTCTATTAATTATCTATTTCCACTCTCAAATAAATGCAATCTATTAGCATGTGGGCTCCTAGGAAAGAGGTATGTATGACATAAAAGAAACAAAATAAAAAAGAATTGGATAAATATGCCCAGAGAAATTGATCTCCAATATTAAGAATTTTCATTACTATTCTCCATGCATTCAGTTAAATTTCATCAGAGAATGCAACCCACTCTGGTTATGTTTTGAAAGCCCATCTCAAACTCTCAAATTTATCAACATAGAATTCTTTGAATAAGCTTCTAACCACATTTCAGTCTAGAGCTATTTCTTTCCTCCGCACAATCACCCTGCAAGTTAATTCCATTTTCAACTTTTACTAAGTTTTGATATTTCATTTAATGGTCATTTTTTGCAAAGGTAAACATTTGCTACGATTTCCTGAGTGGTATTATATATATGCAGAAATCAGCAAAGCTACACTGCACAGAGGATCACAAAGACCTCCATGGCTCAGTCTCCAGCAAAACAATATGCTCCAGCAAAGCACCCTGCAAGGATCTCAATTCAAATTTACGCATTGGCAAAATTATAAGTATCTTCATGGCACATTCCTTCAGGGTCTTCCAACTATTAGTTGGAACTAAATTATTAAGCTGAAAAAGACAAAGTTCTACTGATTTTTTTGTAGCTAGATTATTTTTTAACCAGAGAACTACTTGGAAGAAAGTCCTTAACTTTAGTGTATTTTGACAACACTGGCTTTATCTTTTATAGCTTTTTTTAATTATTATAAAGGAAAACTATTTTATAACTAAAATTAAAAGCATCTAACATGTTCTCTTCCCTGTTACCTGAGAACAGTTTCTCTTTTCCTGAGTGAGTAGCTAGGTAAGGAAGGGAGACCTTCTGGAGAGTTCTCATATTAGTCATATATGGAGTTAGGTGGGATAGCTGGATGCTTCTTTCACATGGACACACATTTAAACTGCATGGCACTACTAGTATGTGTTTCCACATCCACTTTGCAGGATACCTCAACAGGATAATAGCCAGGGTAAAGCTAGTTATATTTTACTACCACTTTAACACTGGTTTAACATAAAGATAATTTACAAATTACAACTTTGGGGGTCAAAAATACATTGCTCATGGCACATTTTTAGTGCTCATATTAACTAATCTATCAATAATATTCCACAGGTTGAATACTCCTTCCTACCGAAAGCTCTCTTCCCTAAATATGTACAAATATTTGTACAACACTAAGCATCTGCTCTACCATCTCTGTTTCCCTGTGCTTGCATCAATATTGTTTTGCAATCTGCACTGCCCATTTAATGAGGTAATCTAGCATTTGCTCAGAATCGCATGTGATCAGCAATTAATTATAAAATGGTACCCAAACCATGACATACCTAGTGATCCTTTACAGCAAACAAAATTAACTGATTTCCCCATTTCTAGTATAGTTTCCATCTCATTTACTTGGACAGCTATATTTAGTATTATGAAATCAGTCAAAGAAATAAAATTCTCAGAAGACACTATAATTCAGCAATTGCCTTTCATCATGACTTCTCCTCCTCATTAAAAAATATATTGATGACCTATCTGAACATGATACTCTTCAATATTACATATGAAGAGAGGTAAAAAATACTTTTCCTTTTCTGTAAGGTATTGTGATTTATGAAATGTTAGAGTATAGCCAAAAACAAAAGACTTTAAAATTTCCAAGTAACTTTTAGATGCATTTTCTTAGTTATATACTATGTATAAATTTCATTAATATTATGAGAGAGCATGAAATAAATAACTCTATTGCTGCTGATTTGATTTAAATGCTCAGCATCTCGCACCACAGCTATTCCCCTAGTTCCCAATGGTTCTCGCTCTCTTTCAATACATTCTCTAAGTTTCTGCCAAGTGAGCTTTCTGTAACAGCAATCTCATCATGTAACTGCACTGCTTAACACCTTCTATGGTGTACCAGATAAGTCCATTTGCCTGATCATAATAGGAAGGGCTCTTCCTATGAGTATCTAATTATCTGTCTGTGACTTGAACTTTAAGCCACAACCAAACAGAAATCTTTATAGTTTTTTGAATGTGTCAATAACTCCCATATATCCACATTGATTCCTCTGCAATGAGTTTTTCTTTGTCTTACTCACGGCCCGCTATCTACCCCTCTCCGTAATGCATACCTGTCATCAACCTACTCATAGTTTACATATAAATATATACCCCGTGTACATACTTAATTTACAAGAAAAATATTTACAAAGACAAAATCAGGAGAATAAATAACTTGACCTAACTCATTCATCTACTCTGATCTTCATTTAGGGCCAATGGGGAACCATTGACCAAACACAACTAGAAGATAGAATCCCTGGGAATATGTTAACATAATCTAGGCAAGGAAATATGACAGGAAATAATGACGTACAGCTAATGGGCATTAATATAAAAAGATACCTTTAAGTTACTCGAAAGAAGTGCTTCACAACACTTCATTTTATTGGTTAACACATTCACTATATCTAATCTGCTGAAATATCATTCAATTAACATATATTAAATATGAATTCCTGAGATTTGGTTCCTCTACATGCTATGTAGTGGCACAAACCTATCTCTTCTGTTGATTAGAACTAAAAAGGCTGGACAAAATGTTAACACAACTACCTGGAGACACTAAAAGAAAACAAAAGCAAGCAGATTATGGAAAGGTGTAAAAATTAGAGAAACAACCTACACGGAGGTGAGCTCTCCAGTTTTCTTTTTCCTTTTAGGACTTTGCCCCAAGTGTGGTGGGGGATGGAGTGTGTGTATGTGTGTGTGTGACGTTGCAGAACAGCATGGACTCATGAGGGATATAATTTCAGGAGAAACCCATGTTTTATTGTCAGACAAAGGAGAAAAAAGTTCTCCCGTGGGTGCAGAATGTAGATGGATTCCTATAGAGGAAAAAGCCAGGGAAGAAGGATCCCCTAATTCTGCATACGCACCCACAAAACTCTCAGCCTAACCCCCAACTATTCACACCCAGCACAGATCCAAATCAGCAAGCGAAAGCTTAGAGAACTAAATGAGGTGTGAACCACCGTACATAGAAGGCAACTTAGAATTTGTGGTTTCAAGATAGCCAGGTCGATTTTCTGTTAATACAGAAATGTCAGCATTATCCAGAAGAGTATAACAGAGCCCAGAGACTACACAGCATGATATTCACAACATCCGGATACAATTCAAAGTGATTCAACGTACAAAGAACTAGGAGAATGCAGAAAATTCTCATGGGAAAATGTGATTAAGAGATGTTAACACAGAGATGACTGTAATATTGGAACTATCAGACAGAGACCTTAAATCAGTTATAAAAGTGTTTCATAGAGTAGATAAAAATGCACTTGAAATGTGAAAGATATAGGAAATTTCAAGAGAGAATTTGAAACTATAAAAAAGAACCAAGTGAAAAGTTTAAAACTGAAAAATGCAATGTCTTAAATAAAAAGTCAGGATGGGCTTAACAGCAGAATGTAAATAACAAAGGAAAGAGATAATGCACATGAAGGTATGTCAATAGGAATTATCCTATTTGAAGCACTTGTCCCCAGCAGATCTGTTCTTACGAGAAATACTAAAAGAAATTTTTCAGTCTGGAAGGAAATGATACGAGAAGAAACTTGATCCTTTAGAAATGAAGGAAGAGTAACAGAAATGTACAAGTCAGGGTAAATACAAGACATTTTTTCTTCTAAGTTTAAAAAATACGTTGACTATTAAAGCAAAAAGGCCTTTTGTGGTTATCAATATATACAGATTTAACACATAGCAACTATAATATAAAAGTGAGTAAAGTGTTCACCTATATGTTTTCAAGTTTCTGCATTTTGCATCTAGTAGATTGTAAAATTTTGGGTGTGCATTTGGCAATCAAAAGAACAAATAAAAAAATGGTCTGATGAGATATGGCATAAAAGCCCATAGATTAAAAAGAAATACCAAAATATATTTACATAGAACAAAAGGAGGCAGAAAATTGGGAGTATAGAAACAAAAATGGAGGGGATAAACAGGGCATAAATAACAAATTAGTAAACCTAAATCCAAGGATATTAAATGGTAATGGTCCAAACACCCCAAGAAAAGGCAAACCATGATGGAAGTTTTTAAAAACTTAGAGCATACTATAAGATGCCTATAAGAGCTGAAAAATAAATGGACAGAAATAGATATACAGTGCCAAGAGGAAGCACAAGAAGGCTAGAGAACCTATTTTATTATTTGAGACCAAAGTTCTCCTCAGAGATAAAGAGAAATTGTTGTTTATGATAAAAGGAACAAATTCATCAGAAAGACTTGCAATCTTAAATTAGTATGTGCCTAATAATAGAGCCTCAACATATGTTGAACAAAAATAGAATTAAAGGCAGAAGTAGACAATTCCACAATCATAGCAGCAGATTTGAACAATTCTCCCTCAGTGATTGATAGAACAACTAGCAAAAACGTCAGTAAGATTATAAAAGATTTCAACAGCACTATGAATCACCTTGATCTGTATCCAACAGCTTCACAATATGTACTCTTTTCAAGTGCATACATGCATCCACTAAGACAGACCATGTGCTGGAAAATAAAATAAGTCTCATTAAGTTTCAAAGGATTCTGTTCCCACAACAAAATTAAATTAGGAATCAGCAAAAATTAAAACAAAAATAAGAAATTAAATATTAAAAAATATTTTGAGGAAAACAAAATATCTGGGGTTTAAAGAACACACTTCTAGATAATTCAGAGGTCATATATAAAATCAGAAGGAAAATTGAATAATAATGAAAATACAACATGTCAAAATTTGTGGAATGTAGCTAAAGCAATGTTTAGCAGAAAACTTATACTGCTAAATGCTTATAGTAGAAACAGCAAAGAGAAAAACCAATGACATAGGTTTAACTTTAAGAACCAGATAAAGAAGAACAACACAAAGCCAAAGTTAGTATGGGTAAGGAAATTATACCAAAAAGAGTAAAAATAAAGGAATTAGAAAACAGTCAATGGAGAAGATTAGCAACTAAGATTAGCTAATTCTTTAAAAAGATCAGCAGAATTTACAAACCCTTACCTAGATTTATAACATAAATCACCAATATTAGGAATGGAAAGGGAATTATTATGACAGATTATACAGTTGTTAAATGGATAATAAGAGAATATTTTGAACATTTAAATGTCAACACATTCAAGCCATTAGAAAGAATGGAAAATTTGAAAACTATAACCTATCAAAGGAGAAACAATGAGAAACAGAAAGCTTGAATAGTCCTATATGTTTTATTTGTTTGTTTTTTTGCTGAGAAAGATTAGCCATGAGATAATACCTGTTGCCAATCTTCCTCTTTTTTTTCTTGAGGAAGATTAGCCCTAAGCCAACATCTGTGCCAATCTTCCTCTACTGTATATGTAGGTGACCACCACAATGTGGCTGACAAGCGGTGTAGGTCTGCGCCTGAGATCTGGACCCATGAACCAGCATTGCTGAATTGGAGCAGGCTGAACTTAACTACTACACCACGGGGCCGACCCCCCATACGTATTTTATAAGTGAATTTATTATCAAAAAAAATTCTCAGAAAGAAAATTTCAGGTCTGTATAGTTTCACTGATAAATTCTATCAAACATTCGAGGAATAAATAACATCAACGCTACACAATATATTTTTTAGAAAATTGCTGGAGGGATCACTCCTCACTCATCTTATGAGGTCTGTACAAACTTAATACCAAAACCTAGCAAAGATACTATAAAAAGGGAAATTTCAAAGCGGTATCTCTCATGAATAGTTCTTAACAAAGTATTAGAAAATCAAATCCAGCTACACAAAAGGGATACTGCAATGTGTTCAAGTCGGCTTTATCCCAAGAAAGTAGAATTGACTTAACAATAAAAAAAAAAAAAAGCATTCAATGAAATTCAACATACTAACAAAAAAAAAAAAAAGAAAAAAGAGATACACTTAATTCAGGAGAGGCAGGAAAAGCTTTTGGAAAAAATCAACACTGATCCATGAAAAAAACTTCTTAGCAAACTAGGAATAGTAGAGAGTTTTCTTAAACTGATGAAGGATATTTGTGAAAACCCTTCATCCAACGTTATACTTAATGTCAAAAGACTAATGTCTTTTCATTGAATTAAACTCTTTGCCCTGAGTAAGAGAAGAAAGCAAGGATGCTGATTTTATCACTTCTATTCAAAATTTTACTAGAAAAAAATTATATTCTTATATATAGGCAAAAAGAATTGGAAAATAAAATTTAGAAAAAATCAGTTTATGGTGGTACCAAAACACCCAAAATAACTAGGACTATTTCTATCAAAAGACAACTAATACTTCTACACACAAACTAAAAATCATTGCTAAGAGGTAGCAAATAAAACCTAAATAAATGAAGAGATGCATGCTATTCAAAGACTAAAAGACTTTGTATTGTTAAAAAGGCAATTATTCTGAAATGGAGCTATATCGGCAACATAAGTTCTATAAAAATTTTAGCAGCCTTTTTTGCAGAAGTTGTATGCTGATTCTAAAATTTATATGGAAATGCAAAGGACTTAGAATGACCAAAGCAATTATATATGTAATAAATGTATATAATATATTGGATAAATATATATAATAAAAATATATGTATTTAAAAATGAACCTGGTTGGTTAAGTTACCTAATCTGATTTCAAGACTCACTATAAATCTGTAGGAATCAAGACAGTTTGGCATTGTGAAGAAGATAAATACATAAATCAATGACACATATAGCAAGTCTAGAAATAGACCCACTCATATGTGGTAAATTGATTTTCAGCAAAGATGCCAAGACAACTCAGTAGGGTAAGGAAAGTCTTTCAACAGATGATGCTGGATCAACTGGATAGCCAAATTGGGGGTGGGGGGTAGAGCATCATCACTTACTTAACACTATAAAGAAAAATTAGCTTCAAATGAATCATAGACCTAAATATACAGAAATTCTAAATGAAACTAGAAAATCATCATGCTCTTAGGTGCGAAACATTTCTTGTGTAGACCTTAAAATCACAAAACATGAAAGAAAAATTCATAAATTGGATTTAATTTATATTAAAACATTTTGCTCTTTGAAAGATATCACAAGAAAATAAAAGGCAAGCCACTAGGAATAATATTCACAGCATATATATCAGACAAAAGACTTGTGTTAAGAATGTATGAATAGCTTTATGACTCAATCATACAAAAAATTAGTTATCATGGAAATGCATATTAAAACCTCACATTGAGACAACACTATATACTAATTGGATGGACTAAAAATAAAAAGACGTCAAATCAAGTGTTGTTGAGGCTACTGTGCAACTGAAGCTTCCACTCACTGCTGGAGGGAATTTAAAATGGTACATCACCTTGGAGAGCAGTCTGGACTTTTCTTAAAAAGTAGAGCATACACAAATCAAGTCATGTTACCCTTCAATTCCTAAGCATTACCCAAGGAAAATTAAAATGTTTGTCTACAGAAAGACTTGTACATAAATGTTCTTAGTAACTTTATTCGTAGTAGCCAAAAACTGGAAGTAACCCAAAAGTCTATCTTATGGGAAAAAATAAACAAATTATGCTATGTTCATATAGAGGAATATTACTCAATAATAGAAAGAAATGAACTATAGATACATACAGTAATATGAATGAGTCTCAAATTTATTATGCTGAGCTAAAGAGATTAGATTAAAAAAGATGCATACTGTATGATTTGTATTATATAACATTCTAGAAAATAGAATTTAATATATAGTGACTGAAAGCACACTAATGGCTGCCTGAAGATGAGGCTGGAGGGAGGAATGGAATGCAAAGGGGCACAGAGAATTATTGAGGGGTCTGGACATACTCATTGTCTTGATTGTGGTGATGGTTTCATAGCTGCATACATATGTTAAAACTATCAAATTATATATAATTAAATACATATACTTTACTGTACTTCAATTATACCTCAATAATGTTGGGAAATATAGGAAGAAAATAGATAAATGGATAGATAGATAGAGGATATAGATATAGATAGGTGAGAGAGAGAGATTGAGTCTGTGGAGAATATTAAACATCAAATGAGACAGAGTCTTTTCCCTCAGGGGATTTTCAGTCTTGTGGGATGGTAGTATCTGTACCAAGATGTATAACAAAGCAGATTCAAATAAGTTTTCCAGGAAAATGGAGAAAAAATAGCTGCTTACAAGTCAAAGGAAATAGAATTCACTTTCATCTGTGAGACATTGAAGGCCTCATGTTAGGGAGAAGGATTTGAACTTTGCCTTTATGTTTGGCTAGAATTTTGACAGGTAGATTTTGCATAGGGAGCCAAATTTGAGCTGAGGGTACTCTGCATAAGGAGGAGATCAAAAGCAAAGTTACGACATAAAGGACAGGTGTGTTACAGCATTGCAAGCAGTCCTTCATAACTCAAGTGTCGCATGCCTATATGACCATTATGGGAAACTGAGGACCCAAAAATATTAGCTAAAAAAAAACTATGACATCACTCGTTTGGCAATGAATGTTTCCTAATATTTCCTCTCAACGCTGTGTTATTGAAAGGTTTAGCTGGTAAGAAAATGCTACAGATAATCATCTGGAAGGGTTCGGAGATTGTGGCAATGGTGGGAATGCAAAAGAGGAAATGGACATGAGATATAAAAGTAACTTGAACAGATATTGGAAATTATTTAGATGTCAGAGTGGGAAGAGTTTGCGTAAGAGGAGAGGAAAACTAAAAGGAAACTCCAAAATTTAATCTTGGATGACATAGAAAGTGTTAGCACTGTTGATAGAATCAGAGATTTAAATGAAAACATCTAGTCTGGTGGAGTGAAGTAGGTTTGGGACAGTGGCGTGGAGAAGATTTTGTAATATCTAGGTAGATAGCCCAGGAGATGCTTGAAAGAAAAGTCAGAGCTGGAGGTATTTATTTGGGTCTTATCTGTAAAGAGACAGTATTTGACAGCGTGACTGAAACATAGGGTATAGAAAAAAGGATGAGTTTTATCTTTTTTCTATTTCAATATGCTCCTTTTGTTTAATTTTCAAAGTACTAGTAAGCAATATTTTCCCAAGTACAAGCAAAGAGATAAAATGGGAATTTTAGAGAAAACATCCTAACGTGTTTCAACTAATTTTACAAAAAACAAAATACTATATTACGGGGTAGCTATGGGGTAGCTTTGCTTCAAAGCTTTTCTCTGAATGGAAAAATATCAGCCTCTAGTTCTGATTCATCTGATGCTACAACAGTGTGGGACTGGTAATGTGAAAGATATCATCATTCTACATAGGAGCCGGCCCAGTGGCACAGTGTTTAAGTTCAGCATGTTCTGCTTTGGCGTCCCTAGTTCACAGGTTTGGATCCCTACACCATTTGTCAAGCCATGCTGTGGCAGCAACCCACATACAAAATAGAGGAAGATAGGCACGGATGTTAGTTCAGGGCCAATCTTCCTCAAGCAAAAAGAGCAAGATTGGCAACAGATGTTAGCTCAGGGCCAATTCATCCCCCCCCCAAAAAAAGAGAGAGAGGATATTATTCAACTTGGCACACTATTGGTTTAAGGGTTGTTAATGACAGCAAAACCTATCTGATGTCTAATAAAAGCAAAATCCTATCGTTGTATTCTCATGATGATTGTGCAAGATGTAAAATGTAGGCTCTTGAAATATCTACAGGAAAATAAAATATGTAACCATCACTCTATAATACCTAGGGCGTTTCAAAGTTAATCTATGCAGGAAAAGAGAGATTAAATAAGCCACTTGTAAATCCTGTCCCTACTTGATCCCACACTAAGCAGAGGCTTACCAGCTGAAGAGTGCTTCCAGTACTGTGGCATTCTTCCTGGCAGCACAGAGATTGATAGGATAGAATCTATTTACTGAGCTAACTACAGCACTTACAGATAATGCCTCACTCAATATAGAAGCTCTCTGCAAAAATTGAACAATATATCCTTTTCTAAATGTGCTCACTATCTTTAAAAGTGTCCTTTTGATAGAGTTTATATTTTAGAAAAGGAAAAGTTTGAGATTGAAAAAACATTGTACAATATCCTAGGTATGTATGTCGTATTTGTCTATTCCCACTTCAGTCCATATAATTCTTACAGAAAGAAAAAGAGTTGGGGTGGAAATAGGATAAGAAAGTGGGCTAGATGGTTTTAATTTAAAATAACAAAAATACTTTAATACTCTTCAAATCATTACATTTCCATTAAGGTCTTCAGGGTATAGCAAAGATATAGTAAAGATAGCTGTACTCATCTACAGATATGGATAGGCAGTCCATAGCACAGCCTCCAAAGACTGGAAACCACTGACGATCTTCAGTGCTGCAAGTTAATCTTCACTGGCCCAGGCATCATCACTATTCAAAGGGGAGTTCTAAACTTCCAAACAATTTTCCAGCTTATGAAATGGATATGATCATATAAAGATTGATTTGCTTATTTCTGAAGTCACATTACCACTTGTCACTTGATTACAAAGTAATATGAGCAGGAATATTGTTTTGTCTTGACAAAATGTGTTACACATTGTAGGGACAATCTTTCCTAATTTCTACAAATAAAATAAACATTGTGCACAGGTATAATCATCAAATATTCTTATAATAAGTACTATACATAAACAGTTAAGCACAAAAATGAGAAAGTTCTTTGTGAGCTTGTGGGCACTGTAAACATAAAGGATTAAAAGTGAGTTACTAGTGCAAAGAACAAATGCCTGGGAGCCCAGAGTCTACGATGCTGTGTGGCTTTGGCAAACACACATTTCTCTGGATCCCAATTTTCTTGTTTTTCACATAAAGGTTGTAGCTTAGAGGATGCCTAAGAGCATTTTCAACCATAACATTTACAACCCCCATGATTCTAAGTCACTTTGTGTAAAAATGTATATAATTGGATAAAGAGAATATCAGCAATACTGCTATTAAAAAATAGAATTTGTTCATTTTCATATATTTTGCTACCAGGGATAGAAATAATATCATCAGTGCTAGGATGAATTCCACAACCTATATTTCCTCTCTATTGGCTCATAATTTATCCCCTCTCCTTCAATAAGGCTGATGCTTTAGGTTCTTATTGAAGGGGTTTTTGCTCTTTTCAGAAAGGCCCTTATACTTCCTAGTAATGAAATGACCTAGGGAAATTATTAAACAAACGGATTTTAGAAATTCTAGGAGTGTGTCTTTTTTTATATAGCTAAATATGGATTCTGGATCATTTTCGACGAAGTCTCTGAGATGGGACCATAGCTTCATCCTTGTCCATTTCTCCTAACTATGACCAAGGAGAAATGTAGCCCAGTCATTAAGGCTGCAGATTTTACAGTCAAATGAGCCTGCTAATCTCACTTTATATCTTATAAAGTATGTCTTATATACTCTTCTCTCCTCAAACTTGCAGAAATGTTAAGAACGATAACTTCGAGGCAATACAGAATTAGGGGAGAAAACATCCCCATCTTCAGGAGTGGTAGGTCAGTGTGCCAGCAAATACGGCTCTTCAGAGTAATGTTTGTTCTCAAGGCAGCAGTCTGGTGAGAGGGCAAGAAGCCCAGTGTGGAAGGAAAAGATGGAGAAGTTTTATACAGCTGAAGCAGATTTAAAGCAAAACTTGGAGCCACTTTTTAAAAAAATAATAGTTCATAATTAGATATGTAGGGCCTCGATTTCATTTTTATTCAGTCTGAAGGAAGTGCAGTGTATATCTTATGAAGGTTGCAAAAATGGAGAATAATTTAGAGGGTTCAATCAGAAAGATAGTCATAGAATTTAAATCAAAGAACTTTGAATAGGTCCATCCACAATAGAACGGCCTTGCCAGGGAGGTCGGCTGCCCATCACAACAGACGTGCAGTTTCGGGGGTGGGGAGAGTCAGATACTTGGTGGTGAGCTGGGGTAAATTGCTTTTAAAATCCTTTCAAAATTTTGAGCCTATTCCTAGATCCATTCTTCCCTGTTATTCTCGGGGCAAAGATCCTAGCTTTTTAAAATGGATGTTGGTGCTAATTAGCAGTAGTATAAACAAGATGTTTCAATGACATGTTATCCTAACTAGTGCTCGATTATGCTAAATTCTTTCCACTTGAACACTTCAAGAGTAGCATTTATTGTGCTAATCATATAATATTATAATTGTAATATAATCATTTATATAGCTCTAATAATATCCTATAGGTTTTTCTAGATTTTCTTTTTGACTTATTCTATAGGGCCACTATCAATCCATTCAGCCAAACATAGACCATATTTAGCAAGTTTGTACACATTTAACCATTGGATTTGTTTGATTTCACTGATTATTACTAATTACCATTGTAATTCAAAGTATTACTAAGTTAGCATTGCAAAGAATTGCATATTTATATCTTTTCTTAAATGGAGAAGTGAATATTTATAGGATTATCTTCATTTTATATTTGTATTTATAATGTTAGATATGCAAAAATGCATGTAATATATATGTAAGTTATGAAGCAAAATAATAAAATCAACACACATGAACCTACCAATAACCTTAAGAATGAATTATAACCAGTTTTGTTGAATCTATTTCTGTGCTCCTCCACTGTCCCATTACCCTGTCTCCTCTCAGGGATAAACACTACTCTGATATTTTTCATCTTCCCCTTACTTTCTTTTTGCTTTTAAAACCATAATAATTTGAACATATATCATATGCTGTACACATCTCCATGTAAAAGTACCTAAAAAGAAAACAATATGCTAAATTAAAAATGGAACAATACATGGAGAGAAAGAGTGTGAGTATTTAAAATGTCATATATTTTAAGCAATTTATTTCCACATAAACATCAGGCTCTTGTGTAGCAGATTTTAAGATTTAGCGAAGGCCAAAAGGGTAATCAACCAAATTCTAATAATTTCTAAAATAGTCATTCTATTGACCTGAAAATGGCCTATATGCTTCATCCTTGCGACTTTATAGACTTTATATAAGAACAATACATGTACTACATTTCCAAATGTTTTCTTCATTTAAAAATACTTAAATCCCCTCGATAATTCAACCTGAAAACTTATTTTGAAATATTCACAGAGTTTAAGGAAATGCAGATCTGAAATCCACATATTAACACGTGTAAAATATGTTATTCAAATTTTTACATATGGATTTGGAACTCTTTTCATAGTCAATTGTGAAAACAAATTATAATAATTATTATTATATTTGTCCAAGTTTCACAAACCCCCAAATTAAAAATATATGTTGGAAAGTAGGAAGCTGGTAATGATATTCCTAAAGGCTGACTTTGTGATCAAATATCCATCAGTGAAGAGAGAACCAGATAGCCTTAAAAGAGAATTTTTATCAAAAGTGTATTTCTGTGCACAGAAGGATGAATCCTGAAAGTAATATCTAACCTTTCAAAAGAGTTGACGGAAACAAAATGTACACTAGGGTTTGGAAGGAAGAGCTATTGCTTCTGCTTGCCATAAAATGTTCAGGTTAATAATTGCATTCTAACTTCAAAATGATTGCAGTCTCAGTGAAACTTAATATAACATTAATTTTTGTTATGTTTTTATTATTAAACATTGCACGCGTCTGCATCTCCACTTGGTAATTGAAGGGAAAACCAAAGAGTTGAGTCAATTGTATGGATAATTCAAGCAAAAGAAATTTCTCAATTCAGCTGCTCTGCAGTGATCTAGCATTTTCTTATAAAAAATAAAATCAGATGTTTCTTTGCTTACATAAATATTTATAAAATATTTTAAAATCTCTAAGTTCCATTTTTAACTCAAGTCTGTTGAAATAAAGGAAGAGATCTGAAGGCACTAAAAGTTTCTTTCTTTTAGCTGATGCAGAGCAGAGACTACAGTCTCCAAAGAGACTGTTCAAAGAAATTAAGTAGAGAATATAGTCTAAAGAGTTTGGAGGACAGAGCCCCTCTGAGGATAATTAACAGAATTTGGGGAAAGAAAACCAAAATGTTTCGATTGAGCACTTTGACATGCAAATTTCAGCACAAGAGCATGTTGGTTGGTGTCTATAGAAACAAGAGTCTGCTGCAATTCCATGATGAAGGTGTGAATGGTTAATTCCTAGTAATCTAGTTCTAATTTAGGACCAAATACTATTTCTCAGTATCGACAGGGGCCCAGAGGAACTTATCACCCAATTCTCTTTCCTTTTCCATCTGGTGGGTATGTTGTACATGAGGAAGTTGGGAAGGGAACCAGAGTTGGCGGTGGTCGACAGGGAGGCTCCTGCCAGTGCCGAGAAGGAAAGAAGTATGTTTGAACGGTGAGTGCTCCCAGCTGGGTGTCCAGACATCTACACTGTCTCCCTTTATTTATTAAAGGACTGACACAAGGCAGGTCATAAACTCTGTTTTTAGTTTTGACATCTATGTAATGTGTGCTGTAAGGACTCGGTCTTTTTGTCTTCCACTCAACCCCGTCTCCTTGCAGGGGGGAAAGCAGAGCAAAATCTTTTATATATTATTGTGCTACACAAGTAAAATATACTTTCTTTGAAAAATTTTCACTCCTGCTATTTAATATTCAAAAACTTTTGAGCCCTACTATGTGCAAGATTAGAGAATTAAATGAAGGGCATGAGAGCCATTTTCCTTGAACTTATGAAGTTTATAGGCTAGTGAAGAAGAGGTAAAAGAATGTAACTTTTTCTGGAAGTTAAGTCGGCAATTGGGAAGGGGGTCCTGGAATGGGCCTGGCCTGGAAGGGGTCCTGGGAGAAGAGAAGAAGGGAAAATGTGTGTCCGCCACAGACACAGTGGGAAAAGAGAGAGGGAGGAACATGTAATGAAAGAAAATAAGTCTAGTATGTCTGGAAAGTAGGCAAAGAGGGGAATGACATTTGAAGAAATTTTAGTAATTTCATCAAATGAAGTGCAATTGATTTATTGTGGTATAAAATATTAGAGTTTGAAGCAGACTTAATTAGAAAGAAAAATGAAAGGGCTGGCTCCGTGGCCAAGTGGTTAAGTTCGCGTCGTCCGCTGCAGCGGCCCTGGGTTCGGATCCTGGGCGCGGACATGGCACCGCCGCTCATCAGGCCACATTGTGGTGGTGTCTCACATCCCACAACTGGAAGAACCTGCGACTAAGACATACAACTATGTACAGCGGGGGTTTGGGGAGATAAAGCAGAAAAAAAAAAAAAAGATTGGCAACAGTTGTTAGCCCAGGTGCCAATCTTTATAAAAAAATAAAAAAATAAAAATGAAAATGACTTTCAATGCTCATATTTTAGAGAAGAAAAAACTAAATCACAGAAGTCTCATGGGATATTAGTGAAATCTCATATGAATCATTTTGGGAGAGCCATCATTAGTTATTTTTACATGTATGACAGCTGCCTGTGATCATTTTCAGAATGATCTTTTTTCTCCCCAAAGCCACAGTACATAGTTGTATATCCTAGTTGCAAGTCATTCTAGTTCTTCTATGTGGGATGCCACCACAGTATGGCTCGATGAGCCATGTGTAGGTCCACACCCAAGATCCGAACCAGTGAACCCTGCGCTGCCAAAGTAGAGCACGTGAACTTAACCACTCAGCCACAGGGCCAGTCCCTCAGAATGATTCTTAATATTACTCTATGCCATGTAACCACTTGATTTTTTGAAAATGGAAATAAAGTGTCATAGCAATTCTTTCACATTCTGTCTCATTCTTTAATTTTAATAATAATTTATATAAACATACATATCTAGTTTCCAGTGTATTGAAATAGACACACAAAGTCAACTAGAATGATACTTCAGTGACTGGTTTATGTTGAGGGGCAATCCTATGGTAAAACTATACATGCCTAACCAGGAAGTAATTTATTCTAAAAGCCCAAACAACAGAAAATCACAATACCACTGGCATCATTTACTAAGTTAGTTTTATATGACAAATATTAGATCCTAATCATTCTCTTGTTTCATGTTCATATACATTGTGATGAGCGTGCTATGGGGAAAATTAGAGTAGGAGAGGGGCAAGGGAGTCCAATGGGGTCATATATGCAATCCTGTAAAGGGTCATTGGTGGAGGCCTGGAGGTTTATATCAGCGAAGTCTTTATTTGGTGATTTGCCTTCTAACTGGCTACACTGTTGAGATTAAACTGAAACTGAGCCAGCGCCACAATGGGGACACTTGTTAGGAGATTTTTGAAATACATCTGGTAAGAGATGATGATGGCTTCTTTCAGGTTAACAGTAGTTTGAGATGGTGCCTTCCCATAGAATTATTTCCTCAGAAATATACACACAAATGTTAGAATATTTTCTGTAATAATTTAATTCATCTAAACTGGCAGTTATAAAAATGCAATTATCCATAATATAGCTCAATTTTTCCTCAAAATAATCTCAGGAATCTTAAATATTTGTGTTAAGTATAAAAAGCGCTAAGCATAAGTAGAATCTAACTTTCCTCCTTCAAAGCTGGCAGGCATTTTCTTGTCCTTTCATTCCATTTCATGTATTTCTTTCTTCTGCTACACTTACTTTGGTTTTACTTCTGAATAAAATAGCTGTATGTTCTCAAAAGAATAAACGATTGAAATTCACAATTATTTTCTCTGAGAGATGAACCATGAGGTTCATGATCCTTGATATTTGCTTTTCCACTGAAGAATGTCATCATTCAAAGATCAAAATAAAAGTCAATGACCTGTTTTGTCTTCATGTACCTGTTTTGTCCCAACTCTAGCTTTTTTTCCTATGTCAATGTCTAGCCCTTGTAAATTTGCTTATCATATTATTTTTAATTTTCTCTTTAATTGAATTAACACATTGAGTGGTTTAAGGAGTCTATTAGTTTTATGATCTTTAAGACAAAGGGCAGTCCCCAGCCCCATTCCTTATCCTGCATTGATGCTTTCCTAGTAACAATTATTCCCAACTGCTTTAATGGATTATTTTGAGATTTAGTTCCAGGCCTCTAAAAAACATGCTTCCATGGGTATTTTTTCCTTTTTAAGTTTTAGGCATTGTTTATAGGTTTCCCATTATAGAAAGTAAGAATTTAGCCCTTTTTTCCTTTCCCCATTCCAGATTTCACAGTTCCCAAATATTTATCTTTTTTTCTTATAATTGTGGCTAGAGGAGTATTCAACATTTACATTATTTTGACTATGTAATTGAATTTGCTTGAATTATAATCCAATGTTACTGCAATTAAAATAAATGAATAAAATTTTTAAAAAATTAAATTAAAAAAAGAATTTTAGGATCAGCTTTTCCATTTCTGGAAAAAAGATTCTTGAGATTTTGATGAGGGTTGATTTGAATCTGTAGATAGCTTTGGGGCATATTGTCACTTAAAAAATATTAAGTCCATGAACACAGATTGTCTCTCCATTTATTTAGGTCTTCTTTAATTTACTTTAGCAACACTTAGTAGTTTTCAGCATACAAGACTTGTACCTCTCTGGTTAAATTTATTCTTAACTATTTTTTCTTTTTCGTGCCATTCCCTATGGATTGTTCATTGCTAGTGAATAAAAACATTTCCATTTCTGTTGTTGGTTTCTGGTTTAATTCCATTATGGTCTGAGTGCAGACAATATATGATTTCAAATCTTTTAAATTTGTTAAGGTGTGTTTTATGGCCCAGTATACAGTCTATCTTGGTGACTGTTCCATGTGAGCTTGAGAAAAATATGCATTCTGCTGTTGCTGGATAAAGTAGTAACATAGATGTCAATTACATTCCGTTGATTGATGGTGAGTTCAGCTATGTCCTTACGATTTTCTTCCTGCTGAATTTGTCCATTTCTGAGAAAGCGGTGTTGAAGTCTTCAACTATGACAGTGGGTTCACCTATTTTTCCTTGTAGTTCTCTTAGTTTTTACCTCATGGAGTTTGATGCTCTACTGTTAGACACATCCACATTATGAATTGTGTTCTTAGAGAACTGACCCCTTTATCACCACGTAATGCTTGTCTTTATCCCTGATAAGTTTCCTTCCTTTGAGATCTGCTCTGTCTGAAATGAACATAGCTACTCCTGTTTTCTTTTGATTAGTGTTAGCATGGTACATCTTTTTTCCTATCCCTTTATTTTTACTCTATATGTGTCTTTATATTTAAAATGGGTTTCTTGTAGACCACAGCCAGTTGGGTCATGTTTTCTGATCCACTCTGACAATCTCTGTGTTTTAGTTGGTATATTTAGACCATTGACATTTAAAGTGATTACTGAAATAAATCAATAAATATCTACTATATTTGTCACTGTTTTCTACTTGTTGCCCTTGTTCTTTGTTCCTATTTTTGTCTTCCACCCTTTCTCTGCCTTTTGTGGTTTTAAATGAGCATTTTCTAACATTTTCTCTTCTGTCTTAGTGTATCAGTTATATTTCCTTTTTCGTGATTGCCCTGGAGTTTACAATATACATTTACAACCAGTCCAAGTCCACTTTCAGACAACATTGTACTACTTCACAGGCAGCATGTGTACCTTATAATAACAGAATAATCCTAATTCTTTGCTCTCGTCTCTTGTATCATTGCTGTCATTCATTTCACTTATATATATATATACACATACATACATAAGCATATATGTATATGTAAGCATATCTAATTGTATACATTGTTGTAATTATCACTTTGAACCAACTTTTCTGTTAGATCAATTAAGAATAAGAAAACTAAAGTTTTGGGGCTGGCCTGGTGGCGTAGTGGTTAAGTTTGTGCACTCTGCTTCAGCAGCCTGAGGTTTGCAGGCTCAAATCTCAGACTCGGACCTAGTGCCACTGGTGAAGCCATGCTGTGGTGACATCCCACATAAAATAGAGGAAGATTAACACAGATGTTAGCTCAGTGATGACCTTCCTTGAGCAAAAAAGAGAAAGATTGGCAACAGATGTTAGCTCAGGGCCAATCTTCCTCATACACACTCAAAAAATGTTTGTTTTTTTTTTACTTATTCCTTCTTTGATGTTTATATAAATATATGTATATATATAATTTTTTTCTCTCAACACTTTAAATATTTCACTCACTCTATTTTTGTTTGCATGGTTTCTGAAGAGAAGTTGAATGTTATTATCTTTGTTCCTCTATAGGTAGGTTGTTTTTTCCTTCTAGCTTCTTTTGGAATTTTTTTCTTTATCGTTGACTTTCTGTAATTTGAAAATGATATGTCTAAGTGCAGTTTTTTTGATCTTTATCCTGCTCAGTATCTCACACTAATTTGGGAAAATTTCAATCCTTATTGTTTCAAATATTTCTTCTGTTCATTACTTTCTTTTCCTTTTGGTATTCTCATTACAGATATGTTGCATTTTTTTGTAGTCCCACAGTCCTTGGATATTCTCTTCTGTTTTATTCAGTCTTTGTTCTTTTTACTTTTTGGTTTTTGAGGATTCTATTGATGTATCCTCTAGCTCAGAGAGTCTTTCCTCAGCCATGTCCAGTCGACTAATAAGCCCCTCAAAGGCATGCTTCATTTCTGTTGCAGTGTTTTTAATCTCTACTGTTTCCTTTTGCTTTTTTCTTAGGATTTTCATCTCTCTGCCTACATTGACCATCCGTTCTTGCATGCTGTCTCCTTTATCCATTAGAGCCCTTAGTCTATTAATCATGGATGTTTTAAATCCCCTGTCTGACAATTCCAACATCCCTGCCATGTCTGGCTGAGATGTTTGCTTTGTCTCTTCAAATTGTGTTTTTTGCCTTTTGGTATGCCTTGTGGGTTTTTTTTTTTTTTCTATTTCCAGGCGTGATATACCAGGTAAAAGACACTGCTATAAATAGGCCTTTATTAATTTGGCTGTGTGGGGTAAGGTGAGGGGAAGTGTTCTCTTAGTCCGATGATTAGGCCTCAGTCCTTTAGTGAGATATGTCTCAGGACTGTGAATTTTATAAGCGTTTCTCAGTTTTTTTCTTCTGCATTAGTGGGGCAGAATGGCTAGAGTGGGCTGGAGTTCTGTGTTTCCCTTCCCTCAGGTCAATTAGGCTCTGATAACACGTCAGCAGGTTAGGCTCTCATTAGCTAGTTTCCCCTGAGGCTAGGCCTTGTTAAGAGAATAGTGTTCAAAATGATTCCTTTTCCCATACCTCCACCATAAGACCAAGGAGATTTTTCTCTGATATTTACTATGGGAACCTGGCTGAGCTCCTGGAGGTAAATCTCACAATCTCCGCATGACTGGATCCCTCTGGAGTTTTTGACTCTGAGGTCTCCACATTGAGCCTCCAGCAATTCGTCAGTTCCAGTTTAGGTTTTCACGCCCAGCACTGGTTCCCACAGTGGTTTTCATTTGTGCGTCTCTGCCCTGGTGAGCCATGACTCCCTGTGTTCACCTCTTGGTCTCTCCAGTCTTGGGGACAGTGTTTTGCCCAGTGGTTTACTTCTCCATCTTATGCATCCAAGAAGAGTTGTTGAATTTTCAGTCTGTTCTGCTTTCTACTCATTAGTGGAGGCTTCCAAGCTCCTTACATGTGGAGCTGGAAACCAGAAATAGTATCAAGATTGTAAGGTTATCAAACTTAGCTAACATTTGTTTTGTTTTGTTTTTGAGGAAGATTAGCCCTGAGCTAACATCTGTGCCCATCTTCCTCTACTTTATATGTGGGACGCCTACCACAGCATGGTGTGCCCAGCGGTGCCATGTCCGCACCTGCGATCTGAACTGGTGAACCCCAGGCCACCGAGAATCACAACATGCGCACCTAACTGCTGCGCCACCGGGCCGCCCCATTAGCTAACATTTGAATCACCTGGGGTACAATCCAGATGAGTCAGAATTTCTAGGTACAGTTATTTGTATAAAGCTCCCCAAGGTGATTTAAAGTCAAGAAGCACTGATGAAAAAGACTGTTCGTGGATACTATCAGAGTAGTTATTTAAGTATTTAGTTATAGTCATCAAACTATCCATTCTTTTGAGAGAAAATGAATGACTTTTGATCTATAGGCTGTTGCTGATGAGTTCTTGAGCGGCTTTTTCAGTTCTGTCTATTTTGTGTGGATCATATCATTGATTCCTAACCACAACCAAACAACATTTTGAGGTAGATACTACTGTTAATCCTATTTTATAGGTGAGAAAATAAAACTTAGTGAGGATAAGAAACGTGCCTAATGAAACCCAGATAACAAGTTGGTGAGTCTGAATTAAAACCCAGCTAAACATGGCACATACAGCACCAAGTATAACCTTAATATAATTGTCAGTAAGTTTTGTTGATCACTGTCTTTCAACAGTCTCCATCAAGATATAAAATTTTATATATACATAAAATTCATGCTGGCCACCTACTGCAGTAAAAGTCCCTGCTCCCTTTCTATCCATTAGCATCAAATATAGCACAGACTATAGAGGAAAATATGCTCTGCAGGCCAGGGCTGTTGAAATTCACAAGCCTCCAAAAGACAAGAGCTCATTCAAGAATGAGGATGGGAAGAACCACGAATGAGTCAATGTACCAAAAACCTAATGAAGAGAAAGCAAGACAAGCCGTCACATGAGCCAAAGACAAAAGAGGAGCAAAAGGACACAGAAACTCAGTTCTTATCCAGAGGCAAGAAGGACCAAAGGAACAATAGCAACATCTTGGATGATATTCTGGCCCATAAAATTCTTTAACACACCGTCTTTGGAAGGACACTAGTATTTATTAAACCTGATGTTACAAAGAGTTAAGAGTTCTGGATAATTCAGTATAGATTCTAAATTGAGCAACACACTTACTCCCAAAATCAAGAAGCAATTTTTTTCTAGTTGTTATGCAAAATCAATGTTTCATTATTCAAACTTATTTTTTCCCCAAGTCAAAGTAGATAATACTATTCTGAGTACAAGGCTTTGCAAATTTCTTTTATGTCTCCTCAACTAAAGAATTATTGACAAGTCACCACATATAAAATCAGAATCTGTTCCAATTACGATAAGAAAAGAAAAACAAAAAACCTCGTGCAGATCACAGTGGAAGGAGAGAGGCGGTGACTAGCCATGCCCTATTAAATATGCCTGGTATTCTAGCATCGAAGAACTTTGCTCTTCAATAAAGTTTTCAACAGATGTTATAATTCATTACTGCTTGTAATAACTAAATAAACCTAGTTTATCTGATTGGTAATGTTCATACACAGACTCAAAAAGGCTTATTTATCTATCTTTTTCAGTCAGATAGAAAAATCACCTATATCATCTTCGCTTGTTGAAAATATCTGTATTTCTGGCTAAGAATCGTGGTTATACTTGTTTCTGTGAACTTTATTTCATCTCTGGTGCAGCTCCTTCTGACTGCAGCCATCAGAGACTATGTGGCTACACTTCCTCCACAAATAATAATGCTTTTAAAACAGCGTGCCAAGAAATGTTTTCACTTTTTTCCCACAGAACACAGAGCTGAGAAATTCCCTGGGCCACAAGAAGAAAGCTCAAAGTTTCCGTGTTGTGAATTTGGTGAAAACCACCGTGAAAGCCCTGATGGTTTTTGTTTTTTTAAAAAACATACATCTCTAGGTTAATGCTTCTATCTAACCTTCTTTTCCTGTGAATAGCAAAGCTGTATTTTTCAAAGGTAGCGAAGCACATCTTTGAGTCGGGAGAGGAAGAGTTTGACACATAGCCCTCTCTCGCTCTCCATTCCCAAGCCTCATAAACTTCTTTTCAAAGACCTATTCTTCTAGGTTACTTAGGTGTTCTTTTGACAGAATTGGTCCAGTTGGCTATGCTAAGCTTCCCAAAGGTACATAGTGCATCATGTGATCTTTGCAGCTTTCTTGTGAATACAGTCGTGTCAGACTTCACTGAGCCTTGACAGAATTAGCTCTGCTGACCCTGACAGGGCAAGTTTTCATGGCCAGCATACAAAGCCCCTCTGTTTGCCTAAAATAGCAACCTTTCCTCTCTCTCAGTCCTTGTGTGTCTGTGATTTATGTCTTAATGCACGTTAATACCTGCACAATGCATTCATGTAGCTATCGTCATAAACAGAAAGTAAATCATGCTTGTGTTGAAGGACTCCTTTCTTGAGAGGGGAAAGACTACAATTGTTCTTTTATGTATTCACGAAAAGTTGCTAATCCCTTGATCAGGTTCACCTATAAGGCAATGACCAAAATGCCTCATGAGAGAGAATGTAAATAGACACAGATTTTGTCAATGTTATTTACCTTCCTCTAGGGAGTGAAAAAGAAAGCACAAATGTTTGCATTAGACTTCTATAGAAACCGAAAGGAAAAAAAGTAGCTTTGAACAGGTAGGGATTTTTAAGATGGAGTGTTCAATATCGTATCTCAAAAACATGCCTCGGTTTTCCTACCAGCTATATGTGAGTCCAATAATATATAACTAAATTCTATTTTTATCTTAATCCCAAGATAATAAGTGGAAAACACAAAACAGTGTTTATTATAAGGGATATTAGTCCTCAGGAAATCCTTAAGGTTAATTAATTTAGTGAAAGAATTTTAAATCAATTTTAACATCCATCTATAAACATTCTTTGTCTCCTGATTAAGCAAAAGAGATGCTTGCCTCTTGACAATGTTGGGATTTGGATGGCCTTTATGAATGATATTCTCCACCCTGCTTTAGTCCCCAGTCCCAAATATAACTTTTTATATAACATGGCAAACATATTTTCTTCTCCAAGAGAATGGCCATGCCGTGCAACAGGTTTTCCTCCAGCAATCCACAATGTTAATTAGGTCACTTCCTTTTGATCTATTAGGTTGACTTATAATGTAATAGGGCAGTTTTGTCTATTTGGTGCCATATTAGATAGAAAAATCACACAACCACCACTCCCATCATATACGTGTCCTTGCATGCACACATATACTCCAAAGCGCCAGCATCTGAGCAGGGGGTTTGTTTCCTATTCCATGCATGGAAGAATGTATTTTTTAACAGTAGCGAAGAAGGATAAGTACGGTTTGATAATGTTGAGTTATGGCGGGTAATTAAGGGGGCCAGGAGGAAGGAAGGAAGAAGAGAAGGATAAAGTATATGGAAAGGGTTTGGTTTTTCACTTGAGCCTTTGAACTGGTTTTGAACGCCAGTAAAGAGCAGAGATAGAGATATTTGTGAAAGTCTAGACCTGTTCTCTGTGTCTGTGTGCAAAATGTGGCACAGAAGGTACACTTTTCCTCTACTTCTGAGAAGAACCCAACTTAACTGAGTACTCAAATGACACATTTCTTGAGGACTACACCAATATCTCTCCCTTGACAAAGACATCAGCATTCCAGTCATGGGCAATGGTGTGAGACTGTGCACAGTTGACAAGGATATTGAGCACAAGTAGAAGCAGGGACAATCAACAAGCCACATGGTAACTCCAGCGTGTAGACCAGTTTGTGGGGAGACTCAGCAAAAAATAATAATGAGGGGCTTATTTGAGGGAAAGTGCTAGAAAACTGTAGACTACTCTAGGATTTCACAAAAATGTCATTCATTCAGACTCTTTTTGCCGGAAAAAAAAGTTGTCACTCTTTTCTTTTTTTTTCAACGTTAAATACATTTAGATACTTTAAGAAAAAGTGATTTAAGGGAGAAATCAGCATGTTATGGCAAGGCCTGAGATGGAATATATAAGAGATTTGTCTGTGAGTCTGTTGAAAGAATAATAAAGGTCAGGTGAGGCCAACTTTTTTCATATGTTATTTATTACTATTTCCCAAATTTCTATTAAAGGTATTTTTTTTGTTGTAAATTTGCTTCATTTAGTTGATATTTGGTGTGTAGGCATTTTCTTCCAATTAGCTGTGTGTATAATTTTACATAGATGAGTTATACAATAGAAAGTGCTTTAGACTTTTTACTGCCCTTAATGTTATGTCATTAGCTTGATCCCATGTCATAAAAGAGTTCTTAATGAATATTTGTTTTAATGACACACAATATTCAATAACAGATGTACAATAATTCATTAAACAATTCTCCTATTGTTTCAAAATTGAAAATAATGTTGTGATCATCTTTGTGGATACATTTCCATCTAAAATTTTGCATTATTTTCAAATTAAAGTTCTAGACAAAGCATTATCGTTTCACAGAAAGTGATCATTATAAACTTTTTGGTAAGTATTGTTCATATAGATTTCCATAAATGTAAAAATTTAAACCTAGAGCCTATGAGTTTGTTCATTCACCACACTCTCATCATGAGTATCCTGATTACTAAAAATTTTCAACATTATTAGCTATTTCAATCATTACCTATCAGGGAAATGCAAATCAAAGCTACAATGAGATATTATCTCACGCCGGTCAGAATGGCTATAATTAACAAGACAGGAAACAAAAAATGTTGGAGAGGATGTGGAGAGAAGGGAACCCTTGTATACTGCTGGTGGGAGTGCAAACTGGTGCAACCACTATGGAAAGCAGTATGGAGTAGCCTCAGAAAATTAAGAATAGACCTACCATATGATCCAGCTATCCCACTGCTGGGTATTTATCCAAAGAACTTGAAAACGCAAAGGCATAAAGATACATGCACCCCTATGTTAATTGCAGCATTATTCACAATAGCCAAGACTTGGAAGTAACCTAGGTACCAAGGAAGGGATGAATAGATAAAGAAGATGTGGTATATATAAACAATGGACTACTACTCAGCCATAAGAAATGATGAAATCTGGCATTCATGACAACATGGATGGTCCTTGAGGGAATTATGCTGAGTGAAATGAGTCAGAGGGAGAAAGTCAAATACTGTATGATCTCGCTCATAAATAGAGGATAAAAACAACGACAAACAAACACGTAGCAACAGAGACTGCATTGGTGGTTACCAGAGGGGAAGGGGGGGAGGGAAAAAGGGGTGATTAGGCTCACACGTGTGATAATTAGTTTTCAGCTAATGAACACGGTGTAATCTACACAGAAATCGAAATATATTACAATGTACATCTGAAAGCTACATAATATTATCATCCAATGTTACTGCAATAAAAAAAGTATATTATACACATAACTTGTTTCATTTTAATTTGCATTTTTGTTCAGTTGTGAAATTAAGCATTTTTGCATACGGTTATTATGCGTTTGATTTTTTTCTCATAAATTATGGCTTCATATATATTATATATATTTGACTTCTTATTCTAGCCTTTTTTCCTTTACTTGAATTCTTCCAGTTTTCTTTGACAGTTCCTGTTAGTATAGTATATCCAAAAAAAGTCTGTTTTTCTCAAGATGACTGTGTGATAGACATAGACTTCATAAGAGTAACATCCACAGACTACAGAGAAAGCTATCATAGCCAGAAAGAATTAAAAGAGCTTAGTTCCAATTTAAGTAAGTACCGTCTTTATAAGTATAGCCTTATTCCTTGGCTTTTCACAGTAAATAAAGTAGAATGGAGACCAGCAGCAGAGCTAGCTACAGGCCGAGTTAGAGTCTTTGGACGAGCCAAATAGTATGGAAGTAATTGTTGCTTGTAAGGTAAAAAATGTGGAGTCACCATTGTTCATTCATTCTATAGGATCAGTGATTCCATATGTCATGTACCTCACGGTATCTTTATTCCCTACCCGTGAGACTTCTTGGCACAGTAGATGTTTAATAAATATTTGTCGAATTAATAATAAATTATATTTTCCAAGTAAAGAAAAAGAGATACAGAATCCAAGGAATGTGGATTCAGGACTGGAACTATGATATAAAATACGTTTCTAAAAATGTAATGAGTGGCAGAATGGGAAGAAGCCTTCTAGAGCTGAGGTGATCAATGAACAATTCTATTTAAGTATTGAGTGTTCAGGAGAAAAGTTAAGGCCAAAAAAATTACTTACGTTTTCAGAAGTAGTCACAAAGGGATTTTCTTTCAAGACATATTATATCAAGTGTGTATATGGAAGCCCTCAGTCCTTTCTGGAGACTTTAAATTGACCCTGCCTTGTCTTCAAGGGAGGGCTCTCCCTTTGCTGAGGACATTCATGCACCAACAGATCCCAAACCAGCATTAGGTATTATAGTCACATCTGGAAATCCTTCCCACTCTTTCCAACTACCTACAAGACAGCTCCCATCCACCATGGTGCTTCCGTGGTAGAAACACTACTGAATCATAAGACAGATGCAAAAAAAATACCATTGCCAGAATCCAAAGTTTCTATTTTCAGATATTATCATTTAAGTTTTCCACCTAGGATTAAGAATATCTAAACCGCCTAAAGAAGACTGAGGTTTGTAGTTGTGAAAAAATAATCCCTTAAGTGCCATATATTTCACACACACACACAAACATATCAATCATTAAACATTTAATAAACCGAATCTGTGTATCTAGCACTTTTCCGTGTATTATGTTCTGAATAAATTCCACATTGTTTTATATAAATAAATGTCCCCCCTACTACAGAAGAAGTTTGAAAACCAAGCACTATTGCCAATGATTACAGAATGTCCAAGAAGTGAAGAATATCATAATATCTGAATATCCAAATCTGTAGGACCTAAGTAACAAAACCACTTATTTGTACCATTCCTTTGATCTTGGCTGTATAGATCATGTGTCTATAGCTTTTCCTCATTTCATAAAAAAATATTTTGTCAAGTATAAAACAAATATGCATTCCTCACTCCCTTATAATCTCCAAAACAATACAAAACAAACAAAATGGAGAGTTTTACAGCATCTTAAAGGAAGTTTATGAATTAAGATGAGATGGAATTGTTGTAAGGATTTCGTCACGTCCTGAATCATTGGGAAAGGTATCGCTTTGGTTTTCTACTACATATACCTAAGAGTTTGCTTTGTGGCTTGGTAATTAAGAATATTCTCATGGGCAGAGAGACAAAACTAGTCGGAATTGATGGTGAGAAGGAATTGAAGGCCAACTTTGGTCTATGGACGTGGCTGAGAACTCAGTGCTCATAGTCCTGAAGGCGCACTGGGATCTGAGTGGCTAAACTCTGTTAAGCATTTCAATTAATCAAACACACCAAAAAATCTTTCTGATTTTAAAAAGTATGCTAAAATCTTGACCTTTAAAAAGATCAGAGGAATTGTATAAAATTTTCACAAAGATTCAGTAAATTAAAATATTCTAAAAATCTCTAATAGCTAATTTAGAATGAATTATTTTAGAAATCTGAAAGATAAGTTAAATGATTTGGGCTGGCAATCCTCTTATACAGAAAGCCAAGGATGTACTGCAACATGTATGCAATGGAAAAGACAAAAAGTTAATTATCCTTACTGTTATCCTAGCCTTTCCTTCATGTGCAAAGTCTTCTTTGTTTTTTGTTTTTCAAATTCAATGACAAAACTTGCTTATTCACTTGTAACAGATTGCAACTGCATTCTAAGTTAATGTTGGAAGAATAACAGTTTAAATACTTGAAGATAATTATATTCTAGTCCAAGCTATTTTTTTGTTTCAAAAACTGTCATACTAAGGGAGCCTCTAGTGTCAAATTTTATGACTCCTACTGACAAATTGACAAATACAAGTTTGGAAATATTTTAATAATGGATTTTTTAAAAAAGTAATTAATATGACATCAACAATATTCAAGAGCTGGTCATTTTAAGTATATATTGAAGGAGTCACATACATTGAGATCCTGGATTGTTGGAGTGGCATGCTAATGAGTGGCATGCTAATGCTGGCTCATAGAGACTAGCAAAAGCTAGTCTTCCAAGTCTTATTCAATGGCACTACATAGACAGCTTGAAATCAACCGTAGTGGGAGTAGTCATAAGATGGAAATCAGTAAACACTATAAATTAGGCTTTTTTTGTGGTATGCCAACATACCACTGGTTGTGTATTGTTGACTAATAAAATCCTCCAGAGTGTTTTTATTTTTAATGCTGTGAGATCAGTAATTATTAGAATACTTAAATTTTAATTTCCTGTTATTTTCTACTTTGTGATTACTAACAATAAGGATGAACTTTACCCCCCATACCATGTTGCTAAGTAGTTCATAACAGCCTTTTTCATATAGTTCATTTGATAAAATATTGCTTTACACACTCACACGGATATATATGAATATATACATATGTACTTTTTAAAAGACTTTCCTTTTAGAGTAGTTTTAGATTCACATCAAAATTAAGAAGAAGGTACAGAGATTCCCATATTCTCCCTGCTCTAGCACGTACATAGCCTCCCCCATTATCAATAACCCCACCAGAGTGCGACATTTGTTATAATTGATGAATCTACACTGATACATCATAATCACCCAAAGTCTATAGTTTACATTACAATTCACTGTGGTGATGTACATTCTATGTGTTTAGATAAATATATAATCACATGTACAGTCAGCCCTCTCTATCCCCAGATTTGCATTCTGTTTCAATCAACTGCGAATCTACAGTTTGTTATCACGGATGCAAAACCAGCAGATACAGCGGGAAGGCTGTTCTAGCCATTTTATATAAGGGATTTGATCATCCTCAGATTTTGGTATTTGCAAGGAGTTCCTGGAACCAATCCCCCATGGATACCAAGGGGATGACTGTATCCATCATTATGGTATCATACAGAGTATTTTCACCGCCCTAAAAATCCTCTGAGATCTGTCTGTTCATTCCTTCCCCCTAAACTACTAATTTTTTAGTGTCTCAATAGTTTTGCCTTGTTCAGAATGTTATATAGTTGGAATTATACAGGGTGTAGCCTTTTCAGATTGGCTTCTTTCATTTAGTAATATGCATTTGTTTCCTCCATGTCTTTTCATGAAGTGATAGCTCATTTGTTTTTAGTACTGAATAATACTCCATTGTCTGGATGTACCATAGTTTACTTATCATTTCACCTACGGAAGGACATCCTGGCTGCGTCTAAGTTTGGGCAATTGTTAAGAAAGCTGCTATAAACATCTGTGTACAGGTTTTTGTGTGGACCTGTTTTCAACTCTTTTGGATAAATATCAAGGAGGTGGTAAGAGTATGTCTAGTTTTGTAAGGAACTACCAAACTGTTTTCCAAAGTGACTGTACCATTTTGCATTCCCACTATGAGCACATCCTTGTCAGGATTTGGTATTGTCAGTGTTCCAGATTTGAGCCATTCTAATAGGTTTGTAATGGTAGATAATTACTGTTTTCATTTGCATTTCCCTGATGACATATGATATGGAGCATGTTTTCCTATGTCTATTTATCATTCCTATATCTTCTTTGGTGAGGTGTTTGTTAAGGACTTTGCCCATTTTCTAATTTGGGTGTTTTCTGTTCGAGTACCAGTGTGATCTTGTCTAATACTTTTATTTTATTGAAGAGTTCATGCAATATTAGTGTTATTTCTTCTTTAAATAATTGATAGAATTTGCAAAAGAATCCAACAGGGCCTCTGAAATGTTTCTTTTTCCTCTGATTGCTTTCCAGATTTCTTCTTTAACTTTACTTTTTAGCAGTTTGAATATGATATGTCTAGGCATGTGTTTTGTGGGGAAAAGGATATTTTTCAGCTTTATGTTCTTTGAATTTCTTGGATCTTCAGCTTAATGGTTCATTATTTTGGGAAAATGCTCAGACATTTCTTTTTTCCATTCCATCTCTCTTCTCTTGTGAGATCCTAATTACATTCATCTTCAACCACCTGATGTTGCCCCAAAGTGCGGAGTGCTCTCTTCTGTATTTTGTTTCCTCTCCACTTACTCTGTGTCCCGTTTGAGTAATTTCTACTGTACTGATTCTTTCTTTGGCTATGTTGAATCTACGAATAACCCTATTAGAGGCATTTTTCATCTTTGACACTATGTTTTTCATTTCTAACATTTCAATTTGATTATTTCATATAGTTTCCATCACTATGCGGAAATTACCTGTCTGTTCATGCACATTGTGAGACTTCTCTATGCAGGCCTTTATCACATTAATCACAGTTGTTTTAAATTCCCCGTCTGATGGTTACAACATCTGGTTTACACATGTTTGGTTATTTTGATCGGTTTGTCTCCTGACAGTGGGTTCTAATTCCTGCTTTTTTGTGTGTCACTGAAATTTTGGTTGGAAACCAGACATGCGCAGGGCAGTGGAGACTGAGGTAAGTAGTATTTTATGACTGGAAATAGGTACTGCTCTTGTTTGGCTAGGCCCTTTACCATAAGGGGTCAAAACATTCCAGTCAGGAGTGGATCTGGGTTTGTGTTTTGTTCGTGCTATATTTATCTTCAGTGTAGCACTAGCTTCAAATTTTTCTTGCATTGCTTTGTGTCTGCAGCTTTCAAGACTTCTACACTCTGATGGCAGCCAAAAATTAAATTTTTCAGAACTTAGTTCAACAGACAGCCCGCCTTCCTTTCATGCTTTTCCCCAGGTAACACAGTGTTCATATGGCCATTGTGCTTTAGGGTCACAACTCTTTTCTTAGATATTACAGTAATTGGTTGCCTTGTGACCTCAGCTCTTTGATGTATTCCAGGAATTTTATGACTTTGTAGATTGTCTAATGTATTTCCTTACTGTTAGGAGAGGAGATATGCTCTTTCCAGCATTTTATATTGTAAGAAGAAAGTGAAAGTCCTTTTTTACTTTTTGTATGCTTTGTATTGTTGGCTCCATCAGGAAACGTATAGCCAAATTTTACTTGTGTGAAATATTTTCCTTGTAGAAAGGAAAGAAGCAGGTAGAATAAATGATTGCTGCTAAAGCTAAATGTATTATTAGCACAGCAGGGCACTATAAGCCACAGTCTTCAAGGAATTATTTATGGAAATACATATTTTATAAGTATGTGACAATTCTGTTACTTATCAGAAAAATATATCTCATAGACATTAATCATATTTTACAACTGATGTCCATGAACTTTTTAATCTTTTAGAGACTTGGAACATTTTGCAGACAGCATTCATAACTCAAGTTTTAGTTTGTAGTTCTGCCAGATATAAGCCTTTCTTAAATAAAAAAAAAAAAAAACAGAAAGAAAGAAAGAAAAAGAAAAAAAAGGTGCCAATTATCCATTGTGCTGCTATAAGAATTCTGGCTATTTTAAGCACATCCTTCAGGGAAGGAACTGACTTCACTTTTCTTCTTCCAAACAACTTCAGATTTAGAATGCTCCAGTTCATTAAGTACTTTAAAATGTTATCCAGTTGAAAAGATGCCAATTTCTTGAATGATATCTGGGGAACTGAACAATTTGATCAAGATTTTGCCTCCTTCAGTATTTCTTGTTGAAATTCCTAGTCCTAAACTTATTTTAAGTGGATATTGTAATAAAAATTTCAGTTATCCTAAACTTCTCTTTTTTGCCTGCATATAAAGATTCTTTAGTGAATGATCTCTAGGCAGTGTACAATTTCTATTTCTTTAATATGCCATTTTAACTTTTACAATTCTGTATTAATGACAGAAATGTGGAAAACATTTCAGAAAGGAGATATCTACTTGATTTTACCTTTAATCGTTCTTAAAATAATGTGTCCAAAACATACACATAATGAGATTTTGCATTCTCTTTAATAACAAAGCAATAAATGTTACTTTTAAATAAATTATGGAAATTTTGTCTCTGTAATCCTACATCCAAATCCATAAAAAGTTAGGTATCACATTCAAAATCTTAGTTAACCTTCAGCTTGAGATTTCAGAGTAAACCTATCTCTTCATGTTTTCATCTTTTAAATCAATCAAAACTATGGAAATGAGAAATCAATATAGAAACTGCAACTTTGGTGACATTAGGAGACACTTTTCTTCGTAAGTCATAATAAGAATGAGAGGCTGTCAAGGGCAAGAAAAATTAGGCAAAGTTGGGAAAGAACTCTAAGAAAGACTGATTTCTCATGGCAATTATTTCCTGTCATCTTTAGTCAACTGGGTTATCATTATTATATATTGAAAAATAATTTTGGTGTATTAGTCCAATGACAGTAATTAATGAAAAGAACAAGTGTTAAAGCTCGATGTATTTTAGACACTATATCAAAGATTAGGGACACAAACACTGTTCATCCTAGTTTAATTTCTTGAAAAATAATTAAAGGTCAATGTATATCAGAATATCTTCCCAAAATGAGGAACAATAGTCTCTGCCCACTTCATTTAACATGCACGTTTTATTTTTAAATAAATCCTCATTCTCTTTTAAATAATCCTTGCCGTGATTCTATTCATAAGAATATGACATCTTCCCTACGTCAGCCATAGAAAATTTCCCCTGTTCTTTGAAATTTCTTCCAGAAAATTCTTTCTGCATTATTTTATGTTGTTGATTTCACTTGCTATATGACAAAAATTAATCTCCAAGATACTATTTAAGTTGACTGGACAAAAAGCAACAGATTTCAAAGACAGTATTACCAACTAACTTACTCAGTGAACCTCTTCTCGTGGACTCATGTTCTATTAAACTGACCAGAAGAGACTAATGATGAGTCTAAAAGACATGTTTAAGACTGAAGAGCCAGAATTCAATCAGTTTCCTGGAGTGCTGAAGAATAGTTGGAACTCAAGAAGATCTGTATCACATAATGAATGTTCCATTGGATGCCAAGTATCTCAAGATGGCAAATTTCAATTTACTTTTAGTTCCTCAAGCAAAGGCAGCCTTTTAGAAGTAGGATCTGAGTATCTTCCACTTGAATGAGCTCAAGCTCTGTATGTTCTTTATTCATTAACATAAAGAAAAATAATAAAGTTTTGATCCACTTTATGTTCTCCTTTTATCAAAATTTTCTAGAAATATTTTTAATGAAAAGCTTCTTAGCATATGCGCTCTACCTCCATCTTTTCATAAGTTAAGGGATATGCTTTTGGACTTACATCTATTTTGACTTCCAGGTGCTCTGAATACTCAGCTCCCTAACTTTCCCTTGTCCTCATTGGCACATATTGTAATTGCTTCACTAAGCAAACATGTATAAGTAAAATTCATAATTCACCATGATAATTGATGCCTAATTTGTTGTGGTCCAAGGTTGTTGAAATTTTTAATTTATCTTGACTTTATTTTATAAAGATAAGGCAAATATTACTCTGAGAGAATATTTAGTCCTGAATTATGAGAAAAATATTTTTTCCTGATTTATTCAGGAAGATGAACTCAGGGATTAAGTGAAGAGGATTGGAGAAATTGCTTAATCTAATGGAATACAATTTAGAAAAAAATTCACTGGTTGCAAATAGAGCAGATATATTTTGCAAAGCTGAAAACTTTTTGAGGGCGGAACTGTGTGTTAATCATTTTTGTTGTCAACAAACTCTACCACAGTGACCGATCCTTAATAAACTGTCAGTAAGAGTATTATGTTTATTATTTTATTGAGTGATTCAATAAACCACTGAAGAAATCAGTGCACGTGCCAATCTGCTGAGCGGCTTGATAACACTTACAATCTTCCACATTTGTTCAAAAGCATTTGTGGCATCAAGAGTTCTGAGCTAGACCTGCAGTCTGTGATTTAATTGCTGCTAATCATGTGTCTAAACTGAGGCAAGATGCTCAGTCCTTGGGGTTTTTATTTTCTCTTCTATAGCCTGATCTTTAATATAGTGCAATAAGTTTACCTCAAAAAAGTCTCATAAACTGTACAGACAAGTTGTTTCATAAGATCTTTAACTCTTAAGCTGGTATTCTATATTCTTTTCTTCTTTCCCCTCAAATATGTGGGGTTTCTTTTAAAAATAAATAAGAGTCAACCCACTTTATTTTATCACTCAGTATAATTTCTAGAGAGTGTAACCTTTCACCTAATTGGTAAGGTATGGCCTCTACCAATAGACAGAAGCAGCGTCTACATAACTCTCCAATATGGTGAAGGAGGCGAGAAGATGAAACAATTCCTCTGGCCAGAAACAATGTTGAGAACGATGAAAGATTTTTTTTCTCTCACTACCTACAAGGACCTGTCAGAAATAATCTATGTTTTTAGAAAACATCTCCTTTTTTGTCATTTGTTATCTTTTAGCTAACCCATGAATCTTTAACGGGAACATACGAAAACTAAACTTTAGCTCAACAGTAGACAGAAATGATGTATCGACAATTTTGTTTCCTACACACAGGAAGAAATCCATGAGCAAAGTGACATCAGAACTAATGAAGGCTTTGTGTAGTCTTTTCTCAGCTGTGCAATAACCTCTCAGAAAAGTTTATCACTAACACAAAGGAAAAACACTTACTAGTATTTGGGTATTTTTTTGTCTGCTGAATTTAATGTCATTGCTATGATTAAACTTTAAACTTATTGTGTCCAGTACCAATGAATCCAGTTTGCACGCACAGCTAAGTCCCTATAGATAGGTAGATATTTATCTAAGTATATACATTTCTTAGATTAAGTTTCATTTTTAAACTTTTTCAGTTAGCTCCTTGATATTTTCATGTCTTATTCAGGGATGCTAATAAAAATGTATTTATAGTAGCCTCTGTTTGACACTTCTTTGAATTTCTTATATCATCTAGTGCCATCTCAGTGTAATAAATTACTTCATCGTATTATAACCCACATTCAGAGAATCTTCATTCCCCCCTAAACTTTAACTCACCGCTGCACAGCCATTCTGCTGTGTCCTCTACAAACAAGTGTGGACGTGATTTTCGGTAACTGAATTTTCTCTTTTATGTAGATCATTAGCCATAATACATTGAGATTCGTTAAATTAATAATTTACATTATCTTTTCTGGTATCTTTAGATGCTTCACTCTGTTGCCTATAATGTGGATGATGGACTATAACATGGGAGACAGAATGCTAATCATCATTTCATATACCTATAATAATGTTCATAAATTTTTTTAAAAAGAAGCTTAACTTGAGCAGGATAGAATAATATCAACTAGTATTGCAGAAACCAAAGAAACATCATATTTTTCTTTCATGCTTATTTTGTCTTCCCTTGCTATTTGAAAATGGTATTAATAACACGAACTTCCTTTTTTTGTAATCTGAATTCATCCAAAATTGTCAGCTCAGTACCAACAGCAGTTGTACACTTACCGTTTCTTTATCATAGAAACATAAAACTTCATTTGTGAAAAACACTCAAGAGACTGTTATATCAAATTCCCTCATTTTATTCGTGAAGACGTAATGAACTGAAGGGCTTAAGACAATTTCTGTTTAGCTTGTTTAAGTACTAGCAGGGCAAAGTCAAGAGCTATTGTATTATGATTTCAAAGTCAATACTTATATTAATCTTTTTCAGTAGATAGCCTTTTTGTTCTCTAGTGTAATTTATCTTTGCAAATATCCTATATTCTCTTATGAAGTGTATTAGGGTTCTCCAGAGAAACAGAACTAATAGGAGAAAGAGAGAGGGAGAGAGAGAGATATTTATATTTATATATTTATTATCTATATTTATTTATATTTTTATATTTTATTTTTATTTATATTTATTATATTTATATTATTTATTTTTATATTTATTTTAAATATTATATAATATTATTATTATATTTATATTTATTTATATATTTATTATATATGTGTTTATATACTTCTATATATATAAAAGAAGAAATATTATAGCAATTGGCTCAAGTGATTACAGAGGCTGAGAAGGCCCACAGTCTGCCACAAGTTGGACACCCAGGAAAGCCAGTGGTGTAATTTTGTCTGAGTCTAAAGGCCTGAGAGCCAGGGGGACCATTGGTGTATGTCTCAGTGGAAGTCCAAAGGGCTGAGAATCAGGAAGCTGATGGTGTAAGTCCAGGTCTGAGTCCGAGGCCCAAGAACCAGGAGCACCAATGTCCACAGGCTGGAGAAGGTGGATGTCTCAGCTTAAACAGAAAGAGAAAATTTGCCCTTTCTCTGCCTTTTTGTTCTATCCAGGCCTTTAATGGATTGGATGATGCCCACTCACATTGATGAGGATAATCTTCTTTACTCAGTCTGTGGACTCAAATGTGGATTTAATCTCCCCTCCAGAAATACCCTCATAGACACCCCAAGAAATAATGTGTTACCAGCTATCTGGGCATCCCTTAGGTCAGTCAAGTTGATACACAAAATTAACCATCACAAGTCTACCTCTTTTTAACTTAGCACTCATATGCATAGCCTTAAGTTGTACTTTATCTCCAAATAAAGAAAATAACACGGTCGTAATTTCACCTAATACAACTGTCTTGTGTACAATCAAAAACACCCTAATCTCTTCCCCAGAAGAGGAAGTAAAGCACTTGAGTGATATTTACTCTTCTCCCAATATCACAGAACTTAAATACTATGATGTAAAATTAGCAATACTTAAACACTGATATAAAGTCAATATATCTTACGTTACATGAAAAGATGATAAGATAGGAAGAAAACAAAGGTATCTTCTTTACATCTATACATATATGTATATGTACACACTAACATATTCATAATACAATAAGGAGGAAATACTCATGATAATTACAGTCCTTGACTTTGTAACTGGTCATGTGGTCATAGCTGGTGTTTATAACTACCTTCTTCTATTACTTATTCTGTGTTCCCTATGATTTCAGAAAGTACCTTAGCTTGTTATGGTTCTTTACCTGATGGAGTGACCCAAACCTTCCTTCCTGAAGAATCTGGGCCATTGATAATACTACCTGGATTGAGTTGTAGTTGTCCATTGACCTAAATCATATGCATGGTAACACTAAGAGATGCCCTAAGGGATTACAGACACACTATATTACAAGCATACTCTTCCTTGTCTATACTTTGAAGTAGTAGTCCACTTTCCCCTTAGTAGTCAGGATCAATCCCCTCAGCCAATATCATAACTCTCTTTTTTGACATGAGAAACCCAAAGTGACTGAATGGCAGACTTAACTTCCAGTTTAATGGAATCATTGGTTTGTCTCCCATGGATGCATTTCACTGTTTCAAACTAAGACCTCTAGGCCAGCAGAGTATAAAGTGATGGGAAAAGGAAGCAAATATTTTGCTAGTGCGTCACTAGAAGTAGTAGGTCCAGGATTCCTGGACCTTTGAATCCTGACTATCCAAGAAACAGCACCATAACCAGTCACTAATTCAGAGCATATACAGACCTCTGAAGAAACTTGCCCCAGCCCTGGCAGGTGTTGCCACCTACTGCATACTGTAACTGAGCCTTCAAAAGACCATTCTACTGTTCTTTCAAGCCAGCTGCTACAAGATGGTGGGCAACAGGGTAAGACCGGTGAATTCCATAAGCATGGGCCTATTGCCACACTTCTTATGCAGCGAAGTGAGTTCTTTGATCAGAAGCAATACTGTGTGGCATATCATAATAGTGGACAAGGAATTCTGTAAGTCTAGGGATGGTAGTTTTGGCAGAAGTGTTGCGTGCAGAAAAGACCAATCTGCATCCAGAATAATTGTCCACTCCAGTAGGGTCAAAACACTGCCCTTCCACAACTGAAGTAGTTCAATTTATTCAACCTGTCTCCAGGTGGGTGGTTGATCACCCTGGGAAACAGCGCCATAGCAGGGGCCAGTGTTGGTTTCTACTCCTAGTAGATTAGGCACTTACCTGTAGTTATAGCCAGGTCAGCTTTGGTGAGTTAAAGACCATGTTGTTGAACTCATGCTTAACCTCCATTCTTGCCGCCATGGCCACTTTTTTCATGAGCCCATTGGGTAATGACAAGAGTGGATGGGGAAAGAGGCTGACTGTAATCCACAGAATAGGTCATCCCATCTACTTGATTAGTAAAATCCTCCTCTGCTGAGATATTTGTGTCTGCTCTGGGACACAAATATCTTCATGTCTCTTGCCCTTTGAGAGAGGGATATTCACATACATCTTCCTCAAATTTCCTTATCACCAATTTTCCAATCATGTTCCTTCCAAGGCCCTGACCATCCAACCAAACATTGGCTACAGACCATAAATCGTAACATAATTGCATGCCTGGCTATTTCTCCACCCAAGCAAAGTGAGCAACTGGATGCACTGCCCAGAGTCCCACCCAACAAGGAGAATTTCCGTTGACCACTGTGTTTCAGGGATGTTCCAGAGACGGGCTGCAGTGCTGCAGCTTCCACTTTCAGATGGTGTCTACATACAGTGCAGAACCATCTGTAAGCCAGACCTTAGTCTTTTCTTTCTTTGTTAACCGATTATAGAGAACTCGCTATGAAGTGATAGGTGCAGGCTGGGAAACAGAAGACATAATAGTAGGACAATGCAGCCCATGGGGACCTCTTCTTCATTTAACTTACTTGTGCCTTATGGGGCTGTTCAGTCTTATCACATATATATCACTTCCATTTGATAATAGAGTGTTGCTCTGCACCCTCAAATTTATGGCTTAGTGGGTCAGATAATGCTCAATTCCTGATGTGCAGCTCAGGTCACATTGTAACTTGGTGGCCCATGGTCAAGTGTTCAATCTCTACTAAGACCTAATAGTAGGCTAAGAGTCATTTTTTCAAAAAGAGAACCATAGTTATCTGCAGATAATGACAGGACCTTGCTCCAAAATCCTAAAGGCTTGTACTACAACTCACCTATAGTGGCCTGCTAAAGGCTTTAAAGAGCATCTTTACCTACTATTGAAACTTCAAGCACCGAATGATCTGGGCATCATGTGGCTCAAGTGGTAGAGAGGCTTGCACAGCAACCTGGACCTGTTGCGGAGCCTTCCCATGTTATGGCCCCACTCAAAATTAGCAGCTTTTCAGATTATTCCATAAATGGGCCAGAGTTATACACCCAAATGAAGAATATATTGCCTCCAAAATCCAAAAAGGTCTCACCAAGTGTTTTGCTTCTGTTTTGATTGTAGGAGGGGCCCAGATGCAACAACTTATCCTTCACCTTAGAAGGGATATCTTGACTTGCCCTACACCACTGGACCCCTAGAAGTTTCACTGTGGCTCCTGAATTTTAGTCAGATTTGTATCCTACCCTCTGACATGCAAACATATCATTTATAAGTTTAGAGTTGTTGCTATTTTGTGTTAACTAGGTTTAATAAGATATACAGATAGAGAGAAGGAGATTTAATAGAAATTTGTTATGTTGAGGCTGCAGAGACTCCTGTGTTGGCACAGTGCTAACGAAGTGGATTCTGATTCTGAAATAAGAAGTGTTGCTAATGCCATTTTGGAGTGGAAAGAAAGGAGAAAATAAACAAGAAAGAAAATCTCAAGTTTTGAAGTAACCGTGGAGTTTGCAGAATACCTCAAGTCTTTGCTGTTTATCCACTTCTAGCAAAGGAGAAAATGAATCGAAAACCAAATTGACACAGTAGTAATGCCTTAGACGTGAGGAAGTGGCATGTATCTGTAGTAGAGCACTTTGAATGTTACTCATATTGTATACAAGTTTGGATGTGCAACAGTGTTTTCACCAGTTTCTGAAGTTTATGTTGGCCCAAGCAGCAGTCATTTCACAGGGAGATTTGCACATGACTGGGGTTCCTCCATCATCTGGAGGAGGTTGAAATAATGAATCTGTGAAAAGAGGAGTTAACATTGATGTAATCCCACTGATTGGTAAGCTTGTACTCTACCTAATAAGTAGAGCTTTACTAGTACATAACTCAGCTATATCTGGTGAGCTTATCATTAATACATAGAATAATCGTACTACAAGGAATCCTACAGATCCTCTTTATGAACGGTCTTAGCACACACCTTAAGAAGTGCAAACAAGACAATTGACTGGTATCTTTCCATGTTTTACATCTTCACTTTCTGGCCAATGAGCAGAGGATATATTTTTGAAGCATTGTTATCACAGTAAAGCCTAAGCTCAAGCCATTAGTAATGGCAAGAGATAATAAATGCTATTCCCCACCCAGAAGGCTTCTTTGAAGTATCCTTTTTCTGTGTCTACTTTTTATAGGTTGAGCTTGGGAAGTCTGGATTGATTATTTCCGAAGAGCTAAATCTAATATGATTTGTTTATTATTTATAAATTGATAGAAACCATTTTGTTGGTTCCTGAGTAAATGTTCTTCAAGAAAACAAAAAATAATACAAGTATTCAGAATTTGTCCATATGAAGACTTTTAAAAACAACCTTTATTGAATTATGTCCTGCAGACCTGAGTGTCTTTCTCTCAGTGCCTTTCCTTCTCATGTGTTCTGTATATTGGATCTGTGTTGTTTAAGGTTCTCTATGAAACAACGTGCTATGTTATGAAACAACAACGTGCAATGTGCAACGTGCAAGTTAAGACATGGCTCTCATTCTAAGGGCTTTCTCATATACAGTGCTTGTAGTGGTTATTACTTCTCGAGCGCTGACACAACCGTTTGGTCAGTGCCTTGTAACCTTTATTCTCTAATTTCCTAATGTTTGTATTGCCAAAGAGATGGTAGATAAATACTGATTGATAGAAAATATAGACTTTTGACTTTTCAAGAGGTTTTTCATGGGAAAAGCGTGACCACTGTTCTGCAAGCTGCCCTGGGTCCTCCTCTCTGTTAGGTGCCTTTTTATCTCCAACCTTAACATTGTACATTGGATTTGTCACTTCGGGCTAGAGCTCCCTTGCAGGAAACAGTCAAGGTGTGCAAACTCAATTTCCCATTTGTTCTCTTGAGTTTAATTCAGAGGAGAAAGGATAAAATTTTCTCCTAAGATTATAGTCAAATTTTTGTTCATGCTGAGGCAACTTTCTTGGATCAATTAAGGTTCAAACATCCTGCCAAAATAGCATTTTTGCACGTTAGCATCTGATAAAAGAGAATATCTATATGAGAGTAAGGTCCCATTTGAGGGGTACTTATTAATAGAGTTTAAAAACTTAAAACCGGGTGGCCCAAATATAGACAAATATATTGAAGTAAAACGAGTACATGTGCTCAAAAATCCAGTTATGCTAGCTTAAGGAAACGTGTGATCAAGACTGTCTGAACGTTCCCCTCCTCTTGTTGAACTTTAAATAGCTTTCTTCCTGACCTCCCTTTCCTTAGGGTATTTACTTTAAAAAACATACAGCTGTAAATTCCCTGTCCCCTCCTTTGAGATGTAAATCTTCTCCCAGCTTCTTGTCAGTTTTACAACTGAGGAATGTCTTTCTCAAGAACAGAAAACTATCCCTTTGTAATGTGATCATCAAGAAAGTACCCCCTCTCTCCCAGTTTTTGTGGGAGGGTAGCAGCCTAACTTCAATCAGCATCAGTGAGCAAACACAGATGACGTAAGCACTTTGACCAACTTCTCCCTAAAGTCCTCTAACTTTCCAGTAACTCACTCCAGCACGTATCATTCTCCTGTCTTATGCCTCAGCAGAACTGAGTTCAGTCTCCTCTTTAAGTCTTGATTCCTATTTCAAAAGTCTTGAATAAAATCTTCCTTGCCTGTTTAACTTGCCCAGTGCAATTTTTCTTTGACACATGTATGCCATAGCTACTTTAACAATTTCTCAACAATACGTTCATTAAAAGTCTAATATTTTCTAGGCCTTTAGAACATTGAGGCAAAATTTCTAAAGGGCAGGTTGGCATTTAACTTAGTCAGCTATACCAATGACTTAAGATATTCTGTCTTACTTCTTCCTGTATTGATCAACACTGATCTTAGCAGTGATGTAGGAGTCCACATCAAGTGTGGACCGAGAGACAGAAGTGCTATTATCTCTGCAGAGACATTCTAACTTTCTATCTCTCAAAGACAAGAAACACGCAATTGCTTGATCAGAAACCTTATGTAGAAAAGGAACAAGGGAAAAAGGGATGGCTCTCCAGAGGGAAAAGGAAGAGAATGTGGAAAGTGCTGATGTGTGAATGAGACTTATTACAATACCCTGGGGAATGTCCCAGTGTTCTGGGGAGGATGCCTGTGGTCAAACCGATGAAAGAGAGGCCTTCTAGAGCTGGGATACTTTGGGCTCCAGGCCACTGAGGAGTTGTGTTTTACTGTGACATTGGAAATTTTTCTTTCCCAGAGAAACGCTACTTAAAAGATTCCTCTAGAGTCTTTCTGATTGCCACAGGTAAGTTGGTTAGCCTCTGAAGTAGTACTTTGGGTTTTCTGGTCACAGGCAACATGTCAAACTGGAATTTAGCTCACCTCTTTGAGGTAGCTGTTTCAGACAAAAAGACTTTACTACTCCCTCTGTTTGAATCAAAAAAGAAATTGAAAGAATCTTATCTAAAAGAGGCTAGGAATTGTGACTAAATCCCCTACACTAAATATAGCAACTGAGTGCAACATGAGACCCGAAGATGTGTTTCTCTAGGAAATGTGTCCCTTTTCCTTCTGTCCACTATAGAAGCTAATACTTTTTCTAGATATAACACTTTTGACATCACTACTGAGGCTAACTTTTTCTTCTGCTGTTGTGGTCAACATTTGATGACAAAACCAAACTAACATGCCCAATTCTCAACAACACTCTTAAGAATTATGCCAGGACAGGACACAGAAAGGGGAGTAGATCTTAGAAGAGAGAAAGACTAAACTTCTGTTACCAGAAGAGGACAACAATAGTTTACTCTTGGGACAGACTGGAGCATGTTGTTTGTAGCCTGAACTATGTAGGACAAATCTGATGTTATATATGATTTTTATCCTTATCAGTTTTTAATGACTTGAATTTTCTTAATTGTTGCTTTCTTTTTCCTTAACTTTTGCTGGTGTGTATAGATGTAACTAATATCCTTCATTGTTGTAGCCCATAATAGGCATTGAAAGGTAATACCTTAAAAGTTCATATTAACGTACTTTTTTTTAGTCTGTCCCAAACATTATACTGCAGCTACCAAAAATATGATCTATTTTTTCGCTTTCCTTGAGAAGTTTATAGTATAGTAAGATGCAAGTTTTTTGGTGGTGATTTTTTTTTTAGTTTTTTGTTTGTTTTTTAATTAATCACATTCATCACTTTTTTCAAAAACTGTGCTTTGAAGAAATTGTATCAATTTTCTCTCATGATGGTATAGAGATTTCATCCTTTTATAAGCCCCTCTACTCCATGCACGTGAATGGATGAGATATAAAGAGATAAAATCAAAATGACATAACTGGGTTCAAATACAACTGAACATTTCTTTGAACCAGAATCAGAACACAGACACAAAATGTTCATTTGTCACAAAGCTGTGTGAGATTTCTGGCTTTGGCATCCAGAAGTTGGCAGAGGAGTCTAGGTCTTACGCAGGAAAGTGACCAAATGCGTTCCACACAAAAGTTAACCCAAGACTCACCGCTTAAAATCAGTTTATGCAATCTTGCGTTCTGCTTGGGGGAGTTCTTTTTTTGGCTATTTATTACAATGATGAAGAAGATTTCCCATATAAAGGTTTTTTTTTCAAAAGCCAAAGAAAATAAAATTAAAAACACATAACTTTTGCATTTCCTTCTTGTCTTCAGAGATTACTATTTCTGTTATTTTTTGTTTTATTAGGGTATTTTTCTCCCTTGGAAGCCCAGATTCCAAGAATTTAACTGAGGTTTATTTAAGTTGTACTTTTTCTCGTGCTATTGATTATCATTCTTTTTGTGAATGTTTTATTATTTCATTAGCCTTTCTAATACATTTTCTTTATTTTCTTATAAGATTATAATGTCATCTATAAATATGCATTATATTTAAATTTGTTTACATAGATTATTTACTGTCATTGGTCTGTTAACCCTTGGAGCCGTCTGATGAAAACACATTGGGTGTTTATCATGTGACAGTGATTGCTTTTGGTGGTCTTCGGCTATGAAATTGCAAACAACATAATACAAATAAGTTACTGACATATATTTCCCCGTAGTGTAATGGAAATCTCACGAACCAGTCTCAAGTCCTACATCTCATAGAGAGCTTGTCAATTTTGCTACATTTTCTTTTTATATTTCTAAAGTCTATGAAAAATCTCCATTTCACAGAAACTTTTTACTAACAAGTTACAAGTTTGAACTAGACTGTGATATGATGAGTTTGATTATGTCTTCTTCGAAAACATCTTGTATTATTTTACTATTCCCTGAAATTCTTTGCTACTTTATATTAGAGTATATTTACGTTTTGAGCTGGATTGGAAAGAGTTATAGGTAAGAACCTATCCTACCTTCATGGATCTATGAGATTTTGTTTCTTCCATGTACCTTGAAAATCAACTCTAATAATATCCATCGCTGTTATGAAGTCATTTTTTGGAGTAACCGTTACTTTACATTGTCTTATAGATCATCCCACAACCTGAATCCATCATTTTTTACTTCATTTAATTATATTCCCATCATTTCCTGACATTTTAAACATATTGTCTGTGGACATTCCATCCACTGCCTCCTTCTAACAGTGTCTTCTAAGTAGCTTTTCTATCCAACTTACTGTACAAATGCTTGGTTTAATGTACTTATTTTGTTCACTTTTGTTTCTCAAACTTAGCTTTAAAAGCATGGTTTTTATCCTTTGGCATCATTCCCATGCACACATTAAGACTTTAATGTCTTTAGCAACTGTTATACTACATAGAGCTGCTCATTATTTTTTCTTCTGTTGGTTCTATGGACTTTGTAAGTATTTTCTTAGTTTATGCTTGCTGTTGTCCACATATATAAAGGTTCTGAATACCGATTTAGGCTTTTTTTCATGTATTCATTTAATCATGCTTAATTTAGTTACTAATTTGATGGTTTCCGGTATAGTTTTTCTAAGGCCTGAGTGCTGCAGGTTACATAAGAGACTGGCAATACTTCAAATACCCATAGTAAAAAGGACCTGGAAACTTTCTCATTCACAGACACTAATTTTAATCCTTGACTAAATATTTCCGCTTTACTTCTGGTAGCTGCTAGAAGGACAATGTCTATTGCTTTCGGATAAAGATTTAAGAGCCATTGAGTCTCTGACAGTCCTGGCTCTTGACGGAGATATTTTTGTAAGTGTTCTAATTCCGTCCTAGGATGTGCCCTAGTTTCTATAACTTCCTTGAGCCTCCTTCTGCTTTGGTATTGTTCTTCAAAATAATTGGTCTAGCTGACCCAGGACCCCAGAGGCCATCATCTGGCACACAGCTTATTTTTAGTACCTAAGAAACCAAACTCAGATTCATGAGCAAAAACAAATTTTTGTTGTTTTAAGGCAGTGAGGGAGGTGTGTTAAATATAACTGTAGCAATAACTGATGATACACCCATCTTGTATCCCTTTATGCACATTTTAAATAAACATCATGTGTATCAGTATTTAAAGCATTCAATGTGAAAGTAAACTTGCCTTCTGTTCATTAACTTATTAATTTATCTCACCTGTTAATTGGATTGACAGCACTATTTTGGGGAAACAATGTAAACTTAAGCTATTTCATTTATTTTAAATAGGATGAATAGTAGAGAAACCAAGTTGAAAAGATATTTTAAATAAATTTCACAACATTCATTTAAAAATTTTATCCCAAACTGAAGTAATTGATCCCATGTTTTCAAAATTTATCTTTAATTCTCAATGACCATTTCCAATAAATTATCCTATAAAGTTTTAAATAAATTTAAATTATGTTTTGATAATTGAAATGAATTATAAATACATAGATTTCCTATGTCTGAATCTACTTTTGATGCCAATTTACAATATTTCTATCAAATTGCTAAGATGATAAGTAATGACTTTTTATTTTGAATTGAAAAAAAAATTCTTTTTTTCGTGAGGATGATTGGCCCAGACATAACATATGTTGCCAGTCTTCCTCTTTTTCCTTGAGGAAGATTGTCGCTGAGCTAACATCCGTGCCAATCTTCCTCTACTTTGTGTGTGGGACACTACCACAGCATGTTTTGATAAGTAGTGCATGGGCCTGCACCTGGGATCCAAACCCACAAACCCCAGGTGGCCAAAGTGGAGCATGTAAACTTAACCACTGTGCCACTGGGCCAGCCCCAAGTAATAACTTTTCTTAGATATTCAATCTCATGAATTTTATTTACCTCAATAAAAATTGTCCCACTGTGAAATGCATTATAAGAATCTGTAGAAACCCTGTTCTTCCAAGATTTCTACTTTCATTGTTGCCCTGTGATTCTATTTGCCATTGAAAAACATGCGGAATTTTTTTCTCACATGGGAATATTAATATCATTAAAAATACCCAAGACAGTGCCAGCCCTGATGGCCTACTGCTTAAAATTTGGCATGCTCCACTTTGGTGGCCTGGGTTCAGTCCTCGGGCGGCCAACCACACCACTCATGTGTCAGTGGACATGTGGTGGCAGCTCACATAGAAGAACTAGAAGGACTTACAACCAGAATATACAATTATGTAGTGGGGCTTTGGGGAGGGAAAAAGAATACCCAAGACAATAGAAAACTAAGCAAGTCAGTGTGCAATTTTCATCTTTAAAAACATGGAACAAATTCATTTCTGGTTTTGAAGAAATTCCAAAAGCAGATCTATATAAAATGTTCCCTTCAACAACCATCACACCTCACTGTGCAGTCATGGTTGTTTTGATCAGCTTACATATTATTAAATAACTCAGAGGATAGTCTGTAATTTATTGCATTTGCATTTATGTAATTCATAGTTTTTATTCTGTTACTAAACTCACTAGTTTAGCTGACTTTTATTTTTATAGCAACACTTTTTTTTTCTTTTTTTAATTTTTTTTTTTTGAGGAAGATGGGCCCTGAGCTAACGTCTGCCACCATCCTCCTCTTTTTGCTGAGGAAGACTGGCCCTGAGCTAACATCTGCGCCCATCCTCCCCTACTTTATATGTGGGACACCTTTCACAGCATGGCTTGCCAAGCAGTGTGTAGGTCGGCACCTGGGATCCGAACCAGCGAACCACAGGCTGTTGAAGCAGAACGTGAGAACTTAACCGCTGCGCCACCAGGCTGGCCCCTATAGCAATACTTTCTTGAGGAAAGAAGTACAGACATCCTGATCTGGGTAACCAAAGTTTTCATGTTATTCCAACAGTACCATCCAAACATTCTCCAACACAAAATTTAAATTCCAAACCACTTTTTTTGTGAATATAATCCTTCATGGTTGTACATCTATTAGTTGCGTTTTTAGGAAATAAACCTGAAAAAAGAAATTCTTACTTTACATAACCATCATCTTCAAATTGCACGTATATAAAAAGAATTCTTATGCATTTCAAAGAAAAGGTTTTATTTTTGTTCTTCCTATATATGGTGTGTACATTCCTTATCTACTGAAATCTGAAGTATGGTCCTTGGACTTGTGCTCTGCGTGAACTGTCACAGAGCCACCACAAGAGGAGAGCAGAAATCGAGAGTAAGCATTTAGAAACTTTTACAACCACATAGCATGTGGTTAACATACTCATCTCCGTGAATTATAGGTTATGGACCAGTCCAGATATCATTCAATTTTCAGACGAGTCACATGTAGCAAGATATTCCTCCCACACTCCTCACTGCCAGTAGGTAGAAACATATTTCAATGTGTAATATTTCAGAATTACTAGTCAGCTGTAATCTAAATATAAAAATATAAGAAAACGGAAGCATAGTTATTTTGCAACTTCTTATCAATAATTTTAATTTTTAATCCTCTGTTTTTATAATTTACCACCATTGCCTAAATTAAGGAAGTAAAATGTATGTTCTTATATTTAATCCTAATTTAATGATGACAAAATAAGCTTCATTGGAATTTTGCGTCAAGAAAGGACACAACTGTTCTGACTCTTCTATGCATATTTCTTTCTTTTGCAACTTCCTCTACACCAGTACCCTGTCCATGAACTCCAGCCGCCTTGGCAATATAAAATTCCAATTTCTATCTTCTCTACTCAGACAGACTGCTTGCTTAATTTGGGCTCACAGCCACCTACGGCAGAGTAGTTCTTCCAGAAGAAAAGTCAGGGCCATCGCTTTTATTCTGTATTTCCAGATATTATAGTCCTCCACTTTGTTGTCTAAAAACAGTACTTCTTACATTTACGCACATATTAAACATATACTTTCTGTATTTTATCCAGATCAAACTTGAATATGAGAATGTAATAGGTGGTAATGACATTCTTATAAGGAAATTGACATAAGCAATGTAATTACTTTCTTCCTGTTTGATTTAAAACTTTTAATTATGATGATTAGTAATTTAACAAGATTCACTTATTTTCTACTTCATGAAGAATACTGTTTGAGAATATAAAAATGGAAATCCTCACAGATTAACTTTTTGTTAACTCCACAACATTTGTGTAATTATTAATCTATCTGAACCAAGTCCTCTGTTCTTTAAACTGCATAAAGATTCAATTATAGAAATTTATTTTTTATTTTCAATTTTATCTGCATTCTATAAAATGCATGTGATTATATATATCATATAGGTATTATATATATCATATTGGGATAATATGAATATTAATTCATTGAATGAAGAATGAAACCAACCAATAAATTGCCCAAAATTAAATATTACCAGAATAGAAATTAACATACAATAAGAAAAATATAATTATATTCAGAGGTAAACTCACATCAAAATTACCTTGATACTGAGAAGGGCTCACTGTATACTTGTGTTTGCAAAAGGAAATAATAATTTGTTTTTGTTTAATTTATTCCTGCTCACTTTGCAGTTGTATTTAATGCTATTTAAAAATGTGGAATTGTTAAAACTTTAATTTGTCTGACAAGAGAGACTACAGGTAGTAAGAATGGTCTTTTTTCCCTCTACCAAGAGAAAGAATCTTCAATATTATGAGAAGAATAAACTATAAAGCAAAGATTAGAACTATTGTGTTCCTTTAGGGGAAATATGAGGGCAAAATTGTAATTACACCCCTGACAATACACCTAGCAATTTATTGGACATGCAGTTTAATAATATCTGACACTGTGGATTAATCTGAAAGATTTGATACTAACTCAATAATTTGAATGTGTGATGATTAATGGCATTAGAGAAATGTTTATCTAAGGTGTAGACACTTAGTTTGATAATATCTTTTAATTAACCTATGATTTATATCTATTAAATCAATTCTGAAAGTCTTTTTAAGTCCAAATAAGTTGTAATCATGTGGACATCAATAGGTAATCTACATTTGACAAATGATGTATTGAGTTGTACTTCTGTTACTGTGTGTGTGTGTGTGTGTACAAAAAAAAAACCCAAGGCATTTATTATCTTGATATTTGTTAATTAACATAAATTTGAATGTGAATATTTTGTTTTCCGGCTGAATTTAAATGTTTCCTTTGACTGGGAGAGTTGCATGATTCAGTATATAAAACACCTCTGCATCTATGATTTGGAACCCAATACTCTCGAAGAAACTATCTAGATTGTTGACATTGTTTTTAACATAATTTTCAGTGACCCATAATCAACGTGGGCCATGGAACACTAAAATAAAACTTTTCACAGAAGGAAGATAGCGTAGAGCATTGTAGAACAGAGTGGAGGCTCAAAGTTTTGTGAAATGTTAAAACTGAGCATGAACTTGTGGTTGAAACAATAGAATTTATTGAAGATCTTCTAAGCAGCAATTAGATCTCCATACACCTTTGGACTCCGTGGCTGAGGGAAGTGTCCCTTTCTACCAGGCGGAAGACTGGTAAGGAAAAGAAAGCACAGTATCTCTGTAGTGGAGGACATCAGGCATTGTGGGAATATCATACTAGAAATGGGACAACTAAGTGAGAGTTTGCACACATCATGTTAACCTACTCAGCACGCAGAAGAGGGTAAATCATTTTTTATCCTGGAACAGTCTTCTCTAAGGAATTTGACCAGCTGTCATGAAACCCATGGTTGACTCATGAGTTCAGAATTCCTATTAACTTTTTAGTACCTCATTCATAAGTATAAACAAAGCACCAAGGATCACCAAACAGTTGAGAAAAGCCTCTTTCATGAAAGAGATTAAAACAAACAAACAAAAAATCAACTTGAGGAAACAGATTATGAAGATTAAGGGAAACTTAAAAAAAACTATCACCAATTAATTGATAGAATGAGAGGCAGAGAGGTAAAGAAGGTGTTCCATCCATGAAACAATAATAGAATACAATAAAAACGAAGATTTGATGAACAAAAAATGCTCTTGGCAATTAAAAATATGAAAGTAGAAACGACTAATTCAAAGGAATGAGGACAAAGATAAATTTGAAAAATCTTCCAGAAAGTAAAGCAAAAACAAATTTTTGGTTTGCAAATAGAAAAAAGGTACACTTAGAAGATGAGGCAGTGGAGGGACAAAACCTGAATAATAGTTTTTCAGAAATTGAAAATATTAACATAATAAATTGAGAAAGAATTCAAAATTTGAAAGATTAGAGATTCCAGGTTGAAAAAATCCACTGAATGTCTAGCACAGTAGATGAAAACACATTTATTAAGCATACTGTCATACAATTTCAAAACACAGGACACAAAGTAACTATACTACAAGTCTCCAGAGAGAAAGAAAATATGGAACCACAGAAGAATATGATGAGGAAACAGTCTTTCAGTATTATTGCATGGCTGACTTCTGTTATGCAGAACAATCTTATTGTTAGATTTCAATGAAAATCTAATAAATCTTTTCCATCTTTGTCTTCTACATAGGACTCGTTTTCATCTTGCGTCACTTTGTTAGAATTCCACAACCTATTCTCATTCCTGTAGAATGACACATGGCATTGAATGGTGTTAATGAGACTATTAGTCTGTGGCAAAGCTAGTAGAAAAGAGGTACAACAGAAAAATAAGAAGGAGAGAAAGGAATTCAGATGCAGGAGTGATGTATTTCAGTTCAGGCTGGCGGGGCAGTTTCCTTCAATATTTATATTTACCCCAATTCTTAGAAAGTATCCTCAACAATTTGGAGTGAGTTCTAAAACTATCTGTGGAGGAAAAAAGCATTCTGAAATCTTCATGAGGAAAAATGGCACATTATAGGTCACTATAGATATCTACATAAGGAAAGAATAAAGGAAAGAAATAAGAAAAAGGTGAGTGGGAAGTGGAGAAGGAAGGAAGGAAGAAAATTTACTTTTCATAATGAAATTATTTTTTCTTTCTTGCTTATTTTGTTCCTGCATACCTATCACAGAATGACCAAGAGAAAAGTTCTAGATTGAGTCCAAATCTCACAGCTTCTGACCCCAAAGTGTACGAAATATACCAGTAATTAAATCAGTGTTCTATTTCACAATCATATAGAAAAATGATTAAACTATTTTTGTGCAACCTTTCCCTTCCCCTGGTTATTTCCCCTATAAAATCAATACGCTGTTTTTTTTCTTTTAAAGACTCTATTTTTTAGAGCAGTTTAGGTTTAAAATTAAGAGGTTGGTACAGAGATTTCTCATATAATCCCTGCCATCACATATGCAAAGCCCTCCCCGTTATCAATGTCTACCACCAGAGTGGTACGTTTGTTACAATTGATGAACCTACATCGACACATCATAATTAAATTGGTTTTTTTAACTTTAAGAAAAAAAATATAAATTAGCCAAATCAGGAAGACTGGAATCCAGCAAAATATGATTCAGAAATCTAACTGTGTTGTAACAATGTGTAAACCACACCATCTTCAAATTCCCACACTGTTTTGTGTTCACATTCTGGAAGCTATCTGATTTTCAAAGATTAAAAGAATTTGACAAAGTCTGATACCTATTTATGATAAAAACTCTCAGCAAACTAGGAATACAGGGGAACTTCTACGCTTTGTAAAGAATATCTACCAAAAATCTACAGCTAATATCATATGTAATGGTGAGAAATTACACAATTTCCCCCTAAGATCAGGAACAAAGCAAGGATGTCTTCTTTCATCACTCCTATTCAATAACATATTGGAAGTCTTAGATAATGCAATAAAACAAGAAAAGGGAATAAAAAGTATATGTATTGGAAGGAAGACATAAAACTGTTTTTGTTCAAAGATAATATGATTGTCTATGTAGAAAATCCAAAAGAACTGACAAAAAAAAACAAAGTCAAGTACAGCCGATATCTTGAAGAGGTATCTCTACTCCCAGGTCCATTGCAGCATTATTCACAATAGCCAATGTATGGAGACAACCTAAGTGTCCATCAATGAATGAATGGATCAAGAAACGTGGCATATATGTATTTATATACACACATGCAATGGAATATTATTCAGCCTTTAAAAAGAAGAAAATCCTGCCATATGTGACAATATGGATGACCCTGGAGGGCATTATGCTAAGTGAAATAAGCCAGACAGAAAGGCAAGTTCTGTATGTTAACACTTGCATGTGGAATCTAAAAATATATATATATATATATTGAATTCAGAAACAGAGAGTAAAAAAGTGGTTGCCCGTGGCTGGAGGGTGGGAGAAATAGGCAGAAGTTGGTGAAAGGGTACAAATTTTCAGCTATAAGATGAATAAGGTCTGAGGAGCTAATGTATAACATGGTGACTGTAGTTGATAATATTGTATTGTATAACTGAAATTTAAAATTTGCTGAGAGAGTAGAACTTAAATGTTCTCACCAAAAAAAAAAGAGAGAGAGAGTTAAATAGGTGAAACCCTTGCAACTTTCAGGATGGTAAAACTGTTCTATATGATACTATAATGGTGAATAAAAGACATTAAATATCTGTCAAAACCCACTGAATTTGCAGCACAAAGAGTAAACCTTAATGTTTTAAGATTTGCAAATATTTTCTCTCATTCCATAGGTTGCTTTTTCATTTTATTGATGATTTTCCTTGCTGTGCAGAAGTTTTTTACTTTTATGTATATGCAAATTTTTAATAAAATTATTTAGGAGCTTTGGGGATCCCAGGATGGAATGCAGAATGTGACCGAAAGAATCTAAATGTAGTTTACAAACATGAAACAACCTCACTGGGGCAGTTGGGAGAATGAGGTGCTGCCTTATGTAACCTTGAAAAAGGGGGGAGTCTGTAATGCTAAAGACAAAAAGAACTGGACATCAGCACTGTACTCTATTGACAAAGCTGTTTGCCATTGGCCTGCAAGTTAACAATTCTGAAACCATATACACGTATGCTGGCACTGAATGTAAATTGACGACAGATAGTTGGAACCAGGCTTCTCATTGTTGGAGTGGGAGGTTACATATAAGCAAGAATAGGAAGTTAGAATGATCCATGTGGTAATAGAGCAAAGTTAGAGACATAAGTATGAAATCATGTTTAGTTAACATATATATAGAAATATAAATATACAAATAATTATAGATATGCATGTATACGCAGCTAAGTACACACACATATATTTCTAACCTCTGTTAGTGAGGTGAAACTAGAAGAAAAACTCTCCAGTAACAGCAAGGACACATAGCACCCAGACCTTGGTTTTTATATAATTCTCCAAAGTAAAGAATCAGGATTCCTTAGAGAAATGACTGATTCTAGGACTGCGGCAGGATATATGCAAGTTCAGCCTGGGTGTATGGTAGTACCACAAAGTATTAAAGTGCTAAACACACACATACACACACACACACACACACACACACGCACAATGATGAGACGATGTCAAAAGGACATGAGAGCCAACTGAGAACTCCCAATGACCAAAGCTGGGACAATTTGAGCAATAAAATAAAGTAGTATTTGACTATAACTCAAAGTAGAAAATAAATTTTCATGAGTCTAGATTGATATAAATAAATGGGGGAGAAAATTGTAGTAACAGTAAGTAAATGTGGGAGAATTCGGTGAAAAAGAATTCCAAATAATTTGAGTAGATATTCCACGCTTAAGAGGTGCAATGTAACTCCCCACTTCTTGGGTGAGGACTGTGCATAGTGACTTCCTTCCAAAGAGAACAGTATGGAAAGGAAGAAAAAAAAAGAGTAACTGTCCAGAGGATAAACCTGACAATCACAGTCTCAAGCCAGATGATCAACGTTTACATCAACAGTAATGAACCCTGCTGACGGTATAGACTCTTGACATGTCGTGATGAGAATGGCACTTCACCTCTCTGTGTGGCCTTCCTCCCAAAAACACATGATCCCACTCTAATCAAGAGAAAAATATCAGAAAGATCTAATTTCAAGGATATTCTACGAAGTGTTTGGTCAGTAATCTTCAAAACCATCAATGTCATCAAACCAAGGAATATGAGAAATAGTCACAACCAAGAGGAGCCTAAGGACATATGACGACTAAATGTAATGTGGCATCTTGATTGGGATTCTGGAACAGAAAAAGGACGTTAGGGAAAACTGAGGAAATCGGAATAAACTATGGAATTTAGTGAATAATATTTATGTAGCATATTGATTTATTAATTGTGAAAAATGTGCTATACTAACATAAGATATTAATAAAAAGGAAACTGGATATGGGATATAATAAAAATATATCTTAATTCTCTGTGATATCTTCAAAATAATTCTATACATCTAAAACCATTCTAAAATAAACCATTTATTTTAAAAAGAATGAAATAGAAACTCAACAAAATAGAGATCAACAAAGTAAAAATGTAGTTTCATGAAACAACATATAAACTGAAAAAATATCTGCTTAGGATGAATCATAAGAAGGCATGGAAGCGCAAAATGTATCAGGAATGTAAAAAAGGAGAGTGATGCTGGTATTTAAAAAATAAGAGAATCTTGTGAATAACTTTATGTCACTACATTTTAAATTTAGGTAAAATGAAAAAGAATGTTAAAAACAAGCAAAATTAAACAACGTCACTTAGAATGAAGATACATGCTAAAGATATATTCATATTGCTTAGAAATAAAGACATAGGGGATTAAGCCATAAACATATCTAGCACAGACATTATTATCACACAAGTCAAGATAACAAGATTGTGAGAAGAGGAGGAATGGAATCATGAGGAAGGGGCACAAAATGTTACATGAAGAGCTGGCAGTGTTCTGTTTCTTGACATGGGTTATAATTTGGGTGGTATTTTCTTCATTATTATCCTTTACTCCATACGTACATGTTTTTTGCAGTCTACTGAATGTATGATATATCTAAGCAGAAAAAAAAGGAATTTCATTCTCACTGTAATGTATAATATGGATGAGAATATGCAAAACTGGAAGCACACACATTATTTAGGAGAGTTTTACACTGGTGCAGACGGACAATCAGATGTGAGCAGGGAGCAAGCCCTCTGCCCATGCCCACACAGGCTGTGGTGCCTCAGCTTCAGGAGGAGTCCTTGTTTCAGAATTTGATGTGTTGGTTTCCTTGGAACTAGGGAACACAGTGAGGCCAGTAAGTGTGTTTTTCCTGCATTATATTCCGTCTACATCAAAGATCCCCATGAAACACTTTATTACACCCTTCTGTCATTTATCATGATCCATATATATTCATTGTTCACAAGTATTTCCTCTCTGCCTTATCTGTCAGATTTTAAAGTGTCTTCTGGCTCATTTATTATAATTCCTACTTGAATGTTTTCTTCTATGGATAATGTAGTTTCTATAAGCACACACATACACACAATAAAGCAGGTTTTGGGTGGAAAAAATTCATGAGGGATAAGTGATTATTCCCATGGTTCTCACTTGGACCTCAGCATGGATATGGAGAACACAGGAAAAGAATCATGTTTAGAAGGAAAAATAAGTGAATTTAGTTTGGGGCATTGTTTAATTCAGTGGTCCTCAACTGAGAGTGATTTTTGTTCCCTTAGTAGACATTTGACAATGTCCAGAAACATTTTTAGTTGTAACAAGTGAGAGGTGTGCTACCGGCATCTAGTGTGTAGAGGCCAGGTATACAGCTAAACATCCTACAATGCACAGGACAACCTCCTACATCAAAGAGTTAGCCAAAATGTCAATAGTACAGAGATTTAGAAACCCTGGTTTTATTTGAGAGAACTGTGGAGAACTCCCGTATGAGATATGATACACTTACTTACCTGAGCTCAGGAGAGAGAAGTGGTTTGGAACCAGATCTGGCTAACTGCTAGAGAAGCTCCTGCAGTAAGTAATACTTTCCCTATTTTCATATACTACCCTGTAAACATTTATTGACAATTCTGAGTCACCGTCTAGAGTGTGAAATCACTCAATTGATGAATAGGTTTTAAAGAAATATTCCACCCTTCAAATATATTTTCCTTTTAGATTTGTTTTAAAATAGCAACAAGTGGTAAGTCTTCAAAGAGCTTGGAATGGGGCTACATAAAATTGTGAAAATTGATATTGCAATACGAGGCATAATTATTGAGCATTTAAGTGAATGATTTTTGCAAGTATATGATTATTTTGGTCCTGCCATCAAAATTCTATTCTTCCTAAGAGAAGTGGTTATTATTTTCACCAGGTTCCATTTTCTATTCAATTGGAAACGGGAGAAATACTTGTAAATGCTTTAAAGGAATAGTCCCGTCCACGTGCAATCACGATTTCCATTGTACGTGATATTCATTAGTGGCAAAATTATTTGATTTGAGTTTTTAAGAGGTAGCCAAAAATAAATGTTTGGATGCAACATATTCATGTCGTTCATTTCACATAGTGTTTGTGTTAGAAGTCAGATTTTTTTATGTAGATTTCTGCAGGTTTTCTCTAGTGAAAACCTACTTTGTCATTCCTGCCTGGTGTTCTCTGCTTGGAGGGTTTTGGTGTGCGGGTGACTGTTCTCTTGTAGGTACAACCACGAGCAGCTCCTTCCAGACTTTGTTGTCCTCATTTCTTTTCTCACCCCGCTGTGTAAGAGAGACTTGTTTGTTGCCATTCAGAAGCTCAAACACTTCTGAAAAACATATCCCTGAGAGAGAGGAGCCCCATCCTGCTGCTGCCTGATCCAGGGCCTCGGGCTCTTTTCTAGAAAAGACTCTTTATTAGGGAAAAAACATGAAAAGATGGAAAGAAATTCATTTCTTGTGAGGTTGGTCTCAGAAAATTCTCTTAGAATAACCCTTTATATTAACAAAGCTCTTGTTTTTGTTCAATCCACTCAATTAAATTTTTGTCCTGGGGTCAAATTAAACCAATTTGTGCTTTAGAAAAAGATTGGCTCAAAGATTTCTGGACAAAGACGACCATGGCGTGCATGTGTGCAAACACACAAAACAACCCAAATACCTAACAATAAATAAGAGAATGGAAAAGTAAGGTAGAAAATTCTGCAACCATTTTATAATTTGTCTATATGTTTTTAAATTACCTTTTATGGAAGTATACATATGCAAAGGTAGCAAATATAAGTTTACTTCTCTATGAATTATCACAAAGTACATTCATGTAACCACAGCTTAGAAAAAGTTGAATATGACCCAGTATTTTAATATAAGAATTCACCATCTTTATATGCAGTGTACAATTTATAATGCAGATTTTATTTTTTGTCTAAATTTGTCAATTTCCCTTTTTTTCCTGTCTTAACTTTGCTAAACAAATTACTGTTCATTTTTTTCCTCTTATGTAAATGTGGGATTCTTCTATTCTCTGCATTTCCATTAGTGATTACCTTACTTTTCTATACATCACCAAATGCACATTCAGTCATGCGTCAATTAACGATGGGGATGTGTTCTGAGAAATACATCCTTAGGTGATTTCACCCTTGTGTGAATATCACAGAGTGTACATACACAAACCTAGATGGTATAGCCTACTACACACCTAGGCTATACGGTACGACTCTTGTGGGACCGTCATCGTATATGCGGTCTGTCATTGATCAAAATGCCATTCTGCAGTGGATGATTGTATACCAAACACGGACATCGTTCTCTTTCTGTTAATAATGTAATCCACCTGCGTGGCACATGGTAGACACTCAGTAAACACTTATAGAATTAGTGAATATATTACTATTATTATATAAATGCAAAATACCAACTATTTTACCTCTCCTGATTTCCTTCTGGAATGCTTTTACTTCTCCACCCATCAGATTATGCTTTTGCTGATGTGACTTTATACTTTTGCTTTCAATGACTATTTTTCCTCACATTATGTTCTATCTACATGAAGCATCTTCATGTAACATCTTCTTACACCATTCCAGCCACTATGATGATCAACATATTCACTGTTGACCATATTTCCTCTCTGTTTCATCTGTATCATCTTGAGTCTTGATTAATTTATTATAATCATTATTTGCATATTTCCTTCTGTGGGTGATATAGTCTGTAAATCTCTCTACAAGTAAGTCTATATCTCCTTTACTCTGGCTGATAAGTGATATCTTGGCTGGAGATAGGATCTTTTGTGGCTGCGCTTGTCTTATGGTAGTCTGTAACTCTGTCTCACAGTATTCTGGTTTCCGGTGTTGCCAATGAGAAGCCTGCCAGACTAATTTTTTGTTTCCTTTTTCACCAGCTTTCTTTGTCCAAAAGCTTATAACGCTGTCTTTGTAATCATGGACTTCAGAAATTTTATCAGGATAAACATTAATCCTCTTTAAGAGGAAATTTTCCTCTCCTTCAATTTTTAACTTTTCTCCTTCAGTTTTCCTATTCTTGTGTTTTGAATTCTTATGGATCCATTTTACTAATCTATATCTTTTTTCCTCATGAATTCTATTTCTTTGCATTTTTGCTCTCTTTGAGATATTTCTTCTATTTTATCTTCTAGGTTGCTTTTTCCTAGGTCTCAACTGTGAAACTCCAGTCCTTTCAATAATCTCTAAAATTTTAATATTCAAAAATCGTGGAATACTTTACTTCCCCATAGTCTTGGTTGCTATAGTCAAACCTACTGAAATCATTTATTCACCTATATATCAAGTAATAGCCTGCCTTCTCCAGCAAGTCTAAATCAGCAGGCCTTGGGTGTCTTGCTTGTTGTTCCTCTCTCTGATTGACGAGTACTCCTAGTTAAATTTTTGTTTTTCTTTACCTATTTATGATGTCAAATTCAGATTGATGTTTGGCTTTATCCAAAATAATAGCAAGTCTGAGCTTACTCTGTCATCAGGCCATGAATCTCCCGATTCTCCCCCAGGGGCGGGTTAAAACTTCTCTATCAGCCTCAGGAATGGGGAAGATCTTAGCACGACTTCAGATTCTCAGCAACCATTCTGAGCCCAGAGACCACAAGGTCCTCCCAGCAACACTGACCCAGGCTGGAGCTACCCTCTGTCCTCTGGGTGTCCATGGAAGTCAGAGTACCAAGCTCTCTACAGACTGTACGAGTCTCATTGTTGCTGCTAACCCCTTCACTGCTGGTCACCAAGCTCCCCTTAGGCCCAGAAAGGAGTGAGACCAGTGCCTTCTCCCTCTGTCAGGACCCTGCTAGAGCAAGAGGCTTTTCTCAAACCTCACAGCCCTAATGGGCTTCCCCAAAACTCTGCTAATTGGACATGGGGTGGGGGTAGGACTGGAGTTGGATGAGGAGAATGACAAATTTACTTTCAAGCAAACACCTTTCCAGATTCTTTTACAAATTATCAAAAGGACCATTTATACCTTTTATTATCAGAAAAAAATAAAGTCAAATTCTGTTATTGTGGTTGCAATAATGGTAACATTACAGGAAAAACTGAGGCCTCATAAGGGGAAATTTTCAGGATTTAGCTTAATGTGGTTAGTATTATTTTTCTAAATTATTATAATAAATTCAAAATGAATTCTTATGCCTCATAGTAAGATTATTATGCCTCATAAACAGAATAGAATTAAAATGTGCTAATCGTTCTATGTCCTTACTAAAATAAGAATCATACTTTTCACTAACAATAAAAACAAAATAATGAAAAAATCCTTTAAGCCAGTACATACGTCAGAGAGAGTAACAATTCAACATCATTCTAAATACAAAGAGATGGCTCTAAAGCAGGTAGCAGCATTTGCCTCTTATTATTAGTTTTAACATGTGTGGCCAACATGGTCTGAAAACAGAGATACCCCTTCAGTTGTTTAAACCATGCAGGAGAGTTCAGTGATAGCCCCATAAAAGAGAGAACTTGAAAGTGAATCCAGGACAAAGCTAAAAATGCCTCCAATTTTCAGTATTGAGAGAGTACAATATTAACACTTGTTAAAGGTTGAAGACCAAGGTAAAAAGAGAAAACAAAAATAACACATTTAGGATACCACTGTGTTTACACTTCAATAATTAAAACTAATCTTTTTTTTTTTTTTTTTGAGGAAGATTAGCCCTGAGCTAACATCTGCTGCCAACCTTCCCCTTTTTGCTGAGGAAGACTGGCCCTGAGTTAACACCTGTGCCATCTTCCTCTATTTTCCATGTGGGACACCTACCACAGCATGGCTTGACAAGCAGTGCATGGGTCTTTACCCGGGATCCAAACTGGTTAACCCCAGGCCTCCAAAGCACAACGTGCAAACTTAACCACTGTGCCACTGGGCTGACCCCTAAAACTAATCTTTGATTTATAGATATAATGGAGCTTGTATTTTCAGAAAGAATACTGGATTAGAGTTGAATAAATCAATAAATGGTCATTTTTAACAACTTATGTTTTTAAAATATAGAAATTAGTATTATTATCTTATAGTAATATCCCTTATGCTCTGTTTGTAAAATCATATCTGGATAATCATTTGAAACTTGATTCTTCACCCCTATGAGCATACTATGAGCTGCAGAGCTTCAGTATGTACATATGTACAACACATCAATGAATCTATACAAAATCATACTGAGATAACACCATAAGTTACAAAAACTCCCCCAAGAAGAAAAACATAAATTGATTCTTAATCTCCATGCTGCCTTTCCGTAGTCTGTATTTGTAAGTCAGTTATAGAGTAGTGCTTTTCAAACTATAGTGTGCACATGGTCACCGGGATCTTTTTAAAATATCCCAACAAGCTCCCAGGTGATGCTGATGCTACTGGTCCATGGACCCCTCTTTTCAAAATAGAGGACCTTTGGATTGCACTGACTATGTCTGAACTCAATGCTTACAAAGGTAAAACTGGCAGTTTAGAAATATGAAATTTGTAACTGGCAGCTTTTGTGTATAAACCCTATATTTATTTGAGTTTGGAAAGAAATATTCTGGGGCAAATAATAGTCCATCTAAGTCAATTTAACCTTCTCTTCCGAATTGCAGCTTATGAACAAAAAGAAAAGGACATTAATTTAAAAACCAGAGTGGAGAATGATTGAAGGAAACGTCAATTGTTGAATTGATTATTTTCCTGAAATTTTAAGTAGAGTCTTTTCTGCTAACAAACACTCATAATAAAATGTAATGTCAACTGCAAATTAGGGGCAATTGCATTACAGAAAATGCTTAGACAGTTCTCGTCAAATCTCTGATTTTTATATGAAGACTCAAATATAAAATGGTGAACACCTTGATTTTTCTTTCTTTTAATCTTTAGTATTGTGTTTTGCCTACTTGTGCCGCAGAATTGAAGTCTGCGCAAATCCTTTCCTCCAACGCTTTACTTCAGTGATAAACACCAGCCTCTGCATTTCCTAACGGTGGCTGTGTGCTTAAGCTGCCTGACTTTTGTTTCTGCTAATCAGAGCCACGCAGTTTCAATCCCACATAATTCTTTGAAAATCATGTAAAAAGAAAGAGGCACTTCATTTTTTCCTGCCAAGTTGTGTGAGGATATTCCATTATGCATTGGCATTTGAGTGGGAAGCCTAGAGGATGAATGCACCCTGTAGGTGTGGTATTTCAAACCCCACTTGGCTTCCGAGTGCTCTGGGGAGCTAAGGGTTTTATTTACCGAACAGTTATAAACCTGTCTCCTGCAACGCATTGTTGGCATGGGCACTTTGTCTTTCCCACCCACGTAGTGAAATGTGATCTGTTTTATAATAAAGATATACGAAAATTACTTTTCGATCCCTGTAGGTACAAAGAAAGTCCTTTCTGAGGCCATGAATGACCATTTAACTACCTAGATGACCTGCCACTTTCTGTTTATTTTTGCCCTTCTGGGGGCAGAGATCTTATATATATTCTCTGCCTGCTTTTTTGGTTTCTTTTTGACTCTTTTAGCTCTTGGATTGCCTTTGATTTTTATTTTACTGTATAGAAATAACTAAAAGACTTCTAATTTCTCACATTTTGTTTCTTCCCTACACCCCAGATATTTACTCTGTCATTTGTGGTATGGTTTCAGTATTTTTAAATAGGCAAATAAATACATTAACTAAAATGAGAAGAAAGAGGAGATAAGAAAAGACTTTTTTCAAGATAATTTAATTAATTTAAAAGATTGTATTGGTAAATCTGTATTCTAATGTATAACAACAATGTTTATATAGATAACAGATAAGTAGGTAGATAGATACATAGATACACAGATAGATACATAGATACATAGATAGATGGATGCTAGATATTATCATTGGGCAAAAATTAGCAGAAGCAACATATGCTTTGTGTAGATACAGCGTTATCTAGTAAATGGCTCAAAGTAAATTGTGATTGCAGATATTTATTTTTCTTTCTGTGTGAAATAATTTCCTTAACCTTCTGCAAGAAATAGTAAACTAGAAATGCCACAAATCTGGCATAAGGAGGATTAGGGAGATTGATCCAGCTGTGTAAATGAGACTAAAATGCTCCAACTTGCTATACTATATTTGTGCTCTACATTAAGCACATTACTGAGTTTTTTGAGCTGGAAGAAAGCTAAAGGATAACTAACTCAGTGGTTCACAAATTGTGGTCCCTAGGACAGCAGCAGTAGCAACACTCGAGAAACTATCACAAATGCACATTCTCAGGCCCCGACTCAGACACATTGAACCAAACACTGTGAGTGTGGGGCCCAGAAATTTCTATTTTAATAAGCCCCCTGGTGATTTGCATACACATTAAAGTTCCTCTAGCCTAACTGTTTATCAAACGAGAACATTAAAATCAAGAGGCATGAACAAGGCCACAGAGCTAGCTAAAGAGTTGCAGAACATAAAGTGTAGCACATAGTAGGCACCTAGCTATACAGTGTGATCCACGGCATGACTGAAGTCATGAAACCGTTACAGGTAAAAAGTAAGGCCATATTTTATAGCTGAATTGCTTCTGCATTTTGGGGCAGACTGCGTTATTCTTCTCCCAACAGCAAATCAAAAACGGAACCTATTCAGGAAGATCATTTTGAATAATTATTTAAGGATGAAGACAGCATGTTTTAAGTATAAGATTAGGCTCTACTCCTGAGAGGATCCTTCAGAGTTATTAGAGAGGTTTATTTGTTTTTGCCTTAGTCTAACCCTAATTTTAATCTAAATTCAGGAGGTTTTAGTTTGTTGAGAAACAATTGTAGAAAACACTGAGCTGAGAAACACAAATGAGGAAGGGTTATTCCTCAGAGAAGTGACGAAAGGAGGCAAGTTATCCTTCAGTGTGGAGCAAAGAGCAGTGATCAGTGAAAAGATACAATTCTGGCTGACTTTAAGCATGTGAAATATATACATTCGTGTGTCTTCACCTCTCAGTCTCCGTTCATTACTTCCCCTTTGCTCACAAAAATACCCAGATGAGCACTACCTTAAAAATAAATTTGACCTCTCTAAATCTCGATTTAATCCACCATGTTAACTTCATTCTTTCCTTCACTGCAAAATTCAGTTTTTTGTCACTGAAAATTTAATACAGATTAACAGTTGAAAACTTAGAAAGCACGCAACAAATCAAAGGTAAAACGTTAAGTCTTTGTATGAAATTCCTCTAATTAATGTGTTCTCAGAGAGCGTTCATATGTTCATTTTTTAGCCAAAATGGCATGATGTGGTAATGGCTTTGAAGCTTTAAAAAAATTTATTAACAAATTTTGAAATTTTATGCTTCAGTAAATAGTCTTCTGAAGGCATAATTACAGAGGATATTTAATACTCTATTATATAGATACACCATAATTTGCCAATCCTCTATTTTTAGTTATTTAGTCATTCCCAACTGTTCATTATTATGCTTAATCTGGTGATGACAAACATCCTTGGAATATATAAATAAAATCTTCAAGTAGTTTATCTCTGATAATGTTCTTAGCATAAGATCTAAAAAGTAAAATTAACCAAAACCATTTAGAATTTTGCTATACATTGCAAATCGCCTTTCACACCTCCCTAAACGTGTATAATACTCACATCCAACAAGCAATACATAAAACTGTTACTTTTTTTATATCTACAATTTTATAAAGCAAATGATATTATTGTTTCTCTTTCATTTAATTACGTTGGTAATGTGGTAGATTATTATTTTTAAGTAATTATTGACCATTTGTACTTCCTATTCAAGCACTTTGCCTATTTTTATTGATGTGTTCATATATTTCTTATTGATATGCAAAAATATCTTTAAATATTAAAAAAACTTTTGCATTTCTATTGGAAATGTCAATATTTTGGAGAGAACAGTCTAAAAGCACTGTATAATGTATTATTTGCATTCTTCTTTTCTCAAATTTTAAAATCTATTTTCCTCTCTCACTCCTACAAAAACTGCTCTTGCTTAGACCATTCTCACAGGCAAAACACATTTCACTCCTCCTGCATCAACTGTCTGCAGCATATGGTCTTCTTGTTCCCGGCCTACACCTTAAAACTCTTCTGCTTTAAACTCCCTGGCTCTAATTCAATCTTTCGGACTAAGCCTTTCATTTCCTCTTCGGTTCCTCTTTCTTTGAACTCTCTTGAAAAGAAGGATTCCTCTGAGTTCTTCCCTTGTTCTATGCTTTTGGGTCAATATACTCAAAAGGAGCGTGAGATCCCTGAGAAGCAGGAGGGTATAGGGTTCAGACTCAGAAAAATTTAGTCTTGTCTTAAATCTCTAACTCTACTAGCGTCTCCTCACATAGCAGACAATTCAGTTTCAAATTTAAAAAAATCAGAATTGAAGCCATCAGACTCTCAGTATTTAATCATACAAATGTACCTACATCCTTACAAATTTTCTTCTCCTTCTCTCCTGTTACCAAGGATAAACCCAACTGCTTGCCTTGGTTAAGACATCTCCCAGGCTGCTAAGAGTTGCTTAAAACAAGCAAACAGAGGATGGCCTGGTGACGCAGAGGTCAAGTGTGCACGTTCGGCTTTGGCGGCCCGGAGTTCGCCAGTTCGGATCCAGGGTGCGGACGTGGCACCGCTTGGCAAGCCATGCTGTGGTAGGAGTCTCACATATAAGGTAGAGGAAGATGAGCACAGATGTTAGCTCAGGGCCAGTCTTTCTCATCAAAAAGAGGAGGATTGGCAGCAGATGTTAGCTCAGGGCTAATCTTCCTAAAAAAAAACACACAACAAACAAAAAGAAACAACACAAAATAACACCACCAAAACTCCGTCAAGAAGCAGATGGCTTCTACTATCTACTATATATTAACATTTAGCTGCTTCAACTCAACCTCAAAACCATAGCAATTCTGAATTTTTTCACAAGGGCAAGTTCATTCTTCTCTCTCCCTCTATCTTCACAATGACTCCTCCATAATTTGTATACTCAGGTCAGGACCCAGATTACGTGAATCCAAATCTTCACGGGTTCTGGTTTCAAGGCCAAAATTACGGTATATGATATCAGGGCACAAGTAGGGCAGGAGCTGGAAGTGGAGATAGAGCCCCAAGAAGAGTATTTTACTTTGAAAGATGATTATATTTAAACACAATTCAAATCTGATGGGAAGGGGAAGAATACTTTTTTAAATATGAGTTATATTCTAGGCCTCAGTTTCACTGTCTAAAAACAATGGTGAAAATTTTTAAAATACCTCTGAGGGTTGTGGTGAAAATTAAATATAAGGTTTATATTCATTGCCTGACAATAGTAAGAATTTAATTTGTAAAGCTATTATGCCGTTTTCTCCCTCACCATGTAAAAAACGAGATCGTCATTAATTTTATTGATGCAATTACTTCCTCAATTCCCATTCACTCTTCAACTCACCTGAAAATTGGAAAGAAGCAGAAGAGATGACCAGGCAGTTTTCAGAGCACTGCTGAGCCTGACTTTCTATTGAAGGAGCAATTAAAAGATCTATTGGGGAAGAAGTTAACCTGCAGATTTTTGTCTGTTCAAGTTGCAAATTATTTTTGTCTGATGAAACTGATAATTCCAGAGGTTAGAGTTGATGGGTCTAGCAGACATTAATCAGCTCCATGTCTAACCCTGGACTCTTAACCTTTTCTAATTAAGTTGTTTATATATATACCTATTTCTCAAATGTTCTTCGAATCATTCATAAAGTCTTATAATTAATGAGTCGATTACATTTTTAACAAGAATTCATTTTATTTTTACATGAGTCGTGATTTTACCCTTTTGAAAACTGTACTTGAATTTACCACCATCTAGCACTTAACTCCAATATTCACAATTATTTTGCAAAGGAAGAATATTCATCTTTCTTGGTCAATTGAGAAATGTGAGGCTCACACATGTTAAATAAATTGCCCATGTCCCACGGCTTTGAGAGTTGCATTTAGAAATAGAATAAAACTTTAGCTCTCTGCTTGTGCTTCTCGAATTGGACCGAATGGCCATGTGCTGGATTTCTACACAGTCTGGAATAAATTAAAATGGTAAGGCCTTCCAGAGTTATTAATTTTATTGAAATATTTTTGGGAAAATACGTAGTTTAAAGTATTAATTTTATGTTACAAAATATTTTTGTAGCGAATACAAAATTAAATGAATTTTTATGCTTGCTCATGAAATAAATTTGTTTTGAGATGAATTCCCTAACTTCAGGGTATTCTCTGAAATTGGGATATATTGGTGAAAAAACACTGAAAAACATTGTTGAGCTAAGGGTTTCTCTCAATACATAGGACAAATAACATATTATTCCCACATATAGTGAAACATAATTGTAGAATTTAGTGGCCTAGATTATTTTAATTCCAGGCCATAAATTATGATTTATATCAGAATTACAATACACAGATTTGGCAGATTGGCTAGATTATCACAAATTTTGTGGATCAATTGAGCCATATCATACAGTTACCAGTTAAGTAGCCTTTGCCAAATGAATAAAACACATATTATAAATATAGAGAAGCATAATATAAGGTGAACAATATCTACACTGATGAACACAAAAGTATGATATTCAATAAGTTTTTTATGATAAATAATATTACATATGTATTTTCTTTCTCTGTATAAAAATAGTAACCGTATCCTGTTTCCATCTGTATATTTGCTCATTTGGTATTAATCCAAGTAGATATGCCTGTGTATTATATCTGAATACTAGATTCTCTTTCCTAGTAGGACTTTAATTAAATATTTTCTAAAAGTTCCATTTATTAAATAATATAAATGCCTATAATTTACCCAAAAAACTTGTAATGATTCATTTGTATATGTGAAGCACAAGACAGAAAAATATGCAGAGAAAAAATAAATATGAACATAATATTCTAAATAGATACTATTCATATTACGTCAGTATTTTATAAAATTCATTATAAGAGATTTTCTTTCATTCAGAACAATCATTCTACTTATACTAAAATTTTTCATATGTAAAGCTAGATGTTTCTTCCAAGGAAGATGAAGTAAAGGTCACTGAATTTACTTTCCCATGTTAAACAACCAGAGAAACGTGACACAAAATAAATTAAAACTTTTCAGACATTGGACGAGAGGCAGCATGGAACTGTAACACCTGAGAGATAAGGAATTTACAAGTTGAACACTAATATTGCAACAGTTTAATACCTGGAGATATTTTCTGGGAGACAGCGCAAAGATGAGAAATTCAAAGAGAACTCAGTGAAGGAGAGAGATTGGAGTTTTGGGAGGCCCCAGCAACTAATATCTGCAAGACAGAGTTTCAGAAATCGGATCTATACAGAGAGAGACCGGGAGATTTGGGATAAGGCTCTCCGTATGGTTTAGCTTAGCACTGATCTGTGAATTCAAGAGAGGAGACTGCCTGAAGCCAGAGAACAAACCACAGAAAGGAGTTGGTGGAAAACATCTTAGGATTCATGCAAGGTAAGGAATAATTTCAATTTCTAATAATCAAAGTGAAAAGACATCATAATACACAAGATATCAGGTAGAATAATCAGAAAAGTGTCTGGTTATAGTGAGGCAAAATTATCCCTCGGCCAAATGCTTCTCTGGATCTGTCTACCAAATCTCAAAAGCAAGACTTGAGAGGTTACAAGTAATTCAACTATGCGCTGGAACAAAATCAAGCACTATTAAAAGGAATGCAGAAAAATTCAGCAGCCAATAAAGCAAAATTCACAATGCCCAGTATCCAGTTAGAAATTAAAACGTACATGAAAAGGAGTGGGAAAACATGACCCATAACCAAGGGAAAAATCGATCAATAGGAACAGATCCAGAAATGACAGAGATGATGGAACTAGCAGCAAGAACAGTAAAATAGCTGTTATAAATATGCTACATATATTCAAAAACAACCATGATCATGATGTGGAGAAATATAAGACATTGAAAAGGACCACATGAAGCATCTAGAGATTAAAAAAAATGCAATATATAAAAATAAAAAATATACTAAAATGAGCTAAAAGCAGTTTAGATACTGAAGAAGAAAATAAGTGAATGTGAGACATAGCAACTTTTGAAAATGAAGTGCAGTAAATCACTTTCAGTGAAGAAAAGAGCATTAGTGATGGATGAAAAGGTAAAATGTATGGATAATTAAAGAAATTCAATTCAAGAAAAAGGAGAGAAAAAAGGAATATAATTTTGAAAAATTAGTGGTTAAAACTTTTGCAAATTTGATGGAAACTATAAAACCACAGTTCAAAGAAGCTCAAGAGATCAAAATAAGAATAAAAATCAAAGAATACTGCCAAGGCACATCTTAATCAGATTACAAAAACATCAGTGATAATGAGAAAAATTTATAAAGTAAACAGACAGAAAAAAAAATTACACAGAAGGAAAAAATCAAATGACAACGTTTTTTTGTCAGAAGTTATGTAAGTTAAAAGACATGAAGAGACATCCCTAAAGAAAATTAATTTTAAAAAAAGAATTATAAGAGGGATAGCTTTCAGTTTTTCTCCATTGAGAATGATACTAGCTCTGGGTTTGTCATATATAGCCTTTATTATGTTGGGGTACTTTCCTTCTATACCCATTTTTCTCAGAGTTTTTATCATAAATGGATGCTGTATCTTGTCAAACGCTTTCTCTGCATCTATTGAGATGATCAAGTGATTTTTATTCTTCATTTTGTTAATATGGTGTATCATGTTGATTGATTTGTGGATGGTGAACCACCCCTGCACCCATGGAATAAATCCCACTTGAGGGGCTGGCCCCATGGCCAAGCGGGTAAGCTTGTGCACTCAGCTTCGGCGGCCCAGGGTTTTGCCAGTTCAGATCCTGGGCGCGGACATGACACCACTCATCAGGCCACGTTGAGGCGGCATCCCACATGCCACAACTAGAAGGACCCACAACTAAAAATATACAACTATGTACTGGGAGGATTTGGGGAGAAAAAGCAAGTAAAGAAAGAAGAACGTTGGCAACAGTTGTTAGCTCAGGTGCCAATCTTTAAAAAAAAAAAAATCCAACTTGATCATGGTGTATGATCTTTTTAATGTATTGTATTTGATTTGCTAGTATTTTGCTGAGGATTTTTGCATTGATGTTCATTAGTGATATTGGCTCAAGAAAAAGAAATAAAAGGGATCCAAACTGTAAAGGAAGAAATGAAACTGTCACTATTTGCGGATAACATGATTTTATACATAGAAAACCCTAAAGAATCCACCAAAAAACTTTTAGAAATAATAAATATGGTAAAGTTGCAGGATAGAAAATCAATATACAAAAATCAGTTGCATTTCTATACACTAACAACAAAGTAGCAGAAAGAGAAATCAAGAATACAATCCCATTGAAAAGTGAAAACTATAAAACATTATTGAAAAAAATTGAGGAAAAGACAAAGAAATGGACAGATCTTCTGTGCTCTTGGATTGGAAGAATTAACATAGCTAAAATGTCCATAATTCCTAAAGCAATCTACAGATTCAATACAATCCCTATCAAAGTTCCAAGGACATTTTTCACAGAAATAGAACAGAGAATGCTAAACGTTATATGGAACAACAAATTACGCCAAACAGCCAAAGGAATCCTGAGAAAAAAGAACACAGCTGGAGGTATCACACTCCTTGCTTTCAAAGTATACTACAAAGCTGTAGTAACCCAAATATCATAGTACTGGCACAAAAACAGACACAAAGATCCATGGAACAGAATAAAGGGCCCAGGAATAAACCTATACATCTATGGACAGCTAATTTTCAACAAGGGAGCCGAGAACATACAATGGAGAAAGTAAAGTCTCTTCAATAGGTGGTGTTAGGAAAACTGGACGGCCACATGCAAAAGAATGAAAATAGACCATTATCTTACACTACACACAAAAATTAACTCGAAATGGATTAAAGACTTGAATCTAAGACCTGAAACCATTAAACTTCTAGAAGAAAACATAGGCAGCATGCTCTTTGGCATTGGTCTTAGCAGCATATTTTCAAGTACCATGTCTGACTAGGCAAGGGAAACAATAGAAAGAATAAACAAATGAGACTATATCACAGTAAAAACTTCTATACAGCAAAAGAAACCATCAACAAAATGAAAAGACAACCTAACAATTGGGAGAAGATATTTGAAAACCATATATCAGATAAGGGGTTAATATCCAAAATACAGAAAGTACTCATACATCTCAACAACAAAAAAACTAACAACTCAATTTAAAAGTGGGCAAAAGATCCGAACAGACATTCCCCCAAAGAAGATATATGGATGGCCAACAGGCACATAAAAAGATGTTCAACATCATTAACTATCAGGGAAATGCAAATCAAAACTACAATGAGATATCACCTCGCTTCCGTCAGAATGGCTATAATTAACAAGACAGGCCATAACAAGTGTTGGAGATGATGTGGACAAAAGGAAACCCTCATACACTGCTGGTGGGAGTGCAAACTGGTGCAGCCACTATGGAAAAAAGTATGGAGATTCCTCAAAAAATTAAGAATAAAACTACCATATGATCCAGCAACTCCACTGCTGGGTATTTATCCAAAGAATATCAAAACACAAATGCATAAAGATCCATGCACCCCCCATGTTGATCGCAGCATTATTCACAAAAGCCAAAACTTGGAAGTGACCTAGGTACCCATGAAGGGAGAAATGGATAAAGAAGATGTGGTATAGCTACACAATGGAATACTACTCAGTCATAAAAAAGGATGAAAATGGCCATTTGTGACAACATGGATAGACCTTGAGAGTATTATGCTGAGTGAAATAAGACAGAGGGAGAAAGTTAAATACGGTATGATCTCACTCATAAATAAAAGATAAAATCACAATAAACAATCACATAGAGACAGAGATTAGATTAGTGGTTACCAGAGGAGGGTGAAAGCGGTGATTAGGCACATGTGTCTGGTGATGGATTGTAATTAGTCTTTGGGTGGCGAACATGATGTAATCTACAAGAAATTGAAATGTAATGATGTACACCTGAAATCTGCATAATGCTCTAACACAGTTACCACAATAAAAAATTAAAAAAAAAAAAAAAGAATCCTTTGTCCAGTAAAAATACCCTTAAAAAACAGAAGCCAAAATATTTTTTTAGATAAATGTTGAAAAAGAGTATTGTCAGTAGAACTGTACTATAAGATATGGCAAAAGAAGTTTTTCAGGAAGAAAATGATATCAGAAGGAAATATGGATTTGCAAAAGGATTCAAGAGCGCCACAAATGATTGATATGAGTAAATATAGAAGACATTTTCTCATTTTTAACTTTGTTAAAAGATAAATGACTGAGGCAAAAAAGAAATAACAATGTATTTTGAGTTTTGTAACATACATAGAAGTAAAATGTATGAGACCCATAGCCAAAAAGATGAAGTAGAGAAAGGGAAATATATTGTTGTAAGGTTTCTACAGTGGACATGAAGTAGAAAAATATTATTTAAAAGTAGAACGTGACCACCAAAGTGAGAGAGATGTAGAGATGAAGATAGAGACAGCAGGGCAGGGAAGAATTCAAATAATGGAGAAAAGAGTGAATAATTGAAAGCTCAATTAATGCAAATAAGAACAGGGAAAGAGGAAAAACAGACCAGAAAGCAGATGGAACAAATGAAAAGCAAATAGCAAAATGGGTTTTAAATTAAACCATACCAATAATTATAATAAATATAATTGCTTTAAACACTCAAAATAAAAACCAAGGATTGTCGTAGGTATTTTTTTAAAGACCCAACTATATGCTATCTACAAGAAACCTATCCTAATTTTGTATACACAGATGGGGTAAAAAGCAGATGGATGGAAAAAATCTCACTATAAAACCTTAGAATTTCCTAAGAATGAGATTTATTGCCCGTAATAAGACCTACTGTGTATTCAGGCATCATATGGCCCCACGGAAAATGAGGCTCAGGGAACTAGAGCAAATGCTGATATTCTGATTACCACTATTGCAGTGAGTAGGATATTGTCCTTTGTTTCTGACCTAGGAATCTCAAGGCTTTTGCCGGCAACCATGAAGCTATGTCAGGCTAACTTGTTAGCTTGCAAGAAGGACAAAAATAGGCTAAAAAGTAGGGGAAAATTCAAACTGTTCACAGTCCCTAACAGGATCCACTTCCAGTTGTCACATGACTGACAATTTGGGACTGGCGTTAGTGTGAGGCCTGTTTCTCCCTAGCTGGACCTTCTCACAGGCTGCTGCTTCAGTGTCTTCACAACATGGTGGCTGGCTTCCCTCAGAGAGAATGATCCAAGAGAGATATAAAGCCAAGTAGAAATGAATATTTCTATGACCTAATCTCAGAAGTCAAATATCATAATTCTACTTTAATTCATATTCTTTAAAAGCTACTTCATAAATTCAAGCCAAACTGAAGTAGAAAGGAATTAGAATTAAGCATCCTCTTTTGAAGGGAGGAGTATCAAAGAATTGTTGTGCATATTTAAAAACCACCACATAGTATGATTCCATATATGAAGTTCTAGAAAAGGCAAATCTATAATGACAGAAAACTGCAGTGGTTGCCACGGACTAGGGGTGGGAAATGAGGACAGACTGCTAAAACACACAAGGACACTTTGTGAGCGAATGGAAATGTTCTGTATCATGATTCTTATGTTCGTTACAGAACTCATAAAACCATGCACTTAAATTAGATGAATTTTACTGTATGTAAATTATGCCTTTATAAATGTGGTAAAAATTTGAAAAGCGTATGGGATTCATGAAATATCGGTCATTACAAATGTGGGGATGTAGTGTCTTGACAGAGGAAATGGAGACTTCTGAGGAAGGATGCATCATTGGGGAGAGTGACTATATAGGCGATTGCTTTAGTGACATCAGAGGGAACTAGTAATTTCCAATACGAAGTTGCATCCATCACAGTATTCTAGCCCAACTTCTCTAAATTAGAGGACTAAAATAAGAGTCAGTAGTAATTATGTTTGTTTTTCTTCACCATCTCCTCCGTGGGTTGATGAGAGTACCATGAACCCAGCATCTATTCCAACATCTTTGGTAATAATGGAAAATTTCCTATGGAAATGTTGGCAGTGCTCTTTAAATTGGACAATGGGAGTTGTCCACAAGCAATACGATCACCTGCCTGGAACCAGCTGGAGTGTTGTTATCAACAAATGATGGCAGCATAGGAAATATCATCACAGTAAGTCAGTGCAAGAGCATGTGGAATGTCATGACGGGGCCAGGAGAACTGGTCCTCAGATCACAAAAGAGACTTTCCTAGCATCCTGGAACTATTTGGATAGGATTTTAGGGGGATCTAGATTTGTCAGAAGATCTTTTCAAGATAGATTCAGAGATATGAAACACTATTTTAGAGTGACATGAATTTGGAAATATGAATTATAAATATGCTATAGCTTAAAGAGGATGAGGGTACTGCAAACGGTTGCATACAGACATTCTTTTGGAAGACACTTCGTATCTATCTATTACAGTAAAAGGCGTCTGACTTTGTAAATGATCTCTTCTCACCATAAGGCGGCCTGAGTTTCTGCTCTCTTTTGTAACAGAAATAACCCGATGTATCAAAGTGCAAAGTGAGCACCTCATTGTCTAGCACTGACAAGGAATTAGAACATATGTTTAAACAAACCCTTGATGGTAGAGTTATCACAAATCAAATAAAAATGATCTATTCAAAGGAATTTGATTAAAATAGCCCAAGTGATTTCAAATTATTAACTTTATAACAATCACCTAAAGCTCTTGTTAAAATTAAATTTATTGGGCCTGAGAACAGATATTCCGATTCTGTAAGTTTTGGGTGGAAGCCAGGAATCTGAATTTTAAACAAACACCATGCGTGACTCTAAAGCAAGAGGACCTCAAAACACTCATGTTTTGAGAAACACTGAAAAGAATAATATCAATGTTTAGTCGAGTATAATCTCAGAACATTCTGAAGCAATGCAGGCTTCACATTACATTACAGAATCAAAAGAACATGCCATCAAAGGCTTAACCCCACAGGGGTTTTGAGTTATTTTTTTAAGCACATTTGAAAAAGAATCTACTAGTGCTGACAATATTTATATTAATGCCTTTCAACTCCATAGACTCATTTTATATGAAAATTTATTTCATTATCTTCTTGGATCACCGCCATATAATTATTTTTTTTATTTTTTCTGAAATAAGGATTTTTCTTACCTAAAAATTTCCTTACTCTTGTTCTATAGCATAATCTAGAACATCTTACCTTGTTTAGAATTCTTTTCTAGAAAGCAATTAACTGAAACTCTTTTGTCTGAATCTGATACCAAATGATAAGCAGCCTAACATTCACATAGATTTAATTATACTAAATCAATATTATGTAGTTAATCTAATTATAGTACAAGAATTAGGGCTCTGATGAAGAAAAGATCTCCTCGCTAATTAAAAATTTAGTTAGCTTGCATTAAAACTGGCAGATTCTTGGTCCTGACTACCTTGATGAATTACAGGGTATTAAAAACTGACTTAGAGACAATTAATTGTTGTAACAATGGTCATTGTAATTGTTAGTTAGGAGAACCTTTTTTCCAATAGGTTCACATTTGCAGTTAGACTTTCTTTGACCTCACCTCCAGCTAGAACTTATGCTCAGAGAGAAAACAGATCTCTTCGCTCCTCAAGTTGTCACGAGAAGGTAAAGTCGGATAGCTGCCTTTGTCGTACATCACAAATATTATATTATAAACCGAAATACTTCTTATTACTTTCCCTTCCTTATTTGTGACCTTCTGGGAAAACAGAACAGAGGTTCAATTCCATCTACATAATGATTCTTCGTGTATTTGAAACAGACTATTATTACCATTTAAATATGTAATATTAACAGTTGTAGTTATAATGCACAGAAAAGCACAATCTTACGGTGCTGAATTTTAATGACAAATAATAATCAGTTGTGTATTTTGAGGGAAATAAATTTTTCAGGTATCTTTTTGAAGCAATAGATTATTGACCATTGTGTAAGATTTAAATCTGAGAAACAGCGCTCTGAGGGCACAAATTCTGTTTTCCTTCACACGTCAAATTTTTTTATACAATTACCTACTGCTCAGTGGACCATTTCCTGAAAAATTCCTGTCCATTGTCTACATAAAATCAAGACATTTTCTCTTTAAACCCCTTTAATGGCTGTATGGAGATGTAAGCTCACTCCACTGTTACATATCTGTATGTCATACATGCATTGTATGCTGGTCTTACAGGTGTCAGCTTTGAATTTAAATATTTCGTTGCATCTCTCTCCCTAGGGGGATGTCAGCTTCTTATCTTAGCCAGCAAGGCACTACCTAGGACATAGTGACTTTTCAGTAATTCTTCTTAGCCTAACTTTTTAGTCATTTGGCTATTTGCCATCAATTCATGCTGTTCCTTCTTTTCCTCTTCTCATAAATTTATTTTTTCTGTGAGAATTTGTTTCTCAACTCTGCAAGAGTACTAGTTCTCAATTTGTTTTCTGCATCTCACTTATTCTTCCCTTGTGGTTTTAAAAACCCTATTCAGGGGGCCAGCCCTATGGCAGAGTGGTTAAAGTTCCACTCCACTTCAGCGGCCTGGGTTCACAGGTTCGGATCCTGGGCTCAGACATACTGCACTCATCAGCCATGCTGTGGAGGCATCCCACGTACAATAGAGGATGATTGGAACAGCTCAGGGCGAATCTTCCTCACCAAAAACAAACAAACAAAAACCCTGTTCTGCACTGTTTCAATTTCTATATCTCTTTGAAAACCATTCTTGTTTGCATTCTTTCCTAAGAAGGCTATAAATACCAGCAATATTAATACCTCACCATTTCCAGCAATGTTGAGTGTTAAAGATACAATTGTCACTTTTATTAAAATTATTATCATTACTTTAATTAAGGCAGGTGAGAAAACTAAGGAATGAAGAGACTGAAACCTACCACATATAACCAAAGTAGCTCTAAAACTAGAAATTTCTTTGTTGTTTGAATTTTAGTTCAGTTCAGTTTTGGTACATCTATTTGATTTTCATTAGTATTCTGTATTTCTTTTCAGGACATTAAAATGGCACTTTAGTTTTTCAGTGAAGTATTTCCACACTGTGCAGTAGCCTCTTATTTCAACACATTTGTTTTGTCAAAGGTCATAATTCTTTGATGAGCCATTGTGACAGTGGAAATGTAAGTGCCCTACACTCCCGCAACAGTAGTCGACAAAAGAATATAAGCATATGATTACTGCCAATGAGATGCAATTCTCATTCTCATCCACTATGACTTTAGTTTTTCTGCTACCCTCTACCTGACTGGTTTTCTTAATGTTTTTCTTTAGAAAAAATATTCTTGAGCCAGCCCTGATGGTCTGGTGGTTAAAGTTGGGCACTCTCACCCCCGCAGACCAGGTTCGTGTCCTAGTCACAGGACCAGATCACCCATCTGTCAGTTGCCACGCTGTGGCAGTGGTTCACATAGAGAGCTAGAAGGACTTACAACTGTGATATACAACCATGTACTGGGGCTTTTGGGAGGAAAAAATAAAAAAGAGGAGGATTGACAGCAAATGTTAACTCAGGGCGAATGCTTGCCTGCAAAAAAATTCTCCTCTCCAAGAGGAGAGAGTTGTAATAAATCCAGGCACATGCTAACCCTTCCAACTCACACTGCCTTTGAATAACACTCTGATAGTCACCATAAGCAGCTTATCCATACTGATTCATATGAGAATTATAACTTTAAAAAAATTCTCAAGGCTTTGTTTCTGTTGGATACAGTTCTTGTCACAGATATATATATATAAATTAAATGTCATATATTAGGCTGTATATTATATATGTGTGTGTATTAACATAGATGTAAATATACATATAATGCTGATTTCACTTAAGATCTTTGTTCTAAGGATCCATTTATTTTACAAATATTCTTTGTCTTCTATATATCAAATCCTATGATATACATTGAGGATATAATGATACAATTGCTTATTGTTCCACAAAAGTGGGGATAAAATTAATCAAATAACCACAGAAATAAATATATATTTGGAAATTATTAAAGAATGCTAAGTAGAAAAATTAGGGAGTTGTACAAGAGAGAATTAGCGGGAAGCTTAATTAGATTGAGAGGCTTCTTTGAAGAAGGAACATGCAAGCTGACACCTGAAGGATAGAATGCAGTTAAACAGTAGCTAAAAGAATGTTTCAGACAGTGGATACAGCCTGCTCAAAGTCTCTGAGGTAAGAAAGAACATGGCATATTACAGGGGCCGTAAGAAGGAGCCCGGGCCTGGAATATAGCATTGGGGGAGGGGGCGATTGGTTGGGTTGACAAAGGATGATGCAATTGTAGGACTGTAGTATGCAATTAGCATTTGGGATTTTTATCTTAAATGCAATAGAAAGGCATGGAAGAGTTTAGAGCACGAGGAGGACAACATGGTTTATATTTTAAGAAAATCTCAATATAATGTCGTGATTGATTAAAGTCAATGAGGGAAGTGAAAGTAAAGAAATAAGTCTTTATAAATGTATGAAATAGGAGACAGATGGATTTGACAATTGAAATATTTCTTAGAGATAATTTTGATTTTGGTACTAGATATTACTTCCGGTTTTCTTCAGTTTGGAAGAGATTTCTAATTAGCTAAAGTCAAAATAAACTAGAAATATTCTTACTTGCAGGGGGAACAAAGGCAAAATCATTCACAGATATACATTTCATGCCAATCTGGGAAGACACTGCACAGTGATCATTTACAGAAAGGAATTTGGTTAGATATTTTTATTGTATGATATTCATCTTCTCTCTCAGATTCTTCTGGAAATGAACATTGAAAACAAATACTGAAGACTCTTTGGTGGGACTCACATGTGAAATTAAAATTATCAACCTGCTGCAGATGCAGATATCCATAGATATTTGAGACTTTAAAAAAAAGTAGGGTGCTGCCCTCTGGCGTAGTGGTTAAGTTTGGCACACTCTTCTTCAGCAGCCCAGGTTTGCGTCCGAGGTGCAGACCTACAACACTCATCAGCCATGATGGGTGGCAACCCACATATAAAGTGGAGGATGATTGGCACAGATGTTAGCTCAGGGCTAATCTTCCTCAGCAAAAAAAAAAAAGGTAAATACAATTACATCATTTTATTGATGGCGGTTTTTAAAATATGAGGAGAGTTTTTGATGCTATAAATTATCTCCACTGGTTATTTCCCTACAAATGTGTTTAGGTCACAATTGGTTTAAAAATTTCAATTCCTTTCTATTCCAATGCCTTTATCATCTTTCCTTTGCTTTCACTGCCAACTCTATTGAAAAAATAGCCTAAACTCACATCTTGGCATAATGAAAACAAGTTTCTTTCCTATTACTACCTATAAAACTATCATCAAAGATCACTAATCACCTCCTAACTGCCAAATACAACAACCTTTTCTATGTTCATAAGCCACACCATCTCTTTACTACATCTCTCTACAACCTTTATTCTTTAAACTTTCCCATGTATACAGTCATTTGTCACTTAACAACAGGGCATACATTCTGAGAAATGCCATCATTAGGCGATTTTGTCATTGTGCGAACATCATAGAGCATACTTACACAAACCTAGATGGCACAGCCTACTACACACCTAGGCTACATGGTACTAATCTTATGGGACCACCATCATATACACCGATCCATCATTGACTGAACCCTCGTTATGAAGCACACGACTGATGTGTGTATATATATATATATATATATATATATATACACTAACATATATAATATATATTTATATATTTATATTTATATATTTTAATATATATAAATTTTATATTGTATATAAATTTTCTAACCATTTCTTTTTATTCCATTTTTCCTTACAAATTCCTTAAATTTTAGCATTTTTCAGTGTAGCCGTCTCACTGAGCACTGCTCCATCCGTTCAATAGCTCTTCCTCTTTATTTTGATGGGTCCCCTGTTTACATCTACAAATAGATTTGCCAACCGTCTTTCCACACACCAAAATGTGTTCAAATCAGGATTCAAGATTTTCCCTCCATTCCTTATGTCAGCTAAAAGCACACTATCCTCCCTGTATCTGAGCTCCTTCACCTTCAAATCCACTTTTTAAATCAGCTGCCGTAACCCAAAAACTCTTTATGAACAATATGAATCTTCTCTCCGTCACTGCCTTCACTCACTTCACTCGCTCTACCTGATTCCTTAATTGATTGCCCTTGCCCGTAATCGTTCTCTTTTTGATTTCATCATTTACATAACTTACATATTTATTCTTATCAATATTGGTGACTTGATAGAACCCCTTCATCAAAAACCTTCTTAGAAAAACGCATCCTAGATCCTTCATATGAACTTCAAAGCAGCTGCAATCTAGCCATAAACTACTTTTCCAACTTCCTCTACCAGTATACTTTTCACACATTGTGTTCTTCAATCCCAAAGGGACTTGCCATTTCTGGAATGCACTATACATCCCTCTGGTTCCTTTCTTAGGTTGGGGGCCTTATAAACAGAGCTCAGGACCAAAATTCTTGTGAAGGTGATTTGTTGCGGGAGTCCCCTCAGGAGAAAGGAAGTGCTGTAGACTGAATGTTTTATGCCCCCAGAATTCATGTGTCGAAACCTAATCCCCAAAATGATGGTATTAGGAGGTGGGGCTTTTGGGATGTAATTGGGTCATACGGGTGGATCCCTCATAAATGGGATTAGTGTCCCTATAGAAGAGACTCCAGAAAGCTCCCTCACCCCTTCTTCCACCATGAGAGGACACAGTGAGAAGGCAGCCGTCTACGAAGCTGGAAGCAGGCTCTCATCAGACACTGAATCCACCAGGGCCTTTATTTTGAACTTCCCAGCTTCAGATCTGTGAGCAGTAAGTTTCTGCTGTTTATAAGCTACCCGGTCTATGGTATTTTTGGTATAGCAGCCTGAAGGGACTGAGCCAGTGAGTAAGGGAAATAATAAAAATGCGCTGCTCCTTCTTTGTCTTTAAAGAGCATATTGTTTTTTATCAGCATTTAACACTTATTTTCTTCTATTTCCTTTTGTAATGAGTTACTTATATGTGGTGAAGTCCTTGGGAACAAAGACAGCTTTTTTGTTCATTTAGTTTTATATTCACTCCACCACAGCTCCTAGTAAAAAGCTCTATATCAAAATTTTTAAAATATTCCTTGAAATGTATTGTCAGTAAAAGTGAATACTTTACAGGAAATCTTAAGAGTAGTAATCTTATTTTCTGGAAAAAAGCCATTATATATTTTATATTTCAATGTTATATTTATGGTTATGGATCTAAGGTCTTCTTTTGAATTTTATGTCAGACCTTTCAAAAATCATTATTTTTTTGTTAGCGAAATGCTATTTGGCATTGTTCCAAGATTAATTATATTAGCCATTCCTTTTTTTTTTTCTATAGCAAAACTGAAAGCTATTAGACGTAAAATTCACAGAACTAAAAAAAGCCCCAGGAGGTCACCTTAGCCCAAGTCCTAAGTGGAACTGAAAACTGTTCTCAAATCACTCACAAAGGTAGCTGTCCACTTGTTCCATTTATTTTTTTAAAGAATAAGCCACCATTCCAATATCTCATAGCATTTATAGACTTTCTTTCTACTCATACAAAAATATGGTGGGTCTGTTTTTTTCTGCTTTCCGGGCCTGAGTCTAGGTTCTCATGGACCTGCTTTTATAATTGAAAGCAAACATCTATTTTCATACATCTTTTTCATTTGGCCTAATTTTTTTAACTACATTAACTTTTTTCTCTTGATTTTACAAAAATCAATTTAGAATGAATTAACTCATTTTACTGAACTTTTTACTTTGAGATAATTGTGGATTCCTATGCAGTTGTAAGAAATAATACCCTTTAACTAGTTCCCTTTCATGATAATATCTTGAAAATTTTAGTACAATATCTCAACCAGAATATTGACATTGACACAGTCAAGATGCAGAAATTTTCCGTCACCACAAGGATCCCTCATGTGGCCTATTTCCCTCCTGCTTCAGCTCCTCCTTAACTCTATGCAACCACTAGCAAGAATACTATATAAATGGAATCATGTAATATATAACATTTGGATTGGCTTTTTTCACTCCGTACAATTCCCTTGAGATTCATCCAGGTTTCTTCAGGTATAAATAATTTGTTCCTTTTTGATGCAAAATAGTATTTCATGGTTTGGATGAATTATAGTTTGTTTAACCATTCACCCAATGGAGGACATTCAAGTTTTTACAACTTTGAGTTATTACAAATAGAGTTACTATAAACATTCATGTACAGGTTTTCGTTTGAACGTGAATCTTCATTTTTCTGAGATAAAAGCCTAGGAGTGCAATTGCTGGGTCACATGGTAACCAAAGTCAGTTTTTTCAGACACTTCAAACTGTTTTTCAATGTGGTTGTATGATTTTACAGCCACAGCAATGTATGAGCAATCAAGCTTCTCTGAACCCTTGCCAGTATTTAATACTGACACTATTCTTTATTTTAGCAGTTCTGATAGATGTGGAGTAGTATTTCACTATTTTTTTTTTAAAGATTTCATTTTTTTCCTTTTTCTCCCCTAAGGCCCCCGGTACATAGTTGTATATTCTTAGTTGTGGGTCCTTCTAGTTGTGGCATGTGGGACGCTGCCTCAGCGTGGCTCAATGAGTGGTGCCGTGTCTGCACCCAGGATTCGAACCGACAAAACACTGGGCCGCCTGCAGCAGAGCGCACAAACTTAGCCACTCTGCCACGGGGCCGGCCCCTCACTATTTTTTTAATTTGCATTTCATTAATGGCCAATGACACTGAGCATTTTATCATGTGCTTATCTGCCATCTGTATATTTTCTTCATTGAAATGTCCCTTCATCTATTTTGTCCATTTTCTAATTGGATTTTTTATCATTTTACTATTGAGTTTTAAGAGCTCTTTATATATTCTAGATGGTAGTCCTTTGTCATATATATGATTTGCAAATATTTTCACCTGTTTGTAGCCTCTTTTTATTTTCTTTTGCACAGTAAAGTTTTAAATTTTGATGAAGTCCAATTCTCCATTTTGTGAACCATACTTTTGTGTGTCTAACTGTTGCCTAACTCTAAATCCTGAAGATTTTCTCCTATTTTTTCTAAAAGTTTTATAGTTTTGTACTTAATTACATGATTCATCTTGAGTTAATTTTTATGTAAATTGTGAAACTAAGATAAAAACAATTTTTATTTTTTCCTTTTGTATTTTTCTTTTTTGGCCCATGGATGGCCAATTATTGTAGTACTATTTGTTGAGAAGGAAATCTTCCTCCATTTAATCGTATTTTCACCTTTATTGAAATCAATTGAGCATATTTGTATTGGTCTATTTCTGGATACCCTGTTCCATTCTATTGATCTATGTGTCTATCCTTCCACCAATTCCACAGAGTTCAGGATCACTGTTACTAGATAATAAGTCTTGAAATTAGGTAACTGATTCCTCCAACTTTACTCTTCTTTTCTGAAATCTTTTTTTCTTTTCTAGGTCCTTTGCATTTCTCTATAGATATGATCTTATCTATTCTACAAAAACTCTTGCTGAGGTTTCATTTTCTTTTTTTTGAGGAAGATTAGCCCAGAGCTAACATCTGCCACCAATCCTCCTCTTTTTGCTGAGGAAGATTGGCCCTAGGCTAACATCTGCGCCCATCTTCCTCTATTTTATATGTGGGACGCCTGCCACAGCATGGTTTGATAAGTAGTGCATAGGTCCACGCCCAGGATCTAAGCTAATGAACAGCAGGATGCTGAAGTGGAGCATGCAAACTTAAGCACTACACCATAAAGCTGGCCCCCTTGTTGAGATTTTAATAGGAATAGCATTAACCCTATATATCAATTTGTGGAGAATTGACATCTCTACTATGTTGACTCTTCCAATCCATGAACATGATATGTCTCTCCATTTATTTAGATCTTTTTGATTTTTTCCTTAAATATAGTACAGTTTTCACCATGTAGATCCTGTATATATTTTGTTGGATTTATACATAAGTATATTATTTTTTTAGCAATTGTAATGGTATTGTGGTTTTAATTTCAGTTTCCACATGATCATTGTCAGTATATAAAAATGCAAATTGATTTTTGTGCTGATCTTCTATCCTGCATCCTTGCTGAACTTATTTATAGTTACAGAGGTTCTTTTGGGTTGTTATTTATTTTTTTTTGGTACATTCCTTGAGATTTTCTACATAGTCAACCTTGCCATCTGCAAATTGAGGCAGTTTCATTTTCTTCCTTTCTAATCTGTATACCTTATATTTTCATTTCTTGCTTTATTAGCTAAAACTTCTAAAACTATGTTGAAGAAGAGTGGTGAGAGTGGACATCTTTGTCTTGTTCTTAATCTCAGAGGGAAAGCTTTCAGTCTTTCACCATTAAGTATAATGTTAGCTGGAGGGTTTTTGTAGATGCTCTTTATGAAGTTGACAAAATTCCCTTGTTTACCAGCTAGTTTACAAGCACACCCATGACTCTTTTCTAGTAATTGGAAAAATCATTGAATTCTCTCGGCCTATATTTGAGAAGAAAAATCATATCATTTCATGTCCATATAAACCTAAAATTAGAGGTGCTAGCATACAATGGAAAATAAAAGGATGAAGCTGGGGAAATAGATGCAGCTCAAACGTAAGATGTAGTCACCATCATAGATCCTATGTAACATTTATATCGTGTGATATCCATTATATCCAAGACATTGATAAAACTTACGGAAACCAGTGGTATAATATGTAAGGATCAAGAGAGGCTAGAATAGACAGGTAAAACACTAAATATGGGAAATAGGTTTTAAAAAAACTTAACAGACTTTTCCCTACAAAAGTAGATACATTTATGACAGAATAACTATTGTAAATGTATATGGATTAAATATATTTCTAGGTAAGGAGTGTCTTCATCTTGCTTTAAAAGTGATGAAAATTCCCCCTTGTTCCCTGACCTGTCATTCTGGTAACAGAATTGATTTCAGAGAGAAATATCTTTCCTGTGTCTTGAAAATGAAATAAAAATATAATAAAACGTATTATTCTCTTGAGATAATAAACATTCTTTTCTTTGAACTGTCTACATAGCGTCTAGAAAGAGAGTAGCAGCACTAATCATGTTTCAAGTTGTCAAAGACTGGAATTAGCCAAAGTCAGTAATAATTAAAATATCAGAAAATTAGATGCCTAATGAATATTTGTGGAATAAATATATGGATGATTATAATCTTAAGTACTATTTAATGAGAGAAAAGCAACCTGATTCATATAGGAATTAAGGTGGTTCCACAAGATGGTAGACTGGGGAAAGCAGAGCAAAACTGATAATAGAAGAACAAATACATTCTTTTTGTTATATATAGATTCACAGTTATTAGTGTATCAAGTGCAGTGAGTGTGCCCCAATAACATTTAACAGTCAAGTCATCAGGAAAAGAAAAACAACTGGGACCACGTAAACAATTCCTTGCTTCAGTTACCTGTTAACTATGGCTGCAGCTGTCTAAGCCAGCTGTCCAATGGTAGCCTGATTTCCAGCCTGCATCTGTAGTGGTGGAAGAAAGCCAGTAAAGAATAGGAAAGGACTAAATATGCCAGTGGAAACCAACTAGCCATGGTGAATCCACCACTTTTATGTGTGCTGAGAGAAAACACTAACTGTGCCTCCTTGGAATGCCAGTGTCTCCTTCTCACTCAGTTGGTTTTATGACCCTTCCCTTGTTGCTTCTAGTCATCTTGTTTTCTTAAGTCTGGCTGTGTTTCCAAGACTTGTGTTCTTTTTCATAATTCATTATGCTGCTTCCCTCACTTTTTAGAATTTATTTTGCTTCCAGTCCTGTCTCCTTAGTTGCTAATATCTGGGATTTTCAGCAGTGGGTATTTATCATGTTATTAAGTTTCTTGAATCTTCAGAGTGTTTTTAATCAGTAGTTTTATTAAATTTTCACAAAAATCTATTAAAAGTGAACTTTACAGTTGATGTTCGATTCTGATCAAGATACCTTAATGCCTTCCAAGATCAAAAAACAATGACACTTTTAAAAATCATTTCATAAGATAGTTGACATCAGGGAACAAAGGAAAGTTATTCCTGAAAGAGGGGAAACAAATGAGCTTAGCCCCAGCTTACTGACTGCAGAAAATTTCCAGGACAGAGTGCAGACACTAAGAATCCAGACAGAGGCCAGACTCTCTGGGTTAAGGACGTGGAATTGGAAGCTCAAGGAAGCCAAGATGACTAGAGCTCACAGAAGAGAATACTGCAGGGAGGAGAACTGCACAGAGAGAGGACTTCAAATATCTACAGAAGAACTCCCTGGAGTGTTCACTTGGATACCAATCAGCACACAGGTGTGAGCAAACTACTCAAAGCCAGAAAGAACCACCCAAAAGAATTAGAAAAAATAGGGCCTGGAGATCTCACAGGGACAGGAATAGTGCTTGTTCTCAAAAGCCAGAGTGGAACACCTCACACTTCACGTGGTTTCAGCAGTCTTAAGAAGAGTCTTTGTTCAAGTAATGTGGACAAAAATTAACTCTAGACTTAATGGTGCTAAAGCCTAAAACCAAGAGCCAAGGATCAAACTAATCCCAAGTAACTTAACTGGGTTGCAGAACAGAGATCAATAATATTTACAAAAGAAAAAATATGCTCAGCATCCAACAAGTTAAAATTCACAATGTCTGACATTTGATAAAAAATTACCAGGCATGCATTCAAAGAAGCAAGAAAATAAACCAGAAATGACACAGATCGTAAAATAAGCAAGAACATTAAGGAATGTTACTATAACTTTATTCTATATGCTCAAGAAGGTACAAGGAAGACTAACCATAAGCAGAGACATGGAAGAGACTTTTACAGAGGACTTAAATTGAACTTCTCTAGATGGAACCTATAACATCTGAGATGAAAAATACACTGGATGGGATGAAGCCCAGATTAGACATTGCAGAAGAAAATATCAGTGAGTTGAAGACATAGCAAAATGCAAATGAAACATAAAGAGAAAATAATCTGAAAAAAACAATCAGTGAACTTTAGGAAAATTTCAAGAGGCCAAAATCTGTGTAATTGGTGTCTCCAAAGTAGGGAGGGTGACAGAAAGCATATTTTACAATTAATGGCCAAATTTTTTCAAAATTTGGTGAAAACTATAAACTAATAGATTTAAGAAGCTCAGTGAAACCAAGTGAAAATATGAAGTACAATATACTAAAGTATATCACAATGATATAAAATGATCACAATGATCAAAATCAATGATAAAGAGAAAAAGTTTGAAAGCAGTTAGTAAAAGACATGTTGCATGTAGAGGGGCAAAGATCAAAGTGACAGATTTCTTGTCAGAAACAATGCAAATTACAAGACAGCTTGGAACATTTTCTTCAGCATACCAAAACTTAGAATTTTAAACTCATAAAAAATATAATTCTGAAAGGAAGGTGAAATAAAGATGTTTCAGGCATAGAAAAGCTGAAATAATTCACTACCAGCAGACCTTCAGTACAATGAATGCTAAAAGCAGCATTGTAAAAACAAGAAAAATGATACAAGATGGAAATCTGTATCTACTCAAAAAAGCAGAGAGAACAGGAAACGGTAACTAATGGGTAAATATGAAGACATTTCTTCTTATTATTTAAATATCTTTAAACTACACTAATTGTGTAAAGCAAAAATAACACTATATTGTGGTGCTTATAACATATCTAGAATTAAAATGTATTACAAGAACAGCACAAAGACTAGAAAAGAGAAAAATAAATATCCTATTATAAATAAGGTTCTTATTCTATACATGAAAGACTATATTATCACTTGAAGGTAGACTATGATAAGTTAAAGATGTATACTATAAACCCTAAGTCAGCCACTAAAGGAACACGTCAAAGAGTTGTATCCCAGAGGTCAAAAATGAAATTCCATTTTATGATTTCTATATTCTAAATAAAAATTTCTAAATGCTAAAAAATAGAAAAAAAGAGGAAACAGCACAGGTAGCAAATGTAAACTACACAGTAAGATAGGAGATTTAAAACCACCATATCAATAAGTGCATTAAATATCTGACTACCCCAATTAAAAGGCAGAGATTATCAAATTGCATAAAAATCAAGACAACTAGATGCTGCCTACAGTAAATACACTTTAAAAATAAAGTTACAAATAAATTAAAAATAAAGTATGGAAAAGATATGCATGCTAATACCAATCAAAGCAGATTAGAGTGGCTGTATTAATATTAGACACATTAGATTTCAAAGCAAAAAAATATTACCAGGGATGAAGAGTGTCAATTCATGAAGAAACATACTGACCATAAATGCTTATGCACCCAATAACAAAAACACAAAAGACATGAGGCAAAAAAAAAAACACAAAAAAAACATGAGCTTATAGATCTGCAAGAAGAAATAGAAAAATCCACAGTCTCTAGATTTGAACATCTCCATTTCAATAACTGATAGAACAACTAAACAATCAGTAAAAATAAAGACTTGAACAATACTGTCAACCAACTTGGCCTTGTTGACATTTATAGATCACTCTACTCAACTGCTGAATAAATATTCCCTTTCAAGTGCACTCAGAACATTTACTGTAATAGACCACATTGTGGACCATAAAATAAATCTCAATACATTTAAAAGTATTCAAATCACACCAAGTATGTACTCAGATCACAAAGGAATTAAATTTGAAATCAGTAAGAAAAAGATATCTGAACAGCTCCCAAATATTTGGAACCTAAATAACACACTTCTAAACAACCAGTGGGTCAAAAAAGAATTAAAAGGGGAATTAGAAAGTATTTGAATTGAATTAGAACAAAAACGCAATATGTCAAAATTTGTGAGATGGAGTTAAATTGATACTTAGAAGGAAATTTATAGCACAAAATACCTCTATTACAACAGAAGAAAGATCTAATATTAATGACTTCAGATTCCAATTGAAGAAACCAAAAAGAAAAAAAAAAAGAGCAAATGAAGCCAAAAGTAGCAGAAGAGAAGAAATAAAGGTTAGAACAGGGATCAAAGAAATAAAAAGCATAAAAATAATATTGAACATCAATGAAATTAAAAGGTACTTTTTTTGAGAAAAGAAATAAAATTGATGAACTTCTAGGCAGATTGATGGGGAATAGTAGAGAAGAGAGAAACTGCCAACCTACCAAAATCAGGAATGAGAAAGATATCACTGTAGATTTTATAAGTATTAAATGTTTAATATGGAAATATTATATATCACTGTAGATTTTATAAGTATTAAATGTTTAATATGGAAATATTATAAACACCTGTATGCCAATAAATTCAATACTTTAGATGAAATAAACACATTCCTTGAAAGATACAACCTACCAAAATGTGCTTATCAAGTAATAGTTAACCTAAAGAGTCTTTTATTTGTTAAATAAATTGAATCCTTAGTTAACAATCTTCCACAGGGAAAACACGCACTGATGGCTTCACAGGTTAATTCTACCAAACATTTCAAGGAGAGTTATTATCAATTATATACCAATTCATTAAAAAAATTGAAGAGGTGAGAATATTACTCAACTCATTTTCTGAGACCAGCATTATTCTGATACAAAAATAAGACAGAGATCTTTCAAAAACCAAAAATTAGAGGCCAATATTCGTTATGAACATGGCTGCAAAAATTTTTGACAAAACTAATCCAAGGACATATAAAAATAATAGTATAGAAAAAAATAAAATAAAATTCCTTTAAAAAAGGATAATACACCATGAACAAGCAGGTGTAATATAAGGACAGTTTAATACCAAAATCAATCAATAGAGTTCATCTTAGTAACAGACAAAAAATATATGTATATATATATATATATATATATATATATATATATATAGTCATTTCAACAGATGAAGGAAAAAGAAAAAAAAATTTGACAAAACCCAAAAAACTTCTCAGCTAAGTAGAAATAGAAGGAAGCTTCCTCAAACTCATACATGTCTGACTCCAAATCCCAAATTCTTGAATGCGTTACTGCCTTAGTTGTCAAGCAGGGTCTAGATTCTGTCAAAGATTGGATTTCTACATTAATCAGGGACATAAAACATAGTCTAAAACACATCCTTCTACTTTCAAAATACCTAGGAATTTGTTAGCATTCTCTCCAATCTTTACTTTCTATTGGATACAGGAGTAGCACAAAACTCTATCTCACAAGTAAATACGCTAGGTGGTGTATTCCAGTCCAACTGGAATATTAGTAAATATTGGTTGAGTTTCTCTTATTGAGTCCAAAGACTCAACAAGTAGCTCATTCACCTTGGCATTTCATAAACTTACTGTTGCGCAGAATCTCACTGTGATATTAGCAGCTGAATGCTTTATATTATGGACTTCAGAACAAAAGCTGACAAAATTTAGAAATGTTTGGAGAATATTGTTTTTTTCCTTTGTGAGAGGAATGGAGATGCACACTTGAGAAAAGCTAGTTTATGCAAAGGAACGTTAGGGAATGTTGGATTGGAGAGTAGTTTTTCCAAAATAATCACTCAAATTTTTAATAAATAGGGTCATATTCTATTTAGTAGCAGGATGAAATTAAGAGCTACTTGGAGGGCAAGGGTCACATTATCTACCACTTTTTATACCTAACACCAATCACAAAATAAGTGCTTAATAAATATTTATCTTCTATCTCCAAGCCAATGCTTTCCCCTAGCACCATACTACCTCCTTTTTTGGTTAAATAAATATATAATTTCACATTAATAAGATACAGTCAAAATATGTTAGTGATTGAAGATAATCACACATTATCGTACTTTCTCATTCTTGATAGATGTTTAATTTAGAATATGAAGCAATAATGGTATAGATTTATGAACACATAGATTACAACATCTATCCAACAAGTGCTAGGTAATATTACCAATACTGAAGGTTAAATTTATTTTTCAATTTTCCAGAGAGATATTAGATAGTATTAAGACACCTACACTTCTTCCATCTGAGGTAGAATCACCCACTGGAAATTGAATAGGAGGATATATGACAATGATTTTTAACTGAACATCTGAGCTGTGTCAAATACTGTAGAGGATTTACATATTTATTAATCCTACACTTTTTGAGTAGTTACTGTATGTCTGTATGACACTGTCTTTTGTGCGATGGTGAATAAGACAAACCAGGCCCCTTAGAGATCCTACATTTCAGTGGGGAAGAGAGAGACAGTAAACAAGAAAGTAAGTGAATAAGGTATTTGCAGTTGGTGACAACCGTTAGGAAGAAAGTAGAACAGTGCAATTTAATAGAAAGCGACTTGGAGGGGTAGCTCTCCTAAATTAGATGCTAGGGAAGACTAAAACCTAAATGACAAGGAGAGGCTTGGAGAGACATCTAGGAGAAGAATATTTTCAAGCAAAGGGGACAGCACAGGCAGAGGCCCCACGGCAAGCATAGTATGGCCTCCTCAAGGGAAGGCAAGAGGCCAGTGTGACAGGATGAGAGTAAGGGAGGGGAAAAGTCAAGGAGATGCAGAAACTTGTAGGCCTTGAGAGGAAATTTGGACTTATTCTGACGGAAATTCACTGGAGGGCTTTAAGCAAGGAATAAATATGACATTTTATTCGTATTTTTAAGAGATCCCTCTGGCCACGCTGGAGATCAAATATGAAATGCTGGGGCTGAGGAAGCAAGAGTGGAAGCCAAGTGACAATTTAGGGGACTAATTCGGTGCTTCAGGAGAGAAATGAAGGTCACTGGACTAACATGATAACACTGAGCAGACAGAGGGAGGTAGTAGATTAGAATATAATTTGAGGGCAGAGCTGTCAGTCCTTGCTAATTTCTTGGATTTAGGAATTGGAAGATTATTGAGGTAGTGGAGTCAAGAATAAAACCTCAAATTTTTGACTTAGTTTGTATTGGTGCCACACAATGTCTCATTTATTTCTCATTCTAAACTTGCCAGGTAGGCATTGGAATTCTGATGTCACAGATGACGAAAGTGCTGTTAGGTGGAGAAGGGACTTGGCCAATATCACACAGCCAGGGAATGGCAGAATCAAGATCAAATCCAAAGAGCGATATGTTTATTTCGACAACATTATCACACTTAGCAGCAATGCACCATTACATTTTTCTTAGCTGCTTTGACTAGAGTAGAAAATAAAGACCTACAAGGACAAGCTGAACATTAGCGCATCTGGTACATGAAAGCTAGAATTAGCAGGACTATCTGACATTAGCTTGCCTAGTAATCCACCAAAAGCATTGGTTCATTCCACCAAATGCAAACTCTACTTGGGAATTTCAGTTTGTGGGGAACTCACAGCAGACTGTTACATTTGGCGTAATTTTTTTTATTGTTCCCAAAATCCACCTTCTGATTTCCTCGTTGGTACTCTTAGACTCTCATACAACACTAATCACTCAGCTATATTATAATCCTTAAAATATTTGAAGATAGAATTGTTTTCTCACAATAAAAGATCTTAGCTCACTGCACAGTGTTTTTAAAATAGAATAAAAAACTTTTGATTTTGAGTTGGTCATATTTTTTTAAAAAATAAACTTTTAAGATAATTACTTCTTTCTTTTTACAAGTACTATGGGTTTAAAAATTCTCTATTTTGCTTGACTAAAAAGCCTACATTTCTTTCCATTGCTAAGGATTTTAAGGTTACAAGCGGAATGTCTGGTGTCTGTCATTAGGTCAATTCTACACGATCAATGGTAGTTTCACTGCCTTTCCATGAAGCCTCCTTCCAGTCCCTAAACTAAAAACAGGAAGAAAGAGCTGTTAATAGATGCCATCACTGGCAGATCAGCTTGCTCAAGGGAGGCAAGGATCACATCAGGCCCACAGAACTTGACCTCTGACAAACCTTCTTTGTCTTCCCATCCTAAGACACAAGCAGAGAGGAAGGCCAAAAGTGTGTGCCTTCTGAAGCAATCAAAGAATGACACCTTACCTGCAGAAGGACTGAGAAACCTACGCAGTAATTGCCTGAATAAATTACCTTTGGTAAAAATAAATAATAATAATAAAACTAAAGAAGCTATGTTTAAAAACAAACAATGACAAAAACACTTTTTCTGACACATTTCTGACTATTGACGTTCCAATCTCCTCAACAACTGCCTTAGAAAGAGATTCAATCTTAGTTTGGCAAGAAAAGGGCAGTCTCTCTGTTCTTTGGTCAATAATTTCCCTAAAACATCAACAATCATTTAGCTAGAAAAATCATACTCTTCATAACATAGGTCCTGAAGAATATGATGTTAACCCAAAGGAAAGAGATTTAGAACGTATGATTCTCCCTAAAACTTGTAGTGGGGGAGATTTCCTTTGGCATAAGTAAATTTGTACATGGGCTAAATTAGCTTCGTAAAGATGTCTTCAGTTGCTTACTTTAGGAGTTTTCAGGCTGCAGTTGGCTTTCTCTTTCATTATCTCTATTAATGTAAGGAAAGTATAGCACAAAAGAACATTACAATGATTTGTGATTCTTTGTGGCAAGCGTTGGGTAGAAAAATCAGTAAATGAATGAGATAAGCCCATAGCAATTACTGTGAAATTGCAGTTTGGTTTCATGAAATATAAGTAACAGTCTAGAATAGAAACAAGCAAGTTAAACTTATAAAGAAATGTGAAATCAAAAATGTAGACAATGATTTATGTAAAATGATATTCAGAGAAATGTTATTAATAATATCATAAATTTAGAAGTAGGCTTCATGCCTAGCAACAGGAAAATAGTTATGTAAATGTATTCATTCACAAGCCCTTAAAATAACGTTTTCACAGACTAGTGATATAAGGAAATGCTCATATTATAAAGTGACATGGTACAAGGTAAGGTAGCACAGTTTTAGTTCCTACCTGAGGCCGGGCACTATGTTGTGTACCTTAATGCATTATATCATGTAATCTTCACCACTCTAAGAAATAGGTACTATTACTCTCTCTATTTTCCTTATACGTTAAGAGAGTAGAGATTAAGTGAATTTCCACCTAACATATAATAGGCAATTGAGCACCTATTTCATTTGAACCTGGCGTGTCTGCTCCCAAAGTTCATGCTCTTAACCATGACTTGCCTCCTTTTTTTCAGAATTGTGGCAAATACTCAGCTTAACTATCTTCAGGGTGATTGAATTTCATTTTTATTGTTTGTTGCTCTATTCTAACGTGAAGCAAATAAAGCACTCAGAACCAGCGTCGTTCCATCCAGAAACTTAATTAACAAGGCACCTGCTATAATTCTGATGGGCTTAGAAATTTGCAATCCTGGTATCTCATTAATATAAGAAATTAGGGGTTTGCAAAACTCCTCTCTTCCAATGACCATGACATCATAGTAAGTAAAAGGTTTCTTGAATCTTTTAGTTGAGAATTCCTACACTATACTTTTACACATTTGGCCTTTGTTTTCTGTACTCACTGAATAAAGAAAGCTTGATATTCAATATGCATTACTTTTACATGTTCTTTGCATTGGTATCTAAGGAGATATTGACTTTGCATCTTTCTCCATGTGGCCAGCTTCAGCCTATGTGGTTCATCCTAGGTGTCACCTGCTATAGGAATTCCATAAGCTCCATTCTCCCTGCCACTCCATTGACATGCCCACTTGTAGGATACTAGACTTTCCTAATTTTTTCTTCCATCCTCAGTCTTCCTTCAATGATTCCTGCTCACTTCTAAACATTGGAGTGTCCAAGACTCAACTCTTAGACCTCTTTGGTGATATTTTCATTCATTTAAAGCCATTCTCACAGCTTTAAATGAAATCTCTAAGCTGTTGACTCTCAACTTTTTATCTCTCCCTGGGTATATCCAAATGTCCACTTGATAGTCTCCCTTGTGGCTCTAAATAGCTATTTCAAACTTCTCTGACCAAAATAAACTTTCTGATTTTCCACTACATCCAATAAACAAAATCAAGAAATAAAACAAATTTTAAAAACCCTGCTCCTGCCTCCTCTCATTTCCGGTCTCAGTAAATAGCACCACCATTCAGCTAGTGGCTAAGTTTATGCCCTCACATACAATCTATCATCACATCCTTGAGATTTTTCTTCAAAGTTTACCCCTGATTCACTCATTGCTCACAGCACTCCGAGTGCCATGGCTCCCCTAGTCTCTCAGTAGAGCTTCTAATTGGACTGCCTACTTTTGTTCATACACTTCTGCATCTACTGTCAGACTTATGAATTTCAACTACCAGCTTGAACATTCACCAGCTCTATGACTGTGTGAGAGTCACTTAATTTCTGCATTTGAGTTTCCTCATTTGTTAAATAAGGAAAATAATATACCTCATTTGAGGATGATATGATATTCAACATAAAATGCTTTTCACAGCGTTGGCACATAGTAAGCATTCATTAGCAGTTAGCTATTATTACTCTTTGAACCACAGCCAATTTTAATATATAAATTCTATCATGTCACTTCCTTGTTCCAAATTCTCCATTGACATCTATCACATTTGAATAAAATCCAAAGGCCTTAACATGACCCCCAAACCCTAAAAGATCTGGATCACTGGTACACCTGGTCCCATTTCTAACTCATGTCTCCCAGCTTACTGTGTTCAAGCTACTTGTTTCCCCAATGTTCCCTGAATTCTCTAAGCTATTTCAGCCTCTCTTCATACTTCCAGGTGACTCTTTTTGCAACTCTTCACCCAGATTTTTGCAAAACTTTCTCATTTTATTTATGCTTTTGCCCAAATTTTACCCAGATTTCGGGGCTGACATGACTTCCCTGACCACTCTCAAAAATTACATCCCTTAACACTCTTTGCCTCATTACCTTGCTTTATTTTGCTATTCATGATACTCATCGCAACCTGATATACATTTACTTGTCCACTTGTTTATTACCAGTTCCCCTTAAAAAGGAGCAACCTCCACGAGAATAAAGACTTAGTTCATCAAGATTTTTGTTCATCTCCATATTTCCAGCACCTGGAATAGTCCCTAGTGCTAATAAGTGTGCAGCAAATCTTTGGTGAATGAAATATTACATAACATGTATTGTAACTATGTTTTTACATATCTATCACCCCCAATAGACATCATCCTCTTTTCATTGCTTGATGCATAATGAGATTTAATAAATATTTGTGAGTGAGAATGTATTAGTGACTGGATAAACACAACATAATCAGAAGCGCACACCCAAGGAAGATGTAATTAGGGCAGAGGTGATGTAGAGGCAACTCCTTACACCTGGAAGACCAAACATTTAATTTACAGAGAATCTAGACTACTTTATCCTCTTTGCTGGTTATCATTTCTGATCAATACTTTGCTCCTTTTGATTAACTAAGTACAGATTAGACACTACAAATATGGATCACTAGCTGCACAGTGGTAGGAGCTGCCAGAACCTTTGACACCTAAAAATAGATCCCATTATTACAAACCAATAAACTTATATTTTGAGCAGTTATTGACACAAATTCAGTAGACTCAATTCAACATGTGAGATTCTCCTTGACTTTGAATTTGGATATGTCTTTTTCATGGATTAATATGGCCTAAACCCTGCAATCTGATGGCAGAGATGATTAACATTTCACAGAACAGATGGAGGGCTTGGGACTGAGGATAAGAGTGGCATTTCGGTGCCTCGTAGAAGGCTTGGGAAACCCGGACTGGAAGATCAGAAAAATGCCTTAATAAAAAGTCACTCTCTCTTAAGGGGCTTATGGCTTCACATACTTCTTATCATAGGATTTTTCTAGGAGCTTCTTTAGGAGTTTATATTTTCAGAATATATTTCCTTTGAAATTCTGTTTGATAAAACCTGCTTGAAAGAAATAGCAGAAATTATCTCTGTTCAAAAAGTTGAATTTTTTTTACTGCCAAAAGGGAAGGTGTAAAGATTGATTTGGTCTTTTAAAGAACAAAGAAAAAATTCATTGGAGAGAGGTGTTTCAGTCAATTCTGGCATCCAAAAATCTATTCCATGCTAAATAAAACATGGCATTTGAGAAGCGTATGCATAAGACATTTTCTGACCTGATTATGAAAGTAAGGACACAGTTCTAACCACACTAATGTTTACTTACTGGAAAGGAGAGCAGTGTGATGAATACAAAGATCAGGAACTGAGGCCAAAGAGTTGGCTTTGGTCGTTCTGGTTCTGAACTTCCTAACTTCTAGAATAAGGGCATATTTCTTAACTGCTCTTCACTAGTCACGCTTATATTCATGACTCCTAACTAATATGATTGCTATAAGAAGCAAATGAATGTCACTTTTGTTCAAGCAAACACCATGCTCTGGAAAGGAGGCAACATGGCACTTGCTGATGGGTAGCTCCTGGATGAAATACTTCGGGAGCTGCAAAGAGGTGTAGGGTAGAGAAAGCATCTGAAGCTGGTGTATCTCCCCTCGTATTCTATGCTCCAGACTTATCTGTTATTTTCCAGTTTCCAAGATTTGTTATGCACTGTCTCCTATGCCTGAAATGCTCTTCCTCCAACACGTTCTCTCCTTTTATATAACTCCCACATGTCCTTTAAATCTCAGCTTAAATGTCACTTTCCCAAAGAGGCCTGCCAGAGACCATGCAGACTAGATTAGGCCCACCTTGTTCCCATGGTATGTTCTTTTTCATAACTCTGAATTTTACTTGTGATTACTTGTGCAAAAATCTCTCTTACCAATCACACCAGAAGTTCTAAAAGGGCAAGGACTCTGTGTGCTTTATTCAATACTTTATCATCATAGTACAATTCAAATATTTGTAGGACGGACTAACAAAAAATTTAAATCCACATCTCAGAAGAATTAGGAGTATAACAATGAGACAGCAGAGGGATTGAGACATATGAAAGGGAAGGTGAAAATAATTTAAAGAAAATCTTGAACAATTTTCTTTTTAATATATAACAGATGAAACATAACTGCCAGAAGCACCATGTATTATTGTATGGTACAGAGCCTGTCACATAATACATGTTCAATAATTATTCATTAACTAAATAAACATATAATTAAATGAATGCACAGTTAACATGAGCCCTCTGGGACTCTGATATAAGACAACCTAGATGTGATTTTTTAAAAGAGAACAACCTTAATTGTTAAAATGGAATGAACTACAACTTAAGGAACAAAAACATTAAGGATTGTTTGGGGATTCTTTTCTGTTGGGTGTATAGATGTTCAAAACACCTTGATTAATATTTGTATATATTCATAAATGTGAATCATGAAGGAGAAAAGAAGGCTCTAAAACTGTCTCTCCTATATTTGCAAAAATGATGAAAACTTTATTTATGTTTTTTTTTACATGTAAGAAGGTTTACATTTACAACAGTAGCCTAAGGGCCAAATGTAACCAAAAAGGGACTTACCAGAGCGAGAAACAATTTTTACCAGAAAGATAATAAGCTCAGTTTTGAGTCTTTTCAGGTTGAGTGCCCATAGAAATTTCTAGCTGTAGTTGAGACTTAGGGCAAGTTATATATTCTCTTTTGCCTCTATTTCATTAAGGCACAATGGACATGATAATAGTATCAAACTCATATTATTCCTGTATTAAAAGCATTGATATATGTAAAACGTTTAAAATAGTGACTGGCAATGAACTGATATTCAATGAATATTAGCCATTATTTTTAATAATAGTAATGATATTAACAACAATATGCCTACAAGACAGTTGGATACATATAGCAAGGAGTTCAGGGCTATCCACACACATTTGGGAAAACTCAGCTCAGAGATGATGATTAAATCTATAGAGAAAAATGGGTGTCCCCAGAGAAAGAGTACAATTTGAGAAGAGTTGAGATAGAAGGAAAAAAATCTCCCAGGAATATTTATATTCATATCATGAATAGTAAGGTTTTATTCAGTGCAAGAGGCCAAGAAGAAATTGAAACACTATAGGCCTTTTTGAAAGGAAGTCATCAGAAAGATTGCTAAAAAAATAAATTCCTATTGAGTAAGAAAATGTTTGAAGGAATCTGGTCATAAAATGTGATTTTTTTAAAAAAAATAATACTATTTAAAAATAATGTGCTATAAAAAAGTCTCTCTGGAGAAGAGGATGATTTATGTTGAACTTATCCTCCATTTTCTTAGTAATTCTGCTCTGGCTCCAAACTCAGCAAAACCAAAGCTAATGTGATATATTCTTTTTAGATAGCAGTCTAGCAATTCTCTGTTATTACTGGGGCATAGCTGTCAGTGATCTCACTCTAACCTAAGTGGCTTATTAGGCTTCCCAACTACACATACTACTCTCCCATGGGCACTTCCCTAAACATCCTTTCTCCACTTCATTATTATGTATCCAGTGATATTTTTCATGATGTTTGAGTGCTCATTATAGGTCTATGTTCTGGGCAACTGCCTGGCTGTTTGGCGAGTCTAATCCTTAACTCATTTTTATTTTTAGAATCCATTTTTATCACATAGCCTTGTATTGTGGCTTGTATCTTCCCAGGTGAGAGTTACAAGCACTAAACTCTGAAACCATCGCACCCAGATCTGCTTCCACCTCTTACTAGTTATGTGACTCCAAAGAAATGATTTAACCTCTCTGTGCCTTTGTGCCTCAGATTCCTTATTATTAAAGTAAGTATTATTGTACTAGTTTGAACTTCCTAGTGCTATGCCTTGCTCATAATAAGTACTTTGCAAGTGTAAGCTATTATTATCATTATTTTGAAGGAGTGTTAAGTACTCAAAGATGAATAAGACATTTACTCCCTGCCTTCAGGAAGCCCACACTATAATAAAGGAGAAAAATTTTTTAAGCAAACCATTAAAAATATAGCATGGTTGTTGCATTAGAGAGATCCCCACTAGGTACAGCATTAAAACAAAAAAAAGTACTTAATCAGCTTTGCTGGGGTCCAGTGGGTGTGGGAGATCCAGTTTAGGCATTATAAGAAAGAAAAATCTTCATTTGCTACTTGAGAAATTACTAGGTTTTTGCTAAATTATGTCTGGGAAAGATTTTTGCAGAGTCTTATTAATAAGAAAACAGAAGTAGAAAGGTCAGTCATTGTCATTTGAATGAAACCTGGTCAAATGGATAAGGCACATTATAGGAAATATAAAGATGAACAGAGAAAGTGAAAATAGTAAATGTTTGTTTTTCAGACATAAAATAATAAAAATTTTATGCTTGTGAAAATGTTTGTTTGTTTTACCATTGTATTGGGAATGACAATATGGTAATAGGAATAATGTGATAATGTGTGAATAATTAATATAAACGTGAGAATCAAACACGAAGTGCTTTGAAATTTACACATTGCTGTGCAATATTAAACTTTTCTATGCATAAGTTATATGCATAAACTACATACCCAGACATTAGTATTTTATGATCTAGTAGAGCTAAAAATCACTATCTTTATAAACATTAAAAATAAAAATTAAAATGCATATTTGACATTATATTCTCGATCAATGATTTTAACCAGTTTTTCAAATTTTTATTTGCAAAGTGTTCTCACATTTTATAGAAGCAAATTAATATGTACTAATGAGAACTTGTGTTTGTATTTATAATCCCACCTTTTTCAAAAATGGTTTTGGGACAACCACTAAGCAAAGATGGACATATGTATTTCTTTACCAATTATTAGATTGAATGATTATGTTTTCCTCATAAATATTTCAGACATCAAGAAAAATAAAAGCACTTATTTAAAAGAACATATATAGGGGCCGGCTCGGTGGCACAGCGGTTAAGTTTGCACGTTCTGCTTTGGCAGTCTGGGTTTTGCCGGTTCGGATCCCTGGTGAGGACATGGCACTGTTTGGCAAGCCATGCTGTGGTAGGCGTCCCACATATAAAGTAGAGGAAGATGGGTATGGGTGTTAGCTCAGGGCCAGTCTTCCTCAGCAAAAAAGAGGAGGATTGGCAGCAGATGTTAGCTCAGGTGCCAATCTTTAAAAAAAAAGAGAGATCCCATCTGGTGCGGGGTTGGGAAATGATTGGAATAGGGAATCAGCCTTGGGATACAATCCTGACTTGTCCTTTACAGTTATATATCATCGGCCAGTAACCTGTCCTCTCTGTCTAAGTGTCTCATCAGGGAAGTGGGTGTCCTGAAGATGATCATGACACTTTGAAAATTATATTGGTAACTAATTGTCCTTTGATGTTGGAAACTGTTATTCAGATACTTGGGGTATATACTTATTTCTATCTCCAGAAAACCATTACTAGATACTGAAGTTCAACTTTATTCCCTGTAAGTTATTGTTTTTTTGATGAAGGAAATGCCGAAGGTGAGACATGGTGTGAACATGGCTCCAAACTTCTTTCCCGTGTTTAGAGGCTTTGACAGCTAATTATGAAGCACAAATCATGGAAATTCACTTTTGAAGAATAGAGTTCTTTAAAATAAATTTGAAGTAAAAACAGCAAAGCATGATGTTGGGCTTGAGTTTGGTTACCTTGACTCTTCTATGTCCTTCCTAAAGAGTTGCTTAATTTTTTTTTGAAAACCCCTTTAAAATCCTCATAATAATTTACTCCAATCCACTTAATTTTTTTGACTTAAAAAACTTAGAAGCTATGTTTAAAGTGTTATAAATAATTAGCAGAATAAATGCTACAGAAGATGTGGAATTTTTTTAATGCAAACACAAACATGAACGCACACAGAAACAAACAACATTAAATAAAAATAAACAAAGACGTGTTTATCTCTCTAACACAAATAGCTGACAAGATAATGCACATAAAACAGACTTGGAAGGTTTTTAAGATACAGATTAAATATACTTATAAATCCAAGAATGCATTTTCATTTAAAAAAAACCCCAAATAAAGATGATAGCTTCACACTGATTATCTGTATTAACCCTCACTGAGAACTAAGGCACATATTTGCAAGAAGGATGTGTAAAGATTGATATGTTGTCTACGATCTCAGAATCACGCAAAATTGACTGGTACATGTGATTGCAACTCATGATTGAGACCAGTAAAACTGTTCTCTGATCAGTTGAGATAACCAGCCGAAGAATGTCTTATTTGGGGAGGAGGGGCAAGCTGAGAAGGAGAGATGCAAAAGTAAACAAGAGTATATAGTTCATAATCCTATAGATTTCCGTCTTCATAATTATTTCAAGAACGTTGCTAATCATTTTCCTGAAACTATTTCCTTTTAAGTCTGTAAATATTTACACAGTGTTTTTAGATATGTCAAATATATCCAACAGCTTAAAATTTTAATAAGCACAAAATTTTTTGTAACACAAAATTCTTGACCATAAAATGCTAAAGGAAAAAAGGTGATTTTTACATGAAAAACCTCTAAATTGCGTTATAATAAGTCAAAAAAAGAAATGGAAAATAAGCATAAATTAATTTATAATTGATTTTGGTTCTGATTCTTACCAAATGGACTTCCTTATCTATTAATACTGGCAATATAATGGATGATAATTAAAATACCATGGCTATCACATTTAAATTCCTAAATGTAAGATGTATTTTTCTTTGGTTTAGGAAGTCTAAAAACAGTGAAAATTCCATCTGAAAAAACAATATTCTCATTGAATTTAGGTGTGATTTAATGTAAATGTTTAAATAAAATTTAAAAAATAACAGTGATATTCATTTTAAGCATTTTCATGAATAAATTCTCAATTGGCAGGTTAATAGTTAAGAAATCACCAGTTTGTTTTGAAAATATCTTTTTTCTTTAATTTTTGCTGCAGTCTAAATGTAAGACTCTGTTTAGCTGCAGACCAAAAATAAGCAGAATGAATATTCGAATTAAACTCTTATCCAAAGAAATAGATTCTAGACATACAAGAGCCATGCAGGTGGAAAGAGTTTAGAGTTGCCAAACTGTGGTATTTGTTAATGGATTGGGTTCTTTGAAAATAGAGGTAAAATATTGATTGGATGCCAAATAAATTTATGGACAAGCACAATTTACACAATCTGAGAATTTTTATTTGAGAGAAAAATATGAGTCCATATTTCAGGAGATTGTCAATGAATGTTCCCAGAGATTTGTTCTAAATTAAAGTTTGAGTGTCTTGAGTTAAAAATTATTGGACAGAAATCCATAACTCCTAATCATCAGAATTATCCATATACTCATAATATTATTTCTAAGTGGGTGGGATCAAAGAACTACATGCTTTAAAGAAAATATATTACTTAGTCCTCAGAATAGAGGTTTCAAATTTAGCCCTTACCTTCCGTTTATATTTATTCAGGATATATTCAATAAATGTTTGTTAGATGGAATAATGAATAACTGAATTAATGAATTAAAGTTATAGGGCAGAAGTGCTTTTCTAATGTTTTAGAACAAAAACTTTTTCTGTACTATGTGGCACTCTAATGCATGAACTCATTTTTTCAAACCATTTTTTTTTAAGAAGACACCATATTGCATTTTGTTTTCAATAATCATGTGAAATTTTCTTTCATCATTCCCATGAGACAGTCCCAGTATCCATATACTCCAGTTGAGAAGACAGAGACAAAGGGTGGCGTGAAACAAGGGAAGATAAAGCTAGAATCCTGGTTTTGACTCCCTCCCAAGTGCTTACTCCACTCCCCCACATTCCAATTTACAATAAAATGAAATTGGCACATTAACCTGAAAGGGAAAAAAAAGAAAGAAAAATGACCAAATTCATTCAGTGACTTCAGGCATATCCAATGAACTAACAATGAGTTTATGCATATCCAAAAAGGAAATTGGTTCTGAAATAGCAAAACTGACCTATAGCTAGTGGGGAAAAAAGACAATTAAAGACTAATCTGGAAGTGCTTGAGAGTGGAATTAAAATGGAGAATTGGCTTTGCTCAGTGTAAAGTGGCTTTAAAAAGGAATTCTGATGAAGAATATATTAAAAATAGAGTCTTCACTCTACCTGCTCCAAGGAACCGTCCCTCATTTCCTACAGGAACTCTGTAAATTGCGGGGCTCCGTAAGTACATGGAGGAGTATCACAAACTCGCAATCATGGGGTCAGAATATGTGAGTGATGCAGAAATAGAGCTTAGCAGGAAATTTTCATTTCACTTGAGAAATTCTTAGTCATTTATTACAGTTATTAAGGAGACTCTGAAACTGTCAGTCTTGCCTTTGACAAAATGAACTGCATTCCAAGTGCCCTCAAAGCGAAATCTCTCATGAAGACAAGCCAGAAATAGATAAGATAACATGCAAAAAAAGCCAAAAGGCATGATGAATGAAACTAAAACGTGAGATACCATTGGAAGCATAATATATGAAAAATGGCAGTTGTACTTAAGGGCAGGAAGAGAATGTAAAATGGTTAAGCAAGAAAGAAATGAATAGAGACAAGATACAAAACACATACACAAATTCTTATGATCCCGATTTACTCCAGGCACTTCCTACGTGCATTGGATATTAGGTTATGTTAGTCTCTGTGCTTGAATCCCATCATATTGACATAAATAGGTTTGAACCTTCATGTACTTAGAGCGCCATATGCTTTCTATGAGTTGTTGTTGTTTTAAAACACAGAAATAGAGAAAGTATAATGTATTGATTAAGACCTAAAAGAATTTCTAGTGTCATGATCTAACCAAAACAACACATTAGGAGAACGAACTCCTTCTTTTTTAAAAATTTGATGCAACTCTCACAAACCATTTAATGCATCCCCAAAGTCTCGCTCAGAATCTCATGATGATCCACTTATACTTACCCATCTTTCATGTTGGTGATTAAAAATAAACCAATTTTAAGTACTAGAACCCCTTGCACAAAATTTACTCTACTTTTAAGCAGATATTTACATCATTGTTCTCTTTCCTGGAATAAGCTTATTGAGAGGTCATATAAAATTTGTGAAACTTAACCAATAAACTCTCCAAAGTTCTAGTATATTTTCAGTAAACCACACATTATCAACTAAAATTGATAGTACAGAGAATTTACGCAATGAATTCAATCAAAACACCTACTATTTCATTTGAATTAGAGGAAAGTGGAATATTTGCCTGAATTACACTTCACTTTACATGACAGACTGGTGGTCTCTCAAATTGCAATACATAGTGAACTCTATCGAGCTCAAAACCAAGTTGCAATACCCAGAAACACATTTCAAGGTCGAAGTGATACTTGAGTTATTTGTTTAAATTTACCAGACTGGTAACTCCAGGATGTGATGAGATAGGGAATAGAAGAAAGGGGAGAAATCATATTGTATTGTATTCTAATTATTTTCAACAAGTGTTTTTTTAATGGAATTGTCAAGATGTTGTATTGAAATCATCCTGTACGGTTATTATATTCTTAATGTTTCTCTTCATTTGCTCAATTTACTACCAGGACCACCAAAACATTTCAAGTATTTGCAGAGTGGAAAGTCAAGATTACTCTATTTTTAATCAGACATATTGACATATTCATCTGCTAAGCATTAAATATATTAAAACCCATATAATTTTATAAAAGAAATTTTACTGTGCAATTTTGAAGAACTTAAATCTCTTAATAATTTTAGAATATGTCTAAAAAGGAATGCCTAATTATTAAAATGATCACTTTTGTAAAAAGATAATCAAAATGGCAAGAGTTTTAGTTTCTCATTAATATTCTTTCAGCAAAAAAAGAAATGAACCCATTCTTTGAAACATGTAAGTGTGGAAATGTGTTACTTTATGGAATTTTTAAAGCAAGTCACCCTTCTGTTCTTTAATGTGACTATAACAGTAGCTGAACTGACAACATAGAGCACAATGGCTGATGATCACAATGTGTGACATTTTAGTAATAGAGTGTAGCTATCATAAAATGAAAAATGTAATTAATAAATAGCTATATTTCCACATATGCCTAAAGCACTTAATGATTGTAGGTTTGGAATATCAAAAATGTTAATCATTTTACCTAAAATAAAAGTTATTTCTATTCTGTTACATTTGTACATAGCTGACTTATAAACTGAGAGAAGATGTCCTTATTCAGTATAAACAGCTGGGTTTGTTTGGAAATAAATGTAAATACACTTTTTGGTTTCTCATTATTATTGGTTTGAAGAACTATTAAGTAAAAAAAATAAATAAAGATCTTTGCCTTTTGTAAGAACATGTTTTATGTATGATTGAAGTTTTTACAACACTCCGAAAAAGCCATCCGATGTTAGATTTAAAAATAAAATCAAAAGCATTTTCTGACATAGTACACATGAAAAATTGGAAATTCCAATATCTTCAATAGAAGTTGTAGAAAGTGTATGTCTCCTTGGAGTTTGACACCCACTTAACACAGCAGAAAATAAGCTACTATACTGTAAACAAAAAAGTACAGTAAAGGACAGTTGTAAATTTACATAAGAATAGTTCATAAACATTTTGGTCTTTCCATAACAGTTTTTATATAAAATGAATAAAAAAACCTTTAGACAGCTGTCATCACTCTTGTTTGACCATTTTTCACTTATATGCACACGGACATATTTATATAGCAATATATTGATGCACCGTTACATGGATATTAAACTATGATTACTGCTTGTAACAGAGATGTGCATTATCCAGTCAACATTATCCATAGCTGAAATACTCTTACATTATGTATTCTTGTCATGTTGTATCTATAAAAACATGAAAATATAACTTTACATTATTTCAATTATTTACATTAGTTCAAGCTTGACAGAGAAAAATTGATAAGCTACAACTTTTAGAAGAGTAGGCCCAGAGGTACAATAAATAGCATTGATTGTATATAGTCATCTTTTTCGTTTTTAAAAACTCATTTTAAGTACAATATGGAAACAATTAGTCTGCAATTTGGTCATTCTAGCATTTACTATATCAACTTAAAATGCACCTCCAGCATTCCTGATGAGGAGAAATGCACTCAAGTTATATTGTATTGGACTTTGTGATAAGGGGCAGCTAAATTTAGTGAAGAACATCGTGATACCACATGCCACCATGTTCAATGTAAGTGGTTGCTGCTAAACCCTACACTTCTCTTTCCCTTCTGTGAAATATAATAAATAAGAACGTTTTCAAAGCCCTTAGCGAAATACCAAGAGCTACACAAAGGCTTACTTGCAGAAACAACAAGAATAAAAATATTCAAAATAACTATTGGATGCTGATGATCGTCTAAAACCCTAAATTAATTTTCTTTTAGAGGGCTGTAAGGAACATATATGGCCTT